>NC_086332.1:98045304-100545304 GCF_032445375.1 Bacillus rossius redtenbacheri
TGTGTAAAAACATAACCTTATACTTCAAAGTTATACATAATGTGGTTAATGATATATTTAAGTGGTTATTAGCATACCTAATAAGAACAACACTTTTTAACATATTTCCAGCGGTGAGCTTAATTTTTCTTCAAATAATGAATGTGAAGCTTGCATGTATCTGTGGATTTAACTGGCAAAGAGGCTTAACAAACGTTAAGGGACATTAAAAACCATTGGCAAAATATTAGTTTTCTTTAGTGAATATAGCGTTACAATTTTTATGTAAGCAGCAGCCTTCAATTACAATGGAGAAGATATGGGCTACTTTTTGTATTTTCATTTTTTGAAGTCTGTTTTAAACTCTTCAGTGTGTTGGGTTGCATATTCTAAGGATAAAATTAGGCCCATAATGTTTCAATTTAAAAAGATAGACATTTTAAACAGTTATTATGGAACAGTTCTTGAAAATTTTCATTGTAAGAACAGTTTTTTTTTTAATTGCTGTTTAATTTAATCTCACCAATGACTTAAACAAGTGAAACTAAGTACTGAGTAATTAGAGTAAGTACTGAGTAAACAACTTTGTTTTCAAGATGGCATTCAACTTGGTTAATGATCCAACATTTAAAATGAAACACAAAAAAATGACTTGCATGAACATGGAAGTGTTAATAGTTCATATTAAAAAAAAAAAAATTGAAGTTGTTCTACTCAGAAGTGTATGCAGAATTTTGTTATGAGGGAGGAAGGGGGATGGGGAGGAGGAAAGTGGTATAGAAGCACTTAGCCTGCTGTTGGCTTTATTTTTTTTGGGAGGGGGGGGGGAATATAGATTTTTCTTTTAGGATTTTGGGGGAGGCATATATTCCTCTTGCCCCTGCATATACCCCTGGTAGGTTCATTATTAAAACAAGACCTCTTACAATCCTTGTGTTTTCTTAAGATAGCCAAGAAACCTAAGAGTTTTTTTATGCATATTTGTTATAATGGCCATCAGTCACAATCAGTTACAAATTAATTTACTGTATTAGTCTTTCATTTAAGTTAAATTTTACTTAATATAGTTAATTAAGCTGTTCAAAGGCTTCATCACACATTTTAAGAAACATTTGATTTGATCTCTAAATACTAGCTAACTTTTATAAAAATTGCTTATTTTAATATTCACACACATCTAAGCACAGATTTAATGGTTATTGGTTATTCTGATGATAAATAGAAAGATAAGAACAGTGAGTGATGATAACAATTCATAAGATGCAGTGTGTTGACTGTGGAGGTGCAAGGAATGGAGCTGTACCAAACTTTATCGCAAGATGAATCATACTAAGTCAATATTTGTTCCTGAATTATCTAGCTAAATGCAATGTGTGTCATTTAATTTGTTTGTACTTGTCTCAGTCTCAATAAACATACCTACATTGATTCTAAACTTACAATAATAAAAATTAGTTCAAAATATTTTTTTTATATTCGTCCACATGAAACAATGTCTATACTGTATACAAATGGGCTCACTGGCAACAACAAGCAGTTGTACCTGCTGGAACTTGCATTGATAGTCAGCTAGTCTAATGAAATTCTTCCATGTTATATCTTGTTTACACAAAAAAAAAGTAAAGAATGGTTATATACAAGCATTGTGAAATCTTTGACTGGAAAAACCTTGATAATACTTTCAGTCAGCATACTTTATAGAATATGTACTTTGTTATTAGCATCTCCTTTATTATAACTCTGCCTCTATGATACCTAGTGTAACCTATACAATTCATACTGGTAATGATCAATAGTACAATTTAAAAATAATAAAAAAAAAGATCAGTTGAGCAGCAAACAATGGTTCAAAAAAGCCACTGCCAACTCTCTCAGGACAATGAGATCATCTGCTGAAACCAGAAAACAAAAAGTTAACATGTGTTTAATATAATATCCAAGTTATACTCAAAAGTAACATGGAAATGAGTGAACACTTATTTTCACAATTTCTTTAATAAATGCAACAAACTTGATAACAAAGTATTTATTAAATTGCATAGCTCGTTTCTTCATGTTTCTTCATTTTCTAAGGTTTTCCAACTGCTATGAGGGTGCAATCTGGCAATTCGAAGGGATTTTGATGGTTTCTTAACAATCTTCTCTGCCTTCTCCTCCAGTTCGATAGCTAGCAGAAAGGCAGCAAAAAGGCCATTGTGTAGAACCTGAAATATTTTCAAACATTAGGTAAATAAATTAGTGTAATATAGTTTGGTAGGCTACTAATTGTTAACAAGAGGGCCTGATTAATAAAAATAATTTTTAAGATGGTATTATTAAGCTAATATTCCTTGATGTAACACATAACTGCATTCATTTTTCTTTAATTTCTAAAAACAATTTTAAGTTTTCGACTTCTTTTCCAACAATTCTCCATGAGTATGTTGTAATTCTTCAAGCAGTTAAGAGGCCGTGTCACAAATTTGCGCTCCTATCTATATCAATGTTATTTTAAAAGGCAGTTTTTCTCAAAGTCTATAAGAGGTAGGGGCCGGAAATTTTGCCTACTGAAAGTATACAATACATTTAACATAACCGCTTTTTTCAAATTTATTTATCATATCATATATTATTTCTGTGATGAAAATAATATTATCAATATTTTGATTTGTCCAGATACATTGAAATTTTGCTTATATTTATAGTTATTTAGCAAAAACTGAAAACGCCATTGAAATGTATTGCATATTACCTTCCGATCAGTGTCTTCATGATCATGATGGGTTTATAAACCTGGGTGTAATCAAGTCTTTAACTATTACATGACAACATTTATACTTAATAATTTGGAGATATGCCTTTTCTATCCTCAGCCCCTGAGCTTTTACTATCTGGTCTGGCGACCGACCTGACACTCTTCAACCACCCCAGGGGTCTCCGATTACACATCTTATCAAAAAAAAAAAAAGCTGTTCGTTCATTTGTTTTTGTGTTCGAGCGAAGGTTTACTTCTCCATTAGTGCCACAGAATTCACACATTTATGCCAAGGGAATATTCCGCTGATGTGACGCCATACGAATGTATTATTCGCGACCATACAACTTTTTTGTTTGTCATCGGGAAAATGATGCCGCAGTTTGATTTTTTGTGGTGATATAAAATAAATTTTCTTGGAATGTTCATTTTAAATTGAGCATTTTTAAATGTCAGCGTAGAATATGCTTATCTGCCCATTTTGTTTCTTTCCATAATAATGAGTAAAGTTAACATTGTCATAGACATTTTATTATATTCGTTTGCCGTCCAAGTACAAATGTCACACTATATCGCACGTAATTATATTTTTTTACTAATTTGTTAGTTGTCATTTTATTTAAGTTATAAATAACATTAATAAAAATTATTACTTAATAGTCCAGAATAGAGATTGAGTTATTATTCATTTAATAGGGGTTTAAAATATGGTACTACATACATATTTATATTATCTTGTTGTCTTCTTTGTAACTTTACTGGAAGAATGGCATTTGGTATGTATGTTAACTCACAATGAAAATACTTCAGACGTACTCAATTAACAGTGAACAACCTAGGGCCTATACTAATTTCATTATGTTCATGAAATATAATTGATATTACTAATAATGAACTGTATGTGTTTTGCGTAGAGATATCGTACGAACTGTATGTGGTACAGACCAACATTAGCCAAGACTCTGTAAATAAGTAATTTCAGTTAATGTGTAGAGAATATTAAAAGTTAGAAATAATGATATATATAAAACAATGCAGAGTTATCAGCATAAAAATAGAAGTTGTTTTTACGTAGCGCCTACTGGAATGTATATTTTGTGTTGAATTATGTGGTATGATTAGTATTCTCTTATTGTAAGTGTGTTTTGTTAAAATCTTATAAAACATCACTTACTGTTGAAGGATTTTCATTTTTTTTGTGATGATCTTACTTAAACAAGTTTTAATTATATTACACATGTATATTTTAAAAGCATTTTAATGTATACTTATAGAATTGTAATAGGCTTTATACGGACTCTCACGATGCATGTGAGCATCTAAATTAATAGAGACCGGAAAAATTCGCGGATTCATTCGGCGATAGGCTAGAAGTCAAATACATATACCTTTTAGATGATTTTGCTATTGGCTTACTGTTCATCTGGACGAATCTCAACCAATTATAAAACACCAACCAAAGAAGGATCGAATCACAGACAAACAAGCTGAGACGACTAACAAGTCAGCAGCAAATGAACTGCCGTTATTTGCCCGAGTGTACAGGGGAATGTGCAGTCTATCCTGAAGGCCGTCGAAACCGCGAATTTTTCCGGTCCCTAATCTACATCAATATTATGGCCGTTTCACAAGATCAAATATTTATTGAATTCAATCTGTTGCATTCATTGTACATGATTTTCGATATGTACATTGAATTCAATACAAATTGAAGATGTTACTCAACTAAGCTTATTCTTATTAACTTATAAGTATTTTGTTTGTTCAGTACATAAAAGTAAAAGATTCGTTATTATTTAAATAATGAGCATCTTTAAGCAATAACGTTTTCAAAATATTTACATGAACATAATGGAATATATTTTTTAAATACTTTATATCTACGATCACATCAACGGCAGTATTATGTAATGAATGAGGTAATGAAATATCTTGAAAGGATATTTTCTTCTCTGTAAAGTAAATTTGTAATGCAGCCCTCTTAATGTTAGTCTTGTGAGTTATTTCGTCTTCTAATATGCTACAGCAATGTATAAAATTAAGTTTTGTTAGTGTTTTAGTCTTGTGTAATGTTAAAGTGTAATGTGATAAATTCAATAATTTTTTTGTAAGTTCGTATTCATAAAGGTAGGCTACATATCGTATTAAGATAAATAGTATAATATTTGTAAATTTAAATTCTTTGAAACAACGTCGATAAGAGGTTCACCTACCTCTGTTAAACTGTATGATGGTGCATTGTAAAAAATTAGGTAGTCTGACTTAAGTGAGATTGTATTTAGATTGTGTGTGATGCATATGCAATATCTAAGCATATGCATTTATGTTATTATCCTTTTAAAACGTTACATGATGAATTTCGTATACTTTTTAATGTCAACTAACATTATTTATCACGGACTATTACATCCAGATAAAGAATAATTACCACATGTTTGAAGATTAATTGTATTCCGATACGTTTAAAGTATTAAAATTTTTAGATTCGACTCATACCATAGTTGTATAAGTGAGGTTTCTTGATTCTGAATCCCTGCATCCGCAATTTCCTAGTGAGCCGCCGGTCAGATTGTCATCCTCTCAGATTGTCGAGGAACCAGATACATTTTTCGTCGAGTAAACTCGAGCTGTCAACCTTCCCACTAATCCTGTGATAAGGGTATAGTAGCTTTATCACGCGCAGCGGCTACAGTTCCTTCGGTTGAAAAAGCCACTAAATCTCACTGTTAAAAGAGAGAACTTCTAGAGCAGAATATTGGAAATAAACATTTACTGACACGGCCTCTTAAACTAGAAATATGCCATTTTAATAGCTTGTTATGTTAGGTAAATCAAAAAATTTAGACATGAGAATGATTGGTTGGCTTAAGTAAGCTACATTAAAAATACTGTGTGATTTTGTGAACTGTTTCTTAAGTTATGTTACCAACAAAAATAATAGGTATAAACTGTAGTGTGGTTGGTTAGGTTAGAGTTAGCTGTGTTACAATATATAATTCTTAAAAACTGTTAAAATGAGTTCACAGTATATTTAATATAACTACCATAACCTAATAAACTGTCTACACTACTTTCAAGTATTTGTAGTTAACCTAATCAAACCAGCCATTCCCACCATTAAGTTTGTTAGATGAATTAAAAATAACAAAAAAATAGTGTGGATCTGTGTGAATGGTTAGTTAAGTTAGGTTAGGTACATTAATTGTACTACAAAATATGTGTGGATGGTTGGTTAGGTGAGGTAAGCTTAATTTTCTATTAGTAAAACAATGTTACAGTATTGATAGCCTATGTTAATTATTGGAATTAATGTCTGAAAACTAATAAATAATTTTAAAAAAACATATGGACAAGTAGCTTTTCACCAGATTTACCTCATTATACAATATTTAAAATGTAGCTAACCTAACCAACTGTAGACATGAATAGGTTTGCAGTATTTTAAGTGTAGCTAACCACACATAACCAACAATTTAAACAGTAAACTACTTGAAATATCTCAACAGAAATAAGTATCAAGGTTAATAATAGGAACTCAAAATTACCGTTTTCATAAACTTATTTTTATAATAAAGCCTCGCCTCCCCTACATAAAAGCTCGAAATGTTATTTAATAGAATCATCCTGTTTAAGGAGGGGAATTCATAAATAAATTATTCATTAAGTTATTTGTTTTATGATCAGCCCCACTTGTTAACAATTACCCATGTTAACACACTTAGGTAATAGAGCCAATATGTAAATGAATGAGCACAATTGAACACACAAGGAGGCCGGAAATAGCTTTCTGAAACTAAATAGAGAAATATACAATTTACTGTCTGAAGTCTACAAGCGCACAGATTAAACAAAAATGCATGTTGAGCAAATACCCAAACACTAAATATACATAAGCAGCCTATTTGAACTATTTATAGCTATGTTGAGTTCATAATGTGCGTGTAAATAATATCGCTCTTTAGGTTAGGATTAATTTGATAAGCTATGACACGGCATTTATTAATATTCTTACCTACTTTGATCGTATTTAAACCACTTCATAATTATTCCACACAAACTATGCATCGAAAACAATGATTTCATGGTACAATTAATAAACAGAAATAGCATGTTAAGAATAATGTTCGCGGGTTAAATATGCACACGCTAACCTAAAACAATTGTTTACGTTTAACTTCATCGCTTTACATCGTACTCGACTATATTTAAAACAATAATGTGCGATTATAATGACGTTTTTAGGACGGGAGGACATTATTTTTAAGAGTAATTATATCACTTACCTCACATTCGCTTCGTATCACCACTTGAAATGCTCGTGATATATAACGTAGCTCCGGTGCGATAAATATCACTTGAAAAGTGTGCTCGTAATCAAGTTTGCGATATATACCGCCACAACGTCATCAATATTCGAAGTTTAACGAAACAGGATGTGTTCGTAATCACGTTGCTGGTTCCTGCGATATTCTTCGCAAACCTTCGTTATTTATCGCAACTTATAACGCAAAGTGTGTGCTCGTAATCAGCCCGCAGGTAAACTTGTAGAGTTACAATGTAGATCGTAAAAAAAAAAAAATTATTTCTCCATGGTGCGATTTTGGTTTGTGATTATTTGAAGTATCACAATTGATTTGTCTACTATTTATATCAAATATGATGTATTAATTACACTTAGCTTTATGCTAAGTAAAAAATTGGCATTCCAAACATATAAACTCTCGTCAGTGTTGTAATGTTACACAAATTTAGGTAAGTAAATATAAAGATTTACCGTGATAAATATTTCAATTTTTCAAACATCATACATTTCACTGATTACAAAAGCTAAATTCAATCACAGAATTTGATTTAGTCTCATATTACAATAAATCCAGTTACAGCTTCCTTAAAAAAAACAGAACGAAAAATTGGTTGTCTGTAAAGTCGGTTTACGGACGATAGTTTAACGTAACAACGTCATAACAAAACATTGATGAAATTATTGATCCAGAAGAAAAGTAAATATCATATTCGGCCTGAGACTGAGCCGTAATAGGTTTTTGCAACCAAACCATTTAGGAATTAAAAATATTATATTCTTTGAGGAAGAATTTTTTTTTATTTTTCTGTCTTTTGTATGATAAAATCTACCTCTGCATACATTTATGAATAAAATTGAATCTTTTTTATTGAATTATCACTATTTTGTATGGATACAAAGGAGTGAAATGAAAAGTACAATTTAATTAATACATTTACTTTAATTTGAATTCATTAATTCAAATATATTTATTACTTTTGAAATGTTGCGTGCGCCGTATTTATTTTTACAAGTACAAAAAAAAATTCGCAGCTGCCGAGTTCGAACCGACTTCCTTTGGAATGGAAGTTTGCCTTGCTGACCGCACGGTCACGAGGCCATACTTCATAACGATAGTTTCAGTTGTTATATACATATTTATAAAAATTTTGTTCACGGTAGGGGAATAATATTATTTCATTTTTATAACACGATTTTATAACAAATACGCATCCCAAACACACCAAACTTATTTATAATGTGTTACAATATTTTTTAAAACATTGTGCAAAAGATCCCGGGTGTAATTTGAATTATTATGTGTAACTGTATAACACCATTTTTGGTTCAAAACGTATTTGAATATTCAACATTACTTTTAAATAACCGTACCGATTGTGCTGAAAATCGGTGGACGATCGTTAAATTACATAATATTAATAATTCAAACTACGAAAATATGATTAAAAAGTCAAATCGATGGTTGTTCCAATCGAGTGGAAGAGAGATGCCCTGCATGCGTACAATGAGCATGAAGAGAGATGCTACGCATGCGTACAATGAGCAAACAGGACACATCCGTAGTGGGACACTTTTTCGTGCGTGCAGCCGGCGTTCATCGATTTATTAGACGTTGTAACGTCAAAATAGAATAATTATGGTAATAGTTTTAAGTTGTTTTCTAGGAATTGTAAGAGGCCTGAATCGGTCTGCACTTCAGAGTCAAGATAAATCTTCTACCTGTGTCGCTGTAGTTACTTCGGGATCAGGAGGCTGGAAGTGGGGTCAGTATAAGAAATACTGGAAAATTCGTGAACACAATGCACAGTGATACAAATAAGGCCACAACTGTGATTAATTAATTGCACAAGTACTGCAGTCTTCCTTACTTTACTCACTAGTTTTGAGTTCATTTCAAAATCGTACTATATGGTAGCAACTCAATTAATAAACGTTACCCACTAATTTTGTGAAGCTAAGTAGTAAATAATCAATATCCATGTTTAACTTGAGTAAGTCCCATAAAGAATACATTATTATCAGTTAAAAGTAATAGGAAATAAATATTCTAAAGGCCATGACGAATTAATTTTTTGAACTGAATGGTTCCTGCAGTGCACTGTCTTGTGTGCTTTTCTTGTAGGTTTAATAAATATGGTATTACATATGAGGGTCTGAATATCCTGTTTCCTTGTAAATTTATCCATGAAGAACTCTCAATTTGGCTGTTTTCAACAATGAGGTTTGGTAAATGCTCATTAAAATCTTCACAAACAGCCGAACTGTAAAATAAAAATAAGAATAAAATGTGCTTAACAATAATAAAATAAGAAATTAGTACAAATACATATTTTAACTTAATGTTAAATACATGACTATTGTTAAGAAAGCATGCTTATTACACAGTTATGATTTGGCATTTGATTCGGAAATATTGTTTTCAGACAAAGACGTGTAATGATGCAAAATGGTCATATGTTAATGAAATGTATCGCTACAAAACCTCGATATTGTATAATCCTATCATCTTATTAAACGTTTTTAGGGCTTAAAAAAACAAATTTTTTTTAAAATGATTATTAGTTCTGATTTTACTTAAAGACTTTATTATTAATGAATGCTCAGGATAACATGCTATATTTTGTTCTTATGTTTAGAATGACAATGGAGAATATTCTGTATGAAAACTAAAATTATTCATAAAATGTTTGTTCACATCGTAATTATCACTGGAGACAAGAATGATTCATTTAAGTGCATTTAAAGTAAATCTTAATTTCCGCATCGTAATAATGTAAGATGTAAACTAGCCCTATTATGTTAAAATTTTCCGTAGCAGGTTTCCTTTAAAAAACTTACTGAGATGTACATCTAAATAGCCTTAGTTAAATATTTATAATTGTTTAATTATTTCATGTATTAAAAATAGCAAGACGAATAGTGGAACGATAATAATGCTGTGGCTATCAGTCCTCGCGTATCTTTATGTTATTACTTTTCTGTCGAGGTTTTCCCACTACTATGCCGAAACACACAAGACCTTAAAAATCACAGTGAAAACCTACAGCTATAACGAACATTTCTCTACTTATTAAAAATAAAAGTAACTATTTTTTAGTGTTTTTTTCCTGTGTATAAAAAAATAATTAAGAAGTTGTGGTTCCCAGATAAAAATGAAATAGCTTCACACGAATTCTTAATTCACACTATTTTCCAGCTCTATTTAATTCTTTTTTAGCTTTTTAGCTAATTTCCTCAACTCTTTCAGCTCTAATATGTATTGCAGTTGTATTTTGTATGCGCTGGCTTGAATATATGTTCTTTATTGGGGTAAATAGTTATTTGCACTGATCTGACCTGAAGAATAAAATTTAGAATACATGTAGATTTTAAATGCTCAGGCACATTATAAAATGTTCATAAACTAATTCTATCAGTTAAATAGTTCGTTCATGTTTATCTTTTTCAAATACATGGTGAACAGCGTGCGCTGTGGATGTAATAAACAACATTTATTATTTTATTTAACAGTTTGAAATATAAGATGGAAATATTGAGTTTACCTATCTATTTACAATATTAAATGAGTTGTTCTATTTAACTTGCTTTACATGTCATTTAAATGTTCAGTATTTTGAATATATATATATTCATAAATTAAGAGGTAAAAAAAATCGCTGCTACAATAACTGTCCAAGCAATGTCACAACGACTCATCCATCTAGTTGCTCACTCAATGATCCTCAGAAGAGCACTGTTCACCGTAGCTAAAATTGCTAACAGCTCGGCTGTAAGCAGACTATTACCAAGATAACGACTGGACATTGAGTCAGAAGTTCTTTGATGTGGTAATGCACAACATCGCGAAAATTCGCCCGCTAAGAAGTTTGGCGCAAATTATACTGAAGATTATAAGAGAAAATAAACGTAATTGCAGTTACTAAGTGACCACTTTACTACATAAACCTAAATGTAATTTATATATATATATCTATATGTATAGATATATATATATATATATGTTCCAGCCTCATGAACCATCTAAATTAACTTACAATTAACTTTGTTTAACATAGGCCTAATCAATGGCTACCATATCAAAATTATTTTCAAGGGCCTGTCGAATTACTACAATTTCGTAAATATAGTTTGTAAGGAAAAATTATTTTTTCCTGTTGTTCGAATCAAATACAACCATGTTATAAAAAGAGCAACATAATAACATTGTGCGTATTATAATTGTAGTCATTGGCATGATGATAGTATTACATTCTCTTGTAAGTAAGAAATTGTTTAACTGATAACAATGTATTAATATCCTACTTAGTAATATTCATTTTAAAACATCCAATATTTCAACTCCATTAATTTCAGCACCGACTAGTTTTAAAAACTTTGATACCTTATTTTATTTTACAAGTTCCCGTGTGCCGGCGGGTTTGTTAGGGCTCGGCGTATCAACTACCTAATCTTAGGAACACTAATGGCTAAATTTATTGGCCAATAAAAGCAAGACAATGGCCGCGAAAGCCGGTGGAATCTTTATTACTAATTCCTAAAATTTATTTCAAAATCTCTGATCCAGATTTAGACGTCCATAGGTTTTTTGATAGTTTAAATAGTTTCATCGCATTTTTATGCAGTAATTAAGCTTAGATAGTTTCTTGTGAAATTGTTGCTTTTCAACGCTCGCTCTTTACGTCTGCCAGTTCGGGGCGGATGGACAAATAAATTATATAAAAAAATTATACAATTTTAACTAAATTCATGGCACACCCGAAATTCTGATCCAAATTCCTTCCAAAGGTACATAGCGACTTCAGCTACGGTCACCTGAAATAATACTGGGGAATATCGCATAGAGTGGTCATTTCATGTTGCACATTTAAACTGTATTGCTTGCAATCTTTTAAAAAGGCTTGCTGAATTTATAGGCAGGCAAAATAATAAAACTTTAAAATGTGTATTGTTTTTCTTGTAAGGCTGCATGTAACGTACACAACCTATAAGGCCAATAAAAACATTTTACGAATGAAATATATATTCATTTCCCGCTGGAAACCTTTAGCCATAATCCGGTTGTTCACTACAGAATTATATACTGTACTGACTGTGTTGATTTCAAAATCATACTCTAGCCGTAAAACCCATAAAAATCATATGGACGAGTGGCCGCTATGCGCGTTAGAAGTGATGTATCAATATATGTAAGTGATAGGGGAATAATAATGTCTACGAATGTGTGGATTGTGTGCAAGTATGCAAGTGAGCAAGTAGACAAATGCGCAAGTATTCAATTAAGCGAGTGTGCTATAATGCAAAACTTTCATTGAGCACCTCACTCCTGAACCCCGTTCCCCTATCCTCCTTCGAATACGACACTGCTGATAGTTAGTTACCCTGTAAGCGTTACGCTTTTGTTATGCTGATTACAACATCGCCTCATCTTACTTTACCAGCTGTAAAAAGGTTACAAATAAATTTTCTTAAAATAATTGTTGCATCATATAAATATATACCATTTACTTTGACGTTTAGATGCTAGAAGAAGCTTCATTCGATTTTTCATGGACTTTCTACTGTGAGATAAAGGTCGCGAGATCTTGTAACACTTACGCCAATTTCTTCCCATGGCTGTAGCGTAGCAACTGGAGAATTGAACCGAGGAACAAAATCACTTGAAGTGCGGGTTTACTGTCGCGTGACAGCTGATGGTAAGGGGTGGATGAGGGGGAGATAGGTGAAGTGGCAACTACGCCGTTCCTTCTCTCATTCCACGCGGCCTTATCTCTTGTCCGCCGCCGGCGGAGCACGTCATATTACCAGCGTGCATTGCAGCCTATACATCAGGCAATTCCAAAATATTAATTTAAAAAAATTAGTGTTGCTTGTATATTTAACCAGATACATTGTCAAAGCCAAGGACTTTTCGTGAGATTGAGATATGACCAACGTTGTTACGAGATGATTATGGGGGTAGAACATACTGACTGATAATTGTGACAAAATTAAAAATTAATTTTACAATATCAAACTTAAAAACTTAAATTAAATTAAAATTGTTTTTGTAGAAACCTGTATGCTTATAATATCTACAATTTGGTGTTTGTTTTAGTTTTCTATTACAATAACTGACGGAATCGCCAGCATTTAAGTTTAACCTGTAAATCCCTATCCCGCCATTCGGCTAGCATGGGAGTGAACCGAGCCCGAAATACATGCAATTATGTGAGCTCATGGTTTAAGATATACCACTAGAGTTGAATGGAGTAGTCCAGTACCTACGGTGTGTAGGACAATAACATGCTTACCTGAAAAACTGCTCTAAGTATCATTTTACATAAAGTATCCCATAACATGGTTTAAGTGGTATTTTAGTTACGTTCATTTGATTTTTTACTAAATTGAAAGTGGCTGAAATGGACACTTTCAAAAAAAACTTTAAGGTAATATGTATTGCCAGTTGTTTCTCTTAATCCTGAAAGCATAATAAGTTTAGTTATTACTCCTTTATGCACGATTGTACGTGTCGAATATAAGGATCAGAGCTCCCATGGATCACAGTTCATTGCACTGTCTCGTTCCTATCGTCTCGCCTAGCTCAGCGGCAGGAGCAACGAACATACATCTGCACTGCCTCGTTTTTATCGTCTCGCCTAGCTCAGCGGCAGTAGCTACGACCATACATCTGCACTGTCTCGTTTCTATCGTCTCGCCTAGCTCAGCGGCAGGAGCTACAAACATACATCTGCACTGCCTCGTTTCTATCGTCTCGCCTAGCTCAGCGGCAGGAGCTACGACCATACATCTGCACTGTCTCGTTTCTATCGTCTCGCCTAGCTCAGCGGCAGGAGCTACGAACATACATCTGCACTGCCTCGTTTTTATCGTCTCGCCTAGCTCAGCGGCAGTAGCTACGACCATACATCTGCACTGCCTCGTTTTTATCGTCTTGCCTAGCTCAGCGGCAGTAGCTACGACCATACATCTGCACTGTCTCGTTTCTATCGTCTCGCCTAGCTCAGCGGCAGGAGCTACGAACATACATCTGCACTGCCTCGTTTTTATCGTCTCGCCTAGCTCAGCGGCAGGAGCTACGACCATACATCTGCACTGTCTCGTTTCTATCGTCTCGCCTAGCTCAGCGGCAGGAGCAACGAACATACATCTGCACTGCCTCGTTTTTATCGTCTCGCCTAGCTCAGCGGCAGGAGCTACGACCATACATCTGCACTGTCTCGTTTCTATCGTCTCGCCTAGCTCAGCTGCAGGAGCAACGAACATACATCTGCACTGCCTCGTTTCTATCGTCTCGCCTAGCTCAGCGGCAGGAGCAACGAACATACATCTGCACTGCCTCGTTTTTATCGTCTCGCCTAGCTCAGCGGCAGTAGCTACGACCATACATCTGCACTGCCTCGTTTTATCGTCTCGCCTAGCTCAGCGGCAGTAGCTACCACCATACATCTGCAATGTCTCGTTTCTATCGTCTCGCCTAGCTCAGCGGCAGGAGCTACGACCATACATCTGCACTGTCTCGTTTCTATCGTCTCGCCTAGCTGAGCGGCAGGAGCTACGACCATACATCTGCACTGTCTCGTTTCTATCGTCTCGCCTAGCTCAGTGGCAGGAGCTACGACCATACATCTGCACTGCCTCGTTTCTATCGTCTCGCCTAGCTGAGCGGCAGGAGCTACGACCATACATCTGCACTGCCTCGTTTTATCGTCTCGCCTAGCTCAGTGGCAGTAGCTACGACCATACATCTGCACTGCCTCGTTTTATCGTCTCGCCTAGCTCAGCGGCAGTAGCTACGACCATACATCTGCACTGCCTCGTTTTATCGTCTCGCCTAGCTCAGTGGCAGGAGCTACGACCATACATCTGCACTGCCTCGTTTTATCGTCTCGCCTAGCTCAGCGGCAGTAGCTACGACCATACATCTACACTGCCTCGTTTTATCGTCTCGCCTAGCTCAGTGGCAGGAACTACGACCATACATCTGCACTGCCTCGTTTCTATCGTCTCGCCTAGCTCAGTGGCAGGAGCTACGACCATACATCTGCACTGCCTCGTTTTATCGTCTCGCCTAGCTCAGTGGCAGGAGCTACGACCATACATCTGCACTGCCTCGTTTTATCGTCTCGCCTAGCTCAGTGGCAGGAGCTACGACCATACATCTGCACTGCCTCGTTTTATCGTCTCGCCTAGCTCAGCGGCAGTAGCTACGACCATACATCTGCACTGCCTCGTTTCTATCGTCTCGCCTAGCTCAGTGGCAGGAGCTACGACCATACATCTGCACTGCCTCGTTTCTATCGTCTCGCCTAGCTGAGCGGCAGGAGCTACGACCATACATCTGCACTGCCTCGTTTCTATCGTCTCGCCTAGCTCAGCGGCAGGAGCTACGACCATACATCTGCACTGTCTCGTTTCTATCGTCTCGCCTAGCTCAGCGGCAGGAGCTACGACCATACATCTGCACTGTCTCGTTTCTATCGTCTCGCCTAGCTCAGCGGCAGGAGCTACGACCATACATCTGCACTGCCTCGTTTCTATCGTCTCGCCTAGCTCAGCGGCAGTAGCTACGACCATACATCTGCACTGCCTCGTTTCTATCGTCTCGCCTAGCTCAGCGGCAGTAGCTACGACCATAAATCTGCACTGCCTCGTTTTATCGTCTCGCCTAGCTCAGCGGCAGTAGCTACGACCATACATCTGCACTGCCTCGTTTCTATCGTCTCGCCTAGCTCAGTGGCAGGAGGTACGACCATACATCTGCACTGCCTCGTTTTATCGTCTCGCCTAGCTCAGTGGCAGGAGCTACGACCATACATCTGCACTGCCTCGTTTTATCGTCTCGCCTAGCTCAGTGGCAGGAGCTACGACCATACATCTGCACTGCCTCGTTTCTATCGTCTCGCCTAGCTCAGTGGCAGGAGCTACGACCATACATCTGCACTGCCTCGTTTCTATCGTCTCGCCTAGCTCAGCGGCAGGAGCTACGACCATACATCTGCACTGTCTCGTTTCTATCGTCTCGCCTAGCTCAGCGGCGTGAGCTACGACCATACATCTGCACTGCCTCGTTTCTATCGTCTCGCCTAGCTGAGCGGCAGGAGCTACGACCATACATCTGCACTGCCTCGTTTCTATCGTCTCGCCTAGCTGAGCGGCAAGAGCTACGACCATACATCTGCACTGCCTCGTTTCTATCGTCTCGCCTAGCTGAGCGGCAGGAGCTACGACCATACATCTGCACTGCCTCGTTTTATCGTCTCGCCTAGCTCAGCGGCAGTAGCTACGACCATACATCTGCACTGCCTCGTTTCTATCGTCTCGCCTAGCTCAGCGGCAGGAGCTACGACCATACATCTGCACTGCCTCGTTTTTATCGTCTCGCCTAGCTCAGCGGCAGGAGCTACGACCATACATCTGCACTGTCTCGTTTCTATCGTCTCGCCTAGCTCAGCGGCAGGAGCAACGAACATACATCTGCACTGCCTCGTTTCTATCGTCTCGCCTAGCTCAGCGGCAGGAGCAACGAACATACATCTGCACTGCCTCGTTTTTATCGTCTCGCCTAGCTCAGCGGCAGGAGCAACGAACATACATCTGCACTGCCTCGTTTTTATCGTCTCGCCTAGCTCAGCGGCAGTAGCTACGACCATACATCTGCACTGCCTCGTTTTATCGTCTCGCCTAGCTCAGCGGCAGGAGCTACCACCATACATCTGCAATGTCTCGTTTCTATCGTCTCGCCTAGCTCAGCGGCAGGAGCTACGACCATACATCTGCACTGCCTCGTTTTATCGTCTCGCCTAGCTCAGTGGCAGGAGCTACGACCATACATCTGCACTGCCTCGTTTCTATCGTCTCGCCTAGCTCAGTGGCAGGAGCTACGACCATACATCTGCACTGCCTCGTTTTATCGTCTCGCCTAGCTCAGTGGCAGGAGCTACGACCATACATCTGCACTGCCTCGTTTCTATCGTCTCGCCTAGCTCAGTGGCAGGAGCTACGACCATACATCTGCACTGCCTCGTTTCTATCGTCTCGCCTAGCTCAGCGGCAGGAGCTACGACCATACATCTGCACTGTCTCGTTTCTATCGTCTCGCCTAGCTCAGCGGCAGTAGCTACGACCATACATCTGCACTGTCTCGTTTCTATCGTCTCGCCTAGCTCAGCGGCGTGAGCTACGACCATACATCTGCACTGCCTCGTTTCTATCGTCTCGCCTAGCTGAGCGGCAGGAGCTACGACCATACATCTGCACTGCCTCGTTTCTATCGTCTCGCCTAGCTGAGCGGCAAGAGCTACGACCATACATCTGCACTGCCTCGTTTCTATCGTCTCGCCTAGCTGAGCGGCAGGAGCTACGACCATACATCTGCACTGCCTCGTTTTATCGTCTCGCCTAGCTCAGCGGCAGTAGCTACGACCATACATCTGCACTGCCTCGTTTTATAGTCTCGCCTAGCTCAGTGGCAGGAGCTACGACCATACATCTGCACTGCCTCGTTTCTATCGTCTCGCCTAGCTCAGCGGCAGTAGCTACGACCATACATCTGCACTGCCTCGTTTCTATCGTCTCGCCTAGCTCTGCGGCGTGAGCTACGACCATACATCTGCACTGCCTCGTTTCTATCGTCTCGCCTAGCTCAGCGGCAGGAGCTACGACCATACATCTGCACTGCCTCGTTTCTATCGTCTCGCCTAGCTCAGCGGCAGTAGCTACGACCATACATCTGCACTGCCTCGTTTTATCGTCTCGCCTAGCTCAGTGGCAGGAGCTACGACCATACATCTGCACTGCCTCGTTTCTATCGTCTCGCCTAGCTCTGCGGCGTGAGCTACGACCATACATCTGCACTGCCTCGTTTCTATCGTCTCGCCTAGCTGAGCGGCAGGAGCTACGACCATACATCTGCACTGCCTCGTTTTTATCGTCTCGCCTAGCTGAGCGGCAAGAGCTACGACCATACATCTGCACTGCCTCGTTTCTATCGTCTCGCCTAGCTGAGCGGCAGGATACGACCATACTTCTGAAAGATTTCAAATTTAACGTTTATCTGTACACGCGTAGAATTATCGACTACACTGCCATTTATAAATCTAAATTTTAAGTAACTGTATATAAAGTGCGTGACGATGGAATGTATTGAAAAAAAATCGATTTTCAATTTTTTTAAAGCTCTAGCGAAGGTACTAGATAACTATCAGTTTTGTTTTTGCCAGGATATTCGATAAACTTCAGAACGCTGAAAGTATTTTTATAATGAAAAACATTTCTGCTTTACATAATGGGTATATTGATACCAGAATATTTTATTTTCTTGAGTTATAAAATATTATTACCATAAAAAATCAAAATTTACCATAAATTATATATTTTGTTGATTTTACTTTATTTATTATTTATTTGACACATTAAATTATGTCATTTATATTAAAAATATTATTTAACTCTAAGTATAAATGCTCTCTATGAATTTACCAATGAACTAGCTATCTATAGTAGCGCCATCTATCCTGTTTATTTTAAACACTAGTAGGATACATATCGAGTTGCCAACCGCAGGGCAGAGATTGTGACGTCGCGGACGTTGTGATGCTGGTGCAGAGGGAGTCTAGTGGCGATAAGCGCGTCTCGGTCACAGTGACGCACTTCCTCCCTACACTCCTGGATGTGGGATTCGGAGGGAGCGAGCAGGAGACATTGTCACCCCACTTTCATCATCTTCCTCCTCTCCAGGCAATCCTCTTTGTACGTTCCACAGGGAGGACCCGCTACCTGGAGCACACATACGGACTGAGTCCATAGCATACACATCCTTACATCCCTTAGCAAATGCAGCCACAATGTAGAAGATGGGAATGGATAGCATCCGAATACTTTACTAGTAGCACCACTTGTTTCAGCAAAAAAACATTAAAAACAGACTAACAACGACATTGAACAAAACAGCAACTCTATAGGTATCCTAGTAGTGTTTAAAATCAACACGATACCACAGTAGAACCCATCGATCATAATAAACTGATAATATGGGGGAAAAAAACACCGATAACTGCGTGCAAATGTGAATCCAACAATGAAATTGTCCGATGTTGTCGTTTGTCTGTTCTGGCTATTTTTTCCTGCTGCAACTGTCTCGTCAATCCACTGTGTTTGTTGTTGCTGTGATATTTTTCTAATTCCTTTGTGCTTCTACTACACCCCTTGATTACTCGCGTTATGCACATATTTATATATGCTCTAGCATTGCTTATATCAACAGTTGGGGTCAGCACATAAAACTTGTAGGACTGGTATCCTACAGTAGTGCTGCGTTACGTAGCATATACAGAGAGAACCAATGAAAACACCATAACACCAGTTATGAAGACAAAAGATCTGACACTGCCAAAATATTCATGTACATATATGGTTTTAATAATTTAGATTTATATCTCTCAAAATGGAACAAAAAATAAAATATATATAAACTGTAAATTAATGTTTTAAAAAATAACGTCAAATTGGGATAGCTCAGGTAAATAAAACTTTAAACATTACTATCACATGCATATTGAAAATTGGTTAAGCCCTCTGTGTCAGTTCAGATCTCGCTAAGTAACTGGATATATGTTGGGCTACTCCATATTCAACTGTCTGTAAAAGTACGCAATGTTCAAAGTTCAGCTTGAACTTCACAACACTATGTTTATTTTGATGATAAGTGATTCTAGGCCAGCTATATAGTTCAGTGGAGAAGAGAGAAAGAAACTTCGTAGCCCCTCTTAGCGTTAGTCCTCCGGGGTGTCCCTTGTCCTGTTATTTTTGAGGTACTGGAAATTACACATTACTGCTAAAAATTTTCCGGTACTTCTCTTTGATAACCCGGTGCCCTAAGGCCCCGGGGCCCCACGGGTGCGGGTAGGGAGGATCACCACATACACACAATCGGGATTTGGGTAACTATACAGTTGACTGAATCTCAAGTCCTTGGACCAGTTCTGCTGGCGCCGCATAACGATCTCCCACATCATTCTGGGACCCTCAAAACACCCAGAATACCCATGGTCCGTTCGAAGCCTATCCAACCTCTCCTAGCTGTCCAGGCTCTCCTGGCCGCTCACTGTGTCGGCCTTTCACGAGGCTAGGGAACCCCAATTCCAGGCCTGCCCTAAGCAATACGGGCACCACTGCCAAGTACGAAGTGTGCCGCCAACTAGTATTTTTGGCACAATTTTAAATTTGAATTTTTTAAAAAAAAATTAAATTATGTCACCAGTCATTCTCTTGCTGCAAGAACATAAACGTTTTCCTCCTACTGTACACTCCCATTCAACCTTTGTCAGACCTTTCTCCCCAATTTTTCCCAGCTCTAGATCCGATTTTTGCCGAGTCTGTGCGAGTCAGACCGTGTATCGTTTCATCCCCGTCTTGGCACACGAACGTCTCCTGTAATTCGCCTCGCATCCGTGACGAGAACTGCTATGCCCTGCAAGCTCTCAGGGCAGACTAATTCTAAGACCTCGCCTGACGTGAGCCTTTTTCAGCAAGGTACAGTCACGCCTCCGGGCTCAGAAGAGCCTCTTTCCCACTACCACAGCAGCCCCCACACACCCCCACCTCTCCAAAATTTCCTGGGAACACCGGCTCAGGGCTTTGACCGGCCACTAACCCCGGCCAGGGTTGGCCTCTTCCCAAGGCCACGACACTAGTCCCAAAAGTACATGCTTATGCCACCTGGCGGTAGTTTTGCGAATCACTACCCCTGGGAGTTTGAACGCCTGCTAAACGCCTGCTCTCTGGTGTCTCCCGCAGCAACCAGTACCCAGTAGTTCCTTCTCAGGACACCAGGGCGCTGGCCTAGTCCACTCCATAAGCCACACGCTGCTAGCGGTCGCCTCGTGCGAGTCGATCTCTACTTAGTTCAGACACACTTCAGTAGGTCGCGATGACATCGGGCAGTGCCACCAACTTTGAGATATCGAAGTCTGCTTTTCTCGACAAGCCCCTCGGTAATCTTCGGAACCTTTCGGTCCGAAAGCCGAAGCCTCCCGCATTTCTTTCTTTAACGTCGCCTTTTAATTACGAGACTCTGCCGCCCCAAATTTACTGCGCGCCGCGATTCTGGACTGGCTATTTCGCATCTACGTATTCGGGACACCTATCCGTTTTTTCTTTTAAAATGTGATCAACTAGACAAGTGATGATTCCTACAACGGTAGTGTTTAGGCGCTAGTCAGTCCTTATAGATCAAGCTCGTAGAAGTAGTCATATTATAGTCATCATAATTATTATTTTTTTTTTTAAATCATGAAACATCCGCGACGGGTTTGTGTACTCAACGCCGGGCAAATCCTGGAAGACATCTCTCTGTTCAACAGGAACCAAGTACCAGGGTACAAGTATCGGACTAGGGTACAAGTACTGGACCAGTTTACAAGAACCGGACACATTCCAAGGACCAGATCAGTCTCCACGGGCCGGATGACTAAGGCCCTCTGACGACCCGTCAGCTGTTCTACTTCATCCAGCAACCTTCAAACCGCCAGTCCTTCAGTTTTTAAAAACCTTTTCGGACTAGCATTCAACCATTACGTGCTCAGATCAGACAGCCAGAAGTTTCCTGCGACTCCTTAACATGTTTATTGTTACGAACTTAAAATTTAAATTATGTTAAATATTTATTTAATTGTCTAATTATTAATGTGATTATAAATCCATGTTATATATATTTTTGTTAATCAATTTATAAAATATCCAATGTGAAAATAATCAGAAGTAAAATAAAAACAGAAGTACCAATATCTAGACGAAATTATTTTTTTTGACTTCTGAAACCAAAAGATCCACTTGTTCCCCCCCCCCCCCCAAGTCATCAGGAGAGTGAATTGTAACAAAGTTGTAACATAACTTGAGTTTACTCTGTTATGACTGAGGAGTGTAATAGAAGCTGACACCAAATGTGGTCCTGGACCAGAGATATAACCTAGGCGGGAAACCATTTACAAACCACCCTGTACTACTACCAATTTCGGCGGTGTCGCATCTTATGGGATAGCCAGGCATGAGAGGAACTCAGGGAGCGCATGCCTCGGTCCCTCTACTGATCTCCCTATTTACCTTTGGAGATTTACAGCTACTCAATTTGGTTGAGTCTAGTCACCCACAATCAACCTGTGTGATATCAGGTTGCCGGATAACCTCGGGAGGCCAAACAAGAAATTGTGGTTTCAGCAACTCTTGGTATCTCCACCGATCCGTCAGTTCAGTGGAGAGTATGCAAATTTGCACTCGAGACCACTGATCTGTAGACTGACAATTTAGAATTAATAGTCAGCGGGTACCTTAAAATTTGACGTGTTATACATTCATTAAAAATACATACTAGTCACACATACATAATTATTAGGTTAAGGCAGTAATTTTTTTTCGTAAGCAAAGTCTTAAATGCTGCACGGACTGTCTCCTCGACTCCGGTTCCAGTTGGTTCACTGGCCTTAGGTTCAGTAACACAGGTAACCGACTGGTTGTCTTCGGCATTGTTCTCGGTGATGACTCTCTCGGTGAGATGTGGACGACGACGTCTGCGACCTTGGCTGCAACATGGCTTTGGCTCGGTATTTTTTTGGGCAGGAATGTTGAGAGCAACAACGACGAGATGTGCGCGTAAGCTAACGTTTGGGCACTGTGTGGATGCATTGCAAGTCTTAACAGGTTTCAACTAGTCTTGTCCTAAACAGTTTGGTGCATAAATAACTGCACGAACAGACGTAGCGACTACTTCTTCATGCGGAATGGAAGGATAGTAAGTGATCTTATGTTATTAGACCGCATAGTTCACAGCAATCTTAGCAGCTGCTGAGTCGGTTCGTAGGACAGAGGAAAGTGCGAAAACCTCCAGTACTGAGCACCTCCATCGCAGGTTTCCATATATGTACGTAAATATCCGGCAGTCCAGTAGTTGTACTCGATACTGCTGAATCCGGGACTAACACGTAAACATTTGCTGGATGACACGAAAACAACTTTTTGCATGTTGGAGGTGTGCACCTTACTACAACTTTTTATAAACAGGAACTGTGCACTCACACTTATAGAGCCATGTGTGTCACGCAATGCGCAGGTCCATTTGTATGTCTACGAAATCACTGGTCCTGTCATACAACTTGCTCAAACATTTTTTTGTTTCTATTCCAGCGAAGGAAATGGTCGTGTTGTAATTTATAATCGTTAGACGACATTCTGATGACGTATGTTAAATTTTCGCATTGAATAAATCACTTCTTAAGATAATCCTGATGAAATGTATATCTTCGTTGTAGGTTTTTCTCCCAAAACTGATAGTATTTAAGGAAATGGTTTAGCAAAAATAAGTTTTGAGTAGAGATGACGAGGAAACTAATAATCTTTTCGGAATAATTCTTGCACAGTTCTTAATTTTAATCTTCCGAGGCTCTAAAACATTTAACTTAACGACGTTAAGAAAATTACTGCTGAGTGATTCGTCGCGTGCTCGCTAGTATATCGTAACTGATTAATCAGTGAAATCATATGACCTATCATATGGACTTGGCTTGAACATTTTGATTCACTACATATTAGTTTAAATACTTGGCTGCTCTGTGAGACCGGCGTCTTTCGCGGCATGGCAAAGTCTCGGTGTGTCGGGCCCCTCTGATCTGGGGCAGTTTCCAATTATCCATATTTGGAACGTTGGAACGCTTGAGATACCCTGGACCTGCTCTGCAACTTCATCAGCTGTTACCATATTACGTCATGATGCTAGAAGCCCAGTTTCCTGGCGCTACGGTTTTAATTAATTTTATTAGCGCTACAATTTTAGCACCAGCACTTGCCTGATGACAGAAAAGCATGCGAGATTTATTTTCTCAGCGTTTATCGGTACATATTTTTTTTTTCAGTCGTCAGGCCGACAGTTTAGAGAAATTATATTCATAAGTAATACATCCACACAAAATTATAACGTACAAAAATGAAATAACGTGTAAAATAGTTAACGGCGTGAACTAATTCAACATGACAAGCCTATTGTAATTAAGAAACAATATACATATCATACATATTGTTGTTAGTAAAAAAAAAGAAAGATACGCGTAGAAAACCTAGCTATTGATCTTAGTTCTTCGGCGAGTTTTGGCTAAATGTTGCGCTGACGAGAAGGCATTACTCTGAGGAGAAGTTTTGTTTAGGACCGCTTGTTCCTCTGACCAAGTTGATGCCATAGACTAAATATATGATATAGACAGATTCTTTCCTCCAAGGGACATTATTGTCTCGTACTGCTTGCGATGCTTGATGATTTTCAATATATTTTATATAAGTTGTATTTATAGTTAATTTCTGATTTTTTAAAGCTTATTATGTTTTGGTATAGTTTATTAGAGCCAGAATTTGTTTTATTTAATCCATGAAATATAAGAAAAATTAAGAAATTTTGATAGTTTTGTGTGGGAACTCTGGAGAAATCCATGTATAGCTACTATGCTTAAGAATTCACGGTGTGATGATTTCGCAAATAAGTCGTCTTAAATCTAACACACTTTTAAACTCTTATTTCAAATTTAAAAACGATAGTCAATCACCGATAATATATAGCCTAACTTGGTATCGATTTCATCAGACAATACTACGTTAGCTCCCTCACACTTAACCATCCAGCATACCAGTAACACAAGCACAACTCAAGAAACAAAAACCCTTTTTTATGATACACCACTTCAGGCGTTAAAAGTTCCGTCTACGAAAACTCATTTGGATTTAACGTATGTACTTTTTGGTACTACCCTTCAGATGACACAAAGAATAATTGTTCTTTTGGAAGCCTCTGAAGGAAATACAAGCTTTTCTTAATGAAAGGACAGTTCTCTGATTCTGATAATTTTATGTTGTAACCAAACTTTGTAATATTTTACAGAAATTGTAACACAGTTCAATTTTGTAAACATTATATCGGCAGTTTACTTGTGTTGTATATATTTTATAAATAAAGTGTTTCGAAAAATTGTTAAACTTGGATATTTTTTAAGTTTACTGCAATATACAAATGGTAAAGTTTTTAAACTTTCTTTTTTTTTTGTAAATGGAACAAATATTTATGTAAAATTACACGTATTTGTAAATTTGTACATTTACATAAAAAACAAGTCTATCACTACAAAATATTGTTCGCAGTAATTCTGGGTTCGGATTATTATTCGGACATTTATGCTTTGTGTATCCCAGTACCTTCAATAGTTAAAGTTAACTGTAAACCGTTCCCTGAATAGCTTTCCAGTATTAACTGCGCACTTAAATTAGCATAATGAAACTAATTAAAGCCCAATTATTAAATATTACCTTTTCACTTGTTTAAAAATATCCTTAATGAAATATCAATTAAAATATAGCTAATATTATGCGTCAATTTTCCAATTTTCGTGAGAAATACTCAGCAATCTGGGTGTAAATCTGTAGAATTTGCAAAAGGAAAGAAAAGGGGGTGGGGTGGAAATACGTAGAGGGGCCCGCGTGGCCCGAGAGATTTGCGCGTGGATTTGGTGCTTGTATGTTGTATACTACCAATATGTCGACCTTTATGCATGCAATAAGCAGACAAGTTTTAAATGTACAGAAAGTTTTCCATAAAACATAAGTTTTGACGTTAAAGGTTTATAGAATCCTGCTTCACAGTCACGCTCTTGCAAGCTAAAGTGGGCCCCATCAATAAGTGGCGTCAATTCCAGGAGGGGGAGGCCTTCCTGCCCCGATCTATGCCCTTGATCAGCATTATTTAGAGAGAAAAAAAAGTGCGTTTTATATGCAAACATTACCTTAGCCATGTGTTGTACGTAGTTACAATATCTTTCTTGGCAACTGGTTTGCAAATGAATCTTTTGTAGAATCATAGAACGATGTTTGTCCTGTGTAAGTGTTAGTTTCCCAGCTGTGGCCCGCACCGCTCGTCGCCCGGATCTCGGGCGACACCCGGTGTGCACAGCACCGGGCGCGTCAGTCGCACGAGAGGAGGTGCGGCGTCCGGCGTGAACACACAGTCCCGGAAACTAAGTGCTCCTGCCGCATGTGTTAGGCAAGACTGGTTGGGACATTTTGGTTTCGTGAATACGCGGAGGATGTTACTCAGCGCGATCAGACCCTACATCGTCAAGGCCAGCGACCATTAGTTGCTCACGAAGCCGTTGTGGTGTGCTTTAAAGTTTCATAGAGAATGATGGGTTAGGGTCAGAGCCAGCGAGCGAGGCCGAGGTCCCGGGGGCAGATGGTTTTGTCGGGCCCCTTCTCTATTATTGAATTAAATAAAAAAACTACAGACTGTAAACCTCATTGTGGTCATATTGTAAACACGTGATCTGTGACTATCTAATTACTTGTACTGAGTTTCCTGTGAGTTTTGTTAACAACAGACGTATAATTTTCGTCCTGTCAGAGTCAAACCAAACACTAAAATGTATCTCGAAACTCAGCCGAGCCCTCCCCCTCCCCCTGGTTCTTGAGGCCCCGCGGATTGTGACCCCTCCTCCCCCCCAGAAACCACACTGCTCTTCCCTCTCGATCGCTCTCGTTAGGGAAGTGTTTTGTGTCGCACTTTCAAGCACGTAAACTGGTTGTCTCCGAATCTCTTGTTTATACATCCAGTGCTTATAAATTGGTAAGTTATGCTGGAATTGTCATCCAATACACGAAATTAAATGTAAGAAATTTCGGTCAGGAGCGGAATGTAAATGCAATTAAAAACAGTAATATAAAAGTTATAAATTTGAACAAATCAATTTTTACATTAATAATAAATAATTTTACTTAAAAATGTACGACCACAAATAACTGGAACTTCAAAATGTTTATTCTCAAGTCACTCAATGTCTGTCAAGTTCCGCAGTTCACACTCCTCACTGGAGCTAGGCTCAAAAGTGGTGCGCCTCTTACCACGCGCCTGTCCACACACACAGTCTCGCGCAACTCAGTCGCCGCACTCTCACAATCCAGTCAAAATCCACGTCGCGCCACTATCAGGGGGTGTCTCTCACCCTCTTTGCCGATGCCGCACTTACCTTAGCTCGATATACACTCGGAACTCCCGCGGAGGCCGACGTCGCTGCTTAATTTTTTGAGGCGCCCTTCTCGAACCGACAAGAGCGGCTGTCACGAGTCACGTCATCCTGGGCCAACCAGACACTCAAAAAGTCCAGAAGGGAGGCGTTCATTCACGCTATTCCGCGCGCCGGCTCGCGGAATTCCCAAGGCTACTCAGCGATAGTAACAGCGCCGAGGCAACGATGCGCGGGGTGTGGAGTGGGGAGGGGGGTATCGACGACCCTTGTAATCCGGTCAGACACACGTGGCATGCTTTACGTTAGTATACGGCACGTGACACGGCGCGTGATGCGAGTGGCCGTGCAGGGCCGCCAGCCATCTCCGAACCTGGCATCGCGGACTGGTCTCTCGCTATCGTAACATTAGGTAATGATTATATAAGTTGATATTATTCAGAATAAGTGTTCAAAACTGGTAGTTTGGTTCGAAGATATTATTAATCGTTACAGTTAACCTTACAATAACAGTAGCTCATTTTATCTACTTTTTAAAATCATAGTTGCTGAACTATCCCTCCAAAGGATAAGGTAAAATAGATTAATGATGCTAAGAAAGTAACGTCTTTTTGTGGAATATAGGCTTGTTAGTTATAGTAATAACTAGGGGCATTCATTTTTCGCGAAAATATTTCGAGATTAGCTGAAATTTAAAAAAAACTGTAGTATCGTCTGTGTTCCGTGATTGGTCGAGTTTCTTTCAGTTATGTGTTTACAGTCAGTACAACAATAACAGTAAGCAAACGCGTCTTGAGTGGCTGTGTCAAATAAGGCATCATCTTCTCTTAGACGGTCACCAATTACACGGAAGAAACCGCTGGTGTGGGTATACCGTGTTAGAGTCTAATAGGCGTTCAGATTCTCTTTTCGCAAAAAATGCCTGCCCCCTAGTAGTAAAATTTTTTTCCTTCGTAGAATAGTCTAACAAGACAATGCACATACTCCTTGCTTAAATAGACATGGTACTAAATTCAATTGACAGTTTAGTTTAATGAGCTGTTGATTGACCACAGTTTATAAATACTTATCTGCAAACTTGTTTGGCCAATGCCATAGTTGTTCGCTACTATTACATTTAAAAAAATGAACATTCAGTTGGTAAGTGTCCCACTGGCTGTGATGGCCGGGCCGTCTCTCTGATATGGCGAGGTCAGTGGTTCACGGGTCACTGCCTGTCCCCGACCGGTCGCGACCTGAAGTGTATCAGTGTCGTCTCACCAGTCGTGAGGGCCGTTCACCTTGGGTGACTTGTCAGCTAAATGTAGTACACAGGGAGTTTGTGCATTGTCTTGTTAGACTATTCTATGAAGGAAAAATATAAATACTACATCTAAAAGCCCATTAGACTGCAACAAGGTGTATACCCACATGAGCGGTTCATTCCGTGTCATTGGCGGCCGTCTAAGCGAAAACGATGAATTATTCGTAGAGCCACGGAATTTTCGCGCATTCATTTAGTCGCAAGCTAGAATGCAAACCTCCACACTGTCGCACTGTGTTTATGTTTGGACCGCAGTTATCTGGACACGCCCCTCTACGACCGCGAGCCAACGATGTCCATCTAGGAGAGAAGTAAGCGAATCAGGTAGTGCCAAATAACAAGGATAAAAATGTTCTCGCTAAGAAATCAACCAATGGGAAAGTAAACATGGGTCGAGCACACCTATAACTTTGAATTCTATCCTGAGGCCCGAGGAATCCGCGAAATTTCCGGGACTCTAATTATTCGACAAAGCCATTCAGGAATGAATTACTGCGTGCGACAACTCGAACATACTGATCTTGTTCGAGACACGGGCTTGCAGACTGGCGAGACGTTTTGACGTCAGCGGACGAGGAGGCCGGCTCGTCACGCGACCTCGTGCTCGACGAAGGTCCCCAGATGGGAGACGGCGGCCGGGAATATGGGTCGCGGCACTGAGCCTCGCCTTGTGCTGCGCTGCGCTGCGCACCAGCGCGGCCTCCGCCGACGAGCCAAGGTCTCCGCCGACCTCCAGCTCACCGCGGACACCCGTGCGTCGAGTTGCCGACCTCACATCTCAACCATATATGCACCAACACCGGATATGGAGGGAAAATACTGTACTGCTCTCGGTACACGGCCCTTGCGTCGAGTTTCCGACCTCACATCTCAACCATATCTGCACCAACTCTGGATCTGGAGGGAAAATACTGGACTGCTCTCGGTACACGGCCCGTGCGTCGAGTTGCCGACCTCACATCTCAACCATATCTGCACCAACTCCGGATCTGTAGGGAAAATACTTGACTGCTCTCGGTACACGGCCCTTGCGTCGAGTTGCCGACCTCACATCTCAACCATATTTGCACCAACTCAGGATCTGGAGGGAAAATACTGGACTGCTCTCGGTACACGGCCCGTGCGTCGAGTTTCCGACCTCACATCTCAACCATATCTGCACCAGCTCCGGATCTGGAGGGAAACTACTGGACTGCTCTCGGTACACGGCCCGTGCGTCGAGTTTCCGACCTCACATCTCAACCATATCTGCACCAGCTCCGGATCTGGAGGGAAACTACTGGACTGCTCTCGGTACACGGCCCGTGCGTCGAGTTTCCGACCTCACATCTCAACCATATCTGCACCAACTCCGGATCTGGAGGGAAAATACTGGACTGCTCTCGGTACACGGCCCGTGCGTCGAGTTGCCGACCTCAAATCTCAACCATATCTGCACCAACTCCGGATCTGGAGGGAAAATACTGGACTGCTCTCGGTACACGGCCCGTGCGTCGAATTTCCGACCTCACATCTCTACCATATCTGCACCAGCTCTGGAGGGAAAATACTGGACTGCTCTCGGTACACGGTCCGTGCGTCGAGTTTCCGACCTCACATCTTAACCATATCTGCACCAACTCCAGAACTGGAGGGAAAATACTGGACTGCTCTCGGTACACGGTCCGTGCGTCGAGTTTCCGACCTCACATCTTAACAATATCTGCACCAACTCCAGAACTGGAGGGAAAATACTGGACTGCTCTCGGTACACGGCCCGTGCGTAAGTTGCCGACCTCACATCTCAACCATATCTGCACCAACTCTAGATCTGGAGGGAAAATACTGGACTGCTCTCGGTACACGGCCCGTGCGTCGAGTTGCCGACCTCACATCTCAACCATATCTGCACCAACTCTAGATCTGGAGGGAAAATACTGGACTGCTCTCGGTACACGGCCCGTGCGTCGAGTTTCCGACCTCACATCTCAACCTTATCTGCACCAACTCCGGATCTGGAGGGAAAATACTGGACTGCTCTCGGTACACGGCCCGTGCGTCGAGTTTCCGACCTCACATCTCAACCATATCTGCACCAGCTCCGGATCTGGAGGGAAAATACTGGACTGCTTTCGGTACACAGCCCGTGCGTCGAGTTGCCGACCTCACATCTCAACCATATCTGCACCAACTCCGGATCTGGAGGGAAAATACTGGACTGCTCTCGGTACACGGCACGTGCGTCGAGTTTCCGACCTCACATCTCAACCATATCTGCACCAGCTCCGGATCTGGAGGGAAAATACTGGACTGCTCTCGGTACACGGCCCGTGCGTCGAGTTGCCGACCTCACATCTTAACCATATCTACACCAGCTCTGGATCTGGAGGGAAAATACTGGACTGCTCTCGGTACACGGCACGTGCGTCGAGTTGCCGACCTCACATCTCAACCATATCTGCACCAGCTCTCGATCTGGAGGGAAAATACTGGACTGCTCTCGGCACACGGCCCGTGCGTCGAATTTCCGACCTCAAATCTCAACCATATCTGCACCAGCTCTGGATCTGGAGGGAAAATACTGGACTGCTCTCGGTACACTGCATTTGACAGGAGTCATTTCGTGCGCATGGAACGGAAATGTGTAACCACGGTGCTGCCACCTTTTGGCGGATGTCGCGAACCAATGTCCACAAAACCAAGATAATACTATATATTAGTAACGATTTAGTGAATTTCAACTAGATGGGCGGTATTGTAATAAAATTCATTTTTGAAAATCAGGTCAAAATCTGGGGTTTAGTATTTTTCAAGTCTTTTACGCTTTTATCGGAAAGTTGCATTGTAGGCTAGTGTTTCATTTCTCATTAAATAAAATAATGAGGAAACATTGCTGAAAGAGACATAGTTATCTTTTTACAACATGACGAGTTTAGTGCTTAAGTATAGAGGTTTTGGAAGAGTTAAGCTTTAAGTTCATCCAAATTAAAGAAAACGTAATGATTATTTCAATTTATGTATTCTCCCTGGTTGTGCATAAACCAATTTTTCCCCACAAATGATTGAATTCATCCTTTTCTCTTTACTACCAGTTCTATATTTTTGTTTACAGCTAATCTTGTTAAGTAACATGCTCTGAAATTAACAGGATACCACAGAAATGAAATAACTTCTGTAGTTGTTATTAATTTTGAGTGGAAGGTTTTGCATTACATTATAGTTTTAAAACAAACTCCACCCAAAAGATGAGTTATAAACATAAATCCACTACATGGCCAATTTTCGAAGGTATCGGGGAACCTAGTGCGCTTATCCAATAAAATGTATTTTAGTGTCACTTAGTCGAATAACTAACTTTTCAGCACAAACCGTTTTATTTGTTGCAGCAAATTATTTGTTGCGACTAACATATTTTTTGTTTAAATATAAACCACTACCAGATTATGTTGCTAAAAACGCGTTTTTGTTTGATATGTATAGGGGAAGGCAGGGTAACTGCACGCACTTAACTTTGACACATTATATTTCTGTTGATGAAGTTTAAAAAGCAATGTAATTAATTTGTAGCAAAGCGACATTAAGTCAGTTTAAGTATAGCCGAGTATTAGTACATTGTTTAAAAGGGAAGTATGGTTTTTTACTTAAACTATTAAAATATGTATTGCGTACGATTACCCGACTTGAGTGGGTAATCGTACGCACTAAATTTATGTTGCGTTTCCATGCCAATTCTGGTGCATAAAAATTTTCCGTATATTCCCTGAATGGAAATATTATTTTTTTAAATATGACAATAACAAAAAATAACAAAATACACTTTTTGTACTATACTGGGGACATAAAAATTTATTTTCTTTTCAAATTAAATACATACATGATTTTACAGTTTTTTATTAATTTTTCATAGCCTCTAATTTAAGAGGCCGTGTCACAAATTTGCGCTCCTATCTATATCAATGTTATTTTAAAAGGCAGTTTTTCTCAAAGTCTATAAGAGGTAGGGGCCGGAAATTTTGCCTACTGAAAGTATACAATACATTTAACATAACCGCTTTTTTCAAATTTATTTATCATATCATATATTATTTCTGTGATGAAAATAATATTATCAATATTTTGATTTGTCCAGATACATTGAAATTTTGCTTATATTTATAGTTATTTAGCAAAAACTGAAAACGCCATTGAAATGTATTGCATATTACCTTCCGATCAGTGTCTTCATGATCATGATGGGTTTATAAACCTGGGTGTAATCAAGTCTTTAACTATTACATGACAACATTTATACTTAATAATTTGGAGATATGCCTTTTCTATCCTCAGCCCCTGAGCTTTTACTATCTGGTCTGGCGACCGACCTGACACTCTTCAACCACCCCAGGGGTCTCCGATTACACATCTTATCAAAAAAAAAAAAAGCTGTTCGTTCATTTGTTTTTGTGTTCGAGCGAAGGTTTACTTCTCCATTAGTGCCACAGAATTCACACATTTATGCCAAGGGAATATTCCGCTGATGTGACGCCATACGAATGTATTATTCGCGACCATACAACTTTTTTGTTTGTCATCGGGAAAATGATGCCGCAGTTTGATTTTTTGTGGTGATATAAAATAAATTTTCTTGGAATGTTCATTTTAAATTGAGCATTTTTAAATGTCAGCGTAGAATATGCTTATCTGCCCATTTTGTTTCTTTCCATAATAATGAGTAAAGTTAACATTGTCATAGACATTTTATTATATTCGTTTGCCGTCCAAGTACAAATGTCACACTATATCGCACGTAATTATATTTTTTTACTAATTTGTTAGTTGTCATTTTATTTAAGTTATAAATAACATTAATAAAAATTATTACTTAATAGTCCAGAATAGAGATTGAGTTATTATTCATTTAATAGGGGTTTAAAATATGGTACTACATACATATTTATATTATCTTGTTGTCTTCTTTGTAACTTTACTGGAAGAATGGCATTTGGTATGTATGTTAACTCACAATGAAAATACTTCAGACGTACTCAATTAACAGTGAACAACCTAGGGCCTATACTAATTTCATTATGTTCATGAAATATAATTGATATTACTAATAATGAACTGTATGTGTTTTGCGTAGAGATATCGTACGAACTGTATGTGGTACAGACCAACATTAGCCAAGACTCTGTAAATAAGTAATTTCAGTTAATGTGTAGAGAATATTAAAAGTTAGAAATAATGATATATATAAAACAATGCAGAGTTATCAGCATAAAAATAGAAGTTGTTTTTACGTAGCGCCTACTGGAATGTATATTTTGTGTTGAATTATGTGGTATGATTAGTATTCTCTTATTGTAAGTGTGTTTTGTTAAAATCTTATAAAACATCACTTACTGTTGAAGGATTTTCATTTTTTTTGTGATGATCTTACTTAAACAAGTTTTAATTATATTACACATGTATATTTTAAAAGCATTTTAATGTATACTTATAGAATTGTAATAGGCTTTATACGGACTCTCACGATGCATGTGAGCATCTAAATTAATAGAGACCGGAAAAATTCGCGGATTCATTCGGCGATAGGCTAGAAGTCAAATACATATACCTTTTAGATGATTTTGCTATTGGCTTACTGTTCATCTGGACGAATCTCAACCAATTATAAAACACCAACCAAAGAAGGATCGAATCACAGACAAACAAGCTGAGACGACTAACAAGTCAGCAGCAAATGAACTGCCGTTATTTGCCCGAGTGTACAGGGGAATGTGCAGTCTATCCTGAAGGCCGTCGAAACCACGAATTTTTCCGGTCCCTAATCTACATCAATATTATGGCCGTTTCACAAGATCAAATATTTATTGAATTCAATCTGTTGCATTCATTGTACATGATTTTCGATATGTACATTGAATTCAATACAAATTGAAGATGTTACTCAACTAAGCTTATTCTTATTAACTTATAAGTATTTTGTTTGTTCAGTACATAAAAGTAAAAGATTCGTTATTATTTAAATAATGAGCATCTTTAAGCAATAACGTTTTCAAAATATTTACATGAACATAATGGAATATATTTTTTAAATACTTTATATCTACGATCACATCAACGGCAGTATTATGTAATGAATGAGGTAATGAAATATCTTGAAAGGATATTTTCTTCTCTGTAAAGTAAATTTGTAATGCAGCCCTCTTAATGTTAGTCTTGTGAGTTATTTCGTCTTCTAATATGCTACAGCAATGTATAAAATTAAGTTTTGTTAGTGTTTTAGTCTTGTGTAATGTTAAAGTGTAATGTGATAAATTCAATAATTTTTTTGTAAGTTCGTATTCATAAAGGTAGGCTACATATCGTATTAAGATAAATAGTATAATATTTGTAAATTTAAATTCTTTGAAACAACGTCGATAAGAGGTTCACCTACCTCTGTTAAACTGTATGATGGTGCATTGTAAAAAATTAGGTAGTCTGACTTAAGTGAGATTGTATTTAGATTGTGTGTGATGCATATGCAATATCTAAGCATATGCATTTATGTTATTATCCTTTTAAAACGTTACATGATGAATTTCGTATACTTTTTAATGTCAACTAACATTATTTATCACGGACTATTACATCCAGATAAAGAATAATTACCACATGTTTGAAGATTAATTGTATTCCGATACGTTTAAAGTATTAAAATTTTTAGATTCGACTCATACCATAGTTGTATAAGTGAGGTTTCTTGATTCTGAATCCCTGCATCCGCAATTTCCTAGTGAGCCGCCGGTCAGATTGTCATCCTCTCAGATTGTCGAGGAACCAGATACATTTTTCGTCGAGTAAACTCGAGCTGTCAACCTTCCCACTAATCCTGTGATAAGGGTATAGTAGCTTTATCACGCGCAGCGGCTACAGTTCCTTCGGTTGAAAAAGCCACTAAATCTCACTGTTAAAAGAGAGAACTTCTAGAGCAGAATATTGGAAATAAACATTTACTGACACGGCCTCTTAAGATTGCAGTTAAGTATTTTAAAAATATTTTTGTAGGTACTTGAATGAAATTATATATAGTTTAGAACGTAGCTTACTCATTATTTTCATTGTTAATCCACAAATAGGGAGAGCTAACACAAAACAACACACTTACACACTGACAAACCATAGTTGAAAATATATGGAAAAAGTAAATTTTCATCAAAATAACTAATCACAGTTTTTTTTATTTGACAAAGAAGTAGACTATCAGCATAAAGTTATTGAAATATTTATACTTTCACTTGACGAAAATCGCATTCAAAATTTGAATGATTTTCTGCAGCACTACAGTTAGAATGGACCCAGCCCGAACATCTGCCACAGCGCTACCACAGTTCTCTGTCCTTAACAAACTCTCCACAAAACATACAGATCTCATTAGTACTATTTTTGTTGGAAAGATGAAGCCACCATATCCAAATCTTCAATGTCATCATCTTGACAAAGATCTTTTGTATTTCCTTTGTTTTTGCTAGAAGAAACGGGCGAATCGCTGAAAATATTTTTCTTTGTTTTCTTCTTTTTCATTTTTTTAGCTTCCGTGTATCATGTTCAGTTTGTGCTTCCTTTTATTTTTCCTCTTTGTTTCCACTTCTTCCAGCACTATTTTTTCTTGGAGTGGCTGTTAGAATTTCTGAACGCCGTTTTCGTGTCGGCGCCTTCCTGGTCCCTGCAGTCCTTGATGTCGATGGTTTTGTAACTGGGGAAATAAGTATCATACATATTTGTTTGTTATTTTCATCATTAAAAAAAACATTGATATGATCCATTTAAACATAACAGTTACCAAATTTCGCACGGGTGAATGAAACGCAGATGGGGAACTGGTACGCATCCCTGCGTACTAATACCCCAAACGACGCCATGTCAGTTTTCTTACAGTCACAGTTGAAACGATCACAAAGTACAAGCCCTTACCGCGTTAAATTATAGCAAAAACACCACTAATTATTTATAAACATCTAAAATTCTACATAAGTACACAGTTATCCCCTTACCTCAAATGCAATGAATGCAGGATTTTATTGGAAAAATCTCCGATTTAAAAAAACACGAATATCCGACACAACTTCAGCCGCACGCTATTGCAACTCGACTAGAACGGAGTTACTCCTTTTGCCGCATGGTAGTGCCAGTACTCCCGCGTGCGTCTCCTCTTGTTAAGCCAGATACTGACCTGCGTATCATTACCCACTGCGACCAGTTACCCCGCCTTCCCCTATAGTATATTTATAGCAAAAGAAAGTTTGTGTTTTCATTAAAATAATGTTACACGTTTCTAATGCCAAAGTAATTTAATTATTTTTCCACAAATAAATGTTTGTGTTAACAAGTGAAATTATTGTAAACTCAAGGAAATATCAATGTCTGCAGAGACCAAATAATTAAATAAATATTTTACTCGCAATAATTGTATGATTTTTTATTTATTTAGTTTAGACAATACATTTGTTGTGAATTTTTTTTTTAAAGAAATTTATTTCAAAATATAGTCTTTACACACCTAACATAATATAATTATTTTACCCACGAGAAATATTGATACTTATGAATTGAAGATATTATGCAGCTGATATTCAGAAAGATATAATAACAGGGATATAAAGTTGTAGTAATCGGTGGATGTATACTAAGTGTATTAGTGAGCGAAAGTAAACTTTAAGGTAGTAACACGAGGCCTGGAATACATTTAAAACTTGAATTGTTATTATAAGATAAAATCGCAACCAAAGAAAAAAAAACTATAAGAGAGTTCATGCCTATAAATACCAGTAAAAGATTTGAGTGGTAACCATAACAACGTATGACGGATAAAAGAAGATAAAGGTGTATTGGAATTCCCTTCAGTGCTTTTAATCATCAGTACCGGGTGTTTTCATGCCAAAATTTTAATTCTGAAAACACGCACTTCAGCCATTTCCTCTCTTCTCAAAATACGTATAAAAAAGAAATACAGATATCCAACCTAGTAAACAGCAGCCACTGCGATAAACCGCGGGGTACCTTCCGGAGCCGTGCACTCGGGGCGTGTGGCTCGGCAGGCGGGACCTTCTTTGACACGGCTCGGGACTGGGGCCGGTTCCTTCTCGAAGCCTCCCTGCGATACCACGACACCTGTGGACAGTGAAGCGCGCACGAGGCAGTCGCCACGGCGATGGCAGCGCTCTCGAGCACTGGGGCGGCAGTCAGCCGCAGTGTTGGCAGCCGTGATCCACACAGTCCGGCTACTGTCACGTCTACATTAGGGTACTTCCGTGTGCAACAAGTTCTCAGCTCGTGTGTCAGTCTGGTATATGCACAAGAAAAGAATGAAAACAAAATATTGCTGTCTTTTTTAATGCATATATCATAAACACTGTTATGTAGAATCTCATAATAGTATGATAATGTAACATTTTATGGTTTAAATCTACAATTGACCCTGCGTAGGATTTAAAATTGCGTCGTTGATTTTTTTTTTTTGTGGGGGATGATGTAAACTTTTAATTCTGCTAGTCCAGCCACGTGTGAAAAAAAGTTTTTTTTTTTTCAGGTTAAAGGTTACTATAAAATTATTGCAAATATTTCCTGTAACTTAAATATGGCGAAGTAATGTTTTGTTGTGCTTTAATATTGTAGCCGAGACTACTTCCTTGATACTAGCTGATCTTGATCCGGTGGTTCTCCAGAGATCCTTAGGAATATAGCGTAGCCGAGACGGTTTTCAAAAATGCAAGGATGTTTTATGTGAATACGTTACAACAGGACAAAGTCTGTTTACCACCCTAATTGTTTTTTTTTTTTTTTCATTTCAAGTGAAAATGTTTCGATATTTTTTAACTAATATGGTATATATATTTGCTAAATTCGGGTACATTCGCGTACCCGAGCGGATCTCCTCGGGTACCGGGTACAGTGTACAGTTGCTCGGGCGCGTGTGGCAGCACTGGGCGTCGAGCTGCCGTGGGACGCGCCGCGCGGAAACAATCGAGCGCTCGGCGGGCGGAAGACGCCGCCGTCGTGGGAAGACGGCACCGGAAGTGGGCCGTGGAACAATTGGGTTGAAGAGGGGCCCGCATCCCAGCAGGGGGCGCGCGGCGGTGCTCAGTGTTACCAACAATGAGCACCCTGCTTGGTGGGAGGGCTGCCCCTGTACAAATAGCACAATTAAAAAAAACATTACCGTGGCCATGACTGTAAATGTAACTTCGGTATATTGCATGCATAACTTGTTTATTATTAGCAAAATACTTGCAACTTCGTTATCTTATCAGGGCGAGCTCATGCATGAAATTATTCTTGATGCCCAACCGCGCCCTAATGGTTTCCTGAGCCCCCCCCCCTTTTTTTTTTTGACGTGACAACGTCTAATAAATCGATGAACGCCGGCTGCACGCACGAAAAAGTGTCCCGTAACGCACATTGTCCCACTACGGTGTGTCCCGTTACGCTCATTGTACGCTTGCGCCGCATCTATCTCTCTTCCACTCGATTTGACTTTTCAATAATGTTTTCGTCGTTTGAATGATTAATATTATGTAATTTAACGATCGCCCACCGATTTTCAGCACAATAGGTACGGTTATTTAAAAGTAATGTTGAATTTTCAAATACGTTTTTGTACGAATAATGGTATTTTACAGTTACACATAATAATTCAAATTACACCCGGGATCCTTTGCACAATGTTTTAAAAAATATTGTAACACATTATAAATAAGTTTGGTGTATTTGGGATGCGTATTTACTACAAAATCGTATTATAAAAACGAAATAATATTATTCCCCTACGGTGCTGTCATCTACGGTGACGGACCCGAACCGAACGAATCGCGCTATCTATCAGCTTCCACGGCAACCAGGCACTCGTTAATACATATTTTCCAGGCACTCGTTAATACATATTTTCCTTTGTTTATCGCGAGGGGCGTTATTATTAATCAATTATAATTAAAATTTCGTGCCCGGGGCCACAATTGCATATCATTTTGAGCACTGGAAGACATAAAAACGTAAAATATTCTCGACGAATTTTAATCTCGGCCCCAGCGCACCACGAGCGTCTGGGATGGAGATTAAAGCCGAAATATTTCTTAAACTTACTAATACTTATTTTATTAACTGCAAGGGCATTTTTATTAAATTCTACGTTTCATTTCACGACGAACAAACTTCATCGTTAAATGTGTAGTTGCGAAAAAGTGTAAAACATTCTCGACGATCTTGAAGTTAAATAGCAAACATGTATAAAAGTTATAGTTAAAATAATCTGTTCGTTAAAGTAATAAACATATTTGAATTAATGAGTGCAAGTAAAAGTAAATTTAACAATTAAATTGTAGATTTCATTTCACTCCTTCTTTGTAACCATACAAAACAGTGATAATTCAATAAAAATGATTCCATTTTATTCATAAAAGTATGAAATCATTTCATCAATGTTTTGTTATGACGTTGTCACGTTAAACTATCGTCCGTAAACCGACTTTACAGACAATCAATTTTTTTCCCCATAGCTTTTTCCTCTCCACGGCCATGTGTAGAGCGAGGAACCATTCCAGCCCTTTCCTCCGTCCTCCAGGGATTACGGGAAACAACGGAACGTCTAAATCTAGATGGCCAACAAGGATTCCATCCCGAATGGCAATGCTAATGTCAATGCACCCGCAAAAATAAATCCACAAACATGGCGCCGCGCGGCTGAAAAAAAAAAAAAACACATTTCCCGCTAGACAGTGTTTGGAGCGGAGCGGCAGATGCGCGCGGGAGTGCCGCGGTTCCCACTGCGCGTCCGGGTGTGACGTCACCGCGCGCAGCTGCGCGGCCGGGTCCGCGCGTGACGCGGGGACAACTGGCCCCGTCAGTGATACACACCGCGCAGATCCGCCGTAAGTTGGAGCGATTGTAACTGAGAAGGACGCAACGCCAAAACATTCTATTTAAAATTGCCATAACGTTAAACTGTCATAGCTTAGAAACACGTAACATAAAAGCACTTAACGCCAAACCACACTACTTAGAAACGCCTCACATTAAAAAATAATCACTTAGAGCTATACCAACTTAGAATTGACAATTTAGAAACTAAAACTGTAATAGCTGAGAATTCTTGAATAATGCACATAAATTAAAACTGCTATACGTTCTAACGATCATGACTTAGAAACACACATTGCTGAAACATTCATCTTAACTTAGAATACTAGTATTTAGTAACACACAACTTTGAACTAGCTTTATTCAGAAACACTTGTCTTAGAAACACACAACGGAGAGCGAAATATTTAGAAACGTCGTACCTTAGAAAGTCTTAGCTTAGAAGTATCACAGCTTAGAAATACACAACCAAAAAAGTCATATATTAGGAACATGTACTTTAGAATAACACAACGCCGAATCACGCAAAACATTACAACTAAGAAAAATTATAACTTAGCAATATTTAAAACTTATAAGACTAACGTTACAAGAGTTACAGCATGCGGTAGGCACAACTTTCACGAAATTTTGGAGCGTCTAGCAGCGCAGTGTCGTTATTATACCATTGGCTTAATGTTCATACAAACTGAATCTTGTATCCTTTTTCGCAGAGGCCCGTTATTGGAGTACTATTGTCTAATAAAACTGTCGAAAACAGTTTGTGTATGTCTTGGTTTCTTCATGGTGGCTTGATCCTTGATCCCCGACAGCATGTGTTTTCCAATTTTAGCGCGCGCTCGTAAGGATCCAGTTCTGACCACCTGAAGGACCACTTACTGACCTAGCGTATTGCGATATAGTACAGAATTATTTATTTGAGTACAGCCGTACACGTAAAATAACAGTTATTGCCTGCCGGTGGTTAAGTGCTTCGAAAGGTATTATCTACTTATGCGTTGTGATGAGTGAACGTAGTATAGGCATTCGTTAAAAATTAAAATATTTTAAAATAATTACGTAGTTGTAACTCTTTTTGACTTAAAATTAATACTTGTTAGTAATTTTTTGTAGCTTTTTGTTTCTTCCTATTGAAACTGTGGACAACAGGGGAAATTCAGTGGTCTGCTCTTTAGCGCGCATATATATGTGTAATTATAATTATATAAGTATGTAAGTATATACGTATATACGTATATACGTACATACGGCTTGATATACATACGTGTGTATTGGACGTTAACCCACAGTTTCCATTGAATGAATTCGCTGACCTGGCATACAAAACATGCGGAAACAAATTCCACGGTAAAGAACAAGGAAACACTGCTTCGCGGAAAAAATCGCACGTGGAAAGTTAAACGAAATCCACGTGTGACATCTGGTAAGACTTAGTGACACTGATTGAAACCCAGGAGGAGGAGGGTAGGTAAGGCGGATAGACTAACGTGCATTATGCTAATGCGGGGTAGGATTGGCGCGTTCTCCCTCCTGTTGCACTAAAGGATTTTCCACAGACACATTAAAACGTAAATTATCAAAGACGCGATGAAAATTTGTTTGTAAATAAAAAAAATTAAAAATTATTTTGTAAACTACAAAAAATTTTTTTTTAGAATTAACAGCATGAGTCCTAATTCGATCGACAAACTTCAGCTGCAGGTAAATCACGAAAAAAAGTTGTATATATACATCAAGCACTTCCGAGGTCAAGTAAACGCCTTTGAATTGCAAATAGAAGTGAAATAATTATTAAGATAGGACACTTAGTTCTACAACCAGCGCGAAACTTGGCGCCAATTATTTCATTCGAACAATTAGCGGCCATAACGTCAAAAAACTATAGGGAAACTATGATTCTAACTCCAATTATTTTCATGAAATTGTTAATTTAATAAGAGCAACAAGTTGTGCGGTGGTTTCAGAGTTTTGTATAGTTAAACAAATGACAAGTGTTCTATTTAAGTACGTTCTCTATTAAATATTTGCAGCTAGCCAGTTGTTCAGCTTCAACTTAGGAAGCACTTCAGACCATAAATCGTATAACATTTTTTCAACTATACATACAATTTATTTTAGATAAATCTGCTTATAAAATTTGTAGGTTGAGTTCAGACTCGTTACATATAATTTGAATGGAATGTGAGTAACTCTTAATGAAAATTAAACATGGAGCATGGGTAAGACATTCATAGATGCACCCAAACATGTTAAATATGGTGTTCCATAAGTGTTGATGGTAATGTTATAAATAATGAATTCTACGAGAAAAACTTTGGTTTTTGATTTCGTCTTAAGTTTCTTATTTATACCCCAAACCGCGTTTTTACAATTCCACTGTATTGTAAAAGAAATGCGTGCGCGGAGTTCATGTGTGACAGAAGTGAAACATCTTTCTTAGTAGGTGTAGATAAACATACATTATTAGTATTTTTTTTTTAGAACAAAAGATAATAATTGAGAACAGTTAAGATGCGCGTATTATTTAAAATTAAAATAATGCCTTTTTCCGCGCCCTGTAATCTCGCATTCGTGCAGACTCTTTTTGCGCCTCTTTCGCCGGTTTATTCCCACGTTGCCATTGATAATACCTCTTACATGCTTCTGCTTTTTTATTATTTGTAGGCATGATGTAAAATCACGATCTCCAACTGAATTAAATGAAAGAAAAAAACACACCAATAAAACATAAATTTTACTTACAAAGTCTATAAGTCCTTTTGACATTTGTTCGCAAACCAAAAATAAATTACACTTTTAAAGCTGACCTCTTAAGTCTATACATATTTTTTACATTTTCAATCAAACTTTTATAAAAAATATGAATGATACTTATAAAGTTAATTGCACAAATCAATAACCCCTTCAACACGAAAAAATAAATTTAAGATACTTGAAATAAAATAAATGAAATATGGTAGCGTCGCGATCGGAATTTTCGTAACGCACGAAAATTGTAGCCTCCTCAACAAATAAGTTTTACTTAAAAAATTAAAAACCGAGAGAATATAAATGAAAAAATTATTAAAATCGCAATAAGATTTAAATTACAGCTATGTCAATATTTTTTCCATTAATATAATTTTTAAAGATTCTAATCCACCAAGTTAAAATAAATCACTTCATTTCAAAGGCTTTACAACTACCGAGTGTTCAGGGATTAATTGGGATTAAAAACTTTATTGTGAAAGGATACTAATATATTAACAATTTACAGTTTTAAATGTAACATACCTAAACTAACCAAAATTTCACTACAGTTACGATCGCCTAGAGATTTAAACGCATTATCCCGAAAATTCCAACTTTATCGAAAAAAAAAACCCTTGCAAAAACATACCCTTCGTGGAAAATTCATACAACCGACAACTTTGTTAATTGACATATAAATGCACAAATAAAAACTCATAAACCTTTTTTGGAGCTACTTAAATTCTTCGTATGAATGTTCACTCATTGACATTTATAGAAAAAATATCCAATGCACAATAAATTGATTTAATATTTGAAAAATGTAATGTCATACAATTTAACATTTAGTAATACGACAAAACAACATTGAAACATACTGTTGTATATTCAGCAATGACAAAACACAGTTACCACTTCTACACGACGAAAAAAGTCAGCCGCGAACTACAAACTGATTAAAATCATAACTGGAAATTCGCAACATCTCTAAAACATTATCCTAGATTCCTCAAATCGTTAAAGAAACCTTCATTTAAATAAAGTAGAAATAAAAAGTCACAATTTTTCACGAAAAGGGTTACCATAAAAACAAAGTATAGAACAAAAATATAAAAACCAGCATAATCAATATTTATATATATAATTCAATATTATCTGAAATATTTCTTAACCTTTGGTACCAATTATAAACGGCTAAAAATATCCTCCAAGGTGACGTATTACAATCATTAAAAGTCATTTATGAACTTCATATTGGTGGAAATGTTACGAAAATATAAACATACTAGCAATAGTCTTTTTTATATCAATAAAAAAACTGTTTTAATATCACAATGGTGCTAGGTAAAACCTTAAAAAAATTATTATAATTACAAAATATTAATTTTAACCCAGCCTGCCTGCTTTATTCCTGTTGTAAAGACAAAGTATCCAGTTAGGAATTCCTTTTGTGCATATTACAAGTAACAAGTTACCCAGATAAGAAGGTTGAAATGCAGGCATGTACGGAGGACGGCGCTTCAGGCTCTCAGGCAATAACGAGAGAAAGTAGTGTAACGCAGAGCTCACGAGAAGCGTGTGCTCGTTACGGAGGAATGAGAGAAGAGCAGGCTGTGGGAACCGGTCTGGCGAGTGGCGAGTCATCAACCGAAACGTGTTCGGCATGCCCTTGCAGCTGATTTAATACTCGTTTACACGAAAACATTTTGGGAGCGTTGTTTCAGTGACGCTCTGCCACGAGTCTCCAGAACACTGTAAACAGCTTGTAATCTTTTTGAACATGTAATAAATGTAACGCATGGTTGATTTATTATGAAACACAAGTTTTGGTAGTAAAAAATATGAGTCATTTTTATAAGAATTATATTTACCATTTGTACATCATACATTAGTACAAGATGGGGCAAAAGGTGTCTACCAGTTTTGAAGGGGTATTAAAAAAACGGAGCAACTTACAGAAATAAGGTTTATTTTATTGGAATGAGTATATGTATATCCACTTTTTTTTTTATGAAGTTCTGAAGATCACATCTGGAAGATGGTGACCATCAGCACCGATGCATTGCTGAAGGAGATTTCGGAAATCTTGGAACGCTTTTCGGCACAGTGTGAGAGGAAACTTGTCTGGCAGACACGTGGTACCAACCGGACGGCGCTGCAGCCCACACGGCCTGAGTTCCAATGAAATTCAGACAGGTGTTTCCTGCGCGCCTCGTCTCTCTGAGGGTGACCTGAGTGGCCGTGCGTTCAACCGGAGTGAGGGTCTGTGACTTTTCCTGTGGGGTTACCGCAAAGAAAATGTTTCCAAACATCTTCCTCATATCCTGTAAGGACTTGGGAGAAAATCACCGCTACACCCCTCGAAATGTGCCGAAAAGCAGTCCAAAAGTTCCGAAATAGCCTCTAGCAGTGCATCGCTGCTGATGGCCACCATCTTCGTGATGTGATCTTCAGAACTTGATGAAAATTTAGATATATACTGATTCCAATAAATAAACCTCATTTCTGTAAGTTTCTCTTTGTTTAATTCCTTAAACACTATTATACAAATTTTGCTCCACCTGTATGATACATATTTTGGACTAATTCCTTACAGTGGCTGTTTACATGCGCTAAACCTATTAAGAAAGTCAGAAAAGTTGAAATATTGATACGTTCTTAAATGCCATTATAATAGTGAATAAACTATATTATGGCTACCTATATAAAACACTTCAATTTGTATAATTTGCTAAGTAGGGGAAGTACTTTTCTTGATACCCTAACAGCCTGACTATGTGTAGGTTTACCAGACAATTGTTGTTAGGCAATGTTTTATCATTCCCAGTTCGCAGGCGGTGAATTTTGTAAACATTGATTTGAAAAGTGTTGCGATAAGCGTAAACAAACACCCTGCCACTGTGCTGAATAGCGCGAGGCAGTGCGGGGCCTCTGGCTACGAGAACGAGAACAATGGCTGAGTCGGGAAGAGCCGGGCCGCGGGGGAGTAGCGGTCAACGAGAGGCGGGTTCGTTGCTCCCGTGCAAGGCAGAGCAGCGAGACGAACATTTCTCATGAGCGTTCAACGCGTTGGGCGCAGTTTCTCCCGCACGGTCGCTCAACACGATTGTAAAACCTTATCGTCCTTGACTTCAACTCTGCGAAATCCACAATACGCAACAGAACATTTAAATCGAAATTGATATTTATCTGGTTTTACGTTCTTTGGAAATTTTTTTAGAATTAAATTATTAAATCCTTGCTGCTGATACATTTGACTCATAAAAACAAATATCAGTTAAATATACCATGTATGTGTGTGTATTTTCTTCACTATATTTTGACGCATAAAACAAAGTCAAGTTTTGCCTGCTTATATTTTGATTGGTTATTGAAAATAAACAGCAAGAAGTTTTTGCCACGGTGACTCTCAGACGAACAAACCTCCTCAGCTGTGCTGACACACCCGACGACTATATTCTATTCTCAGAGTTTTTTTTATCAACTGCTACTTCGTTTGCTTGTTTCCAAACACAATGTGAAGAACCATCTTTGAAACACCGACTCAGCTTACCTATTCATGAATCTGTGTGTGAATATTGTGTCATATAGCCAAGAAATGAAATTTAACTATTCTTAACATTCTAGTAGGCATATGCCTGTGCTTTTGTGTTACATGTAAATAAGTTATCTATTTAACTTTTATCTTTTGAACATTCAGTTAGCATTGAAGTTTGTTTTTTATCATCTTACGTACTGTATCATCAAATCTATTTTAGGGACAGTTGATTGTATTTTTTTAATGTGTTATTCAATATAAGATAACATTTTAATGTGTTTCTAGTGTAAGAAAAGACGCCTCGCCTATTAGGCGTCTCACCAATAAAGACGATAACTATTCATTTTCATCCAAGAAGTCAGAAGAGAAAATACATAACCAACATAGCCTCCGTCAGTAGTACTTTCAATCTTGTGTTGAAATTTATTCTTTGTTAATACTTCGTGTATTTTTTCTTGTTAGTTATCGTAACCATATATTAATTTAAATTTCCTTTCATCACAAATCATCTTGTTTTTTTTTTTTTTTTTTTTTAACAAAGCATAGCACAAAATGAAAATATTAATTTTGCTCTTCCACAGAATCAAACTAAAGCGACCATGAATGATGTATATGGTTCGCTGAAACACGACTATAAGAGGATCCCCAGAGACCGCTTGTCGAACCTACCCGAACACTGACGAAACAAGACCGTGTCCGCCGTGGAAAGGTTCCACGCTGTGATGTTCGTGGACGTGTGCTCACTTCCGCCCATACCAGCGGAAACATGACCTCACTAAGAACTAAAGATTCAGGTTCTTACACGTTCGAAATTTGCGTTGGTATTCTCAGAGCTTTATTCCCTGACCACACTAACGATGTGGTTTGTCTGATGGTAGTACGTTAGTTTGCAAACGAAAGACAGTTTTCCATTGATATTGGAAATGTTTTTTTTCTTCAAGCTCATTTTCACCCAAACGAGCGTATTAGTATCGTCAAGTCATGCAGAGCTTCTTTTGGGCGGAGGAGATGGAACAGGGTAGAGCTAGGTAATCGTTTCAGGAGTGATCTTGTTCTGTGTGTTTCCGTCCACTACGATTAAGATTGTGTTGTACCTTTTTGTCACGAGGAATGAAGATACGTGATAAAAAAGGAAACCTAATTTTCAATAATTTTTCGAAAAAAGTTCCGTACCACGATCCAAGTCCATCCCTTGATCCCGATGATATCATAATCCTGTATACATTGATACTGTGGTGAATTATGCTTGCTGTTTTAATTTAATACGTCGAGAAATCCTGGACATAACAAAAACTTGTGATATAACATTGAACTATAATTTTAAAATGTTAATGAAAGATAAACATTTCCATAAGACCCGTGACATGATTTGTTTGTATTGTGATATTAGAGTTTTTGTTATGTCCAAGATCAAAACACTAAAATAAAACGGCAAGCATCGTGTGCCACAGGATCAATATGTTAAGGACCATGCCATCAGGATCAAAGGATACGTGATATGGAATGATTGTCAATTTTTAATTTGATGTGGTGTGACATCTCGTCCCCAGCGAGCACACGGACATACTGGCTGAACGCAGTACTGGGGTGATGGTCTCTGCCATGGCCGACGTCGGAGGCAGAGCCGGCCCGCTCGCTGTGGGTAGCTGCGAAGCTGGAATCAAAAACTTAATTATTATGCCAGAACTACGTTGGAAAGCATTTTTTGACGTGACAACGTCTAATAAATCGATGAACGCCGGCTGCAAGCACGAAAAAGTGTCCCGTTACGCACATTGTCCCATTTCGCTGTGTCCCGTTACGCTCATTTTATATTGCTCTTTGCTAACCTGAACCTCCTAGCATTGCGACCAAGTCCGTGGCATAATTCTGTTTTCATGCATTTCAATGTAACATTTTCATTGCTCTTTTTTCACTGTTATAAAGATTTACGCTTGTTTTATACATATATGTGAGGATGGCACAGTGAGCTGACCCGTGTCTATTAAGCTGGACTCAAAATAATCCGTCTCATCCACCCGCCACACGTCCGTCCGTCAATCACGTGACCTTCAGCCAATCAGATGGCCTGGAAAATTCCATCCATCCATCCGTCCGTCCATCCATCCGTCCATCCGTCCGTCAAAATCTTGCTAAGCTTTAATTTTCGACTGACGGACGGATTAAATAACCTCCAAAATATAAGCAAGGTACCTATTACCGGCAACCTTTACTGTCTTTTTTTAAGTTTGTTTGTTTTTTTAGTTGCTTCCTTTAAATGCTGTAACTTATATTTTAACACATTTTCAATTTTGATTTTTGATACTAAAATTGCTCGAGGCGAGGCATAGAAGCGTAAGAAATTATGTATGTTAATATGAAAAAAATATTAATAAATATAAAAAGGGGAAAAAATTAGTTTGAAGGTTATTAAAGTAAGGAATTTATGAATCATTAAACTATACAGGAGAGATTTTCACCACTATATTTAAGCCTTCTAGTCATTTGACAGCATCGGAATGGAAGAGTATTCGAGACGTGTGGATCACAGTGAGGGACGGACGGACTGCACACTGCAGACTTGCGCCCGTGCGAGGAACCATGTGACCCGGGATGAGAGTGCGGTGTTGTCAGCGCGCCAGAACCGGGGCGCAGCGGACCTGCCTGCTCGTAATTAATGCATGAAATTTTGCATCCCGCATGAAAGTGCCCAGGGTTTTCCCTCTGTCTATGGAGGTTTTACCTGGGCCCAACTTATCAAGTTATAGTCTAGTATTAAGATAGGGGAGTTAGTCATGGCGCCAATCGCAGCCATGGCTGGCCAATCCCCGAACAAGCACACGATGCATGCTCCCTTGTCTGCATGGCTTAAACCCAGCATGAATAGGCGTAAAGGCTTCGGCCTGGGACGCACCTAGAGTCTTCGCTAACCCAGACCCTCCCAAACAAAATACACTTAGTTTTAGTTAGGTTAGGAAAAAAAAATAAAAAATCGCGGAGTACGGCGGCACCCGGCTGGCCGCCGGCTGACGGTGGAGTGACGTCACCAGCCAGTGACCTGAGGCCACACTCGCGCCTTGTCGGCCGGAGAAAGTGCGAGGCGAAACCGACCGGTTCGCACGCGTCATCGCCACCGCGTGGCCCCGCGGGTCTACTTTCCTCCGCCGAGACTCTGGGCGAGCTGCCTCCGGAGGTCGGTGTTTATTTCGCGCTCACTGACTTATGATACACAGTTTTTTTTATTTCTTATTTTTCTATGTAAAAGAGTTGTGCATGGACATTTTAAAATTTTAGTTGGTTGTTTTTATGAAACATTTTCAAAATATTTCACTACAAAGTTGATAATTTAGGGCTTTTGTGTATAATTTTTTATTAATCAGCAATTTTTCCCTAATAAATTGTATTTAATGTGATGTGTACTAACTTCACAACAAAACGCTGATCATGAAAGCGATAAATCGTATGCCAAATGTGTGTTGTAGTCCAGTGTCACTTGAAGTACCTAGTTATTAATATTTTGGTAAAAACCACCATTAATCTCTCTATAGATAGTTTCACATTTTATTACTTGATAGATTGAAACTTAATCTGTAAAATAAAATCAGTTTTGATTTTATTAGTAATTTGCAACACCCAATAAATATCCAGTTTTGCAGCGTTGAATTTATTACAACATTTCAGTTGCCTTCGACACTATTCTCTTCGACTGTACAGTAGTAGTTAAGCCTGTGTTGCACGAACCCGCTGGCACCCCGTGCCTTTAGGCCACGCGAAATTGTATCACCCCTCAGGCAGCAGCAGGCTGGTGTCTGACCTTGAAGATTAGTCACACGAAAAAAAAACACCTATTTAGGTTCAAAGGACAATGTGAGTATCAGGGAAGTTTGTAGAAATAAATGCAATTTTTATTTTATGTATGAAATTTGCTGAGCGGTTTTTTACAATATGGAAGTATTAATGGGTAAACACGTTCCGGGCAGTCTCGGGCTCCTCGCCCACGTAAACAAACAATCACACGAAAGCTGCAAACGAGATATGGAGGAAAAAAAGAAAAGCAAGTAGTATTGACAATGAGGGAGGGGTAAGGAAAATATATTAAGCTGCGTTTAATCGAAATACGCCAAATTATACATTTTAATTTTTGAAGTAATATATTTTTATTTTATGTCCTTGAGTTGTAACGAAGTAAGAGTTTGAAATATATGTTGCGGTTTATGTCTTCATCAATGCGAATTGGGTTTGAAAAAAAATAAACGCATATTTTTTTTCAATTTGAGTATTGCGATGTGTTGCTTCAAACTTAGAGGTGAGAACTTATTTCCCTAAACGGATTTAGCCCAGTGTTAAAAAATTATAATTTTATTTGGTATTTGAATTTGTTGTTTGTTTTAGTTATGTAGGTATGTTAAGTTTTACATTGAATAATTACAATTTTATAAGCATACTGAAGCTGGCTATCATTTTGCACTCGGTGGAACGCCAGCTTATTGTGCAAGAGGTTGCAGGTTTGAATACCGTACTTTAGACTATTCACAACAAATCTTACATCAAATTGAAGGTAAACTAACCTAGTTTTTCAATATGTGCACCTTTAGTTATACGACACACATTCAACCTAAAATCCATTTCTTCCCACACTTTGGTTAACACGTCCGGAGTAATGGAAGCAATAGCCGTTTCAGTTCTGTGTCGTACCTCTAGCAAATCATTAGGTAGCGACAGAATGTAGACACTATCTTCTATAAGCCAAATCTTCTATAAGAAAAAAAATCGCATGGAGTAATGTCAGGTGAACGTGGAGGTCAGCGAAAGAGCTCTGTCGTCTCGACCATTACGACCAATCCAACCACACTCATTCAGAGAGATTCCAATAAGGAGGGGCTCCATTCTGTTGCCAAATAAAGATGACAGGTTCACCCTCTACTAATTGGGGAAATAGCCATGCTATCGCGCTGCAAGCGAGAAAACAACAAAGCAGTATCCGCGCATGCAGTTATCTATAATTGTTTGAGTTACTCTTTATTTGTTACCCTGTAACAACACTATACAAGGCTTACAGTTGATACTTTTGCATTTTATAACTGAAAAATGTTTATGGAAATACTGTATTTCATAGTATTTAAGCAATTATTAATACCTGCATTAATTATTTCCTTCTCGTTTTATCATTGAAATGATTGTGAGTTTTGTATTAGTTTGAACGTTAAAAACAAAATAAACACTAATTTTTTAGTTTGGTACATCCAAAATTTTGTAGGTTTTGGTTTTCTACCAAACTATGAAAATGTGTTCAGTATAATATTCAGAAACTTCAGAGCGCATGCCTACGATATGCATACAACTTGAGTAGAAGACAGCACGTCACAGAATATTTGCGACATGGAAAATATGCAACTACTCCAAATAACTGGGCAGGTAGCAGAAATTAGAATGTACAAGAAGCCCAACTCTCTATTCAGTAAGCTGTTGCAACCGACATATTATCACGGTTATCTCACCAGCCCAAAAATAAGCAAAGCATTCCAGCGGATATAAGTATAGTTGACAGAAAATATTTTACGTAGACAGCCAACAAACTGTGGGATTAAATACTAGTTTTTTTAGACATACGCCATTGCAGTTTTGCATGGTTTTTAATGGGAAAAAATTTAAGTATGCAAAATAAAAATAAAAATGAAAACATACAACCACAGAGAACAAGTCTAAATCAGCTGATGTCGAACAGATTGAAATAAAAAACAATGAATCAAAACAGGTGCTATGGACAACACAACTGCGATAGCACAGTCGAACACATTCAAACATAAAATATCAGCCAGCACAATCATTACGTGGAAGGCATTTAGCCATGACAAATAATAGCACAGACGAACACAGTGGGCTAACAACGACGAGACAGTTTCTATAAGAACAGGAAAAACAGACAACAAATCTGCACAACCCAGCAAACATACAAACCCAACGGAGAAAGTAAACATGTTTTATTGACAACAGGACGACGAAAGATACGACGAAAACAGTACGTTTCCTAAGACAAATGGTTAAGGCGTTTCGGGAACTTGCTCAGACTGATCAAACAGTGTATAAATGGAATGGCGTTTGTCCAAAATAATTGTATATAATAACAATTCCCCACCACATGAATCGTTAAAAGAACAAAACTGTTGAATGACTTACCGAAAATTAAGTCGAAACAAAAATAGCATTGAGATTATTGTTCCATAATTGCAATGTAAATAGAATCTATGTTAACAATTTTAAAGTAATATGTTATTTAGAATATTTTTTTTTGTTTTCAATATTATTTATAAGATCAATGATTACGATAGAAAATGTTAGTTGTAAATGTATTATAAATAACGCATTTGTTGAAAACCGATCCTTGGCCGAACTGAACTGGGTAAATAAATAAAAACTATAATATAAAAAAAAATTGTGCGTGTACTTATTTACGTGCGATAGAAATTATACTTACTGTTATAAAAAACTAACTTTCATTTTGCATGCAAATAATTGAAAGAAATAAAATAATAAAATTACCGGAGTGTTTTTATAAATGCGGTTGGTAAAGTATTAGTTCAATCAAATTAAATTTTTGTTTAATAACTGCTCAGTATTCAATATTAACATAAACACATGCATAAAGTTAATTATTTAATTGAGTAGAATAAAATATATAAATTAAATTTTATAACACAATTTATATCGCTAGTATTCATAATGAATAAATGTTTTTTAATTATATGGACCTGTAGGTAGGTAATCAGTATCAATCACTAAAGTATAATTTTTGAAATAAAAGCACATATAATTTTTATTTGTATGTAGCTTTTTTTTTTTTTTTTCATCGTGTGAACATTTTGTTGCATGGTGCGCGCGCATCGTAATGAATGTTTCACAGAAGTGTAGCTTCAATAAACAGAAGTCGTGAGTCACAGCCGCGGAACCAGCAGGAGCGATGTGCTGCAGTGTCAGGGTCGAGGCCCCAGCAGCCTGCACTGGCCGGGCAGCGCAAACCGGTTCCCGGTCCCTTGAACCCGCCCGCGCCCCCCGCATTCCGGCCCTTCGACCCTGCCGCTCCAAGGTCACTGCCCACTCGCTGGGTGTTTCATCTACCTGGCGTTAGCCCTTTTGCATTTTTCCTTTAGTCAAAGCTATTGTTCGCTGATGCTTAGTGAACATTACTGAATCGCGCGGGTGATCATAACTATGCATACTTGCGTGATTTATTATACCGCTATTAGATAATCTATAAAAATAAAAACCTAACTGGAAGTTTGTTCAAAATCTGAAATTTTCGAAAGTTCTTCACCGACTGTTTTGAAATTTTGACGGAACGTTGCATTTTGATCCACGTGTGTTTTTATATACTTATGTCACACCTGCTAGCGATACAAATATAGACAGGTAAAAACACAGAATTTTTATATTTTCATTGCTATAGTGTGACATATATAGAGATATAGATTTATATATCGATTAGGTATATAAAGGAGAGAGTTATAGGACATATAGATACATAGATATAGAGCTATGTGTATATAGAGAGAGATTAAGAGAGATGGAGAGAGGTATATATTTATGTAGATAGAAATATAGAGGTAGATATATTTATAAATATACATAGAGAGTTGGATAGAAAGATATAGAAATATGGAGGGATGCATCGTTTATGTGTACTTCATAAAAATTACAAAAAAAAAGAAAAGATTGAGGCATTGCAACGCAAGCCGGACATTAGCATTAGCTAGTGTTTAGTCATTACTGTTTTGCAAAATTTAAGACTAAACATAAAATGCAAGTAGCTATCGTGATAAATTTACAGTAAAGGCCCCTTCATAATTATGGTTATTTTAATAATGCTTCTTACTAACGTAGTTTTACCACATACTCTCAGAAGATTTTAGTTACATAATAGGCTATTTTTACATATGTGGTAGTTTGGTCTGATTAAATAAGTCTGTAATAGCTTAGAAATAGCTTAAATTAAGAATTAAAAATATATGCAAAAGCGAGTTCGATATGTATTGGATCGCACTAGAATACCAATATAGACTAGATAATTTTTCTTAATTTTATCTTATACAGTATGGCACTATGAGAAATTTTAGTCCTTTGCTTTCTATTTGGCAACATGACCAGCATCTTTGTACATATTACAAATCCACTATGTACTCAAATAAAGTGGTAGTTTTAGTCTGTTAACTTTCAGTTAATATTTATTCATCGAATTCGTTTTAATTTAACTTTAAAAAATGTTATTCTGCAAAATAATTATTCGTTTTTTTTGGTCACAATTCGCAGCCTTCAAATAAATTACTTTCTTTACAATTTTCATAATAATATATTATTTTCTCATGGGATATAATCCCCCATCCACAATATGAGGTCGTGTATTGATTCCTAGATTATTAATTAAAAAAACTTTAAAAAAATATTGATTTATAATAATATACCTTGGAGATTTATTAATTTAAATAATTAAAATATATAGCTTTTAATTTTTACCGTTGGCTATTCCAAAACGAATAAATAGTAAAATCGCGATTTATTCATGGAGTTAGAAATTATCAGCTGACGGCATACTATTTTTATATGTGGTGTTGCTACAACGATTACATCTTACAGTAATTTAAAAAATATATGAAAAAAAATACTTTTCACAATTAAAGGTACATAAAAAATACATTTATTTAAATCTCCTTCAAAGCGTGGCTCTCCCCTTGGCATGATACATAACCAATTTATAATTATTAGGCTTTAGTTTACAACAAACACTAAAAGAAATGTTGTAAACATCTAAGGCAATTGCTCATAGAATGAAAACCAAATATTCATCAACATTAATTATATCTTTAAAATCTGTACTGCAAAAAAAATATTTTATACTTAGAATACTGACATCGCTGTCTCCATTTACATTTATGAACTTGGGACTCTAACAAACCAATCTTTTTGCCACTGGTTGCGAAGTTTAAGTTAACACATCATTTATCATAAATAGCTATTCAATGTCTCTTTACATGTTGATTTTGATTTTAAATTACATGTCAGTTCTGAGACACACAACGGATATGCAAATTAGATAATTAATCACTGTCATCCTTAAATCATTCAATTATTGTGGAATTAACTTAGTCAAATTTTTTGGTCTGCATCTATTTGTTCGTCCTCTACTGGTGTCATAGTGGCGAAGCTTGAAGGTAGGTATCGCTGGTGATATTTTATGTTGTCCAAATGACAAGATGACGGGTGTCGCTGTAATAATAATAAATGATTACTGCACTCTAGCGGGTAAGAATTAAACTAACATGGCGTCGGCGCACTCTAGCAGTCGATAACAAGATGGTGGCAATGACCACTAGCTGGCGGTAGCGCCTGGTAGCATGTACTGAACAAAAATTGTGGGATCCATGATGGTCAACAAGGTCAAAGAAAAAGATCAAGGTCAAAGAAAAAGATCAAGGTCAGGGTCAAACTTCAAGGTCAAGGTCAAATTTCAAGGTCAAGAAAAATTATGAGGTCAAGGTCGTAGTTCAAGTTCAATGTCACATTTCAAGGTCAAGGTCAAATTTCAATGCCAACAGTCGAGGTCAAAGGTATGGTGAACATAAAATTATACTAACATGGTATAAGCACACTTTAGCAGACGTAAACAAGATGGTGGTCTCCAGCGGATGAAGACAAGATGGCGGACATGACGTCATACTAGTTGACGATATATACCTTGTTATTAGTGGTGTCTGTCTGCCAGCAGCTTCCTTGGAGGAAAGATCTGATGTTTATTTTTGCTTTTACCGGTTTCGAACCAAGGACGAGAATCGGTCTAATCAATCAGTATTCTAATAAGTAAATTGAAATTGTATAATTATTTAGCTAGAAATTCGGAAAAAATTCCAAAATTCACCAATCGGGGGATTCACACATCACTTAGAAACACACAACTTAGACCAGTCGCAACTATGAATCCTCGAAAAAATTCACATAACTTAGAACTGTTATAAATTATTACAAAAAAAAAACATACCCTCAAAACACGCAACTCAGAGTCAATTCGTAACTGAGACTATCATAACTTTCAACTAGCACAACTTAGAAACTCATACCTTAAAAATGTCAAAACTTAGAAACACCTAAATTAGAAAACACACAACTTAGAAAATTCTATCGTTTGTGTTTCTAAGTCGTGTATTTCTAAGTTATGACAGCACCCCACCACAGTGAGCCTTTCAGCTCGGCGTCCAACTTTTCCCCTCCATTTGCCCAAACACGCCGTGGTGTGGAGCGCACTTCTCTATATTTTATGGAAAACCTTCTGTATATTTAAAGTTTTCTGCTTATTTAATGCAATTAGACCAAAATATTTGCAGTGCACAACATAAAATCATCCTGTCCAGAGATGTCCAGTGTCGGGCGAAACCTACGCGTAAAACTCTCGGACCGCCCCTGGACGAAACCATGAAACGACATGTGTGTGTAAACAGGCAATGGCCCTTAAATGCTATTCATAATCACACAGTTTTAATAAATAATCTCAAGCAGTTTGTAAATGGCGCTCAGCGCACCGCTTGTGTTCCTGCTCGGACCTCCCTCCTGCTACGCCCACTGACCGCTTTCTCAGTATGCCATCAAACGAACTTCAATATAAATAATGGGCTTCTTTTCATACTGAGTGTTTAATGTTTTTTTTTTTTAGAAGTTTCATAAAACATTTTAAGCACGATAATAATTTAAAATTTGAGATTGTTATTATTTCTTTAATGCTTCTTATAATAATAAACATCTAAAAAAAACATGATCGATTGTATTAATTAGCTAAGTGTGAGAAAATACATGCCTTGGCCTCAATTTCGCTAGTGCTACACTATGTAGACAAATTTAATAACCATTTAACCCATGGCAAAACTTTTACCGAGCAAGTTGGCCAATTTTACCATCTTTATAGGTCAACAATGCTGAAACAATGGTAAGCTGCTTCAGTCATCTGTGGAAGCCCATTACCTTGCAAAATTTAATTTTGTTATACTGAGGACGAAGTCAAATTGTTGTACCAAGAATTTCCAGTGACCCTAGAATATTATTTCGCGTTTATCGGTACACCTGGACAGAAATTGTGTTTGAAGCAGTGAACTTTCATCATCTGGTATTTTGAGGAAGATAATGGAACAGTGTCTTGGCAAAAAATGTCCACCAATATGCATTTTTTTTAGGATGACCAAACCAACGAAACTCTATTTTCGGATTCTTTTTAATCACGCAAGATAATCATCGTAATTCCGTCTCAAATCATCGACGTTAATATTCTGAACTTAATATTAGTATGCGTGTTCTTAATAAAAATATTAGATTAATTATAGACGAAGAGGTTTGACTTGAAAAGGTTAATGTAAAGTCTTTTTTACATTCGCAAAAAAAAAATGTTGGAAGAAATATGGGAATGTAACGTCTCCATTATTCTATAAATACACCAGGTGTGCTAAATAAACATACTGTCATTAATGTACCGCAATTTCAATAAAAGGTTACATGTGTGCACGTGCTAATTGTAAAAGAGTATCTTATTTGGCTTATTACTAATGTTGTTAAACCGGCAGTCTGACTGGAGGTGTTTACTATCTAAGCCTAAGCTTATCCCTCCACTCAAAAACGCCACAGAGGTCGGCTGATATTCATTGTTGCCAAAAAAAATTCCTATAACCGTACACCTTTACATCGAGATGGTTTTGTTAAAAAATGAGGGCACTCAGTCCTGAAACCAATTAGCTGCAGGAACTTAATTCAACGAAGTGGATGCGCGTGGAGACTATTTTTGCGACTTAAGAGGCCGTGTCACAAATTTGCGCTCCTATCTATATCAATGTTATTTTAAAAGGCAGTTTTTCTCAAAGTCTATAAGAGGTAGGGGCCGGAAATTTTGCCTACTGAAAGTATACAATACATTTAACATAACCGCTTTTTTCAAATTTATTTATCATATCATATATTATTTCTGTGATGAAAATAATATTATCAATATTTTGATTTGTCCAGATACATTGAAATTTTGCTTATATTTATAGTTATTTAGCAAAAACTGAAAACGCCATTGAAATGTATTGCATATTACCTTCCGATCAGTGTCTTCATGATCATGATGGGTTTATAAACCTGGGTGTAATCAAGTCTTTAACTATTACATGACAACATTTATACTTAATAATTTGGAGATATGCCTTTTCTATCCTCAGCCCCTGAGCTTTTACTATCTGGTCTGGCGACCGACCTGACACTCTTCAACCACCCCAGGGGTCTCCGATTACACATCTTATCAAAAAAAAAAAAGCTGTTCGTTCATTTGTTTTTGTGTTCGAGCGAAGGTTTACTTCTCCATTAGTGCCACAGAATTCACACATTTATGCCAAGGGAATATTCCGCTGATGTGACGCCATACGAATGTATTATTCGCGACCATACAACTTTTTTGTTTGTCATCGGGAAAATGATGCCGCAGTTTGATTTTTTGTGGTGATATAAAATAAATTTTCTTGGAATGTTCATTTTAAATTGAGCATTTTTAAATGTCAGCGTAGAATATGCTTATCTGCCCATTTTGTTTCTTTCCATAATAATGAGTAAAGTTAACATTGTCATAGACATTTTATTATATTCGTTTGCCGTCCAAGTACAAATGTCACACTATATCGCACGTAATTATATTTTTTTACTAATTTGTTAGTTGTCATTTTATTTAAGTTATAAATAACATTAATAAAAATTATTACTTAATAGTCCAGAATAGAGATTGAGTTATTATTCATTTAATAGGGGTTTAAAATATGGTACTACATACATATTTATATTATCTTGTTGTCTTCTTTGTAACTTTACTGGAAGAATGGCATTTGGTATGTATGTTAACTCACAATGAAAATACTTCAGACGTACTCAATTAACAGTGAACAACCTAGGGCCTATACTAATTTCATTATGTTCATGAAATATAATTGATATTACTAATAATGAACTGTATGTGTTTTGCGTAGAGATATCGTACGAACTGTATGTGGTACAGACCAACATTAGCCAAGACTCTGTAAATAAGTAATTTCAGTTAATGTGTAGAGAATATTAAAAGTTAGAAATAATGATATATATAAAACAATGCAGAGTTATCAGCATAAAAATAGAAGTTGTTTTTACGTAGCGCCTACTGGAATGTATATTTTGTGTTGAATTATGTGGTATGATTAGTATTCTCTTATTGTAAGTGTGTTTTGTTAAAATCTTATAAAACATCACTTACTGTTGAAGGATTTTCATTTTTTTTGTGATGATCTTACTTAAACAAGTTTTAATTATATTACACATGTATATTTTAAAAGCATTTTAATGTATACTTATAGAATTGTAATAGGCTTTATACGGACTCTCACGATGCATGTGAGCATCTAAATTAATAGAGACCGGAAAAATTCGCGGATTCATTCGGCGATAGGCTAGAAGTCAAATACATATACCTTTTAGATGATTTTGCTATTGGCTTACTGTTCATCTGGACGAATCTCAACCAATTATAAAACACCAACCAAAGAAGGATCGAATCACAGACAAACAAGCTGAGACGACTAACAAGTCAGCAGCAAATGAACTGCCGTTATTTGCCCGAGTGTACAGGGGAATGTGCAGTCTATCCTGAAGGCCGTCGAAACCGCGAATTTTTCCGGTCCCTAATCTACATCAATATTATGGCCGTTTCACAAGATCAAATATTTATTGAATTCAATCTGTTGCATTCATTGTACATGATTTTCGATATGTACATTGAATTCAATACAAATTGAAGATGATCTCAACTAAGCTTATTCTTATTAACTTATAAGTATTTTGTTTGTTCAGTACATAAAAGTAAAAGATTCGTTATTATTTAAATAATGAGCATCTTTAAGCAATAACGTTTTCAAAATATTTACATGAACATAATGGAATATATTTTTTAAATACTTTATATCTACGATCACATCAACGGCAGTATTATGTAATGAATGAGGTAATGAAATATCTTGAAAGGATATTTTCTTCTCTGTAAAGTAAATTTGTAATGCAGCCCTCTTAATGTTAGTCTTGTGAGTTATTTCGTCTTCTAATATGCTACAGCAATGTATAAAATTAAGTTTTGTTAGTGTTTTAGTCTTGTGTAATGTTAAAGTGTAATGTGATAAATTCAATAATTTTTTTGTAAGTTCGTATTCATAAAGGTAGGCTACATATCGTATTAAGATAAATAGTATAATATTTGTAAATTTAAATTCTTTGAAACAACGTCGATAAGAGGTTCACCTACCTCTGTTAAACTGTATGATGGTGCATTGTAAAAAATTAGGTAGTCTGACTTAAGTGAGATTGTATTTAGATTGTGTGTGATGCATATGCAATATCTAAGCATATGCATTTATGTTATTATCCTTTTAAAACGTTACATGATGAATTTCGTATACTTTTTAATGTCAACTAACATTATTTATCACGGACTATTACATCCAGATAAAGAATAATTACCACATGTTTGAAGATTAATTGTATTCCGATACGTTTAAAGTATTAAAATTTTTAGATTCGACTCATACCATAGTTGTATAAGTGAGGTTTCTTGATTCTGAATCCCTGCATCCGCAATTTCCTAGTGAGCCGCCGGTCAGATTGTCATCCTCTCAGATTGTCGAGGAACCAGATACATTTTTCGTCGAGTAAACTCGAGCTGTCAACCTTCCCACTAATCCTGTGATAAGGGTATAGTAGCTTTATCACGCGCAGCGGCTACAGTTCCTTCGGTTGAAAAAGCCACTAAATCTCACTGTTAAAAGAGAGAACTTCTAGAGCAGAATATTGGAAATAAACATTTACTGACACGGCCTCTTAAGTTGCCGGCCAGAAGCGGAGTCGCCGCGTCCGTGAGTCACGTGGGGCGGCCACTTCATCAGGCCGCGCCCCTTCGGCAAACAAGCCCCGCCTCTCGCCGCAAGCCACCCATTGTTCCTGTCATCCGCGAGCGAAAACAGACACCAGCCTGATAGCCGCGGCCAAGTCTTCGCTAGAGTCCTGGGAGCCCTGGGCCTGGTTGGGATCATTTTTAGTTGCGAAACAGCGTTTTGGGGGTCCATGGGCGCGCGCGCACACACACACATACACACGCACACACTATATGAATACTAGCTGCAGTACCCGGCGTTGCCCGGGCTGAACAAAAGGGTGATATACTGTCCGCGAATTAAATAAAATGGATAGAGCTATGGCAGTGAGGTAGACATAGAGAAATGGCTCACAAAAACTGTTTGTATGTCTACGACCTATGATTTCCTGTTAACCCATGGTGATCGGTTGAAAGGTTCAGAAGTTGATGTCAAACGTAAGTTTTTTCACGACAAAATAAGTTGAAAAAATCTAGCCAACTTAGGGTCTAATGAGCTTCCAAAGCATCTTTGAAGTTGGAGCTGAACAAAATTTTTACCGTAAAGAATAAAGAAATTATTCATTATAGAACACTGGCAAGTGAATTATGTTTAATTGAAAACAAATTCTTAAAACTTAGCGAATTTTGTTATGTAGCAAAATTAGGTAATGGTAATAATTTTGCCTAAGCAACAAAATTTGCGACGGTCGTAGAAGTTAATTTAATTGAATATAATCCAGTTGCCCAGTGTTTAATATGGAATAATTTTTCAATTATTTACAATACAAATGTTGTTTGGCTCCAACTTCAAAGACGTATACCAGTAATGGGAAGCACTTTATACCATATGTCCTATAAATGTTTTGAACCTACAGCTCAAGTTTGTCGGTCGAATCCAGATAAATTCCGTACATGTATACATATAAATATATAAACACACATATAGGCCTATATTTATATGCAGAGTCGTTTAAAACTTTACTTCCCTTTTATATTTCGGTGCGCGCTCGTAGTTCAATACCCTACCGTCCTGCGGATCTCCTGGGCTAGAAAATGTATTTACAGTTAAATCGCTGTTGAGACGTTTTGCTAACCGGTCAGTTTGCTCAGGCTCGATGTCCTGCACCTGAGCACTGACAGGCACACACCTCAACCTGCCATGTCATCCTGGGACTCCAACACTTGGTCTCCGGACCTGAATGGGAGAAGTGTCTCGTCCTCGCTGCATTCGCCTTTCGTGGGGATAGGGACTAGTGTTGGGCTTGCTCCAAGCAAAGGCCCCAGTCACTGACACCACGAATTCTATACCAGCCATATTGTTACGAACTCGGTGCCAATAATTAGTTAGTTTTGTGGCACTACATATATATATATATATATATATATATATATATATATCTTTGAATTGATGATGGCTTAGTGCTATGACGAAGACTGAAGAGTTGGTGATGTTGGCAAGTGAGAGGCCAGGTTGATGTCAGATGGCAGTGCATGTGCGTCTGTTTTTGGAACGGTGCACACCGTCGGTGCCACGAGGAGGCAGAGGTTTGCTGTGCGTGGCGCTGAATGTCTGCAGGGACAGGACAATTCCTGAGGACAAACACTTTTACTAAGATTGTTTGTGTGTTCGTGCTCCGGGCCGTAGCCAGGATTTTGGGAAGGAGTAACTATTATAGCGTAGTTCACGAGTAAGATTCTTTATAATGAAATTTTTTGGAATTTTAAAATATAGTTTTTTCACACTTAAATCCCAGTTATAGTAGACTTTTAGTAATCCGACTTTTACACTTTGATTTTAAAAGTAACGATATTGCTTGAGAAAAGAAAACGTGACATTTCATTCTGGGTTTATTTTATATTGCTTTTGTACTTTGTTCTTAAGTCAGTTGTTTGATTTCTTTAATGCAAATCATAAATACGTACATATTAATTTTAATAAATACATGAATCACACATTTTAAGTTTGTATGGAAGACATGCTTAGAATTGTGCAAATGGGCACGAAATATAGACTTTACTTAACAATTTCTTCAGTTTCTGTGTATGAGGGCTGTAATATGGAGGAAATACAATAATGTTGCGCACTGAGTATTACAATAATATTTAGAAATTGGTATCTTTGTAACCTGCTGTAGCTAAATTGCTGTTATTGTCTAATTATTTTTCTCACGTTTGTTTTTTATATTCCTAAAGAGAGGGTCAGGACCCCAGGACTTCTCCCCTGGCTGCGTCCGTGTAGTGCTGTAAGGTTGTACATGTGCAACGCTCGACAATGCATCCAAAGTGGTGCTGCCTCCAATAGTGAGGGCACTTTCACTACAGCAGGAGTCGCTGGTGGAAACACGTCCGTAGTGAGTGATGGTTGGCCAAAAACGTTGATTCACCCGCTCATGTGAACGGGCTCCAAGATTCTGCACTTGAACAAACGCATTAATTTGTCTTGCAGAGTGCAATCACATCACAGCAGACTGCTCGCAGCTCGCGCCTGGCAAATGCATTTTGTATGCGTGTGAGTGCGCGTGTGTGCGTGCACGTGCACGCGTTTGTGCGTGTGAGTAGGTGTAGGTGCGTGTGTTTGTGTGATATGAGAGGACGAGTATATTTTGGCCATCCAGCTCATAGGTTCTTATCCGCACTATTCGTGAGATGTTTTGTTTCAATCCCCCCAGATTCCTGGCCCCTTGTTAAGTTAAAATTTCCCCAAGGCCACACAGGTTTCGATGAGTAGGCGAGCCATGACACTACACTGCAGACAAATCACTCATCCCGTTGTGGTATCTACTCTCTGCACTCGGTAGATAGCACAAGCTCAACACCCGACTGGATTTCAAAGGAAATAAATTGAAACTAACTGCAACAGGATACGCAAGATGCGTGCAAAAATCCAGACCAAGTGTTAAGAAAAATGATACTAACAACAGTTCCTTAAAAAAGCAGAGCATAAGGATTTATGGTGTCGAAGTGGGCATTTGCTGAAATAATTTTTTTTATTAGTCATACTAACTTTGTTTTTATTTTACTTAATACTTTAACGAAAGATTTGGTATCCATTACAAAAGTGAATGCTCCAGAAAATCTTATGTAGATATTTGATTAATCGCAAAAAGATAAATTTCTAACAAAATGAAATAAAAATAGTTACATAAAAATTGACTAATAGCAAAACAATTTCATTACGTAGTATTACAAACTTCTTATATAAGGACTATCCCTGAACTGCCGGCAGTTATTAAAATCTACAAAGATATAACACGCCATTTACATTAAAAAAAATAAAAAAAATTACTTTTTAAAAAATTACAGCAATTTACAATATTACGAATAACGCCAGGTGAGGGCGCGAACCTATCACTTTAAATATTTAGTACTCTTTACGAAGTGTAAGCTGTACAACGTTGACGAAGTTTCTGTCCATTTCCCGCAACCAACAACCAGAATAATAATCGGAGCAGCTGTACTTACAGTTTTCTTCGTGGGCGCATCGCACACACTTGTAGCTAATTCTCAAAACAGGCATTAAAAATTTCTTGCTGCCTGCAATAAGTAAGTCTAGTCTGACCCCGACAGCCGAGAAATACGTACTCGAGGCTCAACGTCTTTCAATCCAGGTGTCGTGAACTTTTCCACTCCGCGCCCGAGCATTGCTATACAGCCAACAGACGTCGGGTCAATTAAACTTCGCGCGCGCGAGCGGAACGCCCGGGAGGTATGCTCTCGACTATAGAGCATCCCACTCTTAGATTGCAGTGTGGAAGTAAATGGGCGCATTCTCTCTCTCTCTAACACACGCCGATTGCCGTTAGCACTGTCCTTGTTTCTTCGTGCGTTGTTGCCAAATATCAAACGAAATTTAAAATTTTAATTTTTGGACCAAGCTTTTTTTCATATTGTATAGAATCAAAATACGCATCAGGCAATGCTTATTTTGAATACTTAACAATATTTTAAGTGTCCGAAAAAATTAAAAAACATAACTTATTCGCTGCGAACTGTTTTGAAGTATTCCGATATGTTTCACATCAAAAAAAGAAAACCTATTTGTGTATTTCATTCAGATTTTTTTTATTAGTTAATTAATGCCTTAGGACGCCACCGAACAAATGTTAAGACAAAAACTGTACAGGTTTCACTTAAATAATTTTTTTAATATATTGAAATGCATTTTCTCACAACCTGACACATCAAAAAGTTGACCCGCGGAAAACTTTTTTTCTGTTAAAGATAGATGGGGGACGAAAGCGAGAAAAATGTTCACAATGAATTGAATTAGTTTTTAAAAGCAGCCCCATCTCAATTGCTTCTACAGTTTCCGTGGAAATAGCTGTTAAAGATGTGTCTTATCAGTACAAGAGCGCGCGCTGCCGTCGTAAGAGGAAACGGTCGTGTGTTTAGATAAGTGGGGTTCTGTCCTACAAGCAATTTCAAATACATGGCTTCCTTAGTCAACAAAAAATATTATAATCGATTCTTGAACATAATATGTAAAATGTATGAATTTCATACATTATAGGCGTACCCAGGAATTTTTTTCGGGGGGTGTTCTTCCAGATTTTTACGAAAAACTGCATAAACACCAAAAATGAATTATTTCTTGAGTAAATAAATAGAATACTCTCAAATTTAATTTTTTTTACCTGGGCTATTGTTGATATGTAATTTGTACGTAATTTTTCTTTCAATTAACTTAAGTAAGTTCACATTACAATATTAAAATACCAACAAAAACCCCAAAAAAAAAAAATATATATATAATATAAAAATAATTAGTTAACGAATTTACGTACGTACTTTACAAGCTTATTCCTAATAAGTTGACGACATGACAATAGAATAATTGCTGTATAATTTGATTGTAAGGGTGTTAGCAACTAAGGCCGGAATTACAATAGCCCGTCCATCCGTCATCCGTCTGTCAATTACGTGACCTGCACCCAATAAGATGGACTGAAAAATGTCATCCACTCGTCCGTCTAAAGCTTGGTAAATTTATAGTTTTGACGGGTGAACGGATGAAACTATAACCTCCTAATGTCTTCTAGGTGTTTGCATATAAAATATTGGATTAAAATGTATTAAAGTTTGTTTAATTGTTTAGCTGATTCCAAAATCATTTCTTAGCTTACGTTTAGACACATATCGAAAGCTTTTTTTTTGAAACAAAAATGGTCTAAGTCACGGAAGTATTATAATTACGTATGATAACTCTGGAAATGTGAAAATACATACCGAAAAAAAAAAAACACTCTGAGTTTAATGAGTTTCAAAGACTTACTTTACATAATTGTTTAAGTAATACAATTACATATTATAATTTTTTCCCCCCAAATTGTTAAGTTTTCTCAACAGTTGTCAGCATTTACATGGAGAAATATTATGACGGACGGGTGGAGTGTTGTAAATCGCCAGCCGACCTCCGTTGCGTAGTCGGATGCACACTGGCTTATGGTGGGAGAGGTTCTGGGATCGAGTCCCGGGTAAGGTATGGGAGTAAAACTGAGACTTATTCAAAATATACACTTGCGATAAAAGATGATGAAAAAGAATAATGAAATTGATATTTCTGGCTAAACGGATACCGCTCAAGACCAAAATCCAAGCAGTGAAGTGAAGTGAAGTTGTATATCGCTTGTCGGCTGACGGACGAACGGATGACGGACGGATGCGACGGGCTGTTGTAATTCAGGCTTTACAATTCAAGTGCAGCAAAACAGAATTAAATCTTTATATATAAAAATCTCGTGTCACGATGTTTGTCCGGGCTAATTTCCGAAACTACTGCATTGATTTTAATGAAATTTCGCACAAATATTTATAACTTTGTCCAACTTTATAGGCTACATTTTATTTCGATTAATAACAGCGTTTTCCGAATATCAACTCCCAAGGGTGGTTAAGCACTGGCAACAGTGGGTACTCCAGCTCCATGACAACGGGATTTTGCATTGTTTATGCCTTCTGCGTCTTCATGGCAACAGGCATCGCTTAGATAGAATTTTTTTTCAATTGGAAACATATTTCTGTATAGATTTAATTATTATTTATGTAAAATTATTTAAATTTAAAAATATATTTATGCGAAATACCACTGACTGACTCATTACGATTGACTTGAAATCTTTTAACCGATTGAAACTTAGCATAGTTACTCATTTTGTGATGTAAGTAGATGCTCACTAAGATATGATTTTCCGAAAATCAGTTCCCAAAGGGAGTTTTGGGGTGTAAAATATCCAAATTCCAGTTTTTGGTAGAAAATCACCATGGCAACGACTGTTACTTTGTTGATGCTTCATTCGTATCTATGGCAACAACTAATTCACTGTTAGTGCAGTCCTCATCACCGTTGAAATTTTACGGACACTTTAAATATTAAAAATTGCCATTTTTTTTTTCAATTTTATATCCTACAGACTTGAACTTGACAGTAATGTTCCTCATGTTATGCAGGATGACGTTTTCCGAAAATCAACTCCCAAGGGTGGCAGTGGGACAGCGGGATTTTGCATTGTTTATGCCTTCTGCGTCTCCATGGCAACGAGCATTGCTTTGATTTTTTTTTCCATTCGAGGTGCGGCAGTGGCGTACCCACAAGGAGGGGCATGTATAATGAGCGGCGCAAGTGTTCTGCCTGTAGACTGCCGTAGCGAAATACGGGTACATCAGTTGTACGTTGCGTGCTCGAGAATCGGGAAACCATCGGTGCTACTCGTTTTCTCTCCGGTACATTACAAAGCGTTGTAATAAATTTTTGTCGAAATTAATTGCATTTTATTTCATTTATTATTACTGTAAATGGGATATTTAGTCTCATTTCCCCCCAATTAGTATAGCCCTGCGAAGCTGGGTCGGGCAGCTAGTATATTATACATATATTAAATTATATTGTTCTATTACAATATTCGCTGAAAACACCTACACATTGAGTTGAGTCCATTAAGCTACTGACTCAAACACAACTTCACACCACGTTGCACTCAACGAGGTCCCTTTCATCTGAGGCGAGAAATTTACATTTCAGCTTTTCATGTTTGTAACAGTCGTTTAAAGTTACGCACTTTGCGATAATCAAACTTTTTTCTTCGTGTTATACGTACAGATGTACAGTATTCAAATAAAAGTACCTGACGACAAAACGACCAAAAAATTCCCATCCCCCCCACCCACGTTTTAATAGTTTTATAGAGTTTTGTATGAAATTAGGTCGCAATAACTACTGTTACTCAATGACCAATTCTACTAAGCAAATCTAAAACATAATCAAAGTAGAGTTGAACTGATTATTCCATAGACCAATCACCGCGATTTGAGAATTTAGACTGACCTATCATGAACCAACCAGTGCAATTCAAATTTTATTACGTTTACTTACCAATTAGGCTGCTTGGTGACGTTATTTCTCTCGTTTCTCTGTGTTTAGAAATTGAGCTCGAATGACATGATTGTTCATAATTTCCTTGCCTTATTTCGGGGGGGGGGGGGGGTTTGAACCCCCAAAACACCCCCCCTGGGTACGCCTATGGTATGAAATAAATACGAAGGAATTCAATAGCGATCATGGTACAAAATTTTGAATTATTTTTCTATCCTCAACACCAAGCATCTTATCAAACATTGTTTTAGACAAAGTTTTGGAAAATAATTATGATATTATTACAAAAAATTTAAACAGATTTGATAAGGTGTTTACTAAGGCAGTTACGTGTTTTTGTCCGGTGAAATTGTTTTTCGAACCCATGCAGTTATGGCTGGTCGTATCAAAAATGTATTTAGAAAACATTTTTCGGCATTAGGTAATCCGAGTTATCATACGTTAAAACGGATTCGATATTATTCATATTATGGGAGTTGTTGCGATTTTTCTGTTTTTCAAAAAATCTTCCCCATTTCGAACCAATTGTTCGGATTTTTCCCATAACTTACTCTACCGAGAATTTCCATTACCGTATTTTATTTATAATTTTGGACATGACTTGTCCAAAAATACGGCATTTATCGGGCCCATGAAAATGTGATATATATAATTATATATATATAAATGGGATTTTTAGAACAGAAAAGAAAACTATAAGAAATTTTCGTCTACAATAGGTAGTTTTTATTTGAAATTTACTTAAAAGTGGCATTATTACAAATTTATATGTGTAATAGTATAAAATATTATAAATTACGATATGATATCTTAAAATGCTTCTTGTTCGATCCAAATTACATAGACACGCATCTCCTGAAATTCGTAATGTGTTAGAGATTTGGCAACAGCGCGCGCCATTAGCCGTGTACTGCAATCTAAGAGTGGGACGGGCTATAGCCGCGGACTCAGAATTACAAATTTTTTTTTTGTTTGTGTGGTTAACAGCTTTCGCCCACAACCAGAACTATATCTTTCGAAGCGTCATCATATCGTATCAATAACATCTCTTAATGTAAATTAACACCTATGCCTTACCCGGGACTCGAACCCAGAACCCCTCGCACCGTAAGCCGGCGTGCATCCAACTACGCTACGGAGGTCGGCACAGAATTACAATTTCTTTGCAAAACACACACCCACACACCTTCTTCCAGGGCTGCCAACTCGCACTTCTATTACCAATTGTCCTGTAAAGTCACTACTCGAGTAAACTCGTTGCGAACTCCCCGCGCAACTCCCCAGCTATTAAATAGAATTATTTACAACAAGAGCATTAATTAAATAATCTAAATAAAATAACTTTTAATTAAACAAAATTAGCCATTAAAATTAACAATTAAATGTTAAAAAAAAGATATTTACAAAACTATATTTACAAAAACTTATTTTGGCCAGAGGCCTGGCCACACAGTTCGTCTTGGTTCGTAATTATATGTAGTATATTATATTTTACATTCATGAAACATGTTTTAACACACCGTTCTTCAACCTGTAATACATTTCAAACAGCCGTGATGCCTAATGAGGAACTATTCATCAAAATATTAAGTATTTAAAATTACGGCATAGCAACATTTTGCTTAAATATTCTGTTCTTTGTGATCAATATATATTCGAAGAAAATATTTAATAATTATGTTGTGATAGTGAGATTCCGTCTTAGTAAGGAAGTTGTTTTCATGATATCGTATTTCATTTACCGGACTATTTATGTATTTTAAACCTGAAAGTTCAATCTTCTTTCATTGTAATTCCATTCTTTATCCCAACTGTTTATGTAATTATTGACCGCTGCATGTGTCAGCTTGGTTCATACGCCAACCTTATAATGATAGGAATAAAATATTGTAAATTTCACCCTGTTCTGTTGTTTGTTACTAAAACTAACAAGCTTATTTTGGAATCATTGTTACATTTTAAATAACAATTTTATTTTTAACTAGCTGCAGTACCCGGCGTTGCCCGGGCTGAAAACAGGGTGAAGGAGACCTTTTTCGAAATCAGATGTACTTAGTTAGTAATTGTATTCTTAATTTGAACGTCAAGTGTGCAAAATACTTTATATCACTTTCAGATCCCGACAGACGTTGTTCTGCCAGTGTATAGTTATTTACCTGTATATATCGAAAAATTGATGGTCTGTATGTAATATAGACTTTATAAAGCACTATAGAAAAAAGCTGAAAAATAAGAGATTACTAATATTGAAATGATTCCATTATCTAGCCAATGCTCAGCATGCATTGCAATGCCTCATTCAGTTTTGTTTTGTAATATGTTTAATTTAGTTACACATGTACAAATCATCCATCCATACCTCTAAATATATATTTATCTCTATTTACGTCTATATATATATATATATATATATATGTATCTCTCGATCTCTATTTATCTCTTTATATCATATAGGTATACCTCCCACTATCTCTATATCTTCTATTATAAATCTCTATATAGCGCTATACATCTATATATCTCTTTATCTAACCCATTTCATTCTCTATACCTCGCTCCATCTCAACTTATCTCTCTCTCTCTCTCATTCTCACTCTGTATATATATCACTCTATCTCTGTCTCTCTTTTATATTTAAATAAATTGTCTCATGCCTGCTCACTTAGACAACAAAAACAGACGAAGTGCTGCTATATAATACCTATGAAATAAACACATTTTTTTTGAAACGATTCGTGCTTCAACTATTGCAAAATAGTTATGCCGTCTCAGAAACCTTCACGGGCATCTGCATAACAACACACCAAAATTTAATCGCAATCGGATGAATGGTATAGGAACGCATAATGCACAAACAAACGAAAATTAGACATGACAAACGCATCGAACGAAGGTGCGTTTAAAATTCAAGGCAACTCTATCTATTGAAGTTAAGAACAAAACTGTTATGAGCGCCTTTATTTTGCTAGCCGCGGCGAGCTCCACTAAGCGGCCTGGTCTCACCAAGGAGAAAAATATGATTTTGCAAGACCTTACTATGTGTATGACCGTGTGGTAGACATAGAGAAATGACACTCACTCACGATTTGTATGTCTATGACCTATGATTTTTTCTGTTATAAAATGAAATTTTCACTTTTTCACTCCTTAAGAGGCCACTCCAGTGTTTCAGGGGCTCTACGCAACCCGCGTTAACCTCATAAGATTCAGTGCTATTTTCATTTTGCTTATAACTAATTAACTAATATAGATTTCGAAATGATGCTTGCTTGATATGTAAGACAACGATGCTCTTATCAAAGCCCCTTTCTTCAAAAACGTGCATAAATTATGGTTCTATTCTAATCTATACTAATATGCATAAGTGTATTGTCTAGGTCTGAACCATAATTAAGATAAGAGCATCGTTGTCTTACATATCAAGCAAGCATCGTTTCGAAATCTATATTAGTTAATAAGTTATAAGCAAAATCAAAATAGCATTGAATCTTATGAGGTTAACGCGGGTTGCGTAGTGCCCCTGAAACACGGGAGTGGCCTCTTAAGGATGGAATTTCATATTAATATGTAGCCTATGTGTTATTCTGATGTATAAGCTATATTATTGTAAAGTTACATTATAATCCATTCAGTATTTTGTACGTGAAAGATTAACAAATATCCATACTTTCAAACTTTCACGTTTATAATATTAGTAGGACTAATATCCATAATTGGTTATTATTTTAATATGATTCCAGCGAGACTTTCTTGTATCCGTGGCATTGTCAAGAAAAAACGTCTGAAATCGATGCTTGTCTCGTCAGTAATTAAGTATTAAGGTCGTGTTTACATCGTGCTAAGAAATTTTTCCGATGTAACAAATTGGTTTTATTTTTCAAACGAACAACACAATAAGTTTGATGACATATATCTGTTTTATTTATACAGTTTTCTTTTCTTTTCTTTTTTAGCGCATCTGTACTTGTCCTGTGGTTTTGGCGCTGTTCTCCCGCTTCTGAGGTTCTCATCAAATCCTAGGATATGGTGAGTTATTTGTAATTTCAATAGCATTAGCGGTAAGTGTGTCTCTGGGGCAAAGGTTGCAGTAATACGTTTTACAAAGCAAATCTATTTAATTAGTTTTTAGCTGCAAAAACTTGTACATAACCTACCTTTTTAGTGTTGTCGGCTTTTGCTGATTATTGTCGAATGAGTTCACGTGCTTATGTTTTGAAGTGTCCCCAAGTATGATATTATTAAAAACTCATTATTACAATTTTAAAACTGTATGTGAACTTCAATTATCTTTATTTTTGCTTTGAAGTATGTGCTAAATATACAGAATAATGCATCGGAAGGTGATTGACAAAACAAATTTTGCTTTAAGGATCTTTGTAGACTATTGCGTATTTAATAGTACTTGTGAGGATATTTGGCGTGATGGTTTTGTAAACATGTCTTGTATTATAGCATATAAATAAATACAGGACCTTTATATTTTATGAACTCATTTTGTACAAATGTAGCGAAATAAATTGTATTGATATGTTTATTTTATTTGCGCTTTTAGTTTTTTAAATCGAAGAATTAACTCTTTTGAATTGTATAGTATTAATATATAAATTAATTTAATTTTACGAAACTTTTATTAATTAAATATTAATTAAAATAGCATGTTATAATCTAATTATTACACAAAATGGTAGGATGGTAATTTTTAAAGTATTTTGAACTTGTAAAACTTTATGAGTGCTGCAATTACACACACATGTATGTATATGTGTATATATACACATATATAAGAGAATACCAGGCAAGAACATTTCATAAGCTGCATGGTCCAAGTCATCCTGGGTTGAAATCAGCCCTTTTAAGTATTATTTATTTTATACTGATCACCATAAGGCATCTCAATGATACTAGTAGCTGCCAGCGATACTAGTAGGGAGGCTGTAATGGTTTTGGGACAATTAGCATATTGCATAAGTAGGGTGGGTTATCAATCACCGTCACCTCCCCCCTCCCCCACTACAATGGATGTGTATTTGGAGGGTCATAATTCCAATAAAATCTTCCCAGTTGTCTCATTAATAATCCCTAAGGGTCTCCTGCACCCTCCAGCTCTGTTGCTGAGGACCACCCACCCTGCAGGTAGGCTAGCATATCACATTAAAACATCTCGCCTCGTGCCATCACAATGTCAGTCATGAGAGATTTGCCTAGCGCTCGCACGAATGCCCACTGTGCCGCACTGTTAGAACTAGCCATAATATTTTATACTGTCTCAAAAAGTTGAGCACACAAGTCCAAAGTTGTCACCTCAGGATTCCGAGACAAGATAGCCTCCACAAATGAGACCATGTATTCATCAACCGAGACGTCATCCACGGACACCTTCTTGTAGCTTCCCTTTTCTGCTCGGCTTCCGATTCCTCCTCGACGTCTTCTTCCATTGGCTCTTCGGCACACAGTTCCTCCTTCATGTTGGTAGTCTCCTCTTCGTCTTCATCGTGGCTCTTCTCCTCCTTGACGACGCTGCCACAACCTTATTGTACTGTACACACAAGTTAATGTCAATTATTACTTTTGGTAAACGTTTACAGAATCCGAGGAATGAGCGTCACATTCGTGTCGTTTCACGATACGACTGTATTATTGGAACGTCAGAGTTGATAGACCGTCGACCCTCAAGGAAAGGCAAATCATTGAAGAAGATCTCGTCCTCTTAAAGTTGGATAAATGTTAATTTATATTCAGTAAACCACCTTACACAGCTGTCGCCATCCTCTACTTATCTAAACCATCTCTATGACTTCCACCGCAACTACATGTAGGTAAAAGTTTTTCTCCTTCACAACACCTTCTGTAGTCAGGCACAGACTCTCTTATTTATCACGTCGAGTGTTACAATGTCTGTGAGAACATTACCTCTGATATGGCTTACCAGTTTGACACATAAAACTATGCTCCCGAAAATGTTCAGGGTTTCCTGACCATTGACAAGGGGGAACAGGAGTGATAAAGAAAAAAAGCTGGCAGGGATTCATCACTGATTATTTTGGCCTTCCGCCGAAGCTTTATAGGTATAAGGCAAGTGTACTCCACAAATTCCTGTTTGAACAGTATCGGGAGTGCCACCAAACAAACTCAGTACAATTTCCGCTTCCGTAATCATATTGTCAATACAGAATGCATCATCAAGCTGGCGTTGTTTGTATGGAACGACAAGCGGCGCATCTTGGACGGTGACGTCACTACAATTCCTTGGGGTATAGGAAACAATACTCTAAGGAGGTGGGTAGGGGACACAAAAAAAACTTTTGAGAGTCATAAAGTGATGGGGGTGGCTGGGTTACGAATCGTAGGGGGGGGGGGACATAATCTGGGGGAAATATTGGTGATAGTAATTAGAATTTATGACCCTCTAACTGGCCCCAGAGGGGGTGGGTCAGGTGGAAGAGGGTGATATGCTACCCTACCTGCAGGGTGGGTAATCCTCAATTATAGGGTGTAACAGTTGAGAAGATTTAATTTGAATTATGACCACTAACTACACCCACTTGGGTGAAGTTATAGTGGGTAGGTGACAGTGATTGATTACCTACGTTACTTATACAATATACTTATTGTCCCAGAATTATTACAGCCTCCCTACCGACACAGCGTACCTACTCCAGTAAACAGTAAAGTAAATATCGGGGGAGGATTGTGTTCGGAGTTGAAGGAGACCGATAATGGTAGACAAGCTGTCAATCATAGAATCGTGCGTCGGACACGTTAGAAACATCAGAATGATCTCTAGTGGCAAGCTACACTCATTCAAGCCAAAAAATCTTAGTCTCAAAAAATTCAAATCGCCAATATCGGTGTAAGTAAACTACTATGGGATTGTAAATTTAATCAAATAGGTGCCTCGGAAGCCGTCATCGAAAAAGCACCATGCCCATGAAACAAGGATCAAAGGTTCGAACCCAACACCCAGCGAGAGTCATTCAAATGAAAGAATAGTTTGGAGCCATTATAACCTGGGTGGCTCAGTAGCCATTAGTCTCCGAAAAAAGCCATATGACGAATATCTTTACGAATTTTCATTAAACATATATATTTTAAGCATATGTATCATTATATTAAATATACATACTTTAAGACAGATGTTATATGCGAACATACATATAAATGTATTCACTGAGCTGGATAATGCATTAAATGGTATTCAGTTTCGTTTAATTGGTAAATGCCTGTTACTAAATTGGCACTAATAATGTTTTAATCATGTTGAATTCAAACAAAGATTCAATACTCAGTCAATTATTGTGTTTAAAGTAGCGGAGAATCACTGTCATGCAAGACGATTCCCCTTCCCCTTTAGGTCTAGAGAAGCCTTCTTGCGACCATGAGAAAGCAACCAGCATCCCATATAAACCAGCGACTTATTTTGCAACACAATAAATGATGAACATTTTATACTTGGATTATATTATAAAATATTTCTCTTTTTAAAGATCACGAACTGAAAGAACGAACATGATGCGACATCTGTTGGTGCAAAGAAAATCTATTTGGGAATGAATTTTCCAAAAATAGAATATTAACTCTCGCTGTTGTATGATTGAAATTCATATTAAAATTTTTTATTTTAATGTAAACCTTCATTATTTTTATTATTCCATATTTAAATTTCAGTCTGGTAAATGTCTCGATGGCAGTGTGGTGAAAGGCGTATGTTTTCAATTCCAGAGGTCCTACCTGTCAGGGTAAGAATCACTTGCTTCCCATGTATTTTGCATAAAAATATATTTAATATGTCAATAATGGCCATGTCAACACTAGTAGATAATGTAAAATTGATGTTATGTGCATGAGACAATGATGCAGACGCTCTCTAAGAACAAATGGTGGACATAAAATCATCCAAGGTGGCTACCTCCAGAAGAAAAAATACATAATGATTGCTGTGATGTCATCAAAAATTGTAGGCTCCAAAAGACGTAATTAAAATGGCAGCTGTGACATAAGAATTGAAAAAAAAAGGTGGCTGTTCTGTTAGAATCCAAGATGGCGGCTGAGACATCCGAATCCAAGATGGCTTACATGACTTCATAGTTAAAAATGGCAGAATCCAAGTTATCTGACGGGGTCAAGGTCACCATGTCACCATAACATAAAGTGTACCTAACATTCGGGTGTGGGGATAGTGGACGTGACATCATGATTCAAGATTGCGGAATTCAAAATGTCGGAATCTAAGATGGCGGAAGGTTCTAGAAAACAACGTGGCGGAATCCAAGAGGGAATTGAAAACCCTGCCGGGGTCAAGGTTAAGGTCAAAGGTCAAGATTAATCATTAGGGAGGCCGTGACTTTACAATCAAAAATGGCGGACATCGGCTAAAGCTTCACACCCTGCACCGTGCTGCAGGGCAGGATGTCCTTTTATATACTACTGAGGATGAATATCAAGGGACTGTGTAGTACATAGTATAAAAATGAATGAAAACTCGTGTGGTTGTTTGGGAGGCTAATCTCTCAAACATTTTAAGAAAGGTGAGCTTGATACGTCTTTTTTAAGTTAATGCAATCCTTTCTTCGGAAGCAACGGGTATGAAAACGTGGATTGAACCTTAGTACCAGATTTGGCGAGATCTAAAATTTGGGTCTCGTGAATTCTCATATTTACGTCGGTAATACCTAAGTTACAGCTAACTCCTTAGATCCATGGTAATTTTTTAAAAATATTTTTCACGAAAGTTTCAATATTTTACATGCTTAACTTATGGTTGCCCTTGCGAAATTAATATCTTTAATTTCTGTCCAATTGCATTCTATCTTAGCATAATCGATTATAAGAAAAAAATTATAACAATATATTTCGTGTTTATTTACTTTTTTTATTTTTTTCCATGCTTATGCGGCACCTACAATCATGAAATTTAGCATATTTAAGGCTTTGGAAGTGTGAAGATTCCTGCCAATTATAACGACACCATCTGTCCCATAAACATGTGAATAAATGATGTATATTTATATTTAATAAATATGTAAAACACGCTTTTTTTTTCCACTAAATATACAGCTATAACCTCTTGACATTGTGAAAGGACCTTAACCATTGCTAGTTTTATTCATGCTGCTCCACTGCGATAATTTCCAAGCAGTTGAATGACAACATTGATTTGACATGTGAAAGTCACGGAGAAAATGCTTAGACTTGACACGTAGCGGAAGTATACACAATTATTGGTGAAAGTAGAAACAGGAGGGCTTCAATCAACCCCGAACCCATTAAGGTTATTGTTCGCTATACAAGGTACTCTCCCACCCATGCCTGATAGTTGGTGGGTTAAAGAGAGAGGGAGAGAGACAGAGAGAGATTGAGAGGGACATGGATCTCAATGCAGATGTCTGCTGAGGAACGGCTCAGAGTAAGGGTTCGTGGACTGACGGTGTGGATCCAGGAAGTAACTTGGTGTTATCGTCACCAGCGGGCCGATTACGAACACTCACGGAGACATGCGGTATTCTCCACGCTCTACGGAAACACGTACCGTATTTGGAGATTACGAAGTGGCGTGTGTTTCGTTGTGACCCGCGAGACTTGTGAGCTACGGTAAAATTCAGTGACATCAAAGGCAAGCAACCACTGAATATTTAACGTGTGCGTTAAATAAACTATTTTGTTTCAGGGATGTATAAATATTTAGTTTTAGATTTAATTTTTGTTTCAAACATTAAAACTTTCTGTGATTAATTCAATAATTATTTCATTTAAACATGGAGTAAAATAAATTTGTGTCGTCAATGTTGCAATACCTGTGTTATTTTCCTTAGCAAACATAAAACCATAGATAAAAATACTACCGCAACAGTTTCTAACCTCAAATATTTTTTACATTAAACTTCAAGTTTGGCTACTTACAAACCCGGCTATGTTAGAATAAAATTGTGCCACAAAAATTTCACATTATTTAATACTTATTATGGTTATTACATCACCAACCTTTTATTCGTTTCACACCGCCAACTGATACACACGTGGTAAATAGCGTAGCACCAGTGCGAAAAATACCGTCCGAAATGTGTGTTCGTACTCAAAATTACGGTACATACCGTCACAGCGTTATCTGTAATCGGAGTTAACGAAAAATGTTATGTTCGTAATCACGCAGCTTCCTGCGAGAATCTCCATGACCTTCGATGTTTACGTGTCTTGTATTGCAGAATGTGTGTTCGTAATCATAATCACTCCGCAGGCTGTGACCGTCCGAACTGTCTTGCGTGGGGCCGCTGTCGGCCTTGTCCGCGATTTGATTGGTGATTACCAACACATTTTGCCATATATGTCTTGGTGAGCAACGAAATTTCATTAAACTACGACAGTTGAATAACGTTGTTTCGGTATTCATCACGCTGGTGCTACGTAATCCCCCTCTTATCAGTTGGTGGTACGAAGCGAATAAATGTTTCCCGATGTAATTTAACTGTAACTAATCTATACTAATATTATACAGCTGAAGAGTTTGTTTGTTTGTTTGTTTGTTTGAACGCGCTAATCTCAGGAACCACTGGTCCGATTTGAAAAATTCTTTCAGTGTTGGATAGTACATTTATCAATAACATTAGGGATCCTTACTTAAAGTCCAATTTAGAATCAAATGCGTTGGAGGGGGTTAGATACAACATGCAGTACACGTACGAAGTGTGTGTTGACAATGCCGCAGGCGCTAGAAGTTTATTTCCTATTGCCTATTAACATTGTTGCCACGCACTAGATGCCTTATCATTCTTAATTTTCCCATACAAGTAAAAAACACCCGTGTGATATTAACAACGAAGCAATCAGCACCCTCATAAGAGTTCAATTAGTATTTAAATACTTTTTATCACTTTAAATCGCAAACCTAAACTATTGGTTTTTTTCCTCTCTCTGTTTTTTTATTGCCCTTTTTTTCAAGTATATATTTTACAGACTTGAAACTTCACAGTAATGTTCTTTATGTTACGCAGGATGACATTTTCCGAAAATTAGATCCCATGGGTGGTTAAAACCTGGCAACAGTGGGTACTTTGTCTGCATGAGAACAGGATTTTGCATTGTTCATGCCTTCTGCGTCTCCGTGGCAACGGGCATCGCGCGGCAGTGGTGTACCCACAAGGAGGGGCATGTATAATGAGCGGCGCAAGAGTGATCTGCCTGTAGACTGCCGTAGCGAAGTACAGGTACATCAGTTGTACGTTGCGTGCACGAGTCGGGAAACCATCGGTGCTATTCATTTTCTCTCTGGTACATTATACAGCATTGTAATAAATTTTCATTGATTTTTTTTTATTTACCATTACTGTAAATGGGAGATGTGGCTTAATTTTTTTCCATTAGTATAGCCGTGCGAAGCCGGGTCAGGCAGCTAGTAATATATAAAATGAAATGAAAAATTGTGATACAATTTACTTTAATTACAGTTGAGTTTGTAAATTAGCTGAATAGGTATACGGAAATTGTACGTTTAACGTAAACAATAATCATTGCCTGCCGTATCTACCTCACTTGGCTAGGTTAGCCTCGTAAAGGATACAACAGAGAAGCGTCCGAGACCGTGGGCTCAATGGCATAGTGTTCTGCACGTGTAGAGAGATAATCAGAGGAGAAATCATGTGCCGACTGGCTCATCACTTGGCTTTTACAACCGATAGACAATAGCAAAAACAATAATCATATAAATAATGAAAGGAACTGATTTTAAGTTTATATGAAAGAATACATACTTCAGGGGTCATACCATATTTTATTTAATATTAATATACTATTATGCACATACTTAACAGAGCTCTCTTCATTAACTTGATATAATTGAGTATTTTGATTTACCAACATTTGCATACAACATATATAGACAAGCTTGGGGGCCCCACAAGACAAAAAAAAAACAGGTTAAAAAATTAACTTGTTGCACCATAGTGGCAATTACAATTAATTGGGAGTGAAAGAAAAGAATTACATCATGTTACAAATGATTATAACTAAAATTTTATTTTTAGGTTTGGTTTTTGATATTATAAAAAAAGTCCTTTCATTGGATGGATTGGAATTTCGTTACGATGATAGATATGTAGAAGTCCGACAAGGAAAGTTCATGTGCAAACATGCTTCAAGCTGAAAGAAAATTATAGTAGTGACTTTCCTGAAATTGCAGGCAGCATCCTGAGGCCATAAGAGGAAGAGTCTCACTCCAGTCCCAGATGTCTCACACCACACAAATACCGCTAAAAGAAATTGCAAAAAATAAAAAAATATAAGACTTTGGCCAAAAATAAATACTAGAATGATTCCGGGGGAATCAAGCAAAAAAAAAAAAAAAACTCACCCAAATGGCGGTATGAAGTTAAAAATCTACCACATAATCAAGTGGATTAAACAACACAAACTACTACGATGTTCACATGATGGCTGATCACAAAAGATAAGGGTAAGACAAAAGTGACCTTCCATGAAATAGGAGGATCATAGATACTGACACAAGATGTCAAACTTGGCAGGCAAAATTAAACAAACCAGGTTCAGTTCCAAAATGATAAATAAAATTTAAAAATTTAAAAAGGTTGAAGTTACTTAAATTTTAGTTTCAAAAAGTTTACCATCTATATATATATATAAATTAAATATATATCTTGATGCTTTTCACTTTAGGTTAATAATAAACATTACAAGTTTACATTGGGTTATAATTAAATATCTATTTAGACAACCTTTATAACAATAAGGTCTTCTAACCAGATCATAAAGAAATTGTTTTCACAAAATTGAGCCTATATGATGTCCAGTTTGCTAAAAATGAACAAACAAAACGAAAAACACATTGAGTACATGCCATACCACAAAGTGAAACGGCACAATTGTGAATAGTAACTGTTACTGTAGAGGTATTATGTTGGTAATCTTTGCCATCTATGGTTTTATGCTTGCTATGGCAATGCATACATTTGGCAACACTGACGAGTCAAAATTTTGTATGGAATTTACATTTTTAATAATAATGCAATAAATCAGCGGGAATTTTAAATTCTTCGGATCAAGAAAATAAATTACTTAAAATAAATATTTTAGTTATCAAAAATATACATTAGTCATGTTTCACTGACAAAAAAATCCCTTTTGGCACAGCCTACAGACCTGAGGTCGATTTTGAAGTACCTATTTCTTCTGGAAATATTTTGGAAACTTCTGTTAACTCCTGTATCATTTAAAAAAAAAAGATAGATTAAAATTTTGTTTATATTCCATGCAGCTAAAATATTTTTAATGTTTTAACTTAATGCATCCAGCATTGAATGTCATAACGAATTTCATATTAGGCTTACTAAAGTAGTTATGTAAGTATTTTTGACCTCCAAACACTATTATTCATCATTTGCACCAATACGTGGTCGAATAAAATATTAAGAATAATACTAAGAAGGTTATTAAATAAATTCCGAAGAAATGTGATTTGTGACATAAATTTTAACATCAGACAAAGTTAAAAAAAATTTTTTTTTTCAGTTTTACCAAAAAATAACATTAATTCGATAGAGTACATGGTAGAAATATTTTATTTATTTTCTTATTTTAAGCCCAGCGTTTTTTTCCAACCCTTTACAGTAATGGTTTGTATTATCAAAAACTGTTTTAGACAAACGTTTAATTAAGAATTGTGAGATTTACAAACAATTCGAACGGATTTGATAGTGTACCTAATAAGGGAGTTATGATTTTTTTTTCCCAGTTTCTTCCCCTAAATTTTTAAACTCTCCTTGCAGCAATAGTTCGTCTAATCTAAAATATTTCAGACAAAAGGTTTAGATAAAAATTATAAGATTAACACACAATTTGTACGATTTATATGCTGTGCCTACGAAGGGAGTTGATTTTTTTTTTGTCCTTATATTTATTCAGACAAAAGATTTGGGTATTACTCCTACGAGTTATAATACATTCAAACGGATGTAATATTTTCCATATTATGCGAGTTACTGCGATTTTTCTGTTTTTAAAAAAAAAACCTTCCCCATTTCTACCCCTTTGGTCGAAATTTGAGATTTTCCACTACTAGATTTTATGTATCAGTTTGGAAGTGATTTGTGTAAAATTGCTGCAGTGTGTGTGTAGGTGTTTGTGTGTGTGTGTGTGTGTGTAAACTTTTGGGTTGTTGATGGTTTTGAGGTCTGTGGACCATGAAACGAAAAATTATGTAAAATTTTTCCGGAAGTCGCACCAAGGGGTAACGGCTACAATAGTTGGTATTTCTTTGTAATCTACCTAATTGTCCATTGAACGTCCACACGAACTAGACAGAGGTCAGTGTGTACAGCGCGCCTCACGAGTGTCGCGGGTCGCGAGTAAAGCCACTCCACGCGACTGCAGCGTGTGTGTCGGCGGTGCAGTCCGGCGACTGGGAGAGCGCCCGCTAGCGCCGCGCCGGTCGCATGGCAACTTGCGAGGAGGAAGCCGGCCTCTCGTGGCTGATAGCAGGAAACGTTATCACCGAACTAAATGTTTAAATTATTGCCCTTCAACGATGGTAGGTTTCACTGGCGATAACAAAATAAAAAAAAAATAACTCCAATTCTACTACGTAGTGACTAACTGGAATGAATATACAACGTGTTTAAAAACTATTAATCCTATTTCACAGACCTATAACATCGACACGAATTAAGATATAAGCTCTGGTGAATTTTGTATTCATATAACATTACAAAGATTTTTAATTTACTTTTCACTAAAAATAACAGTCATATAAACTTGCTGTAGCCACCGTCGAATGCTATGAGCGGTATAAGGTTTGCTGCCGTTATGTCGTCGGGAATCATGTTGAACTGCAGTTGTAACTGACTCACATTTGTTGAAACGAAGAACGCATAACTTTTTTTTTGTTGCTGCTGTATTGTCGCCATCTCACTCACCCTGGTGCTGTCGTCAAATTTGCGGCATGTAGTGTACAAATAGTTCAAAATTCTGCCGCACTCGTCTTCTCTGGCAGCACTGGTCTAATCGTGTTCGCACGACTGCAAATCTTGAAAATCGTTTCTTAATTCTTTTGTCAACTAGTGCGAGGTTTTCAGATATCGCACTGATATCTGTATGGTAGTAAACGACTGAGTAAAAATTTTGAAGTGAAACGTTTTACAGCCGAGAGAGTAATATGAGAATTACAAGGTAACGGCAGTGAGCGAATAACTGAGTTAGCGTGTGTAACGTATGTAACGAATATAGTTCGTTAGCGCGGGGTTTCAAAAATGTTTTTAGTAGAAATATCATTACAATCGGTAACACATGGCGACAGCAGCAACAATGATTTTGTATTCTTTCCAATGCTTTTTTAAACGATTACATAGTTTCTCATACTTTTGCATAATTTCTCATACTTTGGCATAGATTAGCATATTTTCTCATACTTTTCCATACGTATGCATACTAACGCTTACTTTTACATACATTCACAAATATAAACGCTCAAATTTGACGTTGGATCAGGTGTTAGCATTATAATTGCGACAATTTGTATAGATATTTTAAATGTTGTTATGTATCATATTTTAGCTTTCATAAATCAATTAATTCGTTCTTATATTTCAAGTAAAACATGAACAGGCACTAGTAAATATAGGTCTAAAATTTTTACACATGATTACGAGTGTTTCAAGAATTAGAGTACCCTAAAATTTTCCTATCCCTTTTATCTGTGAAGTTTCACTCCTAACGAGTGTGATGACTACGCGCCCATGTTTTTTTGTATGCCATACATTTTTTTTTATTTCGATTAGTGGTGAAAAACTATTCAACATCATCCTGCACTGTAAACCAGAAAAAAAAATTATGTTCTATGTATGCTAATTAGTTAACACTTTCTTACATTTAACTGAAAATCGAGTTTGGCACAAACCTCTTCCGATAATTCACTTACTGTTCACCGCAGCATGATAGTGTGCAAATACCCTAATTCACATCTCGTCGCCCCTCGTCGTCTGTAGAGACACCATAAGGCGAAGAGTCGTGGAGTCACGCAAGCCAGCGAACAACACTCGGTATAAGGTAAGCGCTCGCTGGTGCTTTTGGCGCGTCGTCGCCTCTAAGAGCAAGGCTCTGGAATGGCGCGTGGTATTCTCGTCGTGCATATGACAACCATGACATTTGGCTGGTTATCGTAACACTATATGGTGGAGAAATGAAGATAAAAGTGTAATGCAAGTCCCTTGACTGCTTTCATGAAGCTTTTTCCGGGAGTTTCATGCCTAAAAATTATTCTGAAAACACGCGCTAGAGCCATTTTCACTTCTCCACCCCCTCTCCCTCAAAGGTTATAAATTACGAAATTAGAATTACTCATACGCCCCCAGCGTATTCTTAAATGGCTTCCGCAAACAAACTCACTCGGATATCTTGAGTAGTTTTCAAATCGCGTTTTTTTCCTCCTGTGAAGTTGGGCACACCGTGTGTCGGCGGGCAGGCGGGGCCAGTGTCCAGGGGACGGAGCACGACATGCTCCCGGTATCGCTCCGCCGGCGCCGGCGAGCTGGCGGTGCGCGGGCAGCCGGGTCCCGCCGTGCGCACCGCGGCCTTACCGCGGCATCACCGCGGCCTTACCGCGGCATCACCGCGGCCTTACCGCGGCATCACCGCGGCCTTACCGCGGCATCACCGCGGCCCGGCGCCCGGGTTCCCGTCTCCGCTGCGGTCAGGCCCAGGGGGGGACCGAGTTCAATATCAGCACATTAAAGGTTCTCACACACCGGAGCGGTGGCGGGCGCGGTGGCGGTGGCGGTGGCGATCAACGTGGCATACACTGCGGCGGGCGCGGTAGCGGTGGTGGTAGCGATAATTGCACACGAGTTTCTGCATTGCGCACAAATGGACCGGCCGGACCTAGTAGAGGTAACATTACTTCTCGCAGCTGTAATCGAAGATGAGCAGCAACCGTACCATATATTCCTAGCGTTTTGTCGATTTCATTCCAAAACCACATCTTTTCTTCTGATATTCTTGTACTCAGGATCTGACATATCATATAACACAATGTTTGCCTTCACTGCTTCGATAAGTTTTTTCTGTTGCACTTGTCATTGTGTGATATCACACCACTACACCAGGCGGCCTGCGGGCTAACGCAACCTGCTGCGTTCTGGCCGCCACCGCGGGGTGAGCGCAGCACAGGCCGCGTCCGCGCTCGTGTGTTCGCGGCTGGTCTGAACAGGTCCGTTTCATTAGATACGTCGCGTTTTACCGCCACCGCCACCGCCACCGCTCCGGTGGGTGAGAACCTCTAGAATTAACACGTTTTGTTCATCTTATGTGTGGCTCATAAAGTCCTATCATCTATAGCACTGCAGTAAAATAGTACCATACATAATTTAGTAAGTTTGCAAAACTAGGATAAAAATATTCCTGTAGGTATCCGCCACTGACGGGACTGCCATCTTCCTTGCTTGCTTCCTTGCCGGCTCTCGTGGACATGTCCATACTCAATGTCAATTGGCCGTTTATTATTTATTGGCTTAGTGGCGAAGTTAAAACTTTTATCCTTCTCTTACACTTAACCATAGTACTACACAACTACACAAAAATCATACTTCATAAACGTATAATACAAAACTAACGTAAATAATAACTTAAGAACGAAAATCCGGACATTTTCACTTCTAAAGAACATTAACAAATAAAAGTTTATATTAGTATATTATTAAAAATTAAAATAACTTAGAACGGGAATACAGCATATATACAAGTGGTTACAAACATTACATATACACATAAGCGGAAGTGGTTGTGGAATCACTGGCAACCTCTCGTTTGAATTTGGAGAGTGTTTCTGAGCCTCGCAACTCTGCAGGGACCTGTTCCAGTCGCGCGCCGCTGAAACAGTGGAGTCGGAATAGTGCTGCGTCTTGTGGGCGGGGATACAAAGTTAGAAGTTAGATTTCGAACGTGTTTTGATTTTTAGTTGAGCTGAATTTTCTCAGGAATATTTCTTACAAGTTGAAACATTTATCTAGGAAGATTACAGTTTGTTGATGTTACAAGTGGTAAAATATTTAGTTTCAGCGATCAGCGTTTTGTTTAATGTAATGCCACTATGCGAAACATGCGTGTTAGAATTTAACTCAGTAAATAAACTCGACATGTATTCATGATCACTGCAGAAACCGTGAGTGACTAATCTCGTGAAAGAACATTCATAGTTGCTTGCGGACGGGCTCAGCCTTAGTTCTGGTTGAGCCTTCGTGTGTGGTTGGAGGTCGTGGGTTCGATTACAGTACCGCATTTTGACGCAGATAATAGTACAACAAATCGACATCCAAGTTGTTCGTAGCACACTGTTATCTGGGAGGTGCGACCAGCTTAAGCTGACTCTTTCGACGCGAACATTTGGATCGACCTCTTTACGCAATTGGCTCCGCCCATAAATGTATTCGCTTTATTTGACGTCGGCAGCTCATCTGGAATGTTCACATTGCCGTATCTTAAAACATTTTAATTTAGAATACTCGAGCTTACGCAAAGACTCAGCGGCGCTGAAATTTGTTACTTAGTTACTAGTTAAGGGCCCGACTACCCGGGCACACACGGCGTGAAGAGCTTCAGAAAAATCAACGCGAATTGAGAACTTCTCAAGATATCAGAGTGCTGTTTGTTCACGAAAAACATTTTAAGTATACGCTGAAGGCGGATGAGTATTTCGGTTTTCGTATTTGGGTTTTAAACTGTAGTTTTAGAAGAGTGAATATGGCTGAAACTCCTGTTTTCAAAAATATTTTTTTTTGAAACGCAATTACGCATTGCGTCTTTATCGTCATTTCCCCTCCATGTGATGAAATGATTACCGCCCAAAATGCATAGTTCCCTATGCACGACGAGAAGAATGCGTGCCAGTTCAGAGCCTTGCGCTTAGAGGCGATACCGCGCTAGAAGCACCAGCAAGCGTCACACTTATCATTCCACCTCACAAACACAAATACACTCCAGACTAGGCGGAGTGTCATATTTATTATTCATAGTTTTGTGCATTTCCCCCGAAACGTAAACGTAAAAGTAAATGTAACGTCTCACGATTATCGCCGAACTCGGGGTACCAACTCTGTGCTCATGGATTGAGTCATCAGCGCTACGACCTCCGGGACACTACGAGAACGTGCTCGTCAAGTCAATGCCACGCACGCACAGGTGACAGGACACTTGATCAGCCTGCTGGCGTCGCCCTTAGCGCTACCAAGCCCGTGCCCTACTAATGCCTGGTTTATAAACAACGCAAAAATGGAAGAATGTCCAGCAACCACATTATACGGCAGATCAGCGATATCCGTAGTAGAATTCGATACGCGATCATAATACAGGCATCAATGACAAGACAGCTCGATCTGTATCACGTATCTGTGGCATCCAAGCGTGTCTTCAGTTTACCACCCATTAAAAAAAAAGATCGTCCCACGCGCTTCTGGCGATCTCGAACACGTTACGAAGTTCAGGAGATGTGTTTATTTCTAATTTTAATTTCGCAAGAAGAATTTTAAGATCTTATAACGTAATTTATAATATGCTATACTATCACTTCAATACATTTGTAATAAATCGCTACCTTGAAAGTTTTGTTATGAAGTTTTGCGAATGATTTAACTTGTCCCATATGGGAGCAAGCAAAGTACAGTTCGACCTAAACTTTTGGCTATTTCTACAAGTTTGAATTCTTTTTATACTAATGACTCTCCGTCTTTCTGTGTGTGTAGCGATTCCCGCTTAATCATACTTCAACTTTCTTGAGTTTTCGTTTGCGTTTCCGACCGCCGTATTTGAAGTGAAGTGTTTCGGAAACTTTTAAAGCCGCTGACGTTACGTGCGTAGGAGCCAACGATATTTTTTTTAAATTTTTTGCTTAATACATCATGTTTACATTTATTAATGTCTCACGCAGTGTAAGAAAATAACACTTTTACATCAAATTTTGATCAGTTTATTTTGTTTTCATGATAAATATTAATTATCAAAAGAAGCCGAGGCTATACATTTGTTTTCTACTGTTTTAAAATTTTAATTTACGTCTTTCGGGTTGTGAGCTTTATAAACGACTGTGATTCTGTTGCGTTGGTTCCGTGTTGCGTGGTTGCGTTCCTTGCGTAGATCATAGACCCTGCCTGACATCCCGGGTGGACGAGCCCATGTGTGGTGGCAGCTCGGCTCGTGTCGACGGAATGACCGTACAAGGTCAGCGCACTGCTTTCACTGAGCGCATCGCAGCCGTTGTGTCTGACGAGCGCACACCTTTCACTTATACACAGTCAGTCTTGGAAGCGACCAGTAATGCTGTGATTGTAAACTCGCATTCACGCATTTACATTGCACTAGTGCACAAACGTGTTGCTTGCTTTCACATGTAATATGTTATAGTTCAAGACCTTTTATTTCCCCGGACATTGCTAAAAATTAAAAACACAGTTTCGGCAATGAAACAAAAAAATAATAAAAACATGAAAACATTATTTTGTTTGGTTTTCTTTTACTTTGAATTTTCTTATAAACACTTGTTTATTTGGATTAATTTTTTTTCTCCTAGCTATCCTCAACTGCGTTTTGCTCAAACTCTGTCTGCTTAAATTCGTTTTCAGTAATAGCGTTTTAGCAACCTGTTTCTTGCCTGATGTTTAGGCTTATCGTCGCAAGCAGGGTCGTCGAGTAACACCAAGCCCCTTCCCCATTACGTAATGTTAAAATTTTTAAAATTCACACTGTTTAAATAAAAATAAGACTGTAAATGTTACCGGCCATAGCTGTAAACATGATCTACGCGTATCGCATAACTTGTAAGGTTTTCAATTAATTTTATTGTTTTTATTTATATATTTGGTTGTATGTGCCATCAAACAGCTGTAGGTCATTAATAGATTGACACACTTAAATATATAAAATATTAAAAACATACAAAACACACAGTTACACTGAAAACCACTGTTAAAAATAAAATTGTAAATAAACATACAGTGACAATACATGTGACAAAGTAACACAAGCAGATACACACAAATTTGAAAACAGTTCATGACAACAATGTTTTACAGCTTTTTCAAAATTGTAGCAAAAATACCAACATATTAGAAATTTTTACAACTAAAATAACTTAAATCATATTTTATAGTAGTGATACGATTTATAATGTGGGGAGAATACTGGGTTCGTAACGGATAGCCCGATTAGATTTTTTTACGGTTCTATTAATTACGAATATTTACATTAATAATAAATAATTGTACTTCAAAATGTTCGATCACGAGTCACTAGCACTTAAAAAATGTTTATTCTCAAGTCACTCAATGTCTTTCAAATTTCGCAGTTCGCACTCCTCACTGGAACTAGGTCTCAATAGTGGTTCGCCCCTTACCACGCGCCTGTCCACACACACAGTCGCGTGCCACTAAGTCGTCACACTCTCTCGATCCAGTCGAACTCCGCGTCCGCCACTCGGTTGAAGGGGAGGGGGGGGGGGGGTAGGTGAGGTTCTCTCACCTTCTTCGCCGATGTCGCACTTCCCTTCGCTCGGAATCCGCTCGGAACTGTCGCGGAACTCACGCGGCACATCCCGCGGAACTCTTGTCGCAACTGCCGCAGAGGCCGGCGTCGCTGCTTAAGTGGTCTGTGGCTCCCCTCTCGAACCGACGAGAGCAGCCGTGACGAGTCACGTCATCCCGGGCCGATCGGACGTCCGAAACATCGAGAATAATGTCGCTTGTTCACGCGGCGACCCCCGGAATTCAAAAGGCCACTCGGCGACAGATAACGGCGCCGAGGAAGAACGTTGCGTGGGGAGCGGAGGGGGAGGGGGTAGTGTCGTGTGACGACCCTTGTAATCCGATCAGGTGCGCGTGGCTTGCCTTACGTCAGTGGACGGCTGGTAACACGGCACGTGACTTCAGTGGCCGTGCAGGGACGCCAGCCAGCTCCGAACCTGGCGCATGTCACGGTTCTGCGTTCGTAACAATAGTACTAAAACATCTCTATGATTGTTTTTAACAGCTTTTTCAGAATTATATCAATAATACAAATAAAATTTAATTTTTAAGACAAAAACAAGTTTAAATCATATAATATTGTAATTTAAAAATGTTATCTTGTTTTCTTTCCAGTGAACGGCTCAAGTTTGTGACAGTATTATATTTTTAACACACCTATTTATTAATTTATTCTGTTTACTTATCGTATTGAAAGTGTATTTTATTTTATTATAATATTGAATGCTTACGCCAATCTGTGATATTATACTAAGAAATAGTGCATCATTGGTAGAACACCTAATGGATAGAGGAATTATTTAGAATTAGGTAGAAATGTCGTGAGGCTGAAATTTTTTAAAAATTAAACTAAATGTTTTTAGTATGTCCATGGTTTTGGCAGCATCTTCTATGTAAAAATTAGGAAAGACATGATCTAATAATTCTGTAAATGGTACGGTAAAATTGAACCATTCCAGATTAAAATAATTAATGGTTTCCAAGAATTTACCACCTTTCATATTATTGTAATCTTATTGTCTACGAACAATAAACTTTAAATCTTTCTATCGGCGGCCTGTTTCACAAAGGCACAAAACTTGTAAGTAACATTGTAAGAAATGGGCACTTGTAATAACAAGTTGACTCAAACTAGTTCCGCCAATCAGTGCTTTCTCTGACAAATTCAATTTTATTTTTAACTTTTGACTCTATTTATTCCTCCTACTGTATCCTCTCGACCTAAACTTTATCCAGGCATGTTTGACTGCGTCCCAGCGCATCTGCTCGATGAACTATGGTCCCATGCAGAGCTATCTGTCTTATTCCTCTTTCTCTCACTTCTTTGCGCGATACAGCATGTAATTTCTCCGACCACGGTGTCTTCGGCTGACTGCCCAGCTCAGGGCTACAGCCGAGCTCAGCGCGCCTTGTCGTGGATTGGCGGCAGAGTATCGGCTGGGCTCTGCGATTTTGGTCAGGCGTCCAGCTCCTGTTTTAGTGGTTCTGGAGCATGCCTGGTGTGGTGTGTCTTGTCTCCGTGGCACAGCGCAAACACACTCCTGCACCCTGCATCCGCTCGGTTTTTGCTGTTTCTCAAAGAACTTGTGGCGAGAGCTACGACCTACCCCCTCCCCCAGATCCCAACTCTTAGCCCTTCTGTTTCCGAGTGATACCACCACGCACAGGTGTCTCCAGGCGCAGGCTGACCTCTCGCGCGTTCTATAATTCCACTGTAGTACTAAGTTTGGTTTAATTCCTTCTCTTCCCGCTAGGGTGCAGCTTCTCCCAGAGCCCCTCCCTACAGGCTCCACGCACGTCTGCTGCATCCCGGCGCGCTATCTCTCGGCGCCCGTGCAAACCTTTGGTCGGACCATGCCAAGGTTGTGTTTGGTTTGCACCCCTACCACTTGGGACAACTGGCCACTCAGGAAGCAGTTACTCCTCCCTGTGTGGCGTAGCTCCACCCAATATTCTTTTCCATATCCTCCGGCCCTCGCGTGGAGTCGTCGGGCAGGATACCTCTGGATCGCGTGTGGAACCGCCACCAGCTCTTCTGCGTTCTACCGCGTCTCCTGCGATGGAGAATTTCCGACTGCCACGTGAAATGTAGTCACAGAATAAAGGTTTCCCCCCCCCCCCTTCTCCTCTTTTCTTCTAGCAGTGTGCTAGCTTGTAGTTCGTTCTGCTGCTTCCGTGACTCCACTCCCGCGGACTGTTTCTCTGATGGATTATATACCACTTAACTTCCCCACATTCTGGTGAAGAGTACCTACAGCTCCGCTCCTTTTGAGCCGTTGTCTTTACCTTTGTGGCCCCAAGTTTCTACCCTTTTACACTAACCTTTTTTTTTTACCACTGTGCGAACGTTTGTATTACAGTGGGGTCTCAGTGACGGGTATCAACCACGAGCCCCACACTTAGTACTGATGTCGAGCTTCACTTTTCGGGGAGCAGTTTCCATTACGCCCACAGCCTCTTCAGGACCATCTCGTCTGCCCCCACTTCGCGCTCGCAGGCAGATAGGTTTAAAACCAAAATGTAAGAAGTTTGTATTAAATTGTAAGTTCTATGTAGGCCCCTACTATATATATGCACGGACCTTTTACCATAGTGACAAGAAGAAAATTTGTATGTGAGGGACTAAACTATAAGAACACTAAACATGTTATTTTTTTTAATTTTAATTTAAGATACTATCCATAATTATTATGATCGGTACTCATATTGTCATTGTTAAACTCAAATTGAATTATTGGTTGAATTGAAAGATAAATATCTAAAGTAAAGCTACTAGGTAAGAGAGGTTTGGCCTGCCAACATAAAGCTACTTATAGTTATATGTGTATCCAATGATTGCTCTGCAAAAATAATGTAAATTTCAAATCGCCATTACATTATTTCATCATGTTCTAACGATAATCCAAAGAAACGTCACTACTGCCTTCTCAAAAAGGACATTTATCCGTGACAAGTGACTGTAGCAAGGGCCAATTTCAAATGTAAGTTCTAAATATATAAATTATATGTACTTAAAATCTATTTGAGTAAGGTGAAAGATTTCAATAACTCTCAGAACTTGTATTCAAATTATGTTTCTCACATAAATAAGAGAATACAGGCCAAACTTTTTGGATAATTTCCAAGTTCTTAAAACAACACGTAAAATTCAAGACAAATTACCTATGTAGATTAAGTGGCACCAGACGAAGACTGAACTTATACTCGTGATAATCTTATATTATAGTCGGTCCTGCTACGAGGTGCCAGGTGTGGGGCTAGAGATAAGAGTCCACCTATTGGATTGTGACATAATGGTGGCCATCTTGGTTGACCTTAACCTTGACCGACATTTTGGATGACATATCCACCATCTTAAGATTCTGCCATCTTGGAATCGAGTACCCCACTCCCAAATGTTGCACTATTTGTTATGGTATAACCTTCCACCATCTTGGATTATGACATTAACACCGCCATATTGGATTATGACATTACAGCTGCCATTTGGTTTTCATCTGCTGGAGGTAGCCATCTTGGATCTGACATCAGAGCCACCTTCTTCGATCCTGACATCACATCTGCCATATTGTTTTCGTCTGCTAGAGTGCGACATGTTAGATGACATCACAGCCGCTTACTTGTTTTTTGTTCCGCTTCAGCTGTCATCTTTGATAATGTAATGTACCTACACCATATTTGTTTCCACTGTTTGTTTCTAGAGTGCACCAGATTCGCCCTGTCTGATGCAGTTAAGGTCAATGTTCCATTCCCTAATGGTGCTGTTATAACTCTTATCGACATACTATATTTATCCTTTAATACAAAATACATTGTAAGCGAGGTGATTCGAACCATGAAAGTTGAGACCTCTGGTTGGAAAACTATGCCTTTCACCATTCCGCCATCGAGACATTCACCAGACTGGAAATTAAATAAGTTATATATAAAATTAACACACATATCGGGAATTGTAATTTTAATTAATTAAAAAAAATAAATTTGTACATGCTAGAGGGCATTACCGCCATCTTTATTTTCAATGCCCGCTACTATGAGCGCTAGTGTCGTGCAGTGCACACATCGTCTGCCGCCATATTTGTTTTTAGTACCTGCTACTAGGAGATCTAGCATCAAAACGTGCATACATCATCTTATAGTTAAATTTTTACCCATTAGCGTGCAGTATTATTTATTACCAGATTGGTGTTAAAACTGCCATAATTGTCGACGATCTTAGCCGCGACTTGAAATTCTGTAATCAATAACCTATTTATTTAAAACAAAAATTAAAAAAATAACATTTTTACTTATTAATGAATTGATTGATCGGTTCTGTCCATGCTTTGATCCTTGAATGATACTAAAACAGTTTTTTTTTGGTAAAAATATTTATTTAATAAAATAGGGTGAAAAGTTATAAAATAGCTTTAAGTTCATATTCGACCAGCCACCAGTAAGCAGCTTATGTCATATTGTCCGCCATCTTAAAATATGTAATTATATACCTAAAAATTAGGGGAAAATTCCAAATTCATCAACAATTCACCTATTAATGTAATGATTGATCCGACAGATTTGCGTCATTCGTTATATTCATGGTCAGTAAAAAGAGTAATTAAAACTAAACATATTTAATCAATTTATTTTCCCATTTACTTTCGTCAAGTTCATTAATCATTCTCACTATGAAAAAACTTTCTGTGCAAGACAATTGCCTGGTTGAAAAAATATATTACTATCACTACGCCTTCCTCGAAGTCACCTACATTCGCAACTCCTTATGGCTACTAGAGTGCCAAATACAACCATACAGGCTAAGCATCTCCGAACTTCGAGGCCTTCTTTTTCGATACTTGGCATACCTTTCAGCCAAGTCATGCCCAATGTCAGATTTATAGACAAAGTGTATGACTTATTTTAAGCAAAAAAAGATAAGTGTATTTGACTGTCAGAACAGCAGTATTTATATAAATTGTAAAAAGTAAACCAACTAATTAATAATGTTTTACGCATAATATAGGACAAACAATCCCCAAAAAATAATGTTTTACGTCTAAAACAAGAACAAGAAGTTCTGTACCACCATATTCAGTCCCGACCACAGACTTGACTAAAGACATTTATTTTGGACACCCTCTCGTCATCTAGTACACACATTTGGACACACTTTCATAATCTAAACACACATGGACACACACATATGTCATGTGGGACACACATCTGGACACACATATTTGTCATCTGGGACACAATTAGACACGCAGTCAATAAAAATGACGCACATTTCGAAGCACATTTAAAAAGAACGTACATCTGGAAGCACATTCAGACGCACATTCAACTCGCTATAATACGATCGCTAGGTTATGTTCCCTAGATTACTGTTACCAACACGACAGACCAGACTGTGATGCCAGGTTCGGAGCTGGCTGGCAGCCCTGCGAGTATCACGTTGCCGCCAGTGACGTGAGACATGCCACGCGTGCCTGGCCGGATTACAAGGGTGTCGCTAACCCCTCTTCCCCCTCCGCTCACCACGCAACGTCCTGCCTCGGTGCGCCGTTAGCTATCGCTGAGCGGCCTTGGGAATTCCGCGGGCCATCGCGTGAGCTAACGACGCCCTTCTCGACTGCACAGGCGTCGGGTCGGCCCGGGATGACGCGGCCCGTCATCAGCCCCTCTCGATCCTTCGAGAAGGACACCCCTAGTTACTTAAGCCGGGACAGTTCCGATCGAGTCCCGCGACAGTTCCGAGCGGGTTCCGAGTGAAAGGAAGTGCGACAGCGGCGAAGAGGGTGAGTATGGCGCGACGCGGAGTTCGACTGGGCGACGGAGTTCCGCTACAGGTGCCACGTGAGTGCCGCGAAGAGTCCCACGACGGCGAGTGCCGCAGTTGCGGCGAGAGTGCGGCGACGGAGTTTTGGTGATCGAGTCCCCGCGACGGTGAGTGCCACGAGGAGTGTGAAGTGCAGAACTTGCAAGCATTGATTGACTTGATAAACAATTTTAAGTGTCAGTAATTTGTGTTTAGTATAAATATAAATATTAGTAATCAACAAAACTGTAATAAATCGTAATTGGGCTATCCATTACGAACCCAGTTTTTTTCCCACATTAATAAATCGTAACAATACGAAAGAATACAATAGGATCCAGCTAAAGCGGCTCCAGCGGCTTCGTGTGGTAAATTGGTTCCATATGCATTTTGCTGAATTGGTTTTGGGATTAATTTATTACTACACTCCATTTTTTTTAGTAATTGGTAACAATTTTTACATTTTTAAGTTAGAAGTTTTATTATGATAATTTTGTCTTGTTAGAAATCATATTTTGAGAAATAAAACAATCATTTTCTAAATACAAAATATATTTATTTTTTTTTTAACTTTTATACACGTGCAGGTTATAAACAAGTAATTTTTGTATGTAGCCAGCTTCCTTCAGTTCTGCGAGTTTGGAGACTATTTCGTTGATGTGCAAATTGTTTCCTGCACTAAGCAAAGTAAGTATAACTTATACTGTGTCGACCAATTTGTTAAGACCTTTCCATGGCATGTAATCAATCTCTTCTGCTGCTATTATCTTCTTTAATGATTTTTTATTAATATTCTTAAAATGTTTACAGTCTTCTGTTTTATCACGAGCTTCCAAGATTCAATCACCATTATCGTAACCATCAGTATCATCATAGACGACAAACACATTTTAATTTTTATCTTGATTACTGTAAAATTTCTAAAACTATTACGTCTTCTAGCGTCCTTTCTAAGTGTCCATCACTTTTCCAAAGTTCGAAGGATCTAATCGAAATAGGCTTGAATGTATTCCCACTTTTCACGGTTATGATGTTTCCTTTGTCTTAAGGGGATTGGTGCAGGACAAAAAACAGTCATTCGTCAGAATTTGTTGGAAATGAGCTTAAGTGTTTCATAAATGCTTGTTTATTACTACTGTATGGCCAGCCAGCACGTATATAAGCTAGCGGGTGAGATTTGGCAAGTTAGTGGCGAGAGAGCTTCTGTGAGGGGAGGTTGTCGAATGTTGCAGCTCTGAGGCCTGCCATCTAGCGGGAATCTTTCGAAGGTCTTCCACAATATCGCCTTTCTCTCTTTCTCTCTCTCTCTCTCTCTCTCTCTCTCTCTCCAACACGGACACCCAACCAGCTCTTATCTTCGCTTCCCATCTCGCCCTATCCTTCATTCTCGGATCAGGTAGCCGCCCTTCCCCGCGTAGACTTTCTTGTTACTCCAGGAAACCAAGACAACCTGTGAAAAATTTGTCCAAAGCTGAATTTTTGTACTGTGGTAGAGTTGACTATGCTTAATAACATACCGAAAGTTTACCGCTGTAGACCTTGTGCGTTATCACCGAAAATTTGCATTTAAGTCCTAGGTGACAGCAACTTGCATCAGTCCATTAAAATGCTACCCATTTATACAGTTTTTAATTTAGACTGTCCATAAACTTACCAAAATAATCTAGAAACTTTAATACACCCATTAATGTTAGAAAAAATTTAAATTTTTAATATATATGATATAAGGCGATTAATTCACGACATATTTTTTTTTTTATCTTTGCCACCCAGATAAAAATACGATTTACACCGATTTGAAGAGCCCAATGCGAAAAAATGTCTAAATAAATGTTTTTAATTATACTTTTAGCTTTAATATAGTATATTTATAAAGAGTCTAGCATAATTAGTTGCCTCATTAAAGCTGCCTGAGCGTTGCAGTGTACTGCGGCCGTACTGATCTTTCACGGCCGGCGGGCTTTGAAACACGCTGCGTACTGCGACACTCAATAAACTTGGTCTTATTTATGGATTACTTAAAATATATTTAATGCATATGATAGGGTGTATTCATGTTACATCTATTGAGATATACATATTTTTTTATATATGAATGATTTTTGATACAATAAAATTAACAATAAACAATTTCTGCTTGGAACTTGTAAATCAAAATTCTAGAGGACCTCTGGTTTTATATATGTGTGTTCGTATTTTGTTACAAAAATGTTATTATTAAAAATTATTTTAATACCAAAAAATATAATTATTTTTTATTTCTAATTCATTATATTATTTTAGATCAGAACTGTGCAAAATTTTAATGTAGCCTATATTATAAAATATATTTATATATTTAATTGTATGAAATTATTTTACTATATAACAATTGAAGAAAACGATACACCGTTAATGTGCTTATTGAGTTTTGTCACTTTTATAACATAATTCGGATGATAATATTATTTTTTTTTCCAGAAAATAAATAATACATAAGTTGTGTTGTAAAATGTATTGATAGAATTACATATTTAGTAATTTTTTTTCTAAGTTAATTCATTGGAGTGCTGCGCCTAGCTTACTTCGTTGAGTTGCTAGTGGCAAAGAGCGGTGGTGGATGTTTTTGCAAGAGTTTGACCTATTTTATGACCCCAGCTGTGAGAGGGTGTTCGTCCCAGAAATTCTAACGGTCAAGGAAAATAGCCTTTCTCTGTAGTCACATACGGGTCTGCTACTCGCGCAATATTGTCAGTTTATCACAACTTTCCGGGAAGTTCTATTGTTATTTATTTATAATTTAGAAATTAAAGAGTCGATCATACTAACATTTTTACCTAAGCAAATTGCATCCTGGAAGATTTTTATCTACGTTTGCAGCAAAAATCACTTGCAGTTAGGAAACTTTTATTCTTTTAGAGTAAAATTCAGTCTGGAATTACCATACATTAAAAACCTTAGTTTTCTGGAGCAAAAAACGTCCCAGCACGAGCGACTTTAACACTGCTGCACACACACTACGCAGCTTGAAATACATCAGTGGCCAGACTATTGTACCAGACACTCAAAATATACACATTTAAACCTTACAAAAAAAAAACACAGACAATATTTATGAAGTGATTTTGACGTTACGCTCAACATATTTATGTAACATGTAGTCAAATTTCTATAAAAAAATATATTTTTTTTCTTACCTTTTATGATTAAAATACCAATTTAATAATAGGACGTTTTAACTTTGAGGTGTTTATCACAGTTACCATGTAGGAAATTATTTTATATTACTTTGGTGCCATAATGATAACCGACTTAAAAAAGTATTAAAGTTATTAAATTTACGAAACATTTTTGTGGATCATTGTAGAAATTATCATTAAGGACTCAACTGCTCATTTATTGGTGTGATCACAAGGTTTCATCGGTAAACTTTTGACGTGTTACTAAGAAATGTTCATTCTACTACTGTACAAAATTTTTCCTTTGGGATAATTTTCCATGTATTAAAAATTTTTGTTTCTTAACAGCGAAATTCGTCTCGACCCGAACCTACTTCGACAACCTCGCAGTAGTATACACTACGCGGCTCGGATCGCTTTAGTGGTCAGACTAATTGTATGAGACACTTAAAAAATATACCAATTTAAAGATGAATAAATATGCAACAACGATTACTTTAAGCGATTTCCACGTTGGGCTCTTTAAGTTTATGTAAGATGTATTTATATTTCCTTAAAATTGAATGAAAGTGAATTCGTTAACTTTAATGATTTAAAAGGTCTATTTTATAGAAACACGTTAAACTTTGTGCTTTTTATCACTATCCTCAGATAGGGCAATGTTTCTAGATTATTTTGGGTTCCATACTGAGGTCTACTCCATAAACTGCATTTGCAATATCCATTATTGTGGATCGTTGCAAAAAAATTTAATTTTGGACTTAACTACTCGTTTTCGGTGTGACACACAAGGTTTGCGGCAGTACTTACACTTTTGACGTGTTACTAAGAAATGTTCATTCTACTACTGTACAAATTTCGGCTTTGGGATAATTTTCTATGTATTAAAAACCTTTGTTTCTTCACAGCAAAATTCGTCCCGACCCGAGCCTACTTCTGCAACCTCGCAGTAGTATACACTACGCGGCTCGGATCGCTTTAGTGGTCAGATACATTGTACCAGGCTCTCAACAAATAAACTAATTTAAAATTTAAGAACTAAATCGTGATCGTAAATTGGCCGCCATGGTGATTTGCGAATTTATGGAGAAATAAAAGCAGTTAAAATCTTATGTAGTTTCCAAGAGACATTATTACATCACCAATCATCTTAAGTAACAGGTTTACAAAATTTCAACATATTCATTAACTAGTCAGTTTTTTTTCAAATGTGTTAGTATTAACAATCTGGACCATATCTAGTCGGTGAGGTCTGTATTGTTACAGACTATCTGTATTCCGGTATTTGGATTTTGAAGCTACTTAATGATTCGCTTTCAATGTCTATTAAAATATACCTAATGCTAATTGCAGGAATATTTCTACTCGATTTCAAAATTATAATTCCTGAACATTTGTAGCGGACACATTTCAATGTAACACTCACTGATTTTCGAGTTGTGTTGAGGTTTCGCATGCCACTTCGTGTACACGAGATGGCCCCTGCTCTGGTAACAATGAGTAGGTACACCTGTATTTCGCGAATACATTTCGTGTCAAGGTATTTCACAAAATACTGTAGCTTTTTATAAGAGGAAAGGCAAATTGTGAGGGTGCAGCAGTACGGTGACCACATTCTCATTGGCCCCGTCAAGAGCGGGACGACACCTCTCCCCGACCTCAGGCAATAACCACAGGAGAAAAGCTACAGTATTTTGTGAAATACCTTGACACGAAATGTATTCGCGAAATACAGGTGTCCCTAACAATGAGTCATCACAACCGGTGCCGTCTGTACGAGCGTCTTCACAAGTTATCCTGAAATATGTTCTTAAATATTAATTCAAGTGAATTCTTAAAATCCTACACACCTTATCTTAAGTGTCGTAAATGAATCGTTATATTTTGTAAATCCATATAATATAGGAGCCACCATGGCGCGAAGCGATGGACGCGATACGAATAATATTTTTTTTACCAACCACTACATCAGTAAATATTTGTGGTTTCCATTCGCTATGAATTCAAGCATGTAACATTTGTACTGCTTCTTCAATTCGGCCACAGTTAAATGGGAGGCTCTGAATCCCTGAAAACTCCTCAACAAAATCAACGATGAATCACAGGCATTATAACAAACAGTTGTCACAAGTCAAGTAGCCAATGAGCAGGTGACATTTTTCGAGTCCGTAGAGGATTGACTATCGTACAGGTCATTGGCAACACGCCCTTACGCGCATGGTTAATACCCGCATGAGTAGAGCAGAGGTGCCCACCTCCCCCCCCCAAACACTATGACTCACCCCCCCCCCCCCTAAACTAATTATGCCCCCCCCCCCGAATTTTTTTATGTAATTTTCTAAATGATTTACTCAATTATTTTATTATATTATACTTTTTAGTATTATATTTTATCACATTTTGCATTAATTAAAACTGATTTTCTAATAATAATTTTGGTAATATCAGGTAATATTTCCATCCTGAACCGACAGATGCCAAACTGCTTTTGTTGAGGAAAGTGCGGGGTTGCCAATTTGATTTACAAGATCCCTTTCATTTATCAAAGCACCAGAATCGTATTTTCACATTAGAAGCTATAAGTATGTAAATAATATATACATTTTTCTCGTCTTTTAACCACCCCCCCCCCCCCTCCCTGAAATTTTAATGACGCAGTCTGCGTCGTTACCCCCCCCTTGTGGGCACCCCTGAGTAGAGTGTAAAGGCGTAAGCATGATACACATCTGGTCCTCATCTAACCGCGCACACTTAGATTTAACTCAGGATAGGGTGAAAAATGTTTACTAATTTTGCAGTCCTAACAGTCACCAACGAAACGCCAGCAAAATAAATAAATAAGGCCACGAATATTGTTCGTGAATGAAGGCGAAGCTGATACTTTGGAAACGTTACCAGCATATATTAAATAATGTTTAACTATTATTTACGTAGCTTACTTCTTAAAACTGCATTCATGTAAACTGATTTTGTGTGAGACTATGTTGAGTGTTTTCTGCTACACTTATTTTTCTGAAAAAAAGTATATTGTGGCTTAATAAACTTGTTAACATTGATGCCTGTCATAAAAAAAATTCAAACGTAATCATACGGATACATGTTGAGTATAGTTTATGAATGGTTCACGCATTGCTGGAAAAAAAAAGCATGTTTACAATTTTACACATCTTTATGTTGTCGCATCGCGTCCATCGCGTTGTACATACGCAACTCTGAAAAATAAATGTATGGTAAAAAAGCTATAATAAAATAATCTCTTATCTTTCTTTATTCTTTTTTCTACGCGCTCTAATGGCTTTCGATAGTTTTGTTCTTTTGTGTACTATGCTTGGTGGAGGTTTCTTCGGCATTTTATTCCTGAATAAATCTCACGCTTACAACAAAAAACATCTAGCTAAATCACTGTGTTAAATAATAACAGAGAATAACCATTCATTTATACGCCGAGCTAGACCAAACACGTTCTCTTATCTACTGAAAATGAGTACGTTGACCTTCATATCAGTTTCGCGCGAAATCCCGTCTCCCCTTCGTAAACAGCAGACAGCTGAGGCAGGGTGGGAACGAGAGAAAACACTGGCTGCAAACAGTTCGGGAAACTGTCGCAAGGTGTCACTACTGTCCAGCGCGCTCCATAATTTCTCGTATCCGAGCTTGCACGCTGCTCACACTTCTACAGCTACGTTTTTACTTTAGGTCCGACTGCAATAAGCTTAAGACTAAAATAAAGTCAATCATTCAGCCGACAGATATATTGGCGTTTGAATTATAAATGAAAACGCGAATGTTATTAAATTCGCAAATGAATATCACGCAATTTCGTAGCAGCTCATTTATTAAAATTCAAATTGTAAATACGTTAAATTAATAATGATCACAGATAAAATAATGGTCACAGTCATATCTCCCGTGTCTGAAAATTTATCTGTGAAAGTTTTACCACTGAATTCTTTATAGTTTATTAATAAAGCTTGAATTTAAAAAATTCCCGAAAATCAGCAATAACTTAATTAAAATAAAAAAATAAAAAAAATAATTTTACACCAGAATGGTTCAAATCTCCTCTAGTAGCTGAATCATTAACAAATATATTGTTTTTTTTTAATACGATGCTGGTGCACCAATCCCCTTAAGTCTTCCTTAAACCATCAGCGTCCTTCAAGTGAAGTTGTTGGTCGAGATCAAGAGAACTATGGGAATTACCACGTTCAAGACAAGGAAGATTATTTATATAATGCAGCACACTCTTCTTTAGAATAGTAGCTCAATCGTTGTCCTCTAGCTTGTCTCTCTTGCAGGTGGTCTTGACTTTAAAAGTTCTCCCTTTATTTTTCAGCTCTCTCTTCACGTAAAAATCCCGCTACACCGAACACAACTTACCATTTTGCGTAGTGAGTTTTCAACATAGTGATTCTTCTCGAATTGTCCGGTATTTTCACTCAAGACAAATTTCTTGCTGCAGAAATTACACACGTGTCTTTTCGATAACGCTGCAAGCATAGTTCCGGAATCAATTTTAGCTTCTGCGACTTATACCAGATGCATACCGAGAGTTTAAAATTGAAACAAATCTTATACAGAATTCTAAACATTTATTGAGTGAGTAGTAAGACATAGAGACTTCGGGCGCAATATATTTCTTATGGAACTATGGCTTGGTGGCTTTCTAAGTTGTGGCTTACCAATCGTGAGGAATCGACCTTGTTCGAGTTTTTAAGGCCGCTTGTGGTTTATGAGCAGGATCTCGGCGGACATTTTTGACGAAACTACGTCCGCCGTCTCGGAATACACAATTATTGAAAAAATTGTAATCAATTAGCTATAAATTCGGAAAAATTTCCATAAATCGTCAAAATATTCGCTTATTAAAATAGTTGTTGATTAAATTGATTTTTGGTTTTGGTTCAATCTTTGCTTGATGCAAAAAAAGTAATTTTAGGTAAAAAAATTTTTATTTAGTAAAATAGGGTGAAAATCTTAAAAAATAGGTATACATTTTTTATCTACCAGGCTCCAATCGATTCTTGTTCTCGGTTCGATCCTTAATTGATACAAAAAGGTAATTTTAAGTAAAAAACACTTATTTAAAAAACAGTGAAAACCCTAGAAGTAATTTAAATTCCTATCCACCAGCCGGCGATAAGCTACCGATTCCATCTTGGCAGCCATCTTGGAAATTATTAATTTTTTAGCTAGAAATTCGGAAAAAACCTAAAAATCCTCAAAAAAGTGTTAATTTACTACTTTATTCGATCAATTACTGTCCTTGGTTTGGTCCTTACAAAATGCAAAAAAAAAAAAAAAAAAAAAAATTACTTAGAATATGATACAACATTTATTTATTATAATTTAACATTGAAGTGACAGGTTCGAATATTTGGACGAAAATTCAACTGGGTAAAGTACAATCTCATCGTAGGGATACGATTTTATCAGAGGGATACGATCTCAACAGTATTATACGACACTACTGACTTGACTACGTACGAAAATGGCGTACATTTTCACGAAAAATTAACTCAGTATTTTTTAACAGACTTTTCAGCGACGTCATCAGCGAGGCCTAGTTGACTGGAACAGTTGCGTTGAGATTAAGCCATCACCAACCGCTGTATTTCGATTGCGTGTTGCTTATGAACTTTAAGCATGACGTATTTTTTGTAGGCCTATAAGAAATACGGCCCCAGCAGGACATTATATTTTTTAAGACTTTTAAAACTTTTGGTATTTAAAACTATTAGATTGTTTATAAATCAAATCAGAGTTCAATGCATTTAAAGTATATGCAATAATTTCATACGTACATATACCCATATGATATGTTTTATATTTTTATGTTTGTTTACATAGCTTATGGTATATCATAGTAGACGTCCTATTATACAATATTGGTGTTGAGTATAATAACAACCTTTATAGTGTTGCTAATTAGAATATCTATGAATAATCATTATTTCCCTGTTATTTTTCTATTTCATATATATATTTTTAGTCTCTTGTACAAGTTATTTACGCAAATCATAAGTGCAAGTAATTGAAAAAAAAGTATATAGATAATGTTAAAGTTTGTATTGCAGTAGATTTTTATATCAGTAAATTAAATATGCTAAGTATTGAGCTTTTTTTAAAGTCCATTTACCGATCTGACAAATGGAGGGAGGGCCTTCATATTTGCACTATGCTTATGCTCGACGCCTTTTGAGTGGGCAAATTACGTGACTAATGTTAAGTTGGTTATATTTTTAGGATTTTTTGTTTTTGGATTTTACCATTTTTGTAATACTTGCCCAGAGAAAATCGGGGAAGTGGTTCACCTTTCATTTTGGGGGAAAGGTGGGCTACAACCTGTATGTGCCTGTCCAACCTATCTGAAGTGCCTGACCACAGAAAGGAGATGTCTAGCCAACAATTGGATGCGCCTTGCCACCTACTGGACGTGCCTGACCATCGAATACGTGCCTGGACACCGACTAGATGCACTTGGCCACCCACTGGTCGTAAGTTCCTGGTCACTAACATATCGTGTTAGCCTGACCACAGACTGGAAGTACCTAACCACTAACTGGACGCACCTCTCCACATACTGGACATGCCTGACCGCCGAATACGAGCCTGTCCACCAACTGCATGTGTCTTGCCACATACTGAACGTGCGTTCCTGACCACTGAAAATACGTGCCGGGCTACCGACTGGGTATAACTTGCCACCAACTAATATGCCTAGCCAACAACTGGTCGTGTCTGGTCACTGACTGGACGTGCCTAGTTGATAACTAGGCACAAAAGAATGTATCTGGCCGTCGATTACGTGCCTGGCTACTGAATAGACATGCCTAGGTACCAACTGGATGCGTCTCGCCACCTACTGTACGCGTGTTCCTGGCCACTGAATAGACATGTTAGCCTGACCAACCGGCTAGGCCAGCATGTGTTCAACCTATCTGACGTTCCTAGACAACCTACTGAATGTGACTGGCCACCGACTGCTTGTGCCTGGATACTGATTGTACATTGCTTGTTAATCGTGTGCCACGTATAACTGCCCTGAGACATGTCAAGGCATGTAAAGGACTCGCTTCGCCTTCTAAGAAGACTGTAGAAAACTAGAAATCTAGTGATTTCCTTGTTTTTTGTTGTGTAATTTTGTTGCTTTATTTAACTGTGTCACTTCAATGTTAAATTGAAGAAAAAAAATATATTTTTAACTGAAATTATATTTATTGCATTGAGTAAGGATCGAACCAAGGATAGTAATCGATTGAAGAAATCAGTAAATTAATTGCTGAATTGTAGAATATTTATAATTTTTCACCTTTTTTCTAGGTTAATAAATACAAATTTCCAAGAGGGCATCGGCAGCTTACTGGTTGGTGTCTGGTGAATGAGGAATTTAAACTCATTTAGGGATTTTTCACCATGTTTAGTTAAATAAGTGTTTTTTTAATAAACATTTTTTTTTCTTTTACCAAAGATCGAAACAATGACAGGAATTAATCGAATAAATTGGAGGCTAATAGATGAGGATTTAAAGCCTATTTTAGGATTTTTTACCTAATTTTATGAAATAAGTTTTTTTAAAATAAACATTTTGCATTTACCAAGGATTGAACCAAGGACAGAAAAAAATCTAACCAATGCTTATTTTAATGAGCGAATTTTTAGATAATTTTTGGGATTTTTTCCGAATCTGTATCTAAATAATTATAGATTTTCAAAAACTGTGGATTCCAAGATGGTGGTTGTGGCGTTGACAAAAGTAGCCGCCAAGGTCCTGATCACAGTCAACGAGCGGCGGACACGTCCGAACATGGCCGAATCTTTCTGATAGGCTAGCCAACAAGCCATCAAGCCAGCAAGTATAGATCCTTAAGAAATACATTGTGCCCGAACATACTTTTGTATACTACTACTTCAGTGAGGGTTCATTTATCTCATACAAGATACTTTTTGCAAGTAATTCCGATTTTTTCCAACAGATGTTGCCATTTGTTGTGTGAAATAAATATTTCTTTTTGTTGTGGGACGTGGGATGCTCTCTCACAGTCGCAACAGGAGGGCTCGCTAGACCTCAAGATGAATTGAAATCTTCGTGCATGATATTCCCAGATTTTTTAATTCATGGTAATCGACTGAGCAATGATTAGTTTTGTGTGAATTACTCCCGATTAAAAATATCATTTGTTTTAATTTGGTACCAGGATTTCACAAAACAAACGAAACACTGATGTGAGTGCGGTTGTCCAGGCCAGGTTTACCCTGAAGCAGGGGTGGGGCCAGGGGGGGGGGGTGGTTAGGGGTTCTAAGCCCCCACCCCCTTAGCCAACATTTTTTTCTTATCTGAAAGCAGGTTAGCTAAAAGCCTGGATGTCTTACTGCTATCACCGGCCACAGCACTGGAGGGGAAGAGTAAGCGAGCCCTCCTGATTTTCCTTCCCTTCCCCCTACCACTGTCACGAGCAGAAGCTATAAGGTTGTGACGCCGTGACGGGTCCCAAGTTTTCAAATATCTTACACCTATTGTATTTAACCAGCGCGGTAATTATAAGCAGGTGGTGACTGGGTAACTCTTCAAGCTAAAGCTAATTGTTTCCAGGAATATGCCAGTTCTGCCGAAACACAACCATTTTTATTCCTTTTTTTTTACTGTCGAGCTTCGTGCATGATTTATGATTTTTAGTGGACGTGGACATGGCACTTGGATTGATTAAAATATCTTAATTAATTTCTTACTTCATCACTCAAATAATTTTTTATTAAAATATTAATAATATGTTTACCATAACAATATTTAAAGTTAAGTACCGAAAACTGCTCAAATAGCACTATTTTACACCTTCAAATCCAAATTTTTCCAGGGGAGGACCCCCGGACCATCCGCTTTAAGTGGGGGGGGGGGGGGGGGGGTTCCATGCTTCTTAACCCAACCCCCCCCCCCCTTCCCATTCACAAATCCTGGCTACGCTACTGCCCTGAAGCAAGAGTGCCGGTGTAGATGAAAAATGCGGAGTCGGCGGGCCGATACAGGCAAGTGTGTCGAAGAGACGTTCTGGGTGCTGTTTCCTTCCGGCGCGAGCTTTCACTCGGAGTGGTTCCGTTGTCGAGCTCTCGTTGTCTACCTTCCCCTCTCCCGCACTTTCTACCCCTTCCACCCCGCCCCTTTCCCTTTCCCATCTGGGGCAGTGCGTACCAGCACTCGTGACCCCGAAACACGAGGTCGCCGTCTGTCTGCCTGGCTCCCTCCTCAGCTTCAGCCTGTGTGCGGAACCCTGCGCCTGGCTGGGCTCTAAGGGCGACACTGACTCGCTCGTCTCACGCCTCTTCGCCTCTACGCGCCAGGCAGCGAACTGGCGCGCAGTCTTCGTGTTCGTAACGTGCCTCTATAGGACTTTAAGCGGTGACCCTATGATTTTACGGCGCAATATTTAAGACACAGGGCCCTTACACGTCCATATACCAATTTAAATGCCGTGTGAATAATTTTTCGTACATAAAAAGGTCCATGAAAACACCCGTTTTAGCCCTTTTCCCTGTCCAAAAGGTTCACATTATAATTAAAAGCATGGAACGAAACATGTATAGACAATGTGCAGTGCCTCATAAATGCTATTTGTATTCAGACACGTAAAAAATCTTCAACGGGTTGGAAATAGATTGTTAACACCTGGAGGTCTGTATGCCATTTAGCCACCAAACCGTTACCATTTTTCGTGGCGGCCAGAGATGGCGGACATTGAGACATGGCGAATAGCGTGCGGGAAATGCGGTTATTTATTTAAGTTTATTTGATCTTTTCCATTACACAACTGAAGCTATGGTTTTAATATTTTCAATATTTAGTAACATTAGAAATGCTGAAATGAAACGTTTGCTGGTTTAGACAATTTTACTTTTGATTTAATAAGCGAATGAGCGTCTTTAAATATTCCTTGAAATTTAAAATACCTACTAGAAATTAGTAATATGTGATTTTTGGCTGAGTGGATTTCGTGAAATCATAATTTTTGTTAAACCATTTTAGTATAATTCAATATGTGAGTTTAGAACTTCATATTTAGTCATTTTGATTATATTATTAATAATATTGGTTACACAGAGCTTCTTGCTCATGATTATTTTTAGATACAATAGTTTGAAATATTGTTATTTCAATTTCACATGCACCATAATGTAAATTTATCAGCTACTTAAGTAGTATGTAAAAGTATTTTCTGGCACATGCGCCAGGCGGAGCAGCAAGGAGCCGACCCGCCATCTTGGATTACGACGTCATGGCGACCATCTTGTACTCAAAAATTCCTCAAAATTCCTCAAAAATGAATCAAAATGACTAAAAAAATTCTCGTTTTCAGGATACTTTTCCCGTTTTAGAGGGAAAAATTACCATTTCGAGGGAAAATTTCCCACTTTAGTCCTTAAAAATACCAGCGGCTAGAAATGTCCATATTGAGGCTTAAGCATCCATGTATACACCCTCCGATTAGCATCTGATGTCATCATGGATTATGACGTCACCGTTGCAATTTCCATTACGGCCTCCATCTTGAATATCTTTATTTTTATCGCATTTTAAAGAAAATTTTTTTTAAAATTTATTTAAAAAGTTCAATTAATAAAATTTTACTAAAAAATATTTAAAAATATACTTTTACATGTATCTTGGAGTCCTCTGTTCGAACCCGGTGAGTGCAAAAAAATAAAAATGGCGACCGAACCTTCCTCCAAGGAAGCCGCTGGCAGACCAACTCCCTCCACCACTTATTTTGAAGTATATATTGTCACGTAGTATGACGTCATGTCCACCATCTTAAAAATCCGGTATGTTTTTAATGCGAGAAATTTGGGAAAATTTTTAAAAATCATTAAAGAAATTAATCATTCGAATTGAATAATAAAAATTTAATAAAATATTACTTAAAACTACTGTTGCACTCATCGTTACAGTCGCTATCTTAAATTATAAAAATATTGCATGTTTCGTTACGCCCGCCATCTTGGTTGAGTACGATTTCATCGTTACACTTGACGTTATGACTCCATATTGGATCCTATAAATGTTGCATTTTCGTTACGGCCGCCATCTTGAAAATCCGTAATTTCAATGCTAGAAATTCCGAAAAAATTCCAAAAAATATATTTTAAAAATCGCTTACTTCAAATGTTTAGTTATTTAAACGATTTCGGTCCTCGGTTAGAATTACAACGAAAGTAAAACAGTAATTAATTAATGTATTAAAAAAATTCTCAATAAAAAGTAATCAAAATGTCTTAGGCCACACTCGTCGTTTTTAATTATGTCACGACTGTATCAATTAACGTTACGGACGCCATCTTGAACATCGTTATTTATTATCCTATTTTAATGAAAAACAGTCAAAATTTATGAAAAAATTTTCTTACTAGAATACTGATTGATTAGATCGATTCCCGTCCTTGTTTCGAAACCGGTAAGAGCAAAAAATAAAAAAGACAGATCCTACTTCCACAGAAGCTACCTATACTGACCTCTCACCACCAAGGTATATGTATCGTCAACTGGTATGACGTCATGTCCGCCACCTTGTCTTCGTCCTCTGGAGGCCGCCATCTTGATTTAGTCTGCTAGAGTGTGCTAGTGCCATGTTAGTATAATATTCTGTTCACCATACCTTTGTCCTGAACTGTTGGCATTGAACTTTGACCTTGACCTTGAACCTTGAAATTTGACCTGGACCTTTGACCTGGACCTTTGACCTGGACCTTTGATCTGGACCTTTGACCTTGAACTTTGATCTTGATGTTGAATTTGACCTTGACCTTGAAATTTAATCTTTCCTTGAAATTTGACCTTGACTTAAAATTTGACCTTGAACTTTGTCCTTGTCCTTGAACTTTGTCCTTGACCTTGAAATTTAACTTTGACCTTGATCTTGATATTTGACCTTGATCTTGAACTTTGTCCTTGACCTGGAACTTTGTCGACCTTGAACTTTGCCCTTGACTTTAAAATTTAACCTCGACTTTAACGACCATCATGGATCCGATATTTTGTTTTAGTACTCGCTACCAGGATCGATAGTTAACATATATTACCCGCTAGAGGATATTGCCACCATCTTGTTTTCGTCTGCTGGAGGACTCCATCTTGTGTGTGTACTTGTTAGATAGAGTACATTATTATCATACTTGTTTACGTTTTACCCGCTAGAGCGCAGTAACCATTTATTATTACTGTGACACCCGCCATCTTATCATTTGGGTGCCATCTTGGTAATTTGTAATTATTTAGCTAGAAATAAAGGAAATAATCCAAAATTCATCAAAAAATTCATTCATTAAAGTACTGATTGATTGTATCGATTCCTGTTCTTGATTCGATCCTTGGACGATGCAAAAATATTAAACTTTATGTAAAAATAATAATTTAAATAAATCATTTTCAAAGTCAGACTTAAAATAATTTACTACCATCATCCTATAAACCATTACGACCGCCATCTTAGATATTTGTATTTATTGACTTATTAATTCGGGAAAAATTCCAAAATTCACCGAAAAAATCACACATTACTTTACATATTGAATCGATACTTGGTTCGATCTATGGACGAAGCTAAAAATAAATTTAATTTAAATACCAAAAAAGTGTCACATTCGAGAAATAAAACACCGCAAGTTTTTTTACAAACATAATATTTATTACATAATTTCTATTCTACTACAGGATTACTTGCTAAAACAACAATTTTATAATCATTTGGCCCTGCATAGGCGTGAAATGACTAATTCTTAGCTCCAATCGGTTTATACTAAACAGATACCAACCAGAACCTTTACTGACATAGTCCTCTTCTTGACAGAGTTTCTGCATACCGTGTTTAACAGTTTGCTTCACATCGTCAGAACTGAAAATTACTGCTGCCGATGTCTTGAATGCACACTTCTTCTCTTTCTCATCAAACGGATATGGCTTTCCATACAAACAGTCCAACCACAAGTTTTGTATATTTCAAAGGTCCGTTTGTTGCTACGTCATCAGTAGGCTGATTATATTCTGTCTGATATCGTCAAGAAAATTAAAAATGTATTTCGACTTACTAAGCGTATTTAGATAAAAGTAGTCTTTCAATGTTCCACGAAATGCAGACTGCGCCAAGTAGAAGCCATTATCCTTCACCTGTAGAGAACCGATCACAGTCTTAGGTTTAGTTCCATGTCCAGATGCCATAGCAATCGGTTGCTGCAAATCTGTTTTTTAGCTTGTACGCTTTCGAGTCTCCAATCTAAAGCAAGGAGTCGTAATTTCTGCAGGTAGTTAAGCAGTAGGCGCACGGACTTCACCTTTACAGTTTTTCGCATGTCGACGCAAATTATGAATTCGAGTAAACCGTTCATGACACACATCACAGCGAAACTTCATGCGAGAATAATTCTTCGTACATTTACTCCTCTCATGTCTCGGTACATAATGAGCAAATGCAAACGTCATAACGCAGTAGCTGCAAGGATACCGCGGTGATGAAGACGACCCTTTCAGACCCGATTCAGATGTCGCTGTTACTGCAATTGTACCATTTCCAGGCATACTCTTATGCACATCAATCATTCGCTGTTGCATAGAAACATTAAATTTCTGCCGCGCAACAGGTCCTTTGCATGTCTCCAAGTGTTGCTGCAAATTAGCATTTCTTGTAAATTGCTTGCGACATTTCTCACAGCCAAACATTTTTTGATAAATGTTCTTAGCACATTCTCTCTTCTCGTGTCGTCGAGCATTGCTGCTGTTTGAGAAAATCTTGTCGCAGTAACGGCACCGATGTTCGTTAGTTGTTGACGAATCACCACCCATTGAAGTCTCCATCGAGGGCGAAACGAAGTTCGATGAGTTTTCCGGTGCAGCCAGCACTACCGGCATTAAAGTCTCTTCTTCTGGTGATACCGCGACAGTTGAAAAGTCTCCTCTAATGTTGACGTCGTCGTTGCCAACGGGATCTGCTCCTTCTTCGTCGCCGCTGACGTCAGACATTGAGAATTTTTTAAATACATTAATTAATTACTGTTTTACTTTCGTTGGAATTCGAACAGAGGACCGAAATCGTTTAAATAACTAATCATTTGAAGTAAGCGATTTTTAAAATATATTTTTTGGAATTTTTTCGGAATTTCTAGCATTGAAATTACGGATTTTCAAGATGGCAGCCGTAACGAAAATACAACATTTATAGGATCCAATATGGAGTCATAACGTCAAGTGTAACGATGAAATCGTACTCAACCAAGATGGCGGGCGTAACGAAACATGCAATATTTATATAATTTAAGATAGCGACCGTAACGATGAGTGCAACAGTAGTTTTTAAGTAATATTTTATTAAATTTTTATTATTCAATTCGAATGATTAATTTCTTTAATGATTTTTAAAAATTTTCCCGAATTTCTCGCATTAAAAACATACCGGATTTTTAAGATGGTGGACATGACGTCATACTACGTGACAATATATACTTCAAAATAAGTGGTGGAGGGAGTTAGTCTGCCAGCGGCTTCCTTGGAGGAAGGTTCGTTCGCCATTTTTATTTTTTTTCACTCACCGGGTTCGAACAGAGGTCTCCAAGATACATGTAAAAGTATATTTTTAAATATTTTTTAGTAAAATTTTATTAATTGAACTTTTTTAATAAATTTTAAAATTTTTTTCTTTAAAATGGGATAAAAATAAAGATATTCAAGATGGAGGCCGTAATGGAAATTGCAACGGTGACGTCATAATCCATGATGACATCAGAGGCTAATCGGAGGGTGTATACATGGATACTTAAGCCTCAATATGGACATTTCTAGCCGCTGGTATTTTTAAGGACTAAAATGGGAAATTTTCCCTCGAAACGGGATTTTTTCCCTCGAAAACGGGAAAGTTATCCTGAAAACGAGAATTTTTTAGTCATTTTGATTCATTTTTGAGAAATTTTGAGGAATTTTAGAGTCAAAGATGGTCACCGTGACGTCACAATCCAAGATGGCGGGTTGGATCCTTGCTCCTCCGCCTGGCGCCTGTGCCAGAACATACTTTTACATACTACTTTCTTAAACTTATATTAAAATATTAATAAAGAATTGAGCTAGTGCATTATTGTATTGAATGTTTATTGTTAAAGGTTTTATAGATTTTTAACTAATTAATTATGAACTATTTTATTTTAATAATAATCGAAGCAAAAGTTAGAAAAAATATTTATCTTCATGTAGAAAGAAACATTTAAACGTATAGACTTCACACATTTCTTGCACGTAAACCATGCTATTTTGGAAATAAGTTACTGTAGATAATGGCATTTAGAACATAAAATAAAAGAAGAGATTGTAAGTTACATTAAATTTAAATAGTTTAGGTAGAAGGGTTAAAATATTATATTTCACCACACAACTGTCACCCGGGTTTAACTCAACACGTGCCTCGCCTACCTGGGTGCACACACGTTGTGCAGAGCTTCAGTAAAAACCACGCGTTTTGAAACCTTTTCAAGAAATCTTAGTGAAGTATGTCTTCGAAAAAAAATTTAAGAATTCAGTAAGAGCTAATAAGTAGTTTTGCTTCGGAATTACGTTTTTAAACTGTATTTTTCTTTCAAGTGCCATCATGGATGTACAGTTCCGACTCGCCGGATGAGGCGCGCCAGGCGGCTCGGGGCAACGTGCTCGTAGTCCGGCGAGTATCGCGGCAACGTGCTCGTAGTCCGGCGAGTATCGGGGCAACGTGCTCGTAGTCCGGCGAGTATCGGGGCAACGTGCTCGTAGTCCGGCGAGTATCGGGGCAACGTGCTCGTAGTCCGGCGAGTATCGGGGCAACGTGCTCGTAGTCCGGCGAGTATCGGGGCAACGTGCTCGTAGTCCGGCGAGTATCGGGGCAACGTGCTCGTAGTCCGGCGAGTATCGGGGCAACGTGCTCGTAGTCCGGCGAGTATCGGGGCAACGTGCTCGTAGTCCGGCGAGTATCGGGGCAACGTGCTCGTAGTCCGGCGAGTATCGGGGCAACGTGCTCGTAGTCCGGCGAGTATCGGGGCAACGTGCTCGTAGTCCGGCGAGTAGCAGGGCAACGTGCTCGTAGTCCGGCGAGTATCGGGGCAACGTGCTCGTAGTCCGGCGAGTAGCAGGGCAACGTGCTCGTAGTCCGGCTCGTAGCGGCCGCGAGTCCCGTCGGGCCGAGCTCTCGGCCGCTTCCTGCCGTCGCGCTCGTGCGTGTCCTCGGCCGGAAACCTCGCGCCGGGGAAAGTGCGTATCGGGGTCGAGTCCACACGGAGGTTCCCTCGCCTCGACCTGCCTCAGACAGACAGAAGCCAGACAGAGAGAGGACCAGCATGGAAGGGTGCGAAACTAGATGATGATGACCCAGTCAACTTTTAGCATTGTTCAAATCAATAATGCTTATAGTAGTAAAATAGATGTCCATGAAAGAATGTCCCAATTTCAGTTGTGTATTGCAGCAGTTTAATGTAGAATATTTACAACAACTCATACATCGAATTGAAGTTAAACTAACCTCGGTTTTCGTACAAATGTTCAATATTATTTACACGGCACACATCTAACCTAGAGTCCAATTCTTCCCACACTTTGGTTAACACGTCCGGATTAATGAAATCAATAGCCTCTTCAATTCTGTGTCTCAACTTTGGCAAAACATTAAGTTATTGAAATTAATATTTTTTATCTGAAATTATTTTTTTTGCATCTATCAAGTATCGAACAATGAACAGGAATCAATCGAATCAATCAGTATAGTAATCAGCTTTTTAAAAATTAGTTTTGGAATTTTTCCCGAATTTATAGCTAAATATTTACGATTTTCCAAGATGGCATCAAAATGTCAAGGTGGCAGGCGCCACAGTAGTAATAAATGATTACTGCACTCTGGTGGGTAAAAATTAAACTAACATGGCAGTATTGCATTCTTGCAAACGAAAACAAGATGACGGCCTCCAGCAGATGAAAACAAGATGGAGGATATGACATCATACTAGCTGGTGATATAAATACCATGACATTATTGGTGGGAGGTCAGTCTGCCGGTGGCTTCTGTGGAGGAAGGATAGGTCGTAATTTTTATGTTTGCCCTTACCGGGACCTTACTCGGAGCTCCATGACGGAAGTGCGTTTTTAAAAAATAATTTTTATTATTTGATTAATTTTTTTTATAAATGTTAAAAAATTTTCCAAATATTTTTGATAATAATTACGGAATTTGAAGACGGTGGCCGTAACAAAAATTGCAACGATCTAGAATCCAAGGTGGCGACCGTAACTAAACGTGCAACGATGACTTCATACACATCCAAGATGGCGGTGGTGGGCATAACGACAAGTGCAATGTTTCTAGAATCCATGATGGGGACGGTAATGAAATTTGCAACGATGATGTTTTAATTTAAGGTGACGAAATATTTTATTAAAATTTTTATTTGTATTTTGTTATGAATTTAAATTTTTTTTCCCGATTTTCTCGCATAAAAATTAAGGATATTCAAGATTACGGCCGTAACGAAAATTGCAATAGTTGCATCATTATTCAAAATGGTGGTCATGGCATCCTAATTGTCAAGGTCATGTCCTCGGAGGCTTGGGGAGGCTTGTAGATGCAGACTTTAAGCCTCTTTGCGGACGTTTAAAGCCGTTGGCATTTTTGAGGACTAAAACGGGAAATGTTTCCTCAAAACGAGAACTTTTCCCTCGAAATAGAGAAATATTAATTCTTCAGACTTTTTTTTAGATTATTTGCGGATTCCCTCCCCCCCCCCCCCACCCAAAAAAAACTAGAAATTTCGTCGGATTTTCGCGAAGTTTGGGCAAATTCCTACATTCAATTTAACATCTATAATATTGAATACTTTTTCGATTATTACGGTTGAAGTATGTTTTATGAACGATATTAGCTACCACTTGGTAGTGCTATATAGGGGTACAAAAAAAGTATTTTACAACTATAATTATCAGACAATATGTGTAATTTAATGCCAAAATTAGGGTTAAATGTTCAGTTGTGAATCATAATGATCTGTTGTGTCTTGGGGTGTCCAAATGTAACTTTTCTCTCACCCATAACCAGTTTACATTTACGAACGTAATAAAAAAAACCAACAGCGTAATAGGTAAAGCAAATAAACGATCTATTAGAAAACAGAAATGAATCAAATAACACATGGTCTTATTTTTTTACTCAAATTTTATCAAATTCTTTTGTGATATTCATTACGATCCTTTGAGAATGGAATCATGGAACTCCTATGGTGCCAAGCAGTCCACTTAGTAAGCAATTATTTAGAAACGAAACAGCCGCTGTTAAAGCGACGTGGCTGAACACAATTTGCCTATCATTGTTCACAGACGAACTTGTCCGGTGGCTGACCAACCAGCACTAGAACTTGCACAGCCTGGATTAGCCAATCGGACGTAATCCGGTCTACAGAATCTGACGCAGCCAGTAATCGAATGAGTACGCGCAAATAAAAGGATCCATCATGCCACATCGCTATGAAAAATAATGGCTAACGAATCTGGCTTCAGGCTAGAATCTAGAAACCTGTAAGATTGTAATGCATTTTCATTTAGACCGATTTAGCCAATGATTAACCAGTTACAGATGTAAGACCTTATCACGGGTAGTACATTCAACTCTTGTAACAGACTCAGTGACTTATAATAAATCTATATGTACGAAGGTCACTCAATTCACATATTTTTCAATTCGTGTCACTTAGCTACTGTGAGAGTAATGCATTGTGTGACCAGCAAGACAATGTATTTTTCGCGAATAGATTTCCTGACCAGCTATTTCTTAAAACTTTTGTAGCATTGACTGTGTTTTGTGGTTGGTTGGGTTTCATTAAGGTACGTGTCTACTGTCAACACACCAACCATAACCATCCAGTGCGGAAGCAATTCGTCCCTTATGGCCCGGCCAAAATAGGGCAATGGCTTCTTTTGCAGACGGTCGCCAATCACAAGGAAGCTATTGCTATCGCAGTCAAATATCAGCGCAGTCTGTTAACCGATCAGATTTTTTATCCGCAAAAAATACATGTGATAAAGCCTTCGGTTCGTAGCTGCGTGCACAGCTGTCGTGATTTCCACAAGCCAACTTCCTCGGCAGGAAGGAATGGCGCGACCAGGAAATGGTATTCCCCGACAGACGCCGTGACTCACAAGATGGCGGTCAGGGACAAAGTGCCGCAACTACCGGGGCGCGCGTCGCAGTGTAGTCTGCACGTGCGTGAGGTGGCGAGATACGTCACGCCGTGTGTACACGAACGTTAACCAACACCAGTGGTTTGAGACAAGACGAATTTAATATCCTGAGGGACAAGTGAGTAGATTGTGTTTTTGATAAAACATAGCGTATTAATAGGGCATGTGTTTTTGTGAAATAATATAATCGATCATTAAACTGCAATAAGTTATGGCTGCGCTAGCGATTGTTTCCTTGTGATTGGTGGCCGTCTGCAATAGAAGTCAGTGCCCTGTATAGCCACGCCATTAAGGACGCGTTAGCTTCCGCGATGGATGGCTATGTGATTGCTGATTGGTGTACTGACAGTAGTCCATTACCTGAAATAAACCGAGCCTACAATGAAATACAGACAATACTATAATTTGTATCACACAGCTGGTATGATAAATTCTTTTTATGAAAAATTTATTAATGTTTAAATGTAGAAATAGGTACTTGAATAATGTGCGAATTCAATGAGCTTCATGTTAAACTCCACAGTTTTCAAATTCCTCAGTCTGTATTATAGTCGCAAGTGTTGAGTGGAGGACTTTCTCAAGTGTCTGATTTTACATAACTTCAAATGCCATGAGGACATGTCTGACAACCTCCAACGGAGACGTAGCAAAATCTTAAAAGCGTTAGGATTTTAGCCTGTCTACAAATATATTTGCAAGATTTCCCTGTTAGACAGTAGATAATTTGATTGATAATAGGGTGGATTTATACGTAAACTATGTCAGGAATTTTAGGTTTTAAACACCATTTAATTCATGTTATACTTCAAAATTTAAAGTGTCAGCTAACTTGTGTGTAATTAATTGAATACCGCAAAATAACACATAGCTTATAATTAATCTTATTGTCGTGTCGTGTAAGAAAAAGGAGAGCAACCCTGTTTTAGAGTGGACGCCTTATTTATCTTTTGGGTTTTACCAATGTTTGTCAAGCTTTTCGCATGCTCATTCAGTTGCACAATGTGTTAATACGAGCACCAAAATGGCGTAGCAGTAGCAGTTCTTTTAACGTGTACTTAACCGGTCGCTTATTGGATTGGGTATGCACATCACGTGTACCGGGAAGGTTCGCTGATGGCGAATGGGTGTGTGGCATTTGTTCTACACATCGATGGCTACGCAATGTCGATACCTAAATGCCCAGTTCTGGTAATTGCACAATCGTTTGGCGAATGAAGTATCGCCAGTTTTGGCAAGTTGTGACCTTTAGCTAAACGCATGTGGCAGGAGTTCACTACATTCGCGGTTGTATCACTTTGACCTAAAGTGGCTTACTGCATAGTTCCTGAGTTTTGTATGTTCGAAGTAACGCGGCGTCCCCAACTTAAAACAACGCTTCATTCGCAAATAAATAAAAATTGCCAGTGGTAGTAGCTAGCGAGGCGAGACCGACACCTAGTTTATAAAGTAGTTTTGGACCCATACACTAGAATACTAGATAGTACCTTTCATAATATGTTACTAACATAACTTCATCGATTGTTAAAAAGTAATGCATAAGCTGTTATCGGGTAAAAAAAACCAGTGAACGTTAATTCGCTTTATTTTCTTAGCCACATATTTTGTAGCGTGGTATACCAAAAACATTTGCAACTCATAATCATTTATATAGAACATGCTCTTTTATTACAAACCATTTTTGTATTTATTTTTTTGCATTTTAAATTTTTAATTTACTAAGTAATTAGTCGTCTAGTAGAAATACTAACATTATAAATCTAAAACTTTGGGTTAACAACTCTAGCCCAAGGTTTTTTTTTTGGTAGTAATAATGGGCCCACCCAACAAATGTCCCGCGTAGCCTGGTTTCAGTTCCCAGTGCAAGAGTCGCACTTCATCTCCCTCCTTGTTCGAAGGTCAGGACGCCGACCGGCCGTCTTGCCTTGTTGCATGAACCGCGGGTCGACTGCTGACTGCACTCGCGCCTGTCTCAGGGGGAGGCGTTCCTGGGAACAGCGCATCACTTCCGCCGTGCGTCACCGGTCTGCGCCTGCGCCGTGCGACTGCTGATCTGTAGGCAACCACGACCGGCACCGTGCACGGGTCTGGTGGTGCTGCGTGTTTCACTTTCCGCCTACCCAGGCACACACGGTGTGCAGAGCTACAGGAAAAACAATGCGATTTCAAAACGACTAAAGATTTCCCAGTGTCGTCTGCTTACGAAAAGCATTTAAGAGTTCGCTGAGGGCCGAAAAGTACTTTTTTATTTTGGGTTAAGTTTTTAAACTGTATTTTTAGAAGAGTTAAAATGGCTAAAACGCATGTTTTCAGTGTAATTTTTAGGCGTAAAACAACCGGTACAGATTATTGAAAGCACTTTAAGGGACTTGCATTACACCTTTATCTTAATTTCTCCGCAATATAATGTTACGGTCACCGCTCAAATTTCAATGTTTTCATGTGACGACGAGAAGACTGCGCGCCAGTTTAGAGCCTTGCACTTAGAGACCATACCGCGCTATAAATACTAGCGAGCATCGCGCGTATCATCCCGCCTCACTAACACAGATACACCCCTGACGAGGCGAGCCCCTTAACGAACAACTCCGGGACACGGAGTACGGTGACAATTTATTTCTATAATTGTGTGTGATATTTAAACTACATGCGGTTTTCCATTGATTAAATATATTATCACTGCGAATAGTTTATCGAAAGGGGAACATATGTGTATTAGTGATCATGTGAATGATGCCAAAGAAGTAAAGAGAGGCGACTTTTCTGTATCAAAAGGCATACGTGATTTGGTAAATGTGTTTTGCTCTTCCACCTTGCCAAGCAACTCTTGAGTTGAATAATTTTCTCCCTGCGTTTATACATCACTATTTTTTTTTTCATTTTAATTTATTATTACTTTTTTCGTAAATTGACGGCGGAATAAATATTGTAAATATAAAATGTCCTTTCCGGGCAGGACTTGGAAACTTCTATAAACGCATTGCTGCAGTCTTTACTGAATTAACAATGAGCGTATTATTTCGAAACTGACGTTCCACAATCATGGGGAAAACTTTGTTCGACTAGAACTGTGAAATAAAAGTATTCTAAGGGACTGAAGTTTCTATGTAATAATGCAATTTAATCAATTAAATGCATTATTTATAACATAATACATTGTATACCTACTGGTTTTTCGTGCAATGTAAGTTTTATAGACGATTATGTGCACCACAATACACCCTCACGTATCAGACTCAGAATAAAATGAAATCATTTAACATGCATTGGTTATGATTATTAAAAACTATCTAATAGTCTCAATAAATGTTTTGTAAAACTGTGAAAGTTCGTAGTTTTTAATATGTGTGAAATGTGTTGTCCGTTTTTCATAATTATGTTTTCAATGGTCATTTGTTTTATATAACATTATGATAATAAAAGACTTTACTAAAACTCTTGCCACTCAACGTGAAACATTATTAGACTGCTTTTATCTAGGTGACCACTAGAGGTACCATCATGGATTTCTTTCAACACCTCTGCCACTTGACTCTTTGGTAGGAGTAGCTGTATTGTTACTATTTTTCCATTTGGACTCTCCCATGCCCTCATTAGCAGCCGATTCACCATTCTTAAGGAATTACAATGTGCCCAGTAATATTTCAAAGTATTTCGGTCACTGGATTGGAATATCTCGTGCCATGAAATACATTTCGTACCATTCTCTAGCCAGGTTATAATAGGTCCCAGGTTACAATATTGTTTCTGTAAAGCTTGCAAATTGGCATTTGATATGGTTGTTCGCTGAATGTCTTTGTTTTCCTCATTTTTCTGTGTTCTTTTGCAATAATTGCAGTCTACCTACAAGGTCTTTGGGAGAGAGCATCGGCATTGCTGTGAATTCGGGCTCTCCTGTGTTACATACGACAATCATACTGCTGTATCTGTTTAATCCACCAAGCAAGTTGTCCCTCTGGATTCTTGAACTGTAACAGCCACTTAAGTGTGCTATGCTCAGTGTGTAAAAGGAATTTTCCCCCATATAAATATGTATGTGGAAATGTTGCAGAGACTTCACTACAGCCAGGAGTTCTCTTCTTGTGACACGATAGTTTAGTTCAGGCCTAGACAAAACTTTGCTATAATATGCTATTAATCATTAATTTACATCTTGAACCTGGGAAAGCACAGCACTCAACACATCCTCGCTTGTATTTGTGTCAAGGATATATGAACCATGTTGATGGGGTATGCAAGTATGAGGTTAGTACACAGAGTTACTTGATGTCTTGAAATGCAGTTTCACATGCTGATGTCCATAGAAACTGTCTCTTATCCTGGGTCAGCTGATGCAGTGGTTTTGCGACTGCTGAGATCCCAGGCACACACAACTTATAGTAGGCACAGAGTCTCAAGAAACTTCTTACATAATGCTTCTTCTTAGGTTGAAGCCACTCCTTAACATACCGTATCTTCTCAGGAACTTTTCGCACTCCATCCTGCGAAACAATATGTCTCCTGAAATGTTCCCTTTTGCTGGAAAAAGAAGCAAGAACTTAAGTTGTGCATGGTGAAACCTGTCGAACACATCCTGGAGGTTTCCCAAATATTCCTTCACCGTATTTCCCACCACAATCATGTCGTCCAGGTATACTAGGCATGTTTTCCAAGTCAAGCCGTGCAGACAAATTCCATAAATTTTTATCATGTTGCAGGAGCATTGCATAACCTGAATGATAACGGTGAACTGGAATAGCCCACTCCATGTTGAAAAAGTAGTCTTCCTTTTTATTCTCGGGATGCAGCTCCACTAGCCAATAACCACTCTTCCGGTCTAATGTAGAGAACTATTTGGGGCCAGAGAGTATATTAAATGTGCCATCGATACATGGGAAAGGGTAGCTGTCCTTTTTCCAGAAGTCATTTAGCTTCCGGTAGTCTACACAGAACCTCAGTTTGCCATCCTTCTTCGCTACTAAAACGACTGGGGAAACCTTAGGGCTTGCTGATGGTTCTATTGCACCGCCCTCCAGCATAATTTTTTGCTTTTTCCTGTTTTGCTAGAGGCAGCCACTGTGGTGTTTGTTGGAGTGGCTCTACATAACCTGTGTTGATGCATTAGTAGAACAGTTTTGCTCTTCCAAGGTTAATATCCCCTAGAGATAATACATCCGCTTTGTTTACCATATATGCAGTAACTTCTTCCATCTCTTAATTTGCAAGATTATTTTGGCATCGCTCTAGTAACTGTTCTATATTTGGGTTCAGTGGCTGCTCGGCATGTCTTATAGGTGAAAATTACTCACATTGGCCTACCCATGAGACTAGTTCACAGTTAGCTTTTGGGTCGACCTGTTTTAGAACCTTTGTTCGTAAATCGAGGTTGACCACCCTGATGAGTAACACCTCGCCAACCTTTGAAATGCTTCGAGTGACTTGGAGCTTCACCAATCCTAATATCATATCTGGCTCAATCAGGCAGTTCATGTTGCCCCTAGGGTGTCCCATTAACACAGCTGCATGTTACCTGCTCATAGTTTGCTGGTATTGAAACAAATTTGCTAACTACCACTTGCATTACAGGAACCTCCAATTGGTCGGCGGTAAGCATAGCTACTTCTTCCCCTTTTATGCAGAGTATCTGTCCTTCCATATCAATAACGAATTCATATTGATTCAGAATGTCCACTCCTAGAATTACCTCATCGGTTATATCAGCCACAAGAAAGGTCCGCGATGATGTCCAAGTTACATTCCTTACCTCCAAATCCAATTGTCCATGCACAGGTGAAGTGTCTCCTGTGGCTGTTTTGAGTCTTCAGCTTTTTCCTGCTTACAGTGTCTCTGGGAACTACAGAAGCCGATGCCCATGTGTCAACAGTAAGTAAACACTGTATCCCATTGATCCACACACTAAGCAACAAACTACCTTGGCATCTCCCAAGTAAGGATTCATAAAAAACCCTACAAGCTACCATTTACCATAGAACTGGTATGCGCCTTCTCAAACCAGCTACTGCTCATTTCTCTTTTGTTTTTCTTGCTGCGATGTCTTCATACATGTCGGGTAGTCCCACTGAATGTGTCCTAGTTCATTGCAGATGAAGCACCGCGGGCGTCCGCCTGCTCTTCTGATCTGGGTACCTGGAGTGTCATTGAGTAACTTCTTCGATGCCCTGATAATAACTCCTTGATTAGGGTTGTTTCTTGCATCTACTCCATTGTAGGGCTCCAATCCAGCTCTCCTTGCCCTGATGCTTGTGTTTCTTGAGGCATTGCATTCTGTTTCGATTTCCACGGCCTGGACCAAGTGACCGCAGCTCTTCTTGGGCCAGGCCAAACAAAGTGTTTGCTGAACCTCCGCATCTCCGAGTCTGCCTATAAACGCACTGGTGGCTAGCTGCTTTCGAACGATGTTGGTTCTTCTGGGTAGACGAGGTGCACAAGTCGCTTAATGTCAGCTTCGAATTGTTGGAATGTTTCCGAGTATCGCTGCTGATGTGTCTTGAGGGCTGCTCTACACACTTCACCCATGAGTCGGTCAGCATACCGCAGTTCAAGAGCTTCTACTAGTATAGCACAGTCCTTCTACTCAAAAACTGGTATGGACTGAAGCAGCTCGAGCGGATATCCTCGTAGGGCCAGGACAAGTGCTTTGGCCTTATGTTCCTCGTCCCAGCCATTCACTTCAGGAGCTGCCTCGGGAATTGTCGCCTGTAGACAGGCCATGACGATTGGCTATTAAAGTGGGTGGCTTAAATTTTGGGTGGCTATTTGCAGCCCCCTCCACCGTACAATCCCCGGAGTAACTATTCTGTTTTGTAGCAGCGGTAGCTTGGACGTCAGCTGCAGTGCGGAGTCGCCAGGCTGTCCAGGTACCTGGCGCGCGTCGCGGCCTTGCCTCCCACGTTCGTAACAATATTAGTTCAATTTTATAACCTCTTTAAGATTCTTTATAGATTTGTTGTGACGGAAATTGATGTCATTTCCGTTTAGGTAGGCACTATTTTGATTACCTGATTGCATTAAATATCCAACGAATTAAAAAGCTGACCTATATGCAAAATACTTTATGGAAATTCGAGTCATCCAAATTTTTATCAAACATGGCTGCGCTATGTCTTTTCGGTGACGTCATAACCCTCCATCTTTATTTGTTACAACATTTTAGAAGGTGTTGGAAGCTAAAATTTGACAGCGTGACAGGGCCTTAAGTTTTCTAGTTCTTTCAACATGATCCGGACGGGAAACATATGATAAACAAAGCCTTTTCCACACGCCCTACATTTTTATTTTCACATGTAATTAATTAACTGTTAACGCTCGCCTAGGCAGTAACTTGGCGCCACCATACGCAAGTCCCTGTTGTGCTTGCAAGCAGCTTGCCTCAACGGTGACAGGAACCTTACAATCAGAACCTTTCGCGTAATTACTGTATTTAGTGACTTTTCAAAGATAACTGCTGCTATTTTAAAATATTTTTCTCGTTTCTAATGGATTATAAGTACCTTTGTTACGTAAACAGTTTCAAGCATACGCTCATGTTCTTCATCACTGCGATTAATACTTGCTGATAAAAGTAACTGAACACCACGTCGTTTCACTGTTACAACATTATTTTCACTTGTAGCTTCTCCCCACACAAAACAAATCGCCATTTCGCTTGCAATACGTCTACTCCGTAGAGCATCGGTCCACAAACTGAAACATTTTGGGTCGAAGGGTCCCTGCAGGCTCATTCTTGTCCGCATCTAGGGTACGTTAAGGTTGCCATAGGCCCAGAACGTTAAATATTGGTTTTAGGAACAAAAATCGTACAGGTCAAAATTGTAGGAATTCTAATCCCATACAAGTTTGTCCATGTACATTTATGCCTTAAAGTTAATAATAAACGAGATGATTTGATAACTACACTTTGCTACTTTCCCCCCGCTTAGTTAGAAAAATATTGATCTCATGATAACAATTGCACACAATAAAATGTAGAGAATTGAATTAGCAAGAATTTAGGACCAGATAATTTTGGTTGAAAAGTTGAAAATGGCAGAGATATCAAGTAAAAACAATTCCCCCTTGAATTCAAAATGGCGGCTAACGCACCGGCCGAATTTGTTCGCATTTTGTATTTAGACTACTACTGACCTCCTAAAGGCTGGTGCAATAAGCGTTTGGCCTTGGAGTTTTTACAAAGTGAAGCCTTTTTTTTTTTTACTAACCCGACTTGGCTATTATGCCCTGGCGCGTGTCGCGCCGCGGGCTGTGCCCGTCGTGGCCTGCAAGGAGGGGAGTTTAGTGTTCCTGGGGGTGGGGGGGGAGGTGGAGGAGAAGGCGTGAGAGTCAACCGCGGTTCAGGGTCACTGGCACAAGGCGCGTAGGCGAGCGTCGAGCCAGCGAAGCGTCCCTTCCCCTCACTCGCCTCATTTCCTTCAAGTTCCTTCAAGGCGAATCACATTGGGCGAGTGCGAGTTTACCAGCGCGCTCGAGCGAGCATGTTGTTTCTGGGTTTACCAGATTCCGCGAGCGAGCTTATTGTACCGGAGTTTACCAGATTACACGAGCGAGCTGTTTGTACCGGAGTTTACCCGATTACACGAGCGAGCTGTTTGTACCTGAGTTTACTAGAGAGTGTGCGAGTTAGCTTGGTTTGTCTGAGTTTACCAGATTGTGGTGAAAATACGTGTTTTATTTATTATTCCCAGATTTAAAAAAAAGTGTATATTCAAGGAAGGAAACTATGAAATATTATGGCAATATGGACTTATAAATGTTTTGGAATTATATTCGTAATGAGACGCCAATTATAAGATTTAGAAATTTGTATATAAAACCTTTCTACAGGACATGACACGAAGGGAACTTTTAAATGTTACGTGCAATTTAGTTTTTAAACGTTATTTTATTCGCCCAAAGAAAATAAAAAAGTTATTTCATCACGTATGAGTTACATCAAGCTTGTATTTATAACTTAATCTCTTACAACGTCAGAAAGACGGTAAATATATATTTTTATCTTATCGTGCGAAAGATGCCTGACACGTGAATCAACCCATAAACTCTTATCTCACCGAGATTACCACGTTTGAAACATTTCTTTCCTTACTCGTGTAAATCTGGAATATATTCCTCGTAAAAATAATTCGGACAAAGTTCCAAATTGATTTTATATAAATAATGTGCCAACTATGTTTTTTTTCTATAATACATGCTTTTTGCGTATTTGTTAGCAAACTAGTAGTTTAATTTTGTGACAGGTGATGGAGTTTCAACTTTGTACTTACAACGTTTTTTAAAAACATACATGTCGGTGCCGCCTTGGGCTATTTGTTTATTTGGGACCGTTATATTTTTGAGAGGGGCCTTACGTTGTTTGAAGGGGGAAGAGGTGATATTGAATAATAACCCCCAGAGATAAAGGGGGTGTGGGTTTGTGGGCACTCCCTAGAAAAAAAAGCAAAATAATATCTTTAAAACCACATTTGTAAGCCAACCTAATACTTAATTTTTGACGATGATTTTATAATTTATCTTTAAAATTTTCAATATCCTTTTCCTGTTAAATTACACTTAAGTTGATTTTATTTATTATAACGACAAAATTCAGTTGAAATTACGTCATTATGCAAGGGAATATAAATTTTTAAAATTTTTCTAATGTGAAATATTTAAAACTCGATTGAGATAGAATGGTACTGAACAGCAATTAAATAATTTGGTAATAACTATTTAAGTTTTCTTTTTACCGTTAATGCCCATAATTTTTTATGGTTACATGTAATTATGTACGCGCATTAGAAGTTATACTTACTTGGCGTAGTAAAACAGTAACTTTAATTTTGCATGAAATAATTTATAGAAATAAAGTAATAAAAGGACGGGAGTAATAGTATGTATCCGGCTGGAAAAATAAATAATTCTATAAAATAAATACTCAGTATTCAATATTAATACAAACATGTGTTTAAATTAATTATTTAATACAGTAAAATAATCGAGATAAATTTTAACATTATAACAAAAATTATTAATTTACTGAATGTTTATTCTAATTTATTATTTTAATTATTTTTTTAATAAATGCATAGTTTATAATGCTACTAAATTATACAAACGGGAACATAACCTCTTAATCACTCCCATGAAAACTTTCATGACACTTCCTGCCAGCCACAATGGAAGATTACAAGCAACCTGACATCGTTATACATACGGGAACATAACGTAACTTATAAATATACTTAAAATAGTTTATAAACAACAATTGGTATCACTAATATTTACAGTAGGTATATAAATGTCTTAAATATTATGGACAAGTATTCAATATCACTGAAGTATAAGAATTAAATGCACATTTTAATTTTTATTTGTATGTAGGATTTTGTTTTTCATCGTGTGAAAATTTCGTTGCATGGTGCGAGGGTATCGTAAAAATTCACTCATCATATTTCAGAACGCCCTAAAGAAGTATAACTTCCAAAAGAAAATAAAAAATGAGAAGGTGTTACGGGTCCCTTCCAGGGTGGGGCTCTGTGTGGTTGTCCGGCTTGCCCGGGCCTGGAGTCGCCCCTGGAGTCGCCCCTGGAGTCGCCCCTGGAGTCTCCCTGGAGTCGCCCCTGGAGTCGCCCCTGGAGTCACCCCTGGAGTCGCCCCTGGAGTCTCCCTGGAGTCGCCCTGCCAACATAACGCAACCACACACGAAGTCGCTGGGTGGCTCCAAGCGGGATAAGCCGGGCCTTTTCATTCTTATTTCCCGGGTTTGTCTAGAATTATGTGAAATATTCGAATTTTTATGGGAAAAGTAAAAATAAAATTGTTATTACATTAGCATGTTTTTTTTAAAGAGCTGGTCGGTAGGTACCTTTCTATTTCGATTGGGTGTTAATGATTTCGTTCTAGAAAGATTATATTTTTTTTTATCCTATATAATTCCGCCATTTCAATGGAATCCGATCTTTACCATTTAGAAAACAGAGGCGACTATAATTTGTCAGTAAAAAATAAGCAAATCAATGGTGAAATCTAATTTTTGGGCTGGCTTTAAAACTGTGTTTTAAGCCTTGGCCTCTCACGCCAAATTATTTTCCAGAATTGAGACAGAATTGAAGAGGATATTGCTTCCATTATTCTGGACGTGTTAACCAAAGTGTGGGTTGGATGTGTGCCGTATAACAAAAGGTGCTCATATTGAACATTTGTAAGAAAATTGAGGTTAGTTTACCTTCATTTGTATGATTTATTGTGAATAGTCTAAATTAAACTGTTATAACAAAACATTGAAACTGGAATATTCTTTTGTGGACATCATGTATTACACTTAGTGAACATATGTTGAAATAATTTGTGAGAGAACAACAATTTGATGGGAGGTATCGGATTGAAATTACAGAAAAAGTCCAAAAATGATAGCAATGACAATTCAATTATAAAAAAGAGTAAATGTAACACAGTACATGTGATAGAAGTGAAACTTCTTTTGCTAGTCAAACCTTGACTCGTAAGTACCTATATCGTAAGGTGCAAAATGGCACAGAGAGAGAGAGAGAGATAGAGAGAGTGAGAGAGAGAGAGAAAGAGAGAGATAGGGAGAGAAGACCATTTTCTGAATAATTATTGATCAATCAATAATGATTCATTAATATAAATACTACGCACTGTTGAAAGACTTATAGAATAAAGAAAAACTGTGCTTGTTACTGTTTCTTTAAACAATTCTTCCATTTAGAAAATCCCAAATCTCTGAACTAAATATGAAATTCATAACCGTTAGCGCTATCTATGCGGGAAATGCAGTGACTGTTTCAACAGCACTCTCTACGCTGCTGCTTGACCACGGAGGGACGTGAGCGCGCTGGTAGCAAATATAAAATTCAAGGCATTCACAGCTGACTGTATAGGATACCTATATATATTTTCTGAAACAAGCGCATTTGCTTTCATCGTTCATCTAGTTCTCTCGGTTCTATTTTTTTTTTTTTGGTGGGGGACGAATCATCACACAAAGAGAAGTACGAAAAATGAGCCCAGAAATGTACATAGCATAGAGATCACTTTTTATTTATTTCCCTCCTCTTCTGATTTAGTATATGTTGGCTGACAGCCCGGCGGGAAACGACACAAAGTCGCCCCCGAAAGAACCAGCGCCTCTCAAACCTAAAGCGGACATAATGTCCAAGCGCCCAATCCCCGCATGGTAGAATCTTTCTACTCGGTCCAACTCTTGTTCCTGAACCATCCTTCTGTTTCCTGTAACCAACCTGCTTATTAATGCATGCAATTTTTCATCCCGCATGTAAGTGCCCAGGTTTTTCCCTGTGTCTGTGCAGGTTTTACCTGGGCCCAACTTATCTAGTTTTAGTCTAGAGTTTAGAAGTGAGGGGAGTTAGTCTTGGTGCCAATCGCAGCCATGGCGGGCCAATCCCCTCGTAGTGAATAACAACAAGGCCAAGTTGCTCTGGCCAAGTATCTTTTCTCTGTCCTTTTTGCATGAGAAACATTTCACAACAATGTCTCACGAAAACGTTGCACTTTAATTCGTCCTTGAAATTTTACTCTCATCGCCCCAAAGAAGTTTCACTTTCGAAAATCAAGTTAGCCAACATTTTCATTCGAAAATTAAACGATTCCTGTTTAGATTGTTAAGTTGCCGATAAATTCCGCACAGTACGCTGATTTCCAAATAAAATGAGAGCGTTAGTTGCAGCATTGAGTTGCGACTCTTCATATCCCTTGCCTTGTGTGAAGAGCGCCGCTGCGAGGCGGCTTCTTGAACGCTGCGTGCCTGCACGTGTGCGTCGCAGGAAGGAAGTGCGCGCCATGACGTCACCGCCAAGGAAGAAGGAGGGGGCCGGGGAGTCACGGAGTCAGTCATCGCCTCGCCACCGCCACCTTGCTGTTAGTCACTGAAGGCCCGCGCGCGAGGCAACATGGTCGCGGTGGCTGCGAGCGTACGACGGAAAAAAACATTGCTTTGAACAGTTTGTGAAAATCGCGTGGTTTAGAGCCACGGGTGTTCAAGCGTTGTGCGACTAAAAAAGGTTTCTTACCTTTTTTTAAATATGTATTTGACACACCGACATAATTAAAATTCATCGAGAAAAAACCATGTGAATATGAAAGTTAATTTAAACTTTTAACATAAAACGTTAGCCATCATATCCAACGCAATTTAAATCAAGATGCTACTGTATAAACGATAGTGTATTGTTTCACAATATTTGGGTATAGTTACCTTTTTTTACGTTGTAAGTGCTCCGAAATTCAATTATTGAAGTGCTAGTGCTAGTCAAGAACAGCGTAAGTGTTTCGAACTTTGAATTTTTGCAGCCCAGGATAGCTCGGTAAGTGTCTAACCAAAGCCGACACGGCGTTTTCTTTTTCTCTCCTTGAACTTTTGCATTGTGTTGTTGGGCGGTAGCGACTTTCGACAGTTGTGGAACTTCGCTACACGTGCATTTACACGTTCTTTTCCCCGACAGAAGTTTAGTCGTTACTAACTAATATTCTGCTTAAGTTTTTTATTGGTATTCTGCTCATGATTCCTATCCATAATCCATTTTGCCCAGAAATCGAGTAAATGGGCTATAAATTACCGAACGTTCCAGTTTCTGAAAGTTTAATAAAAATTAATTAACTGTATAAAATTAATTATATAAAATATTTTAGTATTCAATATGTTTTTATTAACAAATTATATGCGAAAACAAAATTAAATGTCGATGCTACATTCGTATCTAATCTTTAGAATTTTTCACGCAATGATCGATAATATGGTTTCAAAAAATGTTTCCTTATTATATAAATTAAAAGTTAATTTTTTTTTTAATAATTCTATTGATTCTGCATTAAACACCTTCGAATAATATTATACATTAATTGCCTTACATTTATAAATGTTTGATCAAATTTATTTTCACCATTCATCTATTAAACATAAATCTCAGAATGATCCTGAGTTTCTCCCGCGCGCGCAGAGGGAGAAAACAACACACGTAGTTCCAAATTCCTCGATAGAGAGCACTAGCTGTAAGGTTGAACTATGGTTAGATTAGGGGGGTGGTGGTGGAGGAGTAGGAGGAAAGAAGCAAAGAAGGCACTTATCTCCTTATCGCCCAGTGGGGTGTCATGTTCTTCAAAGAGATTGGTAAGGGGGTTGGGGGGAGCCAGCCAACTGCCTGCCTTGGAGAGCAGTAAGATTTCCGCTCGAATTTCTCTGTCAATTCTCCCCAGACTTCTTCGACCGCTCGACCCTCAGCGCGTAAGAGGATAAATATTACTATTTTCGATACATTTCATTTCTAAACCCGTAAGTAACCTTTATGCGATCCAGCAGAATTATAATAAATATTAATTTTGTGCATACATATGTAAACAAATATAAAGAACACTTCACATATACGATAAACATATTGTACGTTTTACCGCAGTGGGTTTGTGACGAAACACTCATATTTGGTCTCTTCTGAAAGTTACGCAAGTAGATGTATTTGGTTCGTTCTGGGACAGGGGAGGGGGGAGGGGGATTCGGGGATTATGTCACTTCCTTCGACCATGCACGCACGAAAAAGTATCCCGTTACGTTCATCACCCATGTTGGATTACGTCACTTCCGCCGGCCATACACGCACGAAAAAGTGTCCCGTTATGTTCATCAGCCATGCACGCACGAAAAAGTGTCCCGTTACGTTCATCAGCCATGCACGCACGAAAAAGTATCCCGTTACGTTCATCACCCATGTTGGATTACGTCACTTCCGCCGGCCATACACGCACGAAAAAGTGTCCCGTTATGTTCATCAGCCATGTACGCACGAAAAAATGTATCGTTACGTAACGAACGAACGGAGGAGGACGGACAGACCAGCTCGCCAGGACGTCTCGCTCTGAAAAGTATTAGGCGGTAATAAACAGCCAGGAGGTAACGAATATAAGCCTACTTCTACACGTGTTATGAACGCCGGATACATACGGCCAGGCAACCGTGTGTTTTGGCGCGCTCTACTTCCACGACGCGCAACGGCACCGGCAAGTTTTTATTACTACCTCCTCTCAAGTTCTGATCTCCTAATACTTCACAGCAGAGAAGCGCTGTTGGTCGGAGCCTGTAGGTACTTCCTTCGCACACCTAACCTAACCTAACCTAACCTAACCTAAACTAACCTCACCTAACCTAATCCATATGCTAATCTATGCTAACCTAACCTAACCTAACCTAACCTAAACTAAACTAAACTAACCTCACCTAACCTTATCCATATCCTAATCTATGCTAACCTAGCCTAACCTAACCTAACCTAACCTAACCTAAACTAACCTAACCTAACCTAATCCATATGCTAATCTATGCTATGCTAACCTAACCTAACCTAACCTAACCTAACCTAAACTAAACTAAAATAAACTAAACTAAACTAAACTAAACCTAACCTAACCTAACCTAACCTAACCTAACCTAACCTAACCTAACCTAATCCATATGCTAATCTATGCTAACCTAACCTAACCTAACCTAACCTAATCCATATGCTAATCTATGCTAACCTAACCTAAACTAAACTAAACTAACCTAACCTAATCCATATGCTAATCTTTGCTAACCTAACCTAACCTAAACTAAACTAAACTAAACCTAACCTAACCTAACCTAACCTAACCTACCCAAACCTAACCTAACCTAACCTAACCTAACCTAATCCATATGCTAATCTATGCTAACCTAACCTAACCTAACCTAACCTAATACATATGCTAATCTATGCTAACCTAACCTAACCTAACCTAACCTAATCCATATGCTAATCTATGCTAACCTAACCTAATCCATGCCAATCTATGCTAATCCATGTCAATCTATGCCAATCCGTATGCCAATCTATGCAAATCCGTATGCCAATCTATGCTAATTTATATGTTAATCCATGCTAATCCATTTGCCATTTTGTATTTCTAGTAATTTCCACCAACTTCGAATCGTGACGTCACCGTTGCACTTTTCGTCACGGCCGCCATCTTGGATTCGAATTTTTTTTTCGAACTTAAACTTTTCGAAATTTGATGTAAACATCAGCCGCCATCTTTTGCCTTCCTTAATACATACCTAAGACGTCACATTTGAAATTAAAATTATTATACAGCCACCATCTTTAATTCCAGCACAGACTACCAGATGGCGCTAAATTCAAAAATTAGTTGCCATAGGCGAAGCCATCTTGGTCCTCAAGTTGGTTGGTAGATGTCGCTAGTATCGCGCGCCAAATTCAAAAATTAGTTGCCAGAGTCGCCGCCATCTTTAATTCTTAAAGTTACTGCCGGAGCGCGCCACCGTCGCCATCTTTAATTCTTAAATTTACTGCCGGATGTCGCCAAGTCGGTAGCCTGTATTCACCAAGTTCTCTGTTGCCGCCATCTTTAATTCATAAAGTCGCTACCAGATGGCGCCACTGTCGGCCATCTTTAGTTCAAGGCATTGTCGCCGGATGATGACAAGTTTGAATTTAAAAAACCTACAAGTGTTATGCAATGTGTAACCAGTCGAGACAAGTCGAGATAAGTTTGGAACATGAAGCCATATTCTAAACTACGTTTAATATATATATGTATGCATTTATATGTTTAGGTTTGATAGAGTAATGCAAGGGAATGGCTTTTCATTTATATTTGCGACAAACAAACCATCCATCCGATTACATTATTCCAAGTAACCATATTGGATGATGACATCACCGTTGCAATTTCCGTTACGGCCGACATCTTTAAATATATTATCCGAGTTTAATGAAAATTTTTTTTTAAAATTTATAAAAAAAAAAAAACTTTTACGACACTGAGCTCGGAGTCCTCGGTTCGAATCTGGTGAGGGCAAAAAAAATGGCGACCGATCCTTCCCTCGTGGTGGCTGCAGGCAGACTGACTCCCACCACTTTTTTTTCAAAGTATATATAATGTCATCTAGTATGATGCCATGTCCGCCATCTTGTCTTCGATGCTGGAAGCCATCATCATTGTATCGTCAGCGAGAGTACGCTGGCGCCATGTTAGTTTAGTTCTTATCCACTAGAGTGCAGTAATCATTTATTACTGTGACACCAGACATCTTGAAATTTGGCCGCCATCTAGAAAAACCGTAATTATTTAGTTAGGAATTCAGGAAAAAATCCAAAATTCATCAAAATAATCACTCATTAACTTACATATTGATTCGATCCGCTCCAGTCCTTGGTTCGATACTATATCGATGCAATAAAGTTTAATTTTATGAAAAAAAAATAATAATTTCAAGAAACCATGTTCAACATTCTTAAAGAGAAATAAATCCTCTACTACCATCATCCTATCAGACATCAAGACCAACATCTTTGGAATATTCGTAATAATTAACCTAGAAATTCAGGAAAAAGTTAAAAATTCATTAAATAAATTTGCAAACAATATACTGATTAATTAGGTCGACTAAGGTCCTTGGCACGATCCTGGACGAAGCTAAAATATAATTTAATTTAAATACCAGAAAAGTGTAAGGTTCGAGAAATAAAACACCACAAAGTCTTTTACAAACATAATATTTATTACACAATTTCTATCCTACTACAGGATTTCTTGCGAAAGCCAGCAATCTTATAAACATTTAGCCCTGCATAGACATGCAACGACTACTTCTTAGCTCCAACAGCTCCAAATGCTCCAACAGCTCCAACAGCTCCAAATGATCCAACTGCCTTTTCTTTCAACAGCTCCAATGATATTGGGCTACAATGGTACGAGTCTAAGAGACTACGATGCTACAAGGCTACGAGTTTAAAAGGATCTAGCTGGTTCCGAGTTAAACATGACTGTGAGACTGCATGACTAAAAGACCGCATTGCTACGAAACTACATGTCTATGAAGCTACATGGATACAAGTCTACTCGGCTCCAACACGCAATCTACACACAGTACACACAGGAAACTGAACGTACACACAGTACACACAGGAAACGGAACGTACACACAGTACACACAGGAAACGGAACGTACACAAAGTACACACAGGAAACAAAAAGTACACACAGTACACTCAGGAAACGGAACGTACACAAAATACACACAGGAAACAGAACGTACACACAGTACACACAGGAAACTGAACGTACACACAGTACAAACAGGAATCGGAACGTACACACAGTACACACAGGAAATGGAACGTATACACAGTACACACAGGAAACGGAACGTACACACAGTACACACAGGAAAAGGAACGTACACACAGTACACACAGGAAATGGAACGTATACACAGTACACACAGGAAACGGAACGTACACACAGTACACACAGGAAACGGAACGTACACAAAGTACACACAGGAAACAAAACGTACACACAGTACACACAGGAAACGGAACGTACACAAAGTACACACAGGAAACAGAACGTACACACAGTACACACAGGAAACTGAACGTACACACAGTACAAACAGGAAACGGAACGTACACACAGTACACACAGGAAATTGAACGTATACACAGTACACACAGGAAACGGAACGTACACACAGTACACACAGGAAACGGAACGTACACACAGTACACACAGGAATCGGAACGTACACACAGTACACATAGGAAACGGAACGTACACACAGTACACACAGGAAACGGAACGTACATACATTATACACAGGAAACGGAACGTACACACAGTACACACAGGAAACGGAACGTACACACAGTACACACAGGAAACGGAACGTACACACAGTACACACAGGAAACGGAATGATCATACATACAGTAGCGGAAACACACAGGCTTAGTTGGAAATCGGAATACAAGAAATAAAAATATTAAATTTTTACTTTCAATATTTAATTACTTCTCAACATTACCCAAATACAAGTAAAAGAAGCCATTATTGTATGTAGCCAGCTCTCCTCAGTTCTTTGATTATGAAGGATATTTCTTTGATGCACGAATAGTTTCCTGCACAAAGCGAGCCATGTAGAAGTCTTAGCCGGTCAACCAATATGTTTGGATCTATCCATGACGTGTAATCAATCTCTTCTACCACCATCTTACTTGCTTGTTTATTATAAATTCTTTTATAATCACAATCGTCCCAGTGATCATAATAAGCATTATCAGATTTATTTATTATAACACGACGTTTCCATCGTTTCGGTCTCAGGACATCGCCACATTCTTCGATCTTGTCAGCTCTAGGTGCTTCATCACAGTCTATGCCTTTGTCAACAGCATCAGAGTCACTGTAACAATCACTGTAGAAGACATCCTCTTCACCCAGATTACCGTATGAATTCGCTATCGATGATGTCGAAGTGTCTTCATCGTCTTCATGCTTCCTTTCTAGGAGTCCATCATTTTTACAAAGAATGGAGGATCTACTGAATATAGGCTTGAATGTATTCTCACTTTTCACGGTGTTGATACTTACATTAGTTTCAGTCTTCCCGAAGCCATTAGCATCCTTCAATTTATGTTCTTCCTCACGATCGGGTGAGCTAATACCATCACGCTCAGGACAAGGAAAATTATTGTCGTAATGCAGATCACTCTTCTTTAGTCTAGTGGATTATTCGGTGTCCTCTATGCCGTAAGTAGTCTTTACTTTACATGTTCTACCATGTCTTTTTAAGCTGTCAATTCGTGTTAACAACCTGCTACAACGATTACAGCTTAACATGTTGCGTAGTGGGTTTCTAGCACAATCATTCTTCTCATGACGTCTAGCATTCCTTCTCATGACAAAATCCTTGCCACAGTATCTACAGTGGCTTCCTTCCGATTCAGCTGCAGATAACAAACCATGATCCATGGTAGCTTCTGTGACTAATGTTAGATACAAACTGTCAGTTTTCTCCAATTGGAACCATTTCTTAAATAGAATTTTTTAAATATTTCATCAGCGGGAGTTAATTTATCTAATGCAAAGCAAATTGATGCAAGTAGTTCTGGCTGTCATCAAAAGATGTCGCCACGTGTTGCTTGCAGGTAAATAATATCTATTTCATTAATGCGGGATGCGGAATGCTCACTATCGATCGCAAAGGAAGGTTAGTTTCGCTAGACTCCAAGGAGAAGGAAGTTCGACCTTCCTGTTAGTGCTTCTTAGATTTCTCATAGATTATTATTATTCGACTGAGAAATGATTTTTTTAAATATCCACCTGATAAAAATATTACAAGTGATGATTCAGTGGCAGAAGTTCACTAATTAAATGCAACCTTGAATAAAAATTACATGCCTCATTAAGTAAAAAAATCCTTCATGCAGAGATCAATTCCTCATCAGTAACCAGAAGCACTCGGAGAAAACCATCAGATGTCTAGTCAGGAATAATCAAAAGCACCCCGAGAAAACCATCAAAATATCGTCAAGTATAATCAGGAGCACACGGAGAAAACCACAATAATATTGTCAAGAATAATCGGAATCACACGGAGAAAACTATCAAAATATTGACAATAATAATCAGGAGCACACTAAGAAAACCACCATAATATTGACAAGAACGAACAGGAGCACCCGGAGAAAACTACCATAATATTGACAAGAATAATAAGGAGCACACGGAGAAATACACCATAATATTGTCAAGAATAAACGGGAGCACACTGAGAAAACCACCATAATATTGACAAGGATAATCGGAAGCACACGGAGAAAACCGCCACAAGTTTTGTTTGATATCATAAAATTACAACGAAAAAATATTAAAAAATTAAAAATATAAACGAATAAAATTCAAAATCTGATTCTGCTAGCTTGTGAACTTCTCTTTGATGTGCAAAGTTAGAGTTCTAGTACAAGCCAGAATCAGATTTTGAATTTTATTCGTTTATATTTTTAATTTTTTAATATTTTTTTTGTTGTAATTTTATGATATCAAACAAAACTTGTGGCGGTTTTCTCCGTGTGCTTCCGATTATCCTTGTCAATATTATGGTGGTTTTCTCAGTGTGCTCCCGTTTATTCTTGACAATATTATGGTGGATTTCTCCGTGTGCTCCTTATTATTCTTGTCAATATTATGGTAGTTTTCTCCGGGTGCTCCTGTTCGTTCTTGTCAATATTATGGTGGTTTTCTTAGTGTGCTCCTGATTATTATTGTTAATATTTTGATAGTTTTCTCCGTGTGCTTCCGATTATTCTTGACAATATTATTGTGGTTTTCTCCGTGTGCTCCTGATTATACTTGACGATATTTTGATGGTTTTCTCGGGGTGCTTTTGATTATTCCTGACTAGACATCTGATGTTTTTCTCCGAGTGCTTCTGGTTACTGATGAGGAATTGATCTCTGCATGAAGGATTTTTTTATTTAATGAGGCATGTAATTTTTATTCAAGGTTGCATTTAATTAGTGAACTTCTGCCACTGAATCATCACTTGTAATATTTTTATCAGGTGGATATTTAAAAAAATCATTTCTCAGTCGAATAATAATAATCTATGAGAAATCTAAGAAGCACTAACAGGAAGGTCGAACTTCCTTCTCCTTGGAGTCTAGCGAAACTAACCTTCCTTTGCGATCGATAGTGAGCATTCCGCATCCCGCATTAATGAAATAGATATTATTTACCTGCAAGCAACACGTAGCGACATCTTTTGATGACAGCCAGAACTACTTGCATCAATTTGCTTTGCATTAGATAACTTAACTCTCGCTGATGAAATATTTAAAAAATTCTATTTAAGAAATGGTTCCAATTGGAGAAAACTGACAGTTTGTATCTAACATTAGTCACAGAAGCTACCATGGATCATGGTTTGTTATCTGCAGCTGAATCGGAAGGAAGCCACTGTAGATACTGTGGCAAGGATTTTGTCATGAGAAGGAATGCTAGACGTCATGAGAAGAATGATTGTGCTAGAAACCCACTACGCAACATGTTAAGCTGTAATCGTTGTAGCAGGTTGTTAACACGAATTGACAGCTTAAAAAGACATGGTAGAACATGTAAAGTCAAGACTACTTACGGCATAGAGGACACCGATGAATCCACTAGACTAAAGAAGAGTGATCTGCATTACGACAATAATTTTCCTTGTCCTGAGCGTGATGGTATTAGCTCACCCGATCGTGAGGAAGAACATAAATTGAAGGATGCTAATGGCTTCGGGAAGACTGAAACTAATGTAAGTATCAACACCGTGAAAATTGAGAATACATTCAAGCCTATATTCAGTAGATCCTCCATTCTTTGTAAAAATGATGGACTCCTAGAAAGGAAGCATGAAGACGATGAAGACACTTCGACATCATCGATAGCGAATTCATACGGTAATCTGGGTGAAGAGGATGTCTTCTACAGTGATTGTTACAGTGACTCTGATGCTGTTGACAAAGGCATAGACTGTGATGAAGCACCTAGAGCTGACAAGATCGAAGAATGTGGCGATGTCCTGAGACCGAAACGATGGAAACGTCGTGTTATAATAAATAAATCTGATCATGCTTATTATGATCACTGGACGATTGTGATTATAAAAGAATTTATAATAAACAAGCAAGTAAGATGGTGGTAGAAGAGATTGATTACACGTCATGGATAGATCCAAACATATTGGTTGACCGGCTAAGACTTCTACATGGCTCGCTTTGTGCAGGAAACTATTCGTGCATCAAAGAAATATCCTTCATAATCAAAGAACTGAGGAGAGCTGGCTACATACAATAATGGCTTCTTTTACTTGTATTTGGGTAATGTTGAGAAGTAATTAAATATTGAAAGTAAAAATTTAATATTTTTATTTCTTGTATTCCGATTTCCAACTAAGCCTGTGTGTTTCCGCTACTGTATGTATGATCATTCCGTTTCCTGTGTGTACTGTGTGTACGTTCCGTTTCCTGTGTGTACTGTGTGTACGTTCCGTTTCCTGTGTGTACTGTGTGTACGTTCCGTTTCCTGTGTATAATGTATGTACGTTCCGTTTCCTGTGTGTACTGTGTGTACGTTCCGTTTCCTATGTGTACTGTGTGTACGTTCCGATTCCTGTGTGTACTGTGTGTACGTTCCGTTTCCTGTGTGTACTGTGTGTACGTTCCGTTTCCTGTGTGTACTGTGTATACGTTCCATTTCCTGTGTGTACTGTGTGTACGTTCCGTTTCCTGTTTGTACTGTGTGTACGTTCAGTTTCCTGTGTGTACTGTGTGTACGTTCTGTTTCCTGTGTGTACTTTGTGTACGTTCCGTTTCCTGTGTGTACTGTGTGTACGTTTTGTTTCCTGTGTGTACTTTGTGTACGTTCCGTTTCCTGTGTGTACTGTGTGTACGTTCCGTTTCCTGTGTGTACTGTGTATACGTTCCATTTCCTGTGTGTACTGTGTGTACGTTCCTTTTCCTGTGTGTACTGTGTGTACGTTCCGTTTCCTGTGTGTACTGTGTATACGTTCCATTTCCTGTGTGTACTGTGTGTACGTTCCGATTCCTGTTTGTACTGTGTGTACGTTCAGTTTCCTGTGTGTACTGTGTGTACGTTCTGTTTCCTGTGTGTATTTTGTGTACGTTCCGTTTCCTGAGTGTACTGTGTGTACGTTTTGTTTCCTGTGTGTACTTTGTGTACGTTCCGTTTCCTGTGTGTACTGTGTGTACGTTCCGTTTCCTGTGTGTACTGTGTGTACGTTCAGTTTCCTGTGTGTACTGTGTGTAGATTGCGTGTTGGAGCCGAGTAGACTTGTATCCATGTAGCTTCATAGACATGTAGTTTCGTAGCAATGCGGTCTTTTAGTCATGCAGTCTCACAGTCATGTTTAACTCGGAACCAGCTAGATCCTTTTAAACTCGTAGCCTTGTAGCATCGTAGTCTCTTAGACTCGTACCATTGTAGCCCAATATCATTGGAGCTGTTGAAAGAAAAGGCAGTTGGATCATTTGGAGCTGTTGGAGCTGTTGGAGCATTTGGAGCTGTTGGAGCTAAGAAGTAGTCGTTGCATGTCTATGCAGGGCTAAATGTTTATAAGATTGCTGGCTTTCGCAAGAAATCCTGTAGTAGGATAGAAATTGTGTAATAAATATTATGTTTGTAAAAGACTTTGTGGTGTTTTATTTCTCGAACCTTACACTTTTCTGGTATTTAAATTAAATTATATTTTAGCTTCGTCCAGGATCGTGCCAAGGACCTTAGTCGACCTAATTAATCAGTATATTGTTTGCAAATTTATTTAATGAATTTTTAACTTTTTCCTGAATTTCTAGGTTAATTATTACGAATATTCCAAAGATGTTGGTCTTGATGTCTGATAGGATGATGGTAGTAGAGGATTTATTTCTCTTTAAGAATGTTGAACATGGTTTCTTGAAATTATTATTTTTTTTTCATAAAATTAAACTTTATTGCATCGATATAGTATCGAACCAAGGACTGGAGCGGATCGAATCAATATGTAAGTTAATGAGTGATTATTTTGATGAATTTTGGATTTTTTCCTGAATTCCTAACTAAATAATTACGGTTTTTCTAGATGGCGGCCAAATTTCAAGATGTCTGGTGTCACAGTAATAAATGATTACTGCACTCTAGTGGATAAGAACTAAACTAACATGGCGCCAGCGTACTCTCGCTGACGATACAATGATGATGGCTTCCAGCATCGAAGACAAGATGGCGGACATGGCATCATACTAGATGACATTATATATACTTTGAAAAAAAAGTGGTGGGAGTCAGTCTGCCTGCAGCCACCACGAGGGAAGGATCGGTCGCCATTTTTTTTGCCCCCACCAGATTCGAACCGAGGACTCCGAGCTCAGTGTCGTAAAAGTTTTTTTTTTTTATAAATTTTAAAAAATTTTTTTCATTAAACTCGGATAATATATTTAAAGATGTCGGCCGTAACGGAAATTGCAACGGTGATGTCATCATCCAATATGGTTACTTGGAATAATGTAATCGGATGGATGGTTTGTTTGTCGCAAATATAAATGAAAAGCCATTCCCTTGCATTACTCTATCAAACCTAAACATATAAATGCATACATATATATATTAAACGTAGTTTAGAATATGGCTTCATGTTCCAAACTTATCTCGACTTGTCTCGACTGGTTACACATTGCATAACACTTGTAGGTTTTTTAAATTCAAACTTGTCATCATCCGGCGACAATGCCTTGAACTAAAGATGGCCGACAGTGGCGCCATCTGGTAGCGACTTTATGAATTAAAGATGGCGGCAACAGAGAACTTGGTGAATACAGGCTACCGACTTGGCGACATCCGGCAGTAAATTTAAGAATTAAAGATGGCGACGGTGGCGCGCTCCGGCAGTAACTTTAAGAATTAAAGATGGCGGCGACTCTGGCAACTAATTTTTGAATTTGGCGCGCGATACTAGCGACATCTACCAACCAACTTGAGGACCAAGATGGCTTCGCCTATGGCAACTAATTTTTGAATTTAGCGCCATCTGGTAGTCTGTGCTGGAATTAAAGATGGTGGCTGTATAATAATTTTAATTTCAAATGTGACGTCTTAGGTATGTATTAAGGAAGGCAAAAGATGGCGGCTGATGTTTACATCAAATTTCGAAAAGTTGAAGTTCGAAAAAAAAATTCGAATCCAAGATGGCGGCCGTGACGAAAAGTGCAACGGTGACGTCACGATTCGAAGTTGGTGGAAATTACTAGAAATACAAAATGGCAAATGGATTAGCATGGATTAACATATAAATTAGCATAGATTGGCATACGGATTAGCATAGATTGGCATACAGGTTAGCATAGATTGGTATACGAATTAGCATAGATTGGCATACGGATTGGCATAGATTGACATGGATTAGCATAGATTGGCATGGATTAGGTTAGGTTAGCATAGATTAGCATATGGATTAGGTTAGGTTAGGTTAGGTTAGCATAGATTAGCATATGGATTAGGTTAGGTTAGGTTAGGTTTGGGTAGGTTAGGTTAGGTTAGGTTAGGTTAGGTTTAGTTTAGTTTAGTTTAGTTTAGTTTAGGTTAGGTTAGGTTAGCAAAGATTAGCATATGGATTAGGTTAGGTTAGTTTAGTTTAGTTTAGTTTAGTTTAGGTTAGGTTAGCATAGATTAGCATATGGATTAGGTTAGGTTAGGTTAGGTTAGGTTAGCATAGATTAGCATATGGATTAGGTTAGGTTAGGTTAGGTTTAATTTAGTTTAGTTTAGTTTATTTTAGTTTAGTTTAGGTTAGGTTAGGTTAGGTTAGGTTAGCATAGCATAGATTAGCATATGGATTAGGTTAGGTTAGTTTAGGTTAGGTTAGGTTAGGTTAGGTTAGGCTAGGTTAGCATAGATTAGCATATGGATTAGGTTAGGTGAGGTTAGTTTAGTTTAGTTTAGGTTAGGTTAGGTTAGGTTAGGTTAGGTTAGCATAGATTAGCATATGGATTAGGTTAGGTGAGGTTAGTTTAGGTTAGGTTAGGTTAGGTTAGGTTAGGTTAGGTGTGCGAAGGAAGTACCTACAGGCTCCGACCAACAGCGCTTCTCTGCTGTGAAGTATTAGGAGATCAGAACTTGAGAGGAGGTAGTAATAAAAACTTGCCGGTGCCGTTGCGCGTCGTGGAAGTAGAGCGCGCCAAAACACATGGTTGCCTGGCCGTATGTATCCGGCGTTCATAACACGTGTAGAAGTAGGCTTATATTCGTTACCTCCTGGCTGTTTATTACCGCCTAATACTTTTCAGAGCGAGACGTCCTGGCGAGCTGGTCTGTCCGTCCTCCTCCGTTCGTTCGTTACGTAACGGGACATTTTTTCGTGCGTACATGGCTGATGAACATAACGGGACACTTTTTCGTGCGTGTATGGCCGGCGGAAGTGACGTAATCCAACATGGGTGATGAACGTAACGGGATACTTTTTCGTGCGTGCATGGCTGATGAACGTAACGGGACACTTTTTCGTGCGTGCATGGCTGATGAACATAACGGGACACTTTTTCGTGCGTGTATGGCCGGCGGAAGTGACGTAATCCAACATGGGTGATGAACGTAACGGGATACTTTTTCGTGCGTGCATGGTCGAAGGAAGTGACATAATCCCCGAATCCCCCTCCCCCCTCTCCCGTCCCAGAACGAACCAAATACATCTACTTACGCAGTATCAAGTTTTTAGTTATTTATTATAACATATTCGACTAGTTTGACATGCTTATACTAAATATGCTAATCCATGAGAAGACAAACTCTCGTGCACAGCTGACCACTACAATCAGGGAGGTTGGCCAATAATGCAGTTTTCCTTCCCGTAAAAAGAATGTTTTGTTATATACTGTACGATAAAGGTTTTGCGCTTCTAGAGGTTTTCTTGCTTTACTCATTTTGCCACAGATATATGATTGAACATCTAATTACGCGACTTTCTGTTGTAAAGCGGTATTTCTTGATATATGATTAAAATTTATAGTTTTCTGTACGACGATATAAAAGATTACCTTTTTATACAATCAATTTATATTTGTAGCTGAATATATGTCCACGAAATATTGCAACTTATTGCACTAATTTTAGTTGTTTGAATGTATTATGCATGTAAGTATGTATACACGAGGATAGCGCTTAAGCATTTTTTGGTTTACTTTTTTAGCCGACCAGCAGCTTGTGGCTTTCGATGATCCCTTGTGTGATGTTTGAAATATATGTCATTAGTTGCTCAATGACCGTGGCATTCGTCAAAATTTGTTCTTTTAAAAATACGTAATTAAAATTTACAAAATATACTAAGTATTGTGTAGTAACTTATTATTGCAACATAAATATTGGCGGTCGCGTCTGACGAAATGGAGAGCGCCTTCATGCTATCCCTACAGGTGACGTCAACCATCACCGGTAGTTCTCCTTGTAGGTATTTATGTACTGCAGTTCGGACAGGCACGAAATAACATATGTTGTAACTAATAATTAACATTTCTATAATTAAAATTTAAATCTGAACAGGTCACAGACCTTTACCACGAACCGCCTTCGCTACCCAGTAAGAAGTGTCGGAATGAAAATATGTAGGGAGTAGGGTAATTGTCATAGGTAACAAAATAATATTTCAGAGGTGGCTAGATAAAGTGATACGCGAAGAGCAGTAATTCCTCCTCCCCCCCCTCCTCATCCAGCAAAGCTAAAAAACAATCGACACGTCACCACATGGAAAACACTGCTTCAGATCTGGACCTGGATCATTTAAGTAGGAAAAAAGGCGTGCATAAATTCCGATCACTGATGTTATATACGGAAGAAAAAAAATTTAAAATTACTTATCTGAACTTCGACCAGAGTCTACGTGATTAGGAGCGAGTAATACTAGTACAATAAATATAAGTCATTGATGTAGTTTTATAGTAATTTATACTCACGTTTTAGAAATTGTAATTACTGCATGCCAAATTTACATTTTAAAATTGCATAATAAAGATAAATTAAGAAACAGTAAAAATAAGTAGCTAAGCTTAGTATATAATTAAACGTCTTCGGACAAATGGAAATAAAACAATTTGAGGACAAATTATTTATTTAAATAACAATGTATAAAACATGTATGTAGAAAAATAATTACACATTCATTGCAAATTAATAAAAAAAATTTTTCCTTAGATATACAAGTATCATTACATTACATTTTCGGCAACTGATAACACATAATTATGCTATGGGCTCTGTCATTTTAACTTTTTAATCAAGAATACATAAGGGCATAAAGGTATGAGGCACAGAACATAACGAATATTAATTGATTTACACTAAAATCTACCCTGATGACATAGAATACAAATACCAATACAATACTAATTTGAACAAACTATTTTGGAGGTAAATATAATTTTATTAAAAATGACTCTGAAATTGAAGTAGGCTAATAGCATTACAACATGAGTACTACAGTTTAGTTCCTCTGAGCCCAAGCTTTAGGCTGAGGGTTGAGAATGGGATCAATTACCGATTGCTCTGTCACGGCGACCATTTTTGGTGTCAAAATTCCTCAAAAATGACTCAAAATTCCTTTTAAAAAATTCCTAATTCGAGGGAAAATTTCCCGTTTGAGAAAAATTTCCCGTTTTAGTCCTCAAAAATGTCAACGGCTTGAAAATTCCTAAAAGCTGCTTAAAGTTCTTAGTGTCAAGCCGCTCTAAGCCACCGAGGTCATGACCTTGACAATTAGGATGACATCACCGCCATTTTGAATTACGCCGTAACTGTTGCAATTATCAGTACGCCTGCCATATTGAAAATCCGTATTTTTTATGCTAGAAATTCGGGAAAAACTTACAAATTTATATAAAAATTTAATTAATAAAATTTTAATAAAAATATTTTAAACACCGTTGCACATACCGTTATTGCTGCCATCATGGATTATAGAAATGTTGCATGTTTCGTTACATCCGCCATATTGGATGCGTATAACGTCATCGTTGCAATTTTCGTTATGCCCACCATCTTGGATTATAGAACATTGCAATTATCGTTACGGCCGCCATATTGAAAAACCGTAATTCATATCCAAAAAAGTGAATTGTTTTATAAAAATTAATTAATATTGAAATAAAATCACTAAGCCATCATGGATTATGACATCACTACTGCCACCTTGAAAATTAGTAATTATTATCAGATTTTAATAAGAAAAGTTTTAAAATTTATAAAAAAATAACTTATCAAATTTTTATAAATTATTATTTAAAAAACGCACCTACATCATGGAGCTCGGAGTCCTCGGTTCGAACCCGGTGAGGGCAAAACTATATTACTGCTAACATGTTTATTTAGGCCGATGTGAATTCAAGTATGCAGTTATGTGCTTGCAATCATGCGTAGTTCACTTGCCCTTGACGTATCCGGACGGGTTCAATGTTTGACCTCTTCACATGGTACTATCCAGTCAAAAAGGATGTTTACATTATATTTTTGCACACAATTTTTATTGAGAAAAACGTTAAGTTGAAAATAGTCATTTATAACACTTATTTGCTGTTCCGCGATTTACAACAATTTAATTTATTATTTTACCTATGTTTTGTAGTAACGATCGGTAGGCTGATTATGTGCATGTTTGTTGAAACTTTCTTGTGAACGTGTACAAGTTAATGTTCTCATTAAATTTATAATAAAAACTGTTTATGTTTTTAAGAATTCTTAAATTTGTAATATCAATTATAACATACAAAAGTTTTTTTAAAATGGTGACGTATTTTCAAATGGATGTACGTGAGAAGTATACAGATTTGTTTACTTGCGTACTTGTACAGCATACTTGATTTCCAGTTAGGCAGCCTTTGTGATGTCTCTTTCAGGGACAAGTTCGTATAGTATTATATACTTCAGGCGAATAAGGACACGGCCTTACATTCTTCAATTTATCTAGAAGAAATATTTGAATTTAATAGACTTTGAAATTGATTTTTGTAACACGGAAGGCTATCATAAAGTTTAAATCCACTGCATAAACACTTGCCAAGGCAGCATTTTTTGTGGTTCTCTGCATGTGTGTTTTGTGGTTGTTTCTGGTTCGATAATAAAGTGTTTTTTTTTTTTTTTTTTTTCATATTTAGATATATAAAATGTTTTCAAAGATAAAAATACAAGGAACAGGATGAATCTTAACGATTTTAATAGTTCTCTGTAGTTACTCTGAGGTGGTTTATTCATTTTAATCCTTACTGTTATTTTTTTGTTAAAATTGGATTTGTTTATAAATCTAAAATTAATGCCGCAACTAATAAAGTGATTAAAAGAAGAAAAAAATGCTGTTTGTATGTAATTGTTGACATGATTTTGCTAGCCTTTCAATCATTGAAATAAATGTAATCTTTTTTTTTCTATTTATGTAGATTTCGGAGAAAGACTTCCTATTGTAGTAGTTACGACTGTGCGACTTCCGAAAATTTTTTACAAAATTTTTCGTCACATGGTTCAGTGTCCCCAAAATCATCGTCACACTGACGTAATTTTGCACAAAACATTCCAAACGAATACAAAAAAAATTGGGTAATCTCGGTCGAGTTTGTTATGGCAAAAATCCGACCAAAGGGACAGAAATGGGGAAGGTTTATTTTGTTTAATAGGACAATTGCTATAACCCCCGCATCCGTATGAAGAGCTATTATATATCTCGTTAAATTTATACCAAAAACCTTTTGTCAAAATAACTGCAAGGTTAAATTAAGTAAAATGGCTTAGAGGACAAAAAAATTCTTAACTTCCTTAGTAGGCACGCCATCAAATCAGTTTAAATAGTTTGTAAACGTTAGATGTTATCCAAAAACGGTTTGTTTAACAATTTTTGATCAGTCTAACTGATGTTGCCAGGAGTTCAAAAGATTGGGGTTGAAATACAAACAAAAATTATAATATTCTTGCCATATAAAATATAAAATACATTATTATTTTCTGCAAACTTAATAAATATTATCTACCACTTTCGTCTGAAAGAAAACCATATACGATCAACCAACATTGTAAGGGATTGAAAAAGAAAGCAGTGACTAAAGAACAGAACATTTCTTAACTACCTTACTAAATTCACTACCAAATCTGATAAAATTTATTGTAAATCTTCTAAATAGTATCTAAAACGTTCTCTGAAACAAAGTTTCTTACATTTAAGATTTTTTTTTTTTTTTTTAGAGTTATGTTGGAGTCATCCGCAAAGCTAATGAGATACTTATTTTTACTGATTATTCCGCCGCATTCACGTATTCATTAGGACAGGACAATACTTCCTTGGGAAACCCCGATAGTTGTTTGGATATCAGAATTAACATTGTGGACCTAATCATTCAGGTTGAGCTGAATGGGTACTAAGTATACGCTTCATGTCTTTAAGATAATACTATAATAATTTGTGTATTTTTATACTTTTCCCAGTTAAATTTAATTATTTTTACTCAACATTATATCTTGATTAATCGTGTCAAATTTCTGGTGTCAAATTTCTTAGATGCTTTGCAAAAAATTCATAGTGATTTATCATCAATTGCCTTATATAAAAAAAATTAGTAAAAGCTGTTTCGGTGCTTCTAGCTGTTGTAAATGTGATAGTATTTTATTATTTTGAAACATATAATTTTAACACAGTGTTTAAATATTTGTGTAAAACTAGACGTAACTGCTATCAGAAGTTAATTTTATATATTGGATTTATTGTCTTTCTTATGCAGAGAAATATACCGTAAAATTTCAATTCGCATTGAACCTGGAGTGAAGTGAGGAATCTAGATTGAAATTTTACTTAAAACACTTTGTTGTGGACTGAAGTTGGAGTGAAGTGAGATAATCCACTCCACTTGTTGAGGTGGACTGGACTGAAGAATCCGGATTGAGATTTTACTTTAAACACGGATTGCAGTGAAAAGAAAACACGCACGAGCAAGCCGCCGCCATATTGAATTGTTTGTTATTGGTTTCGTTGCATTACAGGCATAATTTGTGAAAATGGCAAAAAAAAAAAAAAAAAAACGATTAGAGGTATGTGTGGACAGAGATGGAAGTAGAGTTATTGTTGGACGTAATGATCGCACCACAACATTTTCAGTCCATGTTGACTCCAACTTCGATCTTGTTTACATTTCAATCTGGATTGTGATATTTACCATAAACGCATTTCGTCAGTCTATGTTCCTTACACATTCACTCAGAGTTCACTCCACTCCAGGTTCAATCCGGATTGAAATTTTACCCTAAACGAGGTAATAGTTATTGCAGTTTGGAGATACTATGTAAAGATTCCAGTAGTAAAATATGAGTTTATTAAATGAAATAAAGAAACTTATACACTATTACAAAACCAACCAACTATACAATAATAAAATTATAAAAATTAAAAATTTCTTCAGTACACATAAATCACAGATTTAAAATTGCCAAAATTACAATAACATTTAAAATATTGCGTGACCTGATATTCACAGAGTGGACCATGGAGCGAAAGAGGACGCGTGTTGCTGTCAAAAGTAAAATAAAGAGAAAAAAAACATTACTACGGTTTTGAAACCAAATAATTCAAATGTGTTAGCAAACACTGCACGTTTGTAAGCGTAAACTGCTATCATAGTTTTGCTAGTACAAATTTCAGATTCCTAACCACATCATTTCCGTTCTCATGTATAATATATTTTGAAAGTATATTATATATTAGGTCACGTTTGGTTCACGCAAGAGGACTATTAATATAAAATAATAAATTTTGCCACGTTAGAGAATAAATTGTTTACAATTAAAGTTTTACATAGTACCGTCAAATCATATCTGTGAAATATTAGGAAAAAAATATAGTTCAAAATAAATGGAAGAGTTTTCGTAGATTCGCTTCTTTCTATCTCCAAAATACAACGACTTACTTTCACCGTCACCAGTTTTGTAGTCGGTAGCAGAGACAATATAGTACAATGTTATTTCGTCCAGAATTGCTCTGCGATAGTTGGGACATCTAGCAGGCAAACACTAAACACATCGTGGAATACTGTGCCTGATGTCTAGCGGCGTAATGCTGAACTCATACATCATTCGTTCGTTGGTTCAGCTACACGCGTCGGTTAAATATTAAACTCAAGTAATTTAAATTCTGTACGGTCTGTAAACATTTAAGCAACTTAGAAATATTCAGGATACTTCATTTACATTGTGTGCAAAGCAAAAGCCTTGTACAGTTTTTATAAATACCTAATAATTAGTTTTAAAATTTTCTTAATAAAATTTTTATAAAAAACAATTAAATTTTTTTTTCTATCATTTTAAAAATTCAAAGCTTTCTTTTACAAAACTATGTCTATTACGTTTGTTTACCTACAATGATATTCATGGGAGAAATAATTTCCCTGGTGGCTGCAAAACTATGGATCTTAGCCCGTTGGTTTCTTCCGTCTTCTGCGTTTGGTATCATAATTGATTTAAAGTTCAGTTATAGAAGTGTGAAAATCAAAGATGTAAATGGTGAAAAAACTTAATATGCGTTCATTTGTATTTGTCATTCAAACAGATCCGCAACTTAGTTATTGTTTTTCATAGTGAAGTAATGATTTGTCACAGATGTTTTACTTTAAATACGCGAACTAACAAACACCATACTTTTTTAATTGAAAGCTGTACTTGTAAAAAATATATATATACTTTTTTGTAATTTTACACAAAATCTATGTGGCAGCAGAGACTCCACCGAAGTTACTGTAATTTTACACATACACGTGTTGGTGTATAAATAACCAACACTCATGTAGGTGTACAATTACAATTGCTGTGGTTTGATTAATATGCCATTGCTGTTGGTGTATTTTTACTCTGTGTCAGACACGTAATTTCTTGTTTGTAACTCGGGTGACAAGGCATACTAGGACTTTGGGGACTGAGCAGATGTTAGCTCTATCCGCCGGCTCTTTCCGGTCAACAGCCTAAGTCATTCTACGCAACTACGGCAATTCCCAAACTAGTTTTTATATTTTTACAACAAAATGTGCAAACGCAACGATAGAGCAGTTACATGGCGACATTCATACATGTGTTTATTATCAAATAAAAAATAAATTAGCGGGCAAACTATCGTACAGGTTGTGTCAAGAGCCCTGACGGCCTCCAATGTGTTGTTTTCATGGAGTATATCACAAACTTTATTTTTTTTCGGCCACTTTGGTACTCGGTTGGAAATTTGTGTAGTTGCGTGGAATGACTTAGGCTGTTGTTGTACCAAGCTCTCTGTCCCGAGCGGCCGGATTGAGCCGGTGGATAGAGATAATTTATGCTCAGTCTATCGGGTGTGTAGAATGCTCCTACATGTAATGTGGTTTGGGGGTCTTCTCGCGGGAAATTTAAAAACCAGCATTAATTTTTTAGTTTTTTAAAATCTTTTTGAGACTATGTTCTTCACAAATAACAAAATAATTAACATTCTATATTTACCTTAAAAGATTAATTGTTGATTAATTTAATTAATGTCCAAATCAATTGTAAAGGAGATATAATTTAAACACAACTCAAGAGTATGCCTATTTTTAATTAATTGATTGTCCTGCCGGACCTTTTATCATGTAAGTTTGTAAATTATTGTTATTTTTACTTAGAAATGGGGTGGCTAAATACGATTGGACCATTCTAGTGTGGCTACTGCCACCCCTTGTCACCCCGGATGTACGCCTATGCTCTGTGTTATATAAATTTACAATTGCGTGCATTTGTAAATTTCTGTCAGTTAATTTTATTGTATTATTTACTAAACCTAACACTTGAACATTTAAACTTGCACTACTTTCAAAAGGATTAAAATTTTTGTAGATTATATCTGTTACTAAACTATGTATATGTTGGATAAAATTAAATTTTATCACATTTTAATGATCAAGTTATAATATACTCAGTGATCTAGCGGAGTATCGAACCCATAACCTTCTAATTATAATCTCAAGACCATTTTTCACAACAACAATCATGAAAAAATGGAAATATGACTTTCGTAACATAATGTAAAGTAAATGGGGCTTCGTCATGATAAATTGTAAAATAATTTGTGTTCTGCTGTTCCTTTGTCGTAAATTTACTGCGAAAAATTGTATGCACCTTTACAATGACGTGTGTATACACAACTAGTGTACTAACAAAATAATACGTTAATAGTTAATTTAACATATATGTATGTTTAATTATACAAATACATCTAAATGTGATTGTACAGTCTGGAACACAATAACGTACGGTGCATAATTCCTAGATGCAGCATCAGGTGAGAATAGGAATTTCGACATTGCAATGTCAACCTGATGCATTCAGATGCATTTGGCTCAGAATGCAGTTGAATTTTTTCACCACAAACGATGGTCGCCAGCCTCCTGGCATGCTTCTGGATAAGGTCTAGGCATGAATCTCTGCAAAATAAGACTCTCAGGTGTTGCAGAAAGATAGGAAGATAAACGCTGCAGAGCTAACGAACACCTTGACGCAAAACTTGGACTTCTAGTAACGTAACGCACGTCGATCCTAAGGCTAGTGTCAACGTAAACAATCTACCATACCTGAGCCAGGCTCACCTGCTCTCAGACCTCTGCTACACACATTACTTTATCTTAAAACGTTCCTGACATTTACTGAAATCATAACACGTTTTCCTTGTATGTGTGTGCGTGTGTGTGTTCATGTGTCGTACACGTACACAAGCTTGACGCAGGTCATAACTGAACATGAAATGAACAGTGTCTTTGTTACGATCCGTCGTCATGCCGGCACTCATCAATGATAGTGACGTCAGACATGCCCTTTGCTTGAGGCAGCAAGTATGAACGTCTGATGTGTTCTCTGTATGCTGTAATGTGAAGCGATGCTTGAAACACAATGTTATGTGATGTTGCACAAACATTATGAAACCTCTGTCATCTTGGTGAAAACCGTAATCACTTCTCTTATTCTGTGACCATAGCAACCAAACTATTCTAAATAAGGGAAAAGGTGGTAGCCCCGGCCATGTCTATGATGTGTGCTTACTGTATTTCTGCAATAACCTTAGAGTACGAGGCAAGTCCTTTGCATGCCTTGACACATGTTCTCAGGACAGATCTACATGAGAGTAGATTAACCAGGCACACCCAGTCGGTGGCCAGCCACATCCAATTGGTTGTCTAGGAACATCAGGAATGTTGGACAGACACATCATTCGTTTGGTCAGGCTAATATGAACAGCTGTTGGCAAGGTATGCCCAGTCGGTGGCCAGACACGCCTATTCAGTATACAGGAATCTACATCCAATAGGTAGCAAGACACATCCAGTTGGTAGCTAGGCATGTCTATTCAGTAGCCAGGTATGTCATCTGTGGCCAGGAACATTCAGTTTGTGGCCGAAATATCCAGTTATCAGATAGGCATGTGCAGTCCTGTTGTTGGCTAGACACATCAGGTTGTTGGCAAGGTTAGTCCAGTCGGTGGTCAGGCACATCTATTCAGTGACCAGGAATGCACATACAGTAGATTGCAAGATGCATCCAGTTGGTAGCTAGGCACATATTCGATGGTCATACATATCCAGTAGGTGGTAAGGTGCATCCCGTCGGTGGCCAGGAATGTCTATTCTGGCCAGGCATGTATTTAGAAGCAAGACACATTCATTTTGTTGGCTAGACATTTGATGACAGTTGATGGTTAGACACTGCCAGTTTGTGGTTATACTAACACGATCTGTTGGTGGCCAGGCATTTCCATTTAGTGGCCAGGCACATAATTGCCGGCCAGGCACATACAGTCGATGGTTAGGTACTTCCAGCATGTGGTCAGACTATAACGATCTATTGGAGACCTGGCATGTCTATTCAGTGGTCAGGAACACACGTCCAGTAGGTGGCAAGATTCTTCCAGTCGGTGACCAGACACATACGGTGAGATGATCAGACTCATTAGTCGGTCTGTCAGGTTAACACTTCAAGTTGGTTGAAGGTACATCCAGTCTGTGGCTAGGCACATCTATTCAATAGCTAGGATCGCACTTCCATTAGGTGGCAAGCCACATCCAGTTGGTGTTCACATATGTCTTCAGTGGCCAGGCACATAATCGGTGACTCGACAAGTCTTATGTAAGCTATGCATATCAGTCGGTTGGTCAGGCTTATACACCCAGTGTGTGACAAGGCATGTCAAGTCGGTGGCCAGACATGTGTAATCAGTGTCAGGAACGCAAGTCCAGTAGGTGGCCAGACCACATACAGTTTGTAGGTGCATCTAGTAGGTGGTCAGTCACATCCAGTAGAAGTATCAAAATGTGTTTTTAGTCAATACTCGGCGAATATTTTAAATAGGTCATGGTCAGTGTCATACATATAGAATAAAGCATATCCGAACTACGAGTCCAATCATGTCCTTAGTACAGACTTGCCGATACACATTCGTCAAAAAGATGACCATAAAAAAAGAAACCACATTTGTAAACACAATAAAAAAAGGAGGCACATTTAGAATCACACTCGATAAAAAGGAAGCAATTCGGAACCACAATTAAAAAAGGAGAAGCACATTCAAAAAAAGGAAGCAAAATCAATGAAAAATAAGCACATTTGGAAGCCTATTCAAGAAAAAGAATACACATTTGTACTTGGTACGATACGATGTCGTCATAGGGATACTGTCTCAACGCAGGGATATTGTCTGGCCTCAGGGATACGATCCCACAGCAGGGTACGATCTCATCAGTAGGATACATAAATACAGGCTTGAATATGTAGTACATTTAAACTAAAAAATGTACATTTTCACGAACATTACACTCAGTAGGATGCGATCGTCAATTTATGGTAGGTTGCAATGACTCCAACTGTCTTTTACTCCAACTGTATTCGACTCCAACTGTCTTTAGCCTTAACAGTCTTTAGTTTCAGAATTTTTTGGCTCCATATGTCATTGGTTCCAAACTTCTTGGCTTCAACAGTCTTTGGCTCCAACAGTCATATGCTCTTAAAGTCATAAGCTCCAAAAGTCATTGGCTCCAAAAGTTATTGGGTCCAAAAGTCATTGGCTCCAGCAGTCTTTGGCTCGAATAGTCTTTGGCTCCAAACGTCATTGGCTGCAAAAGTCATCGGCTCCAGCAGTTTTAGGCCTAACTACTCCAGAAACATTTGGCTACGAAGCTAATAGATTACAAGGCTATGAGGTAACAGGTCTATGAGATTAAGTCTACGGGGCTCCAACTAGCTACGAGACTACAAGGCTACAAGTCAACGTGGCTATGAGTCTACAAGATGGCAACTCGATACATTAGCTCCATTTAGCAGAGAGAGTTAATTCATTTCATGTAAATAACTTGTTGCAAGTAGTCCCGATTCTTGCTAAAGTTGATGAAAAATGCTTTGTTGTACATGCAGTCGCTCTTTCAAGTGGGTCGCGGGATGCTCACTCACGATTAAAAGAGGAGGCTTTGGTAGACATCAAGGAGAATAATGTTTGTCTGCATGTTAGCGTTTCTCAAATGTTTCAAGACATAGTAATCGCGCGAGTTGAATGTTTTTTTTTTGCCTGAAATGCACCAAGTGCTGTTTTGGTAAGATAAATTCACTAACTAAACTAAATACTCAATAAAATAGCTTGTCTAAGTAAGAAAAAATTTTCATGCAGGGATTTTTTTCTCAGGTTTAACCAAAAGTACTCGGAGAATATTAGCAGAAGTCTCGCTAGGAATTACCAGAAGATCTTCGACAAACCAACAAAATATTGACAGGAATAATCAGGAGTACATAGAGTAAACCAACAACATGTTGGTAGGAATAATCAGGAACTTACAGAGAAAACTAAATAACGTTTTCCTAAATTGAGGTCACTAAATCGCACATGCATATATATATAATTGAACAAATAACAATAAAACGCAAAATTAAAAATATAAAACTGTTTCTGCCAACTTGTGCCAGTTGACGTCACAAATTCAAGTTGGCGCAGGGACACATGCTCTACGAACCAGAACCAGCGCCAGAACATACCAAAGTATACTACTACTCACGTGTTTTATATCAGCTCACCTGGAATCTTCTAAAATAACAAACTGGCTGCCGTTACTTACAAAATGTGTGTATAAAAGAATGCCCCATTTTAAATGGTACATAAAGAATGTCCCATTTTAAATGGTACATTATAACAGTTTAATTTAGACTATTTAAAACAAATTGTACATTAAATTGAAGGTAAACTACCGTAATTTTTCTATATAATTTTCAATATGTGCACCTTTATTTATACGGCAAACATTCACTCTAAAGTCCAATTCTTCTCACAGTTTGGTTAACAAGACCGGAGTAATGAAAGCAATAGCCTCTTAAATTCTGTCTCAAATCTGGAAAAACATTAAGTTGCTGCGGAACGCAGACAAGATATTTTATAAAGCCCTAAGACAACAAAAAAACCTCATGGCGTTATGTCAGGTGAACATGGAGGCCAGCGGAAAAAAAAAAAAAACCTCTGTCGTCTCGACCAATACCACCAATCCAACGGTCAGGGACTTCCACGTTCAACCACTCTCGCGCAAAGAGATTCCAGTGGAGAAGGGGCTCCATCCTGCTGCCAAATAAAGTTTACAGGTTCACCCTTTACTAATTGGGGGATGAGCCATTATTTTGCGCCGCAAGCGAGAGAGAGAGAGAAAAAAAACAAAGCATTGTTCACGCATGCGCTTATGTAAAACTGTTTTGAGTTACTTTTTGTGACCTTGAACAACGCTTACAGTTGATACAACTGGGACATTGTTTCATGAGCGAGCTGAGCCTGGTTGCTGTGAGCGGTGCGCGGCGTGTTGCAGGCGATGGCGCTGGCGAGCCAGTACGCCTCGTGCCCGCAGCTGGAGGACAAGGCGGCGAGCCCCGAGCAGCAGGCGGTGCGGCAGCTGACGGCCAAGTACGACTCCTGCCAGGGCCTGCGGCGGCGGCGGCTCAGCTCCACCGACGGCAGCGAGGCCGCCTCCTCGGACAGCGGCGTGGCGGACCTGCGCGTCTCCGACCACGAGCGCCTGCAGATCGAGACCTTCTTCAAGGGCCTCAAGACGCAGGTCAGCCTTGCTGTCGTCCTTTCATACAAGTTCTGTTAACGCAATACGCCAATTTCTCGTTAATCTCAATTAGTGTGCAATCTCCCCTCCACATCATTTATCATGATTAGTCTCTATTTGGCACCCCTTCTCATAATCATCTCCCCCACAAGCCGAGAATCCTTAAGGCGATTGGTGCATGGAAAATATTACGACAAAACTAATTTAACTGTACATATTTATTTTTGATGCTTCTTTTTAAGACATAATATACCTAGGATATTTTTAATAAACTTTTTTTACTGAGTTATGTCATTTTAAATGCATTTATTTTTATTCCAAGCCAGAATTATTTAGAAAACACATAATTATGTTAAACTTAAGTATAGTTCAAGAAACGAGTGTACGAATAGGTTTATGCACATATAAAAGTAAGAAGAAAAAATTTTCATCATCAAAATTACAGTTTAATATTGACAATTTCCATTGATCACTGCTGGACTACTTCAGGAGCGATTTAAAGAATAAATTTAAATGAAAATGAAAACATAATTGGCAGAACACTATTGAGTTATGTATATATTTTCATATCCTTTTGTTTTTGATACGATCCGGCTCAAAACATGCCCTCTGGAGTGACAGTTCTAGTGCTGCGTGTAAAACTCTCGCCGCCGGGAAGAAGGTCCCCGCGACGTGGCGCTGAGGGCGGCGCTTGTCGCAACCAGGTAGTCCGGCGGAGCTCCGGCCGGCGGGCCGCAGCCTGCGGGTGGGGAGGGGGAAGAATGGGGTGTAGAGGGATGACGAAGAGGAGACCGAAGAAACGAAGGGACTGTCAAGGTCGCGCTCATGGAGCTAATATACAGTAATACATCTGGAGAGGACAAGGGAAGGCCAGCAGAATGCGAGGTGAAGCCGGGTATCGGCTTCCTACGCTGGAAGAAAATGAAAAAGAGCCAAACTCGCCTCGCGCGGCCGAGAATCCTCCAAACTAAACTCGCAACAGCTCCGAAACTATCAAAACAATCAAACTGAAAATTTTACTGGAGAATCTATAAACATTTTTTTTCCCCACATCGCTTTAATATTTTTTTTCGAAACATGAATGCTTTCATTTTTAAAAATTAAATACTTATTTACTGCCAAAAATTTTTGTGATTACGCAGAGTAAATTACAACATCGAGGAAAAATTTTTGTTTGCAATTGTAAGTGGGGGACACTAGCGTATGAAATAAGGGAGAAGCCTTAAATTTTATTTATATACCCCTTTTGACGCATTCAACCCCATACTTTTATTTTTACAAAGAGTTGAAGTGGGAATAATGTTTCAGTGGGTAACACTACGGACATATGTCTTCGGAACGCACTTCTTTATACATCTCAAAATTTATAATTTCATACACAACGTTTATAAAAACGAATTCTTACTTACCTCATTTAATCTATTACAAACCTCTTGTAATATACGTGTATTAGTAGAAGAACCAACGTAACATGCAAACCTTAGGTAAACACTGGTAGAGAATTGTTTGGAATAACTGTAATGCTATGCATATACTGACAATGTAAGAAACTTCCAATTTTATTAATTGTTTGCAAAAGAATTAATAATTTAAAAAAATCATAGAATAGGCCTTTATAGACTGAAAACCTTTCACGTAGTTTCAAGTCGCGTACATAAAAGTTTTTTAATATATATAATTACCAAATATTGTTGAATATATTTAACATTTTTATACAGGTTACAACACACATATAATAACAAACCTATATAGTATATAAAAAGACAAACGCCAAATTTTAGCATTTTGTATTTCTTTTCTCTGTGTGAATAAAATAACAGTTCTTAACGTAGTTGCTAATACTGTACTATATTTCTAAAAAAAAATTACGAAAACCCCTGACATCGTCACCATAACAATGATAAATTTGCAAAATAATTAAGGCACATTTTTAATGCTACGAAGCACACTCTTAAGAGAAATGTTTTAAACTTATGTTGGGATGTAACTAATATCTTAAAAGCATTCTGAAACCGTTACTTTGAGGGAAACCTTAATATACCGAACACCATACCATCCTTTAATCGAGTACGATTTTCGCTTCTTAAGACCCATTTGTCTTCAAAATGCACTGTACTGTGTAAAATAAATCAGTCTTAAAATCAGTTAATTATTTTATCTTCCTATTTCGTATTCTAATTGAGATAAATATCAGATAAGCATGTGTTACTTGTATCACGACATCAAAGTATTATTTATCAGTAATTAATATTTCATTTTATTTTTTTGTTAACTAATGTGCATAGGGCAGTGCACTAGACATCACTACCTGTGTGTAGTGTTGCGTTACACTTTTTAACGCATTAGAGTTTACATAAAATGATAAATTCAAAATTTCGTTTAAAAAAGTATGAAAATTAGCGATCAATTTAATTAATGTCCAGTATAACTCAGTCAGTAAAACATTCGGAAATATGTATAGGACCTGTTAACCTAAATATTTGTTAACAGTTAAACTGAACTAAGATGTGTTAGAGTGGTTTTTTCTCTGTCCGTATATTAGAGGTATGGAACATCAATAAATATAGTTTAAAAAACTAAAGAAACATGCTTTTAAAGATTATCAAACTAAAAAGTTAAAAATAATTTTAAAATTTAATTTATGACATTAGTATATAAGCAATACTAGTATAAATGAGAAAAAAAGCTTGAGGCGCTTTGTGCCATATTTTTTGTATATTAAGCGCCCCATGCTTTTTTCTCATTTATACTAGTATTGCTTATATACTATTGTCATAAATTAAATTTTAAAATTATTTTTAACTTTTTAGTTTGATAATCTTTAAAGGCATGTTTCTTTAGTTTTTTAAACTATATTTATTTTTAACTTTTTAGTTTGATATTCTTTAAAAGCATGTTTTTTTTTTAGTTTTTTAAACTATATTTATTTTTAACTTTTTAGTTTGATATTCTTTAAAAGCATGTTTTTTTTTTGTTTTTTAAACTATATTTATTTTTAACTTTTTAGTTTGATATTCTTTAAAAGCATGTTTTTTTAGTTTTTTAAACTATATTTATGTATAATTATCATAGGGAAATGAGTAACCGACACTACCTATTACCATCTGAGATAACTATTTGGAGTTGCAACGTCACAAAGAAATGGTAAAGTCTCTCCGAATCATTTACAGGTAGATGTATGGATATAATCTTAGAATTTACCAGAAAAAAAAAACATTTTTTTTTCCGGCAGTGGCCGGGAGTAGAACCCATGATCGCTGAATCCGAAAGCTGACGACTCAGAAGTCGCGCGCCTTAGACCGCTCGGCTAACGAACGTGATGAAATTGGTGGGACATTTTACTTTGATAGCCACTCACTCTTAGTCGAAAGAGTTACAGACGGACAGACAAACAAACATACAGGTGAAGCTAATATAAAGTATGTAATAAAATACGCATCTGTCGCCCATTTACTTTAAATACAGAATTATAAACTACATATTGTGAAAACATTCTGCAGCAGTTTTTGCTGAACGGAAAAACACGGATGAGAAGACAGACGAAATGTGTTTGGTAAGTGATTTTTCGTCAAATGAAATGGAACAGGACAGTGCTTATCAGAATGAAATTACAGAACTACTTTTGTGCAAGGAAATGTATTTTACAAAGACATTTCAAGAGAAATCACCTTTAAAAGAAATAGATCTTGCTGACATGGAAGAAATAGACTTTGATTTAGAGGCCAGGTCCCTTTCAAGTGACGAAATTTCTCTTGAAGGGCTGAAATATGTTTCTGGCTATATAGCTCACCGTTTCACAAATAAATATCCTGACCTTGGCACTACGGATTTCAATTCGGAGGACGATAGCTGGATACATGTACAATCAAAGGATAACATAAAATGTCCCACTAATGAATTTTTTTAATTAATAAAGATCGCTGAAATGTGTTTTGATAATATTCATGGCAACAATTTGTGCAAAAAAGAGCGGATTTTTGAATCACTGACTAAAATTATTTGCGGAACTACTGCAAATAAATATCCAGAAGAAGTTATATACTGTTTTGTCAGGACAAGAACGTATATGCGTATCAAGTATTTGAACATGAAATATTTTAACGAACAAGACCAAAAATGCAAAGAAAGAAATAAGATGAGGAAAACTACCCTCTAAGATTTTTCAGTGTGATAGTGTCCACTTTCCTTCACCATAATATGTATGTTCATATATTATTTACGATGTTTTTTAATTACTATATATAAGAAAAGCATTTATTGTGAATATCGCAGCAATTATGTAGGGCTTAAGGTATTTATTGTATTCCAAATATTGAGTATGTCATTTTTATTGCCTTTATTAAAAATAATATATATATATTAACAATGTATCAAAATTGCGATATTTTTGTATTGCTATTGCAATTTCGTTTCTTGTAAACATTATTGTAGACTTTTTCATATTGAATTTAAATTTGCTATAGGGTTGTTTGTAATTTAATTTTACAGTTATAAGATTTTTTATATGTTGTTTACTGTTTACAAACATTTGAAAAATATTTCCTTAACCATATTTCAATTTCCATGGCAATAGTCTTGTTAGCTTTTCGGGTAACTCTTCTACATGGATGATAAGATGGTGCGACATCTAAAACATATCACACCACCTTTACATAACTATAAAACTAAGAGGTGTTTTCTTTACATAATATTAAAGCACAATGTTTCCTTGTGGCGTAGGTGATTTAGAATTTCCATTTATCTAGAAAAATGGGCTTTCAGAATGTTTTTTAACACACAGTGTTTGGGAAGGTTTTTGAAGAAAAAAATTGACTACGCATTTTATTTTTTTGCAGCTGAATTCGGGCACTTGCATGAAATATAATTAATCCGTAGGAAGCGCAATGGTTTAAAGTATTGATGTTGAAGATTTGAAAAGATTTATTGAAATAGTGTGAGAGAATGAGCGAGTTGAGTGAGAAGAGTGCGGGAGTGGCCACATGACGTCTGCGCAGTTGCGGACACAAAATAATCCATTCCGCCTCCCCATGGCGAAGAATGAGTGAAAGAGAAACCTGATAAACCTTCCCCTCCTCCGGGCACGATAGAACCTTATCGGCTGTGTGTTAGAGGGAGAGCGAGATACAACCTTCGAGGTTTTGTTAGTTCCCGCTAGATGGCAGGCCGCAGAGCGACCACCAGCGACACCCTTCCCGTATGAAGGCCATCTCGCCACTGACGAGCTGGAACTAAGCTCCTGACCTCCCTACATAGTAACGGTCACCCACATAGGCATCTAGACTCTTTAGTGGTCATATGATACAAAATTAATTGTTTTCGGGCCTGTGACCGTTTTTTACCGTGCACCAATCGCCTTAAGAAATGTATTTACTATACCAGTTGTCTTTAAGAGTGGTATGCATTAGGCCTATCCTTCCCCACCTCCTCTCTAATAATACGTACGTCTTCAGGCCCATTCTTATATATTAATGGCAGAAGATCTGCTGGTGTAACTGTTTTCATATTAGGGCTTTAATCCCAGGCGTGATACTAAAAACTTTTAAACTTCTATCGCCAGCTCGTCCGTGTCTAAATCTTTTTTCATTTGTCGTAGCTAAATCAATTTCCGGTTTCTTCGATTATTCTCCATTTAATGTTTTGAACAGAGCTTCATTGAGTGAAACCAAATAAACTATTCATATTTTGAATAGCTAGAAACTTTTATATCAGTTAACCCAGATCTTGTTTTTTTTTTTTTTTGTAATCAACAGTCTGAACTTTTTTCTTCTAAGAATTCATAGCTTTCATCTTTGCCCTTTTCATTAACCATTCGCTTCTTCTTACTCCCCTGTACATCTTTAAAATGAGAATCTCGGTTAAGCTTTTCTGCTGTTTCTTTCGCTTCTCTGTTTGCATTAGTGGAACTATTTAACCTTTTTTATTATAATGATGATATCAGATGGTTAATATGTTTAGCTGATAGATCGATGGTGATCTCCTCTCTTTGGTATAATTTACTGACGTTATCAATGCGGCTTAGTTCCATATACCAAAAATAGTTGAGGACAATGAATTCAAACGTTTTGACATTTCTTAGAAAAGCAGTTGCTTCCGTTTTGTTTCACCTGTTATTGGGCTGGTCCCGAGATCATTTAAAGCATCTATAATTTTGTCTAAATGCTTACATATTACAGCTACAACTTCCCTCTTAGTCGACCATCTGGTATTTCTTTGCAGTTTGAGAGATGAGGGAACATGTTTCACTAGAATCTCCCATCTATTGGTTGAGGAAGCAAAGTAATTTCACAGGCAATTAAGTTGGCCGAAGTAGGACTCTGCCTCTGGTGATAAACTAACAGCATTCACGCCAACTAAGCTAAGAAAATGTGCTGCACACGAAACAAAATACACGAAACTATTTACTTCTTTCATTCGGGATTAAACTCCTTTTTATATGAGAGCCGTGTTTGACGCGTTATCATATGTCTGCCCTCTGCAGTTATTAATATATAATCCATCATTTCTGAGTTTTTCTAAAATCTCTTCTGAAAGATACAAACCAGTTTTCTCACTAACTATTATAAAATCAACAAAACTTTCCACTATCTGAAGGCCATTTTTGGTGATCTTCACATAACGAGGAACTTCAGACATTTGTTCAAAATGGCTTAAATCGGGCGTGCAGTCAAACATAATGGTAAAGTGTTAGAAGCTTATGTCATTAACTATATGTTCTCCAGCGAAAGTTCCTAAAATTTCATTTTGATTATAAGGATAAAAGTAGTTGACGTGGCCCTTTTTATGCCGAAGATTTTGCTCTCTTAGTTGGGGATGATAAGATACCAGCTCTGTTGGGTTTAAAAACTTGCCACATCTAAGGTCGCTAAATTCTAGGGATCATCAGAATCTCTTAATGGACTACCTTGTTTTGCCAAATGTATAATGACATCAATTATTACATACAAACTTCCTCTGCAGTGTGTTTCCTCATTTGCTATTTGATCCTGCAGCTTTTTATCAATACCAGATCTTTATTTAAGGATAATTCAAACACTTTTTGTGTTTAAGTGAATTTTCATGTACAGGAATCCTTTCACTCAACTTTTTCCATTAAGTGAAACCTTCCTCCTTGGCCAAAACAGGTATCTTTAGTTAAGAGAACATGTAGGAAAAACGTGTGTATGGTACACAAAACAAAGTATTTTTTGATTGACTGTATGTTAGCTATGTTCGGCGTACCTTTAGGCGGCCACCAGATAAAGTTTTGGTGAACCAGTATTTGGTTACATTTCTTCCATCTCTTGAGATATTACTGTGATCAGACTCTACCTTCCCCTTGTTTAATAATCCTGATCTATAAAGCACCTTTCTGCATCCGAAAAGGCTGCACACCATTTGCCGGGGTCTCTGAAATAATAAATGAGTAGGAGGCTTTCCTGGACGAGGTCTTTTGTAAGAATTGTAGAATCAGAAAAAAAAAAAATGCTTTCGATGTTCCAACGATAGTCGTAAAATGCTGCTCAGATACAGTGCATGGTTGTAACACATCTTCATAGTTACCTTGCTGTGCTGGAATTTGAAGTTCTTCTTGAGGCTTCTTGCCGTCTCAATCTCTGTTGCTTACACATACCTCTTAAACTGAGTGTTCTTCAGAATACGTACTGCTACTGCTGCCACCTACAATACAAAACCAAAGTTTTTAGACGTTTGATGAATAAATTAAATTAAGTCTAGGTATGTGATTTCTGTAGGCTATAGGCTATTTCTATACTACCTTGAAATTCGAATTTTAGCGAATATCCTGCATGGCTGTATATTACAATAGTATTAATTGAGCGAAACTGCTATATAATAAGATATGTAGTGCGTTCGGCGGAAAAAATAAATTTGTTGTTCTTGAAACGATTTGGAATTATAGCCTTATTTTTTTCAGATATATAAATGTGAATCAATTTAGGTAGATTTCAAAGAATTACTTCCTATTGTAGCCGTTACCATGGTGTGACTTCCGGAAAATTGTTAAATAGTTTTTCTTTTCATGGTCCATAGACCCCAAAACCATCGTTTACTCAAAATTATATATATCACATTTTTGTGGATACGTAACAGCTGTAATTAATTAAATCACTTCCAAACTGATACAAATAATATAAACATGGAAAATATCACCCGAGTTCGTTAAGGAGGAATATCCAAACAAAGGGTTAGAAATGAAGACGTTTTTTAAAAACAAAACAAAATAGCTATCAGTTCCATAGTATTATAAATATCATATCCTTTTGAACGCATTATAACTCGTAGAAGTAATACCAAATACTTTTGTCTTAAATCATTTTTGATAAGAACAACCATAACTGCAAAGGGTTTAAAATAACAATGTTGAAAGACAAAAAAAAATCATAACTCTGTTCTTAGGCACACCATTGAATTAGTTCAAAGTGTTTCTCTGAAAAAGTTTTTGATTAGACGAACCATTGTTGCAAAAAGTTTAAAAAGAGAGGGTTATAAATTTAAAAAAAAATCATAAAACCGTATCACAATTAAATATTTTTTTATTGTAAAACCTAAAAATATTATCAACAACTTTCGTCCTAAATTATTTTTATAAACTCCCTTAATATGCACACTATTAAATTCGTTCTGATTTATTGTAAAACCTTGAATTATTATCTACAACTTTTGTCTGGTCATTTCTTACGACCTTGCAAGGGGTGGAATAAACAGTGGTTGAATGAAAACAATTCAATCTTCCTTAATAGACACACTATCAAATCAGTTCAAATTGATTGGAAATCTTATAATTTTTATCTAAAACATTTGTATGAACATTTTTTGACAACATAAAAATGTATTGCAAGGCGTTAAAAATCCTGGAGTTGGAATGAGAAAATAAATGAACTCCCTACCATGTAAACTATTGATTCCATTCTTTTTTTTTCAATTTTTAAATCTTATTTAAAAATTTTTATTGATATAAATTTTTATCTAACCAATCATTTAGCAAGGGGTGGAAATAACATGGTTTGAAAGTAAAAAAACAATCATTACTTTTTTATTAGATATATCACATGTTACAATGTATTGTATAAATCCTAAACTTCATCTAAAACTTTGGCAAAAATTATTTTTGATGAAACAAAATACTACCGTAAAAACAGGGGTTAAAATAAAAAATAAAAAAATCTACATTTCCTTAGTATCCCTTAGCATCAAATTCGTTTATTTTAAACCAGCTTAATATTATCGTAAACCTTGGTGCAAAGCAAATTTTTGTACGATCACTTTAATAGTGCAAGGGATGAAAAACAGTGTTTGAAGATCAACAAAATTAAATAATTACCTTAGTTGGCATATAATATAAAATTCGTTACAATCTATTCAATACTGCAAACATTGAGTTAGAAAAATTCGTAATATTTTCGCTACATGGAAAATGAGCAAATATTTAATCGATCATTTTGTAATATTGGAGGATATAAATTTAATATATTGTGTACATTAAGTACTTAAAATGTTCCAGAAGTTTTTAGAAGTTTCCAAAATATTTCTAGAGTAAATAGGTACTTCGAAATATACCTACGCTTGTAGGCGTTGCCAAAAGGGAATTTTTATTTTATTTTGTAGGTCTATTTCATCCAATTTCCATAAATATATTTTTATATCCTGGCAACTAAACCGGTATTTTAAGATTATTGCCATATATATCCAGTATTTCTGGCTTTTAATAGTAAAATTTGCTCTCTCAAAATGAAGTGTGCTAAATCATTTTTAAAAAATTTAATCCAAAATATTTAATCACACCTTTTCCAAGAATGTTATTATGAAATACCCGCAAACCGATAATACCATAAATAGTAGAATAATTGTATAGACAGAAGTGTGAAATTTAATCAAACATAATCGCTTTACAGAGAGGTTTATTAAACGTATCTTACCGACGGACAGACACGCGCAGCAGTATTAATATCATTTGTTTGCCTACGGACTTATAAAATGTTGTGTAAAATTAAGAATTAGACTTAAACGTGGCTCTGTTTTAGTTCTAGTGTAATACTTTTCTATTACAATAAATTAAATAAAAAGGTAATATTTAAAAAATCGTTACTTTAGTTTTTAAAATTAGTTAATAATGTATTTGACATTAAGCCAAGATGATGACAAGGAAGAAGACTGGCGAGTTTCTTTTTCTCGTTCTTTAGGTTCTTTTAAATTCTGCACCATACTTTTTTTTTTTTTACATTTTTTGTGATTAAAATCGATCGTCAAACACAATTGATTCAGTGGACGAGATCGTATAATCGCAAACAGCAAAAATGACTTAACTGAGAGAACAGAAATGCTACAAACATGAAAAGATATTCCCGGGCGAATGACCCTACTGGGTTGTTGTGATGAGCTGAAGATAGTTCAGACTATGGCGGTGGGTCGGGGTGGGGCGGGATGAGAACTTTCCCAGGTCGGGTGGGGATTTCTCTCCATGGTTCCCACAGGGCCACGGTAGTGTTGCCAGACATACAGTCTAGAAGGTATTTGCACTATAATTCACCTCCGTACTATCGCAAGTTGGATGGTAGGCGAAAAATACCATTCTTAAATAGCTGACATTATGTATCTTCCAAGACAAAATTCAGTTCATCTGCCCTCCAACATTTTTTTTGTGTTCTAACACTACAATATTCAAGTGTGTGTGTAGTAAAAATTATTATGCCAGTTTAGCGTTCCCCAAAATGCGCCCGGGTCACAAGCCCCGTTCGCCCGCCCCCCCCTCCCAAATTTCTAGTTTCGTCCCTGGTGCATACTGGCGCGTTTTGAATGAAGCCACTTCCTGCAATATAGCTGTTTCTTCGAGTGATGGTGGAGTCAAGTTTTCGCAACTAAAGGTTTATTTTAGAAGTGCAGGAAAGAATCGCTATCAGGGACATCCCTGCAAATGAATACTCAAAACTTTAATAAAAATTGTGTTCGTTAGAAACCGTTGTTATATCGCTGAACATAGAATCTGATAATTTCAGTGTTTTTTTACGGCTTTTCTTTTTGCTGTATCAACAACAAAACAATGCATTAGCTTCCTCCAAATCCATTTTTACCAAATTTTTATTAACTTGGTTTCTTGTCTGCCTACGTATTTGTCTGTTGGTACAAATATTTGGATTTTGGTTAGCAGTGGCCCCGGATTCGTGGTGTTAGGCAACAGTATTGCCCGTATCATCGGATGCTCCGGGCTTTAGTTTTCAATAGGATGGAGGTGGGAATAACTTCATAAATACATATGATGTAACATTTAACCAAAATCTTTTGTAAATTCTTCATCTATGTTATTTAGTGCTCTTTACAAATTCATGAACATATTTAACCCTAATTTTCACAGCCTGAGAAAATTAAAATCTGTATATTTTCTCTGTATTAAGAATTTTTCAAAATGTAAAAATATATAATTATGTATGAGTTTTTTAATTAGTCATTTTTAACTACTTCTTGGCATTACCTTTAAATAAATCAAAACAAACGAGGGGAGTGCATACAGCTCTTTTAAATAATTAGCCATTTACTTTATAAGCAAATTCAGACTTTAATCTGCCCAAACTGTAAAGGATATATTTTTCATACAAACTGAACCAGCTTATTATCAATGTTTTATTCGCTCTCTTCAGCCAGGAAGAAACTCACAAACACTAAATTCTTGGTGGAAAAGGCATCCATGTATGGAAAAAAGTAATAATAATAATAAATACCATATGGTTAAAACTGACTAAAAATAATAATTCCCTTAACCCCATACAGATTCCTAACGCCATTACAGATTTTTCTGAAAATTTGTGATTTTAAATTTTCAGTTGCTATGAACATACTTTAAAAGATATAAAACGAAAAAGACCGCGTTGCGCATTGATTGGATTACGAATAGATCACCTAGGTTATACAACTGCAAATTATATGAACTGTTGTGCGAGTTTTATCAACAACAGCAACTCCCTACACTCCCTATTACATGCGCCACACTTTTTTTTTTCCTTTAAAAGCTTACAAGTATTTTCATAAATAAAACAAATTCACAATCAGAAATTTTCAGGACAATCTATAGTGGGGTTAGGAATCTGTACGGGGTTATAAATTTGTATGGGGCTAGGAGAAGCTATTCTATACTTTGTTGTCCGTCTTAAAAAAAAAAGTGGTATTTTTTTAAAAACAAATATTTTCTACTGGCAGTTGGGAATGTGCCGGGATGGCGAGTCCAGTGTGGCTCGAGAGACAATTCTCACGCGTTTTCGCTGATGCGTCACGCACCCGCACTGGGGGGCGAATTTTGTGTAACTCGGTGTGAAAAAAGCCTAAGTAAGTCAGATATCAGCTTGGAATTATTACAAAATTATGGTCTCGAATAGTGTTAATTAAATGTTTTACTCGTGAATTAAAGTTGTTTGGTTGACATGAATAGAACGAGGGCTTGGCGGCGCAGGTGTTCGTGTGCCGCTCGCTCGCCAACCTGTACCTGGGCTCGGCGGCCCAGGAGGACTGGGCGCTGGCGCACACGGGCGTGCCCGTCGTGCTGCTCGACTCGGGCGAGACGCGCTCCCGCCGCCGCCGCCGCATCCAGCTGCTGCTGGCCGAGCGCGGCACCTGCTTCACGCTGTGGCAGGACACGGTGGACAACCTGAGCGCGTACCGCGTGGCGGGCGAGGCCTTCCACACGCTGCACGAGTCGCGCGACCACCGCCGCCTCGCGGGCCTCAGCTTCGACTGCGCCGAGGCGGCGGCCGAGCTGGGCGCGCACCTGGAGCGCCTCACGGCCGACTTCAGCAACATCAGCCTGTCCGTGCCGCGGCGCGGCAAGAAGGCGCAGAGGCAGCGCGGACCGGCGCCGCCGCGGCCCTCCAAGGCGCACATCTCGCAGCCCTGCTGCTTCCAGCACATCACCAGCGTGGGCGCGGCCGACCGCGACCGCTACCTGTCGCTCAGGTCGCTGGTGGCGCAGCCGGCGGCGGCCAAGGGCGACTCCTGCCGCTGACTCACCCGCGGCCCTCCAAGGCGCACATCTCGCAGCCCTGCTGCTTCCAGCACATCACCAGCGTGGGCGCGGCCGACCGCGACCGCTACCTGTCGCTCAGGTCGCTGGTGGCGCAGCCGGCGGCGGCCAAGGGCGACTCCTGCCGCTGACTCACCCGCGGCCCTCCAAGGCGCACATCTCGCAGCCCTGCTGCTTCCAGCACATCACCAGCGTGGGCGCGGCCGACCGCGACCGCTACCTGTCGCTCAGGTCGCTGGTGGCGCAGCCGGCGGCGGCCAAGGGCGACTCCTGCCGCTGACTCACCCGCGGCCCTCCAAGGCGCACATCTCGCAGCCCTGCTGCTTCCAGCACATCACCAGCGTGGGCGCGGCCGACCGCGACCGCTACCTGTCGCTCAGGTCGCTGGTGGCGCAGCCGGCGGCGGCCAAGGGCGACTCCTGCCGCTGACTCCCCACCCCCACTGCAGCTGCTTCTCTACCAAAGTCTTATTTCCATAGCTGACGTGTTCGAGTCAAGTGAGAAAAGACACCGCAAGTGTATTATGATCTCTGTTGATAACATGCAGGATTATCACGTTCTCCGTTCTTAGTTAAATATTATATATTATATATTGAATGCATTTAGTTTAGCTGGGAATTGTAATCGTTTGGATGATGATTAAGTGCATTAAATGGCACCGCAAAAGTAGTATTAGTTCCTGCTACTGTGACTTTATATTGTGCAGCATTGATGTAATAGTTTATAAACGGATATAAATAAGCTTATATTTTTACTTCAATTTTAGTTAGAAAGATGACATGTCAATATAAAATATTATGTGTTTGTTGTATTTATCGTTCCGCACTGGTTGTATAAAGACTGGTTATATCAGACCGTGCTGTCCAGTGTTGCGACTGACGAACAGAAACTGGTACTATGAAATATATTTTTTTAAATAGTCAAAGAAATTGTTTCTTCTATAATTATGTTTTAGAACGGTACTATACTTTGCTGAGTGTATGCTACTAGGTTTTATTGTAAACAAAATCGAATAATTAAACCTGTCAAATGTGACAAACTTTCCAATTACTGTTTTCTGACTGTAACTGAACCTATTAATTTGTGCTTTGCTTTTTTAAATTATCTTGTGCTACTTATAACTGGAACTTGATCATTGCTTTTGAACTACTGTAGTAGTATAGTTTGGGGGCTCCGGGCACAGGGTCCAGGGTCCGGAGCCGGGAGCCGAACCACCGTCTTGGATTGTGACGTCACGGCTGCCATTTTGGACTCAAAAATTCCTCAAAATTACTCAAAAATGACTCAAAATGACTCCAAAATTCACGTTTTGAGGAAACATTTCTGGTTTTCTTCCACAAAAATTTTAAAATTAGGATTTCGAAAAACCTCATACTTTTGCCTTAGAAAGAACACAAAATCCTAAAAGAGGCTTAAGCATCCTTGTCTACAGCCTCCTATAAGCCTCTGACGTAATATGAGTATGACGTCACCGTCGAAATTTCCGTTACGGCCGCCATCTTGAAAATCTTTATTTATTATCCGAATTTAATGAAAAAAAATTAAAATTCATAAACAATTCAATTAATAAAATTTTAATAATTTTTTTATATAAAAGACTTACAATAAAAAGTCCTCGGTTCGAACCCGACGAGTGCAAAAAAAATGGCGACTGATCCTTCCCTCATAGTGACTGCTGGCAGACTGACCCCCACCACTTATGTTAAAGTATATATCGTCACCTAGTATGACGTCATTTCCGCCATCTTGAAAATTCTTAATTTTTATGATAGAAAAACGGGCAAAATTTTTAAAAATCTTTAAAAAAATTAATCAATCAAATTGAATAATAAAAATTTAATAAAATTTTACTTAAAAACCACTGTTGCACTTATCATTACGTTCGTCATCTTGGTTGAGCACGATGTGATCATAACACTTTGTTACGACCGCCATATTGGATCCTATTAATGTTGCATGTTTCGTTTGGCCGCTAACTTGAAAAACCGTAATATTTATGTTAGAAAATCAGGAAAAATTAAAAAAAAATTAAAAAAATTAATCAATCAAATTAAATAATAAAAATATTTTAAAAAACTTATGTTGCAATATTAGTTACGACCGCCATATTAAAATCTGTAACTTTATGCTAGAAATTCGGAAAAAAAATCCAAAAATTATAATACAATTGTTTTAATCACATTTTAATAAAACAATATTTAAAAACACACGCATTGATGCCCTCGGTTCCAACCCACTAAGAGCAAAAAAAAAAAAAAATGTCGACAGGCTCCTTCTTCCATGAAAGCCACCTGCCGAATGACCTACCAATACCATGGTATATATCATCAGCTGACATGATGACATGTCCACCATCTAGTTCTCGCCTGCTGGAGGCTACCATCTTGTTTTCGGCTCCTAGAGTGTGATGACGCCATGTTAGTGTAATTTTTACCCGCTAGAGTGCAGTAATAATTTATTATTACTATGATACCCGCCATCTTATCATTAGGGTGCCATTTTGGTAATTTATAATTATTTAGCTAGAAATTCGAGAATATTCCAAAATTTATCAAAATGAAAACATTAATGTAAATATTGAATCGATACATGGTTCGATCTGTAGACGAAGCTAAAAATAAATTTAATTTAAATACTAGTAAAGTGTCATGTTCGAGGAATAAAACACCACAAGTTCTTTTACAAACATAATATTTATTACATAATTTCTATTCTACTACAGGATCACTTGCAAAAGCCAGCAATCTTATAAACATTTAGCCCTGAATAGGCGTGAAATGACTAATTCTTAGCTCCAATCGGTTTATACTAGACAGAGACCAACCAGAACCTTTGCTGACAGTCCTCCTCTTCTTGACAGAGTTTCTGGATACCGTGTTTAACAGTTTGCTTCACATCGTCAGAACTGTAAATTACTGCAGCCGGTGTCTTGAATACACACTTGTTCACTTTTTCATCAAACGGATATGGCTTTCCATATATACAGTCCAACCACAAGTTATATTTCAAAGGTCCGTTTGTTGCTAAATCATCAGTAAGCTGATTGATTATGTTCTGTCTGATATCGTAAAGAAAATTACAAATGTCTTTCGACTCTCTAAGCGTATTTAGATAATAGTAGTCTTTCAATGTTCCACGAAATGCAGACTGCGCCAAGTAGAAGCCATTATCATTCACATGTAGTGCACCAATCACTGTCTTAAGTTTAGTTCCATGTCCAGATACCATACCAATCGTTTGCTGCAGATCTGTTTTTTTGCTTGTACACTTTCGTGTCTCCAATGTAAAGCGATGAGTCGAAATTTCTGCAGGTAGTTCAGCAGTGGGCGCACGGACTTCACCTTTACAGTTTTTCGCATGTCGTCGCAAATTATCAATTCGAGTAAACCATTCATGACACTCATCAGAGCATTCTCTCTTCTCGTGACGACGAGCATTGCTGTTGTTTGAGAAAATCTTGTCGCAGTAAGAGCACCGATGTTTGTTAGTTGTTGTCGAATCAACAACCATTGAAGTCTCCATCGAGGGCGAAACGTCGTTCATCGTGGTTTCCTGCACAGCCAGCTCTGAAGTCATTAAACTCTCTTCTGCTGGTGGTACCACGACTGTTGAAGTCTCCTCCAATGTTGACATCGTCGTTACCAACGGGATCTGCTCCTTCTTCGTCGCCGCTGACGTCAGGGTTTCCGTAGACGATGGTACATCCTCCATCGAGTTCGTCGTTAAAGACGGTAAAGATACCATCGAGTTCACAAGAACAGGTAATTACGCGACTTATGCACCAGAAGAAACAAACAAGGTGATCCTTACACCGTCGACGGTCGACGGTCATTGGCTCAATCAGTCATTGGCTCCAACTGCCTTTTGCTTCAACAGCGCCTATGACATTTGAAGCCAAAGGCTGTTGGTGTCAATGACTAATGGAGCCATGACTATTGGAGCCAATGAATTACTATTATTATTATTCAAGTTGTGAGATGACTACCAACAGCAATGAGCGGGGGTGGTAGCCACCATACATAAAAACAAACACAAAAAAATGACAATTAACAAATAGAAAACAAAAATAATTAGAACATTGACACAGACAAAGGACACACAATCTGAAGTTATACTTAGTGTAAATAATTTAAATATAAAGTAAAAGTCAATACAAAAGGAAATAAGTATAATGCATTACAACACAGTGGAATATACTACATGTGACTTTGGTAAATACAGTACATATAATATTATGTAGATAATTACAGTTAGTATCCATAGATTGATAAAAAAATTTATATTAATATATCTAGTATTAAATAATTTAGGGAAAAACCATTAGAGCATAAATATGATTAATTTTTGGATGCAGTAAAATAATTTTTTTAACAAGTTTTTCTCTCTGGTAGGTTGTAAGTGATTAACATACATATTGAAATTGTTAACAAGTCTAAAGTCTAGAACTAAAAACTGACGGATTCATAGACTTATAGAGACATTATGTCCTAACTTAACATTGACGATCGCATCCTACCGAGTTGAATGAACGTGAGAATGTACCTCCTTTTCGTTAAATTAGCTTTCGTTTTGTAGAATGTGCTTCCTTTTAATTGACGGTGCATCCAAAATGTGCTGCCTTTTTGATTGTGCTTCCAAAATGTGCTGCCTTTCTGTTGATGGTGCTTACAAAATTTGCTGCATTTTTGATTATGCTTCCGAAATGTGCTGCCTTTTCGATTGTGCTTCCAAAATGTGCTGCCTTTTTGTTGATGGTACTTCCAAAATTAGCTGCCTTTTTGTTGATGGTGCTTCCAAAATGTGCTGCCTTTTTCGTTGAATGGACTTCTATTTTTAATGTTGTTTTGACTCTAGTATTAGAGTAAATGGTTCTTGATTTGACTAGCGTATTATTCCATCTAATGCATGTATATAAGCGAGTCCTAGACAGCAGGTCGCTCAGTTTGTTACTGACGTAGACGGTGTAAGAATCACCTAGTTTGTTTCTTCTGGTGCATAAGTCGCGTAATTACCTGTTCTTGTGAACTCGATGGTATCTTTACCGTCTTTAACGGCGAACTCGATGGAGGTTGTACCATCGTCTACGGAAACCCTGACGTCAGCGGCGACGAAGAAGGAGCAGATCCAGTTGGTAAGGACGACGTCAACATTGGAGGTGTCTTCAACCATAGGCGTGCGCACGGTAGGTGCCACAGATGCCTTGGCACCACCATTAGGGTTAACGTTATTTTGTTTTTTACAAGCAGAAATAATACATACTTACAAAAATCCGTATTATTTCCAAAAAAAAATATGTTTTCCAATCGTGTCGAGTTACAGATACGTGCTCATAACACAATCAGTATCTCAATTATCAATCGAACCAACTATACACACGGAAACAAGCCAGTTGCAATTACTTGTGTTGTACACACGGGCCGCGGCTACTAAACTTATGAAATGTAAATACTTCTCATAGTTCTCCTCGAATTACATAGAATGCGCGCTCGGTGTCCACTGTTCACTCCACTCGGCAGGCGCACGGAATAATAGCCGCCGTCCGCCAGGGTTTATTTTAAAAAAAAAAAAGAGAGAGTTTAGATAGTTAAAGGATAGGCTTACTCGATGACTTATATGCAGTCGCCGATAAAACATTTTTGTTGTATTCCAAAAGTTAAAACTTTTGCCCACTCTTATTTGTGTATATTTATTATTTTAATATTTTACATATTTTAGGTATGTTATAAAAACGCCCTTCATTTGTTGATTTTAAAACTTAACATTTGAGAATGTTTTATCAAGCATTTATTTGGCGTCTTCAGAAAACATATAAGTATAGTTTTTCAAAGCCACGAGCATTAATTCCTGCAAACAATTATTGCAATTTACTTTATGGCTCTACAAAGCTTAAAACTGTAAATAGTTAAGTAGTTTTCCTGGTGATTATAACGTTCAAAGCCATAATTTGTCATAAAAAATGTTAAAATTTTTACATCTGTGTATTTAATGTTTTTGTTCGGAGAAACCTTAAATAGCACCATTTTGCGCTTTCAAATCAAAAAATTTTCCGGGGGAGGACCCCCCCCCCCCCCCGCATTAGGCTCGGGATCCGTGAATGACAGGGCTGTTGTGTAATCTGGCACCACCAATACTGAAGTCCTGCGCACGCCTATGGCAGGTCTTATATAAGGAGCCAGTACCCTAGTTTCAGACAAAAAGCTTAGGTTCTTTTACAATGGTATTTTTTATTTAGAATTATTTCACGCTTTTAAAAGTAAAAGTTGATTCTTAAAAAAACTGTTGAAAACAGCAAATTAGGTAAATTAATTTACTATAAATAAGGGGAATTTCACTAATATTCAGTAGTTTAAAACAACTTCTTATTTGGAAATGATATTTTGAGAATGATCTCAAATTTTAATATCCTGGTTTTAGCTACACATATGTGAGCACTGTATAATAAACGGAAATCTATAAAGCCAGAATATATTTTTAAAAAATGCCTCTTTCAAGTCATTTATCAGGCCAAGGATGTCTCTAAAAATATGAATGGGTGGCGTAAAGATCCACTCTTTGGCATTATCTGAATTTTAACCAGGATGCGCATGTTTTATATTTGCTTAAGAAAATTAATGATTATTATTTGTAAGATAAGTAGAACATTTAGAGTTGAGATCACGAAAAAATTATCCTTTTTGGAATGCCCTAGTCCTCTTTTCGACTCATAGTTCACAGCGGCAAATTAGTTCTACGGAATCATTATATCAATCGGTTTAGCATCGAAGCTGTCGTAATGTTCCTTTTGAATCGTTCTACATTGTTCGCTGATGTTCTAAGGCTCACCGTAACCATTCAGTTGAAGAATGGCTACTGTGACTTCAAATTGCTTCTTGGGAAAGTATGCGTGTCAGTGGTACTATTACCACTCACACATGGGAAACATGATTACATGTGCATTTGGTCTAGGAAATGGTCTTAAAACATTTGTCCTTATGGGGTGATAGAAACACGGTCATTGGTTTATCGCAAAAATGACTCTTTATTCTGAAGGGGTAGTGACAATAACAGCTTTCTAAGGAGGAAACGTTTCATACAGCTCTTCTTTCAAAGGAACTTGTTGTGGAGGAAACGGTGGTAGTTGTAGCTTATAGTAGGTAAGGGGACCAGAACTCTTGTTTCTCATGTGTGGTGATACCACTTGTAGCTGTTCGGAAGGATGAGTCTCATTCAAATCTTCCCTCGGAAAAGATGTTGATGATTGCAGCGGATCAATAGAAAAAGTCTCAAAGACCTCTTTCTTCGCAGACAATGACGATAAATTTAGGTATTCAGAAGAATACTTCTCAAAGACCTCTTCCTGCAGAGATGATGATGACTCATGCAGCTGCTCAGGAGGATATGTTTCATAGACCTCTTCCTTCAAAGGAAATGGAAACTCTTGCAGCTGCTCGTGACGATACGAATCAAATGCCCCTTCCCTTGAAGATGATGTTGAGGCTTGCAGCTGTTCAAAAGGATAAGTCTCGTAGACAACTTCCCTCAAAGGTGATCCCGAATCTTGCAGTACCTCTGGAGGATAAGCATCAAAAGTCTCTTCCCCTGGAGATAATGGTCCTTCATGCAGCTTGGGAGGATATTTCTCATAGACCTCATCCATCGAAACTGATGGTGAATCTTGTAGCTGCTCGGGAGGATAAGCATCAACATCCATTTCACTTGAAGATGATGTTGATGCGTGCAGCTGTTCATGTGAATAAGTCTCACAGACCTGTTTCTTCGGAGACAATGTCGATACATGTAGGTATTCAGAAGGATACTTCTCAAAGGCCTCTTCCTGCAGAGATGATGGTGACTCATACAGCTGCTCTGGAGGATATGTTTTATAGACCTCTTCCTTCAAAGGGAATGGAATCTCTTGCAGCTGCTCGGGAGGATAAGCATCAAAGGCCCCATCCTTGGAAAATGATGTTGAGGCTTGCAGCTCTTCAAAAGAATAAGACTCGTATACCTCCTCCCTCAAAGGTGATCGCGAATCTTGCAGCACCATGGGAGGATAAGTGTCAAAAGTCTCTTCCCATGGAGATAATGGTGCTTCATGCAGCTCGGGAGGATATGTCTCATAGACCTCTTCCCTTAAAGATGATGGTGAGTCTTGCAGATGCTCGGGAGGATAATTTTCAAAGGCCTCTTCCCTCAAAGATGATGGTGAATCTTGCAGCTGCTTGGCAGGATAAGCATCAACAGCCCTTTCCCTTGAAGATGATGTTGATGCTTGCAGCCGTTCAAGAGGATAAGTCTCGTAGACCTCTTCCCTCAAAGATGATGGTGAATCTTGCTCCTGCTCAGTAGGATAATTTTCAAAGGCCTCTTCTATTGGCGATTATAGTGACTCACGCAGCTGCTCGGGGAGATAGGTCTCACATACCTCTTTCCTCGGAAACGATGTGTCGACTACCAGTTGTTCAGGAGAATAAATATCAAATGTCTCTTACCTTTGAGAAAATGGCGATTCTTGTCGGTGTTCGGGAGGGTAAGCTTTAAACACCTCCCTTACTTCTTTCAGATAGGTAAGCCGGATGTTTCGGCTTTGAGTGATGTCGTGGAGCCAATAGGGCGTAATTGAAGCCAAAACGCACCACGTCCTTTGCAGTAACCTAAGGCCAGAGAGGCTGGCTGTCAGAACTGCTGAAAAGGTTGATTTCTTAAAGCTGATTTTCTGAAACACACATACATAAATTGCACTATGAATTCAAAACTGTTACTGTCATTATACATTATTATGAGCTTTACTTAATTGAGGAAAACCGATAACTGATTCGTGATTCACGAAAATGGTCAGGTGTGTGCTTCAAAATTTAATAAAAGCTAGCAGTAAGTTAATGCCTCAGTTTTGTGATAATTTTAGTGTCAATCAACTAAAACGCTAATGAAATTATCCTGTTGGCGAAAATCACTATTTTCCTGTTAAATCTGTAATTTAATAACATTGATGTGTGTTATAACAAACTAAATGGGAATATAATTTAACTTAACGCCTATAACATATATATTCTTCTACTTATCACTTGTTTTAGATTCGACCCGTCAAACCAAGCTACAGCACTGGACCCAGTAGTGTCTTGAGTTGGTAAACAGAGCATATTAAAATGTTAAATATCATTTGAAACATTGTTTTTATAGTCATGTCATTTTAAGCATTATCACAAGAAAATAATAATAAAATGGCTTTACATCCGGAAAATAATCTGAGTGGACCATAATGAATTCATTTTAAGCTACCTATTAGTGCGTGGAATTTACCTGACTAGAAATACTTCAGTGTGACAAGCATAAGCAAAACAATGTCACCTGATACTGCTTGCAAGTGATGAGTTAGTATGATTTATCGCGAAAATGATAAAAGACAGCTTAATTTTACAAAAATCTTACGGGCAAATTAATTTTAAATAATTTCTGTAGCTAATTTTTAATCCCCGGGTTGGAATAATTTTTAACAGAGTGCCATTTTTTCAAATGCGTAACGTTCTATCAAAAGTAGTACCGAGGAAAGTGGAACTTAGGTAAAACAATAGACTCGCTTTCTGGAGGAATCGGGTTTGAATACTAAAACATAGATTCTGATTCAGGTTTTACAAGTTTTCCTGAAATCACTCTAAACAAATCCTAGAATAGGTTTTTTTACTATAGGCCAATGCCGATTACTTTCCCCTGCTTCCCTGACTTGCATTGTGTTTGTCTGTTTGCAATGACCTCTTTGTTGACGAGGGAAGAACCAAAATAAACGAAATAATTAAATAAGTACAACTTTCAATTGTACATGTACAGATTTTCATTGGCCCATTCATTAGCAGGAATACTATAAATACTAGATAATCAAAAAAGTAATTTTTTTAACATAAACCAGTATTGTGAAATCAATCACGCAGTAAAACTAACATGTGGAATACCACTTTCTCTACTCACAAAAATAAATAATGCAGCCCCGTATGGCGCCTTGCGGCAGACGATAATTAATGATCTTCGCATCCGTGCGCGGTTATCCGACTAACTTTTGATCTAAAACCAGGGTATGAAAGGCTAAGGATTGTGATACCTGGATGACGACATATAAGAGCTGCCAAATTTGATCCTCTGGAGGTCTGACGTGGATTGCGTTAGTGATAAACTAGTGGTGCCATCATCTTCAGATCCCATGCTGTGCTAAAAATAATCCTGGTTGGTATATTTGGTTGTGTTCCTCGTTACACCAAACTCTCTTCGGGAATATAGAAGTGTAGCGATCAGACATTTAAAGTAATTTCACTGGCAAAAAAACTTTGTTTGATATAAACAGTCGAGTTTACGAAACAGTTTGTTGGGTCAAGTATATATTCCCTTCTAAAAATACAACAAAAAGTATAATTATTTCGTAGGTTTTGGCTATGGTAAAAGTGAAGTGTTCACCAACGTTTCGTTTGATATTTCAGCACTCATCATCAGGGTAAAAGTCTCCTGAGACTCCTCGCCACGAATATTTTATTTAAGCATACAAACTTTTCATTCAGTTTAAAGGATTCGGATCTAGGTTCATCGAAAGTGCAAATGTTAAGCACATTGTCGTTAGCCGACAATATCTTCTTAATATTCTTCAACCACGGCGTCCGAAGGATATAAATCATTCCATTCTACATCCAGGGATGTCAGGCAATTGTTGGTTCTTTTTTGATTAGCTTTTATTAGCTTCATACGTACGTATGTTAGTATGTAACGGAAACTTTGAACATGTTTTGTCCTCCTTCAAAACGTCAAATTAACTCGAAATTTGGCGTACTTATCAAGGACCGATGACAATTCTATATTTTGAACAGTTAGACCCGTTTACCTTACTAGGATAATCAGGATTAGCGATTTTTTTCTTAAACTGGCAGTGTCTTTGAACCAAGACCAAGTAGGGACACTATCAGGCGTCCCGAACACTTATTTCTCGGATAAGTTACCGACTTTTAATAAGATGAAATTTTCGGAGAGGGAACCTGATAACCAGCTATCTCTTCCAAGGGAGGCAGCAGGCGCCCAAATTGCTCATTTCTCGGATAAGTTACCGACATAGAATTATACATGAATGACTTCCCGATTTTATTTTAAATCATTGATTTTCATATTAGGATATTGCAAATTTTGTGTACTTTAGTTCATCAACACCAAAAAATAGAAAATTTGAGTTAATAATAGTGTAAATAAGAAAAATATCTTATTTATTGCAAAAAAGCGTGGGGTGCTTGTTAAGATATTATCAAATGATAATTCTTCTACGTATATCTGTCAATAAAATATTTATAAGTAATGACACCATGAACCCCCTAATTTTTTTTGCAATAAAATACATTTTTTATTATTTACACTATTCTTAACTAAAATTTATTAAAATTTATTTTCTATTTTTTAGTTGATTTTATATGAAAGCATATTTTTAGTTTGTTAAAACGATTATTATTAACTCCTAAGTACATTGAGAATGTTTACCTTGCCATTGGTTACATCCTCGTGATGATTATAGTTATTATTATACTCACCCGTAACTCCTGGGTATACTGTGTGTTGTCACTGTCGGCATCGGCAGGAGCGAAGGCATCAGGGATAGAAAACGCTTCTAAATCCTGCATCGGAGGTGAAAGCACCGCTTGATACTGGTCGCATGTGGCCTCTACTTCCGTCTCTTCTGTGTGACGGCTAGGAGACTGGTAATCAGCGAATAACCCCTTAACGCATTCCACTTGAGGAGCCGTTGAATACAAGAGCATTTGGTTGTGGCAGGTCACCAGTTGTGCGTCACCAGGTGTTGATGCACTCTGCATCTGTTCACGAGTCGACGCAAGCAACATCTCTTCCATCAGAGAAACGGGTGAGAACTTGTGTTGTTGTTGGGAAGATGCTAGTGGCCCATCACGCAGCAGGGCACTGCTAGAAGACGGCACGCCCTGAGGAACTGAGCCGTGCAACTGGTGGTCGGCGGGTATGATCACGACCTCCTCCAGGCCATGGTCGGGCCGACTGGCGCAGCGCGCTGTGGCGGGGCAGCCCCGGCCGGCGCAGGAGGCCAGCATGCGCCACAACTGGCGCAGCAGCCACAGCACGGTGACCAGCAGAGGGAGGCTGACCAAACCAACCAGCACGTACACCATCTGCAACACAAGACACGCTTCATCAACACCACTGACTCCGGTCTTAATGACCTTGTTAACGTAGTTGCCGGTGTGCACATCTCATTTTGGGCCACACCAATGTGTGAACTAAAGTAACTAAAGGAAATAGGGAAAAAAAACTTTTCTGGACTATTGCAAAATATTCATTTGGAAACCAGAAATACTTTGTAATACTACAAAAAATGTATTGCAACCATGTTTAACACATGACTATGGTTATTTTTGCATACATGAAATACATTTTTTTCTAGATAATACTGAATATTTCTTACAAAAATTTACACATAATTTTATTTATATTTGATGTTTTATTCAAGCATTCATGATGGTTCTCATACTTGAAGCCAATTCACAAAGCTTAATAATATTGTATAGGCCATACGATCTAGTAAAGTCGTCAAGCCCAAGGAAATGTTTATTCACTGTGTTTGTGTTTTTGTTTTGTAAATGGAACAGACATTCATGTAAAATAGCAGATATTTGTACACTTGTACATTTAAACGAAAACAACTGTATCATTACAAAATGGGTTCGTAGTAACACTAGGTTTGTATTCTTACCCGGGAATTTATGCCCGGTGTTGTCCCAGTACCTTCAATAGATAAAGTATTTTGTAAACCGTTCGCTTAATAGCTTTCCAGAATTAAATGCGCACATAAACAAGCGTAACAAAACAAAATAAAGTACTATTATTGAATGATCGATTGTCTGTACCATGGTTTAAAAATTATGCTTGAATAAAATATTAAAAAAGTATAAAATTATGTGCCGATTTTCGAGAGAAATATTCACAATTATCTCAAAAACGTATTTCATACATGAAAAAGCACCCTTAACAATTTCATATTCAAAGTTACAATATATTATTAGAAGATATTACAAAAAAAAATAATTGGATCAGGTTACCAAAGAAATCTTTTGTAAAAGTACAGACATTTTTTATCTCTGTAGGTGAGAAATGATTATCGTGGAGCAGCATCTGACCTTGGTGTGAAACTCCTCCAAGTTGTGAAAATTCCTTCTCCAAACAAGCCGGGTTTGGAACGAATAATATCTTAGCGAGAGGCGAGGCGTGCTTTTATCACGTGCAAATTGTTTGATTAAAATTTAAATAATATTCACGTTAAAAAATAAGTCAGCTAAAATATTATTTTTTCCATGCTAGTCATTATTTAGTTACTTTTATCAACAGATCGTAGCCCCGTTCCAAGCCAATAAATAATCAACACAAGCAGGTTACTAGTTTTTGTACATAAAACAATAATTCTGATTCTAACCACGAAATGATATAACATTTCTGTACTGAAAGTTCTATCAATTTAACAATTTAAATCAAGGAGCATGTGGCGCACAGATTCCTCATTGACTGGTGCTGTCGTACAATCAAGAAATTTTTCTTCCTGCAACTCATAGCGCTTGGTACATCTGAATTTTAATGCAGTATTTGTTTGTTATTTCATTACTAGTGGGTATGATTTTTCTGACATTTAAATGATATTTAACAAAAAATTGTGAGCGAGTTTTTAGTACTCGCCAGATATGTATGACATCTAATCTTAGTAACGAGAAAATTCACGTGTTCTTGTGTTTAAAATACACTTATGATATGAAACTCGCACACGAAATTTAACGTGGAATTCTTATAAATATTGTTAAGCGTAATACATATACACATATTATTATTTTTTTTAATTGTGGAAGTGAATCACGCGTAGTTTCCACACACGCCGCTAGAATTTGTTGCTAGAGCAGCTACGTCGACTACCGAATTATTCGATTTGCAGAGCGAAATGTTAACCTATATAAAGAAACGGCTCTAATAAATGCCAAACAAGATTTTAAAAATTACTAAACTCTGGCTGATTTTCGAAAAGGAATTTTATCACCCTAATAAAATAGCCATTTTGTTAAAAATACATTAAACAGTTAACACTCTATAAATCTTCTTTTTTGCTTTGTTAAATTTGGTTTCCGTTATTCTCCACAAATGTCAGCATAGCGGTTACAGATTTCCGTTCCATGCGACTTCCGATTCAAGTAATTACTCCTACCAAATACAGTATACCGAGAGCTAAGATACACAATAAGAAGTGTGTGTTTGGTTCACATCGGTCTACACTGACAGTGCTGTTGGCAAATGGCGAGTACGGGCGCAGGCGGGTCAGCTCAGTCTCTGTGACTCTTGGCCGGGAGGGAAACAGCACGCGGCTCTGACACGGAAACTGAGTGACAAATCTCGTTTGTGTAGTTTCATTTAATTATTTGGTGGTCTTATTTGATTTATAGTTAACAAATCGTTCATTTGCTTACGCAAGTTCCCCTTGAGATTCTCTACCTTTTTTTCTTCAAGTGCTATTTATTCATATGCTTTACTCCAGAGTCCAGACTTATTGACCCATGTAATATAAATTGGCATCGGAATACGACTTGCATTGCACATTCTTTTTGTAAACGAAAAAATAAATATAAATGTAAAAAATACAGATATCCGTAAATTTATACATTTACACGGAAATAACTTTATCACTGCCAAAAAGTGTGTGTATAGTAGTACTGGGTTCGTATTCTTACCCGGGAATTTATGCCTTGTGTTGTCCCAGTACCTTCATTTGCTAGACGTATTTTAAACCGATCTCTGAATAGCTTTGCAGTATTAACTGCGCGCATGCAAATATTCCAATTGTGAAACATTAGATAATCTTTTCCATGGTTAGAAAAAAAACCATTATTCCATCTACATTAACGACATCTAACTTGTGAACTGGTTTCTTAACGATATTTTGTAAAAGTTTAGACTTTTTTTTAAATCTGCGCATCGCTCAAAACCTAGGAGAACACGCCGGCCGCGATGTCGAGCACGGATGTTCCTTCGATGTTGATCACACTGCCAGAGCTGACACGACACGGGGCAGGATGTTCAGCTGCCTCACGGAACTGCTGTCCGGTGCACGTGGACGGTTGTGCGTGCCCTGCTCGACGACCCTGGCTCGAGCTCCGCTCGTCGCACCACCAGCCTGCCGCGGCGCTCACCAGTGTCCGGGAAGTGTCCACAGTCTCAGAGTCCCGGCACCCACGATCAGTACTCACCCCCGCTCCCCCGCTGGCCCGCGGGCTGGCTCGCCCGGCGATGGCAGCGCCAGGGAGCTCCACCACCGGACTCCCGCTGAAACAATGCTTCCGACCTCAGGGGCGAGGCATTTCCGTAGTTCAGGCGCGGTGGGAAACCACACACAGAAACAAATATTTCCCTGTACTTTCACAAAAGATTCCATTGGCAAACAGTTGTCAAGAAATAACTCGTAATCCTGCAAGAAAGATAATGTCACTTTTGTACGACACATGGTTTGATTATTTTTCGAGATAATACTAAGTATTCAATAATGGGGATAGTTTGATTTTCATATGCTTATCAACATGCGCAGTTTCTTCTGTTAAGCAATTAAGGGAAAAGTATACATATAACTTTAACTAATGGAGGTACTGGGACAACACAAAGCAGGAGTGCCCGGGAAAGAATCCGAACCCAGTATTACTGCGAACACTATCTTGAAGTGATACAGTTGTTTTCATGTAAATTTAAAAATATCTGTGATTTAACAAGAATTTTTCTGTTTCATTTAAAAAAAAATACTTTGAAATGGCAAATATACCGGGATACGCTATCACTTTAAGGCGCCGTCTGCCCAGGCGCACATACCGTGTGCAGAGCTTCAGAAAAAACTACGTAGTTTCAAAACTACTCAAGATGTCTGAATGTGGTCTGTTTACGAAATGCATTTAAGAATTCGCTGAAGGCCGAAAATTACTTTTTGATTTCTGATTAAATTTATAAACTGTATTTTTAGAATATTGAAAATGGCAAAAAGGCGTGTTTTCAGAATAATTTTAGTCGTAAATAACCGGCACAGATTCTTGAATGCACTTAAAAGATTTGCAAAACACCTTTATATTAATTTCTCCACCGTATAATGTTACGGTCACCGCTCAAATTTCACCGTTTTCCTGTGACGACAAGGAGACTGCACGCCAGTTCAGAGCCTTATGCTTAGAGGCTATACCGCACTAGAAATACGAGATAGCGTCGCACTTATCATCTTGCCTCACTTATACATATAGGCCTACATTCCCGTTAACATTGAACCATTTCGGGGAATATTTGACCACCACGCTGCCCTGTGAAGAAGGACCCGTAGGATTAAATTTATCAGATGCAACAGTCTATACTATAACAGTTTCTACACTTGAATGGCCTTCGTAAATGCATCGCGCATTATTTGACAGGAATTCCCCGACAAACACCAAACCATGTGCGACCCGGAGAGATGGTTGAAGACGATGAAGACATCGTCGACTTGATTATGCACACGTTTGTGAAGTATAGCCTGACACGATGAGATATCGAAGAATTTGCAGGTCTCAATGTTTTGTTTTGACGTCACGTTAAACTATCGTTCCTTAAAATGACTTTACGCCTGCACGCACGATAAAATGTCCCGTTACGCACATTGTTCCGTTAAGCTGTGTCCCGTTACGCTCATTGTACGCTTGCGTTGCAACTATCTCTCTTCCACTCGATTGGCCTATGCGTCCGAGGAGAATAAAGACAGCGGCAGCACACAACTTACATCTACACGTGAACTGTTTCGTCGACTGTTTATAAAGTTAAGTTAAAAGTTAATGTGGTTTTCATTGCTTATAATAACAACAATTTCGCCAATAAAGGTTAATTAATCTTGCATTTAAAAAATCTGAATACTAGTATAATTTCAAGTATTTATTCTTTTATCAAAAAGAAAAATCATTCAATTTTATTTATAAATTATGCAATCATTTCATCAATGTTTTGTTATGACGTTGTCACGTTAAACTATCGTAGGTAAACCAACTTTGCAGACAACCAATTTTTTAAAATTATATTTGGATTGTAATCATTTTATTTCTTTTTATACAAATGTATTAAACATACATATTATTTATACCGTATGTACGTGATAACTTAGGACAAATGCCCCTCCAATAAATAGAACAATGATGATCTTTTTTAAATATAATAAATTTCGTTAATTAACTCATAATGTCGCATTCTAAAGAAGTATCTCATTTTCCCGCGAGTAACAGACGTATATAATGATAGGAAGCGTTTCTCTGAGACCGCCTGGTGATATGCAACTCGCTGAACACTTTTGTGCACGTAATTGCGCACCCCTAGGCGTTAATGAGTCTACCTGCAGTTCATAAACAAAAGATGCCGTTTTCCATGACTATTATTTCGTTTTTTGCGACTTATAGCTAATTTGGTATGTATATATTATGCACAGGTAATACAACACTGATGATATGTGCTTTATAATTGAAGTTGTCAACTACAAAGTTTTTACATAGGAAAAAAGAGCATCATTTTAAGTTTTTGAGAAAAAATATATTGTTGTAGTTTTTGATACTCATATCCACATCATAGGTATTTTTCATTATTGTTTTATCTTTTCCATAATTTACATATTAACAGATTATTGTACAGGAAATAACACTCACAAAAGCTAGCTTGTGTTTGAGTGTGAATAGTATGCTTTATGTTTACGTGCATTATTATTATTATGGATACGATTTCATAGTAAAATAACATTTAATACATGCGAATTGTTTTATACTTTAACATTCTAAAAAAAAGCCAGTATTGTAGTTTTTAAAAGTATATAAAATTAAATTTAATTGAAAAAAATAAATCTTAATTATTATCAGAGAAATGAACTTCCTTATTATGAGAGAATTTACTTAATTTAAAATATTCAGCTATTTATTTACTTATAGTTTTGTTACTTACATTTTGTAACTTTTAAATAAAGTAAAAAATTAAAATTAAGGTACTAAAATTTTTGACGTGTAACATCTTAGCTCTCGGTATACAGTATTTGGCGGGAGTAATTTCGGGAAAGGAACGGAAGTCACATGGAACAGAAATGTTTAACCAGGTGCTGCCATCTGTAGCGATGGCGTGAACCAAAGTTTACAAAGCCATATGACAACCTTATGGTACTAACGGTTTAGTGAATTTTAACAAGTTGAGCAGTAATTTAATAAAATTCCTGGTCCAAAGCCGGAGATAAAGTACTTTTTCAAGTCTTTTTCTTTTTTATCGGAGCCGTTTCATTATATAGTTTAACCTTTCGCCTTGGTAACTGAATGATTTGATGGTCGACGTAGCTGCTCCGATAATGCATTCCCCAAATAATGTCGCTGAAGACACTAGTTTCGAATAGAAATCACGCAGGACATTATTTTAAAGAATTCTCGTTAAATTTTTATCTGATTTTCTTATTTTTTATAAGTGTATTTGCAACACGTGAACACATTAATTTGATCGTTACCTAGGTTAGATATTACACGTTACTAGCAAGTATTGAAAGACTCGGTAACATTTCCCCCCCAGTAAAAATAGTGTTTTAATTGTTACATCTTTTAACTATACTTCGCCCCAAGAAACAAAAAGTCACCCTGGCGGAAAAATACTAACTATACTGAAGTTGTACAATGTGTGCAAGATTGTCTACCCGCCAGGGATCCTCTTTTTTACTTTTTTTTTATCTCGTCGTGCAGAATTTTGATATTAATGGTTCATGGGAAGATTTAAAAAATACTTTGTTTGCCAACAGTGCTAACGTGCTACAGAAGAATAAAAAATTCAAAACTATTCTTCTTTCTGATTTTTAAGTACTCCCTAGCAGTCTTACGCATCTTTTAAAAGTAGTCAATTGAAAACTAAAAAAATAGCGTTAAACACGTTACACAAGGAAATGTAATGGAGAAATGTTGCCAAAATATTTTATTATAGTAGTGCAAATCAAAAGTCTTATATTTCCAAAGGAACTTTTGTGGAACGTGCAAAAAAAAATATGCTTTCACTCCAAGTCTACCAAAATTTGAGAAACTATGATTCAAACTGCTTCTTCACTTAAACGTTTAGTATTCTATAAGTAGGTATTGTAAATATTCTATACTTGTATTTGTAAATCTACAACAAGATATTACTGATACTCTCCTCAGTACTATGTTTTTAAAAGTGAAACTTTTAATGAATTTGTCCTCACAGCATATTGGAATGTCGTGACAGTCGTACTTGATAAGCATTAAATTATACTCTAGTCCTACTCACTATAATGCAGCTAGGTGAGACACTAGAGACACTAGAGACACTAACCTTAATTTCCAGAGGAGGTGGGCTGACATTCTATCCTGGTCATCTTGATTTCTGTTTTTTAGATTTTACCCTAAATTTCTCCGGACAAAAAGCTGGGATAGTTTCTTACAATATGCAATGTTGCTGTTCTGTTTGGGAGTGTTATGTATCATCGTCTATACACTGTAAATTTCTTTTGTAAATAGATCAGTCATATTTATAATAAATTATGGATATTTTTACTTAGTACATTTATATTAAAACAGCTGTATCACTTCAAAAAAGTGTTCGCAGTTATTATTGATTTTCCCGGATTATAACCCGGGCATTTATGCTTTGTGTTATCCAGGTAACTTCAATACTTAAAGTTATTTATAAATCGTACCCAGAGTAACTTTCCAATATTAACAGGTGCATAATAAGCATACTAAAACAAAATAAGTCAATTTGGTTGATTATTCTATTATCTTTTCCTGGTTAAAAAAATGCATTAACGAAACATCAAATAAATATAAAATATGCACCAATTTTCGTAAGAAACACTCAGTATTATCTTGAAACACGTATTTCATACTATTTTTTGGCACCTGCTTTCCAAAGGATTCTTTTGTAAAAGTTAAAAATATATTTTCCTTCTGAAATGACTTCATTGTCGACATGATTTAAATTTAAAAAAAATTAAATTTATAACTGACAGCGTAATTTCAGTTAATTTTATGTTTAAGAGGTTCTAATAACTGAAAGTCAGTGAATTTCTCTGAGAAACAATATTCAATCATGGGAAATTCGCTGAAAGAAAAGTAGAAATCACTGCGAGTCACTGAAATAATTACAAGCAATCACTGATTGAATAAAAAAAATTAAATGGTGATTTGCTGTTTTTTTTTTAATTTGAGTGAGTGCGATTAACACTCAGTGAATCAGAGAACGAAGCTTACGACTCATGTGAACCGAGCTTAAGGCGGTAGATCCTAAACAATTTTGATTCTAATATTTCGAGCTTTTTGCCCGTGATTTTAAATAAATTCATGTTATAATCATATATAATTGTTTATGAAAGGCTTTTCTTGCTAAAAAGTCATTGATTAATGGTGATTATGAACTTAATGGTCAACATTTGTGTTAGTCCTAACAGTTACTGAAAGAATAGAATCGTGTGGCATACAGTTATGTAGTGGCCGTCTTGAAGCACTTTACTTTTAGTATATTATTTATATATCAATAAAAAAGTAATTTTTCCAAAACACTGAAAAAACTTAAGTTCTATTGGTTTAAGTAAAACTTTTATTGTTTTATTCATGGTATACTAAAAATAAAGTGTTTTAAGATGAACTTTCCATACGAACGGTTAAATCCAAAGCGCCATACCACATGATTCCATGGCTTTCTGTACCTGTTACGATTGATATAAATTTTTGCTATTGAGTTCAAAAAAAAACATTAAGTGTATACATATTAACTTACATTTTTTATAAAAATATAAATGATTAAACTATGAATTTATTCAAAATTATGTGCAAAACACGAAATATTAGAAGCAAAAAAATTAAGAATTAGGTGCTACGAGTTTGACTTACTTTGCTGCCAATTTCGAGAAAGCTTATGTTTTATGCGTGCTCGGTAACAAGTCACTAACTAACTAACTAACTAACCTGTAAAACTGCGGCGTCGGCATGCACGTGCAGAGTTCAGCAAACAGTACATCGATTATTACAAACGCACAAACGCGCAATATTCTTCGCATTTTTTTATCCGCTCTCACTGCAACACGAATAAATCGCCTTTGCAAAATGACCAGAAATTGGTTTCTATAGCTTTGTTTGGAAAATTCCATTGTTAAAATATTTGGCCAGAGAGATTGTTGGTAGCAGCCCAGACTGCATTTAGATAGACGTTTCTTACAATGAAGCTTTTCAGAATAATAATTCTCAAAGAAATCCAAAAACAGTATCAGAATAGTTACTCACGTAAGTTCAGTTTAGAACAAACTTGAGCTTTTAAATTTAAATATGCCTCAATAGTAAGTCTCAATATTCGCTGTTTTACTAACCAATATAAAATTTACAATTTCAGAAGGAATGATATGTAATGCGTATGGGAATGATACCGTAACTGGTTCAGGATATATAAAATATAAAAATTAATTAAAACAACATAAATATTTTAAACATTCCCATATTTATCATATTTTAGCCAATTTTTACGTCTTCGATATTTATACTCTAATACACTTACGTAGAGTTCCCGAAATGATCAATGTAACAGTAATTTAGTTTTTTTAGCGAATTTGTTATTGAACACCCATAGATTTTGTCCTACAATCGAGTGAGATGTGATAAACACATATCTTAGTACATTCTTCTTTAGGTGAAATTCCTACTTTTGTAAATTAATTAAAATGCGTAAAAGAACTTGTAAGTTTCCCAAACATCAACCTAAAAGGAAGCTTACATTTAATACTTTTATTTAAAACCATGTTCGGTTACTTTACTGTCAAAAATGAAGAAAATACTAGTATCAATGGAGTGGTGTCAAATAAAAAATTAAATTTTTTTATGGTGGATACGATGGGGTCTACATAAAATTTAAATACAGTAAGAAAATCCAAATCATTGTAATACATAAGCAGTACATATATCTGAGCTTTCAATGATTTAATGTCGCCATGTCGTTGGAATGCAATTCAATCATCCTTTATGTTGATATGTTGAATATAGCCTAGAGGAAAATGTCTGCATTTTTTTTAAATCTTACGTATAGATACATTATTACTAACGACACTGAAATTTCCCGGATTCTTTTGGTTGCAAGGTAGACTGCAAACATGCATGCCTTTGCATTGCTTTGATGAGTGAATCACAATTGTTTGTACACTCCCCTCTGCGACTAAATAGCAGTAGAGAGACCGAACCACATTGCCCTACTACAAAAAAGAGGAGATTCTATAGTAGACGTTAGTGAATATGAAAGCATATGTGTGTATATCATACAGTAAACGCATCCGCATAATTTCCGAGTATACGCGAGGAACGTTCCAAAAGTAATATCGAAATTTTTTTGAAAGAGCAGTTGGTACTCTAGGTGAAACAATTGCCGTCTGCGGAGGAGTAATGACGCATGCGCAGACGGCCGAAGAAGAGAGAGTAGCAGCAGACCACAGTACCCGAGGTTATTCGAGTACAGATCACGAGGCAGACAGACATGTACTGACAACGTGGTCGCCAATGGAAGTGTGTGCTGTTATCCCAGCGTTGATAACCGCACTCTCGGGATGTCACTTCCAAAACAATGCTGAGGCGGAGCATACTGTGCGACAAATCCTTGCATCGCAGGGCACCGAGTTTCACCAGAGTGGTGTCTTCAAACTGACTGTAAGCTACGACAACTGTCTCAATGTTGGCGGAGACAATGTTGAAAAATAGTGCAAGGTGTATAGTTCATGATGCAATGGTGTATTTTTTTGGCAATAAGGTATCCGCGTGAAAAAAAAAAATACGAAACTTACTTTCAGAACGTCCCTCGTATATTGTTGTGCCTCTAGTTGTAAATATTACTTTATTTTCTACTCTGAAACCCTCGCATTATTCAGTGCGGCAGTCTCAGGGCAGGAGTCACAGGAATAAACGACGGTAAGAGACTTACAATTGTATTTGTACTTGTGTTTCCTGCCATCTACTGTGGGCTTCCTGCCAAACGTAGTACTGTTTGCCTTCTTTGTTGTGGCTATTTTACAACCACGGGGTTTTAAAGTAAAACACGGGTGGGCCGACAATAGAAGCAAAATGTGCTATTCATTTGTGTATTCAATCTATATAAAACAACATACACAATTAGCCGAGTTCTGTGCTCACTTTTTAAGGTGGGACTTCTAGACAAAATCGTCCATGGCTGTAAAACAGAAGCTTTGGTTTAAGTAATCTTGCACAAATAATATCCCTGGTCCCTTAAAAAGACACTTAAACTTTGTATAGCACAGTTGGTTGCAATACTTGAAACAAAATATTATTTTCTGGATTAAAAGACGGCACTTCGCCGTAGTTACTGGACAAGTAGAATTACATATCAAATAGTTCTTAAAAACCAAACCTATATTGATCATGCAAAGTTTATCTTGGCTCGGTTTTGAAACATTCTGTACATAAAATGAATATATTTTTTTAAAAGTCCAAGACGAGTGAGAGTCAGCTTAACGCCGACGATGGTACTGCCTGATATCTCTCAGTCACTGCGGGTGTTCCGGGCTAGTGGTGAACTCTTATGGATGACTCGTCCGTCTCGCTTGTTCAGCGAGTAGAGTATGCCTTCTTAGTGCTGACAGCCCATTGGCTTTCACTGAGTTCCTAGCGCAGGTTACACCTTCATTAACATTAACATTCTATTGGAGTTTCCTGAGTACCTGGAACTAAGTATACTATCTTAGTGTTGACATGACCCAGACGTTCTCCTAGTAGCTTGTAAAAATAATACTTTAACAGCGCCGACTGTCTCCTGATGTTCTCAGAGTACCTGGAGCAGAGTACACCTTTGTTAGCATTATCATTCTTTTGGAGTTTCCTGAGTATTGGAACACGGCATACTGTCTCAGTGTTGACGTTATTCTGGCGTTCTACGAGTAACTGGATAATACCAATATCGTTGAGGTCACCGTGGCCCATGAGGAAGGCAAGACGTCATGACGGTCTGTTAAAAGTGATGGTCATCTACCCCAGTTATCTCTTTATTAAAAACAATACAAGACTTTATCAATGAAATACAAGCAAAGAGTAGTTACATCACGATTTTCAGCTGATATAGATCTTGTGTGTGTACGAAGTTCCATACAAGCAACCGAGCAATACCGATCAAATTGTTGAAAGAAATGCTAAAAACATTTATTAAAAATATACATTCAAGCTTTTTAAAGGTTAAATGTAGAAAAACTGGTAGATTACACATGTTTTGTATAAACAGTTTGTTTATTTATTTAATCTTTATGATACCAACATGAAAGATTATTTTTTTTTACTTTCTTTATCTAAACATATTTTTTAACGATTGCACTCTAATAATAAAATACTACCACGGTTGTCAAAGGTTTTCGAAGTGCCAATACTATTAGAATATATCTATTCTCTGGATGATTATTTCAGTGGGGAAATCGATTTAATTTATTTTTATAGACTTGGTTTTCACTGTATGTCACATGATAAGACAAAGAAGATGAATACACGACACGCAGAAAAACAAGCCAAAATTAGCTGATGTCCAATTTTAAAATATATAGACACCCCTTTGGAATTCTCTGTGCTGTCTTTCTGTGTTCTCGTTGTGTTGTCAAGATTATCTGTTTTGTATCATAGTTGGGTTCATTGTTTTTCGCTGTGTGGTCCAAGATCGAAGTTTTTGTTTTTTCTGTTGTTACAATTGTCCCATCGGTTCAGCCCACTGTGTGTATCTTGCTATGGTATTTTTGCTTCCACGCAGAAATAAATTCTGTACTTTCACACAAGAATCCTTTGGAATCCAATTGCCAAGAAATATATTTTTTTAATACTACAAGAAATATATTATAAATTTGTACAACATATGGCTATGGTTATTTTTGCATACATAATATACTTTTTTAGAGATAACACTGAATATTTCTTAAGAAAATAGGTAAATAATTATATATTAATTGATGTATTCAAGCATATTTTATTAACAAAGATTATCCACCTACGGTGAATAATTTAGGCCTACTAAATATTAAGTAATAGATGTAAAAGGATACACACGAAATATAAACTTAAAACTGCATACAACATGATTATATTCTCGATTATATGCTCTTAGTTAATGCTAGGAGCTACATAAAAATTGGCTCTAAGTTTATAAAATTTTTAATAAATTTGTATTAATCATAGTATAAAAATTTTTAATAAATATATATTAATAAAAGTGTATATAAGAAAAAATGTATTTTATTTAAAAAAAAAGCGTGGGTTGCTTTTTAAGATATTATCGAAATGATAATCCTTCTGCTCATATATGTCAATATTATATTTATAACTATTGACACCTCACAATTTTTTTTTAACTAAAATATATGTATTCTTATATACACTATTATTAATTTGTATTTTTTTATAATTTTTTACACTATTATTAAATCAAATTTATTAAAATTTATTTTCTATTTTTTTAGTTTTGTTTTCTATATAAAGCGTGTTTTTTTTAGATTTTTTAAACTATAATTTATTTTCTACTTTTTAGTTTGGTTTATTTATAATTTAAAGTGATACTTCTGTATCGACGTATGAATGAAATTTAATGACAATGTAAAAAACTTGATAGTTATTACATCAATTTACTATTAAAGTAGATTTTCAATAGATATTAGCTGCAGTTAAAATAAAATCGATAAATATTGTTTTATTTCAGAAGTGTCACTAGATGTGGCTCAATTTTTTATTTATTACATGACTTTACTATTAAAGTGAATTTGAGTAGATATTGGCTGCTTCTAAAATATATATCCAATATAGCTTGTTGAAGAACTACAGTACTCAATAATTTCAATATCCTGCTATGAAAATCAATATATTCGGAAAGTCATTGATGTTTATTCTAAGTCAGCATATCTGATGGGTTGACATCCTTTGTTTGCAAATGTCTCACAAAAAATTTAGTTTCATTTGTTCCAGTCCGATTCCACTGTAAGTTTGCATGCAGTTGTACCAAACTACATTGGAGTATTCTAAGAAATGTTTTAATATTTCTATGTTATTTTTGTCTTCTTTGATTAGGAAACGTTCACATTCTTTTTAAAATCTTTAATCCACTGGTAAGCATTTGAGTTTCTGCCCGTGATTTTCTCAATCATAAAATCTTTTGCAATTTTCCCTAAATTTTGAGTTTCAGATATCGTTTTTGGTAAATATGTAGTGTACGGACTATCGTCAAAAAAATTTAAAAATCTGAAATAACTTTCATTATATGCTCTTTTACGTCCTCTTTTCATTACAGCCTGCGGAGATAAGAAATTCCAATTACTTTTGGAGATATCGCCGTTCTTATTTTGCAATACAAGACCTATGTAATCATTCGACCAGCGAAATTTTATATTTTGCCGTGTGTGCGTGAATGCCTAAATAACAGAAATTTTCCATTAGGTAAGGTTAGTTACATTATTAATACAATAAATAAACGGAAATAAAAAATAATATAAATTAATTTTACTTGATGTACCTATAGTTTTAAGTATTTATAATGTAACTGACCTGACCTAACAAAACGGGACAAAGGTAGATTAGGTCAGGTCAGCTACATTATAAATGAGTCATTCCGTGTGAAATCACCAAGTTGAGGTTGCTCGACTATTTTTAAAAAAATTAATATTTTTACCACATATAACCTTATCAATGGGTAGTTCAAAACCATATTCATTTTATTTTTGTGTGCCACCATTTTCAGTAGAGGCTTGTATATCTTCCCAAGTGCGTGCTCTAACAGTGGTTTGCAGTGGTTTCAATAAAAGGTCATTGTTGACATTGTATTAAAGATAGAAGGTTCTGGTCTTCACTGAAGTAAAGTAAACATTGTATGGTTACCAAAAATGTCTAGAAATAAAGATATAATTTTGTTTAACCTTATGTGAAATGACCTTGAAATTTGTCAAAAATGTTATAAAAATTCAATTTTGAACATTTTTTTAAAGTGACTTGGAGTTGGAACCACAGGGCAAATATTTTTTTGCAATAAGTATGGATGGCAGACTTTCCAGAAAAAATGAGATAATGTGTGGGTTTAAACTCCTTCCTGGTTTTCTGTTGCATTAAACTTCTAAAATTTTCATTTTTTTGAGTTTTTCAAGGTCAAATATCTCAAAAGGGGGACCAGGTAAAATTTTTCTGTTTCCACTATTTAGTACACCTACTGGTACTTAACAAATTCTGCAAGTTTCATTTTGTGGTTCAAACAGGTGTAGAAGTTACAGGCTTTGAAACTTGGGTAAAAAGTTGCATTTTACGTAGAAAATAAAAATTAACAGTGGCTCATGTTCACATAGTCTTTTAGTGATTTTACCTTTAAGTTAAAACAATTTGTAGTGCTAATAATAAAAAACATAAAACTCACCCTATTACATTATCCAGATTTGCAAACCACAAAAAAAAATGTCAGCTGCAACAGATTTATTTTACAAGTTTGACCCGCAGTTTCTGAGAGAGTTCTATATTTTTCTCTTCAGTTATATTAAATGTTCTACCTGTTATAGTAGTGAACTCTGTAGGTTTCAAAATGTCTAGAACATTCTTCATCTCCACCCATAAAACATCATCTTTTGTTTTACTGAAGCTTGTAGATGGACCACCTGGTGTGTAGAAGACCACCTTGATATCACTGTTTTCTTGAGAAACCTCACAAACTCTACCAATATACCATCTGTTATCATAAACACACACAACAATGTCGTTTACTGAGATGTCACTAATGTTAAAAACACCAGTAGTGCCATCAATTGGATATTCTTTGTGTTTCGTATCAAACGATGCTGAAATGATGCTGTATTGTATTGTTGATGTGTTCTTCGGTTTAAAACAATGTTGATCTCTAGTGCTTAAAATTCTTTTAGCATTATCAAACCTGCTTTTTAAGTGAAGATCTGCCTCCTGAACTTCTCTTTCTCCCACAAACACAAAATTTATTCCTTTTATGTTTTCCACACAAAATTGAAACATACTCATTGGTGTTATGATATGGCCTTCTTTCGGTCGCTGTAAACTTGTCTTAGCCACCAGTCGCTTGACAGTTCCACCAATACCATCACAAGGCCCCTTTCCATGACTTGTTGCAAAGAAATGCCACTCTGCTTCTAATCCAAAATCTTCTTTATGCTTGCACAAGTTAGAAAAATTGAACCTGTTCTTGTATTGAGCAGCCGATCCATCAGAAAAATAGGCAACTCGATTCAAATTAGGAATAAGGGACTTAACAAAGTGTATCAACTTTGTTTGGAATGTGTACACAGCAACTGTGTTATGATTCATACAGTCACTTATAACACAAAGGCTCTTAGTACACAAATTCTTAGCATAATCTCTGTAGTACACACAGAAGGGATGAATTGTGGCCTGAGAATTCATCCAATGATAACTCTGGATCTCATCTTGGATGATAAATGTATAGTTTTCTGAGAAATCCAGAATTATTACACATTCATCACTTTGTAGATTCTCTTTCTTACTTTTCAGAAATTGTGATTGACTCTGCGAGATGAAATGGTGTTTCTTCAATGCCATTAGTTTACTAACAAATTTCTCTTTGAATTCAGCATGTGGTTCTACTATCGTTACAAGGTTGCAATGGTCTGCTACTATCCACTGACTGTATGTGATATCGTCATCATCACTGACACCCTGCAATAGTTCATCTACTTTCAGGTTTCCTACTTCAGGACAATTTGGGCACTCTCCAAACATACAATCTTCACTATTTAAATCACACACAATATTTTCAAGAAGGACCTTCCAGTCATCTGTTTTTACTGCCATAGTCATTAGTTTGAAATTTTGGTGAATTGAACATACACAAACAGAATGAGTGCCACTAGCTCCTGCAAGGATGCACCACTTGGGACGCAGAATACAGAATGTAGAAAACCCAACCTTTACAGATTGATGCTCTTCTCTAAACTTTTGGTATAGTTCTTTTAAATTACACAGAATTAAACGTTTTTGCTTTAGTTCTTTCTTCCCATCATCAAGACGAACCGATTTTGTATCCTTCATTCCAGGACAGATTCTACTAACTTCATCGTTTTCATAAAATTGAACAACGAGATCTCTAGTTTCTTGAGGCAATTCTTTCCCTTTTTTCTTAGATGTGAGCTGTGGAATAACACCACGTTCCTTAACAATTTCACGTGTTCTTCTAACCAGATATTCGCTTACATCTAACTCATGTGCAGTTCTTTTCATTGACCAGCTTTTTGGCACTACACTAATGACTTGTATTTTCTCATTGTTGGATGTACAGGTCTTAATTCTTTTCTTGAGATTTTCAATATGAATTTCCATGTCTTTTATTGCAGTATCAGCTATTTCTTCATCATCCTCATCTTGAGACTCACAGGTGATGGTAAAAGTGTCGCTTAATTTTTTCTTAATTGCACAAGAAAATTTGCTCACAGTTCATCTAACTTCTAGATGTTTTTTTGTATCACTAAGTTTAATAATTTTAGTTGGGGAAACTCCTAAAGCAGAGCCAGCTTGATTGATAGACTCTACAACAATTTCAGGTGCGGTGAATAGTTCTTCGTTATCACAGTTGCTAGTACTAGTACCTAAATTCCCCTCAACATTACTTGAAAGTTTTTTATGACAAGAGCAACAAACAGATTTGCCAGGAATCAGTGATGGCCATCTTTCAGACAACTCTACAGTTATTTCCCTTAACTGTTTTTTGATAACTTTTTTATGGTATGAAAATGGATCGCAACACGAATTTCCAAAAAGATGATTATACTTGTCCAGATATTTTTTTTCGTGGAAAGTACACACATTAACAATGTTATGTAACTTACTTCTTTTCTTAAGAAGGTCAATTTGCGATTTAGTGAAGTCTGATGATAATTTTAGGTAATACTTGCCATATGAATCATTTTCACAATCTTCATGTGTAAAAGTACCCAAAGAACACTCCATACTTCTGGTAGATAGTTCTACGTAGTCACTTTGAGACAGAAACTGCAGGTAACAACTAAGTAGCTCACTTCAATGCAGAATTGTAACACATACCAGCAATACTTGTGTGGAGCCAAATAAACAATATTAGAGTAGACAGCACATACAAAACCACAGAACACAAACACATCTTTACTCCTTGGCAGCAGACACAAGACTAAAGTGGTTGGCTGCAATGCACATATATTCAACTTGTCACAACTTGCTCTTTGGATGGTTACATCAGGTTTGCTTGTCACAACTTGTCCATTCATGCCTCCTTACAAAATGATTTATTTTTAACTTTCCATATGTTACAACTCAAAGCCTTATATTATATTTGCACTTCATAAGAAATAAAATAAACATTAATAACTGTTACACAATTTGATTACAGTCAAGTAATTAGAGCTAAAATATTACAACTTTTTACCTAAGTTTCAAAGCCTTTAACTTCTACACCTGTTTGAACCACAAAATGAAACTTGCAGAATTTGTTAAGTACCAGTAGGTGTACTAAATAGTGGAAACAGCAAAATTTTACCTGGTCCCCCTTTTGAGATATTTGACCTTGAAAAACTCAAAAAATGAAAATTTTAGAAGTTTAATGCAACAGAAAACCAGGAAGGAGTTTAAACCCACACATTATCTCATTTTTTCTGGAAAGTCTGCCATCCATACTTATTGCAAAAAAATATTTGCCCTGTGGTTCCAACTCCAAGTCACTTTAAAAAAATGTTCAAAATGAAATTTTTATAAAAATTTTGACAAATTTCAAGGTCATTTCACATAAGGTTAAAAAAAATTATATCTTTATTTATAGACATTTTTGGTAACCATACAATGTTTACTTTACTTCAGTGAAGACCAGAACCTTCTATCTTTAATACAATGTCAACAATGACCTTTTATTGAAACCACTGCAAACCACTGTTAGAGCACGCACTTGGGAAGATAAACAAGCCTCTACTGAAAATGGTGGCACACAAAAATAAAATGAATATGGTTTTGAACTACCCATTGATAAGGTTATATGTGGTAAAAAAATTATTTTTTTTAAAAATAGTCGAGCAACTATTTAATTAAACATTTGGTGATTTCACACGGAATGACCCAAATACTATGAAACTGAACGGACATTAAAAATAATAAAATTAATTTTAATGGTTATTTAGTTTTAAAATATTTATAATGTAGTTGACCTGACCTAATAAACCGGGATAAAGGATGAACAATAGGAACTCACGTAATTTCCTTTTTACTTATTACTTGCGCAACAAATAGAACATTAAAATTTGAAACGTTAAAAACCCACCTAAGTAAAAGGCGGGTACAATTCCTTTGTCATTAGTAGAAATATGTAGTCGTTCAACTTGGCGGCGAAAAAAAAAAAAATCATACTCGTAAACAAGCAACAATAAGTGATCGCCGCATGAGTGCATAGGATGAAAATTAAAAAATTCGATATCTCCTAAAGTATTTGGAATTTCTTATCTCCGCAGGCTGTAATGAAAAGAGGACGTAAAAGAGCATATTATAAAAGTTATTTCAGATTTTTGAAATTTTTTTGACGATAATCCGTACACTACATATTTACATATTTTTTTTTCTTCAAGAAATTTTTCTAACAGTTTTTCCAATTTTTTATTTGATCCTCTAGGTATATATTCAGCACTTTGTTTTTTCCTTTAATTTCTTCCAGGTAAAAATCCTTAAAATGTAAGTTTTGCACTCTGTCCAAATATGTTTTTGATATATCATCTGTCAAACTTATCCATATTTTCCGTGTTTGATGTCTTTTATTTAATGATTTACTGACCTTGGCATAGTTTTGAGTATTTGTAACTGCTTGGTGTAGATTTGCAGGTTGGTGTTCGAGTGGAATTTCAAAAATCTGCCCATCAGGTGTGGCTATTGAGGTTATGCGCATGGTGTTTGATTTTCCATCTGCTGTTGGTTTCACAGCAAAATCAAACCTCAATTTTTCAATGTTTTGTGAAATATTGGCAGAAAATTTTGTTTTATAATAATTTTACACTCTTGGTTAATTGGTAAAATAAAACAAAGACGTAATTGTGTTTCTCTATTTAACGAAAGAAACAACATTAAAAACCCTTATTTCAGGGTTTTTTTCCTTCCATATTTTACAAATAAATATAGATAATATTCTCTTCAAGAAAGTATATTGTTCACAATAATCATAACCCACTCTCACTTTTCATGTAATTGAATATCACAATATTTATTAGGCTTTGTTTATATCGCACCAAAGTTAAACTGAAAGAAAATAGTTCGCACATGAGCGAAATGGTTTTCTTTACAATGTGCGAACTCTTTTCTTTCAGTTTGTCTTTGGCGCTATATAAACAAAGCCTGCTAAATATTGTGAAATTATATAAATTGACAAAAATCTTATTTTGCAAATTGTATAATGGAATAATCTTATCAAATTATTGTATTGTCATCGGTTCTCGAAAATCTACAAAGTTTGAATGAAATCTGGCCGTTTAAAGTGGGTCAAAATCGCACCCAAAGGAGTCGGTTACAATCATACAAACATACAGGCGAAGCTAATATAAAGCGTGTAAAAACCTTTAAATAAATACCTGTTAAATTCTTAAAACATTTTAAAACTAACAACGATAGTTATCTTATGAATTTATTTAAAAATTACTATCAAAACCACGAAATTATGGAAGATAAATTATTCTATATACTACTCTTTTAACTCGACGGGACAATGGGTTACAAAATATTCACTTATCGACTTTGTGTCAGGGTGTTGGCATCGAACGCACGACCCTCGCCACACGAATACATTGCGTTAGACCATTACAACGACTGAAATAAATGTTCGAATAAGATAATTTTTCCCAAGAATTTTAACTGTGTCTCTGTGCGCTCGCCATATTTCCATCTCCTCGCAACTTGCAAGAAACTGAGACTTAAAACCTTACGTTTATCACCACCTTTACTTTAACATGCTCTACACGGATCCATTCGTCTGTTGTCAATCTGAGACGATTTTTGCTCCTTTCACACAGTGACAGTTACTGACACGCTTTAGAGGTATCAAGCCAAACTAAAAAGTTTATTAGTATATTAAAGAGTGAGCTATCATGGAACCAGTGAACAAATTTGAATATATTGGTCTTACCCATATTTGCAATTTTGCAATATGAAAGTTTAATTATGAAACTAGGAACGATAAATAACTTCTTGAAATACGACTTTTATTATTGCGTCAAATTGATTTCAAAAAATTTTCACACTTTGATTAAAAACTGAATAAAAAAATAATTATTATTCTGTTGCCCATATTCGTATCGTCGTATCCTTGCTTATCTGTTGTTACAATACAAGGCGCAACAAGGAAGTTTCCAATTTCTGCGTGGATTTGAACGAACTATGAGCTCAGACATAACTCTCTCTCTCTCTCTCTCTGTACTGTTCTCATGCTATGTGGCCTTTCGCCAACCACCAGCGAAAGAAAAAAATCCTCATGAATTATTGAATTATTTAACCAGATCAGGATAGTTGCCTTGGTTGTCTCGCGACTAGGCTGCCCGCTTCCTTCCTTTACTGCCTTGTTCGTCAAGCTAGAGGGCAAGTAATAATACTTACTTCATGTGCTCGCCTTCCGTGAAAAAAAATTTTTTGTGACCACCCAAAGTATTTGTAAATAGGTACAGTGCCCGAATATGAGACCATTTTTATAAAAAGTCAATAAAAATTGAAAAATGGCCAAATATTTACTAACATAATGGTAATATATAAATATAACATAACTATTTGAGATATTAATTTCACAAACATACAGTGTCAACAGTTTACAAAGTACATCAAAAAATGGCAAACAAGACAAATAGCTACATTATTTATATAGGCCCCTATTATGAGACCGCAAATTAAATGTTATACAAGGTTGAAATCTAAACAACTTTTACTCTAAAGCATACGAAACATAAAAAAAAATATTTAAACTACAAAAGTAATTGAGTAAACAGCGTCTCTCATTAACAAAATAAATATTTTAATGATAACCTATTGGCCTACATTGTAAAAAAATACAGAACTGAGAAATGAACTAAAATCCAGAATTAGTTCGTGATCATGATGCAATTACTTTTTTAAGTTTTTAAAATGTGTTATTATATTTTTAATCTTTTGCATTTACGGCACTTTCCACAGATAAATTTTGCATCTGCTCCACACTTCGCGTGCGCCCACATGTAGCACATCCTGCATTGCCTCCATACTTCACCCTTCTTATCTTCAGAGTACCACGAGGCACAGATTAGTCACACTGCGTCATTTTCTTCATCAGGTTCCAAACTGTCAGTGGTGTCTGCCAAAGAAACATCGCTTTCGTCGGAATCAGAAGTTTCAGATGAATTCTTTTTCCTCTTCTTTGATGATTGCTTTGTAGGACTACTGATATGGACTGTCTTTGACTTTGTAGACCTGTTGCTTTCTTCAAATGCCAGTCTGGGAACAAGTTTCTTTTGCCTCTTCTGAATGCTCTCAACTAAACTGTTTTTGTAGGGTGTACTTGTAATTATCGTTGCAGTTCCAGCCCTTGTCGATCTACGATCAGGAGACGAGGAGGACTGTGGGAGTGGCTGGATATCTTCTGGGCGTACAAGCCCTCCATGACATGGGACTAAAGATATGTTAGCCCCATTTATGAAACCAAGTTGTGGTTCAATAAGCCTACCCACACCATTGCTGCAGCTTGGTTGCGGTTCAATAGCCCTGCCTAGGACTACGTCAATGCTGCAGCTCGTTTGCGTTTCAACTAGCCTACCTGCACCTTTTGTTCTTGATTGAGATCCATTTGCACCGTCACTGCTGCGCTGCATAGGCCTAGCAAGGGTGTTGCAAGTCGACAGAGTTAGTTTATCGGTCATGTTTTATGGACAGTTAGGCCATCTAGAACTGTGGCAGGTGTCACCTTGATGTTGCTCGTCTAAGGAAGTGTAAGATGCATTGTTAGAGGGTCCTGAATGAATGGCAAAGTCATGTTCATGAAAAGTGTGCCTATTGCAAGAAAACAAGCCTGTTTTCCGTAAAGAATTAATAGAAACTTCCATCGTGGCAGCCTTGTTGTAAGCAGTAGAAATCAGTTTCGCTACTTTCGTTATCTTCAGCGGTTTGGTTCTATTATTGCGAAGCCAGTTTTCAACTTCCTGGGCATAGTAAGTTTTTAAAGGTAGCATGAAGCCTACATCTAGAGGCTACATTTTATTGCTGGCATGGGGAGGTAAACAGACAATAGTGACATTATTTTCTCTTGCTTTCTGAATCAAATCAATGATTCTTGTGGGCAAACAATGACCATCTAAAACTAGTACTATCGGATCTTGTTCTGAAGGCTTTGTAAATGTAATAAAATGGTCAAACCATTTCGTAAAGATATCAGTCTGTATCCAGCCTGTTTGTGACAAGCTGCAATGGACCCAGTTGGAGCACCTTCCATGAGATCGTCATTCATGTTTATGCGTGGCCAGATAATCGAAGGGGGCACGAATGTTCTTACCGCATTCATGCAAACCACTACTGTAATCAACTTTCCTCTCTCTGCAGACATTAAGGACGAAACTGTTTTCTTTCCCCTTACACTAATTATTTTACTTAGTTTGTGCTGTACTATGGATATGCCGGTTTCATCAACATTAAACAGTCGGTGATCTTTGTTGTCTATTTTTTTGTAATGCTACTTCATACAAATTGAAAAATTTAGAGACACTTTCAGGATTGAAGCCCTTGATTCTTCCTACAGATGTTCCTTCTGGAGTCCTAACTGACAGCTGAGGATGACGCTTGAGAAAACCTCTTAACCACTTTATGCCAGCAGATTGGTCTTCATTAGAAAAAGGGTGCTGTATACCATTTCTAATAGCAAGTTGAAAAGCTAGTCTCTTAATGTCTACCCTCCTCAATCCATAGTACCGTGTATTCATGTCAACACAATAGTCAAGTAGTAAGTTTTCAACATCTGTTGTAAGAATCGGCTGTCTGCCTAAGGGGACATTTACCAGAGTTTCGGCAGTTTTATCTGTGTCCTTGACATACCTTTCTAATGTTTCTTTTGGAACATTGCAGTATTTCGCTGCACGTTTGTAGCCCATATCTCCACTTCGAACAACACGTACGGCACGTATCATTTCATCTTTGTTCCACTTCTTCGGTTTTGCAGTGACGTCGTCCGACCGAAGGCCACCCTAAAGCCCGACCTGCAACCGCCAGTATCCGACCTCGCTAACGGAACGCGCCCCTAGCCATGGCCCACCCGAGTCAGACGAGTGCCGTGGGACTTAGGTATTATCAACGCCCTTAACGTAATCGGCAAGACAAACCGAGTTATGTACACAGTAAATTCACTAAACTTTAATGAACCCGCCACTTTGAATTAACAACACCGTGCAACACACGTGCGACGTAGGAGTGCCCGGGCCACTCACGTGTAGTTTTATACTAAAACAGCTGTGAGTGCACCCCTTGCGGCCTTCAGCCTGAATTCAATAGTGTAATATGTGACGTAACTCAAACCGCCCCAAATTAGCATTTAACATTCGCCACTGGAGTAGTTATCAAGCAACAAACAGTCTCCAGTGTGACTCTAATAATTCAAACTTATTTTATACAAATTTATTAAATGTCATTTCTAAAACATATATATTAAGTTAATCATTAAGTTTTATTGTATGAATTTAGAGCCACTTAAATTTAGTTATTAATATAATTTTTTACGAATAACGGAAATTTAGAAACTCTGGCGCGACAGGGAGCTCACCCCTCCCCTCGCGCCAGGGCCGGACACCAGTACAGCGCGACTCGCGGACCGGGACGGACGCACGTCCCACGGGAAGCCAGCATCTCTTTGTCACCATCGAACTTTAATCTGGTAATTATAGTCAGACCCAGGAACCTTTTTTAACTACTCCCCGTGTGCGCCCGGTCCTTTTCCGGTGTAGGGCCTAACCCAGCTGCATCAACTTAACACGTCCCACACAACGCATTACGCGTGGCCGTGCACTATACGGTAGGGGCCAACTCCCGCAACCACAGACTTTTAATTAATCGCCAAGTGCACAGGCACTGGCTACAGCAAATTGTAGACGTTTCTGAATTTAATTGCGAACCGCGGTCCACACAGGTGGGCCCGCGCGTCGCCGTTCACCAATTACGGGATTAGTCGACTCTAATCAAACACCATCCCTCAACTGCGACTGGCGTGAGGACATAACGTTAATGACGGCGCGTCAGAGCACCTAGTGTGTAATTGACAATGTACTTTATGTTAGGGAATTCATGTGATTGTAAGTGCAGTGTAATTTGCCATCGTAATTAAACGTCCACTCCGCACACTCTGTGCGCGACGTGTGAACGACAGTGCAAAGCCGTGTACATTATTTCTGAACCTCACGAATCCAGTTAGGGATCAGCGTCCTATGCTGTGTAGGGCCAGTGGTACAGCAGGCATTAGGGATCCCTAGCATCATCGCCACCGCCGCCGTTCATAGCGGGCCACGCAGGGGCTTTCGGACCTCACGACCCACCTCGTGGCTAACCACCGCGTTAGCCTGGCGCCCTCCCGGACACGTTTTCCCGCAAGAGAACAGCCTTCCCACTAGGAACACCGCCGAGTCTCGAACACGAGAACCCGGGCGATGGCAGCAGGTAATACCTAAATAATAGTAAAACACCTTTTATTAACATGAGAAGATTTTTCTAAAATATCTACAACTAGAACAATTTCGGTGTACTGCGACTTGTTAAAATTCCAGATAATAACTTTGAAGTTTATATAAGAAATGAAATAAATGTGTGGCATTTGCAGTATTCATTAATCGACATTTATTCTGCTGTCTACTGCATCACGGCAGCCGGAGGCGGACTGAAGTTCATATCACCAGGGTTTCACTTATATAGTCTCATCAGCTGGTACAACACATGAGTCAAAACAATAACCATGTTCATTATACTTGCACTTAACTTTCTCGGAATTTTTTTATAATGATTTTGTAAGCTATCGAGACGTGAAATTAGTTTATTACATTTTATACACTGAAACAGTATTCTTTGAGCATTATTCTGACAGCTGCTTCTTTCATGTCTGCGCGCATTTGAAGTGAAAGTAAATGATGCGTTCACAGTATTTGCACTGACGCAATGAACGTTCTTCATTAATTGAAGTATTCAATGCAGATGCTGATGAAACTTCAGCTGATGGTGGAACAGCACGTATCATGGTCTCCTCTGCAGTCGGTATCGGGATCTCCGACTCTATCATCGTTGCTGACATCGAGGTCCCCGCTGCTGTCGGTAAACAGTCTACCCCGGTCGACATTGGAGCATTAACTATATCTGAAGAAACTTACTGAAGAGAGCAAGTCCCTACTGCACCGCGGCCAGAGGTGAACTGAGGGACCACTCGTCTGAACCTCGCTTATATACCCGCGGTCTACTGGAATAAGTACTACATGAGTCAAAATATTGTCTGTATTTAAAATTTTTTTTTTATTAGGTACTTAAAAATTATAGAAATAAAAAACACACGAGTTCAAGTTTTATAAATTTATTTATAAAAATTACACAAATACACATTAGGTTAAGGAATCAAGCATTTTAGCAAGCAAAGTCTTTAATGACGCACGAACTGCCTCGTCGACTCCGGTTCCAACTGGTTCGCAGGTCACGGGATCAGGAACACAGGTTTCCAGCTGGTCATCTTCTGCGACGTCGACAAATCCGGCAAGATATGGTCGATGACGTCTGTGATCACGTCGGCGCCTGGGCTTTGGCTCAGTGCTAGTTGAGAGATTCACTGCCTGAACTTTGACGTCGAGACGCACGTCGTTTGGACGTCTGCGTAGAAGCATCACAGGTCGCATCAGGTTGCAACAAGCTCATGTTCGGTGTTGCACGTGCAGACGAGGCGACTTCCTCAGCGATGCTAGCAGGAAGGATTGTGTGTGGTCTCATGTGATAGACGGCACAGTTTCCAGGTTCGCAACAATCTAATAGCTGCTGAGTCGGTTCGTAGGACGCAGGAAAGTGCGCAAACCACCAATGCTGAGCGCCTCCATCACAGGTTTCTGTATATGTACGTAGATACCCGGAATCCCAGTAGCTGTACTCGACACTGCTGAAGCTAGGTCTTGCGCTCACGTACACGGTAGCAGGATGAAACGTAAACATCTTCTTGCAGGTCGAACGACAACTGAAGGCACGTACGTTTGTACGCCATTTATATATGCAGGCTCCTACTAACACTGTGTGCCATTTCTGCATTAACTGCGAGTTTGTACAGGCACAGACACGTTCAAACTTGTCACGTGGCTGCACGTCGTATATTGCACTAAGCTTGCGCAGGGAAGGACAGCCGTAGTCGGTCTGTAGGTCTACAATTACAACTGACGCATCACACAACTTGCTCAGCCATTTCTTCTGTTCAGGTCCGGCAACGTAGATTATTTCGTTTTGAACTAGTAAATCTTCAATAGTGTTTTTCACTTGGTGGTACGGAATTTTTCTTTCGTCCCACTTTAGTCCGTGATAATATTTACATAGCCATTCATTCGACCATTTACTTTTTTCGTCTAGTAGTTTCCAAGGATACGGAGGTCGAAAGTGCGTGTTCGAGTCTTGTCTCCGGAGGTGACGCTAATTTCCTTGAGCACGAATCCATTTTGACTCTGGAAACCTTGGAGGTTGCAGTACATCTTGTCGCTAGCAATGCTCGGTCGTAACTAAATTATCGTAGAAAACGAAACACTATTTATGTCAGAATTTTCACAAGTTTGTCTCGACAATTGTACGATGCAAGCCGATCGTGAAGTATCAGACAAAAAGCATAGGTGTTTGGCGGAATATTTCCACTAGTCGTTATCTCGATCCTACAGTCGATGATGTTTGAATTTATTCGATCATCCTGTTTGGAAACGTCAAACATCATTAACGGAGCCTTGTTCTTGAAACTGTCGGGACTCAGTATCGGTGACTGTCTCCGCCATAGTAAGCTTGCTGAAACTTGGCGTACATTTGATATGCGAGAAGAAATCTTCCACTTTCAAAGTTTATGTTCATGTCTACGTACGGATAACTTTCGCTGTTTAAAAATATTTTACATTACGTATTTGACAGTTGCATTGAGCTGTCTTCCGGTCTGAAGCCCGACGATGATGTATCTTGGTTTTTCCGTAGCGAAGCTGGACTTTACTATCCAATTGATACGCTGACTATGAGGTAAGCCAGGATAAGTTTCCAGGCTCCAGGATCGGAATGGCACATCGAAGTTCTTGCCATTTTCTATGTTCTTCAACATCTTGACTCGTTCAACGGTGCTCACTTGGATGTGAGGCAGCATCCACTCGATAGACTGTAGTGTTAGCGAGACATCTTGAGGGTTTTCTGCAGCGGCGACAATTGCATTAATGTGCGTGTTGGCTAGAATCAGTACGAGCTCTTGTTTCGAATTAATGATTATATGCTTGTAGTCCTCAGCGAATCCAAGAAGCATGGACAGAGGAACACAAACTTCGAACTTCCCTTCGGCATAAACCAGAAGCTTATATTCATCCTCGAGAGCCCAACGGACCATCTTTGCAGCAGACAGTTCATTTGGCGTGAGCGAAAGGTAATTTTTCATAGCAAATGTTATGCCTACATCTCTCGTCTGGTCTACCTCGACGCCATTGAGTACATATGAAATGCGCTCGATTAGGTGAAGAATACCATTGCAGGATATTGACGTCGTTGTCGGATGCGTACCATCTGCTTTTGTAAGCGTGCCTCTTATTCGTAGAAATGACTGCGAAGGTAAAGTACAAATATCTTGGTGCTGTACAGCAATGTGTACTTCCGATGGTAGTGCGTACGGTCCGAGCAGGAGGGGCTGGTACTCGTGCAATTCCATTTTCGTAATGCTGTCATCAAAAATGACCGGATCTTCCACGTTGAGGATTTCGTCTTCCATATTTATTCGGCACTTGTCCAATACTAAGAAGATACTTTATGTTGTCAGGTGTTAATGCACCGATGTCTGGTAGAGAACTGTTCTTATTCACGGCAATACGATTTCTTTTATAACTGTTCGGTGTTACGAACTTTATGCCCATCGCTTCAAGTGCAGACGTAATGTAATTTCTTCGTCTTGAAAATTCACCAATCGTCCTCGCTGGTCAACGATTCTGACGACGACTTCGTGTGCGCACTTCACGACGACTGGAACGTAAATGATACTTTGCGGTACTTCGACCAGTTTATATCCTGGCGGGACCATCGGCGAAATCTCGTGCAGCATGTTGCTTAGTCTTCCGTTGAGATACGTTCCACTTGCTAAATTACAGTTTATTCTTATGATATTCACAGGCAAAATGTTTACTGCGCGTGCAGTAGCGGATCCAGAGGGGGGGCTAAGGGGCTCAAGCCCCCTCCAAAAGCATCTGGTTCCACTATTGTTTTAGTGTTTGCCTTGATAAAGCCTAGCCTCAGCTGGGTCAAGCCCCTCCCAAACCAAAATCCTGGATCCGCCACTGTGCGCGTGTAGATTCGTACGTTCTTCCCGTATCATACACCTTTGATTCGAATCCGAGCATCGTACCCATGGTCCCAGGTTTCGTAAAGTCAACATTTTCACTACATGTTAGAATGATTTTTTGAGTGTTTGGATTTCCTCGCAGTTGAAAGTTTATATCATGTGGTAACATATCCCTGATGTAATTTGCAATGTCGTCAATTTCGTAAGAGCCAACCGGTAACTGTATTTCATGAACGGTCCCATCGCTTTTCAGGAAGCAGATCTGGCAATTTTCTTCGTCGATATTCGGTATGGCATTATACGTTTGAAAATCTACGAGTCCGATACACCATTCTCCGTCTAAATCCAGAGGCGGGAAATGAACCGTCCGCAGCTCAGATGCGTGACCTGTCAAGGTAAGTGTTATCGACATGACTAATAAATTATCATCACTTCACAACCTTTAAGTAGCAATTTTTATCTGTCAGCTAATTTTCGTTTGTTAAAAAGCTCGTTGCAACGATGAGGCCGCCGAGAGCACCCAATGCAGGCAAAAGCAAAGGAAGAAATCCTCCTATAATCTTCTTGTTGAGAGTCTGTAATTTTTGCTTGGCTTTTTGCACGCCTGCACCAGTTTTGCGTTTGGTCTTGCGTGAGTTAGTTTTTGACTTGATGGAGCTGGCTCGACGAGCACCCATTCCTAATTTCGTCTTTGCCTTCATGATTTTAGATACGCCCCAGGCCGCGATTTTCTCTCCTAGTCCCGTGTCCGGCGATTTGCTTATTTCTTCGGCTTCCTGTGTCAATATATGATCTGCTCTGTGCCTAGATTCCCGATCCTTGCTTAATGAATATGCAATATCGTGCTGCTTGCACTTTTTGTCCAGAGAATTAATGCCCACGTCACCGCAAGCTAACCTATTCGCTAGCTTAGTGCCGGGGCCGCAGAATCTGTGGCCGGGAATGTGTAGCTCCAATGGTAGATTGTTTATCAGCGAGTTTACGAGTCCCGCGCCGATGTTTTGTTTGTTCCTGCCTCTTCGAGACATTACATGCAACTGACCTAAAATCAATAAATACGATTGCTCTTATAGAATTTTCGTCAGTAGCGATGGAGGTAGTCAAGCAAGAAGTGTGTTTGCCCGTGTGTATTACGCAGGACGATGAAACTATCGTTCGTGAATCACGGCATGGTATATTATTACCGTCTACCGTACGTTGCATCATAGCAGGACCGTCAAACTGTGGCAAGACGTGTGTTTTAATTAGTTTACTGGAGGAGCCAAACGGTCTTCGGTTCGAGAACGTTTACTTGTATTCCAAGTCATTGCAACAGCCAAAGTACCAGCGCCTAGCTACTGTTCTACGCTCGGTGGATGGTCTGGAGTATTTTCCATTTAATGAAAATGCGGATGTGGTACCTCCTAGCGAAACAAAAGTCAATTCCGTGTTTGTTTTTGACGATGTAATGTGCGAGAAACAAGGCATGATACAAGAGTACTTTTCCATGGGCAGACACTCCAAGGTAGACTGTGTTTACCTGTGTCAGACATACAGTCGTATTCCAAAACATCTACGAGACAACGCAAATGTCATAGTACTTTTTCGCATGGACGAACTTAATTTACGTCACGCTTATGATGATCACGTAAACACCGACATGACATTCCAGGAATTCAAAGACATGTGCTCCTTGTGTTGGAAAGAAGAACATGGATTCCTAGTTATAGTCAAAGACTGGCCTCTATATAAGGGCAGGTACAGACGAGGTTTCGATCAGTTTATCGCCAAACATGAGTCATAGCATTTCGAAATTAGGTCGTAGCAGCAGACATACTGTATGTCATGACTCCGATATACGCAAATACATTATACTACTGGCTCAAAGAGTAGAAATTGTGAAAAAGGAATTACTAGAGTACCTCGTTGCCATCGACCAGCGTGTGGAAGCCTCGGATTCTCGCATTCGCGACATGATCGAAGTATCGAATGCACAAAGACGTGACGATTTGAGCACTTTTCAAAGTAGTCTGAAAGCATCACTATCTCACTTGTCAACAAATTCAGATTTAGCCAAACACAAGAAAGAAGTTTCTGCGAACGAATAAAAAAGTATAAAAGGAGGTCTTGCAATACGTTTTCAGCCAGTACAATGTCGGACCTGGCCAGTGACCTTCATCGAGCTATACAGTCTGTTCGTGAAAAATATTTACTTGCTAGACGAACCAGACTTGCGCGTGAGATGGAAAATGAGGAGATATTTAAACCAATCACTAGTCGCCTCGACGAACTTAAAAACAAGGATGAACCAGCCAACATTGTGAAGACAGAAGTTGAAGATGAAATGCCAACTGCAAAGAAGAGAAAGTATGAACCAGATCGAGAAGAAGAGGACTTAACAAGTACAGAGTCCATGCACAAGAAGAAAATACCGAAAAAGGGACACCAAGTGAATCCAATGGTCCGACCATACCTGATATTGTTTACGAGCCGGAATAATGACACGACCTACGGAGTGTACAGAAAACATAATAAGTGGTTCCTCGGTGCTAAAGAAATAGACTTTCTACCAGGAAATATCGTGCGCGTAGAAGCGTTCAAAACGCGCGGGACTCCGGGTCTGTACGAATTGCTGTTTCGCAGGGAGCCTAAAGGATATTCTCACAAAGACTTACAAGAGTACAAAAAACTGCTGGAGCTAACCAATGCACATTTTCGCGATAACGATCCAGATAGTGGTGTATATAAAGACGAAGATCATGAAAAAATCGACATTCTCGCTAATCTCTTCAGTGAACTAACAATACATGGAGAAGGTTTAAAAAAGCTAGAAAGTGGTCAGATATTTGACTATGCATATTGGGATGATCCCAGTGAATGAGTTGATCGTGTTAGAATTCTGCATGCTTCGCTTAGTGTAGGAAACTATTCGCACATCAACGAAATAGTCTCCATACTTGAAGAACTAAGGGAAGCCGGCTACATACAATGAGTCGAACCGGAATCGCTCGCGAACTTCATGCTCCTGCTAGATGGAAATACCTTCTTGGCAAAGTCATAGTTAGCGGAATTGATGATTTATTCCAGGCGGACCTTGTTGAGATGATACAGTATTCCCGATTGAATAAAGGTTTCAAGTACATGTTGACAGTCATCAATGTTTATAGCAAGTTCGCTTGGGCTAGACCTGTAAAATCAAAGACTGCAACTGAAGTAGCCAAGGCCATGAACAATATTTTGCGTGATGGACGTGTACCGTCGCACCTGCAAACGGACCTCGGTAAAGAATTCTACAATGCAACCTTCAAGGCTTTGATGAAGTATGGCATCAAACACTACTCTACATTTAGTAACGCCAAAGCCTCCGTTGTCTAAAGGTTTAACAGAACTTTGCGTTCCAAGATGTGGCGACAGTTCACGGCTAATGGAAATTACAAGTGGCTTGACATCTTGCCGAAACTAATAAGCGAGTATAATTCCACGGTGCATTCTACCACGAAAATGAAGCCAAAGAACATAACGGACAATCGCCTGCTTCAAACAGTGTTTTCCAACACGAAGAAGAAAGATCCACGAAAGTGTAAAGTTAACGTCGGTGACATTGTGCGAAACTCCAAGCAGAAAGGTATCTTCTAGAAAGGTTTCACTGCGAACTGGAGTCCTGAACTTTTCCGTGTGACACATGTTCGTGAATCAGAGCCTAGGACCTACTACCTCGAAGATTTGGACCACAAACCTATCCATGGCGGCTTCTATGCCGAAGAGATTCATCCTACGTTATATCTTGATACGTACTTGGTGGAGAAGATTATAAAACGAAGAAAAGGACGGTCCTACGTCAAGTGGTGGGGCTTTCCACCTCGCTTTAATTCGTGGGTGGCAGATGCAGACGTCGAGGAATCCATAAAACTTTAGTTATTTGTCTGTGTATTTTTTTTGTACTTGTAGTAGTGTAGACTTTATGAAATACATTTTTTAAAAGAACTTGCGGTGTTTTTATTTTCTCAAACCTGCCACTTTAGTTTTATTTTTTTAAAATTAAAGTTGATTTGTATCGGCTAGGGATCGAACCAAGGACCTTAGTCGATCTAAGCAATTAGTATATAGAATACAAATTTATTTAATGAATTTTGAACATGGTTTATTGAAATTATTATTTTTTTACATAAAATTAAACATTATTGCATCGATCAGGTATCGAACCAAAGAACAGGAGTTCAGCGAATCAATATGTAAATTAATGATTGAATTATTTAATGAATTTTGGAATGTTTCCCGTATATCTAGCTAAATAATTACGGATTTTTAAGATGGCGGCCAAATGACAAGATGGTGGGTGTCACAGCAATAATAATAAATGATTACTGCACTCTAGCGGATAAGAATTAAACAAACATGTCATCAGCGCACTCAAGCCGTCGATACAATGATGATGGCTTCCAGCAGACGAGGACAAGATGGCTGACATGACGTCATTCTAACTGGCGATATAAAAAAATTGCGTTAGGGGCGGCTGGGGAAAATTATATTCTTAAGCAAAAATTACGCAATTATTATAATGTGTAACATTCCTTGAATTTTTTTGCAAGAATATGTACAACGATGTGTTTTCCCCATATTTTTCCGAAGGATTTTTAAGTCATTATAAATATAATAGTGAAGATATGCGAAATAACGACATGATCATTTTAACTCAGGGGGTTATGTAAAATGATCCAATAAATAAATTAAATTTGAAAATATAACCATATCAGATTGTTTCTTAAAACTTTTACAACTAAGTCTTACAACATCATACTGCAAAATGGAACTTAAATCAATACCATAAAAATCCCAAATAAATTGCACTAATAACAAATATTTTTAGATAATAATTTTTATCATTAAGATTATTTATCAGCACGTGTATTAAAAAAACGTCAGCGATTTCTCAGACGTCTGATCCTGCAGTTAACAAATATTACCTTGTCGACGTTTTGGACTGTCGAGCTTCTGGTACCCATCCAGCTTCGCTTGACAAAAACATCGACAGTCCAAAAGGTCGAATATCTCCATACCAGTTCATAGTGGCTTCTTATCCGGAGATGTGTAAAGTAGGTGGTTCCAGGCCTCGCGTCTCCTATAGGCCACAGTAGGGGGTGAGATTTACTAGCCACTCACAGCTAAGGGGCGGAACTTCGTAAGTTGTCGACGTTATTGCTTGTCGAGCTTTTTGTGCCCTGCCTATATATGCTATGAACAAAGTGGTGGGGGTCAGTCTGCCAGCACCCACCACGGAAGTAAGGTTCGGTCGCCATTTTTTTTTGCCCTCACCGGGTTCGAACCGTGGACTCTGAGCTCCGTGTCGTAAATGTTTGTATTTTCAATATTTTTACTCAAATTTTATTTATTGAATTTTTTTATAAATTTTAAATTTTTTTCGTTAAAATCGGATAATAAATAAAGATTTTAAAGATGGCGACCGTAACAAAATTTGCAACGGTGACATCATAATTCAAAATGGCTGAAAACACAACGCCGGAATGTTCGAGAAAACAAAATGATGTCATCAAAAATGGCGGTTCCAAGATGGCGGATCCAAAATGGCCGCTGGGGTCAAGGTCAAGGTCAAAGGTCAAGGTCACACACATACAAAATGGCTGCATTGACGTCACAATCCAATATGGTGGTCGGCTCCACAGGCTCCACACCCAGGACCCAGTCCCCGGAGCCCGCAAACTATACTACTAGTGTTAGTTAAATTCTATATAAGGGCTGTAAAGTTAAGTATTTAAACGCATCCCAATAAGCATATGAAGCTCTGTAGTTCCAAGGCTTTAAAATTAAAATTGTATTCGTAGAAGGTTAGTATTAGCTCTAGTTATAAGCATACAATGTTTAGAAAATGTGTTGTGGAAAGTAAAAGAAATATATTATTTTTAGCTTGAATTCTTTAAGTGTTAGTTCAATGTTATATAACGACCTATATCGTTATGGATACCACCGCATCACAATAGGCATAGGAAGCACTGTAGTACCATTATGACGAAACCTGCATATTACAGAACAGTGATGTTTGTGAAACAACTCACAAGGAGATCATTTTGTTAGTTTCGTTTTCTTAATATTAACCATTTAACTGGTGACGTTTACAGGTTAACAGACACAGCAGTTCCATGCTTCGACGGTCGTTCAGAGAAGGGATTTGCGGACCGCCTGCCCCCGAGACGACACATGCGCGCACCGCGCGGCTCCACGGCCTGTTTGCCCTCTCACGACACCGGGGCAGTTTCACAAACCAAGATAAGCACTGTAATCACACGCGAGCTCAGCGTCCTCCAAATACAAGCGCTCCCAGCTGTGACGTTGGATTAAGTGTTAATTTAAATTAAGCAAAATAACAAACACAAATAGCACACTATTGACAATAATTTGAGTTACCCATGCTTTTAAACCATGCATATTTTAACGATGAGGCTCGCAAATAGTAAACAAGGAGTAAAGAAGAAAATAAAATATGTGTGTGAAAGTAAACATTTGACCAAGTACATCTGGTGTGATAACACATTTAACATTGACCGCCAGATTCAAAGCTATGAACTACCTACTAGTGCTAACACTTTTTGCCATACATTAAAATAATCAATATACTGCAAGATGGAAGATTGACATAAACATAAAGTAATACAATTATAGTGGAAGATCCCTGTGTGTTAAAAAAAAATTATTTATTTATAAAGATAGCTTAATGTGACGAGAAGGTTTTTAAAAATTAGTAGTGATATGTGAAGTAACTTAAGTGTTTATACCAAAATAATTGTATATTTCTCGTCATATTTTCCTTGATTATTATAAGTCCAACATAGACATTTGCTTATATTAGCTTATATAAATATACTAAAATTTACAGTAATATAAAATCATAAATAACAAGTATCATGAAAATAAATAAAGGACCTCGAGAATCTGAAAATACAAACAACCCTTACAGGGCATACAGAAAAACGTAAACTATATCGAAACGGCAGCAAGATGCTCAACCTAGGACACTCCATAAAGAAAATCTACAGACATAGCTCCGAGAAACTATATTCTATATTCAACCATGAACATTACAGATGCTGTACGAGAATGAAACGACTATGCCAATAAGAACAGATACACTTGTGCTACCGCACTGACTGAAATTATTCTTCAAATAAACAACACATTTATAACTATCGTAAATAAAATACACACAAATCAAATTAAGCAGCAAACAATAAATGTATGCAACCTAACATGATTGAAAGAACGACTCTTATATTGCCATTACGAAGAAATTAACCCCATGAATAATAACTATGTTTTATGTACACATTTAAATCAAATATAAATTATAACACTATTCTTGCCCATTTTTAACATATCGCAGTTGAAAGAATGTTGAGAATAAAATAGATATTTATTAGAATATTATCGTAAAATACACAAGTGCCTCAAATCTAAGAAACACAAAGCAGGAGGGTGAACTCAAAAAGTAAATTCATAAGTCTAAACGGAAATGAAATTCAGGTAATGCTTGAAGTATTTTAGGTGAGTACAAACATATAGGTATAAAATTAAACATGACATTAAATTCATGAACCAAAGAAAGGAGGGTCAAACCCGACTTACGCATTCGACATTAAAAAATCAATTTTCACGACAAAACAAGTGGATGAAAAATGAAACTTAACATATTCCGAGTAAGATAAAGCTTGTCAGTAGTATACAAATGGAGCTACGGGCCCACGCTTCAGGCTGAAGAACCAAGAGCCGACCGCCATCTTTTATTGTGACGGCACGGCGGCCATATTTGGTGTAAAATTACCTCAAAATTCCTCAAAATAGACTCAAAATTCCTAAAATTTTCACTGTTTCGAGGGGAAAATTCCAGTTTTGAGGGAAAATTTCCCGTTTTATTCCTCTAAAAAAAAAAAAAAAAAAAAAAAAAAGAAATTCAATAAACCTCAAAAGACTTTTGCCTTAAAAAGAACAAAAATTCATAAATATGGCTTAAGACTCCTAAACGCAAACCGCCATAAGCCTCTGATATCAGGACCTTGACCTTGACCATAAAATTCAAATTCTTTCATTTTTGACCAAAAAATTAAAAAAATTCTAAAAAATTGCCTACTTCAAATGTTTAGTTACTTAATCGATTCGGTCCTTGTTTAGATTCCCGGTAAGAGTAAGCAAGTAGGCCCTAATTAAATAATAATAATATTAAAACAATTATTAATTCAAAAAAATAATAAATTTTATTACATCACAACCGCCATCTTAAATTTTGACCTAACTGCTGCAATCATCGTTACGGCCATCATCTTGAAAATTCGTATTTTAAAGCTTGAAATTCGAGAAAATTTAAAAAATTTATATTAATAAAATTTAAATAAAAATTAATTAAAAAACACCGTTGCACAATCCGTTAAGGTGACCATCTTGGATTCTATAAATGTCGCATGTTCGTTACACCCACCATCTTGGTTTGTATGACGGCATCGTTGCATGTTTCGTTACGGCCGCCATCTTGACAAACTGTAATTTTTTTGCTAGGATTTCGGGAAAAATTTAAAATTTATGAAAAAATACAGGTAACCAAAGTTTAATAAAATTTTATTTAAAAAAAACCTTGCAATTTGCGCTACGACTGCCATCTTGAAATTCCATTATTAATATTATTATTATCATCCAAATATTCTGGAAAAAAACATAAAATTTATAAAAAAAATTATCAAATTTAAAAAAAAAATAATTAAAAAACGCAATTATATGGTGGAGTCCTCGGTTCGAACCCGGTGAGGGCAAAAATAAAAAATGATAACAGATCCTGACTTCATGGAAGCCGTTGGCAGACTGACCTTCCAACACTAACGCCAAGGTATATATAGCCTATCGCAAACTAGTATGACGTCATGTCCGCCATCTTGTTTTCGTCTTCTGGAGGCCTTTATCTTATTTACGTCTGCTAGTGTGTGCTACCGTCCTGTTAATTTAATTTTTACCTACTAAAGTGCAGTAATAATTAATTTATTATTACTGTGGCACCCGCCATATTGACATTTGGATGCCATCTTCGAAATCTGTATTTATTTAGCTATCAGTTTGGTAAAATACCAAAATTCATTAAATAAATTATTTATTAAAATTATGATTGACGCGATAGATTTCCATCTTTGGTTTGATTCTCGGCCAGTGTACTCCGCTCACGTTGGTAAGTACACTGCCTCTTTTTAAGTGCGTGTGTCTTAAGTAACTTATTGTAAACACACATTATGTACTTACGAAAAACTATGTCGGACATTAATGCCCTTCCATAGAATAGTGATTTTTTCGTTACGTACGCGTATCACATGTTACACATTATGTAACGTACATAAGGACTGGTAACCACCGTAGTGACGTTCAAAAAACGTAGATCAATCTGTAAAATCCGCCCGCCTCTACTGCCAACTACCGACCAGCTCAACGACTCCCAGCCACCTTGAAATATGTTCATGAAATATGTCACCAACATAAACACGGCAACGACACGCCACGTTCCCAGAAAATTATTAAGTCCAGACTCGACTTAGAATATTTTCACCCAACTCTTGCAGCCATATACCTCTGAAATATTCTATCACCTCAAGTTCAAAATTTAACTTAGGGTTTCGTTGCCATAACAGACGTGCGTCATTCCAGCGGCGATCTATGGAGTCCTCCTCAGCGGGCAAAGTGACGATACTTGGTGCGGCAGGCACCGGGCTGACTTAGATCTTACTCGCTCTGGAGGAGTTTATAAACCCGTAGTAGCGACGATTAGCCCGGAAAAGAACCTTTAAGAACAGTCTTCTAGGTAGTCGCAGCAATGGCCGCCTTCCAGTATTACGTCATCTCAGGATGTTGAGGATTTTTCTATCCCTGGAAATCTTTTTTCTTCACACAGAACCACTGCTTGCCTGGACGACCGACTGCTCTCTAGGTGCGCAAGCATTGCAGGCTGCAAGCCCCTGCAGGCGTTGAGTACAGTATCTTACTAAACAACAGAGGTAGGCCTAAATCAAGGGAGAGGGCATGCACCTAGGGCACAACAAGGTCGTACACATGTTAACGTAAACGTGAATTATTATACATGATTAATACTGACAGAGGTAAATAAGAAAAATGAGTTTTTTTTTGCCACAAGGTTATACAAAAAGACTTAACATGTGATGTTTCAGCAATTACAGCTATCATCCAATTTGCAACAATTGACTAATACAGAGAAGAAATATTAGTATATACAGTAAAACTCTGTTAATACGTTTTTCAAGGGACTGGATCCTAAAAACTTCTTAACAAGGAAATACATAGTTCAAATTCAGTTGCTACACAAAAACAAATTTTACTCAAATGACATTCTGTATTCTCAAAAATTACACTTAACTATTGTTGTCAGCATGTTAGAAAAACTATACAAGTATATCAATAAACTGATTTAAATTCAATAACCACAATAAATAATTGGTTGCCTGTAAAGTCGATTTATGGACGATAGTTTAACGTGATGTCATAAAAAAACCATTGATGAAAGGATGGCATACTTTTATGAATAAAATTGATTCATTTTTATTGAATTATCACTATCTTGTATGGATACAAAGGAGTGAAATTAAATCTACAATTTAATTGATAAATATACTTTTATTTGCACTCATTAATTCAAATATGTTTATTACTTTAACGAACAGATTATTTTAACTATAACTTTTATACATGGTTGCTATTTAACTTCTTCCAATCTGTGTTATTCTGTTAAGGAAAGGACGATGATAGGAAAACTAAGAAACGAATGGGAGTGTTTCAAGTTTAATGTGCCTCGAAAAAGTTAAATCGATGGTTGTTCCAATCGAGTGGAAGATAGGCAGATGCAGCGCAAGCGTACAATGAGCGTAACGGGACACACCGTAACTGGACAATGTGCGTAACGGGAAACTTTTTCGTGCGTGCAGCCGGCGTTCATCGATTTATTAGATGTTGTCACGTCAAAAACATTGCAAACAAAAACCCCTTGTTTGCGGGTTATCAATTATTGTTTACTGTGCACGATACAAAGTGCATGCAGTGCTTGCAAAAAAAAAATAATGCAAACAGATCCACAAATTCTGGCAGGTGGTAATCTGGTTTGCTGTGTATTCGTCACGTGGTGTAACTCAAATAAGAAAAATGGAACAGCCTCTCAGTCTATACAAATGCAAGCAGATGATTGGTCGAAAAATACACTTGTAACAGCGTGTGGCATGAGGCAAAGGATTCGATGGTCATGTGCAGTACAAATTATTTTGTTAAAGTTTGGCAATATGTAAATTATAAAAAATTAATGATAAATAGAATTTTAAAGATAAAAGATAAACATTATTATTTTATTTTTTCCACAAATGCTGAACATTATACGCGGTAAGCATCTATTAACACAAATATTATGAATGGGAAAAATTAACGTAGGGATATATGGAAGTGATCAAGGGAATAACTATGTGAACTTAATAAGTGAGAAAAATATTATGTGGGTTTACTGTACAACATTCATTAAAAATATTTTATAAGTGTGTGTTATGACTTTAGGATTATCCTTTATGTTCCATGTTTCAGAAGCAATATGACTAAGAAATGTTTTTACAAGCATAAGTTTAGAAAATAAACTAAATTCTTGAATGGTTAGAATTAACACCCTGAACACTTTTGTTTTATTGTCATGCTGTATAATAATCTAATCTACAAAAGATTAAATAAACCATTACTCAAACATTAATATCAATTTGTAATTCAACTCCAGTCTTACAGAGGACATACATTGATTATCAGGGGGAGGCTGACCACTGTTATTAAGCTTAAGGCTTGATGTATAAAATGGGAACCATCATATAAAGAAGGGTATATGATCCTCGGGAGACTCTTGTTATAAATTTTAACTTGAATAAACTCCTTTTAAAGCTACTTTAATCCTTAAGAGACCTTGCCTGCTCTCTGCAGTGACACACCACACAGCTTACACGTGCAGGTTGCAGAAATTGCCATAACCAACTCAAAACCACACTGTAACACACTTTATTACACATTTGTACTTAGATATTGATACAAAACATTTTAAATGCCCCACAGTATGAATCATGGCTTATAGGTGAGGTTTAGTTATCCTCGTGACTAATCAAACATGTATTTACATACTTATAATATAATAAACATTGTAAATGCACATCATATCTATTTTTAATGTAGGCCTAAATAGCTACCTACGTTTTTTTGCTTGTTAACTAAGTGGAATCTCATAACACAAATTAATTTAACATTTCAGTTTACTTAACCATTTTCTTATTGAAACTAACTGAAGAAACTTTCACGTCTCTAAATTATAGCTCTTAATGGGAGAACAACATATCATTATGACATTTTGTTTAGCTTATTTTGTCCATCTTGTCAGATCTTCTGTGTGTACACGTTTGTACAAAGATATTAGACGTAAATACAAAACACCAAAAACAAAACAAAAAACCTTGCATAATGTTAATAAGTGTATGCAAATGTGAAGCCTACATAATTTCCTGTCAATTACTATAAATAATGCAGTATAAATATATACCAGTTGTGCCGTTAATTAGTAAATTCGACACGATATATTTTAAATTTTTATTATGATTTTAAATTTTTGTGTGGAAATTTTATTTGCTCTACTATAGTGTAATTTTAATTTGTTAGTCTGGTGTACTACTCTGAGTTAAACTTTGTCTCAGTGCTCTGGAGCCCCTTTCCCATCGGCGTATCGGATATTCTGCTGGCCTAATCCCTGACTAGCAGACAGCTTACCATTTCCCCCGCCTTCAGTCACGCCTCAAGCCCGTAATATTATTTCTCTTCGTGACCCTAACTGCAAAGGCAAGCCTGTAGCTTGCAGGCGACCAGTTAGCAGAGACGAGCTGAGATTCGCGTTTTTCATCACGTCGTAGTGTTATATTCGCCCCTCTGTAGCCACGACGGGGCGTAGTTTCCCATCAGCGTTGCATTTTACCCCATCTCCCCCCCTTCTCAGTTCCAAGCAAGACCAATGACCGGTCGTAACCCTCTGGACACCAGTGACCGTTCTCAAGGTCTTCTCGCAAAAGCGAGTGCGCCAAAACTGATCACAAGCACCACCTAGCGACTAAGTCGCGAACTTCTCCGCTTGCCTACCCTCTAGGGCGCCAGAGAGCAGCACCGCTCTCCCTTGAGTTATATGGACGCCAGGCGCGAGTCGATTCTTTTCAACTCAGCCTCCTCCGACAGAGTTCTCTACGGTCGCCCAGTGTGGCCAACTTCAAGACTCCTGCTAGAGTTTTTTTCTCCGCCCACGTTCGGGCAAGTTCGGTATTTTTCGGCGGCCCAGACACCCCCCCTTCCACCTGTTAGAGCCGGTGGGCACTTTTAATTACGAGACGCCTTTTTCAGCGACACAGATCAACTCGCGTCGCGTCCGCAGACAGACCTCCATCGAGTATCGGCGAATCGTCAAGACTTCATCCGACCGCAATGTAGTCGCTTTGTATAAGGGATGCTATTCCTCTAGTCATTTCTAGTAGATTAGTCTGTCTGCATAGTTTAGTTATTTGCCTTAGAAATTTTTCTCTTTTAAATTTTTTTAATCATGAAAAAATCATCCGCGTCCTGCCGCGCTATTCGCGAGCTCCAGACCCTGGCTGACTCCACGATGGAAGCGTGCTGGGCAACTCCCCTTCGAACCCCCTTTTTTCCCCTTAAATTTTTTTTGGGCATTTTCTGCCCCATAGACTGCCTGTATACCAGTTCTAATCAGTTTTGATTTGGACTGTTGCAGACAGGGTTCGATGACGGGGAGAGATTGATTGCTCTCATCTCGTGACCACCCCCCCCCCCTTTCTGTTCCGTGGGTCACATTCGAAGAAACGCTTCTACTACCCGACGTGATTGTTTGAAGACCCCGGGTGGTAATGTAAATTCAACATTTCCCCTTTACCTAGCTACGAACTATCTTAACCGGATGACCAACTCACCAGCGACCAGTGTTTTTCTCAAGAAAATGTAAAACAAATCGAACTAATTATCAATGTAATCATCGGATCCATCCAACTTTGGGTATGAAACTCATAATACAAATGTTTATAGTTCAAACTAAAAATGTAAATAATTCTCAGTAAGCCGGGCCGGCCCCAATTTCGTTTTCCTTCTGTTAATCTTGGAAAATTGTTAAAACCTTTTGTATGTATGTCAAAATAATTGAAACATGATAATTCATCAGGGCAAATAAAACAGGGAAACTATAGATCAAGTTAATCGTGTAGTTTTTATTTTATTGATGTTAACGATCCCCCAACTTCCCCTTTGCTTGTTACAGGAAGTTCCTAAATTGTGTTTGTTCCCACCTCGTGTCGCCTCTGGTAAAACAATTTATTTAACGTATTTTTTTTTACCCAGCTTGTTTCCAAGGCTTTTTTAATTAATTCCAAATAATTCTATTTTAAGGCACGAGGGGTGTTACAACTTGGTAGCAGAGCATGGTTACCTTGATCTATAGGCATACTTGAATAATATAAGCATATCTAAAATAAAAAATAAAAGTACAAAATTTTTTTTATTATTTTTTGATAATAACAATTTTGTAATAATATTGTAAACTGATCGCTGGTACACCCCGTAGTTATAATGAGTTAAATTTTTAAAATTTATATTGAGTTTTAAATACCTGTGTGGACTTAGGCTAGCGCGTAGCGCGCGAGACGTCTTTCAGCCAGCCAGCTGTCCCCCTCCCCCATCGCGCGTCCCCGGACGTGACAGGCACAAGGTCACAGACACCTCCTCCCCCCCTTTCTCCTCGCCCGACGGCCGAGGGCCGCGGCGTCAGTTGACAGCTGTAATCTTGCCACGCGTGCGTGATAGCACGCCGCCTACCACACCCCGACCCTTGTTCCCGCAGGTCCCAGAGGTCGCTTACCTCTGAAAGAGATGCCAACAGGCGTACCAACTCATTCGTCTGCCGGCAGCAATAGTTAGCTTTCTGTATTCTGGGCACATACTTCCGACCCGTCGGAGCAACTACGATATTATTAAGCTAAGTTAAATTAAGAGTGTCTTGCGTAGAATTTAAGGTACTGTTTCAACCATAGTTTTAAGTCTTTGTTGGTTGGCCAATCAACGTAAATTTTTTGTATATATTTTGCTGTCCTCGTAAGACTGGACCAAGCTCCACCTACGAAAGGGACACAATGCTCACGCCGGAGTATCTCCGCCGTGACGAGCTGGAGTACGAACTACGATTTCGACATCACATCGCCGGGCATTGATTTCGACATTCACACCATCTCATTTTCCATCTGCGACTGTCATGGCGACTGGTACTCACCCGAGCCCCAATGTCACCTTCGCCTATCCTATGCATTCGCTCCCAGCTCATCCTGTTTACATGCCCCAACCCATATACCTACCACAACCAGCCCCTGTGCACCCTGGTGGCAGGATAGAATCACAACTTCCTTACCCCAGCCCCGCCACCACAGACCTGCCATTGGGCCCGCAGGTATACCAACTTCAAAACCAAACTCAACCTCCGCCAGTCACACCTCACGCCTCTAATCTAGCACCGAACCCAGTACCTGTGGTCCCTACCTTCAATCAGACAACTGGAGGTAGTTTTTACGCTAAGATAACAAATCCCGTTGAAAGACTGCTGGCTAATTTTAAGGAAACCACAGGGTTGGAGCCCAGGAGCCTAATCGACTTCCTAAAGAACTTGTTCAAAATTAAACAAAAGGCAAACCTTCCAGACAGGGAACTCCTAGAAGTTATTTTCCCCTTCACACAACTACCCTTGAGCGAGCGAGTGACGCTCGCCATTGAGCAAAATTATTCGTTTGACCAATTTCATGAGGACATTCTAAATTATTTTATCCCAGCCCGTTTGATGACCAACATCAGATTGGAATGGTACAACAGGCTACAACAAAGAAATGAAGCCTTGTCTAATTACATAGCAGACATCAAACTAGCCGCTCAAATTCTTCGGTTGCGAGTATCTGAGAGTGAGATAGTCTCAAACATCCTCGATGGAATTAATCCGCAGGAACGATCGCGGGCAGTTTTTCAGGCCCGACCACAAAATTTTGCCGAGCTTGATCGCTTGTGCATCTCCAACAGAAATGTAGAATACGCAGACCACCAGCGAAATCGAGAAGCTAATGTCTACGCCCACAACAATACCAAAATAACAGAAAATAAACAGCAGTATTATAACAAAAATTCGCAACACAAAAACAGCAATGAACAAGTCGCTAAGCCTCAAAATAAAGATGAACGGATACCTGTCTGAAGGTACTGCAAAAAACCCGGGCACTACATTGAACAGTGTCGCGCAAAAAAACTATCGCCCAAACTATCAAAATTCTCAGAATCCAAAAAACGTGTAAACCGCTGGCCAGAAAAAATTTTTTCTGAGCCAGCCACCCAAACAACCATTAGTAATTTTTCCCTTCACCAAGGCCCTAATAAAAATTACGAACAAAAAGTTCAACAAAATACCGCTTCCCCACACAGAGGAAAAAACAAAAGAAGAAAACAGAAACAAAGGCGAGCTAAGAGAGACAAAGCTCGTCAAGACAAGCAAACGGAAAACTGTAACACGTCTAGGCCTATGTGTAGACAATGTAATTGTCCGCGAACCACGGACAAAAGAACATGTCATAATATTCTAGCTAATATACCCACAGTTTTGCCCTACGCCAACACAATAATTGGAAAACAAGAAGTTCCAGGCCTAATAGATACCGGATCCGTGCGATCATTCGTGTCAGGCCAGCTATTCAGGAAATTACAACAAGACCGTTTGATTCAAAAGGTAGAGCCAATAAAAATAAAATGTTTTACAGCTGCTGAACAGCCTTTGAAGGTAAATAGTATTGTTTTTGTTAAAGTAAAAATCGATTTGTTTTCTTGGTCTTTCCCATTCTTAGTAGCAGATGATTTGGCCACAGATTTAATTTTTGGTTCCGATTTTATTGCAAAAACAGGCATGATAATTGATTTGAAAGCACGAAGAATTCACTTTAAATTTAACAACCAAGTTTTTGTTTCTTTTGTGTCACCGGATGCAAAATGTCAGAGCAAAGTAAATGCCATTCACACAGAGGCTAAAGGTGATAATAACATTTCACTAACCCATCTTAACTTTGAACAGAAACGAGAAATAGAGAAGTTATGCAGTAACTTTCCCGATGTTTTGAGTGAAAAATTAGGGCGCACCCATCTCACCCAATATGAAATTAAGCTTTTGGACAAAACCCCAGTTAGGTGTCACCCTTACCAATTATTAGGACCTAAAATGCAGATAATGCGGGATCACATACAAAATTTATTGGACAAAGATGTTATCGAACCTTCCACTTCCAGTTTCGCCTCCCCGGCATTTTTAGTACCCAAGGACCAAGGCCAAGGTCACCGCATGGTGGTCGATTTCCGCCGCGTAAATCGGCAAATTGAAGTAGAGATGACGCCATTACCAGACCTAAATTCGGCATGTCACTGGTTTAGTAAAGCCAAATTTTTCAGTGTCTTTGACCTAAATTCGGCCTATCATCAAATACCACTAACACCAGAGTCAAAACACGTTACAAGTTTCTGCGTCCCGTGGAATCTGTATCAATACAAGGTAGTACCCTTCGGCCTAGCCACCGGCGCCCAAGTGTTAACACGCCTTCTAGACCAAATTTTCGGCGACCTGAAATTCAAATTTGTGTTTAATTATCTTGATGACGTCGTTGTTTATTCAGAATCCTTTGAAGAGCATATGGCTCATTTGCAAGAAGTCCTTAAGCGCCTACGTAAATCCAGCCTCACTGTTAATACAAAGAAGGTGAAATTTGCAGTGCAGGAAATTTCTTTTCTCGGACACCTGATTTCAAGTCGAGGAGTGACCATTGACCCTAATCGCACACAAGCGATAAAGGATTTCCAACCCCCTAAAGATGCTAAGGGCATTTCCAGGTTTATTGGCATGGCAAATTTTTACGCCAAATTTATACCTAATTTTGCTGAGCATGCAGCACCACTGAATGCTCTACGTAAAAAAAAATTCCGTTTTCAACTGGGGTCCAGAACAGGACAAAGCTTTTGATTTTCTAAAACATGCAATAGCGAGCCCTCCAGTACTTAGAATGGCTGATTTCAGTAAACCTTTTATTTTGCAAACCGATGCATCCAGTGTGGCCATTGGGGCCGTGTTGTCACAAGAATTCGATGGCTGCAGGCAGCCTATAGCTTTCGCCTCCCGCACCTTAACGCACCAGGAAAGAAAATCCTCTTCGGTGTATGAACTCGAGTGCCTCGCTGTAGTTTTCGGCATAGACAAGTTCCGGCCCTATTTGGAACATAAAGAATTTCTGCTGGAAACCGATAATCAGGCCCTTGCTTGGCTTTTGGCTCACCCCAAGCAATTAGGTAAATTAGGATGCTGGATTGTCAAGATTGCTTCTCTGAAATTTCAAATCCAACATATTCGTGGTTCACAGAACATTGTGGCAGATACTCTTTCTCGAATGTTCGAGAATCCTTCCAACTCCGAGATTCAGGAAAACAATCCTATGTCCTGCCACGCATTGTTAACAGATTTTCCTCTAGCATTTTCCGACATACAATCAAATCAAAATTCTGACCTACAATTGTCCAACATAATTAACCAAATAAAATCAGGCTCACCTCCAAAATATTACAAACTTTCAAAAGGCATACTTTACCGAAGGACACAACAAGCAAAAAATTTCAGAATAGCCCTACCTCAGAATCTCAGGGACATGGTTTTTCAATATTACCACTCGTCACCTTTGGGCGCACACTTAGGAATTTTCAAAACAATTGAAAACATTCGCAGGAATTTTATCTGGGACGGAATGCACAAGGATATAACGCAAAGGGTGAAATTGTGCAAATTATGTGCATTGAGTAAGCCTGCGCAGCAGACCCAGTTCGGCTATTTAAGTTCTGACGTGGCCGAAAGGCCCATGCAAAAGCTTTTCATAGATTTTGTGGGACCCTTCCCAAGGTCAAAAGACGGAAATTCGATGCTTCTAGTATGCGTAGATGCATTCTCAAAATTTGTGTGGCTAATCCCTGTTAGAAGAGCCACGGCCGAAATCACCATTCGAGCCCTCCAAAATTATATTTTCAAAATATCCGGGGTACCTTCCATTATTGTTTCCGATAATGCCACAAACTTTAAATCGACTCAGTTCAAAAACATGTGTTTTTCACACGGCATTCAGCATGTGACCACGACTCCCTACTACCCCCAGCCTTCGCATGCGGAGCGTTTCAACCGAAACCTCCGGTCTGCCTTGATAGCATTCCATGCGAACTCGCAGGATAGGTGGGATTCCAATCTCGTGTGGTTACAAATGGCTTTCAATTCCGCCAGACATGAAAGTCACAAAACAACACCGTTTGAACTCATGTTTACATACCAGCCCAACACCCCACTCTCTAATCAATGGACGTTAAAAGAGTTACTGCCAGACGACCCCAGGAACATTAAGGAAGTCTGGAGTAGAGCTCGTAAAAACCTGAACTTGGCCCACGAGGCAAGCAGGCAAAAATATAACAAAAAACGCTATCCCAATCCCTACAGAGTAGGAGATTTAGTGTTGTGCAGAGCACACACACTCAGCAAGGCGATCGACAAGAGGTCAGCCAAGCTTTCATATCGTTGGAATGGCCCCTGGCAGATCCAGCGATACCTCACGCCAGTCACGGTCGCGTTAGCCGACCCCAGTTCCGGCGAATATCGCGCGCGCGCGCACATTTCTCAGTTAAGGAAAGTACACCCCATCCTAAAATGAGGGCACTCTTCCCTGTGTTTCTTTATACAAGGAACAGCGTTCCTACTACGGCATGCCATACTCAACCAACGTGTTGGTATAAAACAAAAAAACCTAGGTCATAATTATAAGTAATATAAAAAAAATCCATGGTACTAGTTTATAAGAAATTTAGGTTAAGAAGTGTTACATTAAGTTGTCTAGTTTATAGGGGCGCCCCTAATTCAATAAGTTAGCTGTAAGTTTTAGCCGTTATTTAGACACGTAAGAATTGTTAGCCATTGTAAGTAGTTTACTACAGTAGATCCTGGTACAGGGTAAGTTTCTGGAACCCAGGTTTTTGGTGGCTCAAGTGGGCCACCCTGACTCTGTCTTTCAGGGGGGAAGTATGTGCCGTTAATTAGTAAATTCGACACGATATATTTTAAATTTTTATTATGATTTTAAATTTTTGTGTGGAAATTTTATTTGCTCTACTATAGTGTAATTTTAATTTGTTAGTCTGGTGTACTACTCTGAGTTAAACTTTGTCTCAGTGCTCTGGAGCCCCTTTCCCATCGGCGTATCGGATATTCTGCTGGCCTAATCCCTGACTAGCAGACAGCTTACCATTTCCTCCGCCTTCAGTCACGCCTCAAGCCCGTAATATTATTTCTCTTCGTGACCCTAACTGCAAAGGCAAGCCTGTAGCTTGCAGGCGACCAGTTCGCAGAGACGAGCTGAGATTCGCGTTTTTCATCACGTCGTAGTGTTATATTCGCCCCTCTGTAGCCACGACGGGGCGTAGTTTCCCATCAGCGTTGCATTTTACCCCATCTCCCCCCCTTCTCAGTTCCAAGCAAGACCAATGACCGGTCGTAACCCCCTGGACACCAGTGACCGTTCTCAAGGTCTTCTCGCAAAAGCGAGTGCGCCAAAACTGATCACAAGCACCACCTAGCGACTAAGTCGCGAACTTCTCCGCTTGCCTACCCTCTAGGGCGCCAGAGAGCAGCACCGCTCTCCCTTGAGTTATATGGACGCCAGGCGGGAGTCGATTCTTTTCAACTCAGCCTCCTCCGACAGAGTTCTCTACGGTCGCCCAGTGTGGCCAACTTCAAGACTCCTGCTAGAGTTTTTTTCTCCGCCCGCGTTCGGGCAAGTTCGGTATTTTTCGGCGGCCCAGACACCCCCCCTTCCACCTGTTAGAGCCGGTGGGCACTTTTAATTACGAGACGCCTTTTCCAGCGACACAGATCAACTCGCGTCGCGTCCGCAGACAGACCTCCATCGAGTATCGGCGAATCGTCAAGACTTCATCCGACCGCTATGTAGTCGCTTTGTATAAGGGATGCTATCCCTCAAGTCATTTCTAGTAGATTAGTCTGTCTGCATAGTTTAGTTATTTGCCTTAGAAATTTTTCTCTTTTAAATTTTTTTAATCATGAAGAAATCATCCGCGTCCTGCCGCGCTATTCGCGAGCTCCAGACCCTGGCTGACTCCACGATGGAAGCGTGCTGGGCAACTCCCCTGTTTTGGTGAGTGATAATTCGCGAACCCCCTTTTTTTCCCTTAAATTTTTTTTGGGCATTTTCTGCCCCATAGACTGCCTGTATACCAGTTCTAATCAGTTTTGATTTGGACTGTTGCAGACAGGGTTCGATGACGGGGAGAGATTGATTGCTCTCATCTCGTGACCACCCCCCCCCCCTTTCTGTTCCGTGGGTCACATTCGAAGAAACGCTTCTACTACCCGACGTGATTGTTTGAAGACCCCGGGTGGTAATGTAAATTCAACATTTCCCCTTTACCTAGCTACGAACTATCTTAACCGGATGACCAACTCACCAGCGACCAGTGTTTTTCTCAAGAAAATGTAAAACAAATCAAACTAATTATCAATGTAATCATCGGATCCATCCAACTTTGGGTGTGAAACTCATAATACAAATGTTTATAGTTCAAACTAAAAATGTAAATAATTCTCAGTAAGCCGGGCCGGCCCCAATTTCGTTTTCCTTTTGTTAATCTTGGAAAATTGTTAAAACCTTTTGTATGTATGTCAAAATAATTGAAACATGATAATTCATCAGGGCAAATAAAACAGGGAAACTATAGATCAAGTTAATCGTGTAGTTTTTATTTTATTGACGTTAACGATCCCCCAACTTCCCCTTTGCTTGTTACAGGAAGTTCCTAAATTGTGTTTGTTCCCACCTCGTGGCGCCTCTGGTAAATCAATTTATTTAACGCATTGTTTTTACCCAGCTTGTTTCCAAGGCTTTTTTAATTAATTCCAAATAATTCTATTTTAAGGCACGAGGGGTGTTACACAGTTATTAATAGTTTGTAAATGTGCCTAGCCACAAAGACACCATTTCATTATATGTTCTGTACAAGGTTTGCTGGAAGCATCCAAGTGACCTGTTCTAGTAATCTACTATTCAGGCTGTGGAAAGATTAACTGGAGTAGGCAATCCTGTCACACACATCTTGTTACTACACTTAAAATACAAGAGTAAATGTATTTGTTGAATTGAACACCATTGAGGACTTTACAGCACTTCATTATCTCAATAATAATAATATTGGAAAAAAATTAAATAATGAAAGATTTAATAATACAGAGTATAGGCTATATAAATTTGACTTAAAATATAAGGAAGGTAGTTCCTTGTGGATAAATAAATAGGAATACACACAACACTTTGTGCCTTAAGGAAGTTATGTGCTTTAGAAACTCAAATTTTAAAAATGCCGTGTACTACCATACACAGGTTTAGAAAATTCGAAACATTGCTTTATATTGTTGGGATATTCTGATTCACAGGAAATAGTAAGTACGTAAGTATTTATATCCACTTATGTTTTACAACTGTCATTACAATTCCTTAAAATAAACGGGAAAAAATTGCAAAACATTTCACGAACTCCACATTGACTTACGTCATGTATACCCTTGAATATAAATAATAGCACGCACAAATAAAATAAACTCAAAAATATATCATCGCAAGTACACGCTTAAATCATTTACAATGCCTGAATTCACTCGCAATCACTAACTAATACAGTACTTAATTCAAATCCGACTAAACTGCTAACCCGGCATTGGCAAAACGCGCCCCGAGAAGTTGGCGACCGAAAATTAAACAAACATTGAGCGAGTTCGGGATTAAACCGACTTTGTCCCTTCTTTTACCAATTGTTTATTTGGGGTACTGGTATAGCACGTAGAAAATAAACTGTTGATTTTTTTTCTCGGCTGATTTTACATTACTAACGTGTTTAAAGCACTTCACGTTATAATAAACATTATTCTTCCCGTCATGTAAAACATTTAAATCACAACGGCGATATAAGAAATATCCTGATGAGCTAGTTAGCATATATTTTTTTTGTTGATCTTTCTTTTATGTTCTTTAGCTAATGGGTTTCCACGCTATTTATAATTCTAAATCAAATGCACGAATAATTCATAAAGAACTTTGATGTGACATAGTTTCGGGCAAAAAGCTTAGGTTCTTTTACAATGGTATTTTTTAATTAGATTTATTTCACGCTTTTAAAAGTAAAATTGAACTCTTAAAAAACTGTTCAAACAGAAAATTAGGTAAATTCATATACTATAAATAAGTGGAATTTTACTGATATTCAGTAGTTTAAAGCAGCTTCTTATTTGGAAATGATATTTTGTGAATGATCTCAAATTTTAATCTCCTGGTTTTAGCTACACATATGTGAGCACTGTATAATAAACGGAAATCTATAAAGCCAGAATATATTTTTCAAATAATGCCTCTTTCCAGTCATTTATCATGCCAAGGATGTCTCTAACAATATGAATGGGTGGCGTAAATATCCACTCTTTGGCATTATCTGAATGTCAAACAGGATGCGCATGTTTGATGTTTGCTAAAGAAATTAATGATTTTTATTTGTAAGATAAGTAGATTATTAGAGTTGAGATCACGAAGAAACTATCCTTTTTGGCATGCCCTAGTCCCCTTTTCGACTCATAGATCACAGCTGCAATTTAGTTTTATGGAATCATTAGATCAATCGGATTGGCATCGAAGCTGTCGTAATGTTCCTTTTGAATCGTTGTACATTGTACGCTGATGTTCTAAGGCTCACCGTAACCATTCAGTTGACAAATGGCTAATGTGACCTCAAATTGCTTCTTGGGAAAGTATACGTGTCAGTGGTACTATTACCACTCACCCTTGGGAAATATGATTACATGTGCATTTGGTCTAGGAAATGGTCTAAAATCATTTGTCCTTAAGGGGTGATAGAAACACGGTCATTGGTTTATCGCAAAAATGCCTCTTTATTCTGAAGGGGTAGTGTCAATATCAGTTTTCAAAGAAGGAAACGTTTCATACAGCACTTCTTTCAAAGGAACTTGTTGTGGAGGAAACGGTGGTAGTTGTAGCTTATAATAGGTAAGGGGACCAGAACTCTTGTTTCTCTTGTGTGGTGATACCACTTGCAGCTGTTCGGAAGGATGAGTCTCATTCACATCTTCACTCGGAAATGATGTTGATGATTGATGCGTTTCAAGAGAATAAGTCTCAAAGACCTCTTTCTTCTCAGACAATGTCGATACATGTAGGTATTCAGAAGGATACTTCTCAAAGGGCTCTTCCTGCAGAGATGATGGTGACTCATGCAGCTGCTCTGGAGGATATGTTTCATAGACCTCTTCCTTCAAAGGGAATGGAAACACTTGCAGCTGCTCGGGAGGATAAACATCAAAGGCCCCTTCCCTTGAAGATGATGTTGAGGCATACAGCTGTTCTAAAGAATAAGTCTCGTATACCTCTTCCCTCAAAGGTGATCGCGAATCTTGCAGCTGCTTGGGAGGATAAGTGTCAAAAGTCTCTTGCCATGGAGATAATGGTGCTTCATGCTGCTCGGGAGGATATGTCTCATAGAACTCTTCCCTCGAAGATGATGGTGAATCTTGCAGCTGCTCTGGAGTATAAGCATCAAGAGCCCTTTCTCTTGAAAATGATGTTGATGCTTGCAGCTGTTCAAGAGAATAAGTCTCAAAGACCTCTTTCTTCGGAGACAATGTCGATACATGTAGGTATACAGAAGGATAATTCTCAAAGGCCTCTCTTTGCAAAGATAATGGTGACTCATGCAGCTGCTCTAGAGGATATGTTTCATAGACCTTTTCCTTCAAAGGTGATGGAAACTCTTGCAGCTGCTCGGGAGGATAAGCATCAAAGGCCCTTTCCCTTGGAGATGATGTTGATGCTTGCAGCTGTTCAAGAGGATAAGTCTCGTAGACCTCTTCCCTCATAGGTGATCGCGAATCTTGCAGCTGCTTGGGAGTATAAGTGTCAAAAATCTCTTCCCATGGAGATAATGGTGCCTCATGCAGCTCGGGAGGATATGTCTCATAGACCTCTTCCCTCAAAGATGATGGTGAGTCTTGCAGCTGCTCGGGAGGATAAGTATCAACAGCCCTTTCCCTGGACGATGATGTTGATGCTTGCAGCTGTTCAAGAGGATAAGAGTCGTAGACCTCTTCCCTCAAAGGTGATCGCGAATCTTGCAGCTGCTCGGGAGGATAAGTGTCAAAAGTCTCTTTCCATGGGGATAATGGTGCTTCATGCAGCTCGGGAGGATATGTCTCATAGACCTCTTCCCTCAAATATAATGGTGAGTCTTGCAGCTGCTCGGAAGGATAAGCATTAACAGCCCTTTCCCTTGAAGATGATGTTGATGCTTGCAGCTGTTCAAGAGGATAAGTCTCGTAGACCTCTTCCTTCAAAGATGATGGTGAATCTTGCAGCTGCTCAGAAGGATAATTTTCAAAGGCCTCTTCCCTTGGCGATGATGGTGACTCATGCAGCTGCTCGAGGAGATAGGTCTCACATACCTCTTTCCTCGGAAACGATGTGTCGAATACCAGTTGTTCAGTAGAATAAATATCAAAGGCCTCTTCCCTTTGAGAAAATGGCGATTTTTGTCGGTGTTCGGGAGGGTAAGCTTTAAACACCTCCCCCACTTCTCTCAGATAAGTATGCTGGATGTTTCGGCGTTGAATGATGCCGTGGAGCCAATAGGGCGTAATAGAAGCCAAAACGCACCACTTCCTTTGCAGTAACCTAAGGCCAAAGATGCTGGCTGTCATGACTGCTGATAAGGTTGATTTCATAATGCTGATTTTCTGAAACACACATACATAAATTGCACTATGAATAAAAAACTGTTACTGTCATTATACATTATTATGGGCTTTACTTAGTTGAGAAAAACCGATAACTGATTCGTGAGTCACGAAAATGGTCCGATGAGTGCTTCAAAAATAAATAAAAGCTAGCAGTAAGTTAAAGCCTCAGATTTGTGAACATTTTAGTGTAAATCAACTAAAATGCTAATGAATTTATCTTGTTGGCAAAAATCACGATTTTCCTGTTAAATCTGTAATTTAATAACATTGATGTGTGTAATAACAAATTAAATGGGGATATAATTTAACTTAACGCCTAAAACATATATATTCTTCTACTTATTACTTCTTTAGATTCTTCCCGTCAAACCAAGTTACAGCACTGGACCCAGAAGTGTCTTGACTTAATAAACAATGCATATTAAAATGTTACATAACATTCGAACCATTGTTTTTATAGTAATGTCATTTCAAACATTATCACAAGAATATAATAATAATTGGCTTTACATCCGGAAAATAAGCTGAGTGGACCATAATGAATACCATTTAGGCTACGTATTAGTGCGTGAAATTTACCTGACTTGAAATACTTCAGCGTGACAAGCATAAGCAAAACAATGTCACCTGATACTGCTTGCAAGTGATGAGTTAGTTTGATATTTCGCGAAAATGTTTAAAGATAGCTTAATTTTACAGAAATCTTACGGGCCAAGTAATTTGGCAAAATTTCTGTAGTTTCTTCTTAATCCCCGGGTTGGAATAATGTTTAACAGTGTGCCTTTTTTTTTCAAATACGTAACCTTCTATCAAAAGTAGTACCGAGGAAAGTGGAACTTAGGTAAAATAATAGACTCGCTTTCTGGATGAATCGGGTTTGAATACTAAAACCTAAATTCTGATTTAGGTATTACAAAGTTTTCCTGAAATCACTCGAAACAAATCCTAGAATTGTGTTTTTACTATAGGCCAATGCCGATTACTTACCCTTGCTTCCCTGACTTGCATTGTGTCTGTTTGCAATGACCTCTTTGTTGACAAGGGAAGAACCAAAATAAACGAAATAATAAAGTAAATACATCTTTCAATTGTGCAGGTACTGATTTTCATTTGCTAAGTCTTCAGCAGGAAGTCTATAAATACTAGTTAATCAAAAAAGAAACTTTGTTAACATGAACCAGTATTCTGAAATCAATCACGCAGGAAAACTTATATGTGGAATACCACTTTCTCTACTCACAAAAAAGAATTAACGCAGCTCCGTTTGGCGCTTTGCGGCAGACGATAATTTGTGATGTTCGCATCCGAGCGCGGTTAACTGACTAACTTTGGATCTAAAACCAAGGCATGACAGGCTATAGATAGTGAGACCTGGATGACAACATAATAGAGCTCTTAAATTTGATCCTGGGAGGTCTGACGTGGATTGCGTTGGTGATAAACTAGTGGTGCCATCATCTTAAGATCCCATGCTTTGCTAAAAATATTCCTGTTTGGTATAGCTGGCTGTGTTCCTCGTTACACCAAACTCACTTCGGGAATATAGAAATGTAGCTATCAGATATTTCAAGTACTCTCACTGATAAAATAATCTTTGGTTGATGTAAACAGGTGAGTTTACGAAACAGTTTGTTGGGTCAAGTATATATTCCCTTCTAAAATTACAATAAAATGTATAATTGTTTCGTAGGCTTTAACTACGTTAAAAATGAAGAATTCACCAACGTTTCGTTTGATATTTCAGCACTCATCATCAGGGTAAAAGTCTCCTGAGACTATTCGCCACGAATATTTTATTTAAGTTTACAAACTTTTCATTCAGTTTAGAGGATTCGGATCTAGGTTCATCGAAAGTGCAAATGTGGGGCACATTGTCGTTAGCCGACACTATCTTCTGAATGTTCTCCAAACAAAGTGTCCCATGGATATAAATCATTCCATTCTGCATCCAAAAGATGTTAGGCACCTGTTGGTTCTTTTTTAATAACCTTTTATTTGCTTCATACGTATTTATTTAAGTATGTAATGGAAAATTTGAATATGATTTTGTCCTCCTTCAAAACGTCGGTTTAACTCGAAATTTGGCGTACTTATCAAGGACCGATGACATTTATATATTTTGATTCTTTTATCCTTACTAGGATAATCAGGGTTAGCGATTTTTTTCCTTACTGGTAGTGTCTTTGCCGCACGACCAAGAAGGGAAACTACCAGGCGTCCCGATCAACTATTTCTCGGATAAGTTACCGACTTTGAATAAGATGAAATTTTTTTAGAGGGAACCTGAGAACCAGCTATCTCATCAAAGGGAGGCAGCAGGCACCCAAATTGATCATTTCTCGGATAAGTTACCGACTTAGAATTATACATGAATGACTTCCCGATTTTATTTAAAATCAATGATTTTCATATTAGCATATTGAAAATATTGTGTACTATAGTTCTTCAACACGCTATATCGAATGTATATTTTAAAAGCAGGCAATATTTACTCAAATTCACTTTAATAGTAAATTGATGTAATAAAGAAAAGTAACTTAAAAATAAAAAAATAGTTTGAAAACTAAAAAAGACGCTTTTATAGAAAATCCAACAAAAATTGAAAAATATTAATTACATAAAAATAAAATATAGGCCTACTCTTATATAGAAAATCCCACAAAAAAAAAAGAAAATAAATTTTATTAAATTTGAGTTAAGAATAGTGTAAATAAGAAAAAAAAATCTTATTTATTGCAAAAAAAGCGTGGGGTGCTTTTTAAGATATTATCAAATGATAATTCTTCTACGCATATCTGTCAATAACATATTTATAACTAATGACACCATGCACCCCATGATTTTTTTTGCAATAAAATACATTTTTTATTATTTACACTATTCTAAACTCAAAATTAATAAATTTAATTTTCTATTTTTTAGTTGATTTTATATGAAAGAGTATATTTTAGTTTGTTAAAACTATAATTATTAACTCGTAAGTACATTGAGAATGTTTACCTTGGCATTGGTTTCATCCTCGTGATAATTATAGTTATTATTATACTCACCCGTAACTCCTGGGTATACTGTGTGTTGTCACAGTCGGCATAGGGAGGAGCGAAGGCATCAGGGAAATAAAACACTTCCAAATCCTGCATCGGAGGAGAAAGCACCGCTTGATCCTGGTCGCATGTGGCCTCTACTTCCGTCTCTTCTGTGTGACGGCTAGGAGACTGGTAATCAGCGAATATTCCCTTAACGCATTCCACTCGAGGAGCCGTTGAATACAAGAGCATTTGATGGTGGCAGGTCACCAGTTGTGTGTCACCAGGTGTTGATGCACTCTGCATCTGTTCACGAGTCGACGCAAGCAACATCTCTTCCATCAGAGAAACAGGTGAGAACTGGTGTTGTTGTTGGGAAGATGCCAGTGGCCCATCACGCAGCAGGGCACTGCTAGAAGACGGCACGCCCTGAGGAACTGAGCCGTGCAACTGGTGGTCGGCGGGTATGATCACGACCTCCTCCAGGCCATGGTCGGGCCGACTGGCGCAGCGCGCTGTGGCGGGGCAGCCCCGGCCTGCGCAGGAGGCCAGCATGCGCCACAACTGGCGCAGCAGCCATAGCACGGCGACCAGCAGAGGGAGGCTGACCAAACCAACCAGCACGTACACCATCTGCAACACAAGACACGCTTCATCAACACCACTGACTCAGGTCTTAATGACCTTGTTAACGTAGTGGGAAAACATTGCCGGTGTGCACATCTCATTTTGGGCCACACCAATGTGTGAAATAAAGTAACTAAAGTACATAGGGAAAAAACGTTTCTGGACTATTGCAAAATATTCTTTTGGAAACCAGTTGCCAATAAATAGTTTGTAATACTAAAAAAAATATATTGCAACCTTGTTCAACACATGACTATGGTTATTTTTGCATACATGAAATACATTTTTTTTCTAGATAATACTGAATATTTCTTACAATAATTTACACACAATTTTATTTTTATTTGATGTTTTATTCAAGCATTCATGATGGTTCTTATACATTAAGCCAATTAACAAAGCTGAATATTGTATAGGCCATACGATGTAGTCGTCAAGCCCAGGGAAAAGTTTATACAGTGTGTTTGTGTTTATGTTTTGTAAATAAAACAGACATATTCATGTAAAATAGCAGATATTTGTAAACTTGTACATTTAAACAAAAACAACTGTATCATTACAAAATGTGTTCGTATTAACACTGGGTTTGTATTCTTACCCGGGAATTTATGCTTTGTGTTGTCCCAGTTTCTTCAATAGATAAAGTATTTTGTAAACCGTTCCCGTTTTAACTGTGCACATATACAAGCGTAAAAAAACAAAATATAGAACAATTATTGAATAATTGACGGTCTGTAACATGGTTTAAAAATTATGCTAGAATAAAACATCAATTAAATATAAAATTATGTGCTGATTTTCGAGAGAAATATTCAGAATTATCTCAAAAACGTATTTCATACATGAAAAAAATACCCATGGAAATTTCTCATACAAAGTTACAATAAATTTGAAGTGTTACAAAAAAACATTTATTGGAACTGGTTTCCAAAGGAATCTTGTGTAAAAGTACAGACATTTTTTTAATCTCTGTAGGTGAGAAATGGAGATTATGGAGCAGCATCTGGCCTTTGTGTGAAACTCCTCCAAGTTGTGTAAATTCCTTCTCCAAACAAGACGGGTTTGGAACGAATAATATCTTAGCAAGAGGCGAGGCGTCCTTTTATCACGTGCATATTTTTTGATTAAAATTTAAATACTATTCACGTAAAAATGTCAGCTAAAATATTATTATTTTTTCCATGCTAGTCAATATTTAGTTAATTTTTATCAACAGTTTGCAGCCCCATTCCAAGCCAATAAATAATCAACAAATGCAGGTTACTAGTTTTCGTACATAACATAATAATTCTGCTTCTAACCACGAAAGGATATAACATTTCTGTACTGAAAGTTCTATCAATTTAACAATTTGAATCCAGGAGAATGTGGCACAAAGGTTCGTCATTGACTGGAGCTTTCGTACATTCAGGAAATTTTGCTTCCTGCAACTCATAGCGCTTTGTACATCTGAATTTTAATGCAGTATTTGTTTGTTATTTCATTACTAGTGGGTTTGCATTTGCTTACATTAAAAGATATTTAACAAAAAATTTTGAGCGTGTATTTTAGTATCTACTCGCCAGAGATGTATAACATCTAATCTTAGTAACGAAAAAATTCACGTATTCTTGTGTTGTAAAAACACTTATGATATGAAATTCGCACACGAAGTTTTACGTGGAAATTTTCTAAATATTGTTACGCGTGATAAATTTACACATATTATTATTATTTTTTTTAAATTCTGGAAGCGAATCAAACGTAGTTTCCGCACACGCCGCTAGAATTCGTTGCTAGAGCAGCTACGTCGACTACCAAAATTTGCGATTTGCAGAGCGAAATGTTAACCTATATAAAGAAACGGCTCCGATAAATGTAAAACAAAATTTAAAAATGTACGAAACTCTGGCTGATTTTCGACAAGGAGTTTTATCACCCTAACAAAAGGCTTATTTTGTTATAAAATCATTTAACAGTTAACACTATACAGTTTCTTTTTTGCTTTGTTATAATTTGGTTCCCGTTATTCGCCACAAATTTCAGCAACGTGGTTATACATATCCGTTCCATGCAACTTTCGATTCAAGTAATTACTCCTACCAAATACAGTATACCGAGAGCTAAGGTACACATTAAAAAGTGTGTGTTTGGTTCACATCGGTCTACACTGACAGTGCTGTTGGCAAATGGCGAGTACGGGCGCAGGCGGGTCAGCTCAGTCTCTGTGACTCTTGGCCGGGAGGGAAACAGCACGCGGCTCTGACACGGACACTGAGTGACAAATCTCGTTTGTGTAATTTCATTTATTTATTTGATTATCTTATTTTATTTATAGTTAACAAATGGTTCATTTGCTAACGCAAATTACCCGTGAGATTTTGTAGCTTTTTTCTTCACGTGCTATTTATTCAAATGCTTTACTCCAGACTTACTGACCTATGTAATATAACTTTGGCATCCAAATATGACTTGCACGCTAATTCTTTTTGTAAAAGAAAAAAATTAATATTAATGTAAAAATTACTGATATCCGTAAATTTATACATTTACACAGAAATAGCTGTATCACTGGCAAATAGTGTTCGCAGTAATACTGGGTTTATGCTTTATGCTTTGTGTTGTCCCAGTACTTTTATTCGCTAGTGGTATTTTAAACCGATCTCTGAATAGCTTTCCAGTATAAACTGTGCGCATGAAAATATTCAAATGGTGGAACATATCTTTTCAATGGTTAGAAAAAAAAAACATTATTCCATCTACATTTACGACATGTAACTTGTGATTTGATTTCAAAAGGAATATTTGGTAAAAGTTCAGACTCTTTTTAAATCTGTGTCCGGGAAGTCTCCACAGTCTCAGAGTCCCGGGGCCAGCAGCTCAGTACTCACCCCCGCTCCCCCGCTGTCCCGCGGGCTGGCTCGCCCGGCGATGGCAGCGCCAGGGAGCTCCACCACCGGACTCCCGCTGAAACAATGCTTCCGACCTCAGGGGCGAGGCATTTCCGTAGTTCAGGCGCGGTGGGAAACCACACACAGAAATAAATATTTCTCTGTACTTTCACAAAAGATTCCATTGGCAAACAGTTGTCAAGAAATAGCTTGTAATCCTGCAAGAAAGATACTGTCACTTTTGTACGACACATGGTTTGATTATTTTTTCGAGATAATATTAAGTATTCAAAAATGGGAATAATTTGATTTTCATATCCTTATCAACATGCGCAGTTAATTCTGTTAAGCAATTAAGGGAACAGTTTACATATAACTTTAACTAATGGAGGTAATGGGACAAAACAAAGCAGGAGTGCCCGGGAAAGAATCCGAACCCAGTATTACAGCGAACACTATCTTGAAGTGATACATTTATTTTCATGTAAATTTAAAAATATCTGAGATTTAACATGAATTTTTCTGATTCATTTATTAAAAAAAAATACTTTGAATTGGCAAAAATCAATCCGGGATACGCTATCACTTTAAGGCGCCGTGTGCCCAGGCGCACATGTCGTGTGCAGCGCTTCAGAAAAAACCACACGGTTCCAAAACTATTCAAGATGTCTGAATGTGGTCTGTTTACGAAATGCATTTAAGAATAAGCTGAAGATTGAAAAGTCATTTTTTATTTCGAATTAACTTTTTAAACTGTGTTTTAATAATAGTGAAAATGGAAAAAAGGCGTGTTTTCGGTATAATTTTTAGGCGAAAAACAACCGGCATAGATTCTTGAAAGTACTTAAAGGATTTGCAATACAAATTTATATTAATTTTTCTATCGTATAATTTTACGGTCACCTTTCAAATTTCACCGTTTTCCTGTGCCGACGAGGAGACTGCTTGTCAGTTCAGAGATGTATGCTTAGAGGCTATACCGCACTAGAAATACTAGCTAGCGTCGCACTTATCATCCCGCCAAACTAATACACATACATTCCCCTTAAAATTGAACCATTTCAGGGAATATTTGACCACCACGCTACCCTGTGAAGAAGGACCTGTAGGATTAAATTTATCAGGTGCAACAGTCTATACTATAACAGTTTCTACACTTGAATGGCCTTCGTAAATGCATCGCGCATTATTAGATTGGAATCCCCCGACAAACACCAAACCATGTGCGACCCGGAGAGATGGTTGAAGACGATGAAGACAACACCGACTTGATTATTCAGACGTTTGTGAAAAATAGTCTGACACGAGGAGATAGTGATGATTATGCAGGTCTCTACCTATAAAACTTCCGCGCGTTTCTAGGCTTGGCTTAACATTTCGTCGACGAATCAGTCGAAGGAGACACACAAACACTCTATGTAGAGATATTTGGCAAGCATTCAGAATAGTCACTGGTAAAAATAATTTCATGGGTTTGCTGAACTACAGTCTGTACTCTAAATTCCAACTTTCTTTAGGTACTTGGGCCGATGTATTTTTTTTATCTGCTTCATTTTAGAAATATTCTTTGGATTCTCTTACTTTAGCAGCAATTCATTAACGTTTCGAACAGTGAGAGAAAAACGAAAGACGAAACCACTTATTTAATAAATGTTTAATTACAATATATATATATATATATATATCTGTAATATGTTAAATATGATGTCCGTTGTTTAAAAATTATATGCACGTTTTACAATAATTGAAACTTAATATTACACACTTTTATAACCTTGTATTGTATGTAATGTAAAGTCAATTGATTAAGTAGAGGCTTGAAGTATGTAATTTTAGAAGTTATACTCCTTTATGCGAGTTATGTAAAAATGATGAGTGAATTTTTACGATGCGCGCGCATCATACAACGAAATTTTCACAGAAATAGTATACCTACGTGTATACTTAATCCATTAATATTCTCTTTAAAAATAATTAGGGGACATACCTACCAAACGTATTATGTGCCAAATAGAACTTAATTATAATAATATCGTGAAATATATTAGGGAAACTAACATAGTCATAGCAAAGAGTTATTTCAAGTTTATAAGGTAAGGATACTACTATTATAACAATCATAATATGCTCTTTCTTTGCAGGAGTCGTAGCACTGTAGTTATAGTGCAGCACGGCTTAAATAAATTAATAAGGACGTTCAAAGTTCAGCTGGGGAAATTTTTTTTACTTTCTTTTAAATTAAACAATTACTGGATTATACAAATTGTACTTCAAGAAAATTGATTGTCTATAAATAAATTTTATTGTTCATTCTATTGCTATAATATTATTTAAATGCATAGTTCAGTCCATTGTATTGATTATTGCATATTATGTAGACCTAATTACCTCTTTGTTTTTTACTTAAAGTAATATTAATTAATTACGTTTGTTAAGAAATGAATTTCCAGGTATTGGTATAAGTAAGAAAAAATAAAACTTTTTCAATTCCCGTAGCGAAACTATCTTTTAACACCGAATAATTCATAGTCACCTAACTTGTGCGAAAACCTTTAAGTATTATCTGTAATGAATTTTAACAAGGTGTGAGGTATCTTAATAAAATTACTGGTCAAATACAGGTCTAAATCGGGTTATCAATTTTTTTCAAGTCGTTTAGATTTTTGTAGGAGAAGTTTCATTATAAATAGCTAATCTGGTAGCGAATTATAGCGGCAGTTGTGGAACTATGTATCAGTCATGTTCAGAAATTTAGTTAAATTAAATACAGGTCAATATTACTAAAAAACAATTATTCGTTAATATTAGTAGTACAATTTATGATCATTACCTTTTTAACGGTAAGTTGAACTGTATTTATATAATTGAGTTTATGTTCCCATAAGTATAATTTATCTGCATTATATATTATAAATGTTTACATTACTTAATAAATAGTTAAAATTAATAAATTAAAACAAATATTTAACACGTTTAGTGATTTTCATTATCAATTAAAATTTATCTTGATTATTACTAAATTAAATCATTAATTTTATACATATGTTTCTATTCATATTTGTAACAATAAATTTCAAAGTAGTTCTGTGTCATAAATAAATAATTTGTTGTCTGTAAAGTCGGTTTACGGACGATAGTTTGTGACAACATCATAACAAAACATTGAGATAATGATTGCGTACATTATAAATAAAATTGAATCATTTTTATTTTAATTAAAGAATAAATACTTAAAATTATACTAGTATCAGATTTTTAAAATGCAACAATAATTAAACCTTTATTGCCGAAATTGTTGTTCTAATAAGCGATGAAAACCACATTACCTTTTCACTTCACTTTATAAACAGTCGAGAGGAAGAGAGATGAATGCGGCGCAAGCGTACAATGAGCATAACTGGACACAGCGTAAGGGAACATTTTGCGTAATGGGACACAGTGTAACGGAACAATGTCCGTAACGGAACAATTTGCCTTGCGTGCAGCCGGCGTTCATCGATTTACTAGACGTTGTCACGTCATAAAAAAATGCAAAATATAATTGTAAAATTATGAATTCCTAATACTGTTAATAATAAATATCTGAGAAGCAGGCTTAGGCACAATTTATTGCGGAACCCTTGTTTTTATTTTGTATTGAGTTTTAATCCTTGGTAACAGCGAGGTCAATATTATAATCGGGGACACAGTGTACCGCATTCCAAGAATACGGCAATAATATTTCTATGAAAATAGACTATACACCTAATTATGAATTGGTGCAAGTGTTTTATTTCCTAGTATTATCTTAATCAGTGTGTGTATTTTATGTCCTACATGAGCGTTATCAATGTTGTTAAATGAATAACCTGTATTTTGAAAAGAAATATTTCTGCCAAATTGTATAAAAATATTTGACGTGACAACGTCCAGTAAAACGATGAACGCCGGCTGCACGCACGAAAAAGTGTCCCGTTACGCACATTGTTCCGTTACGCTATGTCCCGTTACGCTCATTGTACGCTTGCACCGCATCTATCTCTCTTCCACTCGATTGGCCTATGCGTCCGAGGAGAAGAAAGACAGCGGCAGCACACAACTTACATCTACACGTGAACTGTTTCACCGACTGTTTATAAAGTGAAGTGAAAAGTTAATGGGTTTTCATTGCTTATTACAACAACAATTTCGGCAATAAAGATTTATTATTTTTGCATTTTAAAAATCTGATTACTATTATAATTTGAAGTATTTATTCTATTATTATTAAAATAAAAATGATTCAATTTTATTCATAAAAGTATGCAATCATTTAATCAATGTTTTGATATGATGTCACGTTAAACTATAGTCCGTTAACCGACTTTACAGACAACCAATTTTTTATGATTACATTAGGATTCTAATCATTTTATTTCTTTTTATATAAATGTATTAAACATACATATTATTTATACCGTATGTACGTGATAACTTAGGACTAATTTCCCTCCGATAAATAGAACAAAAAGCATGTTTATAATATATATAATTTTTTTAATATACTCGTATTGTCGCATTCTAAAAGTATCTCATTTTCCCGCAAGTAACAGGCGTCTCTAATAGTAGGATGCGTTTCTCTGAAACAGCCTGGCGATATGCAACTCGCTGAACACTTTTGTGCACGTAATTGCGCACCCATAGGCGTTATTGAGTCTACCTGCAATTCATAAACACAAGATGACGTTTCCATGACTTTTATTTGGTTTTTTGCAACTTAAAGATAATTTGGTGTGTATATATGTACAGGTAATACGACCGTGATATGTGCTAATTGAAGTTGTCAACTACAAAGATTTTACATTGGAAAAAAAAGAGCATCATTTTTAAATTTTTGAGAAATAATATATTTCTGTGGTTTTTGTTACTCATATCCACATCATAGGTATTTTACATTATTGTTTTATATTTTCCATAATTTAAATATTTAAAAGATTACTTTACAGGAAATAACACTCACAAAAGCTATCTTGTGTTTGAGTGTGATTAGTGTGCTTTATGTTTACGTGCATTAATATTATTATTATTATGGATAAGATTTCATAGAAAAATAACATTTTAATCATGCATATTGTATTCCACTTAAACTGTCATAAAAAAAGTATGTTTAGTAGTGTTTAAAGGTATATAAAATTAGATTTAATTGAAAATTTTTTTTAAATATTTTCAGAGAAATTAACTTACTTAATTATGAGTGAATTAATATTATTTAAATTATTCGGCTGTTAATTTACTTATAGTTTTGTTACTTACATATTGTAAATTTTAAACAACGTAAAAAATTTAAATTAAGGTGCTAAAATTTTTGACGTGTAACATCTTAGCTCACGGTATACAGTATTTGGCGGGAGTAATTTCGGGAATGGAACGGAAGTCACATGGAACAGAAATGTTTAACCAGGTGCTGCCATCTGTAGCGATGGCACGAACCAAAGTTTACAAAGCCATATGACAACCTTATGGTACTAACTGTTTAGTGAATTTTAACAAGTTAGGCAGTATTTTAATAAAATTCCTTGTCAGAATCTGGTCCAAAGCCGGAGATAAAGTACTTTTCAAGTCTTTTTCTTTTCTATCGGAGCCGTTTCATTACATAGTTTAACCTTTCGCCATGGTAATTGAATGATTTGATGGTCGACGTAGCTGCACCGATAGTGAATTCCACAAATAATGTAGCTGAAGACACAAGTTTCGTATATAAATCACTCTCGACATTATTTTAAAGAATTCTACGTTAAATTGTTTGTCCGATTTTCTTATTTTTTATAAGGTTATTTGCAACACGTGAACACATTAATTTGATCGTTACCTAGGTTAGATATTACACATAACTAGCAAATATTGAAAGACTCGGTCACATTTTCCCCCAGTAATAATATTGTTTTAATTGTTACATCTTTTAACTATACTACGCCCCAAGAAACCAAATGTCACCCTGGGGGAAAAATACTAATAAGACTGAAGTTGTACAATGTGTGCAAGGTTGTCTACCCGCCAGGGATACTTTTTTTACATTTTTGATCTCATCGTGCAGAATAATATTATGATAACAAAGGGTTCATGGGAAGATTTCAAAAATTCCTTTTTTTTCAGACAGTTTTAACTGCTACAGAAGAATAAAAATTTCAAAACTATTCTTCTTTCTGATTTTTAAGTACTCCCTAGCAGTATTACGCATCTTTTAAAAGTAGTCAATTGAAAACTTAAAAAATAGCGTTAAACACGTTACACAAGGAAATGTAATGGATAAATGTTGCCAAAATATTTTATTATAGTTGTGCAAATCGAAAGTCTTATATTTCCTAAGAAACTTTTGTGTAACGTGCAAAATAAACATGCTTTTACTCAATGTCTACCAAAATTTGAGAAACTATGATTCAAACTTGCTTCTTAACTTAAACCTTTAGTATTCTGTAATAAGGAATTGTAAATATTCTATAGTTGTATTTGTAAATCTACAAGAAGATATTACTGATACTCTTATCAGTACTATGTTTTTAAAAGTGAAATTTTTATTGACTTTGTCCTGACAGCAGACTCTAAGACACTAGAGACACTAGAGACACTAGCCTTAAGTTCCAGACGAGGCGGGCTGACATTCAATCCTAGTCATCCTGATTTCTGTTTTTAGATTTTACCCTAAATTTCTCCAGACAAAAATCTGGGATAGTTTTATAAATATGCAAATTTGCTGTTCTGTTTTGGAGTGTTATGTATCATCGTCTATACGCTGTAAATTTATTTTGTAAATAGATCAGTCATATTTGTAAAAACTTATGGATATTTTTTAGTATATTTATATTATAACACCTGTATCACTTCAAAATAGTGTTCCCAGTTTATAAATATTTGCCCGGATTATTACTCTTGAATTTATGCTTTATGTTATCCACATAACTCAAATAATTAAAGTTATTTGTAAATCGTACCATAGTAACTTTCCAAAATTAACAGCGGCATAATAAGCATAATAAAACAAAATAAGTCAATATGGTTAATTATTCTATTATCATTTCCTGGTTTAAAAAAATGAATGAACGAAACATCAATTAAATATATAATATGCACTAATTTTCGTAAGAAATATTCACTATTATCTTGAAACACGTATTTCATACTATGTCTTGGTACCTGGTTTCCAAATGAATCTTTTGTAAAAATTAAAAATATATTTTCCTTCTGAAATGACTTCACTGTCGACAAACTCTAACTAAAAAAATTAACTTTAAAACTGACTGCGTAATTTAAGTTAATTTTCTGCTTAAGGGGTTAATATAACTGAAAAATCAGTGAATTTCTCTGAGAAACAATATTCGATCTTGTGAAATTCGCAGCAAGAAAAGTAGAAATCCTTGCGAGTCATTGAAATAATTACAAGCAATCACTGATTTAAATTAAAAAATTAAATGAAGAATTTGCTGGTTTTTTTTTTTTAATTTGAGTGAGTGCGATTGACACTCCGTGACTCAGCGAACGAACCATTCGACTCATGTGAACCGAGCTTAAGGCGGTAGATTCTAAAAAAATTTGGATTCTAATATTTGGTGTTTTTTGCACTTGATTTTAAATAAATTCATGATATAATCATATATAATTGTTTATCAAAGGCATTCCTTGCTAAAAAGTCATTGCTTAATGGTGTTTATGAACTTCATGTTCAACATTTGTGTTAGTCCTAATAGGTACATACTGAAAGCATATCATCGTGTGGCAAACAGTTATGTAGTGGTCGTCTTGAAGCACTTTACTTTTAGTATATCATTTATATATCAATAAAAAGGTAATTTTTTTAAAACACTGAAAAAAATAAAGTTTTATTGGTTTTAGTAAAACTTTTATTAATTTATTAATGGTACTTATACTAAAATTAAAGTGTTTTAAGATGAACTTTACATACGAACGGTTAAATACAAAGCGCCATACCACAAGATTGCATGGCTATCTGTACCTGTAACGATTGATATAAATATTTGCCATTGAGTTCATTAGAAAAACATTAAGTATAGACATATTAAATTACATTTTTTTTTATAAAAATATAAATGATTAAACTATGAATTTATTTAAAATAATTTGGAAAACACGAAATATTAGAAGCAAAATAATTAAGAATTAGGTGCTACGTGTTTGACTCACTTTGCTGCCAATTTCGAGAAAGCTTATGTTTTATGCGTGTCTCGGTAACAAGTCACTAACTAACTAACTAACTAACTAACCAACCTGTAAAACTGCGGCGTCGGCATGCACGTGCAGAGGTCAGCAAACAGTACATCGATTATTACAAACGCACAAACGCGCAATATTCTTCGCATTTTTTTATCCGCTCTCACTGCAACACGAATAAATCGCCTTTGCAAAATGACCAGAAATTGGTTGCTAATAGCTTTGTTTGGAACATTCCATTGTTAAAATATTTGTCCAGAGAGATTGTTGGTAGCAGCCTAGACTGCATTTAGATAGACGTTTCTTACAATGAAGCTTTTCAGAATAATAATTCTCAAAGAAATCCGAAAACAGTATGTATCAGAATAGTTCCTCACGTCACGTCAGTTTAGAACAAACAACATACATGGGCTTTTAAATTTAAATATGCCTCAATAGTAAGTCTCAATATTCGCTGTTTTAGTAACCAATATAAAATTTACAATTTTAGAAGGAATTAAATGTTATGCGTATGGGAATGATACCGTAACTGGGTCAGGATATATAAAGTATAAAAGTTAATTAAAACAACATTAATATTTTAAACCTTCCCATATTTACAATAATGGACGTGCTCTAAGCGATCAAAGCTACCATTTGTGAGTGTGAATTGTGCTGCCAATAGTAATTTTTCGGTACAATTATAAATTTGAATTTTGAACTCTACTCTTAACAGTAATTTTATATCTTCCTCACCAGCGGGGAATCCCAGCATCAACAAGGGTCACCCCCCACTACTGCCTGGATTTTTCATGCACTTGCAGGCCAATATGGTCTGTTAGCCCTTGAGGTAATGCGGTGACTGTCCCGGTCCAAGACACAGGGGATGCCTGGGAAACTGGTCCCGTAGAACCAGCCCCTCGGATACCCCACTGGCTTCAGCGCCCCAGATTTTACATCAATGTCTACACGGACTAGCAATTACGATTGGTTTTGCACATTGAGCCAAGTCTTTTAGGACCCAACAGCTTGAGGGCCCGGCAAGGATGACCTACCCATTTAAAGTTTTCGAACCTTTGGCCATTGTCTGTAGAGAGGCCCTTTACACCCCTCCAGATCTGTCTTTCCAACCTCTGAGGATGTCGGGGAACGAGGAATCCCCAGCAGAGCTCACTTTGGTAAACATTCTTGGTACCAAGCTGAGGTACTGAGTGAGTTGACTTGGCGCGGAAATGCTATATGTTCGCACCCACGCATCCTTTCTGTGAGTCTGTTGGATTCTACCACGGATACAAGTGCTAGCAAAGGATCCGACACTGCAAGCGACAAGCATCTTATCGCAATGATTCAGGCCCACTCCCAACGCACCCACTCACCTGAGAATGTTATTCGGCTATCTCCGCTTGCCAAGATTAACATAACTGGACCCCAGTGTGTGCACCACCGGGTTTAACTGGGCAACAACAGTTGTTTAACGGTCCAGCACTTTTTAAGCGACTCAGTACTGGCGCCACCAGTCAGGCACTGGGAACATTCATCCTTAACATCAAGAAGATCCCTAACGGGGTGTTAATATGTGGGGACGGAGCTGAACCTTCGGCTGACCAAACCTGCAGCCAGCACCAACTCATTGTACTATCCATTATACCCATCACATTCTGGTCACACCTGTGGGTGATATGTCAACCGCATACAGAAGTAGATAAACTTCTTATAATCACAATCGGGTAAGCTGTTAGAGCCCCGGATATAACGAGAGGCTGAGGCACCTCATTACAACATAGTCATCACCAAGCAACCCCTAGATAACTCAGTTAACCAAACAATTGATTGTGTCCTTGACCCTAGGATCCCAATACTCAGATGAGCAGATTATTTAACAAAAAGTTGCATTTGTTTTACATGCTCGATTGAACTGGCATGTACTCCTATGCAGGCAGAACCACCCAACATTAGAGCCATCCATAAATGGATGCGCCATTTCGTTGTAACATGGAGATGTTTGAGGAGAAGATACAACGAGCGGCCCAGGCTACATATCCCGTTGAATAACACCACCCTATGAGTATCACAAGTTAATTATCCATGTCTATCACATCTTGTACCCCTCAAAAAACTCAGAGAGCCTGTAATCTGGCAGTAGTCTATTTATACCTCTACTATCTTGTAGCATTGCACAACGAGGACTTATTATATATATATATATATAGGAATATTGAATACGAATAACTTTGATATAAAGGATAATTTTTTAATATGTAAATAAGGATAATGGTTCAGAGCTGTTAACTAATGTTATGAATTACTTTGGTTAAATTTCATGGAAAGCCTTAAAATACTTATTTCCTTGATATACTTAAATATTAATATGTGGGTTAACTCCAGTGGATAATAATTAATTTTGATATTTGATAGTTAGTTTCAGTAATTGTTTTGTTTAAATCAGTGTAGACTATAATTTTACAGGAGCTAATTTTTAAAAAAAATTTGTAGTACGGTATGAATTACAACTTTGATTACTAAATTTTGAACATTGTATTTAAATTTGTTGGGTAATTTAAATTCTCTTGGATATTGCTAGTGTAATATTTCGAGAATAGTCTGGAAGGTACAGAAGAAAGAGCGGACAGGCGCGACACACTGACGCCAGAAAGTTATTTTTCACCTTGTAAATGCGTGTTTGGTATTTACGCGTCACATGGATGCTCAGCTGAAGCGACCGTCGGGAAGGTTCTCTAGAGGCTACCACTAGCCAGCCAATCAGGGCGAGCCCTGGCGTGGAGTGATGCGCACGTCCGAATTTCCTTATATGGTCACCTTTCTGAATTCTCTTCTCTGATTGGTCAGTTGGCCCACGGGGTTGCCTCCCTTGTCTTCACCTTTACAAGGGAAGGTAGTCTCGTCTACCAAGTCACTTGTCGCTCGATCGTCGCCGAATCCGGTTACGTAGTCGGCAACTCACACAATGGAAAGTCACTAAGGGACAACTTAACGCCTAGGGGCTGGGGCCAAGCCGTAATTTTTTAACATAAATTCTGTATATTCGGACAATTTAATTGGTAATTAAGTCCTAGGCGTCGGCATCGGCCCGATTTCACGTGACTTAGGTCCGCGTTCGATGGTACCTTGAGTTATGTCATACTAAAATTTGTTATACTAAAAAATATATATATTTTTTTTGGCGAGTGACAAGACTCCTCGACCATCAACGGCAAGATGTATAGTGCTGTGGTATGTATTTTGACCTCATCCTATCACAATTCAAAGACCTCGTAAAAATTTGTATAAAGAAAACATAAAACTGTGTAAGTAACAAAGTTTTCGAACTAAATTCATGTCTAAATTGTGTACTGATGCCATGTAATAATGAGAAAAAACATTTTTTTTGGAAAGAAATAAACAAAGGTAATTTAACAAACTCTTTTATTTCCAAAATGAAATTATAACTGGAAAAAAAACGTAGAAGCAACCATAGTAATAAAATATTCCTAAGGAACATTGATTGTCTTTTTTTAGTTTTCTCTGTGTGCTTAGCGATTTGCCGAACGGCGTTTGCCTAACGGCGATTTTCCTAACGATGTTTTCCTTAACGGAGTTTCTGCGTGATGGCGATTTGCCTTACGACGTTTTCCCTATCGGCCACTTGCCTAAAGGCGTTTTGCCTAACAGAGTTTTGCCTAAAATGTTACTATGATGACAAAACCTCGATTTGCCTAATGGCGAATTGCCTAACAACATTTTGCTAATGGCAATTTGCCAAACATCGTTTTGCCTAACCTAACCTAACATAACATAACCTAACCTAACCTAACCTAAGCTAAGCTAATCTAACATAACCTAAGCTAACCTAAGTTAACATAAGTTAACCTAACCTTACCTAACCTAATGGTGTTTTGCCTAACGTCGATTTGCCTAACGGCGTTTTGATTAACGGAATTTTGCTTAACAGTATTTTGCCTAACGCTGTTTGGCCTCACTCATATTTGGCCAACGGCATTTTGCCTCACTCATATTTGGCCAACGGTGTTTTGCGTAACACATATTTGGCCAATGAAATTTTGCCTAACGGGGATTTGCCTAACGGCATTTTCCCTAAACGGCGTTTTGCCTAAAATTAGGCAAAACGCCTTTAGGCAAAACGACACATGCCCAGTTCCTAATATGAGAACCTCCATTTCTTTGCTTTACACAAACCCCTTTTACTTCACAATTCAATTGCATTACCTTCAAAAATACACACTTCGTGTTTAAAAATATTTGAAAAAATTTTTAAGGCTGTTGGGGCGAAATAATTGGTCATCAGCACCACAGTTCTGATGAGCCCACATACAGCACTTTCTACACTGACGCCATCCTTCACCACTTTTGTCCTCCGACCACAAACAAGCACACAATATACACTCTGCATCATTGTCGTCCATATCATCCATCCCATCACAGCTGTCTTCCAACGGAAAAGAATCGGATAAATAATCCGATTCTGATGACTCCAACTGTGTGGTCTTCCTTTTCTTAGGCTTCGTTTTGTTGACAGACTTTGGCCTATCATTGCATATTTTAGTGGTCTTTACTGTTGAGGTGAAAAGTTCCTTAGCGACAACATTCTTATTTTTTCCTTTTCTTTTACCTCTACCTCTAGCAATACTTTCATTTAGTTGGTCTTTGTAAGGTGTTAATTAGATGACATTTGCAGTGCCTCTTCTACTTGAAATTGGCTCCTCTGTAGGAAAATATGGCAAAGGAATAATGTCCCCCAGAGAGACCATTTTTTGCTATGCGACGTCTTGTCCTCTCGATTGGTTAAGGCAGAATATTTATTCTGGTGTGCTGAACTTGTTGAAGGAGTGGCCTGTAACATAGAACTTGTTGAAGCAATAGTAGGCCTATTTGGCGCTGAGTTTGTAGGAGGACCAGTATGTTGTGTTGACATTGCAGTTGGATCAGGCTGTGGTGTTGACACGTTCCGACTAGGTTGTTTTGCAGTTGTTGAGGGAAAAGCTTGTGATGATAAAGTAATTGGCCTATCAGTAGAATCATGAAGAGGAAAGACATAATCTCTGAAAACATGCCTGTTCAGCTGGAACAAAACTGTATTTCTAAAAGAATTCACAGATGCTTCCATTGTTGCTGTTTTTGTGTAGGCCGCATTACAAAGCCTCGGAACACGTGTCAGTCTTAGAGGAGAAGGATGGGGTTTGTCGCACATGTAGTTTTTCTTGAGAAAATTTTTTACTTCCCTCGCATAGTAAGATTTCAATGGAAACATAAACCCAACATCAAGCGGCCGCTTTCTATGCGACGAATGTGGAGGCACTCATACGATAGTTACATTGTTCTCTTTTACCTTGTCTATGACATTTATGTTTCTAGTGTGTGCATTATGTCCATCTAAAACTAACAAAAATAGGTCTTCAGCACTTGGACGTGTGAAAGCTACAAAGTGGTCAAACCACTGTGTAAAAATTTCTGTTTTTATCCATCCAGATTGGCTGTATGCGCCAATTGAACCAGCTGCTACACCATCCATGAAATTATCGTTTGTATTTTTTCGTGGCCCGACAAACATTGGTGGTATGTAGGTGCCAGTCGCATTCATTCAAACAACTGCCGTATTCAGTACTCCTCGCTCACCTGATGTTATTATACCTACTTTACTCTTTCCTTTCACACTTATTATATTTCTATGTTTATGCTGCACAACAGATACGCTTGTCTCGTCAACATGAAATACTCTATGAAGCCGGTTATGATTTTTTTTTAACTCAGGTTCGTAAAGATTAAAAAAATATTCCCACGCTCTCGAGATTAAAACCTATTATTCTAGCCAGGGATGTCCCTTCTGGGCTTATGACAGAATAGGGTGTCATTTTTTTTATATAGGCTGCATTCAGCCAAATGAATCTTGTATGTATATTATAATTATCCATTATATTAAAAACTTCCATTAACAATTACGATGATCTAACATAATAACTTCCAATAGGTTACCTAATATGAGATACCAGTTGCCTTATATGAAACTTGTCTCATATTAGACACGTTTCATATAAGGCAACTGGTATCTCAAATTAGGTAACTCTAACAGGTCTCATTTTGGGAACTTGGACATGGCGACAAATAACCTGAGTTTGTTGGTTAACTAAAAAATATATCGTTACTGTAATAACGTGATCGCAAATATAAATGGTTATATATTATTTATAAAAACCAATAAATACATATACACTTACCTTTTTTTGATGTATTTAAAATTTAAGATGGCGTGAAAATATCTTTTATCGTAAACAAAACTCACAGACCGTCACAGCATTGCAACTGTTTAACTAAGCGGCACCAGCCGAACTACTGGTTCCTAAAATGGCTTCTGCATAGAGTTCCACTGACTACCGAGAGAGTGCACCACTTCCTTGGTGAGATACCAAGGGGTCTCATATCAGGCAGCAGTCTCATATAAGGTGCCAGTACCCTAGTTTCAGACAAAAAGCTTAGGTTCTTTTACAATGGTATTTTTTATTTAGATTTATTTCACGCTTTTAAAAGTAAAAGTGGACTCTTAAAAAACTGTTAAAACAGCAAATTAGGTAAATTCATTTACTATAAATAGGTAGAATTTCACTGATATTCAGTAGTTTAAAACAGCATCTTATTTGGAAATTATATCTTGAGAATGATCTCAAATTTAAATCTCCTGGTTTTAGCTACACATATGTGGGCACTGTATAATAAACGGAAATCTTAAAAGCCAGAATATATTTTTAAATAATGTCTCTTTTAAGTCATTTATCAGGCCAAGGATGTCTCTAACAATATGAATGGATGGCGTAAAGATCCACTCTTTGGCATTATCTTAATGTTAACCAGGAAGGGCATGTTTTATGTTTGCTAAAGAAAATTAATGATTATTATTTGTAAGAAAAGTAGAACATTTAGAGTTGAGATCACGAAGAAATTATCCTTTTTGGCATGCCCTAGTCCTCTTTTCGACTCATAGTTCATAGCAGCAAATTAGTTCTACGGAATCATTAGATCAATCGGTTTAGCATCGAAGCTGTCGTAATGTTCCTTTTGAATCGTTCTACATTGTACGCTGATGTTCTAAGGCTCACCGTAACCATTCAGTTGAAGAATGGCTACTGTGAATTCAAATTGCTTCTTGGGAAAATATGCGTGTCAGTGGTACTATTACCACTCACCCATGGGAAACATGATTACATGTGCCTTTGGTCTAGGAAATGGTCTAAAACATTTGTCCTTATGGGGTGACAGAAACACGGTCATTGGTTTATCGCAAAAATGACTCTTTATTCTGAAGGGGTAGTGACAATATCAGTTCTCTAAGGAGGAAATATTTCATACAGCTCTACTTTCAAAGGAACTTGTTGTGGAGGAAATGGTGGTAGTTGTAGCTTATAGTAGGTAAAGGTACCAGAACTCTTGTTTCTGATGTGTGGTGATACCACTTGCAGCATTTCGGAAGAGTGAGTCTCAATCACATCTTCCCTTGGAAATGATGATGATGATTCCAGCGGTTCAAAAGAATAAGTCTGAAACACCTCTTTCTTCGCAGAAAAATTCGATACATTTAGGTATTCAGAAGAATACTTCTCAAAGGCCTCTTCCTGCAGAGATGATGATGACTCATGCAGCTGCTCTGGGGGATATGTTTTATAGACCTCTTCCTCCAAAGGGAATGGAAACTCTTGCAGCTGCTCGGTAGGATAAGCATCAAAGGCCCCATCCTGTGAGATTAAGGTTGAGGCTTGCAGCTCTTCAAAAGAATAAGACTCGTATACTTCCTCCCTCAAAGGTGATCGCGAATCTTGCAGCACCACGGGAGGATAAGTGTCAAAAGTCTCTTTCCATGGAGATAATGGTGCTTCATGCAGCTCGGGAGCATATGTCTCATAGACCTCTTCCCTTAAAGATGATGGTGAGTCTTGCAGATGCTAGGGAGGATAATTTTTAAAGGCTTCTTCCCTCAATGATGATGGTGAATCTTGCAGCTGCTTGGGAGGAGAAGCATCAACAGCCCTTTCCCTTGAAGATGATGTTGATGCTTGCAGCCGTTCAAGAGGATAAGTCTCGTAGACCTCTTCCCTCAAAGATGATGGTGAATCATGCTCCTGCTCAGTAGGATAATTTTCAAAGGCATATTCTCTTGGCGATGATAGTGACTCACTTAGATGCTCGGGGAGATAGGTCTCACATACCTCTTTCCTCGGAAACGATGTGTCGACTACCAGTTATTCAGGAAAATAAATATCAAAGTTCTTTTTCCTTTGAGAAAATGGCGATTCTTGTTGGTGTTCGGGAGGGTAAGCTTTAAACACCTCCCCCACTTCTCTCAGATAGGTAAGCTAGATGTTTCGGCGTTGAGTGATGTCGTGGAGCCAATAGGGCGTAATTGAAGCCAAAACGCACCACGTCCTTAACCTAAGGCCAGAGAGGCTGGCTGTCACAACTGCTGAAAAGGTTGATTTCTTAAAGCTGATTTTCTGAAACACACATACATAAATTGCACTATGAATACAAAACTGGTACTGTCATTATACATTATTATGGGCTTTACTTAATTGAGAAAAACCGATAACCGATTCGTCATTCACGAAAATGGTCAGGTGTGTGCTTCAAAAATTAATAAAAGCTAGCAGTAAGTTAATGCCTCAGTTTTGTGATAATTTTAGTGTGAATCAACTAAAACGCTAATGAAACTATCCTGTTGGCGAAAATCACTTTTTTCCTGTTATATCTGTAATTTAATAACATTGATGTGTGTAATAACAAACTAAATGGGGATATAATTTAACTTAACGCCTAAAACATATTTATTCTTCTACTTATCACTTGTTTTAGATACGACCCGTCAAACCAAGCTACAGCACTGGATCCAGTAGTGTTTTGACTTGGTCAACAGAGCATATTAAAATGTTAAATATCATTTGAACAATTGTTTTTATAGTCATGTTATTTTAAGCATTATCACAAGAAAATAATAATAATTGGCTTTACATCCGGAAAATAATCTGAGTGGACCATAATGAATTCCATTTAAGCTACGTATTAGTGCGTGGAATTTACCTGACTAGAAATACTTCAGTGTGACAAGCATAAGCAAAACAATGTCGCCTGATACTACTTGCAAGCGATGAGTTAGAATGATTTATCGCGAAAATGATTAAAGACAGCTTAATTTTAAAAAAAATCTTACGGGCAAATTAATTTGACATAATTTCTGTAGCTAATTCTTAATCCCCAGGTTGGAATAATTTTTAACAGAGTGCCATTTTTTCAAATGCGTAAATTTCTATGAAAAGTAGTACCGAGGAAAGTGGAACTTAGGTAAAACAATAGATTCGCTTTCTGGAGGAATCGGTTTTAAATACTAAAACATAACTTTCTGATTCAGGTTTTACAAGTTTTCCTGAAATCACTCGAAACAAATACTAGAATTGTTTTTTTTTACTATAGGCCAATGTCCATTACTTTCCCCTGCTTCCCTGACTTGTATTGTGTTTGTTTGCAATGACCTCTTTGTTGACGAGGGAAGAAGCAAAATAAACGAAATAATTAAATAAATACAACTTTTAAGTATATATATTGCCTTCTAAAATTACAACAAAAAGTATAATTATTTCGAAGGCTTTGGCTATGTTAAAAGTGAAGAGTTCACCAACGTTTCGTTTGATATTTCAGCACTCGTCATCAGGGTAAAAGTCTCCTGAGACTCCTCGCCACGAATAATTTATTTAAGCATACAAACGTTTCATTCAGTTTAGAGGATTCGGATCTAGGTTCATCGAAAGTGCAAATGTGAAGCACATTGTCGTTAGCCGACAATATCTTCTTAATATTCTCCAACCAGGGCGTCCCAAGGATATAAATCATTCCATTCTACATCCAGGGATGTCAGGCAATAGTTGGTTCTTTTTTGATAAGCTTTTATTAACTTCATACGTACGTATGTTAGTATGTAACGGAAAATTTGAACATTTTTTTGTCCTCCTTCAAATTGTCGAATTAACTCGAAATTTGGCGTACTTATCAAGGACCGATGAATATTCTATATTTTGAACAGTTAGACCCGTTTACCTTACTGGGATTATAGGGATTAGCGATTTTTTTCTTAAACTGTTAGTGTCTTTGCACCAAGACCAAGTAGGGAAACTACCAGGCGTGCCGAACACCTATTTCTCGGATAAGTTACCGACTTTTAAAAAGATGAAATTTTCGGAGAGGGAACCTGATAACCAGCTATCTCATCCATGGGAGGCAGCAGGTGCCCAAATTGCTCATTTCTCGGATAAGTTACCGACTTGACATGAATGACTTCCCGATTTTATTTTAAATCATTGATTTTCATATAAGGATATTGCAAATATTGTGTACTATAGTTTTTCAACACCAAAAAATAGAAAATTTGAGTTAATAATAGTGTAAATTAGAAAAATATCTTATTTATTGCAAAAAAGCATGGGGTGTTTTTTAAGATATTATCAAATGATAATTCTTCTACGTATATCTGTCAATAAAATATTTATAACTAATGACACCATGAACCCCCTGATTTTTTTCAATAAAATACATTATTTATTATTTACACTATTCTTAACTCAAATTTATTAAAATTTATTTTCTATTTTTTAGTTGATTTTATATGAAAGAGTATATTTTAGTTTGTTATAACTATTATTATTAACTCGTAAGTACATTGAGAATGTATACCTTGCCATTGGTTCACCCTCGTGATGATTATAGTTATTATTATACTCACCCGTAACTCCTGGGTATACTGTGTATTGTCACTGTCGCTATCGGCAGGAGCGAAGGCATCAGGGATAGAAAACGCTTCTAAATCCTGCATCGGAGGTGAAAGCACCGCTTGATCCTGGTCGCATGTGGTCTCTGCTTCCGTCTCTTCTATGTGACGGCTAGGAGACTGGTAATCATGCGAATAACCCCATAACGCATTCGACTTGAGGAGCCGTTGAATACAAGAGCATTGGTGGTGGCAGGTCACCAGTTGTGCGTCACCAGGTGTTGATGCACTCTGCATCTGTTCACGAGTCGACGCAAGCAACATCTCTTCCATCAGAGAAACAGGTGAGAACTGGTGTTGTTGTTGGGAAGATGCTAGTGGCCCATCACGCAGCAGGGCACTGCTAGAAGACGGCACGCCCTGAGGAACTGAGCCGTGCAACTGGTGGTCGGCGGGTATGATCACGACCTCCTCCAGGCCATGGTCGGGCCGACTGGCGCAGCGCGCTGTGGCGGGGCAGCCCCGGCCGGCGCAGGAGGCCAGCATGCGCCACAACTGGCGCAGCAGCCACAGCACGGTGACCAGCAGAGGGAGGCTGACCAAACCAACCAGCACGTACACCATCTGCAACACAAGACACGCTTTATTTACACCACTGACTCAGGTCTTAATGACCTTGTTAACGTAGTGGGAAAACATTGCCGGTGTGCATATCTCATTTTGGGCCACACCAATGTGTGAACTAAAGTAACTAAAGGAAATAGGGAAACAAAACTTTTCTGGACTATTGCAAAATATTCATTTGGAAACCAGTTGCCAAGAAATAGTTTGTAACAATACAAAAATTGTATTGCAACCTTGTTCAACACATTACTCTTGTTATTTTTGCATACATGAAGTAAATTTTTTTCTTGATAATACTGATAATTTCTTACAAATATTAACATATAATTTTATTTTTATTTGATGTTTTATTCAAGCATTCATTATGGTTCTCATACTTGAAGCCAATTCACAAAGCTGAATAATATTGTATAGGCCATACGATCTAGTAAAGTCGTCAAAACCAGGGAAAAGTTTATACAATGTGTTTGTGTTTATGTTTTGTAAATGAAACAGACATATTCATAAAAAAAAAGATATTTGTACACTTGTACATTTAAACGAAAACAACTCTATCATTACAAAATGTGTTCTTAATAACACTGGGTTTGTATTCTTACCCGGAAATTTATGCTTTGTGTTGTCTCAGTACCTTCAATAGATAAAGTATTTTGTAAACCGTTCCCATAATAGCTTTCCAGGTTTAACTGCGCACATAAACAAGCATAACAAAACAAAATAAAGTACAATTATTGAATAATCGATTGTCTGTACCATGGTTTAAAAATTATGCTTGAATAAAACATCAAATAAATATAAAATTATGAGCCGATTTTCGAGAGAAATATTCAGAATTATCTCAAAAACGTATTTCATACATGAAAAAAACACCCATAACAATTTCTTATTCAAAGTTACAATATATTTGTAGAAGATATTACAAACAAAATTTAATGCTACTAGTTACCAAAGAAATCTTTTGTAATATTAAAGACATTTTTATCTCTGTTGGTGAGAAATGGAGATCGTGGAGCAGCATCTGGCCTTGGTGCGAAACTCCTACAAGTTGTGAAAATTCCTTCTTCAAACAAGCCGGGTTTGGAAGGAATAGTATCTTAGCGAGAAGCGAGGCGTGCTTTTATCACGTGCAAATTGTTTGATAAAAATTTAAATAATATTCACGTAAAAAATAAGTCAGCTAAAATATTATTTTTTCCATGCTAGTCATTATTTAGTTACTTTTATCAACAAATCGTAGCCCCGTTCCAAGCCAATTAATAATCAACACATACAGGTTACTAGTTTTTGTACATAAAACAATAATTCTGCTTCTAACCACGAAAGGATATAACATTTCTGTACTGAAAGTTCTATCAATTTAACAATTTAAATCAAGGAGCATGTGGCGCAAAGATTCCTCATTGACTGGTGCTGTCGTACAATCAAGAAATTTTTCTTCCTGCAACTCATAGCGCTTGGTACATTGAATTTTAATGCAGTATTTGTTTGTTATTTCATTACTAGTGGGTATGATTTTTCTGACATTTAAATGATATTTAACAAAAAATTGTGAGCGAGTTTTTAGTACTCGACAGAGATGTATGACATCTAATCTTAGTAACGAGAAAATTCACGTGTTCTTGTGTTTAAAATACAGTTATGATATGAAACTCGTACACGAAATTTAACGTGGAATTCTTCTAAATATTGTTAAGCGTGATACATATACGCATATTATTATTTTTTTTAATTGTGGAAGTGAATCACGCGTAGTTTACACACACGCCACTAGAATTTGTTGCTAGAGCAGCTACGTCGACTACCGAATTATTCGATTTGCAGAGCGAAATGTTAACCTATATAAAGAAACGGCTCTAATAAATGCCAAACAAGATTTTAAAAATTACTAAACTCTGGCTGATTTTCGCCAAGGAATTTTATTACCCTAATAAAAGAGTCATTTTGTTAAAAATTCATTAAACAGTTAACACTATAAAGTTTCTTTTTTGCTTTGTTAAATTTGGTTCCCGTTATTCTCCACAAATGTCAGCATAGTGGTTACAGATTTCCGTTCCTTGCGACTTCCGATTCAAGTAATTACTCCTACCAAATACAGTATACCGAGAGCTAAGACACACATTAAAGAGTGTGTGTTTGGTTCACATCGGTCTACACTGACAGTGCTGTTGGCAAATGGCGAGTACGGGCGCAGGCGGGTCAGCTCAGTCTCTGTGACTCTTGGCCGGGAGGGAAACAGCACGCGGCTCTGACACGGACACTGAGTGACAAATCTCGTTTGTGTTATTTCATATAATTATTTGGTTGTCTTATTATATTTATAGTTAACAAATCGTTCATTTGCTAACGCAAGTTCCTCTTGAGATTCTCTACCTTTTTTTCTTCAAGTGCTATTTATTCAAATGCTTTACTCCAGACTTATTGTCCCATGTAATATAACTTGGCATCCGAATATGACTTGCACTGCACATTCTTTTTGTAAACGAATAAATAAATATTAATGTTAAAAATTACCGATATCCGTAAATATATATATTTACACGGGTATAGCTGTATCACTGACAAATTCAATTGATTAAGTAGAGGTATGAAGTTTGTAATTTTTGAAGTAATACTTCTTTATGATAGTTATGTCAAATGATAAGTGAATTTTTACGATGCGCGCGCACCATACAACGAAATTTTCACAGAACTAGCATACCTACGTGTATGATCTTAATCCATTAATATTCTCTTTAATTGTAATTAAGGGACATACCTACCAAACGTATTATGTGCCAAATAGATCTTAACTATAATGAAACTATCCTGGAATATATTAGGTAAACTAACATAGTCATAGCAAAGAGTTATTTCAAATTAAAAAAAGTAAGGATACTACGGTAGTTATAGGGCAGCGCGGCTTAAAGAAATTAATATGGAGGTTCAAGCTTAGCTGGGGAAATATTTTTTCTTTCTTTTAAATTACAAAATTACTGGATTATAAAATTGTACTTTAAGAAAATAGATAGTCTAAAAATAAATTTTATAGTTCATTGTATTGCAATAAGATTTCAAAAATGCTTTTTTTGCAGACCGTGCTAACTGCTACAGAAGAATAAAAAATTCAAAGCTATTCTTCTTTCTGATTTTTAAGTACTCCCTAGCAGTCTTACGCATCATTTAAAAGTATGCAATTGAAAACTTAAAAAATAGCGTTAAACACGTTACGCAAGGAAATGTAATGGAGAAATGATACGAAAATATTTTATTAAAGTAATGCAAATCAAAAGTCTATATTTCCTAAGAAACTTTTGTTGAACGTGCAAAATAAATATGCTTTTACTCCATGTCTACCAAAATTTGAGAAACTATGATTCAAACTTGCTTCTTCACTTAAACCTTTAGTATTCTTTAAGAAGGTATTGTAAATATTCTATAGCTGTATTCGTAAATCTACAACAAGATATTACTGATACTCTCCTCAGTACTATGTTATTAAAAGTAAAATTTTTATTGACTTTGTTCTCACAGCAGACTCAAAAATGGAGATAGGTGAGACACTAGAGACACTAGACACACTAAGCGGAGACAGAGGAGGCGGGATGACATTCTATCCTGGTCATTCTGATTTCTGTTTTTAGATTTTACCCTAAATTTCTCCAGACAAATAGCTGGGATAGTTTCTTACAATATGCAATGTTGCTGTTCTGTTTGGGAGTGTTATATATCATCGTCTATACAGTGTAAATTTCTTTTGTAAATAGATCAGTCATATTTATAATAACTTATGGATATTATTAGTTAGTACATTTATATTAAAACAGCTCTATCACTTCAAATTAGTTTGCGCAGTTATTATTGATTTGCCCGGATTATTACCCTTGCATTTAAACTTTGTGTTATCCACATAACTCAAATAATTAAAGTTGTTTGTAAATCGTTCCCATAGTAACTTTCCAATATTAACAGCGGCATAGTAAGCATAATAAAAAAAAGTCAATTTGGTGATTATTCTATTATCTTTTCCTGGTTTAAAAAAATGCACGAACGAAACATCATTTAAATATAAAATATGCACAAATTTTCGTAAGAATACTCTGTATTATCTTGAAACACGTATTTCATACTATTTCTTGGCACCTGGTTTCCAAAGGATTATTTTGTAAAAATTAAAAATATATTTTCCTTCTGAAATTAATTCACTGTCGACAAGCTTTAACTAAAAAAATTAACTTTAAAACTGACTGCGAAATTTCAGTTAATTTTCTGCTTAAGAGGTTCATATAACTGAAAATTCAGTGAATTTCTCTGAGAAACAATATTCGGTCTTGTGAAATTCGCTGCAAGAAAAGTAGAAATCCTTGCGAGTCACTGAAATAATTACAAGCAATCACTGATTTAAATAAAAAAATTAAATGGAGGATTTGCTGTTTTTTTTTTTTTAAATTCGAGTGAGTGCGATTAACACTCAGTGAATCAGAGAACGAAGCTTACGACTCATGTGAACAGAGCTTAAGGCGGTAGGTCCTAAAAAATTTGGATTCTAATATTTTGTGCTTTTTGCACTTGATTTTAATAAATTTATGATATAATCATATATAATTGTTTATGAAAGGCTTTTCTTGCTAAAAAGCCATTGCTTAATGGTGTTTATGATCTTAATGGTCAACATTTGTGTTAGTCCTAACAGTTACTGAAAGCATATAATCGTGTAGCATACAGTTATGTAGTGGTCGTCTTGACGCACTTTACTTCTAGTATATAATTTATATATCAATAAAAAGGTAATTTTTCCAAAACTCTGAAAAAAATAAAGTTTTAATGGTTTTAGTAAAACTTTTATTGATTTATTAATGGTATACTAAAAATAAAGTGTTTTAAGATGAACTTTACATACGAACGGTTAAATACAAAGCGCCATACCACATGATTGCATGGCTATCTGTACCTGTAACGATTGATATAAATATTTGCCATTGAGTTCATAAAAAAAAACTTTAAGTACAGACATATTTAGTTACATTTTTTATAAAAATATAAATGATTAAACGATGAATTTATTTAAAATAATGTGCAAAACACGAAATATTAGAAGCAAAATAATTAAGAATAGAGGTGCTAGGTGTTTGACTCACTTTGCTGCCAATTTCGAGAAAGCTTATGTTTGATGCGTGTCTCGGTAACAAGTCACTAACTAACCAACTAACTAACTAACCTGTAAAACTGCGGCGTCGGCATGCACGTGCAGAGTTCAGCAAACAGTACATCGATTATTACAAACGCACAAACGCGCAATATTCTTCGCATCTTTTTATCCGCTTTCACTGCAACACGAATAAATCGCCTTTGCAAAATGACCAGAAATTGGATGCCAATAGCTTTGTTTGGAACATTCCATTGTTAAAATATTTGACCAGAGAGATTGTTGTTTTCAGCCCAGACTGCATTTAGTTAGCCGTTGCTTACAATGATGCTATTTCAGAATAATAATTCTTAAAGAAATCAAAAAAAAGTATAAGAATAGTTCCTTACGTCACAAAAGTTTAGAACAAACAACAAACTTGGGCTTTTAAATTTAAATATGCCTCAATAGTAAGTCTCAATATTCGCTGTTTTACTAACCAATATAAAATTAACAATTTCAGAAGGAATGATATGTTATACGTATGGAAATGATACCGTAACTGGGTCAGGATATATAAAATATAAAAATTAATCAAAACAACATAAATGTTTTAAACATTCCCATATCTATAATAATGGACGTGCTCTTAGTGAACAAAGCTACCATTTGTAAGTGTGAATTGTGCTGCCAATAGTAATTTTTCGGCACAAATATAAATTAGAATTTTGAACTCTACTCTTAACAGTAATTTTATATCTTCCTCACCAGCGGGGAATCCCAGCATCAACAAGGGTCACCCCCCACTACTGCCTGGATTTTTCATGCACTAGCAGGCCTATATGATCTGTTAGCCCTTGAGGTAATGCGGTGACTGTCCCGGTCCAAGACACAGGGGATGCCTGGGAAACTGGTCCCGTAGAACCAGCCCCTCGGTACCCCACTGGCTTCAGCGCCCCAGATTTTGCATCAATATGTGCACAGACTAGCAATTGCGATTTGTTTTGCATATTGAGCCAAGTCTTTTGGGACCCAACAGCTTGTGTCCCTGCAGTGATGACCTACCCAGTTAAAGTTTTCGAACCTTTGGCCATTGTCTGTAGAGAGGCCCTTTACACCCCTCCAGATCTCTCTTTCCAACCTCTGAGGATGTCGGGGAACGAGGAATCCCCAGCTGAGGTACTGAGTGAGTTGCCTTGGCGTGGAGATGCTATATGTTCGCACCCACGCATCATTTCTGTGAGTCTGTTGGATTCTGCCACGGTTTTTAGTTTCTAGCAAAGGATCCGACACTTCAAGCTGCAAGCATCTTATCGCAATTATTCAGGCCCACTCCCAACTCACCCACTCACATGAGGATGTTATTCAGCTATTTCCGCTTGCCGAGATTAACATAACTGTACCCCAGTGTGTGCACCACCGGGTATAACTGGGCAAAAACAGTTGTTTAACAGTCCAGCACTTTTTAAGAGACTCAGTACTGGCGCCACCAGTCAGGCACTGGGAACATCCATCCTTAACATCATGAGGACCCCCAACGGGGTGTTAATATGAGGGGAGGGAGCTGAACCTTCGGCTGACTAATCCTGCAGACAGCACCAACCCATTGTACTATCTATTATATCCATCACATGCTGGCCACACCTTCTCTGTACCAACCTCATCAAGAACAGTATAGAATGTGGGTGATAATTCAACCGCATACAGAAGGAGATAAACTTCTTATAATCACAATCGGTAAGTTGTTAGAGCCCCGCATATAACGAGAGGCTGAGGCACCTCATTACAACATCGTCATCACCAAGCAACCCCTAGCTAACTCAGTTAACCAAACAATTGATTGTGTTCTTGACCCTAGGATCCCAAAACTCAGATGAGCAGATTATTCAACAAAAAGTTGCATTTGTTTTACATGCTCGATTAAACTGGCATGTACTCCTGTGAAGGCAGAATCCACGCAACATTAGAGCCATCGGAAAATGGATACGCCATTTCTTCGTAACATGGAGATGTTTGAGGAGAAATTACAACGAGGGGCCGAGGCTACATATCCCGAAGAATAACACCACCCTATGAGTATGACAAGTTAATTATCCAAGTCTATCACATCTTGGAACCCTCAAAAAACACAGAGGGCCTGTAATCTGGGAGTAGTCTATTTATACCTCTACTATCTTGTAGCATTGCACAACGAGGACTTATTATATATATATATAGGAATATTGAATACGAATAACTTTGATATGAAGGATAATTTTTTAATATGTAAATAAGGATAATGGTTCAGAGCTGTTAACTAATGTTATGAATTACTTTGGTTAAATTTCATGGAGAGCCTTAAAATACTTATTTCCTTGAGATACTTAAATAATAACTTGTTGGTTAACTCTAGATCATAATAATAAATTTTGATATTTAAAAATTAATTTCAGGAATTGTTTTGTTTAAACCAGTGTAGACTATAATTTTACAGGACCTTATTTTTAAACAAAAATTTCTAATACGGTATGAATTTTACTTTGATTATTAAATTTTGAACATTGTATTTAATGTTGTTGGGTAATTTTAAATTCTATTGGATATTGCTAGTGTAATATTTCGAGAATAGTCTGGAAGGTGCAGAAGAAAGAGCGGACAGGCGCGACACACTGGCGCCAGAAAGTTATTTTTCACCTTGTAAATGCGTGTTTGGGATTTACGCGTCACATGGACGCTCAGCTGTAGCGACCGTCGGGAAGGTTCTCTAGAGGCTACCACTAGCCAGCCAATCAGGGCGAGCCCTGGCGTGGAGTGATGCGCACGTCCGAATTTCCTTATATGGTCATGTTTCTGAATTCTCTTCTCTGATTGGTCAGTATGCCCACGGGGTTGCCTCCCTTGTCTTCACCTTTACAAGGGAAGGTAGTCTCGTCTACCAAGTCACTTGTCGCTCGATCGTCGCCGAATCCGGTTACGTCGTCGGGAAGTCACACAATGGAAAGTCACTAAGGGACAACTTAACGCCTAGGGTCTGGGGCCATGATTATTTTTTTTTCATAAATACTGTATATTCGGAGAATTTAATTAGAAATTTAGGCCCTATGCGTCGGCATCGGCTTGATTTCGCGTGATTCAGGTCCGCGATGGACGGTACCTTGAGTTATGTCAAACTAAAATATGTTAAACTAAAATATATATATTTTTTTTTGGCCAGTACCAAGACTCCTCTACCATCAACGGCAAGATGTATGGTGCTGTGGTATGTATTTGGACCACATCCTATCACATTTCAAAACTGTGCAAGTAACAAAGCTTTCGAACTAAATTCATGTGTAAAATTGTGTACTAATGCCATGTAATGATGAGAAAAAATATTTTTTTGGAAAGAAATAAACAAAGTTATTTTAACAAACTCTTTTATTTCCAAATTAAAATTAAACTGAAAAAAAAAACGTAGAAGCAACCATAGTAATGAAAAATTCCTAAGGAACATTGTCTTTTTTAACCTTTCTCTGTGTGCTTAGCCGGGCCACCCATATAACGTAAAAACCTTTCCAGGCTAGTACCATAGCTGTTTCGCTGCTCACTGCGTCCGCCCTTCAACAGGGTAAGGATCCATCTGGACGTGCTCTACGCGGTAAAAACCACCATCTGCTAGTGCATATCCTCACCCTGTGACCTCGGCTGGTACAGAAAACTTCAACGGAGTTTCATAAATCAGGACGGGTCACCTTGCACTACTGCCTAAACATTTTAAGTACCTGCGGGCTTGTATAGTCTGTTAGTCTGTAAACTAATACGGTAACTGCCATAGTCTACGATGCATGATATACCTCGGAAACTAGTTCCGTGGGGCCTGCCCCTCATACACTCCCTTAGCTCCGGTGCCTCAGAGCAAACAGCACGGGCACCTTGTTCAAAGCTTTCGCTTCACTTGATTTACAACGCGCGAGTTCCTGAACTCTTGAGGGCCGGCATGACTCCCCGAGAGGGGATGAATGCGACGGAGCAAGGCGTGGCCCCAAATGGCGACGGAAACAGATACGCCGTTTCATCGCAGCCCAGAGGCGTCGGTGGAGGCAATGTCGAGAGGCAGAGGTCACCTATTCCAACATCGGCACTAACACGCCGATGCCGTTCAGCAAACTAGTGGCTTCCTCACTGGCAAGTCCTCCAGAGAGGAACCACAGGTGCCTATCCGAGTCTATAGGAATCTGTAAACCCCCTTCGGATATACCGAATGGTGTTCACAGAAAGCCCATGATCCGACCAGGTTCCTATCCAAACTTTACTACACTCCAGGCTTGTGCCGGAGCATATTAATGCTATTACAAGTCCACCTGTTTCAGATTGCGTATCCTAGGGCTTGCTCGTAAAGCTCTGAGAGACCACTTAACTTAACCGTAGCCGACCGCAGCCAACACAATATACTTGCCAACTTGGAAAAACACCATCAGTAAGATTTGAAATAAAAACCAAAATTTTGCGTAAATCATACGGGATGATTAAATCAATGTTAGTGAAACACGGACCATAATTAAAGCGACATCCTTAACACAACAATAGTTTAATGGATGCATACCTGTAAAAATATACTTAATAACTGAAGAACTAATTAAAGTATACTTTAAAAAACAAAACCAAATAAAACCAGGGCTTATCGATTCAAATATAGGTGAATTTACCAAGTGATATAATACTTTAATTTTGATTACAATTAATATTATTTAAAAACGTCACATGCATGTACACAAGTTTAACCAAAAAAAAGTATGTGGAGTCTATATTGTTCAAATCTATATTAATATTCTTAAATCACGGCTTTTCCGTAAACGAAATAACATTCCGAAAATACTTCTTTTGAACTCTAAAGACATTCCTATATTTACCCTGCAAACAGCGTTTCTAAATTATTACTGGATTTTGAGAAATTGCCGTTTATTGGTTCCCGATGCCATTTCTTTGAATATAGCAACCGGTTTTTTTGGACCGGCAAGTATACTTTTTTTGTGTCTGAAGTCAGAAATATTTTCGGGAACAAATTTTCAGTGTGATCTGCTAAACTAAACGAACTGTTATGTTCTATTAAAAAAAAACTGGTGAAACAGCATTCCACTTGAATCACATCCGTGGTTCTGGTATGGCTCGTAGAAAATAAACTGTTGATTTTTTTTTCTCGGCTGATTTTACATTACTAACGTGCTTCAAACACTTCACGTTATAAGACACATCATTCTTCCCGTCATGTAAAACTTTTAAATCACAACGGCGATATCAGCAACATCCTGATGAGCTAGTTAGCATATATTTTTGGTTGTTCTTTCTTTTATGTTCTTTAACAAATGGATTGCCACGCTATTTATAATACTAAATCAAATGCGCGAATTATTCATAAAGAACTTTGATGTGACATAGTTTAGGACAATAAGCTTAGGTTCCTTTACGATGGTATTTATTTTTAGATTTATTTCATGCTTTTAAAAGTAAAAGTGGACTCTTAAAAAAACTGTTAAAAACAGCAAATTAGGTAAATTCATTTACTATAAATAAGTGGAATTTCACTGATATTCAGTAGTTTAAAGCAGCTTCTTATTTGGAAATGATATTTTGTGAATGATCTCAAATTTTAATCTCCTGGTTTTAGCTACACATATGTGACCACTGTATAATAAACGGAAATCTATAAAGCCAGAATATATTTTTAAATAATGCCTCTTTCAAGTCATTTATCAGGCCAAGGATGTCTCTAACAATAAGAATGGGTGGCGTAAAGATCCACTCTTTGGCATTATCTGAATGTCAACCAGGTTGCGCATGTTTGATGTTTGCTAAAGAAAATTAATGATTTTTATTTGTAAGATAAGTAGATTATTTAGAGTTGACATCACGAAGAAATGATTCTTTTTGGCATGCCCTAGTCCCCTTTTCGACTAATAGATCACAGCGGCAATTTAGTTCTACGGAATCATTAGATCAATCGGTTTGGCATCGAAGCTGTCGTAATGTTCCTTTTAAATCGTTGTACAATGTACGCTGATGTTCTAAGGCTCACCGTAACCATTCAGTTGAAGAATGGCTACTGTGACCTCAAATTGCTTCTTGGGAAAGTATGCTTGTCAGTGGTACTGTTACCACTCACCCATGGGAAATATGATTACATGTGCATTTGGTCTAGGAAATGGTCTAAAAAAAAATTGTCCTTAAGGTGTGATAGAAACACGGTCATTGGTTTATCGCAAAAGTGACTCTTTATTCTGAAGGGGTAGTGACAATATCATCTTTCAAAGGAGTAAACGTTTCATACACCACTTCTGTCAAAGGAACTTGTTGTGGAGGAAACGGTGGTAGTTGTAGCTTATAGTAGGTAAGGGGACCAGAACTCTTGTTTCTCATGTGTGCTGATATCACTTGCAGCTGTTCGGAAGGACGAGTCTCATTCACATCTTCCCTCGGAAATGATGATGATTGCAGCGGTTCAAGAGAATAAGTCTCAAAGACCTCTTTCTTCGTAGACAATGTCGATACATGTAGGTATTCAGTAGGATACTTCTCAAAGGCCTCTTCCTGCAGATATGATGGTGACTCATGCAGCTGCTCTGGAGGATATGTTTCATAGACCTCTTCCTTCAAAGGGAATGGAATCTCTTGAATCGGCTCAAGAGGATTAGCATCAAAGGCCCCTTCCCTTGAAGATGATGTTGAGGCTTGCAGATGTTCAAAATGATAAATCTCGTACACCTCTTCCCTCAAAGGTGATCGCGAATCTTGCAGCTGCTCAGGAGGATAAGTGCCAAAAGTCTCTTCCCATGGAGATAATGGTGCTTCATGCAGCTCGGTAGGATATGTCTCATAGACTTCTTCCCTCAAAGATGATGGTGAGTCTTGCAGCTGCTCGTGAGGATAAGTATCAACAGCCCTTTCCCTTGAAGATGATGTTGATGGTTGCATATGTTCAAGAGGATAAGTCTCGTAGACCTCTTCCCTCAAAGGTGAACGCGAATCTTGCAGCTGCTCAAGAGGATAAGTGCCAAAAGTCTCTTCCCATGGAGATAATGGTGCTTCATGCAGCTCGGTAGGATATGTCTCATAGACATCTTCCCTCAAATATGATAGTGAGTCTTGCAGCTGCTCGGAAGGATAAGTATCAACAGCCCTTTTCCTTGAAGATGATGTTGATGCTTGCAGCTGTTCAAGAGGATATGTCTCATAGACCTTTTCCCTCAAAGATGATGGTGACTCATGCAGCTGCTCGGGGAGATAGGTCTCACATACCTCTTTCCTCGGAAACGATGTGTCGACTACCAGTTGTTCAGGAGAATAAATATCAAAGGCCTCTTCTCTCGGAGAAAATGGCGATTCTTGTCGGTGTTCGGGAGGGTAAGCCTGAAACACCTCCCCCACTCTTCTCAGATAGGTAAGCTGGATGTTTCGGCGTTGAGTGATGTCGTGGAGCCAATAGGGCGTAATAGAAGCCAAAACCCACCACGTCCTTTGCAGTGACCTAAGGCTAGAGAGGCTGGCTGTCACAACTGCTGAAAATGTTGAATTCATAAAGCTGATTTTCTGAAACACACATACATAATTTGCATATGAATACAAAACTGTTACTGTCATACATTATTATGGACTTTACTTAGTTGAGAAAAACCGATAACCGATTTGTGAGTCACGAGAATGGTCCGGTGAGTGCTTCAAAAATAAATAAAAGCTGGCAGTAAGTTGAAGCCTCAGATTTGTGATAATTTTAGTATGAATCAACTTAAATGCTAATGAATTTATCCTGTGGGCGAAAATCACGATTTTCCTGTTAAATCTGTAATTTAATAACATTGATGTGTGTAATAACAAACTAAATGGGGATATAATTTAACGTAACGCCTAAAACACATATATTCTTCTACTTAGCACTTATTTTAGATTCTACCCGTCAAACCAAGCTACAGCACTGGACCCAGTAGTGTCTTGACTTGGTAAACAGAGCATATTAAAATGTTAACTAACAATCGAACCATTGATTTTTATATCATGTAATTTCAAGCATTATCACAAGAAAATAATAATAATTGGCTTTACATCCGGAAAATAAGCTGAGCGGACCATTATGAATACCATTTAAGCTACGTATTAGTGCGTGGAATTTACCTGACTAGAAATACTTCAGTGTGACAAGCATAATCAAAACAATGTCACCTTATTCTGCTTGCAAGTGATGAGTTAGTATGATTTATCGCGAAAATGATCAAAGACAGCTTAATTTTACAGAAATCTTATGGGATAAGTAATTTGACCAAATTTCTGTAGCTTCTTCTTAATCCCCGGGTTGGAATAATTTTTAACAGAGTGCCTTATTTTTCAAATGCGTAACGTTCAATAAAAAAGTAGTACCGAGGAAAGTGGAACTTAGGTTAAAAAAATATACTCGCTTTCTGGATGAATCGGGTTTGAATACTAAAACATAAATTCTGATTAATGTTTTACAAGTTTTCCTGAAATCACTCGAAAAAAATCCTAGAATTGTTTTTTTTTTTTACTGTAGGCCAATGCCGATTACTTACCCCTGCTTCCCTGACTTGCATTGTGTTTGTCTGTTTGCAATGACCTCTTTGTTGACAAGGGAAGAACCAAAATAAACGAAATAATAAAGTAAATACATCTTTCAATTGTACAGGTACTGATTTTCATTGGCCCAGTCATCAGCAGGAAGACTATAAATACTAGTTAATCAAAAAAGAAACTTTGTTAACATGAACCAGTATTCTGAAATTAATCACGCAGTAAAACTTATATGTGGAATACCACTTTCTCTACTCACAAAAAAGAAACAACGCAGCTCCGTTTGGCGCCTTGCGGCAGACGATAATTAACGGTCTTCGCAACCGTGCTCGTTTATCCCACTAACATTGGATATTAAACCAGAGTATAAAAGGCTTAGTATAGTGACCCTGGATGACAACATAATAGAGTTCCCAAATTTATCCTTGGAGGTCTGACGTGGATTGCGTTAGTGATAAACTAGTGGTGCCATCATCTTCAGATCCCATGCTTTGCTAAAAATATTTCTGGTTTTTATAGTTGGCTGTGTTCCTCGTTACACCAAACTCACTTCGGGAATATAGAAGTGTAGCGATAAGATATTTCAAGCACTCTCACTGACAAAAAAAAACTTTGTTTGATATAAACAGTCGAGTTTACGAAACAGTTTGTTGGGTCAAGTATATATTCCCTTCTAAAATTACAACAAAAAGTATAATTATTTCTTAGCTTTGGCTACGTTAAAAGTGAAGTGTTCACCAACGTTTCGTTTGATATTTCAGCACTCATCATCAGGGTAAAAGTCTCCTGAGACTCCTCGCCACGAATATTTTATTTAAGCATACAAACTTTTCATTGAGTTTAGAGGATTCGGATCTAGGATCATCGAAAGTGAAAATGTGGGGCACATTGTCGTTAGCCGACAATATCTTCTTAATATTCTCCAACCACAGAGTCCCAAGGATATAAATCATTTCATTCTACATCCAGGGATGTCAGGCACCTGTTGGTTCTTTTTTGATAAGCTTTTATGAACTCAATATGTATGTATGTTAGTATGTAACGGAAACATTGAACATTATTTTGTCCTCCTTCAAAATGTCGGATTAACTCGAAATTTTGCGTACTTATCAAGGATCGATGACAATACTATATTTTGAACAGTTAGACCCGTTATACTTAATAGGATAATCAGGATTAGCGATTTTTTTCTTAACCTGGTAGTGTCTTTGCGCCAAGACCAAGAAGGGAAACTACCAGGTGTGCCGATCAACTATTTCTCGGATAAGTTACCGACTTTTAATAAGATGAAATTTTCGGAGAGGGAACCTGAGATCCAGTTATCTCATCCAAGGGAGGCAGCAGGCGCCCAAATTGCTTATTTCTCGGATAAGTTACCGACTTAGAATTATACATGAATGATTTCCCGATTTTATTTAAAATCATTGATTTTCATATTATGTAATTTAAAATATTGTGTACTATAGTTATTCAACACGCTATATCGAATTATATATTTAAAGCAGCCAATATTTACTCAAACTCATTTTAATAGTATATTGATGTAATAAAGAAAAACAACTAAAAAATGAAAAATAAATAATAGTTGAAAAAACTAAAAAGATGCTTTTATATAAAATCCAACTAAAAATGAAAAATAATAATAGCATAAAAAATAAAATATACTGTTTAATAGAAAATCCCATTAAAAAAAAGAAAATAAATTTTAATAAATTTGAGTTAAGAATAGTATAAATAAGAAAAAAATCTTATTTATTGCAAAAAAAGCGAAGGGTGCTATTTAAGATATTATCAAATGATAATTCTTCTACGCATATCTGTCAATACCATATTTATAACTAATGACATAATGCACCCCAATGATTTTTTTTGCAATAAAATACATTGAGAATGTTTACCTTGGCATTGGTTTTATCCTCGTGATGATTATAGTTATTATTATACTCACCCGTAACTCCTGGGTATACTGTGTGTTGTCACTGTCGGTATCGGCAGGAGCGAAGGCATCAGGGATAGAAAACGCTTCCAAATCCTGCTTCGGAGGTGAAAGCACCGCTTGATCCTGGTCGCATGTGGCCTCTACTTCCGTCTCTTCTGTGTGACGGCTAGGAGACTGGTAATCAGCGAATAACCCCTTAACACATTCCACTTGAGCAGCCGTTGAATACAAGAGCATTTGGTTGTGGCAGGTCACCAGTTGTGCGTCACCAGGTGTTGATGCACTCTGTATCTGTTCACGAGTCGACGCAAGCAACATCTCTTCCATCAGAGAAACAGGTGAGAAATGGTATTGTTGTTGGGAAGATGCTAGTGGCCTATCACGCAGCAGGGCACTGCTAGAAGACGGCACGCCCTGAGGAACTGAGCCGTGCAACTGGTGGTCGGCGGGTATGATCACGACCTCCTCCAGGCCATGGTCGGGCCGACTGGCGCAGCGCGCTGTGGCGGGGCAGCCCCGGCCTGCGCAGGAGGCCAGCATGCGCCACAACTGGCGCAGCAGCCACAGCACGGTGACCAGCAGAGGGAGGCTGACCAAACCAACCAGCACGTACACCATCTGCAACACAAGACACGCTTCATCAACACCACTGACTCAGGTCTTAATGACCTTGTTAACGTAGTGGGAAAACATTGCCGGTGTGCACAGCTCGTGTTGTTCTCACACCAAGGTGTGAACTAAAGTAACTTAAGTACATAGGGAAAAAACTTTTCTGGACTATTGCAAAATATTCCTTTGGAAACCAGTTGCCAAGAAATAGTTTGTAATACTACAAAAAATATATTGCAACCTTGTTCAACACATGACTATGGTTATTTTTGCATACATGAAATACATTTTTTTCTACATAATACTGAATATTTCTTACAAAAATTTACACACAATTTTATTTTTATTTCATGTTTTATTCAAGCATTCATGATGGTTCTCATACTTTAAGCCAATTAACAAAGCTGAATATTGTATAGGCCATACGATGTAGTCGTCAAGCCCAGGGAAACGTTTATACAATGTGTTTGTGTTTATGTTTTGTAAATGAAACAGACATATTCATGTAAAATAGCAGATATTTGTATACTTGTACATTTAAACGAAAACAACTGTATCATTACAAAATGGGTTCCTGGTAACACTGGGTTTGTATTCTTACCCGGTAATTTATGCTTTGTGTTGTCCCAGTACCTTCAATAGATAAAGTATTTTGTAAACCGTTCCCGTTTTAACTGTGCACATATACAAGCGTAACAAAACAAAATAAAGTACAATAATTGAATAATCTATGGTCTGTACCATGGTTTAAAAATTATGCTAGAATAAAACATTAATTAAATATAAAATTATGTGCCGATTTTCGAGAGAAATATTCAGAATTATCTCAAAAACGTATTTCAGAAATGAAAAAAATACCCATAGCTATTTCTCATACACAGTTACAATAAATTTGTAGTATTACAAAAAAACATTTATTGGAACTGGTTTCCAAAGGAATCTTGTGTAAAAGTACAGACATTTTTTTTATCTCTGTAGGTAAGAAATGGAGATCATGGAGCAGCATCTGGCCTTGGTGTGAAACTCCTCCAAGTTGTGAAAATTCCTTCTCCAAACAAGCCGGGTTTGGAACGAATAATATCTTAGCGAGAGGCGAGGCGTGCTTTTATCACGTGCAAATGTTTTGATTAAAATTTAAATAATATTCACGTAAAAATGTCAGCTAAAATATTATTATTTTTTCCATGCTAGTCATTATTTAGTTAATTTTTATCAACAGTTTGCAGCCCCATTCCAAGCCAATAAATAATTAACAAATGCAGGTTACTAGTTTTTGTACATAAAACAATAATTCTGCTTCTAACCACGAAAGGATATATGATTTCTGTACTGAAAGTTATATCAATTTAACAATTTGAATCCAGGAGCATGTGGCGCAAAGGTTCGTCATTGACTGGAGCTGTCGTACAATCAGGAAACTTTGCTTCCTGCAACTCATAGCGCTCTGTACATCTGAATTTTAATGCAGTATTTGTTTGTTATTTCATTTTTAGTGGGTTTGCATTTGCTGACATTAAATTATATTTAACAAAAATTGTGAGCAATTCTTTAAGTATCTACTCGCCAGAGATGTATAACACGCCGCTAGAATTCGTTGCTAGAGCAGCTACGTGGACTACCGAATTATGCGATTTGCAGAGCGAAATGTGAACCTATACAAAGATACGACTCCGATAAATGCAAAACAAAATTTAAAAAAAATTACTACACTCTGGTTGATTTTCGACAAGGAATTATATTACCCTAATAAAAGGCCAATTTTGTTAAAAATTCATTAAACAGTTAACACTATAAAGTTTCCTTTTTGCTTTGTTAAATTTGGTTTCTGTTATTCGCCACAAATGTCAGCAACGTCGTTAAACATATCTGTTCAATTCGACTTCCGATTCAAGTAATTACTCCTACCAAATACAGTATACCGAGAGCTAAGACACACATTAAAGAGTGTGTGTTTGGTTCACATCGGTCTACACTGACAGTGCTGTTGGCAAATGGCGAGTACGGGCGCAGGCGGGTCAGCTCAGTCTCTGTGACTCCTGGCCGGGAGGGAAACAGCACGCGGCTCTGACACGGAAACTGAGTGACAAATCTCGTTTGTGTTATTTCATATAATTATTTGGTGGTCTTATTTTATTTATAGTTAACAAATCGTTCATTTGCTAGCTATTTTTTTTCACGTGCTATTTATTCAAATGCTTTACTCCAGACTTATTGACCCATGTAATATAACTTGGCATCCGAATATGACTTGCACTGCACATTCTTATTGTAAAAGAAAAAAAATATTAATTTAAAAATAACAGTAATCCGTAAATTTATACATTTACACGAAAATAGCTATATCACTGCCAAATAGTGTTCGCAGTAATACTGCGTTCGTATTCTTACCCGGGAATTTATGATTTGTGTTGTTTCAGTACCTTCATTAGCCAGAGGTATTTTTAACCGATATCTCAATAGCTTTGTAGTATTAACTGCGAGCATGAAAATATTCCAATTGTGGAACATTAGATAATCTTTTCCATGGCTAGAAAAAAACAACATTATTTCATCTACATTTAGGAATACTTACTTGTGAACTGGTTTCTTAAGGAATATTTTGTAAAAGTTCAGACTTTTTTTTTAAATCTGCGCATCGCTCAAAACCTAGGAGAACACGCCGGCCGCGATGTCGAGCACGGATGTTCCTTCGATGTTGATCACACTGCCAGAGCTGACACGACACGGGGCAGGATGTTCAGCTGCCTCACGGAACTGCTGTCCGGTGCACGTGGACGGTTGTGCGTGCCCTGCTCGACGACCCTGGCTCGAGCTCCGCTCGTCGCACCACCAGCCTGCCGCGGCGCTCACCAGTGTCCGGGAAGTGTCCACAGTCTCAGAGTCCCGGCACCCACGATCAGTACTCACCCCCGCTCCCCCGCTGGCCCGCGGGCTGGCTCGCCCGGCGATGGCAGCGCCAGGGAGCTCCACCACCGGACTCCCGCTGAAACAATGCTTCCGACCTCAGGGGCGAGGCATTTCCGTAGTTCAGGCGCGGTGGGAAACCACACACAGAAACAAATATTTCCCTGTACTTTCACAAAAGATTCCATTGGCAAACAGTTGTCAAGAAATAACTCGTAATCCTGCAAGAAAGATAATGTCACTTTTGTACGACACATGGTTTGATTATTTTTTGAGATAATACTAAGTATTCAATAATGGGGATAGTTTGATTTTCATATGCTTATCAACATGCGCAGTTTCTTCTGTTAAGCAATTAAGGGATAAGTATACATATAACTTTAACTAATGGAGGTACTGGGACAACACAAAGCAGGAGTGCCCGGGAAAGAATCCGAACCCAGTATTACTGCGAACACTATCTTGAAGTGATACAGTTGTTTTCATGTAAATTTAAAAATATCTGTGATTTAACAAGAATTTTTCTGTTTCATTAAAAAAAAAATACTTTGAAATGGCAAATATACCGGGATACGCTATCACTTTAAGGCGCCGTCTGCCCAGGCGCACATACCGTGTGCAGAGCTTCAGAAAAAACTACGTAGTTTCAAAACTACTCAAGATGTCTGAATGTGGTCTGTTTACGAAATGCATTTAAGAATTCGCTGAAGGCCGAAAATTACTTTTTGATTTCTGATTAAATTTATAAACTGTATTTTTAGAATATTGAAAATAGCAAAAAGGCGTGTTTTCAGAATAATTTTAGTCGTAAATAACCGGCACAGATTCTTGAATGCACTTAAAAGATTTGCAAAACACCTTTATATTAATTTCTCCACCGTATAATGTTACGGTCACCGCTCAAATTTCACCGTTTTCCTGTGACGACAAGGAGACTGCACGCCAGTTCAGAGCCTTATGCTTAGAGGCTATACCGCACTAGAAATACGAGATAGCGTCGCACTTATCATCTTGCCTCACTTATACATATAGGCCTACATTCCCGTTAACATTGAACCATTTCGGGGAATATTTGACCACCACGCTGCCCTGTGAAGAAGGACCCGTAGGATTAAATTTATCAGATGCAACAGTCTATACTATAACAGTTTCTACACTTGAATGGCCTTCGTAAATGCATCGCGCATTATTTGACAGGAATTCCCCGACAAACACCAAACCATGTGCGACCCGGAGAGATGGTTGAAGACGATGAAGACATCGTCGACTTGATTATGCACACGTTTGTGAAGTATAGCCTGACACGATGAGATATCGAAGAATTTGCAGGTCTCAATGTTTTGTTTTGACGTCACGTTAAACTATCGTTCCTTAAAATGACTTTACGCCTGCACGCACGATAAAATGTCCCGTTACGCACATTGTTCCGTTAAGCTGTGTCCCGTTACGCTCATTGTACGCTTGCGTTGCAACTATCTCTCTTCCACTCGATTGGCCTATGCGTCCGAGGAGAATAAAGACAGCGGCAGCACACAACTTACATCTACACGTGAACTGTTTCGTCGACTGTTTATAAAGTTAAGTTAAAAGTTAATGTGGTTTTCATTGCTTATAATAACAACAATTTCGCCAATAAAGGTTAATTAATCTTGCATTTAAAAAATCTGAATACTAGTATAATTTCAAGTATTTATTCTTTTATCAAAAAGAAAAATCATTCAATTTTATTTATAAATTATGCAATCATTTCATCAATGTTTTGTTATGACGTTGTCACGTTAAACTATCGTAGGTAAACCAACTTTGCAGACAACCAATTTTTTAAAATTATATTTGGATTGTAATCATTTTATTTCTTTTTATACAAATGTATTAAACATACATATTATTTATACCGTATGTACGTGATAACTTAGGACAAATGCCCCTCCAATAAATAGAACAATGATGATCTTTTTTAAATACAATAAATTTCGTTAATTAACTCATAATGTCGCATTCTAAACAATTATCTCATTTTCCCGCGAGTAACAGACGTATATAATGATAGGAAGCGTTTCTCTACAACCGCCTGGTGATATGCAACTCGCTGAACACTTTTGTGCACGTAATTGCGCACCCCTAGGCGTTAATGAGTCTACCTGCAGTTCATAAACAAAAGATGCCGTTTTCCATGACTATTATTTCGTTTTTTGCGACTTATAGCTAATTTGGTATGTATATATTATGCACAGGTAATACAACACTGATGATATGTGCTTTATAATTGAAGTTGTCAACTACAAAGTTTTTACATAGGAAAAAAGAGCATCATTTTAAGTTTTTGAGAAAAAATATATTGTTGTAGTTTTTGATACTCATATCCACATCATAGGTATTTTTCATTATTGTTTTATCTTTTCCATAATTTACATATTAACAGATTATTGTACAGGAAATAACACTCACAAAAGCTAGCTTGTGTTTGAGTGTGAATAGTATGCTTTATGTTTACGTGCATTATTATTATTATTATGGATACGATTTCATAGTAAAATAACATTTAATACATGCGAATTGTTTTATACTTTAACATTCTAAAAAAAAGCCAGTATTGTAGTTTTTAAAAGTATATAAAATTAAATTTAATTGAAAAAAAATAAATCTTAATTATTATCAGAGAAATGAACTTCCTTATTATGAGAGAATTTACTTAATTTAAAATATTCAGCTATTTATTTACTTATAGTTTTGTTACTTACATTTTGTAACTTTTAAATAAAGTAAAAAATTAAAATTAAGGTACTAAAATTTTTGACGTGTAACATCTTAGCTCTCGGTATACAGTATTTGGCGGGAGTAATTTCGGGAAAGGAACGGAAGTCACATGGAACAGAAATGTTTAACCAGGTGCTGCCATCTGTAGCGATGGCGTGAACCAAAGTTTACAAAGCCATATGACAACCTTATGGTACTAACGGTTTAGTGAATTTTAACAAGTTGAGCAGTAATTTAATAAAATTCCTGGTCCAAAGCCGGAGATAAAGTACTTTTTCAAGTCTTTTTCTTTTTTATCGGAGCCGTTTCATTATATAGTTTAACCTTTCGCCTTGGTAACTGAATGATTTGATGGTCGACGTAGCTGCTCCGATAATGCATTCCCCAAATAATGTCGCTGAAGACACTAGTTTCGAATAGAAATCACGCAGGACATTATTTTAAAGAATTCTCGTTAAATTTTTATCTGATTTTCTTATTTTTTATAAGTGTATTTGCAACACGTGAACACATTAATTTGATCGTTACCTAGGTTAGATATTACACGTTACTAGCAAGTATTGAAAGACTCGGTAACATTTCCCCCCCAGTAAAAATAGTGTTTTAATTGTTACATCTTTTAACTATACTTCGCCCCAAGAAACAAAAAGTCACCCTGGCGGAAAAATACTAACTATACTGAAGTTGTACAATGTGTGCAAGATTGTCTACCCGCCAGGGATCCTCTTTTTTACTTTTTTTTTATCTCGTCGTGCAGAATTTTGATATTAATGGTTCATGGGAAGATTTAAAAAATACTTTGTTTGCCAACAGTGCTAACGTGCTACAGAAGAATAAAAAATTCAAAACTATTCTTCTTTCTGATTTTTAAGTACTCCCTAGCAGTCTTACGCATCTTTTAAAAGTAGTCAATTGAAAACTAAAAAAATAGCGTTAAACACGTTACACAAGGAAATGTAATGGAGAAATGTTGCCAAAATATTTTATTATAGTAGTGCAAATCAAAAGTCTTATATTTCCAAAGGAACTTTTGTGGAACGTGCAAAAAAAAATATGCTTTCACTCCAAGTCTACCAAAATTTGAGAAACTATGATTCAAACTGCTTCTTCACTTAAACGTTTAGTATTCTATAAGTAGGTATTGTAAATATTCTATACTTGTATTTGTAAATCTACAACAAGATATTACTGATACTCTCCTCAGTACTATGTTTTTAAAAGTGAAACTTTTAATGAATTTGTCCTCACAGCATATTGGAATGTCGTGACAGTCGTACTTGATAAGCATTAAATTATACTCTAGTCCTACTCACTATAATGCAGCTAGGTGAGACACTAGAGACACTAGAGACACTAACCTTAATTTCCAGAGGAGGTGGGCTGACATTCTATCCTGGTCATCTTGATTTCTGTTTTTTAGATTTTACCCTAAATTTCTCCGGACAAAAAGCTGGGATAGTTTCTTACAATATGCAATGTTGCTGTTCTGTTTGGGAGTGTTATGTATCATCGTCTATACACTGTAAATTTCTTTTGTAAATAGATCAGTCATATTTATAATAAATTATGGATATTTTTACTTAGTACATTTATATTAAAACAGCTGTATCACTTCAAAAAAGTGTTCGCAGTTATTATTGATTTTCCCGGATTATAACCCGGGCATTTATGCTTTGTGTTATCCAGGTAACTTCAATACTTAAAGTTATTTATAAATCGTACCCAGAGTAACTTTCCAATATTAACAGGTGCATAATAAGCATACTAAAACAAAATAAGTCAATTTGGTTGATTATTCTATTATCTTTTCCTGGTTAAAAAAATGCATTAACGAAACATCAAATAAATATAAAATATGCACCAATTTTCGTAAGAAACACTCAGTATTATCTTGAAACACGTATTTCATACTATTTTTTGGCACCTGCTTTCCAAAGGATTCTTTTGTAAAAGTTAAAAATATATTTTCCTTCTGAAATGACTTCATTGTCGACATGATTTAAATTTAAAAAAATTAAATTTATAACTGACAGCGTAATTTCAGTTAATTTTATGTTTAAGAGGTTCTAATAACTGAAAGTCAGTGAATTTCTCTGAGAAACAATATTCAATCATGGGAAATTCGCTGAAAGAAAAGTAGAAATCACTGCGAGTCACTGAAATAATTACAAGCAATCACTGATTGAATAAAAAAAATTAAATGGTGATTTGCTGTTTTTTTTTTAATTTGAGTGAGTGCGATTAACACTCAGTGAATCAGAGAACGAAGCTTACGACTCATGTGAACCGAGCTTAAGGCGGTAGATCCTAAACAATTTTGATTCTAATATTTCGAGCTTTTTGCCCGTGATTTTAAATAAATTCATGTTATAATCATATATAATTGTTTATGAAAGGCTTTTCTTGCTAAAAAGTCATTGATTAATGGTGATTATGAACTTAATGGTCAACATTTGTGTTAGTCCTAACAGTTACTGAAAGAATAGAATCGTGTGGCATACAGTTATGTAGTGGCCGTCTTGAAGCACTTTACTTTTAGTATATTATTTATATATCAATAAAAAAGTAATTTTTCCAAAACACTGAAAAAACTTAAGTTCTATTGGTTTAAGTAAAACTTTTATTGTTTTATTCATGGTATACTAAAAATAAAGTGTTTTAAGATGAACTTTCCATACGAACGGTTAAATCCAAAGCGCCATACCACATGATTCCATGGCTTTCTGTACCTGTTACGATTGATATAAATTTTTGCTATTGAGTTCAAAAAAAAACATTAAGTGTATACATATTAACTTACATTTTTTATAAAAATATAAATGATTAAACTATGAATTTATTCAAAATTATGTGCAAAACACGAAATATTAGAAGCAAAAAAATTAAGAATTAGGTGCTACGAGTTTGACTTACTTTGCTGCCAATTTCGAGAAAGCTTATGTTTTATGCGTGCTCGGTAACAAGTCACTAACTAACTAACTAACTAACCTGTAAAACTGCGGCGTCGGCATGCACGTGCAGAGTTCAGCAAACAGTACATCGATTATTACAAACGCACAAACGCGCAATATTCTTCGCATTTTTTTATCCGCTCTCACTGCAACACGAATAAATCGCCTTTGCAAAATGACCAGAAATTGGTTTCTATAGCTTTGTTTGGAAAATTCCATTGTTAAAATATTTGGCCAGAGAGATTGTTGGTAGCAGCCCAGACTGCATTTAGATAGACGTTTCTTACAATTAAGCTTTTCAGAATAATAATTCTCAAAGAAATCCAAAAACAGTATCAGAATAGTTACTCACGTAAGTTCAGTTTAGAACAAACTTGAGCTTTTAAATTTAAATATGCCTCAATAGTAAGTCTCAATATTCGCTGTTTTACTAACCAATATAAAATTTACAATTTCAGAAGGAATGATATGTAATGCGTATGGGAATGATACCGTAACTGGTTCAGGATATATAAAATATAAAAATTAATTAAAACAACATAAATATTTTAAACATTCCCATATTTATCATATTTTAGCCAATTTTTACGTCTTCGATATTTATACTCTAATACACTTACGTAGAGTTCCCGAAATGATCAATGTAACAGTAATTTAGTTTTTTTAGCGAATTTGTTATTGAACACCCATAGATTTTGTCCTACAATCGAGTGAGATGTGATAAACACATATCTTAGTACATTCTTCTTTAGGTGAAATTCCTACTTTTGTAAATTAATTAAAATGCGTAAAAGAACTTATAAGTTTCCCAAACATCAACCTAAAAGGAAGCTTACATTTAATACTTTTATTTAAAACCATGTTCGGTTACTTTACTGTCAAAAATGAAGAAAATACTAGTATCAATGGAGTGGTGTCAAATAAAAAATTAAATTTTTTTATGGTGGATACGATGGGGTCTACATAAAATTTAAATACAGTAAGAAAATCCAAATCATTGTAATACATAAGCAGTACATATATCTGAGCTTTCAATGATTTAATGTCGCCATGTCGTTGGAATGCAATTCAATCATCCTTTATGTTGATATGTTGAATATAGCCTAGAGGAAAATGTCTGCATTTTTTTTAAATCTTACGTATAGATACATTATTACTAACGACACTGAAATTTCCCGGATTCTTTTGGTTGCAAGGTAGACTGCAAACATGCATGCCTTTGCATTGCTTTGATGAGTGAATCACAATTGTTTGTACACTCCCCTCTGCGACTAAATAGCAGTAGAGAGACCGAACCACATTGCCCTACTACAAAAAAGAGGAGATTCTATAGTAGACGTTAGTGAATATGAAAGCATATGTGTGTATATCATACAGTAAACGCATCCGCATAATTTCCGAGTATACGCGAGGAACGTTCCAAAAGTAATATCGAAATTTTTTTGAAAGAGCAGTTGGTACTCTAGGTGAAACAATTGCCGTCTGCGGAGGAGTAATGACGCATGCGCAGACGGCCGAAGAAGAGAGAGTAGCAGCAGACCACAGTACCCGAGGTTATTCGAGTACAGATCACGAGGCAGACAGACATGTACTGACAACGTGGTCGCCAATGGAAGTGTGTGCTGTTATCCCAGCGTTGATAACCGCACTCTCGGGATGTCACTTCCAAAACAATGCTGAGGCGGAGCATACTGTGCGACAAATCCTTGCATCGCAGGGCACCGAGTTTCACCAGAGTGGTGTCTTCAAACTGACTGTAAGCTACGACAACTGTCTCAATGTTGGCGGAGACAATGTTGAAAAATAGTGCAAGGTGTATAGTTCATGATGCAATGGTGTATTTTTTTGGCAATAAGGTATCCGCGTGAAAAAAAAAAATACGAAACTTACTTTCAGAACGTCCCTCGTATATTGTTGTGCCTCTAGTTGTAAATATTACTTTATTTTCTACTCTGAAACCCTCGCATTATTCAGTGCGGCAGTCTCAGGGCAGGAGTCACAGGAATAAACGACGGTAAGAGACTTACAATTGTATTTGTACTTGTGTTTCCTGCCATCTACTGTGGGCTTCCTGCCAAACGTAGTACTGTTTGCCTTCTTTGTTGTGGCTATTTTACAACCACGGGGTTTTAAAGGAAAACACGGGTGGGCCGACAATAGAAGCAAAATGTGCTATTCATTTGTGTATTCAATCTATATAAAACAACATACACAATTAGCCGAGTTCTGTGCTCACTTTTTAAGGTGGGACTTCTAGACAAAATCGTCCATGGCTGTAAAACAGAAGCTTTGGTTTAAGTAATCTTGCACAAATAATATCCCTGGTCCCTTAAAAAGACACTTAAACTTTGTATAGCACAGTTGGTTGCAATACTTGAAACAAAATATTATTTTCTGGATTAAAAGACGGCACTTCGCCGTAGTTACTGGACAAGTAGAATTACATATCAAATAGTTCTTAAAAACCAAACCTATATTGATCATGCAAAGTTTATCTTGGCTCGGTTTTGAAACATTCTGTACATAAAATGAATATATTTTTTTAAAAGTCCAAGACGAGTGAGAGTCAGCTTAACGCCGACGATGGTACTGCCTGATATCTCTCAGTCACTGCGGGTGTTCCGGGCTAGTGGTGAACTCTTATGGATGACTCGTCCGTCTCGCTTGTTCAGCGAGTAGAGTATGCCTTCTTAGTGCTGACAGCCCATTGGCTTTCACTGAGTTCCTAGCGCAGGTTACACCTTCATTAACATTAACATTCTATTGGAGTTTCCTGAGTACCTGGAACTAAGTATACTATCTTAGTGTTGACATGACCCAGACGTTCTCCTAGTAGCTTGTAAAAATAATACTTTAACAGCGCCGACTGTCTCCTGATGTTCTCAGAGTACCTGGAGCAGAGTACACCTTTGTTAGCATTATCATTCTTTTGGAGTTTCCTGAGTATTGGAACACGGCATACTGTCTCAGTGTTGACGTTATTCTGGCGTTCTACGAGTAACTGGATAATACCAATATCGTTGAGGTCACCGTGGCCCATGAGGAAGGCAAGACGTCATGACGGTCTGTTAAAAGTGATGGTCATCTACCCTAGTTATCTCTTTATTAAAAACAATACAAGACTTTATCAATGAAATACAAGCAAAGAGTAGTTACATCACGATTTTCAGCTGATATAGATCTTGTGTGTGTACGAAGTTCCATACAAGCAACCGAGCAATACCGATCAAATTGTTGAAAGAAATGCTAAAAACATTTATTAAAAATATACATTCAAGCTTTTTAAAGGTTAAATGTAGAAAAACTGGTAGATTACACATGTTTTGTATAAACAGTTTGTTTATTTATTTAATCTTTATGATACCAACATGAAAGATTATTTTTTTTTACTTTCTTTATCTAAACATATTTTTTAACGATTGCACTCTAATAATAAAATACTACCACGGTTGTCAAAGGTTTTCGAAGTGCCAATACTATTAGAATATATCTATTCTCTGGATGATTATTTCAGTGGGGAAATCGATTTAATTTATTTTTATAGACTTGGTTTTCACTGTATGTCACATGATAAGACAAAGAAGATGAATACACGACACGCAGAAAAACAAGCCAAAATTAGCTGATGTCCAATTTTAAAATATATAGACACCCCTTTGGAATTCTCTGTGCTGTCTTTCTGTGTTCTCGTTGTGTTGTCAAGATTATCTGTTTTGTATCATAGTTGGGTTCATTGTTTTTCGCTGTGTGGTCCAAGATCGAAGTTTTTGTTTTTTCTGTTGTTACAATTGTCCCATCGGTTCAGCCCACTGTGTGTATCTTGCTATGGTATTTTTGCTTCCACGCAGAAATAAATTCTGTACTTTCACACAAGAATCCTTTGGAATCCAATTGCCAAGAAATATATTTTTTTAATACTACAAGAAATATATTATAAATTTGTACAACATATGGCTATGGTTATTTTTGCATACATAATATACTTTTTTAGAGATAACACTGAATATTTCTTAAGAAAATAGGTAAATAATTATATATTAATTGATGTATTCAAGCATATTTTATTAACAAAGATTATCCACCTACGGTGAATAATTTAGGCCTACTAAATATTAAGTAATAGATGTAAAAGGATACACACGAAATATAAACTTAAAACTGCATACAACATGATTATATTCTCGATTATATGCTCTTAGTTAATGCTAGGAGCTACATAAAAATTGGCTCTAAGTTTATAAAATTTTTAATAAATTTGTATTAATCATAGTATAAAAATTTTTAATAAATATATATTAATAAAAGTGTATATAAGAAAAAATGTATTTTATTTAAAAAAAAAGCGTGGGTTGCTTTTTAAGATATTATCGAAATGATAATCCTTCTGCTCATATATGTCAATATTATATTTATAACTATTGACACCTCACAATTTTTTTTTAACTAAAATACATGTATTCTTATATACACTATTATTAATTTGTATTTTTTTATAATTTTTTACACTATTATTAAATCAAATTTATTAAAATTTATTTTCTATTTTTTTAGTTTTGTTTTCTATATAAAGCGTGTTTTTTTTAGATTTTTTAAACTATAATTTATTTTCTACTTTTTAGTTTGGTTTATTTATAATTTAAAGTGATACTTCTGTATCGACGTATGAATGAAATTTAATGACAATGTAAAAAACTTGATAGTTATTACATCAATTTACTATTAAAGTAGATTTTCAATAGATATTAGCTGCAGTTAAAATAAAATCGATAAATATTGTTTTATTTCAGAAGTGTCACTAGATGTGGCTCAATTTTTTATTTATTACATGACTTTACTATTAAAGTGAATTTGAGTAGATATTGGCTGCTTCTAAAATATATATCCAATATAGCTTGTTGAAGAACTACAGTACTCAATAATTTCAATATCCTGCTATGAAAATCAATATATTCGGAAAGTCATTGATGTTTATTCTAAGTCAGCATATCTGATGGGTTGACATCCTTTGTTTGCAAATGTCTCACAAAAAATTTAGTTTCATTTGTTCCAGTCCGATTCCACTGTAAGTTTGCATGCAGTTGTACCAAACTACATTGGAGTATTCTAAGAAATGTTTTAATATTTCTATGTTATTTTTGTCTTCTTTGATTAGGAAACGTTCACATTCTTTTTAAAATCTTTAATCCACTGGTAAGCATTTGAGTTTCTGCCCGTGATTTTCTCAATCATAAAATCTTTTGCAATTTTCCCTAAATTTTGAGTTTCAGATATCGTTTTTGGTAAATATGTAGTGTACGGACTATCGTCAAAAAAATTTAAAAATCTGAAATAACTTTCATTATATGCTCTTTTACGTCCTCTTTTCATTACAGCCTGCGGAGATAAGAAATTCCAATTACTTTTGGAGATATCGCCGTTCTTATTTTGCAATACAAGACCTATGTAATCATTCGACCAGCGAAATTTTATATTTTGCCGTGTGTGCGTGAATGCCTAAATAACAGAAATTTTCCATTAGGTAAGGTTAGTTACATTATTAATACAATAAATAAACGGAAATAAAAAATAATATAAATTAATTTTACTTGATGTACCTATAGTTTTAAGTATTTATAATGTAACTGACCTGACCTAACAAAACGGGACAAAGGTAGATTAGGTCAGGTCAGCTACATTATAAATGAGTCATTCCGTGTGAAATCACCAAGTTGAGGTTGCTCGACTATTTTTAAAAAAATTAATATTTTTACCACATATAACCTTATCAATGGGTAGTTCAAAACCATATTCATTTTATTTTTGTGTGCCACCATTTTCAGTAGAGGCTTGTATATCTTCCCAAGTGCGTGCTCTAACAGTGGTTTGCAGTGGTTTCAATAAAAGGTCATTGTTGACATTGTATTAAAGATAGAAGGTTCTGGTCTTCACTGAAGTAAAGTAAACATTGTATGGTTACCAAAAATGTCTAGAAATAAAGATATAATTTTGTTTAACCTTATGTGAAATGACCTTGAAATTTGTCAAAAATGTTATAAAAATTCAATTTTGAACATTTTTTTAAAGTGACTTGGAGTTGGAACCACAGGGCAAATATTTTTTTGCAATAAGTATGGATGGCAGACTTTCCAGAAAAAATGAGATAATGTGTGGGTTTAAACTCCTTCCTGGTTTTCTGTTGCATTAAACTTCTAAAATTTTCATTTTTTTGAGTTTTTCAAGGTCAAATATCTCAAAAGGGGGACCAGGTAAAATTTTTCTGTTTCCACTATTTAGTACACCTACTGGTACTTAACAAATTCTGCAAGTTTCATTTTGTGGTTCAAACAGGTGTAGAAGTTACAGGCTTTGAAACTTGGGTAAAAAGTTGCATTTTACGTAGAAAATAAAAATTAACAGTGGCTCATGTTCACATAGTCTTTTAGTGATTTTACCTTTAAGTTAAAACAATTTGTAGTGCTAATAATAAAAAACATAAAACTCACCCTATTACATTATCCAGATTTGCAAACCACAAAAAAAAATGTCAGCTGCAACAGATTTATTTTACAAGTTTGACCCGCAGTTTCTGAGAGAGTTCTATATTTTTCTCTTCAGTTATATTAAATGTTCTACCTGTTATAGTAGTGAACTCTGTAGGTTTCAAAATGTCTAGAACATTCTTCATCTCCACCCATAAAACATCATCTTTTGTTTTACTGAAGCTTGTAGATGGACCACCTGGTGTGTAGAAGACCACCTTGATATCACTGTTTTCTTGAGAAACCTCACAAACTCTACCAATATACCATCTGTTATCATAAACACACACAACAATGTCGTTTACTGAGATGTCACTAATGTTAAAAACACCAGTAGTGCCATCAATTGGATATTCTTTGTGTTTCGTATCAAACGATGCTGAAATGATGCTGTATTGTATTGTTGATGTGTTCTTCGGTTTAAAACAATGTTGATCTCTAGTGCTTAAAATTCTTTTAGCATTATCAAACCTGCTTTTTAAGTGAAGATCTGCCTCCTGAACTTCTCTTTCTCCCACAAACACAAAATTTATTCCTTTTATGTTTTCCACACAAAATTGAAACATACTCATTGGTGTTATGATATGGCCTTCTTTCGGTCGCTGTAAACTTGTCTTAGCCACCAGTCGCTTGACAGTTCCACCAATACCATCACAAGGCCCCTTTCCATGACTTGTTGCAAAGAAATGCCACTCTGCTTCTAATCCAAAATCTTCTTTATGCTTGCACAAGTTAGAAAAATTGAACCTGTTCTTGTATTGAGCAGCCGATCCATCAGAAAAATAGGCAACTCGATTCAAATTAGGAATAAGGGACTTAACAAAGTGTATCAACTTTGTTTGGAATGTGTACACAGCAACTGTGTTATGATTCATACAGTCACTTATAACACAAAGGCTCTTAGTACACAAATTCTTAGCATAATCTCTGTAGTACACACAGAAGGGATGAATTGTGGCCTGAGAATTCATCCAATGATAACTCTGGATCTCATCTTGGATGATAAATGTATAGTTTTCTGAGAAATCCAGAATTATTACACATTCATCACTTTGTAGATTCTCTTTCTTACTTTTCAGAAATTGTGATTGACTCTGCGAGATGAAATGGTGTTTCTTCAATGCCATTAGTTTACTAACAAATTTCTCTTTGAATTCAGCATGTGGTTCTACTATCGTTACAAGGTTGCAATGGTCTGCTACTATCCACTGACTGTATGTGATATCGTCATCATCACTGACACCCTGCAATAGTTCATCTACTTTCAGGTTTCCTACTTCAGGACAATTTGGGCACTCTCCAAACATACAATCTTCACTATTTAAATCACACACAATATTTTCAAGAAGGACCTTCCAGTCATCTGTTTTTACTGCCATAGTCATTAGTTTGAAATTTTGGTGAATTGAACATACACAAACAGAATGAGTGCCACTAGCTCCTGCAAGGATGCACCACTTGGGACGCAGAATACAGAATGTAGAAAACCCAACCTTTACAGATTGATGCTCTTCTCTAAACTTTTGGTATAGTTCTTTTAAATTACACAGAATTAAACGTTTTTGCTTTAGTTCTTTCTTCCCATCATCAAGACGAACCGATTTTGTATCCTTCATTCCAGGACAGATTCTACTAACTTCATCGTTTTCATAAAATTGAACAACGAGATCTCTAGTTTCTTGAGGCAATTCTTTCCCTTTTTTCTTAGATGTGAGCTGTGGAATAACACCACGTTCCTTAACAATTTCACGTGTTCTTCTAACCAGATATTCGCTTACATCTAACTCATGTGCAGTTCTTTTCATTGACCAGCTTTTTGGCACTACACTAATGACTTGTATTTTCTCATTGTTGGATGTACAGGTCTTAATTCTTTTCTTGAGATTTTCAATATGAATTTCCATGTCTTTTATTGCAGTATCAGCTATTTCTTCATCATCCTCATCTTGAGACTCACAGGTGATGGTAAAAGTGTCGCTTAATTTTTTCTTAATTGCACAAGAAAATTTGCTCACAGTTCATCTAACTTCTAGATGTTTTTTTGTATCACTAAGTTTAATAATTTTAGTTGGGGAAACTCCTAAAGCAGAGCCAGCTTGATTGATAGACTCTACAACAATTTCAGGTGCGGTGAATAGTTCTTCGTTATCACAGTTGCTAGTACTAGTACCTAAATTCCCCTCAACATTACTTGAAAGTTTTTTATGACAAGAGCAACAAACAGATTTGCCAGGAATCAGTGATGGCCATCTTTCAGACAACTCTACAGTTATTTCCCTTAACTGTTTTTTGATAACTTTTTTATGGTATGAAAATGGATCGCAACACGAATTTCCAAAAAGATGATTATACTTGTCCAGATATTTTTTTTCGTGGAAAGTACACACATTAACAATGTTATGTAACTTACTTCTTTTCTTAAGAAGGTCAATTTGCGATTTAGTGAAGTCTGATGATAATTTTAGGTAATACTTGCCATATGAATCATTTTCACAATCTTCATGTGTAAAAGTACCCAAAGAACACTCCATACTTCTGGTAGATAGTTCTACGTAGTCACTTTGAGACAGAAACTGCAGGTAACAACTAAGTAGCTCACTTCAATGCAGAATTGTAACACATACCAGCAATACTTGTGTGGAGCCAAATAAACAATATTAGAGTAGACAGCACATACAAAACCACAGAACACAAACACATCTTTACTCCTTGGCAGCAGACACAAGACTAAAGTGGTTGGCTGCAATGCACATATATTCAACTTGTCACAACTTGCTCTTTGGATGGTTACATCAGGTTTGCTTGTCACAACTTGTCCATTCATGCCTCCTTACAAAATGATTTATTTTTAACTTTCCATATGTTACAACTCAAAGCCTTATATTATATTTGCACTTCATAAGAAATAAAATAAACATTAATAACTGTTACACAATTTGATTACAGTCAAGTAATTAGAGCTAAAATATTACAACTTTTTACCTAAGTTTCAAAGCCTTTAACTTCTACACCTGTTTGAACCACAAAATGAAACTTGCAGAATTTGTTAAGTACCAGTAGGTGTACTAAATAGTGGAAACAGCAAAATTTTACCTGGTCCCCCTTTTGAGATATTTGACCTTGAAAAACTCAAAAAATGAAAATTTTAGAAGTTTAATGCAACAGAAAACCAGGAAGGAGTTTAAACCCACACATTATCTCATTTTTTCTGGAAAGTCTGCCATCCATACTTATTGCAAAAAAATATTTGCCCTGTGGTTCCAACTCCAAGTCACTTTAAAAAAATGTTCAAAATGAAATTTTTATAAAAATTTTGACAAATTTCAAGGTCATTTCACATAAGGTTAAAAAAAATTATATCTTTATTTATAGACATTTTTGGTAACCATACAATGTTTACTTTACTTCAGTGAAGACCAGAACCTTCTATCTTTAATACAATGTCAACAATGACCTTTTATTGAAACCACTGCAAACCACTGTTAGAGCACGCACTTGGGAAGATAAACAAGCCTCTACTGAAAATGGTGGCACACAAAAATAAAATGAATATGGTTTTGAACTACCCATTGATAAGGTTATATGTGGTAAAAAAATTATTTTTTTTAAAAATAGTCGAGCAACTATTTAATTAAACATTTGGTGATTTCACACGGAATGACCCAAATACTATGAAACTGAACGGACATTAAAAATAATAAAATTAATTTTAATGGTTATTTAGTTTTAAAATATTTATAATGTAGTTGACCTGACCTAATAAACCGGGATAAAGGATGAACAATAGGAACTCACGTAATTTCCTTTTTACTTATTACTTGCGCAACAAATAGAACATTAAAATTTGAAACGTTAAAAACCCACCTAAGTAAAAGGCGGGTACAATTCCTTTGTCATTAGTAGAAATATGTAGTCGTTCAACTTGGCGGCGAAAAAAAAAAAAATCATACTCGTAAACAAGCAACAATAAGTGATCGCCGCATGAGTGCATAGGATGAAAATTAAAAAATTCGATATCTCCTAAAGTATTTGGAATTTCTTATCTCCGCAGGCTGTAATGAAAAGAGGACGTAAAAGAGCATATTATAAAAGTTATTTCAGATTTTTGAAATTTTTTTGACGATAATCCGTACACTACATATTTACATATTTTTTTTTCTTCAAGAAATTTTTCTAACAGTTTTTCCAATTTTTTATTTGATCCTCTAGGTATATATTCAGCACTTTGTTTTTTCCTTTAATTTCTTCCAGGTAAAAATCCTTAAAATGTAAGTTTTGCACTCTGTCCAAATATGTTTTTGATATATCATCTGTCAAACTTATCCATATTTTCCGTGTTTGATGTCTTTTATTTAATGATTTACTGACCTTGGCATAGTTTTGAGTATTTGTAACTGCTTGGTGTAGATTTGCAGGTTGGTGTTCGAGTGGAATTTCAAAAATCTGCCCATCAGGTGTGGCTATTGAGGTTATGCGCATGGTGTTTGATTTTCCATCTGCTGTTGGTTTCACAGCAAAATCAAACCTCAATTTTTCAATGTTTTGTGAAATATTGGCAGAAAATTTTGTTTTATAATAATTTTACACTCTTGGTTAATTGGTAAAATAAAACAAAGACGTAATTGTGTTTCTCTATTTAACGAAAGAAACAACATTAAAAACCCTTATTTCAGGGTTTTTTTCCTTCCATATTTTACAAATAAATATAGATAATATTCTCTTCAAGAAAGTATATTGTTCACAATAATCATAACCCACTCTCACTTTTCATGTAATTGAATATCACAATATTTATTAGGCTTTGTTTATATCGCACCAAAGTTAAACTGAAAGAAAATAGTTCGCACATGAGCGAAATGGTTTTCTTTACAATGTGCGAACTCTTTTCTTTCAGTTTGTCTTTGGCGCTATATAAACAAAGCCTACTAAATATTGTGAAATTATATAAATTGACAAAAATCTTATTTTGCAAATTGTATAATGGAATAATCTTATCAAATTATTGTATTGTCATCGGTCCTCGAAAATCTACAAAGTTTGAATGAAATCTGGCCGTTTAAAGTGGGTCAAAATCGCACCCAAAGGAGTCGGTTACAATCATACAAACATACAGGCGAAGCTAATATAAAGCGTGTAAAAACCTTTAAATAAATACCTGTTAAATTCTTAAAACATTTTAAAACTAACAACGATAGTTATCTTATGAATTTATTTAAAAATTACTATCAAAACCACGAAATTATGGAAGATAAATTATTCTATATACTACTCTTTTAACTCGACGGGACAATGGGTTACAAAATATTCACTTATCGACTTTGTGTCAGGGTGTTGGCATCGAACGCACGACCCTCGCCACACGAATACATTGCGTTAGACCATTACAACGACTGAAATAAATGTTCGAATAAGATAATTTTTCCCAAGAATTTTAACTGTGTCTCTGTGCGCTCGCCATATTTCCATCTCCTCGCAACTTGCAAGAAACTGAGACTTAAAACCTTACGTTTATCACCACCTTTACTTTAACATGCTCTACACGGATCCATTCGTCTGTTGTCAATCTGAGACGATTTTTGCTCCTTTCACACAGTGACAGTTACTGACACGCTTTAGAGGTATCAAGCCAAACTAAAAAGTTTATTAGTATATTAAAGAGTGAGCTATCATGGAACCAGTGAACAAATTTGAATATATTGGTCTTACCCATATTTGCAATTTTGCAATATGAAAGTTTAATTATGAAACTAGGAACGATAAATAACTTCTTGAAATACGACTTTTATTATTGCGTCAAATTGATTTCAAAAAATTTTCACACTTTGATTAAAAACTGAATAAAAAAATAATTATTATTCTGTTGCCCATATTCGTATCGTCGTATCCTTGCTTATCTGTTGTTACAATACAAGGCGCAACAAGGAAGTTTCCAATTTCTGCGTGGATTTGAACGAACTATGAGCTCAGACATAACTCTCTCTCTCTCTCTCTCTCTGTACTGTTCTCATGCTATGTGGCCTTTCGCCAACCACCAGCGAAAGAAAAAAATCCTCATGAATTATTGAATTATTTAACCAGATCAGGATAGTTGCCTTGGTTGTCTCGCGACTAGGCTGCCCGCTTCCTTCCTTTACTGCCTTGTTCGTCAAGCTAGAGGGCAAGTAATAATACTTACTTCATGTGCTCGCCTTCCGTGAAAAAAAATTTTTTGTGACCACCCAAAGTATTTGTAAATAGGTACAGTGCCCGAATATGAGACCATTTTTATAAAAAGTCAATAAAAATTGAAAAATGGCCAAATATTTACTAACATAATGGTAATATATAAATATAACATAACTATTTGAGATATTAATTTCACAAACATACAGTGTCAACAGTTTACAAAGTACATCAAAAAATGGCAAACAAGACAAATAGCTACATTATTTATATAGGCCCCTATTATGAGACCGCAAATTAAATGTTATACAAGGTTGAAATCTAAACAACTTTTACTCTAAAGCATACGAAACATAAAAAAAAATATTTAAACTACAAAAGTAATTGAGTAAACAGCGTCTCTCATTAACAAAATAAATATTTTAATGATAACCTATTGGCCTACATTGTAAAAAAATACAGAACTGAGAAATGAACTAAAATCCAGAATTAGTTCGTGATCATGATGCAATTACTTTTTTAAGTTTTTAAAATGTGTTATTATATTTTTAATCTTTTGCATTTACGGCACTTTCCACAGATAAATTTTGCATCTGCTCCACACTTCGCGTGCGCCCACATGTAGCACATCCTGCATTGCCTCCATACTTCACCCTTCTTATCTTCAGAGTACCACGAGGCACAGATTAGTCACACTGCGTCATTTTCTTCATCAGGTTCCAAACTGTCAGTGGTGTCTGCCAAAGAAACATCGCTTTCGTCGGAATCAGAAGTTTCAGATGAATTCTTTTTCCTCTTCTTTGATGATTGCTTTGTAGGACTACTGATATGGACTGTCTTTGACTTTGTAGACCTGTTGCTTTCTTCAAATGCCAGTCTGGGAACAAGTTTCTTTTGCCTCTTCTGAATGCTCTCAACTAAACTGTTTTTGTAGGGTGTACTTGTAATTATCGTTGAAGTTCCAGCCCTTGTCGATCTACGATCAGGAGACGAGGAGGACTGTGGGAGTGGCTGGATATCTTCTGGGCGTACAAGCCCTCCATGACATGGGACTAAAGATATGTTAGCCCCATTTATGAAACCAAGTTGTGGTTCAATAAGCCTACCCACACCATTGCTGCAGCTTGGTTGCGGTTCAATAGCCCTGCCTAGGACTACGTCAATGCTGCAGCTCGTTTGCGTTTCAACTAGCCTACCTGCACCTTTTGTTCTTGATTGAGATCCATTTGCACCGTCACTGCTGCGCTGCATAGGCCTAGCAAGGGTGTTGCAAGTCGACAGAGTTAGTTTATCGGTCATGTTTTATGGACAGTTAGGCCATCTAGAACTGTGGCAGGTGTCACCTTGATGTTGCTCGTCTAAGGAAGTGTAAGATGCATTGTTAGAGGGTCCTGAATGAATGGCAAAGTCATGTTCATGAAAAGTGTGCCTATTGCAAGAAAACAAGCCTGTTTTCCGTAAAGAATTAATAGAAACTTCCATCGTGGCAGCCTTGTTGTAAGCAGTAGAAATCAGTTTCGCTACTTTCGTTATCTTCAGCGGTTTGGTTCTATTATTGCGAAGCCAGTTTTCAACTTCCTGGGCATAGTAAGTTTTTAAAGGTAGCATGAAGCCTACATCTAGAGGCTACATTTTATTGCTGGCATGGGGAGGTAAACAGACAATAGTGACATTATTTTCTCTTGCTTTCTGAATCAAATCAATGATTCTTGTGGGCAAACAATGACCATCTAAAACTAGTACTATCGGATCTTGTTCTGAAGGCTTTGTAAATGTAATAAAATGGTCAAACCATTTCGTAAAGATATCAGTCTGTATCCAGCCTGTTTGTGACAAGCTGCAATGGACCCAGTTGGAGCACCTTCCATGAGATCGTCATTCATGTTTATGCGTGGCCAGATAATCGAAGGGGGCACGAATGTTCTTACCGCATTCATGCAAACCACTACTGTAATCAACTTTCCTCTCTCTGCAGACATTAAGGACGAAACTGTTTTCTTTCCCCTTACACTAATTATTTTACTTAGTTTGTGCTGTACTATGGATATGCCGGTTTCATCAACATTAAACAGTCGGTGATCTTTGTTGTCTATTTTTTTGTAATGCTACTTCATACAAATTGAAAAATTTAGAGACACTTTCAGGATTGAAGCCCTTGATTCTTCCTACAGATGTTCCTTCTGGAGTCCTAACTGACAGCTGAGGATGACGCTTGAGAAAACCTCTTAACCACTTTATGCCAGCAGATTGGTCTTCATTAGAAAAAGGGTGCTGTATACCATTTCTAATAGCAAGTTGAAAAGCTAGTCTCTTAATGTCTACCCTCCTCAATCCATAGTACCGTGTATTCATGTCAACACAATAGTCAAGTAGTAAGTTTTCAACATCTGTTGTAAGAATCGGCTGTCTGCCTAAGGGGACATTTACCAGAGTTTCGGCAGTTTTATCTGTGTCCTTGACATACCTTTCTAATGTTTCTTTTGGAACATTGCAGTATTTCGCTGCACGTTTGTAGCCCATATCTCCACTTCGAACAACACGTACGGCACGTATCATTTCATCTTTGTTCCACTTCTTCGGTTTTGCAGTGACGTCGTCCGACCGAAGGCCACCCTAAAGCCCGACCTGCAACCGCCAGTATCCGACCTCGCTAACGGAACGCGCCCCTAGCCATGGCCCACCCGAGTCAGACGAGTGCCGTGGGACTTAGGTATTATCAACGCCCTTAACGTAATCGGCAAGACAAACCGAGTTATGTACACAGTAAATTCACTAAACTTTAATGAACCCGCCACTTTGAATTAACAACACCGTGCAACACACGTGCGACGTAGGAGTGCCCGGGCCACTCACGTGTAGTTTTATACTAAAACAGCTGTGAGTGCACCCCTTGCGGCCTTCAGCCTGAATTCAATAGTGTAATATGTGACGTAACTCAAACCGCCCCAAATTAGCATTTAACATTCGCCACTGGAGTAGTTATCAAGCAACAAACAGTCTCCAGTGTGACTCTAATAATTCAAACTTATTTTATACAAATTTATTAAATGTCATTTCTAAAACATATATATTAAGTTAATCATTAAGTTTTATTGTATGAATTTAGAGCCACTTAAATTTAGTTATTAATATAATTTTTTACGAATAACGGAACTTTAGAAACTGTGGCGCGACAGGGAGCTCACCCCTCCCCTCGCGCCAGGGCCGGACACCAGTACAGCGCGACTCGCGGACCGGGACGGACGCACGTCCCACGGGAAGCCAGCATCTCTTTGTCACCATCGAACTTTAATCTGGTAATTATAGTCAGACCCAGGAACCTTTTTTAACTACTCCCCGTGTGCGCCCGGTCCTTTTCCGGTGTAGGGCCTAACCCAGCTGCATCAACTTAACACGTCCCACACAACGCATTACGCGTGGCCGTGCACTATACGGTAGGGGCCAACTCCCGCAACCACAGACTTTTAATTAATCGCCAAGTGCACAGGCACTGGCTACAGCAAATTGTAGACGTTTCTGAATTTAATTGCGAACCGCGGTCCACACAGGTGGGCCCGCGCGTCGCCGTTCACCAATTACGGGATTAGTCGACTCTAATCAAACACCATCCCTCAACTGCGACTGGCGTGAGGACATAACGTTAATGACGGCGCGTCAGAGCACCTAGTGTGTAATTGACAATGTACTTTATGTTAGGGAATTCATGTGATTGTAAGTGCAGTGTAATTTGCCATCGTAATTAAACGTCCACTCCGCACACTCTGTGCGCGACGTGTGAACGACAGTGCAAAGCCGTGTACATTATTTCTGAACCTCACGAATCCAGTTAGGGATCAGCGTCCTATGCTGTGTAGGGCCAGTGGTACAGCAGGCATTAGGGATCCCTAGCATCATCGCCACCGCCGCCGTTCATAGCGGGCCACGCAGGGGCTTTCGGACCTCACGACCCACCTCGTGGCTAACCACCGCGTTAGCCTGGCGCCCTCCCGGACACGTTTTCCCGCAAGAGAACAGCCTTCCCACTAGGAACACCGCCGAGTCTCGAACACGAGAACCCGGGCGATGGCAGCAGGTAATACCTAAATAATAGTAAAACACCTTTTATTAACATGAGAAGATTTTTCTAAAATATCTACAACTAGAACAATTTCGGTGTACTGCGACTTGTTAAAATTCCAGATAATAACTTTGAAGTTTATATAAGAAATGAAATAAATGTGTGGCATTTGCAGTATTCATTAATCGACATTTATTCTGCTGTCTACTGCATCACGGCAGCCGGAGGCGGACTGAAGTTCATATCACCAGGGTTTCACTTATATAGTCTCATCAGCTGGTACAACACATGAGTCAAAACAATAACCATGTTCATTATACTTGCACTTAACTTTCTCGGAATTTTTTTATAATGATTTTGTAAGCTATCGAGACGTGAAATTAGTTTATTACATTTTATACACTGAAACAGTATTCTTTGAGCATTATTCTGACAGCTGCTTCTTTCATGTCTGCGCGCATTTGAAGTGAAAGTAAATGATGCGTTCACAGTATTTGCACTGACGCAATGAACGTTCTTCATTAATTGAAGTATTCAATGCAGATGCTGATGAAACTTCAGCTGATGGTGGAACAGCACGTATCATGGTCTCCTCTGCAGTCGGTATCGGGATCTCCGACTCTATCATCGTTGCTGACATCGAGGTCCCCGCTGCTGTCGGTAAACAGTCTACCCCGGTCGACATTGGAGCATTAACTATATCTGAAGAAACTTACTGAAGAGAGCAAGTCCCTACTGCACCGCGGCCAGAGGTGAACTGAGGGACCACTCGTCTGAACCTCGCTTATATACCCGCGGTCTACTGGAATAAGTACTACATGAGTCAAAATATTGTCTGTATTTAAAAATTTTTTTTTATTAGGTACTTAAAAATTATAGAAATAAAAAACACACGAGTTCAAGTTTTATAAATTTATTTATAAAAATTACACAAATACACATTAGGTTAAGGAATCAAGCATTTTAGCAAGCAAAGTCTTTAATGACGCACGAACTGCCTCGTCGACTCCGGTTCCAACTGGTTCGCAGGTCACGGGATCAGGAACACAGGTTTCCAGCTGGTCATCTTCTGCGACGTCGACAAATCCGGCAAGATATGGTCGATGACGTCTGTGATCACGTCGGCGCCTGGGCTTTGGCTCAGTGCTAGTTGAGAGATTCACTGCCTGAACTTTGACGTCGAGACGCACGTCGTTTGGACGTCTGCGTAGAAGCATCACAGGTCGCATCAGGTTGCAACAAGCTCATGTTCGGTGTTGCACGTGCAGACGAGGCGACTTCCTCAGCGATGCTAGCAGGAAGGATTGTGTGTGGTCTCATGTGATAGACGGCACAGTTTCCAGGTTCGCAACAATCTAATAGCTGCTGAGTCGGTTCGTAGGACGCAGGAAAGTGCGCAAACCACCAATGCTGAGCGCCTCCATCACAGGTTTCTGTATATGTACGTAGATACCCGGAATCCCAGTAGCTGTACTCGACACTGCTGAAGCTAGGTCTTGCGCTCACGTACACGGTAGCAGGATGAAACGTAAACATCTTCTTGCAGGTCGAACGACAACTGAAGGCACGTACGTTTGTACGCCATTTATATATGCAGGCTCCTACTAACACTGTGTGCCATTTCTGCATTAACTGCGAGTTTGTACAGGCACAGACACGTTCAAACTTGTCACGTGGCTGCACGTCGTATATTGCACTAAGCTTGCGCAGGGAAGGACAGCCGTAGTCGGTCTGTAGGTCTACAATTACAACTGACGCATCACACAACTTGCTCAGCCATTTCTTCTGTTCAGGTCCGGCAACGTAGATTATTTCGTTTTGAACTAGTAAATCTTCAATAGTGTTTTTCACTTGGTGGTACGGAATTTTTCTTTCGTCCCACTTTAGTCCGTGATAATATTTACATAGCCATTCATTCGACCATTTACTTTTTTCGTCTAGTAGTTTCCAAGGATACGGAGGTCGAAAGTGCGTGTTCGAGTCTTGTCTCCGGAGGTGACGCTAATTTCCTTGAGCACGAATCCATTTTGACTCTGGAAACCTTGGAGGTTGCAGTACATCTTGTCGCTAGCAATGCTCGGTCGTAACTAAATTATCGTAGAAAACGAAACACTATTTATGTCAGAATTTTCACAAGTTTGTCTCGACAATTGTACGATGCAAGCCGATCGTGAAGTATCAGACAAAAAGCATAGGTGTTTGGCGGAATATTTCCACTAGTCGTTATCTCGATCCTACAGTCGATGATGTTTGAATTTATTCGATCATCCTGTTTGGAAACGTCAAACATCATTAACGGAGCCTTGTTCTTGAAACTGTCGGGACTCAGTATCGGTGACTGTCTCCGCCATAGTAAGCTTGCTGAAACTTGGCGTACATTTGATATGCGAGAAGAAATCTTCCACTTTCAAAGTTTATGTTCATGTCTACGTACGGATAACTTTCGCTGTTTAAAAATATTTTACATTACGTATTTGACAGTTGCATTGAGCTGTCTTCCGGTCTGAAGCCCGACGATGATGTATCTTGGTTTTTCCGTAGCGAAGCTGGACTTTACTATCCAATTGATACGCTGACTATGAGGTAAGCCAGGATAAGTTTCCAGGCTCCAGGATCGGAATGGCACATCGAAGTTCTTGCCATTTTCTATGTTCTTCAACATCTTGACTCGTTCAACGGTGCTCACTTGGATGTGAGGCAGCATCCACTCGATAGACTGTAGTGTTAGCGAGACATCTTGAGGGTTTTCTGCAGCGGCGACAATTGCATTAATGTGCGTGTTGGCTAGAATCAGTACGAGCTCTTGTTTCGAATTAATGATTATATGCTTGTAGTCCTCAGCGAATCCAAGAAGCATGGACAGAGGAACACAAACTTCGAACTTCCCTTCGGCATAAACCAGAAGCTTATATTCATCCTCGAGAGCCCAACGGACCATCTTTGCAGCAGACAGTTCATTTGGCGTGAGCGAAAGGTAATTTTTCATAGCAAATGTTATGCCTACATCTCTCGTCTGGTCTACCTCGACGCCATTGAGTACATATGTAATGCGCTCGATTAGGTGAAGAATACCATTGCAGGATATTGACGTCGTTGTCGGATGCGTACCATCTGCTTTTGTAAGCGTGCCTCTTATTCGTAGAAATGACTGCGAAGGTAAAGTACAAATATCTTGGTGCTGTACAGCAATGTGTACTTCCGATGGTAGTGCGTACGGTCCGAGCAGGAGGGGCTGGTACTCGTGCAATTCCATTTTCGTAATGCTGTCATCAAAAATGACCGGATCTTCCAAGTTGAGGATTTCGTCTTCCATATTTATTCGGCACTTGTCCAATACTAAGAAGATACTTTATGTTGTCAGGTGTTAATGCACCGATGTCTGGTAGAGAACTGTTCTTATTCACGGCAATACGATTTCTTTTATAACTGTTCGGTGTTACGAACTTTATGCCCATCGCTTCAAGTGCAGACGTAATGTAATTTCTTCGTCTTGAAAATTCACCAATCGTCCTCGCTGGTCAACGATTCTGACGACGACTTCGTGTGCGCACTTCACGACGACTGGAACGTAAATGATACTTTGCGGTACTTCGACCAGTTTATATCCTGGCGGGACCATCGGCGAAATCTCGTGCAGCATGTTGCTTAGTCTTCCGTTGAGATACGTTCCACTTGCTAAATTACAGTTTATTCTTATGATATTCACAGGCAAAATGTTTACTGCGCGTGCAGTAGCGGATCCAGAGGGGGGGCTAAGGGGCTCAAGCCCCCTCCAAAAGCATCTGGTTCCACTATTGTTTTAGTGTTTGCCTTGATAAAGCCTAGCCTCAGCTGGGTCAAGCCCCTCCCAAACCAAAATCCTGGATCCGCCACTGTGCGCGTGTAGATTCGTACGTTCTTCCCGTATCATACACCTTTGATTCGAATCCGAGCATCGTACCCATGGTCCCAGGTTTCGTAAAGTCAACATTTTCACTACATGTTAGAATGATTTTTTGAGTGTTTGGATTTCCTCGCAGTTGAAAGTTTATATCATGTGGTAACATATCCCTGATGTAATTTGCAATGTCGTCAATTTCGTAAGAGCCAACCGGTAACTGTATTTCATGAACGGTCCCATCGCTTTTCAGGAAGCAGATCTGGCAATTTTCTTCGTCGATATTCGGTATGGCATTATACGTTTGAAAATCTACGAGTCCGATACACCATTCTCCGTCTAAATCCAGAGGCGGGAAATGAACCGTCCGCAGCTCAGATGCGTGACCTGTCAAGGTAAGTGTTATCGACATGACTAATAAATTATCATCACTTCACAACCTTTAAGTAGCAATTTTTATCTGTCAGCTAATTTTCGTTTGTTAAAAAGCTCGTTGCAACGATGAGGCCGCCGAGAGCACCCAATGCAGGCAAAAGCAAAGGAAGAAATCCTCCTATAATCTTCTTGTTGAGAGTCTGTAATTTTTGCTTGGCTTTTTGCACGCCTGCACCAGTTTTGCGTTTGGTCTTGCGTGAGTTAGTTTTTGACTTGATGGAGCTGGCTCGACGAGCACCCATTCCTAATTTCGTCTTTGCCTTCATGATTTTAGATACGCCCCAGGCCGCGATTTTCTCTCCTAGTCCCGTGTCCGGCGATTTGCTTATTTCTTCGGCTTCCTGTGTCAATATATGATCTGCTCTGTGCCTAGATTCCCGATCCTTGCTTAATGAATATGCAATATCGTGCTGCTTGCACTTTTCGTCCAGAGAATTAATGCCCACGTCACCGCAAGCTAACCTATTCGCTAGCTTAGTGCCGGGGCCGCAGAATCTGTGGCCGGGAATGTGTAGCTCCAATGGTAGATTGTTTATCAGCGAGTTTACGAGTCCCGCGCCGATGTTTTGTTTGTTCCTGCCTCTTCGAGACATTACATGCAACTGACCTAAAATCAATAAATACGATTGCTCTTATAGAATTTTCGTCAGTAGCGATGGAGGTAGTCAAGCAAGAAGTGTGTTTGCCCGTGTGTATTACGCAGGACGATGAAACTATCGTTCGTGAATCACGGCATGGTATATTATTACCGTCTACCGTACGTTGCATCATAGCAGGACCGTCAAACTGTGGCAAGACGTGTGTTTTAATTAGTTTACTGGAGGAGCCAAACGGTCTTCGGTTCGAGAACGTTTACTTGTATTCCAAGTCATTGCAACAGCCAAAGTACCAGCGCCTAGCTACTGTTCTACGCTCGGTGGATGGTCTGGAGTATTTTCCATTTAATGAAAATGCGGATGTGGTACCTCCTAGCGAAACAAAAGTCAATTCCGTGTTTGTTTTTGACGATGTAATGTGCGAGAAACAAGGCATGATACAAGAGTACTTTTCCATGGGCAGACACTCCAAGGTAGACTGTGTTTACCTGTGTCAGACATACAGTCGTATTCCAAAACATCTACGAGACAACGCAAATGTCATAGTACTTTTTCGCATGGACGAACTTAATTTACGTCACGCTTATGATGATCACGTAAACACCGACATGACATTCCAGGAATTCAAAGACATGTGCTCCTTGTGTTGGAAAGAAGAACATGGATTCCTAGTTATAGTCAAAGACTGGCCTCTATATAAGGGCAGGTACAGACGAGGTTTCGATCAGTTTATCGCCAAACATGAGTCATAGCATTTCGAAATTAGGTCGTAGCAGCAGACATACTGTATGTCATGACTCCGATATACGCAAATACATTATACTACTGGCTCAAAGAGTAGAAATTGTGAAAAAGGAATTACTAGAGTACCTCGTTGCCATCGACCAGCGTGTGGAAGCCTCGGATTCTCGCATTCGCGACATGATCGAAGTATCGAATGCACAAAGACGTGACGATTTGAGCACTTTTCAAAGTAGTCTGAAAGCATCACTATCTCACTTGTCAACAAATTCAGATTTAGCCAAACACAAGAAAGAAGTTTCTGCGAACGAATAAAAAAGTATAAAAGGAGGTCTTGCAATACGTTTTCAGCCAGTACAATGTCGGACCTGGCCAGTGACCTTCATCGAGCTATACAGTCTGTTCGTGAAAAATATTTACTTGCTAGACGAACCAGACTTGCGCGTGAGATGGAAAATGAGGAGATATTTAAACCAATCACTAGTCGCCTCGACGAACTTAAAAACAAGGATGAACCAGCCAACATTGTGAAGACAGAAGTTGAAGATGAAATGCCAACTGCAAAGAAGAGAAAGTATGAACCAGATCGAGAAGAAGAGGACTTAACAAGTACAGAGTCCATGCACAAGAAGAAAATACCGAAAAAGGGACACCAAGTGAATCCAATGGTCCGACCATACCTGATATTGTTTACGAGCCGGAATAATGACACGACCTACGGAGTGTACAGAAAACATAATAAGTGGTTCCTCGGTGCTAAAGAAATAGACTTTCTACCAGGAAATATCGTGCGCGTAGAAGCGTTCAAAACGCGCGGGACTCCGGGTCTGTACGAATTGCTGTTTCGCAGGGAGCCTAAAGGATATTCTCACAAAGACTTACAAGAGTACAAAAAACTGCTGGAGCTAACCAATGCACATTTTCGCGATAACGATCCAGATAGTGGTGTATATAAAGACGAAGATCATGAAAAAATCGACATTCTCGCTAATCTCTTCAGTGAACTAACAATACATGGAGAAGGTTTAAAAAAGCTAGAAAGTGGTCAGATATTTGACTATGCATATTGGGATGATCCCAGTGAATGAGTTGATCGTGTTAGAATTCTGCATGCTTCGCTTAGTGTAGGAAACTATTCGCACATCAACGAAATAGTCTCCATACTTGAAGAACTAAGGGAAGCCGGCTACATACAATGAGTCGAACCGGAATCGCTCGCGAACTTCATGCTCCTGCTAGATGGAAATACCTTCTTGGCAAAGTCATAGTTAGCGGAATTGATGATTTATTCCAGGCGGACCTTGTTGAGATGATACAGTATTCCCGATTGAATAAAGGTTTCAAGTACATGTTGACAGTCATCAATGTTTATAGCAAGTTCGCTTGGGCTAGACCTGTAAAATCAAAGACTGCAACTGAAGTAGCCAAGGCCATGAACAATATTTTGCGTGATGGACGTGTACCGTCGCACCTGCAAACGGACCTCGGTAAAGAATTCTACAATGCAACCTTCAAGGCTTTGATGAAGTATGGCATCAAACACTACTCTACATTTAGTAACGCCAAAGCCTCCGTTGTCTAAAGGTTTAACAGAACTTTGCGTTCCAAGATGTGGCGACAGTTCACGGCTAATGGAAATTACAAGTGGCTTGACATCTTGCCGAAACTAATAAGCGAGTATAATTCCACGGTGCATTCTACCACGAAAATGAAGCCAAAGAACATAACGGACAATCGCCTGCTTCAAACAGTGTTTTCCAACACGAAGAAGAAAGATCCACGAAAGTGTAAAGTTAACGTCGGTGACATTGTGCGAAACTCCAAGCAGAAAGGTATCTTCTAGAAAGGTTTCACTGCGAACTGGAGTCCTGAACTTTTCCGTGTGACACATGTTCGTGAATCAGAGCCTAGGACCTACTACCTCGAAGATTTGGACCACAAACCTATCCATGGCGGCTTCTATGCCGAAGAGATTCATCCTACGTTATATCTTGATACGTACTTGGTGGAGAAGATTATAAAACGAAGAAAAGGACGGTCCTACGTCAAGTGGTGGGGCTTTCCACCTCGCTTTAATTCGTGGGTGGCAGATGCAGACGTCGAGGAATCCATAAAACTTTAGTTATTTGTCTGTGTATTTTTTTTGTACTTGTAGTAGTGTAGACTTTATGAAATACATTTTTTAAAAGAACTTGCGGTGTTTTTATTTTCTCAAACCTGCCACTTTAGTTTTATTTTTTTAAAATTAAAGTTGATTTGTATCGGCTAGGGATCGAACCAAGGACCTTAGTCGATCTAAGCAATTAGTATATAGAATACAAATTTATTTAATGAATTTTGAACATGGTTTATTGAAATTATTATTTTTTTACATAAAATTAAACATTATTGCATCGATCAGGTATCGAACCAAAGAACAGGAGTTCAGCGAATCAATATGTAAATTAATGATTGAATTATTTAATGAATTTTGGAATGTTTCCCGTATATCTAGCTAAATAATTACGGATTTTCAAGATGGCGGCCAAATGACAAGATGGTGGGTGTCACAGCAATAATAATAAATGATTACTGCACTCTAGCGGATAAGAATTAAACAAACATGTCATCAGCGCACTCAAGCCGTCGATACAATGATGATGGCTTCCAGCAGACGAGGACAAGATGGCTGACATGACGTCATTCTAACTGGCGATATAAAAAAATTGCGTTAGGGGCGGCTGGGGAAAATTATATTCTTAAGCAAAAATTACGCAATTATTATAATGTGTAACATTCCTTGAATTTTTTTGCAAGAATATGTACAACGATGTGTTTTCCCCATATTTTTCCGAAGGATTTTTAAGTCATTATAAATATAATAGTGAAGATATGCGAAATAACGACATGATCATTTTAACTCAGGGGGTTATGTAAAATGATCCAATAAATAAATTAAATTTGAAAATATAACCATATCAGATTGTTTCTTAAAACTTTTACAACTAAGTCTTACAACATCATACTGCAAAATGGAACTTAAATCAATACCATAAAAATCCCAAATAAATTGCACTAATAACAAATATTTTTAGATAATAATTTTTATCATTAAGATTATTTATCAGCACGTGTATTAAAAAAACGTCAGCGATTTCTCAGACGTCTGATCCTGCAGTTAACAAATATTACCTTGTCGACGTTTTGGACTGTCGAGCTTCTGGTACCCATCCAGCTTCGCTTGACAAAAACATCGACAGTCCAAAAGGTCGAATATCTCCATACCAGTTCATAGTGGCTTCTTATCCGGAGATGTGTAAAGTAGGTGGTTCCAGGCCTCGCGTCTCCTATAGGCCACAGTAGGGGGTGAGATTTACTAGCCACTCACAGCTAAGGGGCGGAACTTCGTAAGTTGTCGACGTTATTGCTTGTCGAGCTTTTTGTGCCCTGCCTATATATGCTATGAACAAAGTGGTGGGGGTCAGTCTGCCAGCACCCACCACGGAAGTAAGGTTCGGTCGCCATTTTTTTTGCCCTCACCGGGTTCGAACCGTGGACTCTGAGCTCCGTGTCGTAAATGTTTGTATTTTCAATATTTTTACTCAAATTTTATTTATTGAATTTTTTTATAAATTTTAAATTTTTTTTCGTTAAAATCGGATAATAAATACAGATTTTAAAGATGGCGACCGTAACAAAATTTGCAACGGTGACATCATAATTCAAAATGGCTGAAAACACAACGCCGGAATGTTCGAGAAAACAAAATGATGTCATCAAAAATGGCGGTTCCAAGATGGCGGATCCAAAATGGCCGCTGGGGTCAAGGTCAAGGTCAAAGGTCAAGGTCACACACATACAAAATGGCTGCATTGACGTCACAATCCAATATGGTGGTCGGCTCCACAGGCTCCACACCCAGGACCCAGTCCCCGGAGCCCGCAAACTATACTACTAGTGTTAGTTAAATTCTATATAAGGGCTGTAAAGTTAAGTATTTAAACGCATCCCAATAAGCATATGAAGCTCTGTAGTTCCAAGGCTTTAAAATTAAAATTGTATTCGTAGAAGGTTAGTATTAGCTCTAGTTATAAGCATACAATGTTTAGAAAATGTGTTGTGGAAAGTAAAAGAAATATATTATTTTTAGCTTGAATTCTTTAAGTGTTAGTTCAATGTTATATAACGACCTATATCGTTATGGATACCACCGCATCACAATAGGCATAGGAAGCACTGTAGTACCATTATGACGAAACCTGCATATTACAGAACAGTGATGTTTGTGAAACAACTCACAAGGAGATCATTTTGTTAGTTTCGTTTTCTTAATATTAACCATTTAACTGGTGACGTTTACAGGTTAACAGACACAGCAGTTCCATGCTTCGACGGTCGTTCAGAGAAGGGATTTGCGGACCGCCTGCCCCCGAGACGACACATGCGCGCACCGCGCGGCTCCACGGCCTGTTTGCCCTCTCACGACACCGGGGCAGTTTCACAAACCAAGATAAGCACTGTAATCACACGCGAGCTCAGCGTCCTCCAAATACAAGCGCTCCCAGCTGTGACGTTGGATTAAGTGTTAATTTAAATTAAGCAAAATAACAAACACAAATAGCACACTATTGACAATAATTTGAGTTACCCATGCTTTTAAACCATGCATATTTTAACGATGAGGCTCGCAAATAGTAAACAAGGAGTAAAGAAGAAAATAAAATATGTGTGTGAAAGTAAACATTTGACCAAGTACATCTGGTGTGATAACACATTTAACATTGACCGCCAGATTCAAAGCTATGAACTACCTACTAGTGCTAACACTTTTTGCCATACATTAAAATAATCAATATACTGCAAGATGGAAGATTGACATAAACATAAAGTAATACAATTATAGTGGAAGATCCCTGTGTGTTAAAAAAAAATTATTTATTTATAAAGATAGCTTAATGTGACGAGAAGGTTTTTAAAAATTAGTAGTGATATGTGAAGTAACTTAAGTGTTTATACCAAAATAATTGTATATTTCTCGTCATATTTTCCTTGATTATTATAAGTCCAACATAGACATTTGCTTATATTAGCTTATATAAATATACTAAAATTTACAGTAATATAAAATCATAAATAACAAGTATCATGAAAATAAATAAAGGACCTCGAGAATCTGAAAATACAAACAACCCTTACAGGGCATACAGAAAAACGTAAACTATATCGAAACGGCAGCAAGATGCTCAACCTAGGACACTCCATAAAGAAAATCTACAGACATAGCTCCGAGAAACTATATTCTATATTCAACCATGAACATTACAGATGCTGTACGAGAATGAAACGACTATGCCAATAAGAACAGATACACTTGTGCTACCGCACTGACTGAAATTATTCTTCAAATAAACAACACATTTATAACTATCGTAAATAAAATACACACAAATCAAATTAAGCAGCAAACAATAAATGTATGCAACCTAACATGATTGAAAGAACGACTCTTATATTGCCATTACGAAGAAATTAACCCCATGAATAATAACTATGTTTTATGTACACATTTAAATCAAATATAAATTATAACACTATTCTTGCCCATTTTTAACATATCGCAGTTGAAAGAATGTTGAGAATAAAATAGATATTTATTAGAATATTATCGTAAAATACACAAGTGCCTCAAATCTAAGAAACACAAAGCAGGAGGGTGAACTCAAAAAGTAAATTCATAAGTCTAAACGGAAATGAAATTCAGGTAATGCTTGAAGTATTTTAGGTGAGTACAAACATATAGGTATAAAATTAAACATGACATTAAATTCATGAACCAAAGAAAGGAGGGTCAAACCCGACTTACGCATTCGACATTAAAAAATCAATTTTCACGACAAAACAAGTGGATGAAAAATGAAACTTAACATATTCCGAGTAAGATAAAGCTTGTCAGTAGTATACAAATGGAGCTACGGGCCCACGCTTCAGGCTGAAGAACCAAGAGCCGACCGCCATCTTTTATTGTGACGGCACGGCGGCCATATTTGGTGTAAAATTACCTCAAAATTCCTCAAAATAGACTCAAAATTCCTAAAATTTTCACTGTTTCGAGGGGAAAATTCCAGTTTTGAGGGAAAATTTCCCGTTTTATTCCTCTAAAAAAAAAAAAAAAAAAAAAAAAAGAAATTCAATAAACCTCAAAAGACTTTTGCCTTAAAAAGAACAAAAATTCATAAATATGGCTTAAGACTCCTAAACGCAAACCGCCATAAGCCTCTGATATCAGGACCTTGACCTTGACCATAAAATTCAAATTCTTTCATTTTTGACCAAAAAATTAAAAAAATTCTAAAAAATTGCCTACTTCAAATGTTTAGTTACTTAATCGATTCGGTCCTTGTTTAGATTCCCGGTAAGAGTAAGCAAGTAGGCCCTAATTAAATAATAATAATATTAAAACAATTATTAATTCAAAAAAATAATAAATTTTATTACATCACAACCGCCATCTTAAATTTTGACCTAACTGCTGCAATCATCGTTACGGCCATCATCTTGAAAATTCGTATTTTAAAGCTTGAAATTCGAGAAAATTTAAAAAATTTATATTAATAAAATTTAAATAAAAATTAATTAAAAAACACCGTTGCACAATCCGTTAAGGTGACCATCTTGGATTCTATAAATGTCGCATGTTCGTTACACCCACCATCTTGGTTTGTATGACGGCATCGTTGCATGTTTCGTTACGGCCGCCATCTTGACAAACTGTAATTTTTTTGCTAAGATTTCGGGAAAAATTTAAAATTTATGAAAAAATACAGGTAACCAAAGTTTAATAAAATTTTATTTAAAAAAAACCTTGCAATTTGCGCTACGACTGCCATCTTGAAATTCCATTATTAATATTATTATTATCATCCAAATATTCTGGAAAAAAACATAAAATTTATAAAAAAAATTATCAAATTTAAAAAAAAAATAATTAAAAAACGCAATTATATGGTGGAGTCCTCGGTTCGAACCCGGTGAGGGCAAAAATAAAAAATGATAACAGATCCTGACTTCATGGAAGCCGTTGGCAGACTGACCTTCCAACACTAACGCCAAGGTATATATAGCCTATCGCAAACTAGTATGACGTCATGTCCGCCATCTTGTTTTCGTCTTCTGGAGGCCTTTATCTTATTTACGTCTGCTAGTGTGTGCTACCGTCCTGTTAATTTAATTTTTACCTACTAAAGTGCAGTAATAATTAATTTATTATTACTGTGGCACCCGCCATATTGACATTTGGATGCCATCTTCGAAATCTGTATTTATTTAGCTATCAGTTTGGTAAAATACCAAAATTCATTAAATAAATTATTTATTAAAATTATGATTGACGCGATGGATTTCCATCTTTGGTTTGATTCTCGGCCAGTGTACTCCGCTCACGTTGGTAAGTACACTGCCTCTTTTTAAGTGCGTGTGTCTTAAGTAACTTATTGTAAACACACATTATGTACTTACGAAAAACTATGTCGGACATTAATGCCCTTCCATAGAATAGTGATTTTTTCGTTACGTACGCGTATCACATGTTACACATTATGTAACGTACATAAGGACTGGTAACCACCGTAGTGACGTTCAAAAAACGTAGATCAATCTGTAAAATCCGCCCGCCTCTACTGCCAACTACCGACCAGCTCAACGACTCCCAGCCACCTTGAAATATGTTCATGAAATATGTCACCAACATAAACACGGCAACGACACGCCACGTTCCCAGAAAATTATTAAGTCCAGACTCGACTTAGAATATTTTCACCCAACTCTTGCAGCCATATACCTCTGAAATATTCTATCACCTCAAGTTCAAAATTTAACTTAGGGTTTCGTTGCCATAACAGACGTGCGTCATTCCAGCGGCGATCTATGGAGTCCTCCTCAGCGGGCAAAGTGACGATACTTGGTGCGGCAGGCACCGGGCTGACTTAGATCTTACTCGCTCTGGAGGAGTTTATAAACCCGTAGTAGCGACGATTAGCCCGGAAAAGAACCTTTAAGAACAGTCTTCTAGGTAGTCGCAGCAATGGCCGCCTTCCAGTATTACGTCATCTCAGGATGTTGAGGATTTTTCTATCCCTGGAAATCTTTTTTCTTCACACAGAACCACTGCTTGCCTGGACGACCGACTGCTCTCTAGGTGCGCAAGCATTGCAGGCTGCAAGCCCCTGCAGGCGTTGAGTACAGTATCTTACTAAACAACAGAGGTAGGCCTAAATCAAGGGAGAGGGCATGCACCTAGGGCACAACAAGGTCGTACACATGTTAACGTAAACGTGAATTATTATACATGATTAATACTGACAGAGGTAAATAAGAAAAATGAGTTTTTTTTTGCCACAAGGTTATACAAAAAGACTTAACATGTGATGTTTCAGCAATTACAGCTATCATCCAATTTGCAACAATTGACTAATACAGAGAAGAAATATTAGTATATACAGTAAAACTCTGTTAATACGTTTTTCAAGGGACTGGATCCTAAAAACTTCTTAACAAGGAAATACATAGTTCAAATTCAGTTGCTACACAAAAACAAATTTTACTCAAATGACATTCTGTATTCTCAAAAATTACACTTAACTATTGTTGTCAGCATGTTAGAAAAACTATACAAGTATATCAATAAACTGATTTAAATTCAATAACCGCAATAAATAATTGGTTGCCTGTAAAGTCGATTTATGGACGATAGTTTAACGTGATGTCATAAAAAAACCATTGATGAAAGGATGGCATACTTTTATGAATAAAATTGATTCATTTTTATTGAATTATCACTATCTTGTATGGATACAAAGGAGTGAAATTAAATCTACAATTTAATTGATAAATATACTTTTATTTGCACTCATTAATTCAAATATGTTTATTACTTTAACGAACAGATTATTTTAACTATAACTTTTATACATGGTTGCTATTTAACTTCTTCCAATCTGTGTTATTCTGTTAAGGAAAGGACGATGATAGGAAAACTAAGAAACGAATGGGAGTGTTTCAAGTTTAATGTGCCTCGAAAAAGTTAAATCGATGGTTGTTCCAATCGAGTGGAAGATAGGCAGATGCAGCGCAAGCGTACAATGAGCGTAACGGGACACACCGTAACTGGACAATGTGCGTAACGGGAAACTTTTTCGTGCGTGCAGCCGGCGTTCATCGATTTATTAGATGTTGTCACGTCAAAAACATTGCAAACAAAAACCCCTTGTTTGCGGGTTATCAATTATTGTTTACTGTGCACGATACAAAGTGCATGCAGTGCTTGCAAAAAAAAAATAATGCAAACAGATCCACAAATTCTGGCAGGTGGTAATCTGGTTTGCTGTGTATTCGTCACGTGGTGTAACTCAAATAAGAAAAATGGAACAGCCTCTCAGTCTATACAAATGCAAGCAGATGATTGGTCGAAAAATACACTTGTAACAGCGTGTGGCATGAGGCAAAGGATTCGATGGTCATGTGCAGTACAAATTATTTTGTTAAAGTTTGGCAATATGTAAATTATAAAAAATTAATGATAAATAGAATTTTAAAGATAAAAGATAAACATTATTATTTTATTTTTTCCACAAATGCTGAACATTATACGCGGTAAGCATCTATTAACACAAATATTATGAATGGGAAAAATTAACGTAGGGATATATGGAAGTGATCAAGGGAATAACTATGTGAACTTAATAAGTGAGAAAAATATTATGTGGGTTTACTGTACAACATTCATTAAAAATATTTTATAAGTGTGTGTTATGACTTTAGGATTATCCTTTATGTTCCATGTTTCAGAAGCAATATGACTAAGAAATGTTTTTACAAGCATAAGTTTAGAAAATAAACTAAATTCTTGAATGGTTAGAATTAACACCCTGAACACTTTTGTTTTATTGTCATGCTGTATAATAATCTAATCTACAAAAGATTAAATAAACCATTACTCAAACATTAATATCAATTTGTAATTCAACTCCAGTCTTACAGCGGACATACATTGATTATCAGGGGGAGGCTGACCACTGTTATTAAGCTTAAGGCTTGATGTATAAAATGGGAACCATCATATAAAGAAGGGTATATGATCCTCGGGAGACTCTTGTTATAAATTTTAACTTGAATAAACTCCTTTTAAAGCTACTTTAATCCTTAAGAGACCTTGCCTGCTCTCTGCAGTGACACACCACACAGCTTACACGTGCAGGTTGCAGAAATTGCCATAACCAACTCAAAACCACACTGTAACACACTTTATTACACATTTGTACTTAGATATTGATACAAAACATTTTAAATGCCCCACAGTATGAATCATGGCTTATAGGTGAGGTTTAGTTATCCTCGTGACTAATCAAACATGTATTTACATACTTATAATATAATAAACATTGTAAATGCACATCATATCTATTTTTAATGTAGGCCTAAATAGCTACCTACGTTTTTTTGCTTGTTAACTAAGTGGAATCTCATAACACAAATTAATTTAACATTTCAGTTTACTTAACCATTTTCTTATTGAAACTAACTGAAGAAACTTTCACGTCTCTAAATTATAGCTCTTAATGGGAGAACAACATATCATTATGACATTTTGTTTAGCTTATTTTGTCCATCTTGTCAGATCTTCTGTGTGTACACGTTTGTACAAAGATATTAGACGTAAATACAAAACACCAAAAACAAAACAAAAAACCTTGCATAATGTTAATAAGTGTACGCAAATGTGAAGCCTACATAATTTCCTGTCAATTACTATAAATAATGCAGTATAAATATATACCAGTTGTGCCGTTAATTAGTAAATTCGACACGATATATTTTAAATTTTTATTATGATTTTAAATTTTTGTGTGGAAATTTTATTTGCTCTACTATAGTGTAATTTTAATTTGTTAGTCTGGTGTACTACTCTGAGTTAAACTTTGTCTCAGTGCTCTGGAGCCCCTTTCCCATCGGCGTATCGGATATTCTGCTGGCCTAATCCCTGACTAGCAGACAGCTTACCATTTCCCCCGCCTTCAGTCACGCCTCAAGCCCGTAATATTATTTCTCTTCGTGACCCTAACTGCAAAGGCAAGCCTGTAGCTTGCAGGCGACCAGTTAGCAGAGACGAGCTGAGATTCGCGTTTTTCATCACGTCGTAGTGTTATATTCGCCCCTCTGTAGCCACGACGGGGCGTAGTTTCCCATCAGCGTTGCATTTTACCCCATCTCCCCCCCTTCTCAGTTCCAAGCAAGACCAATGACCGGTCGTAACCCTCTGGACACCAGTGACCGTTCTCAAGGTCTTCTCGCAAAAGCGAGTGCGCCAAAACTGATCACAAGCACCACCTAGCGACTAAGTCGCGAACTTCTCCGCTTGCCTACCCTCTAGGGCGCCAGAGAGCAGCACCGCTCTCCCTTGAGTTATATGGACGCCAGGCGCGAGTCGATTCTTTTCAACTCAGCCTCCTCCGACAGAGTTCTCTACGGTCGCCCAGTGTGGCCAACTTCAAGACTCCTGCTAGAGTTTTTTTCTCCGCCCACGTTCGGGCAAGTTCGGTATTTTTCGGCGGCCCAGACACCCCCCCTTCCACCTGTTAGAGCCGGTGGGCACTTTTAATTACGAGACGCCTTTTTCAGCGACACAGATCAACTCGCGTCGCGTCCGCAGACAGACCTCCATCGAGTATCGGCGAATCGTCAAGACTTCATCCGACCGCAATGTAGTCGCTTTGTATAAGGGATGCTATTCCTCTAGTCATTTCTAGTAGATTAGTCTGTCTGCATAGTTTAGTTATTTGCCTTAGAAATTTTTCTCTTTTAAATTTTTTTAATCATGAAAAAATCATCCGCGTCCTGCCGCGCTATTCGCGAGCTCCAGACCCTGGCTGACTCCACGATGGAAGCGTGCTGGGCAACTCCCCTTCGAACCCCCTTTTTTCCCCTTACATTTTTTTTGGGCATTTTCTGCCCCATAGACTGCCTGTATACCAGTTCTAATCAGTTTTGATTTGGACTGTTGCAGACAGGGTTCGATGACGGGGAGAGATTGATTGCTCTCATCTCGTGACCACCCCCCCCCCTTTCTGTTCCGTGGGTCACATTCGAAGAAACGCTTCTACTACCCGACGTGATTGTTTGAAGACCCCGGGTGGTAATGTAAATTCAACATTTCCCCTTTACCTAGCTACGAACTATCTTAACCGGATGACCAACTCACCAGCGACCAGTGTTTTTCTCAAGAAAATGTAAAACAAATTGAACTAATTATCAATGTAATCATCGGATCCATCCAACTTTGGGTATGAAACTCATAATACAAATGTTTATAGTTCAAACTAAAAATGTAAATAATTCTCAGTAAGCCGGGCCGGCCCCAATTTCGTTTTCCTTCTGTTAATCTTGGAAAATTGTTAAAACCTTTTGTATGTATGTCAAAATAATTGAAACATGATAATTCATCAGGGCAAATAAAACAGGGAAACTATAGATCAAGTTAATCGTGTAGTTTTTATTTTATTGATGTTAACGATCCCCCAACTTCCCCTTTGCTTGTTACAGGAAGTTCCTAAATTGTGTTTGTTCCCACCTCGTGTCGCCTCTGGTAAAACAATTTATTTAACGTATTTTTTTTTACCCAGCTTGTTTCCAAGGCTTTTTTAATTAATTCCAAATAATTCTATTTTAAGGCACGAGGGGTGTTACAACTTGGTAGCAGAGCATGGTTACCTTGATCTATAGGCATACTTGAATAATATAAGCATATCTAAAATAAAAAATAAAAGTACAAAATTTTTTTTATTATTTTTTGATAATAACAATTTTGTAATAATATTGTAAACTGATCGCTGGTACACCCCGTAGTTATAATGAGTTAAATTTTTAAAATTTATATTGAGTTTTAAATACCCGTGTGGACTTAGGCTAGCGCGTAGCGCGCGAGACGTCTTTCAGCCAGCCAGCTGTCCCCCTCCCCCATCGCGCGTCCCCGGACGTGACAGGCACAAGGTCACAGACACCTCCTCCCCCCCTTTCTCCTCGCCCGACGGCCGAGGGCCGCGGCGTCAGTTGACAGCTGTAATATTGCCACGCGTGCGTGATAGCACGCCGCCTACCACACCCCGACCCTTGTTCCCGCAGGTCCCAGAGGTCGCTTACCTCTGAAAGAGATGCCAACAGGCGTACCAACTCATTCGTCTGCCGGCAGCAATAGTTAGCTTTCTGTATTCTGGGCACATACTTCCGACCCGTCGGAGCAACTACGATATTATTAAGCTAAGTTAAATTAAGAGTGTCTTGCGTAGAATTTATGGTACTGTTTCAACCATAGTTTTAAGTCTTTGTTGGTTGGCCAATCAACGTAAATTTTTTGTATATATTTTGCTGTCCTCGTAAGACTGGACCAAGCTCCACCTACGAAAGGGACACAATGCTCACGCCGGAGTATCTCCGCCGTGACGAGCTGGAGTACGAACTCCGATTTCGACATCACATCGCCGGGCATTGATTTCGACATTCACACCATCTCATTTTCCATCTGCGACTGTCATGGCGACTGGTACTCACCCGAGCCCCAATGTCACCTTCGCCTATCCTATGCATTCGCTCCCAGCTCATCCTGTTTACATGCCCCAACCCATATACCTACCACAACCAGCCCCTGTGCACCCTGGTGGCAGGATAGAATCACAACTTCCTTACCCCAGCCCCGCCACCACAGACCTGCCATTGGGCCCGCAGGTATACCAACTTCAAAACCAAACTCAACCTCCGCCAGTCACACCTCACGCCTCTAATCTAGCACCGAACCCAGTACCTGTGGTCCCTACCTTCAATCAGACAACTGGAGGTAGTTTTTACGCTAAGATAACAAATCCCGTTGAAAGACTGCTGGCTAATTTTAAGGAAACCACAGGGTTGGAGCCCAGGAGCCTAATCGACTTCCTAAAGAACTTGTTCAAAATTAAACAAAAGGCAAACCTTCCAGACAGGGAACTCCTAGAAGTTATTTTCCCCTTCACACAACTACCCTTGAGCGAGCGAGTGACGCTCGCCATTGAGCAAAATTATTCGTTTGACCAATTTCATGAGGACATTCTAAATTATTTTATCCCAGCCCGTTTGATGACCAACATCAGATTGGAATGGTACAACAGGCTACAACAAAGAAATGAAGCCTTGTCTAATTACATAGCAGACATCAAACTAGCCGCTCAAATTCTTCGGTTGCGAGTATCTGAGAGTGAGATAGTCTCAAACATCCTCGATGGAATTAATCCGCAGGAACGATCGCGGGCAGTTTTTCAGGCCCGACCACAAAATTTTGCCGAGCTTGATCGCTTGTGCATCTCCAACAGAAATGTAGAATACGCAGACCACCAGCGAAATCGAGAAGCTAATGTCTACGCCCACAACAATACCAAAATAACAGAAAATAAACAGCAGTATTATAACAAAAATTCGCAACACAAAAACAGCAATGAACAAGTCGCTAAGCCTCAAAATAAAGATGAACGGATACCTGTCTGAAGGTACTGCAAAAAACCCGGGCACTACATTGAACAGTGTCGCGCAAAAAAACTATCGCCCAAACTATCAAAATTCTCAGAATCCAAAAAACGTGTAAACCGCTGGCCAGAAAAAATTTTTTCTGAGCCAGCCACCCAAACAACCATTAGTAATTTTTCCCTTCACCAAGGCCCTAATAAAAATTACGAACAAAAAGTTCAACAAAATACCGCTTCCCCACACAGAGGAAAAAACAAAAGAAGAAAACAGAAACAAAGGCGAGCTAAGAGAGACAAAGCTCGTCAAGACAAGCAAACGGAAAACTGTAACACGTCTAGGCCTATGTGTAGACAATGTAATTGTCCGCGAACCACGGACAAAAGAACATGTCATAATATTCTAGCTAATATACCCACAGTTTTGCCCTACGCCAACACAATAATTGGAAAACAAGAAGTTCCAGGCCTAATAGATACCGGATCCGTGCGATCATTCGTGTCAGGCCAGCTATTCAGGAAATTACAACAAGACCGTTTGATTCAAAAGGTAGAGCCAATAAAAATAAAATGTTTTACAGCTGCTGAACAGCCTTTGAAGGTAAATAGTATTGTTTTTGTTAAAGTAAAAATCGATTTGTTTTCTTGGTCTTTCCCATTCTTAGTAGCAGATGATTTGGCCACAGATTTAATTTTTGGTTCCGATTTTATTGCAAAAACAGGCATGATAATTGATTTGAAAGCACGAAGAATTCACTTTAAATTTAACAACCAAGTTTTTGTTTCTTTTGTGTCACCGGATGCAAAATGTCAGAGCAAAGTAAATGCCATTCACACAGAGGCTAAAGGTGATAATAACATTTCACTAACCCATCTTAACTTTGAACAGAAACGAGAAATAGAGAAGTTATGCAGTAACTTTCCCGATGTTTTGAGTGAAAAATTAGGGCGCACCCATCTCACCCAATATGAAATTAAGCTTTTGGACAAAACCCCAGTTAGGTGTCACCCTTACCAATTATTAGGACCTAAAATGCAGATAATGCGGGATCACATACAAAATTTATTGGACAAAGATGTTATCGAACCTTCCACTTCCAGTTTCGCCTCCCCGGCATTTTTAGTACCCAAGGACCAAGGCCAAGGTCACCGCATGGTGGTCGATTTCCGCCGCGTAAATCGGCAAATTGAAGTAGAGATGACGCCATTACCAGACCTAAATTCGGCATGTCACTGGTTTAGTAAAGCCAAATTTTTCAGTGTCTTTGACCTAAATTCGGCCTATCATCAAATACCACTAACACCAGAGTCAAAACACGTTACAAGTTTCTGCGTCCCGTGGAATCTGTATCAATACAAGGTAGTACCCTTCGGCCTAGCCACCGGCGCCCAAGTGTTAACACGCCTTCTAGACCAAATTTTCGGCGACCTGAAATTCAAATTTGTGTTTAATTATCTTGATGACGTCGTTGTTTATTCAGAATCCTTTGAAGAGCATATGGCTCATTTGCAAGAAGTCCTTAAGCGCCTACGTAAATCCAGCCTCACTGTTAATACAAAGAAGGTGAAATTTGCAGTGCAGGAAATTTCTTTTCTCGGACACCTGATTTCAAGTCGAGGAGTGACCATTGACCCTAATCGCACACAAGCGATAAAGGATTTCCAACCCCCTAAAGATGCTAAGGGCATTTCCAGGTTTATTGGCATGGCAAATTTTTACGCCAAATTTATACCTAATTTTGCTGAGCATGCAGCACCACTGAATGCTCTACGTAAAAAAAAATTCCGTTTTCAACTGGGGTCCAGAACAGGACAAAGCTTTTGATTTTCTAAAACATGCAATAGCGAGCCCTCCAGTACTTAGAATGGCTGATTTCAGTAAACCTTTTATTTTGCAAACCGATGCATCCAGTGTGGCCATTGGGGCCGTGTTGTCACAAGAATTCGATGGCTGCAGGCAGCCTATAGCTTTCGCCTCCCGCACCTTAACGCACCAGGAAAGAAAATCCTCTTCGGTGTATGAACTCGAGTGCCTCGCTGTAGTTTTCGGCATAGACAAGTTCCGGCCCTATTTGGAACATAAAGAATTTCTGCTGGAAACCGATAATCAGGCCCTTGCTTGGCTTTTGGCTCACCCCAAGCAATTAGGTAAATTAGGATGCTGGATTGTCAAGATTGCTTCTCTGAAATTTCAAATCCAACATATTCGTGGTTCACAGAACATTGTGGCAGATACTCTTTCTCGAATGTTCGAGAATCCTTCCAACTCCGAGATTCAGGAAAACAATCCTATGTCCTGCCACGCATTGTTAACAGATTTTCCTCTAGCATTTTCCGACATACAATCAAATCAAAATTCTGACCTACAATTGTCCAACATAATTAACCAAATAAAATCAGGCTCACCTCCAAAATATTACAAACTTTCAAAAGGCATACTTTACCGAAGGACACAACAAGCAAAAAATTTCAGAATAGCCCTACCTCAGAATCTCAGGGACATGGTTTTTCAATATTACCACTCGTCACCTTTGGGCGCACACTTAGGAATTTTCAAAACAATTGAAAACATTCGCAGGAATTTTATCTGGGACGGAATGCACAAGGATATAACGCAAAGGGTGAAATTGTGCAAATTATGTGCATTGAGTAAGCCTGCGCAGCAGACCCAGTTCGGCTATTTAAGTTCTGACGTGGCCGAAAGGCCCATGCAAAAGCTTTTCATAGATTTTGTGGGACCCTTCCCAAGGTCAAAAGACGGAAATTCGATGCTTCTAGTATGCGTAGATGCATTCTCAAAATTTGTGTGGCTAATCCCTGTTAGAAGAGCCACGGCCGAAATCACCATTCGAGCCCTCCAAAATTATATTTTCAAAATATCCGGGGTACCTTCCATTATTGTTTCCGATAATGCCACAAACTTTAAATCGACTCAGTTCAAAAACATGTGTTTTTCACACGGCATTCAGCATGTGACCACGACTCCCTACTACCCCCAGCCTTCGCATGCGGAGCGTTTCAACCGAAACCTCCGGTCTGCCTTGATAGCATTCCATGCGAACTCGCAGGATAGGTGGGATTCCAATCTCGTGTGGTTACAAATGGCTTTCAATTCCGCCAGACATGAAAGTCACAAAACAACACCGTTTGAACTCATGTTTACATACCAGCCCAACACCCCACTCTCTAATCAATGGACGTTAAAAGAGTTACTGCCAGACGACCCCAGGAACATTAAGGAAGTCTGGAGTAGAGCTCGTAAAAACCTGAACTTGGCCCACGAGGCAAGCAGGCAAAAATATAACAAAAAACGCTATCCCAATCCCTACAGAGTAGGAGATTTAGTGTTGTGCAGAGCACACACACTCAGCAAGGCGATCGACAAGAGGTCAGCCAAGCTTTCATATCGTTGGAATGGCCCCTGGCAGATCCAGCGATACCTCACGCCAGTCACGGTCGCGTTAGCCGACCCCAGTTCCGGCGAATATCGCGCGCGCGCGCACATTTCTCAGTTAAGGAAATTACACCCCATCCTAAAATGAGGGCACTCTTCCCTGTGTTTCTTTATACAAGGAACAGCGTTCCTACTACGGCATGCCATACTCAACCAACGTGTTGGTATAAAACAAAAAAACCTAGGTCATAATTATAAGTAATATAAAAAAAATCCATGGTACTAGTTTATAAGAAATTTAGGTTAAGAAGTGTTACATTAAGTTGTCTAGTTTATAGGGGCGCCCCTAATTCAATAAGTTAGCTGTAAGTTTTAGCCGTTATTTAGACACGTAAGAATTGTTAGCCATTGTAAGTAGTTTACTACAGTAGATCCTGGTACAGGGTAAGTTTCTGGAACCCAGGTTTTTGGTGGCTCAAGTGGGCCACCCTGACTCTGTCTTTCAGGGGGGAAGTATGTGCCGTTAATTAGTAAATTCGACACGATATATTTTAAATTTTTATTATGATTTTAAATTTTTGTGTGGAAATTTTATTTGCTCTACTATAGTGTAATTTTAATTTGTTAGTCTGGTGTACTACTCTGAGTTAAACTTTGTCTCAGTGCTCTGGAGCCCCTTTCCCATCGGCGTATCGGATATTCTGCTGGCCTAATCCCTGACTAGCAGACAGCTTACCATTTCCTCCGCCTTCAGTCACGCCTCAAGCCCGTAATATTATTTCTCTTCGTGACCCTAACTGCAAAGGCAAGCCTGTAGCTTGCAGGCGACCAGTTCGCAGAGACGAGCTGAGATTCGCGTTTTTCATCACGTCGTAGTGTTATATTCGCCCCTCTGTAGCCACGACGGGGCGTAGTTTCCCATCAGCGTTGCATTTTACCCCATCTCCCCCCCTTCTCAGTTCCAAGCAAGACCAATGACCGGTCGTAACCCCCTGGACACCAGTGACCGTTCTCAAGGTCTTCTCGCAAAAGCGAGTGCGCCAAAACTGATCACAAGCACCACCTAGCGACTAAGTCGCGAACTTCTCCGCTTGCCTACCCTCTAGGGCGCCAGAGAGCAGCACCGCTCTCCCTTGAGTTATATGGACGCCAGGCGGGAGTCGATTCTTTTCAACTCAGCCTCCTCCGACAGAGTTCTCTACGGTCGCCCAGTGTGGCCAACTTCAAGACTCCTGCTAGAGTTTTTTTCTCCGCCCGCGTTCGGGCAAGTTCGGTATTTTTCGGCGGCCCAGACACCCCCCCTTCCACCTGTTAGAGCCGGTGGGCACTTTTAATTACGAGACGCCTTTTCCAGCGACACAGATCAACTCGCGTCGCGTCCGCAGACAGACCTCCATCGAGTATCGGCGAATCGTCAAGACTTCATCCGACCGCTATGTAGTCGCTTTGTATAAGGGATGCTATCCCTCAAGTCATTTCTAGTAGATTAGTCTGTCTGCATAGTTTAGTTATTTGCCTTAGAAATTTTTCTCTTTTAAATTTTTTTAATCATGAAGAAATCATCCGCGTCCTGCCGCGCTATTCGCGAGCTCCAGACCCTGGCTGACTCCACGATGGAAGCGTGCTGGGCAACTCCCCTGTTTTGGTGAGTGATAATTCGCGAACCCCCTTTTTTTCCCTTAAATTTTTTTTGGGCATTTTCTGCCCCATAGACTGCCTGTATACCAGTTCTAATCAGTTTTGATTTGGACTGTTGCAGACAGGGTTCGATGACGGGGAGAGATTGATTGCTCTCATCTCGTGACCACCCCCCCCCCTTTCTGTTCCGTGGGTCACATTCGAAGAAACGCTTCTACTACCCGACGTGATTGTTTGAAGACCCCGGGTGGTAATGTAAATTCAACATTTCCCCTTTACCTAGCTACGAACTATCTTAACCGGATGACCAACTCACCAGCGACCAGTGTTTTTCTCAAGAAAATGTAAAACAAATCAAACTAATTATCAATGTAATCATCGGATCCATCCAACTTTGGGTGTGAAACTCATAATACAAATGTTTATAGTTCAAACTAAAAATGTAAATAATTCTCAGTAAGCCGGGCCGGCCCCAATTTCGTTTTCCTTTTGTTAATCTTGGAAAATTGTTAAAACCTTTTGTATGTATGTCAAAATAATTGAAACATGATAATTCATCAGGGCAAATAAAACAGGGAAACTATAGATCAAGTTAATCGTGTAGTTTTTATTTTATTGACGTTAACGATCCCCCAACTTCCCCTTTGCTTGTTACAGGAAGTTCCTAAATTGTGTTTGTTCCCACCTCGTGGCGCCTCTGGTAAATCAATTTATTTAACGCATTGTTTTTACCCAGCTTGTTTCCAAGGCTTTTTTAATTAATTCCAAATAATTCTATTTTAAGGCACGAGGGGTGTTACACAGTTATTAATAGTTTGTAAATGTGCCTAGCCACAAAGACACCATTTCATTATATGTTCTGTACAAGGTTTGCTGGAAGCATCCAAGTGACCTGTTCTAGTAATCTACTATTCAGGCTGTGGAAAGATTAACTGGAGTAGGCAATCCTGTCACACACATCTTGTTACTACACTTAAAATACAAGAGTAAATGTATTTGTTGAATTGAACACCATTGAGGACTTTACAGCACTTCATTATCTCAATAATAATAATATTGGAAAAAAATTAAATAATGAAAGATTTAATAATACAGAGTATAGGCTATATAAATTTGACTTAAAATATAAGGAAGGTAGTTCCTTGTGGATAAATAAATAGGAATACACACAACACTTTGTGCCTTAAGGAAGTTATGTGCTTTAGAAACTCAAATTTTAAAAATGCCGTGTACTACCATACACAGGTTTAGAAAATTCGAAACATTGCTTTATATTGTTGGGATATTCTGATTCACAGGAAATAGTAAGTACGTAAGTATTTATATCCACTTATGTTTTACAACTGTCATTACAATTCCTTAAAATAAACGGGAAAAAATTGCAAAACATTTCACGAACTCCACATTGACTTACGTCATGTATACCCTTGAATATAAATAATAGCACGCACAAATAAAATAAACTCAAAAATATATCATCGCAAGTACACGCTTAAATCATTTACAATGCCTGAATTCACTCGCAATCACTAACTAATACAGTACTTAATTCAAATCCGACTAAACTGCTAACCCGGCATTGGCAAAACGCGCCCCGAGAAGTTGGCGACCGAAAATTAAACAAACATTGAGCGAGTTCGGGATTAAACCGACTTTGTCCCTTCTTTTACCAATTGTTTATTTGGGGTACTGGTATAGCACGTAGAAAATAAACTGTTGATTTTTTTTCTCGGCTGATTTTACATTACTAACGTGTTTAAAGCACTTCACGTTATAATAAACATTATTCTTCCCGTCATGTAAAACATTTAAATCACAACGGCGATATAAGAAATATCCTGATGAGCTAGTTAGCATATATTTTTTTTGTTGATCTTTCTTTTATGTTCTTTAGCTAATGGGTTTCCACGCTATTTATAATTCTAAATCAAATGCACGAATAATTCATAAAGAACTTTGATGTGACATAGTTTCGGGCAAAAAGCTTAGGTTCTTTTACAATGGTATTTTTTAATTAGATTTATTTCACGCTTTTAAAAGTAAAATTGAACTCTTAAAAAACTGTTCAAACAGAAAATTAGGTAAATTCATATACTATAAATAAGTGGAATTTTACTGATATTCAGTAGTTTAAAGCAGCTTCTTATTTGGAAATGATATTTTGTGAATGATCTCAAATTTTAATCTCCTGGTTTTAGCTACACATATGTGAGCACTGTATAATAAACGGAAATCTATAAAGCCAGAATATATTTTTCAAATAATGCCTCTTTCCAGTCATTTATCATGCCAAGGATGTCTCTAACAATATGAATGGGTGGCGTAAATATCCACTCTTTGGCATTATCTGAATGTCAAACAGGATGCGCATGTTTGATGTTTGCTAAAGAAATTAATGATTTTTATTTGTAAGATAAGTAGATTATTAGAGTTGAGATCACGAAGAAACTATCCTTTTTGGCATGCCCTAGTCCCCTTTTCGACTCATAGATCACAGCTGCAATTTAGTTTTATGGAATCATTAGATCAATCGGATTGGCATCGAAGCTGTCGTAATGTTCCTTTTGAATCGTTGTACATTGTACGCTGATGTTCTAAGGCTCACCGTAACCATTCAGTTGACAAATGGCTAATGTGACCTCAAATTGCTTCTTGGGAAAGTATACGTGTCAGTGGTACTATTACCACTCACCCTTGGGAAATATGATTACATGTGCATTTGGTCTAGGAAATGGTCTAAAATCATTTGTCCTTAAGGGGTGATAGAAACACGGTCATTGGTTTATCGCAAAAATGCCTCTTTATTCTGAAGGGGTAGTGTCAATATCAGTTTTCAAAGAAGGAAACGTTTCATACAGCACTTCTTTCAAAGGAACTTGTTGTGGAGGAAACGGTGGTAGTTGTAGCTTATAATAGGTAAGGGGACCAGAACACTTGTTTCTCTTGTGTGGTGATACCACTTGCAGCTGTTCGGAAGGATGAGTCTCATTCACATCTTCACTCGGAAATGATGTTGATGATTGATGCGTTTCAAGAGAATAAGTCTCAAAGACCTCTTTCTTCTCAGACAATGTCGATACATGTAGGTATTCAGAAGGATACTTCTCAAAGGGCTCTTCCTGCAGAGATGATGGTGACTCATGCAGCTGCTCTGGAGGATATGTTTCATAGACCTCTTCCTTCAAAGGGAATGGAAACACTTGCAGCTGCTCGGGAGGATAAACATCAAAGGCCCCTTCCCTTGAAGATGATGTTGAGGCATACAGCTGTTCTAAAGAATAAGTCTCGTATACCTCTTCCCTCAAAGGTGATCGCGAATCTTGCAGCTGCTTGGGAGGATAAGTGTCAAAAGTCTCTTGCCATGGAGATAATGGTGCTTCATGCTGCTCGGGAGGATATGTCTCATAGAACTCTTCCCTCGAAGATGATGGTGAATCTTGCAGCTGCTCTGGAGTATAAGCATCAAGAGCCCTTTCTCTTGAAAATGATGTTGATGCTTGCAGCTGTTCAAGAGAATAAGTCTCAAAGACCTCTTTCTTCGGAGACAATGTCGATACATGTAGGTATACAGAAGGATAATTCTCAAAGGCCTCTCTTTGCAAAGATAATGGTGACTCATGCAGCTGCTCTAGAGGATATGTTTCATAGACCTTTTCCTTCAAAGGTGATGGAAACTCTTGCAGCTGCTCGGGAGGATAAGCATCAAAGGCCCTTTCCCTTGGAGATGATGTTGATGCTTGCAGCTGTTCAAGAGGATAAGTCTCGTAGACCTCTTCCCTCATAGGTGATCGCGAATCTTGCAGCTGCTTGGGAGTATAAGTGTCAAAAATCTCTTCCCATGGAGATAATGGTGCCTCATGCAGCTCGGGAGGATATGTCTCATAGACCTCTTCCCTCAAAGATGATGGTGAGTCTTGCAGCTGCTCGGGAGGATAAGTATCAACAGCCCTTTCCCTGGACGATGATGTTGATGCTTGCAGCTGTTCAAGAGGATAAGAGTCGTAGACCTCTTCCCTCAAAGGTGATCGCGAATCTTGCAGCTGCTCGGGAGGATAAGTGTCAAAAGTCTCTTTCCATGGGGATAATGGTGCTTCATGCAGCTCGGGAGGATATGTCTCATAGACCTCTTCCCTCAAATATAATGGTGAGTCTTGCAGCTGCTCGGAAGGATAAGCATTAACAGCCCTTTCCCTTGAAGATGATGTTGATGCTTGCAGCTGTTCAAGAGGATAAGTCTCGTAGACCTCTTCCTTCAAAGATGATGGTGAATCTTGCAGCTGCTCAGAAGGATAATTTTCAAAGGCCTCTTCCCTTGGCGATGATGGTGACTCATGCAGCTGCTCGAGGAGATAGGTCTCACATACCTCTTTCCTCGGAAACGATGTGTCGAATACCAGTTGTTCAGTAGAATAAATATCAAAGGCCTCTTCCCTTTGAGAAAATGGCGATTTTTGTCGGTGTTCGGGAGGGTAAGCTTTAAACACCTCCCCCACTTCTCTCAGATAAGTATGCTGGATGTTTCGGCGTTGAATGATGCCGTGGAGCCAATAGGGCGTAATAGAAGCCAAAACGCACCACTTCCTTTGCAGTAACCTAAGGCCAAAGATGCTGGCTGTCATGACTGCTGATAAGGTTGATTTCATAATGCTGATTTTCTGAAACACACATACATAAATTGCACTATGAATAAAAAACTGTTACTGTCATTATACATTATTATGGGCTTTACTTAGTTGAGAAAAACCGATAACTGATTCGTGAGTCACGAAAATGGTCCGATGAGTGCTTCAAAAATAAATAAAAGCTAGCAGTAAGTTAAAGCCTCAGATTTGTGAACATTTTAGTGTAAATCAACTAAAATGCTAATGAATTTATCTTGTTGGCAAAAATCACGATTTTCCTGTTAAATCTGTAATTTAATAACATTGATGTGTGTAATAACAAATTAAATGGGGATATAATTTAACTTAACGCCTAAAACATATATATTCTTCTACTTATTACTTCTTTAGATTCTTCCCGTCAAACCAAGTTACAGCACTGGACCCAGAAGTGTCTTGACTTAATAAACAATGCATATTAAAATGTTACATAACATTCGAACCATTGTTTTTATAGTAATGTCATTTCAAACATTATCACAAGAATATAATAATAATTGGCTTTACATCCGGAAAATAAGCTGAGTGGACCATAATGAATACCATTTAGGCTACGTATTAGTGCGTGAAATTTACCTGACTTGAAATACTTCAGCGTGACAAGCATAAGCAAAACAATGTCACCTGATACTGCTTGCAAGTGATGAGTTAGTTTGATATTTCGCGAAAATGTTTAAAGATAGCTTAATTTTACAGAAATCTTACGGGCCAAGTAATTTGGCAAAATTTCTGTAGTTTCTTCTTAATCCCCGGGTTGGAATAATGTTTAACAGTGTGCCTTTTTTTTTTCAAATACGTAACCTTCTATCAAAAGTAGTACCGAGGAAAGTGGAACTTAGGTAAAATAATAGACTCGCTTTCTGGATGAATCGGGTTTGAATACTAAAACCTAAATTCTGATTTAGGTATTACAAAGTTTTCCTGAAATCACTCGAAACAAATCCTGGAATTGTGTTTTTACTATAGGCCAATGCCGATTACTTACCCTTGCTTCCCTGACTTGCATTGTGTCTGTTTGCAATGACCTCTTTGTTGACAAGGGAAGAACCAAAATAAACGAAATAATAAAGTAAATACATCTTTCAATTGTGCAGGTACTGATTTTCATTTGCTAAGTCTTCAGCAGGAAGTCTATAAATACTAGTTAATCAAAAAAGAAACTTTGTTAACATGAACCAGTATTCTGAAATCAATCACGCAGGAAAACTTATATGTGGAATACCACTTTCTCTACTCACAAAAAAGAATTAACGCAGCTCCGTTTGGCGCTTTGCGGCAGACGATAATTTGTGATGTTCGCATCCGAGCGCGGTTAACTGACTAACTTTGGATCTAAAACCAAGGCATGACAGGCTATAGATAGTGAGACCTGGATGACAACATAATAGAGCTCTTAAATTTGATCCTGGGAGGTCTGACGTGGATTGCGTTGGTGATAAACTAGTGGTGCCATCATCTTAAGATCCCATGCTTTGCTAAAAATATTCCTGTTTGGTATAGCTGGCTGTGTTCCTCGTTACACCAAACTCACTTCGGGAATATAGAAATGTAGCTATCAGATATTTCAAGTACTCTCACTGATAAAATAATCTTTGGTTGATGTAAACAGGCGAGTTTACGAAACAGTTTGTTGGGTCAAGTATATATTCCCTTCTAAAATTACAATAAAATGTATAATTGTTTCGTAGGCTTTAACTACGTTAAAAATGAAGAATTCACCAACGTTTCGTTTGATATTTCAGCACTCATCATCAGGGTAAAAGTCTCCTGAGACTATTCGCCACGAATATTTTATTTAAGTTTACAAACTTTTCATTCAGTTTAGAGGATTCGGATCTAGGTTCATCGAAAGTGCAAATGTGGGGCACATTGTCGTTAGCCGACACTATCTTCTGAATGTTCTCCAAACAAAGTGTCCCATGGATATAAATCATTCCATTCTGCATCCAAAAGATGTTAGGCACCTGTTGGTTCTTTTTTAATAACCTTTTATTTGCTTCATACGTATTTATTTAAGTATGTAATGGAAAATTTGAATATGATTTTGTCCTCCTTCAAAACGTCGGTTTAACTCGAAATTTGGCGTACTTATCAAGGACCGATGACATTTATATATTTTGATTCTTTTATCCTTACTAGGATAATCAGGGTTAGCGATTTTTTTCCTTACTGGTAGTGTCTTTGCCGCACGACCAAGAAGGGAAACTACCAGGCGTCCCGATCAACTATTTCTCGGATAAGTTACCGACTTTGAATAAGATGAAATTTTTTTAGAGGGAACCTGAGAACCAGCTATCTCATCAAAGGGAGGCAGCAGGCACCCAAATTGATCATTTCTCGGATAAGTTACCGACTTAGAATTATACATGAATGACTTCCCGATTTTATTTAAAATCAATGATTTTCATATTAGCATATTGAAAATATTGTGTACTATAGTTCTTCAACACGCTATATCGAATGTATATTTTAAAAGCAGGCAATATTTACTCAAATTCACTTTAATAGTAAATTGATGTAATAAAGAAAAGTAACTTAAAAATAAAAAAATAGTTTGAAAACTAAAAAAGACGCTTTTATAGAAAATCCAACAAAAATTGAAAAATATTAATTACATAAAAATAAAATATAGGCCTACTCTTATATAGAAAATCCCACAAAAAAAAAAGAAAATAAATTTTATTAAATTTGAGTTAAGAATAGTGTAAATAAGAAAAAAAAATCTTATTTATTGCAAAAAAAGCGTGGGGTGCTTTTTAAGATATTATCAAATGATAATTCTTCTACGCATATCTGTCAATAACATATTTATAACTAATGACACCATGCACCCCATGATTTTTTTTGCAATAAAATACATTTTTTATTATTTACACTATTCTAAACTCAAAATTAATAAATTTAATTTTCTATTTTTTAGTTGATTTTATATGAAAGAGTATATTTTAGTTTGTTAAAAATATAATTATTAACTCGTAAGTACATTGAGAATGTTTACCTTGGCATTGGTTTCATCCTCGTGATAATTATAGTTATTATTATACTCACCCGTAACTCCTGGGTATACTGTGTGTTGTCACAGTCGGCATAGGGAGGAGCGAAGGCATCAGGGAAATAAAACACTTCCAAATCCTGCATCGGAGGAGAAAGCACCGCTTGATCCTGGTCGTATGTGGCCTCTACTTCCGTCTCTTCTGTGTGACGGCTAGGAGACTGGTAATCAGCGAATATTCCCTTAACGCATTCCACTCGAGGAGCCGTTGAATACAAGAGCATTTGATGGTGGCAGGTCACCAGTTGTGTGTCACCAGGTGTTGATGCACTCTGCATCTGTTCACGAGTCGACGCAAGCAACATCTCTTCCATCAGAGAAACAGGTGAGAACTGGTGTTGTTGTTGGGAAGATGCCAGTGGCCCATCACGCAGCAGGGCACTGCTAGAAGACGGCACGCCCTGAGGAACTGAGCCGTGCAACTGGTGGTCGGCGGGTATGATCACGACCTCCTCCAGGCCATGGTCGGGCCGACTGGCGCAGCGCGCTGTGGCGGGGCAGCCCCGGCCTGCGCAGGAGGCCAGCATGCGCCACAACTGGCGCAGCAGCCATAGCACGGCGACCAGCAGAGGGAGGCTGACCAAACCAACCAGCACGTACACCATCTGCAACACAAGACACGCTTCATCAACACCACTGACTCAGGTCTTAATGACCTTGTTAACGTAGTGGGAAAACATTGCCGGTGTGCACATCTCATTTTGGGCCACACCAATGTGTGAAATAAAGTAACTAAAGTACATAGGGAAAAAACGTTTCTGGACTATTGCAAAATATTCTTTTGGAAACCAGTTGCCAATAAATAGTTTGTAATACTAAAAAAAATATATTGCAACCTTGTTCAACACATGACTATGGTTATTTTTGCATACATGAAATACATTTTTTTTCTAGATAATACTGAATATTTCTTACAATAATTTACACACAATTTTATTTTTATTTGATGTTTTATTCAAGCATTCATGATGGTTCTTATACATTAAGCCAATTAACAAAGCTGAATATTGTATAGGCCATACGATGTAGTCGTCAAGCCCAGGGAAAAGTTTATACAGTGTGTTTGTGTTTATGTTTTGTAAATAAAACAGACATATTCATGTAAAATAGCAGATATTTGTAAACTTGTACATTTAAACAAAAACAACTGTATCATTACAAAATGTGTTCGTATTAACACTGGGTTTGTATTCTTACCCGGGAATTTATGCTTTGTGTTGTCCCAGTTTCTTCAATAGATAAAGTATTTTGTAAACCGTTCCCGTTTTAACTGTGCACATATACAAGCGTAAAAAAACAAAATATAGAACAATTATTGAATAATTGACGGTCTGTAACATGGTTTAAAAATTATGCTAGAATAAAACATCAATTAAATATAAAATTATGTGCTGATTTTCGAGAGAAATATTCAGAATTATCTCAAAAACGTATTTCATACATAAAAAAAATACCCATGGAAATTTCTCATACAAAGTTACAATAAATTTGAAGTGTTACAAAAAAACATTTATTGGAACTGGTTTCCAAAGGAATCTTGTGTAAAAGTACAGACATTTTTTTAATCTCTGTAGGTGAGAAATGGAGATTATGGAGCAGCATCTGGCCTTTGTGTGAAACTCCTCCAAGTTGTGAAAATTCCTTCTCCAAACAAGACGGGTTTGGAACGAATAATATCTTAGCAAGAGGCGAGGCGTCCTTTTATCACGTGCATATTTTTTGATTAAAATTTAAATACTATTCACGTAAAAATGTCAGCTAAAATATTATTATTTTTTCCATGCTAGTCAATATTTAGTTAATTTTTATCAACAGTTTGCAGCCCCATTCCAAGCCAATAAATAATCAACAAATGCAGGTTACTAGTTTTCGTACATAACATAATAATTCTGCTTCTAACCACGAAAGGATATAACATTTCTGTACTGAAAGTTCTATCAATTTAACAATTTGAATCCAGGAGAATGTGGCACAAAGGTTCGTCATTGACTGGAGCTTTCGTACATTCAGGAAATTTTGCTTCCTGCAACTCATAGCGCTTTGTACATCTGAATTTTAATGCAGTATTTGTTTGTTATTTCATTACTAGTGGGTTTGCATTTGCTTACATTAAAAGATATTTAACAAAAAATTTTGAGCGTGTATTTTAGTATCTACTCGCCAGAGATGTATAACATCTAATCTTAGTAACGAAAAAATTCACGTATTCTTGTGTTGTAAAAACACTTATGATATGAAATTCGCACACGAAGTTTTACGTGGAAATTTTCTAAATATTGTTACGCGTGATAAATTTACACATATTATTATTTTTTTTAAATTCTGGAAGCGAATCAAACGTAGTTTCCGCACACGCCGCTAGAATTCGTTGCTAGAGCAGCTACGTCGACTACCAAAATTTGCGATTTGCAGAGCGAAATGTTAACCTATATAAAGAAACGGCTCCGATAAATGTAAAACAAAATTTAAAAATGTACGAAACTCTGGCTGATTTTCGACAAGGAGTTTTATCACCCTAACAAAAGGCTTATTTTGTTATAAAATCATTTAACAGTTAACACTATACAGTTTCTTTTTTGCTTTGTTATAATTTGGTTCCCGTTATTCGCCACAAATTTCAGCAACGTGGTTATACATATCCGTTCCATGCAACTTTCGATTCAAGTAATTACTCCTACCAAATACAGTATACCGAGAGCTAAGATACACATTAAAAAGTGTGTGTTTGGTTCACATCGGTCTACACTGACAGTGCTGTTGGCAAATGGCGAGTACGGGCGCAGGCGGGTCAGCTCAGTCTCTGTGACTCGCGGCCGGGAGGGAAACAGCACGCGGCTCTGACACGGACACTGAGTGACAAATCTCGTTTGTGTAATTTCATTTAATTATTTGATTATCTTATTTTATTTATAGTTAACAAATGGTTCATTTGCTAACGCAAATTACCCGTGAGATTTTGTAGCTTTTTTCTTCACGTGCTATTTATTCAAATGCTTTACTCCAGACTTACTGACCTATGTAATATAACTTTGGCATCCAAATATGACTTGCACGCTAATTCTTTTTGTAAAAGAAAAAAATTAATATTAATGTAAAAATTACTGATATCCGTAAATTTATACATTTACACAGAAATAGCTGTATCACTGGCAAATAGTGTTCGCAGTAATACTGGGTTTATGCTTTATGCTTTGTGTTGTCCCAGTACTTTTATTCGCTAGTGGTATTTTAAACCGATCTCTGAATAGCTTTCCAGTATAAACTGTGCGCATGAAAATATTCAAATGGTGGAACATATCTTTTCAATGGTTAGAAAAAAAAACATTATTCCATCTACATTTACGACATGTAACTTGTGATTTGATTTCAAAAGGAATATTTGGTAAAAGTTCAGACTCTTTTTAAATCTGTGTCCGGGCAGTCTCCACAGTCTCAGAGTCCCGGGGCGCGAGACAACCCACGCACAAACTCCCGGGTAATCTCAGGGCCAGCAGCTCAGTACTCACCCCCGCTCCCCCGCTGTCCCGCGGGCTGGCTCGCCCGGCGATGGCAGCGCCAGGGAGCTCCACCACCGGACTCCCGCTGAAACAATGCTTCCGACCTCAGGGGCGAGGCATTTCCGTGTTTCAGGCGCGGTGGGAAACCACACACAGAAAAAAATATTTCCCTGTACTTCACAAAAGATTCCATTGGCAAACAGTTGTCAAGAAATAGCTTGTAATCCTGCAAGAAAGATACTGTCACTTTTGTACGACACATGGTTTGATTATTTTTTCGAGATAATATTAAGTATTCAAAAATGGGAATAATTTGATTTTCATATCCTTATCAACATGCGCAGTTAATTCTGTTAAGCAATTAAGGGAACAGTTTACATATAACTTTAACTAATGGAGGTAATGGGACAAAACAAAGCAGGAGTGCCCGGGAAAGAATCCGAACCCAGTATTACAGCGAACACTATCTTGAAGTGATACATTTATTTTCATGTAAATTTAAAAATATCTGAGATTTAACATGAATTTTTCTGATTCATTTATTAAAAAAAAATACTTTGAATTGGCAAAAATCAATCCGGGATACGCTATCACTTTAAGGCGCCGTGTGCCTAGGCGCACATGTCGTGTGCAGCGCTTCAGAAAAAACCACACGGTTCCAAAACTATTCAAGATGTCTGAATGTGGTCTGTTTACGAAATGCATTTAAGAATAAGCTGAAGATTGAAAAGTCATTTTTTATTTCGAATTAACTTTTTAAACTGTGTTTTAATAATAGTGAAAATGGAAAAAAGGCGTGTTTTCGGTATAATTTTTAGGCGAAAAACAACCGGCATAGATTCTTGAAAGTACTTAAAGGATTTGCAATACAAATTTATACTAATTTTTCTATCGTATAATGTTACGGTCACCTTTCAAATTTCACCGTTTTCCTGTGCCGACGAGGAGACTGCTTGTCAGTTCAGAGATGTATGCTTAGAGGCTATACCGCACTAGAAATACTAGCTAGCGTCGCACTTATCATCCCGCCAAACTAATACACATACATTCCCCTTAAAATTGAACCAATTCAGGGAATATTTGACCACCACGCTACCCTGTGAAGAAGGACCTGTAGGATTAAATTTATCAGGTGCAACAGTCTATACTATAACAGTTTCTACACTTGAATGGCCTTCGTAAATGCATCGCGCATTATTAGATTGGAATCCCCCGACAAACACCAAACCATGTGCGACCCGGAGAGATGGTTGAAGACGATGAAGACAACACCGACTTGATTATTCAGACGTTTGTGAAAAATAGTCTGACACGAGGAGATAGTGATGATTATGCAGGTCTCTACCTATAAAACTTCCGCGCGTTTCTAGGCTTGGCTTAACATTTCGTCGACGAATCAGTCGAAGGAGACACACAAACACTCTATGTAGAGATATTTGGCAAGCATTCAGAATAGTCACTGGTAAAAATAATTTCATGGGTTTGCTGAACTACAGTCTGTACTCTAAATTCCAACTTTCTTTAGGTACTTGGGCCGATGTATTTTTTTTATCTGCTTCATTTTAGAAATATTCTTTGGATTCTCTTACTTTAGCAGCAATTCATTAACGTTTCGAACAGTGAGAGAAAAACGAAAGACGAAACCACTTATTTAATAAATGTTTAATTACAATATATATATATATATATCTGTAATATGTTAAATATGATGTCCGTTGTTTAAAAATTATATGCACGTTTTACAATAATTGAAACTTAATATTACACACTTTTATAACCTTGTATTGTATGTAATGTAAAGTCAATTGATTAAGTAGAGGCTTGAAGTATGTAATTTTAGAAGTTATACTCCTTTATGCGAGTTATGTAAAAATGATGAGTGAATTTTTACGATGCGCGCGCATCATACAACGAAATTTTCACAGAAATAGTATACCTACGTGTATACTTAATCCATTAATATTCTCTTTAAAAATAATTAGGGGACATACCTACCAAACGTATTATGTGCCAAATAGAACTTAATTATAATAATATCGTGAAATATATTAGGGAAACTAACATAGTCATAGCAAAGAGTTATTTCAAGTTTATAAGGTAAGGATACTACTATTATAACAATCATAATATGCTCTTTCTTTGCAGGAGTCGTAGCACTGTAGTTATAGTGCAGCACGGCTTAAATAAATTAATAAGGACGTTCAAAGTTCAGCTGGGGAAATTTTTTTTACTTTCTTTTAAATTAAACAATTACTGGATTATACAAATTGTACTTCAAGAAAATTGATTGTCTATAAATAAATTTTATTGTTCATTCTATTGCTATAATATTATTTAAATGCATAGTTCAGTCCATTGTATTGATTATTGCATATTATGTAGACCTAATTACCTCTTTGTTTTTTACTTAAAGTAATATTAATTAATTACGTTTGTTAAGAAATGAATTTCCAGGTATTGGTATAAGTAAGAAAAAATAAAACTTTTTCAATTCCCGTAGCGAAACTATCTTTTAACACCGAATAATTCATAGTCACCTAACTTGTGCGAAAACCTTTAAGTATTATCTTTAATGAATTTTAACAAGGTGTGAGGTATCTTAATAAAATTACTGGTCAAATACAGGTCTAAATCGGGTTATCAATTTTTTTCAAGTCGTTTAGATTTTTGTAGAAGTTTCATTATAAATAGCTAATCTGGTAGCGAATTATAGCGGCAGTTGTGGAACTATGTATCAGTCATGTTCAGAAATTTAGTTAAATTAAATACAGGTCAATATTACTAAAAAACAATTATTCGTTAATATTAGTAGTACAATTTATGATCATTACCTTTTTAACGGTAAGTTGAACTGTATTTATATAATTGAGTTTATGTTCCCATAAGTATAATTTATCTGCATTATATATTATAAATGTTTACATTACTTAATAAATAGTTAAAATTAATAAATTAAAACAAATATTTAACACGTTTAATGATTTTCATTATCAATTAAAATTTATCTTGATTATTACTAAATTAAATCATTAATTTTATACATATGTTTCTATTCATATTTGTAACAATAAATTTCAAAGTAGTTCTGTGTCATAAATAAATAATTTGTTGTCTGTAAAGTCGGTTTACGGACGATAGTTTGTGACAACATCATAACAAAACATTGAGATAATGATTGCGTACATTATAAATAAAATTGAATCATTTTTATTTTAATTAAAGAATAAATACTTAAAATTATACTAGTATCAGATTTTTAAAATGCAACAATAATTAAACCTTTATTGCCGAAATTGTTGTTCTAATAAGCGATGAAAACCACATTACCTTTTCACTTCACTTTGTAAACAGTCGAGAGGAAGAGAGATGAATGCGGCGCAAGCGTACATTGAGCATAACTGGACACAGCGTAAGGGAACATTTTGCGTAATGGGACACAGTGTAACGGAACAATGTCCGTAACGGAACAATTTGCCTTGCGTGCAGCCGGCGTTCATCGATTTACTAGACGTTGTCACGTCATAAAAAAATGCAAAATATAATTGTAAAATTATGAATTCCTAATACTGTTAATAATAAATATCTGAGAAGCAGGCTTAGGCACAATTTATTGCGGAACCCTTGTTTTTATTTTGTATTGAGTTTTAATCCTTGGTAACAGCGAGGTCAATATTATAATCGGGGACACAGTGTACCGCATTCCAAGAATACGGCAATAATATTTCTATGAAAATAGACTATACACCTAATTATGAATTGGTGCAAGTGTTTTATTTCCTAGTATTATCTTAATCAGTGTGTGTATTTTATGTCCTACATGAGCGTTATCAATGTTGTTAAATGAATAACCTGTATTTTGAAAAGAAATATTTCTGCCAAATTGTATAAAAATATTTGACGTGACAACGTCCAGTAAAACGATGAACGCCGGCTGCACGCACGAAAAAGTGTCCCGTTACGCACATTGTTCCGTTACGCTATGTCCCGTTACGCTCATTGTACGCTTGCACCGCATCTATCTCTCTTCCACTCGATTGGCCTATGCGTCCGAGGAGAAGAAAGACAGCGGCAGCACACAACTTACATCTACACGTGAACTGTTTCACCGACTGTTTATAAAGTGAAGTGAAAAGTTAATGGGTTTTCATTGCTTATTACAACAACAATTTCGGCAATAAAGATTTATTATTTTTGCATTTTAAAAATCTGATTACTATTATAATTTGAAGTATTTATTCTATTATTATTAAAATAAAAATGATTCAATTTTATTCATAAAAGTATGCAATCATTTAATCAATGTTTTGATATGATGTCACGTTAAACTATAGTCCGTTAACCGACTTTACAGACAACCAATTTTTTATGATTACATTAGGATTCTAATCATTTTATTTCTTTTTATATAAATGTATTAAACATACATATTATTTATACCGTATGTACGTGATAACTTAGGACTAATTTCCCTCCGATAAATAGAACAAAAAGCATGTTTATAATATATATAATTTTTTTAATATACTCGTATTGTCGCATTCTAAAAGTATCTCATTTTCCCGCAAGTAACAGGCGTCTCTAATAGTAGGATGCGTTTCTCTGAAACAGCCTGGCGATATGCAACTCGCTGAACACTTTTGTGCACGTAATTGCGCACCCATAGGCGTTATTGAGTCTACCTGCAATTCATAAACACAAGATGACGTTTCCATGACTTTTATTTGGTTTTTTGCAACTTAAAGATAATTTGGTGTGTATATATGTACAGGTAATACGACCGTGATATGTGCTAATTGAAGTTGTCAACTACAAAGATTTTACATTGGAAAAAAAAGAGCATCATTTTTAAATTTTTGAGAAATAATATATTTCTGTGGTTTTTGTTACTCATATCCACATCATAGGTATTTTACATTATTGTTTTATATTTTCCATAATTTAAATATTTAAAAGATTACTTTACAGGAAATAACACTCACAAAAGCTATCTTGTGTTTGAGTGTGATTAGTGTGCTTTATGTTTACGTGCATTAATATTATTATTATTATGGATAAGATTTCATAGAAAAATAACATTTTAATCATGCATATTGTATTCCACTTAAACTGTCATAAAAAAAGTATGTTTAGTAGTGTTTAAAGGTATATAAAATTAGATTTAATTGAAAATTTTTTTTAAATATTTTCAGAGAAATTAACTTACTTAATTATGAGTGAATTAATATTATTTAAATTATTCGGCTGTTAATTTACTTATAGTTTTGTTACTTACATTTTGTAAATTTTAAACGTAGAACATTAAAATTAAGGTGCTAAAATTTTTGACGTGTAACATCTTAGCTCACGGTATACAGTATTTGGCGGGAGTAATTTCGGGAATGGAACGGAAGTCACATGGAACAGAAATGTTTAACCAGGTGCTGCCATCTGTAGCGATGGCACGAACCAAAGTTTACAAAGCCATATGACAACCTTATGGTACTAACTGTTTAGTGAATTTTAACAAGTTGGGCAGTATTTTAATAAGATTCCTTGTCAGAATCTGGTCCAAAGCCGGAGATAAAGTACTTTTCAAGTCTTTTTCGTTTCTATCGGAGCCGTTTCATAACATAGTTTAACCTTTCGCCTTGGTAATTCAATGATTTGATGGTCGACGTAGCTGCTCCGATAGTGAATTCCACAAATAATGTAGCTGAAGACACAAGTTTCGTATATAAATTACTCTCGACATTATTTTAAAGAATTCTACGTTAAATTGTTTGTCCGATTTTCTTATTTTTTATAAGGTTATTTGCAACACGTGAACACATTAATTTGATCGTTACCTAGGTTAGATATTACACATAACTAGCAAATATTGAAAGACTCGGTCACATTTTCCCCCAGTAATAATATTGTTTTAATTGTTACATCTTTTAACTATACTACGCCCCAAGAAACCAAATGTCACCCTGGCGGAAAAATACTAATAAGACTGAAGTTGTACAATGTGTGCAAGGTTGTCTACCCGCCAGGGATACTTTTTTTACATTTTTGATCTCATCGTGCAGAATAATATTATGATAACAAAGGGTTCATGGGAAGATTTCAAAAATTCCTTTTTTTTCAGACAGTTTTAACTGCTACAGAAGAATAAAAATTTCAAAACTATTCTTCTTTCTGATTTTTAAGTACTCCCTAGCAGTATTACGCATCTTTTAAAAGTAGTCAATTGAAAACTTAAAAAATAGCGTTAAACACGTTACACAAGGAAATGTAATGGATAAATGTTGCCAAAATATTTTATTATAGTTGTGCAAATCGAAAGTCTTATATTTCCTAAGAAACTTTTGTGTAACGTGCAAAATAAACATGCTTTTACTCAATGTCTACCAAAATTTGAGAAACTATGATTCAAACTTGCTTCTTAACTTAAACCTTTAGTATTCTGTAATAAGGAATTGTAAATATTCTATAGTTGTATTTGTAAATCTACAAGAAGATATTACTGATACTCTTATCAGTACTATGTTTTTAAAAGTGAAATTTTTATTGACTTTGTCCTGACAGCAGACTCTAAGACACTAGAGACACTAGAGACACTAGCCTTAAGTTCCAGACGAGGCGGGCTGACATTCAATCCTAGTCATCCTGATTTCTGTTTTTAGATTTTACCCTAAATTTCTCCAGACAAAAATCTGGGATAGTTTTATAAATATGCAAATTTGCTGTTCTGTTTTGGAGTGTTATGTATCATCGTCTATACGCTGTAAATTTATTTTGTAAATAGATCAGTCATATTTGTAAAAACGTATGGATATTTTTTAGTATATTTATATTATAACACCTGTATCACTTCAAAATAGTGTTCCCAGTTTATAAATATTTGCCCGGATTATTACTCTTGAATTTATGCTTTATGTTATCCACATAACTCAAATAATTAAAGTTATTTGTAAATCGTACCATAGTAACTTTCCAAAATTAACAGCGGCATAATAAGCATAATAAAACAAAATAAGTCAATATGGTTAATTATTCTATTATCATTTCCTGGTTTAAAAAAATGAATGAACGAAACATCAATTAAATATATAATATGCACTAATTTTCGTAAGAAATATTCACTATTATCTTGAAACACGTATTTCATACTATGTCTTGGTACCTGGTTTCCAAATGAATCTTTTGTAAAAATTAAAAATATATTTTCCTTCTGAAATGACTTCACTGTCGACAAACTCTAACTAAAAAAATTAACTTTAAAACTAACTGCGTAATTTAAGTTAATTTTCTGCTTAAGGGGTTAATATAACTGAAAAATCAGTGAATTTCTCTGAGAAACAATATTCGATCTTGTGAAATTCGCAGCAAGAAAAGTAGAAATCCTTGCGAGTCATTGAAATAATTACAAGCAATCACTGATTTAAATTAAAAAATTAAATAAAGAATTTGCTGGTTTTTTTTTTTTTTAATTTGAGTGAGTGCGATTGACACTCCGTGATTCAGCGAACGAACCATTCGACTCATGTGAACCGAGCTTAAGGCGGTAGATTCTAAAAAAATTTGGATTCTAATATTTGGTGTTTTTTGCACTTGATTTTAAATAAATTCATGATATAATCATATATAATTGTTTATCAAAGGCATTCCTTGCTAAAAAGTCATTGCTTAATGGTGTTTATGAACTTCATGTTCAACATTTGTGTTAGTCCTAATAGGTACATACTGAAAGCATATCATCGTGTGGCAAACAGTTATGTAGTGGTCGTCTTGAAGCACTTTACTTCTAGTATATAATTTATATATCAATAAAAAGGTAATTTTTCCAAAACACTGAAAAAACTAAAGTTTTAATGGTTTTAGTAAAACTTTTATTAATTTATTAATGGTATACTAAAAATAAATTGTTTTAAGATGAACTTTACATACGAACGGTTAAATACAAAGCGCCATACCACATGATTGCATGGCTATCTGTACCTGTAACGATTGATATAAATATTTGCCATTGAGTTGATAAAAAAAAACTTTAAGTACAGACATATTTAGTTACATTTTTTATAAAAATATAAATGATTAAACTATGAATTTATTTAAAATAATGTGCAAAACACGAAATATTAGAAGCAAAATAATTAAGAATAGAGGTGCTAGGTGTTTGACTCACTTTGCTGCCAATTTCGAGAAAGCTTATGTTTGATGCGTGTCTCGGTAACAAGTCACTAACTAACCAACTAACTAACTAACCTGTAAAACTGCGGCGTCGGCATGCACGTGCAGAGTTCAGCAAACAGTACATCGATTATTACAAACGCACAAACGCGCAATTTTCTTCGCATCTTTTTATCCGCTTTCACTGCAACACGAATAAATCGCCTTTGCAAAATGACCAGAAATTGGATGCCAATAGCTTTGTTTGGAACATTCCATTGTTAAAATATTTGACCAGAGAGATTGTTGTTTTCAGCCCAGACTGCATTTAGTTAGCCGTTGCTTACAATGATGCTATTTCAGAATAATAATTCTCAAAGAAATAAAAAAAAAGTATAAGAATAGTTCCTTACGTCACATCAGTTTAGAACAAACAACAAACTTGGGCTTTTAAATTTAAATATGCCTCAATAGTAAGTCTCAATATTCGCTGTTTTACTAACCAATATAAAATTAACAATTTCAGAAGGAATGATATGTTATACGTATGGAAATGATACCGTAACTGGGTCAGGATATATAAAATATAAAAATTAATCAAAACAACATAAATGTTTTAAACATTCCCATATCTATAATAATGGACGTGCTCTTAGTGAACAAAGCTACCATTTGTAAGTGTGAATTGTGCTGCCAATAGTAATTTTTCGGCACAAATATAAATTAGAATTTTGAACTCTACTCTTAACAGTAATTTTATATCTTCCTCACCAGCGGGGAATCCCAGCATCAACAAGGGTCACCCACCACTACTGCCTGGATTTTTCATGCACTTGCAGGCCTATATGATCTGTTAGCCCTTGAGGTAATGCGGTGACTGTCCCGGTCCAAGACACAGGGGATTCCTGGGAAACTGGTCCCGTAGAACCAGCCCCTCGGTACCCCACTGGCTTCAGCGCCCCAGATTTTGCATCAATATGTGCACAGACTAGCAATTGCGATTTGTTTTGCATATTGAGCCAAGTCTTTTGGGACCCAACAGCTTGAGTCCCTGCAGTGATGACCTACTCAGTTAAAGTTTTCGAACCTTTGGCCATTGTCTGTAGAGAGGCAATTTACACCCATCCAGATCTCTCTTTCCAACCTCTGAGGATGTCGGGGGACGAGGAATCCCCAGCAGAGATCACTTTGGTAAACATTCTTGGTACCAAGCTGAGGTACTGAGTGAGTTGACTTGGCGCGGAAATGCTATATGTTCGCACCCACGCATCCTTTCTGTGAGTCTGTTGGATTCTGCCATGGTTTTTAGTTTCTAGCAAAGGATCCGACACTTCAAGCTGCAAGCATCTTATCGCAATTATTCAGGCCCACTCCCAACTCACCCACTCACATGAGGATGTTATTCGGCTATTTCCGCTTGCCGAGATTAACATAACTGGACCCCAGTGTGTGCACCACCGGGTATAACTGGGCAAAAACAGTTGTTTAACAGTCCAGCACTTTTTAAGAGACTCAGTACTGGCGCCACCAGTCAGGCACTGGGAACATCCATCCTTAACATCATGAGGACCCCCAACGGAGTGTTAATATGAGGGGAAGGAGCTGAACCTTCGGCTGACTAATCCTGCAGACAGCACCAACCCATTGTACTATCTATTATATCCATCACATGCTGGCCACACCTTCTCTGTACCAACCTCATCAAGAACAGAATAGAATGTGGGTGATAATTCAACCGCATACAGAAGGAGATAAACTTCTTATAATCACAATCGGTAAGTTGTTAGAGCCCCGCATATAACGAGAGGCTGAGGCACCTCATTACAACATCGTCATCACCAAGCAACCCCTAGCTAACTCAGTTAACCAAACAATTGATTGTGTTCTTGACCCTAGGATCCCAATACTCAGATGAGCAGATTATTCAACAAAATGTTGCATTTGTTTTACATGCTCGATTGAACTGGCATGTACTCCTGTGAAGGCAGAATCCACGCAACATTAGAGCCATCGGAAAATGGATACGCCATTTCTTCGTAACATGGAGATGTTTGAGGAGAAATTACAACGAGGGGCCGAGGCTACATATCCCGAAGAATAACACCACCCTATGAGTATGACAAGTTAATTATCCAAGTCTATCACATCTTGGAACCCTCAAAAAACACAGAGGGCCTGTAATCTGGCAGTAGTCAATTTATACCTCTACTAGCTTGTAGCATTGCATAATGAGAATTTGTTATATATATATATATATATATATATATATATATATAAGAATATTGATTAAGAATAACTTTGATATGAAGGATAATAATTTTTTAATATGTAAATAAGTATAATGTTTCAGAGCTGTTTAGAATGTTATGAATTATTTTGGTTAAATTTCATGGAGAGCCTTAAAATACCTTTTTCCTTGAGATACTTAAATAATAATTTGTGGGTTAACTCTAGATCATAATAATAAATTTTGATATTTAAAAATTAATTTCAGGAATTGTTTTGTTTAAACCAGTGTAGACTATAATTTTACAGGACCTTTTTTTCAAACAAAAATTTCTAATACGGTCTGAATTTTACTTTGATTACTGAATTTTGAACATTGTATTTAATGTTGTTGGGTAATTTTAAATTCTATTGGATATTGCTAGTGTAATATTTCGAGAATAGTCTGGAAGGTGCAGAAGAAAGAGCGGACAGGCTCGACACACTGGCGCCAGAAAGTTATTTTTCACCTTGTAAATGCGTGTTTGGAATTTACGCGTCACATGGATGCTCAGCTGTAGCGACCGTCGGGAAGGTTCTCTAGAGGCTACCACTAGCCAGCCAATCAGGGCGAGCCCTGGCGTGGAGTGATGCGCACGTCCGAATTTCCTTATATGGTCATGTTTCTGAATTCTCTTCTCTGATTGGTCAGTATGCCCACGGGGTTGCCTCCCTTGTCTTCACCTTTACAAGGGAAGGTAGTCTCGTCTACCAAGTCACTTGTCGCTCGATCGTCGCCGAATCCGGTTACGTCGTCGGGAAGTCACACAATGGAAAGTCACTAAGGGACAACTTAACGCCTAGGGTCTGGGGCCATGATTATTTTTTTTTTCATAAATACTGTACATTCGGACAATTTAATTTGAAATTTAGGCCCTATGCGTCGGCATCGGCTTGATTTCGCGTGATTCAGGTCCGCGATGGACGGTACCTTGAGCTATGTCAAACTAAAATATGTTAAACTAAAATATATATATATTTTTTTGGCGAGTACCAAGACTTCTCTACCATCAACGGCAAGATGTATGGTGCTGTGGTTTGTATTTGGACCACATCCTATCACATTTCAAAGACCTCGTTAAAATTTGTATAAAAAAAACTGTGCAAGTAACAAAGCTTTCGAACTAAATTCATGTGTAAAATTGTGTACTAATGCCATGTAATGATGAGAAAAAATATTTTTTTGGAAAGAAATAAACAAAGTTATTTTAACAAACTTTTTTATTTCCAAATTAAAATTAAACTGAAAAAAAACGTAGAAGCAACCATAGTAATGAAAAATCCTAAGGAACATTGTCTTTTTAAACGTTTCTCTGTGTGCTTAGCCGGGCCACACATATAACATAAAAAGCTTTCCAGGCTAGTACCATAGCTGTTTCGCTGCTCACTGCGTCCACCCTTCAACAGCGTAGGGATCCATATGGACGTGCTCTAAGCGGTAAAAACCACCATCTGCTAGTGCATGTCCTCACCCTGTGACCTCGGCTGGTACAGAAAACTTCAACGGAGTTTCATAAATCAGGACGGGTCACCTTGCACTACTGCCTAAACATTTTAAGTACCTGCGTGCTTGTATAGTCTGTTAGCCCGTAAACTAATACGGTAACTGCCATAGTCTACGATGAATGATATACCTCGGAAACTAGTCTCGTGGGGCCCGCCCCTCATACACTCCCTTAGCTCCGGTGCCTCAGAACAAACAGCGCGAGCACCTAGTTCAAAGCTTTCGCTTCACTTGATTTACAACGCGCAAGTTCCTATCTCTTGAGGGCCGGCATGTACTCCCCGAGAGGGTTTGTATGCGACGGAGCAAGGCGTGGCCCCAAATGGCGACGGAAACAGATACGCCGTTTCATCGCAGCCCAGAGGCGTCGAGAGGCTGAGGTCACCTATTCCAACATGGGCACTAACACTCCGATGCCGTTCATCAAACTAGTGGCTTCCTCACTGGCAAGTCCCCCAGTGAGGAACCACAGGTGCCTATCCGAGTCTTTAGGAATCTGTAAACCCCCTCCGGATATACCGAATGGTGCCCACAGAAAGCCCATGATCCGACCAGGTTCCTATCCAAACCTTTACTACACTCCAGGCTCGTGCCCGAGCAGATTAATGCTGCTAACGAGTCCAACTGTTTCAGATTGGGTTTCCTAGGGCTTGCTCGTAAAGCTCTGAGAGACCACTTAACTTAACCGTAGCCGACCGCAGCCGACACAATATACTTGCCAACTTGGCAACAACACCATCAGTAAGGTTTGAAATAAAATCAGTAGTATATAATAGTATTTACTAGATCAGGCCTCAGGTGGTGGTGCTTGGTGCCGACCGCCATCTTGGATTGTGACGTCACGGCGGCCATCTTGAATTGTGACGTCACGGCGGCCATCTTGGATAAGCGTAACGTGACACTTTTTTGTGCGTGCAGCCGGCGTAACGGGACACAGCGTAACGGGAAACAGCGTAACGGGACAAGTAGATCATGGCGGCCATTTTGGATCCGCCATCTTGGATCCGCCATTTTGGATGACGTAATTGTGTGTTCTAGAAAATTCCGGTAATGTGTTTTCAGCCATATTGGATGATGACGTCACCGTTGCAATTTTCGTTACGGCCGCCATCTTGAAAATCTTTAATTATTATCCGATTTTAATGAAAAAAATTCCAAAATTCATCAAAAAATTAACTTATTCGAATTCTGATTGATTATATCGATCATCGTCCTCGGTTCGAACCCGGTGAGTGCAAAAAAACTAAAAATGGCGACAGGATCCTTCCTCAATGGTGGATGCAGGCAGACTGACTCCTACCACTTTTTTTTCAAAGCATATAAATCATCATTTAGTATGACGACATGTCCGCCATCTTTTCGCCGTCCGCTGGAGATCACCATCTTATTTTCGTCCGCTAGGGTGTGCTGATACCATGTTAGTATAATTATCTGGTCACCACACCTTACACCTTGACATTGAACATTGACCTTGACCTTGAACTTTGACCTTGACCTTAAAATTTGACCTTGACCTTGAACTTTGACCTTGACCTTGAACTTTGACCTTGACCTTGAAATTTGACCTTGACCTTGAAATTTGACTTAAACCTTGAAATTTGACCTTGACCTTGAAATTTGACCTTGACCTTGAAATTTGACCCTGACCTTGAAATTTGACCTTGACCTTGAAATTAGACTTTATCCTTGAAATTTGACTTTGTCCTTGTCGACCATCATGGATCCGAAATTTTATGTTCAGTACAGGCTACCAGGAGCTACCACCTGCTGGAGTACGCCATCTTGTGTGTGTACTTGTATTATAGAGTACATTTCCATCTGGATAATTTTATTCTAACCCGCTACAGTGCAGTAATCATTTATTACGGAGGTGCCCCCCCGCCATCTTGAAATTCGGCCGCCATCTTGAAATCATGTAATAATGTAGCTAGAAAAGCGGGAAAAATTCCAAAATTCATTAAATAAATCACTCATTAACTTACATATCGATTCGATCCGCTCCAGTCCTTGGTTCGATCCTCGATCGATGCAATAATGTTTAATTTTATGAAAAAAATAATAATTCCAATAAACCATGTTCAACATTCTTAAAGAGACTTTAAATCATCTACTACCATCATCCTATCAGATATCAAGACCACCATATTGGAAATTCGTAATTGTAATGCTAGAGATTCGGGAAAAAGTTAAAAATTCATTAAATAAATTTGTAATCCATATAATGATTGATTGGATCGACTAATGTCCTTAGGTCGATACCTGGACGATACAAAACAACTTTAATATTTTAAAAAAAGTACCACTAAAGTGGCAGGTTTGAGAAAATAAAATACACCACAAGTTCCTTTAAAAAAACTTTTATTACATACATACTACACTACTACATGTACAAAAAAATACACAGACAAATTACTAAAGCCTTTTGGATTCCTCGATTCAAACAGTCTTCTTATTGTACGGACTAAGCCTTTTACATGACTTTAAATGTCTATCCGATCCGGTCATCACCGCAGCCAGAGACGGACTGAAGTTCATATCACTTATATAGTCTCATTAGCCGGTAAAACACATGAGTCAAATCAATAACCATGTTCATTATAGGTCTCGGAGCATTTTTTATAATGACGTGAAATTAGTTTATTGCACTTATTGCACTGAAATTGTATTCTTTGAACATTATTAGAACAACCGCTTCTTTCATGTCTGCGAGCATTTGAGGTGATAGTAAATGATGCACCACAGTATTTGCACTGATGCGAAGTACGCTCTTCATTAATTGAAGTATTCAATGCTGATGAAACTTCAGCTGATGGTGGAACAGCACATGTCGAAGTCTCCTTTAGTGTTGTCAGAGGCGTTGCCAACGGGATCTGCTCCAACATCGTCGGCGCTGACGTCATGGTTCCCGTAGTCGATTCTACATCCTCCATCGAGTTCGACGTTAAAGTCGGTAAAGATGCCATCGAAGTCTCAAGAACAGGCAATTACACGACTTATGCACCAGAAGAAACAAACTAGGTGATCCGTACACCGACGACGTCAGTAACAAACTAAGCATCCTGTTGTCTAGAGCTCGCTTATATATACATGCACCGTATGGAACAATACGCTAGTCAAATCAAGAACCATTTACAATAATACTAGAGTCAAAACAACATTAAAAATAGAAGGACCATCAACGAAAAGGCAGCACATTTGGAAGCACCGACAACGAAAAGGCAGCACATTTGGAAGCACCGACAACGAAAAGGCAGCACATTTGGAAGCACCGACAACGAAATGGCAGCACATTTGGAAGCACCGACAACGTAAAGGCAGCACATTTGGAAGCACCGACAACGTAAAGGCAGCACATTTGGAAGCACCGACAATGAAAAGGCAGCACATTTGGAAGCACCGACAACGTAAAGGCAGCACATTTGGAAGCACCGACAACGAAAAGGCAGCACATTTGGAAGCACCGACAACAAAAGGCAGCACATTTGGAAGCACCGACTACGAAAAGGCAGCACATTTGGAAGCACCGACAACGAAAAGGCAGCACATTTGGAAGCACCGACAACGAAAAGGCAGCACATTTGGAAGCACCGACAACGTAAAGGCAGCACATTTGGAAGCACCGACTACGAAAAGGCAAAACATTTGGAAGCTCCGACAACGAAAAGGAAGCACATTTGGAAGCACCGACAACGTAAAGGCAGCACATTTGGAAGCACCGACAAAGAAAAGGCAGCACATTTGGAAGCACCGACAACGAAAAGGCAGCACATTTGGAAGCACCGACAACGAAAAGGCAGCACATTTGGAAGCACCGCCAACGAAAAGGCAGCACATTTTGGATGCATCATCGAATAAGGAAGCACATATTTGGAAGCTCCATCAACTAAAAAAGGCAAAAAGGAAGCACAAGTTACGAGATATAAGTCTTAGTAAGAAATCATAATACAAGAAATAAAAACATTACATTATTATAATTTAAATTATTTATTTTATTGCTTTACATTATACAAATGCAAGTAAAACAAGTCAATATTGTATGTAGCCAGCATTCCTCAGTTCCTTGAGTATGAAGGATATTTCTTTGATGCACGAATAGTTTCCTGCACAAAGCGAACGATGTAGAAGTCTTAGCCGGTCAACCAATATGTTTGGATCTTTCTATGATGTGTAATCATTCTCTTCTACCACCATCTTCCTTGCACCTTTATAATAAATATTATGATCTCTGGTGTCTTCCGTTTTACCACCAACCTTAGGGTAACTTTCATGTTTGAGACGGTGATCATCACAAGCTTGATCAGATTTATTTAATATATCACGTCGTTTCCATCGTTTCGGTCTCAGGACACCGCCACATTCTTCGATCTTGGCAGCTTTAAGTGCTTCATCATAGTCTATGTCTTTGTCAACAGCCTCAGAGTCACTGTAACAATCACCGTAGAAGGAATCGTCTTCACCCAATTTACCGTAATAATTCGATGTTGATGATGTTGAAGTGTCTTCATCGTCTTCATGCTTCCTTTTTAGGAGTCCATCATTTTTACAAAGTAGGAAAGATCTACTTGAATTCGGCTGGAATATATTCTCACTTTTCACGTTAAGGATTCTTCCATTGTCTTCATTCTTCCGTAAATCATCAACCTTCTTCAATTTAAGTTCTTTGTCGAGATCGGAAGAGCCAAGAAAATTATTGTCGTAATGCAGATCACTCTTCCTTAGGCTAGTAGATTCATCGTTGTCCTCTAGCTTGTACGCGGGCTTGGCGCTACAAGTTCTGCCATGTCTTTTTAGGCTCTCTCTCCGCGTAAACGACTTGCTACATCGAACACAACTTATCATATTGCGCAGTGGATTTTTAACACAGTCATTCTTCTCGTGTTGTCTTTTATTCTTTCTCAAGATAAACTCTTTACTGCAAAACTTACACCTATGTTCTTTCGATACAGCGTCAGATCCCAAATCGGAATTCATATTAGTTACTGAGACTAATGCTAGATACCAATTGAATGTTTTAAATTAGATTCAATACTTAAATAGAAATTTTTTCATATTTCATCAGCGAGAATTAATATATCTCATGCAAAAGTACTTTATGCATGTAGTTCTGCTTTTCAACAACAGATGACGCCACATGTTGCTTGCAGGTAAATAATATTTAGTTATTTTATGCGGGATGCGGGATGCTCACTAACGATCGCAAAAGAAGGATGGCTTCGTTAGACTCCAAGGAAAAGGAAGTTCGTCTTGCATGTTGGTGCTCCACAGATGTCTCATGGCGTAATATTAATTTGACTGAGTAATGATATTTGTTAATTCCACCTGATAAAAATATTGCAAGTTTTGATTTAGTAGCAGAAATTATCGAATTAAATGTAACTCCAAATCAAATGTCATGTCTCATTAGAACAAAAAAAATCCATGCAGAGAGCGGTTTCTCAGAATAGTCAGAAACACTTGAAGAAACCACAAGAATGATTGCAAGAACACGGGAAAAACCATCAAAATATTGTCAAGAATAATCAGGAGCACACTGAGAAAACCACTATAATATTAACAATAATAATCGGAAGCACACGGAGAAAACCATCATAATATTGACCAGATTAATCGGAAGCACACAGAGAAAACCACCACATGTTTTCTTTGATATCATAAAATGACAAGAAAAATATTTAAAAATAAAAAAAAATTAATAAAAAATTAAAAAAAAAATGCATAAATTTCTGGCTTGTAATTTTATGATATCAAAACAACATGTGGTGGTTTTCTCTGTGTGCTTCCGATTAATCTGGTCAATATTATGATGGTTTTCTCCGTGTGCTTCCGATTATTATTGTTAATATTATAGTGGTTTTCTCAGTGTGCTCCTGATTATTCTTGACAATATTTTGATGGTTTTTCCCGTGTTCTTGCAATCATTCTTGTGGTTTCTTCAAGTGTTTCTGACTATTCTGAGAAACCGCTCTCTGCATGGATTTTTTTTGTTCTAATGAGACATGACATTTGATTTGGAGTTACATTTAATTCGATAATTTCTGCTACTAAATCAAAACTTGCAATATTTTTATCAGGTGGAATTAACAAATATCATTACTCAGTCAAATTAATATTACGCCATGAGACATATGTGGAGCACCAACATGCAAGACGAACTTCCTTTTCCTTGGAGTCTAACGAAGCCATCCTTCTTTTGCGATCGTTAGTGAGCATCCCGCATCCCGCATAAAATAACTAAATATTATTTACCTGCAAGCAACATGTGGCGTCATCTGTTGTTGAAAAGCAGAACTACATGCATAAAGTACTTTTGCATGAGATATATTAATTCTCGCTGATGAAATATGAAAAAATTTCTATTTAAGTATTGAATCTAATTTAAAACATTCAATTGGTATCTGGCATTAGTCTCAGTAACTAATATGAATTCCGATTTGGGATCTGACGCTGTATCTAAAGAACATAGGTGTAAGTTTTGCAGTAAAGAGTTTATCTTGAGAAAGAATAAAAGACAACACGAGAAGAATGACTGTGTTAAAAATCCACTGCGCAATATGATAAGTTGTGTTCGATGTAGCAAGTCGTTTACGCGGAGAGAGAGCCTAAAAAGACATGGCAGAACTTGTAGCGCCAAGCCCGCGTACAAGCTAGAGGACAACGATGAATCTACTAGCCTAAGGAAGAGTGATCTGCATTACGACAATAATTTTCTTGGCTCTTCCGATCTCGACAAAGAACTTAAATTGAAGAAGGTTGATGATTTACGGAAGAATGAAGACAATGGAAGAATCCTTAACGTGAAAAGTGAGAATATATTCCAGCCGAATTCAAGTAGATCTTTCCTACTTTGTAAAAATGATGGACTCCTAAAAAGGAAGCATGAAGACGATGAAGACACTTCAACATCATCAACATCGAATTATTACGGTAAATTGGGTGAAGACGATTCCTTCTACGGTGATTGTTACAGTGACTCTGAGGCTGTTGACAAAGACATAGACTATGATGAAGCACCTAAAGCTGCCAAGATCGAAGAATGTGGCGGTGTCCTGAGACCGAAACGATGGAAACGACGTGATATATTAAATAAATCTGATCAAGCTTGTGATGATCACCGTCTCAAACATGAAAGTTACCCTGAGGTTGGTGGTAAAACGGAAGACACCAGAGATCATAATATTTATTATAAAGGTGCAAGGAAGATGGTGGTAGAAGAGAATGATTACACATCATGGAAAGATCCAAACATATTGGTTGACCGGCTAAGACTTCTACATCGTTCGCTTTGTGCAGGAAACTATTCGTGCATCAAAGAAATATCCTTCATACTCAAGGAACTGAGGAATGCTGGCTACATACAATATTGACTTGTTTTACTTGCATTTGTATAATGTAAAGCAATAAAATAAATAATTTAAATTATAAGAATGTAATGTTTTTATTTCTTGTATTATGATTTCTTACTAAGACTTAGATCTCGTAACTTGTGCTTCCTTTTTGCCTTTTTTAGTTGATGGAGCTTCCAAATATGTGCTTCCTTATTCGATGATGCATCCAAAATGTGCTGCCTTTTCGTTGGCGGTGCTTCCAAATGTGCTGCTTTTTTGTTGTCGGTGCTTCCAAATGTGCTGCCTTTTCGTTGTCGGTGCTTCCAAATGTGCTGCCTTTTCGTTGTCGGTGCTTCCAAATGTGCTGCCTTTACGTTGTCGGTGCTTCCAAATGTGCTTCCTTTTCGTTGTCGGTGCTTCCAAATGTTCTGCCTTTTCGTAGTCGGTGCTTCCAAATGTGCTGCCTTTTCGTTGTCGGTGCTTCCAAATGTGCTGACTTTTCGTTGTCGGTGCTTCCAAATGTGCTGCCTTTTCGTTATCGGTGCTTCCAAATGTGCTGCCTTTTCGTAGTCGGTGCTTCCAAATGTGCTGCCTTTTCGTTGTCGGTGCTTCCAAATGTGCTGCCTTTTCGTTGTCGGTGCTTCCAAATGTGCTTCCTTTACGTTGTCGGTGCTTCCAAATGTGCTGCCTTTTCGTTGTCGGTGCTTCCAAATGTGCTGCCTTTAAATTGTCGGTGCTTCCAAATGTGCTGCCTTTACGTTGTCGGTGCTTCCAAATGTGCTGCCTTTTCGTTGTCGGTGCTTCCAAATGTGCTGCCTTTTCGTTGTCGGTGCTTCCAAATGTGCTGCCTTTTCGTTGTCGGTGCTTCCAAATGTGCTGCCTTTTCGTTGTCGTTGCTTCCAAATGTGCTGCCTTTACGTTGTCGGTGCTTCCAAATGTGCTGCCTTTACGTTGTCGGTGCTTCCAAATGTGCTGCCATTTCGTTGTCGGTGCTTCCAAATGTGCTGCCTTTTCGTTGTCGGTGCTTCCAAATGTGCTGCCTTTTCGTTGTCGGTGCTTCCAAATGTGCTGCCTTTTCGTTGATGGTCCTTCTATTTTTAATGTTGTTTTGACTCTAGTATTATTGTAAATGGTTCTTGATTTGACTAGCGTATTGTTCCATACGGTGCATGTATATATAAGCGAGCTCTAGACAACAGGATGCTTAGTTTGTTACTGACGTCGTCGGTGTACGGATCACCTAGTTTGTTTCTTCTGGTGCATAAGTCGTGTAATTGCCTGTTCTTGAGACTTCGATGGCATCTTTACCGACTTTAACGTCGAACTCGATGGAGGATGTAGATCGACTACGGGAACCATGACGTCAGCGCCGACGATGTTGGAGCAGATCCCGTTGGCAACGCCTCTGACAACACTAAAGGAGACTTCGACATGTGCTGTTCCACTATCAGCTGAAGTTTCATCAGCATTGAATACTTCAATTAATGAAGAGCGTACTTCGCATCAGTGCAAATACTGTGGTGCATCATTTACTATCACCTCAAATGCTCGCAGACATGAAAGAAGCGGTTGTTCTAATAATGTTCAAAGAATACAATTTCAGTGCAATAAGTGCAATAAACTAATTTCACGTCATTATAAAAAATGCTCCGAGACCTATAATGAACATGGTTATTGATTTGACTCATGTGTTGTACCGGCTAATGAGACTATATAAGTGATATGAACTTCAGTCCGTCTCTGGCTGCGGTGATGACCGGATCGGATAGACATTTAAAGTCATGTAAAAGGCTTAGTCCGTACAATAAGAAGACTGTTTGAATCGAGGAATCCAAAAGGCTTTAGTAATTTGTCTGTGTATTTTTTTGTACATGTAGTAGTGTAGTATGTATGTAATAAAAGTTTTTTTAAAGGAACTTGTGGTGTATTTTATTTTCTCAAACCTGCCACTTTAGTGGTACTTTTTTTAAAATATTAAAGTTGTTTTGTATCGTCCAGGTATCGAACCAAGGACATTAGTTGATCCAATCAATCATTATATGGATTACAAATTTATTTAATGAATTTTTAACTTTTTCCCGAATCTCTAGCATTACAATTACGAATTTCCAATATGGTGGTCTTGCTGTCTGATAGGATGATGGTAGTAGATGATTTAAAGTCTCTTTAAGAATGTTGAACATGGTTTATTGGAATTATTATTTTTTTCATAAAATTAAACATTATTGCATCGATCGAGGATCGAACCAAGGACTGGAGCGGATCGAATCGATATGTAAGTTAATGAGTGATTTATTTAATGAATTTTGGAATTTTTCCCGCTTTTCTAGCTACATTATTACATGATTTCAAGATGGCGGCCGAATTTCAAGATGGCGGGGGGGCACCTCCGTAATAAATGATTACTGCACTGTAGCGGGTTAGAATAAAATTATCCAGATGGAAATGTACTCTATAATACAAGTACACACACAAGATGGCGTACTCCAGCAGGTGGTAGCTCCTGGTAGCCTGTACTGAACATAAAATTTCGGATCCATGATGGTCGACAAGGACAAAGTCAAATTTCAAGGACAAAGTCTAATTTCAAGGTCAAAGTCAAATTTCAAGGTCAGGGTCAAATTTCAAGGTCAAGTCAAATTTCAAGGTCAAGGTCAAGGTCAAATTTCAAGGTTTAGGTCAAATTTCAAGGTCAAGGTCAAATTTCAAGGTCAAGGTCAAATTTCAAGGTCAATGTCAAATTTCAAGGTCAAGGTCAAAGTTGAAGGTCAAGGTCAAAGTTCAAGGTCAAGGTTAAATTTTAAGGTCAAGGTCAAAGTTCAAGGTCAAGGTCAATGTCAAGGTGTAAGGTGTGTTGACCAGATAATTATACTAACATGGTATCAGCACACTCTAGCGGACGAAAATAAGATGGTGATCTCCAGCGGACGGAGAAAAGATGGCGGACATGTCGTCATACTAGGTGATGATTTATATGCTTTGAAAAAAAAGTGGTAGGAGTCAGTCTGCCTGCATCCACCATTGAGGAAGGATCCTGTCGCCATTTTTAGTTTTTTTGCACTCACCGGGTTCGAACCGAGGACGATGATCGATATAATCAATCAGAATTCGAATAAGTTAATTTTTTGATGAATTTTGGAATTTTTTTCATTAAAATCGGATAATAATTAAAGATTTTCAAGATGGCGGCCGTAACGAAAATTGCAACGGTGACGTCATCATCCAATATGGCTGAAAACACATCACCGGAATTTTCTAGAACACACAATTACGTCATCCTAAATGGCGGATCCAAGATGGCGGATCCAAAATGGCCGCCGTGATCTACTTGTCCCGTTACGCTGTTTCCCGTTACGCTGTGTCCCGTTACGCCGGCTGCACGCACGAAAAAGTGTCACGTTATGCTTATCCAAGATGGCCGCCGTGATGTCACAATTCAAGATGGCCGCCGTGACGTCACAATCCAAGATGGCGGTCGGCACCAAGCACCACCGCCTGAGGCCTGATCTAGTAAATACTATTATATACTACTAAAATCAAAATTTTTGCGTAAATCATACGCGATGTTCCAAACAATGTTATTTAAACACGGACCATAAATAAAGCAACATTCTTAACACATCAATTGTTTAATGGATGCATATCTGTAAAAATATACTTAATAACTGAAGAACTAATTAAAGTATACTTTAAAAAACAAAACCTAAGAAAACAAGGGCTAATCGATTCAAATATAGGTGAATTTACCAAGAGATATGATACTTTAATTTTGATTACAATTAATATTATTTAAAAAACGTCACATGCATGTACACAAGTTCAACCAAAAAAAAGTATGTGGAGTCTATATTGTTCAAATCTATATTAATATTCTTACGTCACGGCTTATCCATAAATAAAATAAAAATGCGAAAATACTTCTTGAGAACTCTATAGACATTCTTATATTTACCCTGCAAACAGCGTTTCTAAATTCTTACTGGTTTTTGAGAAATTGCCGTTTATTGCTTCCCGATGCCATTTATTTGAATATAGCAGGCCTTTTTTTTTTGGATCCGCAAGTATACTTTTTTTCTGTCTGAAGTCAGAAATATTTTCGGGAACAAATTATCAGTGTGATCTGCTAAACTAATCGAACTGTTATGTTCTATTAAAAAAACTGGTGAAATAGCATTACACTTGAATCACAACCGTGGTACTGGTATGGCTCGTAGAAAATAAACTGTTGATTTTTTTCTCGGCTGATTTGACATTACTAACGTGTTTCAAACACTTCACGTTTAAAGAAACATCATTCTTCCCGTCATGTAAAACATTTAAATCACAATGGCGATATCAGCTATATCCTGATGAGCTAGTTAGCATATATTTTTGGTTGATCTTTCTTTTATGTTCTTTAGCAAATTTGTTTCCACGCTATTTATAATTCTAAATCAAATGCACGAATAATTCTTATAGTACTTTGATGTGACATAGTTTCGGACAGTAAGCTTAGGTTATTTTACAAGGGTATTTTTATTTAGATTTATTTCACGCTTTTAAAAGTAAAAGTGGAATCTTAAAAAACTGTTAAAAACAGCAAATAAGGTAAATTAATTTACTATAAATAAGTGAAATTTCACTGATATTTAGTAGTTTAAAACAGCTTCTTATTTGGAAATGATATTTTGAGAATGTTAGCTACACATATGTGAGCACTGTAAAATAAACGGAAATCTATAAAGCTAGAATATGTTTTAAAATAATGCCTCTTTCAAGTCATTTATCAGGCCCAGGATGTCTCTAAACATATGAATGGGTGGCGTAAAGATCCTTTCTTTGGCATTATCTGAATGTTAACCAGGATGCGCATGTTTTTTGTTACCTAAAGAAAATAAATGATTATTATTTGTAAGACATTTAGAACATTTAGATTTGAGATCACGAAGAAATTATCCTTTTTGGCATGCATTAGTCCCCTATTCGACTCATAGATCACAGCGGAAATTAAGTTCTACAGAATCATTATATCAATCGGTTTAGCATCGAAGCTGTCGTTATGTTCCTTTTGAATTGTTGTACATTGTACGCTGATGTTCTAATGCTCACCGTAACCATTCTGTTGACGAATGGCTAATGTGACCCAAAATTGCTTCTTTTGAATGTATGCTTGTCAGTGGTACTATTACCACTCACCCATGGGAAACAAGATAACATTTGAATTTTGGTCTAGGAAATGGTCTAAAAACATTTGTCATTATGGGGTGATAGAAACACGGTCATTGGTTTATCGCAAAAATTACTCTTTATTCTGAAGGTGTTGTGACAATATCAGCTTCCAAAGGAGGAAACGTTTCATACAGCTCTTCTTTCAAAGGAACTTGTTGTGGAGGAAACGGTGGTAGTTGTAGCTTGTAGTAGGTAAAGGTACCAGAACTCTTGGTTCTCATGTGTGGTGAAACCACTTGCAGCTTTTCGGAAGAATGAGTCTCATTAACATCTTCCCTCGGAAATGATGTTGATGATTGCAGCGGTTCGCAAACACGCACGCGAACAAAGACCTCTTTCTTCGCAGACAATGTCGATACATGTAGGTATTCAGAAGGATACTTCTCAAAGGCCTCATCCTGCAGAGATGATGATGACTCATGCAGCTGCTCTGGAGGATATGTTTCGTAGACCTCTTCCTTCAAAGGGAATGGAAACTCTTGCAGCTGCTCGGGAGGATAAGCATTAAAAGTCTCTTCCCATGGAGATAATGGTGCTTCATGCAGCTTGGGAGGATGTGTATCATAGACATCTTCCATCGAAGATGGTGGTGAATCTTGTAGCTGCTCGGGAGGATAAGCATCAAGAGCCCTTTCCCTCGAAGATGATGTTGATGCTTGGAGCTGTTCAATAGGATAAGTCTCGCAGACCTCTTCCCTTAAAGGTGATGGTGAATATTGCAGCTGCTCAGTAGGATAATTTTCTAAGGCCTCTTTCCTCAAAGATGATGGTGAATTTTGCAGCTACTCTGTAGGATAATTTTCTAAGGCCTCTTCTCTTGGCGATGATAGTGACTCACGCAGCTGCTCGGGGAGATAGGTCTCACATACCTCTTTCCTCGGAAACGATATGTCGACTACCAGTTTTTCAGGAGAATAATTATCAACGGTCTCTTCCCTTTGAGAAAATGGCGATTCTTGTCGGTGTTCGGGAGGGTAAGCTTTAAACACCTCCCCCACTTCTCTCAGATAGGTAAGATGGATATTTCGTCGTTGAGTGATGACATGGAGCCAATAGGGCGTAATAGAAGCTAAAACGCACTTCGTCCTTGCAGTAACCTAAGGCCAGAGAGGCTGGCTGTCAGAACTGCTGAAAAGGTTGATTTCTTAAAGCTGATTTTCTGAAACACACATACATAAATTGCACTATGAATACAAAACTGTTACTGAAATTATACATTATAATGGGCTTTACTTAGTTGAGAAAAACCGATAACTGATTCGTGAGTCACGAAAAGCTAGCAGTAAGTTTATGCCTCAGGTTTGTGATAGTTTTAGTGTGAATCAATAAAATGCTCTTGAATTTATTCTGATGGCTACAATCACTATTTTCCTGTTATATCTGTAATTTAATAACATTGATGTGTGTAATAACAAACTAAATGGGGATATAATTTAACTTAACGCCTAAAACATATATATTCTTCTACTTATCACTTGTTTTAGATTCGACCCGTAAACCAAGCTACAGCACTAGACACAGCAGTGTCTTGACTTGGTAAACAAAGCATATTAAAATATTAAATAACATTCGAACCATTGTTTTTATAGTCATGTCACTTCAAGCATTATCACAAGTAAAAATAATAATTGGCTTTACATCCGGAAAATAAGCTGAGTGGACCACAATGAATACCATTTAAGTTACGTTTTAGTGCGTGAAATTTACCTGACTAGAATTACTTCAGTGTGACAAGCATAAGCAAAACAATGTCACCTGATACTGCTTGCAAGTGATGAGTTAGTATGATATATCGCGAAAATGATTAAAGACAGCTTAGTTTTACAGAAATCTTACGGGCCAAGTAATTTGACAAAATTTCTGTAGCTTCTTCTTAATCCCCGGGTTGGAATAATTTTTTAACAGAGTGCCTTTTTTTCAAATTCGTAACGTTCTATCAAAAGTAGTACCGAGGAAAGAGTAACTAAGGTAAAAAAATAGACTCGCTTTCTGGAGTAATCGGTTTTAAATACTAAAACATAAATTCTAATTTAGATTTTACAAGTTTTCCTAAAATCACTCGAAACAAATCCTAGAATTGTTTTTTTTACTATAGGCCAATGCCGATTACTTTCCCCTCCTTCCCTGACTTGCATTGTGTTTGTCTGCTTGCAATGACCACTTTGTTGACGAGGGAAGAACCAAAATAACCAAAATAAATGTAAACACAACTGTCAATTGTACAGGTACTGATTTTCATTGGCCCAGTCATTAGCAGAAAGACTATAAATACTAGTAGTTTTTACAAAATAAACTTTGTTAACATGAACCAGTATTCTGAAATCAACCACGCAGTAAAACTAACATGTGGAATACCACTTTCTCTACGTACTAACAAAAAAGAAATAACGCAGCTCTGTTTGGCGCCTTGCGGCAGACGATAATTAATGATTATCGCTTCCGCGCGCAGTTATCCGACTAACTTAGGATCCAAAACCAGGGTATGAAAGGCTAAGGATAGTGAGACCTGGATGACAACATAATAGAGCTGCCAAATTTGATCTTTTGGAGGTCTGACGTGGATTGCGTTAGTGATAAACAAGTGGTGTTATCATCTTCAGTTCCCATGCTTTGCTAAAAATATTCCTGGTTGGTATTTCTGGCTGTATTCCTCGTTACACCAAACTCACTTCGAGAATATGGAAGTGTAGCGATCAGATATTTCAAGTACTCTCACTGACAAAAAAAAAACTTTGTTTGATATAAACAGTCGAATTTACGAAACAGTTTGTTGGGTCAAGTATATATTCCCTTCTAAAAATTACAACAAAACTAGAATTATTTCGTACACTTTGGCTATGTTAAAAGTGAAGAGTTCACCAACGTTTCGATTGATATTTCAGCACTCATCATCAGGGTAAATGTCTCCTGAGACTCCTCGCCAATAATATTTTATTTAAGAGTACAAACTTTTCATACAGTTTAGAGGAATCGGATCTAGGTTCATCGAAAGTGCAAATGTGGGGCACATTGTCGTTAGCCGACAATATCTTCTTAATATTCTCCAACCACAGCGTCCAAAGGATATTAATCATTCCATTCTACATCCAGGGATGTCAGGCAACTGTTGGTTCTTTTTTGATAAGCTTTTATTAGCTTCATACGTATGTATGTTAGTATGTAACGGAAACTTTGAACATGATTTTGTCCTTCTTCAAAACTTCGGATTAACTTGAAATTTGGCATACTTATCAAGGACCGATGACAATTCTATATTTTGAACAGTTAGACCCGTTATCCTTACTAGGATGATCAGGATTAGCGATTTTTTTCTTAAACTGGTAGTGTCTTTGCGCCAAGACCAAGAAGGGACACACCCAGGTGTGCCGATCAACTATTTCTCGGATAAGTTACCGACATAGATTAAGATGAAATTTTCGGAGAGGGTACCTGAGAACCATCTATCTCATCCAAGGGAGGCAGCAGGCGCCCAAATTGCTCATTTCTCGGATAAGTTACCTAGGCCCTACTTAGACTTATACATGAATGACTTCCCGATTTTATTTAAAATCATTGATTTTTATATCAGGATATTGAAAATATTGTGTACTATAGTTCTTCAACACGCTATATCGAATATATATTTAAAAAGCAGCAAATATTTGCTCAAACCCACTTTAATAGTAAATTGATGTAATAAAGAAAAGCAACAAAAAATGTTAAAATAAATAATAGTTAAAAAAAAAACTAAAAAGTACGATTTTATAGAAAATCCAACTAAAAAATGAAAAATAACAATAGCATAAAAAATAAAATATTTTCTTTTATAGAATATCCCACCAAAAAACAGAAAATCTATTTTAATAAATTTGAGTTAAGAATAGTGTAAATAAGAAAAATATCTTATTTATAGCAAAAAAACGTAGGGTGCTATGTAAGATATTATCAAATAGTAATTCTTCTACTCATATCTGTCAATAAAATATTTATAACTAATGACACCATGCACCCCATGATTTTTTTGCAATAAAATTATTTTTTTTATTTACACTATTCTTAACACAAATTTATTAAAATTTATTTTATTTTTTTTTTTAGTTGGTTTTAAATGAAAGCGTATATTTTAGTTTGTTAAATCTATTATGATTAACTCCTAAGTACATTGAGAATGTTTACCTTGCCATTGGTTTCATCCTCGTGATATTTATAGTTATTATTATACTCACCCGTAACTCCTGGGTATACTGTGTGTTGTCACTGTCAGCATCGGAAGGAGCGAAGGCATCAAGGATAGTAAACGCTTCCAAATCAGGCTTCGGAGGTGAAAGCACCTCTTGATCCTGGTCGCATGTGGCCTTTACTTCCGTCTCTTCTATGTGACGGCTAGGAGACTGGTAATCAGCGAATAACCCCTTAACGCATTCCACTTGAGGAGCCGTTGAATACAAGAGCATTTGGTGGTGGCAGGTCACCAGTTGTGCGTCACCAGGTGTTGATGCACTCTGCATCTGTTCACGAGTCGACGCAAGCAACATCTCTTCCATCGGAGAAACAGGTGAGAACTGGTGTTGTTGTTGGGAAGATGCTAGTGGCCCATCACGCAGCAGGGCACTGCTAGAAGACGGCACGCCCTGAGGAACTGAGCTGTGCAACTGGTGGTCGGCGGGTATGATCACGACCTCCTCCAGGCCATGGTCGGGCCGACTGGCGCAGCGCGCTGTGGCGGGGCAGCCCCGGCCTGCGCAGGAGGCCAGCATGCGCCACAACTGGCGCAGCAGCCATAGCACGGTGACCAGCAGAGGGAGGCTGACCAAACCAACCAGCACGTACACCATCTGCAACAGAAGACACGCTTCATCAACACCACTGACTCAGGTCTTAATGACCTGGTTAACGTAGTGGGAAAACATTGCCGGTGAGCACATCTTATTTTGTGCCACACCAATGTGTGAACTAAAGTAACAAAAGGAAATAGGGAAAAAAACTTTTCTGGACTAATGCAAAATATTCATTTGGAAACCAGAAATACTTTGTAATGCTACAAAAAATGTATTGCAACCATGTTCAACACATGACTATGGTTATTTTTGCATACATGAAATACATTTTTTTCTAGATAATCTATCTAACTATAATAAAACAGTAGTTTTTTTATGTGTGTCTGGCTGGTTGTACGCGGTGTTCTACGAAATTACTGTACGAATTTCAATGGGGTTTTCGAGTTAACTTGAGCGTAGCAGTGAAAGAAATATAAGCTTTATTTCATCAAAATCGGCTTAAGGAAAGAAAAGAAATCTTAATATTATGACATACAATATAATCATTATAAGAAACCATTAAGTTTTGCTATTGTAAGGAACTAAGTAGAGAGTAAGAAAAAATAAAATCCTGACAGTTTGTAGTGTCGCCATTATTGTTTCAATTTATCAATACCCTTTTTGCAGAAAATCATGTTTCATAGACACATAAATAGTGAGTGTGTGTCATTTCTCTATGTCCACGAGGTCTCGCCGTGTCAATTTTCTCCATGGGGCGAACCCGTCCGCTTTATTAAATAAACAGCTTTTATCGTTGAATGATTTCATGATTTATTTCTGCTCTCATAAAAAAGTTAGTTTTATAGACATTCAATAGGTGTCTCTCTCACTGAAAATCAATCTATGAATCATTACAAATTTATTTCCTTTATTCATATCAGGATCTTTGTTTGTTGTGGTTGCGTGTTTTTCTGGTAATTGTTACAATATGTAAGGTTGTGTGTTGGTTGCAAGTTTGTGTTTTATTATTGTGTGAGTTTTCGGGTTGGTTTCCATCTCTTCAAGATGCCAGCAAAGATAACAAATAATAGCTGAAAGGAATGAGTATGTGAAGTAGGTTTCATTGTTTAATATTCACCAATGTTACACATTATCTTTTTTCCAATTGGATACAACCAAAACATTATGTTTAAGTGTTTTATCTTTTGTTTTAAAACTTGAAATCTGCATAGCTGCCGAGTACATGTTGAGAATAACTTCATACGCCTCCTACAACACAATTCAGACAAGGAAATTGATACGAATGACGAAAGAGCAATCATTAGTTGCCTTTGTTCCATTCAAGATATTGTGTTTTCGATTGGGGGCAACTCCGTAGTGAATATGGCCTTCCTGTTCCCTAAATTCTACCCGATCAACCACGCCTCAATCGCGAATATGTTGCTGAGACTAGCTTCAATACTGCAGCATTGACCACCACAGTAAATGACCAGTGTGGTCGTTTCAATCTAGAACAAATTGATATATTTCAAACAGTCATACGAAGCGTACTTCATAATGAAGGGAAGCTATTTTTCTTGGACGGCCCCGGTGGTACTGGAAAAACCTTCGTGACGACAGCAATTCTCGCTGAGATCAGGCGACAAGGTAAGATTGCTCTGGCAGTGGCTTCATCAGGAATTGCAGCTACTTTACTCCCTGGTGGAAAAACAGCTCATGCTATGTTAAAAATTCCAATCGAATTAGACACAAATGAATCACCAACATGTTCGATAACAAGAAATTGTGATATGGCAAAAGTGTTACAAGATTGCTCGCTAATTGTTTGGGATGAATGCACGATGGCGAAAAAAAACAGTTGAAGCTGCGGACAGGACACTACGGGACATTAGGCGCGATGAAAGGCCAATGGGGAATGTCACACTACTCTCTTCTGGAGATTTTCAGCAAACTCTACCAGTTGTAAGTCGAGGGACTAGAGCCGATGAAATCAAAGCATCACTGAAGAATTCTTACCTCTGGCCTCGAATAAAAAAACTGCAATTAACAATTAACATGAGAGCACAGCTGGGTGGTAATTTTCATGCGCAAGAATTTTCTGGTGTTCTACTAAAAGTTGGAGGAGGTGCCCTCCCTTAGCAACACGGTCAGGTGACGCTTCCAGAAATACTTGGCAGAGTCGTATCTTCAGAAGACGAACTCATACGTTCGGTATTCGGGGATATGTCAAACATACAACATCAGGAACATACGTGGTTATGTGAACGTGCCATATTTACTCCAAGAAATAACCAAGCTGCTGCAATCAATGAAAAAATTTTAAACGAATTGAATGGGGCTGATTTGGTTTACACATCGTTTAACATCGTCCTTAATCAGGACGATGCCAGTAATTATCCAGTTGAGTTTTTGAGTTCTCTCACTGCAAGTGGTCTTCCTGATCACAAAATTGTTCTCAAAGTCGGTGTTCCAATAATGCTTCTGAGGAACCTTACTCCCCCAAAATTGTGCAATGGAACCCGACTTAAAGTAACTGCTCTACAACGAAATATAATCGAAGCTGAGATTCTTACTGGATGTGGCTCAGGTGAAACTGTTTTCATACCACGCATACCGATCATCCCGAATAACTTCCCTTTCGGGTTCAAGCACACAAAGTTTCCAATAGCAGTTTGTTTCGCGATGACAATAAAAAAGTCTCAGGGTCAGAACCTTAAGGCAGCTGGTGTAGACTTAAGATCTGATTGTTTTTCTCAGATGTATGCGGCTTGCTCGCGGGTCAGTTATGCAGACAATCTTTACATTCTAGCTCAAGACGGGAAAACAGTAAATGTGGTTTACAAAGAAATTTTATGAAGTGTCTTCCCAAAATTACATTTGAAAGTAGAAACATATTTACCGAAAATTTAGGTAGTAACATATTTTTATTGCAAAGACTAAAATAGAGGTGAGAAAAATTATCATTTGTGAACATAAGAAATCTACTACAACTGTATCAACTGTTATGTTATAATGTTGAAATTTCTAAATGGTGCAAGATTATACAAAATTCCATGCGGAAAAAGTCGTGGGCAGCAGCTACGTATGGTTATAGATATGTATAGGGCTATGCATACTTATTTTTCATATGATGCATGGATGCGAACATGTAAGAATAATCTACCTAAGCTACTATAGTAAAATAGTAGTTCTTTTTCTGTCTGTCTGTTTGTACGCGGTATTCTACACAACTACTATACGAATTTTAATGGGGTCTTGCGTATAACAGTCATTACTTAATAATTTGCCTTCAATGCAGTTACCTTATTTCACGTCCAGCAAAGCGGGCAGGTTCGGCTAGTACTGAATATTTCTTACAAAAATTTACACATAATTTTATTTTTATTTGATGTTTTATTCAAGCATTCATGATGGTTCTCATACTTGAAGCCAATTCACAAAGCTGAATAATATTGTATAGGCCATTCCATGTAGTCGTCAAGCCCAAGGAAATGTTTATACAATGTGTTTGAGTTTTTGTTTTGTAAATGGAACAGACATATTCATGTAAAATAGCAGATATTTGTACACTTGTAGATTTAAACGAAAATAGCTGTATCACTGCCAAATAGTGTTCGCAGTATTACTGGGTTCGTATTCTTACCCGGGAATTTATGCCTTGTGTTGTCCCAGTACCTTCATTTGCTAGAGGTATTTTAAACAGATCTCTGAATAGCTTTCCAGTATTAACTGTGCGCATGAAAATATTCAAATTGTGGAACATTAGATAATCTTTTCCATGGCTAGAAAAAAAACATTATTCCATCTACATTTACGACATCTTACTTGTGATTTGATATCAAAAGGAATATTTGGTAAAAGTTCAGACTCTTTTTAAATCTGTGTCCGGGAAGTGTCCACAGTCTCAGAGTCCCGGGGCGCGAGACAACCCACGAACAAACTCCCGGGTAATCTCAGGGCCAGCAGCTCAGTACTCACCCCCGCTCCCCCGCCCACGGGCTGGCTCGCCCGGCGATGGCAGCGCCAGGGTGCTCCACCACCGGACTCCCGCTGAAACAATGCTTCCGACCTCAGGGGCGAGGCATTTCCGTAGTTCAGGTGCGGTGGCAAACCACACACAGAAATAAATATTTCCCTGTACTTTCACAAAAGTTTCCATTGGCAACCAGTTGTCAAGAAATAGCTTGTAATACTGCAAGAAAGATACTCTCACTTTTGTACGACACTTGGTTTGATTAGTTAAGAGATAATACTAAGTATTCAATAATGGGGATAATTTTATTTTAATATGCTTATCAACATGCGCAGTTAATCCTGTAAAGCAATTAAGGAAAAGTTGACAAATAACTTTAACTAATGGAGGTACTGGGACAACACAAAGCAGGAGTGCCCGGGAAAGAATCCGAACCCAGTATTACAGCGAACACTATCTTGAAGTGATAGAGTTGCTTTCATGTAAATTAAAAAATATCTGTGATGTTACATGAATTAATCTCTTTCATTTACAAAAAAATACCTACTTTGAATTGGCAAAAACCATACCGGGATACGCTATCACTTAAGGGCGCCGTCTGCCCAGGCGCACATACCGTGTGCAGAGCTTCAGAAAAAACCACGAGGGTTAAAAACTACTCAAGATGTCTGAGTGTGGTCTGTTTACGAAAAGCATTTAAGAATTAGCTGAAGGCCGAAAAGTAATTTTTGATTTCGGATTAACTTTATAAACTTTGTTTTTAGAATAGTGAAATTGGCAAAAAGGAGTGTTTTCGGAATATTTTTTAGGCGTAAAACAACCGGCATAGATTCTTGAAAGCACTTAAAGGATTTGCAATACACCTTTAAATTAATTTCTCCACCGTATAAGGTTACGGTCACCTTTCAAATTTCACCGTTTCCCTGTGACGTCGAGGAGACTGCACGCCAGTTCAGAGCCATATGCTTAGAGGCTATAGCGCACTAGAAATACCAGCTAGCGTCGCACTTATCATCCCGCCTCACTAATAAATATACATTCCCCTTAACATTGAACCATTTCGGGGAATATTTTACCACCGCGCTGCCCTGTGAAGAAGGACCCGTAGGATTAAATTTATCAGGTGCAACAGTCTATATTATAACAGTTTCTACACTTGAATGGCCTTCGTAATACATCGCGCATTATTAGAATGGAATTCCCCGACAAACACCAAACCGTGTGCGACCCGGAGAGATGGTTGATGACGATGAAGACAACACCGACTTGATTATTCACACGTTTGTGAAGTATAGCCTGACACGAGGAGATATCGATGATTATGCAGGTCTCTACCTACAAAACTTGCACGCGTTTCTAGGCTTGGCTTAACATTTCGTCGACGAATCAGTCGAAGGAGACACACAAACACTCCATGTAGAGATAATTGGCAAGCAATCAGAATAGTCTCTGGTAAAAATAATTTCATGGGTTTGCTGAACTGCAGTCTGTACTCTAAATTCCAACTTTCTTTAGGTACTAGGGCCAATATATTTTTTTATCTGCTTCATTTTATAAATTTTTTGTTTGGATTCTCTTCCATTAGCAGCAATTCATTAACGTTCCGAAAAGTGAGAGAAAAACGAAAGACGAAACCAGTTATTTCATAAATGATTACATAATATTAATTACATAATATATCTGTGATATGTAAGTTATGTTGTCCGTTGTTTAAAAATTATAAGCACGTTTTACAATAATTGAAACTTAATATTACAGACTTTTAGAACCTTGTATTGTATGTAATGTAAAGTCAATTGATTAAGTAGAGGCATGAAGTTGAAGCATATGCTTCTAGCGTCGCCGTAAAGCTGAGCGATTCCTTCCCCTCCCTTCCTTGTTTCCCCCTCCACGCTTCCTCTTTCGATAGTTAGATTTCCCCTCCGCATCCCCACTCCTTCCCCTGTAGTGTTTTATTCCACCGCAGCTCCAGCGCCCTCTACCATTGTGCTTATAAGGGCCTGCGAGCTCTCGTCTCGGGTCGTTCGGTTGCGGTCGGGGGAGCAGTTTGTACTGGTCAGCATCAGCGATGACGGTAACTTGCATACGGTAACGTTACTCTTCCTGCACCTTGTGGCCGTGAACCTTTTTCACATACATTTGTTTCGGTCGTGTAAGTAACCTTATTCAGCCACGTTGTTTGTTGAGCCACTTGGCCTAATATGGGCCTTTCTCTTTGTGTCTCGCTGTACTGCCAGTCTTTGTATGTGGTTTGCATTGCTACTGGTGAACGTAATGTTTATTTCTTGTATTGATAAATTTATTAATTGCTGTACCTTTTGTGTACACCGCCCCGATATTGGCCGCCTTGTTTTGTCGTGGAGCTTTTATCAGTTCCTTAATAAACTCTTTTGTTTGCAGTTTAACGTTTTTCGCATTATTCGTTGCGCGAGCCAATATCGTCTTCGGGCTTGTGTAATCCCTCCCCTGGCCGCACCGAACCACCGTGTTAGGGCTTACCTGCTTGATTTTGTTTAAATTGTATCATTGTTTCTTGGAATCATTTTTTATGGCCTGCGCAGCCCGCCCTTTTGATATTGTCGTATTTTAATAGTTTTGTATTTTACAGTAACATTTTTTCTGTACAGCGTACATATCATAACGGTTCACGTTATTTTGTTAAGTATTGATACTCATAAATTTATTAATTAATTTAAAAACAAGGTTACGAAAGTGGTTGATCCTGTTTTAGAACAACATACCTACATCTCTAAATAACTACATTTTTTCACCTTAATAGCTTGCAGTCAGGTCGAACCCGTGAGTCCACCGGGCTGCAACTTGTGATTGCGTTCAGTGTTGTTTTCCTGTTTCATGATTAAGGACTCCACTGGTGTGTCGTGGGTGTATCGACTCCACCACGCCGAGCTCGTGCAGCACTTAGAGGAGAATGGTCTCTCGTCGCTGCCGACCGACACGGTGCGGGAAATGCGTGCGCGTCTGGTGCAGTTTATTCGCGAGGCATGTGACGTTCCGCCTGCGAGTTCTCCGGCGTGGGCCCCGCCTGAAGTAAGTGAATCTTCCGCTAATTCCTTTAACCAGAAGTTATTCTTTGTGGGCCTGAAACCCTTGCCAGTCCTGGGAATTAATGTGCCTTAGTCCGTATTGGCTTTCTGTATCGCTGCTGAGCGTGTTTCCAAATTGAATTTAGTCCCGCCTGAGATATTTATGAAGGCTCTTCTGAGCAAGTGTTCGGGGACTTATGTGGATATCCTTACTGAAGCCATAGTCCAGGGATTAGACTTTCCAAAATTTAAATCCTCTGTCGTGCGGTCATTGTGTCGACATTATTTTAAAGAATTCTACATTTAATTTTTTGTCCGATTATCTTATTTTTTATAAGTGTATTTGCAACACATGAACACATTAATTTGATCGTTACCTAGGTTAGATATTACACATAGCTAGCGAGTATTGAAAGACTCGGTCACATTTTCCCCCAGTAATAATAGTGTTTTAATTGTTACATCTTTTAACTATATTTCGCCCCAAGAAACCAAAAGTCAACCTGGCGGGAAAATACTAACTAGACTGATTGTACAATGTGTCCAAGGTTGTCTACCCGCCGGGGATACTCTTTTTACTTTTTTTTTACCTCTTCGTGCAGAATAATATTATGATATCAAAGCGTTCATGGGAAGATTTCGAAAGTACTTATTTTGGCGACAGTGCTAACTGCTAAAGAAGAATAAACAATTTAAAACTATTCTTCTTTCTGATTTTTAAGTTCTCGCTAGCAGTCTTACGCATTTTTTAAAAGTAGTCATTTCAAAACTTAAAAAATAGCGTTAAACACGTTAAACAAGGAAATGTAATGGAGAAATGATACCAAAATATTTTATTAAAGTAGTGCAAATCAAAAGTCTATATTTACTAAGAAACTTTTGTGGAACGTGCAAAATAAATATGCTTTTACTCCATGTCTACCAAAATTTGAGAAACTATGATTCAAACTTGCTTCTTCACTTAAACCTTTAGTATTCTTTAAGAAGGTATTGTAAATATTCTATAGCTGTATTCGTAAATCTACAACATGATATTACTGATACTCTCCTCAGTACTATGTTATTAAAGTGAAATTTTATTGATTTTGTCCTCACAGCAGACTCTAAAATGGAGATAGGTGAGACACTAGAGACACTAGAGACACTAACCTTAAGTTACAGAGGAGGCGGGATGAAATTCTATCCTGGTCATCCTGATTTCTGTTTTACCCTAAATTTCTCCGGACAAATAGCTGGGATAGTTTCTTACAATATGCAATGTTGCTGTTCTGTTTGGGAGTGGTATGTATCATCGTCTATACAGTGTAAATTTCTTTTATAAATAGATCAGTCATATTTATAAAAACTTATGGATGTTATTAGTTAGTACATTTATATTAAAACAGCTGTATCACTTCAAAATAGTGTTAGCAGTTATTATTGATTTGCCCGGATTATTACCCTTGCATTTAAGCTTTGTGTTATCCACATAACTCAAATAATTAAAGTTATTTGTAAATCGTACCCATAATAACTTTCCAATGTTAACAGCGGCATGATAAGCATAATAAAACAAAATAAGTCAATTTGGTGATTATTCTATTATCTTTTCCTGGTTTAAAAAAATGCATGAACAAAACATCAATTAAATAATATATATGCACCAATTTTCGTAAGAAATACTTAGTATTATCTTGAAACACGTATTTCATACTATTTCTTGGCACCTGGTACCAAAGGATTCTTATGTTAAAATTAAAACTACGTTTTCCTTCTGAAATGACTTCACTGTCGACAAGCTTTAAATAAATAATTAACTTTAAAACTGAATGCGTAATTTCAGTTAATTTTCTGCTTAAGAGGTTCATATAACTGAAAATTCAATGAATTTCTCTGGAAAACAATATTCGGTCTTGTGAAATTCGCTGCAAGCAAAGTATAAATCGTTGCGAGTCACTGAAATAATTACAAGCAATCACTGATTTAAATAAAAAAATTAAATGGAGGATTTGCTGTTTTTTTTTTTTTAAATTTGAGTGAGTGCGATTAACACTCAGTGACTCAGAGAACGAAGCTTAGGACTCATGTGAACAGAGCTTAAGGCGGTAGGTCCTAAAAAATTTGGATTCAAATATTTCGTGCTTTTTGCACTTGATTTTAAATAAATTCATGATATAATCATATATAATTGTTTATGAAAGGCTTTTCTTGCTAGAAAGTCATTGATTAATTGTGTTTATGAACTTAATGGTCAACATTTGTGTTATTCCTAATAGGTACTGAAAGCATATAATTGTGTGGCATACAGTTATGTAGTGGTCGTCTTGAAGCACTTTACTTCTAGTATATAATTTATATATCAATAAAAAGGTAATTTTTCCAAAACACTGAAAAAATTAAAGTTTTATTGGTTTTAGTAAAATTTTTATTGATTTATTAATGGTATACTAAAAATAAAATGTTTTAAGAAGAACTTTACATACGAACAGTTAAATCCAAAGCGCAATACCACATGATTGCATGGCTATCTGTACCTGTAACGATTGATATAAATATTTGCCATTTAGTTCATGAAAAAAAAACTTAAATTCAGACATATTTACTTACATTTTTTATAAAAATATAAATGATTAAACTATGAATTTATTTAAAATAATGTGCAAAACACGAAATATTAGAAGCAAAATAATTAAGAATTAAGAATTAGGTGCTACGTGTTTGACTCACTTTGTTGCCAATTTCGAGAAAAGCTTATGTTTTATGCGTGTCTCGGTAACAAGTCACTAACTAACTAACTAACTAACCTGTAAAACTGTGGCGTCGGCATGCACGTGCAGAGTTCAGCAAACAGTACATCGATTATTACAAACGCACAAACGCGCAATATTCTTCGCATTTTTTTATACGCTCTCACTGCAACACGAATAAATCGCCTTTGCAAAATGACCAGAAATTGGATGCCAATAGCTTTGTTTGAAACATGTCATTGTTAAAATATTTGACCAGAGAGATTGTTGGTAGCAGCCCAGACTGCATTTAGTTAGCCGTTGCTTACAATGAAGCTTTTCAGAATAATAATTCTCAAAGAAATCCAAAAAAAGTATAAGAATAGTTCCTCCCGTCACATCAGTTTAGAACAAACAACATACTTGGGCTTTTAAATTTAAATATGCCTCAATAGTAAGTCTCAATATTCGCTGTTTTACTAACCAATATGAAATTAACAATTTCAGAAGGAATGATATGTTATGAGTATGGGAATGATACCGTAACTGGGTCAGGATCTATAAAATAAAAAATAATTAAACAACATAAACGTTTTGAACATTCCTATATTTATAATAATGGACGTGCTATAAGCGATTAAAGCTACCATTTGTGAGTGTGAATTGTGCTCCCAATAGTAATTTTTCGGCACAATTATAAATTAGAATTTTGAACTCTACTCTTAACAGTTATTTTATATCTTCCTCACCAGCGGGGACTCCCAGCATCAACAAGGGTCACCCCCCACTACTGCCTGGATTTTTCATGCACTTGCAGGCCTATATGGTCAATTAGCCCTTGAGGTAGTGCGGTAACTGTTCCGGTCCAAGACACAGCCCCTCGGATACCACACTGGCTTCAGCGCCCCAGACTTTACATCATTGTCTACATAGACTTGTATTTGATATTGGTTTTGCACATTGAGCCATGTCTTTTGTGACCCAACAGCTAGAGGGCCCGGCAGTGATGACCTACCCAGTTAAAGTTTTCGAACCTTTGGCCATTGTCTGTAGAGAGGCTCTTAACACACCTCCAGATCTCTCTTTCCAACCTCTGTGGACGTCGGGGAACGAGGAATCCCCAGCAGAGCTCACTTTGGTAAACATTCTTGGTACCAAGCTGAGGTACTGAGTGAGTTGCCTTGGCGCGGAGATGCTATATGTTCGCACCCACGCATCCGTTTTGTGAGTCTGTTGGATTCTACCACAGATACTTGTTTCTAGCAAAGGATCCGAAACTTCAAGCTGCAGGCATCTTATCGCAATGATTCAGGCCCACTCCCAACTCACCCACTCACATGAGGATGTTATTCGGCTATTTCCGCTTGCCGAGATTAACATAACTGGACCCCAGTGTGTGCACCACCGGGTATAACTAGGCAACAACAGTTGTTTAACAGTCCAGCACTTTTTAAGAGACTCAGTACTGACGCCACCAGTCAGGCACTAGGAACATTCATCCTTAACATCAAGAGGACCCCCAACGGGGTGTTAATATGAGGGGAGGGAGCTGAACCTTCGGCTGACCAATCCTGCAGACAGCACCAACCCATTGTACTATCTATTATATCCATCACATGCTGGCCACACCTTCTCTGATCCAACCACATCAAGAACAGAATAGAATGTGGGTGATAATTCAACCGCATACAGAAGGAGATAAGCTTATTTATAATCACAATCGGGTAAGGTGTTAGAACCCCGGATATAACGAGAGGCTGAGGCACCTCATTATAACATCGTCATCACCAAGCAACCCCTAGCTAACTCAGTTAACTAAACAATTGATTGTGTCCTTGACCTCAGGATCCCAATACTCAGATGAGCAGATTATACAACAAAATGTTGCAATCGTTTTACATGCTCGATTTAACTGGCATGTATTCCTGTGAAGGCAGAATCCACGCAACATTAGAGTAATCGGAAAATGGATACGCCATTTCTTCGTAACATGGAGATTTTTGAGGAGAAGTTACAACGAGGGGCCGAGGCTACATATCCCGAAGAATAACACCACCCTATGAGTATCACAAGTTAATTATTCATGTCTATCACATCTTGGACCCCTCAAAAAACACAGAGGACCTGTAATCTGGCAGTAGTCTATTTATACCTCTACTAGCTTGTAGCATTGCACAATGAGAATTTGTTATATATATATTAGAATATTGATTAAGAATAACTTTGATATGCAGGATAATAATTTTTTTATATGTAAGTAAGGATAATGGTTCGGAGCTGTTTAGAATGTTATGAATTACTTTGGTTAAATTTCATGGATAGCCTTAAAATACTTATTTCGTTGAGATACTTAAATAATAATTTGTGGGTTAACTCCAGTTCATAATAAAAAAATTTGATATTTGATAATTAATTTCAGTAATTGTTTTGTTTAAACTTGACTATAATTTTACAGGACCTAATTTTCAAACAAAAATTTCTAATATGGTATGAATTTTACTTTGATTACTAAATTTTCAACATAGTATTTAAATTTATTGGGTAATTTTAAATTCTATTGCATATTGCTAGTGAAATATTTCGAGAATAGTCTGGAAGGTACAGAAGGAAGAGTGGACAGGCGCGACACACTGGCGCCAGAAAGTAATTTTTCACCTTGTAAATGCGTGTTTGGGATTTACGCGTCACATGGACGCACAGCTGTAACGACCGTCGGGAAAGTTCTCTAGAGGCTACCACTAGCCAGCCAATCAGGGCGAGCCCTGGCGTGGGTTGCTGCGCACGTCCAAATTTCCTTATATGGTCATGTTTCTGAATTCTGTTCTCTGATTGGTCAGTTGGCCTACGGGGTTGCCTCCCTTGTCTTCACCTTTACAAGGGAAGGTAGTCTCGTCGACCAAGTCACTTGTCGCTCGATCGTCGCCGAATCCGGATAAGTCGTCGGCAACTCACACAATGGAAAGTCATTAAGGGACAACTTAACGCCTAGGGGCTGGTGACAGGCTGTATTTTTTTTAACAATAAATTCTGTATTTTCGGACAATTTAATTGGAAATTTAGGCCCTAGGCTTCGGCATCGGCCCGATTTCGCGTGATTTAGGTCCGCGATCGACGGTACCTTGAGTTATGTCATTTTAAATATGTTATACATATATATATATTTTTTTGGCGAGTGACAAGACTCCTCGACCATCAACGGCAAGATGTATGGTGCTGTGGTATGTATTTGGACCTCATCCTATCACATTTCAAAGACTTCGTAAAAATTTGTATAAAGAAATTATAAAACTGTGCAAGTAACAAAGCTTTCGAACTAAATTCATGTGTAAAATTGTGTACTGATGCCATGTAATGATGAGAAAAAATATTTTTTATGGAAAGAAATAAACAAAGGTAATTTAACAAACTCTTTTATTTACAAATTAAAATTATAACTGGGGAAAAAAGTAGAAGCAACCATAGTAATGAGAAATTCCTAAGGAACATTGTCTTTTTTTACGTTTCTCTGTGTGCTTAGCCGGGCCACACATATAACATAAAAAGCTTTCCAGGCTAGTACCATAGCTGTTTCGCTGCTCACTGCGTCCACCCTTCAACAGGGTAGGGATCCATATGGACGTGCTCTAAGTGGTATGAACCACCATCTGCTAGTGCATATTATCACCCTGTGACCTCGGATGGTACAGAAAACCTCAACGGAGTTTAATAAATCAGGACGGGTCACCTAGCACTACTGCCTAAACATTTTATGTACCTGCGGGCTTGTATAATCTGTTAGTCCGTAAACTAATACGGTAACTGCCATAGTCTACGATGCATGATTTACCTCGGAAACTAGTCCCATGGGGCCCGCCCCTCATACACTCCCTTAGCTCCGGTGCCTCAGAACAAACAGCACGGGCACCTAGTTCAATGCTTTCGCTTCACTTGATTTATAACGCGCGAGTTCCTGAACTCTTGATGGCCGGCATGTACTCCCCGAGAGGGGATGAATGCGACGGAGCAAGGCGTGGCCCCAAATGGCGACGGAAACAGATACGCCGTTTCATCGCAGCCCAGAGGCGTCGGTGGAGGCAATGTCGAGAGGCTGAGGTCACCCATTCCAACATCGGCACTAACACTTCCCATGCCGTTCAGCAAACTAGTGGCTTCCTCACTGGCAAGTCCCTCAGCGAGGAACCACAGGTGCCTATCCGAGTCTGTAGGAATCTGTAAACCCCCTCCGGATAAACCGAATGGTGTCCAAAGAAAGCCCATGATCAGACCAGGTTCCTATCCTAACCTTTACTACACTCCAGACTTGTGCCGGAGTAGATTAATACTGCTAACGAGTCCACCTGTTTCAGATTGGGTATCAGTAGTATGTGAATGGGGCTCCGGAAACTGGCGCTGGCGCGTGGTGTCGGTGTCGAGCCACATCTCTGATTGTGACGTCACGGCGGCCATCTTGGAGGATCGTAACGGGACACAGCGTAACGGGACATATCGTAACGGGACAACTAGAGCACGGCGGCCATCTTGGATACGTCATCTTTAAATCGAGCGCCCCACTCATTATGACGAAATTTTAGAATCTGTCGACATATTGATTTTTTCTGTTCCGCTGGAGGCCGCCATCTTGGATACTGTCGACTTTGCTTCTGTTGTTTGTTCCTAGATAGCGCCAGCATCGCTCTTGATTTTTTTCTGTTCCACTGGAGGCCGCCATCTTGGATACCGTCGACTTTGTTTCTGCTGTTTGTTCCTAGAGAGCACCAACATCGCTCTGTCTCATCACATAAGGTCGATGTTCAATTACCTACCATAGCTATTATGATCCTTATCGACATATTTAATTTATTTTTTTATGCAAAATACATTGGAAGCGCTGTGATTCGAACCAGCGCAGCTCTGATCGCTAGGTTGGAAAACATACGCCTTTAACCGCTCGGCTATCGAGACATTTACCAGACTGAGAATTAAATAAGGTATATAAAAAATAACATGCATATTCGGACTTCAATTTTTTTTTAAATTTTAAGTAATAATAGCACTGCCTGTTCGAGACAGATACGCCATCATGGATTATGAGGTCACAGTTTCAATTATCGTTATGCCCGCCATCTTGAAAATCTGTAATTTTTATGTTAGAAAATCAGGAATAATTTTAAAAATCATAAAAGAATCGAATTAAATAATAAAAAATCTTAAAAACCACTGTTTCAATTACCGTTATGCTCACCATCTTGAAATTTAGTCGCCATCTTGGAATTCTGTAATTTTTATGTTAGAAAATCGGGAAAAAATCCAAAATTCATCAAAAAATTAACTTAATAGAATTCTGATTGATTATCTCGATTCCCATCCTTGGTTCGAAACCAGTTAGAGCAAAAAATAAAAAAATAAAAACGTTCAGATTCTTCCTCCACATAAGACACCTACAGACTTACCTACAAACAATATCAAGGTATATATCGTCAGCTAGTATGACGTCATGTCCGCCATCTTGTCATCGTCCGCTGGATACCATCATCTTGTTTTCGTCTGCTAGAGTGTGCTGGCGACATGTTGATATAATTTTCTGTTCTCCATACCTTTAACCTCGTCTGTTAAAATTGAACTTTGTCATTGACCTTGAACTTTGACCTTAAACTTTGACCTTCACCTTGAACTTTTACCTTGACCTTAAACTTTGACCATGACCTTGAACTTTGACCTTGACATTGAATTTTGACTTTGACCTTTAACATTGAACTTTTGCCTTGACCTTGAACTTTGACCTTGACCTTGATATTTGATCTTGACCTTGAATTTGACCTTGACCTTGAATTTGACCTTGACCTTGAAATTTGACCTTGACCTTGATATTTGACTTTGACCTTGACGACCATCATGGATCCATCATTTTATGATCAGTACATGCTACCAGGAGCTACCACATACTAGTGGCCATTGCCACCATCATGTTTTTGTCTGCTGGAGGACACCATCATGTGTGTAGTCATCTTACCATCATGCTAGTTTTATTATAACCTGCTACAGTGCGGTAATAATTTATTATTACTGAGGTGCCCACCATTTTGAAATCATGTAAATATTTAGCTAGAAATGCGGGAAAAATTCCAAAAGTCTACGAAAAAATCAATTATTAATTTACAAATTGAATCGATGGATTCCTGTCGACGGTTCGATTCTTGACCAGTTACAGTTGTAACTAATTATTAAATAAATTTTAGATTCTGTTTTCCATTACCTTTCGCGGAGTTTATTAATCATTCACTCTACGATAAACAACTCAAGTCAATATACCTGACCATCGAATTAATACAGTGCGATTAGCCTATTATGAAAGTCTAATTTTTCATTAATCTGAATAACCTATAAGACGTTCATGTACAAAGCCACACATAGATCAATTGTCTTTAGTCCATGAGACCGAGTCATGTCATTGTCAGACGTATAGGCTAGTCATTTCAGGTCCGCATGACCTTCGTCGTTAGCTAATTATATTCAATCAATCCATCGTAACATTTTTTATACATAGGGAACTGTGCCTAATATCGCACCCATTTTGAAAATACTGTTTTATGTGGAGACAAATTTCCTAAAAAAGTAAGTAACATCTGTTTAGCACATTAGGGTTATTACTGCAAAACATGTTATGTTGGACATGGTTTTATTTTTATTAATTTGCAATTTATAACAAAGAAATGAAATTAATGCAATTTCGTCATTTGAAAAACGGTGTTCCTAATATTGCACTAGTGTGCGATATTTGGGACACCATTTTTTTAAAATAATATATCTGGGACATCTTCCATTAAAAAGAATAACTAACACATGGTTCAGTTTACATCGTTCTTATGCTGGTATGTATCAATGTTGCAAAATAAGAGATTCTAATTAAAACTAAATTTTAAATGTGTATTTTCAAACTGGAACAATGAAATCAATACGAGTCTCGTAATTCTTCAAAACATTTGTAGCGTTACCCTTCCAAACAAAAAATCACTTATGAATGAAGTGTAATCATCTGTTCCTGAACACTCTTCATGACACCAAATGCGACACTTTGTACAAAGAACCCATTTTTCCCCCTGCCTGTCTTGTGAATACAACTGGTTGCAGTAAGGACACACACAATCTTCATCATCACTATCTTCTACATCTGTGGAAACTGTCAGAGGTTCAGCCACCTCTTCTTCACTTGATTCTGAAGACAGTGATATCTTCGTCTTCCGTTTGTTTTGTTTGTTGCTCTTGTTGTCCGTAACAGATTCCTTTGTGCTTAGAGTTTTACCTGTCTCACCACTTCTTTTTTCCCCTCCTGCAATATTATTCTGGTAGCCCTTCTGTAGCTGTTTTGTCCTATCCTACATAGATATGTTTTCACATCATCGGATAGCTTGTTTTTGTAAGGCGAACTTGTCAGTATGGCAGCAGGGCAGGTTGGTCGACCTCTCCCTCTTGATGTTTTTGTTTGGTTGGATTTCAGATAAGGCACAGGTGAAATGTCAGCAGGACCTACTATAATCCCTGACGCCATGCTTGCGCTTGGCTGAGATGATGAACAAATGTCACTAGGACTTTTATGAAGCTCTTGTTGGATAGGACTACTTGCTGTTGATAGGCCTAACGACTGATTTCCTTTGTTTTGTAGAGCGGTGTCGTATGACGTTTGTTTACTTGATCGTCATATAGAGGGATACTGTTGAGCTCGCTAAAAAGCTCATGTTGACCGAAAATGTTGCGGTTGCAAGGGAACAAACTAGTTTACTTGTAACCACTTGTAGCTGTGTAGCTGTTGCAACAGTAGCTGCCTTGTTGTAAGCTTCTCCCAGAAGTCTTCCAACTTGATAGTGAGTTACCACTCTGCCTACATTTTGCTTGAGCCAAGTTTCTATTGCTTGAGCATAGTAAGTTATCAGGGGCAAAATAAAGGCAGCATCAAGGGGCTGCATTTTGTGTGTGTAGTTGGGGGGGGGGGGGGGCAAACACACAATGTGCACGCCATTTTCACGAGCAAACTCCAGTAGTTGAAGATTTCTGGTATGGGAATAACGTCCATCAAGCACCAATATGACAGGATCTTCTTTGTTAGGCTTCACAATGGTCAAGAACTGCTGTTGGAACCACTGAAGGAAACTGTCCATTTATATCCAACCAGATTTATGACACACAACTTTAGAACCATTTGGAGTGCCATCAAGCAGTTCTGGTTTCATGTTGACTCTAGGAAAGACTAGAAGTGGTGGGACATAGTGACTCGAGGCATTCATACACGTAACTACAGTCACCAAGGAACCTCTTTCGGCAGAAGATACTGCTCCGACCTGATGTTTCCCCTTTACTGAAACCACCCTACTAACTTTGTGCTGCACAACAGTGAGACCTGTTTCATCACAGTTTTAGAGCCTATTTTGGGAATGTGTAATAACATCCATCAATGGCCCAAAGATGTCAAAAAAATAGGTTGACATGTTCTTGTGTGAACCCTCTTATTCTTCCCAGTGATGTTGCTTGGAGTTTTCTGAGGCTAAGTTGTGGATGTCTCTTCATGAATGAACGTAGCCATTTCCAACCCGCTGCTTCTTCTCCCTTAGAAAAAGGATGAAATTTACCATTCTTTTCTGCCAGTTCAAAAGCCATTCGTTTGATGTCTTTAGCTGTTAAGCCATAAAACTTAGCCTCCATTTCCAATGCGTACCTTACCAATGCCTCCTCTATTTCATCACCAAGTGCTGGCTTCCTTCCAAGTATTGTAGCAACTAGTTTATCTACATCTTCCTCACGACAATTCGCTATGTGATGAAAATAGAAATTAGTGAATTTTAATCAATGCTAACAATTTTAAACTGTGTTTGTTTTAACCAATGTATCACTTGCTATTTTCAAACTACCCAAAAGTAATTTCATTAGTTAGGTATTTTTCTACTTATATGACATTTTGTTTTATATACTATGTAAGTAACATGCCACATACAATATTGTATGATATCTGACTAGATAATGATGTAATGTAGGTTGCATTGTATTGTATTAAGCTGCTAATCGTAGAAAATTTAAGATTTTCCTAATATCGCACCATGCGATATTAGGACTACTTCAATGTGCGGTATTCGGCAAATGCAAGCAAAACAAAAGGTGGTCATTGTTACAAAAAAGGTAACTTCAATTAAAATAACCACTCCTACTAGCAACACTTTAGTATTATGACACGCTATTTATACAGTCAAATTTTAAAAAAACACATACCTTTTATGTTGAAACAAATCGAAGAAGTGACCCCTTACAAATATTTAGCTCATAGTAAAAAATTAATTCTCTCCTAGCACACGCAAATCTTTGTGAGGACGCTATACTCTCCCACCGACACGATACTTTGCCCACAGAAACGAGTTGTGCTTATTGCCGCTAGGTTGCAACACATACGGGCCGAGATACCATGGGGTGCGGAATTAGGAAGCGGTGCGGTATTAGGCACAGTTTACTAAAAGACCGAGTGACCTTGAAAAATATTTTAGTAACACCAAGAGGTTTTAAACTAGTAAATATTCAATCACTACATTTTGTACTTCTTCGCAATCAACAAAAAGGAAGCACCGACAACTAAAATACAGCACCGCCAACGAAAAGGCAGCACATTTGGAAGCACCGACCACGAAAAAGCAGCACCGACAACGAAAATACAGCACCGACAACGAAAACGCAGCACATTTGGAAGCACCGACAACGAAAAGGCAGCACCGCCAACGAAAAGGCAGCACATTTGGAAGCACCGACAACGAAAAGACAGCACCGCCAACGAAAAGGCAGCTCATTTGGAAGCACCAACAACGTAAAGGCAACACCGACAACGAAAAGGCAGCACCGCCAACAAAAAGGCAGCTCATTTGGAAGCACCGACAACTAAAAGGCAGTACCGCCATCGAAAAGGCAACTCATTTGGAAACACCGACAACGAAAAGGTAGCACCGCCATCGAAAAGGCAGGTCATTTATCATTGACTCCAATATTCATTGGCTCCAATATTCATTGGCTCCAATATTCATTGGCTCCAAAAGTCATCGACTCCAATATTCATTGGCTCCATCAGTTATTGACAACTTCAGTCTTTTGGTTCCAAAAGTCTTTTCAAAAGGCTCCACCAGTCTTTTGTCTCCAACAGTCTGTTGGCTCCTATACTCATTGGCTCCAATAGTCTTTGGCTCCAATATTCATTGGCTCCAATATTCATTGGCTTCAATATTAATCGGCTCCAATATCAATTGGCTCCAATTGCTCCAAATGCTCCAACAGGCTCCAAAAGGCTTTATCAGTCTTTTGACTCCAACGGTCTTTTGGCGTCTATAGTCATTGGCTCCAATAGTCATTTTCTACAATATTCGTTGGCTCCAATATTCATTGGCTCCAATATTCATTGGCACCATCAGTCATTGACACCAACAGACTTTTGGTTCCAAAAGTATTTTGGCTACAAATATATTTGCCTAGAATTCTTTGAGTCTAAGAGACTATGAGGCCACATGGCTACGAGTCTATAATGATCTAGCTGGTTACGAGTTATACATGGCTTGCAAGGCTACAGAGCTACGAAGCTTCTAGTACACAAGTTTACGTGACTGCGAGGATACAGAACTACAAGTCTGCATGAGTACTTGACTACGAAGCTACTCGTCTACAAGGCTCCAGTTGCCGCATTTATCTTCGAAGGAATTTTCTCTATTTTGTTCCAACTGCTCCATCAGCTTTATGTTATAAGATTTCAAGGCTGCTGGCTTACGTAGCTTCAAGTCTACGAGACTACGAACCATGAGGTTACGAGTCTATGCGATTGCGAGTCTTCAAGGTTTTGTGATCGTGAAACTATAGGACTACGAAGCTTCAAGTCTACGAGGCTACTTGGATACGTAGCTACAATTCTAGGAGGTCCCAAGACATCATGTCTACGCGACTACGAGCCAAGTGGTTACGAGACTACGTGACTACGAATCTTCAAGTTTACGAGACTGCGAGGCTACAGAGCTACGAAGCCTCTAGAAAACGAGTTTACGTGACTGCGAGGATAGAGGTCTACAAGTCTGCATGAGTACTTGACTACGAAGCTACTCGTCTACAAGGCTCCAATTGACGCATCTGTATTCGTCGGAATTTTCTCTTTTGCTCCAACTGCACCACCAGCATTATGTTATAAGATTACAAGGCTACTTGCTTAGGTAGCTTTAAGTCTGCGAGACTCCAATGCATTATGACTACGAGACTACGACCCATGAGGTTACGAGACTATGCGATTACAAGTTATCAAGGTTACGTGATCGCGAGGCTATAGGACTACGAAGCTTCCAGAACGCATGGTTACGAGACTGCATGACTAATTGGCCGCGTGGCTACGAATCTTCATGTCTCTAACTGACTACAATTGCACTATTCAGTGGTGAGAGTTAATTTATCTTATGCAAAGGTACTTGCTGCAAGTAGTTCCGCTTTTCAACATCAGATGACGTCACGTGTTGCTTGCAGGTAAATAATAATTATTTCTTTTATGCAGGATGCGGGATGCTCACTATCGATCGCATAAAAAGGATGGCTTCGATAGTCTCCAAGGAGAAGTAAGTTCGTCCTTCCTGCTAGTGCTTCTCAGATTTCTCATGCTCCGCCATCTTGGATTGCGACATCACGATGGCCATCTTGGATGAGTGTGAACTTGAACTTTGACCGAAACCGCAGGAATGATCGTAAGCACACGGATTAACCATCAAAATATTAACATGAATAATCGGGAGCACACGGAGAAAACCACCATAATATTGACAAAAAGAAAATCAGAAGCACACGGAGAAAAACGACACACGTTTTCTTTGATATAAAATTTCGGGAAAAAAATATTTAAAAATAAAAATAAATTAATTAAAATTAAAAATAAAATAAACAAATACATAAATATATTCTGCTAGCTTATGAACTTCTCATTGTTGAACAAAGATAGAGTTCTAGTACAAGCCAAAATTTTATGTATTTTTTTTATTTTATTTTTAATTTTAATTAATTTATTTTTATTTTTAAATATTTTTTTCCTGAAATTTTATGATATCAAAGAAAACATGTGTCGTTTTTCTCCGTGTGCTTCTGATTTTCTTTTTGTCAATATTATGGTGGTTTTCTCCGTTTGCTCCCGATTATTCATGTTAATATTTTGATGGTTAATCCGTGTGCTTACGATCATTCCTGCGGTTTCGGTCAAAGTTCAAGTTCACACTCATCCAAGATGGCCATCGTGATGTCGCAATCCAAGATGGCGGAGCATGAGAAATCTGAGAAGCACTAGCAGGAAGGACGAACTTCCTTCTCCTTGGAGACTATCGAAGCCATCCTTTTTATGCGATCGATAGTGAGCATCCCGCATCCTGCATAAAAGGAATAATTATTATTTACCTGCAAGCAACACGTGACGTCATCTGATGTTGAAAAGCGGAACTACTTGCAGCAAGTACCTTTGCATAAGATAAATTAACTCTCACCACTGAATAGTGCAATTGTAGTCAGTTAGAGACATGAAGATTCGTAGCCACGCGGCCAATTAGTCATGCAGTCTCGTAACCATGCGTTCTGGAAGCTTCGTAGTCCTATAGCCTCGCGATCACGTAACCTTGATAACTTGTAATCGCATAGTCTCGTAACCTCATGGGTCGTAGTCTCGTAGTCATGATGCATTGGAGTCTCGCAGACTTGAAGCTACCTAAGCAAGTAGCCTTGTAATCTTATAACATAATGCTGGTGGTGCAGTTGGAGCAAAAGAGAAAATTCCGACGAAGACAGATGCGTCAATTGGAGCCTTGTAGACGAGTAGCTTCGTAGTCAAGTACTCATGCAGACTTGTAGACTTCTATCCTCGCAGTCACGTAAACTCGTTTTCTAGAGGCTTTTTAGCTCTGTAGCCTCGCAGTCTCGTAAACTTGAAGATTCGTAGTCACGTAGTCTCGTAACCACTTGGCTCGTAGTCGCGTAGACATGATGTCTTGGGACCTCCTAGAATTGTAGCTACGTATCCAAGTAGCCTCGTAGACTTGAAGCTTCGTAGTCCTATAGTTTCACGATCACAAAACCTTGAAGACTCGCAATCGCATAGACTCGTAACCTCATGGCTCGTAGTCTCGTAGACTTGAAGCTACGTAAGCCAGCAGCCTTGAAATCTTATAACATAATGCTGATGGAGCAGTTGGAACAAAATAGAGAAATTTCCTTCGAAGACAGATGCGGCAACTGGAGCCTTGTAGACGAGTAGCTTCGTAGTCAAGTACTCATGCAGACTTGTAGTTCTGTATCCTCGCAGTCACGTAAACTTGTGTACTAGAAGCTTCGTAGCTCTGTAGCCTTGCAAGCCATGTATAACTCGTAACCAGCTAGATCATTATAGACTCGTAGCCATGTGGCCTCATAGTCTCTTAGACTCAAAGAATTCTAGGCAAATATATTTGTAGCCAAAATACTTTTGGAACCAAAAGTCTGTTGGTGTCAATGACTGATGGTGCCAATGAATATTGGACCCAATGAATATTGGAGCCGATGACTATTGGAGCCAATGAATATTGGAGCCAATGAATATTGGAGCCAACGAATATTGTAAAAAAGACTATTGCAGCCAATGACCATAGGCGCCAAAAGACTGTTGGAGTCAAAAGACTGATAAAGCCTTTTGGAGCCTGTTGGAGCATTTGGAGCAATTGGAGCAAATTGATATTGGAGCCCATTAATATTGAAGCCAATGAATATTGGAGCCAATGAATATTGGAGCCAAAGACTATTGGAGCCAATGAGTATAGGAGCCAACAGACTGTTGGAGACAAAAGACTGGTGGAGCCTTTTGAAAAAAACTTTTGGAACCAAAAGACTGATGTTGTCAATAACTGATCGAGCCAATGAATATTGGAGTCGATGACTATTGGAGCCAATGAATATTGGAGCCAATGAATATTGGAGTCAATGATAAATGACCTGCCTTTTCGATGGCGGTGCTACCTTTTCGTTGTCGGTGCATCCAAATGAGTTGCCTTTTTGATGGCGGTGCTGCCTTTTAGTTGTCGGTGCTTCCAAATGAGCTGCCTTTTTGTTGGCGGTGCTGCCTTTTCGTTGTCGGTGTTGCCTTTACGTTGTTGGTGCTTCCAAATGAGCTGCCTTTTCGTTGGCGGTGCTGTCTTTTCGTTGTCGGTGCTTCCAAATGTGCTGCCTTTTCGTTGGCGGTGCTGCCTTTTCGTTGTCAGTGCTTCCAAATGTGCTGCCTTTTCGTTGGCGGTGCTGCCTTTTCGTTGTCGGTGCTTCCAAATGAGCTGCCTTTTCGTTGGCGGTGCTGCCTTTTCGTTGTCGGTGCTTCCAAATGTGCTGCGTTTTCGTTGTCGGTGCTGCCTTTTCGGTGTCGGTGCTGCCTTTTCGTGGTCGGTGCTTCCAAATGTGCTGCCTTTTCGTTGGCGGTGCTGTATTTTCGTTGTCGGTGCTTCCATTTTGTTGATTGCGAAGAAGTACAAAATGTAGTGATTCAATATTTACTAGTTTAAAACCTCTTGGTGTTACTAAAATATTTTTCAAGGTCACTCGGTCTTTTAGTATGTATAAAAAATGTCACGATGGATTGATTGAATATAATTAGCTAACGACGAAGGTCATGCGGACCTAAAATGACTAGCCTATACGTCTGATAATAACATGACTCAGTCTCATGGACTAAAGAGAATTGATCTATGTGTGGCTTTGTTCATGAACGTCTTATAGGTTATTCAGATTAATGAAAAATTAGACTTTCATAATAGGCTAATCGGCACTGTATTAATTCGATGGTCAGGTATATTGACTTAAGTTGTTTATCGTAGAGTGAATGATTAATAAACTCCGCGAAAGGTAATGGAAAACAGAATCTAAAATTTATTTAATAATTAGTTACAACTGTAACTGGTCAAGAATCGAACCGTCGACAGGAATCCATCGATTCAATTTGTAAATTAATAATTGATTTTTTCGTAGACTTTTGGAATTTTTCCCGCATTTTTAGCTAAATATTTACATGATTTCAAAATGGTGGGCACCTCAGTAATAATAAATTATTACCGCACTGTAGCAGGTTATAATAAAACTAGCATGATGGTAAGATGACTACACACATGATGGTGTCCTCCAGCAGACGAAAACATGATGGTGGCAATGGCCACTAGCATGTGGTAGCTCCTGGTAGCATGTACTGATCATAAAATGACGGATCCATGATGGTCGTCAAGGTCAAAGTCAAATATCAAGGGCAAGGTCAAATTTCAAGGTTAAGATCAAATTTCAAGGTTAAGATCAAATTTCAAGGTCAAGGCAAAAGTTAAAGGTCAAGGTCAAAGTTCAAGGTCAAGGCCTTGTTCAAGGTCAAGGTCAAAGTTCAAGGTCAAGGTCAAAGTTCATGGTGAAGATCAAAGTTTAAGGTCAAAGTTCAAGGTCAATGACAAAGTTCAATTTTAACAGACGAGGTTAAAGGTATGGAGAACAGAAAATTATATCAACATGTCGCCAGCACACTCTAGCAGACGAAAACAAGATGACGGTATCCAGCGGACGATGACAAGATGGCGGACATGACATCATACTAGCTGACGATATATACTTTGATATTGGTTGTAGGTCAGTCTGTAGGTGTCTTCTGTGGAGGAAGGATCTGAACGTTTTTATTTTTTTATTTTTTGCCCTCACCGGTTTCTAACCAAGGACGGGAATCGAGATAATCAATCAGAATTCTATTAAGTTAATTTTTTGATGAATTTTGGATTTTTTCCCGATTTTCTAACATAAAAATTACAGAATTCCAAGATGGCGACTAAATTTCAAGATGGTGAGCATAACGGTAATTGAAACAGTGGTTTTTAAGATTTTTTATTATTTAATTCGATTCTTTTATGATTTTTAAAATTATTCCTGATTTTCTAACATAAAAATTACAGATTTTCAAGATGGCGGGCATAACGATAATTGAAACTGTGACCTCATAATCCATGATGGCGTATCTGTCTCGAACAGGCAGTGCTATTATTACTTAAAATTTAAAAAAAAATTGAAGTCCGAATATGCATGTTATTTTTTTATATACCTTATTTAATTCTCAGTCTGGTAAATGTCTCGATAGCCGAGCGGTTAAAGGCGTATGTTTTCCAACCTAGCGATCAGAGCTGCGCTGGTTCGAATCACAGCGCTTCCAATGTATTTTGCATAAAAAAATAAATTAAATATGTCGATAAGGATCATAATAGCTATGGTAGGTAATTGAACATCGACCTTATGTGATGAGACAGAGCGATGTTGGTGCTCTCTAGGAACAAACAGCAGAAACAAAGTCGACGGTATCCAAGATGGCGGCCTCCAGTGGAACAGAAAAAAATCAAGAGCGATGCTGGCGCTATCTAGGAACAAACAACAGAAGCAAAGTCGACAGTATCCAAGATGGCGGCCTCCAGCGGAACAGAAAAAATCAATATGTCGACAGATTCTAAAATTTCGTCATAATGAGTGGGGCGCTCGATTTAAAGATGACGTATCCAAGATGGCCGCCGTGCTCTAGTTGTCCCGTTACGATATGTCCCGTTACGCTGTGTCCCGTTACGATCCTCCAAGATGGCCGCCGTGACGTCACAATCAGAGATGTGGCTCGACACCGACACCACGCGCCAGGGCCAGTTTCCGGAGCCCCATTCACATACTACTGGTATCCTAGGGCTTGCTCGTAAAGCTCTGAGAGACCACTTAACTTAACCGTAGCCGACCGCAGCCGACACAATATATTTGCCAACTTGGCAAGAACACCATCAGTAAGATTTGAAAAAAAAAAAAAAAAAATTGCTAAAATAATACGCGATGATTTATTAAATGTTAGTGAAAGACGGACCATAAGTAAAGCAACATCCTTAACACATCAATAGTTTAATGGATGCATACCTGTAAATATATATTTAATACCTGAAGAACTAATAATAGTATACTTAAAAAAAAACGAAGGAAAACCAGCGCTAATCGATTCAAATATAGGTGAATTTACCAAGAGATATGATCCTTTAATTTTGATTACAATTAATAATATTTAAAAAAGTCACATGCATGTACACAAGTTCAACAAAAAAAGTATGTGGAGTCTATATTGTTCTTATATATATTAATATTCTTACCTTTTCCGTAAATAAAATAACAATCCGAAGATACTTCTTTTGAACTCTAAAGTCATTCCTTTATTTACCCTGCAAACAGCGTTTCTAAATTCTTACTGGTTTTTGAGAAATTGCCGTTTATTGGTTCCCGATGCCATTTCTTTGAATATTGCAGCCGTTTTTTTTTTGTTTTGGACCCGCAAGTATACGTTTTTTGTGTCTGAAGTCAGAAACATTTTCGGGAACAAATTTTCAGTGTGATCTGCTAAACTAAACGAACTGTTATGTTCTATTAAAAAACTGGTGAAATAGCATTCCACTTGAATCACAACCGTGGTACTGGCAGAGAATAAACAATTGGTAACAGAAGCGACAAGATGTGGCTTTATCCTTGATTTGTGCGTACCAACACTCTGATTGGCCAGTTGCTCTCGGGGCGTACACGAATGTAAATAAACGATGTTTTCCTATTGAAAGTAAGGGGTTTATGATTTAATTAATAGTTTGTGTGGTAGTAAATACAATAATTCGTCGTAATTTCACAAATATGTTTGAATTCATAGTACTTAGAGTATCCATGCGTGATTCCATTCAACATTATTCTTTTGTATTGGAATAAATAAGATAGTTCGTGCGCATTCTAGCCTTGTGTTCCGTGATTCAGGGAATTTTGCAGTAGGTACCGAACAAATTTATTTCAGAAAGAATGCATAATTTTTGGTGAAACTTGTCCACATGTTATTAAATAATGATTGAAAGCCAGTAGGTTGTCTTCTTGTCCGTCATCTCGTTTGCTGGAAAGAATGCGTGATATTTGTGTAACTCTCTGTGCTTGCTGCCATGCAACGTGTCTCGATGCCTCTTTTTTTTTTTTTTTTTGCCTCAATGCACCTAAGACTACAGCAATTAAAATGTAGTGTGATTTTTGTCTATAATTTAATATGCCATTTATATTACAAATGCCACACTTCACATACGTGAGATTTATTTTCCTGTAGGCCTAATGTAATATTGTTGAGAGAGAATTCCTTTAAGTCGTTGCTTTTAATTGGCCCCTACGTTATGTAATTAACACGTAGCAAACATGTATTCAAACATGTATTTACATACTTATAATATAATAAACATTGTAAATGAACATCATATCTATTTTTAATGTAGGCCTAAATAGCTACCTACGTTTTTTTGCTTGTTAACTAAGTGGTATCTCATAACACAAATTAATTTAACATTTAAGTTTACTTAACCATTTTATTATTGAAATTAACTGAAGAAACTTTCACGTCTGTAAATTTTAGCTCTTAATGGGAGGACAACATCTCATTATGACATTTTGTTTAGCTTATTTTGTCCATCTTGTCAGATCTTCTGTGTGTACACGTTTGTACAAAGATATTAGACGTAAATACAAAACACAAAAACAAAAAAAAACCTTGCATAATGTTAATAAGTGTACGCAAATGTGAAGCCTACATAATTTCCTGTCAATTACAATAAATAATGCAGTATAAATATATATATAATATAGTTATATAAATATGAATATATATAAATATAGTTTGTAATCGTGCCTAGCCACAAAGACACCATTTCATGATATGTTCTGTACAAGGTTTCCTGGAAGCATCCAAGTGACCTGTTCTAGTAATCTACCATGCAGGCAGTTGGAAAGTTTATCTGGAGTAGGCCAACCTGTCACACAAATCTTGTTACTACACTTAAAATACAAGAGTAAATGTATTTGTAGAATTGAACACCATTGAGGACTTTACAGCACTTCATTATCTCGATAGTAATAATATAGAAAAAAATTAAATAATGAAAGATTTAATAATACAGAGTATAGGCTATATAAATTTGACTTAAAATATAAGGAAGGTAGTTCCTTGTGGATAAATAAATAGGAAATACACACAACACTTTGTGCCTTAAGGAAGTTATGTGCTTTAGAAACTCAAATTTTAAAAATGCCGTGTCCTACCATACACAGGTTTAGAAAATTCGAAACTTTGCTTTATATTGTTGGGATATTCTGATTCACAGTAAATAGTAAGTACGTAAGTATTTATTTCCTCTTATGTTTACAGAAAATTAGGTAAATCAGAGGTGCCCCCCCCCCCCCCCAAAACACTACGACTCACCCCCCCCCTCTTATATTTTGTTCCATTTTCTCAATGATTTACTCGATGATTTTATAATAAAACACTTTTTTAGTAATATATTGTGTCACATTTTGCATTAATTAAAACTGATTTTCTAATAATAATTTTGGTCATATCAGGTAATATTTAATATTATAATGTAAGCATACTTTGACATGTGTTGTTACCTTAATGGCTTAAAAATGAGATGAAATTGTATCGCAGCATCACTCACAATAGCTCTGTAGTACAATGGAAAATTTTAAAAATTCTGAATTAGAAATATATTAAAAACAGTTAACATTGTGATATATAATAATACATACATCTTAGCATAACAAACAAAAGTAATACAGATAACTGCCTGTTTGAAAATCTAGCTCAAATTGAATTTGTGTCTCCTTGCAATAACTTTTACTAGAAAAAAAAATTGTATGATTAAAAATTAACGCTGATCTATATCCTTGACAAAAGCTTCTTCCTTGAAGATGTAGATCGAGAGAAGATCTCAACGATTTCATCATTTGAAATGGAAGCAAGCACATTTTTTTCCGAACACAGAACCATTATATTTGACAGCCATCTGTCACCCATGCACGATCTCGGCCTGTTTTTCACTATACGTAACTTACTCATTGCTCTTTCTGCGGAACAACTTGTTACTGCCAATGAGAGCAAAGTTGCATACACAACTTTTATAGCTTTAAACCCAGAAAAGTTATTGAGGCATCGATAAGGTTTCAGAAACCCTTGGGTTACCCACAAAACATTTTTCTTTTCAAGTAGGTATATATAGTTCGTATGAGGACACCGGAGGACGGAGGGGGATCCGGGGATCCGATCGAACCACCTTATGGCTTCGCTTCATCAGCCATGTTGGATTACGTCACTTCCGCCGGCCATGCACGCACGAAAAAGTGCCCCGTTACGTTCATCAGCCATGTACGCACGAAAAATGTCCCGTTACAGTAGTTGGAAATAGGGGGTTCAAGCACAGGCGCAGGAGCCAGGAGCCCGCCATCTTGGATGACGTCATCGGCGGCCATCTTGGATGACGTCATCGGCGGCCATCTTGGATGACGTCATCATGACCTTTGACCTTGACCTTTGACCTTGCTAATCTATGCTAATCTATGCTAATCTATGCTAATCTATGCCAATCTATGCCAATCTACGCTAATCTATGCCAATCTATGCCAATCTATGCCAATCTATGCTAATCCGTATGCTAATCTATGCTAATCTGTATGCTAATCCATGCTAATCTGTATGCCAATCCATGCTAATCCATCCGCCATTTTGTATTTCTAGAAATTTCCACCAACTTTGAATCGTGACGTCACCGTTGCACTTTGTGTCACGGACGCCATCTTGGATTTGAATTTTTTTTTTTCGAACTTTGAAATTCGATGTAAACATCAACCACCATCTTGTTTTCGTCTGCTGGTGGCCGCCATATTGTTTTCGTCTGCTGGTGGCCGCCATCTTGTTTCGTCTGCTGCAGGCCGCCATCTTGTTTCCGTCTGCTGGAGGCAGCCATCTTGCAACGTCATATAGTTCTGTTGGTCGCCACCAGATAGCAGCAGGGAATATTTTATTTTTTTCTTTAACTAAAATATTTTCAGTGCCGAGGCTGGGATTCGATCCATGGGATGTGAAAACGTCCAGGATGTCGTGGTTACGAGGCGGACACCTTGACCACTAGACCACGAGACCAATTGGGATATGGTGGAATAAATAATCTATATATGCCACGTACTGACGTCAAGTTTTATGATAAAAGGGGGGAGGGTGTCTTTGCCTTCCCAAATGCATGAAATTCAAATTATTATTATACCATCGCCATCTTTAATTCCAGCACAGACTACCAGATGGCGCCAAATTCAAATATTAGTTAGGGAGTCGGCAGGCAGGTGTCGCATGCCGCCATCTTGGTTCTCAAGTTGGCTGGTAGATGTCGCTAGTATCGCGCGCCAAATTCAAAAATTAGTTGCCAGAGGCGCCGCCATCTTGGTTCTCAAGTTGGCTGGTAGATGTCGCTAGTATCGCGCGCCAAATTCAAAAATTAGTTGCCAGAGGCGCCGCCATCTTGGTTCTCAAGTTGGCTGGTAGATGTCGCTAGTATCGCGCGCCAAATTCAAAAATTAGTTGCCAGAGGCACCGCCATCTTGGTTCTCAAGTTGGCTGGTAGATGTCGCTAGTATCGCGCGCCAAATTCAAAATTAGTTGCCAGTTGACTAGCGTATTATTCCATACGGTGCATGTATATAAGCGAGTCCTAGACAGCAGGATGCTCAGTTTGTTACTGACGTCGGCGGTGTAAGGATCGCCTAGTTTGTTTCTTCTGGTGCATGAGTCGTGTCAATTAGCTGTTCTTGAGATTTCGATGGCATCACAGAAATGGAAACAATACAACAAAAATTGAGACTATACAAAAAATTGAAACTATACAACAAAAAACTGAAACTATACAACAAATTGAAACAGCAACATCCAAACTATTCGCAGAAAAATATTTACATGTCATCACCGACATACCCGTGGGGGACTGTGCGGATGCCGTCTTCACAGATTAAACGTTTGTCATCCTCCCACGTTATGGCTAGCTTATTGCTGTATTCGCTATACAGCACATGCTTTCTCGACCGTATGGCTCTAACACCTGCCCTCCTTGTGCGGTGGTCTTGCAGGGCATCCAGGTAATCACCGAATGTGATGTGGTTTTTGACCACACAACGCTGGATGCCCTTAGCCTTCTTCTCAACCTTGCCACCGCACATGTATGCATAGAGTTTGGCCCGCAGACTGACAAACACGCTCATTACTTCTCCCCCACATTCATCTTTGAATTTGCCAACAACTTTCTTGTTGATGGGGGAGAAGCATGGGTGGTCAGGAGGGTAGCAGCTGGTGTCGAATTCAGACATGAACTTAGGGTCGGCTCTTAGATCATGGTAGAAGTCCTGTGTTTGAATCTCATACACAAAGCTGTCTGTATCCATATATGCCAGATGAATATTTTCCTGATATTTTGGTTTCATAGTATTGTAGTGGAAGTCGTACATGAGTGTTTTTGATAGATCAAGTACTGCGAGTCCAGCATAGATCGGCTTGTCGAAAATGATGGTCTCATGGTTCAGGTGGACTAGAGTCAAATTCGGTTCGTACATTGTGCGGTCCTTGAAGGACGGGCGACACACCAGTTTCTTGAACCGCTTCTCGGAACACACCAACTCCATTTTGAGCCTCCGCCTCTTGTTCTCCATCAATTTTCCGAAGGTGGAGTTCACAACCAACTTGAAGAACTCCTTCTCGAATTCGTTGGCTGCTGCTTTACGCTTGTTGGTGTTCAGTCGTATATAGGGCTCCAACCATGCCAACTGCTCAAACTGGAGGACTCGGTGTATCTTAGTCACTATCAGCCCATGCGATACTGCTTGCTGGAGGTTTTTGTAGTGGACAATGTAGTGCTCTTTATTTTCCAACGTTGTCATCAGCTTTGATTGTTTTGAGCCGGGAGGACATTGATTCACTGGGAGAAACGGAAGGTCTTTGTGACTTTCGTGGAGCTCGTGAGGGTACTCCACATCACACTCAATTATGTAGCCAGTAGGTGAATTTTCCGGAATAGACATGACATCAATGGACGTATCCGACCATTTGAAATGACGAATTGGAAGCGGCAGAGACATCGCCCACCCGTACAAATTATTTGCATCAATATACTCTAGGAATATGGATGGCTTGGAAGCATCATATGTCTCAGGCACATATGAATTATTCGCAACACAATGACGTTTGATGCTTTGTGCTACGCCTCCACGAATACCGGCTTCCACAAACATGTACATATCATAATCGGTAAGAAGCTCTAGCTGTACACCTGTGGTTCGAAGCATCGCGTCGAAAGCGAACCCAGGACAAGAAATGTAGTGAGATGGGTCTAAACTATATGTCTCCAAACATATTGAACGAAAATTCTCGAATACATCTGCTAGGATCAGAACATCCGTCTTCAGGTACAAGTCAGCGTACTCTCCTAAGGTAGCACACTGAAACTTGTCCCAGACTTTCATTGCATGAGCGTAATCCGTCTCTGAAATCCCAGTATCGGTCAGACTGTTGTAGAAATCGCCGATAGGTGGAAGACTAGTATCATCCAAACGAGCAAAAGAATCCACAAAGTCGTAGGGGAAGACTCCCTTGCGGGTAACCAACTCCAACTCATCAGGAGCGAAAAACTCAGCAGTACTGACAAACTTGTCTGCAGGCAAGAACTCAGCGAGCGAAGCAAGACCCCGACTCATAAAGCGGAACGTATCAACAAACTGGATGCTGAACTTATCATGCAACTTCTTGGAAAAAGTTATCAGCTTCTCTTCCGAATTAGGAATTATGAAGATGTCATTAGTGTCGTACCCCAACTTCCTGATAATAAAGTTCTGGTCGTACGCCAGGCTGTGGAAGAACACAATCATCTTTTTTGGTCTGCGCCTGAGAAGGTTGCAGTCATTACATGCAGGTCCAATAAATTCGCCGGTGAAGTGATTATGGTCACGGACTTTCTTTGAATTTCCCCCGAACTTTCCTCCACAGTAGCAACACACACTTGCTTGCATAAAAGCAGTGTTCTGTGCATGTGTGAGCGGAGTCATAGGAACAGACGTAGAAAATATTTTCTGTACATCATGCCCAATCTCCACAATGCGAGAAATAAACTTATCCTCTGCGTCACAACCACGATACACTTCAGGCTGTGAAGGAAGTGAAGAAGTGAGGTGTGCTGGAATGACGGAGTTATCTGCTTTCACGTAAATGCAGTAGCTGTACGCTTTATGCTTTTGGTACTGCAGCATGTATGACTCATCAGGATTCGGGTGGCATGTATGGATTTTCTCCAGAATAGCTTCAAAGTCGCAATATACCACGATGGTCATCTTATCACTGTGATGGAAGTTATTGAACTTCAGAACAGGAGGCTGACCGTTCTCATCAAGCTGTGGCATTTCCATCCTAACAGCAGCATGCTGTTTGCAGAGCTCACTGTGTTTTGCCAAACACTGAAGCCCAGTGAGTCCGCTAACCCTATCCTGATCATCATAATGCTTGAAGCATCTTTTGCAAACGTGGATAGCATCATGATGTGTAGTTAGTTGGGACCGAACCAGGGCAGAAAAATTTTTAATGTAGGTGAAATGAGACGAATTGTCATTGACCAAGAGCAGAAGGTCGAAATGATGTTCTTTTTCTTCAGGAGCGACTCGTGCAGGAACAACATTCAGGTTCTCGTCTATACTGTAAATGTTGATGGAGACTCCAGGGTTCTGTTTTTCAAACAGCGGTATTTGCCTGATTGGAGTAGGAAACTCGACATTGTTGAAATTGAATTTATCTTCCAAGTCATGGTAGCGCTGGTTGACACGTTCTGGGTGCTCGCCTTCCACGTACTTCACAAGAATTGACCACTTGAAGCACATGTGATCATCCAGGTTTTGTGGATTTATCACTGCGAATTTGTCTTTGATGGAAGTAGGTAGTTCGATGTAGGAGCTGGCACGGAGTGGATCAAGCTTGTTGATTCGTAGTTGAAGTCGCTTAACGGCCGACAAAGTCCATCCGGACCCCTTACCCATGTAATCTCCCTCCTCCTTGCAGATCTTGGAGATGGACTCGGCAACTGCTTCCTCCACCTCGTGAACTGCGTAGAGGGGTACATTAATGGTTTTGAAGGCCCTCTTGTCTTCGATGGCATCTACTGGTTTTTCGTAGTCGCACTCGAGCACGATATTGAATTTGAGAGGTCCGTTCTCTTCAATCTCCTCCACAAGTTGGTTTATTATTTTGTTCTTGATGGAGTCCAGGTACGTACAAATGTCCTTGGCAGCACTTGACGTATTAACAGCAATGTAAGTCTTCAAATTGCCCTTGAATCCTACTTCAGCGGTGATGAAGCCATGGGTATTGACCAAACCCGCGCCGGTCACCACCTTTGTTCGGCTGATCGATGGTTTAGGCAGTACTGCTGGCATAACTGCTGCCATCCTCTGCTTCTTTGTCGGAGGTGGAGCAGACCCCTTGCACACCTTGATGTGGGCTTTCAAATTGTCAGCCCTGGCGAACTCCTTGGCACAGTTGTCGCAGGTATGTGCTATGCGGTTAGGGTTGAGACCACAAGCAGACTTCTCATGACGTCTAGCAAAATCAGCACGGGCGAAAACCTTATAGCAGAAACTGCACCGCATGCCTGATGTCGTGGCGACAGCTCCAGCACATGTTGACAGGTGCTGCTGCATCTTGTCGTTGCGTGCGACCATCTTGCCACACAGATGACACTGCTGGAAGTCACGCTGCATGTTGTCAGCACACTGACGTTCGTGACGGTAGCGGTTGTTGCCTGCCGTGAAGGTAGCAGGGCAGAAACGACATTTCTGCACGGTAGGTGCCATCACAGCAATCGGTAGTCCGGTCTCAACGTACAGAACACGCGAAGGAAGCTCGACGTACGGAGAACTATAACAGAAGAATTAAGAATACAATGTAGCTAGCCATTACACGAAAACAAACATAACCTCAAAACTCTAGCCCTCAGGCTAACTAACCCAAACTGCTAGCAATGTTACTAAATAAAAGAATTGCAAACATAACCTCAAAACTCTAACCCTCAATCGTATTCAATGTTAACTAAAAATGATTGATTACATAACCTCAAAACTACTCTAATGCACACCCCAAAAATGCTAGAATATTTAAAGTACTGTTAAAAGTTTAAGCTAAACAATTCCTGTTTACCCACACATAAGTGTACAGAGAAAAAACTAGCTATCTTATAACCTACAAAAAAGCTGAGAAACATAAAAATATTAACGAAACATGTAGCATACCTCAAAAAACGATGAAGTGGAGCTGCAGAAGATGATGTAGCGTTGGCGGTAGGAATCGTGGTAGCAGCGAAACTCACACACGAACTAACTTACTCAAACTCTAAGAGCACACTGAAGCTCCGACAGCTAATCCAGGCCTTTTATAAGCAGTTCTGCTTTTCAACAACAGATGACACCAGGTGTTGTGTTGAGTCATAATTTATTTAGTTCTTTTATGTGGTATGCGGGATGCTCACTAACGTTCGCAAAACAAGGATGGCTTCGCTAGACATCAAGGAGAAGGAAGTTTGTCTTTCATGTTAATGCTTCTCAGCTGTCTCAAAGCATATTATTTGTCTGAGTAAAGTTATTATTTTTTAAATCCACCTGATAAAAATATTGTATGTTCTGATTTATTGACAGAATTTCACTGATTAAATGTAACTCTGAATAAAAATGACATGACTCAGTAAGTAAAAAATTCTTCATGCAGAGATAGATCTCTAACAAATAATCAGGAGCACTCGGTGAAAACCATCAGATGTCTAGCCAGGAATAATCAGAAACACTTGGAGAAAGCCATCAATATAATATCAAGATTAATCAGAAGCACTCGGAGAAATCCATCAGATGTCTAGTTAGGTATAATCAGAAGCACACGGAGTAAACTGCCATAATATTGTCAAGAATAATCGCAAGCTCACGGAGTAAACCACCATAATATTGTCAAGAATAATCAGGAGCACACGGAGAAAACCACCATAATATTAACAATAATAATCGGAAGCACACGGAGAAAATCATCATAATATTGACAAGAATAATCGGAAGCACACGGAGAAAACCATCACAAGTTTTCTTTGATATCATAAAAAAACAGAAAAAATATTTAATAAATAACAAAAAAATTAATAAATATTTTAAATGACAAAATAAAATACAAAAATACATAAACAGATTCTGCTAGCTTGTGAACTTCTCATTGTTGAGCAAAGATATAGTTCTAGTACAAGCCAGAATTTTATGTATTTTTGTATTTTATTTTGTCATTTAAAATATTTATTAATTTTTTTGTTATTTATTAAATATTTTTTCTGTTTTTTTATGATATCAAAGAAAACTTGTGATGGTTTTCTCCGTGTGCTTCCGATTATTCTTGTCAATATTATGATGATTTTCTCCGTGTGCTTCCGATTTTTATTGTTAATATTATGGTGGTTTTCTCCGTGTGCTCCTGATTATTCTTGACAATATTATGGTGGTTTACTCCGTGAGCTTGCGATTATTCTTGACAATATTATGGCGGTTTACTCCGTGTGCTTCTGATTATACCTAACTAGACATCTGATGGATTTCTCCGAGTGCTTCTGATTAATCTTGATATTATATTGATGGCTTTCTCCAAGTGTTTCTGATTATTCCTGGCTAGACATCTGATGGTTTTCACCGAGTGCTCCTGATTATTTGTTAGAGATCTATCTCTGCATGAAGAATTTTTTACTTACTGCGTCATGTCATTTTTATTCAGAGTTACATTTAATCAGTGAAATTCTGTCAATAAATCAGAACATACAATATTTTTATCAGGTGGATTTAAAAAATAATAACTTTACTCAGACAAATAATATGCTTTGAGACAGCTGAGAAGCATTAACATGAAAGACAAACTTCCTTCTCCTTGATGTCTAGCGAAGCCATCCTTGTTTTGCGAACGTTAGTGAGCATCCCGCATACCACATAAAAGAACTAAATAAATTATGACTCAACACAACACCTGGTGTCATCTGTTGTTGAAAAGCAGAACTGCTTATAAAAGGCCTGGATTAGCTGTCGGAGCTTCAGTGTGCTCTTAGAGTTTGAGTAAGTTAGTTCGTGTGTGAGTTTCGCTGCTACCACGATTCCTACCGCCAACGCTACATCATCTTCTGCAGCTCCACTTCATCGTTTTTTGAGGTATGCTACATGTTTCGTTAATATTTTTATGTTTCTCAGCTTTTTTGTAGGTTATAAGATAGCTAGTTTTTTCTCTGTACACTTATGTGTGGGTAAACAGGAATTGTTTAGCTTAAACTTTTAACAGTACTTTAAATATTCTAGCATTTTTGGGGTGTGCATTAGAGTAGTTTTGAGGTTATGTAATCAATCATTTTTAGTTAACATTGAATACGATTGAGGGTTAGAGTTTTGAGGTTATGTTTGCAATTCTTTTATTTAGTAACATTGCTAGCAGTTTGGGTTAGTTAGCCTGAGGGCTAGAGTTTTGAGGTTATGTTTGTTTTCGTGTAATGGCTAGCTACATTGTATTCTTAATTCTTCTGTTATAGTTCTCCGTACGTCGAGCTTCCTTCGCGTGTTCTGTACGTTGAGACCGGACTACCGATTGCTGTGATGGCACCTACCGTGCAGAAATGTCGTTTCTGCCCTGCTACCTTCACGGCAGGCAACAACCGCTACCGTCACGAACGTCAGTGTGCTGACAACATGCAGCGTGACTTCCAGCAGTGTCATCTGTGTGGCAAGATGGTCGCACGCAACGACAAGATGCAGCAGCACCTGTCAACATGTGCTGGAGCTGTCGCCACGACATCAGGCATGCGGTGCAGTTTCTGCTATAAGGTTTTCGCCCGTGCTGATTTTGCTAGACGTCATGAGAAGTCTGCTTGTGGTCTCAACCCTAACCGCATAGCACATACCTGCGACAACTGTGCCAAGGAGTTTGCCAGGGCTGACAATTTGAAAGCCCACATCAAGGTGTGCAAGGGGTCTGCTCCACCTCCGACAAAGAAACAGAGGATGGCAGCAGTTATGCCAGCAGTACTGCCTAAACCATCGATCAGCCGAACAAAGGTGGTGACCGGCGCGGGTTTGGTCAATACCCATGGCTTCATCACCGCTGAAGTAGGATTCAAGGGCAATTTGAAGACTTACATTGCTGTTAATACGTCAAGTTCTGCGAAGGACATTTGTAGGTACCTGGACTCCATCAAGAACAAAATAATAAACCAACTTGTGGAGGAGATTGAAGAGAACGGACCTCTCAAATTCAATATCGTGCTCGAGTGCGACTACGAAAAACCAGTAGATGCCATCGAAGACAAGAGGGCCTTCAGAACCATTAATGTACCCCTCTACGCAGTTCACGAGGTGGAGGAAGCAGTTGCCGAGTCCATCTCCAAGATCTGCAAGGAGGAGGGAGATTACATGGGTAAGGGGTCCGGATGGACTTTGTCGGCCGTTAAGCGACTTCAACTACGAATCAACAAGCTTGATCCACTCCGTGCCAGCTCCTACATCGAACTACCTACTTCCATCAAAGACAAATTCGCAGTGATAAATCCACAAAACCTGGATGATCACATGTGCTTCAAGTGGTCAATTCTTGTGAAGTACGTGGAAGGCGAGCACCCAAAACGTGTCAACCAGCGCTACCATGACTTGGAAGATAAATTCAATTTCAACAATGTCGAGTTTCCTACTCCAATCAGGCAAATACCGCTGTTTGAAAAACAGAACCCTGGAGTCTCCATCAACATTTACAGTATAGACGAGAACCTGAATGTTGTTCCTGCACGAGTCGCTCCTGAAGAAAAAGAACATCATTTCGACCTTCTGCTCTTGGTCAATGACAATTCGTCTCATTTCACCTACATTAAAAATTTTTCTGCCCTGGTTCGGTCCCAACTAACTACACATCATGATGCTATCCACGTTTGCAAAAGATGCTTCAAGCATTATGATGATCAGGATAGGGTTAGCGGACTCACTGGGCTTCAGTGTTTGGCAAAACACAGTGAGCTCTGCAAACAGCATGCTGCTGTTAGGATGGAAATGCCACAGCTTGATGAGAACGGTCAGCCTCCTGTTCTGAAGTTCAATAACTTCCATCACAGTGATAAGATGACCATCGTGGTATATTGCGACTTTGAAGCTATTCTGGAGAAAATCCATACATGCCACCCGAATCCTGATGAGTCATACATGCTGCAGTACCAAAAGCATAAAGCGTACAGCTACTGCATTTACGTGAAAGCAGATAACTCCGTCATTCCAGCACACCTCACTTCTTCACTTCCTTCACAGCCTGAAGTGTATCGTGGTTGTGACGCAGAGGATAAGTTCATTTCTCGCATTGTGGAGATTGGGCATGATGTACAGAAAATATTTTCTACGTCTGTTCCTATGACTCCGCTCACACATGCACAGAACACTGCTTTTATGCAAGCAAGTGTGTGTTGCTACTGTGGAGGAAAGTTCGGGGGAAATTCAAAGAAAGTCCGTGACCATAATCACTTCACCGGCGAATTTATTGGACCTGCATGTAATGACTGCAACCTTCTCAGGCGCAGACCAAAAAAGATGATTGTGTTCTTCCACAGCCTGGCGTATGACCAGAACTTTATTATCAGGAAGTTGGGGTACGACACTAAAGACATCTTCATAATTCCTAATTCGGAAGAGAAGCTGATAACTTTTTCCAAGAAGTTGCATGATAAGTTCAGCATCCAGTTTGTTGATACGTTCCGCTTTATGAGTCGGGGTCTTGCTTCGCTCGCTGAGTTCTTGCCTGCAGACAAGTTTGTCAGTACTGCTGAGTTTTTCGCTCCTGATGAGTTGGAGTTGGTTACCCGCAAGGGAGTCTTCCCCTACGACTTTGTGGATTCTTTTGCTCGTTTGGATGATACTAGTCTTCCACCTATCGGCGATTTCTACAACAGTCTGACCGATACTGGGATTTCAGAGACGGATTACGCTCATGCAATGAAAGTCTGGGACAAGTTTCAGTGTGCTACCTTAGGAGAGTACGCTGACTTGTACCTGAAGACGGATGTTCTGATCCTAGCAGATGTATTCGAGAATTTTCGTTCAATATGTTTGGAGACATATAGTTTAGACCCATCTCACTACATTTCTTGTCCTGGGTTCGCTTTCGACGCGATGCTTCGAACCACAGGTGTACAGCTAGAGCTTCTTACCGATTATGATATGTACATGTTTGTGGAAGCCGGTATTCGTGGAGGCGTAGCACAAAGCATCAAACGTCATTGTGTTGCGAATAATTCATATGTGCCTGAGACATATGATGCTTCCAAGCCATCCATATTCCTAGAGTATATTGATGCAAATAATTTGTACGGGTGGGCGATGTCTCTGCCGCTTCCAATTCGTCATTTCAAATGGTCGGATACGTCCATTGATGTCATGTCTATTCCGGAAAATTCACCTACTGGCTACATAATTGAGTGTGATGTGGAGTACCCTCACGAGCTCCACGAAAGTCACAAAGACCTTCCGTTTCTCCCAGTGAATCAATGTCCTCCCGGCTCAAAACAATCAAAGCTGATGACAACGTTGGAAAATAAAGAGCACTACATTGTCCACTACAAAAACCTCCAGCAAGCAGTATCGCATGGGCTGATAGTGACTAAGATACACCGAGTCCTCCAGTTTGAGCAGTTGGCATGGTTGGAGCCCTATATACGACTGAACACCAACAAGCGTAAAGCAGCAGCCAACGAATTCGAGAAGGAGTTCTTCAAGTTGGTTGTGAACTCCACCTTCGGAAAATTGATGGAGAACAAGAGGCGGAGGCTCAAAATGGAGTTGGTGTGTTCCGAGAAGCGGTTCAAGAAACTGGTGTGTCGCCCGTCCTTCAAGGACCGCACAATGTACGAACCGAATTTGACTCTAGTCCACCTGAACCATGAGACCATCATTTTCGACAAGCCGATCTATGCTGGACTCGCAGTACTTGATCTATCAAAAACACTCATGTACGACTTCCACTACAATACTATGAAACCAAAATATCAGGAAAATATTCATCTGGCATATATGGATACAGACAGCTTTGTGTATGAGATTCAAACACAGGACTTCTACCATGATCTAAGAGCCGACCCTAAGTTCATGTCTGAATTCGACACCAGCTGCTACCCTCCTGACCACCCATGCTTCTCCCCCATCAACAAGAAAGTTGTTGGCAAATTCAAAGATGAATGTGGGGGAGAAGTAATGAGCGTGTTTGTCAGTCTGCGGGCCAAACTCTATGCATACATGTGCGGTGGCAAGGTTGAGAAGAAGGCTAAGGGCATCCAGCGTTGTGTGGTCAAAAACCACATCACATTCGGTGATTACCTGGATGCCCTGCAAGACCACCGCACAAGGAGGGCAGGTGTTAGAGCCATACGGTCGAGAAAGCATGTGCTGTATAGCGAATACAGCAATAAGCTAGCCATAACGTGGGAGGATGACAAACGTTTAATCTGTGAAGACGGCATCCGCACAGTCCCCCACGGGTATGTCGGTGATGACATGTAAATATTTTTCTGCGAATAGTTTGGATGTTGCTGTTTCAATTTGTTGTATAGTTTCAGTTTTTTGTTGTATAGTTTCAATTTTTTGTATAGTCTCAATTTTTGTTGTATTGTTTCCATTTCTGTGATGCCATCGAAATCTCAAGAACAGCTAATTGACACGACTCATGCACCAGAAGAAACAAACTAGGCGATCCTTACACCGCCGACGTCAGTAACAAACTGAGCATCCTGCTGTCTAGGACTCGCTTATATACATGCACCGTATGGAATAATACGCTAGTCAACTGGCAACTAATTTTGAATTTGGCGCGCGATACTAGCGACATCTACCAGCCAACTTGAGAACCAAGATGGCGGTGCCTCTGGCAACTAATTTTTGAATTTGGCGCGCGATACTAGCGACATCTACCAGCCAACTTGAGAACCAAGATGGCGGCGCCTCTGGCAACTAATTTTTGAATTTGGCGCGCGATACTAGCGACATCTACCAGCCAACTTGAGAACCAAGATGGCGGCGCCTCTGGCAACTAATTTTTGAATTTGGCGCGCGATACTAGCGACATCTACCAGCCAACTTGAGAACCAAGATGGCGGCATGCGACACCTGCCTGCCGACTCCCTAACTAATATTTGAATTTGGCGCCATCTGGTAGTCTGTGCTGGAATTAAAGATGGCGATGGTATAATAATAATTTGAATTTCATGCATTTGGGAAGGCAAAGACACCCTCCCCCCTTTTATCATAAAACTTGACGTCAGTACGTGGCATATATAGATTATTTATTCCACCATATCCCAATTGGTCTCGTGGTCTAGTGGTCAAGGTGTCCGCCTCGTAACCACGACATCCTGGACGTTTTCACATCCCATGGATCGAATCCCAGCCTCGGCACTGAAAATATTTTAGTTAAAGAAAAAAATAAAATATTCCCTGCTGCTATCTGGTGGCGACCAACAGAACTATATGACGTTGCAAGATGGCTGCCTCCAGCAGACGGAAACAAGATGGCGGCCTGCAGCAGACGAAACAAGATGGCGGCCACCAGCAGACGAAAACAATATGGCGGCCACCAGCAGACGAAAACAAGATGGTGGTTGATGTTTACATCGAATTTCAAAGTTCGAAAAAAAAAATTCAAATCCAAGATGGCGTCCGTGACACAAAGTGCAACGGTGACGTCACGATTCAAAGTTGGTGGAAATTTCTAGAAATACAAAATGGCGGATGGATTAGCATGGATTGGCATACAGATTAGCATGGATTAGCATACAGATTAGCATAGATTAGCATACGGATTAGCATAGATTGGCATAGATTAGCATAGATTGGCATAGATTGGCATAGATTAGCGTAGATTGGCATAGATTGGCATAGATTAGCATAGATTAGCATAGATTAGCAAGGTCAAAGGTCAAGGTCAAAGGTCATGATGACGTCATCCAAGATGGCCGCCGATGACGTCATCCAAGATGGCGGGCTCCTGGCTCCTGCGCCTGTGCTTGAACCCCCTATTTCCAACTACTGTAACGGGACATTTTTCGTGCGTACATGGCTGATGAACGTAACGGGGCACTTTTTCGTGCGTGCATGGCCGGCGGAAGTGACGTAATCCAACATGGCTGATGAAGCGAAGCCATAAGGTGGTTCGATCGGATCCCCGGATCCCCCTCCGTCCTCCGGTGTCCTCATACGAACTATATATACCTACTTTTTCATCTCCCTCATCTTCCTTTTCCTCTTCATCACCATCGATTTCTTCTGTATCTACCAGGTTTTCATTAGCCACTTCAGTCTCTTCATCTTCCTTTCTTGATGTTCTTGGGCTTTCTTTTACCACATCGGATAGTGAGATATTTGGATGTGTGGCAAGGTATAGATCACTGAAGCTGTTCAATTCTTCAGCCACCGAGTCACAATCCCACTTGTAGAAATCACACAACTCTTTGATGTCTTCAGATATAACATTATATTTCTCTGCATTAAGCACATTTCAATTTTAAGTCTACGATTTAGGTCTATTATGGGCTCGTCAACTCCAATCTCGTCCATTGCCCTCTTCCTAAACCTTATTCTTCCAGGTACTGGTACAAGTGGATGAATGTCATGTTTTTTCGCAAAATCTTCCGATTTTTTTAAAAAAAAAAAAAAATGTGTTTCCAGCGCATCCCGAACTTTCACTCGCTATCTAAGCAGCCATCGCTTGGGACAGCGGTCGGTGCTGGAACTAGGCTGTAGCCGCGTTCCCTCGGCAGGAGTGTCATTCATATTCCCCCTTCCAAGAATTGTCACAACCGTAATAGGGTGTTTCCAAACCTCCAATACTTATGCTCTTATGGCGGAAAGAAAGATAATTGATACCGCGTGCAATTTTCTCTCTCTCTCTCTCTCTCCATCCCTCACCCCAGTGGCGTAGCCAGGATTTGTGTAAGAGGGGTGTTAAGAAGCATGGCCCCCCCCGTATTAAAGCGGAGGTCCGGGGGTCCTCCCCCGGGAAAATTTGGATTTTAAGGTGTAAAATAGTGCTATTTTATCAGTTGTCGGTTCTTTAATTTAAATATTGTAATGGTAAAATTTTTATAAATTTTAATATTAAATTTGTTTGAGTGATGAATAAGAAATTAATTAAATATTTGATGCTAAGGGGGGGGGGGTTGAACCCTAACCACCCCCCCCCCCCCTGGCTTCGCCCCTGCGCTCACCCCACCCCCCTTTCTTGTTGTTCCGACGCTACGTCCGTCGCATACAATGCAGTGACCTAATAATTTTATTTCTGCATAGTTTGTATAAAGGCCCAGCGCATGCCCTTATATTAGTGCCACATACATCCTGTGAATTGTTAGTAAGATACAGAAGCCTGAAAAACCCATTTTTGACCAAGTTCAGGGTTAAAAAAATATTATTTTTTATGTACAGTTCATTTTGAAAATATATTTTACTTCTTGTCTAAAGTTTTGAGTTCTTTTCATAGCGAATCCAATTTCTAAAATTTTTTGTAGTATTCTGTTTAAACATGTCTTTTAAACACTATGTAACACTGTTCACTTGCTAAGTAGGCGAGCGCCTTAGGGAGCGTTCAAGTATTACGTAACGAATTTGGGGGGAGGGGGGGTCTTGTAAAACGTTACGATGCGTTACTGGGGAGGGAGGGGGGGTTTGACCTACGCGTTACGTCACATTGTTTTTTTTAACCCTTCAGAACGGTCGCATAGAGACAGATTCTTTCACGCATTTTTTAAAACTTTTTTTTCTCAAGATTTCAAATGGCATGATAACAAATTTTTTTTCACCTTCACAAAATTGCTTCTGCTTGCTATACAGGATTAGTGAATAATGTTTTTTTTTAACTCCAAACGTAAAGCAAATATATATATATATATTTATTAACAGCTGTGATAGCTTTTCTCGTCACTCCAGTAAAGTAGTTAAAACAAAAAATACCGCTATTCGGATGGCTTCGTTATATACTTCGGTTGTCAACGTAGACTCCAATCGCCATATTAGAAATTATATAGGTATTGATATTCAAAATACACTGTTTTCTATGTATGAGTATTTCTCTCATCACAACAGTAATGTTGTGGAACAAAAGACGATTGGTCTGAAGGGTTAATAAAAAACTAGTGAATTAAAATCTCCCAAGTTGGCAACCCTTATCGTTTATTTTTTACGGGGGATGCCTGATTGAATTGTTCGTATTTTGTTCTCCCAAGATGGCAACCCTTTTCGTTTATGTGCTCCAAGCACTCAACCGACTGTATGAAAATTGACAACTACCATGTTTCGGCGGAATGTAGAAACCCTGAAGATAGCTTGCAGGATCCAGCAGAAGCTAATATGGCGTGGTATAGCGCTCACGTCCGTGAATCGCAATATTTCTTGCAAGTTATTAAATGCGCGGATGAATCCTTCTGTTCCCGCTTGAGGAGTGCATTAAAATCTGTCTTTCCAGAAACTTTCCTGCCGCCACCCTGCCCAATCCTTCAAACCGCAAACAAGCTCGTGGTACCTAGTCAGATAGACAAAGGATCACGCAAGTTTTCACCACTTCTTGTGAGGTTGTCTGTTGATCTGTCGCCTCCTCTAGAAGGGTTTAAGCAGATGCTTTACGATTTATTTTGCCCATCAGTACAATCCGACCTAAATAACCGAGCATGTTCAACCTGTGGGATTTATTTTACATCCCACAAGAGTGTGCAAAAGCAAAATCGTTTCATGCATGGCAAGACTGCCCAAGACCTTCGTGAAAGTCGAGTACGGCCACAGCGACTTGCTGCAAGAAGGGCAAATGAGCTTCTCTGCATTGTGCGTCGCTGTGAAACATCGTCTGATGATGCCGATTGGCTTGATGGAAGCGGGTTAACAATTCCGGAACCCTCTTCGTCTGCTCTCCGGATGCCAGTAATGAAAGAATCTGAGTGGCTGGCAAACCCATGGACAGAGGAGCAGTAAAACTCCAATTGATTTTTTTTTTTTACAATCTACTTATTTTAATTATGGCTAATTATATTTTTAATGTTTTTCGTTGTCGTTCGATTGTATTCTTAAATACGATTATATTTAGACAAATATATTTTATTTCAGTTAGTTTTATGTTTGTAATTGCATTGCCAAATGTAAAAATAATTATTAGAAATAAAATTTGTTCTTTGATTTTAATAGCTTTATTAGTAAAACGCTAAAATAGGAGAATGCATGAGAAGAACAATGGCGGATAAAGCAAAAAGTGTGTAAGGACAGGGCCAAGTCAGGAAAAAGACGTAATTAACTGTATGATTGCTAAATGTATGATTGAGTAGTAAAAATTTATTAGGAAAAAAAATATTAAAAAGCTCTTGCTTTAAAAAACAAGACATTTCAAATGTTAATAAGTAACGTTAACGCGATTAAAACAATAACAAAGGTATTTTAGTGACTTATTCCGGTACGTTACGCCACATAATTGTGACTTTTAGGTAAAAATGGTCACTTGGGGTTACGTAACGTTTTACTTGGGGGGAGGGGGGGTACAGAAAAACGTTACGGCGCGTTACATTGGGGAGAGGGGGGGGGTCTAAAATATCAAAAAATTGCGTTACGTATTACTTGAACGCTCCCTTAAGCAAGGGCAGTCGTTTGAAATGTGTGTTCTTTTCGTAGATAAAGGGCGTGAACACACATTTACATATTTTCGGTATAAAAACGTGTTATAACACGCTGCAGCGCGATTTTCTGGCATGTAGACGGGCCCCGTAATAAGTGCCTGATACCGATATGTACATTTGTATTGCTTATTATATTTTACACTTACCTTTCTCGTTCTGGTTCATAAATAGCAGTAGATGTCGATGTTCCCTCAACATAAGGTTTCCACACAGAACTATCACTGCACTTCACCTCAATTATTTTTTCCCTAATTTCTAAATTGTGCTTAACTTTATAAAAATGCTTCTTCTTGCAATGGTCTGCCCACTTATCATGCCTAACAGTCCCTTCACACAAAATCTCTAAACATTTATATTTATATTGCGTTTGCTTTTTAGGCATGACTACATTACCAGCATTATATCACGATTACACTTCAAAAACTAATTAATTCGAAGATGATAATCAGAATAACGCACAAGCACAACCCGACTTCGCACTGATACATTCAGTAATGGCAGACAATAGCTTCAGTGTGGTCCAGCCAATTCTGGGCGTCGCTGCCAGCTATAACAAGCAAAACAATGAAATGAGAAGGAATGCGTGTAAAGTGATCAACACTTTTCCTTTTTCTGTCTATATTTTTTTGACTTACTTGTAAAGAAAGTGTGGGGAATAATCGTAAATATGGTCTCAACTATCAGGCGGGCATGAGCTGAACAGAGGTATAGAATTTCCAAGCCTGATAGAATGCATCATATTCTCCTTTCAGATGCACGGTCTGCGCAGGCGCCAAGTTTTTTTTTTTTTTACTTTTACTTTTGAGTGTGTGCGCTTATTGTCGAAGCGGTGATAGGGACCATCCTGAACCGACAGATGCCAAACTGCTTTTGTTGAGGAAAGTGGGGGGTTGCCAATTTGATTTACAAAATCCCTTTCAATTATCAAAGCACCAGAAACGTATTTTCACATTAGAAGCTATAAGTATGTAAATAATATATATATATATTTTTCTCGTCTTTTTAGAACCCCCCCCCCAATTTTAATGACGCAGTCTGCGTCGTTACCCCCCCCCCCCCTTGTGGGTACCAATGGGTAAATTCATTTACTATAAATAAGTGGAATTTCACTGATATTCAGTAGTTTAAAGCAACTTCTTATTTGGAAATGATATTTTGTGAATGATCTCAAATTTTAATCTCCTGGTTTTAGCTACACATATGTGAGCACTGTATAATAAACGGAAATATATAAAGCAAGAATGTATTTTTAAATAAGGCCTCTTTCAAGTCATTTATCAGGCCAAGGATGTCTCTAACAATATGAATGGGTGGCGTAAATATCCACTCTTTGGCATTATCTGAATGTTAAGCAGGATGCGCATGTTTGATTTTTGCTAAAGAAATTAATCAATCGGTTTGGCATCGAAGTTGTCGTAATGTTCCTTTTGAATCGTTGTACATTGTACGCTGATGTTCTAAGGCTCACCGTAACCATTCAGTTAACGAATGGCTAATGTGACCTCAAATTGCTTCTCGGGAAAGTATACATGTCACTGGTACTATTACCACTCACCCTTGGGAAATATGATTACATGTGCATTTGGTCTAGGAAATGGTCTAAAATCATTTGTCCTTAAGGGGTGATAGAAACACGGTCATTGGTATATCGCAAAAATGCCTCTTTATTCTGAAGGGGTAGTGTCAATATCAGTTTTCAAAGGATGAAACGTTTCATAAAGCACTTCTTTCAAAGGAACTTGTTGTGGAGGAAACGGTGGTAGTTGTAGCTTATAGTAGGTAAGGGGACCAGAACTCTTGTTTATCTTGTGTGGTGATACCACTTGCAGCTGTTCGGAAGGATGAGTCTCATTCACATCTTCCCTCGGAAATGATGTTGATGATTGCAGCGGTTCAAGAGAATAAGTCTCAAAGACCTCTTTCTTCTCAGACAATGTCGATACAATTAGGTATTCAGAAGGATACTTCTCAAAGGCCTCTTCCTGCAGAGATGATGGTGACTCATGCAGCTGCTCTGGAGGATATGTTTCATAGACCTCTTCCTTCAAAGGGAATGGAAACTCTTGCAGCTGCACGGGAGGATAAGAATCAAAGGCCCCTTCCCTTGAAGATGATGTTGAGGCATGCAGCTGTTCAAGAGGATAAGTCTCGTAGACCTCTTCCCTCATAGGTGATCGCGAATCTTGCAGCTGCTTGGGAGGATAAGTGTCAAAAATCTCTTCCCATGGAGATAATGGTGCCTCATGCAGCTCGGGAGGATATATCTCATAGACCTCTTCCCTCAAAGATGATGGTGAGTCTTGTAGTTGCTCGGGAGGATAAGTATCAACAGCCCTTTCCCTTGAAGATGATGTTGATGCTTGCAGCTGTTCAAGATGATAAGTCTCGTAGACCTCTTCCCTCAAAGGTGATCGCGAATCTTGCAGCTGCTCGGGAGGATAAGTGTCAAAAGTCTCTTCCCATGGAAATAATGGTGCCTCATGCAGCTCGGGAGGATATGTCTCATAGACCTCTTCCCTCAAAGATAATGGTGAGTCTTGCAGCTGCTCGGATGGATAAGCATCAACAGCCCTTTCCCTTGAAGATGATGTTGATGCTTGCAGCTGTTCAAGAGGATAAGTCTCGTATACCTCTTCCTTCAAAGATGATGGTGAAGCTTGCAGCTGCTCAGAAGGATAATTTTCAAAGGCCTCTTCCCTTGGCGATGATGGTGACTCATGCAGCTGCTCGGGGTGATAGGTATCACATACCTCTTTCCTCGGAAACGATGTGTTGACTACCAGTTGTTCAAGAGAATAAAATTCAAAGGCCTCTTCCCTCGGAGAAAATGGAAATTTTTGTCGGTGTTCGGGAGGGTAAGCATTAAACACCTCCTCCACTTCTCTCAGATAAGTAAGCTGGATGTTTCGGTGTTGAGTGATGCCATGGAGCCAATAGGGCGTAATTGAAGCCAAAACTCACCACGTCCTTTGCAGTAACCGAAGGACAGAGATGCTGGCTGTCATAACTGCTGATAAGGTTGATTTCATAAAGCTGATTTTCTGAAACTCACAAACATAAATTGCACTATTAATACAAAACTGTTACTGTCATTATACATTATTATGGGCTTTACTTAATTGAGGAAAACCGATAACCGATTCGTCAGTCACGAAAATGGTCAGGTGTGTGCTTCAAAAATTAATAAAAGCTAGCAGTAAGTTAATGCCTCAGTTTTGTGATAATTTTAGTGTGAATCAACTAAAACGCTAATGAATTTATCCTGTTGGCGAAAATCACGATTTTCCTGTTAAATCTGTAATGTAATAACATTGATGTGTGTAATAACAAACTAAATGGGGATATAATTCAACTTAACACCTAAAACATATATACTCTTCTACTTATCACTTATTTTAGATTCTTCCCGTCCAACCAAGCTACAGCACTGGATCCAGTAGTGTCTTGACTTGGTAAACAAAGCATATTAAAGTGTTAAATAACATTCGAACCATTGTTTTTATACTTATGTCATTTCAAGCATTATCACAAGAATATAATAATAATTGGCTTTACATCCGGAAAATAAGCTGAGTGGACCATAATGAATACCATTTAAGCTACGTATTAGTGCGTGAAATTTACCTGACTAGAAATACTTCAGCGTGACAAGCATAAGTAAAACATGTCACCTGATACTGCTTGCAAGTGATGAGTTAGTATGATATATCGCGAAAATGATTAAAGATAGTTTAATTTTACAGAAATATTACAGGCCAAGTAATTTGACAAAATTTCTGTAGCTTGTTCTTAATCCCCGGGTTGGAATAATTTTTAACAGAGAGCCATTTTTTCAAATGCGTAACATTCTATCAAAAGTAGTACCGAGGAAAGTTTAACTTAGGTAAAACAATAGACTCGCTTTCTGGAGGAATCGGGTTTGAATATTAAAACATAAATTCTAATTTAGGTTTTACAAAGTTTTCCTTAAATCACTCGAAACAAATCCTAGAATTGTGTTTCTACTATAGGCCAATGCCGATTACTTTCCCCTGCTTCCCTGACTTGTATTGTGTTTGTTTGCAATGACCTCTTTGTTGACGAGGGAAGAACCAAAATAAACGAAATAATAAAGTAAATACAACTTTCAATTGTACAGGTACTGATTTTCATTTGCTAAGTCATCTGCAGGAAGGCTATAAATACTAGTTAATCAAAAAAGAAACTTTGTTAACATGAACCAGTATTCTGAAATCAATTACGTAGTAAAACTAATATGTGGAATACCACTTTCTCTACTCACAAAAAAGAATTAACGCAGCTCCGTTTGGCGCTTTGCGGCAGACGATAATTTGTGATGTTCGCATCCGAGCGCGGTTAACTGACTAACTTTGGATCTAAAACCAAGGCATGACAGGCTATGGATAGTGAGACCTGGATGACAACATAATAGAGCTCCCAAATTTGATCCTGGGAGGTCTGACGTGGATTGCGTTGGTGATAAACTAGTGGTGCCATCATCTTTAGATCCCATGCTCTGCTAAAAATATTGCTGATTGGTATAGCTGGTTGTGTTCCTCGTTACACCAAACTCACTTCGGGAATATAGAAATGTAGCTATCAGATATTTCAAGTACTCTCACTGATAAAAAAATCTTTGTTTGATGTAAACAGTCGAGTTTACGAAACAGTTTTTTGGGCAAGTATATATTCCCTTCTAAAATTACAATAAATGTATAATTATTTCGTAGGCTTTAGCTACGTTAAAAGTGAAGAGTTCACCAACGTTTCGTTTGATATTTCAGCTCTCATCATCAGAGTAAATGTCTCCTGAGACTCCTCGCCACGAATATTTTATTTCAGTTTACAAACTTTCATTCAGTTTAAAGGATTCGGATCTAGGTTCATCGAAAGTGCAAACGTGGGTCACGTTGTCGTTAGCCGACAAAATCTTCTTAATGTTCTCCAAACACAGCGTCCCAAGGATATAAATTATTCCATTCTACATCCAGGGATGTCAGGCACCTGTTGGTTCTTTTTAATAAGCTTTTATTTGCTTCATACTTATGTCTGTTAGTATGTAATGGAAAATTTGAATATGATTTTGTCCTCCTTCAAAACGTCGGTTTAACTCGAAATTTGGCATACTTATCAAGGACCGATGACATTTCTATATTTTGAACCCTTTATCCTTACTAGGATAATCAGGGTTAGCGATTTTTTTCCTTACTGGTAGTGTCATTTCCGTAAGACCAAGAAGGGAAACTACCATGCGTCCCGATCAACTATTTCTCGGATAAGTTACCGACTTTGAATAAGATGAAATTTTTCGGAGAGGGATCCTGATAACCAGCTATCTCATCAAAGGGAGGCAGCAGGCGCCCATATTGATCATTTATCGGATAAGTTACCGACTTAGAATTATACATGAATGACTTCCCGATTTTATTTAAAATCAATGATTTTCATATTAGGATATTGAAATAATGTGTACTATAGTTCTTCAACACGCTATATCGAATATATATTTTAAAAGCAGGCAATATTTTCTCAAATTCACTTTAATAGTAAATTGATGTAATAAAGAAAAGTAACTAAAAATTAAAAATAAAAAATAGTTAAAAAACTAAAAAAGATGCTTTTATAGAAAATCCAACTAAAAATTGAAAATTAATAATAGCATGAAAAATAAAATATAGGCCTACTCTTTTATAGAAAATCCCACAAAAAAATAGAAAAAATTGTTTATTAAATTTGAGTTAAGAATAGTGTAAATAAGAAAAAAAAATATTATTTATTGCAAAAAAAGCGTGGGGTGCTTTTTAAGATATTATCAAATGATAATTCTTCTACGTATATCTGTCAATAACATATTTATTACTAATGACACCATGCACCCCAAAATTTTTTTGCAATAAAATACATTTTTTATTATTTACACTATTCTTAACTGAAATTTATTAAAATTTATTTTCTATTTTTTAGTTGATTTTATATGAAAGAGTATATTTTAGTTTGTTAAAACTATTATTATTAACTCGTAAGTACATTGAGAATGTATACCTTGTCATTGGTTTCATCCTCGTGATGATTATAGTTATTATTATACTCACCTGTAACTCCTGGGTATACTGTGTGTTGTCACTGTCGGTATCGGCAGGAGCGAAGGCATCAGGGATAGAAAACGCTTCCAAATCCTGCATCGGAGGTGAAAGCACCGCTTGATCCTGGTCGCATGTGGCCTCTACTTCCGTCTCTTCTATGTGACGGCTAGGAGACTGGTAATCAGCGAATAACCCCTTAACGCATTCCACTTGAGGAGCCGTTGAATACATGAGCATTTGGTTGTGGCAGGTCACCAGTTGTGCGTCAAGAGGTGTTGATGCACTCTGCATCTGTTCACGAGTCGACGCAAGTAACATCTCTTCCATCAGAGAAACAGGTGAGAACTGGTGTTGTTCTTGGGAAGATGCTAGTGGCCCATCACGCAGCAGGGCACTGCTAGAAGACGGCACGCCCTGAGGAACTGAGCCGTGCAACTGGTGGTCGGCGGGTATGATCACGACCTCCTCCAGGCCGTGGTCGGGCCGACTGGCGCAGCGCGCTGTGGCGGGGCAGCCCCGGCCGGCGCAGGAGGCCAGCATGCGCCACAACTGGCGCAGCAGCCACAGCACGGTGACCAGCAGAGGGAGGCTGACCAAACCAACCAGCACGTACACCATCTGCAACACAAGACACGCTTCATCAACACCACTGACTCAGGTCTTAATGACCTTGTTAACATAGCGGGAAAACATTGCCGATGTGCACATCTCATTTTGGGCCACACCAATGTGTGAACTTAGGTAACTAAAGGAAATAGGGAAACAAAACTTTTCTGGACTATTGCAAAATATTCATTTGGAAACCAGAAATACTTTGTAATACTACAAAAAATGTATTGCAACCATGTTCAACACATGACTATGGTTATTTTTGCATACATGAAATACATTTTTTTCTAGATAATACTGAATATTTCTTACAAAAATTTAACATAATTTTATTTTTATTTGATGTTAAATTCAAGCATTCATGATGGTTCTCATACTTGAAGCCAATTCATAAAGCTGAATAATATTGTATAGGCGATTCCATGTAGTCGTCAAACCCAAGGAAATGTTTATAAACTGTGTTTGTGCTTTTGTTTTGTAAATAGAACAGACATATTCATGTAAAATAGCAGATATTTGTACACTTGTACATTTAAACGAAAACCACTGTATCATTACAAAAAGGGTTCGTAGTAACACTAGGTTTGTATTCTTACCCGGGAATTTATGCCTTGTGTTGTCCCAGTAACTTCAATAGATAAAGTATTTTTTAAACCGATCGCTTATTAGCTTCCCAGTTTTAACTGCGCACATAAACAAGCGTAACAAAACAAAATAAAGTACAATTATTGAATGATCGAATGTCTGTACCATGGTTTAAAAATTATGCTTGAATAAAACATCAAAAAAATATAAAATTATGTGCCGATTTTCGAGAGAAATATTCAGAATTATCTCAAAAACGTATTTCATACATGAAAAAGCACCCATAACAATTTATTATTCAAAGTTACAATATATTATTAGAAGATATTACAAAAAAAATTAATGTATCTGGTTACCAAAGAAATCTTTTGTAAAAGTAGAGACACTTTTTATCTCTGTAGGTGAGAAATGATGATCGTGGAGCAGCATCTGGCCTTGGTGTGAAACTCCTCCAAGTTGTGGAAATTCCTTCTCCAAACAAGCCGGGTTTGGATCGAATATTATCTTAGCGAGAGGCGACGCGTAATTTCGTCACGTGCAAATTGTTTGATTAAAATTTAAATAATATTCACGTAAAAAATAAGTCAGCTATAATATTATTTTTTCCATGCTAGTCATTATTTAGTTACTTTTATCAACAGATCGTAGCCCCATTCCAAGCCAAAAAATAATCAACACATGCAGGTTACTAGTTTTTGTACATAAAACAATAATTCTGCTTCTAACCACGAAATGATATAACTTTTCTGTACTAAAAGTTCTATCAATTTAACAATTTAAATCCAGGAGCATGTGGCGCAAAGATTCCTCATTGACTGGTGCTGTCGTACAATCAAGAAATTTTTCTTCCTGCAACTCATAGCGCTTTGTACATCAGAATTTTAATGCAGTATTTGTTTGTTATTTCATTACTAGTGTATATGATTTTTCTGACATTTAAATGATATTTAACAAAAAATTGTGAGCGAGTTTTAGTACTCGCCAGAGATGTATGACATCTAATCTTAGTAACGAGAAAATTCACGTGTTCTTGTGTTTAAAATACACTTATGATATGAAACTCGCACACGAATTTTAACGTGGAATTCTTCTAAATATTGTTGAGCGTGATACATATACGGATATTATTTTTTTTTTTAATTGTGAAAGTGAATCACGCGTAGTTTCCACACACGCCGCTAGAATTCGTTGCTAGAGCAGCTACGTCGACTACTGAATTATTCGATTTGCGGAGCGAAATGTTAACCTATATAAAGAAACGGCTCTAATAAATGCCAAACAAGATTTTAAAAATTACTAAACTCTGGCTGATTTTCGACAAGGAATTTTATCACCCTAATAAAAGAGCCATTTTGTTAAAAATTCATTAAACAGTTAAAACTCTATAAATCTTCTTTTTTGCTTTGTTAAATTTGGTTTCCGTTATTCTCCACAAATGTCAGCATAGTGGTTATAGATTTCCATTCCATGAAACTTCTGATTCAAGTAATTACTCCAACCAAATACAGTATACCGAGAGCTAAGATACACATTAAAAAGTGTGTGTTTGGTTCACATCGGTCTACACTGACAGTGCTGTTGGCAAATGGCGAGTACGGGCGCAGGCGGGTCAGCTCAGTCTCTGTGACTCGCGGCCGGGAGGGAAACAGCACGCGGCTCTGACACGGAAACTGAGTGACACATCTCGTTTGTGTAATTTCATTTAATTATTTGGTGGTCTTATTTTATTTATTGTTAACAAATCGTTCATTTGCTAACGCAAGTTCCCCTTGAGATTCTGTACCTTTTTTATACAAGTGCTATTTATTCATATGCTTTACTCCAGACTTGTTGACCTATGTAATATAAATTGGCATCCGAATATGACTTGCACTGCACATTCTTTTTGTAAAAGAAAAGATATATATTAATGAAAAAATACAGATATCCTTTAATTTATACATTTACACGGAAATATCAGTATCACTGCCAAAAAGTGTTCGTAGTAGTAATGGGTTCGTATTCTTACCCGGGAATTTATGCCTTGTGTTGTCCCAGTACCTTCATTTGCTAGAGGTATTTTTTAACCGATCTCTGAATAGCTTTCCAGTTTCATCTGTGAGCATGACAATATTCAAATTGTGGAACATATCTTTTCAATGGTTAGAAAAAAAATCATTATTCCATCTACATTTACGACATCTAACTTGTGATTTGATTTCAAAAGGAATATTTGGTAAAAGTTCAGACTCTTTTTATATCTGTGCCCGGGCAGTCTCCACAGTCTCAGAGTCCCGGGGCGCGAGACAACCCACGCACAAACTCCCGGGTAATCTCAGGGCCAGCAGCTCAGTACACACCCCCGCTCCCCCGCTGTCCCGCGGGCTGGCTCGCCCGGCGATGGCAGCGCCAGGGAGCTCCACCACCGGACTCCCGCTGAAACAATGCTTCCGACCTCAGGGGCGAGGCATTTCCGTGTTTCAGGCGCGGTGGGAAACCACACACAGAAATAAATATTTCCCTGTACTTTCACAAAAGATTCCATTGGCAAACAGTTGTCAAGAAATAGCTTGTAATCCTGCAAAAAAAAAATACTGTCACTTTTGTACCCAGAGTAACATTCCAATATTAACAGCGGCATTATAAGCATTATAAAACAAAATAAGTCAATTTGGTTTTTATTCTATTATCATTTCCTGGTTTAAAAAAAACGAATGAACGAAACATCAATTAAATATAAAATATGCACCAATTTTCGTAAGAATTATTCAGTATTATCTTGAAACACGTATTTCATACTATTTCTTGGTACATGGTTTCCAAAGGATTCTTTTGTAAAAATTAAAAATATATTTTCCTTCTGAAATGACTTCACTGTCGACAAGCTTTAACTAAAAAAATTAACTTAAAAACTGCCTGCGTAATTTAAGCTAATTTTCTGCTTAAGGGTTCATATAACTGAAAAATCAGTGAATTTCTCTGACAAACAATATTCTATCTTGTGAAATTCGCAGCAAGAAAAGTAGAAATCCTTGCGAGTCACTGAAATAATTACAAGCAATCACTGATTTAAATAAAAAAATTAAATAGAATATTTGCTGGCTTTTTTTTTTTTTAATTTGAGTGAGTGCGATTGACACTCCGTGACTCAGAGACCGAACCTTTCGACTCATGTCAACCGAGCTAACGGCGGTAGATCCTAAAAAATTGGAATTCTAATATTTCGTGCTTTTTGCACGTGATATTAAATAAATTTATGATATAATCATATATAATTGTTTATGAAAGGCTTTTCTTGCTAAAAAGCCATTGCTAAATGGTGTTTATTAACTTAATGGTCAACATTTGTGTTAGTCGATATAGGTACTGAAAGCATAAAATTGTGTGGCATACAGTTATGTAGTGGTCGTTTTGAAGCACTTTACTGTTAGTATATCATTTATATATCAATAAAAAGGTCATTTTTATAAAACACTGCTAAAACATAAGTTTTAGTGTTTTTAGTAAATCTTTTATAGATTTATTAATGGTATACTAAAAATAAAGTGTTTTAAGATGAACTTTAAATACGAACGGTTGAATCAAATGCGTCATACCACATGCTTGCATGGCTATCTCTAACTGTAACGATTGATATAAATATTTGCCATTGAGTTCATAAAAAAAACATTAAGTATAGACATATTTACTTACATTTTTTATAAAAATATAAATTATTTAACTATAAATTTATTTAAAATAATGTAGAAACCACTAAATATTAGAAGCAAAATAATTAAGAATTAGGTGCTACGTGTTTGACTCACTTTGCTGCCAATTTCAAGAAAGCTTATTTTTTATGCGTGTCTTGGTAACAAGTCACTAACTAACTAACTAACTAACTAACTAACTAACCTGTAAAATTGCGGCGTCGGCATGCACGTGCAGAGTTCAGCAAACAGTACATCGATTATTACAAACGCACAAACGCGCAATATTCTTCGCATTTTTTTATCCGCTCTCACTGCAACACGAATAAATCGCCTTTGCAAAATGACCAGAAATTGGTTGCTAATAGCTTTGTTTGGAACATTCCATTGTTAAAATATTTGTCCAGAGAGATTGTTGGTAACAGCCCAGACTGCATTTAGGTAGACGTTTCTTACAATGAAGCTTTTCAGAATAAAAATTCTAAAAGAAATCAAAAAACAGAATCAGAATAGTTCCTCACGTCACTTCAGTTTAGTACAAGTAACATACATGGGCTTTTAAATTTAAATTAGCCTCAATAGTAAGTCTCAATATTCGCTGTTTTACTAACCAAAATAAAATTAACAATTTCAGAAGGAATTAAATGTTATACGTATGGGAATGATACCGTAACTGGGTCAGGATATACAAAGTATAAAAGTTAATTAAAACAACAACAATATTTTAAACATTCCCATATTTACAATAATGGACGTGCTCTAAGCGATCTAAGCTACCATTTGTGAGTGTGAATTGTGCTGCCAATAGTAATTTTTTGGCACAAATATAAATTTGAATTTTAAACTCTACTCTTAACAGTTATTTTATATTTTCCTCACCAGCGGGGAATCCCAGCATCAACAAGGGTCACCCCATCCCCTAATGCCTGGATTTTTCATGCACTTGCAGGCCTATATGGTCTGTTAGCCCTTGAGGTAGTGCGGTAACTGTCCCGGTCCAAGACACAGGGGATGCCTGGGAAACTGGTCCCGTAGAACCAGCCCCTCGGATACCCCACTGGCTTCAACGCCCCAGATTTTACATCAATGTGTGCACAGACTAGCAATTACGATTGGTTTTGCACATTGAGCCAAGTCTTTTGGGACCCAACAGCTTGAGGGCCCGGCAAGGATGACCTACCCATTTAAAGTTTTCGAACCTTTGGCCATTGTCTGTAGAGAGGCTCTTAACACACCTCCAGATCTCTCTTTCCAACCTCTGAGGATGTCGGGGGACGAGGAATCCCCAGCAGAGCTCACTTTGGTAAACGTTCTTGGTACCAAGCTGAGGTACTGAGTGAGTTGCCTTGGCGCGGAGATGCTATATGTTCGCACCCACGCATCCGTTCTGTGAGTCTGTTGGATTCTGCCACGGATACAAGTGCTAGCAAAGGATCCGACACTGCAAGCGACAAGCATCTTATCGCAATGATTCAGGCCCACTCCCAACGCACCCACTCACCTGAGAATGTTATTCGGCTATCTCCGCTTGCCAAGATTAACATAACTGGACCCCAGTGTGTGCACCACCGGGTTTAACTGGGCAACAACAGTTGTTTAACGGTCCAGCACTTTTTAAGCGACTCAGTACTGGCGCCACCAGTCAGGCACTGGGAACATTCATCCTTAACATCAAGAAGATCCCTAACGGGGTGTTAATATGTGGGGACGGAGCTGAACCTTCGGCTGACCAATCCTGCACCCAGCACCAACCCATTGTACTATCCATTATACCCATCACATGCTGGCCACACCTTCTCTGATCCAACCTCATCCAGAACAGAAGAGAATGTGGGTGATAATTCAACCGCATACAGAAGGAGATAAGCTTATTTATAATCACAATCGGGTAAGCTGTTAGAGCCCCGGATATTACGAGACGATGAGGCACCTCATTACAACATCGTCGTCACCAAGCAACCCCTAGCTAACTTATTTAACCAAACAATTGATTGTGTCCTTGACCCTAGGGTCCCAATACTCAAATGAGCAGATTATTCAACAAAATATTGCAATTGTTTTACATGCTCGATTTAACTCGCATGTACTCCTGTGAAGGCAGGATCCACCCAACATGGATACGCCATTTCGTCGTAACATGGATATGTTTGAGGATAAGTTACAACGAGGGGCCGAGGCTACATATCCCGAAGAATAACACTACCGTTTGAGTATGACAAGTTAATTATCCAAGTCTATCACATCTTGGAACCCTCAAAAATCTCAGAGGGCCTGTAATCTGGCAGTAGTCTATTTATACCTCTACTAGCTTGTAGCAATGCACAATGAGAATTTGTTATATATATATATATATATATATATATATATATATAAGAATATTTATTAAGAATAACTTTGATATGAAGGATAATAATTTTTTAATATGTAAATAGGAATAATGGTTCAGAGCTGTTAAGAAATGTTATGAATTACTTTGGTTAAATTTCATGGAAAGCATTTACATAGGCGTGCGCACGGTAGGTGCCACAGGTGCCTTGGCACTACCATTGGGGTTAACGTTATTTGTTTTTTACAAGCAGAAATAATACATACTTACAAAAAACAGTATTATTTACAAACAATATGTTTTCCAATTGTGTCGAGTTACAGATATGTGCTCATAACACTATCAATATATCAATTATCAATCGAACCATCTATACACACGGAAACAAGCCAGGTGCAATTACTTGAGTTGTACACGCGGGCCGTGGCTACGAAACTTCTGAAATGTAAATACTTCTCCTAGTTCTCCTCGAATAACATAGAATGCGCGCTCGGTGTCCACTGTTCACTCCACTCGGCAGGCGCACGGAATAATAGCCGCCGTCCGCCAGGTAGCACTATTGTGTAGTGTTTATTCTTACTGTTTACTCATCAGTTTACTGTTCTAATGAGTACACGAGTACAGCTTGTGTTTGTTATGTGGATCAGTCATTAAATAATTATCATTTTATTTTCACTAGTTGACAGTTAGTTGTTATGGTTCGTTAATTGCTGTATATATCGGTCTGTATGATGTATAACCTAAATGGGTGATTAAAATGAAAAAGCCCGATCCCGAAAAGGATTTCAGTTCCAGATCGGAGGGTACGTATGTTCAGCCTGAAAACCGTAAGTTATTTTTCCTATATTTAATCTGTGGTACTTTATATTTATTTTTTAATTGCATTAGCGTAAAATGGGGTGGAAAGTCCAATGCAAGGTTAGTATATTTTGAGAGATAGCGGCCTGCTGAATAAGCCAGTTTTAGCTGTTTTGAAGGCTTTTAAAAATTGCTGTTATTGAATGTGCGTTGTCTTGAAAGTACTTAAGGCGTTAAGGACAGTTGTTTAAAAATTGCGTTCCTCTTTTAGATAAACACTTTGGACGGACATTTGATGGTTTTGTGTGCTTAGACAAGCCCCACACGATACCCATTTCCTTAGCAGTTTTCATACCTTTTTTCTGTTAGCGCGTCTGCTCTCGTGTGGGTTATTTTTCAGCACCCTTTCAACAGGTCTTCCTTCGGGTATGAAATTTTTCATAACAGAAGTCTTAAACAAAACGGTAATAGAACGTGCCAGAGTCATCAAAATGACGGACCTACGTGCAGTAGAGATACTAAACGTATTTGTGTGTCAAATAAAACTATATGATAGTGAAAGTGTGAAACTACCGTGAACTATATCATTTAAACTAAATGGTTATAAAAAAAAGTAATCAGAAGTTTTAAAATACGTTAGAAAACCTGCTTTACTTTCTTAATAATACACTGTATCTCGACCGAACTATAATAGCTTCGGTAGTGTAGTGGTAGAGCGCGCAGATAGGATTCAAAATGCGAATTGTGGTGTGGTTCAAAGCATGGTGTTAAACATCTGACATTTTTTTATAATTATATTATTGTATTATATAAATTGTTCCAAGTAGCATGTATTTTTACATTTTATTTAATGTTTCTTAGAAACGCCACACGTGTTGGCTTAAATGAAACTGCAAGACTTTTTTTAGATTAAATAATTTTTAAAATAAACAACTGCAATTTTAATATATTTTCAGTATTTGGTAAAATGTACAGCAGCATATTTATTCTACTCTGTTATGCTTGCTTTGGTCGGCAACTAAGTGCTGGTTTTCTGTTAGTATTCTATGTCTCGTGTATTTGGAGAAATGAATTATTTCTTCTCTTCTGCTAAACAAACTTTTATGCCCACTTTTATACCCACGGATATAACAGAATGTGTAGCGAAATTGGGCATCGTGTGGAGCAGGCTTTACAGGGCTTCTCCTGTTCTCCACGACAGTGCAATTTGGGCATGGGTAGGCGAGTCCCTTAATCACAATACATAATGATTAAGTTGAATTTGAAACTACCTGTACGTACCCTTTCCTTTCAGCTGTTGTTGCTGGTCCCAGTACGGATATTGTTTGCAAAGACGATAAAACGGATGAAGAACCTGTGAAAAGACAAGCTGAGCTTGATGATCCTTGTCAATACCTACCAAAGAACAGACTAGAGAAATTGGCTAGAACTTCTCGTGGACCATATCATTATTGTCTTTCAACCTACCCTGTAAAAACTATTGGAAAGGGGAAATATTCTAGGAATAGATCGTTCAATATTACAAATGGCTTGAGTATAGCGTTATGAAAGATGCTGCTTATTGTTTTGCATGTCGTTGTTTCGCTCTTAATGACAGTTCAGCTCCTGGGTCAATTAAAAATGCATTTACAACAATGGGGTTTTCTTCGTGGCATAAAGCTCACGAAATGTTCAAAACACATGAAAAGAGTAGATGTATGGTTGGCTGGGAAAATTTTAATGTAAGTAAACAAGTTGATGTTATGTTGGATGATGCTAAGGAAGCTGAATTAAAAGGAAAAGAGAAAAAACATCTGGAAAATCATAAGTACATGTCACGGATTATTGATATTGTCCGTCTATTGGTAAAAGGTGGAAAACCCTTTAGAGGTCATGACGTGAGCGAGGAGAGTGACGAGAAAGGTATTTTTCTTGAAATCGTTAGCCTTCTGGAAAAATACGATCCCATTTTTAAGAGTTACATTGAAATTTCTCCTAACAACTGTATTTATCTCAGCAACCATATTCAGAACGACATATTAGCGTCCCTAAGCACAGTAATACAAGTAATACACAGTAATATAAGTGATGAAATTAGGGGCCAACCATTTGCAATTATTGCCGACGAAACATCTGATGTGAGCCATCATGAGCAACTGGCAGTCGTGTTTCGCTACATACTTAAAGGAGATAAATATCCTGTCGAGGAATTGACGTCCTTACAGCGATTGAAGTCAACTGATGCCGAAAACATATTTAAAGCGATAAACTGTGTACTGACTGAAGTAGGTGTTCTGTGGAAAGATGTAGTTTGTGTGTGTTTTGATGGGGCGTCGGCAATGGCAGGTGAATTTACCGGCGTACAGGCAAGATGCAAAGAGGTCAATTCATCGATAATGTATGTGCCTTGTTATGCACATTGTCTGAATCTTGCCTTAGTAAGCGCCTGCACTAGTCACAAGGAAAATATAACCATATTTGATTTCTTTGGAATAGTACAGATAATTTTCAGCTATATTGAAGGTAGTCCTAAGAGGCATGCTATCTATGAGGATATTGTAAAAGAAACTACTATCAAAATCAAGACTCTAAAATCCCTTTCAGATACTCGTTGGGCGTGCCGTTCAGAAGCTGTGTCTGTTATTCATGCTCACTTGGTTTACATTGTAAAAGCCATTGAAGAGTATACAGAATCTACTTCCGACTCAAAACTCCGGGATAAAGGTAAAGGCATTTTGCTACAAGTGCAATCTTTCAACTTCATCGCGTCTTTGCAAATCATGCATCCAATCCTTCAGCTTGTGGTGAAAGTGATCAAAGCCCTGCAAAATACTAAAATAGACCTTTGTCAAGCAGTTGAAGATGTTGAAAGCCTGGCCCTTGCCTTGGTAGAAATGTGAAACAACGAAGAAGAATTTGAGGACATTTTTACCAAAACTAAGGAAACTTACTGGATGTTCAAATCCCTACAGTTCGAAAAAGAAAAGTCTCAGTCATCTTAGAAGGCATTGTCAGTTCGTGCTTTTCTACTGCCTTCTACGCAGAAACCAAAAATGATGATTTGAAACTGTTTACATTTCATTCTGTTTTGGACAGTCTATATCAAGGTATCAACTCTAGGTTTGCACAAGAAACAAGAAACCAAGAAATTAATCTCTGCCACAGGAAAACTAATTGGGTTAAATTTGGGTCCTTACAAGTGTGAAAGTAGTGACTTTGAAGTTCTCTCAAAACAGTTCAAAGTGAATGCTACGGAACTAGAAGCAGAAGTGAAGCTTTTGAAGACAAAAGGAGATATGGACACCGAATTTCAACCTAAAACGGTTTCTGACTGGATTGATTGGCTGTCAATGTTTCAGCGAAGTTCAACCTACAAAAGCTTCAGTGCAGTAATGAATACATTTGCAACAATGCCTGTAACTAGCTGTACAAGCGAAATAACTTTTTCAAAGCTTATTATCATAAAATCAAAGCTTAGGTCTACAATGCGCCAGGAATGCTTGAAAAACCTGATGATTCCACTTGTGGAGCAAAAACTGGCTGCTTGTGCAAACACAAATGCTATCATTGACGAATTTAAAAACATTGTTCCGTTTCATCGACGAATGGCCCTTTAGTAATACAGAGTATTATGTTCAGCAGATTTCCCTAAGGTTTTTTATTTTTTGTTCTGGACTTGTAAACTTGTTTTCAAAAGAAATTTTGAACAATATTGTATCTAAACATATACAACTACTTAAAATACATTTTACTAATCGGATAGGCTTACTCGATGACTTATATGCAGTCGCCGACAAAACATTATTATTGTATTCCAAAAGTTAAAACTTTTGCCCACTCTTATTTGTGTATTTTTATTATTTTAATATTTTACATATTTGAGGTATGATACAAAAACTCCCTTGATTTGTTGATTTTAAAACTTAACATTCGAGAATGTTTTTTCTAGCATTTATTTGGCGTCTTCAGAAAACATGTAAGTACGGTTTTTCAAAGCCACCAGCATGAATTCCGTGCAAACAATTTGTGCAATTTACTTTATGGCTCAACAAAGCTTAAAACTGTAAATAGTTTAGTAGTTTTCCTCGCGATTATAACGTTCAAAGCCATAATTTGTCATAAAAAATGTTAAATTTTTTACATCTGTGTATTTAATGTTTTTGTTGTGAAACACCTTAAAGAGTACCATTTTGCGCTTTCAAATCCAAATTTTTTCGGGGGAGGACCACCGGACTCCCCGCTTTAGGCTCGGGGTCCATGAATGATAGGGGTGTTGTGTAATCTGAATCCACCACTACTAAAGTCCTGCGTACGCCTATGACTTCAACAGTCGTGGTACCACCAGCAGAAGAGAGCTTAATGACTTCAGTGCTGGCTGTGCAGGAAACCACGATGAACGACGTTTCGCCCTCGATGAAGACTTCAATGGCTGTTTATTCGACAACAACTAACGAACGTCGGTGCTGTTACTGCGACAATATTTCCTCAAAAACAGCAATGCTCGTCGTCACGAGATGAGAGAATGCTCTGATGAGTGTCATGAATGGTTTACTCGAATTGATAATTTGCGACGACATGTGAAAAACTGTAAAGGTGAAGTCCGTGCGCCTACTGCTGAACTACCTGCAGAAATTTCGACTCATCGCTTTAGATTGGAGACACGAAAGTGTACAAGCAAAAAAATAGATCTGCAGCAACCGATTGGTATGGTATATGGACATGTTACTAAACCTAAGACAGTGATCGGTGCCCTACATGTGAATGATAATTGCTTCTACTTGGCGCAGTCTGCATTTCGTGGAACATTGAAAGACTACTATTATCTAAATACGCTTAGAGAGTCGAAAGACATTTGTAATTTTCTTTACGATATCAGACAGAACATAATAAATCAGCTTACTGATGATGTAGCAACAAACGAACATTTGAAATATAACTTGTGGTTGGACTGTATATATGGAAAGTCATATCCGTTTGATGAAAAACTGAAGAAGTGTGTATTCAAGACACCGGCTGAAGTAATTTACAGTTCTGACGATGTGAAGCAAACTGTTAAACACGGTATCCAGAAACTCTGTCACGAAGAGGAAGACTATGTCAGCATAGGTTCTGGTTGGTCTCTGTCTTATATAAACCGATTGGAGCTAAGAATTAGTCATTTCACGTCTATGCAGGGCTAAATGTTTGTAAGATTGCTGGCTTTCGCAAGTGATCCTGTAGTAGAAAAGAAATTATGTAATAAATATTATGTTTGTAAAAGAACTTGTGGTGTTTTATTCCTCGAACATGACACTTTATTCAATATGTAGATTATTTACATTTTTATTTTGATAAATTTTGGAATTTTTCCCGAATTTCTAGCTAAATAATATTAAATTACCAAGATGGCACCCAAATGATAATATGGCAGGTATCACAGTAATAATAAATGATTACTGCACTCTAGCGGGTAAAAATTACATTAACATGACATCAGTACACTCTTGTAGCCGAAAACAAGATGGTAGCCTCCAGCAGACGAGAACTAGATGGTGGACATGTCATCATGTCAGCTGATGATATATACCTTGGTATTAGTAGGTCAGTCGGCAGGTGGCTTTCATGGAAGGAGCCTGTCGACATTTTTTTTTATTTTTGCTCTTAGCGGGTTTGAACCGAGGACATCAAGGCGTGTGTTTCTAAATATTGTTTTATTAAAATGTGATTAATAAAATTGTATTATAATTTTGGAAATTTTTTCCGAATTTCTAGCATAAAATTACAGGTTTTTCAAGATGGTGGTCGTAACAAATATTGCAACAATAGTTTTTTTTAATATTTTTATTATTTAATTCGATTGATAAATTATTTTAATGATTTTTATTTTTTTTTCTGATTTTCTTACATAAAATTACGGTTTTTCAAGATGGCAGCCAAACGAAACATGCAACTTTAATAGGATCCAATATGGTGGTCGTACCGTAAAGTGTAACGATGACATCGTGCTCAACCAATGTGGCGGGCGTAATGAAACATGCAACATTTATATAATCCAAGATGGCGAATGTAATGATAAGTGCAACAGTGGTTTTTAAGTAAAAAGTTATTAAGTTTTTATTATTCAATTTAATGATTAATTTTTTAAAGATTTTTTAAATTTTTCCACATTTTTCTAACATAAAAATTAAGAATTTTCAAGATGGCGAAATGATGTCATACTAGGTGACGATATATACTTTAACATAAGTGGTGGGGGTCAGTCTGCCAGCAGCCACCATGAGGAAAGAATCAGTTGCCAATTTTTTTTTGCATTCGTCTGGTTCGAACCGAGGACTTAAATTGTAAGTCTTTCATATAAAAAAATTATAAAAATTTTATTAATTGAATTGTTTACGAATTTTAATTTTTTAAAATTAAATTCGGATAATAAATAAAGATTTTCAAGATGGCAACCGTAACGGAAATTGAAACGGTGACGTCATACTCATATATTACGTCAGAGGCTTAAAGGAGGCTGTAAATAAGTATGCTTAAGCCTCTTTTAGGATTTTGTGTTCTTTCTAAGGCAAAAGTATTATGAGGTTTTTCAAAATCCTAAGTTTAAAATTTTTGTGGAAGAAAACCAGAAATGTTTCCTCAAAACGTGAAATTTTGAGTCATTTTGAGTCATTTTTGAGGAATTTTGAGGAATTTTTGAGTCCAAAATGGCCGCCGTGACGTCACAATCCAAGACGGTGGTTCGGCTCCCGGCTCCGGACCCTGGACCCTGTGCCCCCAAACTATACTTCTTACTGTGATTTCAATTACTTTTAAAATTTAATTATTACTGTAAATCTGATGACTACGTTAATTACAAACATGATACCCGCCGTAAAGATATTTCACAAAACATAATAAGCAAAAGCAGTTTATATTTTTTAAAGATAACATATTTTACATAGACAAATAACTTGTCATAGGTAAAATTATGTATATATTTTAGACTGATTGTTGGTGTTTAAGGCGGAAAGCCGCCCGCTCGAGTAGTTCCTCACCAACCGGCTGTCCTGGTCCTCGACACTGCTGTGACGACGGTTCCAGGCGGCGAGCTGTTTGCCATGGGCGTCTCGGCTTCACTGCGCCTCGCACCTGGTGCTGGGGTGTGCGAGCCCCTCCATACACGACCAGTCAGAACTACCGTGTGTGTAAGGACGGTGGACTGATTGAGCAGTCGGAACTGATGGACCGATGGCTTCCCATCAATTTTAACTCTGGGCTCAAGAGCCCTAAGTCAGAATTTCCGTGTGAGGGAACAGCGTCTCGCCAGTCCAAACCGTCAGTCCAAAAATTCAGTCCATAAGTCCATCAGCTGAATGTTATGGCAGACATCTTTGCTTTACTCTTTGGTTGCTTTTATTTTTTCCCCACCCTTCGATCTTAAAGTGCAACTGCAGTTGCAACATCCTAAGTGTCTTCCATATTCTCTGTTGAAACGATACATCCTACAGCAACAGCAACCGGGAGACTGATCGTGTGTGGAGAAGCCGTCAGTTCATTCCAAACTTACAGTTCAGACTGATCGTACCGAACTGAGCACCTGGACTGATCGTGTGTGCAGAGGGCCTCAATCAAGTCCAAACTTGTCAGTTTTGACTGAGCAGTATGAACTGTGAGCTGGTGTGATCGTTTGTAGGGTACCTTCATATGTTTCGCGGAATATCTTCTGTGCCTAGATTGCTTATGTACATCACAAACAAATTCAGTTAGTGACTAAACTAAGTCCAAACAGTTATTATGTATAAAACACACATTTTATATATAAAAATTAATGTTCGCGTGTTCTTCTTTTATGCGTTCGCGCATTGTTCGAAACACGAGGAAAGTCACTGTATAGGTGATATTTCAAGAAGACAACCCCTTGAAGCAGAATCGAAATATTTTTTATTAAATTTCGTCATTTAAACGTAGATGCTTACTTCGTTTCCATGCCAGATGGCTTTTTGCCTTTTTCATGCCTTCTTCATATCCATATCAATGGGTATTGCAGTTTTTTTTATTCGAAGTGTGGCAGTGGCGTACCCACAAGGAGGGGCATGTATAATGAGCGGTGCGAGTGTTTTGCCTGTATATTGCCGTAGCGAAGTACGGGTAGTGCATCAGCTAGTATATTTATAAAATAAATAATTAATATTCATAACTTGAATTTTGTTTACCTCTTATAAATTATTTTTATATTATTTTAGGTGTTTTTACCAGGAAATCAGTAAGTCCAAAATAATATGCTTGGTTAAACATTGTTACTCTAGGTTGAAGATGTATTCAGTTTTGGAAATAACGGACATTTTTAAAAATCACTGCCAGTAAACTTTGACAAATAAGGAACAGACAAATAAGAACTAAGTACTGTGGTTCCACACGTAACGTATTATCCAAAGATTATTAATTGCTTTTGTTGCCACTGAAATCACCTTGCATTTTGTTTTACACCAATTAGAACTTTGATCATTTAGACCTCAAATAGTTCTGGAGTCATGGTGGGTGCCATTGCTGATTTTATTATATTTGAAAGAATGCATAACGATTAAAAAGTTTATCTTTACACTAGCTACTAAAATCTTCATGTACATCAGCTGAAGACTGGCCCTGTAGTGTGTATGCTAGTATTTCACTATAACTGTAAGTACAAATTGTTACAATATTAATAATATGATAGCAGCAGACTTGAGGAGGGGAAAATAGAACGAGAGTAATTAAATGGTATGCAAGTGGAAAATTTTTGTTTGAAAAACACTTTCCTTGGTTAAAATTATTGTGGAGCTTGCAGAATTTTAAACTCTAAAAAATGTATTTTCACACTTTTTGATAAACTGAAAATTATTATTTTTTAAATTCAAGTGGTATTACAAAATTCTTAAGAAGGGTCAAGCAAGCTTAGAGTTATCCAGCTAATTTAGGTTATATGAGCTCTTTATACGTGTTTAATTGTTTGTACATGTCAACATAATTATGAGACATTAATTTTACAATGTTCATTCCTGGTGTATTGTTATTAGAATAGTACCGAAAATTTTATTCTGTAGAGGCCCTAAAAGATGTGAAGCATTACATATCTTGAAGTAAGTATATGAGATAAATGTGAGTACCTGGCATGTGTTGGAATGCCACTCAAAGAAAGTGTGTGTTCGTGTTTTAATTATGTTTGTTGAAGTGCTTTTTGATACACGCATGTGATATCTATTATCTTGTGAACTCAATTTCATGGTTCCCCTTGTTTTCTGACCCAGACGATGCCGTAGTTGGTCAACGTGACGTCGATGTTCATGACCTTGCTGGTCCTGCACTTTATATATAAAATGCCCTTCACCTACATACACGTAGCCTGCTACCCACTTTGGCTCATGCAAATAATTACAAAGCCAAACGGCGTCACCAGAAACCAACTCACGAGCATGGCAGCTGTTGGTTTCTGGAGCTTGTGCGATGTCCTGATTGTCTTCTTGTGCAATCAGATGCATTTCAGTCAAAATGGTACCCAGGCGCCGATTCATCAGCATTTATGCAGGAATCTTAAGATTTTCCGAAGAAGGGGTTCTGCGTAAGGACAACAACATAGTGCCAAGCGTACTCTACAATCAACCTGGGCTAGCTTCCTCAGTTTCTGCTTCACCATTTGTACCGTACGTTCGGTCTGTCCATTGCTTGAAGGATGATGTGGTGAAAATACCATCCAGGTACCATTTCTCTTCATAAATGTTGCTGCTTCTTGTGATCTAAAGGATGTCCCATTGTCTGCTACTACCACATCGGGCAAGTCATGGTAACTAAACATGTCCTGTTATTCGTGCACAACTGCCACAGTCGACATACTGTTTACCCGCCTGACTTCTGGCCACTTTGACAATGCATCTAGAACAATCAAAACTATGATCCCCTGAAATGGTCCAGCAAAGTCAATATGCAGTCGTGACCATGGCTTTTCTGGGGCTGGCCCTGATTCCATCTTCAACTTGGGGGGATTGTTGTGACAACTTTGACAAGTAACACATTCCCTTACTACTTCCTCAATTCTTGCATCTAACTTGGGCCACCAAAAATAGTTTCTGGCAATTGCTTTCATGCGGACCATGCCATCATGGTTTGCGTGGAGCAGCTTTATCATCACTGATCGTAAGGTGGTTGGAATAATTACCCTAGGTCCCAATAACAAACATTTTTTGTGCACAGACAGCTCATCTTGCTTGCATAATGCGGTTGCAAGTCCCCCTATTTAATGCTGGTTGGCCATCCATTCTGTACATATTTCATTACCTGAGCCAACACGAAATCTTGTTTTTTATCTGCAGCCACTCTTAAGGTGTCAACAAATGGCTCTGGCAAATATTCAAGCATTAGTACATAACATGGTGCTGGGACTGTAAGACTGTAAATTCCTGACAGAGCAGTGGCAACCTTCTAAGAGCATCAGCATGATTAATTTATGATCCGGCCCTATATTCCAGTTCATAATCAAGAATGGCCAGCATCAGACTCCAACGTAGTGATCTAGGAGAAAGTGTATCGGGAATAGGTTTTGCAGGATGCATTAGTCTTAGGAGTGGCTTGTGGTCTGTTACAATTTTAAAATGTCTACTTAAAAGATACCGCCTGAACTTAGTTAAGATCACTGCGAGAGCTTCCTTATCCAATTGGGAGTAGTGGCACTCACACTGTTGCATTGTTCTAGAACCAAATGATACAGGGGCCTCTACCCCATTCCCTAGTTCATGAGCTAGAACTGCTCTAACCCCATACTCTGAAGCATCACAAGTAAGGATCAAAGGCTTGCCAAAATATTAGTAAGGATCAAAGGCTTGCCAAAATAATAGTAAGGATCAAAGGCTTGCCAAAATAATAGTAAGGACCCGATCTGACTACAAAAGTTGCTTTGCTCTCTCATGGCGGTGTCTTTTCGTCCACTGCCATGGAGTCCCTTTATAAAGTAGTCGATGCAATGGTTCTAATACTTCAGATCTGTTTTTAAGTATTTTTAATAGAAATTTAAAAGCCCAAGGAATGCCTGTAGTTCTTTCTTATTTCTTGGCTCTGGTGCACAAAGTATAGCTTCAACTTTACTCTTCAATAGGTGAATGCCCCTACCATCAACTTAATGTCCCAGAAATTGCACAGGCCCGAACACACCTAGACTTTTTTTAGTTTGAGCCCCATCTTTTCTAACTCTTCAGGACTTCTTGGACACTGTCCCAATGTTCCTGTGCATCAATACCCATTATTAAAATGTCATCCAACGAAATTACAGTTCCTGGAAGACCTGCGAACAGTGTGACCATCAGGTGTTGGAAAATTGCTGGCCCGCTACTAACTCCGAAAGGTAGTCTATTTACCTTGAAGAGTCCCTTCATTGTTTTGACTGTGAGCAACTCTGCTATAGCATCATCAACTGTGACCTGCAGGTAGGCTTTCTCAAAGTCAAGTTTTGTATAAACCAGACCGCCTTGAAGCATCGCAAAAGCCTCGGCGAGTGTGGGCAATGATTATACCTCTGTTGCTGACACACTGTTCAGTGTGCTCTTGTGATCGCCACAAAATCTGACCGAACCATCACTTTTGATGAATGGCACCACTGTTGTAGCCCACTTCGAGAAAGACACTAGTTCAAATACACCTCGATGCACGAGACGGTCTATTTCTGCATTTGCCCTTTCCCTCAGTGAAAAACTACAGGTATACACTTCCAAAAAATTGGGCTGCTTCCTGGATGAATGGTGATGGACACCTCTGGTCTCATATATCTCCCCAACTCCTCTGTATGAAATATATAAGGGTACTGGGTAATTAACCTATTAAAATGCATCTTGGTTTGTGACAACACGGTGGCCCTCTTGGATGACCTTGACCTTCAAAATTTTCCAAAAATCGCCAGAATTCGTTAAAACGTTCAGCTTTGAGGAAATAATTCCTCCAAAATATCTAAAAAAAATCCCAAAATTCAAAATTTACCTATTTTAACGGAAAAATGTCAGTTTGAGAGTATATTTCCACTTTTTATTCCAGAAAAATTTACAAATTTTTTATGTTCCCATTGAGACTTAAATTTTCCATGGGCAAACCTCCAATAAGCCTCTGGAGGGGAGCTTTTACCTTGACCCTGACCTCAGCCATCACAGTTTCTCTTTTTGTTACGCCTGCCACCTTGGATTCTAGAACGTTACACTTTTTGTTTTGGTCGCCAACTTGTATGTGTATGGTTTCGTTGCACTTTTCGTCACGACCATCTTCTTGGATTCTAGAATATTGCTATTTTCGTTTTGGTTGCCATCTTGTAAATCCAAAATTATTACTAACAGAAAAAGTTTTAAATTAAATAAAAAATTTTATTATAAAATTTTATTAAAACAATTGCGACAATTTCGCAATTGGCCGCTATCTTGATAATCCGTAATTATGATCCGAATTTAAAGAGAAAAAATGTCAAATTCAATTAAAGAATTACTTAAAACAAATTAATTAAAACAAAGCACCTACTACATGGAGTCCTTGGTTTGAAAATGGTTAGGGAAAAATAAAAATAGCGATGGATCCTTCCTCCACGGAAGCCATCTGACAGACTGACCTCCCACAACTAAGCCAAGGTAGATATTATGCCAGCCAGTATGATGTCATTGCAGCCATATTGTTATTGCATGTCGGAGGCTGCCATTTATTTTCATCTGCTAGAGGGTGCTGACGCAATATTAGTTTAATTTTGACCCGTTAGAGTGCAGTATTCATTTATTAATCTGGCACCCCCATATTGTTAGCCATCATGGCCACAAGCTTGTAATTGTGTATTGTTTATTCTATGAATTCGGAAAAAATCCAAAAATCATAAAAAAAATAGTGTTAATTTATTGATTGGTGCAAAAATGTACAGTATTTGGTTCGATCCTTGCTTGATGCAATAAAATATAATTTAATTTTAATGACTAAAAAAGTGACAGGTTCGAGGAATAAAACAACAAAAGTACAATTAAATAATTTATTATATAATTTATACTCTACTACATGTTCTGACTCATGGCTTCGATCTTGTCAGGTTCAGATTGTTCTCTATTGTTCAAAATTGCATAGAGTAGACTAGTATTTGGTGTAAATATATTTTTATTTCCCATGAAAATGCTACTTTCTTCGTTAGTTTTCAATTTTTAAACATTCAGGATCTGGGACAGTAATTTTAGCAGTAGCATTTTTACATTAATCGTAATCATTGTAGTCATTTAATATTTTGTCTTCATTGCACTTCCTCGTATTGTAGACCCGCCCTCGTTATATTTAGTCAGTTTAGTTGTACAAGTCTTGCTATGTTTATTCAAGAATTATTTTTGACCAAAGGATAATATCTGACACTGAATGCAATTAAATGGTTTTCTACAAGGACCCAAAAAACACTCGCTCGTCTCATGCTGTTTAGAATTTTTTCTCAAAGTCAACTCCTTACTGCTTATCTACAGCAATATCTTTTTAATACAGCTACAGGCAACGAAAAAGTATCCATATTAGCTTCTGTGAATAATGGAAAATGCTGCTAATTGGATCCATTACTTAAATAGAATTCTTATTATTTCACCAGGAAGAGTTGTTTTCCAATTTTAAAAGATTTGTGATCAAGAAGTTGTGCTTTTCAACAACAGATTTCGCCATGTATTGCATAGAGGTAAATTTAAATTATATTTTAGGTGGGATGTGCTCCTAGTAGCAAATATTTAAAATAAAGATGTTGGCAGTGTACTCTAGTAAACGATGTTGACAGTGCGCGACATTACATCTTCTATTAGCAAGTTTTTAAACCATAGATGGTGGCTCGGCCTCCAAAATGTATTAATATTTTCTTTTTATGTTAATAAAACAACAATTTGGAATGTGTGTTATTTTTTTTTCATACCTTATTTATTCTTAGTCTTGTGTATGTCTTAATGGCAGCGTGGTCAAAGACATATGATTTATATTCCAGAGGCCCGAGGTATTTTGCTTCCAATGTATTTCGTTAAAAAAACTAATTAATGCCCAGCATCCGTTGCTGTGCCTTTTTGTATTTTTTTTTTTAAGTTAGTACACGCACACAAAGCATCTCTCTCGCTATCTATCTCTTTATCGCTGTGTAACTGTTATGTAACGCCCCTCGTGCCACAAAATTAAATTATTTTAAATTAATTAAAAAGAGCCTTGGAAACTGCTGGGTAAGAAAAATAAGAAAAATAAAGTTATTGACCAGAGGTGGCACGAGGTGGAGAACAAGATAATTTGGATCTCCCTGACACAAGCAACTTGGGAGCTGGTGGATCTTTTAAGGGTAGAAGGTATATCATAAATAAATTAACACTACACAAGTAGCTTGGTCTATAGGTTCCCTGGTTTATTATTAAGGAATTTTGTGTTCGTATTATTCAAACCTGACAATAAAAATCTTAGTAATTAACAAAGTTAAAGGGGGGCACCCTAGGATTATTTAAAATAATACATATTACACCTTAACCAAAAATTATTACATAATCAAAAATTTAAAAATTGCACCAAATTTGAATGTCCCAACAATTACATATATATATAAGTTTCCTCGATTTTACAGATTCTTGAGGAAGGCACTGTTCGCTGGTAGGCTATTTATTCGATTAATGTAGTTCGTAGCTAGAAAGTGGGGGGGGGGGGATGTTGATTTCACATTACCACCCGGGTCTTCAAAAAATAACGTCGGGTCGCAGAAACCTCTCTTCTAACGTGACCCGCAGTGGAGGTGCAGGACCACGAGCTGGGAGCAATTTGTCTCTCCAGCACTTCGACCCTGTCTGAAACCCAAATCAAATTCAAAACGAATTAGACTTGCTTTCAGACAGTCCTACACCGTCGGCGCAAAAGGCCAACAAACGGGAATGGGGGGGAAAAAGCCGGATTACTCACCAACCAGGGTGTAAAGTTCGGAGCTCACTAGGTGTCTCGCGCCGACATCAGGATGCCGCGGACCGAGAAGTCAGGATGCGCGGACGAAACCAGAATTTTTAGAATTAAATAAGAATAAATAAAAATTTAACTACGCATGACTTTTCTAAAAACTACCTCTGCCTGGCTACTGTACAAACGGGATCACATCCCTTAAGCAAGCTGACTACATTCTTGTGCACACGAAAATCACCGTTCCCGCAAAAAGCCTCTTAGCGCAGAGGACGTAGAGGAGACGTGGTCAGTAGCCGAGGTCAGAGGGCTAAGTGCCCCGCAATCGGACAAAGCACCTAATTAAATCGGGCGGTAAGGCCCCGGGTCAAAGGAGGGGATAGGTTCGGTTCTAGGCCGAAAATTTCCGAAGGAGTCCGAGGCGGGCGTGACAACAACACGACATGCGCGCTCTCTACCGGACCGAAACGAAAGCAACGAACAATCGACTTCTCCGGGCCGCGAGAGGAAAGCATAGTGCCTTATAGCACCGCGACGCTGCTTTCTAGCGGCGTAAGGGGGAACTACTTGAGGTGGTGAGCAGACTTGCCACCAGGTGTCATGAGGGTAAGCTCTGCACGCTGGCGACCAGGCCCGCGGTTACTTTTTCCTTCGCTAGATGTCGGGGATGTGTCTGTCGGACCCGGGAGAAGGTTTTTGCATCAGGTCATCGTCCCGTCCGGTCACTGCTCCTAGCTGAATTTCTCAGAACTAAAGTGAGGAGGAGAGAGAGGAAGGGGGGGCAGAAATAGCCACTAAGGTGGGAACGCAGCTCCACTGGAGACTGCTTCGTGACGAGACATGCTTTTCTCAGCAGGCCTCTACAAGGTACCTAGCAGCTTGCAGCCCAGGAGCTGCTCAAAGCAGTTTTGGTCATGCAGGGAATTAAAATTACAAACTCGGGACGTGACTGCAGGCGAGAGAAATTTCAACCGGGCTGACCATGTCCACATTAGACAGCAAAATATCAGATTGGCCCCCTGGGAAGGGGCTTCGGTCCACTGGCACAAAGTTTAAATCCGTGGCGTACACCGGCCTAACAAAAAGTAAATCACCCCCATTAACAACCAGATAAATTTAAAAAAATAGAAACCCCAAAAAATTTTAAAATTATAGAATAAATTTAAAAAAAGTGACGAAATGCCTAATTTCCGGCACAGTTAATATCTCGTAATATCTCTTAATCTCTTTATATACATCTCTCTCCGTATCACACCATATCTCTAAATTTCCCTAACTCTATCCATATATCTATATATCTCACTGTATATCCATATCTGTGTATATAGATATGTTTCTTCATAAATATCTTTATAACTGTCTATCTCTATATAAATATAGCTGTATAATACTCGATATCTCTAAACTGTATTTTTATCTCTATGTATCTACCTCCTCTATGTATTTATATGTAAATTTCCTTTAGTCTAAATCTATATATATATCACTCTCTCTATCGCTATCCCTCTGTATCTCACTTCGTCACTCTCTGCCTCTCTTTCTTTCGCTTTCTCCGTATATATATATGTATATATATAATGTCTTTATCTCTCTTTCTCTCTCAACTCGCTCGCCACCATTATCATTCGGACCATAGAAAAGAGGAACTGACATAAAGTACTTACTGGTAATTATACGATACTACTCACGTGCCACCCTAATTTTTGCTTTAAATATTGTTATTATCGAAATCTCATCTGAACAATGACATTCCTCATGTTTTAAACATGGAGGTAAGAAGTAAGGGAGTTGGTGTGAACAATCTTTACCACTTTAATACTTGAAGTCAAAATGAGAACCACCTCTAACTTTTTTTTTTTTTTGCTTTTGCATTGCAAAAATATTTTTGGTTATAATGAAGTTTAACCCTAATTTTTTGCAGATGTGTTGGTATTATGTTTCTTTAGTAATACTCACTACATGATTGCATATTTACGATTCTTCCTAGCTAATTATTTTCAAGATATTAAACTATTTTTTTGCGTATTAGTCTTTATACAGTTACTATAGCAGGTACTTCAGAACAGACAACAATTCCATAGACTAATAACTCCATGATTGCAAAGGTCAAGCGCGCACAATTCCATAGGGATCGGATGAATGATTAGTTATGAATGCAATGATTAAATTTTATCAGGAATAAATATATTCTCCTTTAAGGATTTGTTTTATTTGAATCTCACCTAGACAGTACGGCATTAGACCGATTTCTCGTCCAATGCTGTCAAATGTTTCGTTCCGTCAATAATAAGAGATATGTTTTTTTTCCAGTTTAAGATGTTGCCCATACACTTCCTTTCCCGTATAAAACGCTGAATTTTAAAGCTGAAAACCATTATTTGTTAGAATATTACCGGTTACTTATATAATTAACATAAATACGAAGTTGGTGATATGTAAAGTTTCTTTAAAATACGTTTTCGATATTATGCTATTTATCTGCAACGCGTTTATATTTGGTTAAGTTGATTACTGTATAGAGTGCGCTCGCATAGTTCAATGTCGATATCGATAGCTCGTCGATTGAATGCAATGCGTACGCTCTGTCTCGTGCCGAGAGAACTACATTTAATATCCCGCATTCTTTCGTGGTTGGTCTGTACTTCGACGATGGAATGGTGAGATTTCATCAAGAATAATTAAATTATGCTTAAAGTTTTGTTTTATCGAAATCTCACCTAGACAGTGACCTTCCCCTTGTTTCGAAGGTCAAGTGTGCAAAGTTTCAACTCAATCGGATGAACAATGCGTGAGCATATAGAAGACGAACATACAAACATTCATTTTTATACATAAGAAGATTAAATTTAATACCTTTGTAACAGTCACAACACTGGTAGGTAATGGAACTTCGAGCTTACGTGCATTACACGGACCAACGCTGCCGCACTCTGTGGAAAAAACAACAGAAACAAAGATAGCATACATTATATCATCCTATATGGGACCTCCAAAAGACGAATAGAATACGGTGGGCATTAAATCATCCAAGATAGCGACCTGCAGCTGTCAAAAACAATCTGGAGGGTATAACATTACACTGGCTTGCGAATTTAAACTTTCCGATCGTTGTATAGTGTTTAAAAATGATGTTTTTTAATATAATTCTGACATTATGATTCCGGAAATGAAGTCAGGTTTTCTCTATCACATCTGTTTTTTTTTTTTTTGCAAAATCGAAATGAAAATATGATAAATATATAACACGTGCACATGCAAGATCACTATTATTACATGTAAGGAAAGCTTCTTTCTTATTATTTTCACTCATCTAAAGACGCCTATATTACACTGTTATAGTTATGAACATAATATAGAAATATGTAATGCATTGCGTAAACAGATTTGAAGAAAAACACAGCCTTATAGACCAAATAAGCCGCAAGATATATTAAGAATGAAAAGTCCACGGTTTCAACGTTTCAATATATTGACTTAGTTTAAGATACTTCTTTGCCTTGCTTTTCGCGTGTGAGGTGTACTTGGATCTTCTCTCTTTAATAACCAGCAGTAATCTGTCAGCATGTAATTGTTCTATCCCTTGATATATGCGTTCCAATTCCTTTAGATACTAGTTAAATCTTTCTCTTTGCTCTTCACTCAGCATTCCTAGGTTTTCAGGGAAATATTCCAGATGTGAATGTAACATGTATGTACATGTTTAAGCTTATTTTGCAGCCTAAATTTGCAGCATTATATCCACCATTTGTTTGTAGTCTGAATACTTTCTGCTACCAAGAAAGTGTTTGACCACATTCCGGAATGTTTTCCATGCACCGCATAATAACATCTTCAAAATTATAATCAGAAATAAGTTTTATAATATCTGGACCTGTGAGATGCCCTCTTTGATTTTGGCATTACTGATGCCTAGTAATTTATGACATAGGCACCAAAAGCATTCACCTTCTTTGTTTAGAGCCTTAACTAATTTATTTATAAGCCTTAGTTTTATATGAAGCGGAGGTAAAAGTATGTCGGACTTGTCAACAAGAGGAGTTTTTTTTTGTTTTATGTTTTTCGAACCTACAATCCACTGTTACGTGGCCATTATTATGAGTCCAATGATGTAACCTTGCTCGACTGTCCCTCAAACAGAAAGCAGGGGTGCTCTGTGTAACCTGCTTGTAAACATACCAGAATACCTATAACTTTAAAATCACCAACTTGTGTTCCTGGTACTTCAGTTAACACAGAATCAACTCAAGATTTCCGTATGTTTCTCGCATAATAACTGAATGAGGAAATTGAATGAATATAAGTTTGTTTTCATTATGAAGAAGGACGCACTTCAAACTACGCTTGGAGGTATCATTAAATTCTCCAGTGGATTGGGTTATACTGTCGTAATCCTAGCTTCAGCATAACCCCCGGAATGTTGCTGCAGTAAACCAGAGTTCCCTCTTTAGTAAAGAAGGATGTAAACTCTTGTTCACAATGTCTGTACCAATAGTACGTCGTCCCTGGTGACAACATGTTCCTTTCACGAAGTCTAGACCCGAGTATCTCAGCAGATTACTTTCTAAGGCCAAGATCTTGAACAAAGTCATTTAATACACTTTTCTTGAAAAGTTTAGGTTCTTTTTCAACACTTTCAGGGGAGAAATTACAATCAGAGCTAGGGCCGGCCATTTCTGCGTCACATTCAGATCCAGAAAAGGAACAATCCTGTAAATGTTCCAGACGCTGTGGTACTGATACATCAGGGCTATGAGGAACGGGTAAAATTGCAGATCCGATATTGCTTGGATACACAATATTACTTTTATTCTTGCTGTTAAATCCCATTACATTCACAGAACAGAAGTAACAGTCATTACTGTGGTCTGTACGTTGTCGTAACTGCTCTATACAGGTTCTACAAGCCCTATGTGGTGCCCACAGCTTGTCTTTGTCTCCCAGTTTGATGCCCAAGTAGGCATAGTAGGCCTTTCTCACGAACTCGATTATATTGCGCTGCTGTATTATCGACATGAAACTTCCACACACATAGCAGAATTTATCTGGACTGTTCTTGCAGCGACGACATGATGTTGATATAGGGAGAAAAAAAAACAATGTCAGTGCCAAATCAAGGTTGCATCAGCATTGCTATGCAGTACTAAAAATCAATTAATAGAACGTATGTACATTATATATTCATATGTAATAACTATAAGAAATTGTATAAACGTGATGTATATTAACTAAAAAAATTTTATTTAAATATAATGCGTACAAGTTATTTCGTTTGAGAGTAAGATGACCGCATAATGTTGCAGTTTTCTTTTAGTTTTAACAGGAAATTGCGATGTTGGGTTATGTATTATCGTTAGTATTAAAGTTTTATGTCTACTTTAATTCTATTTTGGGGTATTGTAATAAAAACGGTACACTGATTACAATATTTATTTATCATATGCGTTGTATCTTATTCTCATAATCCAATATATATAAAAACACCAATTATATTGTAAGACACGAAGACTAAAACTCATTTTTAAAGCAGGTATACCATTTTCAAAGTGACTTAATAAATCATCTAACATTCAAGCGAGTGTCGACCTGAGGCCAGCCGACACGTCACAGGTGAATAATACAGAAACTTGAAGAATGATTCAATGTTGGCCTCAGTGTGAAACAACATTTTAAACTTATATCAGTTGATGCAACATTATTTTTTTTCCAGTGTAAGTTCAATGAAAAGATAAACATACTATGTTACTCACGTGTAGAAAGCTTATGAAGACAAAAATATCTTTTCACTAGCAAGCGAAACACAACTTAGACTGTAGCGCATAAAGCACAACAGAATGGCGCGACTCAGCTTAACTTGCTGTGTTGTACAGTGTTGCTGGCTCTAGACTGTGAGCGTGATTGCACAGGGTTGCCAGATAGCAGCAGGTCATCGAAATAATAAATGAATCTAGAATCAGGAAATCTTAATAAAAGCAAAACTCCCCCTAACAACGTAATAACTTCATCAGTGGATGCACCTGATGAAAGAAAATACTGTAAGATTTTTAAAATAATGTGATGTGATTTCGGAAAATTAACATAGTAGCCTGATTCAGGGTGCGAAAGTCATACTTAAAAGCAATACAGGATGGCCACTATGAAACTATCAGAGGCCAGTGTTATCCAAGATGGTGACCTCTAGCAGATGAAAACAATATGATGTACAATACATCATCCAAGAAGGCGACCTTCAGTATATGAAAACAAGATGGCGGCTGATGTCAGTATCCACGATGGCAGATTTTAAAATAGGCAGTGCTAAGGTAATTCAAGATGGGCACTGTAAACATAATCCAAGATGATGGACGCCACAATCTCAATCTACACTCTCCCTTATGAGCTCGAAAATACATTTATAGACTATAAACATTTATATACCTACTATATAAATTTATATAAGAATTGTCATTAATAAAATTTGTTTGTTAACATTTTAAGTGCTTCTTTTGTTAAATAATTTAATTTCACATAGGATTTATTTTAAGGTTTAGTATTTCAGTGTAAAATAAACATTTTATTAAATGTCATTAATATTAATTGAATACATTTTTAAAAAGAATTTTAAAAACAAAAACTTCATTTTTATATAGACTTCTCTTCCGACATGCTGACACTACAAGAAACCATGAGATGAGAGAAACGAGAGATCTACACATATTTCCTTCCTTCTGAGGATGTTTAAAAGTGTACTACTAATCCTATATTGTTGAGAGACAGGTTGCAATTATTTTTTATAAATTATTGTTATGGACTACATGAAATAGTATTAATAGTAAATGAATATTAAATTATGCACTCGTAAATATTTAATCTGTGATGGATATAACTACTGTAGTAAAGGAGTTAGTATATTTGCGACACCTATTATGCAACATATATTAAATGTTTAACTTTTAAATTTTTGACGTGAAAACGTCTAATAAATCTATGAACGCCGGCTGCACGCACGAAAAGGTATCCCGTTACGCACATTGTCCCGTTTCGCTGTGTCCCGTTACGCTCATTTTATATTGCTATTTGCTAATCTGAACCTCCTAGCATTGCGACCGAGTCCATGGCGTAATTATGTTTTCATGCATTTCAATGTAACATTTTCATTGCTCTTTGCTAACCCGTTCCTCCTAACATTGCTGCAGAGTCTGTGGCGCAAATATATTATTATTGACTGCATCTTGGTGTTGGGTAAGCCATTTTCCTTCACATCATCCTTGAAACACTCCCATTCGTTTCCTACTTTTCCAATCATCGTCCTATCCTTAACAGAGTAACACAGATTGGAAGAAGTTAAATAGCAAACATGTATAAAAGTTATAGTTAAAATAATGTTTTCGTTAAAGTAATAAACATATTTGAATTAATGAGTGCAAATAAAAGTAAATTTATCAATTAAATTGTAGATTTAATTTCACTCCTTCTTTGTATTCATACAAAAAGTGATAATTCAATAAAAATTATTCAATTTTATTCATAAAAGTAGGTATGCAATCATTTCATCAATGTTTTGTTATGACGTTGTCACGTTAAACTATCGTCCGTAAACCTACTTTGCAGACAACCAATTTTTTTATTAAAAACCAAATTACTGTAGACGGAGCCATATATATTTATTTGCATTTGTATTGGCGATGAAAATGTCTTAATACATATTAAATGACAGCCCTAAGCTATTCTTATGTTATTAGACTGCAGGTATTTTCTTTAGAATTCTTATTACATTTTATTACATATTTGTATATTGCAATGTACACGAAAGGACTTGCTAATTTAAGCTTTTGCCGGGTCATTTTATTAGTCTTAGAACAATATATTTGGTTATGTCAAGGGGGCGAGTGGTGAAAGGCATATGATTTCCGAGTTGGAAATTTTGTGATGAAAAGAGTCTGGCAGATCGAAACCAAACACCTGGATATATTTCAATTTACTGTGTTATAAAGATTGTCTACACAGGTATAAAAATTATTATGCCCAAAATGATCTTTTCTAAGATCATATTTTTCATGAATTGATCAGTGCATTAGTATTTTGTGTTATTTGAATTTAGTTAATATGTCAGCATTTCATGGCTGAATGATTCTAGATTTTAGGTGGGGTAAAAAAAAATAGAAAATATAAAAATATTTAATACTCCAGTAGCTTCCCAGAGGTTTAAAGGATGCTCTGAAAGCAGACAATATTTAGTTACACCTCAATAATCAACTTTGTATTAACAGAATAAATCTACTTTTTAAACTCCAACATGGCCAACTGCGACGAAGTTTCGAGCACAACTCATACTTAACGTACATGTTTATATGTATACATAAAATACCAGCGACACGTAGCGGCTAACTTCAGAAGGCCTCCACCGGCTGAAAAAAATGGCCCCATCTAAATAGCTGCCGAGGTCAAATCCCCATTAGTAGTATAGGATAGCCGGAACTGGCACTGGCGCTGGCGCGTGGTGCCGGTGCCGGTGTCCGCCATATTGGATTGTGACGTCACGGCGGCCATCTTGGATGGATGTGACCTTGACCTTTGACCTTGACATTGAATTTGATCCTCAAAATGTGTCAAAATCCGCCAAAATTGGGCAAAATTCCTCAAAAATCGCCAAAATTTCAATTTCTGTGGAAAAAAATTCCGCCAAAAAATCTCAAAAAATTCCACAATTCAAAAATTCCCGTTTTCGAGAGAAAAATTCCCGTTTCGAGGGAAAATTTCTCGTTTTTAGTCCTTAAAAATCCCAGCGGCTAGAAATGTCCATATGTAGGCTTAAGCATCCATGTCTACAGCCTACGATAAGACTCTGACGTCATCATGGATTATGACGTCACCGTTGCAATTTCCGTTACGGCCGCCATCTTTAACTTTTTTATTTATTATACGATTTTAATGAATTTTTTTTTAAAAATTAATAAAAAATTTACTTAATAAAATTTTAATAAAATACTTATAAAAAACAAACATTTACGACACGGATTTCGAAGTCCTCGGTTCGAACCCGACGAGTGCAAAAAAAATTAAAAATGGCGACCGATCCTTCCCCCGTGGTGGGTGCTAGCAGACTGACTCCCACCACTTTTTTTCAAAGCATATATATCGACACCTAGTATGACGTCATGTCCGCCATCTTGTCTTCGATGCTGGAAGCCATCATCAATGTATCGTCGGCTAGAGTGCGCCGATAACATGTTAGTTTAATTCGTATCCGCTAGAGTGCAGTAATCATTTATTACTGTGACACCCGCCATCTTGTCATTTGGCCGCCATCTTGAAAATCCGTAATTATTTAGCTAGAAATTCGGGAAAAGTTCCAAAATTCATTAAATAAATCACTCATTAATTTACATATTGATTAGATCGATTCCTGTCCTCGGTTCGATACCCGATCGATGCAAATAATCTTAATTTTTATGTAAAAATACCTAAAAAATGACAGGTTCGAAAATAAAAACACTGCAAGTTCTTTTACAAACATAATATTTATTACATAATTTCTATTTTACTACAGGATCACCTGCGAAGGTTAGCAATCTTACAAACATTTAGGTCCGCATAGGCGTGAAATGACTAATTCTTAGCTCCAATCGGTTTATACAAGACAGAGTCCAGCCAGATCCTTTACAGACATAGTCCTCCTCTTCTTGACAGAGTTTCTGGATACCTTGTTTAACAGTTTGCTCGATATCGTTAGAACTGTAAATTACTGCAGCCGATGTCTTGAATGCACACTTCTTCACTTTGTCATCGAACGGATAAGGCTTTCCATATATACAGTCCAACCACAAGTTATATTTCAAAGGTCCGTTTGTTGCTACGTCATCAGTAAGCTGATTGATTATGTCCTGTCTGATATCATCAAGAAAATTACAAATGTCCTTTGACTCACTTAACGTACTTGGATAATAGTAGTCTTTCAATGTTCCACGAAATGCAGACTGCGCCAAGTAGAAGCCATTATCGTTCACTTGTAATGCTCCGATCACAGTCTTATGTTTATTTTCATGTTCAGATGCCACAGCAATCGGTTGCTGCACATCAGTTTTTTTACTTGTACGCTCACGAGTCACCAATCTAAACTCAGGAGTCGTAATTGCTGCAGGTAGTTCAGCAGTAGGCGCACGGACTTCACCTTTACAGTTTATCGAATGTTGGCGCAAATTATCAATTCGAGTAAACCATTTATGACACTCGTCACAGCGAAACTTCATGCGAGAAGGACTCTTCGTACATTTACTCCTCTCATGTCTCCGTACATCATGTGCAAATGCAAACGTCATGTCGCAGTAGCCACAAGGATGCCTAGTTGAAGACAAACCCGAACCAGATGTCGCTGTTACTGCAACTGAATCATTTCCAGGCATACTCTTATGCACATCAATGCATCGCTGTTGTATAGAAACCTTTACTTTCTGCCGCACTGCAGGTCCTTTACATGTCTCCAAGTGATGCTTCAAATTAGCATTTCTTGTAAATTGCTTGCGACACTTAATACAACCAAACATTTTACGATAAGGGTTCTTGGCACATTCTCTCTTCTCGTGTCGACGAGCATTGCTGATGTTTGAGAAAATCTTGTCACAGTAACGACATCGATGTTCGTTAGTTGACGATTCGCCATCCATTGAAGTCTCCATCGAGGGCGAAACAGCGTTCGTCGAGGTTTCCTGTACAGTCAGCACTACCGCCATTAAAGTCTGTTCTGCTGGTGGTATCACATCTGTTGAAATCCCCTCCAATGTTGACGTCATCGTTACCAACGGGATCTGCTCCTTCTCCGTCGTAGCTGTCGATAAGGTTCCCGTAGTCGATGGTACAACCTCCGAGTTCAACGTTAAAGACGGTAAAGATGCCATCGAGTTCGCAAGAACAGGTAATTACGCGATTTATGCACCAGATTAAACAATCTAGGTGATCCTTACACCGCCGTCGTCAGAAACAAACTGAGCGTCCTGCTGTCTAGGACTCGCTTATATACATGCACCGGATGGAATAATACGCTAGTCAAATCAAGAACAATTTATTATAATACTAGAGTCAAAACAACATTAAAAAAATAGAAGCACCATCAAAAAAAAAAGGAAGCACACTTGGAAGCACCGACAACGAAAAGGCAGCACATTTGGAAGCACCGACAACGAAAAGGCAGCACATTTGGAAGCACCGACAACGAAAAAGGCAGCACCATCATCGAAAAGGCCGCACATTTGTCATTGGCTCCAATATTCATTGGCTCCAATATTCATTGGCTCCAAGATTCATTGGTTACATCAGTCTATTGATTCTATCAGTCTAGTGACTCCAACAGTCATAGACACCAACGGCCTTTTTCTTCATCAGCTCCAATGATATTTTGCTAGAATGCTACGAGTCTAAGAGACCATGAGACTACAATTCTACGAGTGTACAAGACTCATCCAACTACCTTCAAGTGTATAAAGCTCCAAATGCTCCAACAGCTCCAACACGCAATGTACGCGCAATACATGCAATTTACACGCAATAAATGTAATGATTACACAGTACACACACACACAGGAAACTGAACGTACACACAGTACACACAGGAAACGGAACGTACACACAGTACACACAGGAAATGGAACGTACACACATTACACACACAGGGAACGGAACGTACACACAGTACACACAGGAAACGGAACGTACACACAGTACACACAGGGAACGGAACGTACACACAGTACACACAGGAAACGGAACGTACACACAGTACACACAGGAAACGGAACGTACACACAGTACACACAGGAAACGGAACGAACACGTAATATTCACGCAATTGACACACAGTACACGCAGAGTACACGCAATTTACGCAAAGTACACCCAATGTACGCAATGTACGCAATATATATGTAATGTACACACAATGACTACGCTTCGTTCGCGCAGGACAAGCATTTAATGAAAACGAAGCACGTTTGGACGGAAATTCTATAAAACGAAAGCTCATTTAACGAAAAGGAGGCGCATTCTCTCGTTCATTCAACTTGGTAGGATACGATCTTCAATGATAAGTTAGGATATAATCTCTCCAACAGTCTATGAATCCAACAGTTTATATTTCCATTAGCCATCGACTCCAACAGTCATTGACTCCAACAGTCATTGGCTCCAACAGTCATTGCCTCCAACAGACATTGTCTCCAACGGCCTTTTGGTTCATCAGCTCCAATGATATTTGGTTAGAATGCTACGACTCTAAGAGACTATGGGACTACAATTCTACGAGTGTACAAGACTCCTCCAACTACCTTCAAGCGTACAAAGCTCCAACTACTTCAGCAGCATTATGTTATAATAGTACAAGGCTACTTGACTACGAAGCTACAAGTCTACATGGCTCCAATTGCGGCATCTGTCTTCGTCTGAATTTTCTCTTTGACTCCAACTCCGCCCGCCAGCATCTCTTCGATCTGCACCTCGATTATGTTATAATAGTACAAGGCTACTTGACTACGAAGCTACAAGTCTACATGGCTCCAATTACGGCATCTGTCTTCGGCTGAATTTTCTCTTTGGCTCCAACTGCTACAGCAGCATTATGTTATAATAGTACAAGGCTACTTGACTACGAAGCTACACATCTACAAGGCTCCAATTATCACATCTGTCTTCGTCAGCATTTTCTCTTTTGCTCCCACTGCTCCAACAGCATTATGTTATATGATTCCATGGATACTTTGTTACATAGCTACAGGTCTACGAGGTTCCAATGCATCATGTTTACGAAGCTTCCAGAACACAGGGATACGAGACTGCGAGGCTACAGGACTACGAAGCTTCCAGGACACGAGGCTACATGGCTACGAGACTACATGACTCTAACTGATTACAATAGCACCACTCAGTGGTGAGAGTTAGGTTATCTCATGCAAAAGTACTTTATGCTTGTAGTTCTGCTTTTCAACAACAGATGTCGCCACATGTTGCTTGCAGGTAAATAATATTTAGTTCTTTTATGCGGGATGCGGGATGCTCACTAACGATCGCAAAAGAAGGATGGCTTCGCTAGACTCCAAGGAAAAGGAAGTTCGTCTTACATGTTGGTGCTCCACAGATGTCTCATGGCGTAATATTAATTTGACTGAGTAATGATATTTGTCAATTCCACCTGATAAAAATATTGCAAGTTTTGATTTAGTAGCAGAAATTATCGAATTAAATGTAACTCCAATTAAAATGACATGTCTCAATAGACAAAAAAAAATCCATGCAGAGAGTGGTTCCTCAGAATAGTCAGAAACACTTGAAGAAACCACAGGAATGATTGCAAGAACACGGGAAAAACCATCAAATTATTGACATTAATAATCAGGAGCACACAGAGAAAACCATCATAATATTGGCAAGAATAATCAGGAGCACACGGAGAAAACCATCATAATATTGACCAGATTAATCAGAAGTACTCGGAGAAAACCACCACATGTTTTCCTTGATATCATAAAATTACAGGAAAAAAAATATTTAAAAAAAATAAAAATTAATAAAAAAATAAAAAAAATAAAAAAATGCGTAAACAGTTTCTGCTAGCTTGTAAACTTATCATTGTTGAGCAAAGATATAGTTCTTGTACAAGCCAGAAATTTAACATGTTATCGGCGCACTCTAGCCGACGATACATTGATGATGGCTTCCAGCATCGAAGACAAGATGGCGGACATGACTTCATACTAGGTGTCGATATATATGCTTTGAAAAAAAGTGGTGGGAGTCAGTCTGCTAGCACCCACCACGGGGGAAGGATCGGTCGCCATTTTTAATTTTTTTTGCACTCGTCGGGTTCGAACCGAGGACTTCAAACTCCGTGTCGTAAATGTTTGTTTTTTATAAGTATTTTATAAAAATTTTATTAAGTAAATTTTTTATTAATTTTTAAAAAAAATTCATTAAAATCGTATAATAAATAAAAAAGTTAAAGATGGCGGCCGTAACGGAAATTGCAACGGTGACGTCATAATCCATGATGACGTCAGAGTCTTATCGTAGGCTGTAGACATGGATGCTTAAGCCTACATATGGACATTTCTAGCCGCTGGGATTTTTAAGGACTAAAAACGAGAAATTTTCCCTCGAAATGGGAATTTTTCTCTCGAAAACGGGAATTTTTGAATTGTGGAATTTTTTGAGATTTTTTGGCGGAATTTTTTTCCACAGAAATTGAAATTTTGGCGATTTTTGAGGAATTTTGCCCAATTTTGGCGGATTTTGACACATTTTGAGGATCAAATTCAAGGTCAAGGTCAAAGGTCAAGGTCACATCCATCCAAGATGGCCGCCGTGACGTCACAATCCAATATGGCGGACACCGGCACCGGCACCACGCGCCAGCGCCAGTGCCAGTTCCGGCTATCCTATACTACTCCCATTATTAGGGTGTTTACACTCACAGCTGATCTCTTCTGATCCTTAACTCGCCTCCTCCCCCAACCGTGTATACGTAGACCCCGGAACCATTTCATTGGCTATACTTTTCTAGTCCTTGATTCAGCCAGTAACTAAAATTTACCAAACTTCTCCACTTTTTGTTCGTTACAATTCGAAACTCTTTTCCTTCCTTCTCTTCTCATACGTGAGTCGATTTATAATGTAAGAATCATTTCAGGAGGAAATGTTGTTGGCACTAGAAACTGGGTCGCCATAGGCCCATCCCAGTCTCGGGCGTTCAGTGACTTCCCTGGCCTTTCTTGTACCGGGAAAGACTTTTTTGAAGAAATAAAGTCTCATTGTAATGTAGAGCAATATCTGATATTGTATTAAATTAGAAGTAGTTGATAACCTGTTGGATTTTTTTAAAATTTCAAATACAGCAATTTAATTAATAGACATAACATTTTTTCTATATTATTGTTCTTAATTATGATTTTATTATTAAATTGTAATATTTTAAGATTTTATTAAACTGGTGAAATAGTTGCAAGCTCGTTTATCTTGAAATCATGAATAAAAACATAATTATTTTGTTGGTAAAATATTATGGAAGCTTAACTAAAAAAATTAAAAATATCTTTGTAGACATACTAGTATTCAAGCTTTTTAATTATGCAGAAAGCTCTATTAATAGAAATGAACTTAAAAAAAACGAAAATGCAACATCGGGAACTGCGTTTTTTGGAACAATCAGAAATATTTTTTTTTTAGCAAAATTAGAATTAAAATCTAATTAGGTACAGTAACAAACAACATAGTTGGAATAAGAATAAATTAATTTTATACTTGAGCTATATTTTGAATTTAGGAATATTTTACGAGAAATATATTCTTTGAAGTATTATTATGTAAATTGATAAATTTATCTAGGTTTACCTGGTGTGCAGTCAGTGTAAATTTGTAGTTTGTGGATTCAGTTTTAAATAACAAGTTGTATTTTCAAAATATTCAATTTGATCTATTTATAATAGAAGAAGACAATGAAATTTTTGATAAGAACACCAATTTGTAAATTGACAGGAAAATAAGAGTATATAACAAGTTACAAAATATACTTTCTATGTTTACACAGACAAACCAGCAGCTAGTAAATTATTCTCTACTCATGGACCTCAGAATTATGTTGACCAACTAAAGACCAGTACGGATTTTATATATATAGTGGCCACTTTGATTACGAATCTCTCACTGCAGATAATTATGAAAACAATGTGGAAGAAAGGCTAATATCGCTGCAAAAGAAACCATCACATAATGCATAATTGATTTTAAGAAAAATTATTTTACAGGCTTTATCAATGAGCTAGTGTTAATCATATTCAAATGTGGTTTTTATTTAGCTGTTTAGAGAATTTCTTTTTGCAGTTAGCCCTTAATATACGCAATTAACATCATGTGGCTACACCATGTCTGGTACTTGCAAATTTCCATAACTATTATTTTATTTTATTTTGACAATTTAGGCTCTTTGCTGTAATTTAACGCTACAGTTTGTACTGTTATCAGTTACACATTATTTGTAGCTTCCCTTGGGAATTTTATTATTAAAGTATTTAAGAACTGTATATAAGTACTTGTAAGTCATGAAATTCCGCTATAAGATAAAATCATAAAAAATTATATCCTTACATATTAATACTATGCGTAGAATCTAAAATTACCAGTTACTTGTATCTTTGAATGGAGTCATGACTATCGCAGCTGTTGTGTTTAGAAAAGTCCAAGAAGGTTAAACAAATGGTCTCAAAAAATGGTTAAATGTGACTTTTTCAGTCACGTTGTTAAATATTTAGGGTAATCTTGAAACTTATATCTACAATGTATGATTTGTGACGAAAAAATCTCATGCCAGTTATATGTTGTTGACTAACATATTATAAATCGCTGTTACATGTTAGCATAAACATATCACTCATATCCGCCCTACACACTAACAAGAATAAAGCGTAAATTACATTGGGTGAGTTTACTACTTACTTACTTGTCGGCAAAATGATTCCTACTTGTGAGGTGATGTGAATTTCGAATAAAAAAGGCGAGTCAAACTTGTTTACTTACGCATAAGAGGTTCGCCGTGGGTTTATATTTTTATTTTTGACTCTAGATATTTTAATTAATTGTTTTTATTTTAATTTAAAGTAAAATTAATAAAATACCAAAATTATTTATTTTGTAACAATGACTTATTTAAACATTTTATTGAGACTTCAATTACCAATCGGAACACTGCATTTGCAAGCATGTAGTAATAAGCGAGTTTGTATATTCGGTATTCGGTTCTTGCAAGCGAGTAGCTAGTATATTTGCTAAATGTATTTTATACTTAAGTGGAGATAAAAAAAAAAAGAATGAAGAGTAGAGCTAGAAAGATAAATTCACCAGAAATTGCCGTTGCATTCTGTACCAATTGAAAGCATTTATTAAGAATTTTTTTAAAAGAGTTTGAAATGATCGCAGATTTTAATAAAAAGAAATACCAAATTATCAAAGATATCCTTGGTATTTGAGTTGAAAATACGTGTCAAACGTTTAAGCATGCCTTGTATCAAGGGTAATTAAACACGTACAGTGAAAGTATAATCCATCCTGAAGCATTACCACTAATTAACATTTCCAGCTCAAGGCAAGAAAATTTCGACAACTCTCCCAGGAAGGCCGAAGTACGGCATAGTCCAATGGAAGGAAGGCTGTCATTTTGTTACTTAAATTACTTTCCTAATGCAGTAGAAATTCTGTTTTTTTAGTGCATGTGCATCATTATGCATCCTTTATTATCAATCTTCTGGCTATTTCCCCTTAGAGTATGTAGAATATCTAAAGGGAAAAATAATCTTGAACCAATGTGAAATCAGCTTGGATTTGTAATAGAAAAAATAAATGGTAGGTATGCCTTAAACCCCGTGAGTCTTGTGAACTTACAGCGCCTTTAAGGGAGTTCCAGGACGTTTGTCTCGCACGGGTCGAGCTACCCGTTCCTTGGGTTCCCGTCGTTCCTCGTCCCTCTATGCCTGGCCAGTTTCCCACAGAGCTGTACGCATGCACGGGGCGACACCGCCGGATACTTAAGGACCTGCCATGTCTCAGGTAAGGTGACATCACGATGACTCGTCAGTGCGCTGGGTGCGTCGTCTATGGCCGCGGTTCTCGCCCTGGGAGTCACGTGCGTATACCAGCCTGCCGCGTCAGTAATACTTCAATTTCACTAACACTAGCAATTTAGCAGTAGAATCCGTTTTTATAACAAATAAACACCATTATCTTCTCGTCTATGCTCTATGATTCTGTGGAGTCTACGGAATATACTCTATTCTACGTCTGTCCAAAGGCGGATCCAGAATGACGGTCAGGGGAGGGCCAAATTAAATTTTCTATTACAATTTCAGTACATTTAGAATTGAAATATTTAATAAATGTTGTTCGTGGTTCAAAAAAGTCCTGTTATCTATAGCACTGCAGTAAAATAATACTTAAATAAGTTTGGCGAACTATGGTAAGAATAAGGAGAAAATTAAAATTTACTCGGTGTTCGGGTGGGAAGGCATGCCAATGTTCAAAGAAGCTTTCGTAACTTGGTAACGTTTTAGAATGCTCTGAATTTTTGTTACTCCTCTCGCACGTGTTTATTTAAGGTCTCTTTAAGTTTCGCTCTAGGCAGTCGGAGACTGTTAGGGATCCTAAATGTTTTCTTGCATTGCTATAGAGTCATTGCTGGCTCATGTAAGTTGCACGTAGCGAAAGCACCTGGATCTAATACGACATCTTAAAATATGTGTAACTGCCTTAAAGTTTGTTAACGTATACTTTTTTTTAGTTATATTTGTCTGGTTTTTGAAATATAACAGCTTTGGGTACAACATGCAGTTAATTTTTAAAGGGAGTTTTAATTCTTAAAAGTATACGCTTTAATTCTAAAAATTTGTTGATACTTGAACATTTGTTAAGATGAAAGCATGTGAATTTTTGCTGAGACCCATGCGTTATATAATTTCACGGTGCAAGTGCTTATAATTAGGTCCCGCGTTTATTTAACGACTCTTGTTATTTATAAAGTAGCTAGTTGTTTAACATTTTATTATATTTTTGTTCGGATTTTTTATGTTTATTTTTGGATATATAATGTAATCAATTTATATTATTCGCTCTGAATATTTTGTATAAATAAAGTAATAATTATGTGCTTAATCCAGAGTTTAGTAAACATTTTTAAAACATATTCTTTTTTAATAATTCCAATTGTTTTGGGATCATTTCTGAATGGTTTGGGCGCACTTCAAACATAGTCTTTTTTGCGCATAAATATCTTTAAAAATGTTGCATTACTGCTAGGGACGAGAGTGAGAGTAAGAAACCGCGCACAAACACAATCCCAGCACAATCCCAGAGACAGCTTCACCCGACACACCACTCGCCTATGAAGAGTCAACATACGACATTCATCCCAATGAGGACCTATTAGCAGGATACTAGCTACTATTCCACATAGCATGTTAAGCTTTCTATAAACTTGTCATATGATTTGAATTAGGCTCGACGTGCAAGCTTAACCCATCAGGCTTGATTCAAGCCTTCTTCGGAACATGAACCATTGCCGCAAGCTTGCAGGCTTGCCATGGCAAGTCTGATTTAAGCTTGTTGTGACAGGCTTGCTGAAAGCTTGACGTGTGTAAACTAGTTATTTTGAACTAAGCGTGATTCAAGATAACACACCTATTTTTCTACTTGAGATAAAACACATCGAAAATTTTAAAACGTCTCGAAATTATAATGGTAATTGGGGATGTACGTACTTAACAAAGTTATATCAAGGTGGTTTTCCCTAGACTGAAATTTTTAATTTCTAAATAGAAATATAAAATTAGTGGTGAATATAAGAGTAATATACTGTTGGGCACTATTGTTGGGAATGGCAGAAACCGGTGTGACTATGAAATATGATTGATTGAGGTACAAAAAGGACCATTCTTTATTAAGGTAGGTATATTAATAGTAGATTGGCCACAGTATGGAAATTTGACGCATTCATCATCTTCAGAAATATTGTCTATTTAGGGTGTTTTTTCTTAAACAATCACATAATCTAATACTTGTTTTTAATTTTTATTTTATTAATTTGACATGCATATTTTTCTTGGAATTATTTACAGAAGTATAAGATTCTCATTTTAGATAGTAATATAAATATATAATATAAATAATTTGACCCTTATTAATAACATTTACTAATCACCTTGAATTATTATTCAATTTTATATTGAATGAAGGTCATGATTGTCGGATCTACGATACACAAATGATTATATTCAAGCAACAGAAGAAAAAATAAATACATACAATTCACAGTGTTAAAAACTGTCTTAACATTTTAAACTGTATTTTGATAAAATATTTGCATTAGTTAAAATATTTTGTTCATTAATTTTAATTTAAACCATTTTTCTGAGCCGAATACTTAAAATGAAAAAAAAGGCAGTAACTTAATGAGTATTTAATTGTTTTGAAAATAATATTTTTATCACTTTCACTACACACTGTTATTGATATAAATATAGTTATGGTGTCAGTTAGTCAACATTATTTTTTATCCCGATATATATCTAAATTAAGGGTTCATATTTTTTGAAATGTTATTTCTTAGCCCACTGTGTAAAGGAAAATGTTTAAACACTGTCTCACAACTTATTCATTAACTCATTTTTCATTACCTATTTTGGTCCCAGTCTTTTGAAATGTACACTCATAACCTTAATTTATCTGATTTATAACATATATAATCTTAACATTTAACACATCACTATTTTATTGCATTTCTGATTGCTCAACATTTGATATTGCTTCTTTTCTCTATGTCATGTATGTATATACACGATATTTCATGGTTGTACACATTTACTAACAAATTCCTTAAAACACTATACATTAAATTTTAAAAAAGAACAGTTTTAAAAATAACATACTTTAGAAAATAGTTTAGAAAATACACTTTCTAGGATATTCAATTTGATTTGTCTGGTTTCAAAAAAATTCTTAAACATCAATTTTTTGAAGACCAATATTTCATCATAAATATAAAGTGAACACATTTATTCCATCACTAGTCCCTCACAACCAATCAACAGTTCATTTATAGCAAATACCACAAACAGTTCACAACTCACTACGTTTTCGCTAGAAGTGTATGTACAAATACCTCGGATTTCAGATTACAAACTGTAATTAAAATTTGATGTTAAGATGTTTGTTTCTCACAGTAGGCTATTTTTACCACGATTTTATTAGCTTGACCTGTATGTATGAATGTACTATATACTAAAATATTTACATTCAATTTTTGCCCACTTTTTGACGTCGAATGTGTTTAAATTTGGCATACATATAAAGAACCTCTCTGACAATACAATATATTTATAAAATAAGACCTTAGTGTTAAGGAGGAGAATTAAAAATCAATGTTTTTTCGATTGGAGTGTTTCAGAGTTTTTCCGAGGTCGGGTTATGGTGGAAAATGTGCCTGTGCCTGTGGTTCAAATTTCTCCACTTCGGAGGGGGGAGGGCTTAATGACCCCATAAATTTCGAAAATTTTAATAACGTATTCTCTTTTGATTTTGAGTTTTTCCGATCCAATAGGTCGGGTTATGTCGAAAAATATGCCAGGGGTTGGGTTATAGCCCTAAAATATTTAACGCTCCCGTAACCCGTCTTGGAGGCTGATTTCAGGAAAACCGCGTACTCAGTTAATATGCATGTAGTATAAAGAACATCCCTGCCAAGTTTCGGGCTTGTAGACATATACTTTAAGGACGGTCAAGAGCTTTTATTTGACCTAGAACTCGCAAATTTATATTAGTCTTCTTTAAATTAGTTTTCAAAACTATAAACGTTTGTTATATATTTCATTATAATTTTTAACTGGCAAAAATCTGAAACTATTTTCGTCTTAATTTTTTAAAATTAATTAATGTTTGCAGTTCTGAGGTAGTACTGTAGTACTAATGTGCTTTGGTAGACAATAAAGTACGAAATGGGTAATGACAGCTGTATCAAACATGGCGAAATATTTTTGAGAAAAAAAGAATAAAATAAACGTATAGTTTAAAAAAAATTACTTTTATCGTTGAATTAACTAAATATTAAAAAAATAAAATTTAAATTTAATAGTTTTTGTCTAATAGCAAAATAATGGTACAACTTAAAATTTGGGGTTCTTGATATCATTTGTCTAACGATGCAATCATTACGAAAATGAATATATGAAATTTGTAACAATACGAACTTAAAAAGTAGTAATGGAGTGCTTGATATCATTTGACTTAAATGTTCAATCAGTAATAACAGTAATAAATTTTCTATCATTAATTTTAGGATATAGTCAATCGAAAATTTTATATTACTTATAGTAAATTTGAAAACTTTAGGATAGGCCTATATCATTACAAAAATTAGTATATGAACTAAATAACAATAATGAACTTAAAATTATTATTGAGGTGCTGGATATCGTTTGTCTAAAATTTTCTATCACTGATTTTATGATATAGTCATTACGAACATATTAGGATATAGACATTACGAAAATGAGTGAAGAGAGCACCCCACGCTTTCGTTATACAGAGTTTTGGGGCATTATTTGGCTGTAGGACAAAAAACTTAAATTTAAATGTAATTTTTTGCATTTAGTTCATTCAACGGTAATAGTGTGTGTTTTTTTTTGGTTTTTTAAACTGTACATTTATTTGAAGTAAAACTTCTTTGGGCGTGATGAGAGTAAAATTTCAGTGCCGAATTTAAAGGAAACGTTTATGACGCAAAAAGGACTGAGAATAGGTACTTGGCCACATAGATATAAAGAGAGCACTTTGCTGTATACTTTTCTGGGCTCGTTTTCGCTCTCCTCTTTGTGCGATGATTCATCCCATGTAAAAAAAAAAAAAAAAAAACAGACCGAAAGAGATAGAGGAATGAAAGAATAAGACAGAGAGTGTGCGCATGCGCTTGTTTCAGAAACTATATATAGGGATCATATACAGGCAGCTGTGAATGCCTTGAATTTTAAATTTGCTACCAGTGCGCTCGCGTTCCGCCTTGATCAACCAGCAGCGTAGAGAGCTCTGTTGAGACAGTCCCTGCATTTCCCGCACAGATAGCGCTACATGTTATGAATGTTATCTTTCATTCAGAATTTAGCATGTTCGAGATGGCAGAATTGTTTGGATAAATAGAAACACGCACAGTGTGTTTATGGTGTGGGAAACTCAACAGTGAGTAATATTTATTGTTAATTAATCATTAATAGAAAATTTCCTTCTCTCTCTCTCTCTGCCGTTTTACCCATTACGATATACTTACGAGTCGAGGTTAGAATTGCCATAGAGGTTTCACTTCTATCAAGTGTACTGAGTCACTCGAGCTATTTTTTTTTTGCTCGGAAAGCATGCTCATGCCAAATGAGAAGGGCTGCAATAGCGCGTCTGGAGTTAAGAACATTTAAGCTATGTGGGACATAGATTGTGTTGAAAAATAAATGAAATACATCCACAACATTGTTTCAATAGTACACAGTCACTTCATTGTGACACGCTAATTCTTTCGCACGGTAATGGCTTAACCTGAAAATTTACTGTTCATGTGACAGCACCGCATGAGCCTGGTTACCTCCCCTTCACCAGGGTTAACACCCTGGGTGGGGTTAAGTAGCACGGCGCGGTGTTATGCCTTCATAGTTCATTTTGTGGTCGGGAATTGGCTGTCATTTACATGGGTGGTGCTTTCAAAGAGAAAAGCAAAAGAGCGGAAGGGAATCACGAAGCAACTTCAAAGAAAGGGATTGTTGTAAGTTTAGATGCAAGCCCCTGTGATTATTGTGGAATTTGCGGAAGAGCAAAACAGGTGTATGGACATATTTTACTCTAAATATTAATACATGTAGTAAAATTTTGTCATTCATAATTATTTGTTGGTGTTTAGGAATTAAGTAATTAGTAGTATATCAATGGGGCTCCAACTACTGGTGCTGGTGAGAAGTAGCAGTACCGGTCCGCCATCTTGGATTGTGACGTCATGGTGGCCAACTTCGATGCCCTAAACCTTTGACCTTGACCTTGACTCCAGCTGCCATCTTGGATCCGCCATATTGGATTCCGCCATTTTTTTTCTGCTGCTTGTTACTAGAAGGCGCCAGCATTCCTCTGGCTCATCACAAAAGGTCGTTCCATTACCTCTAAAAGAGCTGTTATGGTCAATAACGACATTTTAAAATGTATTTTTTAATTCAAAGGACATTTGAAGAGCTGTGATTCGAACCATTAAAGCTTTGATCTTTGGGTTCGAAAACATACGACTTTAAAAGGACGGCCATCGAGACAATTACAAGACCGAGAATTAAATAAGTTGCCTACAACAATAACACACATATTTGGATTTTTTTTTTTAATTTGAAGGAATAATAAATATCATCACGTGTACTAGAAAGGATATATATATATATTTATATTTGAATACATGATATTGGGAGCTCTGGTTAACACACATCGCCAACTAGAGAGCACTGCCGCCATCTTGTTTACAGTAATCATACAAGGGAGTGGGCCTGACCCTGTGGGGAAGGTGATTGTCGCCTGAGGTGTCGGAGCTGTTGCCGGCTCTAGTATCCGATACATGATCCAACAGGTTCACGGAATGGGTGCAAGGACGTGAATACATAGCCTCTCCGCACCAAGTGGCAATCCTCTGCCTTCACTTGGGCACTGCTGTTGGGGGTGTTGGTGGTGACCGTGCTGGGATGGGCAGCCTCAGCCTCTAGTCTTACTTAACTAATAAGAACCATGCCGCGCGTAACCCTGCCACAGGGCATCCACAATTGGATGTATGGGACACCAGACATGGTGAATGGGCTGAATCTGCAGGCAACAGCAGATGCGATTGAAACCTTTCTGGGGGGTTCGACTGCCGAGCCTCGGTGTCTTGGTCCCAAGGGCCCCATAGTGAATGGATCAGGCCTATGGTAATGGTAAGGACCGAGAATGGCACCGGCGTGTTCGGTGGCACCCGGGCTTAGCAAAGAGCTGTAAACTGCTCGACTAGGTACGATACGTTCCCCTAGTCCAGTGGTCGGGGGAGGTACCGAGGCAACCCCGAGCCCCTCCAGTCCACGTACGACTAAATTGTTATGTCTAGCCAGGGCTTTCTGCGGTCGCCGGCGGATTGTTACAGGCACGTACAGGCCTTAATCGGCTATCAACCTATCGGGCCGAGGTACGGCAGGTCGGTTGATAGTCCGAGGAGACTATGAAGAGTGTTGGTCGGCTAGCTTGTTGGCGAATGGTCTTATGTCGTATAGACGCCAAGTTGGTAGAAGTAAGGGAAGAATACATGAAAGATTGAAAGGTGTCCCGTTGAGGTTTTTCTCTAGGCTCAGGATTCTGATTGAGTAGGACTCGTACTTGGTAGTGGTGCTCCGATCGCTTGGAGCAGACTACAAGGGTTCTCTAGCTCTATACGGAGTCGACGTGGTGAGCGACGTCACAGCTCCGGTACTAGCCTGGAAAGCTAGGAGAGGTTTGGATAGAATCATTCACCGGACCACTGTTTCACTTGATGATTGAGGGGTCCCAGTGGGATTTTGTAAAATGGGGTAGGTACCAGCAACGCTGATAACCTCTAAGAGCTTAGGACTCAGCCAATTGACTGGTTAGGTAACTGTGGCGGGGGGTGAAGGTGGTGATTAAGCTGGGATGGGTAGCTTCAGCCTCAGATCATAGCTGAATCTCTAACACCTTTCCTGTTTCGCTTATACGGCGTATTCCGTATCCACGCCCGTGAGGGTCCCAGGCCGGCAGGGCTTATGCTAAGAGGGCTGGGTTACCAAACCAAAAGGAGGAGCGATCCTCTGTTCAGTTCAGTTCTAGTTGGTGATGTGTGTTAACCAGCACTCCTGGTAGCATGTATTGAAAAAATAGATGTAGCGGCTCTGTCTTGTACAGGTGGTGATAATTATTATTGCTTCGAATAAAAAAATTAAAAAAATACGTCGGTGACCTTGAGGTTAAAGACGTATGTTTTCCAACCCAGAGATCAGAGCTATGATGTTTCGAATCAAATCTCTTCTAATGTATGTTGCATAAAAAATTAAATTTAATATGCCGATAAGGACCTTAACAACTCTGGTAGGTAATGGAACTTCGACATTATGTGATGACAATGAGCGACGCTGGCGCTCTCTAGGAGTAACCAGAGGAAACAAAGACGTCGGTATTCCAGATTGCGGCCTCCAGCAGAACAGAAAAGAACAATATGGTAGCTGTGACATCATCAAAGATGGGAGCCTCCAGCAGACGTTAACAAGATGGCGGTCATAACATCAAAATCGAAAAAAAGGTTGTGATGTCAGATCTAAGATGATGGACGTGACATCATAAAATATGGAGGTCGTAACGAATATTGCAACGTTCTAAAATCCAGGATGGGATACATAACGATTTGTGAAACAATGATGTCATACATATCCAAGATGGTGTGCGTAACGAAATGTCAATGTTAGTGAATGGAAGGCTCGTTTTAAAGATGACAAATCCAAGATTACCGGTGGGGTTAAGGTTAAAGTCGAAAGTCATGGTAAAGTTTAATGGTTAAGGTCATGGTCAAGGTTTAAGGTCTAGTCGAAGGTCATCAAAATGGCCACCATGACATTATAATCCAAGATGGAGGACCGGCACCAAGCACCTCGCACCGGAACTAGTAGCTGGAGCCCCATCATATACTACTGTCATTGCTTGTTTGCATAGAACCCAAAAATTTAAAAAGGCGAAATTAAAATCTAAATTGCATTCCTGTTACTGATGCTTTCAAACACACGCAATAATGTACGTTTTCGGTTAAGCACTATTTATATCTTATGAAAAATAAAACTTTTTTTTATCAGGATACATTCTTGGTATCCTGCAGCCATAAATAAATTTTATTTTAATTTTTTAATGTAAAAAAATAATTGTAACAAATACATTAAACTCAAAAGATTGTGAACCAAGATTACCAAAATGGTATTAAAATTTAACTGATACATAATTTTTGTGATATTATTCATTTTTGGCATCTACAATACATAAAATGGTCTTTCACTGTTTGTTCACTCATTGATAATAACTTACCGCGTTGATATTTGAATAAATTCATACCAGTATTGTGTCATAAGATTATTCCAGATGTAAACGAGAAATTTCAGCAATGATTTATGGCTGAAATGGCAAGATATTAATATAATTATTTCTTCAATCAACCTTTTTTTTGTCGTTATCCTAATAATGTTTGCGATACTTTTTTTTAACATCTTTTAGTCGGAACGCGAAGAGAGATTTATAAAGATGGCTCACATAGGTTGAGTGACCTCAGACCGTGTTGCGACCGTGAGAGGCATGACGCAGGATAATGCGCGGCGAGTCACGAGTCGCGGCGACCGAGCGCGCTCAGCGGGACGCCGAACTCGGCGGTGCCCCAGACGTCGGCGCCGGGCCGGTGCGCGTCCAGCGAGCGGCAGCGCGCGCCCAGGTCCAGCGCGCCCAGGCTGCAGGCCGGCACCACGCGGTGCGGGAAGCGCGGCGAGCCCCGAGTCCTCTCGCGGGCGGACAGCGCGGGCTGCGAGCGGCGCTCCGGCGCCAGGCACGCCGCCAGCGAGCACTTGCGGTGCTCCTCGTAGGTGCGCCCCACGTCCACCGCCGTGGTGCTGGCGTGGCACGAGGGCGGACACGAGGCGACTGTCGCACCGCTGCTCGGCACCAGCCCGGCCAGGTACCTGCGACACGCCACCAGCACTGCCAGTACCTGGCACACGCCACAAGCCCGGCCAGTACCTGCGACACGCCACCAGCACTGCCAGTACCTGTCACACATCACCAGCCTGGCCAACTACCTACAACACGCCACCAGCACTGCCAGTACCTGCCACACATCACCAGCCTGGCCAGGTACCTGCAACACGCCACCAGCACTGCCAGTACCTGGCACACGCCACCAGCCCGGCCAGGTACCTGCGACACGCCACCAGCACTGCCAGTACCTGGCACACATCACCAGCCCGGCCAGGTACCTGCGACACGCCACCAGCACTGCCAGTACCTGGCACACATCACCAGCCCGGCCAGGTACCTGCGACACGCCAAGAGCACTGCCAGTACCTGGCACACATCACCAGCCCGGCCAGGTACCTGCAACACGCCACGAGCACTGGCAGTACCTGGCACACATCACCTGCCTGGCCAGGTACCTGCGACACGCCACCAGCACTGCCAGTACCTGGCACACATCACCAGCCCGGCCAGGTACCTGCAACACGCCAAGAGCACTGCCAGTACCTGGCACACATCACCAGCCCGGCCAGGTACCTGCAACACGCCAAGAGCACTGCCAGTACCTGGCACACATCACCAGCCCGGCCAGGTACCTGCGACACGCCACCAGCACTGCCAGTACCTGGCACACATCACCAGCCCGGCCAGGTACCTGCGACACGCCACCAGCACTGCCAGTACCTGGCACACATCACCAGCCCAGCCAGGTACCTGCGACACGCCACCAGCACTGCCAGTACCTGGCACACATCACCAGCCCGGCCAGGTACCTGCGACACGCCACCAGCACTGCCAGTACCTGGCACACATCACCAGCCTGGCCAGGTACCCGCGACACGCCACCAGCACTGCCAGTACCTGGCACACATCACCAGCCCGGCCAGGTACCTGCAACACGCCACGAGCACTGGCAGTACCTGGCACACAGCACCAGCCCGGCCAGGTACCTGCGACACGCCACCAGCACTGCCAGTACCTAACACACATCACCAGCCCAGGTACCTGCGACACGCCACCAGCACTGCCAGTACCTGGCACACATCACCAGCCTGGCCAGGTACCCGCGACACGCCACCAGCACTGCCAGTACCTGGCACACATCACCAGCCCGGCCAGGTACCTGCAACACGCCACGAGCACTGCCAGTACCTGGCACACATCACCAGCCCGGCCAGGTACCTGCGACACGCCACCAGCACTGCCGGTACCTGGCACACATCACCTGCCCAGCCAGGTACCTGCAACACGCCACGAGCACTGCCAGTACCTGGCACACATCACCAGCCCGGCCAGGTACCTGCGACACGCCACCAGCACTGCCAGTACCTGCCACACATCACCAGCCTGGCCAGGTACCTGCGACACGCCACCAGCACTGCCAGTACCTGCCACACATCACCAGCCTGGCCAGGTACCTGCGACACGCCACCAGCACTGCCAGTACCTGCCACACATCACCGGCCTGGCCAGGTACCTGCGACACGCCACCAGCACTGCCAGTACCTGGCACACATCACCAGCCTGGCCAGGTACCTGCAACACGCCACCAGCACTGCCAGTACCTGGCACACATCACCAGCCCGGCCAGGTACCTGCGACACGCCACCATCACTGCCAGTACCTGTCACACATCATGGCAGTCATCTTGGTTCCGCCAACTTGTCGTCTGGTGGAGGTCGCCATCTCATTTTAGTCTGCTAGAGTGCGCTGTTGACATATAAGGTTTTTTTGGGTGGATAGAGCGCAGTTGTATTTATTACTGTGCCTTCCGCCATCTTGTCAGATGTTCTGGCCCCCATCTTGAAAATTTGTTAATTTTAAGCTAGAAATTCGTAACAAATTCCAACAAAAACATTTAAAATATCGATATCCATCCTCGGCTTTATCCAACAATCGTTGGTTCCAAAAGTCATTGGCTCCAAAAGTCATCGTTTCAAAAGTCATTGACTACAAAAGTCTTTGGCTCCAAAAGTCTTTGGCTCCAAAATTCATTGGTCCAAAATTCTTGGCTAAAAATGTCATTGGCTTCAACAGTCTTTGGCTCCAAATGTAATTGGCTTCAAAAGTCATCATCTCCAGCTGGCTTAGGCCTAACTGCTCCAGAAACATTTGGCTACATGGCAACAAAGGCTAAGAGACTACAAGTCTACAAGGCTACAAGGCTCTAAGACTATGAGACTACGAAGTTTTATGATTATAAGTCTATAAGGCTATGAAAATACGAGTCTACAAAGTTTAACTGAATACAATAGCTCCATTAAACAGCAAGATTTATTTTATTTCATGCAAACATCTTCTTGCATGTATTGTAGCATTTTTTGCCATGTAGCAAACTATTTCTGGAACATTTAGGTCTAATCTAGCATGAGACGATTACTTTTAGAGATAAAGAGTGTTCGAGCCAAATTCTTTTGAGGCCAGTGACACCTGGATCCAAAGACTGCTTGAGCCGAAGACTTTTGGAGCCAATGACTTTGGGAGCCAATGACATTTGGAGTCAACAACTATTGGAGCCAATGAAATTTGGAGCCAAAGACTGTTGAAGCCAATGAAATTTGGTGCCAAAGTCTTTTTGAGGCGATGACTTTTGGAGTTAAAAATAGTTGGAGGCTAAGGCAGTTGGAGTTATAGACATTTATAGTCATTGTAGCCCACCGTTAATTGACGACCGCATTCTACTGAGTTATTTGGGTTTATTTTAATGTACTTCGTTTTCGTTAAATTTAGTCAAGACGTTACTATCGTATCCCTTCGATGAGAATTTATCCCTGTGGCGAGACCGTATCCCTGTTGCGAGATAAATAACTTTCGTGAGATCGTATTTATGTGACGTATCTCTCTGATGAGATCGTATTCCTGCGATAAAATCGTATCCTACTGGGTTGAATTTTTGTCCAAAACTGAGTCCTTTTCGTTAAATGTACATTTTTTTTGTCGAATGTGCTTCCTTTTTGACGAATGTGCTTTCTTGTTTAGAATATGCATCGATAAGTCTTTACTCAAGACATGTTTTGCCTCGTGGCCACACATCACCAGCCCGGCCAGGTCTTATGTAGTAAGGGGGCTTCTAGTAGGTATGGCTGAGAGGACATCCAATGATGGGGATCTGGCTAAGGAATAAACTACTGTCTGTCCTAAAGATAGTCAGTACACACAATTCACGTCATATATGTCTGAATTGATAATTGGGGTGCTGGAACATATATGTGGTGTCCTAATATTTCCAGTTCTCTGATGATACTGAGTACCAGGACAAGATAATTACATTTTGAAATGAGAGGGTTGCAATAAGTGCTGACGTCAATGCCAATTCGTTGCTCTGGGCGTCTCCCACAATGGATGGCAATAGACTGTTAGCGGCTAACTTTATTTCTCGAGGGTTCTCTGGGTAATAGATGAGCCTTATTTAATGACAACTTTTGCATCTCCAGCCAGAGATAGTGTGTCATGTGTGGATGTCACCTTTACAGATTTAAAGATGCATCAACATCTGTCCAAACGGAGAGTGACAAAGATAATATTATGACACTACCAGTGATCACAGGTTTAATATGCTTTAAGATAGAAGAATATCGTGCCATGATATCGTGAGCCGAGTGTTGTTCTACTTGAACATATTAACGTGAAATAAACGAAATAATCTTAAACGATACAAATGGAAATGAATTAAATCCACTTATACGGAAATGAGCCGGAAACCTAATACATCAAACAAAATCCCTCGATACAATAGAAATAAAATTATTTGTACCCAAACGTAATAAAATAAATAAAATGAAGTAAAAAAAACAGCAAACCGCATCAAAAGAACCCATTTATAACAAAATAAGTGTACTTTAATTGATACGAATTTTAATTATTAAATGCATGAATTTTAACATAATAAATCAAAGGAAAGGACTGAAATGTGTGGAAATGTTATCCACTTGAACATATTAATGTGAAATAATCGAAATAATCTTAAACGATACTAATGGAAATGAAATAAATCCACATATACGGTGCGAAGGATTCTGGGTTCGAATCCCGGGTAAGGCACGAGTGTAAATTTGTAATTGTTTAAAATTTGTCACTAACTTGTCAAAGTCAATAAAACTGCCAAACGAAACTATAACAAACTTTAAGGAATAATAAGTAAATATAGGGGGGATGGTTGGCTGGCTGGTGATGACAATCACGGACAAACCAAACATTTTATTAAAAAAATGGATATGTGGTCAGAGGCGTACTTTTCCATGCCAGAGATACGATCTGTAATAGTTCGAATCACCTCGTTTCCGGTGTATTTTTTTAAAATATTAAGTACAAAATGGCTATAAGGGTTATAAAAAAATCATTGAACTTATATGCACGAGTCTGAGAGACAGTGGCACACACTAGGAACAAACAGCATAAAATGATATGACAGTATCTAGCAGAGGAAAACAAGATGGTGGTTTCCAGCATTTTAAATCAATATATCGGAATCCAAAATGGCAGAATATGCTAGCATCCAAGCTGGCGGCCATGTCATCACAATCCAAAATGACGGTCAACTCCTCACCCAGAACCCAGCCGCCAGATCTACCAATATATACTACTTGTAAAATTGCCACCCCTCAACTCTGCCTCTATGAAATAATATTGATTGTCTAGCTTCAGGATGGACAGAGTCGGCATAGTGGGCACAAACTGGACTTGCATTCCAGAGGATCTGGGTTCGAATTCTAGTTTCCAGTTTGGCCATCCTGATTTCAGTTTTCCAGAATCATTCTAAACCAGTGCTGGTTGTTTTTTTTTTTTTTTAAATTAGGCTAAAGCTGATTACTTCCCCAATATTCCTGGCATTAAAAATTGTCTGCTACCCTCTCTAATGACCTTGTTGTTCACAATACATAGTCCCAAATAAAAACAATAGCTCTAGACCAAATACGAGCAAACGCGTGGTTTTTAAATTGACAGTTACCTGTACTGAGAAATATTTGCAATGAGAGGTCAACAGGTTGGCTCTAGATACCAATTTGAAGTACTAGCATCATCGATATGCAAAAGGAAGATTATAATGATTGCATGTCCTCGCACATAGCAGCCAAGCCTGCTTATGCCCCTTTTCTTAAATAACTCATGCACCATAACTTCTTCAATGAACTATATTTTTTTTTCAAATGACATCACTATGTATACAATAATTTTTCCTTGAAAGATGCACTGCAATCATCAATTAAATTTTAAGTAATCAATTTTGTTTTATTGTATACTATAATTAAAGTACAGTGCAGCATAATTACCAGGTGTGCCAGGAAAGTTAGTTAGGAGCGCACTTACCCCATGTGAGACTTGAGAGCGGAGGCAATGCCCGCCCCACCTGTGAAAGAGGCGGCAGACGTCTTGCGGCTGGATGGCCGGCTGCTGCCCAGCAGGCTCCACAGCTTGCCAAGCACACCCAGCTTGGATGGTGACTCGCAATCCTCCTGCCCGAACAGCTCGCCATCACGCTGCGAGCGCTCGCCCGCATTTTCGTCCAGCTTCGGCTCAGAGCAGAACGTCACCTGCTCATAGAAACTTCGAGTACTCGCACACATCACCTACTCAGAGAGAGACAACCAAAAATCACACATGTCACCTGCTCAGTGATACTCCAAACACTCTTACACATCACCTGCTTAGATAAACTCCTAACCCTCGCACATTTACCTGCTTAGACACACTTCTAACAATAGAACACCTCACCTGCTCAGAGATACTCCCAACTCGTACATTTCACCTGCTCAGAGACACTCCTAATACTGGCACAGTTCTACTCAGTGATACTCCCAAAACTCACCAACAACACCTACTCAGACACACTCCAAATTCCAGCTGATTCAACCTGGTCAGAGACACTAAAACCACTCAGACACTTCACCTGCTCAGATACACTTTAAACAATTGCACATTTCGCCTACTTGGAGACACATTAAATACTCACACACGTCACTTGCTCAATGACACTCAAACTCTTTCTCATTTTACTGGCTCAGAGACACTATAACCACTCTTACATATAAACTGTTCAGCGACACAAAATCACTTGCTCTTTTCCCTAGCTTAGAGACACTTTAAACATTCGCAATATAACCTGTTTATAGACACCCTAAACACTATCACACTTCACTTATTTACAGACAATCCAAACATACACATCATCTGCTCAGACAAACTCCAACCACAAGTGTATTTTTGCTGTTAAAAAAATAAAAACACTTGCACAAAAAAACCTGCTCAGTTACATGTCAAACACTCATTCATTTTACTTGCTCAGAGATACCAATTAATTTCTCGCACACATCACCTGTTTAGAGACCTACCTAAAACTCGCAAACATCAACTTCTCAGAGACATTTAAAACACTCGCATATTTCACCAGCTCAGATGCATTCCCAAAACCTCTAAAAAAAGTCACCTGCTCAGAGAAACTCCAAAACAATCGCACTTTTCACCTGCTTAGAGACACTTCAAACACTCTACAAATCATTGCTCAGACACAGCCCAGACATTTTCAAACATCAACTGCACAAATAAACTCCAAACACTAGCACACATACATACTCAGATACATACACTCTAAACTCTCTCACATGCCACCTGCTGAAAGATGCTCCAAACACTCGACATTTTCAACTTTTAATTGACACTCCATACACTCTCACATTTCACCTGCTTAGAGAAACTTCAAACATTCGAACACATCACCTGAAGACTCAAAACACCCGCACATATAACCTACTCAAAGACTCTCCAATAAAAAGCACAAGTTACCTACTCCGAGACATTGTAAATGCTCGCACGCATGATCTTCTCAGATCAGACCAAACACTCGCATATTTCACCTGCGCTAAAGTACTCCTAACCCCGCACACATCATCTGCTCAGTGACACTACAAATACTCGCATACATCACCTGCTCCGAGACACGTCGAACACTCGCACATTTTACTTGCTCCGAGACACGTCAAACACTCGCACATTTTACTTGCTCAAAGACACTTCACACATTCGTACACATCATCTGCCTAGAGAGACTCTAAACACTCGCACACTCTTACGCAGGCTCAGTCCAAACACTTGCATACATCACCTGCTCAGATACACTCAAAACACTTGCACACATCACCTGCTGAGAGACACTACAAACGCTCGCAAATTTCACTTGCTCGGAGATACTCCCAACACTCGCACACATAACATGCTCAATGACAATCTTAACACTCGCATATTTCGCCTGCTCAGAGATACTACAATTAAATGCTCATTTTACCAGCTCAAAGAAACTTCAAACACTCTCTCACATCACCTGCTTACAGACTCACCAAATACTTGTAAATTTCACTACAAAAACTCGCTATTATTTTCCGCCCAGAGACACTCTTAACACTCGCACACTGCACTTGCTCAGAGAAATTCCAAACAATACCACACATCATCTGTTCAGAGACACTATTCACACCATTTCATGTCACCTGCTCACAGACAGTCCAAACAATCGCACATTTCACCTGATTGGAGGTACTTTAAACACTTAAACATATCACCTGCTTAGTGGTACTCCAAATACTTGCTAATATTTGCTGTTTAGAGAAACTTCAAACACACACACATAACTCCTGATCAGTGACACATGAAACACACGCTCATTTTACCTGCTTAGTGACACTTCAAACACTCACAAATATGACCTGCTCAGAGACATTTTAAATACTCGCTTATTATACTTGCTCAGAGACACTCTAAATACTCGCACATTTCACATGCTCAGAGACACTCGAAACTCTAGCTCATTTTACCTGCTCAGAGAAACTCCAAAGTTCATTTTAACTGCTCAGAAACATCCAAACACTTGCACACATCACTTGCTTATAGACATTCCAAACACTCGCACTTTTTCCTACAGAGACAAGTCGAACACTCGCACATTTTACATGCTAAGTTACTTGGTACCTAATTTTGTAGCTCTCCTGCACTTAATTGCTTTAATTTGATTCATTAAGTTAGTTTTATTTTAATATTTTGTTATATTTACTAGTGTTACTTTGTTAATTTATATCCGTTGATAGTATTTCTAATTTATTTTTGATCACAATAGTTATTTGCCAGCCTCTTGCGAAACGTATAGGGACTTTAGTTGTATAATGTGCGCACGAGGGAAATGCGCACTCGGACTGTTAGTGCTCCTGTTTGCCGTTTTGCGAGGTGGCCACTAGCAGCGCTGGGAGCGCGGAAACGAAGAACGACTTGTGGAAGGATTCGAGAAACTCGGAGATGGGCTGGCGACGAAGGAAGCAATGCAGCTGACAAGAGATACCACCATGGCACAAGCGAGAATAATGAAGCAAGCGAACGAGCGCTGAGTTGGCTGATGGGCACGGCGATAGCATGCATCTACGAAGACTGCTGCGTCCAGCTGCCGACTACTGCACATAGCTTATCACGCAGTGCCAAGTAGTAAGTTATATGATCCAGTCCTTTTCGGTATTCGTTGTCCGGCAATATGCAATAACTGTACTTAAACCCTCCCTCACCACCCGGGAATGATCGGTTAATTTAATTCGATAAAGTATGATAGTAGTTGCTACTCTGTAAATTGGATTTTCCCGGAGTAGCTACGCGCAGTACCAGCCCCAGCCTATTTGATGCGCTTACACTTGCAGCAAGACTGGTCGGTTGTTTAAACGCCTTGAACTTTTACATATTTGCATTACTTAAACAATGCTTTTGGGAGAGAGTATTAGGCGGCGAAGTTATCACAAGGAGCATATTTGCTTGATTGGTAAATATTTCTTGTGTCTGCTGAGACATATAACAGACTTTTTCGTCGGAGCTAAATGATTCCGCGGTAGTTATGCGGAAGTTAATGTGGCCGTTTGCAGTGATAAATGGAGGATGTCCAAAGTTGTTCTGCGTGATACAAATTACATTTTCAGATTTTAGTAAGGAGCAAGGACAAGGATACACTATTTTTTGTGGATTTTTTGATATTTTTGTAAAAATAACTAAATGAGATCAAACTGAGAGTAAACACTGGTTTTAGGTTAATACGATTATGTAACTTCTTGTAATTATGGATTTGTTATTAGTTTTTTTTTTTGGGAATCTAGGCTTTTACACGATTTGAGTTTAAGTAATCTGTTCTGTAATGTGGGTAATACAATTTATATATAATCAGGGTACTATTTATTTTTGCGCTTAGCTGGGCTTTAAATAAGATAAGCATTGAAGGTAAACTCGTTCGTGAAAATATAGGTACAGTTTCTGGTGTTGTTGCCTTATGGTGGAATATAATCCAAGTGGTATGTATTATTTTTGAGACAAATAAGAATAAATATTGTTATGTAAGCAAGATTTTCAAAGCCACAAAAATGCCATTAATTTTCCCTAACTATTAAGGTACTTTCACTCTTGCTGAATCATTGGTAGCATGGATTAGGTATGTATTGCAGGAAATTCTATGGTTTGAACACTGTTATTATATTTTATACTTAATAACCGGCCGATGGCAGGTTTTTTAGTGTTGGCAAATCTCTGAGCAGGGGAGCCAATACCACACTGCTCAGAGACATTCCAAGCACTCGCATAATTAACCAGCACAGGATACACTAAACAATTGCAAATTTCACTAGCTCAGGGACTCTCCAAAAATTCGCAAATTTCACCTGCTCAGACACTCTTAACTCTCGCACACTTCAGATGCTCACAGACATTACAAACACTCGCAAATATATCCTGCTCAGAGACACTCCAAACACTAGCTCATTTTAAATGCCTAGAAAAACTCCAAACATTCGCTCATATCACCTACTCACAGACTAACCAATCACTGGTGAATTTCACCTGCTTAGAGACACTCCACACGCACACTTCACATACTCAGACACACTACAAATACTCGCAAATATCACCTGCTCAATAACACTTTTAACACACGCATACTTCACCTGTTCAGAGACACTCCCAACACTCGCACACCTCACCTGCTTAGGTCACACCAATCACTTACATATTTCACCTGCTCGGAGACAATCGAAACACTCGCCTATTTTACCTGCTTGGAGACACTTAAAATCCTCGCACACATCTCCTGCTCAGAGACACTCCAAGCCCTCACCAATTTCTCCTGCTCAGAGATACTCCTAACACTCGCCTACGTAACCTGGAACTACTATTCTTAAGAAGAATGTGCTGCATGAAGACAATCATTTTCCTTATCTTGAACGTAATTATGTTAAGTGCTCTCCTGATTTCGACAAAGAACATAAATTGAAATATATTGATGTTTTAACGAAGACTGAAGACAATGGAATTATCTATGCCATGAAAAGTGAGAATACATTCAAGCCAATCTTAAGTAGATCTTCCAGGAATCTTGTAGATGATGAAGAAGCTTCAAAATAATCGATTTCGAATTCTTACCGCATTCCTAGTGAAGATGCTGACTTCTATGATGATGGAGAGAGCGACCTTTAGGCTAGTGACAAGAACAAACACTGTGATGAAGCACCTAAAGCTATCACGATCGAGAATGTGATGAAGCCCTGAGACCAAAACGATGGAAACGATGCGATAAAATAAATTATACTAATCAAGCTTACGTTGATCACTGGGACGATAGTGATCTTAAAAATATTAATTAAAACATTCCAGGAATATGACAGCAGTAGAAGAGATTGATTAGACATCATGGGAATATCCTGACATATTGGTAGATCATCTGAGACTACTGATGGCTTCGTTTAGGGCACCTCAACGAAGTGGTCTTCATACTCAAATAACTGTGGGAAGCTGGCTATAAACAATATAAATTGTTTTACGTGCATTTGTATAACATTAAAAAATAAAACATATCTAGGCTTTCAAAAAAATGTGTTTTATTCCTCGATTTCTGGTTCTAAGATGGAGTTCTCGTAATCCAGCTCTTTTTTTAAAATGTGCCTCCAAATTAGCTTCCAAATGTGCTTTCTTTTTTTCTCAATTCGCTTCTATATATGCTCCTTTTTTGAGTGTGATTCCGATTGTGTTTCTTTTATTGATTGTGCTTCCAATTGTGCTTCATTTCATTGATTGTGCTTTCAAAGTCCTTCGTGTTTTTATTGTGATTACGATTGTGCTTCCTTTTCGCATTGTGCTTCCAATTGTGCTTCCTTTTTTGATTGTGCTCACGATTGTGTTTCCATTTGTGCTTCCTTTTTAATCGTGCTTCCGATTGTGCTTCTATTTTTTTTTTTCCTTTTTTGCTTATGGTTTATATTGTGCTTCCATTTGTGCTTCCTTTTTTGATTTTTTTTTTCTTTCTAATTGTGCTTCCAAATGTGCTTCCTTTCCGTTGCTTGTTCTTTAAATTGTGTATTTTTTTAATGTGCTTCCTTTTTTTGAATGTACATCGACAAGACTGAAGTCATACCATGATTGACCTCTTGGTTCGGAGATGCCTGGTCCAAACGTCTGACATTAGACATGGCCTGTTTAAAATGTTCGCCGAGCATCTTTGATAAATACCTCTTGGTTCGGAGACGCTTGGCCTGTAACCCTAACATTACCCAATACCTGGTTGGAAGATATTCCAAGTATCGAAACATTAGAGCTCCATGGCAGGCACAGTAACAACGTTTTTATGTCGTCGGAGAGGTATCCTTTATAGAGTCGTTTTTCGTATAGAGTATGACTAATAGAATCCACAAGAGGTAATGGGAAACGGAATTTAAACTTTATTTTAAACTTTAGTTACTCTTATCACTGGCCGAGAATCAAACCAAGGATGTAAATTGATCGAATAAGTTATCATTTTAATAAGTTTTTTGATTGATTTTGGAAATTATTTTCCGAATTTTTAGGTTTATTAAGAATTTTCAAGATGGTGGCCATATCGGCTTACTTGAGGCTGGAGACTAGGATTCTAATCAGCTTGTAGGATTTAAAAATTATTATTTAAATAAGTTGTTTTAATCTCGAATTAACATTTTAATCTCGAATTAACATTTTTTATATTAAGCAAGTATTAACCAAGGACAGGGAACCATCAGCTCAATCAGTAACTTAATGAGTGATTTTTAATATGAATTTTGAAATTCTTCCGAAATTCTTTATAATAATTAAGAATTTTCAATATGACTGCCAAGATGGCAGACAAGATTGCGGATACCGTGACAGTTGACAGTCTGTTAATAAATAATACTGTACTCTAGTGGCTAAGAATTAAACTAATATGGCGGCAACCAACTCTAGCAGAGAAAAGTGTACTGCGTGACACTGTTACTCCTTGTTTCGATCAATGAAAATAAGATGGCGGCAGCGCTTTCTAGAAGATGTTGTACGTTAACTAGTGCTCCTGGTAGCATGTATTGAAAAAAATAAGTATGGCGGCTCGGTTTCGTACAGGTGACGATATTTAATATTTCTTCAAAATAAAAAAAAATATTACAAGTCAGAATATGTGTGTTATTTTTATGAACCTTATTTAATTTTCGGTCTGGTAATTCTCTCAATGGTCGTGCGGTTAAAGGCGTATGTTTCCCAACCCAGATACCAGAGCTGTGATGGTTTGAATCACAGCACTTCAAATGTTTTTTGTATAAAAAAAATTAAATTTAATATGTCGATTAGGACTATAACATCTCTTTTAGGAAATTGAAAAACGACCTCTTATGAAGCAAAAAGAGCGATGCTGGCGCTCCTTACTAACAAGTAGCAGAAAGAAAGATGATGGTACCCAAGATGGCGACCTCCAGCAAAACAGAAAAGAACAATATGGTGGCTGTGACATCATCTAAGATGGCGGCCTCCAGCAGACCAATACAAGATGTCATCCGTAACGGAAATTGCAATGTTCTAGAATCCAAAATGGCGGACATGTTCTTAGAATTAAGATTGCGTTAGTAAAGAAAATTGAAATATTCGGGGATTGGGGCGTTCGATGACAATATTACGGAATTCAAGATGGTGATTATGGTCGAAGATCAAGGTTAAAGGTCAACGTCAAATGACAAGGTCAAAGGTCATCTAAGACATCAAAGGTCGGTCATTGACCCCATTTACATCCACTCTCCGACTCCATGTGTCCGGAGGAACATTTATATACTATTACTATTACTACTACTACTACTACTACTTCTACTACTACTACTACTACTACTACTATATTTGCAATCTAATGGACAACCTAACAATTAAATATAATAAAAATCGTAGCTAAATGAAAATATTTTTAAAAGTCAATGCATGGATACATTTCTACAGATGTAGTAGTATATATAATTTAGTTTCAATTATTTGCTTGTTATTTTCTTTAGTTCACTTTGAGTTGCGCAGGATCATGATCTCTATGAACACTATACTGTTTGGATTCAATGACACACATTAAAAGTAATACGTATTATTTTGAAAGTTATATGCGTATTTATTAAATATATCAAAAAACCCTTAACCAATTTTGCACATACACGAACTGAAATATTACAATGGCCATACCTAACTATTTAACAAATATTATGAAAATCAAATCAACGGTAAGACAGTTATCGTTGGATAATTCATATACATATAAACATATAAACGCCGAACGGTCTAATTGTTTGGAAGACCTCTCGTCGCTCAGTCGACTATTAGTTCACCCTAAACTGAGACCTCACAGACTTACGTTATGCAATGACCAAAGTTAATAGTACCTGATCTCTATGGAGTCCATCCTGTTTGGATTCCAAACCAGAAATTAAAGAAATGCAAAGTGATTTTGAAAGTTAATGTGTATTTATTTACAGGGCAGGGTAAGCCGGGAAACAGGCTTGGGCTGAAATTTTTCATTTTTATTTTACTTGTTTGTCTAGTGTTGTTTTTAAAATATGGTCATTGAACGAGAAAAGGAAAATTAAAAATTTACTATCATGGAAATTAAAATCCTGTTAAATACAAGTATCAATTCATGATTCTGTGTTAGAAAAAAACGTAAAATATTTAATAACCACGTAAAATTTACAATACCCAAAGATAATTTATCAGAAAAGAATATCAACATTTCTTTAGTTAAATGAGCAAAACATTCGTTGAAATTTAAGTTTCAGGTTGTCTTAAAATTTTGTTCGGAGTTAATTTCTCAAATTTTCCTGGGAGCTCCTTCCTAAACGTACAAAGTCCAGGGCCCGCGAATAATAGTACCACGACAGTTTATTAAATATATATAAAAAATTGACAGATTTTGCTCATACACGAAATTAAAAATTCCATTGGCCATACATAGCAACCTACTAAATTTCATGAAAATCCAATGAACAATTTCACAGTTATCGTCGATCAAATTCACACACATATATACAAACGCCAAACGCTCTAGTTTGGAAGACATATCGTCGCTTCGTTGATTACAGGTTGTGCGTAAGTTATGTGATTAAAACTTTATAAAAGCTTAAAAATTAAGTTTCTAGCAGCGTGAAAAGTCTTCAGAATAAAGCATGTAATGTGAACATGACGAATCAACAGCGACAAATATTCGCCACACCTAATTTATCTGTGACACTGTAGAAGACCGAGCGTAACAAACATGACGCCAAATATTAATACAAATACCCACTATCTTCCTTATCATTACCATTTTCGTAAAACAATATTTATTTTACATATAAATTTTGTTACCTACAAATTATTCTACCAATTTTCGTTACTCTTTGATGACTTCATCGTTTCGAATTACCATGAGATTCACTACAATAATTAAATAATTCACTTGAAAGTTGGAAGTAGCCGAAACGATAAATTACTTCATGGACGTTCACATTTACATTAGAGCCATTATTTTTTTCCCCCATAGTTTATGGAGAAAACTCCCAGAAAATTGGCCCCAAAAGTTATCTTACTTAATTCCCTTTATTATGTTACTAAATGAGCCCGCTTCTGAAGGAGAGTGAGGCCATACCTAAACCAATAAATATCCTCAGGTTCTGTTGCAGACTGTGCCGTACTTGATCTCCTCGATGCTAGAGCGAAGCGAAGCGGACACACCTGCGAGGCGGTAGTTGGGGTCTCACCTGGCGGTGCATGGTGATGCTGCCGTGGTCCGTCGAAGGCCAGCTCGCTCGCGGGATCACCGGCGGCAGCACTGACAGCAGTAGCATCGGCAGAGTGCCCCCGATCACGCTCACAGACGGCTTTCTCTCCGCCGAGTTCTTCTTGTCACCAGCTGTGCAGTTCTCCGCCTGCAAAAGTCGTAGTTAATAGACATATAACCATTTATACGTAATCTCAATAGGTATGACGTGATTTACCAGTGTATTTTTCCCTTGAAAAGATTCTCATACATTATTATTTTACGTAACTCTTGATAATATAAGGTAACCTTATCGTATGAATGTAATTACATGTTTTTCACTAAATATGTCATTTTAGATATGTACATATATATTTTTATGGTTGTAATTTTTTGTGCAGTGGCTTTGTCAAGAATACTAGTTACGTTTTATGTACTTTATATTAATACTATATTATTTAATATATATTTGTCTACAGCTACTAACTTTATATAATAACTTATGTATTTTAATTTCATCGATAACTACAAACAGATTGACGCATTTATTTTGCTATTTGGTCGTAGTTGTGTCTGATATCTCTATGTCTATAAGTTAAATGGGACAAAACATACAACAAATCTTAAATAGGCATGTTAACAGTAAAATAGCTTAGCGTTCTGGAAATGGTACCATGCGAGGAGCAAAGAGCGGATCGATGACCGACCACCCCGAAGTCACGGCGGCCGTATTGGATGACTTTGACCTTGACCTTTGACCCTGATCTTCAAAATTGGGAAAAATTATTTAAAAATGACTCAAAATTAAATAAATCAGCCAACTTTTGCCAAAATGTTCTTATATTAGTTAAAATTGCGCGACAAATAAAAAAAAATACGGAAAAAGTACAAGTTTTCTTTTTTTGAGAGAAAAATTCCCGTTTTCTAGGAAAATTTCCCGTTTTAATCCTACAAAATGTCATCGGATTGAATATTCCTTTAAGTGGCTTATCACTCCTAGAAGCAAGCCATTCTAAGCCACTTAGATCAGGACACTGACCTCGGGCGCCATCGTTGGAATTTTCGTTATGACCGCCGTCTTGAGAACTGTATTTTTTGAGATAGAAAATCGGGAAAAATTAAAAAAAAAAAACATACCCTAAATTTAAATAGTACTATACCGTTGCACTTTCGATTACGCCCCATCTTGAAAATCCTTATTCTTAAGGTAGTAAACATGAAAATTTTTAAATTGATAAAAAATTCCTACGATTAAATTGTGATTAAAAACGCACTTACGGCATGGATTTAAGAGTCCTCGGTTCGATTCCGACGAAGTCATTAAATAAAAACGGCAACGGATCCTTCCTCCATGGAAGCCACCGGCAGAATGACCTTTTACCATTTTCATGGAAGATATTACGCCAGACAGTATGACGTCATGGCAGCCATCTTGGTTCCGCCAACTTGTTGGCGTCTGGTGGAGGTCGCCATCTCATTTTAGTCTGCTAGAGGGCGCTGTTGACATATTAGTTTTTTTTTTGGCCGATAGAGCGCAGTAGTATTTATTACCGTGCCGTCCGCCATCTTGTCAGCTGTTCTGGCCCCCATATTGAAAATATGTTAATTTTAAGCTAGAAATTCGTAAAATAAAATCCCAAAAAAATTAAAAAATCTCTTGTTAAATTAATGATTGATTCCATTAAGGTCCGGCCTTTGTTCGATCGTTGCTTAATGACATAAAATAAAATTTAATAAAAAATTGGTTGTCTGTAAAGTCGGTTTACGGATGATAGTTTAACGTGACGTCATAACAAAACATTGATGAAATGATTGCATACTTTTATAAATAAAATTGAATCATTTTTATTGAATTGTCACTATTTTGTATGGATACAAAGAAGGAGTCAAATGAAATCTACAATTTAATTGATAAAATTACTTTTATTTGCACTCATTAATTCAAATATGTTTATTACTTTAACGAAGAGATTATTTTAACTATATCTTTTATACATGTTTGCTATTTAACTTCAAGATCGTCGAGAATGTTTTACGCTTTTTCGCAATTACACATTTAACGACGAAGTTTGTTCGTCGTGAAATTAAACGTAGAATTTAAAAAAAAAATGCCCTTGCAGTTAATAAAATAAGTATTAGTAAGTTTAAGAAAGAATTTCGGTTTTAATCTCCAACCCAGACGCTCGTGGTGCGCTGGGGCCGAAATTAAAAATCGTCGAGAATATTTTACGTTTTTATGTCTTCCAGTGCTCAAAATGATATGCAATTGTGGCCCCGGGCACATAATTTTATTTATAATTCATTAATAATAACTCCCCTCGCGATAAACAAAGAAAATATGTATTAACGAGTGCCTAGTTGCCGCGGAAGCGATAAAGATAGCGCGATTCGTTTGGTTCACGTCCGTCACCGTAGATGGCAGAACCGTAGGGGAATAATATTATTTCGTTTTTATAATATGATTTTATAACAAATACGCATCCCAAATACACCAAACCTATATATATAATGTGTTAAAATATATTTTTAAAACATTCTGCAAAAATTCCCGGGTGTAATTTGAATTATTATGTGTAACTGTAAAACACCATTGTTCGTACAAAAACATATTTGAAAATTCAACATTACTTTTAAATAACTGTACTGATTGTGCTGAAAATCGGTGGACGATCGTTAAATTACATAATATTAATAATTCAAACGACGAAAACATGATTGAAAAGTCAAATCGATGGTTATTCCAATCGAGTGGAAGATAGATGTGGCGCAAGCGTACAATGAGCATAATGGGACACATCGTAGTGGAAGAATGTGCGGGTCGGGACACTTTTTCGTGCGTGCAGCCGCCGTTCATCGATTTATTAGACGTCACGTCAAAATTACAAAAAAAAAAAAATGAAAGGTACGAGAAAAAACCACCAAAATTACAAATAAAAAATTTATTACAGAAATTGTAGTAGTACAAAAAAATTCAAGCGTTTCTATAAGTCTACAGTCTTCTTAGAATGCACAGTAAGTCCTTTCTTTGCATGCCTTTACATGTGTTTCAAAGGAATCTCCACATGACAGTTGACGTCAAGTTGGTGGCAAGGTACGCCCAGTCGGTGAACATGCACGTAGGTCGGTTCGCCAAACACATACGACCAGACGTTTGGAAAAGCTATCAATCCAGTTTTTATAGAGGAATTTCTCATCGTTACCCGGCGAACTTTTTAAGAGTTCATACAAAAAATAATGCGCATAGACCAAGCGTCTACGAACCACGAGGCCAAGTCATGTACAATATTAGGTGTGTAAGCCAAGCATCTCCGAACCAAGAGGTAATATTCGCCAATACGCGACCAACATTTTAATCAGGTCATGTTCAATGTCAGGCTTATAAACCACGAAGCTAAACATGTCTTTAGTAAAGACTTATCGATGCACGTTCAAAACAAGAAAGCACATTCGTCAAAAAGGAAGCACATTCGACAAAAAAATAAGTACATTTAACGAAAAGAACGCAGCTTTGGACAAAAATTCAACTCAGTAGTATACAATTTTAACGCAGGAATACGATCACACCGGAGAGATAAGTCACATAAATACGATCTCACGAAAGTGATTCGATCTCGTAACAGGGATACGGTCTTGCCACAGGGATAAATTCTCATCGAAGGGATACGATTGTAACGGCTTGACTACATTTAACGTAAAAAAGTACATTAAAATAAACCCATTTAACTGAGTAGAATGCGATCGTTAATTAACGGTAAGCTACAATGACTATAAATGTTTATAACTCCAACTGTCTTTGCCTCCATCTATCTTTAACTCCAAAAGTCATCGGCTCAAAAAGTATTTGGCTCCAAATTTCATTGACTCCAACAGTCTTTGGCTCCAATAGTTGTTAACTCCAAATGTAATTGGCTCCAAAGTCATTGGCTCCAAAAGTCTTCGGCTCAAGCAGTCTTTGGATCCAAGTGTCATTGGCCTCAAAAGAATTTGGCTCGAACACTCTTTGTCTCTAAAAGTAATCGTCTCAAGCTAGATTAGACCTAACTGTTCCAAAAATATTTTGCCACATGGCAACAAAAGCTACAAGACATGCAAGAAGATGTTGGCATGAAATAAATTAAATCTTTCTGTTCAATGGAGCTACTGAATTCAGTTGAACTTTGAAGACTCGTATTTTCGTAGCCACAAAGACTTATAATCATAAAGCCTCGTAGTCTTATAGTCTTGGAGTCTTGTAGCCTTGTAGACTTGTAGTCTCTTAGTCTTTGTTGCCATGTAACCAAATGTTTCTGGAGCAGTTAGGCCCAAGCCAGGTGGACATGATGACTTTTTAAGCCAATGACATTTGGAGCCAAAGACTGTTGAAGCCAATGACATTTGTAGCCAAAACCTGTACAAGCTAGAGAACTTTGGACCAATGAATTTTTGAGCCAAATACATTTGTAGTCAATGACTTTTGAAACGACGACTTTTGGAGCCAATGACTTTTGGAACCAACGATTGTTGGATAGAACCGAGGATGGATATTGATATTTTAAATATTTTTATTTTTTTAGGATTTGTTACGAATTTCTACCTTAAAATTAACAGATTTTCAAGAAGGGGGCCAGAACAGCTGACAAGATGACGGACGGCACGGTAGTTAATACTACTGTGCTCTATCTGCCCAAAACAACCTAATATGTCAACAGCGCCCTATAGCAGACTAAAATGAGATGGCGACCTCCACCAGACGACAAGTTCGCGGAACCAAGATAACTGCCATGATGTCATACTGTCTGGCGTCATATCTTCCTTGAAATTAGTGGTAAAAGGTCATTTCTGCCGGTGTCTTCCACAGAGGAAGGATCCGTTGCAATTTTGATGTAATGACCTCGTTGGATTCGAACCGAGGACTCTTAAGTGCGTGTTTGATCACAATTTAATCTTAGTAATTTTTTATTAATTTTAAAAATATCCCCGATTTACTAGTTTAATAATTACGGATTTTCAAGATGAGGCATACTCAAAAGTGCAACGGTGAAGTGCTTTTTTAATATAGCGGGTGTTTCTTTAAATTTTATTAATAACATTTTTTTTTCCCGATTTTCTAGCACAAAAATACGGATTTTCATAATGGCACTCATAACGAAAACTGCAACGATGACACTTGAAGTCTAGGTCCTGATCTCAGCAGCTTAGGATGACATGCTTTCAGGAGTATTTAGCCGCTTTAGGTATTTTCAAGCAGTAGAAATTGTGAGGAATAAAGGGGAAAATTTCCCTTGAAATACAGTTTTTTTTTTAAATTTTGGTAAAAAATTTTTCTTAAAATCTGTAAATTTGGGCGATTTTTGGCGATTTGTCTTTCAAATTTTGGTATTTTTTTGTCATTTATTGGCAAATTCTGAAAGTCAAAGTCAATAGTCAAGGTGTAGGTCTTCCAACATGGCCGCCGTGACTTAAGGGCGGTCGGCCATTGACCCGCTTCTTGCTCCTCGCACCGGCACCAGTCCCATAACTGGCTAAGCTATACAACTCTTATTAAATCTTCAAGTACATTTGAGAAAAGTTATTCTGATTAGGGTATTCTAACCCACGCCCTCTGTTAACGAGCAGTCATGCACACATGAGCTTTATTTCACAAAGGTAAAAGTTTGTTATTAACAAGTTAGTTTGAAGAAGTTAGTAAAAATAACGTAATATTGTGATTCATAAAAGAATAAGTAATAACTTAAAAATTACGAGCTTGCTGCTGACAATTGTACATTTTGTTTGTCACAGGTTTAGATGCCAAAATTTCATTATCAATTGTAATTTACAATTTTTATTCGAAAATTATTAAAAGTTGGGTGGACAGCTCTACAACTGAAAATAAACTTTGATTTGCAAAGTAATGTGGTTTAGTCAAGGTTGACTAGGTAAGATTACAAAAAGTAAATAAATTCATCCAAAGTTATTTAGGTTTTTAAGGACATATTATGTTAATAAAGTAGGCTACTCTTCAGACCTGGATTATGTAGGAGGGGGGAAAAGGGCCATGGGCCCTGGGCCACTCACCAAGAGTTTTGCCTCCCATCAACATAGGGATAAATATCACAAAACAGGAAAGATACATGTTTCTTTGTTGTGAATTGTTTATAATAATAGGGAACATTTAACAAAAGTCTGCATACATTCTATTTTACTTCTCTAGCTTGATAAGAAATGTAATTATCAAACGTTATAATAATTTGAATCAGTTAAAATTATTTAAAATCATGAAACATTATTGTAGGTACTGGCCTTTTCTTTCAACAACATAGGAATGCACACTATATTTAGTTACAAAAATTGATAATTTACTAATTTATACAATTAAATTTTAAGTATGTTTTTACTTGAAAAACGAAAATTGCATTAAGTTAAAATAATAAAAATCTTTTATTATTACTGGTGACCAGGAATACGATCATTGCCCTAGCATGTAGGTTTCATTTTCTAACTTGATCATAGGTGGCAGCACAATCAAATGTCGGAACAGAACTAGTCTTCTAGAGAGTAGTGATGTTATGAGTTATTATGACTTGTACGATCTCAATTATTTGTAGTTTACTTGTTTAAAAGTTAATTCTGACTTTCCCCTTTAAATGTTTATCAAGAGTCAGTTTCCTGGATTTTGTCATATGATACATCTTAGTAAGTGAAAAACTGTTTTATTATTCTAATTAGAATAAATGCATGCAAATAGTGATGTCTTTTCAATATCTTTATGATGCATTTTCATCATTGCCCTGCCTATATTTGGCCATAGCAATTAAACAAACATTTAAATACGTTTTTGCTTATAATTTTATTGTAATTTTTTTGTTAGATTTCAGTTAATACTGATACCTAAACATAATTACAGATAAGTAACTATGACTAATGCCTATATGACTAATATTACAACACTGTACATTTAATTTGTTTGTAGAAGATATTTATAGTTTGTTATTTACATTAATCGAAAGTAATAGCTTTACTTTTTAATTTTGTATGGATTTTTAAATTACCAGCATTTAAAAATGATGGTCATTTTAAATTCTGAAGAAATAGAGAGTCTGGGGCTTCTAAAAGACATAAGGCATAAGACATAAGACAATATAAGCGACAATGAAATCAGCAGAAGAAATGGCAAATATAAGAAAATGAGACCAGTTATTCACTGTTCAATCAAGACAAATGTCGGAAAGGAGTGATGACTTTGCAGAACCTCATCAACCTGACAATGCTTCAGTGTAAATGGATGTTGTTCCTGGCAAAGAAAAGGCATAAGTACTAATGTTCCCTATTTAGAGAAGAACACTTAGAAAAAAAGGCTGATATTGGCATATCTAATAAAGAAGCTGAGGGCCCACCAGGGGGCAATGACATTGGACTTTGGCTATCCATTATTTAGGAACAGATGCGGGATTACTGGCTGAAAAGGGGTGTATCAACAATCCAGCACTGTGATGAAAGTTTGTTCATTGCACACTCGGTTTAGCAACCTACAAAGTACCACAATAGTACAAGAATATGCACACTTGGGCTTTTCTCTCGTCAAAATCATAATGAAGAAGTCATAACGAGGAATTGGTTATGCTTTTCTCCCTCTAATTGATTTGTTTACTGATTCACGTGCATATTGATATGCTTAACTACAACTACATCACCTGAGTCTTCTCAACTTTCGTCTAATGAATTCTGTGATTGGAAACATTCACAAGAAAATATACAAAGTCATGAGTGGTCAACGGAACATGTGAAGGCTACGATTGCTTTCAATAGAAGGTTAAAAGCGATTGGGCGAATTGATACGGAGCTGACACAACAGGTCGATAGTCAGGAGCAATATTGGAGATCAGTGCTGAAACGAGTAGTAAATGTTATTCAGATTATTGCCAAGCGTGGCTTAGCATTAGGGGAGATAAAGAATTGAATAAATCACCTAGAAAAGAAAACTTCCTGGGTATTCTTGAACTCGTCGCCCAGTACGACGACTATCTTGCACAGTATATCGAAACTCAAGCCAATCTCGTCAAGGGTCACACAAACTACCTGTCATCTACAATAATGGAAGAACTTATCAGTGTAATGGATGAAAAAGTCCTCTGAGAAATTATTTCTTGAGTTAATAAATCAAAATACTATTCCATCTCTTTGGACTCCACGCCTGATAGAGCCCACATTGACCAACTAATCCTTGTATTGAGGTATATGAAGAAAGATCGGCCCGTGGAACGTTTTGTAACATTCATGGCAAACAAGGGACATGGAGCTCAAGACATGTTCAATTGCTTGGTGTAATTTTTTAAGATACATGACCTATGCCAGGGAAACTGCTGTGGTCAAAGTTAGGACAATGTCTCTGCAATGAGTGGAAAGAAAAATGGTCTACAAGCCAAAGGGAGAACGGAGAACAATATTGCATCCATGATTGCCTGTACGGCACACTCTCTAAATCTGGTTGCTTAAATGCTGTAGATAGATGCTCGAGTGCTTTACAATTTTTTATATCCTTAAAAAGCTATTTGTTTCTTCACAGTTTCAACTCATCGGCATTAGTTTCTGACTGAGGCTTTGAAAAATAATTACATAGCATTGACTCTCAAACATGTCACAACAATGCAACTAAGACACCTAAGCATGACTATCAGCAGATTAAGGATGTTATTAAATATATTGCTGATGACTTCGAAGAAAAATACTGTGTACGGGGTGAAGCAGAATGACTTTTAACACAGATGAATCAGCTGGAAATTGGTATTTACACTACCTTTTGGAATTATATCCTGCAAAGAACAGATAATACTAGTAAAAATATACAACACGCAAAACTCGATCTAAATATTACTGTTGAGTCACTGACGAGATTAAAAAATTATGTCGCATCAAAGCATGACTCTTTCGAAACTTATGAGGATCAAGGCGAAGAGCTGTCTGGTTCAACAGAGTATGTTCAGAGGAAAACTCGACACAAGCGCTGAAATGTGCGTCCTAATCCATTTGATTATGGCTATACAGAAGAAGTACAACTCAGAAATACAGAACAGAAATTTTCTGCCTGTTATTGATCAGTTTATCGCTTCTCTTGACCTACGTCTTCAAGCATATAAAGATATATCAAGCCAATTTAGCTTCTTGAGCCTTTTGAAAAATGTCTTCAGACGAGCTTAAGGCAGCAGCAAAGCAACTCGTCAGGTCTTATTAAGATGACTTGAACATTACATTTACCGATGAAATGTGTCAGTTTGTAACATTTGCCAATATATTCACTGACGAGGAGCCAAAAGTATCTGCACTGAACTTTTCATGTACAAGCTTATCATGAAAAGGGGTGTGCAAAACACTTTCACAAACATCGAGATAGATGTAAGGATACAACTAATTTTTATCCAGTGGCAAGCTCTCCTTCTTATAACTCAAATTAATTGAAAACCGATTAAGGACATGCACGAATCATGAACGACTTGTAAATCTGGCTTTCATGAGTGTCTAGGCAGATATACTGCGTGAATTGGACTTTAGTGACATCAACAGCGATTTTACAGCACGAAATTCAAGGAAAGTGCCTTAATTGTAATTGTTATAACATTATTCATTCATTTGTAGTTTATTCATGTGTTATTTGTTAATTATGTTATACTATAGTTTTTAGTGAAAAAATTGAATAAATTTAACTTAATTTCTCTGCGTAAATAAATTTTGAAAAAAAACTTGTGTTCGTTTCATTTAGTGTTTTTGCATGACATATTGCAACACCTTGAAACAATGAGCTTCCCACCGAAACGGGCCCCGGGCCGCCCACATTTTAAATCCGGCTCTGCTACTATTATACATTAACAAAAATAATAAAAATATGTTTGTTTTGACGATTTAGTGAAATGTTATACTGTTACGTGTGGTATAACCTGTTCGGTAAGGGAAGCCCAATTAATTAAATACAGTTGAATTTTTAACTGAAATTTACACTATTAATTAAATTACAACATATAAATTATCTGTCCACTAATTAATCACTCCTTCATTTAGTCCACAGTTGACTCTCCCCAGTGCAGCTCGGCTGGACGGTGGCTCTCCCTATGCTCGTCTCTTACTGCGCGCCTGTGTCCCAACACACTGCCTCCACTACTCACTCGTCCGCCGCACATAACACTGTCTCCGCACACGAAGCCCGTCGCTCACCAAGGGCCCACTCGCCCTCTTCCCTTCACCCCTCGGAGGCCGGCGTCGCCGTTTTCATACCCCTCAGCCCCCCTTCTGGAATGGTCTCACACCCCTTTGAACGTCGCGACATCAGGGCAGACTTGTTACTCTAAGCTGCAGAACAATGCCGTCCTAGTTATGCCACTTCACGCAAGCGGGGCTCTGGGAACGTGGCCGAACCTCCAAAGTCGCCAGCCGAGGAATGGGTAAAGCAGCGTGGAGGGGTTACAGCGGCACGTATGACATTAATTTCTACCTGTCATTGTTTGTAGGTCAAAGATCATTAAATCAATCCAAAGTATTTGGCCTTAAGTTCTCTTATTTCAGTGTAAACCATTCTTTTATTACTAGTTGCGGGGGTCTTTGACATATTTCATCTTATCCAATAAATGCAAGTAGGCTACATACATTTCATACTAACAGGATATGCATCCTACAAGTAACTTACACTTCGTCGCCTGAGAATTGGAATGTTCTATGTCCATTGAAGTCGGAACTGAGATATAAGCATTTGAAAGTTCAAATAACTATGAGTAGCATGACATAGAACAAAATAATATTGGTCTTAAATTAAGAACAAACATTTTTATGTGCGTGGACGTGTGTGGATATAGTACAAATGAATACTAATATTAATTTCGTGTCCATAGCATAAAAAAACCTAAAAAGTGGACATGGAACACTCCAATACTCAGGCGGCGACTTGTTATTGACTCTTGTTAGAAAAACTTTTAACGGACAAGTTTCGGTATATCTGTTACCCACAAATTACGCTTTTCTCAAAGGTAAGTGAAGCGGTTGTTGGCAACAGCTTGTGATTGCAAGTTAAATAACTGTCACTTGCAGTGCTGTACGCTTGTGAAACAGGACCCTGGCCAGGAAGCTACGGAGCGCGGTGGGCCGCGGGGGGCTGACTGACCTGCCCGGAGGCGGCGCCCGGCGAGGTCGACGAGCCAGACGACTCGGGCGGCGGCGACTCCAGCAGCTGCCTCTTGAGGCGGCCCGCCTCTGCGTCCAGCGCCGCCAGCTCCCGCCTGTACACTCGGTTCTGCACCTCCACGCGGAAGTACAGCTCCCTGCGGTCGTCCGCCAGGAACCTGCGGCAGGCAAGTCTCCCCCGTCGTCGGCACATACGAGCCATGCAAATAAAACCATACCACATGCAAATAATATTGATACTACATCACTAAAGCTAAAGTTGACACTGGATAAAATACACAGTAATTAATTCGTACAGTTACATTAACAAAGGTTTAGTAATATTATATTTCGTCTTATTTCAAGAAAACCATACATTGCTACATGCTTCGGTAAAAATGCACAAAAATTTTCATGATTTATTACAACGATTAACCTGGTAAATTACGTTTTTTTCCTTTATAGTTGAAATCATGGGTTAAATTAATCAGTGTTCCTGATTTTTGTCCCTTAGGCTACACGGTACTTATAGGCACACACTTGTGTCATTGTAAAAGACGATGCAAAATATTTGTCGGAGAAGATTTACGCCTATCAAGGAACTGCAAAAAAAAAATTTATTTTGCAAATTATGCTGACAAACACCCTTCAGATAACATTTGGTTACGGAAGTGGTATTCATATTATAATAAATTTATTACTGTGCACGATCCACAAGTGTTTTAGGCGGTAGACTAACAACAAAGGGTCGTAAGTTCGATATTCCTGTAATTAAATTATATTGGTATTATTATTTACTTGAAAAATTATATGTGATAAAATAAAATGGTACACAATGTTCATTAACAGCTATAAGCTACAAAAAATATTGTTGGAAGTAGTAAAAATTAACAGGTTCATGTAAATTCCAGGTGACGGGCCAGCAGTGCACTGCGTGCAGAGGAATATAAAAGTGTACACTATGCTTGCTATGCCACAGAATACACACTCCACAACTAATCAAATTACACAATTCATACCGGCTGCGAAAATTATTTAAAGTCCAATTTTCACTTTTGGGGGATTGCCCATCCCCACCTAATTGTAGGGGGACTTCCACAGAATTCTAATACAATATAGCTCATTAACACTTTCGAGTGATAGCGGGTAGGAGGTTCCCCCTTATTAGCCAGGGACGAGTTTGAATTACGAGCGAAACCTTCGTTCTTGAATAATAAGTATGATACTTAACGATGAAGTAAAATTAACTGACAGTTGTAGTAAAAAGAACTTGAAGGCATTTTTAAAATTATACAACACACAGTAAAAATACATCAACAGCGATGACACAGTATCTAAAGCGAGGAGTCGAAATATCCGCAGGTAGTTCAACTGTAGGCACGCGAACTTCACCTTTACATGTTTTTGTATGCCTTCGCAAACTGTCAAATGTGCAAACCAAACATGGCACTGATAGCAGTAAAACTTCATACAAGAAGGATTCTTTACACCTTTGTTCCTCTCATGTCTTTGTCCATCATGGAAAAATGCGAACGACATATCACAGTAGCTGCAAGAATGTCTAGTTGATGTAGACGAACCTTTCAGGCTCGAACCAGACGATGATGTAACAGATGTAGTACATAATTAAATGGCTGTTGTAGCGAAACCTTTACTTTCTGCCACGCAGCAGTAGTTTAGCAAGTCTTCAAGTGTCTTTTAAATTTATCATTTCTTGCAAATTGTTTGCGACATTGTTTCTAGCCAAAGATTTAGCGATGTAGATTCTTAGCAGATTCTCTCTTCTCGTGTCGTCGAGCATTGCTGTTGTTTGAGAAAACCTCGTCACAGTAACAGCATCGATGCTGGCTAGTTGTTGACGAATCACCAATCATTGAAGTCTCCATCGACGACGAAATGTCATTCATCGAGGTTTCCTCTGCAGCCAGCACGGTTGTCATTAAGCTCTCTTCTGCTGGTGGTACCACGCCTGTTGAAGTCTCCTCTAGTGTTGTCGTCGACGATGCCAACTAGATATGCGCCACCATTGCCGACGATATCGTAATTTTTATTTTTCCCTAGCCTGATTCGGACCAAGGACTCCATGAAGATTTTTTGACTAAAATTTTTTATTTATTATATTTTTTCCATTGACATTTGATAATATTTACGGATTTCCAATATGTCAGTCTTTTTTTCAAAATGATGGAAGTTTTAAATATTAAAATGTTATTAATTTTTATAAATTTTAAAATTTTCTATTAAAATTGGAAAAAAATTATAGATTTTTAAGATGGTGGCCGTAACTTAAATTGCAACACTAGGGAGAAGAGTGTTAGATGGCGGAACATTCTAGAAACCAAAATGGCGGATCCAAACTGCTTAAAAATCAAAATGGCAGACCCAAGTAGGCCGCTCGGGTTAAGTTCAAGGTCAAAAGTCAAGGAAATCCAAGATGGCCGCCGTGAAATCAGAACCCAAGATGGCGGACTGACAATCTCAATCCACTTCCTGGAACCTGCCGCGGGATCTGGCATTTAAATACTACTTCAGCATCACCCTCAGCTGCGAGTGTTATATTGTGCAGTTACAGAATGCCACCCCAGCTGCAAGTGTAGCAGTTGGAGTTATGGAGCTGACCTGCGAGTGTTGCACTCTATCTTGAGGCCCATGCTGTGCATGACGGGGTCGCAGTCGGCGCGCCTCAGGATGGCGTGCAGCTTGGGCAGGAACAGCAGGCACAGCGTGCTGGTGGTCGAGGTGAGGATGAGCGTGGTGGTGGTCACGAAGGCGAGCGTGGCTCGCTCCGACATCAGGTTGGCGAGCACCACCACGATGCCGCTGGTGATCACCGTGCTGTACACGCTCATGCCGATGTACTGCGAGTCGTTCAGCGCCGGGATCTTCACGTGCCTGCCACACCAGCACAACTCTCCGAGTCTCGAGTACAACTTCACGTTAAATCTTCATGCACACAAGCTAAACTTGATGTTAATAACTTGAAGAATGACAAGCGTTGAGATCAAGTTAACGAGTCTCACGATGTGAGTATGATACATGAGCGATCTAGGCCATCGAGAGTCCTCCAACCACTCCTGCCTTTTCGTGTCTGGATACTACAGTGATGAATGTTTGTTAAATAAAAGCACCAGTCTTGGTTTTGACATTTACAAATGTTGTTTTTTCAATAATCATCCACATATTTTTATATATTGTAAATATAAAAAATCATTCTTTCAACTTTATAATTTAAAAAAAATTGCAAAATACAATGCTAGATTTTGAAAGTAATATAAGTCTTTTAAACTAACATAACTTAAATGTATTTAAAATTATTTTCAATTATAAAAACTTAAATTTACCCTGTAGCAGCAGCAGAAATAAAACTGTATAGGCCTTCATGAAGATTTTAAATTCAATAAATAATCAAGTTACTCATACTGCATTGTCCATATTTTAAACATGTATTTGTACAACATAATTATAATCGCACTTGCACCATACCTTATACAAATGTTTATTTCCTTCAAGAATAATTAGTGCTTCCAAAAAGAGAAAGTAAATGATAAATTCTGTAGTATTACAATATATAATGCATGTATTAATATTTTTATGTGGTGAACAAAATGAGTAAAGAGAATAAAATTTTTAGGGCAGAACACAAGAACTCGTCGTCATGTATCAGGACTGAACACTAAAAATACTGAAGAAAATCTCATGTAGCTGCTAAAAAGACTTAAATATTGTATCCTGCTGTAGTAAAGTTCCTTTAAGATATATGTATAGAACTGGCTGTAAGTATAAACACATTTATTAAAGTGGAAATTATGTAAATAACGAGTTTCTTAAAGTCAAAAAAAACGACCACCACAACCTGATAAAGCCAATTCAAGTTGCATCAAATATTCGGTTTGTAAAGTCCATGTAAATATTACTATTGTTTAACTGCTTGTGAGGTTGTGACTTTTTAGCTGAAAGGAGGCAGAATAATTCGTCACTCCACGGTAGCAAAGAGGGAGGATACACTAGGATTTAAAACAACCTGCTCTAGCAACAGCAGCTTAACTGTCATATGAGATTCTTGCCCTCCATGGTTTATGGTTACTATTCGAGGAGCCCGCCTAATCAGGGCTGTATTTGTGTAATTGTGTTAGTGAGGCGGGATGGTAAATGCGATGCTCGCTGGAGCTTCTAGCACACTATCGCCTCTAAGCGCAATAATGAACCTGCGCGCTGTCTTCTAGTCGTGCATAGGACACTATGCGATATGGGCGTTGAACATAACACAATATGGCGGAGAAATGATGATAAGGTGTAATGCAAGACCCTGGAGTGGTTAAAATTAACTGTTTTGGAAATTTCATGTCTACAAATATTTCTTAAAACACGATTTAGCAATTTGCACTATTCTAAAAATAACCATTTGGAAACGAAAAGACGGAATTAGAACTGCTCATCTAACTCAGCGTATTCTTACATGCTTTTCGTAAACAGACACCACTTGGATATGTTGAGCAGTTTTCGAATTGCGTGGTTTTAAATGAAGCTCTGAATCCTTCCTGCTCGGACACAGGCGAGTGGCTGCAACATGCGAGGTCGCTCACCTCGTCTCCCAGGCCATGTACACGCCGACCACCAGCAGCAAGCCCTTGTAGAGGTAGAGCGCGCCCAGCCAGCTGTGCGTGTAGTGCGACCTGCACACCTCCACCTGCGCACAGCCGCCCCAAGCCGTCACACCTCACTGCGGGGTGGCGATGGAAGGTGGCTGCTGAAGCCCGGCTCCGTAGCGGCCGTCGGCCCGGGAGCAAATACTTTTGTTTACTTAATACAAAACTCTTCAAACCAATCTTTATTTTAAAAAAACCGCAAGTCTGCAAAAATTTAAATAATTTAAATGAAGAATAAATAGAACACAACTAAGTGATTTTTAAAAGCATTTTAAGAAGTGTTTTCCCAATAAAACATAATTTTCAATTTTTTTTACACTTTTTCAAAAAAATATGACGAATTTATTTTGTAAAATTTAACAATTTACGTAAGACTGAACGACTTAAAATAAAACATACTTTATAGCTAATAAATAAAAATTCAACAATCATTTAAAATTAGTTTTTGGCACTTTCATAATAGCAAACGTTTCAATCATAGAACAAAAATTCAATATTCACACAATAATTGATTTAATGTATGATGTTCCTCAATCAGTAAGAATTGGTTGATCCATGGGTGACCTCAGGCAATGTTCTCTATCCTGTTAAGCACACTGAAATATCTTTCTGATTGAGCAACAGAAACAGGACGTTCGCAGAATATGCGCATGATACACGCCCATAAGGAAATAAATCTTTAATAAATAGATAAAATAATAAAAGAGGGGACATATATATATTTCTAACTCAGAAAGAAAATGGACTCGATGTGTATTGAATCTGTCACGTAAGAAATATTTTAATAGCTACCATTTTTACTATCTGCATGTTCAGTGATACACACTAATGTTTATTGCGTGAGATTTCGGGTATTTGTACTTACAGGTCATTTAATTAATATTCAAAACAAACTGGAGACAACTGGATCGACAAAAATATAAGCACGCATAGATAACACGATCATGCTTCGCCAACTGCATGTGTGCACTGTGCCCAGAGTAACACGCTAAAATGAATGAACACGGTAGTCAAATGAAGGATCGCAAATAAATCTGAGCTACTGGCTGCAACAGAAGCTGTCCCGCACACAACCACCTGTCGTGGTGGCAGATTTTTCATTGCCTTATCAGGTTTTTTACATTCCACCGCCAAGCGATAGCCAAGCCCAAGTACGTAGGTCTCTATTGGGCTAGGGAGGTCAGCCTCCCCCCCCCCCCTGAAATAAATATCTTATTTGAGGGGCCCGCTAAATGTAACTGTGAAATGGGAATGATAAATTCTATCCTGCGCCTCCCCCACCCCTCGGGAAATTAAACATATTTTTGCCCATTAAATATCATATAAGATAAAACGAAAGATTTTATATATATTTTAGTCTCTTCTTATAGTCTGTTATAACTTTATTCCCGGGGGATTTTCTTATACAAATGTACCGTGGCCAGGACTGTAAAAACTATATGAGCATATTGCACAAATAAAGGTTTACAGATTTGTAATTTTTGTCCTGATATCAGTGTAAATCAAATGATTAAAAAGTCTCGGGGATTTTGCCACCTCCCCCTCCCCCTCCCTCTCAAACAACCCTGGGCACGAGGGGTTCTGGGTTCGATTCCTTTTTAACGTATGTGTGTAAATGTTTAGCATCCAAACAACTCACAATATTTTTCACCGCCACTGAATTTGTCAAAATACAAACAAAGCCACCAATTAGTCCTAAAATTATGTTTGGTTCGATGGTAATAAATAATTACCCTCGTGAAAATCATTAAGAACTAAATTAAAACATTCAATATTCGTACGTGGTACACTTCGCGGAAATTTCCGTGATCTAAGGATTTTTTTTTCGGGTGATCCTGTTGCTCACTCAGCGTTTTAATTGTGTAAATGCTCCATTAGCATCTCATAACCTTTAATCGCCCTTCAGTGACCTCGATGGCGATGAAAGTTTTAATGCATCGACATCGGTGATGATGATGATGTAACCGGTGTCACCACTCGGTAACGTTCTTTTGAGACGAACAGCTACTCTGAGCGAGAATCCTTGAATTCGAGTGCGAGTGACCCGTTCACGGGACCGATGAGCCGCGCCGAGGCCCGTGGAGACGAGAAACGGCTCAGTGAACGGGTCCCGCAGCCCATATAACACTAACTCCCGGAGAGACCCGTTCGTCGGAACCGAGTCTTTGTGACCCGCGTCTCGTTTCTCCCCAGGTGGTTATGGGAACGCCCAGACGGGATTCGGTTCGCTAAGCCCGGACTGTGGGTCGGTGAATCACTCCATCATGCATTTATAAGGGTAAGCCTACGATTCACTCATCCTTCTGGACATACCCGAATACTCACGTTGGCAAGCCTTCTTTCAACAGACGAGAGAGCCAAACGCCCGATCGTGCATCTTCGGGGTTCTTTTTTTTTGTTCATTGTAAATAAAAATAGAACTCATAACAAATGGTCAATTAAATTAGGTTAGCTACATTATAAATACTTTAAAAAATTGTGGACGGTTGATTTGGTTAGGATAGCTACATTAAAAATACTTTGAAATCATGTAAAATGTTTCCTAGCGCTGGATAGCTAAATATTAAAAAGTTATTTGTTAAACAGCCATAAAATGATTTTACAGTATTTTTAATGTAGCTATACTTACCTAATATAACCAACCATCCACAATGTTTTAAAGTATTTATAATTACTTCTTGCTAATTTTAAGAATGACATCTTATAAGTTAAACCCGCGCATTTGGAAAATAAATGCCCGCGAATTTTTTTTCCCCCAAATAAATACACCTGTTGTGGTACGGAAAAAAAAAGCGAGCATGAACTTAGGGAACATCGTGTTTGGCTCTCTCGTCTGTGAAAAGAAGGCTTGCCAACGTGAGTATTTGGGTACGTCCAGAAGGATGAGTGAATCGTGGGCTTCCCATTTAAAAGTGGGCAGTGTGGAGCCCCCAGGTCAGGCGTCGGACACTGTGGGAGGGACCAGGAGAGTGCATTCCCGTGGGTGGTCACGCTGCCCGCCGACGTCACAACCCGACCACAGTCAACACCAGCCTCGCCGTCGGTACCGGAGGGCTTCGTCACCTGGTCACCCCGCAGCGCGACCCCGAGGAAGGGCAGCCAGGAAGGACTCCGGTGCCCGTGTTGGAAGCAGCACAGGGTAGCCCCTGTTCAAGGCGAGCCGAGTAAAGATAATTCGAGTGTGACGCCCCGACGGAGACCCGTACCACGCCGAGGCGGATCAACACGAATCCGCAACCCGAGGGAAGACTTCACGGAGGGGCGCTAGTCCCGAGACTAGCCCCTGTTTCGACGAGCCCCTGGAGTGGCGGCACAGGACGAGTGGTGCCGGGTCCCGGACCCGTGAGTTCTGCAGCGAAGACATGGCTGACGTTTCCCGGTCGGCGACCCGGAGCAGCCCGAGTTCCGCCGCCGTGCGGCTGAGGACCCGGTGGGACTGATCGCGGACGAGGCCCCACCAGGTGTTCACCGTCGCCCCCCCCCCCCCCGCTGGGACGCAGAGACGTCGGGACTATCAGAACAGGCGAGTGACGACTCGACACATACGCCCTGGAGACTGGGCGGGAGTAACGCGCAGTATACGATGGTTAACGATACACAGACTGTAGGAAGCCCGAGAGAGTCGCGTATTTGTAGTTATGTAAATGTAAACACTGTACGTAATCGTCATCTTGTGTAATCTTTTCCCTGTTGATTTCGGTTAACTATGTTTCTGTTATATGCGCATGCATGTTGAAGCCCTTTAATGAGAAGGGCTGATCATTCATAATTACCTTAATATTTTGGTCCACCATTTTGTTTCTCACATACTTAAAACTAAAGTAGTTGACATAACAAGAAGGACAAACCACACTTCAGGGTATGTTTATAGAAAGTCACAGAGTTTTATTGGCGGTGGCAGTAATTTTTGTTATGTGTTGTTCGCAGTGCAAGCTTACTCAGAATCCTTGAGGAGCCATTTTACACTACACATTGATTTTTATATTGTTATGCTGTATTTATCCCTGATAAACTGTTGTTGCATACCCCTGCCTCTAATTTCTTCACTCGTTGACAAACTATTTACAGTTGTCCGCATCAATGTCACTAGTAGTAATATCGACAGTGATGTTTATAATGATTTTGACCTTACTTATGCTGCTGGCGAAGTTGATTCTTATGTAAATATTGTAGTGATTTCCGGGAGTTGCTTGGTGAACACAACAACTGTGTATAGAGGACTGTGGTATGATCAGTGTTACGATTAAATAAATCTACAAGACTTTTTATTTTACTGCACTGTAAACATATGGTAAATTAAAATAGAAACATTAATTGAACAGGAATTCTATTTTACATTGCACGAAAGGGAAAATTATGTTTAATAACCGTTACTCATAACATGAAAAATTATCACATTAAATTTTCACGTATCTACAAGATAAGTGGTAGCGTAAGATATTAAAAATAAATATACATTTAAATTACATTTTAGCAGGATGTTTCAAAACTTAGCGTTTATACTATTTTTTATTTCTTTAATGCACGAAAAAGGAATAAATTAAATAATAAATGAGAGGAAAATAATAAAACCATAGGAATTTTTTGAGAAACTCGCAAACTTAATTTTATTATAAATATATGACCCACTGCACAATAAAAGTATTTGAAACTATTTAAAGCTATAAAAATTTTATATCAATAAAAAAATTAATTGAACGAATACAAAATTATTACAAATGCTTTTCCTAGTAACGAAGTTTATATTTTTTACTATTGAATGCATATTAATATTTATGGATGGTATACAATATTTTAATTTCTTGCAAGTATTTTGTTGAGTTTCAGATAGTAATATATTTTTGTGAATTTTCCATTTTTATTATTTAACTAAAATGAATATTAAATCATCGAAAATTTCAACACCTTTATTAGAAATATTGTCAACATACTGAAAAAAATGTCTTGGAGTATTGGTCAGCTTTATATCATTATAAGTTCAAGAAATATGGACCGAATTAAACAAATGAAAAATGTACACTTTATAAGTCCATTAGGACAACATAATGTGCAAGTAGTAAAGCGTACTACTTGAGCGTTTTCGAGAATATCAGAAGATAAATTTTACTCGTCCATTATATACCGGTGTGTGGTGAAAATCCAGCGCGAGATGGCGGTGGTCGGGTGGTTAGCCTTCAAGCTTCGTAATCGCTGGAACTCTGGATCGAATCCTACTCATAGTTTTTTAAATTAGTATTTTTTTTAACACTGATCATATTCTTTCATATATATTACAATTCAAAGGTAGTATAATAAAAAAAACACGAGTATTTGCATGAACCTTTATTAAATTTCAAAATTTTTTTGTCTGTTCACTAGTGTTTATTATTACAACAAATATTAATAATTACTGTCAAGTAAACGACTAACATAAACACATAAAGGATTTGCGACATTCCTGATACCCGTGATCGGGTAAAGTACCCGGAACTGCTTTGTACCTAGACGCTTCAACCTGCAGAAACAGATGTGACGAGAAAGTACAAAGGGAGGAACGAGCTTGGAAATCTTAAGTCCAACATTAATAACTAAAAGTCTAACATACATTTCGTTATTCAATAATACAATGAGTTACAATTGGTCAGTATATAAGGGTAATATATAATTAATCTTTGGACGTGCTTTTGACATTGCAAGTTTCAGGATGATATTTGTTATACAGACACGGAAAACATAAATAAAAACGGCATCTGCTATATTAAATGAATTAAATTTTCCCACATACACAAGATATCATCATATATTTTTTTCGAAAAACTGCGTTGACATTTTTAAAAATATATTTTTCCTCTGACAATTTGGATGAAAAACCATGCGTAACGAAACACTTCCGTAAATATCGTTGCTGATAATTGGTGATGTACGAGGGAATGTATTGTAATAACATCTTCAAGAGAAGCAATTTCTCGTTCGTTTTCAATCAAATATGTACAATTTTATTATTTGATTATATGGACAGAATGTTTAAAATTAAACTTCCTCCTTTTTCACTTCATTATAGACACCTACATTATTTGCAGATTTTTGAAACAATTGTATCTTAATTTGAATGATTAATACTGTTATCAATTTTCTTACCGTACGTGTGAGTAGATTAATAGTTATGCTTAGTACCAATAAATTAAATTTAAAAAATTTCACTTTGCCACTTTATTAGATCATTTATATGAGCTTCTTCCACAGATTTTTTGAAAAGTTTTTAACGGTTTTCAGTTCTAGGAGATATGTGCCGTAAAAACCACAGCTACTATTAGAAATTAGCGAAAAACTAAACAGCTATCTATTGAAGTGCAACTCTTAGCTTGAAAAATAGAATATAATAATATTTTTAAAACTGAAAAAAAAATTCATTGTTTTTAGAACAGGAAAGTAAAAATATCATTAAATTTAAGTAATTTTTTCAACAGCGACCGAATGAACTATAAATCTGTTTAAAGTAATTTTTTTAATAAGTTTAAAGCAAGAATCAAGTAATAAACAACATAATTAGGTAATTTAAATGAAATAATTATGAGGTGCTTTATATAAGTTGTCTTAAATGTTCTATCACTAATGTCAATGCGTTAGGATAGTCATTATGAAAAAGTAAGAAGAGAGCAAGGCACGCTTGATATAAGTTGTTTTAATCTTCTACCACTTGAAGCCCTGGCCTAGGGCCAGTTGGTCGCCGACGCGCTCTCGCGCATATATTGCCCCGAGGAGTTTGAAATATCGAAGGAGCCGCCTTCTGTTTCTGTAGATTTTTTATCCACCTGTAAGATTATTCCGGAATCTTATGCAAACATTAGGGAGAGTCAGAGTCAGGACCCCTTTTGGAAGGACGTGGTCGCCAAAAAACCTGTCTCCTTTGTACTCGAGCAGGAAATGCTGTTTTTTACTTGTACTTCAGGTAGGGCGCGTAAGGCCGTGTTGCCTGCCTCTTTGAGAGCCATTGTACTTACAGACTTCCACTCGTCACTGATTGAAGGACACTTGGGGATAGACAAGACATTTCGCAGAATTTCTGCCCACCTCTTCTGGCCTGAATTATAAGAGGACGTTCGGATCTTTGCACGCAGCTGTCATATCGCCAAGCCCCCTCGTAACACTAAGGTAGGTCTCTGTGCTGCCGATCCCCCTGTGGCCCTCTAGCACGTTCTTCATATCGACATTTTTGGTCCGGAAGGGCAACGTATGTCTGTTGGCGGTGTTAGACATCTTTACGAAGTTCGTGGTGTTGCTACCACTGAAGAATGTGAAGGACACCTCCATTTACAAACCCTGAAGGAGCAGGTCTGGAAGATTCGCCCCCCCCCCGGCCCCTTGCTTGATAGTTTCCGACAAAGCTCATTATTTTCAGTCCAACCTCTGTAGGGATATGTGCTTTGAGTGGGAAATTAAGCCTATCTACAGTTCAGCTTATTTTCCCCAGGGCAATCAGTTTGAGAGGGTCAACAAGGTCCAGAAGAGTATCCTAACATCCTTTTATCGCTCCGACCAGATCTTGTGGGATTCAGACGTAGACTTTATAAACGTTGGCCTGAATTCCGCCTGTCACTCCGCTTCCGGCTTTCCTCCGTCCATTCTCTTTTTGGGCCGAGAGCTCAATCATTCTTTATTAAACCAGTGGGGCTTGCCGCCAGGATGTTGTTAATACTTATAATAGAAACAGTGCGGCCTATGACTTTAAGGTGAGTGTGACTTCGTTTTGTGTAGATCGTATGTCCTTCCAAGTCTTTAAGCTCCGCTTAACGTAAAATTTTTAGCACCATTGACGAATCTAGTGTTATACATAGATTGTTAGCTCACAAAAAACTTGTATTAAAATGTGTTATAGTTAATAAATAATGTACAAAAAAGTCATGATTCCCAGGTTCAGCCATATGTGGCCTGATTTCGTTTTATATAGTGTTAATATATCCTTCGCCTAGTCGTTTACAGCACAGATGGCGTGTGTTGTTTTTGTCGTATATATTTTTTTAACCAGTGCACTGGTGGTGTTGGTTGTGTTTTGTTTGTGTACGCGGTGCTGTTTGCGTAACCCTTTCCAGCTTGGCGCGCCTTTCCTGATCCTTCCCCTTCGCTGGCTGTGCCTGAGTGCTTTTTCGCGTCTTCATCTGTCTCCGTCTGCAGCATGCCTCACCGGGAGACGTCTCTGTGAGCTGGGGCCACTCCCTCTCCCCCCGCCTGCCCGAGAGAGACACTCTCTTCGCCACCTGAGCACGAGCTCTTCGAGCTGCTCTGCCTGCCTTCCAGCCACCTGCGTGCCGGTCAGCTCCCTGGCATGGCGCCTGCCATCGGTGAGGCAGACCGACTGCCTCGCGCTCTGCCACCGCTCCTGCAGTCGCCGCCGCCTGGTCCGTCCGGCTGCCACGGGCCTGCGTGAGTCGGTGGTCGCTCTGTCTCGTGGGCTCTGCTGCCTTGGCTGGATGGCGCCTGTTACTGCTTCTGTGACGCCTGTCCGAGCCTCCCGCATAGCCCGGACGGTGGAGGCATGGGGACGCCATCACTTCATTGGCTGCGTACCATCGTCGTCATCGCCCCCCATGCGGTCCCGCTGCTCCTGCCTGGGCTCTCCTGGTTGCCTGCGGTGGGACCACCCTTGGTGCATCGGCTGCCTGCCACGCTTGAGCGCCCGGCGGGTTGCCGCTCCTCCCTCTCGGAGGGGTCCCTGCTTGCTGCGCCGCTGCTCGACTGCCTCTATGTCAGCACCACCTCACCACCTTCCACGTCTTGGTTCTTCGAGCGTGACCCGACTGGGCCGGCTCTCTGGGCAGGCACCCCTGGGTAGGGAGCGGGGAGTTTGAAACATTCGCTTCATGCTTTGGGCGCATAGCCTAGCGATTCCTTCCCATTCTCCGCGTTGTTACCACTCCCCTTCCTCCTCTTCGGTTCGTGGATTTCCCCCTCCACATCCCCTCTCCATCGCCGGTAGTTTAGTTTCACCGCCGTTGCACTAGCGCCCTCTGTGCTACTTGTTTCTAGGGGCTTGTCCACGCTGGCCTCGGACCGGTTGGTCTACCGGCCATTCTGTCGCCAGTCTGTCCGTCCGTCTGTCTGTTGCTGCCTTCGCAGTCTGTTGTCTGGACCGTTCGGTTGCATTTGGGTGAGACGCTACAGCTCTTGTCAGTATCAGCGATGGCAGTAACTTCATGTACGACACAGTAACTGTAAGTTTGTTGCACGATGTGGCCGTGCTCAGCTTGTAACATGTTTGCTAAGCCCTTTTGTTTTCAGCTTGTCTCTCCACTGCTCAACTCTGCATGAGCCATAACGGCTTTTGGCTCTTTGATATGGGCTGTAATTTTGTGTCACGCCATGCTGCCAGTTGCGTTTAACTGTGGTCTGCATTTCCATTTTGATGATATTTTATTTGCTTTCTTGTAATGTTAACTTCCTCTCATGCCGCACCGATATAGGTTTTTTTTTGCTTGATATTGTGTGCACGTAATTATTATTGCTTATTTTATTGTTTGTCTCATTGCCCTGAAATTTTAACTTGTACTCTTGTGCGAGCCTATAAAGGGATTTGGCTGAATGTTTGCCACCCGCCTACTCTACCGAACCACCTCGTTAGGTTTTTCATGACGCGTCATGTTTTACTCTCGTAATTTTTCGAATAAATGTAATGTGGCATGCTTAATTTTTCTAACGTATTTGTAAACCCTGGTAAATTATTGGGCCTCGTGGCTTTTTTAACTTATTAACGTATTTTGTCACGGCGTTTATATACCATCTTTTATTTTATAACTACTTTGATATGTACCTTATATGTATATACTCAATAATTTGTTAAAGCATTTGATTTTCATCAGCTATAAGATACTGCCCTGTTTACTGGCACGTTTGTTGAACTTTTTTAATAATTTTTGGAATCAGCGTCAGCCAAGAAAACACTAGAATATACCTAGCAATAATAATACGAGAATACTTTAAGAAATATTTTTTTTACAAATTAACTTTTATACGAACGACAATATACTGTGAGTACTGTGACAGAATACCAATACCTAATTAAACCCATTTACAAATTAACTTTTATACGACAATATACTGTGACATTATCTGCGACCTTGAAACGACATAAATACCAATACCTAATTAAACTAAACAAACGAACTTCAATACCACACTATGCTGAGACATAATGTAGCACACGGTAATACAAAAATGTAGCCAATATTAAACACAAGGAATTACCGTAAGAAGGACGGTGTAGATATATAATGAGAAAAGAATGTGAAACGGTTCGTAATGAAGCGACTCGTATCTGGCGCGGTGCGTGCCCGGCGTGTCCACTTGACAGCTGCCCTCCCGCCGCGGCCCTGCTCTCGCCTCTCGCCCCGTCAAGTCGCTCCTGCCTCACCTATAACCATGTACCTACCTGGGCTGACACCGACTCCAAAAATAACAATGATTGTAACTACATTATATTATCGTAATAATTTGATTGACTTTTAAGTAGTCTAATATTTTTCATTTCATTTTACTTAGGAGAACTCTAAAAAATATTTTGATCATTGTTTGTTATTCGTAGGTATGTGTTAAGTTAGATTTGAAGTGGGAAGGTAACTACCTAACTTCTTGCGTGGTAAACACATAGATCGTACCTAAATATTGATGAGTAGAAAAAGTAAGTTGATTATTAAATTGTACGAAGAATACGCAATTATTTTTTTTTTTACTTTTTTGTGCATGTTTATTTGTTTTGGAATAGTTTTTTTTAAATCGGTGTTTCTTTTGGTTAATATTATTGAATATTAGTTTCAGCAACAATGAAAACGTGTTTCTTTAGATTTCAAAATTTATAAAGGTATATTTAAATTTTACTTCAAATTGAATTAAAGTTTTAGTAAATTCCTTGAAGTTAACCACAAAATCAATTTTAAATGTCCAAAAATTTGAGGGAAAGTTGATCCCCCACCGCGCGAGGGGATCCGATGGTGCTCGAAGGCCTCGGAAGCACGTCGAAATTAACGTAGGGGAACTTGCCCCAGTGCCGGACACCTAAGGCAAAAAAATTGATTTCTTAAAACCTTTACACGGATGAAATTAATTTATATTACTAGCGATAGTTGGATATATGAGGTACAATTTTATACCAAAATAGCCCGACCAAAAAAATTTTTAACAGTGTTATTTTAAGATTACAAATACCATGCTAATCAAGATATTTCAAAAACCTGTTCCCAGTACCAGACACATTATTATTAATACAAAAATACTATATAAAGTCAACATACATTATATATACACATAAAATACATAACTTTAAGTAACAGTTTTACTTCAAAGTGATTTTTTTTGTAATTGTTGTCAGTGTTCACACACAAAATATGCTATTTGGTCACTGTCAGCACATGCAACATGAGCCCAACCACAGCAGGTACAACACTGAACCCAGTCCTCTTCAAAATTTTCTCCACAAAGAACACACACAGTCTTTTCGTAACTATCATCCGTTGTGTTCTTTTCCTTAACTTCTCTGTTGAAATCAAGTCCCTTTTTTGCGATTGTATTTTCTGAGTTGGACTTCTTTTTAGACATTCTGTTGGCTTCACTTGTTTCATTATTTGTATTGAATAGTTGTCCTTCCTTATCTTTCAGTTTCTTCTGCTTTTGTTATTCTTTTAGTTTTTTCAGTCGCTTAATTTCTTCTTTGCCTGCCAGCAGTTTTTTATTGGGTGTAGAAGTCAAAATTTCACTTTTTTCTCCTCTCCTTTTACTTGAAATGATCTTCCTCTTCAAATCACCAGCAACTGGAGAAATTTTCTCAATGGCATTTTGGAAGGCCTTGGAAGGGGAGGGAACAGCCATATCAACCAAATATGTGTGCTGAGGTGGTATGGCCACTTGCATGTTGGAAGTTGAAGCTCTAGTCTCTTCAAGAAGTTGGCCAGAGACATCACAATGGCCTACTATTTTTTCTGGTTCTGTCAGTGGGCCTACACTGATGTTCGATGCTGGGAGAAAATCTAGCTCAGTGAAAATATTCTTATTCAATGGGTAGATCCCTGTACATTCGAATCCTGATTTTGTTGGATCCATTCTGCATATTTTTGAGAAAGCATTTCCTACCAATCCACAGATATCTTGTTCTGCTTGTCTTCCATACTTGGACATCCATGTCTCACATGCTGAATTAAATGCATTTTTGAAAGGTTTCATGACTGCTCTATCCAATGGCTGGAGCTTGTGTGTGGTATGTGGGAGTAAACTCAACACGTAAACATTATGTTCCTTGGCATACAGAATGACTTGCGGGTCTTTGTGAGTCCTATGACCATCCAATACCAACAGAACTGGACTCTGTTCTGATGGGTGAACTTTCTCAACAAATGATTTCAGCCATTTCAGAAATCCTGATACTGAGATCCAACCACTTTCTTGAGCATCAAATGTGCTTCCATCTGGTGCATCTTTTGTCAATACCGTGTTCATTCGAATCCTGGGAAACACAAAAAGAGGGGGGATAAACAGATCCCCTGCAGCATTGATGCAAAGCATCACAGTTCTATTCCTTCCACGTTCACCCATTGTGAGCTTGCTAACTTGTTTTTTTTTCGTTTAAGAGACAAAACTTTCGATGTGTTAGAATGTACAACTGACACCAGTTTCGTCGCAGTTGAAAATTCTGCTTGGAGGAAAAGAATACTTTCTTGTCAGCTCTTCTAATTTGGAAAAAAAAGTTGTTCACCTGTTCCTGGTTAAAACCATGAGCTTTCTGTAGGCTTGTGGATTGAGTACAGCGCAGAGAAAATTCAGGATGGCGTTTAATGAATCCACGATAAAATTTGTTTCCTGCAGTCTTTTTCTTTTTGTTGAACTGATGTGGCAATTTCAAGTGCTCAGCTAGATCGTATGCCAAGGTTAACAGTTCTTTTTTATTAACTTGCAAGAAACAACTGTCCAGGTGTTTAAGATGTTCAACGAGATCACTTTCTAAACTGTCATTAAATGTGTTTCGAAATCTACCCATTGAAGGTGAGAGTTTAACAGAATTACCTTGTTTGATTGCACAGACACGCTCTCCTAATGTGCTTTTAGGCACAGAAAAATGTTCAGCTGCTTCTCTAATACTGTAAATGACCGCCAAAACACCATCTAAAGCTTTTTTCATTTTATCTTCATCCCATTTTCTTTTTTGGCTGCTGCCATTGGTTCAAAATATTCCTGAAAACAAACAATACTTATAATGTGTTTTTTACGATATTTTATTTCTGTCCGGTACTGGGAACATAGCCACTGTCCGATACTGGGGCCACGCGAGAGTTTACAAAACATTGCAAATGACTAAAACCTAAGCGAAATTATCTCAATGTCAATACAGCTTTTTTATCTCTAAACATGTGGAATCTCAAGTAAAATATGATAAACACAATTTACTTACCTAAATAAGGTAAAAAAAATTGGTTCGAAAATTAACTGTGTAGTATGAAAAACAAGCCCTCCACACTTTCCAACGAATAACTCAACTACGGCAAGAGATACGACCAAGTGGCGCTATCTATAACATTGCTTTGTGTAACTCTACCTGCCTATGACCGTCAAGTGCTGTTATCTAGCGTAGAAACTTGTAACCTTCAGCTGTCCAGAACTGGGGATCGTCCGGTACTGGGGCAAGTTCCCCTATACTTCAATTTTCCCGACTTTAAAAAAAATTGGGGACAAATGACTTCTTTCCTGAGAGGAGGGGGTTTAGGTCCCCGAATGGGTCGGAAACACTACAAATTGAAAGAGAAATTAATTTTTTTTTAATTTTCGAAATTTTGTGGCATATACAAACCCCCCTCCCTAAACAGTGGGTGGTAGCCGACTTCTGGCAAATCTCCCACCATTCCCCGGCCTCATGGATACACAAAAAAATAATAGTTATTGTCCATAGCTCTTAAGTAGTGGTTTTTATCTCCTCTGACCACCCCCTCCCGCAAAATCATACTGCTTATACTCATGAAATTATTGTATGTCATCGGTTCTACAACAAAGGGATGTGACCTTCGTTGCAGGTCGGCAGACGATTCTATTCGATGCTCACAATTCTCCACAAAGCACACTTTAGACATAGTGTGTGACAAAAACATAATATATAGCAATGCTCAACACAACGCAGTCGCCGAAAACAATTTTGAGTATTCCGGCTAACGAAAGCACATATTTGACACGAAGAGTGACCCAGTAAACACTTTAATGTTTGAGAAAGTAAATATTTCGTTGAAAAGGGACAGGACAATACCACCGTGGGTTGTGGAAGGGGGGGGGAGATTTTGTCCCACCGACGTCCGACTTCGTAATACAACTATAAGTGGACCACATAATCAATTTTCAGAGTCCCGAAAATTTCGGGGGCAGTTGAACGCCCCTCCCCCAACCACTACCCCAACCGAGGCCCCACCCGAGGGACCCAATCGTTTCCGAAGACATAGGAAGCACGTCAAAATCAACGTTCTTCAATTTTCCGGACTTTTGACAAATTGGGGGCAAGTAATCTCCCCTCGTGAAAATGGGGGTTGGAAAGGAGACCCGAATACATTTCCGACCATGCCCCGACCTCATGGATACACAAAAAGCATGGTTATCGCACATAGCTCGAAATAAGTGTTTTTTTGTGCATATTTTGAAAGTATCGGTTTTCTGCTCCTATGACCCTCCCTCCCACCCTACCTTTTCAGGCTATAGTTACAATATTATTGTATTGTCTTCCGGATTACATATACTTGAAAAGTCGATACGACAATTAAAAGTAGGTTAAAATCAACGTTCAAGATTTGTTTATATAGTTAGTTACAAGTGAAGCTAATAAAAGGGCGTTAAAAAGATATCGCCCCGTTTGTAAATCTCTATAGAACCAAAAATTGTAAATATCTTTGATGACGTGTTTGTTTCAATCATTCATTTCTTTCAGGATGCTCTCGTGTTCTAGAGAGATAAAGTATGCTCAAGTTTTTAAGTCTAATTATAAGCTTTTAAAAATAAAACGTTTAATAAAAAATCGTCTAGTAGTTGTTACGTGATGCTCGAACAAAGAAAGACGTGACGGTCGCACGAACCGATAACGCGTTTCAAATTTCAGGCAACGGAATCTATTAAAGGAATTCGAAACTAAACTGTTAGTAGCACCGTTAGTACACTAGCCGCCACGAGCTTCACTCAGCTGACCGGTCTCGCCAAGGAGGATTGAGATTGTCGGTCAGCCATATTGCATTGTGTCGTCACGGCGGCCATCTTGGAAGAGCGTAACGGAAATCAGCGTAACGGGAAAAGTAGGACATTGACCTTTGACCCTCAAAACTAGTCAAAATTTGGCAAAAATTGCCCAAAATTCCTCAAAAATCGCCAAAATTTCAATTTTTGTGGAAAAAAATTCCGCCAAAAAATCTCAAAAAAAATTTAAAAAATTGAAAATTCCCGTTTTCGAATGAAAAATTTCCCGTTTCGAGGGAAAAATTCCCGTTTTTAGTCCTTAAAAATCCCAGCGACTAGAAAGTCCTAAAAGAGGCTTAAAACTCCTAAGAGATAGCCGCTTATAAGCCTCTGACTTCATCTAGGATTATGACCGCCATTTTGAAAAATGACGTCACCGTTGCAGTTTCCGTTACGGTCGCCATCTTAAAATTTATTATCCGATTTTAATAAAAAAATTTAAAATGCAATTAATAAAATTTTAATAAAATTTTTTTAAAAAACAAACATTTACGACACGGAGTTCGGAGTCCTCGGTTCGAACCCGGCGAGTGCAAAAAAATAAAAATGACGACCGATCCTTCCCCCCGCGGTGGGTGCTGGCATACTGACTCCCACCACTTTTTTTCAAAGTATATATATCGTCACCTAGTATGATGTCATGTCCGCCATCTTGTCTTCGATGCTGGAAGCCATCATCATTGTATCGTCGGCGAGAGTGCGCTGATGACATGTTAGTTTAATTTTTATCCGCTAGAGTGCAGTCATCATTTATTATTACTGTGACACCCGCCATCTTGAAATTTAGATGCCAACTTGAAAATCCGTAATTATTTAGCTAGAAATTCGGGAAAAGTTCAAAAATTCATTAAATAAATCACTCATTAATTTACATGTTGATTCGGTCCGCTCCTGTCCTCGGTTCGATACCCTATCAATGAAGTAATGTTTTATTTTTAAGTAAAAAATAATAATTTCAATAATCCATGTTCAACATTCGTAAAGAGACTCTAAATCCTCACTACCATCATCCTATCAGATATCAAGACCACCATATTGGAAATGCGTAATTTTAATGCTAGAGATTCGGGAAAAGTTCAAAATTCATTTAATAAATTTCTAATCTATATACTGATTGATTAGATCGACTTAGGTCCTTGGTTCGATCCCTGCCCGATACAAATCAACTTTAATATTAAAAAAGTACCAGAAAAGTGTAAGGTTCGAGAAATAAAACCACCGCAAGTTCTTTTTAAAAAACTTTTATTACATACATACTACACTACTACAAGTACAAAAAAAATACACAGTCAAATTGCTAAAGTTTTGTGGATTCCACAACTCAAAAAGTCTTCTTAATGGACAAAGTAATCATTTACATGACTTTAAATGTCTATCCGATCCGTTCATCACCGCAGCCAGAGACGGACGGAAGTTCATATCACTTATATATATATAGTCTCATCAGCTGGTAGAACACATGAGTCAAAACAATAACCATGTTCATTATACTCTCACTTAACTTTCTCGGAGCAATTTTTTTAATGGTGATGTAAGCTGTCGAGAGTGAAATTAGTTTACCGCACTTATTGCACTGAAATTGTATTCTTTTAACATTATTAGAACAACTGCTTCTTTCATGTCTGCGCGCATTCGTAGGTTTTGTAAAAGATGCGCCACAATATTTGCATTGATGCGCTGTACGCTCTTCATTAATTGAAGTCTGGAATGCAGATGGTGAAACTTCAGCTGATGATGGAACAGCACGTATCGTTGTCTCCTCTGCAGTCGGTATCGGGATCTCCGACTCCATCATCGTTGCTGCCATCGAGGTCCCCGCTGCTGACGGTAAACATTCTATTCCGGTCGACATAACTAAATCTCACGAAACTTACTGGAGAGAGCACGTCCGTACTGCACCGCGACCAGAGGTGAACTGCGGGTCCAGTCGTCTTAACCTCGCTTATATACCCGTGGTCTACTGGTATACTACATGAGTCAAAATAAAGTCTGTATTTAAAATTATTTTTTTCCTATTAGGTATCTAAAAAAATTGTAGAAATAAAAAACACACGAGTTCAAGTTTTACAAATTTATTTATAAAAAGTACACAAATAAATATTAGGTTAAGGAATCAAGCATTTTCACAAGCAAAGTCTTTAATGCCGCACGAACTGACTCGTCGACTCCGGTTCCAACTGGTTTGTTGACTCCGGTTCCAACTGGTTCGCCGGTCACGGGATCAGGAACACAGGTTTCCAGCTGGTCATCTTCTGTGACGTCGACATCTCCGACAAGACATGGTCGGTGACGTCTGTGACCACGTCTACGCCTGGGCTTAGGCTCAGTGCTAGTTGGGACAAATTCACTGCCTGAACTGCGACGACGAGACGCACGCCGTTTGGAAGTCTGCGTAGAAGCATCACAGGTCGCAACATGTTGCAACACGTCCATGTTTGGTGTTGCACGTGCAGACGAGGCGACTACCTCAGCGATGCTAGCAGGAAGGATTGTGTGTGGTCTCATGTGATAGACGGCACAGTTTCCAGGTTCGCAACAATCTACCAGCTGCTGAGTCGGTTCGTAGGACACAGGAAAGTGCGCAAACCGCCAATGCTGAGAGTCTCCATCACAGGTTTCTGTATATGTACGTAGATACCCGGCATCCCATTAGCTTTACTTGACACTGCTGAGGCTAGGTCTTACGCTCACGTACACGTTAGCAGGATGAAACGTAAACATCTTCTTGCAGGTCGAACGTCAACTGAAGGCACGTACGGATGTACACCATTTATATATGCAGGCTCCTACTAACACTGTGTGTGCCATTTGTGCATTAACTGCGAGTTTGTACAAACACAGACACGATCAAACTTGTCACGTGGCTGCACGTCGTATATTGCACTAAGCTTGCGCAGGGAAGGACAGCCGTAGTCGGTCTGTAGGTCTACAATTACAACTGATGCATCACACAACTTGCTCAGCCATTTCTTCTGTTCAGGCCCGGCAACGTAGATTATTTCGTTTTGAACTAGTAAATCTTCAATAGTGTTTTTCACTTGGTGGTACGGAATCTTTCCTTCGTCCCACTCTAGTCCGTGATAATATTTACATAGCCATTCATTCGACCGTTTACTTTTTTCGTCTAGTAGTTTCCACGGATACAGAGGTCGGAAGCTGCGGGTTCGAGTCTTGTCTCCGGAGGTGACGCTAATTTCCTTGAGCACGAATCCATTTTGACTCTGGAAACCTTGCAGGTTGCAGTACATCTTGTCGCTAGTAATGCTCGGTCGTAACTAAATTATTATCGAAAACGAAACAGTATTTATGTCAGAATTTTCACATGTTTGTCTCGACAATTGTACGAAGCAAGCCGATCGTGAAGTATCAGACAAAAAGCATAGGTGTTTGATGGAATATTTCCGCTAGTCGTTATCTCGATCCTACAGTCGATTGTGTTTGAATTTATACGATCATCCTGTTTGGTTGCGTCAAACACCTTTAACGGTGCCTTGTTCTTGAAACTGTTGGGACTCAGTATCGGTGACTGTATCCGCCCGTAGTAAGCTTGCTGAAACTTGGCATACATTTGATATGCTAGAAGAAATCTTCCACTTTCAAAATCCATGTTCATGTCAACGTACGGATTACTTTCGCTGTTTAAAAATATTTTTACATTGCGTATTTGACAGTTATCGAATACGGAGCGACTTACTCCTGCATTGAGCTGTCTTCCAGTCTGAAGCCCGACGATGATGTATCTTGGTTTTTCCGTAGCGAAGCTGGACTTTACTATCCAATTGATACGCTGACTATGAGGCAAGCCAGGATAAGTTTCCAGGCTCCAGGATCGGAATGGCAAATCGAAGTTCTTGCCATTTTCTATGTTCTTCAACATCTTGACTCGTTCAACGGTGCTCACTTGGATGTGGGGCAGCATCCACTCGATAGACTGTAGTGTTAGCGAGACATCTTGAGGGTTTTCTGCAGCGGCGACAATTGCATTAATGTGCGTGTTGGCTAGAAGCAGTACGAGCTCTTGTTTCGAATTAATTATTATATGCTTGTAGTCCTCAGCGAATCCAAGAAGCATGGACAGAGGAACACAAACTTCGAACTTCCCTTCGGCATAAACCGGAAGCTTATATTCATCCTCGAGAGCCCAACCGGCCATCTTTGCAGCAGACAGTTCATTTGGCGTGAGCGAAAGGTAATTTTTCATAGCAGATGTTATGCCTACATCTCTCGTCTGGTCTACCTCGACACCATTGAGTACATATGTAATGCGCTCGATTAGGTGAAGAATACCATTGCAGAATATTGACGTCGTTGTCGGGTGCGTACCATCCGCTTTTGTAAGCGTGCCTCTTATACGTAGAAATGACTGCGAAGGTAAAGTACAAATATCTTGGTGCTGTACTGCAATGCGTACTTCCGATGGTAGTGCGTACGGTCCGAGCAGGAAAGGCTGGTACTCGTGCAATTCCATTTTCGTAATGCTGTCTTCAAAAATGACCGGATCTTCCACGTTGAGGATTTCGTCTTCCATATTTATTCGGCACTTGTCCAATACTGAGAAGATACTTTATGCTGTCAGGTGTTAATGCACCGATGTCTGGTGGAGAACTGTTCTTATTAACGCCAATACGATTTCTTTTATAACTGTTCGGTGTTATGAACTTTATGCCCATCGCTTCAAGTGCAGACGTAATGTAATTTCTTCGTCTTGAAAATTCACCAATCGTTCTCGCTGGTCAACGATTCTGACGACAACTTCGTGTGCGCACTTCACGACGACTGGAACGTAAATGATACTTTGCGGTACTTCTACCAGTTTATATCCGGGCAGAACCATCGGCGAAAACTCGTGTAGCGTGTTGTTTAGTCTTCCGTTGAGATACGTTCCACTTGCCAAATTACAGTTTATTCTTATGAAATTCACAGGCAAAATGTTTACTGCGTGCGTAGATTCGTACGTTCTTCCTGTATTTTACACCTTTGATTCGAATCCGAGCATCGTACCTATGGTCTCAGGTTTCGTAAAGTCGACATTTTCACTACATGTTAGAATACTTTTTTGAGTGTTTGGATTTCCACGCAGTTGAAAGTCTACATCCTGTGGTAACATATCCCTGATGGAATTTGCAATGACGTCAATTTCGAAAGAGCCAATAGGTAACTGCATTTCATTAGCTGTCCCATCGCTTTTTCAGGTAGCAGATCTTGAAGTTTTTCTCGTCGATATTAGGTATGGCATTATACATTTGAAAATCTACGAGTCCGATACACCATTCTCCGTCTAAATCCAGAGGCGGGAAATGAACCGCCCGCAGCTCAGTTGCGTGACCTGTCAATGTAAGTGTTATCGACATGACTAATAAATTATCATCACTGCACAACCTTTAAGTAGCAATTTTTATTTGTCAGCTAGTTTTTGTTTGTTAAAAAGCGAAGACACAAGTGTCCGCAGTTTTTGTTGATTAGGCTTCTGCTCCGTTTCGTAATTGTAAAACAATGTATCGGTTCGGCCAAGGTACCGCCTAAGTTCTGGCGGAGGCCGTAAATTTCCAAAACTATCGTAGTACTCGGCCATGTTTCCAGTCTTTACATAGGCCACCCAGTGCGTGCCTCGACCCGCCTACATGTCTAAATTAATGATGGCGCACTCATGTGTCTTTGGCTTGCTGGGCAAAGTGTCTCGCATAAACACGCCGCGGAAATTTGGTATTTTCAGTTTGCGTGCGTACTTTATTAAATCTACGTTGGTGAGCGGACGTTTCGGCAAAGAACTTAGGATTTTTTCATTCGTTTCTTTCTCATGCCTCGACCTGATTTGTGAGGTTGCAAGTAGAGTCCTGCGCCGTTTTTTTTTACCGATGGCAATGGCTTCCATGCTGGCATTGTGTCGCTGTGCTTCTTTTAACTGCTTGTGTTCATTCTTCGAAGTGTTGACTGCCCGCACTATACCGCTCGTTGCACCGATGAGGCCGCCGAGAAGTTAATGACTCGAAAAGGTAAGAACAAAAAACAAATCGGTGCAGAACTCGTGAACTCGCTGATAAACAATCTACTATTCGAGCTACACATTCCCGGCTACAGATTCTGTGGCCCCGGCACTAAACTAGCGAAAAGGTTAGCTCGCGGTGACGTGGGAATTAATTCTCTCGACGAAAAGTGCAAGCAGCACGATATCGCCTACTCGCTCAGCAAGGATCTGGAATCCAGACACCGGGCCAACGAGATATTGGCACAGGAAGCCGAAGATATAAGTAAATCGTCGAACGCGGGACTAGGAGAAAAAATCGCAGCGTGGGGCGTATTTAAAATCATGAAGGCGAAGACGAAATTAGGACTGGGTGCTCGTCGAGCCAGCTCCATCAAGTCAAAAACTAACTCACGCAAGACCAAACGCAAGACTGGTGCAGGTGTGCAAAAACCCAAGCAAAAATTACAGACTCTCGACAAGAAGATTATAGGAGGATTTCTTCCTTTGCTTTTGCCTGCATTGGGTGCTCTCGGCGGCCTCATCGGTGCAACGAGCGGTATAGTGCGGGCAGTCAACACTTCGAAGAATGAACGCAAGCAGTTAAAAGAAGTACAGCGACACAATGCCAGCATGGAAGCCATTGCCATCGGTAAAAAAAATGGCGCAGGACTCTACTTGCAACCTCACAAATCAGGTCGAGGCATGAGAAAGAAACGAATGAAAAAATTCTAAGTTTTTTGCCGAAACGTCCTTTCACCAACGTAGATTTAATAAAGTACGCACGCAAACTGAAAATACCAAATTTCCGCGGCGTGTTTATGCGAGACACTTTGCCCAGCAAGCCAAAGACACATGAGTGCGCCATCATTAATTTAGACATGTAGGCGGGTCGAGGCACGCACTGGGTGGCCTATGTAAAGACTGGAAACATGGCCGAGTACTACGATAGTTTTGGAAATTTACGGCCTCCGCCAGAACTTAGGCGGTACCTTGGCCGAACCGATACATTGTTTTACAATTACGAAACGGAGCAGAAGCCTAATCAAACCAACTGCGGATACTTGTGTCTTCGCTTTTTAACAAACAAAAATAAGCTGACAAATAAAAATTGCTACTTAAAGGTTGTGCAGTGATGTTAATTTATTAGTCATGTCGATAACACTTACATTGATAGGTCACGCATCTGAGCTGCGGGCGGTTCATTTCCCGCCTCTGGATATAGACGGAGAATGGTGTATCGGACTCGTAGATTTTCAAACGTATAATGCCATACCTAATATCGACGAGGAAAACTGCAAGATCTGCTTCCTAAAAACCGATGGGACCGCTAATGAAATACAGTTACCTGTTGGCTCTTACGAAATTGACGACATTGCAAATTCCATCAGGGATATGTTACCACAGGATGTAGACTTTCAACTGCGTGGAAATCCACACACTCAAACAAGTATTCTAACATGCAGTGAAAATGTCGACTTTACGAAACCTGGGATAATAGGTACGATGCTCGGATTCGATTCAAAGGTGTATGATACAGGAAGAACGTACGAATCTACGCGCGCAGTAAACATTTTGCCTGTGAATTTCATAAGAATAAACTGTAATTTGGCAAGTGGAACGTATCTCAACGGAAGACTAAACAACACGCTACACGAGTTTTCGCCGATGGTTCCGCCCGGATATAAACTGGTAGAAGTACCGCAAAGTATCATTTACGTTCCAGTCGTCGTGAAGTGAGCACACGAAGTTGTCGTCAGAATCGTTGACCAGCGAGAACGATTGGTGAATTTTCAAGACGAAGAAATTACATTACGTCTGCACTTGAAGCGATGAACATAAAGTTCGTAACACCGAACAGTTATAAAAGAAATCGTATTGGCGTTAATAAGAACAGTTCTCCACCAGACATCGGTGCATTAACACCTGACAGCATAAAGTATCTTCTCAGTATTGGACAAGTGCCGAATAAATATGGAAGACAAAATCCTCAACGTGGAAGATCCGGTCATTTTTGAAGACAGCATTACGAAAATGGAATTGCACGAGTACCAGCCTTTCCTGCTCGGACCGTACGCACTACCAACGGAAGTACGCATTGCAGTACAGCACCAAGATATTTGTACTTTACCTTCGCAGTCATTTCTACGTATAAGAGGCACGCTTACAAAAGCGGATGGTACGCACCCGACAACGACGTCAATATTCTGCAATGGTATTCTTCACCTAATCGAGCGCATTACATATGTACTCAATGGTGTCGAGGTAGACCAGACGAGAGATGTAGGCATAACATCTGCTATGAAAAATTACCTTTCGCTCACGCCAAATGAACTGTCTGCTGCAAAGATGGCCGGTTGGGCTCTCGAGGATGAATATAAGCTTCCGGTTTATGCCGAAGGGAAGTTCGAAGTTTGTGTTCCTCTGTCCATGCTTCTTGGATTCGCTGAGGACTACAAGCATATAATAATTAATTCGAAACAAGAGCTCGTACTGCTTCTAGCCAACACGCACATTAATGCAATTGTCGCCGCTGCAGAAAACCCTCAAGATGTCTCGCTAACACTACAGTCTATCGAGTGGATGCTGCCCCACATCCAAGTGAGCACCGTTGAACGAGTCAAGATGTTAAAGAACATAGAAAATGGCAAGAACTTCGATGTGCCATTCCGATCCTGGAGCCTGGAAACTTATCCTGGCTTGCCTCATAGTCAGCGTATCAATTGGATAGTAAAGTCCAGCTTCGCTACGGAAAAACCAAGATACATCATCGTCGGGCTTCAGACCGGAAGACAGCTCAATGCAGGAGTAAGTCGCTCCGTATTCGATAACTGTCAAATACGCAATGTAAAAATATTTTTAAACAGCGAAAGTTATCCGTACGTTGACATGAACATGGATTTTGAAAGTGGAAGATTTCTTCTAGCATATCAAATGTATGCCAAGTTTCAGCAAGCTTACTACGGGCGGATACAGTCACCGATACTGAGTCCCAACAGTTTCAAGAACAAGGCACCGTTAAAGGTGTTTGACGCAACCAAACAGGATGATCGTATAAATTCAAACACAATCGACTGTAGGATCGAGATAACGACTAGCGGAAATATTCCACCAAACACCTATGCTTTTTGTCTGATACTTCACGATCGGCTTGCTTCGTACAATTGTCGAGACAAACATGTGAAAATTCTGACATAAATACTGTTTCGTTTTCGATAGTAATTTAGTTACGACCGAGCATTGCTAGCGACAAGATGTACTGCAACCTGCAAGATTTCCAGAGTCAAAATGGATTCGTGCTCAAGGAAATTAGCGTCACCTCCGGAGACAAGACTCGAACCCGCAGCTTCCAACCTCTGTATCCGTGGAAACTACTAGACGAAAAAAGTAAACGGTCGAATGAATGGCTATGTAAATATTATCACGGACTAGAGTGGGACGAAGGAAAGATTCCGTACCACCAAGTGAAAAACACTATTGAAGATTTACTAGTTCAAAACGAAATAATCTACGTTGCCGGGCCTGAACATAAGAAATGGCTGAGCAAGTTGTGTGATGCATCAGTTGTAATTGTAGACCTACAGACCGACTACGGCTGTCCTTCCCTGCGCAAGCTTAGTGCAATATACGACGTGCAGCCACGTGACAAGTTTGATCGTGTCTGTGTTTGTACAAACTCGCAGTTAATGCACAAATGGCACACACAGTGTTAGTAGGAGCCTGCATATATAAATGGTGTACATCCGTACGTGCCTTCAGTTGACGTTCGACCTGCAAGAAGATGTTTACGTTTCATCCTGCTAACGTGTACGTGAGCGTAAGACCTAGCTTCAGCAGTGTCAAGTAAAGCTAATGGGATGCCGGGTATCTACGTACATATACAGAAACCTGTGATGGAGACGCTCAGTATTGGCGGTTTGCGCACTTTCCTGTGTCCTACGAACCGACTCAGCAGCTGGTAGATTGTTGCGAACATGGAAACTGTGCCGTCTATCACATGAGACCACACACAATCCTTCCTGCTAGCATCGCTGAGGTAGTCGCCTCGTCTGCACGTGCAACACCAAACATGGACGTGTTGCAACATGTTGCGACCTGTGATGCTTCTACGCAGACTTCCAAACGGCGTGCGTCTCGTCGTCGCAGTTCAGGCAGTGAATTTGTCCCAACTAGCACTGAGCCTAAGCCCAGGCGTAGACGTGGTCACAGACGTCACCGACCATGTCTTGTCGGAGATGTCGACGTCACAGAAGATGACCAGCTGGAAACCTGTGTTCCTGATCCCGTGACCGGTGAATCAGTTGGAACCGGAGTCAACAAACCAGTTGGAACCGGAGTCGACGTGTCATTTCGTGCGGCATTAAAGACTTTGCTTGTGAAAACGCTTGATTCCTTAACCTAATATTTATTTGTGTACTTTTTATAAATAAATGTGTAAAACTTGAACTCGTGTGTTTTTTATTTCTACAATTTTTTTTTTAGATACCTAATAGGAAAAAATAATTTTAAATACAGACTTTATTTTGACTCATGTAGTATACCAGTATACTACGGGTATATAAGCGAGGTTCAGACGACTGGACCCGCAGTTCACCTCTGGTCGTGGTGCAGTACGGACGTGCTCTCTCCAGTAAGTTTCGTGAGATTTAGTTATGTCGACCGGAATAGAATGTTTACCGTCAGCAGCGGGGACCTCGATGGCAGCAACGATGATGGAGTCGGAGATCCCGATACCGACTGCAGAGGAGACAACGATACATGCTTTTCATTCATCAGCTGAAGTTTCACCATCTGCATTCCAGACTTCAATTAATGAAGAGCGTACAGCGCATCAATGCAAATATTGTGGCGCATCTTTTACAAAACCTACGAATGCGCGCAGACATGATAGAAGCAGTTGTTCTAATAATGTTAAAAGAATACAATTTCAGTGCAATAAGTGCGGTAAACTAATTTCATGTCTCGACAGCTTACATCACCATTATAAAAATTGCTCCGAGAAAGTTAAGTGAGAGTATAATGAACATGGTTATTGTTTTGACTCAAGTGTTGTACCAGCTGATGAGACTATATATATATAAGTGATATGAACTTCCGTCCGTCTCTGGCTGCGGTGATGAACGGATCGGATAGACATTTAGAGTCATGTAAATGACTTACTTCGTCCATTAAGTAGACTGTTTGAATTGTGGAATCCACAAAACTTTAGTAATTTGACTGTGTATTTTTTTTGTGCTTGTAGTAGTGTAGTAGGGCCTATGTATGTAATAAAAGTTTTTTAAAAAGAATTTGCGGTGGTTTTATTTCTCGAACCTTACACTTTTCTGGTACTTTTTTAATATTAAAGTTGATTTGTATCGGGCAGGGATCGAACCAACGACCTAAGTCGATCTAATCAATCAGTATATAGATTACAAATTTATTAAATGAATTTTGAACTTTTCCCGAATCTCTAGCATTAAAATTACGCATTTCCAATATGGTGGTCTTGATGTCTGATAGGATGATGGTAGTAGAGGATTTAGAGTCTCTTTACGAATGTTGAACATGGTTTATTGAAATTATTATTTTTTTTACATAAAATTAAAACATTATTGCATCGATCGGGTATTGAACCGAGGACAGGAGCGGATCGAATCAATATGTAAATTAATGAGTGATTTATTTAATGAATTTTGGAACTTTTCCCGAATTTCTAGCTAAATAATTACGGATTTTCAAGATGGTGTCTAAATTTCAAGATGGCGGGTGTCACAGCAATAATAAATGATTACTGCACCCTAGCGGATAAGAATTAAACTAACATGTCATCAGTGCACTCTCGCCGACGATACAATAATGATGGCTTCCAGCATCGAAGACAAGATGGCGGACATGACATCATACTAGGTGACGATATATATACTTTGAAAAAAAGTGGTGGGAGTCAGTATGCCAGCACCCACCGCGGGGGGAAGGATCGGTCGTCAGTTTTATTTTTTTGCACTCGCCGGGTTCGAACCGAGGACTCCGAAGTCCGTGTCGTAAATGTTTGTTTTTTAAAAATTTTTTATTAAAATTTTATTAATTGAATTTTAAATTTTTTTTATTAAAATCGGATAATAAATTTAAAGATGGCGACCGTAACGGAAACTGCAACGGTGACGTCATCTTTCAAAATGGCGTTCATAATCCTAGATGACGTCAGAGGCTTATAAGCGGCTATCTCTAAGGAGTTTTAAGCCTCTTTTAGGACTTTCTAGTCGCTGGGATTTTTAAGGGTAACGGGAATTTTCAATTTATCAAAATTCTTGAGATTTTTTGGCGGAATTTGTTTCCACAATAATTGAAATTTTGGCGATTTTTGAGGAATTTTGGGCAATTTTTGCCCAATTTTGACTAGTTTTGAGGGTCAAATGTCAATGTCCTACTTGTCCCGTTACGCTTATCCAAGATGGCCGCCGTGACGACACAATCCAATATGGCTGACCGACAATCTCAATCCACAGGCTGAAGCCTGTTTTTTTATTTTTTTTTTCTAACCTAACTAATTACTAAGTGTATTTGGGAGGGGTCTGGGTAGGGAAGACTCTAAGTGCGTCTCAGGCCGAAGCCTATACGCTCTAAGCATGCAGGTTATGAACCATGCAGGAGAGGAAGCATGCATCATGTGCTAGGAGGGGATTGGCCAGCCATGGCAACGTTTTAGCCATGACTAACTCCCCTCACTGACTATTCTAAGTTAAAACTAGATTGGTTGGGCTCAGGTAAAACCTGCATAGACACAGGGAAAACCCTGGGCACTGACATGCGGGATGCAAAATTTCATGCATTAATTACAAGCAGGTTGGTTACAGGAAACAGAAGGATGGTTCTGGAAGAAGAGTTGGACAGAGTAGAAAGGCTACTATGCAAATGGGCGGGAGCTTGGACATTTTGTCCGCATTTGGTTTGGTTGGTACTGGTCTTTAGGGGCAACAACATGTTGTCGTTCCCACCAAGCTGCCAGTCAGCTCGCGTACCTAAACTAAAGGAAGGATGTATTGTAATTGTAGTGTACGCACGATGTTGTTAATTGCATTAATTATCGCGAGTATTGGCACTGGGTCATGCTCCGGAACAGATACAGCCCATATCGCCAGTCACCAGCAAGGGAAACTATCTGATCCGTCATTGCAAGACCCTAGCCGCAACATCTACGCTAGAAGCTACGAATAATTAATTTAAATTGTGTTACCCGCAAGTCGATGAGTCGGGACACACTCTGGAGAGGACAGAGCTTCAGGTCGCCTGTTGATTAATACTTAATGCTATAACTTAATAATAATATTCTGAAAATAGTAATATTCTTAAAATTAAATTGGACGAGCTGCCAGAAATACGAGTGTCTGTGTGCGTGCTACAGCATAGGCAGAATTTTCTCGCCAGTCCGCAACCGCAGTGTTGAGGTCTGGCCTCGGCCGCGCGCGCGCTGCGCTGTGATTGGCCGGAGCCTCCAGCCAATCGCAGGCCACTACGGCGGCCGGTGCGCCAGGAGTGATTTTGGTCGTTTATACTTCTGATCTACATCCGGATCATAGTTTCCTAGAGAAGTAATATGTGGATTCAGACTATTTACGCATTTATCGTAAAAAGTCTGAGTTGTGCGAATGTAAAAGTCTTGCAAAGTTTCCGATCTGGTTTCACGATGCAATGCTTCGACAGGGCAGTACACTGGGGCGTCTGTGGCGATTCGAATGCATCTATTCTGAATTCGCTGTAATTTTATTAAGTGTGTCTTTGCTGCAGTGGCCAATACAGGGGCTGCATACGTGATTATTGGTCCTATGAGGGATTTGTAGAGCAGTAGGCCGGTTTTGACTCTGCTGCCACATCGTCTACTCATAACTGGATACAAGGAGCACAGTCTAGTCTGAGCCTGTGCTCGCTTAGTGTCGATGTGATGGCGCCATGTTAATTTCCTGTCCATGTGTACACCTAAGTATTTAACCACATCTTTATGCGGGATGTGTTCGTTGAACAGACTCAGTTGCGGCCTGCGGTCTATTGGCGGGAGGTGTTTACGAGTGAACACAATAGCTTCTGACTTCGTTGTGTTCACTTTAATGCGCCACGTTGTGCACCACTGTTCTATTTCAGTGAGCGCAACTTGTAGCCTAGTCGTGGCCAGCTGTAGGTTATGTGATCTGCTATATAGGACAGTATCGTCCGCATAGCAGCCTAACTTGACGAGTCTATGTGCGGGGCGTGGCATGTCACGCACATATACATTGAATAGAACAGGGCCTAGGATGCTGCCCTGTGGCACTCCTGCTCTGATCTGTTTTAGGTCTGATGTGGCTCCTTCAGTTGATACTCTGAAGGTTCTGCCTGCTAGGTATGACGTGATTAGCTTGACATAGCAGTCAGGGAAATCAGCTTGGTATAATTTATAGAGAAGCCCTGCATGAAACACTCTGTCAAAGGCTTTCTCTACGTCTAGGAACGTCGCGACAACATAGTCTTGCACGTTAAATGCACTAGTAATCTCTTCAGTGAGACGCACTAGCTGGTGAACGGTCGAATGAGCACCGCGAAAGCCGAATTGCTCATTTGGCAGCAAGTTATTTTCGTGTATGTGGCAATTTAGTCGATGCAATATTATGCTTTCGGCTATTTTTGACACAGTACTAAGCAGGCTTATTGGTCTGTAATTTTGGGGCAGTTTTTTATCTTTGCCTGGTTTGTGGAAGACTATTACATTAGCTTCCTTCCACTGGGAGGGGAAAATACTGAGCCTGAGCATTGCATTAATGCATTCAGCTAAATATTCCAGGGCTTCATCTGGAAGCTGTTTGAGTACGATGGCTTGTATGCCGTCATTCCCAGGTGCTTTTCGCGGCTTCATTTTCCTAATAGCTCGCTTGATTTCCTGTGCCTGAGTTAATAGAGGCTCAGAAATAGTGGGCTGGCGCAATTTTTCGCGCAATTCGCGGTAAATTTGCTCTGTGTATTTCCTATCGCAAGGCACTATGTTTGGCTGAAAGGCTGTTTCCAGTGTATTTGCGAACGCTTGTGCTTTGTCAAGGGGTTTGAAGACTAGGCCATTATTGGTTTGAAGGGGCGGAATTTTTTCAGATTTATTTAAAAATCGCTTCGTCATAGTCCAGGCACTCCCGTCCTGAATATTTAAACGAGCGATTTTTGCTTCCCACTGGCTACTTCGCCACAGTGAAATTTCGTCTGAAATAATTATTTGTAATTCATTGATTCTTTGTTTTGTTTGGATAGTGCGTCGTCGTGTGTATTCACGACGCAGTCTTTTTTTGCGCGATATAAAGTCGCGTATGTATACTGGCAGCTCGTCGTGTACTAACTTAACCTTCTTTTCTGGGATGCACTGGCTTATACCATCCTGGATTTCCGCAGTAAATTTAGTTATTGCGGTGTCTAAACTTTCACTATTATTTATGTCCGCGATGTCTGACAAATTTTGCGCGACTTGAGTTTTAAATCCTTCCCAGTCGGCGTGTTTGTAGTCCCGTATTTTACGAGGCGTGTTGGTTTCCGTGTTTGCACTGTCGAAATGTAAGTGAACAGGGAAATGGTCGGACGACATGTCGTGTACGACCTCGAGTTCGAACCCCGAGGTGACACGCTTATTAAGCACGATGTCTAGTATGTCTGGCAGCTGGTTCGGTCTGCCTGAATCAAATGTGGGCTCAGTAGGAGCATGACCATGATAGTTTTTATCAAGCTGATGCGCATAGAGAAGCCCGCCATTTGCCGTCACACGCCTGCAATTCCACTCCAGGTGTTTCGCATTAATGTCACCTACAGCGAGGAAGTTCGGAGCGGCCCCATACAGGGCATCCAGATCCGCCACACTGAGGGACCTACCTGGTGGAGCATACATTGAAATGAGTTTAATGTTTTGTTGGTTAATGTTTAAGCTTATTCCAACAGCTTCTAAATTTTGAAAAATGGGTAGCTGGCATACAGTATGTTTGATGCTACGGTGAACTACTAGAGCTACTCCGCCCCATCTATTGTGCTCTCTATCGCGCCTATAAACTATATAGTTAGTATTGTCAGTCGGTCGGTCGGCTGCAAGTGTGTTTCATTAATCGCAGCTATTTTAATTTTATATTTTTCCAGGTGGTGGATAAATTCCGGTAATTTATGTTTGATTCCACGCGCATTCCAGAAGAGGAGGGAGTGTAAGCTTAACCTATCGGCCGGGGTTGTTACGCAACTCGGGGCCTGTCTAGTGGCTGCCATTGAGCTTGGCAGCCAGTGACTGGACGAAGCCCATCATCGCATGGACTTTTTCTGTTAGGGAAACAGATGGGTCGCACCATATAACCATAAGCTGGCACATGGGGACAATTGTGGCCGCCAGATTTTCATCCGTGTTGAAAGTGCGCGACTGCTCGAGCACTTTCTGGAAGTCAGCCAGGCCCGGTTTCGAGGCTGGCTGCTGTTGGGGCGCGGGCGGTGCAGTTGGCAGCACTGGAGCTGCGTCTACCGCCATGCTGGCCTCAGGAGCGGGGGCTACCTGCGGCCGGGAGAGCGCGGTCGTGCGCCTCGCCGGGGCTGGCGCAGCCTTGGCTGCCACGAGCTTCTCCTGGGCAGGCTGTCGCGGCCTGTCCGGCCCAGGCTGCTGGGACCTGTCCTGTGTGGGTCGCGGGGGCTTGCCTTGGCCATTTTTGTGACCCGTCGGGTGCTTCTTGTACCCCTTCCGCTGCCAGGGGTTGTTCGCAAGCACTGGGTAGTCCAGCTCATTGTAGCTGGGCTCGCAGTGCTGCTCCAGAGGCGCAAATCGGTTGCCACCTGCCTGCTGCAGGTAGTCGCCGAAGCTCTGGGGAGGAGGGTACCTCGGTGTACCCCAGGGGTTTTGCCTCGGGGGGCCGAAGTAGCCCGGAGGGGGCCGTGGCATCAATTGCGGCTGGGGCTGCATTGCAGCTCGCCTGTTATCGCGCAAGTCGCGGCGAGACTGTTGCTCGCGCTGCTTGCGCACCTGGGGCGGAAGGTGCTGCGGGTCTCTTTTTTGTAGACCTGGCAGCCCTTGTAATTTGCGCAGTGTGCCTCTTTGCAGTGAGCGCACTTCTTGTACTCCTGGTTGTCCCCATTGGGGCAGTCGGGAGCGCGGTGTGGCCCGCTGCACCACCGGCACACAGGGGCCACGTGGCAGGCCTTGCCAACGTGGTTGTAGCGTTGGCAGACGCTACATTGGGAGGGGCCTGAGGGGCGACGGTAGTCGTCGACACGCACGAGCATGCCGGCGAACTCCTTGAGGCCGTAGATGCGCTCAGAGTCGCAGCTCTGAGGCACCTCGATGACAAGTGCATCGCACTTTTCGCGGCGCTGCCGGTTCTCCAGGAACCAATGGTTCTGGACCGGCAGATTCAGAACGCTGAATTCCTCCTGGAGGAACTCGGGGTGTGGCGGTGCACTCCGCGCAATACAAATTTCTTCGGCACTTCGTCCCGCTGAAGAAGGACGGAGTGCTGGGCGCCGATAGCCTGCAGTGCTTTGACTGCCCTGTGGTAATCGGGGACGGAGGCCACATTGACCTGGATATCATCTCGGCTAATATTATAAAGCTGAAGAGTTTGTTTGTTTGTTTGTTTGAACGCGCTAATCTCAGGAACCACTAGTCCGATTTGTAATTTTTTTTCAGTGTTAGATAGTACATTTATCGAGGAAGGCTATAGGCTATATTATATTATCAATAACATTAGGGATCCTTACTAAAAGTCCAATCTAGAATCAAATGCGTTGGAGGGGGTTAGGTACAACATGCAGTACACGTACGAACAGTGTGTTGACAATGCCGCAGGCGCTAGAAGTTTATTAAGCGAAATAGCACTCACTGACTCACTCATCACTAGATCTCTAAAACTATACACCCGATAGACTTGTAATTTAGCATAGTTACTCATTTTGTGATGTAGACGCTCACTAAGAACGGATTCTGCGGAAATCCGATCCCAAGGGGAGTTTCGGGGGCGTAATATATCAAAATTTCCAGTTTTTGGTAGGAAATCACCATGGCAACGGCTGTTGCTTTGTTGAGGCTTCATACGTCTCTATGGCAACGACTATTTCATTGTTAGTGCAGTCCTCATCACCGTTGAAATTTTGCGGGTACTTTAAATATCAAAAATTGCCCTTTTTTCAAGTATATATATTTTACAGACTTGAAACTTCACAGTAATGTTCCTTATGTTACGCAGGATGACATTTTCCGAAAATTAGATCCCTTGGGTGGTTAAAACCAGGCAACAGTGGGTACTTTGTCTGCATGAGAACAGGATTTTGCATTGTTCATGCCTTCTGCGTCTCTATGGCAACAGGCATCGCGTCAGTGGCGTACCTGCAAGGAGGGGCATGTATAATGAGCGGCGCAAGAGTGATCTGCATGTAGACTGCCGTAGCGAAGTACGGGTACATCAGTTGTACGTTGCGTGCACGAGTCGGGAAACCATCGGTGCTATTCATTTTCTCTCCGGTACTTTATACAGCATTGTAATAAATTTTCACTAATTTTTTTTTATTTACCATTACTGTAAATGGGAGATGTGGCTTAATTTTTTTCCATTAGTATTGCCGGGCGAAGCCGGGTCGGGCAGCTAGTAACTAATACGACCAGTGTAAGTGGTGAATTCGGCAATGCGTGGCCACATGCAAACAGCTTCTTGTGTGGTCTGATCGTCTTTCATATCCGCACTGTTGGGCACGATGCTCGTGTGCTTTTATTACGGGTCACATCATTTGAGCCCCGTTCTTGTTGTCCGGTGGCGGGAAATTTCGTTACGGACTCCAACTTCAGTCGCTGACGTTACTTTCAGGGTGAGGCTCGTGCCGCTAACAGACATTGTGCGTTGGAAGATGCTTCGGCTCTCGCATGTGAATGGTCAGTCCCGTGAATAGCACCATGTACAGAGTTGCTGAGTGTAGTCAAACAAACATATTATAAACTGAGTTTACCGTCATTTTTTCCGGTCCCCTGTCCACAAGCCACGTGGACCACACCCAACCTTGAGAGACAGTGCATTAGCTAGCCGTCGCACGGGACTTGAACCCACGACTCTTCAACTTCACCGGGGGAACAGGTGAGGAATGTCAACCTTTAAGGGGTATTTTGAGCAGTAAGGTCCGCCCAACTTCCAGCAGTGTAGTGGGTCTGCCGCCCCTCTCAAGCAGGGAGAGGGGTTACAAACTTTTAAAGTTTGATATATGAAAACAAAAATTGATCGAGACACAGAAATGTAATTTTTAATGAATAGTAATACAAAACATATTTAAATAAAAATCAGAGTATTTTTTAAAATCATCGATAAATGCTTAGTATATATAATCGTTAAGAAATAAAACTTTACAGGATAAATTGACTCAAACACTTGGGCATTCTAATCAGTTGGCAACACACAAATGGGGAAAACAATATTATTACAAACATGCAGGATGTTGTGAATCGGTCGTCTAGTTGACGGAGGGATGGATGAACGAATGGCGGATGGAAGGATGATGGACGGAAGCCACAGATAATTAAGTTCCCACTTTAAGCTTAGAGGCATACCGCTGGACGTCGCTCCCAGTTAAAAAGCTTCGGGCCGGAGCGTGTACACTGTTAGAAATGTGAAAACATTTTTCGGATCTTTCAGCGAAGAGTTTACTTCAATTAAATGAAAGGTTCACCGTGGTTTAAGATAACAGGATTTTCGTAGAAACTACGCCGTTTTCCAACTCCCGAGTAATGTGATCTGTTTAAACAGGATGTAAGAAAGAAGAGAGTTTTGTTTGTTTTGAATGCTTGGTTGATATCCCAAGAATATTCTTGTGGATTCATGTTCAAAGTAAGTGATCTCAGTAACCATTAATTTATGAAGCTAGCCGTTGATTTACGAAGATACTTGGATGGTTAGTATCCAGCGTTCTTCGTGAATTAGGATGGAACTTGTTCACACTGTAGAGGCACCTGCGGCTGGTAGACGACGCTGCGGTCTGCCTCACTCATCTCCATGGTGAGGTTCCTCAGGTGTCGCTGGATGGGGTCTATGATGACCCACAGTGTGACTATGAGGCCGTCGATCAGCAGCAAGACGCAGATCAGAGATATCAGCTGGGTGTCCTGCAACAGCTGTCAACAGGAATATACGTGAGAACCATGACTGGTTCACGCGCATAGAGAACCACGGGCGTTCATAACTGCCCAGCACTCAATCTAGGAGACCAAAACATTTTACGGATTGTTTGGTCGAAAGTGAAACTGAAAATATAAAAAAATTTCGAATTGCTTTGTTGATTGATTATTTCAAGACATATCTGGTGATATAACACAGGGCTAAAATAATTGTTGAAGAGTTACGATATGATTTTACCTTAAATACACTTCAAAATTATAATTAGCAATCTTAATAATTGAATCGAGTAGGCCTACAACACACTTAAAAAAAGAGCGTTTTTAATGACATCAACCAACATTTAAGATAAGTAAACTATACGAAAGATGGATATTTTAGTTTGAATCTAGATGAATCCTAAAAACTTCGGGGCTATTATAATAATAGTAATAATCAACCGAGCGAAGCGAGGTCTTCATATGAATTTGAGCCAGTTGAATTTTGTATTTATGTAATTATGTGACTTCATCTGATTATAAGCTTTAACCGTTGTGATGATTGGATATTAAAAAAAATTGGTAAATAGGGATGGAGGCCAATATAATTTTCAATTTCATATAAGAACTAAATCGATCGATGAGTTGTTGATTTTTTGGGGTCAAAACATTGCTATGTTTTAGTTAAATAAGCTATGGTAAGCTAAAATTGCAAATGTATTTAAATGCAGATTAAAAAGTCATTTCTAAATGAAATTAACGTAATTGTCATATTTTGGCTGTGTGGGTATGGTATTTATTTTTTCCGACACACCAGAGTAAATTCTAGAGGGAATGTGAAAGGGAAGGATGGATGATTAGGTGATGGGAAAGTCAGGATCGTATTGGGCACGATTCAGTATATTCGTACTTATCGATAAGGTATTGACTTTCTCCATAAAGTCGTAAGGTGTACTCAAATATTAATCTATGTTTTTAGGTTCATGGATATGCACTTTACAGGTCTGGTCACTGGGTGCTCTTACTCTCTCTAACTTTGAAACTGAGACACCCCCCCCCCCCCCCCCACGCATTCGCGACCTAGTGGAGCACATCTGCACCATCCATATACTAGTATTCATTAATTAGAAGTCATTAGTAGTGTAGAATAGTTCCTCCTGGCATAGGGTTGCAAGGTGTGGTGCTTGGTGTTCACCACCATCTGACGTCACGGCGGCCATTTTGGACTAATGACTCAAAATTCCCAAATATTTCCCGTTTCCGAGGGAAAAATTCCTGATTTGAGGGAAAATTTCCGGTTTTAGTCCTTAAAAATGCCATCGGTTATGAAATTCCTAAAAACGGCTTAAATCTAAGCCACACCTTGACAATTAGGATGTTATGGCCACTATATTGAATTATGACTTCACTGTTGCAATTTCCTTTACGTCCGCCATCTTGAAAATCCGTAATTTTTATGCTATAAAAGCAGGGAAAAATTTTAATTCATAAAAATTTAATTAATACAAATATTTAAAAACACTGCTGCACGTTTCATTACGTCCGCCGTCTTGGAAATGTATGACATAATCGTGGCACGTTTCGTCACAGACACCATCTTGGAATCTAGATCTTTGCACTTTTCGTTACGCCCGCCATCTTGAAAATCTTTATTTATTATCCGATTTTCATTTAAAAATTCTAAAATTTATAAAAAATTTAAGTAACCAAATTTAATTTCAAATACTTAAAAAAAACACACGTACATTATTGAGTCCCCGATTCAAACCCAGTAAGGGCAAAAAAAATAAAAAAATTGTCAGATACTTCCTCCACGGAAGCCACCGTTAGACTGACCTCCCACCACTTACGCCAAAGTATATATATCGCTAGCTAGCATGACGTCATGTCCGCCATCTTGAAAATCTATAATAATTGTCTGATTTTATAAAAAATTCTAATATTTATAAAAATAATATTAATCAAAATTTATTGAAAAATATTTCAAAAACCCTTTACACATTTCGTTATGGTCGCCATCTTGGATTATAAAAACATTGCACATTTCGTTACGTCCGCCATCTTGGACGTGTATGACATAATCGTGGCGCGTTTCGTTACAGACATCATCTTGGATTCTAGATTGTTTGAATTTTTCTTTATGCTCCACCATCTTGATAATATATAATTTTTATGCTAGAAAATCGAAAAAAAAATTTTTTTAAATTATAAACAAATTAAATTAATCAAAATTTAATAAAATTTTAATAAAACACGCACTTACATCCTCGGTTCGAACCCAGTGAGGTCAAAAATTTAAAAAAAAAATTACAACAGAAACTACCTCTACGGAAGCCGCATGCAGACTGACCTCCCACCATTAATGCCAGAGTATATATACATCTCCAGCTAGAATAAGGCCATGTCCGCTATCTTGTTTTCGCCTGCAGGAGTCCATCATCTGGTTTTCGTCTGCTAGAGTGCGCTACCATCATTATCGTTTGATTTTTGTTTACTAGAGTGCAGTATTCATTTATTATTACTGAGGTGCCCATCATAATTAAATTTATCATGAAAGTTACAGGTTCGAGAAATAAAGCAACACAAATTCAAATAAAAAATTTACTACATAAATTCTACAATTACAAACAAGTAAATTACTAGAATTTCTCGATTACTACAGTCTTCTTGGAATGCAAAGCGAGTTCTTGGCATGCCTTGTCACGTGTTTTTGAGTCAGTTACACATAACAGTTTATTAACCCAAGGTGCGCGTATTTCACGAAATCACTGACGATTTATTCGAACAGGACATCACAGAGCGAGAAAATTCCGAGTACATATCGCCAGCCTTCCATGTCAAAGAGATAACCCCAGGAATAGGTACCATTTAGTCTTAGATGACAGAATTCTTAACTAGTGCATCAAATTCGATACTTCCCCCTACCTAAAATTGAAACTGTCTTGCAGTGTCTGGGGGGCAAGCGCAATAACTTACAGTGTTAGATTTAAATACAACATTTTATCAGTGCCTGCTGGATGAGGGGAGTAAAAAATACATTTGTTTCATCCCCCCTTGGGGCCACCATAAATGGAAAAGCGTTCCCTTTAGGGTGAATTTTGGTTCTCAGTGTCTCTCAAGTATTTTACCTCAGGTTTTGGAGGAACAGCAATTTAAGAATGTAAACAATTTTCTTGATAAAATCTGTGTTTTCTCAGAATCTTCTGAGAAGCCCATTAAACGTTTTTCTTGATAAAATCTGTGTTTTCTCAGAATCTTCTGAGAAGCCCATTAAACATTTGGAACTGGTGTTGCAGAATTTTGGGGAGGGGGGGGGGAATTAACTGTGAATCCTGAAAACGTCTGCGGGGCAAGGATAATAATAAAATTTTTAGGCCTCATCATGGGAAAAGGAGAAATAATAATGGACCAAGAAAAAATTAATGCCATAGTTCATTACCCATGATCATGTAATGTTAATGGCATTATGCGATTCCTCATCATGATGGGCTATTTTAGCTGTTTCATTCAGGGCTATGCTAAGTTATGTCATACTCTCAATCAACTGAGTGAAAAAGGGGTTAAATTTTAATGTTGCATTCTGGAGTAGGAAGCTTACTAACAGCTTAAGAAAGCTATCTTAAGTCCACCTGTGTCAGCACTACCAAAATTCCCACGCCACTTGTGTTGCAGGTCAACGCTTCTAGCATAGCTTTGAGTGCCATCCTTTTGCAGGATTTTGGGGAGGGTTCGCAGTCGATTACGTATGTGAGTAGGAGTTTGAATCGGCACAAGGGAGTTTACAGTCCAATGAAAAGGAACTATAAGCCTGCATGTATGGCCTTACATTTTGAGACCTTTTTGGAACATGCTGAATTTTACCTGTACATGGACAACCAGGCACTTATCTGGTTGTTCTTCCATCCCCGTCAATAAGGTAAAATCGGGAGCTGGGTGATGAGGCTGACAAGGTTTCAATTCAAGATTATACATGTCAAGGGAAAAGAGAATAAGGTAGCAGATGCTCTTTCTAGAATGTTAAAAAGTAAATGAAAAAGGCTTCGGAGCTGAAGAGGAGGCGACTGTCGGGCACTGTAGCTTTTTGGGTGTAAATCCGAAATTATTTTTATGTGTGAGAGAGGTTTCGAGTCAAATTAAAGAATGGCAGGCGATCATCCACAATTTTATAGTGGCAAAAATGTCTTGATTGGACATGCTAAATGTGGGTTTTAATATGTCCCGATATGATTCCCCCAATTTTATGCCAGCAGAGTTGTATCTGAGATTCCACGTGCCTTATCCGTTATTGAATATGTGGGGATTTAACGATGAATTGTGGAGACAACTAGCCCCATCCCTTAGACAGAAAATGGGAGAATGTCATACAAAATTTGCAAAGTACGAAAGGAAAATCATGAAGCAATACAATAAAAGAAAGAGTAGAGAAACTTTTTTCAGAGGGGGCTCTTGCTCTTTGCAAGAGTTTTCCGGCTAGCAATAAGGCACAAATGTCCAAATTGTAAACTTTCCATAAGAATCATTTAAGATTTTTAAACACTTGGGAGGAGTCACTATCATTTTGCAAAAGGTGGAGAAAGAGGCTGAAATGCATAAAACTCATGTCAGACACCTTCAGGCCTTCACGGCTCAGCAGTCATCTTAAGTTTTACCTCTCTCTGTAACATGTAATTTTAGTGTCTAAGCTTTTATTTGTCAGGTGAAACTCTTGAGTATTGGTTTGGTTGCCTGGTGTGACTTTAAAAGGATTTGTGGCAGCAGTCCAAAGTATCGATTGATAATCTGTTTCTGTGCTTAATTTTTTTTCTTTTTTTTCCTTCGCGTCCTTGTTTATCGCTGTGTGCTTTTTTTACTTGATTTATTTCTAAGTTTACTTGAGAGCGCCTACTATACTTTGTACAATGCTCATTTTCTTACCTAGCTTTCGATGGGTTAATCCCATTTTTTGGAAGGGAGGATATTTAAATCAGTAGTATATAAATGGGGCTCCGAGCGCAGGCTTCAGGCTGTGGAGCCGGGAGCCGGTCCACCATCTTGGATTTTGACGTCACGTCGGCCATCTTAGATGGTCGTCTCCTTGACCTTTGACCTTGACCTTGAAGTTTGACCCTCAAAACGTGTCAAAATTTGCCAAAAATGGGCAAAAATTGCCCAAAATTCCTCAAAAATCGTCAAAATTTGCATTATTTTGGAAAAAAATTCTTCCAAAAAATCTCAAAAATTACACAATTCAAAAATTAGGATTTGGAAAATCTTCAAAATTCGTTTTGCCTTAGAAAGAACCCAAACTCCTAAAAGAGGCTTCAAACGCCTAACAGCTAACCGCTTTAAGCCTCTGACGTCATCTAGGATTATGTCGTCACAGTTGCAATTATTTTTACGCCCCCCATCTTGAACTTTTTTATTTATTATCCGATTTAAATGAAAAAAAAATTAACTTAAGAAATTTTAATAAATTTTTTATAAAAAAATTTACTTTTACGACACGGAATCGGAGTCCTCGGTTCGAACCCGGCGAAGGATAAAAATAAAAATGGCGACCGATCCTTCCCTTGTGGTGGGTGCTGGCAGACTGACCCCCACCACTCTGTTCATAGCATATATATCGCCAGTTAGCATGACGTCATGTCAGCCATCTTGAAATTTGGACAACATCTTAAAAATCTTTATTTGTTATCCGATTTTAATGAAAAAATTCAAAAATTCATCAAAAATGAACTTATTTTAATTCTGTTTGATTAGATCGATTTACGTCCTTGGTTCGATTCCCGGCGAGAGTAAACGGTCGAACTTCCTCCATGAAAGCTACCTAGACTGACCTACCACCAACAATAACAAGGTATATATCGTCAACTGGTATGACGTCATGTCCGCCACCTTGTCATAATCCGCTGGAGACCACCATCTAGTTTACGTCAGGTAGAGTGTGCTGATACCATGTTAGTATAATTTTCTGTTCACCATACCTATGTCCTCAACTGTTGGCATTTAACTTTGACCTTGACCTTGAACCTTGACCTTGAACTTTAACTTTGACCTTGACCTTGAAATTTGACCTTGAAATTTGACCCTGACCTTTTAATTTGACTTTGTCCTTGTTGACCATCATGGATCCAACATTTTAAGTTCAGTACATGCTACCAGGAGCTACCACATGCTGGCGTACACCATCTTGTGTGTGTATTCATCTTATAGAGTACATTTCCATCTGAATAATTTAATTCCAACCCGCTACAGTGCAGTAAACATTTATTACCGAGGTGCCCCCGCCATCTTGCAATTTGGACGCCATCTTGAAATCGTGTAACTATTTAGCTAGAAATTCGGGAAAAAATCCAAAATTCATCAAAAAAATCACTCATTTACATATTGAATAGCTGGATACCTGCCCTCGATTCGATTCTTGAACAGTGACAAGTGTAACTAAATATTAAAAAAATTCAATATTCTGTTTTTCCATTACCTTTCGCGGAGTTTATAAATCATTCTCTCTTCAAAAATAAAACACAAGTCAATGTACGACAATGTTCGACGAATTAAATACGTTGCCGATAAGCCTAACATGAAAGTCTGGTTTTTGGATCGTCTGAATAACCTCTAAACCGTTCATGTACAAAGCCAACATATAGACCAAGCGTCTTCGGTCCTAGAGACCGGTTCATAATCAATGGCAGAAATATAGACCAGTTATTTCCGAACCTCACGACCTTCCTTATCGTCAGCTAATTATATTCAATTAAACCAACGGATCATGTTTTTTACGCTTATAAGAGGACCAAGAATCCAACAAAAAAAGCAGCACATTTAGAAGCACCGTCAACGAAATGGCAGCATATTTGGAAGCACCATAATCAAAAAGGCGGCACATTTGGAAGCACCATAAAAAAAGGAATCACAATTGGAAGCACCATCAACAAAAAGGCAGCACATTTGGAAGCACCGACAACGAAAAGGCAGCACCATCATCGAAGTGGCAGCACATTTGTCATTGGCTCTAATATTCATTGGCTCCAATATTCATTGGCTCCAATATGCATTGGTTCTATCAGTCTATTGATTCCATCAGTCTAGTGACTCCATCAGTCATTGGCTCCACCAGTCATAGACTCCAACTGTCTTTTGTCTCATCATCTCCAAAAATTTTCGGCTAGAATTCTACGAGTCTAAGAGACTGTGAGGACACAAGTCTACGAGTCTTAAAAAACCTAGCTGGTACCAGTTTTTCATGGCTACGAGACTGCATAGCTAAAAGACCGCGTGGCTACGAAACTACATGTCTTTGAAGCTACAAGAATACAAGTCTACACGACTCCAAAAGCTCCATCAGCTCCAACACGCAATGTACGTGCAATACATGCGATTTACGTGCAATAAACGTAATGATCACACAGTACACACAGCAAACGAAATGAAGAAATAGTACACACAGGAAAAAACTAAATGAACACATAGTACACACAGGAAATGGAACGTACACACAGTACACACAGGAAACGGAACGTACACACAGAAATCGGAACGCAAACACAGGAAACGGAATGTACACACAGTACACACAGAAATCGGAACGCACACACAGGAAACGGAATGTACACACAGAACACACAGAAATCGGAACGTACACACAGGAAACGGAACGTACACACAGGAAACGGAACATACACACAGTACACACAGGAAACGAACGAACACACAGGAAACGGAATGATCACACATACAGCAGCGGAAACACACAGGTTTAGTTGGAAAATCAGAATACAAGAAATAACACATACTTTTTTCAATAGTACACACATGACAGTTTAAAAAATGATTATTGTATGTAGCCAGCTTTCCGCAGTTCTTTAAGTATGGACGATACTTCTTTGATATGTGAGTAGTTTCTTCTACGAACAGATGCCACCAACAGTCTTAGCCGGTCAACCAATATGTTTGGATCTTTCCATGATGTGTAACCAATCTCTTCTACCACCATCTTCCTTGCATGTTTATAATAAATATCATGATCTCTGGTGTCGTCCGTTTTAACACCAACCTCAGGGTAACTTTCATCATCGAGCCAGCTATCACCACAAGCTTGATCAGTTTATTTATTATATCACGACGTTTCCATCGTTTCGGTCACAGTACACCTGCTTTAGATGCTTCAGCACAGTCTTCGATCACGTCACCAGTTTCAGAGTCATTGTAGCAATCACCGTAGAAGGCATCGTCTTCATCCAGATTTCCCTAAGAACTCGATATCGTTGATGTCAAAGTGTCTTCATCGTCTTCATGCTTCCTTTTTAAAGAGTCCATCATTTCAACAAAGTATGGAAGATCTACTGAATATAGGCTTGAATGTATTCTCACTTTTCACGGTGTTGATACTTTTAATAGTTTCAGTCTTCCCGAAGCCATCATCATCCTTCAATTTATGTTCTTCGTCACGATCGGGTGAGCTAATACCATCACGCTCAGGACAAGGAAAATTATTGTCGTAATACAGATCACTCTTCTTTAGTCTAGTGGATCCATCGATGTCCTCTATGCCGTAAGTAGTCTTGGCTTTACATGTTCTACCATGTCTTTTTAAGCTGTCAATTCGTGTTAACAACCTGCTACAACGAATACAGCTTAACATGTTGCGTAGTGGGTTTTTAGCACAATCATTCTTCTCATGACGTCTAGCATTCCTTCTCATGACAAAATCCTTGCCACAGTATCTACAGCGGCTTCCTTCCGATTCAGCTGCAGATAACAAACCGATCCATGGTAGCTTCTGTGACTAATGATAGATACAAACTGTCAGTTTTCTCCAATTGGAACCATTTCTTAAATAGAATTTTTTAAATATTTCATCAGCGAGAGTTAATTTATCTAATGCAAAGCAAATTGATGCAAGTAGTTCTGGCTGTCATTAACAGATGTCGCCACATGTTGCATGCAAGTAAATAATATCTATTTCATTAATGCCGGATGCGGAATGCTCACTATCGATCGCAAAGGAAGTTTGGCTTCGCTAGACTCCAAGGAGAAGGAAGTTCGTCCTTCCTGTTAGTGCTTCTTTGATTTCTCAGAGATTATTATTATTCGACTGAGTAATGATATTTTTTTTTAAATGTCCACCTGATAAAAATATTACAAGTGTTGATTAAGTAGCAGATATTCACTAATTAAATGCAACCATGAATAAAATGACATGCCTCATTAAGTTAAAAAATCCTTAATGCAGAGATCAATTTCTCATCAGTAACCAGAAGCACTCGGAGAAAACCATCAGATGTCTAGTCAGGAATAATCAGGAGCACACGGAGAAAACCACCATAATATTGTCAAGAATAATCGGAAGCACTTGGAGAAAACCATCAAAATATTGACAAGAATAATCAGGAGCACACGATGAAACCCCAATATATTGATAAGAATGATCAGGAGCACCCGGAAAAACCACCATAATATTGACAATACTAATCAGGAGCACACGGAGAAATCCACCATAATATTGATAAGAATAATTGGGAGCACACAGAGAAAAACCACCACAAGTTTTCTTTGATATCATAAAATTACAAAAAAAAAAAAAATTATAAAAAAATTAAAAATAAAAACGAAAAAAATACAAACATTTTGCTATCTTGTGAACTTCTCTTTGATGTGCAAAGTTGGAGTTATAGTACAAGCCAGTATGTTTGTATTTTATTCGTTTTTATTTTAAAAAAAAAAATTATTAATTTTTTTTTGTAATTTTATGATATCAAAGAAACCTTGTGGTGGTTTTTCTCTGTGTGCTCCCAATTATTCTTATCAATATTATGGTGGATTTCTCCGTGTGCTCCTGATTATTATTGTCAATATTATGGTGGTTTTCTCCGGGTGCTCCTGATCATTCTTGTCAATATTATGGTGGTTTTCTTCGTGTGCTCCTGATTATTCTTGTCAATATTTTGATGGTTTTCTCTAAGTGCTTCCGATTATTCTTGACAATATTATGGTGGTTTTCTCCGTGTGGTCCTGATTATTCCTCACTATACATCTGATGGTTTTTTCCGAGTGCTTCTGGTTACTTATGAGAAATTGATCTCTGCATGAAGGATTTTTTTACTTAATGAGGAATGTCATTTTATTCATGGTTGCATATAATTAGTGAATATCTGCTACTTAATCAACACTTGTAATATTTTTATCAGGTGGACATTTAAAAAAAAATATCATTACTCAGTCGAATAATAATAATCTCTGAGAAATCAAAGAAGCACTAACAGGAAGGACGAACTTCCTTCTCCTTGGAGTCTAGCGAAGCCAAACTTCCTTTGCGATCGATAGTGAGCATTCCGCATCCGGCATTAATGAAATAGATATTATTTACTTGCATGCAACACGTGGCGACATCTGTTAATGACAGCCAGAACTACTTGCATCAATTTGCTTTGCATTAGATAAATTAACTCTCGCTGATAAAATATTTAAAAAATTCTATTTATGAAATGGTTCCAATTGGAGAAAACTGACAGTTTGTATCTATCATTAGTCACAGAAGCTACCATGGATCGGTTTGTTATCTGCAGCTGAATCGGAAGGAAGCCGCTGTAGATACTGTGGCAAGGATTTTGTCATGAGAAGGAATGCTAGACGTCATGAGAAGAATGATTGTGCTAAAAACCCACTACGCAACATGTTAAGCTGTATTCGTTGTAGCAGGTTGTTAACACGAATTGACAGCTTAAAAAGACATGGTAGAACATGTAAAGCCAAGACTACTTACGGCATAGAGGACATCGATGGATCCACTAGACTAAAGAAGAGTGATCTGTATTACGACAATAATTTTCCTTGTCCTGAGCGTGATGGTATTAGCTCACCCGATCGTGACGAAGAACATAAATTGAAGGATGATGATGGCTTCGGGAAGACAGAAACTAATGGAAGTATCAACACCGTGAAAAGTGAGAATACATTCAAGCCTATATTCAGTAGATCTTCCATTCTTTGTAGAAATGATGGACTCCTAAAAAGGAAGCATGAAGACAATGAAGACAATGAAGACACTTCGACATCAACGATATCGAGTTCTAATGGAACTCTGGATGAAGACGATGCCTTCTACGGTGATTGCTACAGTGACTCTGAAATTGGTGACGTGATCGAAGACTGTGCTGAAGCATCTAAAGCAGGCAAGAACGAAGACTGTGATGGTGTACTGAGACCGAAACGATGGAAACGTCGTGTTATAATAAATAAATCTGAACAAGCTTGTGGTGATAGCTGGCTCGATGATGAAAGTTACCCTGAGGTTGGTGTTAAAACGGAAGACACCAGAGATCATAATATTTATTATAAACATGCAAGGAAGATGGTGGTAGAAGAGATTGGTTACACATCATGGAAAGATCCAAACATATTGGTTGACCGGCTAAGACTGTTGGTGGCATCTGTTCGTAGAGGAAACTACTCACATATCGAGGAAGTATCGTCCATACTTAAAGAACTGCGCAACGCTGACTACATACAATAATCATTTGTTTAACTGTCATGTGTGTACTATTGAAAAAAGTATGTGTTATTTCTTGTATTCTGATTTTCCAACTAAGCCTGTGTGTTTCCGCTACTGCATGTGTGATCATTCCGTTTCCTGTGTGTTCGTTCCGTTTCCTGTGTGTACTGTGTGTACGTTCCGTTTCCTGTGTGTACGTTCCTATTTCTCTGTGTACTGTGTGTACATTCCGTTTCCTGTGTGTGTGTTCCGATTTCTGTGTGTACTGTGTGTACATTCCGATTCCTGTGTGTGCGTTCCGATTTCTGTGTGTACGTTCCGTTTCCTGTGTGTACTGTGTGTACGTTCCGTTTCCTGTGTGTACTGTGTGTTCATTCCGTTTTTTCCTGTGTGTACTATTTCTTCATTTCGTTTGCTGTAAGTACTGTGTGATCATTACGTTTATTGCACGTAAATCGCATGTGTTGCACGTACATTGCGTGTTGGAGCTGATGGAGCTTTTGGAGCCGAGTAGACTTGTATTCTTGTAGCTTTAAGGACATGTAGTTTCGTAGCCACGCGGTCTTTTAGCTATGCAGTCTCGTAGCAATGAATAACTCGTAACCAGCTAGATTTTTTAAGACTCGTAGCCTTGTGGCCTAATAGTCTAATAGACTCGTAGAATTCTAGCCGAATGTATTTGGAGTTGATGAGCAAATCCAGTTGGAGTCTATGACTGTAGGAGCCAATGACTGATGGAGTCACTAGACTAATGGAATCAATAGACTGATGGAACCAATGCATATTGGAGCCAATGAATATTGGAGCCAATGAATATTGGAGCCAATGAATATTGGAGCCAATGAATATAGGAGCTAATGACAAATGTGCTGCCTTTTCGATGATGGTGCTGCCTTTTCGTTGTCGGTGCTTCCAAATGTGCTGCCTTTTTGTTAATGGTGCTTCTAATTGTGCTTCCTTTTTTTTGATGGTGCTTCCAAATGTGGCGACTTTTTGATTATGGTGCTTCCAAATATGCTGCCATTTCGTTGACGGTGCTTCTAAATGTGCTGCTTTTTTTGTTGGATTCTTGGTCCTCTTATAAGCGTAAAAAACATGATCCGTTGGTTTAATTGAATATAATTAGCTGACGATAAGGAAGGTCGTGAGGTTCGGAAATAACTGGTCTATATTTCTGCCATTGATTATGAACCGGTCTCTAGGACCGAAGACGCTTGGTCTATATGTTGGCTTTGTACATGAACGGTTTAGAGGTTATTCAGACGATCCAAAAACCAGACTTTCATGTTAGGCTTATCGGCAACGTATTTAATTCGTCGAACATTGTCGTACATTGACTTGTGTTTTATTTTTGAAGAGAGAATGATTTATAAACTCCGCGAAAGGTAATGGAAAAACAGAATATTGAATTTTTTTAATATTTAGTTACACTTGTCACTGTTCAAGAATCGAATCGAGGGCAGGTATCCAGCTATTCAATATGTAAATGAGTGATTTTTTTGATGAATTTTGGATTTTTTCCCGAATTTCTAGCTAAATAGTTACACGATTTCAAGATGGCGTCCAAATTGCAAGATGGCGGGGGCACCTCGGTAATAAATGTTTACTGCACTGTAGCGGGTTGGAATTAAATTATTCAGATGGAAATGTACTCTATAAGATGAGTACACACACAAGATGGTGTACGCCAGCATGTGGTAGCTCCTGGTAGCATGTACTGAACTTAAAATGTTGGATCCATGATGGTCAACAAGGACAAAGTCAAATTAAAAGTTCAGGGTCAAATCTCAAGGTCAAGGTCAAATTTCAAGGTCAATGTCAAATATCAATGTCAGGGTCATATTTTAAGGTCAAGGTCAAAATTCAAGGTTAATGTCAAAGTTCAAGGCCAATGTCAAAGTTCAAGGTAAAATTTCAAGTTCAAGGTCAAGGTCAAGGTCAAGGTCAAAGGTCAAGGTCAAGGTCAAAGTTAAATACCAACAGATGAGGACAAAGGTATGGTGAACAGAAAATTATACTAACATGGTATCAGCACACTCTACCTGACGTAAACAGGATGGTGGTCTCCAGCGGATGATGACAAGGTGTGGCGGACATGACGTCATACCAGTTAATGATATATACCTTGTTATTGTTGGTGGTAGGTCAGTCTAGGTAGCTTTCATGGAGGAAGTTCGACCGTTTACTCTCGCCGGGAATCGAACCAAGGACGTAAATCTATCTAATCAAACAGAATTCAAATAAGTTAATTTTTAATGAATTTTGGAATTTTTTTCATTAAAATCGGATAATAAATAAAGATTTTCAAGATGTTGTCCAAATTTCAAGATGGCTGACATGACGTCATGCTATCTGGCAATATATATGCTATGAACAAAGTGGTGGGGGTCAGTCTGCCAGCACCCACCACGAGGGAAGGATCGGTCGCCTTTTTTAATTTTTTTGCCTTCGCCGGGTTCGAACCGAGGACTCCGAACTCCGTGTCGTAAAAGTTCATTTTTTATAAAAAAATATTAAAATTTCTTAAGTGAATTTTTTATAAATTTTAAATTTTTTTTCATTAAAATCGGATAATAAATAAAGTTCAAGATGGCGGGCGTAACGATAATTGCAACTGTGGCGACATAATCCTAGATGACGTCAGAGGCTTAAAGCGGCTATCACTTAGGAGTTTTAAGCCTCTTTTAGGAGTTTGGGTTCTTTCTAAGGCAAAACGACTTTTGAGGATTTAACAAATCCTAATTTTTGAATTGTGGAATTTTTTCAGATTTTATGGTGGAATTTTTTTTCCAAAAAAATGAAAATTTTGACGATTTTTGAGGAATTTTGGGCAATTTTTGCCCAATTTTGGCAATTTTTGACACGTTTTGAAGGTTAAATTTCAAGGTCAAGGTCAAAGGTCAAGGTCACGACCATCCAAGATGGCCGCCGTGTCGTCACAATCCAATATGGTGGACCGGCTCCCGGCTCTACAGCCTGAAGCCTGCGCTCGGAGCCCCATTCATATACTACTTAAATGCATACATATAAAGCGATAATATGGGCGAACATTTTTCGAATTTGATTGTGATAGAATATAGTTCGGTCATTTATTGTTTGAACTATGGAAGCAGATTTTGATGACATATCAAGAAGAGTAAACATGGATCCAAAAGCAGTAGTGTCATCGTCGGCATATATGTTTCGGTAATGTATAATTCCGTTCTCTAAAACCGACAATGCTAAATGTCATGAGAAAAGCAATTGTGTAAAGAGTCCTTCGCGGAAAATGTTATGTTGCGACAATTGTGGCTTTAAATTTGGACAAAGTGATAAAACACAATAAAAAAAACTATAAAGGTTCTCTTTTATTCGTCTACTAAAAACAAGTCAGAGTTTGTAACAAATGTTTGTGGAGTTGGCATACATTTCACACTTTGACATCTCTATCACCTGCATTGAAATGTAATGAGATTCCAGCATCGAAGAAACAGAATGAAGCTATCGTACTACAGGAACAAAATTATGACAAGTTTTCTAAGATGAGTCCAAAAGGGTTTGATCTTCCTACAGAATTCTCTGATGGAATTTCTGTTACACGGGCTGAATAATTAAATAATATTACTTAAAACCATGACAGCGACAACAGATTTTCCCGCCATGCAAAGACTTCGCGCCACGCATTCAGACTGACCACTTCGCGTCCTCGGCCTGCCCACAGCAAGACTTCTGCCGTCATACGAGAATGTAGTCTCGTAAAGGGATGTTTTCCCTAAGTTTTTTAGACCTTAATTAGTCGGTGTTTCCTATGTAGAGAATTTTATAATTTGCTAAATTATAATTCCTATAATTGATAAGTGTGTCCGCATAAACCGCGCTTGTTAGGGACGGTCTTTGCTCACCTCCCGGTGGGCACACATTCTGAGTGCTGCGAGATACACCCTGTTTTGGTAAGTTTCGACTACCTTTCTCTTCTCCGACCATCACCATTTTTGAGGGCATTTTTACCCTCTTAATGACTGTCTGTGAACCAGGTCCAATCATGTTCGATTTGACTTGTTCACAGACAGCATACAAGAGCCAGAGCAAGCATGGCGACCGCATGCTATTTTCCCGTCCTCGGACCCAGGACTGCTATGCCACCCTGGTAGAACAACTTCAGCGTGAGACTTCATCTTCGGACACCTAGTTCCAAACATCGTATTTCCAAATTCTCTGTTAGACCTCCAGCGTGCCAAAAAGTGATAATTAGAGAACTTTAATTACACGATGTGCCAATCATTGTAATCCTGGGATTGTTTATTCTGGTCATTAATTGTTTATTCTTATTGTTAATTGTTTATTCTTATTGTTAATTGTTTATTCTTATTGTTAATTGTTTATTCTTATTGTTAATTGTTTATTATTATTGTTCATTCTTTATTCGTTTTGTTAACAATAGTGGAAGTCCTCTCGTAATATTTTTACAAAGGGTTGACCCTACTAACCAATATTAAACCAACTCGTGTATTAGCCACCATTGTCATGACTAACGAATAATGCATTAATCAATTTATGTATGTCAAGGAACTCAACTTCTTTATTATGTTTATTGCTATAGTATTTTGTTGGCCCAGTTTCCAGTAACTATAAAAGTAAAATAAATAGGTGCACAGATATAGACGAAATTGCATTTGTTATATATGTATTTGAAACTAAAAGTTCCACCAGTCTCCCAAAGTTTTTCCAAGGAGATATTTACGTTACACTAGTGTAGAGGAGAGTGTGTAACAATGTACAAGCACAAAAACAGATCTTCAGCAACCGAAGGCGATGATGACTGAACATGAATCTAAACCCATGTCTGTGCTTGATGCATTACAGATAAATGATAACGGATTCCACTTGGCTAATCTGTATTTCTGGAATGTTGAAATACTACAGTTATTTGAATACATTTAGTTAGTCAAAACACATTTCTACTTTTCTTGATGATATTAAGAACATAATCAACGAGCTTACTGATGAAGAAGCAACTCATTAATCTTTAAAATATAATTTGTGGCTTGATTGTGTGTAAATATGGCAAACCATATCAGTTGGAGGACAAAGTGAAGAAGTGCGCATTCAAGACAGTGAATACTTCCATTTACAATTCCGACTATGTGAAGAACTCTGTTAAACACAGTATTAAGAAACTTTGTCCCGAAGAAAAAGACTATGTAGAAAAACGATCTGGTTGGTCTCTGTCTTCAGTACACCGATTGGAGCTAAGAATTTGCCAGTTTAAGCCAATGCAGAACTAAATAATATTATTAGTTTGCTAGCTATTGCAAATGTTGTAATTTGTGCGATGTTTATTTCTTGAAACTGTCACTTTAAAGATGATTTCAATATAAAATATATATTTTTTGCATCTGATATGGACAAAGCGAGGACATGCATAGATCGAATACATAAGTTTATTATTGAGTTTTTATTATCTAAGGTATATTTTCCGAATTTCTAGGACAAGTATTATGGATTTCCAAGATGACGGCCAATACGTCATCGGCTTCCTAAACGCGGGTAGACTAGGAACCTAAGATACTTTTGGGACTTTCCACCATATTTGATTGAAACAGAGCCTTTTTTTTTAACCAAAAATTACCATTTTTGGATCGAGCAAAGATCGAACCAAGATTTGCAATGGATCGAATCAATCCATTTATTAATTAATTGCAAATTTTTTGAAGAATTTTGGATTTTTTTCACGAATTTCTAGCTCAATAAATACAGATTTACAAATGGCGGCTAAGACGGCCAATAAGATGGCGGGCGCCCTGGTAATAAATAATTACTACACTCTAGCAGGAGAAAATTAAAATAACGACTGCAGCAAGCTCTAGCAGACAAAAACAATATGTTGGATCTAAGATAGTGGCCTCCAAGAGACGAAAAATAGATGGTGCACGTGACCTCATACTAGCTGGCGATAAAACTACCTTGACATTAGAGGTGGGAGATCAGTCTGTCTGTGGTCTCTGTGAAAGTAGGATCTGTCACCATTATTTTTGCCCACGCTGAGTTCGAATCGAGGCATCTATGACACAAGTACATTTTTAATTTAAAATTTTATTCAAATAAACTTTTTATAAATTTAAAAATTTTTCCTAACCTTTTTTAGATACTAATTACGGATTTTCAAGATGGTGGATTGATGTCTTAATTTAAAAAAATGGCACAACGTTTGTTATTAAATGTAAATAAATATTTTTATGAATTTGAAAATTTTCATAAAATGTTATGATAATAATTACAGTCATTTAATATGGCGGCCGTAACGAAAAGTGCAATGGTGACGCCTTTACCTTCAACATGGTGGTCATGGTATCCTAATTGTCAAGGTAATCAATCACCTCAGAGGCTTAGGGCGGCTTGTAGTTGATGGCATTACACGCCTCTGGCATTTTTTCAAGACTAAAATGTAAAATAATCCCTCAACCCGGGAACATTTTGCTCAAAATAGGAAAATTTTTATTTCCCTGATATTTTAAGATTTTTTTGGCGGAATATTTTCCCCAAAAGATTGGAAATTTTGGCGGACTTTGGCGAATTTTTGGTAGTTTTTTGAAAATTCTGAAGGCCAAGGTCCAAGGTGAAGGTCATCAAATATGGCCGCCGTGACGTCAGAATACATGATGGCGGACACCGACACCTACAACACACTCCGATTCCAGTTTTCGGTCATACTATTATATACTACTAAAATGAATAATGCATTTTGGAATAGACTTTATAATAATGATTAATTAGTAACGGCGATTTTTTTCCAGCTATTAAGTTCATATTACATAATAATTTTTCATTTTTCTTAAGGGTTTAGGGTATTATGCCTATGAACTATTTGAAGCCAGTGATCGTGAGCATGTTTAGCCACACGCGTGAAATAAACTATTTAATCCTAGCGGGTAAAATCGGGAGATTGGTAGAAAACTTAAAACTCAATATGAAAGTGACATAAAAAACTAAAAAAATCTAAGAGATCTGTGCGTAAATTGAATAATAACTTCAATTTATTTATTTCGTTTATTCTTCGGCTTAGAATTAAAACATCGCATCTTAAGAAATTTTAGGAATTTTTATTTGTATTCCATTACTTTGGTAGAAAATATCGTATTTCAAACATTTTAAACAAAAATAAAAATACAAAATATGTTCTCTGCTCTGTAGAGGAAAAAATAATCCAGTTATTTTGCTAGGCATCCATGTTAATCAAGAGATTAAGCAGAATTTCATTCTGAGGTGATTTAACTCCTGTGCCAGCTTTTTGTTTTCAAATTATTTCCTTTTGTTGGTTGGTATCACGGGCGACAATAGCAGCAGTTTTTTAGGGATGGTGGGGGTTTGGTTGGGGGGTTGGGGAGGGGACGTCGGGGTACCTCTACCCAATATTTTCATGTACATACAAGAGTTTTATACTATTTTCATTCTTTATAAAATACGTTTAATTATTGTGGGAAAATATAGTAGCAGATCACATGTAAAATAAAAACTACATTGAAATCATAGTATTGAAAGAACAGACAATAATTATCTTGTGTAGTTTTTTTTTAATAAGTTAGTTGATTTCTGTTTATATTTTGCTAGATAAAATTTGAATTTTGTCACTAAAATGGAGAATAAGCATGTAAAGCATGTGTATGAGCCGACTGAAGGGCGCCAGAAAACTAACGTTTCTAGAACATATAGTTAGCGACAGGTGCTCCGAAACCAATCAAAATTCACCATCTAAACCTTCTCAAATTAAAAGATTATTCAAATTATTATTCGTAAACAGAGTTGACGTTTCATGTCTCCTTATGGAAAATGTTTAATATTATTTAACCCTATTCTATTAAATAGAAAACAATTTTTGTACTAAGAGGGTTCAATATGCATTACATATTCAGATGTTGAATTTTGATTGGTCTCGGAGCTGATGTCGCTAACTGTAAGTTCCAGAAACAGGACTTTTCTGGCCCCCTTCAGTCAGCTTTTTCACACACTCCCATACACACGGCAATATGCCAGTTCCAAAGCTTCCTATAAGTTTTTTTATGAAATTTGGAACTTTTCCAGAATTTTTAAGTCAATCTTAATATATATAAATCTCGTGTCACAATGTTTGTCCTCAATGGACTCCTAAACCACTTAACCGATTATAATAAAATTCGCACACCATGTGCAGTTCGATCCAAATTGAGAGATAGGATAGTTTAAATCTCAAATTATAGTCGCAATTTTAATTTATTGCGATTTATAAAAGCGAAATACCACTCACTGACTCACTCATCACGAGATCTCTAAAACTATAAACCCAATTGACTTGAAATTTAGCATAATTATTCATTTTGTGATGTAGACGCTCACTAAGAACGGATTCTGCGGAAATCCGATCCCAAGGGGAGTTTCGGAGGGGCGAGGGGGGGGGGGGGGGGGTAATATATCAAAATTTCCATTTTTTGGTAGGAAATCACCATGGCAACGGCTGTTGCTTTGTTGATGCTTCATTCGTCTCTATGACAACGACTATTTCATTGTTAGTGCAGTCCTCATCACCGTTGAAATTTAGCTGGTATCTAAATATCAGAAATTACCCTTTTTTTTCAAGTATTTATATTTTACAGACTTGAAACTTCACAGTAATGTTCCTTATGTTACGCAGGATGACATTTTCCGAAAATTAGATCCCATGGGTGGTTAAAACAAGGCAACAGGATTTTGCATTGTTCTGCGTCTCCATGGCAATGGGCATCGCGCGGCAGTGGCGTACCCACAAGGAGGGGCAAGTATAATGAGCGGCGCAAGCGTGATCTGCCTGTAGACTGCCGTAGCGAAGTACGGGTACATCAGTTGTACGTTGCGTGCACGAGTCGGGAAACCATCGGTGCTATTCATTTTCTCTCCGGTACATTATACAGCATTGTAATAAATTTTCACTGATTTTTTTATTAGTTACCATTACTGTAAATGGGTGATGTGGCTTAATTTTTTTCCATTAGTATAGCCGTGCGAAGCCGGGTCGGGCAGCTAGTAATTACGTATTTCCAAGATGGCATCCAAACTTAAAGATGACAGATACCGTAATAAATGACTGTCTGTTAATAAATAATACTGCACTCTAGTGGCTAAGAATTAAACTAATATGACTGCAACACACTCTAGCAGATGAAATGTGTACTACTACATGACACTAGCGCTCCTAGTAACACGGTTTGAAAAAAAAAAGATGGTGGCGATGTCCTCTAGCAGGCGATGTATGTTAAATAGAGCTCCTGCTAGTGAGTACTGAAAACAAGATGGTGGATCCAGGATGTCGGATCCAAGATGGACACTGAGGGTTAAGGTCAAAGGTCAAATCTCAAGGTCAAAGGTCAAAGGTCTAGTAAACATAAATTAAATTAGCATGGTGGTAGCATACTCTAGCAGACGAAAACCAGGTGGTGGCCTCCAGCAGACGAAAAAAAGATGGCAGCAGCACTCTCTAGCAGACATCATGTGTACTATGTGACAATAGCGCTCCCGGTAGCAAGTAATGAAAACAAGATGACGTATGTGACGTCATACTAGTTGGCGATATATGTATCTTGTCACTAGTGGTGGGAGGTCAGTCTGCCGGTGGCTTCCTTGGAGGCCGTCGTCATTTTAATCGCTCAATGAATTGAAAAGTTATATTTTTATGTGTTTAGGAATTTTTTTTCCGAATTCCTAGTTTAGTATTTACTGATTTTTTAAAAAAATTGTGGATTCCAAGATGGCAAATAAGGATTTTAAAATGACCGCTGACCTCTTGATCATAGGCAACGAGAGGCGAAAACGGCCGAACTTGGCCGAATTCTTACGACTGGCAAGCCGTCACAATAAGCCACCATAAAATTGTAGTTCCATGAAAAATACATTGTCCCCGAATAGCCATTTCTATACTACTGCTGTATATATTAATAAAAAAATAGATAAGTTCATTATTAAAATTGAGAAGCGTAACTCTGAGCACGAATCAACAAAAACACAAATAAATTAGTATGAAAGTAATGTAGAAGAACGAACTTCTGTGCAGTATGTTCCTGAAAGTTCTTGTTCTAGTGTCACTTTTAGTGATGCAGATAAGAATATGTTTCGAAACCATTCACTTCAACTGCCAAAGAACTTCCCTGTTCAAAACCTGAAAGGACGAAATCTGCAGTTTTAGATTACGTGGTTAAAAGACTTCAAATGGTTAAGTATTGAACAAAACGTAAAACGTATTATTTGTTTCTGCTACATTCGATATCGCCATTTAAATACACACAATATATTTGTGATGAAAATGGAGAATTATTTCACAACGGTCGTTTTCAATGACGGTAAGAAAGCTCTGGAAATATTTCGTGCTCACGAAAAATCTGATTTTCATAAACCAGATTTTTAAGTTATCGTCAATTAAGGCAGCCTATCGAAATGCAAATAAGTTCTGCTGAACAACAAGAACAGAAAATAACTAAATAATGTCTTCAAAAAACATATAGCTCTCTCAGAATTTTAGGGAAGTAAGGTTTTGGCAATAAGAGGACATGAGTCGTACAGTGGAAGCCTACAGTGCTTATTATATCTGAGATCAAGGACGTTCCTGGTCTGAATGGTTGGATGACAAACAGAGAGATAAGTTCACTTCAGGAGAAATTCAGTATGAGATGCTTAGTATGATGGCATATGCAATTGTTAGGTGGATTTGTAACACTGTTCTTACACAAGATCTTCCTATATTTTCCGTTATCTGCGATGGTACCCGCGATATCAGTGATGTTGAGCAATTAAGTATTTGAATTCGTTGGGTGGACGCCGATCTTGAACCTCATTTCCCCTCCAAAGTTTCTGTGCCAGAGACGCCTACGCTTGTGATGAGAAGTGATAATACCACGCACAATTTGTGATTTCTGAGAAACCAAGTTTTTCATCTTAGCCGACGAATACGATGTATTTTTTTTAAGTATTAATAACGTGAAAACGAGATCTCGCAGGAAGCGGACAGGTCCAGTTTGTCAGAGCGCCGAACGGCACGCCGTGGCCGGCGCGCGGCCCGCACCTTGTTCTTGACGACGCCACTGCGACTGCGGGTGAAGATGCGGTGCACTCGGTACGTCTTGGTGAACATGGAGCCGAAGGCGAGCGAGAAGCCGGCGGACAGCAGGTAGATCCGCGCCTGCAACAACACGGGCACTATCTCAGCCGCGCCCGCACACCTCACTGCCTGTGGCTAGTCCTAGTTGGCTAGCGTTCACGCAAACACTGCTGGACACAACTCCACCACATGAAAGATTTAGCTTCAACATGGAGGTGTGGGCTTGTAGATGTATAATTGTTACAGAATGGTAACCCAAACAAGTATGTTTGAAATATAATCTGGAGTCAGCTTTTGGGTTGAAAAATAACCCCATAAAATTATTATATACACAGAAAATAGCATACTAAACAAGTCTTGGATATGGTATATTTTCCACATATAACATAAATGTTCAACCAATTTTTTTTTGGTGGAAAATAGTCAAATTAGACAGGTTAATACAACAAAAAAAACGTCCATAATCTAACCCAATTTTTGCCTCTACTAAATGTACTGAACATCAGAAAAAGGTATACCAAAATCTGGCAACCTAAAGGGTCTTTTTTTAGATGGATGCCGGTAACCATTAACATCGTACAACATCTTATACTTGCTCATTTCTAAGGATAGGACAGTTATTAGTTTATTACACTTCTGATTTTTATGGTCAAGAATTTCATTTAAACCAACCAATTTAGTCTATGAGGTTAAAAAGATGTTCAACCAGGAAAAATATAACAAAAAATACATGTTATTAGTTCGTTTAGGATCCCCGCGATTTCCAGGAATTTTTGTAATACATTAATATTTCTGTAGATTTATAGTCAAAATTAATTTTAACCGCTTCCCAATGGTCCTATATAGCTTTCTAGTCCAATACTGCGGTTTGCTATCTACACATTATTCGAAAATAATTTACGGAAACTGCTGTACGTCGTAGGTAACTAACTTGTTGCTAGCTTATCAGCAAATAATAATCACTGCATGAGCACTGATAAAAGAAGATAGTTGTAGGTATTACGTCAATCATGTGCATATGAATTACACTGCATTGCTAATTTTTGCAGCAGCAGGACACTACAACATCTGAAGTCAGCACATAGGTACATTCAGGAAATGTAGGGACTAAAAAAACAATAACTCTGAGGCCTGAAAGTGTTTGTGATCTCGTAACTGAACAAACACACGAGATACCTTAAAATCTCAAGTGGTTTAACTCATGGAAGCAAGATAATGAAAGATCAGCGAGAATTTTGGACTATGTCAACCCCCATATTGTCTGACTACTATCTTGTCATGTAGGACTTTAATACTCACATCACAATTGACCAATACAAGGACTCTAATATCTCGTGACCTGAAAGAGATACTCTAGACATTTCAAAAATGTATGCAAATACATCACAATGTTAACTTTTTTTCAGGTGGTGGCTCATTGAGAAATATAATCAATGGTGTTGTGGTGAAGAAAGATTTTAATGTGCATGGGTAAGAGTCAGTGTCTGTGCATAGCATGTCTGGACAAAATGTATGTTCATTCGCTTTTAGGAGGACCAACAAAGCAAAGAGCCTCAGTAGTTCATCTGCAGTCACAGCTGCGCATTGCTAAACCATGTGTCATGGCTCACTGTTCCAGCGATTTATTTTAGTGTATAAGAAATGTTAACTAGATATTGAGGAGATAATAAGATACAAGCTTAGTGCATACCCATCTCTACTCTTTGAGGACATCCACATTCTCAGAAAGGCTGATAAACCGCAACTAGCCCGTGCCATTGATGATCATGGTAACAATAAATCATCTGATTTAGTTCAGTGTACATGAATACATGTTATTGAGTAAGGCTACTTGCTACGAAAAACTAAAATGTAAGAATGGAGACGCATATCATGAAATAGCCAGAGTAAATGCAGATTTCATCATCAAACACTATAGGATGGAAACTTTTGTGTTATATGGGTATTACACAGGGCCTTCAATAAAGGAAAATGCACATAAAAGAAGTAACGAGAAATCCATCAGCCAGTAGTTCACTTCATTAGCGAAACAGAATTTTAAGAGAAACAGGAAGAATTCCTTTCAGAGGTTCATAATAAACAACCCTTATCAAATTAGTCAGTGAGGAAATGGTGATGAGAGGCTGTATGGTTTTTCAAGCGGATTGTGATGCTCATTGCTAAGGCTGCAGTTAACAGTGCACAGGAACGTCCTACCGTGCTCATTGGAAATGATGCTGACCCGTTATTCTTCTCCTATATTACACTGAAGCTACTAGCAAACCACTGTTTATACACCCTTAATGGGTATCACATTAATAATTGTAAGTCTGTTAATTTGGGCTTGAAAAAAACTTTGCGAAGTAATAATTTCCCTTATTTCTTTAAGAATGCATTTACTTCACCAGCTAAAAACCCTGCAGAAATATCAAGTTTTGGCAGACAAGCGATGCTTGTTTTTTAAACTGCAACACCAGAAGTTCTGGGCAGCTTTGCGGTTGAGTTATTTACGAAGAAAATGGCCAGAGCCAAATAGATTGTTAATCCAGAACGTGTTCCTCCAACTGAGTCTTCCAACAAAGTACATTATCTGAGAGAGATCTATCAGACAATTACATGTATGAGTAGGGCTAGCAGCATGAATCCTGCGGTTTGGGGTTCAAAACTCGATGGAGTTGAACTTGTATAAGAAATATATGATAAAAATGTTGCACCAGAAACTCTACTGAAAATTAAAAAATTATACTTGTAAAACTGAATGAAGTGGTAATTTGTAGCTGCAGAACAAATGGACTTGCATGCAGTTCTGTATGTGGATTTCGCCCAGTTTTACATTGTGACAACGAGTCAGATGACATACGAGACATCATTAAGGACTAAAATTCAGCGAAGTTGTAATTTTTGTACCACAAAACTGCTTCACATTTTCAGAACCTATATCAAATTGCACTTTGAAAAAATATATGTATTTTTTTAAATGGCAATAAAAATATTCATTGAAATGCTGTGTGTAAGTATTTATTTTATAACAGGTATTTTAGCTGTATTATTCACTGTTGATAATCCTTTTATTCCACAGGTAAAATTCGTTGGTTTGAATGAAATTATTGACCATAAAAACCACAAGTTCGGTCAAAAAATTATTATTCTTTGCATAAAAAGAATAAAGTTAAAAATCTTTGTCCAGTTTTGAAGCTTTCCGGCGAACACCTTGAAAATTACATACTTCCGGCTGCCCGATATTGGTAGACATTTTACTGATAATAAGTTACACCTGTAAGAGACAAAAACATGTTCAAGATTTATTAAAAATATTTTTGTAGGTCTAAGTTTTATAATCACCCGTCTAAAGGAAAATGTGGGAAAATAAAATACTTAAATTTTAGATCAGTTAATACCATCAAACTACTTTTATTTAAATGTTTATTTGCTCAAAAGTGTATAAATATGTATACTTTGTTAAATTGTGATCGGAAAAACACTTCTTGGTTCCTTCTTGCTTTTGTATTTTTCCGCCAAGTACAATATTAACATTGCAAATGTATAATTTTTTTTATAAGTGGGTCAAGCATAAATAACAGTTTATTCGCTGTAAAATGTAAGTGTATTTTTACTCAAATTGATTCAAAGTACAAATATTTTTTATTTACATTAATTTAAACGATCAATTAACAATGAAGTTACTTTTCATAAATTTCTAACAACATGACAGATCATGTACCGAAGTTTTCCTGCAGTACGAACATTTCAAGAGTTTATTTTTCTGCTTGTCTCATGGTGGCTTTATATTACTTATTGGCGAATAAAACATACAAAATCAATAAATTACAACAAGGATTAATATTTATATACAGAAACTTTTCTTACTAATTGCATCGATTAGAACCGTAGGCCAAAATAAAATGAAAACCGAATAAAGATAGCGCATACTGTACCCACTTCTTTGGGAGAGTTAAGAGTTATGGAGGCAACGTACGCGAAGAAGACATCTAACTTTGAAATCATGGTTGTCGAGATTATTCATGGCCGTCACAAAGAGGACAATGCTTTTTTAAAAAGTAAAATTCTATAAAGAGTTAAAAAACAAATATTTCCAATACCAGTATGTAAATCGTAAATTGATCGCATGCTTAAAGTGTGGTGTGTGATGAGTATCAGTGATCGATTGCCAACATTAATTTGAGGTGTTAAGGCTGCCATCTTGAATGAAAATATACTTAAACCCTGATATTTATTTTGACTAAAATAATACACCTCGAGCAAAATTTTACACCCCCAATACATTTATTCTTAAAAGTAGTATAAAAAATATGTCCTGAAATTGGGTCTGGTTCGTGGAGCCTAAACCGATGTCCGCTGTCTTGGTTTGTGAGGTCACGGTGGCCATCTTGGTGTCAAATTTTCTCAAAATTACTAGAAACTTCCCTATTTTGAGGGGAAAATTCTTGTTGTGAGGGAAAATTTCCCAATTTATTCCACAAAAATCAAAAATTTGAAATTTGAAATGCCTCCAAATATATTGGCCTTAAAAAATGAAAATTCCTCATAAAGGCTTAAATTGTCCATCGTCTAGCCGCCCTAAGCCGCTGAGTTCATGACCTTGAACATGTCAGTAAACTTTAAATTCCTTAATTTTTGACCAAAAAATTCCAAAAAAATCTTTAAAAAAATATTTATTACTTCAAATGTTTAGTTACTTAATAAATTTCGGTTCTCGGTTCGATTCCTGTTGAAAGTAACATGTAATTTATTAATAAAATAAAAAAAATCATAACTACAGTTTAATTACAATAATAAATAATCTTATCAAATTAGTGTATTGTCATCGGTCTTCGATAAATCTACAAAGTTTGAATGAAATCTGTCCGTTTAAAGTGGGTCAAAATCGCACCCAAAGGAGTCGGTTTCAAACATACAAACAAACAAACATACAGGTGAAGCTAATATAAAGCGTATAAAAACCCTTCATTACATCACACCCATCTTCTTGGACTGGTATAACGAGACCGTTGAACTTTTCGTTACAGCCGCCATATTGAAATTCCATTAATGTTATCCACATTTATCGGAAAGAAATATAAAAATTTAAAAAAAAAAAATAGTTAAATTTTAATAAAATATGTCACAGAGTCCTCGGTTCATACACCGGCGGTGACATTCGATTAAAAATTTCGACGGATCCTTCCTCCATGGAAGCCACCGGCAGACTGAACCCCCAACAGTAATGGCCAGGTAAATAGATGGCAGCCAATATGATGTCATGGAGGCGATTTGGTTTTCGTCTGCCAGAGACCGCCATATTGGAACCATCACAATGTTTCTGATTGCCAGAGGGCGCTGCCACCATATTAGTTGAATTTTTACCAACTAGAGTAAAGGAATCTTGGATCCACCCTTTTGAAAATCCGTAATTTTTGAGATAGGAAAACGAAAAAAAAAATCATCAAAAAGATACAAATTAATGTAATTAGAACGCAACAGGGATGTTTTAAACCTTGACTAATGCAACAAATGATAGTTAAATAAAAATTATAAAAATAAAATGATAGGATTAATAAAAAAATCTAATTTACAGATAAAAAATTATTACGTAAATTCTACTCTACTACAGGAACATTTGTGTAAGTAAGCAATCTAATAAACCAATAATTCCGCATTGGCGTGAACTACCTAATTCTTAGCACCATTCGGTTTACTGAAGACAGAGACCAGCCAGATCCTTAACTGACATAGTCTTCTTCCTAACAGAGTTTGTCAATTCTGTGTTTTACAGAATGTTCCACGTCGTGTCGTAAGTAACGAGCAGTATCATAGTCTTAAAAGCGCACTCTTTCTCTTGGTCCGAGAACGGATATAGTTTACCACATACACAGTACAGCTACAAATTGTATTTAAATGGTCCGTACGTTGTTAATTCATCAGTTAGCTGAATGATAATGATCTGCTTGATACCGTCAAGAAAAACAAATGTCTTTCGACGCACAATGGTATATAAGAGTAGATTTCAAATTTTCCACTAAATGCAGATTTTGCCAAGTGGAATCCATTATCATTTACATGTAATGCACCGAGCACAGTCTTGGGTTTAGTTTCATGTCCAAGCGTCATCGAAATTAGTTGCTACCCATCTTCTTGTGTTCTTGTACGCAAACTAGTCTCCAACCTAACTCGAGGAGAGGAAAAGTCCGCAGGTATTTCCACAGTAGAGACACGGAAATCACCTTTAATTATTATTGCGTGTTGTCTCACGTAGTCAGTACGAGTAAACCATACATGACACTCAACAAAGCGAAACTTCATACGATATTGATTCTTCATACATGTCGTGTCTTTACTCCAAAAGTTCCTAAAGTTTTTGGTTCCAAAATTCTTTGGCGACTACATTCTTTGACTCCAAAAGTCATTGGCTCCATTTTCTCCGTGTGCTCCTGATTATTTCTGTCAATATTTTGTTGGTTTTCTCCATGTGCTCCTGATTATTCTTTTCAATATTTTATGGTTTACTCCGCGTGCTTCTGGTCTAACCTGGCGAGACTTCTATTTGTTATATATGTGTGTTATTTTTTATTCGTGAAAATATTTTGTTGAATTTCTTCCTGTGCTCCTGGTTATTTCTGGCGAGAATTCTGCTGTTATTTCTCCGAGTTTTTCTGGTTATTCCTGAGAAAAATATCCCTGCATGTATTTTTTTTTTCGTAATTAGACAATCAAATTTATTCGGAATTTCTTGATCAGTGAATTTCTGTTACTAAATCAGCACTTACAATATTTTTATCGAAAGGAATTATACTCAGTCAAGTAATATGCTTTAAGACTGCTGAGAATGACTAGCATTCAAGATGAACTTCCTTCTCCTTGATGCCCAGTGAAGCCCTCCATCTCTTTCGATCGTGAGTGAGTATCCTGCATCTCACATGAAAATTGAATAGTACTTACCTCCTCGCAACATGTTGCGAAATCTGTTGTTATAAAGCAGTAGTATGTAAATGGGGCGCCGAGGACAGGCCTCAGGCGGTGGATTGAAGATTGTCGACCGCCATCTTGGATTGTGACGTCACGGCGGCCATATTGGATGGTTGTGACCTTGACCTTTGACCTTGACCTTGAATTTGATCCTCAAAAATCGCCAAAATCCGCCAAAATTGGGCAAAATTTGCCCAAAATTGCTCAAAAATCGCCAAAATTTCCATTTCTGTGGAAAAAAAGTTCCGCCAAAAAATCTCAAAAAATTCCACAAATTAAAAATTTCTCATTTCGAGGGAAAAATTTCCCGTTTCGAGGGAAAAATTCCCGTTTTTAGTCCTTAAAAATCCCAGCGGCTGAAAATTCCTAAAACTGGCTTAAGCATCCTTAACTCAAGCCTCAGTTAAGCCATTTCTAGGAATAAGGATACCATGGCCGCCATCTTGAATTATGACGTCATCGTTGCAATTTCCGTTACGGCCGCCATCTTTAAATTTATTATCCGATTTTAATGAAAAAAAAAATTAAAATTCATAAAACAAATTAAATAATAAAATTTTTAATAAAATATTTAAAAAACAAACATTTACGACACGGAGCTCGGAGTCCTCGGTTCGAACCCGACGAGTGCAAAAAAAATAAAAATGGCGACCGATCCTTCCCCCGAGGTGGCTGCAGGCATACTGACTCCCACCACTTTTTATCATCATCTAGTATGACGTCATGGCCGCCATCTTGTCTTCGATGCTGGAAGCCATCATCATTGTATCGTCGGCTAGAGTGCGCCGATGACATGTTAGTTTAATTCGTATCCGCAAGAGTGCAGTAATCATTTATTACTGTGACATCCGCCATCTTGTCATTTGGCCGCCATCTTGAAAATCCGTAATTATTTAGCTAGAAATTCGGGAAAAGTTCCAAAATTCATTAAATAAATCACTCATTAATTTACATATTGATTCGATCGATTCCCGTCCTCGGTTCGATACCCGATCGTTGCAATAATGTTTAATCTTATGTAAAAAAATAATTTAATTAAACCATGTTCAACATTCTTAAAGAGACTTTAAATCCTCTACTACCACCATCCTATCAGACATCAAGACCACCATATTGGAAATGTGTAATTTTAATGCTAGAGATCCGGGAAAAAGTTCAGAAATCATTAAATAAATTTCCGATCAATATACTGATTAATTAGATCGACTAAGATCCTTGGTACGATCTAGGATGATGCAAAAAAAATTAAATATATCATCAATTTAACATAATAGTAACAGGTTCGAGGAATTAAACACCGCAAGTTCTTTTACAAACATAATATTTATTACATAATTTCTATTCTACTACAGGATCACTTACGAAAGCCAACAATCTTATAATCATTTAGTTCCGCAGCGGTGTGAAATGACTAATTCTTAGCTCCAATCGGTTTATACTAGACAGAGTCCAGCCAGAACCTTTACAGACATAGTCCACCTCTTCTTGACAGAGTTTCTGAATACCGTTTTTAACAGTTTGCTTCACATCGTTAGAACTGTAAATTACTGCAGCAGATGTCTTGAATGCACACTTCTTCACTTCGTCATCGAACGGATATGGCTTTCCATATATACAGTCCAACCACAAGTTATATTTCAAAGGTCCGTTTGTTGCTACATCATCAGTAAGCTGATTGATTATCTTCTGTCTGATATCGTCAAGAAAATTACAAATGTCCTTCGACTCACCGAACGTATTTAGATAATAGTAGTCTTTCAACGTTCCACGAAATGCAGACTGCGCCAAGTAGAAGCCATTATCGTTCACTTGTAATGCTACGAACACAGTCTTAGGTTTAGTTCCATGTTCAGACGTCATAACAATCGGTTGCTGGGCATCGGTTTTTTTGGTTGTACGCTTTCGTGTCTCCAATCTAAAGCGAGGAGTCGAAATGTCGGCAGGTAGTTCAGCAGTAGGAGCACAGACTCCACCTTTACATTTTTTCGCATGATGTCGCAAACTGTCAATTCGAGTAAACCATTTAAGGCACTCATCACATCGAAACTTCATGCGAGAAGGATTCTTCGCGCATTTGCTCCGCTCATGTCTTCATGCATCATGGTAAAATGCGAACGACGTATCACAGTAGCTGCAAGGATACCGTGGTGATGAAGACGATCCTTTCAGACCCGATCCAGATACAGGCGTTGCAACAGTAGTACCATTTCCAGGCATTCTCTTATGCACATCGATGCATCGTTGTTGCGCCGAAACCTTTACTTTCTGCCGCACAGCAGGACCTTTGCATGCCTTCATGTGCGTTTTCATATTATCTTTTCTGGCAAACTGCTTATGACATTTCTCACAAACAAACATTTTACGATATAGGTTCTTGGCACATTCGCTCCTCTCGTGTCGCCGAGCATTGCTGTTGTTTGAGAAAATCTTGTCACAGTAACAGCACCGATGTTCGCTAGTTGTCAAATCAGCATCCATTGAAGTCTCCATCGAGGTCGTATCGTCGATCGTCGTGGTTTCCTGCACATCCAGCTCAGTAGTCATTAAGCTATCTTCTGCTGGTGGTATCACATCTGTTGAAATCTCCTCCAATGTTGACATCGTCGTCGTTGCCAACGGGATCTGCTCCACCATTGTCGTCGCTGTCGTCAAGGTTCCCGTAGACGATGATACAACGTCCATCGAGTTCGGCGTTAAAGTCGGTAAATATCCATCGAGTTCTCAAGAACAGGTAATTACGCGACTTATTCACCAGATGAAATAATCTAGGTGATCCTTACACCGTCGACGACAGTAACAAACTGAGCGACCTGCTGTCTAGGACTCGCTTATATACATGCACCGGATGGAATAATACGCAAGTCAAATCAAGAACCACTTACTATAATACCAGAGTCAAAACAACATTAAAAATAGAAGGACCATCAACGAAAAGGCAGCACATTTGGAAGCACCGACAACGAAAAGGCAGCACCGACAACGAAAAGGCAGCACATTTGGAAGCACCGACAACGAAAAGGCAGCACCGACAACGAAAAGGCAGCACCGACAACGAAAAGGCAGCACATTTGGAAGCACCGACAACGAAAAGGCAGCACCGACAACGAAAAGGCAGCACATTTGGAAGCACCGACAACGAAAAGGCAGCACCGACAACGAAAAGGCAGCACCGACAACGAAAAGGCAGCACATTTGGAAGCACCGACAACGAAAAGGCAGCACCGACAACGAAAAGGCAGCACATTTGGAAGCACCGACAACGAAAAGGCAGCAGCGACAACGAAAAGGCAGCACATTTGGAAGCACCGACAACGAAAAGGCAGCACCGACAACGAAAAGGCAGCACATTTGGAAGCACCGACAAAGAAAAGGCAGCACCGCCAACGAAAAGGAAGCACATTTGGAAGCACCGACAAAGAAAAGGCAGCACCGCCAACGAAAAGGAAGCACATTTGGAAGCACCGACAACGAAAAGGCAGCACCGCCAAAAGAAAATACAGCACATTTGGAAGCACCGACAACGAAAAGGAAGCACCATCAACGAAAAGGCCGCACCGCCAACGAAAAGGAAGCACATTTGGAAGCACCGGCAAAGAAAAGGCAGCACCGCCCACGAAAAGGAAGCACATTTGGAAGCACCGACAAAGAAAAGGCAGCACCGCCAACGAAAAGGAAGCACATTTGGAAGCACCGACAACGAAAAGGCAGCACCATCGACGAAAAGGAAGCACATTAATTTGTCATTGACTGCAATATTCATTGGTTCCAATATTCATTGGCTCCAATATTCATTGGCTCCAATATTCAATGGCTCCAATATTTATTGACTCCAATATTCATTGGCTCCATCAGTCATTGACACCTACAGTCTTTTGGTTCCAAAAGTCTTTTGGCCCCAAATATATTAGGCTAGAATTCTTCGAGTCCAAGAGACTATGAGACCACATGGCTACGAGTCTAAAATGATCTAGCTGGTTACGAGTTATACATGGCTTGCGAGGCTACAGAGCTACGAAGTTTCTAGTACACAGGTTTACATGACTGCGAGGATACAGGACTACAAGTCTGCAAGACTACTTGACTACGAAGGTACTCGTCTACATGACTCCAGTTACCGCATCTGTCTTCGACAGAATTTTCTCTTTTGCTCCAACTGCTCCATCAGCATTATGTTATAAGATTACAAGGCCTCTTGCTTACGTAGCTTCAAGTCTACGAGCCTCCAATGCATCATGACTACGAGACTACGAGCCATGAGGTTACGAGTCTATGCGATTGCGAGTCTTCTAGGTTACGTGATCGCGAGGCTATAGGACTACGAAGCTTCCAGAACGCATGGTTACGAGACTGCGAGGCTACAATTCTACGAGGTCCCAAGACATCCTGGCTACGCGACTACGAGCCATGAGGTTACGAGACTACGTGACTACGAATCTTCAAGTTTACGAGACTGCGAGGCTACAGAGCTACGAAGCCTCTAGAAAACGAGTTTACGTGACTGCGTGGATACAGGAATACAAGTTTGCATGAGTTCTTGACTACGAAGCTACTCGTCTACAAGGCTCCAATTGACACATCTGTCTTCGATGGAATTTTCTCTTTTGCTACATCTACGCCATCAGCATTATGTTATAAGATTACAAAGCTACTTGCTTACGTAGCTTCAAGTCTACGAGGCTCCAATACATCATGACTAAGAGACTACGAGCCATGAGGTTACGAGACTATGCGATTGCAAGTCTTCAAGGTTACGTCATCGCGAGGCTATAGGACTACGAAGCTTCCAGAACGCATGGTTACGAGAATGCATGACTAATTGGCCGCATGGCTACGAAACTTTATGTCTCTAACTGACTACAATAGCACTATTCAGTGGTGAGAGTTAATTTATTTCATGCAAAGGTACTTGCTGCAAGCAGTTCCGCTTTTCAACATCAGATGACGTCACGTTTTGCTTGCAGGTAAAATAATATTTATTTATTTTATGCGGGATGCGGGTTGTTCACTATCGATCGCATAAGAAGAATGGCATCGATAGTCTTCAAGGAGAAGGAAGTTCGTCCTTCCTGCTAGTGCTTCTCAGATTTCTCACGGTCCGCCATATTGGATTGCGACGTCACGGCTGCCATCTTAGATGGGTGTGACTTTGACCTTTGACCGAAACCGCAGGAATGATCGCAAGCACTCGGATTAATCATCAAAATATTGATAAGAATAATCAGGAGCACACGGAGAAAACCATCATAATATTGGCAAGAATAATCAGGAGCACACAGAGAAAAACGACACACGTTTTCTTTGATATCATAAAATTACAGAAAAAAATATTTAAAAATAAAAATAAATTAATAAAAAATTTAAAATAAAAACAAAAAATACATAAACAGATTCTGCTAGCTTGTAAACTTATCATTGTTGAGCAAAGACAGAGTTCTAGTACAAGCCAGAATTTTATGTATTTTTTGTTTTTATTTTAAATTTTTTATTAATTTATTTTTATTTTTAAATATTTTTTTCTGTAATTTTATGATATCAAAGAAAACGTGTGTCGTTTTTCTCTGTGTGCTCCTGATTATTCTTGCCAATATTATGATGGTTTTCTCCGTGTGCTCCTGATTATTCTTATCAATATTTTGATGATTAATCCGAGTGCTTGCGATCATTCCTGCGGTTTCGGTCAAAGGTCAAAGTCACACCCATCTAAGATGGCAGCCGTGACGTCGCAATCCAATATGGCGGACCGTGAGAAATCTGAGAAGCACTAGCAGGAAGGACGAACTTCCTTCTCCTTGAAGACTATCGATGCCATTCTTCTTATGCGATCGATAGTGAACAACCCGCATCCCGCATAAAATAAATAAATATTATTTTACCTGCAAGCAAAACGTGACGTCATCTGATGTTGAAAAGCGGAACTGCTTGCAGCAAGTACCTTTGCATGAAATAAATTAACTCTCACCACTGAATAGTGCTATTGTAGTCAGTTAGAGACATAAAGTTTCGTAGCCATGCGGCCAATTAGTCATGCATTCTCGTAACCATGCGTTCTGGAAGCTTCGTAGTCCTATAGCCTCGCGATGACGTAACCTTGAAGACTTGCAATCGCATAGTCTCGTAACCTCATGGCTCGTAGTCTCTTAGTCATGATGTATTGGAGCCTCGTAGACTTGAAGCTACGTAAGCAAGTAGCTTTGTAATCTTATAACATAATGCTGATGGCGTAGATGTAGCAAAAGAGAAAATTCCATCGAAGACAGATGTGTCAATTGGAGCCTTGTAGACGAGTAGCTTCGTAGTCAAGAACTCATGCAAACTTGTATTCCTGTATCCACGCAGTCACGTAAACTCGTTTTCTAGAGGCTTCGTAGCTCTGTAGCCTCGCAGTCTCGTAAACTTGAAGATTCGTAGTCACGTAGTCTCGTAACCTCATGGCTCGTAGTCGCGTAGCCAGGATGTCTTGGGACCTCGTAGAATTGTAGCCTCGCAGTCTCGTAACCATGCGTTCTGGAAGCTTCGTAGTCCTATAGCCTCGCGATCACGTAACCTAGAAGACTCGCAATCGCATAGACTCGTAACCTCATGGCTCGTAGTCTCGTAGTCATGATGCATTGGAGGCTCGTAGACTTGAAGCTACGTAAGCAAGAGGCCTTGTAATCTTATAACATAATGCTGATGGAGCAGTTGGAGCAAAAGAGAAAATTCTGTCGAAGACAGATGCGGTAACTGGAGTCATGTAGACGAGTACCTTCGTAGTCAAGTAGTCTTGCAGACTTGTAGTCCTGTATCCTCGCAGTCATGTAAACCTGTGTACTAGAAACTTCGTAGCTCTGTAGCCTCGCAAGCCATGTATAACTCGTAACCAGCTAGATCATTTTAGACTCGTAGCCATGTGGTCTCATAGTCTCTTGGACTCGAAGAATTCTAGCCTAATATATTTGGGGCCAAAAGACTTTTGGAACCAAAAGACTGTAGGTGTCAATGACTGATGGAGCCAATGAATATTGGAGTCAATAAATATTGGAGCCATTGAATATTGGAGCCAATGAATATTGGAGCCAATGAATATTGGAACCAATGAATATTGCAGTCAATGACAAATTAATGTGCTTCCTTTTCGTCGATGGTGCTGCCTTTTCGTTGTCGGTGCTTCCAAATGTGCTTCCTTTTCGTTGGCGGTGCTGCCTTTTCTTTGTCGGTGCTTCCAAATGTGCTTCCTTTTCGTGGGCGGTGCTGCCTTTTCTTTGCCGGTGCTTCCAAATGTGCTTCCTTTTCGTTGGCGGTGCGGCCTTTTCGTTGATGGTGCTTCCTTTTCGTTGTCGGTGCTTCCAAATGTGCTGTATTTTCTTTTGGCGGTGCTGCCTTTTCGTTGTCGGTGCTTCCAAATGTGCTTCCTTTTCGTTGGCGGTGCTGCCTTTTCTTTGTCGGTGCTTCCAAATGTGCTTCCTTTTCGTTGGCGGTGCTGCCTTTTCTTTGTCGGTGCTTCCAAATGTGCTGCCTTTTCGTTGTCGGTGCTGCCTTTTCGTTGTCGGTGCTTCCAAATGTGCTGCCTTTTCGTTGTCGCTGCTGCCTTTTCGTTGTCGGTGCTTCCAAATGTGCTGCCTTTTCGTTGTCGGTGCTGCCTTTTCGTTGTCGGTGCTGCCTTTTCGTTGTCGGTGCTTCCAAATGTGCTGCCTTTTCGTTGTCGGTGCTGCCTTTTCGTTGTCGGTGCTGCCTTTTCGTTGTCGGTGCTTCCAAATGTGCTGCCTTTTCGTTGTCGGTGCTGCCTTTTCGTTGTCGGTGCTTCCAAATGTGCTGCCTTTTCGTTGTCGGTGCTGCCTTTTCGTTGTCGGTGCTGCCTTTTCGTTGTCGGTGCTTCCAAATGTGCTGCCTTTTCGTTGTCGGTGCTGCCTTTTCGTTGTCGGTGCTTCCAAATGTGCTGCCTTTTCGTTGATGGTCCTTCTATTTTTAATGTTGTTTTGACTCTGGTATTATAGTAAGTGGTTCTTGATTTGACTTGCGTATTATTCCATCCGGTGCATGTATATAAGCGAGTCCTAGACAGCAGGTCGCTCAGTTTGTTACTGTCGTCGACGGTGTAAGGATCACCTAGATTATTTCATCTGGTGAATAAGTCGCGTAATTACCTGTTCTTGAGAACTCGATGGCATATTTACCGACTTTAACGCCGAACTCGATGGACGTTGTATCATCGTCTACGGGAACCTTGACGACAGCGACGACAATGGTGGAGCAGATCCCGTTGGCAACGACGACGATGTCAACATTGGAGGAGATTTCAACAGATGTGATACCACCAGCAGAAGATAGCTTAATGACTACTGAGCTGGATGTGCAGGAAACCACGACGATCGACGATACGACCTCGATGGAGACTTCAATGGATGCTGATTTGACAACTAGCGAACATCGGTGCTGTTACTGTGACAAGATTTTCTCAAACAACAGCAATGCTCGGCGACACGAGAGGAGCGAATGTGCCAAGAACCTATATCGTAAAATGTTTGTTTGTGAGAAATGTCATAAGCAGTTTGCCAGAAAAGATAATATGAAAACGCACATGAAGGCATGCAAAGGTCCTGCTGTGCGGCAGAAAGTAAAGGTTTCGGCGCAACAACGATGCATCGATGTGCATAAGAGAATGCCTGGAAATGGTACTACTGTTGCAACGCCTGTATCTGGATCGGGTCTGAAAGGATCGTCTTCATCACCACGGTATCCTTGCAGCTACTGTGATACGTCGTTCGCATTTTACCATGATGCATGAAGACATGAGCGGAGCAAATGCGCGAAGAATCCTTCTCGCATGAAGTTTCGATGTGATGAGTGCCTTAAATGGTTTACTCGAATTGACAGTTTGCGACATCATGAGAATAAATGTAAAGGTGGAGTCTGTGCTCCTACTGCTGAACTACCTGCCGACATTTCGACTCCTCGCTTTAGATTGGAGACACGAAAGCGTACAACCAAAAAAACCGATGCCCAGCAACCGATTGTTATGACGTCTGAACATGGAACTAAACCTAAGACTGTGTTCGTAGCATTACAAGTGAACGATAATGGCTTCTACTTGGCGCAGTCTGCATTTCGTGGAACGTTGAAAGACTACTATTATCTAAATACGTTCGGTGAGTCGAAGGACATTTGTAATTTTCTTGACGATATCAGACAGAAGATAATCAATCAGCTTACTGATGATGTAGCAACAAACGGACCTTTGAAATATAACTTGTGGTTGGACTGTATATATGGAAAGCCATATCCGTTCGATGACGAAGTGAAGAAGTGTGCATTCAAGACATCTGCTGCAGTAATTTACAGTTCTAACGATGTGAAGCAAACTGTTAAAAACGGTATTCAGAAACTCTGTCACGAAGAGGTGGACTATGTCTGTAAAGGTTCTGGCTGGACTCTGTCTAGTATAAACCGATTGGAGCTAAGAATTAGTCATTTCACACCGCTGCGGAACTAAATGATTATAAGATTGTTGGCTTTCGTAAGTGATCCTGTAGTAGAATAGAAATTATGTAATAAATATTATGTTTGTAAAAGAACTTGCGGTGTTTAATTCCTCGAACCTGTTACTATTATGTTAAATTGATGATATATTTAATTTTTTTTGCATCATCCTAGATCGTACCAAGGATCTTAGTCGATCTAATTAATCAGTATATTGATCGGAAATTTATTTAATGATTTCTGAACTTTTTCCCGGATCTCTAGCATTAAAATTACACATTTCCAATATGGTGGTCTTGATGTCTGATAGGATGGTGGTAGTAGAGGATTTAAAGTCTCTTTAAGAATGTTGAACATGGTTTAATTAAATTATTTTTTTACATAAGATTAAACATTATTGCAACGATCGGGTATCGAACCGAGGACGGGAATCGATCGAATCAATATGTAAATTAATGAGTGATTTATTTAATGAATTTTGGAACTTTTCCCGAATTTCTAGCTAAATAATTACGGATTTTCAAGATGGCGGCCAAATGACAAGATGGCGGATGTCACAGTAATAAATGATTACTGCACTCTTGCGGATACGAATTAAACTAACATGTCATCGGCGCACTCTAGCCGACGATACAATGATGATGGCTTCCAGCATCGAAGACAAGATGGCGGCCATGACGTCATACTAGATGATGATAAAAAGTGGTGGGAGTCAGTATGCCTGCAGCCACCTCGGGGGAAGGATCGGTCGCCATTTTTATTTTTTTTGCACTCGTCGGGTTCGAACCGAGGACTCCGAGCTCCGTGTCGTAAATGTTTGTTTTTTAAATATTTTATTAAAAATTTTATTATTTAATTTGTTTTATGAATTTTAATTTTTTTTTCATTAAAATCGGATAATAAATTTAAAGATGGCGGCCGTAACGGAAATTGCAACGATGACGTCATAATTCAAGATGGCGGCCATGGTATCCTTATTCCTAGAAATGGCTTAACTGAGGCTTGAGTTAAGGATGCTTAAGCCAGTTTTAGGAATTTTCAGCCGCTGGGATTTTTAAGGACTAAAAACGGGAATTTTTCCCTCGAAACGGGAAATTTTTCCCTCGAAATGAGAAATTTTTAATTTGTGGAATTTTTTGAGATTTTTTGGCGGAACTTTTTTCCACAGAAATGGAAATTTTGGCGATTTTTGAGGAATTTTGGGCAAATTTTGCCCAATTTTGGCGGATTTTGGCAATTTTTGAGGATCAAATTCAAGGTCAAGGTCACAACCATCGAAGATGGCCGCCGTGACGTCACAATCCAAGATGGCGGTCGACAATCTTCAATCCACCGCCTGAGGCCTGTCCTCGGCGCCCCATTTACATACTACTTAAAGCAGAACTTCTTGCAACAAGTTATTTGTATGGGATAAATTATTCTACACCTGAATGGAGTCAAATACATACCCTCGTAGTCTCACAGCTTCGTAGCCTCGTAGTCTCACAGCTTCGTAGCCTCGTAGTCTCACAGTCTTGTAGCCTCGTAGTCTCGTAGCTAGTTGGAACTTCGTAGACTCATAGTCTCGTAGCTAGTTGGAGCTTCGTAGACTCGTAGTCTCATCGTCCTGTTGTCTAGTAGCCTAGCAGAATTGTAGCCAGTTGAAGACTTGTCGATTTGTAGCCATGTAGCCTCGTGATCTCGTATAATTGTAGACTGGTAGTACTGTAGCCTCGTAGTCTCATAGCTTTGAAGCCTTGTAGCCACATAGACAGGTAGCTTTGTAGCCAAGTAGCAATTGTTACCATGTAGCCACATAGACTTTTAGTCTTGTAGTCTCATAGACTCGTAGCTTCATAGTCTCAAAGTTTCGTAACTAAATGGCGGCTGTAGACATGTAGTCTCGTAGTCCTGTTGCCTCGTAGTCTTGTAGTCCTGTAGCCTCTCATTCTCGTAGCTTCATAGCCTAAAAGCCTCATAGACGTATAGCTTTTTAGCCAAGTCACATTGTAAACATATCTCGATGGAGTATTTTGGCCTGAAAGATCAGGAGTCAAGGACAATTTGTAACAAAGAATTTTGGAAACAATGTCTGTTGGAGACAAAGACTGTTGGAGTCTAGGACTTTTGGAGCCAAAGATATTTAAAGCTAATGATGTTTTGAGCCAAATTTGTTGGAGCCAAAACCTTTTGGAGCCAAATACATTTGGAGCCAATGACTTTTGTAGCCAAAGACTTTAAAGCCAATTACTTTTGGAACCAAATATCGTAGGAGCCAAAGAGGTTTTTATCCAAAAAAGTTTGGAGTAAATTACCTTAGTAAGAGCCAAATATTTTTGAAGCCAATTCATTTAACAGCCAAATACCTATGGAGCCAATTACTTTTGCAGCCAAATAATTTTGGAGCAAAAGACTTTTGGAGCAAAAGACTTTTGGAGCCAATGAAACTTGGAGCCAAAGACTTTTGTAGACAACGACGTTTAGAGCAAATGACTTCTGGAGTGAAAGACTTTTGTAGCCAAAAAATAGAGAGCCAATAACATATAAACCGATGAGTTTTGGAGAAAAAAGTTTCTTGGCGCGAAAGAATTTTTGGGACCTGTGACATTTAGAGCCAAAGACTAATAGCCAAAAATTGATGGAGACAAATTCTGTTGAGGTCAAAGACTGTTGGAGCGAACGTCTTTAGAAAAAATTACTTTTCCAAAGACTATCGAGGCCAAAGACTATTGGAGCCAAAGACTTTGTAGCCAATAAATTTTGGTGCCAAAACTGTTGGAATCAAAGAATATTTGAATCAAAGACATTTGGAGCTAAAGACTGTTCGATCCAAGGTTTTTTTGAACCAATGACTTTCGGAGCCAAAATCAGTTGGAGTCAAATACTTATGCAGTTAAAGAATTATGGTAACAAAGACGTTTGGCGACAATGACGTTTGGAAACAAAGATAGTTGGAGCTAATGACTTTTGAAGCCAAAGCCAGTTGGAGGCACTGTATCCTACCGCATCTTGCGACCGATAGTATCCTAATGTTGGGATCGTATCCTACTTAGTTGAATGTACCTGTGTATGTATTTACTTCTCGTTAATTGTGCTTCCTTTTTTAATACTTATAATTGTGTTTCCTTGATTTAAAGTTGTTTTGGCACGTGTATTAATAAAATGGTTCTTGTTTTGACTCGCATGTGATTCCAGCGACCGCTGGAATATAAGCTAGTCCCAGACAAAATGACCCTCAGTCCAATTCTGACAGCAGTGCAGTGCAGATTGGCTAGTTTCGCTCATCACACCTATTAGACTTGTATCTGGGTATTCTTGATAACTCGATGGCATCTTTACCATATTTAACGTCGAACTCGATGGAAGATGTACCATCGTCTTCTGGGACCATGATGGCAGCAGTGACGACGGCGTCGACGCAGATCCTGTTAACATCATCGTCGACAACCACGACGAACTCGATGGAATGTGTACCATCAAAAGCGGATATCTCATCAGCAGTGATGATGGCGACGCAGATGCGTTGGAATTGTCGATGACAATTATTCTTAACTCGACGGAATGTGTGCTATCGTTACCGACAACACTAGACGAGACTTCAACAGACCTGGCTCTACCAGCAGAAGAGGCTTTAATGGATGTAGTCCAATAGCATAAATAATGTTCACTGAAGGTGTGTCGGCGTCTTCCCAGCATCGGTGTCGTTACTGTGACAATATATTCTCGAATAACAGTAATGCTCGTCGATACGAGAAGAGAGAATGCATTATCATTTTCCTCACACACTGTTTAGTTGCAAAAAAAGTCGCAAACAATTTACAAGAAATTATCATTTGAAAAGACACTTAAAGACATGCAAAGGCCCTGCTGTTTGGAAGAAAGTAAAGGTTTTGCTGCGACAGTGGTGTATGCATTAGCTTAAGTATTTACATAAGCATTCGGTTCGAACTTGAAATGTCCGTTTTCATGGACTAAACATCCATGCAGCTATTGCGATATGTCTTTTCTTTTGTCTATTATGCTCGAAGACACGCGAGGAGTAAATGCATGAAGAATAATACTTGTATGATGTTTATCTGTGATGAGATTCATGCGGGGTTTAGTCGTATTTTACATCTTCAGACAACATGCGAAAAACATTGAAGGTGAAGTCCGCGTTGCTACTGTGAAACTACCTGCAGATATTTCGACTCCTCGATTTACGTTGGAGACTCGTATGCGTACAAGCATACAATCAGATAGACAGAAACCAATTCCGATGATGTCTTGACATGAAACTTAACCTAAGATTGTACTCGGTGTGTTACAGGAAATGATAATGGATTCCACTTGTCCAAATAGGCATTTAGAAAAATATTAAAAGACTTCTTTTGTATAAATACACTTAGTAATTCGAAGGAAATTTGTACTTTCTTGATGATATTAAGCAGAACATTCTCAATCAGCTTATTAATGAAGTAGCAATGTATGTACCTTTTAAATATAACATTTGGCTGAACTGTATATATGAAAAAACAGTATCCGGTCGAGGACCAAGAGAAGAATTGCGCTTCAAGACTAGGAATACTGCTCTTTACCTAACACACTATGTAGAGGAGTTTGTAAAACACAGTCTTGAGAAGTTCTGTCAGGAATTGAAAGACTATGTCAGTAAATGATTTGGCTTGTATCTGTCTTCAGTATACCTATTGGAGCTTATAATTAGACAGTTTATGCCAAAGAAGAAAGAAATTTTTATTAGATTGCTAACTTTCGAAATTATTTCTGTAAGATAGTATAATTTACATAATAATTTTTTTATCTAAAATATTGTTTTTTTTCTGAGCCTGTCTCTTTCTAATGGTAATTTTAATATTAATGTTAATTTTTTCATCTGTCAAGAAATTAACCAATCACTGTGTGCGATCGAATCACTTAATACATTAATTTTATATTTTTTTGAAAATTTTTGGCATTTTTTCCGAATTTCTAGCTTAAACATTACAGATTTTTAAGATGGTGGATTCCAAGATGGCGGGTGCCCTGGCAATAACTGATTCCTGCACTCTAGCGGCTAAAAATTAAACTAAAATGGGGACAGCGTCCTCTAGCAGAAGAAAACATTATGTCGGATCTGATATAGCGGCCTCCAGCAGACGAACAAAAATGGCCACCATGACGACATACTTGCTGGCGATATATTTACCTTGAAATTAGTGGTGGGAGGTTAGTCTGCCGGTGGAATCCGTGTCGGAAATGATCTGTTTCTATTTTTAATCAAGGGACATCAATAGGGTTCTAACCTAGTACAATTTAATAAACTTTATTATATTATTTAATTAAGTAATTTTAATTATAATTTTTAATATATTTCCCATTCAATTGGTCATAATAACGGATTTTTAAGATAGTGGACGAATTTCAACTTGGCAAAATGAAATTTTATTTAATTTTTTAATATATTTTTTTTAAATTTAAAATTTTCATGATTTTCTAGCTTCAAAATTTCAGATATTCGAGATGGCGGCCATAGCGGAAATTGCAACGATAGCGGCTGAGGTCAAGATCAAAGTTCCCCACCAGAGGCTTAGTGGAGGCTTGTAAATATGTATTTTAAGCCTAAATGTGGACATTTCAAGCCTCTGGCATTTTGTGGGAATAAAATGGGAAAATTTTCCCTCAAAATGGGAACTTTTCCCCTCAAAATATATACATTTCTAGTATTTTTAAGAAATTTTGAGTTATTGTTGAGAAAGTTGGAGGAAATTTGACACCCAAAAGGCCGTCGTGACGTCCCAATTCAAGATGGCGGCCGACAATCCTCAATCCTCACCTAGAATCCAGTGCCCGGACCTACATCTATATACTAATTACATCATACACTTGTTAGCGTATTGGTTTAATTATTTTCTTCTAACATGTGATTGAGGATGGTTATACAAACTCTAATATGTCTTACTTTAACTCTCTCTTTGCATAACCCGATAAAACATATAGATACTTTTTATATAATATTAAGTTTTTATTACTTTATACAATAATATTTAAATAGTTGTTTTTCTCTTCTTTACTTTTAAATATTTATTATCTTGTAGGTATTGAATAAATAAATTATTATCTAAAACATATAAATTATTTGCATACCATGTGTCATAAAAATAATCATTTACATAATAGATTCACAACAAAATCATACTACTCAAGAATTAGAGCAAGGTAGCTGTTATCAAAAACCTGCTGTAGTTATTACTACTTGTATATGAGTATTTGAGTGTACCTTTGTGGCGATGTGCGTTGAATTGTGCATCGATGTAGGTGAATATACCTTGATTTTTGTGTCAATGATCGTCTTTGTTCGTCAAATTTTGCTACGACAATGGAGAATGTGTGTAGGATTATGTGACGATGTAGTCTAAGTTAATGTGGGTCGAGTTGTGTGTCGATGATGGTGATAGTACATTGAATTGTGGTCAATGATAGTGAATGTGTTTTAAAATGTACGTCAACATGTGTGTATGCTTTTCGAATTGGGCATTGATAATGATTAATATCCTTCGAATTGTGCATAGATGATGAAGACTTAGAGTCGAATGTGCGTTCATTATGGTCAATGCACATCTAAATATTAACTTTATTAAAATGAAATATCTTCTAGTAGTGTGACAATGTTGTGAATGTTCTTTGAATAATGAGTCGATTTTGGTGAATATGTAACAAATATATGCAGAGTAAGCAAATGTATAAAAATATGCTAAAGGTTGCTGCAGAATTTAACAGCATGGACAAGTGTGGGAACGAATGGAAAGAATGCGTAAGTATGCAAAATTAAGCATTAGTATCCAAAAGTATGTGAAAGTACGAAATGTATTAGAATGAAAGCTATAGTACGCACAAGTACAGAAAGTGTGTGAAAGGGGCAAAAGTGTGCCAAAACGTGCAAAAGAGCACACAAGTGTGCGAAAATTTGTGAAAGTATGAATGTGTATGCAAAAGTCTGAGAGAGTAGGCGAAAGTATGTAAAAGCATGCCATAACATTTAAAAGTATGCTAAAGTATATTCTTAAAGTGAGCAGAAGTGCTAAATGTGCATATAAGTGTGCGAAAGTATAGTAAAGTATGAAAAATTATAGGTAACTATAAACGCATGGAAACTTATAAAATCCATTGAAAAGTAAAGGAACTCATGCAAAAGTATACCAAGTATTTAAATGTTTTAAAGTTATTAATAATATTAATATTTATTTGAAAGTATTAAAATATATTTAAAAGTCAACCCAAGGCAAGCTAGTTAAATATTTATAAGAAACTGTAATGTTGTCACTTTGTAACCAATTAAATTTCAGTTTATATATTTACAATATTTGAAATGGACTGCCAACTGCCAAAGAGTCGCGACGGGGTATATGACACCACACGTTTCTCATACACAGGAACAGGAACACAGGTATCAAACTTTTCATCTTCTTCGGCGACGACTGCTCGGTGAGACCTGGACGATGACGACTGCGGCCACGACGCCAGCTTGGCTTTAAATAGGTGTTTGTGGAGACAGGATCATTGACTGAACTAGGACGAGACACATGTCGTTTGAACGACTATGTAGATGTATCGCAGGCCGTAACAGGTTGCAAAACGTCCAAGTTTGGTGTTACACGTGCAGACAAAGTGACTACTTCTTCGATGCTGGCTGAAAGGATTGTGTGCGGTCTCATGTGATGGATGGCACAGTTTCTAGCTTAATTACAATCTAGCAGCTGCTGAGTCGGTTAGTAGGAAAGTGCGAAAACCACCAGTGCTGAGCGCCTCCATCACAGGTTTCCGTATTATGTGCGCAGATACCCGGCATCCCAGTAGCTGTACACACCACTAATGATGTTAGGTCTTATGCTCACGTTCACGTTGGCAGGATGAAATGGAAACATCTTCTTGCAGCTCGGATGACAACTGAAGGCACAAACTTTTGCATGCCTTTTATATATGCAGGCTCCACTCACACTGCGTGTGGCACATACTCGTTTAAACTTGTCGTGTGGCTGCTCGCCATACATTGCACTAAGCTAGCACATGACAGGACAACTATATTTGGTCTGCAGGTCTACAATTTCGGTGGCTCCTTCATAAAACTTGCTCAGTCATTTATTCTTCTCAGGTCCGGCGACATAATGATGCCACGCGGATTCTGCAGTAGCTAATAATCTAGTGTTTTTTTAATTTGGTCAGTCTGCCGGTGGCTTCTGTAGAGGAAGGGTCCGTGGCCCCTTTTTTATTTAGCTATCGCTGGGGTTCAAACCGAGGACTTCATGACCTAAGTACGTTTTTTATTAAAATTTAATAATTAAATCTTTATAAATTTTATTTTTTTTTTCGCAATTTTCTAGCATATTAATGGCTTTTCGATATGGAAAGCCGTCACGAAAAGTGAAACTTATCTAGAATCCAAGATGGTGGGAAGTTTTTATATAAAAATTTTATTAATATAATTTTTATTATTTTTAAATTTCCCCCCGAATTTCTAGTTCAAAAATTACGGATTTTCAATATGGCGGCCCTAACGAAATGTGAAACGTTAGAGAGTGGAGTATCCGATTCCAAGAGAAAACAAAATGGCGGAAAACAAAATTGTGAAAAACAATATGGCGGACATTTCTATAATTCAAAATGGTGGAAATTTCTAGATTCCAAAATGGCGGATCCAAAAATGCTACCAGTGTCAAGAACAAAGGTCAAGGTCAAAATCATTCAAGATGGCTACCGTTACTTCACAATCCAAGATTGCGGTCGGCATCAGCACCATTCTCCGACTCCTGTCCTAGTATGCCCTATTGTATACTATTTTCATTTCCGAATAAAATAAATGAAGGAGTAAACGAAAATAAAATACATTCCAAGAAATAAAGCTATAGAATATAAGGTTGCAGCATATAGACATTTTCTAAAATATAAGATTGTGGCAAAATAAATATTATATTGTTTTAGTTATCGGGGTGTTAATTTCACTCGGAGTATAATATTTCGTCCAAAGTGTCAAATTTCAAGATGATTGGAGGTCAAGATCACCTGAAGCTAAAATGGCTGGTAGTCATTGACATCATCCACAATCCACACTCTGAACCAAGACTCGGCAAAAATATACTTCTCCCCAAAAATGAATAAAACACGCGAGGCTGTCACGCACGCAGAATACTCTCGCTGCAGATGGCAAGGAAGACCGAGTTACACTCACAGGTGCCCTCATGCAGACTACGCACGGTGCGAAAGATAGGAAAGTGCGAGTTACACACAGGTGCTTGCAGGCAGTCTACTCACTATGCAGACGGCAGGAAAGTGCGAGCTGGCCGGCAGCGTTGCATGGTCCAGACCCAGCAGGATGACGGCCGTGTATACCAGGATGCACCCCACCACCACCATGTTGTTAAGCCGTGGGCTGGACAGCTTTATGTACCTGCCATAGTGCAAACACATACCCTATCCTCGACACGCTGACATTCTTCTTTAACACACTCTTCTTTTATGGCCTGACGCAGGGTGAGAAACATATCGCAAAATAATTAGGTGGGAGGTTTGATCTAAAGAAATGTAGATTACACATCAGCAGAAATGAAAAAAAAAATGTCAGACACACTTTGGTATCTTTTGAGCCAATTACCAGGCCAGTAAAGAGAAAAGAATAACCGAATCATGTGCAACACATTCAACACTCTTAGTGATATTTAATCGGTTCTGGTGCAAGTTTCGAAGTGAAAATTAAGGATGGAGTCAATGACCAGTCTCAATATTGGAATTATGAAATCACGATCACCATATTGTTTTACCTTGATATACAACATCTTTATTTAAATTTGACAATCATTTCGAGATTTAACACCCTCTAGTACCTTTTCTTTACTTAAAAGATTGTTACGGGTGGGTTTTCACCCTCTCCCTTGATTTTCATTAACACCTGTTGGAACACTAACAGCAATTCTCCGACAGAACGCCATCAATACGCCTGTGAGTTATGGGACCGACGAAGCTTTTACACTGCTACAAAAGAATATTCCAGTGAGTTTGATCGCCACATAGTGTAGAGAACATTCTGGGCCTAGAAGTTAGTTGGTTCGAGGGGTATATAAACCCCTGGCTACGAGCCTAGAAGGAAGAAGCAACTTGACCGGTGCCGAGGAATCACCTCACGCCACTGCCGCCCGCAATCATGCCATCGTCACACTGCCCAGGCCGTCACTAGTTACGCCAAAGAACTTCATCGTCGATAAGGGCCACATTTCAAGAATATCTAATAGAAAATAAATTATTAAAATTCGATCATTTTACTAAATTAAATTTTACTCCTATAGTAAATAAACCGATGTTCTGGGTGAAACACGTACTAACAGACTCGAAACTTCGTAGCCTTAAACGAACATATGTCATAAGCTTATTTCAGGATCATGTCAGAACTGTAGACATAACCTGATTAGCTAAACGATGGTTAAAATACTTATTACAAGTTTATAAAACAAGAGATTCCGATCAACCGGGCCTACCTACTATACAGACATAACTTTATGTGATTAACAATTACTAAAATACGTATTACAATTATATAGAGACAAGTTTCAGAATCAGGAAGCTTCTCTACAGTTTTATATTTACTCATACAACTAGACTATACCATTTTGTATTTTTATCTTTACGCCCAACAGTTCCTTAAGCTAGAAACTTTTATCGACAAGACCAGTAAGCCTTTTGTCTAATATAAGTTTTTTTTTTTCGAAACCTTTACATATTTACATAAAGCCGAGCATCCGAACCATGGCGTTTAAGAACTGAAAGGCAATATTACTTTTAAACAAAGAGGCTCTTAAACAATGAATTATTCATACTGACTTGGATACAAAATTAATAAAACATACCGGATATCGAACACAAATTAGGCTACACATTAATTACTCCAAAAAAAATCACACAGCACGTCACACATCCAACATAACTGACGCACATTTTAATACAATTTACCATCATCGATGCCCAATTTGTCACTAATTCACGAACATTAACACAATTTGAATCACATTTATCATCACGGCTCCACAATTTGACTTACATTTACCATCATCGTTGAACGATTACGTGCATATAAACACATTTACTATTTTTATCGCACAATTCTAAGCAAAATTAGCATAACTGACGCAGAATTTGATACACATTCTTCACCATCAACCCACAATCTAAAAACACTCAACAATTACAAGTGCAAAATTCGACGCAAGTTTACCATAATCGATGCATATTTGATACACGTTCATCATCATGATCGATGTATACTTCGACACAAATTCACCATAATCATGCAAAATTTGATGTTCGTCTACATTAAAACACATATACTTTACATCATCACAGGCAGTTCCGATATCTACCAGTCCTTAAGTTCCCTTCATATTCTCCCATTTGCTAGCCCAAACCTCGTGTGTTTCAACTTCCTTAAAGACATCTGATGTGGTTTCCAATACACCCTTTCTAACTAATTCAATCTCACCATCCTCTTCCAAAATCTAGGAGACGAGTCACAGTTGATTGTGTTGGTAAATGTTATTTTCCATTCAATTAGCTACTTGTCATCCAAATCAAAAAACATACACGAACGCTTAATGTTACTGGATATAATTTGAGGTCTAAAATTTTAAATATCAGTTCAATGCATTTATTTTAACAGTGAATTATATTGTTGAATGTGTTTCCAGTGGGAAAGACTAATGTTTCAATGGCCATACTTCCCTTTTCCTAGCCTCGTAGAAAGAACTAATGAGATAAAAACAGCTCTGATAGTTTTTCACAATAATACGAAACTATAAATATTGGAATGATTATCTGCATTATCTGAAAATCAGTCTGATATTAGTGGTTCACTAATAAACAAAGTTTTCTCCTGCCAGGATAATTCAAAATAAAATTTACCAATCCATTACCAAACATTGGGCAGTTATCAAGTAATTAATATGCTTTATTTTATGCAGTCTGCTTCGCGTGTGAAACATTGGCAGGAAGCGCATGGCAATTTAAAAAGGGTACGCAAATCCCTTCTGTTCGTCCCTTTAACAAAAATAGCATAATGCACACCTTTTACAATGGTGATTGATATCATTGTTAAACCATTCCATTAGTTCTAAATTAGTGCTTGCATGGCCAAACTTTGCTACAAACAAGAAGGCCCCTATAAACCTCAACATTTTCTTGGAACAGTTACTGTTCGAACAAATTGACAGGGCTAGTAAAATAGAGAAAACCCGTTTATCGCCCTGTCAGAATTAACTAAGTGATGTTATATTTTCTTGTTATTTACTCACTTTAGACCCATGTTGACTGGTATAAAATAGTTCCTCCTACAGTTGGTGCCGGCGTGTGGTGTCGGTGTCCGCCATATTAGATTGTGACGTCATGGCAACCATCTTTGATGACCTTGGCATTGACCTTTGAACTTTTAAAATTTTACAAAAATTGTCAAAAATAAAACCTAATTTGCCAAAATTCACCAAGGACAGTCTAACGTCACACCACTAATTCCATGGTAGATATATCGCCACATAATATGACGTTACGTCCACCATCTTGTTTTCATGCTGCATAAGGCCGCCATCTTGGATCCGCTATATTGCGTTCGTCTGTAGAAGGTGCTACCGCCATGCTAGTTTGATTTTCGCCCGTTAGAGTTTAGTGTTTACTTATTTCCAGAATTGCCGCCATCTTGTCGGCCGTCTTGCTCGTCATCTTGGAAATCTGTATTTATTAAGCTAGAAATTCTGGAGGGACTCCAAACTTCATCAAAATAATAACTTAGTAAAATAATGATTGACTCAATCGATATCCTTCCTCGGTTCGATCCCTGGACGATGAAAAAAAAAGTAACTTCAGGTAAAAAATATTTATTCAAGCAAATTAACGTAATATCCTAAAAACAGCTTATGTTCATAGTATACCAGCCTCCAGCAAGAATATAATAACAAATTGGCCATCTTGTAAGAAATTCGTAATAATAAACCCTCGAATGCTGAAAAAAATTCTAAAAATAATTAAAAAATCTTCTATTTGTGTTACTTCCAAAAATTTCTGTTCAAGCTGCATACTACAGCAGGGATCTACATTTTTACAATATGTCAAGGAAATTCAACTGCACCTCAAACTATGGAAACAGTCATTATTTATAATTGGCTTGATAACCAGTTTCCTAAGGTTTCTAATGTGATTGCTTCTGCAGTGTACAATAGGTTGTGTTCAACTGATTTGACAATACATGACACAATAGAGCTATATGCTGGTGATTGTGGTGGGCAAAACAAGAATAGTACCATGGTAAGCATGCTGGGCCACTGGCTTACAAATAATGCACCCTTCAACATAAAATACATAAAACTAATATTCCCTGTGGGTGGGCATTCAATTCTACCTCCGGGTAGGGTATTCCGGCGAATAAAACAAGTCCTAAAGAAAAGCGAATATATTTTTGGCGCTGAAGAGTGTGTTGAGTTCTTCTCCAAATTCGGTACAATTTTAAGTATAGGCACAAGAGTAAAAAAAAATTGGTTGTCTATAAAGTCGGTTTACGGACGATAGTTTGTGACAACGTCATAACAAAACATTGATGAAATTATTGATCCAAAAGAAAAGGAAATATTATATTCGGCCTGAGACTGAGCCGTAATAGGTTTTTGCAACCAAACCATTTAGGCATTAAAAATATTATATTCTTTGAGAAATAATTATTTTAAAAAATTTTTGTATCTTTTATATGATAAAATCTACCTCTGTATACTTTTATGAATAAAATTGAATCATTTTTATTGAATTATCACTATCTTGTATGGATACAAAGGAGTGAAATGAAATGTACAATTTAATTAATAAATTTACTTTTATTTGCATTCATTATTCAAATATATTTATTACTTTTGAAATGTTACGTGCGTCGTATTTATTTTTACAAGTACAAAAAAAAAATTCCCACCTGCCGGGAATCGAACCGACAACCTTATCATTAAAAGTTAGCGCCGCTGATCGCTCACCCACGAGGCCATATTCGATAATTAACAGTTTCAGATGTTATATATACTTTTATAAAAATTTTGTTCACGGTAGGGGAATAATATTATTTCGTTTTTATAACAAATATGCATCCCAAATACACCAAACTTATTTGTAATGTGTTACAATATTTTTTAAAACATTGTGCAAAAGATACCGGTTGTAATTTGCATTATTATGTGTAAATGTAAAACACCATTGTTGTTCAAAACGTATTTGAATATTAAACATTACTTTTAAATAACTGTACCGATTGTGCTGATAATCGGTAGACAATCGTTAAATTACATAATATTAATAATTCAAACGAAGAAAATATGATTGAAAAGTCAAATCGATGGTCGTTCCAATCGAGTAGAAGAGAGATGCCACGCATGCGTAGGTCCTACAATGAGCATGAAGAGAGATGCCACGCATGCGTAGGTCCTACAATGAGCATGAAGAGAGATGCCACGCATGCGTACAATGAGCAAATAGGACACATCCGTAGTTGGACATCCGTAGTGGGACACTTTTTCGTGCGTGCTGCCGGCGTTCATCGATTTATTAGACGTTGTCACGTCAAAAACATTTTGGACTGGAAATTAGCAGTGTCTGAAAACGTGAAGCCACCTGATACCTGGAATTTTAAGTTTCTTCCATGCAAATGAATTTGCTTAAAAAGAAATAAGTTAGGTAGTAGTGTCATTAAAGGTGAAGTAAATTACTATACTGATTTCTCTCAGTTCGAAGGACTTTGTAGGAAGGGTAAATGTTTTGCTAGTATTAATCCTGCAGTAATTTAAGAAGAAAATTGTGTAAAACTTAATCCTCAGAAGCTTCGTGATGCCAAAAATATTCTTGAAAAGCCCTTGGCGAGAGTTGGCGAGGAAATGAATGTTTGTAGTACTACAAAAGAGAAAGTGATAATACTGTCTTAACAGAGGAGACCATTAAGAATATAGGAGAGAATGAAGAAGAATAAAATGTGTTAATTGGAGATGATCTTTCTTTGTTGAGTGTGTAAATCTAAAATGTTTTTATTTAGAATGATATGGAAAAAACATAATATAAATGACATTGTGAGACCAAGAACAAGGAATAATGTTAAATGAATCTAATTTTATTTGTCAGCAGAAAGACAAACTATTATAGCTTAGTAAACAATACAAGCAGCTACAAATAATTGCATAAAATTAATGTCCAGCAAATACCAGTATTTCCAACAAATTTGTTAATGTTTTTTATGTTACAAAATATAACAGTAGTATACAAATATGCATCCGGCGCCTGGCTTCTGGCTGAGGTGCGAGATGCTCACCGCCACATTGGATTGAGACGTCATGGTGACCATCTTGGACTCAAAAAATCCTTAAAAATGACTCAAAATTCTTAGAAATTTTATTTTTTTTTTGAGAGAAATATTCCCGTTTTGAGGGAAATTTTCCCGTTTTATTTCTCAAAAATTCATAAATACGAAATTCGAATAACCCCAGAAAGAACCAAAATTCCTCAAAGAGGCTTAAATTCCCCGACGAAGAGCTGCCCCTAAGCCTCTGGCGGCCATATTGTATGACCTTGACCTTAACCTAAAATTCAAATTCATTGATTTTTGTCCAAAAAATTCCGAAATATTCAAAACATATAAAAATGGTTATTTTCAAATGTTTAGTTACTTAATCGATTTCGGTCTTTGGTTCGATTCTCGGTGAAAGTAAACAAGTAATTTATTAATCAAGATTATTACAAAATAAAATTATTACATTACATAAGTCATTTTGAATTATGACGTTATCGCTGGAATTTTCGTTACGTCTGCCATCTTGAAAATAAGTAATTTTTATACTAGAAATTCGGGAAAAAATTGAAATTATTAAAAAAATGTATTGAATAAAAATAAAAACACATGTATTCTTAAAAAAAACACTGTTGCACATTTAGTTACGGTCGCCATCTTAGATTCTAGAAACGTGGCACTTTTCGTTACGTGCGCCATGTTATGTGTGTATGATAACATCTCTGCACTTTAAATTACGGCCGCCATCTTGGATTATAGTTTGTTGCAATTTTTATTTCGGTCGACATCTTCATAATCCATAATTCTTATGCAAGGAAATATGGAAAAATTTCAAAACTTATAAAAAATAATGAAAATTAAAATAAAAACATTCTGCCAACTTGGATTATAACGTCACGGCCACCATCTTGAAAGTCCGTAATTATTATCAGAGTTTACTGGAAAAAAATTAAAATTTATAAGAAATTTTATTAATATTTTAATAATCATGTTATAATAAAATATTATTTTAAAAACACACTAATGTCATGGAGTCCTCGGTTCGAACGCGGCAAGTTTTTTCAATTAAAAATGGCGATGGATCCTTCCTTCATGGAAGCCACCGACAGACTGAACTCCCATCACTAATGAAAAGAAATATATATAGCCAGCTAGTGTGTCATGTCCGCCATCTTGTTTTTGACATCTGGAGACCACAAACTTGGTTTCATCTCTTAGAGTGCGCTACTATCATTTAAGTTTAATTTTTACCAGCTAGAGTCTAGTAAACTTATATTATTACTATGGCGCCCGCCATCTTAAAATTTGGATGCCATATTGGAAATTCGTAATTATTTAGCCATAAATTCGTGAAAAATTCCAGTATTCATCAAAAATATCACTCATTAATTAACTGATTGAATCTATGGTTTCATATTCTTTCTTCGATCCTTGATCAATGCAAAAAATAATTATTGCAGACAAAACATACTTATTTAATAAATCATGTTCAAAAGACTAAAAGCGTCTTTAGTTCATCATTTACTAGCATATATTAAGCTGATATGTCTGACATCTTGAAATTTTTTATTTATGGACCAAAATTCCAAAATTCATCACAAATTACTTATTAAAATAATGTTTGCCGCAATAGAATTCCGACCTTGTTTTGATTCATGGTCAGAGATAATGGTAACTAAAGATTAAAATAAATTTTTAAATTCTGTTTCCCATTTCCTTTCGTGGGGTTTATTAATCATTCACCCTACGAAAAACAACTCTGGACAAGATACTTGTCCGATGAATCAAATATGTTGAAACGTGCTGTCTAACACGGAAGTCTATTTTTTTCCCACGCATAAAACACATTCCAACCAGTTAATGTCCAATGCTATACGTATAGACCAAGTGTCTCCAAACCACGAGACCAGGGCATGAACAAAATAAGATATATTTTTGAACCACAGGACCTTCTTTGTCGATAGCTAATATAAAATATTTCAACCGGTAAAAACAAAGTTTTCGAACTGACCGACTTAAATTATCGATAAAATAAATTACAAGCAATTCGAAGAAAAAAAAATATTTTGCGCTTACCAAAGGACCATGAATTCCTTAAAATTATTTTATCAAGACCAAGAGGATTTATACCAGTAAATATTAAGAGCTACTACAGATTTGGCTTCGTACATTTAACAAAACGACAAACATTCTACAAAAGAAAAGAACACACAATACACACACTGGACACACAGTACACACAACCAGTACACACACAGTACATACAGAGTACCTACACAGCCCACACAGTACACACACGTGACACACAATGACCAAACGATACACACACTAGAAACTTATTATACACACAGTATACACTCGTACATACACAGGACATGGAAAGAACACACACAATACACACACACTACATGCTATGGCTATGTAATACGGACATTGAACATGGAGTGGCGAGAACTCAGGCTTAGTTAGAAATCAGATTTCGTGAAATAATAACAATCACTTTAAAAACAAAATATAATTTATTATAATTATTTAAACAACTTCAGGTAAAAAGTGATTATTGTATGTAGCCGGATTCCCTCACTTTGAGTATGAAGGCTACTTATTTGATGTGCAAACAGTTTCCTGCACAAAGCGAAGCATGTTTAAGTCTTAACATATTAACCAATACGTTAGGATCTGCCCATGATCCGTAATCAATCTCTTCTGCTGCTGTCATCTTCCTTACATGATTATTTTTAATATTTTTCATAACACTATCGTCTCAGTGATCTTTATAAGCTTTTCCAGAATAATTTTTTATTACGACGTTTCCATTGTTTAGGTCTCAGGGCTTCATCACAGTCTTCGATCTAGCCTGCTTTAGGTGCTTCAGCACAGTATTCGATTGCGTTACCAGCTTCAGAGTCACTGCCGCCATCATCGTGGAAGTAATCATCTTCACCTGGATTACTGTAAGAACTCGAAATCGTTGAGGTAGAAGTTTCTTCATCGTCTAGTATGGAGGATATACTATGGGTATTAATGTATTCTAACTTTTCACGGTTATGGTACATCAATAAGTTTCACTCTTCCTTAAACCGTAAGCATCCTTCAATTTAAGTTCATTGTGGCGATCGTTAGAGCTATGAAGTTAATCACGCTCAAGACAAGGAAAATTATTTACATCAAGTAGCACACTCTTCCTTAGTGTAGTGTCTTTATCGATGTCCTCTATCCCGTAAGTGGGTATGACTTTACATTTTCTGCCGTGTCTTTTTAAGCTGTCAATTCGTGTCAACATGGTACACAGATTAGAGCTTAACATTTTGCGTAGTGGATTTTTAACACAATCATTATTCTCCTGACAACTAACATTCCTTCTTAAGTCAAAATCCTTGCTGCATTAGCTATAGTGGTGTCCTTCCGATTCAGCTGCTGACAATTGTGACTAATGATAGATGGAAATTGAGATTTTTATTTAGGAACAGATATTTAATACGATTTTTAATAATCCATCAGAGAGATTTAATTTTAAATTTTGAATGATTAGTGGCCAAATAGTTTTGCTTATCAACAACAGATGTCACCACATGATGCGTATAGGTAAATATTATTGTTTTTTTATATGGGATGCGGAATTCTCACTCTCGATCACAAGAGAAGGAGGGCTTCGCTGAACCTTAAGGAGAAGGAAATTCGTATTACATGTTTGTGATTCTTAACTGTCTTAAGACAATTATTTAACTGAGTAATAATAATTAATGGGAAAAGATTAAAAATTTATTTTAAGGTTTAGTTACATTTATCACTGGCCGAGAATAAAAACAAGGAAGGAAATCTATTGCGACAATCATTAATATAGTAAGTGATTTTTTTGATGAATTCTGGAATTTTTCCTAATTATAAGTAAAATAATTACGAATTTACAAGATGGCATCCAAATTTCAAGATGGCAGTTGCCCCAGTAATAATAAATTATTACTACACTATAGCAAGTAAAAATTAACTAACATAATAGTAGCGCACTCTAGCAGACGAAACCAAGATGGTGTCCTCCAGAAGTCGAAAACAAAATGGCGGACATTACGACATACTAGCTGTTGATATAAACCTTGTCATTAGTGGCATGAGGTTAGTCTGCCGTTAACCTCCGTGGAGGTAGGATCTGTCGTCATTTTTAATCGAATGACTTTGCCGGGTTCGAACCGAGGACTGCATGACAAGTATGTTTTTAAAATAATATTTTATTAAAATTTATTAGTAAAATTTTTTTATAAATTTTAAATTTTCCCCATTAAAATCTGATAATAATTACGGATTTTCAAGATGGCGGCCGTAACTAAATGTGCAATTATGACATCATACAAATCCAAGAAGGCGGGCGTAACAAAAAGTGCAACATTTCTAGAATCGAAGATGTCAACTGTAACGAAATGTGCAACAGTGTTTTTTTAAGAATGTTTTATAAAAAATTATTTTAGAATGTTTTTTATCAATTTTGATTTTTTTTTCCGAATTTCTAGTACAAAAATTATTGATTTTTAAGATGGTTGTAGGTAAAGATAATTGCAGCGGTTACGTCAATATTCAAGGTGTCGGGTGTACTGTAAGGAATTTTTATAAAAAGTTAATTTTTACTAAGATTTTTAAAAAAAATTATTAATAAATTACTTATTAACTCTCACCGGGAATCAACCAAGGACCGAAATCAATTAAGTAACTAAACATTTTATGTAATCCATTTTTTATATGTTAAGAATTTTTTCGGAATTTTTTGGACAAAAATTAAAGAATTTTAATTTTATAGTCAAGGTCATGGTCATTAGAGATGGCCACCAGAGTTTAGGGGCGGCTTGTCGTCAGGAATTTTAAGCCTCTTAGGGAATTCTGTTTTTTTTTTTTTTTTCTTCTATGGCAATGTCTTCTGAGGTTTTTGGCATTTAGAATTTTTGAATTTTTGAGGAATAAAACGGGAAATTTGTCCTCAAAACGTGAATTTTTCCTTTGAAATAGGAAAATTTTTAGGAAATTTTGTTTCTTTGGAGTCATTTATGGGTCATTTTTGTGAAATTTTGAGTCCAAGATGGTTTTTTGGCATCTCACGCCTCACCAGTAGCCAGGCGCCGGATGCCCATTTGTATTCTATTTATAACATCATATATTTGTTACCATACCAAAACTACCACTATCCAAAAAATGACCTTGCCCAAAATAATAACAGGGATACTTTAAAATTACAACTAGGAACATTAGTTAAATTATTTTTTGTAATATATTTTTAACCCAGAGAAGCTGTTTTGCTTAAAAAGTAAAGGTAAAACCTTGGTAGTTTTGTCTGTACTTTGTTGTTGTTGTTTTTTTTTTTTTTTTTGCGATTTTCCACAAATAACTTGACATGGACAAGACAAATTTTGGAACTGCATTCTAAAATTGGCGATAGGTGCATTAATTAGTTGCCGTTGATTGTTTTTATAAAATACATTTTTTTTAATATTTGAAGTGTCAAGTCTGTTATTAAAATCACCGAAGTTTTAAACTAACATTACAAAAACCTATTGTTTTTCATAATTTTACCTCTCAGGTAATGCCATTTATTTTGGCGGTGCCTATACTAGCAAACGTGTTTCCATTTGTCATTAAAGACAATTTTCAAAACCCTCATTACCTTTGTTCTAACCTCATGGGAAGAATAAAAAAACATCACTGACTGTTTATCACATGGTTATCATTTTTATTTATATAAATATTTGAACACCAGTCTTATCTCAGCGGCTCATTGATCAGCCATGATTTTTCCAGCCAGGTTGTTTTTAGGCAGGAAATTTATCCATCTTTTACTTCATATATGAGGTTTACGGAATAATCTGCTTCATTTCAGCAGTCCGCATCTCCTGGAAAAATAATGGCGGGAAGCACCTGGTAACTTAAAAAAGTATACAACTTCTTTGTTCGCCACTAAAAGATTGCTAGGATACCGTAAGCCGTTTTGAGAGTGATTTGACATGGCTAATTTTGGCTTGTTTTTCTGTGAGCCTATTCATCTATTTTTGTTCGCTGTTATGTTTTTTTTTTCAATAACATACTGGCCAATGTCCGCAAATAATGTTTTAAATTAAGTTCTTTCTTTAGTCTTTCAAATATATTCTAAAAATATGCTGGCACGCTTCAAATATTAAGGGTATTAAAAATTTCAAAAGTTTCTGCTTTGATTTGCCCTTTTTTTTGGAAAAAAAATAGACAGTTCCAATAAAAGAAGTAAATCCCATCATTTGTATCGTAAAAATTACAACATTGTCACTCATATTGATAATTAATTTAATGGTATTTTTTAGCTTTTTTTTGTCACGTTTTTTGGGGTGCCACGGTGGAAAAAAAAAGGGGGGGGGGGGAGGATAACGAAATATAGCATGTCCGCTAACGTTGTGACGGAAATTGTCTGGTCTGCGTTCGCCCACGACATTGATTAGAGATTGTAAACAGTATTTATTTATACATATTATATTTTTTTTTTGTAATTTTAATGATTTGTGGATAAAAATAAATTTTAAAGCTTGCTTAATGAAAGTCATCAGTTGAGAAACTACTCAAGGTTGTGGATACTTGCGCTGAGTGGCTCAGTATGCTGTGCCAATGAGCGCTGTTTCATCACTATTCATGAAGCGAAGATTCAGCTTATCGCTGCATCAGTGCGAGCCCAGAAAGGCATGGTGGTGCAGCGTATTTGCAGCGATGGACACACGTAAGTGTGTAGTGCTGTTCATTGAAGAAATTATATAATGTTTTATCAGGACGCTGGAACAGCATTCTTGAGAGCCAAAGGTTTTGGAGCTGAATTGGCACGCATGACGGTGGAAAATGTCAATTGTGGACATTATCACTATGGGTGGAAATACCTGGTTTGCATTGGCTTAAAAGTTACTTGAGTGTGTCTAAAAATTTCCAGTCGGTTTATAGCAGAATAAATATTTTCTAAGAACTCTTCAATGTTCTTTAGACATCATACAATTTTAAGCCACACAACGTGACATTTTAGCGTTCATGGTCACCAAGGATCTCCTGTTTGTTAGACTTACATTCTCTTTGTTCATGTCTGCAACAGTTTCTTACTTACCCGCACCGGTCAGTTTTTCAGTTAGTCAAATAAAAATCCAGCTGCTGTACGAATGAACATTCGTGATCAGCCCAGAAATAAATATGCCACATCAAAAATATTTATTCCAGACGAAAGACAAAGAACAATTGATAAAACTTTGTAAATATTTACTAACAAACAATCATAAGACGCATTAAATGATTTTATTTTCTTGCGAGTGGACAGTCTTGCGGAGTATAACGTGCAAAGTATGGAATAGTTATTGATACTGTACAGTCCCACGTAGTACACAATGTCGATAAATTATAAAACATTATGAATTTGCATAAGTACAAGCTTGATTAGAAAGAATTGGACTTTCCATTAATTTTTGCTAATTTGCTACATAATATTGGTCAAATATTGATATAAATTTCAACAATAAATAATAAAATAAATAGCTGATTTAGAATAATGTCAAGCTCCAAACATTGATACTTTGTAAGATTTCTGCATACTGACACAGCTGCTGTATCACACATCCTAGTAGGCTTTCAGGCAATGTTAATCCAGCTAAAAAAGTAAGGACAGAAAAAAACTTACAACCAATCCATACTCTACAACCTTTTATAAACATTTTAGCGTCAGCAGCCAATGGTTTTAATATGCAGAGAAATGTATTGTCCACCTGAAATAATGAAAATAGCAAATTTATTTCCGTTTTATACGAATAAACCAATCACTAGGGACTTGTAAAATTTCAATTAATATTTAACAACATTTAAATTAACAACCCTATAATAAATTAAAATTTCGCCAGAACCAATGACAATTTTTACACCGAATTTATGAGTTAGAATATGTGCGCGTTAAATGTAATAAAAAATATGATTTGCATTTTTTTAGTAGTGAGCAAAAAATCCTGAAATATTCATATTACTAGCGACCCGCCCCGACTTCGCACGGGTGCAATGCTGATACTAAATATACTACACAATGTCTTTATACACAACTTTCATAGTTTTTTTGTCATTAGACAATACAAACATGTTTTCTTTAGAGGGTACTCTTGAAAGAGCGACATATAATTGGCGATGTGAAAAACACTCAAAGCTCAAATCTAAGCCTGCAACGTTAAAAGTTGAAAGTTGAAAGGTGTGCAATACTGTAGTAAATTATTTTGATCTATCTCGTAGGGTTCAGCCAGCGTTTGCAATGTAAGCACAAAAAATGTGTTTATTTACGACATCACATTAGAAACCTCTAAAACTATCAGTATTTCTCTACTATACTATGCATGTACACATATAAACCTTCCTCTTGAATCACTCTATCTATTAAAAAACCGCATCAAAATCCATTGCGTAGTTTTAAAGATCTAAGCATACATACGGACAGACAGACAGCGGGAAGCGACTTTGTTTTATACTATGTAGTTATTACGTGGTTGGGATACTGTTGAAATTGATAACGCACCAGTTTTTATACTGATTGTATAATCTGGAAAAAAGGTTAAAAGATAACTAGTTATGTTATACGGTTGAAATCACTACACACATTCATGTTAAACCCGGTATTCTAACCCAGTAACCTGACCACTAACATTTTTGGTGCTCTTACCACCTGCCCTAGGGAAGTCGTCAAATTCTATGCTATTCGTATTTAAACAGCCAATTTTGTCAGAAATTCTATTTTCTTCTTACAGTACTTCACATGAAAAGGTTACTGTATTTTCACGTCTTATGTAACTGACTCAGGATTGTATAAAGTAGTATGTTCATATGAGCAGAGATCACGTTTAAAATCCGTTATTAAATATTTATGTATTTTTAAAGACAATCACACATGATAATAACGCAAATTTTTCATTTCCATACAAAAAAGTATTTATCAGGATTAGAATTCTTATTTGTCAGAAAACAAGACTCGAACACAAAAAAAACTTTTAATTTAATTAATGGTATTTTGTTCTTTTGACCCGCACTGGTGAACTTGGTGAAAAAGACGGACATAGTTAACCGAAACATGTGTGACCCATTGCAAAGGATGACCAATCCCTGTTCAGATTAGTGACTAGTTTCTAGTGTGTATGTACTGGAAGCAAGCCATATTTTTTATAATTAGTCTGTCGAGGATTGTCTAACTGTGATCAGCATACCAGTTTACAAAGATGTTAGTTAAATTGGTAAATTTAATGTTTGAAAGGAACGTATGCAATAAATAACCAACCCTTGACATGCATTTAAACCATTTTTTGTGCCTATTATTATTTACAATTATACTGCTGAAAATAAGTTTGGAATAACGTGGATACGACTATAATTGATCGTTATAGTGAACCATGTGGTAGTTTTACAATAACTGTTTAGCAAAATAAGCATATTTACGTCTGAATCAAACATTTGAAAACTATACACCGGACAAGCAAAACAAAAACCATAATTTAAAATTAAGTTCAGAAAAATTACACGTTGGGTTTGGACGGTCTAAAATAGTTACTTTCAGCATGTTCCATGCCTTCTCAATTACATTTCGTGTCTGGAAACTGTGGCATGTCACTGCATGGCTTGACACAAACTGAAAGTAGAATTTGGTGATCTGGGACAGCGCACCATGTGTTACAGTCTCAATGTCTGTTCACGTTACTGGTATACAAGCTCAAAGAATGCATTTTGTAAACTCTATCGAATTTTGAAGTTGTGATTGTCTAATGAACAACCTACCTATGTTAATATGGCTTGGAATAACTCAGGATACTCGCTTTGGCAGTATTCCAAACTTTTGTTAAGGTGCGTATTTGAAAAAAAAAGTAGTGTTATTAGAACTAATTTTAGAGACAACACAAGCTTTTTATAACTTTTTACTGTTTTTTGAAACCTATAAAATAACTTTGTTGCCAATACAAAATATTTTGTGGATTATATACCTAATTAAAAAATGAATTGTGGTGACAACACAGAAGTTTTTCCAATACCCTGTGAAAATTGGCCCTTATTGCATCGTGCGAGTGACTAGTGCAATACTATACAATAATTAGAATATAGACTAACTCTCTTTTCTTCTACCTATAACTTTAACATTGGAACCAAGTTACGGCATGTAATCAATGACACGTGCGTTTCTTTACAAATTGTTTCCAAAGAGAAAAATGTTGTTAAAATTGTTAAATTTAAAGTGGTATTTAATAGAAGTACAAGTTTTAATGTAATATTTATAAAATATATATCCATTACTGACTTATCCAAATGCATTTTTTCTAACAAAAGTTTTTTGTAGCAATGATAAAATAACTTCACCGCAACACGTGTTTTTAACGAGAAGCCTAAGATGTACATCAAGTTCTGTTCCTGCCCGAACACGCCTGAATATTCACCTTCGGCCAACCTCGGGATTTGTTCTATTTTTGCGCAGGAAAAATTAATTCAAATTTTGAAAGTGGTCGGTTAGGTTAGCTACATTAAAACAATTTAAAACACAATGGACGGTTAGTTAGGTTAGTATAGCTACATTAAAATAAACAGAGAAATATAAATATATATACATAAACCCGAGGTTGGCCGAAGGTGAATATTCGGGCGGGTTCGGGCAGGGACAGAGCTTGATGTACATCTTAGGCTTCCCGTTCTGAACACTGCTACCAGTAAACTAAGTGTTGAATCCAGAGGGCAACTAGTAAGTGAGCAGCTCGGGAGACGGACGTACTTGAGCTTCCTGAAGTGCAGGTTGAAGGCGAGGAAGGCGATGGCGAGCGAGATGCCCACGGCGGCGGCGCAGGCCACGGCGAGGAAGGCCGAGGGCTGGATGGTGACGACTCGCAGCTTGAAGACACGGCGTGCCACCGGCACGTGCCCGCCCTGCCAGGCGGCAGGCACGCAGCTCAGGCACGCCGTGTCCAGCACGCCCGTCGCCGGCCAGAAGAGGGCCACCTTGCGCACGTCGGCCCCTGCAGCACGCATCACGGGGCAACTGAATTGTTTCCCATTGGAAGGGCAGCCCTTCAGGATTTTTCTGACAGTGGTTTATTTGTACAGAGACTGGAAGGGCAGCCCATCCAATTTCTGAAAACACGCTCCTTTAAGAGTTTAAATAATCCTGAAAACTTGCCCCTTGGATGGACAGCCCATCAGGATTTTTCTGACAGTAGTGTTTTTGAAAGGTTGTCTGAATTATTGCCCCTTGGAAGGGCAGCCCATCAGGATTTTTCTGACAGTAGTGTTTTTGAAAGGTTGTCTGAATTGTTGCCCCTTGGAAGGGCAGCCCATCAGGATTTTTCTGACAGTGGTGTCTTTGAAAGCTTGTCTGAATTGTTGCCCCTTGGATGGGCAGCCCTTCAGGATTTTTCTGACAGTGGTTAGTTTGTAAAGTAACCTAACCTAATCTAACCTAACCACTGTCAGAAAAATCCTGAAGGACTGCCCATCCAACGGGCAACAATTCAGCTCCCCCCACATACATCTCCGCGACACGCCATACCAAGATCTCATGTCACCACCTGGAACATCGCATACACTCCTGCATCTCACACACACTATTGTCAACACAGTATCTGGGCAGCGTGGCTTCACCAGACTGCACACACCCAGCCAAAACAGAGCCACCTTGCGCTGTTCGGCCTCTGCGGTACGCACACAAACACACACGCGCAGACACACACACAACTGTCGCCACTACATCTTCATGGCACGACATGTTCAGCCCACTTATCGGCCATAAAAATGCCAGTTTGCGAACTTCAGTCCTGCAGCACACACACACACACACACACACCTACACATCACCGACAAAAGTGTAACTCTACAGGACGCAGTTTCCATTCCTTACTATCGCTGATAAAAAGAACATCATAAACCCAAGGACACGTAAAAATTTATAATCACTTTCGGTAGCAGATTCCTGTGGCATGCAATGTCTATCTGATATGTCAATGGCCAGAAAAATGCTATCTTGCGCACTCCTTTCCCAGCAGCCAAAACTAACCTCCGTCACTAGCAAATTTCTGCCGCAAAATATGTTCATCCTGCCCATAACCGACCAAAAAATATTCTACCTTGCGCACCTCTGCACTTTAACACGCATACACAGCACTGTCAGTGGCAGATCGCTCTGGCACGTCAAACCCAGCCCACCAGTGGCCGTGCAGATCAACACTATCTTGTGCATGCACTCCTCTACACCACCATCACCCATAGATCTCCTCTTAATGTAATATTTAACTCGCCCGTTGCCGGTTAGATCAACGATTTATTTTGTACTACCGCTGTAACTACCCCCCTTGCTTGACCTTTCCTCACACTCAATTGGGGACTAAGCAGAAGGCAGCTACTTAAAAAAAAAAAAGAGAGAGTGATTAAATAGTGTATTCTAAATAACAATCCAGATTCTTACAAAATGGCAACAACAACTCTGCACAGAAGCGTAATTTACTTTCAACTCACAATTCTTCATAAAATATAATTGGAGCAAGGGGAAACAAATTACAATACAGGGGTTACGTTCACAGCGCATCAGGGTAGCTCAGACTGTACAACTCAGTTTTGCATCTTCCACGTGCATGAGTATACTAATGAACCGCTAACCTGCTATAGAATACTACAACTTCCTGACCTGGTGCACCAACGGACGCATTGACAACCCAGTCTATACCACAATCTGTTTATAACAGCAATAAATAGTTTTCTCTTAGATTTCAACACTTTAATAAAGAAAACCTAAAATCATAATCACAAAGATCATATTTGTATAGAATATATATATATATATATATATATATATATATCACAGAAAAATAAAATGCATAAAATACTAGGTAATTCATGCCACTTTAAAGTACGTCGTGCAGTCAGTACTGCTTGTAAATATAACCATAAACCAATACACTACCAGAGCGAGTTTAAAAGAAACTCGGCTTTTTCTCACTAAATTTAATTCACAAAAAAATCTATAAGTCATTTCCTCTGAATCAGTAAGAGTGTCGGTCCAGAAATTTATAAATTGTTTAAGTATCTCTTTAACACATATGTATCGAATTTAGCACCATACACAAAATATCACAGCTTCCAATGGATTAATACAATTTAATTATAACTCCAGTTACTTATATATTGACCCTTTTTGTACAACATTTGAAAGGCGTTAAATTGCATTGCTGTTGCATTCCTGCATTGCTACACCACGTAAAATTTTTTTTATATATATATATACATACGCAGATTACTTCGATTTAATACGGTAAAGGAACAATTTAATCATGCTCAAAAAAGAAGGACCTCCCTCACTTTCACTACGAACTTTGATAAACAGGAGTACAGGTTAGAAAATCGGACGTCAAACACTTGCAGTGTTATTTAGCTGACTAGTAGAGTTAACCTTAAAATTTCCCCTCTCAGCAATTTAAAATACGAAGGATACTTGGTTCGGATTCTTCCTTTTTAACTGCGCACCAGCATGACAGCCCCATTCAAGCAGCCTCAGCGACGGAAAACGGGAATCGCCTCTTCAATGCGGTAGTCGGCATTTGAGCGGAAACCAGGTGCCGAGTCGTCATCAATCAGCTAAACGTCAGAATAAGGGATATTTTTTCTCACTAAAGAAATAATACGGAGTATTTACAAATATGAAATGCTGTTTCGTACTTATTGCCACAGCATTCCCTACGAATCTCTTCCCACCAGCTTCGGCCGAGGACTCGCAATTTGACTCAAGGCCCCAAAGCCAATGGCCGTCCATCAGCATCAGAAGACAGAGTGATTATTTCTCACCCAAGAAATAATTAAATAACAGTCTTGCACCCCCTTCATCTTGTTTGAACGACTCAATCCGTTGACCACAAAAACACGACTACAGACATTGCTCGTTAGCACAAACTCCTCCAGACACACTGCTACCAACTCCAGAAAAACTAAAGGCAACCTCGAAAATCCCAAACACCTCCGAACTTACCCGAACGCACTTTACACGCTCGCAGCAACAACACAAAACCAGAACAAGTAAAACACAAAAAAAAAATATATATATATATGTGGCACTCTAACCATTGGAGTGTCACACCGCACAAGCTCCCCACAAAAAAAAATCACTACCAATTTTCTATTGCAATCCGTCCAGCTTACTTTTCGCCGGTGAAAGCAAAGCGTTCTTGCACAACTTCACTCCAGAAGCACACACACTCTCACAAGTAGATCTCCGAGTTCTAGAGATCTAATCCACCTGATGTCGGCCAGAACAACGCCCATCTTGCGCCACTCTGCCCCAGCAGCTCACACATCTCTGTCACAAGCTGATCACTGTGGCACATCATGTCCAGCACGTCCCTCAAATAGGCCAGAAAAGTTTAATCTTGCGATCCTCCGTCCCAGGTTCACACAAGGACAAAAATATCACTTGAAGTACTCTTTGGTCAGTCATACTTAAGAATTCCCGATAAAAGTGTTTGGTAATATTTAGATGATTCAAAACAAATTGAAACGGGCTCAGTATTATGTCTACTAAATGAGTAATATTTTTTTTTCCGCTCCGCGTCCTCAATTTGGTTACCCATTGCAATAGTCAGTCATTCAGTGAAACTAAATTGTAATTGAGGCCTGTTAATTAGACTCTCGCTGCAAGCATAGTGGTTGCGATTTGCTAGTTTGTGAGGTATCTCACAACAAATCGTTCGGTGTGTAATTTGAGACTTTTAATCTGTTTTTTTATTTATAGTTTCAATTAATCTAATTTTACTGAGTACTCGGAGCATGTGTTGTTTGCTGCACTTAGAGAGTTCTAACATACAGCTATGATAAACAGTAGCAATGCAATAATCTTGTTGTATGCAAAGTACTTTTAATATACTTAATAAATTTTGACTTATAAGTGGAATAATATTGAACGACAAGGCCTTCAGAACTATTGGACCATTTTAGAGAAGATTTGGATAGGTAAGTTAATCCATACCAAATACAGAGTTGCATTAATTTTTTGCATAGGTATTGAGTTGCAATTTAACATTATGAAATGTATGTGCGTTTGCTCTATGTGCAACTTCAGTGTACTGAACACCACATATAATGATTATTTAAAAAAAAATAGGAAATACACTCCCTCCCTAATGAGTAATGAAGCGTGTAATTCAATATGAAAGCGAACGTTGCCGTAACTGGGTATAATTAATGAAGTTACCGATTTTTACAGCAGCGAACAGAGGAAGCAGCAAAGGCAGGTGGTTTCATACACGAACAAAATGTAAACTTGGGTAGTAAATTGTTCGATACATAAACAAGTACGAACCACCTAATATTCAATAATTGTAGCTGGTCTTTTCAAACGAAAACAATATTTTTTATGTATTTTTATTCAAATCATCAGCTTTCATACTCTTCGTTAATGGGGTCGAGTAAGAATTTTTTTCGTAAGCGTTAGGTTGCGATTTTTCGATTATAACTGTATGTTACAAGTCTAATTCTTTATAAAAAATATTAATTGAGTTTTTTTATAAAAATAATTATCTAAACCCCAAACCGGCAACGAGTACAAGGAATTTATGTCGTTAAACCTCAAGTTTACCGCACATTTCACTCTAAATTTTACTTGGTAACATTTATAAACATGTAATGGAAGGTTTATTCTTTAGATTGTATTGAAAACTTACCACACATATATGGTATAAATTTTTCATTTACTTAGGTCAGTCATATGAATAGGCATTGTAACATATTGATATGGTAAATACACGTATTTAAATAATCACATTTTACGTTAAGAAATGTTGCCAAAAACATTTAACAGTGCAGTTGTTAAGATCTCGAACATACGTGATGCAGTATGGGAGAACAAAGTTTAGTGTGGTAACTTAACTGCCAATAAGCAGGCTGCTTAACGAAAATTAGCGCGCCAGACACAGCCATTGTGTAGGATTTACTCGGGATTCTGTAGTTTCCCCACTTGCCTTCATCCCACCCTAACCACTCTAAAGACTGTCCGAGGACAACAGGTTTGTAGGTGGATTCACAATTAAAAACATAAGAGTTACATAGAACATGGGTCGTGTGTACTATATCTGACCGCCACGTTTTCGAACCTACGTACTGATCCACCTTCACGCATAGTACTGTCTTGCGCATGGGAAGGAGGGCATGCGCATAGGAGGGAAATGAATGTATTTTATTTCTATAACGGATGCATTTCTCAACAGCCAGTGGAAACAGAACAGGGTTGCATTTCGGCGGGAGTTAGAGTTGTCGAGATATTACATTTCCTAGATAATTACTTTTTAACGAATCAAGCCGAATATCTACTACAATTGAAAAGTTATTAAAGTATATAAAAATACTCAAATAATTTTTGAAGCTAGAATTGTTTATTATAAATTGTACATTACCTCATCAAAACCTCAATGAATCTATAATTATGTTGAAAAACTGTATACAAGTGTTACTGGTCAGCTGTGCCGTAATAATTAACATTTATTTAAAATATAGTACGTACATAAAATAATGTCCCAGATTTAATGGTAGTAGTATATAATACTTCCTCCTGAAACTGATTCAGGTTAGAGGTGCTGGTGCCGACCACCATATTGGATTATGCGTCACGGCGGCCATCTTAGATGACCTTGATTTTGACCTTCAAAAATTGCCAAAAATTACTAAACATTGCCCAAATTCATCAAAAATTCTTCGAAATTTATAGTTTTTAGGAAAAAGTTCCGCCTAAAATCTAAATAAAACAAAAAAATAATAAAATTCCCGTTTTGAGGAAACAATTGCAGTTTTGAGGTAAAATTTCCCATTATGACTACAGTCCTCAAAAAATGCCAAGGTCTTGAAAAATACCCCCTGTGGCTTGAATTCCCCATTTACAAGCCTCCAATAAGCCTCAGATAGGGATCTTTGACCTTCACCTGAACCATCAGTGTTGCACTTTTAGTTATGGCCACCATCTTCAAAGTCCATAATTTTCATCCGATTTTAATGGGAAAATTTATGGAACATTTTTATTACTACAATTGTAATAAAAATCATTCCGCCATTTTGAAATTCGTCCGCCATTTTGTTAATCAATATTTTTAATTCTTCGAATTCGAAAAAATAAAAAAATGGCTTTAAAACATGATGATTATAATAAAATTGATAGAAAGTATTGGGTTTGAACCAGGCGAGGTCAATCGATTAAAAATGGTAACGGATTCTTCCTCCACAGAAGCCACGGGCAGACTGACATCCCACTACTAATGCCAAGGCAGATATTACATCAGCCAGTATGACACATGGCAGCTATCTTGGTTTCGTCTGCTGGAGGCCACCATCTTGGATAAGAAATATTGTTTTCATCTGATAGAGTGGGTTGTCGCCATATTAGTTTAATTTTTACCTGCTAGAGTGCTTACGTGCGTTAGTTTTCTCTGTTTTCTTGCCAATATTTTGATGGTTTTCTCAGGATTCTCATTAATCATGTCAATATTTTGTTGTTTTTCTCCATGTGCTCCTGGTTATTTCTGGCAAAACGTCTGCTGATGTACTCGTAGTGCTTCTGGTTATTCCTGAGAAAATAATCCACACATGCAATATTTTTTTCTGAATGAGATAAGCAATTTATATTCAATGTTTCGCTTACTTAGTGAATTCCTGTAACGAAATGAGCACTTACAATATATATTATTATTTGGTTGAATTGAAAAAAAAATCATAACTGAGCTGACTACTATGTCTTGAAATGGCTGCGGAACACTATCATGCAAGATGAACTTTCTTCTCCTTGATGTCTAGCGGAGCCCTTCTGCGATCGAGAGAGAGCATCCTGCATCCCACATAAAAACATACATATTTACTGCTACACAACACGTGGTGACATCTGTGATTGGAAATGGAACTACCTGTGTCAGGTTTCTTGTATGGGATGAATTAAATATCGCTGATGAAATATTAAAAATTTTTATTAAAATAACTGATGCAATTTAAACTCTCAGATTTCATCTGGTATTATCCGTAGAAGCTTATATAGATCCTGGTTCGGTGCCTGTTGCTGTATCAAAAGGACACTGCTGTAGATACTGCAGCAATGACTTTACCTTGAGAAAAAATGCTAAAGGTCATGAGAGGAGCGAGCGTATTTTTGGTTCTTCTCAAAAACCACTTAGTTTTAGTCAATGTCATAAATCCTTTGGTCGAAGATATTTCTTGAATAAATATCCCTAGACCTGAACAAATAAGCTGGCTAAAGATAACAATATTGGTCTACAGTGCACCAAGGATGTGGAACGAAGGCAAAATATTATACGACTATAATGATTACGAAGAATGTAGAAATTCTATGTTGAAATTACTAACCCAGATCTATCTTATGATTTAAAATTAAAAAAACTAACGAAGACAGTAGCATCTTCACGGGAAATCAAAATATATTTACACCCAATTCTAGTCGATTCCATGATATTTTGAACGAGAGACAATGAGCTGACACCGACAATATCGAAGACTGTGATGAAGCACTTAAAGCTGACAAGATAAAAGAAGACTGTGATGAAGCCCTGAGACCAAAACGTTGATAACATCGTGATAAAATACATTATTCTAATAAAGCTTACGATGATCATTGGGCCGATAGTGATATTAAAAAAATATATTTATAATAAACATGCAAGGGAGATGACAACAGCAGAAGAGATCTATTTCACATAATGGGAAGATCCTAACACATTAATCGTTCGTCTCAGACTTAGGGCAGGGAACTTTTCGCTCTTCAACAAAGTAGCCATTATACTCAAAGAACTGAGGGAATCTGGCTACAAACAATAACGACTGGTTTTAGTTGCCCGTGTATAAAATTGAAAACTTTAATTTTATTTTGGATTTTAAAAGTGATTGTTTTATTTCACGAAATCTGATTTATATTTAAGAATGAGTTCTCAAAATTTAACTTATAACTTAAAGAAGTAAAAATCATTACTAATAACTAAAAACATTGAGAGTAATAATAAAGTCATTTTAGCAATCGGGGCAAGTTCGATCAAAATGAAATTGAATGCAGTTGGATCTTTGGAGCACTTGGAGCTGTTAGCGCTAAAGACAGTTAGAGCCAAAGACGTTTGGAGTCAATGACATTTGGAGGCAAATATTTTTGGACCCAAAGACTGTTGAAGGCAATGAATTTTGGAGTCAATGACTTTTGGAGCCAAAGATTTTTGAAGTCAAAGACTGTTGTTGCCAAAGATTGTTGGATGCATTGCATCCTACTACAATTTGCGACCGATCGTAACCTATTGATGAGATCGTGTACATTTTTATACAAATGTGTGTTATTATTCGTTAAATGTGCTTCGTTTTTTAATGTGCTTCCTTTGTTGAATGAATTTCCTTTTTGACGATTGTGCTTTATTTTTAGGACGTGATTCCTTTTTGACGACGAATGAGCATCAATGGATCTGTACTCAAGACAGGATTGGCCTCGTAATTCGGTGGCGATTGATATAAACGCCTGGCATTGAACATGGCCTGTTTAAAATGTTGATCACATATCGGTGAATAATACCTCTTGGTTCGGGGACGTTTGGCCTATGCGCATGATACTGTACATAAACAGTTTAAAATGTTCGCCGAGTATGGACGAAAAATACCTCTTCGCTACTGACTGAATGCGCCTGGCTACCAATTGGGTGTTGCTTGCCATCTACTGGACATGTGTTCCTGATCACTGAATATATGTGTCTAGCTTAAATCAAAACGTGGCTGGTCACAGACTGGATGTGTCAGGCCACCAACTTAATGTGTCTGTAATTGCTTGTATTTTTGTACTTGTATAAATTACATATAATTTTTTTATTTGTAATTTTGTGGTTTTATTTCTTGAAACGGCTACTGTATTTTTAATTTATTTTAAATGAACTTTTTTGCTGCTGTCTTGGATCGATTCGTGGATGAAAATCTATAGAATCCTTCTTTATCCTTTACATTAATAGGTAATTTTTTGATGATTTTTGAAATGTTTTCCGTTTTTATAGGTCAAATATTACAAATTTTGCAGATGGCGGCCATATCGGCTTACTGGAGGCTTGTAGACGAGGAACTTAAGTTGCTTTTAGGATTTTGAACACGATTTATTAAATAAGTTGGTTTTAACCTAGAGTAAACATTTTTTGTATTGATCAAGGATCGAACCAATGACAGGAGCCGATCGAATCCATCATTATTTTAACATGTGATTTTTTTATATTTTCTGGAATTTTTCCGAATTTCTAGGTAAATAATGAGACAATTTCAAGATGACGACCAAATGTAAAAATAAGCGGCCTCACTGGCAGTAAATTAACACTGCACTCTAGCGGGTAAAATTAAATTAATATGTCTACAACGCAGTATAGCTGACGAAAACAATATTTATGATCCAAGATGGTGGCCTCCAGCAGACGAAATCATAATTGTTGCTATGACGTCATACTGGTTGACGTAATATCTGCCTTGGCATTAGTGGTGGGAGGTCATTCTGCTGGTGGCTTAATTTTTATTTTCTTTTTGGACTAAAATTATTGATTTTAAGATGGTAAACTAATTTAAAAATGACGGAATGAGTTTTTATTATAATTATATAAATTTAAAAAAATCTTGTTAAAATCGGATGAAAATTACGGATTTTCAAGATGGCGGCCGTAACGAAAAGCGCAACAGTGACGGTGGAGGTCAAGGTCAAAACTCCCGACCAAAGGCATATTGTATGCATGTAAATGGGGAATTCTAACCTTAAAGTGGAATTTTCAAGTCTCGGCGTTTTTTTGAGAACTAAAACTGAAAATTATCTCTCAAAATTGGATTTTTTCCTTCGAAATAGGGATTTTTTTTTTTTTTTTTTTTTTAGAATTTTTGGTAAATTTGGCACATTTTGAGTCACTTTTATTTTTTGGCATATTTTTAAGGTCGCGGTCATCCAAGATGGCCGCCGTGACGTCACAATTAAAATAACCGCCGTGATGTCTCAATCCAATATGGCATTCAGCACCAGCACCTTGAACCGGAACCAGTTTCAAGAGAAACTATTAAATGGTAGGTTTATTATAACAGTTTAATTTAGACTATTTAGAACAAATCATACATCAAATTGAAGGTAAAGTAACCTAGTATTTCTTAGAAATGTTCAGTATGTGAACCTTTAGTTGTACGGCACACATCCAACCTAAAGTCCAATTCTTCCCACACACTGGTTACCAAGTCCGAAGAATTGAAGCAATAGCCTCGTCTATTCTGTGTCTCATGTTTGGCAAATCATTAAGTAGCGGCGGAACGTAGAAATTATCTTTTATAAAGTCCCAAAGAAAAAAAATCGGATTGCATTATGTCAGGTGAACATAGAGGCCATCGAAAAAGAGCTCTATCTTCTTGACCATTGCGACTGTAATCAAACGGTTAGGGACAATGATAATTAATACGAAATGCATGTTGTACTGAAATTGCAGAATAACTCTTAGCAAACTGTAGAACACAAAACGCTTTACGCTCAGGATTTGCCATTTTGTGTAGGAGGCGCAGCAAGTGAGAAAACAACAAAGCAGAATTCGCGCATGCGCTTATCTAAAACTATTTGAATTACTGTTGAAGTTTTACCTTAAACCAAAACTATATAACTCTTATATTTGATAATATTAAAATTTATAATTCGGACATTATTTTATAGACATGATGTATTTATTAACACTACATATATGCCACATCGTTGTGAAAGTTCGTTTGCTAAAAATTAATGCATAAGAAATCAATTGTGAACACAGAACGCATTTGAGTATGGTTTTCTGGATCCTATTAGACAGTGCCAACTTTCTCTCATCTCGTCATAGTTAATCCTGACTCAAGTGCGTGGTATTTCTTACCTTGCACTTGGTAAAAGGCTGAGATTACTATGCGGTCTGCTCCGCTGAAAGACACGGGACCCTGAAACAATCAAAATAATTTATTAAATAACTACAGAAGACTTATTTTGCAACGTTCTGTAGAAAGCTTTAAAAATTTCTATATTTGTTGTGATTTGAAAAATAAAAATAATAATTAAGGTTAATCTGACGTGTGGTGGGTCATGGAAGTAAAACATGGACGACTGGCATACAAAAATAGAATAAAACCATTTGGTGTTCAAAGTAATGTTAAAACATAGGTGATTTGATAGTGTATAGAACGAAATTATAATGCAATATTTTGGCGAAGATGTTAGTGGCATTCTTGAAAAAAATAATTATGATTTATGGACTTTCTGTTTTTATATCAAGGTTTTCTGTACCTCTGAAGTTATTTTTTAGCATTGCAATTTGAATAAAATATAATAATTACTATTTAAAATTAGTACCTACAGGGTATAATTATCCCATGGTTTTCAGTCAAAGTCAAAATTTATGACGTGTTTAGGAGAAACAAATAAGAAAGTTTAACATTATACTTTGAAATAATTGTGACAACAACCTCAAGATTTAGTAGAAATTTTTGTACAATAAAGGTATTTAACTTATTTTCGGTAACATGATTCCATAAATTTACGCAATGATAATGTAAAAAATTCATTTTATATTAATTTTTATAGCATTTTAATTGAGTTTTTTTGTAAGAGTGTGCTTGGTTAGTAATTAAATATTTTTAAAAGTGAATTTGGTAGTATGCACAATTCGACTACCGTAATATTTTGAGAGGGGATCATATGTATTTTACCAAGTGGGCTACTTGATTGAACATAATTTTATACAGTACGCGCATGCCAGAACTATCATTTAGCAGAGGATATATTTGGCACTATACAATTTGTAGCAGAAAATACAAATAAAAGAGCAGATACAGTATAGTAAGAGGGTACGCAGAATTTCATTTCTGTAGAAGGGAGGTGGGATAAAACCATTTTGCCCGCTGTTTGCTCACAATTTCTTTAACTGTTTTTGGGGAAATTATAGATTTTAATAGATTTTGTTTAGGATTTCAGGAAGGGGGTATATTCTTCCCCTCCCCCTCCTAATATTACTTACACCATTGCATGGTAGAGCAGAAACTGAAAAAAAAAAAATGGTTACAGTAAGAATAAGTACAGAAATATGAGAGTGGAGTAATTTTTCAAACATGTATTTTACATGTGTTTTACCGTCATCTTACTTTTAATCTGCCTTTATTCTAGAATTGTATCTAACAGTTACTGGACAGAAAAATAATTTGAAATATGAAGTATTAAGCATAAGACTTATTTTAAAGCAGACTTGTCAAAAATAAGGTGCAATTAATTAATATTCAGTTTATACATTCAAGGATTGGATGCAAAAATGCCTAAAATAAAAAAATAGTGTTTACTTTATAACCATACAGTTTGTTTGAAAGAGCGAAGATCGGTTCAGTTGCCTTGCCACATTTAAGTTTACAAACATTTTGTTCATGTGCCCATAAAAATTCTAAACAGACAGTGGTGTTAAACAAACAAAAAACACACAGTGGAAAATGTATGGTTTTTCTACGCACACGCATTCGTAGAGACCTCCAGTATGAGAGTACAAACCACTTGGACACCAACAAGGCATTCATTTTGTAAGCATTTCATGTTGAAGCTTAAGTTAAAACTACGGTCATTCACTACATGAGTGCAATGACTCGGTAATCACAGCTGCCGAAGATTTTGGCTGAAAATGTACATGGAACACAAAGAAACATACCGAAAAATGCGCATCGCTAGCCTAGCAGCGATGAAACACATGCATGAAAAACATTAATAAGGCAGAATACAGACCTGTAGATGGCAGAGCATGCAAAAAAAAAAAAAAAAATAACACATGACTAGAGACCTGCGAAATTCGCGGTTTCGATGGTCTTCAGGATAGACTGCACATACCCCTGTACACTCGGGCATGTTACGCAAGTTCATTGTCTGCCGACTTGTAAGTCGTCTCAGCTGGTTTTTCTGTTATTCGACCCTTCTTTGGTTGAGGGTTTATAACTGGTTGAGATTCGTCCAAATGAACAGTAAGCCAATAGCAAAATTATCTAAGAGGTATATGTGTTTGAATTCTAGCCTATTACCGAATGAATCCGGGAATTTTGCATGTCTCTACACATGATGTAAAATAAAATGCACTAGGTAGAGCAGTCACAGTACATAAATGACAAATTATAGAGTTTGGAAATTACCAAAGAGATCATTAAAAAATCTACACATGAAACAGCATGTAGAGCACATAGAAAAGAATATTGCATGTAAAATACTTGGAAAATTAAATACAGGGATGTGCAGCAACAGGATTTGAAAAATAAATTCAATTACTGGTAAATTATGGAAAAACATGATGAAGAATAGGTATATATCTTTTTTTTCCGGCACAGCATGCATGTCATGTAAAAGTATATTGTGGCAAAAATATTTTGGCTGAAAAGACACAGTGGTACCAGGATGTAACAGAAAAGGCAAATGCAGGAACAGTAACTTGCCAAAATTAACAAATAGCACCACAGAAACATGACAAGAAATTCATATAATGAAACCCTTAGCACACAATGTCATAATGATATGTTTAAGCTAGTAGAACTTAATGGCAAGTCATTTGTTGCACCATAAATAATATCAAAATTATGACTTAGATAAGTCAATTAGCTGTATAAACATAAAAAAACTCCTTATTTAGAAAGGAAATAATGAAAAAAAAAATTGGTGTATCTGGGTGAACACTTAAAGAAAAACATATCATGGAGAAAATTTTCAAATGGCAAAATAGGGTCATGAGAGAAATAGAAGATGACACAACAGATATAATAGGCACTTAGCAAACAATTATAATGACAGAAATGACAAGTGGGAGAAGAGTGTAGTCTGTAGTAGTCTTGAGTAGCCTTCTAAAAGAACAAGAGAAATGCAGTACTTGTAGGCGACTTGTCATGTAAATGACAGTCTAGCTGCTGGCAGAGCAAGGACAGATGTCGGAGCAGGAGAACAGGCTGACGTGTGACAAGCAAGTGGTGGAGCGGGAACGCAGCCAGCCACTCACCGACACGCCGAGGAAGTTGAGGCGCCCCAGCTGGCCGGTGAACTGGCGCGCCATGTCGCGGCGGCTGTAGTCGAACTGCCAGAGGCTGGGCGCGTCATTGCTGGCCGCCCACTGAAGCTGGGCGCCGCGCAGGGCCAGGGCCATGGCCCACACCGCGTCGTACGTCTGCGGCGCGTAGCGCGTCACGGGCAGCGCGCGCGCCTCCAGCAGCCGCGCGAACTGCGCGCTCGTCTGCGACACGCACACACCGCGGCCCTGTCGCAGACAAGAGTCTAGCGGCAGCAACGCTACTTCCTGCAACTGGCTGAAAATGACGAACCTTTCCGAAGTTGGCCGACCGGGAGCGCCTACCCCCTGGATGTTTTTTTTATTTTTACGCGAGCGTTTTTTCTCTCCAGTATAAAAAAGCCACACAGACTGTTTGTTCAGTGGATGGTTGGTTATATTAGGTTAGTATAGCTACATTAAAAATACTGTAAAATCATTGTATGGTTGCCTAGCAAATAACTTTTTAATATGTACCTATCCAGCGCTAGGAAACAGTTTACATGATTTCACAGTATATTTAATGTAGCTATCCTAACCAAATCAACCGTCCACAATGTTTTAAAGTATTTATAATGTAGCTAACCTAACCTAATTGACCATTAGTTATCATGTCCTTACCTGAAAATTACAAGTTGCGTAAAATTGCAAGGGAATATGGGGTGTCCCAAGAATATTTGTGGAAGGCAAAGACTTCCTAGATTTTATACGGTATGAAATATATACAAATCCATGAAGTACGTTTCTTCAATTAGGTATTTCCCTCTAAAAACGATTTCAAAAAAATACCGTTGCCTTGTTTATGGTCTTTCCTTTTAACAGCACCTCCATATTTATTTACAATGAACAAAAAAAAACCGAAGATTCACGATCGGACGTTTTGCTCTCTCGTCAGTGAAAATAAGGCTTCCCGTTGCGGGATCACACCGTCGGCCCCTGAACGAGCGTGAGCGGTGCGGCATTTTCAGCCAGTTGCAGGAAATAGCGTTGCTGCCGCTAGACTCTTGTCTGTCGCAGTCGCCCGGCGCTGTGTCGCCAGCTGGCTGCGAGCACTGGCTGTTCGTGTGCTAGTCATAGGGCGGGAATATGACGACTTGGTTGTTAGTGAGTTAGTAACCAGAGAAAAAAATGGCTAATTAATATCCGGTGACGCTCGAGTTAATGGAAGGACATAATTGAGTTAATACTGCGGAGAAAGCATATTATAAAAATAGTTTGAAAGGAGTGTTTGTTTGTTTTTTTAACATTTTTATGAAAAACTGCCCAAAGGATCTGAATTGAGTCATTCCGTTATTAAAAAAAGAAAACAACTGTGCCCCCTGCACTAGACATGTTACATGCCAGTTTATAGTTAAAACAACAATTGAAAATCAACTACCAAAAATAATTATGTTTTACTCATTGATGTTTTTGTGTTGAATATACAGTGGTAAAACCTAAAGTACTTGTTCGGTCTGTATGCAATTGTCCACAATTTCTAGTGTCTGAGTTTTAACGGGTGGCCGGCAGCTAGTCGGTGCAGCCGCATGCTGCATTAAAATAACTTGAGACCTGTCAAAGTAACCAACAAACCTGCATTACATAAATATATAAGGTTGCATTTCTTACATCCAGTGCTATTTGGAGTTCAGCTTTTCGTATTTAATTCGGTAAAATAAAAGAAACACTAAAACATCGTGAAGTCATACAGCTTTCCAGTCATTTTTATTCATGTTGACTATGTTGTGTCTTGAATTCTTTAGTTTTTTTTTACTGTAAATCTCCGCCACTGAGATTTTGTCTTTTTCAAGGAAACTATTCCAATCTTAAACATTCACTTTTTTTTGCTTGCTATTTGTTTTATTTTTCTGCCGCTATTTTTGTCACGAATTTATAACCACAACCTGTGCATGTAGTCAATATTCAATGTAGTTGTTACCATGGTGTGAATTCTGGAAAATGTCTACATAGTTTCTCGTTTAATGGCATGTAACGAAAAAAAAAACTATTTCATTTTAAAAGTTTATATACCGATATTTATACATTCCTGTATGAATGTGTATACATATATGTATACACACACAGGAAAAGTTAATTTAACCGACAAACTACAGCACAGGCTCAACTCGACAAAATACGTTGAAAATCTCAAACATCTTATGGAGAAGAAAGAGTGTTTCCCAAGCACATCTTCAAAGTTGGGGGTGAATAACATTTTTATTTATAAATAATAGAGAAGGAATTTAAGGTAGGAGCTTCAAGCGTCTGAATAATGTTTAATTGAATGAAGTTCTGCAACCAACGCGAATTTTGTTGCTGTAACAAAATAATTTAATTGAAATAATTGTGTTCGTAACAATCCACATAAATATGTGGAAAATAAAGGTGTTTCAAGATAGCTGCCGTTATTTTGTACAAATAAATTTAAGAACAATACATAAAATTGATGAAAAAAAATCCTCGCCGGGATCGTTTATAGACAAAATCGAATCCAAGGAACGTAAATGGGAGGTTATAAAAAATCATATAAATCACTTTCTTTATAAGATAAATATCCATTCATTGGAAAATAGTTTACCCCATAAAAGTAGTTCATTACCACAAGGTTAAATCTTAATTAATATTATACAATCAACCAATACTGCAAATTGTTGAAAAAATACAGGAGTTGAAGGTATAAATAATATAATGTATGTAGGCCAAGTCCCTGTACAAATTAAGAAGAGAAAGTTTGTATTAAATTAATTTATTTGTATTTTACAGTTTGCAGAGTTTATTTTATGGTATTACTTAGCAATATGACTGAACAAGTACATGCATTGTCAGGGTGGTTACAGACAGGGAATACCAGGAATAATCATGAGTAGGCTCAGTATTAAACGTGTTAAAATATTTTGTGAAAAATTTACATTCTATCTAAAACTTTGGCTCAGACAATTTGTGATAAATTTAATAATTCTAAAAACGGTGGAATAAAAAATGACTTAAAACAGTAAAATTCATTATGGCCTAATTAGGCACATTTTTTTAAAAGGCAGTTAAGTTTTTTTAACTTTCAAGCATTGTATAATTTTTTTGGCAGAAATAGTTTTTGATAAGACAAATAATTACTGCAGCCATTATGAGATAGAAATGTGGGGTATGACGCGAGTGCAGGATTTCAAATTCGGTTTGTAAATTAACCGTGGTGGGGTGAAAAATTGGGAGTAGTGCGAAGAAGGGGTTTAAGGCCCGAAATATCAAGTGGGTTTTCAAATTTACTGGACTGAAAAGGGATTTAGGATGGTAGAAGCTATTTTGAACTAAACCATGGTCAGTTACAATCTTCGTTACCGGTATGTGTTAGTGTCGCGATTTAATATAAGTTTCAATTCTCATTTGAAGTACCGTATGGGATAAAAATAGTTATTTAAGCGAAAATATTTTTTCTTTGCTTTTTCTTTTATTTTGTATATTTTCAACATTTTAATAATCAAACTGAAGAAGAAAAATATTAAACTTCAAAAATAAAATCTATGAAGCGTTTTGTCCTTTAAGTCTGTTTCGATGCGATGTAAAGAGATGCCCAGCTCCATTAAACATATGCTCGGTAGGAGCGACTAAATATTGCCATTCTATAGGAAGAAGAAGCACATACTTCTGCTTGCTAACCTTCCACCATGTTATAGGGTCTACATCATTATTTGCCACGTGTTTTTCCTATAAGTATTCTGTATTTGTTTTTGTAATTAAAAATATACGCGTTTAGTTGATCCAGAAACTTCAGTGTCATTTAATCTGGCATGCTTTGCATCTGAACAACTTGAACTTGAAGGTGCGTCCGTTAGACTCTCTACAAGCAAATACAAAATATGATCTATGCCAGTCTTTAGTAACGTGCTTTTGAAAATTTTCACTTTATATCTTGGTTCAATAAAACAACAATATTTCAATATTTCAAACAATATTTCTTTTACAATTCGTACCACCCCAGGATTTTAAATCGGAACATTCGCATTTACATTCGAATTTGCCAATGTCTAAAAATGGACATTCGTTATATTACTAGTACGTAATACGACAGCGAGTAAATATTAGTTCTACGTATTCGAAATTTATGCACTTTTGTGATGAAATAAAAACAAAAAGAAGATCTAACACTTTTATTTTTTGGATAATTATTATATTAATATTTTTTGGTGGATAGTGACTTAATTTATTTATTACAGTAAAATATTTTTTTAAATTTTTTATCTAAATTTAATACATTTTTAAGTTCATTTGTAAAAGTCATTTTAAGATAATCGCAGGCGATATATAAATGCAGTAATTAATTTTTGTTTTCATAAGGAAATGCCTGCAAATTTTTTAATTTAGTATAAATACAATATAATTTTAACACACACAGTTACGTTCATTATGTTATTGTAAGTCACAAAATAAAAATAAAAAACTAATTGTAACGTTTCCGTGCATTGTAGAAACGGGAGACAGAACGCGAAACGTAAACATCTTACGCTTATATGATCCATGAACGTGTTTTACGTGTTCTTGCCTATGCTGAAAGGGCCTAAAGCCGGAATTACAATAGCCCGTCGCCTCCGTCCGACATCTACTCTACCTTGCACTTTTTCGTTCGTCAACGTCACGCATCTAGCCTAGTGATATACATGACATAATTTGGTCCGTCAAAATATTTCCCAAATCATGCTACCAACAATCAGTACCGTAGCCACGGTTTTGTGAAGGAGGGGTCCGATATAGCCATTATATTATTTTTATCACTTAGTGTTTCTTTGTAATTTAATATAATAACTTGATTATAATAGTAAAATCACAGGGAATATTATACTTTTAGAACTCCAATGTAATGCTTTTTCTTGGATAAAAAAACTGGACATTTTATATTTAGTTTTTTTATTTAATTATTGTTAATATTTGGTTTTTAAGTCAAGTATTTTATGATTTTGTTTAAAAAAATAAATACATATATAAATATTATAAAATATATAAAACACATGTCAGCTTTGTATGAAATCGGCATTAAAAATAGACTACGTGGTAACACAATTCCTATATTTCTGTGTATGTGTCATGTCAGGCTACAATGGAGAGGAATTACGTATTGTATCTCACTAATGTGGGCCTGATCATGCAGGGAAGGTGATTGTCGCCCGAGGTGTCGGAGCTGTTGCCGGCTCTAATATCCGAGACATGATGCAACAGGTTCATAAAATGAGTGCAAGGATGCGAACACATAGACTTTCCGCACCAAATGGTAATCCTCTGCCTCCACGTGGACACCGCTGTTGGGGGTGATGGTTGTGACCGTACTGGGATGGGAAGCCTCAGTCTCAGTGACTCTGCAAAGTGGCGGTCGGTTAGCTATCTTGGCGAACGGTCTTATGCCGTATAGACATCAAGTTGGTAGTAGTACGAGAAGAATCCACGAAAGTGAAAGGTTACCCGTTGAGGTTTCCTCTAGGCCCTGGATTCTGATTGGGTAGGCCTCGTACTTGGTGGTGGTGTTCCGATCGCTTGGAGCAGACTCCAATGGTTCTCTAACTCTATTAGGAGTCATCGTGGTGAGTGACGACACAGCTCCAGTACTAGCCTGGATAGCTAGAAGAGGTTGGATAGTTCTCCACCGGACCACGGGTTCACTGGGTGCTTGAGGGGTCCCAGTGTGATGTGGTATAACAGGGTAGGCACCAGCAATGCTGATAACGTCTAAGAGCTTAGGACGCAGCCAATTGTCTGGATAGCTGAGTGAGGCGGGGGGTGAAGGTGGTGATTAAGCTGGGATGGGTAGCCTCAGCCTCTGGTCAAAGCTGGATCTCTAGCACCTTTCCTGTTTCGCGTATACGGCGTATCCGTATCCACGCCCGTGAGGGCCCCGGGACGGAAAGGGTTTACGTCTAAGAGAGCCTGGTCAACAAAGAAAAACCAGGGTTCACACTCTGTGGAATTTCTACTTGTACTTGTATTCCACTAATGAGAACAATTTCCTCCCAAAAAAATCTCTCCGTAACTCCATGTAGCTAAATTGCAGATATTTTCTTATTTTCTCTTTGCTACTTATTTAATTAAATCCTGTAAGGGACCTCGGACCTCCCCTCAGCCCACTTCCCTGCAACAATCCATGCTTTTCTCTCAGATATATTTGGACAATGTTTGCTGATAATGGCGTGTTCCTGTACATATTCTATTAGAATATCCTTGGAAAAATTCAGAGTCGTGAAGGATTTATTAGGAAGTGAGTTTTAACAACGGTAATGCTATTATGCAAAATATCTGAACAAACAAATACAAAAGCCACATACCTGTATTCTTGTGACAATTGACTTGTGCAACCCACCCACAGATATAATCCAACCATCCGTCCGTCCGTCAAAAGTTATGCCCGTTCTATAATGACACGGAAACGGAGACGGATCACGTAAACAGAGACGGATCTCACGGAACAGGGTTTATACAATAACACGCAGACGGAGACAGACCCGTAGGCCTACTGATTAGCTGAACAGTGCTGAGCGCTTACGTTTACGTTTTCCGTACGACCAATACAAGCCGAGTATTTAGCTGAAGTGGTAGCCATGTTTGTTTATGTTCTAAATACGTTAAATTTATTCCAATTACAAGTATTATTACGTTCAAATTTTTACCTTGTGGTGTGTTTCTATTAAGTATGTAAATTCTGCCGTGTTATGATCTTGAAGCATAGTATTGTTTAGTTTATTTTATATTTTGTAACCTTTAGTTGCCATTTGTTACGTTTCCGTCCATTATGGAAGCAGCAGACGTGATAGTGAAATTTTATGGGAGACCTGTCTCCTTTTCCGCCCCATTATGGAACGGGCCTTAGAGCGTGTCAAAACATTAGACGGACGGAAGGAAGGAATTTTCCGGGCCATCCGATTGGCCGCAGGTCACGTGATCCGACGGACGGACGGGGACTCACCAGGCCCGAGAAGGACGGCTGGTCGCCGACGATGGAGTTGTGGCTGGACACGAGCAGCAAGCCTTCCACCGCCGCCGCCAGATGGTGCTGCGAGCACTCGGAGGCGTTGAGCCACCAGGAGTCGCTGGGGCCGCCCTGTAGGATCCACGCGTAGTCCGACCCGAACATGCCCAGCTTGAAGGCCTGCGCAGTGACGATGAGGGATGGCAAATATGGTCCACGTAACAATATATCCATCTTTCAATTCAGCCTTGCAATATCGGCTTAGAAATAGCGATACTTTCGATTGCATCGGTGTATCGAAATTTTAAAAACTTTATCCTAAGTTATATTAATATTAAATTACTATTTAAGAATATGTTATATTAATACATTTAGGCTTTAATAATAAAATAGTCTTAAACATCAATTTTAGGAGCCATACCGTCAACACACTTAATACAAAATATTTCCATCAAATAACTAGAAAAGCTAAATACGAATACTAAATCAAAACAAATTTTCTATCTAGTCCAACTTCCAACGCTCTAAGACAGCCGGCGTCACAGGTCACTGCAGTGCTGTGTTTCAACTAAACTACCTACAAAGTTTTCTACTATAGGCTACAAAATTTCACTTTTCCCCCTACCTTTTAATAATCAATTTTTTTATTCCAAGTCTGAGGTCAAACAATTTATTTATTTGTTTGTTTCTGCCAAATTTATTTACAGACCTTTTTATTAAATTTGTTTTTACTTAAAAACACATAGAAAATATAAATAGTAAAAAGAAAGTTAAGAGTAAATATGAACTAAGTGACAAATGACAAATAAAGGATTATATATGTATCCGAATTATGTGAAAAATTAAAATAAATTAAAATTGATATTATTGGAATTTAATATATATAAAAACTATCAACATAAAATATATCGATATCAAATTACTAATATTTTTAACTGTGACACTTATCTTTCCAGTATACCTATATTTCGTTGTCATCATTAGTCAGGATGGTAGTGGCGTTCATCGCCGACTGAGCGCTAGGTATGAGTTCAAGAACAATATTAGTTTTCTATTTAAGAGCACTACGCTCCAGCATTTTGGCTTTTAAAATATTTAGCCACAGCTTTCAATAAAGCTTTTGTATTACAAATTTTTTTGACAGGGCACAGAGCCTAGCATAAAGAAAGCACGTGTTAAAGTCTAATTTTCTATAAAGGTGTGGGTAGCTATTAAGACACATGTAAATAATACGTTTTTTCTTTCCATTGTAACGAGTTAGATTATACTACAACATGGTATGAATGCTTGGGAAGATATTATTAAGATATTACTTATGCTTTGTGAGGTAAACAATATTGAAAAAAAAATACTGAAAGAAAAATATATTATTCTTAGATGGAGGCCTTAATGTCCCTTAGGATAACAATTTAGATAAGATGGTTCATATTACGTTTCCTGGATACACTATATATATATATATATATATATATATATATATATATATATATATATATATATATATATAAAGCAAATGTTTCTCTACTATTATTTTAATTTTCTAGGAGCGATGTATCGTATGACGTGCTAAAAATGTTGCCGATATCTACTTTAAGAAATACTTTGTTATATTGTCAGTCATCATCGTTACGAAATTGCTCTTTGCGCCTCACAATTAGGCAGTATGCAATGCATGCAAAAGCCGCATGTTGCCGCCTCGTAGATTTATCGCTCATCAGCGACTCATGTTCCAGTGGTGCTGCATAGAGCTACGAGTGCTACACGAGACGTTATGATCAGAATGCCACTGTTAATGAAGAAACACAAACGTAAAAGTTAAACAAACAATGCGTGTTCCACACAGAAGTAAGGAAAAGGGAATTCTGGGAACCGGTTCAGGGCTAGCATGAGGATTGTAACTTCATGCGATCATCTTGGATGATCTTGACATTTGACCTTCACCTTCTAAATTGGCCACAAATTTGCCAAAATGTGCCAAAAATTCGCTCAAAATTTCCAGTTTTTAAGAACGAAAAATTCCGCAAAGAATCTTAAAACAAACCAGAAAACTATAAAATATCCTAATTTCGAGGGAAAAATTCCCACTTTGAACGCAAATTTCCCATTTTAAACTTTAAATATGCCTACGGCTTGAAATGTCCTAAAAGCGACTTAAGAATCTTTAAAACTCAAAAAAATTCAACCCACTAACACAGGATTGTGACCACGCCATGGATGCAATTTTCATCACGGCCGCCATCTTGAATTCCGCTATCTTTAAATATAACATCCCATTCAGCTAGCAGCTATTGCAAACATTATTTAATAAAGGTACGAATAATTGTATTGTGGTGTAACTACGTATAAATAAAGAATCTTTAAATAGTTAAACTAAACCAAATAAGGATTTGAAAATTTGGGTTTTGTTGCTATCGAATTCTAGTTTTCTTATCCTATGCTTTTTTTTTTTTTTTGCAAACTCAAAAGCCAAGTTCATCAGGGTTGTTGCTTGTTAAAAAAAAAATAGCATTTTAATTTTTGTTTAACAGTATTTGTATAGATATGAATAGTAGTAAGACGAATATAATAGTTCTCCGGAGCCCATGGTTCAGGTGGCGAGGTGCCGGTGACCGCCACCTGAGATTGCGTCCTCACAGCCACCACCTTGAATGACCTTGACCTTAAAAATTTAAAATAATTCGTCAGAATTTTCTCAAAACTTGCCATAATTTACCTTCAATAACCAAAATGACTGAAAGTATCCTGGTTTTGGGTAAAATTTGTACGAAAAAATCTCGAAAAAACAAATTTAAAAATTGCCATTTTCCAGGAAAAAAATTTCCAATTAACATTTAAAAATTCGAACTACTAAATAACTTATCAGGTTTTGCCATTAAAAGAAACAAATATCTTAAAATACGCTTAAGTTTTCGTAAAACTTTAAATTCAAGCCTCTGTGGCCATGACCTGCAACCTGATATTGACCTTGAACAGACCGACATCTTGGATTCTGCCATTTAGTTTTTTAGAACTTACCGTCATATATTGGGTTGTGACGTCACGTACATCATCTTGGTTCAAAGAACTTTACGCAGTTTAGATTCTCATTTGATATGACATGTCCGCCATATTGAACATCAGAAATTATTATTAGAAAATTCAAAACATTGTAATCGTGGTGCTGTGCTCAGGATAAAACCATAATTATTAATAATAAATGTCCGGTGGAAGCGTCAGGTTAATTATCTAAAAGGACTTACCAGAGGGGCACAGCCCACTTACAAAACACAATTTGAAATTAACCTCTCTGACAGTAGGAAAGGTTACGTGGATTGTGGTTTCAAGTAGCAGCAAATGAAAACAATCGTATGGTTTGGTTTCATTAGAGGCTTTTACTGTTGATTAGTAGTTTAGTATCTTTTTCATTGCCGATTTATTACATTTGAAAATATCTTACGGCATTAAAGCCATTACAAATAAAACAGGTAACAATGTTAGATTCTTATTTTTGATACATTACATTGAGTACACTAACGAATAAAATTTAAAAAAAAAGGCCGGGAGGGGGGGGGGGGAACACCATTTCATGCTATACTAAGTTCAACTGTTTAAGAACATTGAACTCGCAGGCTCATAAAACATATATATGTGTTTAAAATACAATATTTTATAATAAGAAGAAAACGTCCTAAAACTGGCGGAGTTATAAAGCTGTTCTTAAATTCTTTTTGAGGGGTGCCGAAAGATGGAGGGAGACTCCGTTATAGAGGCTCACGAGTTACATTTTGAGGTGCAAAATGTGGCGCCGGAACTGGGCCGCCATCTTGAACTGGTCTGGGGTCCTTGAAGCACTCTGGAATTCTTGAGTACTCTGGGATTCTCGAACCCTCTGGGAATATGGAACCCTGCCTATAACCAATCATCCACATGGATTAGCTTGGTTAGCAGGCAGTTTATGCCGGGCGAAGTTAAGCCCAAAAAAGGCAACCTAACAGGTTTGTGTGGGACGAAGTGCAGCTTACCTTAGCTGGCAGGGTGAAGTAGATAGTGGCTGTCCCTGGGGGCGATCCGGGGACGCGCGGCGCGGGAGCTCGCGGTAGCCATAGAAGAAATAATTATGCCGAAAACCAAAAATACTAAAGTTAACTTAACTATTTGGGCAGCTACGAAGAAAAACTAAAAAAATCTAGGCGACTTGGCCTGGCTCAGAAAGCAACTACATTATTGCCGAAAGCGGATCACGATAGCTGCTGGTCGTTACTGCGACCTGTTGCGAAGATGCGCGCTGGACGAGAGCTGCCCTAAAAATCCCTGAAATGGCGCCGGGACGGTAACTTAAAATTAAGCCCGGTCGTCTGTTCCTCTGGAGGAGGGGATCGGGAAACCCGAAGTGCTCCGAAGGGCTCCGAAAGAAAAAAAAGGGCTCCTGCGACCTATCGACTGAGTGTGAGGTCGACTGTTTCTCCTGGTGGGGATAGGGTGGTCAGTAGTGTGCTCTCGCTCTCAGCTGGTTCGTCCTTTCGCCGATAGATGGTGTGGGCATGCGGATCGGAGTCTCGCAGAGACCATTGCGGCACTTGGTGGCCGCCATTTTGCAAGGGGGGATTTTGGCCTTGAAGTTGGTCATTGCCGCGGCTGGCCGATGACCGCTGTGGACCAGGACGGGGTGGGTGGTATGTCCGGTGAATGACCTGCCCTGGGAGAGTTCGCCCGCCAGACGTTGGGACGTGCGGCGGAGCTTGAAAAAAGGACACCAAAACGTGTTAGAGACCGCAAACTTCAGCACACCTCCGAGAAGGGGTGGAGGCGACCATGGGAAGCTTAGGGCGGCTACTTTCGTCACACGTAGCGCTAAACTCGTGACGAAACGCGACGGCCAGTGGATACCGTTGCTGATGATAGCCCTGAAGTCGGCTAGACCCAGCAAATTTGGTGGGAAACGGCGTTGAGAGCACTATACTGCTCAACAAGCTAACCTGCCGGTACACTCGACCGAACAAGTTTGGATGGGGCGAAAGCAGCGGGCGAAAGAGGAATATTAAAGTTATAAAAAAAATTTAAAATTTAAAATTTTGTAAAACTAAGAAAATAAAAAAATTCGTGCCTAAAGTAGCACTGATTCGGCACAACATGTATAGTTAAAAAAAACTAATTAGATTCAATTTACATAAAATTTAAAAAAAAACGCACTTTCATCATGGTCCTTGGAGTCCGTACTCGATTCCCGACGATCATCTTATTAAAAATGACGATTCGTCCTTCCCACATGGTGGCTACTGGCACAGTGACACCCCTCACTCGCCCCTAATGCCAATATATATATATATATATATATATATATATATATATATATATATATAATACGCCAACCCCTATGACGTCATGGCAGCCATCTCGGTTCTGCAATCTGTTTTCGCCTGCAAGAGTTCGCCGCCACATTTTTGTTTATTTTTTACTCGCTATAGTGCAGCACTGTCAATCGTCATGCCATCAGATGTAGCATTAGCCACCTTGTCGGCCGTATTGAAAATCTGGAATTATTTTCCTAAATCTTCAGTAAAAAAAAACGTTAAAAACTTTACTTATTAATATATTAACTTTTCCATCGAAATTGGTCTTTGGTTCGATACTTGGTCGGGGCCAAGATAGTGATATTTATACTCAAAAACATATGTCATATGCATTTAAAAAAATAACTTAAATTTAATGTTTTACCACAACATATTAGGTTTCAGATGAAATAAATATGAAAAATACTTATTATTACGAGAATTATAATTTATTTAAGGAACGTTTGCAAAATTTAGCAATATAATAAGCTTTTAATTCTGCATTGGCTTGAACAGACTTATCCTCGGATACAATAGATTTACTGAAAATAGCGACCAGCTAGATCCTTTCCCCACATAATCTATTTATTCTCTACAGAGTTTCACTATACTACGTTTAACAGACTACTTCACTTCGTCGGCATTGTAAATGGGAGTATTCACTGTTTTGAAAGAATACTATTTACTTGGTCCTCTGATTTGGCTTACCATATACACAGTCCAGTTACAAATTATGATTTAAGTATCCATGCATCCATGCTTTTCTTCTTATGGACCAAGCTGATTGATAATGTTTTGCTTGAATCGTCAGAAAAGTACAAAAATAGTTTTATTCACTAAAGGTATTAGGATAATAGTAGTTCTTTTAAACAAGAAGAATTTAAATGGTTAGTCTGGCACAGTATACTAGGGAGTGGAGCGTGGAGTGGGTCAATGACCAACCGCCATTTTGGGCTGTCACGTCTCGGACGCCATCATTGATGACAGTGATCTTGAAATGTGACTGAAATATGTCACTTCATGTGTAATTTGCCACTTTTATTCTATTTTTACTGAAAACTAAAACAAAATTATTAAAATTATCTTAGACATTTATTTTAAATTATTTAAAAATTTATTTCGTATTACATGGACATTGGAGACCTGGGTTGGAACCCACCAGGGGAAATTTAATAGTTTTGTTTAATCATTCATTTACATTATTTACCTGGCAACTGAACCCTACCACTTTAACCAAGACATATATTACTTACGCCCTTATGACGTCAAGGTAGCCATACTGGACTCGCCATTTTGTTTTCGTCTGCCAGAATATACACCCACCATATTGGTGTAATTTTTACCCACTAGAGAGCAGTAGTGTCAATCACCAGATCATCAGCTGTCTTAGCATCCGCCAATTTTGTCGGTCATCTTAGCCGCCATATTAAAATTATCTAATTATCAATCTAGAAATTCGGGAAGAATTGCAAAAATTAAAAAAAATCACGTATTAATAAAATAATTCATTAAATCGATTTCTGTGATAATAGTGATCCTTGGTCGATGCAAACTATAAATTAGGGTCAACTAATTTCTATCGCCTAAATTTAAAAAAACAATCATAAAAAGTACTATATTCAAGAAATAAGACAAAAATTAACAAATAATATTTATTTAATCAATTCTACACAACTAAAATTACAAAGAAGACATATGATCAATATTATTATTTCAATTTCACATGATTTTGAAACCATTCCTTTGCATGTATTTGAATGTATTTTCAGGACATCTTTTCGTGAACCTTGATTCCACATCCATCAGACTTGTACCGCACCGTAGCCGGATTATTCGAGCAATATGGCTCATGCTGCTTGCGATTGCTACAATGTACAAAAGTCATATCACAGTAAATCAAACGGCAACTATATGGACGTGATGATAGCACAAAAGCATTGGTAGATGATGAGGTCGGTGACGTTGTCGGTACTATAGACATCAAGATCCACTCGGTGGGCGTTACTTCTCTCGTTAGTCTCCTCTACCGTTGTTGGTGATGATGGTACACTTCCCGCCGGATAAACTGCTATGGTTGACATCGTTGCAGCCGGAAACTCCGCGGCTGTCAACATCGAAGCCATTGAGACCACGTCTACCAGCGACGTTGTGGATTATAGGTCAGACTCGACCGAAGAAGTTGCAACTACCGATGGTACGGATGCCATCGAGGTCTTCCTCGTTGATGTGACAGCAGTCATGAAGACTGATGATGGAATAACTATACATAATTACTTTCAGGAGAGTCTATCTGTGCTCTTCTACAAACTGAAGAACAAGTCATTATGTCCACGCTCGAAAGTTATGTGACATGGTGAAGCCAATCACTTTTCAGTTTGCAACATGAGATATTGTCTCATGCTTTTTGAAATTAGGACGACAAATTGATACACCACAATTTTTGTTTACAGAGGAAAGTTTTCTAAAGCGTTAAATGGACAGTGGTATATTTCATGGCACTTTCGATTGAACATGTTCGTAAAATTCATGGCACATAGATTACAGTTAGGCCCTGATGATATGTGCGGCAGGTCCTTTGTAATATATAACATGGCTTTTAAAGTTCCCATAGTGGTTAAACTGGCTACAACCCATGCTGCACTGGCACGTAACACATTCCGGGTATTTACAATCGCGTATCCCACACCCACGCACATTAAAGGTTGTCATGTTCACAGTATGTGCAGTTTGGTGATGGAACACCGCCAGTTGATAATACGTTAGTCAAAATAACAACCATTTTCATTCATGCGTGAGTTAAAATAAGACACATTTTCATTGATGCGTGAGTTGAAACAACACACATATTCATTCATATCTTTAAATTTAGTATTGAAATTATATATGAATTTTAGATTGACCTATCAGATTCAAACAGTGAGTCCCACAGTGATAAAAAATCAAAGCACTGAATGCATGCTAAAGGACCAAACGTTCGTTGAATATGTTTATGTTTTATGCTAACTACAGAACCTAATGTCCTTGAACAGGAAATTTTCAGTCCCCACTTAAGGCTTGACACTTTAAAATACAGTCCATTTAAACAATCAGGTCACACTATCAACAAGAGGATTAAATATTTGTACGCACATTAAGAAAACGGACACATTTTCACCAAAAGCAGACGTATGATTAAGGAAAATAAGACAAATTAAAAAAGGGACGCACATTAAAAAAAAGACACACATTTGAGAAAAAAAGGACGCATATTTTTATGAAGCTCTGAGACCAAAACAATGGAAGAAGATCCGATGAAATAAGTATAAAGTATCATGACCATTGTTATGATAATGTGATTGGAATCAGTTGGAACAACGGAAGCCACAGTAGCCAGTTAGAACAATTTGAAACATTTCAGTCAGTTGGAGCAACTGGAGCATTTGAAGCAATCAATTCTGAGCAGTTGAAGCAATATTCGAATATTATTTGTGAATATTCTTTACTTAAAATTCGTAAAAAATATACCAAAAGAGTAAACATTTAATATTGAAAAAAAATAAAAGTGGTCCTTATTTTGACTTATATATTATACTATAGGCACTGCAAGTAATTAAGCAAGTGCTAGACTGTTGGGTTCTCAGTTCACCTGTCGTTTTGGCAGAGTGAATATTGAATCTTTCTGCTGCTCATCCGAGTTTGGATATTGTGTTGAGTGAATCAGCATTACCAATTTTTAATTTGATGTAAGGAGTTTCATCTTCATCGGAGATACTTACGTCAGCGACGCTGACAACCTTGGAGATCTCGTAGGTAAAAGACTCAACACTACCATCTGTTTTAACAATACACACGACTTCAAAAGGCTTAGTGTCTCCTGCAGAGGAAACCTTCATGTCTAGAATGACATCAACATTGGTGAATTCATCGTCGATGACCTTAGGAGGTGCATCAACATCTTCCGAGGATTTATGTCGTCACTGTGGAAAGATGTTCTCCAACAGCAGTAATGATCGTCGACACGGGAAGAGAGAATGTTGGAAAAATCCAGGTTGCAAAAAAATTGGCTGTGAGAAATTCCACAAGCCAATTGCAAGAATAAATAATATTGAAATACACATTAAGACATTCAAGGGCCGTGCTGGGTGAAAAAGCGTTGGATTAATGAGCTTAAGAGTATACCAGCAACAATATTGACAAGTTAGTCGTATCGAATAGACATCCTGACAGCTACAGTGTTATGTCGTTCGCATTTTCTTATGATGCACGAAGACACAAGATGAGCAAACGCGTGAAGAATCTTTTTCGTTTAAAGTTTTGTTGCAATAAGTGTCATTTTCAGTTTACTCTTATTGATAAAAGAGACGACATGCGAAAACCTGTAAATATAAAGTCAGTTTGCCTACTGTCGAACTACCTACGGTCATTTAGATTCATAGGTTTAGGTTGGAGACTAGTATGCGTACAAGTATCCAAAAAGATGTTCAGTAACCGTTTGCAATGACGTCTGGCCATGAATATAAATCTAAGACTGTGATTGGTGCATTACAAGTAAATGATAATGGGTTCCACTTGGCGAAATCTGCATTTCGTGGAATATTGATAGACTACTTATACCTAAATACATTTATTGAGTCAAAATAAATTCGTACTTTTCTTGACGACATCAAGCAGAATAAAATCAATCAGTTAAATTTGAAGTAGCAACGGCTAAATATTTACAATATAACTTGTGTGACTGCGTTTATGGTAAACCATATCCATTAAATGATCAAGTAAAGAAGTGTGCTTTCTAAAGTGAATACTCCCATTTACCATTCCAACGATGTGAAGCAGTCTGTTAAACACAGTATAGAGAAAATGTGCTGGGAAGAAAAAAATATTATGCTGGGGAAAGGATCTGGCTGGTCACTTTGTTCGTTAAACCAATTGAAGCCAAAACAGAAATCAGTGCTTATTAGATTGCTAACTTTTGTAAGTGTTAAAGTAGTAGAGTAGAATTTTCATAATAATGTTACGATTTTCCTGTGGGTTCGTAAAGGATAGCCCAATTAAAGATTTTTATTACACACACAGTTTTATTTACTACCACTACTTGTCACTTACAAATAATCTTCTAAATTGGCAGATAATTAATTACAGGTAAAGAAATGTCAATTCCCCAGTCACTCGTTTCACACACCTCGCTGGGCCGCACATCCGGTGCAACTCTCGCCGCAGCACCCCTCGTGGGTCTCCGCCGCGGGACTCCGTCGCCGCACTCCGCCGCCGCCGTCACACCCTTCGCCGAGATCCCACACGACGACTCGCTCGCCACTTCATTCGGGACTACGCCGCGCCCGCGACTCTATCGCCCGGAAACTCCCGTCTTCACTGAACTCACTCACTCCCTGCCCTGGAACCTTCGTCCAAGGACTTCGCCACTCTGCCGCACCCGCGGCACTATCGCCCGGAAACTCCGCCGCGGGAGAACTCCCGACTCAACTCACTCACTCATAATCTCTGCCCTGGAACCTTCGTCCAAGGACTTCGCCACTCTGCCGCACCCGCGGCACTATCGCCCAGAAACTCCGCCGCGGGAGAACTCCCCACTGAACTGACTCGAAGGTCGGCCCAACCTTTTTATATAGCCCTTGGGTTCCCGTCCAGAACAATCGGGCATGTCTCCGAGATATCGCGCGACCTTCGCCGTCGAAATGCCCAGAAACGCGTCGTGAGTCCTCGAAGGACGCGGCGGCTGCTCAAAGAACGCCGATAAACGCAACAAGCATCGGGTTCCCACAAAATGCGCCGATAAACATGTCTGAGTCCTTTAATTCCGCAGTGCGGCCTCTTTTAAGTAACTCGATCTGAGGCAGGTGCGCGCTGCGACGGTCAGGATGTCGCGAGATAGTATGACACGAGATACCAGGGATAGGATGCGGGTGGAAGGGGGCGCAGACAGGCCGAACGAGCGCGGCGATGCCAAGCACTGCAGCCAAGCGCGATCGTAACAATAAATAACATTTGGAAAGTTTTATTTGAATATTTTTACCTGAAACTTACACTTGAATGGCGAAATATTACTTAATTCAATTAAAATTAAACTATTTTGAGCTCTAATATGTTCATGGCCCCAGCCATGGATGTAACCAAGAATGGCCTTCGATAAAATCTAACAATATAATAATAAATAAAAATTTCAACAATTAAAAGAAACTTTTATGAACTTTTAGGTTAATAATTACCAATTTTCAATATGACGGCTTTGATGGATGGCAAAATGGTTAAGATGGCCGACAAGATGGCTGATGATACGACATATGACTGTCTGATGATAAACAATGCCACATTCTAGCCAGTAAAATATAAACCCATATATTGGCAACGAACTCTAGCAGATGAAACAAGATGGAAGATCTAAGATGTTTGCCATGATGTCACGCTATTTGGCGTAATATATATTCCCTGACGTTATTGGTGAAGTTCAATCTGCCAATATTCACGATTGGGGTAGGACATGTCATTATTTTTAATCGAATGACCTCGCCGGGAATCGAACCAAGGATTCCAAGGACCATTTTGTAACAGCATATTTAATGATTTAAAAAAAATTGTAATCAAAAAATTCAATTCAAATAATTAAATTTTTCTCGTTTTTTGTATAATAATTACAGATTTTCAATATTTCATGCACGATGTCAATCAAAATGGCGGAAAAATTGCGTACAGTTCTAGAATCAAAAATGGCGGCCATGACATAACAAACTAATATGGCGGACACCGGTACCTTGGCTCCTTACCTTAATCCCTGGATTCAGAGGAACTATTATATACTACCGTAGTTGATTGTCAGATAGAAACTATATTTTTTAAAAGAAATTACAAGTTAAAGTATTATTTTGTTGCCAAATGATGACAAAAATTATGTACAGTACTCTCAATGTATGTCCTGGAAATTATTTGCAGTGCACCTTAAGAGATGAAATGTTCGAAATTACACATTTGTGGCTCTACATTACTTCAAGAATGCCTCCACCCCAAAAATTGTTTCGCTAGACTAAGAATGCCTTACCTCACAGAATATGCTTGGCGCAACCTCGTGAGAGAAGCTTCCGATGATTATACGAGTATCCAGCTCCTAAACACACCAAAAACATTCATTAAAAAAATGGGTATTGTTTCAATTGTATTAATATGCCATGGTTGCTACTTAGAGAAATTATAATAGCCCTGCAAGATACACAAGTTTTAAATATTTTAAAATATGTTAGAACTTAAAATTCAATACAATAAACATAACCAATTTAAAATGTATACATCTATGTGAGAAAGCCATGTCCATAATTTACTTAAGATTTTTTTGTTACCTAAAAGTGACTTAAATTCACCATGGGCTAGCCACCTTAAGCCACTGAGGTCATAAACGTGTCTTAAACTGCAACGTTTCAATTTTAGTTATGACCGCCATCTTTAAAATCCGTAATTTTGTGTGCTAAAAAAACTTTAAAATAATTAATTAATTAGAGATTTACTTAATAAAACTTTAATTTAAAAACATACGCCATTTCGAAAAATTTGCCGCATTCTTGAAAATTCACAATTTAAGATCTAGAAAATCGGAGAAAGATTAAAATACATAAAATATTAGTTAAATTTTAATAATAAAAATTTATAAAAAACTTCATTTACTATAACCAGGGAGGTCATACAATAAAAAAATTAAAAGATCCTCCACAGAAGCCACCGACAGACTGACCTCCCACCACTGATACCAAGCTAGATATTATGTGAGCTAGTATGACATCATGGTGGCCATATTGTTTTCGTCTGCTGGAGGCCACCATCTTGGATCCGACATATTGTTTTCATCTGCTAGAGGGCGCTGCCATTATATTGATTTAAATTTTACCCGTTAGAGAGGAGGAATCGTTTATTACCAGGGCGCACCCCCCTTCTTGTCAGCCATATTTGCCGCCATCTTGAAAAATCTGTATTTATAGGGCGAGAAAATTGGAAGAAATTCCAAACTCATAAAAAATATCACTTGTTAAAAATTCATTTATGTGATTACCTCGGTTAGATCCTAGATAAATACAAAAAAGATAATTTAATTGAAAGGAAAAAAATAAAAGACAGGTTTCAAAATAACATAGGTATGTTGCAAAATAAAAATTTATTACATAATTTCTACAGTACTACAGGAACAACACTTGTAAAAGTTAACAATCTAATAAATATTTAGTTCTGCATTAGTTTGAACTAATTGATTCTCAGCTCCAATCAATGTAATGAAGAAAGAGACCAGCCAGATCTTTTACTAACATAGTCTTCCTCTTCCTGGCAGGATATTTTGATACCATGTTTAACAGAATGCTTTACATCATCGAACTGTAAATGAGAGTATTCATAGTCTTGAAAGCGGACTTCTTCACCTTGGTCCTCAAACAAATATGGGTAACCACATACATAGTCCAGCAACAAAATATATTTTAAAGTTCGGTATGTTGCTACTTTATCAGTAAGTTGATTGATATAGTTCAACTTGATATCGTAAAGAACATACCAATGTTTTCGACTTACTAAATGTATTTAGATAATAGTAGTCTTTCGAAATTCCACGAAATGCAAATTTTTCCAAGTATAATCAATTACAATTTATCTCTAGTACAAGTACGGTCTTAGAGTTTCATGTCCAGGCATTATCGCCATCAGGTTGCTGCACATATGCTTCTGTGCTGGTACCTACGCACACGAGTCTCCATCCTAAACAGAGGTAGGTAGATCCACAATAGGCACACGAACTCCACCCTTTTAGTTTTTCGCATGTCGACTCAAACTGTCGAGACGAGTATACCCAACATGGCACTTATTGCAGCAAAACTTCATACGAAAAGGATTTTTCTTGCATTTACTCCTCTCGTGTCTTCATGCATCATGGGAAAATACAAACGAGATACAGAAGTATTCAAGGATTTCTAGTCAATAAAGACGAACAATTGAAGTCCTAATTTGATGCTGATATAACTTTTGTACCGATTCCCAGTGTTCCCTTAAGCGTGTCGATACATTGCTGTTGCTGCGAAATATTTACGTTCTGCCGAACAGCAGGGACTTTAATTTTTTGTAAACTGCTTGTGACACTAAATACAGCTAAACCTTTAGCGAGAAAGAATATTAACACATTCTCTCTTATCGTGTCGACGAGCATTACTGTTTATCGAGAAAATATTGTCACAGTAATGACATCGATGCTGGGAAGACGCCAATACATCTTCAGTTGTCATCATTGAGGCTAGTGGTACTGCAGGAATTGAAGTCTTCATGGTTGTCTCTATGGCTAACGTCATTAATCGAAGTTTCCTCTGTAGTCAGCACTGCATCTATTAATGTCTCTTTTGCTAGTGGAATCACGACTGTTGAAATCTCCTCTAGTGTTTTTGGTGACAATGATAAATATTCAATCTAAATCTGCATCGTTTCTGAGGAGATCCCTGCTATCGATGGTACACATTCCATCGAGTTCTTCGTGGTTGTCGTCGACGATGCCAACAGGATCTGCGTGACGTTGATGTCGCTGCCATCAGGGTCCTCGATGTCGATGGTACACAATCCATCAAGGTCTGAGAATTTGTCATGACAGTGCCAATGGGAAATGTTTCGCCGTCGTCGCACCAACCACCAGGTTCTGCTCAGTCGATGGTACAACTTCCATCGATTTCGACATTATTGATGTCATGAAGTTTCCAAAAATAGCCAGATACTGGACTTATGTATCAGACGATTAAAACTACGTGATTCTTACACCATCGTCGCCAGTAAACAACTAAAAAACCCGTCGTCTGGGACTCGCTTATATAACCGCGAAACAATAGATATCATGGGTACCTATCCTCGTATCACCAGGGGAAAGTGGTTCAATGTGGTAAGTACCTATGTATTTACATTATGCATGTAGTCTCATAGAATTGTAGCTTATAGCCAAGAAGTCTGTAGCCCTCTAGTCTCTTAGTCTTGTAGTCCTGTAGTGTTTTAGTTCTGTAACATCGTAGTTTTGTAGTCTCGTAGCTAGTTGCAGCCTCGTAGACTTGTAGTCTCATAGTCCAGTTGCCTCGTACTCTAGTAGTCATGTATGCTCGTAGCCTCGTAGTATTGTAGTCCTGTAGCCATGTAGTCTTGTAGCCTTGGAGCATTGTAGCCTCGTAGACTTGTAGCTTCGTAGCCATGAAGACTGTAGCCCTGTATTCTCGTGGCCTCTAAGTTTCGTAGTCATGTAGCCCTGTAGCATTGTAGTCTCGAAGCTAGTTAGAGCCTCGTATAATCGTAGTCTTGCAGTCCTGTAACCTCATACACTCGTAGCTTTGTAGTCGGGTAGTCCTGTAGCCATGTAGTCTCGTGGCTTTGTAGTTCGTTGTCTTGTAGACCTGTAGCCTCGTAGTCTCTAAACCTTAAAGCCTTGTTGCTTCGTAGCCAAGTATACTTTTTTGCCATGTAGCCTCATAACCAAGTTACCTTGTAGCCAAATGTCACCGTAACAGTTAGGCCTAAGACAGTTGGAGCCAAAGACAGTTGGAGTCAAATACAGTTGTAGACAAAGTTTTTTGGATTCAAAGACAATTGGAGACATTTGAGTTTACCATAAATCGGCGATCGCATCCTATTGACAAAAATGTTTATCTGTGACGATATCTTATCCCTATGGCGAGAAACAATCCATGTGACGAGATCGTATTCCTGTGGCGAGAACATATCCCTGTGGCGAAAATGTATCCACGGTGATTTGAATGTTTGTACAGATGTATGTACTTTTCGTTTAATGTGCTTCTATTTTTGTAGAATTTTCGTCTAAATGTTTATCACCCTTTTCTTTAAATGTGCTTTATTTTTTAATTTGCTTCCAAATGTGCTAATTTTTTTATCGTGCTTCCTTTTTTAAATGTTATTTTGACTCGTATTATATTAAATGGTTCTTGTTATGAATATCATATTAGTCAACCGGTCGCGGGTATATGAGCGAGCCCTAGACGACAGGACTTTTATTTTGTTACTGGCTACGACGGTGTAAGTATCACCTAGTTTTACTCTTCTAATACATAAGTTCCGTATCTGGCTATTTTTGATAATTTAAAGATATTATTAATGTATAAATCGATAGAAGTTATACCGTCAACTGAGCAGAACCTGATGGTAGGGGCGACGATGGTGACGCAGTTCCCATTGGCACTGTCACGACAAATACTCAGACCTTGATGGATTGTGTACCATCAAAATCGGGGACCCGGATAGCAGTGACGTAAACGACATGCAGTTCCCGTTGGCATCGTCGACAACCACGAAGAACTTTACGGAATGTGTACCATCGACAGCGGAGATCTCCTCAGCGACGACGCATATCCCGATATAATACGAGGGGGATCCAAAGAAAAGGATTTTTGTCATAAAAAATTATTTATTACCTTTTTTATATAATTTTTAAGTCGCCTTCAAAATACTCTCCCTTAGATGCGATACACTTGTCAAGTCTTTTATTCCCACTGTTTGAAGCACCTCTGGAACTCTTCAACTTTGATATCCTCCACTGCCCTTTGTTGTTTTTATCGCCTCCACATCATCCATTTATTCATTCTCGGGAACAGTAAAAAGACGCATGGGGATAAATCTAGCAAATATGGAGGGTGGGAAATGACAGACCACCCACGAGAGGCCAAATAACTGTTTACTCGTAAGGCCGTGTGTTCGGGGGCGTATTTGTGATGAAGTAACTAGTCACCTGTTCACCAAATTTCCGGGCGTTTCCTCCACGCATCCTCTCGTAAACTTTTTAAAACTTCAAAATTCAATTGCTGGTTAGCAGTCTGGCCAGGGGGGGGGGGCTATTCCCGGTTCATAATTCCACGAACATCTAAAAAGATAATGATCATCGTCATAACATTTGACCTTACTTGTCAGGCTTTTAATTTGTCTAGGGGAGTTGGGAGTCTTCCACTGGCTTGACGCTTGCTTGGTTTCTGGGTCATACCCGTAACACCACATCTCGTCCCCTGTAATTAATTTTGATCAAAACGTTTGGACCACTTTCAATTTCTTTTTCAAGTCCTTTCTCAATTTCAATCAAATGTTTTTTTTAATCCTGTTTGAGAAGGCGAGGAACAAATTTAGCGGCAACATGTCTCAATTGAAAATTCTCAGTAAAAATCTGCTGGCAGGAGCTCTAACTCACTCCTGTCTCTTCTGAAATTTCTTCGACCCTGAAACGACTGTCCTCGTTGAATTTGTAGCGGATTTTTCATCGTTTTTATCGTTTCGAGATATTGAAGCGTGCCCTGGAACGAGCATGGTATTCAACACTCATATTACCACGTTAAAAGCGCCTAAACCACACAAAAACTTATGTGCGGCTATAGAATCCTCCTTGAAAGCCTGTTAAAGCATTTGGCAAGCTTCCATTGCCGATTTTTCAAGCAGGAAAGAAAATTTCAAATACATTCTTCTTTCTTTTAAATCTGCCACAACAACTACACATGTGGAACACGAGAAGAGTAAGAGAAAAACAATACTACGATCAAATGTTAACCAACAAACTGACGCCGTCTGGGCGCTGTTTAGTGAAGGTACCTACTAACCACATCTAGCGGGAGAACTTTCTACTACGTCTACTAAAGGCAACGCAATCTCAGTCCGGATTTTTTTTGGGTACACCCTCGTCAGTATCATCGTCAACAACACTAGAGGAGACTTCAACTGGCGTGGTTCCATCAGCAGAAGAGATTTTAAAGCTTGCAGTTCTGACTGCAGAGTAAACCTCAATGAACGACGTTTCGCTGTCGATAGATACTTAAATGACTGCAGCACCTCTAGTAGACACAATGACCATTGAAGGTACATCGGTGTCTTCCCAGCATCTGTGTCGTTACTGTGACCAGATTTTCTCGATAAACAGTAATGCTCGTCGACACGATAAGGGATAATGTATTAATAATATTTCTTGCTAAATGTTTAGCTGAAAAAAGTGTCACAAGCAATTTACATGAAATGATAAGTCGAAAAGACACTTGAAGACAAGCAAAGGCCCTGCTGTTTGGCAGAAAGTAAACATTTCGCTGCAACAGCGATGTATCGACACACTTTATATAACTTCGTGAATTGATATATACTACAGCAGTTACATCAGCATGTGGTTCGGACATGAAATTTTCATCTTTATCGACTGGACATTCTTGCACCACTGCGATTTGTCGTTTGTATTTCCCCATGATGCACGAATACACGAGAGGTGTAAATGCATGAAAAATTCTGCTTGTATGCAGTTTCGCTGCGATAAGTGCCATGTTTAGTTTACTCGTATTGTCACTTAGTTTGTGAACTTTAAATTTATTTTCTCTTTTTTAAATTCTCTTTCGGCCGCCACCTCAAAAATTACTTCTGGATATAATGTTTAGTGCGTGGGATGTAAACGTTTATTTTTGGAAATTCATTATTTTGGCTATTCTGCCCCGCGAGGTCGACTCGTTTGCAATTGTTCTAGTCTTGGTATTATTCTCTTTTGGAATTAATAAGCCATTGTACGCTTATTATTTATTTGTAACCGTTCCTTAATTATCTATTAAGTATGGTATCAATATTCACGTTTACCGTTTGTCAGCATAGTTATGGGCCTAGTCCCATTCAATTGAGGGCTTGATTTCCTGTCGTACTGCTTGCACTTCAATGTATATTTATGGGGATTACTACATTAGCTTAACGGGATATGTTACCCTTTCACAGTTAGTTTAAATGTTTTATTATTTCAGTGTTGCTGTATTTAAATGTACTCCTTTGTTCTTGTACGCAAACGTACGGTAATAATTAAGTGAAGCATCTTTTTTAATCCGTAATGTGTAGGAAAGTGTAATTTGTACTTGTTATTAGGGATTTCTGCGCCCCTATTCTGTTGTCCCGCGCGCATAAACACGGTGCAAGTTTTGTAATTCTTTTTGAAGCTTATAAAGAGTTGTTTTTCTCTAGGGCTGTTTGCACGTCTATAAGTATTTGTTATTGAGAAGTGCATTAATTAAATGTATCCTGATATCATTTATTTTTTTGAATCTCAGGTTTCTTGTGTGTTCACCTTTAAATGCACCTACATACACGATCCGTGCTGAATATTTAAATTCAGCCCCTCCCCGTTACCCCATGATATCTTGTTCTGGCAGTTGAAAGCCATGCCCAGGATTCGCATAGTTAGGGCTTTGTAAAGGCTTTCACAAGACTACGACTACTCTTATGTACAGTTCTGAAGTTGTAAAGCAGTCTGTCAGTAAATTATCTGGCTGGTCTTTATCTTCATTAAACCGATTGGAGCTGAGAATCAGTCAATTCAAGTCAATGCAGAACTAAAGTTTATTAGATTACTAACTTTCACAAGTGTTGTTCCAGTAGTAGGCCTAGAGTAGAAATAATGTGATACATTTTTATACTTAACAATCTTAAGTTATTTTAGAACCCGTTTTTTCATTTGCTAAATAAATTTAAATAATTTTTGTATTGATCAAGGATCGAACCGATGTGATCAAATCATTCAATTTTTAACGAGTGGTTTATTTGATGATTATTCGCATTTTCAGCAATTTTCTAGCTTAATAAATACATATTTTCAAATTTACAGCCAACTTGTGATAATAACGCCTTGGTAATAAATGATTCATGCATTCTAACGGGTAAAAATTAAATTTTAATATGATGGCAGCGCCCTCTACCAGACGAAAACGATACGTCGGTTCCAAGATGGTGGCCTCCAGCAGACGAAAACAATATGGCTATTGTGACGTCCTACTGGCTGACATAATATCTAGTTTGGCATTAGTGGTGGGAGGTCAGTCTGTCGGTGGCTTCCGTGGAGGAAGGATCTATCACAATTTTAAACTTAATCATCTCACCGGGTTCGATTCCAGTATACTTTAATAAATTTTATTATTAAAATTGAATTATATGATTTTTTTATTCTAAACTTGTTCAGATTTTCTATCCCAAAAAATTTAGATTTACGAAATGGTGGAAAATATGTTCGAATCGGCGGAGTTTTGAAAATTATAGTTTTATTCAAAACATTTTTTACTAATTTAAAAAATTTTCCAGATTTTATGGAATAAAAATTACGGATTTTTTAGATGGTGGCTGTAACGAAAATTGCAACGGTAGTGATCTGCGTCTTAGGGCAGCTTTCGTATGGTGAATTTAAGCCACATTGGGGAATTTTCAAGCCTCTGGTATTTTTGGGGAATAAAATTGGGAATTTTCCCTCAGAACGGGAATTTTTCCCTCAATACAGGATACAATTTTATAGGAATTTTTGAATAATTTTGAGAAAATTTGTCACCAAGATGGCCACCGTGACGCCACAACAATATGGCAAATATCGGCTCAGGTTCCACACTCCTAATCCTGGCGAAGGACCTACTTTTATACATGTACTACTAATTTGGGTTTTTGAATTTATCCTGTAACAAACAGTGCAAAACTGCAATGGCGTATGTCCAAGAAAATGTATTAAATGAAGAGTTAATGTACTGTATTGAAGTTGACGTCACACGGTAAAGCACAGATCGCCTAGAGACAGGAATTTCTGCCTGTAGAAGAGAACTGACTTAGTGCAACATCGTGTGGAGTCGTCGCGACACGAACTTCTCGTGAACCGGGAGTGCTATAGTCCCCGTGTCGGCGTGTGTTTAGATGTCATGCTCATTAGGTTATGTTGCAGTTGGACATTCGGTGGAACATCTCAGCGGTTGGCCACTAGAGACATTAGTCATCGTCTTTAATTGGTTGCTGCTATTTTCTCTCTTAGAGGAGTATTTCAAGACGACCAGGTAAGGTAGCAAATATGGGATTTCTTGTTGGGATACAATCGTAACCGAACCCGCAGGCCTTATTCCAGAACTTGTCCAAACTGGATCCCAATAAAGTAACAGGAAATCATCCGTTTTAATAAATTATGCCATGTGCGAAGCTAGAAACTGGTTCCAACACATTCTAGCTGACGTTTCACAACCGTTGATACAATTGTTACGGCAAAAATTCTAGATATAACAGTATCGTCGCAAGAATTTTATGGGGTTATTATAATTTTCTAATGTACTTTTAAAGTTACCATTATTTCTTATTATGATCATTAAAATGTACAAAATGTATTCCAGGATAGTTTTTCTATCTTAAGTTTCATTTTTCACACCAATATGTTTGTTACGTCTCCCGATATTCACGAAATTTAACATATAAGTACGAGTTAATGGCGCCAGACGCGGGTCTGCCATCTGGACAAAATCAACGAATAAGTTAGCTACGCACATTCGTGGATTTGGGCAATAGAATGGCAACGGATAGGACACCAAAATATGTTCCCTAAAAATAAGGGACTGGCCGTGACCTATTGTGTACTTAGAATACGGTTAGGGTACAGGCGTAACATATTAAACGCCTAAACCCTTATTTTTGTGCCTTGGAATAACGGTCTCAGACCTTTATTGTCTGTGAGGGTAAGGGAAAGGAGGGACCCAAATAAACCCGATAGTTTGAGTGCGAGTGACTGTATCTCTCTAGACACAAAATGTTTAGACATTCAGACCGGTAGTGGTCCTTGTTGAACTTTCGGAATGACTTACAATTTACTAGAAATATTTCTAAATAAAAATGAGATGGAGGCAGCACTACCCTTGATGTTCTTGTCTAAAGCCAATAATTTGTGTTCCTAAGAGATGTTAAAACTTACGTTAAAATCTTATGACATGACATTATAGAGCTCAATATTCACCATGGACAAGTTTTTGGCAGGCATCAAAACACCTTGTGGAATAACAAGTAAATACACTCCGACATTTGATACAATATATTTATATAGTAAGATGTTTGTAATCGTGGGTATGAATGCTTTAGTAGAAAAGCTTATTTTTTAAACTTTTAATAAGTGTAATATATTATGATTTATTTAAATGCATATGCATTATGTATATTTTAATTTTAGTTTGTGTATTATATCAAGTATTGACTAGTAGATAAAACTTAAACCACATATTTTACCGACAAAGGATTTTTTCTCCAATATTCTCGGCTCTTAAATCAAATTTTGATGTGTAAACGTTTTAGCTCTCAGTATACGGCATTTGGTAGTATTAATTATGTGAAAATGGAACGGAAGTTGCTGAACGGAAATGTCTCACAAATATGACGGACCCACGTGTAGCGACATATGTATAGTCACTTTCGTAGACATTAGGGGACATACCGAACGTATTGGTGTGCCAAATGAAACATTATGATAGTGAAACTACCGGTAATATATTTTATGAACTGAAACAGTCATAGTAAAAATTAATCACAAGTTTTAAAATACTTAATAAAACTGGCATTACGACCATTATAATACACATTCTCCTTCCAAATTACTAATAGGCTTATTACCTCAACGGCAGACCCCGCGATGGGTAACCTCAAATGGCATAGTTCAATTCTCGATAACGGATTTTTTTAAATAATATTATAAAGATAATGTTGAATCAGCTCAATAAGGTTAAGTTTTGTTTGTAGGAAGTACTTACAGAATATTGGAAGAGTTGAAATTCTCAAGGGTTGTTGTTCCCTCCTTTTCTACTGAATATCCTCGGTTTGAAAATCAAGAGATCCTCTACATCACGGAAGTTTTTTTTTATCCTTCCTTGATTAAGTACAAGAGAAAAATGAACTTGCAGTGAATCAAACTTCATTCTTTGTGAATACAAATAAATACTTTGGAATTATTAATTATGAATAGGTGTTAATGATATATAAATAAAACGTTTCCTAAGCACGAACCGGCCTACGTGGCTAAAACATAATAAGAATTAGTCTGCTTCTGCGTGAAAAGGACGAGATTGGCTGGGTGTAAAACGGTACTGAAAAGACAGTCTTGATTGGGCCACACAAGGAAAGATTTGGATGTTTTGAGACTGCCAGTCAAATTAGCTACGAGAGTTTTGAATGGATATTCTCACTTCTTACACAAAAGTATAGAGAAAGGAATGTAAATATAAAAATTCTGCCATACTTCTTAGTATTAACAAATACTAAAAATGAATAATAGAAACAGAATGATCTATATACGAAAAATTCAAATCAAATATTAATTTATACCCTTTTCTTCTTTTGCAGAAACACATGTATTACTCCTCCTACCTACCCTACTACAATACTTTTACCAATAGTCTGCGAGGTTGGTGGATACAGAATTTTTTTAATGAAAAATTTTACATCTGGTAAGGTAAGACGAGCGATGGCGTAATCAGAGGGAGCCTAAACGTAGCATGACGATAATAAGTGTAGAGCTCAGAGCGCTACCAAAAGCGAAATATCAGGAAGGGAATGGCATATTTCACTACGATTTCGCGCAATGTTTGATCCACTTTTACTTCCATGGCGCACCGAGCAGTTGGGTGCAGCGAGGCCTTGTGGCTGTAGATATGTCAATTGCACATTACATATATTATTTAAAGACTCTAAGGGTCAATTTCACCACGAAATACTTAAATTTAAAGTTGAGCTTAGCAACACTTAAGTGACTTTAATCACGAATTTAGTTTCACCAACAAGTTACACGGGTTTTAAGATATATACCCTGACTTTCTTAACTCACACAATCTCGGTAATTTAACTACTTACACAAAGGTTAGCATACAGTGAAATGACTGCTCAGTTGTATCAGCGTGAATTTTGCAATGAAACCAACACCCGAAAATAACCTTAAAATTTCAAACAAGATAAATTTAGATAAATATAATTGTGATGATAATGTTTCCCACGTGTATTTTAAACTAAGTTAGGTATGTGCTAATGAAAAATAACCTTTAGCTGTGTCCCAATGAAACAAAATTTCATATGTATTATTTACGATATCAGGAAACATTTTTATTAATAATGTTATTCAATAATTGTATAAAATATAATAAGTTTATATTTTTCATTTCAATTGATAAGTTAAATGTTCTGATAATTTTATATACAATTACTTGCATTTGTTCATGTGGCGATGTTTATTTCCCGTAATTTGTTTCAAATATATATTTATTTTAGAGTCCATTTCGTTCTTAAAGTATATTTTTATTTTGCGAACAGATAGTTGGTGAATTTTTGGTTGGATCATCGTAGTGCATCCTGGATTTTTCAGCTACCACAATCGACATTCTCAGAAATAGAACCAGACGTCGGAGTTAGTGAGACTTCCGAGATATATTTCGTGAGTGACCATTAATTTGTGACAATGTTCACAACATAGATTTTATTCAATACATTACTATTCAAGAGGCGTCATTGTTAGTTGTGTTTCCACTATATAATTTGACGGGTATTAGAATGTTGTGTATACGAATGAAATATAAACTTAGCTTCAAGGCATAAAGTCATTTAATAGGTGCCTGGCCTACAACTGAGATTATTGGATTACAAGATTGATTACAACAGAGAATTGTTCTGTGCAACTGAAGATGCAACTGACATCATAATTGCTTCGCAAGCACTAGTTTGGCAGCATTGTACTTTAATATCCTTTTATAAAATTACATACTTGGTTTCAATTTTTTCAAGGTAATCGATAAAGAGGAGTAATGTTCAGGTATTTACAGTGTCATCTCAAGGGACGTACCACGTATTACTTAGTTTTCAAAGATAAAGATTCATGTTGTTAGGTGTAGTAAACAAAATTATATTTTGTTTAGTACAATTACAGTCACAGCTCTACTATCACATTTAATTCATACTTTGTTTCTACAATTTTATGCACTCTATCTTACTTACTTTAATCCAGAGGTTTCTGATCAGATAGGAGTTCTGTTTCTCTATGTTCAGGTATTTATCAGTGTTAATTCAAGTATATGGAAAATATAAATTACTTTTTTTTGCGGCAAAACATGAATGGCGATAGCAGCGTAGAAGCAATGGTATTGTAATGTAAGATATAAAAATTAAATTTTGTCACAAACTAGTGGGAATTATGAAACCATCCCGTCGGAGTAAATTTAGGGATGTGAAGTGTGTGAAAACCATGTTTTCCAACTTTCTTTCCGTTCTAAAGCCGCGATGTCCTATAATATTGTCTTATAATACTGAATTATGATCGTGAGTCAAATAAGGATTTTTCGAAACCTACAATCATTATTCTTTCATATTACCCAATTTATCTCATGTGCAGCATCTTCCGACGTAACTGAACTAAAACAGCAAGCACCATGTACCATAGGACTAAGCCACCAGGATGATGCCATTAGGATCAAGCCTTCAGGATCAAGGTATAAGCTGGGATACATGAAACACAAGCCATATCAAAAACAGAATATGCGACGGCTGTAATCAAATGATTCCTTGGAAAGACTGCAAAATTCACTGAGTCAGCTATTTCAGTGCACAGCACGTATTACTCACAGACAATGTACGACGTTAACAGTTCTATTAAAATTTTTTGCCTCTCATTAGACTCGTCCGTTAGAACGTGACTCAAAATTATACGTACTTTATATGCAATGTAACAAAACAAACATTTCGCAATACAATTACTTATTCTAATAAAACATCAAACATGAAATAAAAGCATAATAAATACCTTAGAATTGAATTAAAGTAGTTATTTAAACGGATTATATTATTAGAAAAATATCTACATGGTCTAAATTTCTTAAAAAAAACACATTGGTAAACAATGAATGTCGGTGACTGCGTGAATACAAAGGTATTGTAATGTAAACTTAAACTGTTATTTTTCCACAAACCAGTAGGAATAAAGAAACTTTCCTTTCAGGGTTGATTCAGGAACGTCTCAAGTATGTGCATAACATTTATTTCTATTTTTCGCGGGCAAACAATGAAAAACAGTGGCACCGTAAAAGCACAGGTATTGTATTGTAAAATATAAAAATGTATTTTTTTTCACAAACTATTAAGAATTACGTAATATTTCCTTCCGTGTAAATTTAGGGACGTATGTAGAGTGTGAAAAGAATGCTTTCCGAATTTTTTTCCTTTCCATTCTAAAAAGCTGCGATTTCCAAAAATTACTTAAATTCATTGATTTAAACTAGCTTGGGATTATTTATAACTTACATATCTCAAGGTTTCTTTGGAAGAATTAAAGAGATACAATGATATATTTTAATATGTCTAAGATTAGTAAATTTGTAGTTACAAAAAACAATTTGAATGCTACATCAAAAAGAGATCATGTGTCCCTTTGACTAGTGTTTTTCGGGTAAATCAATGTATTTTGCAAAGTATTTTAAGCTTGGTGTCACGCTAAATTGAATATCTTTAGACATAAATATTGCCATAATACAAGTTTAATATTATTTAAATGCTATGTAAAGTTAGACATCAGATATTTTTCGTGTACAAATAATAGTTCTAAATGTTAGAATGGCACCCGGGAAATAAATTTATATTGTCAATATTTCCGAACATAACATATTGCACACGTTTTTGTAAACTAATATTTTTTTAAGAGTTTTATTCCATCGCTAGGTGTTTAAGGACTTTCAGTAATTTTGGCGTCTACATGTAATTTTTTTTTTCTTTTACATCGTCCAAGGATCCGACCGCGGACTGGAGCTGATCAAATAAATTACTATCGCAAAAGATGATAATTTATAATGGTTTAAAAATTTTACATAATTTTAGGGACAAAATTGCAGATTTTCAATATGGCGGCCAGAATTTAAGATACTGGATGTTAAGAAAGCTAAAGATCTGATGATTGGCACTACACCATTATAGTGGGTAAAAACTTAACCGAGATGGTGGCACTGAACTCAACAATGACACAATGCCCTTTTTTATTGGTGGGTTCGATACGAGGATTCCAAGGTCCATGACTTAAGTGATTTTAATATTATATTATACTAAAATTGTAATTAAATATTTCTTTGTAAATTTTCAATTTTTTCCATGATTGGCTAACAATTATGCATATTCAATATGGCGTACACGATATCATGTTTCAAAATGAAGACATCCAAAAAAACAGATTTCTAGAATCCAAGATGGCATAATACAAGATGGAGGAACGTTCTAGTAAACAAAATAAGGGAATCCAAATCACAGGAAGTTCTAGAATCAAATAAAGCGGCTATGATGTCATAATTCAAGATGACCGAATCCAAGATTATAACCGGGGTGAGGTCACCAAAAATGGCCGCCTTGGTCAATGTCAAGGTAACAAGTTTAATATCACCCAATGTAGCCACTGTGACATCACCATGAAATGTGGCAGACACCGACACCTAACTCCTCACCAGGAACCTAGTCTCAAGACCGACATGTATGTACTACTATTAATTTATACTAAAAAAACATTTGAAAAATTCTTTTTATTATGTCTTATTGGTTTAAAGGAATGCAGTAAATATTTATTGCCAAGTATTTATTTGATTAATTTTATGTACACTGTCTTGCCCAAGACAATAACCCCTTAATCTAAGTGGAATTAAAAGGAAATAAATACAATGATATTTCTGGCTTTATGGCCCGTAATGTCACCGTACGTTTAAGATATGTAAAAATTCTCATTTATATTAGCTACACAGGTTACAGAAAACATTCTCCAAGTTACTTGAGAGCAGTTAAAAGTTATATCTTTGGGAGATGAGGGGTTTACCTTGAGCATCCGCAGCTGGTCCTTGTAGTCGGTGTGGCTGAAGGTGATGGTGGCGGGACACGTGATGTTGGCTCTCTCCAGCTCCGTCACCAAGTCGTTCACCGCCTGTGGCACACACCCACTGCATCCACTGCACACACTGCACCCTCACAACCCACTCACACACTGCACACACTGCACACACCGATACCACTCCACACACTCCAAACCATGCACAGACTGTATCCACTGCACACGGCCCACACTCCACACACTGTCCACACTTCTCCCACTGCCCACACTGCACTCACTGCACACATTGCACACACTGAACACATTCCGCACACTGCACTCACTGCACAAGTTGCACACACTGCACATATTGCACACACTGAAACCACTGCATACACTGCACATTGCATATGCTGCACACACCGCACACTCTGCAATCACTGCGCTCACTGCACTTACTGAACTCACAGCACACACCGCACACACTGCACCCATTACACCCACACAATTTACTGCACATATTGCACCCACTGCACCCACGCAACCCACTGCATCCACTAAAAATTGCACACACCGTACAAACTGAACACACTGCACATATTGCACATACACTACACACACTGCAGCCATGCAACCCACTGCACTCACAAATGCACCAACTGCACTCATGTTACTCACTGTACAAACTGCACCCACTGCACCCACTGAACCCACTGCACCCACTGCACCCACTGAACCCACTGCACCCACTGCACCCACTGCACATACACTACACACACTGCAGCCATGCAACCCACTGCACTCACATAATGCACCAACTGCACTCATGTTACTCACTGTACAAACTGCACCCACTGCACCCACTGAACCCACTGCACCCACTGCACATATTGCACATACACTACACACACTGCAGCCATGCAACCCACTGCACTCACACAATGCACCAACTGCACTCATGTTACTCACTGTAGAAACTGCACACACTGCACCCACTGAACCCACTGCACCCACTGCACATACACTACACACACTTTAACCACTGCACGTCTTGCAAACACTGCACACCGCACACCTTGCACACCTTGCACACATTGTGCACACTGCAAACCCAGACATGCCTCGAGACTCGCTGCCAACTCTAGTGTCATCTAATTGCTTCTGGGCTCTTACACTACGTCAGTTGTCCGGTTTTATTATAAAGGATGTCAATTGAACAATGACGCAGTATATAGTAGTTCTTCCAGATCCTGGGTCCTGGGTGAGGAGCTGAAGAGCCGATCCGCCATCTTGGATTATGATGTCACGCCGGCCATCTAGGATGAATTACACCTTGAATTCTGAACTTGACCTTGACCCCGGCAGCCATTTTGGAACCGCAATTTAGGATTCCGCTTACTTGGTATCTATAAGGTTCTGCCACCTTAGTTTATAGAAATTTCTGACATTTTAAAGTCTAGAACATTCCGCCATCTTGAAATCTAATGCCTCACACCCTAGCGTAGCACTTTTCATAACGGTCGCCATCTTGAATCCTATTGCTACATCTACCAACTTTAATCTGACATTACAACCCCTTCATTTATTCTGACATCATGTCCGCCACCCTGTTTTCGTCTGCTGAAGATCGCCATCCTGTACGTTGTCATGGCTACATATTGTTTTTTTTCTGTTCTGCTGGAGACCTCTAACTTGGATTCCGTCATCTTGGTTTTTGGTATTTGTTCCTAGGGAGCTTCAGCATCTTTCTGTCTCATGTATATAAAAATTATGTCCCTTTACATAACAATGTTATTGTAGTCCTTATCGACATATTTAATAAAAATGTTTATACAGTAGTATTAGAAGCGCAATAATTTGAACCATTACAGCTCAGACCTCTGGGTTGGAAAACATAAGCCTTTAACCACATGGCCTGTGAGACAATAACCAGACTAAGAATTAGATAAGGTACATAAAGAAACATATTGTATATTTTTCATTTGAAGGAATATTAGATATCACCTGCTAGAGGACATTGCCAACATATTTTATTTTTACAATACTTGCTACCAGGCACGCTAGTTAAAACACAGCAAGCAAAGCAGCCATCCTGTTTCAGTAATCGATACAAGGAGCGCTAGTGTCACGTAGTACAAATGCCATCTGCTAGAGAGCGCTGCCACTATATTAGTATAAATCTTACCCACTAGAGTGCAGAAATTATTTGTTGCCAAAGCACCGACCATCTTGTCGAGTGTTTTGGTTGCCATCTTGGAAATAATAGTCATTAAGCTAGAAATTCGGAGAAAATACCAAAATTCAACAAAAAAATCACTGTTAAAATAATGATTGATTCAATCATCTCGCTTTCATCCTTAATGCAAAAAAATTAGGTAAACAAATTATGATTTTATTAATACTAAAAAAGTGACAGATTCGAGAAAAAAAAACATAAAGTTACAAAAAAAATTTATCATTTAATTTCTAGTCTACAGGTACCAAAAAAATCACTAGAATTTCTCGATTTCTACAGTTTTCTTTAAAGTACAAAGAAAGTCCTTTACATGTCTTGGCATGTCTCTTCAGAGCAGTTCCAAATGACGTTTGATTACCACATTTTTCACACAGTGCATAATTCTTCATTTCGTTAAAAGGACAGTGATTTATTTCACGATGCCTTGCATGTTTTATGCATATAAATATCTTCTCGCAAAATATACAGTTTGATTCGGATGAATGTTTAATCTAACCGTCACAATTCTTGATGTGCCTTTTCAGGTTTCCGTAAAGTAAAAATGGCTACAACACCTGTTGCACTGATGTATAACGTGTTTAGAGTTATTATAACAATTGTGTATTACATAATTATGAACTTTCAAGTGTTTGATATTGTCACAGTACATACAGAGAGGTAATGCAACTGATACTATTGAAATCCATTATTTCACTGCTGAAGACATTGCAGATATTAAAATCTCCTGCGCTGATAAAAAAGTAGGCGCAACTTTTGACGTTGCTAACAGGATCTGCCATGTTGTCAACGCCGTCGTTGCTAACAGGATTTCTGGAATTGTTAGCAACGCTGCCATCGGGGTTTGCGATGTAGATAGTAAACCTTCCATCCAAGTCGATGATAACGATGGTAATAATGCCATTTAGTTCTCAAAAATTCCCAGATACCTGACTAATATGTGAGATGAGTCAAATAAGACGATCCGCACTGCACCCCAGTCAGAGGTGGATTGAGTCTCTCATCGCAACACGAGGAAGAAAGATCTACGGAAGCCTAAAAATAATAATGTCGGTGACATTGTGCGGATCTCCAAACAGAAAGGTGTCTTAGAGAAAGGTTTCACTGCGGATTGGAGTCCCGTACTTTTCCATGTGACCCACGTTCGCTAATCTGAGCCTAGAACTTACTACCTCGAAGATTTAGACCACAAGCCTATTCGTGGCGGCTACTATGCCAAAGAGATTCAGCCTACGATGTAATCTGATACATATTTGGTGGAGAAGATTCTCAAACGAAGAAATGGACGATCCTACGTCAAATAGTGTGGCTTCCCACCTAGATTTATTTCGTGGGTAGCAGTTGCAGAAATCGAGAAACAATAAATACTTTAGTAATTTCCTTTTTTTTTATTTGTAGTCTGTAGAAATTATTATATAATTTTTTGGTAAAAGAACTTGTAGTATTTTATTCTTGAACCTGTCATTTTATGGTAAATTTATGTGATATTTAATCAAAATAATGTTTTGCATTGATCGATGATCGAAGCAAGGTTGTATTGATTCAATTAGTAAATTAATGAGTGATATTTTGATTAATTAAGGTATTTTTCTTGAATTTCTAGCTAAAGAACTACAAATTTCAAAGATGGTGGATTTCTTGGCAAAAGATACTAATGCACTCTAGTAGGTTAAAAATTAAAGCAATATGGCATAAGTGCACTCTAGCAGACGATGCATGTATTATGTGACACTAGTGCTCCTGGCAGCAAGTACTGAAAATACGAGGGCTGCCCTCAGCAGATGAAAACCAGATGGCTGTTGTGATGTTTTAATCAAAGGTGGGAGCCTTCAGCATACTAAAACAAGATTGCGGACATGATGTCATATTGGGTGTTGTTATATATAGCCTACATTGTTTTAATTGGTAGGAGGTCAGTTTATCGGTGGCCTCAATGGAGGAAGGATCTGTCGACATTTTTATTTTGTCCTAACCAGGTTCGAACCAAGGACTCCGAGCTCCATGACATAAGTGCAGTATTTTAATTAAAATTTTATTGAAATTGCATGTAAATACATTTGTAATATATATTTTAAAATTATTTCCGATTTTCTAGAATAACAATGCAAGATGTTAAAGATGGTAGGCTTAACAAAAATTGCAACGATGATGTCATAATTAAAATAGCGAAAAACCAAATGCCGAGCATTTTGAACTAAAATTTTATTACATAATATTTTTTATTAATTTTAATTAATTATAATTTTTTTCTGATGATAATTATGCATTTTCAAGATGGCGACCAAAACGAAAATTGTAACGATGTCATAATTTGAAATAGTGAAACATTCTAGATTACAAAATGGTGGAATACAGAAAGTTTTTATTAAACAAAATGGTGAATGTGGCATCATAAAACCAAAATGGTGGAACCCAAGATGGCGGAAAAAATGTGGCGTATTCAAGATGGCAATTTGTGTCAAGATCAAAATTCAATGTCATCCACGATGGCCGCCGTGACATCAAAATCCAAGATGGCGGACATAAGCTTCAGCTTCTCACTCGGACTCCAGCAGCCGGACCGGCTATAATATTCTACTTACACGATGGGCATTTTACATACAAGTTATTTAACGAATACCATGAAAATAACGAAATCAAATAAAATGTAATATAATACAGTGCACCATACTTACATTAATTTACACAAATAAAACATTGTCAATTATATTCACTCACACACACATAACAAAAATTATCATGCACAAATGATAGTCTTAAACATACGAGATCAATAACTTATCAAATAAGAACAAATGTATGAAATGATCGTATTGATCTTTATATTAATATTGTTACGAACTAATGTGGGGAGAACTGGGTTCTAAAGCGATAGTCCAATTATGTTTTATTACAATTTTATTAATTACTAATATTTACATTACTAATAAATAATTGTACTTAAAAATGTCCGATCACCAAACACTGGCACTTAAAAATGTTCATTCGCAAGTCACTCAAAGTCTGTTAAGTTCCATAGTTTGCACTCCTCACTGGAGCTAGGCTCAACAGTGGTTCGCCCCTTACCTCGCGCCTGTCCACACACACAGTCTCGCGCCACTCGGTCGCACTCTCACGATCCCATTGCTCTGCGTCGTGCCACTCTCGAGGGGGTCTCTCACCCTCTTCGCTGATGCACTTACCTTCACTCACAGAACTCTCGCAGCACTCGTCACAGGACTGCCATAGAGGCCGGCGGCGTACTTATATACTAGTGGGTCGTATTTCCAGAATGGACGGGAGCAACTGCGACATATCGCGTGATCCCGAGCCGACCCGATGTCCGAAAAGTCCAGAAAGGCGATGTTTATTCTTGCCACTCCGCGCGGTGGCCCGCGGAATTCCCAAGGTCGCTTAGCGATAGATAACAGCGCCGAGAAAAGATTACACCTTATAAGGGGGCAGGGGTGGTGAGGTCAAGTCACGCTTATGTGCTCATGACGTCAGTGCCGTGTGAGACGCCCTGGGCCAGACTACCGCCGGAGGACCCTCTCATGTATGTGGCAAATGTCGCGGCTTTGCTTCCAAGTTCGTATCAATACACAAACGTGAAAATTAAGATAAATACAGTCTGCTAAATTAATCATTAGTTGAAAAAAAATTGTTATTCCATTGGAACATCATCAAATAAATCTATACCACCCCTTAAAATCATAACTAATAAATTAAACAAATAGTTTCAAAACAAACTAACTACTTCAAGTAGTCATACAGCGCTAAAACCAGGAAAGTGTCTTATATCTCCTTAACTGTGTAATGTTAATTATAGTTCCCCATTACTCGTGCAGTCTCAATTTCAGATAATTCGTAACAATTTTCTTTCACAATTTTAACTACTACATTTGGACCATCATTAAAAAAAAATTCTTTTAGGTCACATATTTCCCAAAATTGATTAATTGAATATGTTATTTTAATTACTTACTCTCCACGAGAAAAGTTCGTTTTTTACAGCAGATTTTTGTTACTTTTTTCTAATGTAAGCAGAAACTATCAGTCGTGATTTAACCATCTCTTCTAATTCTTTCAATATAGCTTCCAAATATTGTCGTTCTTCAATGGTTAGTTTCATATAAGGTTAAGCTAGTAAATCTGTGGGAATGAAAGTTGGCCTTTACCCGTTAATATTTCATAGGGAGTTAAACTGGTAGAATTGTGAACAGTGTGATTGCAAATACATCCAATTAAAGGTTTCTTCTTTCTTCAAGTTTTTTGAGAATTATGGCAAAAGCACATAGCATATATCTAAGTATTATCATCAGTCTTTACAATGGATTGCCTTGTGGGTGTTTTAAAGACGACGTGCTTGGGATAGCATTTAATTTTCTTGGTCCTTCTTGTCAAACTGTCCCAGTGAAATGTGTACCCCTATATGCAAGGATCATGACGGGCTGGCCAATTTCTGTCACGAATTGTCTCACCGTCTGGTACATACATTTTCCCGTGGCATTTACAATCGGATCCTTTTGACGAATTTAAAATTGTGTCCATAATAACAAAAATATATTTTACTCCTGCTACTGAGCTAGTTAATGGCCCAAATAAGTCGACAGAGACTTACCGCCAAGGTTCTTTTGGAAAAAAAAAAAGTTGAATTTTTGTGAAAGTAGGTATTTTGACTTCTGGCACAAATTGCAAGCAACGGTTGTGGAAGCAAAGGTTTTGTGTAAATTTGGCCAAAATATTTGTCTATTTAAAGCTTTTGATAGTTTCTTTGACGCTATAAGATCCCAAATTTTCTATTTCTGATAGTACTATTTTCGGAATAACTGCTTTCCACAAATCTGCAAACCTACACTTAATATTACTTTGCAAAAAAATGAAATCATTGTAAAAAGCATAATTCATATGTATGTTATAAGTTGGATCGGTATTACTTAATTTAGTCACTACTTTTTGGCAAAACTCATCCTGAGTTGCAGTTTCTCCATACCCCTAAAATATATTAGTAAGAACACTGTGAGGCGTGTGTCACGTTTGGTAAACATTTTATTTCTTTTTTTGCATTTAAATTTTGCAGGTTTTTTAAGTTACATCATATTATGGTTTATTTTATGGTGGTTGATTTTATTTAATTGATTAATTTTTTTATTATTTAGTTTGGACATTTGGTTTATTATTCTGGATAATTCAGTTGTAAGACCTAGTTAGTTTGGTTACACGAATGTGAGAATACCAGAAAATTCTTAAGACTTTGAGAGATTATTTATAAATTTAGTTTATTTTAAGTATTTTTATTGTGTTAATTTTAGGTATTTTTGACCATTTATTTTTAATGGGCAGCGTAAAACGTACTTTCTGGGCATGACATAAATTATTGGTGTGTGGTTGTATAATGCAAGACAGTGACTACTTTCTGTGGCGCACGAATACAGCACCGTGTGGCGACCGAGCCACTATCTATTTGGGAAATGCAGAGACTGTCTTAATAGTACTCTCTACGCTGCTGGTTGCACAAGGAGGAAAATATAAAATTCAAGGCATTTACAGATGACTATATAAGATACCTTAAAAAATTTATGAAAAAAGTGCACACGCACACTCTTTGTATTATTAGTTCGCTCATCTAAAGTTTTTTTTTTTGGGGGGGGGGGACAGGGACAAGTAATCGCAGAAAGAGGAGAATGAAACTTATACCAGCAACATATATAGCATAGTGCTCTCTTTATATCTCTTTGGCCAAGTACCCATTGTATATACTTTTCGCGTCAGAAACGTTTCACAACAATGTTTCACGAAAACTTTGCATAGAATTCGGCCTTGAAATTTTACTCTCATCGCGCCCAAAGAAGTTTTACTAAAAAAAAAAAAAGAAATTGAAACTGTTTCCACAATTAAAACACTATACTTCAGCCACTGAATTCTTTCAAATATATTTGGTAGTACAGTGGTAGAGTGCGCACTTGTAAAGCTTGAAGGCAAATTTTTGAGGTGGTTCAAACTTCAACAATGAAAAAAAAATTGCTTTAATAACATAAAAATATAGAATATTATAAAAATGTTTCAAATGCCCAATTAGGTTGAGTATTGTTTGTAGGATGTTTGTAGGATATACTAACATATTGATTTTAGTCGTTTAAGCAAAAACATATAATTAGCGATATTTTAATATGTGTTTTAAAATGTTTCAGTTTAATATTTTAGTAATGTCATAGAAGTATTACTTCTAATGTATGCGGAAACTTGAAATTATTACTTTTATATGAATTTTAACAATATGGGCAGTATTTTAATAATATTCCTTGTTGAAATCCGATCCAAAGCCGGAGTTTAAAATTTTTTCTAGTTTTTTACGCTTTTAATCGGAGATGTTTCTAATAGTTTAAAATTACCATCTGTTTTATGTTTCTGTCTGCACGTGATGGTGGCAAACAACGTTTACGATTCATGCAGCGAATTATAGCGGCCGGCGCAGAAAGGATGTATGTAAATCGAGTAGTATAGGAATGACGGTCCGACGGCAGGATTCAGGTTGTGGTGTGTGGTGGGGTCAATGACCGACCGACCTCTGACGTCACGGCGACCATCTTGGATGAGTGTAACGGGACATAGCGTAACGGGACAAGTTTGACCTTGACCCCGACGGCCATTTTGGATCCGCCATCTTGGATCCGCCATTTTGGATGACGTCATTGTGTTCTCGAAAATTCCGGCGATGTGTTTTCCGCCATATTGGATGATGACGTCACCGTTGCAATTTCCGTTACGGCCGCCATCTTTAACTTTTTTATTTATTATCCGATTTTAATGAAAAAATTTTTAAAAATTATAAAAAAATTCATTTAATAAAATTTTAATAAAATATATTTAAAAATCATACATTAACGACACGGAGCTCGGAGTCCGCGGTTCGAACCCGACGAGTGCAAAAAAAAAATTAAAAATGGCGACCGATCCTTCCCCCTAGGTGACTGCAGGCAGACTGACTCCCACCACTTTTTTTCAAAGCATATATATCGACAGTGAGCATGACGTCATGTCCGCCATCTTGTCTTCGATGTTGGAGACCACCATCATTGTATCGGCGGCGAGAGTGCGCTGACGCCATGTTAGTTTAACTCTTACCCGCTAGAGTGCAGTAATAATTTATTACTGTGACACCCGCCATCTTGAAATTTGGCCGCCATCTTGAAAATCCGTAATTATTTAGCTAGAAATTCGGGAAAATGTTCAAAATTCATTAAATAAATTTGTAATCTATATACTGATTGATTAGATCGACTAAGCTCCTTGGTTCGATCCCTGGATGATACAAAACAACTTTAATTGTAAAAAATACCACAAAAGCGACAGGTTTGAGAAAATAAAAACACCGCAAGTTCTATTAAAAAATACTTTTATTACACAAATTCAGTACACTACTACAAGTACAAAAAAATTACACAGACAAATTACTAAAGCCTTGTGGATTTCTCGACGTCTGCATCTGCCACCCACGAATTGAAGCGAGGTGGAAAGCCCCACCACTTGACGTAGGACAGTCCATTTCTGCGTTTTATAATCTTCTCCACCAAGTACGTATCGGGATACAACGTAGGCTGAATCTCTTCGGCATAGAAGCCGCCATGGATAGGTTTGTGGTCCAAATCTTCGAGGTAGTAGGTCCTAGGCTCTGATTCACGAACATGTGTCACACGGAAAAGTTCGGGACTCCAGTTCGCAGTGAAACCTTTCTCGAAGATACCTTTCTGCTTGGAGATTTGCACAATGTCGCCGACGTTAGCTTTACGCTTTCGTGGATCTTTCTTCTTCGTGTTGGGAAAAACTGTTTGAAGCAGGCGATTATCCTTTACGTCCTTTGGCTTCATTTTCGTGGTAGAATGCACAGTGGAATTATACTCGCTTATTAGTTTCGGCAAGATGTCAAGCCACTTGTAATTTCCGTTAGCCGTGAACTGCCGCCACATCTTGGAACGCAAAGTTCTGTTAAACCTTTCGACAACGGAGGCTTTGACGTTACTAAATGTAGAGTAGTGTTTGATGCCATACTTCTTCATCAAAGCCTTGAAGGTCGCATTGTAGAATTCTTTCCCGAGGTCCGTTTGCAGGTGCGACGGTACACGTCCATCACGCAAAATATTGTTCATGGCCTTGGCTACGTCAGTTGCAGTCTTTGATTTGACAGGTCTAGCCCAAGCGAACTTGCTATAAACATCGATGACTGTCAACATGTACTTGAAACCTTTATTCAATCGGGAATACGGTATCATCTCAACAAGGTCCGCCTGGAATAAATCATCAATTCCACGAACTATGACTTTGCGACGAAGGTATTTCCGTCTAGCAGGAGCATGAAGTTCGCGAGCGATTCCGGTTCGACTCATTGTATGTAGCCGGCTTCCTTCAGTTCTTCAAGTATGGAGACTATTTCGTTGATGTGCGAATAGTTTCCTACACTAAGCGATGCATGTAGAATTCTAAGGCGATCAACTAATTCATTAGGGTCGTCCCAATATACATAGTCAAATGTCTGACCACTTTCTAGCTTTTTTAAACCTTCGCCATGTATTGTTAGTTCACTGAAGAGATTAGCGAGAATTTCGATTTTTTCATGATCTACGTCTTTATATACACCACTATCTGGATCGTTATCGCGAAAATGTGCATTGGTTAGCTCTAGCAGTTTTTTGTACTCTTGTAAGTCGTTGTGAGAATATCCTTTAGGCTCCCTGCGAAACAGCAATTCGTACAAACCCGGAGTCCCGCGCGTTTTGAACTCTGCTACGCGCACGATATTTCCTGGTAGAAAGTCTATTTCTTTAGCACCGAGGAACCATTTATTATGTTTTCTGTACACTCCGTAGGTCGTGTCATTATTCCGGCTCGTAAACGATATCAGGTATGGTCGGACCATTGCATTAACTTGATGTCCCTTTTTCGGTATTTTTTTCTTGTGCATGGACTCTGTACTTGTTAAGTCCTCTTCTTCTCGATCTGGTTCATACTTTCTCTTCTTTACAGTCGGCATTTCATCTTCAACTTCTGTCTTCACAATGAAGACTGGTTCTTCCTTGTTTTTAAGTTCGTCGAGGCGACTAGTGATTGGTTTAAATATCTCCTCATTTTCCATCTCACGTGCAAGTCTGGTTCGTCTAGCAAGTAAATATTTTTCGCGAACAGGCTGTATAGCTCGATGAAGGTCACTGGCCAGGTCCGACATTGTACTGGCTGAAAACTTATTGCAAGACCTCCTTTTATACTTTTCTATTCGTTCGCAGAAACTTCTTTCTTGTGTTTGGCCAAATCTGAATTTGTTGGCGATTGAGATAGTGATGCTTTCAGACTACTTTGAAAAGTCCGCAGATCGTCCCGTCTTTGTGCATTCGAAACTTCGATCATGTCGCGAATGCGAGAATCCGAAGCTTCCACGCGCTGGTCTATGGCTACGAGGTACTCAAGTAATTCCTTTTTCACCCCGTCTATTTTTTGAGCCAGTAGCGAAATGTATTTGCGGATAACGTCGTCATGAGACTTGAGAGCAGTACGTAAGTCTCGACTGCTACGACCGAATTTCGAAATGCTATGACTCATGTTTGGTGATAAACTGATCGAAACCTCGTCTGTACCTGCCCTTATATAGAGACCAGTCTTTGACTACAACTAGGAATCCGTGTTCTTCTTTCCAACACAAGGAGCACATGTCTTTGAATTCCTGGAATGTCATGTCGGTGTTTACGTGATCATCATAAGCGTGGCGTAAATTAAGTTCGTCCATGCGAAACAAAACTATGACATTTGCGTTGTCTCGTAGGAGATGTTTTGGAATACGACTGTACGTCTGACACAGGTAAACGCAGTCTACCTTGGCGTGTCTGCCCATGGAAAAGTACTCTTGTATTATGCCTTGTTTCTCGCACATTACATCGTCGAAAACAAACACGGAATTGGCTTTTGCTTCGCTTGGAGGTACAACATCGGTATTATCGCTAAACGGAAAATACTCCAGACCATCCACAGATCGTAGAACAGTTGCTAGGCGCTGGTACTTTGGCTGTTGCAACGACTTGGAATACAAGTAAACGTTCTCGAACCGAAGACCATTTGGTTCCTCCAGTAAACTCAGTAAAACACACGTTTTACCGCAGTTGGACGGACCCGCCATTATGCAACGTACGGCAGAAGGCAACAGTAAGCCATGTCGTGATTCACGCGCACTAAATACATCGTCTTGCGTAATGCGCACGGGCAAACACACGTCTTGCTTGACGACCTGCATTGTACTAAAGTAATTGTATAAAATCAAACACATTTATACTTTCTGGTCAGTTGTATGTAATGACTCGAAGAGGTAAGAACAAAAAACACATCGGCGCAGGACTCGTGAACTCTCTGATAAACATTCTTCCATTCGAGCTACACATTCCTGGCTACAGATTTTGCGGCCCCGGCACGAAACTAGCGAAAAGGTTAGCTCGCGGTGACGTGGGCATTAATTCTCTCGACGAAAAGTGCAAGCAGCACGATATCGCATATTCATTAAGCAAGGATCTGGAATACAGGCACCGGGCCGACGAGGTATTGGCACAGGAAGCCGAAGATATAAGTAAATCGTCGAACGCGGGACTAGGAGAGAAAATCGCAGCGTGGGGCGTATCTAAGATCATGAAGGCAAAGACGAAATTAGGACTGGGTGCTCGTCGAACCAGCTACATCAAGTCAAAGACTAACTCACGCAAGACCAAGAAGCGCAAGATCGGTGCAGGCGTGCAAAAAGCCAAGCAAAAACTACAGACTCTCGACAAGAAGATTATAGGAGGATTTCTTCCTTTGCTTTTGCCTGCATTGGGTGCTCTCGGAGGCCTTATCGGTGCAACGAGCGGTATAGTGCGGGCAGTCAACACTTCGAAGAATGAGCGCAAGCAGTTAAAAGAAGCACAGCGACACAATGCCAGCATGGAAGCCATTGCCATCGGTAAAAAAAACGGCGCAGGACTGTACTTGCATCCTCACAAGACAGGACGAGGCATGAGAAAGAAACGTGTAAAGAGAAAATCCTAAGTTCCCTACCGAAACGACCGCTCACCAACGTAGATTTAATAAAGTACGCACGCAAACTGAAAATACCAAATTTCCGCGGCGTGTTTATGCGAGACACTTTGCCCAGCAAGCCAAAGACACGTGAGTGCGTCATAATTAATTTAGACACGTCGGCGGGTCGCGGCACGCACTGGGTGGCGTACATAAAGTCTGGAAAAAAAGCTACTTACTACGACAGTTTTGGAAATTTACGCCCTCCGCCCGAACTGCGACAGTACCTGGGCCGGTCCACTACGTTGTTTTACAATTACGAAACGGAACAGAAGCCTAATCAAACAAACTGCGGACACTTGTGTCTTCGCTTTTTAACAAACAAAAATTAGCTGACAAATAAAAATTGCTACTTAAAGGTTGTGCAGTGATGTTAATTTATTAGTCATGTCGATAACACTTACCCTGACAGGTCACGCATCTGAGCTGCGGGCGGTTCATTTCCCGCCTCTGGATTTAGACGGAGAATGGAGCATCGGACTCGTAGATTTTCAAACGTATAATGCCATACCTAATATCGACGAAGAAAATTGCAAGATCTGCTTCCTGAAAAGTGATGGGACCGCTCATGAAATACGGTTACCTGTTGGCTCTTACGAAATTGACGACATTGCAAATTACATCAGGGATATGTTACCACAGGATGTAGACTTTCAACTGCGTGGAAATCCAAACACTCAAAAAAGCATTCTAACATGCAGTGAAAATGTCGACTTTACGAAACCTGGCACCATAGGTACCATGCTCGGATTCGAATCAAAGGTTTATGATACCGGAAGAACGTACGAATCTACACGCGCAGTAAACATTTTGCCTGTGAATGTCATAAGAATAAACTGTAATTTGGCAAGTGGAACGTATCTCAACGGAAGACTAAGCAACATGCTGCACGAGTTTTCGCCGATGGTCCCGCCAGGATATAAACTGGTCGAAGTACCGCAAAGTATCATTTACGTTCCAGTCGTCGTGAAGTGCGCACACGAAGTCGTCGTCCGAATCGTTGACCAGCGAGGACGATTGGTGAATTTTCAAGACGAAGAAATTACATTACGTCTGCACTTGAAGCGATGGGCATAAAGTTCGTAACACCGAACAGTTATAAAAGAAATCGTATTGGCGTGAACAAGAACAGTTCTCTACCAGACATCGGTGCATTAACACCTGACAACATAAAGTATCTTCTCAGTATTGGACAAGTGCCGAATAAATATGGAAGACGAAATCCTCAACGTGGAAGATCCAGTCATTTTTGATGACAGCATTACGAAAATGGAATTGCACGAGTACCAGCCTTTCCTGCTCGGACCGTACGCACTACCATCGGAAGTACGCATTGCAGTACAGCACCAAGATATTTGTACTTTACCTTCGCAGTCATTTCTACGTATAAGAGGCACGCTTACAAAAGCGGATGGTACGCATCCGACAACGACGTCAATATCCTGCAATGGTATTCTTCACCTAATCGAGCGCATTACTTATGTACTCAATGGTGTCGAGGTATACCAGACGAGAGATGTAGGCATAACATCTGCTATGAAAAATTACCTTTCGCTCATGCCAAATGAACTGTCTGCTGCAAAGATGGCCGGTTGGGCTCTCGAGGATGAATATAAGCTTCCGGTTTATGCCGAAGGGAAGTTCGAAGTTTGTGTTCCTCTGTCCATGCTTCTTGGATTCGCTGAGGACTACAAGCATATAATCATTAATTCGAAACAAGAGCTCGTACTGCTTCTAGCCAACACGCACATTAATGCAATTGTCGCCGCTGCAGAAAACCCTCAAGATGTCTCGCTAACACTACAGTCTATCGAGTGGATGCTGCCCCACATCCAAGTGAGCACCGTTGAACGAGTCAAGATGTTGAAGAACATAGAAAATGGCAAGAATTTCGATGTGCCATTCCGATCCTGGAGCCTGGAAACTTATCCTGGCTTGCCTCATAGTCAGCGTATCAATTGGATAGTAAAGTCCAGCTTCGCTACGGAAAAACCAAGATACATCATCGTCGGGCTTCAGACCGGAAGACAGCTCAATGCAGGAGTAAGTCGCTCCGTATTCGATAACTGTCAAATACGTAATGTAAAAATATTTTTAAACAGCGAAAGTTATCCGTACGTTGACATGAACATGGACTTTGAAAGTGGAAGATTCCTTCTAGCATATCAAATGTATGCCAAGTTTCAGCAAGCTTACTATGGACGGAGACAATCACCGATACTGAGTCCCGACAGTTTCAAGAACAAGGCACCGTTAATGGTGTTTGACGTTTCCAAACAGGATGATCGAATAAATTCAAACATCATCGACTGTAGGATCGAGATAACGACTAGCGGAAATATTCCACCAAACACCTATGCTTTTTGTCTGATACTTCACGATCGGCTTGCTTCGTACAATTGTCGAGACAAACTTGTGAAAATTCTGACATAAATACTGTTTCTTTTTTGATAATAATTTAGTTACGACCGAGCATTGCTAGCGACAAGATGTACTGCAACCTGCAAGGTTTCCAGAGTCAAAATGGATTCGTGCTCAAGGAAATTGCCGTCACTCACGACGGCCGGACTCGAACCCGCAGCTTCCGACCCCCGTATCCGTGGAAACTACTAGACGAAACAAGTAAACGGTCGAACGAATGGCTATGTAAATATTATCACGGACTAGAGTGGGACGAAGGAAAAATTCCGTACCACCAAGTGAAAAACACTATTGGAGATTTACTAGTTCAAAACGAAATAATCTACGTTGCCGGACCCGATCAGAAGAAATGGCTGAGCAAGTTGTGTGACGACGGAGCAGCTGAAATCGTAGATATACAGACCGACTACGGCTGTCCTTCCCTGCGCAAGCTTAGTGCAATATACGACATGCAGCCATGTGACAAGTTTGAACGTGTCTCTGCCTGTACAAACTCGCAGCTAATGCAGAAATGGCACACACAATGTTAGTAGGAGCCTGCATATATAAATGGCGTACATACGTACGTGCCTTCAGTTGACGTTCGACCTGCAAGAAGATGTTTACATTTCATCCTGCTAACGTGTACGTGAGCGCAAGACCTAGCTTCAGCAGTGTCGAGTACAGCTACTGGGATTCCGGATATCTACGTACATATACAGAAACCTGTGTTGGAGGTGCTCAGCATTGGCGGTTTGTGCACTTTCCTGTGTCCTACGAACCGACTCAGCAGCTGGTAGCTTGTTGCGAACCTGGAAACTGTGCCGTCTATCACATGAGACCACACACAATCCTTCCTGCTAGCATCGTTGAGGTAGTCGCCTCGTCTGCGTGTGCAACACCAAACATGAGCGTGTTGCAACCTGTTGCGACCTGTGATGCTTCTACGCAGACGTCCAAACGGTGTGTGTCTCGTCGTCGCAGTTCAGGCAGTGAATCTGTCCCAACTAGCACTGAGCCAAAGCCCAGGCGTAGACGTGGTCACAGACGTCATCGACCATGTCTTGTCGGAGTTGTCAACGTCACAGAAGATGACCAGCTGGAAACCTGTGTTCCTGATCCTGTGGCCTGCGAACCAGTTGGAACCGGAGTCAACGAACCAGTTGGAACCGGAGTCAACGAACCAGTTGGGACCGGAGTCGACGTGTCAGTTCGTGCGGCATTAAAGACTTTGCTTGTGAAAATGCTTGACTCCTTAACCTAATATGTATTTGTGTAATTTTTATAAATAAATGTGTAAAACTTGAACTCGTATGCTTTTTATTTCTACAATTTTTAGGTACCTAATAGGAAAAAAAATAATTTTAAATACAGACATTATTTTGACTCATGAGGTATACCAGTAGACCACGGGTATATAAGCGAGGTTCAAACGACTGGACCCGCAGTTCACCTCTGGTCGCGGTGCAGTACGGACGTGCTCTCTCCATTAAGTTTCGTGAGATTTAGTTATGTCGAGCGGAATAGAATGTTTACCGACAGCAGCTGGGACCTCGATGGCAGCAACGATGATGGAGTCGGAGATCCCGATACCGACTGCAGAGGAGACCACAGCGGCGGTGGAGATCCCGATACCTGCTGCAGAGGAGACAACGATACGTGCTGTTCCATCATCAGCTGAAGTTTCACCATCTGCATTCCAGACTTCAATTCATGAAGAGCATACATCGCATCAATGCAAATATTGTGACGCATCATTTACTTTCACTTCAAATGCGCGCAGACATGAAAGAAGCAGCTGTCAGAATAATGCTCAAAGAATACTGTTTCAGTGCAAAAAGTGCAATAAACTAATTTCACGTCTCGATAGCTTACATCGTCATTATAAAAAATGCTCCGAGACGTATAATGAACATGGTTATTGATTTGACTCATGTGTTGTACCGGCTAATGAGACTATATAAGTGAGACCCCAGGTGATATGGACTCCGTCTCTGGCTGCGGTGATGAACGGCTCGGATAGTTAGACTTGTATAACATAATGGACCAGTATCTATCTATTCTTGAGAACTCGATGGCAACATTACCAGTATCAACACCAACCTGGATCGAAGGTCTACCATCATCAGTGCAGAGCCCGATGACAACGATGTCTACAGCTACACCTGCTCTCCCAGCACAGCGGGAGATTTCGACGCGTGCAACATCTTCTGCAGAGCAGACCTCAACGGCTTCAGAAGTTAACATGTCAGCAGTGTTACAATGGTTGTCAACAGTTCCAGTGGCATTGATGAAGGAAGGTGCATCCAACGGTGTTCCATCATCCGGCTGCACGTACTGCGAGAAGATCAAAAACTTGAAATTACATGATTATGTAATACACAATTGTAGTGATAACTCTGAACGCATTAAATATCAGTGCAACAGATGTTTAAGCAAGTTTGTACAATATGGAAGATTAAAACGACACCTCAGGAATTGTGATAGACTGGCTGTACATTCATCGGAATCAAGCTGTATATTTTGTAACAAAACATTGGCAAATATTCAAAGTGCACAACGACACGAAATATATCACTGTCCTTTTAATGAAGTCGATAATTCTGCTTTGTGTGCAAATTGTGGTGTACCAATATGTCGACCTGATAAACTGAATAGACATTTAAAGTCATGTAAAGGACTTAGTCTGTATAGTAAGAAGACTGTTTCAATCGAGAAATCCACAAGGCTTTAGTAATTTGTCTGTGTAATTTTTTGTACTTGTAGTAGTGTACTGAATTTGTGTAATAAAAGTATTTTTTAATAGAACTTGCGGTGTTTTTATTTTCTCAAACCTGTCGCTTTTGTGGTATTTTTTACAATTAAAGTTGTTTTGTATCATCCAGGGATCGAACCAAGGAGCTTAGTCGATCTAATCAATCAGTATATAGATTACAAATTTATTTAATGAATTTTGAACATTTTCCCGAATTTCTAGCTAAATAATTACGGATTTTCAAGATGGCGGCCAAATTTCAAGATGGCGGGTGTCACAGTAATAAATTATTACTGCACTCTAGCGGGTAAGAGTTAAACTAACATGGCGTCAGCGCACTCTCGCCGCCGATACAATGATGGTGGTCTCCAACATCGAAGACAAGATGGCGGACATGACGTCATGCTCACTGTCGATATATATGCTTTGAAAAAAAGTGGTGGGAGTCAGTCTGCCTGCAGTCACCTAAGGGGAAGGATCGGTCGCCATTTTTAATTTTTTTTTTGCACTCGTCGGGTTCGAACTGCGTTCGAACCGAGCTCCGTGTCGTTAATGTATGATTTTTAAATATATTTTATTAAAATTTTATTAAATGAATTTTTTTATAATTTTTAAAATTTTTTTCATTAAAATCGGATAATAAATAAAAAAGTTAAAGATGGCGGCCGTAACGGAAATTGCAACGGTGACGTCATCATCCAATATGGCGGAAAACACATCGCCGGAATTTTCGAGAACACAATGACGTCATCCAAAATGGTGGATCCAAGATGGCGGATCCAAAATGGCCGTCGGGGTCAAGGTCAAACTTGTCCCGTTACGCTATGTCCCGTTACACTCATCCAAGATGGTCGCCGTGACGTCAGAGGTCGGTCGGTCATTGACCCCACCACACACCACAACCTGAATCCTGCCGTCGGACCGTCATTCCTATACTACTAAATCGCAAACAGAAATTTTGGTGTTTGAAAAGAGAATATTTTATTTATCAGTATATGTATCACGTTTGGAATTATTTTAAATAATTCTGGCGTTATATTTTAGGTCCAATTTTCGTATTAAAAGTTTATTTACAAACTCAACAATATGAGGATGGTTTTGCTCGTTACCGATGTTAGATGTTTACACACTTTTTTTTTTTTAATTCACATGTAACTAACTGTGCATTAACACGGATGACGCCTTGCATGGCCCTGCTGTACTTGCGAACAGCATGTTTCAATAATGACAGGGATCTCAAAATAAACGACAGTTTTAAAGTTATATAACAGAAATACTTGCTGTAATTTTCAAATATTTTTTTTCTTGTGTTTTATTGCTTAATTTATGTTATATATATTGTAACCTTCAAGTCACGCTTTTAACCCGAGTTTTTTTTTTAACTTAAAAGAAAATTCCCGAAGTTACACGAAGGCAAGTATTCTAGGGTGTAGCAATTATTTAGTTTATTTTGGCCGTTATATTAACGAATAAGCTATTCGATAAATAATTTAGAGGGCCAGTGTTATGTGAAAGTTAGGGGAGATGAGGGTTAACATATTATGCTCATGTCGAAAAAGGTTGTGAGTTTGATGCCTGAACCCCTATATGAGTCAGATTATGGTTTCGTCATACGGTACCACGTTTTTCAGGTTGCATTATAACCATTGCTTAAAATACTATACTTTAATTGCATATGAATCATAGCGCTGGTCGGTTGTTGTGCCATGGGGAAAAAAATTATGGCTCTTTAATTTTGTAAATTTTTTATGAAAAACAATATTATTGATGTATAATATTATGAGGATTTTATTTTTGCGTTTTAATATTTTTCTCCTTGAAAACGTTAGGTCTTAAGAGTGTCTATCTTTGACAAATTAATTGTCTGTAGACATCGGTAGCTCATGTTCTCGTGTCTCCAGAGTTGTACTTTCCACATTCCGTTGTTCTCTTGAATCCGACAACACGCCACTTTTGCGCCAGTTTCGCGCCAACTCTTTGCCACCACAGCTCTGCACTTTGCTCGTGCAAACCTTCCCTCGCCCCCGCGTCTAAATCCTTCCCAGCAAGCCTGCAGCATCCCGGCAGTGTGATGTGGCTCGTATACATTAGTTTTTACGGTCTGTTTTCTCAAAATTGGTTCTCTTTCTCCTCCTCGCTCTGAAACTATAAAATAAAAGTTGCGCTCGTTACTCCACGATGACGTCACGTTTGCAATTATGTATTCCTCCGCGGTACCGCGTCCCGGGCGTGCCTCGGAGTTCTGCCATTACTTTTTGAAGCATCGTCGCCACCAGTCGATCCCCATCGTCGTGTGTTCTTCATCTGTTGTTCGGTGCACGAACTGAGATACGCGATGCAATAGCATAAGGCGGGAACATATCCCACAAAACTCTTCTTAAAACCATCTCGTAGTGATAGTTACTGGTCCTCTTGTTAAATTATTCTGATGAATTGAGTTAGTACTACGCGCCAAAATGCCTGCTTTGTATCCACCATCTTTGCCATCGCCACGCATTGATAACATTATTGGTTATTGGGATATGTCAAACTTTATTTATACTTCCCCCTTTAACGAATATGTTTCGAATTTTGTTTTTGAACAGTGCATTACTTTATTCGAGCTGCAGTGAGTTTTCTCCGTACCACGGATGGTGATCAGTCTTCCATCCAGCTGCAATCGAATCCTCGAGTTGCGCTTGCTATGCCTTTATCGCTGTGTCCCGAGACATCTTTAATTTCATCTTTAGAAATGGAAAAATTAGTTTTATCTACTTTATTTATTTACCAGTGGCACTAAAACATGTGTGAAATTCAAATAAACTCTTCAATATATACAATATATGTCACGGGTAATGCTATAAGAATAAGAAACCTTAGGTTTACCATGGTTAACTTAGCATTATCCAAGGTTGTAGGGTAAAGTCGGAATAATCACTAAAATAAATTTTAATCTGCCAATTGCCCGTGTACACCTAGTTCTACCCAACGCTGACTGCGTAATGGTAGGTGTTGAGTTGTTTTTGAGCCTTTTAGTTTAGGTTAGGTTAGATTGGTTAGATAGTTAAGGTATCAAATAAAATGTGTTTGTTTAAGAATAATGTAAATTCTTTCCCTTCTTTGTACCTGCACTTAGCAGTAGTTTGGTAATTCTACTTAATGACCACTCAGGACCAAGACGGTACAATTAGGATATCTGCTTGAACGCAAAATTAAAAAAAGGGAAAATTAAAAAAAAAAAAAAAAAAAAACATTTACTTTCTGAAGAAGCAATAAAGCGTTCTCTAAAGCAGTTGCCCTCAACGTCAACCGCAATGAATTATTTACGATTTTTTTATGAGGGAAACGTCGGAGACCTAAAAAAAATACCACAAAAAATTTAAGTTGCCAATATTGCAATGCTGATAAGATTCTCAGATTGTGAACAGGCTCGTACAATTTCAGGTGTCAGACACCCGCCAATACATTTCACACAGTATATCAATACTTAAATAAGCGCTAATATAATTTCATTGGTGTCATTTATCGCAATCATTTTTATGTGAAATAAATATGTAAAAAACCCGCTACAAAATTAATAATACTACAAATGTCTTTCATACTTAGATAGCCCCGACAAAGGCTTATTTATGACACACTATAAATACTACAACTCACCGTCACTAAAAAATTATACAAAATAATTATGGAATAATAATAAATTTCTTATAAAGTTTACACACTGTTTTCGTGCACCAAAGTTTAAGGCCCAATTCTTAACTCCGCTGGCTAAAATCTGAACATTATAATTCGCCAATACAGTAATTTCAATAGAGTGATGCTTTAATCTTAGTTCATGCGTAATAAACAGTTACGAAAAATTCAACTCAGTAGGATATTATCTCATCACAGGGATGCGATTTCATCACAGGGATACGATAGTATCAAATGTATATGGTACAGTGATACGATTTCATCACAGGGATACAGTCTCATCACAGGTATACGTTCTCATTACCAACGCACCTTGCTATATCTCTATTCTTGCCAGACAATGGAGAAGTTCACAAGATGTAGCCTGCTACCCCGTGCCGGGGCGAGCAGCCCACGTCCGTCCCTACCAGCACAGCCAGTTACAATCATTCTGTTTAAAGCCAGCTGACTTTGACTTCACCATGGCTAGTCGCGTAGACACGGTAGAGACGCAAAACTAAAATTAACCACTTGATTAGGTGTTGAGTAGATTATTGCAGGGTTCATACTAATTACTTCGTAAGTAAACATTTAAATTTATTCTGATACATAAAAAAAGAAGGATAAATAATAATACACGTAGTACTGATAAGTGGCATTTTATACACAAAATTTATAATCCTTACGTGATGCCCGGTCGTAGCGATCACGTTACCTACAACACCAAGGCCTTGCCTTCGCATAAGTCTAAGTCCGTACGTGAAGGACGGAGGGGGGGGGGGGGGTTGTCCACACCAAAGCTTGCACACCGTCCCAAACCAACTTCTTATTCCACCAATAACCAATTAAAGTTTTACTTACAGTAATTCTCGCCGTGTATTAGAAATTTACCAAAACTGTAGCGCACGCGGCGCCTCCGGGTACCCGGGGAGTAGACTCGGCGTAGATGACACGTGTAGCACAGTCAAATGGCAGCGGTCTTCGTACTTCGAGGCGAGTTCCGTTAACACTTGCTACTCAAGAGAAGTTTAAAATCGCTTACGGTAAATACGTTGCCGTTCCTTCCAAATTATAAAAAAAAAAAAAATTAAACCAGCTGATGCAGGCCGCGTCAACGATGGCACCGCGTAGCACTCTCCAGGGCTAACAGCTAACAACGACCGTGTGGGTCACGTCCCGACTCCCGTGCACGGAGCTACACCGATACCCCATGTGCATGGCTATTCGCTCCAGTTCAGGAACTACTCGCTGTTCCGTCGTCAGTCAACGCCCGCAAGCCACTGTCTCCCTGCGCTGGGAATTTTCCTCAATTGACCTTTCAATAGAAAGTTCTATAATTCTATCTTTGCCTCCCACCTCCGTTAAGGCATTCCTGGTTTCTATTTCCTGTGCGGCCGCACTAACTTTCCCTTCGCCGGACTCCCGGCTAGCATAATTTACATTATCAACTTCCACCGCCCAGTCCATTAATCCCGCAATGCTTTCCGGTCTCTTAACAAATTAGCATTCCATTCGTATTTCAGGGGCCATATTTTCAATAATCATAGAAATAACTTCGTGATCCAAAAATCTTACTCCAAATATTTTTATGTGCCTAACGACATCGACCACAAATTGAACAGTACATTCTCCGCGCTTCTGAAGACGACTCACATACTCGTGTATCAAACCAAATTTAACTCTCCTCGGGCACAGATTCTCCCATAACATCTCACGAACTTGCTCCCAACTACACTTTTCTACCAAACCACGCGCAATAATTTCCCTCATCATGCCGGTACTTTTCCCCAAAAGACACCTCAACAAACTATACTCATCAGAAAAAAATTTTGTGTCAGTCAACATTTCGACTTCAAGCAATATTTCCCTCAAGTCATCTCCATTATTTGCCTCTAGCCGCGGAAAATTTTTCAGCATGTTGACCCCAATAGCTTCCTGTACATCGGCTGCCAAATCCCCTTCACGAGCATTCACAGGGCTTTCCACGAATGACCACTTGTCTCTCCTGTTGATCTACTCGACTAATTTAAGACGTAATAAGTGCACGTCATCATCGTTCCCTACCATCCGCCCTACTGCATGAAAATTTGCAATTAACTGCTTCCTTTCTAAGTTGAATACCCAGCTGTTTGCTATGTCTGGGGTGGACCGAATCAATGACAAATGTAAAAATACTGCAACTGCAATAAAGTGGACCAACATTTTTTTGTATTTTTACTTTTTAATATAATTTGTCATTCACTGAACTTGATTTAGCAAAAGGTACGTTGGTTTTCTCCGTGTGTGTATAGTGAGACTTCTGTTGGATTTATCCATGTGCATCTGTTCATTCCTGCCAATATTCTGTTGGTATTCTCCGTGTACTCCTGGTTATTCCTGCAAAGACTTCTGCTGATATTCTCCGAGTGCTTTGGGTTATTCTTGAAAAAACAGTCCCTGAATTTTTTTGTAATGAGACAAGCATTTTTTCAGAGTTTCATTAAATTAGCGAATAATTTCTGTAGTCAAATCAGAACTTACAATTTTTTTATCATGTGGAATTCAGACAAAAAATAATAATTACTCGGGCGAATACTTTGTCTTAAAACAACTAAGAAACAATTTCATGCTAGATGATTACACTTTTCCTTAAAGTCTAGCGAAGCTCTCCTCTTGCGATCGTGAGTGAGCATCCCGTATCCCATAAGAAAAACAAATATTATTTACCTCAACGCAACATGTGGCCGCATCAGTTGGCAAGAATCGGAACTACTAGGTCATGAGTATTTCAAAATGGAAATTTAGTCTCACTGATGAACAATTAAAAATTTTATTAAAGGAATGGTTCCAATTTGAAGCTATGAGCTTGCATCTGGTTTAGTCGCAGAAGCTATTTCGAAAGTGAGAGTGTTCGACCCTGGTTGGATCATTTTCTGTTTAAAAAATATGGAAGACAATTTTTATGACATATCAATAACAAACAGCGGGGTTCTATAAGCAGTAGTGTCATAGGTGGCATATATGTGTCGGTAATTTAGCATTTCGTTTACTAAAACCAACAATTCACGACATCATGAGAAAGACAATTTAGCAAAGAGCCCTTTGTGGAAAATGCTATGTTGCGAAGAATGAGGCTTTCAATAAAAAAAAAACATCAAACCTGTGAAGGAACACTTTTTTTTTTGTTTACTGAGCAAAATTCTGTGTTTGGAGCGAATGTATGTGGTAATGGTAAAAATTATTACACCGGACATCTTCGGAGGCTGCACTTTAGTGTAAGGAGATTCCAGCATTGCAGAAGGAGCACCTAGATACAGTACTACAGGAAGAAATTGATGACAAGTTTCCTAAGATGAGTCATGAAGGATTTGATTTTCCTAGAGAATTCTCTGATGGATTTTCTGTTACTCAAGCTGAAGAATTATATAATATTACTGGAAAACATGGCATTAACAACGTCTTTATAGAAAAAGAGAACAATATACTGGTATATGAAACTACCAAGAAAGAATATTGTGATAATGCAAAGAAACCAAAACGATGAACAAGATGTGTTAAACACAATTACTCTAATCAACCTTATGATGGTTACTGGTACTATGACGACAGTGTCTTTGAGGCCGGTGTTAAAAACTTAGATTTAAAGATATTAAAAAAAAAATTATTATAAGCACGCAAGGAAAAAGACAGCAGTTAGAAGAGTTTGATTACACGACATGAAAAATTCCGAATATATTAGTTGACAGTTTAAGACTTCTACTTGCTTTGCTTAGCGGAGGAAACTATTCGCACCACAACGAAGTAGCCACCATACTCCGTGAACTAAGAAATGCAGGCTTCATACAATTATGACCTTTTTGCATGCATGTGTATTAAATTGAATAATATATATTGGATTTCAAATAGTATGGTTTTATTTCTCGTAATCCGATTACTAACACTGAGGTCTTAAAGTATCCTATCATATACTACCGGTCGTATCCCGTCGAATATGTCCTACCAGTCGTACCTTATCGTATCCTGCAAAAAATTGTATTCCTCTGTACAATATTCCTGTTATTAAATCGTATCCCTGTGATGAGATCGTCTACCTGTGATGAGATCGTGTCCCTGTGATGAGATCGCCTACCTGTGATGAGATCTTATCCTCTGATGAGATCGTATCCCTGTGATGAGATCGTAAACCTGAAATTATATCGTATCCTGTGATGAGATCATATCCCTGTGATTAGATTGTATTTCTGTGCCATATCCCTGTGATGAGACTGTATCACTGTGATGAGATCGTATCCCTCTGAAGATATCGTTTCCCTCTGAAGAGTTCTTATCCTACTGACTTGAATTTTCGTCTAACGATGCGACCTTTTCGTTAGATGTATGTTTTAATTTTATTGTTAGGACTGACTGTTTAATGATTCAAAACTTTTGGGCTCATCTTATATTAGATCCATAAAATTTGCCTGACAGTTCGAAGATTCTTGTCTACTTGAAATCGGTCATTATTTGTTTGAAAGGAATGCCAAGTATCGAAAAAAATAAGTAATCTTGTTTTGTATTAGTATGGCCTATACGCCTAATATTGTACATAATCTGCCCTCGTGGTCCGTAGACACTTGGTATATGTTTCATTTTATATGACCTGGTTGAAAGATATTCAAAGTATCAGAAAATTAAACATCCATGGTAGGCACAGCAACAACGTATTAATTTTTCGGACAAGTATCTTGTATAGAATCGTTTTTCTTATAAAGAATGATTAATAATTTCACTAAAGGTAATACAACGAGATTTTAATTTTTTAAACCTTACCTAAGCTTATCACTGGCCGAGAATCGAACTAAGACGAAAATCGATTGAATATATAATTATATTAAAAGTTAATTTTTTGATGATTTTTAGTTGTTTTTTTTTCCAAATCTATTGGTAAATTTACGAATTTTCAAGAAGACAGTCAATATGTCATAATCGGCTTACTGGATACTGTAAGATGAGTAATTTAATCCTTTTTTGGGATTTTGACAATGTTTTATCAAATAAGTGTTTTTTCCCCTAAAATGACCTTTTTGGCATCGTTCAGGGATCAAACAGAGGACAGGAATAGATCGAATCAATAATTATTTTACGAAGTAATTTTTTAATGAAATTTTTGAATTTTTTCCGTAATTATAGCTAAAACATTATGGATTTCCAAGATGGTGGCAAAGATGAACGATAAAATAATGGATGCCAAGAAAATAAAATTGCACTCTAGTAGGTAAAAATTAAAACTAATATGGCAAAAGCGAACTCTATCAGATAGTGTGTATACTTGTTTATCGATTACTGAAAAAAAACGTTGGCAGCGCCCTCTAGCAAACGATGTGTGTGCTAGCGCTCCTGTTGGTAAATATTGAATAAAATATGGTACCAACACTCTTTAGCAAGTGTTGCTATTATTCCTTCAAATTAAAAAATAGAAATGTTTAACGTCTGAATATGCCTTATTTTTTCATATATATTCTAGAATTCTCAATCTGGGAAAAGGCCTTGCGGTCAAAGACGTATGTTTTCCAACCCAAAGGTACGGGTTGTCATGGTTTGAATCACCGCGGTTACAATGTGTTTTTTATAAAAATAATAAAATGTAATATGACTTAAGGACCACAACAACATTGGTAGGTAATGGTATATATAACTTACATGCTTGAGACAAAGTGATGCTGGTGCTCTCTAAGAACAAATAGGAGAAACAAATATAGTGTTATTCAAGATGGTGGCCTGCAGCAGAAAAAACCAAGATGATGGTCATGATATAATCCAAGATGGTGGCTCCAGAAGACCAAAAAATGAATGGTGCTGTGATGTCAGAATCAGTGAGTATTAAATATGGTGGACCTAACTACAAATGCAAAGTTTTGGGATTGGGGCTCTCGATGTCAAGATGGCGGAATTCAAGCTGGTGACTGAGGCCAAAGGTAAAGGTCAAAGCTCCCTTCCAGAGGCTTATTGGAGGCCTGACGGGAAATTTAAGCCTGAATGCTGAATTTTAATTTCTTTTAAGTAATAAAATATTTTAAGGCGATTCAAGAATTCAAATTTATCATTTTTACGAGATCTTTTCTTCGAAAATGGAATATATGAGTTTTTATAATTATTATTTTTAGGTTTCTTAGTGTAAGTTTTAATTTAAAAACTGAAAAACTTTGCGAATTTTGGCGAATTTTGAGCAAATTTTGACAAATTTTGAGTACTTATCAGCAGCTTTTGGAAAATTTTGAAGATCAACGTCAATGGTCAATGTCACGGTCATCCCAGATGGCCGATGTGACGTAAAAATGTTCGGTTATTGAACCCATCCACAATCAACAGCCTGTAACTTGTCCCCTGAGCCCCCACTATATACTATTACTAGCAACTCGCCCCGGCTTCGCAGGGGCAGCAGGGCATATATGCCTACTTTTATTCTGTCGTAGTGTCATATCAGCCTGTTGCGTCGAGCATGTGGGTAATATTAACATTGATAACTTCCCCCGGATTATGTGTAAAAATGAACATATTATTATGTTTAGATGTTACTTGTGAGATGGCAACATACAATTATTGGCCGTGTGAAAAGTATTGAGTGGTTAAGTCAATTCCAGCACATTTTTAAGTTTTACCTTTTGCTTTATTAATAGTCATTCCAAATGCTAATTTAATTGGAAATTGGTGCCGTTTGATCTGAAAAGGCAATTCTGAGGGTATCATCGGTATTCTTGGTATCAAAACAATTTCAGTAGTTTCGTAGCCATTTAATATTGTACATGCGATCAAAAAAAATTTAATTAACTATTTTGAGTCTCGTACCGTTGCACAGTATAGGTGGGTTCAAATTTCTTAGAAATATAATAGGTGAACATACTTTTAATATTAATTTGTGAGGAGGAAATCCGGGAAGCGCCAAAGAATTAAAAAATTTAGATGGATAATGTACTGCCTCCTCCCTATCCAAGACTGTGTCACTGAGTAGTAGATTTGTGATGATACTTTAATATTTGAAAGAATCAATTCATTTATTTTATTAACTTGCTCATTTGTTGGTGATATTATTGCCCTTTCTCAAAACCAATATAGTGTCTTAGTGGTTATGTTACTAATATCGGGATATAACTTTTCAATGAATTCCTCCACACTTTGCACCAAAAAACGTAGGTTATTAAGATTGAACTTGACATTTACGGATGAAATTCGCCATCACCTACTCGGAGTAAGACTTCAGAAAATTGCCAATCACGGTCTAAGGATAAATGGACGTCACGTTCCACAAACGACTCTCGAACTCTTTGGGAAGCATGTCATTCACGGTCCAGCGGTAAGCGGTCTTCCCTCTCTTCATCATTCTCGTTAATTCGAAACAAACTAAGTCTTTTGGCAGTTGAATAACTGCGTCCTATATTCGATATTCGTGGAGGCATGCTTACTTCGTGTGAACCTAAAAATATTACAAAACAAAATTCAGATAAAATTTATTCAAACAAAAGTAGGTTAAAAATTATAAATTTAAATCTGAAAATAAGTTCCTATCTACCAAAATACAACACAAAAAATTCGACCTCCACTTACTTATTGAAAAAAAATTATGCATACAATAATTGTAACCAACATCGATATCCAAAACCAAATTTAAAAAATAATGCATTCGACAATTATTGTAACCAACAGCGAATATTAAAATGTATGTGTAATACTCAAAACTAGACCACGCGTGATGAGTCCATTCGCTTTGAAAGTCAGTTTACTATAGGGATACGTGCGCTTTACCGCTCGTCTGAAAATTAAACTAATAATCCCAGTTGACAAATTCAACAATCGTGGCCATAGCTGATGATAATCCGCTTAGCTGGGTTTGTTTTCTCTTTTTGTAGTGGCAATAACCGCTTTGAAGGGTTAGTGATAGAAAAGTAATGGCGTGTTGGCCGTAGAGAAATTGCACTCATAGATTGTATGTATACCAGTCGTCTTTTCATGCCTTCAATTACAGTTATTGAGATTTTTTAAAATCATATCTTTATCAAAAATAAAAAATAGCCTATAGCACTAAGGGACCATGTAGCTTCATATTTGTGAGAAAATTATTAGAATTGAATCAGTAGTTTCATAGATTGCCCCTAACATTTAAACATAAAAACATAAACAGATATCTAACCTAAAAATGAAAACGGACAAAAGGTATTGCCTTATAAAAGTTAAAAGATACCTAACCTACAATCAAGAAAAAAAAACAAAAGGTAAAAAATAATGGAAAATAATATGAAAAAATATGAAAAATAAAAAAGTAAAATTTGATGTAAAAATGACAATATATCGCTCAAAAAAAAGGGATCAATATAAAATTAAAACGTAATACAATTACAATATTATTAAGTAAGAAATAAACAAAGATAAATAAACGTTAACAAATCAATGTTTTTAAGGAATTACCTGAACCACAGCTCCCTTTTTTTCTTTACTCTACGCCGAGTTATTGGTGGCCATAGAAAATACTCTCACTGTTTGTGTGTCTGGTGGCCATAGAAAATACACTCATTGTTTGTATATCTAACGGCCATAGAGAAATGACACAGTTGGTATTTCTGGTGGCTGTGGAGAAATGACACTCATAGTTTATATGTCTACCGGACGGCAATCTTGCATTAAAAACCTTTCCACATTCACAGCCAAATTACCCTAACCTCTAAGGAATTATACGCCTAAACCTTCCCAATGAATCACATCGTCCATTGGTGAAAAGCAACGATGTATAAATATATTATATACCCAGCATGCCATCTGAAAGCTGAGGCCAACATGTCCTCCCTCCGCGAACAGCTGATTGTGGGCCGGCTATTAGGATACACTGAAGCTATGTGCAGCCGCCTGTGAAAATGGTTCAGAAATGTGTTGCCTACGGTTGTAATGAAAAATCTGTCAAAGGAACATCGGTGTCGTTTCACAGGTAAGTGTATTTATCAAATGTATGGTGTATTTTGGGATTTTATGTAAAAATTGTTCTGAAATAATTATACTACTTTGACGTTTTGGTTGCATGAATATTTGACTTAAAAATTAATTTATATTTACGTTAAATGTGGGGTATATGTATGGCATATGTTTTTATCGGAATTGTGTGTTATATTTGTGTTTTTAGTTTTCCTGGAGATGACGAATTGAGGAAGAAGTGGACTCTATCCCTGAGGCGGGAAAGTTTTGTGCCATCCAAGCATTCCAGAATTTGTTCTAAACACTTCTCCCAAGATTGTTTTGACAAGGAAGCTTTTGGTAACGGAAGAAAGCTGACACCAAATGTTGTTCCAAATGTTTTTTACTTTACGTCACATTTACAGCCTAAAAACGCCAAGAGGAAAGCACCTACCGAGAGAACCCAAATTATGTCTCAGCCGCATGAAAACGCCACCACCTCGCAGCAATCCACTACCAAGTAAGTATGTGATTCAGAAAAATTCTTTAAATTTTATATTTATTTAACTTTATTTAAATTTTTAGGTTTTAGACTATGTTTAAAGACAGTTAACTATTAGCCGGAAACTTAAATATACAATCAGTGCAGCTTTTGGCCAAAAATTAGGGGTTAAGTTGCTCCTGAACTACTTTGTATTTTAACTTGGAATGAATTTTCAAAGTTCTTCAGGAAATTATCAAGAACTGTGTTACATTTTATATTTACATCCTCACATTCAAACACTTTCCCCCAGTTATTGCATGACAATGCCTGTATGAAGGTATTGATTTGAAATTCAGTAAATTTTCTAGTTATATATTTACGTGTTTCTTGTTTCGAGTCTATACTTTTCACTGGCAAGTCAATTATTTGATCCAAGTGATCTGAGTGTCCTAATACAACATTTTCTACTTCAAGGGAAGAGATGTTTGTAATGATGAAATCCAATGGCGTCGCCAGAGACCTAGAGATTAAAAAAAATGTAGCAAAATGCAAAAAAATACATACTTTTCCCACAACATGCCCCCCCCCCCCCAGGCCATCGGCTGGCGACGTCCTTGATGAAATCTATTGTAGTTTTTGATTGTGCTGTTTAGCACGTATATCCAAACACTCTGTTTTTCAAGTTGCATGTGCACATAATCTCTAAAAGCCTGGTACCTACATAATATGTTCATAGGTTAGCAAAATAATATAATTTTTTTAGAGGGATCTTCATACTGTTGGAAAAAAGTTAAGATTGGCATATCTAGGTGACTTCAATGAGAAGAACCTGACTTCACCCAGCATAAGTAAGAAGTGCCTTGGTGCTGCAAAGGAAATAAGATTAAAATAACGTAAGAAAATGAAACCCCTTCGTCAGCGGTGTAAACTAAACCACTGCAAAAATTGTGAGCCTTCAGGCAGTTATCTCGTATTTGCAGGACATGTAACTGATAGGTGATGTTGCTGCAGATACACTACAGGTAATGCCACTTCAAATGGCTCAGCTCATTAACACATTCATTGTTTGTAACACCTATTAGCGTTGGACCACATGCAAACACCATCACCTGGACACCTGGACACATTGTCACTAACAATTAGATTTAATTCCTCAGCTTTCCTTTTGTCTAAAATATTATATCATAATTAAATTTTAAGTAATTATAAAACAATAAGTTCTCTCTGAAACTTGGTTAAGGAGATATGTAAGGGTTTGAATAACCAGGATCTAAACTATACATTGTTCAGAACTGTATATGATTATTCACACGTTTATAAATTTAGTGGTCTAAGTTATTGAGAAAATTATCAAGTACATTATGCAAAATTTCAAACAATACATTTTTGTTAGGAGAAATGACAATTTGTGATGTGTTTGCTAGTTACGTCCTTTATTGAAAAACCAGCTTTGACAGAAAATTCCTAGTATACATTTAAGCTGTTATACATTTTGCAAGTTAGTATATTATTTGCAGATGCTGAAAAAGCAATAAATTAAACCAGTTTCTTTTTTCTAAATTTTAAAGGAAAAATCTGTTGCACTATAACACAATTAAGATCATTGGTTTCAGAAATATTTGCCACCGCTGTTGCGGATCTCATCCAGCGATGGAAGAAGGGGCCAACCAGATAAGCCTATCCTCCAGAGCTGAAGACGTTTGCTCTGACACTGAATTTATACTCTCCTAAGGCGTACAATTATGTTAGGAAGATGTTCATGAAGTGTTTGCCACATCCTGTTACACTGCAGAAGTGGTATTCAACTGTCGAAGGAAAGCCAGGCTTCAGTACTGAGGCTTGTACAGCATTGAAACTGAAGACAGAAGAAAATTTTACTTGTGGTAAACCTACATTATGATCTTTGATGTTAGATGAAATGGCCATACGTAAACATATAGAATTTGATGGTCAGAGTTTCATTGGATGTACTGAATTCGGTACAGGGTTGGATGATAATTCCCTACCTGAAGAAAGGGAAGCATTGGTGTTCATGGCTGTTGCGCTAAATGGTAGCTGGAAGATCCCAGTACGGTATTTCTATATTGCTGGTCTTAATGGTATGGAAGGTGCAAATCTTGCAAGGCAATGCTTGAAGATTTTTTTTTTTGATTGTGGCATAGTTGTAGCATCATTGACATTTAATGGTGCTGCATCAAACTTATCTATGGCTGAACATCTTGGAGCTAAGTTTTCAGTACCTGATATGAAAACTTGGATCACAGATCCTCATACAGGTAAGCCTATATACCTGTTTCTTGACCCATGTCACATTTTTAAACTTGTCAGGAACTATTTGGCCAGTAAGGGTAGTTTAGTGGATGAGAATGGAATTATTCTGTGGCGGTTTATTGAGGAATTAGAAAAACTCCAAGGTCTCAAGGTTTACATGCGGCAACATAATCGGGAAAACGCCACATAAATTGATCTAGCGAAAATATGAAAGTGAAGTTAGCTGCACAAACATTTGGCCAGAGTGTTGCTGATGCTTTAAAGTTTTGTAGCCAAGATTTACAGTTGGTTGAATTTGAAGGAACTGAGTCTACCTTCAGATTTATAGAAGTTTTCAATAAATTATTTGATATTTTGAACAGTCGAAACTTGCTGGCAAAGGGTTACAAAGCACCTTTCTCTGAACAAAACATTGACAAAGTGAAAGAATTCTTGGTTGTCGCAAATAATTATATATTGACATTATGTGAATAATAAGGTGGGAAACCAATGCATTTGAAAAACAGAAAGACAGGTTTCATTGGATTCCTGGTATGTATTGAAAGTTTATTGGGTTTGTATGATAATGTGGTCAAAACAGACTTGATGAAATTTCTGTTGACATACAAAGTAAGCCAGGACCATCTGGAGTCATTTTTCAGTGCAGTAAGAAGTCATGGGGGCCATAACAACAATTCAACTGCGAAACAGTTTCAAGCAGCTTTCAAGCGCCTGCTAGTGCACATGCAAATAGGCATCACCACATCTTCCAACTGCCAAGATATTGATTCTACCACTATTTTTAATGCAAGCAGTGGGAAAAGGAATATTAGTGGTCCTTTCCTCAACATACACTGTAGTGTCCCTGTTTCTGTGAAAAGTGTTGAACATGACCACAGCTACAATACACCAGCGAGTTCTACCAGACTGAGTGAATATGTAGATGATGTAGTGGGGTACATTGCTGGCTTTGTTGTCAGGAAGTTGAAGAAAGAGATTCATTGTGACAATTTTTGTAGTGCACTTGTTAAAGAGAAAACGAGTTTAAAGCTTCTGAACAGGAAGAATATTGGTGGATTGGTGAGACCTGCTGAAGATGTTGTAAAGTTATGCTGTTTGGCTGAACAGTATTGTAGGATTGAGCTCTCAAATTTGGCTTTGCATAAAGTTTGTTTGAACACTTTTTTGTGTAAAATAATGAGAGGCCTCGATCTATCTCTTTTCCCTGTGCTAGATGAACATATACTGTTTCAGCAACCCTTACATAACCATAAGATACAACTTTTAAAGTCCATACTTACCAGATACATAAAAATTAGATTTTATCACACAGTAAAACAATATTCAGATTACTTGCGCCAGGAACGAGTTAGGAGTGTGTGCAAAAAGTTAGTGCTGTTTAAAAATCTGTAAACCTGTGTGCGTAAGTATTTATTTGGTGCATATTCAGAACCATTTTTGTTAATGAAAGTAATGCACCAAGGGATGCAGTGGTAATTTTAATTATGTAAAACCCCGAAGTCATGCATTTCGTAACACTAACACTAAATAGTTAATGCCACTGAAAAATGCTTTGAACATTCACAAAAAAATTTCCGTGCAATATATGGTTTTAAATTGAGTACCTATACAGCCCAGATCTCAGTGTCATACTATAACCTAACGAAATATTTTTTTTTAACTTTTATGTATATTTCATCCCAGCTCAACATGCCGAACGAGACGCTATCGTAAAATTATTGTAATTTTAAAACTTCCTTATGCCAACACTGAGTTAACATTTTAGGTTTTCAAGTTTCTAATTATTCTATAATTAAACGAAACACGCAATATAATAGTGTTCAAGTAATTAAAAAAACACATTCGAAAAAAATTTATGCTGTGAGAAGGATGAACACTAACACTTCGCATTATGCTACAAAATACGCCGTACATAAGTAAAATTATATAAATAAATAAACCACATAAATATTTAAAGCACCTTTATTGACATGTAAGTCATTTAATTATCACCATATCTTACAGCAAATACACGCATATGTATACGTATTACGTATTCATATGTATACGCATATTCGTATCACGAATTGCCATTACGCTGCAAAAGTAGTATATGATAGCCATTCCTGAAACAGGATTCAGGTTGTGGTGCCTGTGGTGACACCCGCCATATTGGATTGTGACGTCACGGCGGCCATTTTTGACTTAAAATTCCTCAAAATTCCTCAAAATTGACTCAAAATGACTCTAAATTCCCATTTTAAGAAAAAATTTCCCGTTTTCGAGGGAAAAATTCCCGTTTCGAGGGAAAATTTTCCGTTTTATTCCGTAAAAATCCCAGCAGCTAGAAATGTCCATATGTAGGCTTAAGCATCCATGTCTACAGCCTCAGATAAGCCTCATCATGGATTATGACGTCAACGTTGCAGTTTCCGTTATGCCCGCCATCTTGAAAATCCGCAATTTTTATGTTAGACAATCGGGAAAATTTTAAAAATCATTAAAAAATTATTTAATCGAATAAATAATAAAAATCTTAAAAACCACTGTTGCAGTTATCGTTATGGTCGCCATCTTGGTTTATATAAATGTTGCATATTTCGTTACGCCCGCCATCTTGGTTGAGTATTTTGCCTTTGTTACACATTTCATAAATTCCGCCATATTGGATCCTATTAATGATGCTATTATCGTTATGGTCGCCATCTTGAAATTTAGACGCCATCTTGGAAATCCGTTTTTTTTATGTTAGAAAATCGGTAAAAATTCCAAAATTCATCAAAAAATTAACTTAATAGAATTATGATTGATTATATCGATTCCCATCCTTGGTTCGAAACCGGTGAGGGCGAAAAATAAAAAAAAAACATTAGTTCCTTCCTCCACAGAAGCCACCTACAGTCTGACCTACCTCCACCAATAACAAGGTATTTACCATCAGCTGGTATGACGTCATGTCCGTCATCTTGTCTTCATCCGCTGGAGACCACCAACCTGTTTTCGACCGTTAGAGTGTGCCGATACCATGTTAGTATAATTTTCTGGGCACCATACCATTGTCCTCAACTGTTGGCATTAAACTTTGTCATTGACCTTGAACTTTGACCTTGACCTTGAACTTTGACCTTGAACTTTGTCCTTGACCTTGATATTTGACCTTGAACTTTGACCTTGACCTTGATATTTGACCTTGATCTTTGACCTTGACCTTGATCTTTGACCTTGACCTTGATCTTTGACCTTGACCTTGATCTTTGACTTTGAACTTGACGCCCATCATGAATTCGTCATTGTATGTTCAGTACATGCTACCAGGAGCTACCACATGCTAGTGCTCATTGCCATCTTCTTGTTTTCGTCTGCTGGAGGTCACCATATTGTGTGTACTCGTCTTACCATCATGATAGTTTTATTCTTACCTGTTACAGTGCAGTAATCATTTATTATTACCGAGGTGCCCGCCATCTTGAAATTTGGCCGCCATCTTGAAATCATGTAATTATTTAGCTAGAAATGCGGGAAAAATTCCAAAATTCATCAAAAAAATCACTCATTAATTTGCATATTGAATCGATGGATCCCTGTCCATGGTTCGATTCTTGACCAGTGACAGTTGTAACTAATTATGAAATAAATTTTAGATTCTGTTTTCCATTACCTTTCGCGGAGTTTATTAATCATTCACTCTACGAAAAACAACTCAAGTCAATATACCTGACCAACGAATTAATACAGTGCCGATTAGCCTATTATGAAAGTCTAATTTTTCAATAATCTGAATAACATAGAAGCCGTTCATGTACAAATCCATACATATAGATCATAAAATTCTGGCTTGTACTAGAACTCTATCTTTGTTACACAATGAGAAGTTCACAAGCTAGCAGAATCTATTTATGTATTTTTGTAATTTTTTTCATTTTAATTTATTTTATTAATTTTTATTAAATATTTTTTCCCCTGTAATTTTATGATATCAAAGAAAACGTGTGGTGGTTTTCTCCGAGTGCATCTGATTATCCATGTCAAAATTATGATGGTTTTCTCCGTGTGCTCCTGATTATTTCTGCTTACAATTTAAATTTTTTCAATTTAAATTTTTTTATTAATTTATTTTATTATTAAATATTTTTTCTGTATTTATATGATAACAAAGAAACATGAGATGGTTTTCTCCGTGTGCTCCCTATTATTTTTGACAATATTAAGATGGATTTCTCTGTGTACTCCTGATTATTCCTGTGGTTTCTTCAAGTGCTTCTGTCTATTATGAGAAACCGCTCTCTGCATGACGGATTTTTTACCTAATGAGTCATGACGTGTTATTTAGAGTTACATTTAATTCGAGAATATCTGTTACTAAATCAGCACTTGCAATTTTTTTTTTAGCAGGTGGAAATAAAAATTAAGCAACCATTACTCAGTCAAATAATATGTCATGAGACATCCGTGGAGCACTAACATGTAAGATGAATTTCCTTCTCCTTGATGTCTAGCGAAGCCTTCCTTGTTTTGCGATCGTAAGCGAGCTTCCCGCATACCACATAAAACAACTAAATAAATTATGACTCAACACAACACATGTCGACATCTCATGCTAATAATCGAGACCACATGTAACAATTTCTTTTGTATGAGGTAACTTAATTCTTGCAGATGAAATATTAAAAATTATATTTAAGTAATGTATCTAATTTAATTCAGTTTGCATCTGTCCATAGTCTCAGTAACTAATATGAATCCTGATTCGGTGACTGTTGCTGTATCGAAAGGACACAGGTGTAAGTTTTGCAGCAAAGAATTTATCTTGAGAAAGAATGGAAGACAACACGAGAAGAATGACTGTGATAAAAATCCACTACGTAATATGATAAGTTGTAGCAAGTTCGATGTAGCAAGTCGTTTACGCGGAGAGAGAGCTTAAAAAGACATGACAGAACTTGTAACGTCAAGCCTGTGTACAAGCTAGAGGACAACGATGGTTCTACTAGACTAAGGAAGAGTGATCTGCATTACGACAATAATTTTCCTTGTCTTGGGAGAGATTATGATCGCGGCTCTTCCGATCTCGACAAAGAACTTAAATTGAAGGACGATTATGATTTATGGAAGAATGAAGACAATGGAATAATCTTTAACGTGAAAAGTGAGAATACATTCCAGCCGAATTCAAGTAGATCTTTCCTACTTTGTAAAAATGATAGACTCCCAAAAAGGAAGCATGAAGACGATGAAGACGCTTCGACATCATCGACATCGAATTCTTACGGTAATCTGGGTGAAGATGATGCCTTCTACGGTGATTGCTACAGCGACTCTGCGGCTGTTGACAAAGGAATAGACTGTGATGAAGCAACTAAAGCAGGCAAGATCGAAGACTGTAGTGGTGTCCTGAGACTGAAACGATGGAAACATCGTGATATATTAAATAAATCGGATCAAGCTTGTGATGATCATTGTCTCGATAATGAAAGTTACCCTGAGGATGGTGTTAAAACGGAATACACCAAAGAAAATAATATTTATAATAATCAAACAAGTAAGATGGTGGTAGAAGAGACTGATTACACTTCATAGAACGATCCAAACATATTGGTTGACCGGCTAAGACTTCTACATGACTCGCTTTGTGCAGGAAACTATTCGTGCATCAAAGAAATATCATTCATACTCAAAGAACTGAGGAAAGCTGGCTACATACAATAATGGCTTGTTTTACTTGTATTTGTATAATGTAAAGAAATAAATAATTGCAATTATAAAAATTTAATGTTTTTTTTTTTTGTATTCAGATTTCTAACTAAGACTAAGTTCTCGTAACTTGTGCTTCCAAATGTGCTTCCTTTTCGTTGATGGCGCGGCTTTTTCGTTGATGGTGCTTCCTTTTCGTTGTCGGTGCTTCCAAATGTGCTGCCTTTTCGTTGGCGGTGCTGCCTTTTCGTTGTCGGTGCTTCCAAATGTGCTGCCTTTTCTTTGGCGGTGCTGACTTTTCGATGTCGGTGCTACCAAATGTGCTGGCTTTTCATTGATGATGCTGCCTTTTCGATGACGGTGCTTCCAAAATGTGCTACCTTTTCGTTGTCGGTGCTTCCAAATGTGCTGCCTTTTCGTTGACGGTGCTTTCAAATGTGCTGCCTTTTCGTTGACGCTGCTTTCAAATGCGCTGCCTTTTCGTTGACGGTGCTGCCTTTTCTTTGTCGGTGCTTCCAAATGTGCTGCCTTTTCGTTGTCGGTGCTTCCAATTGTGGTACCTTTTTCGATGCCGGTGCTGCCTTTTCGTTGTCGGTGCTTCCAAATGTGCTGCCTTTTCGTTGTCGGTGCTTCCAAATGTGCTTCCTTTTCGATGCCGGTGCTGCCTTTTCGTTGTCGGTGCTTCCAAATGTGCTGCCTTTTCGATGCCGGTGCTGCCTTTTCGTTGTCGGTGCTTCCAAATGTGCTTCCTTTTGATGCCGGTGCTGCGTTTCCGTTGTCGGTGCTCCCAAATGTGCTTCCTTTTCGTTGGCGGTGCTGCCTTTTCTTTGTCGGTGCTTCCAAATGTGCTTCCTTTTCGTTGGTGGTGCTGCCTTTTCTTTGTCGGTGCTTCCAAATGTGCTTCCTTTTCGTTGGCGGTGCGGCCTTTTCGTTGATGGTGCTTCCTTTCCGTTGTCGGTGCTTCCAAATGTGCTTCCTTTTCGTTGGCGGTGCGGCCTTTTCGTTGACGGTGCTTCCTTTTCGTTGTCGGTGCTTCAAAATGTGCTGCCTTTTCGTTGGTGGTGCTGCCTTTTCGTTGTCGGTGCTTCCAAATGTGCTGGCTTTTCATTGATGGTGCTGCCTTTTTGATGACGGTGCTTCCTTTTTTGTTGATTGTGCGTAGTACAAAATGTAGTGATTGAATATTTACTAGTTTAAAAACCTCTTGGTGTTACTAAAAGAATTTTTCAAGGTCACTTGGTCCTTTAGTAAGTATAAAAAAATGTCACGACGGATTAATTGAATATAATTAGCTAACGACGATGTTCATGCGGACCTGAAATGACTAGCCTATACGTCTGATAATAACGTGACTCGGTCTCATGGACTGAAGACAATTGATCTATATGTATGACTTTGTACATGAACGGCTTCTATGTTATTCAGATTATTGAAAAATTAGACTTTCATAATAGGCTAATCGGCACTGTATTAATTCGTTGGTCAGGTATATTGACTTGAGTTGTTTTTCGTAGAGTGAATGATTAATAAACTCCGCGAAAGGTAATGGAAAACAGAATCTAAAATTTATTTCATAATTAGTTACAACTGTCACTGGTCAAGAATCTAACCGTGGACAGGGATCCATCGATTCAATATGTAAATTAATGAGTGATTTTTTTGATGAATTTTGGAATTTTTCCCGCATTTCTAGCTAAATAATTACATGATTTCAAGATGGCGGCCAAATTTCAAGATGGCGGGCACCTCGGTAATAATAAATGATTACTGCACTGTAACAGGTTAGAATAAACTATCATGATGATAAGACGAGTACACACAATATGGTGACCTCCAGCAGACGAAAACAAGAAGATGGCAATGAGCACTAGCATGTGGTAGCTCCTGGTAGCATGTACTGAACATACAATGACGAATTCATGATGGGCGTCAAGGTCAAAGTCAAAGATCAAGGTCAAGGTCAAAGATCAAGGTCAAGGTCAAAGATCAAGGTCAAGGTCAAAGATCAATGTCAAGGTCAAAGATCAAGGTCAAGGTCAAAGATCAAGGTCAAGGTCAAAGTTGAAGGTCAAGGACAAAGTTCAAGGTCAAAGTTCAAGGTCAAGGTCAAAATTTAAGGTCAATGACAAAGTTTAATGCCAACAGTTGAGGACAATGGTATGGTGCCCAGAAAATTATACTAACATGGTATCGGCACACTCTAACGGACGAAAACAGGTTGGTGGTCTCCAGCGGATGAAGACAAGATGACGGACATGACGTCATACCAGCTGATGGTAAATACCTTGTTATTGGTGGAGGTAGGTCAGACTGTAGGTGGCTTCTGTGGAGGAAGGAACTAATGTTTTTTTTATTTTTTGCCCTCACCGGGTTCGAAGCAAGGATGGGAATCGATATAATCAATCATAATTCTATTAAGTTAATTTTTTGATGAATTTTGGAATTTTTACCGATTTTCTAATATAAAAAAAATACGGATTTCCAAGATGGCGTCTAAATTTCAAGATGGCGACCATAACGCTAATAGCATCATTAATAGGATCCAATATGGCGGAATTTATGAAATGTGTAACAAAGGCAAAGTACTCAACCAAGATGGCAGGCGTAACGAAATATGCAACATTTATATAATCCAATATGGCGACCGTAACGATAACTGCAACAGTGGTTTTTAAGATTTTTATTATTTATTCGATTAAATAATTTTTTAATGATTTTTTAAATTTTTCCCGATTGTCTAACATAAAAATTGCGGATTTTCAAGATGGCGGGCATAACGGAAACTGCAACGTTGACGTCATAATCCATGATGAGGCTTATCTGAGGCTGTAGACATGGATGCTTAAGCCTACATATGGACATTTCTAGCTGCTGGGATTTTTACGGAATAAAACGGGAAATTTTCCCTCGAAACGGGAATTTTTCCCTCGAAAACGGGAAATTTTTTCTTAAAACGGGAATTTTTGAGTCAATTTTGAGGAATTTTGAGGAATTTTGAGTCAAAAATGGCCGCCGTGACGTCACAATCCAAGATGGCGGGTGTCACCACAGGCACCACAACCTGAATCCTGTTTCAGGACCGGCTATCATATACTACTTGCAAACAATAACAAACCCGAGTAGCCTACAATCAGCTGTTTAATGTTGACCTCTCTTTTCTATGCCTCAAGGCGGTTGTGTGGAGCGCATAGACGAAGCAGGGTCTATAATATATATGAAAATCTGTTAGGTAGTTTTTGAGTTTAACGCATTCAGACAGACAGACGCGGCGGGAGGACTTTCTTTTATAATATGTATTGATGGACAAGCTTCAAGTTTAAACATAATTTAACATCAAATTTAATTGTAAGATGCGAAAGTTTGTTTTTAATATAAGAGAAAAAATTGTACTATTTTTATTTTAAAAATGTAAAATTTATTTTTTCGTATGAAAAAGAATTATTTCACTTGAAATAATGACAGAATCCTTACTAATCTCAATTATTATCTCTTGTACTATAACAATTACTAATAGTTTATCACTATCTATAGCTTAAAAGCAAGATGTTTCACTTCTGTCCGCGTGGATATCACGCGCACATATGTTGTTTTTTTTTTTTATGTATAGAATAATGTATTTTATCCCTCTTTCCCTTTCTCTGCCATTTTACCTCTTAGGATATAAGTACTTACGAGTCGAGGTTTCAATTGCCAAAGAAGTTTCATTTCTATCACGTGTAATGAGTTACAGGCGCTCTTTTTTTTTATGAACGTGCTAGATTTTTGACGTATTTTAATACGTGCAATAACTTTTTACTATGACTATTTTAATTTACCATAATATATTCCAAGGTAGTTTCAATAGTTTCATTCGACTTCCGTTCCATTCACGAATTTACTTCTACCAAATGCCGTATACCATGAGTTAACATGTTTACACATCAAAAACAAAAGTCGCATGATGGGTGGCGAAGGGCAATGAAGCGGCATGTACGAATGTGTTTGTGCAATTTAGGCTTCCAAATTATTTAGTATATGATGTCTAATGGCATTTTATATCTTCCTTTTTTCAAAGGATTGTTTGATATTTTGTGAATAGTGTTTGTTACGTTCTTTAAATAATTCACGCAATGGGGAATTTCGATTTAATACAGTTTCTCGGACATACGCTATTCATTGTAGTTTTGCACTGTTCGTCATGGGAACAATTCATTGATGCAAATAAAGAAAAAAAATGCAAACATACACACGCGGGACACAAGCCTAAGCAGTATATGGAAAATAGGTGAACACAACGATGAACATATGAAAATGGAGAGCGACAGGAGAGAAAATGGTTATTGTACTCTAAATGTACGGGAAATTCTGTTTTGCTTTGCGTGCAAACTTTTCAGTGATTGTAAACTATCAAAATTTGTAAATGTTTTTTTTTCTAATTGGAAGAAAACAGAAGAAAAATTGAGGGAGCATGAAAAAAAAAAAGTATTGAACACAAAGCATGTTCTTTAAAATGGGTTTCGAGAAAAAAAATAAGAAAAATGTCAATTTGATCGCATCTAGATGCACGAGTGACTACTACTGGAAGAATGTTCTTGTTAGAGTGGTGGCAGTGGTAAGACAGGTGAAGTGAACGTGTGACGGCTCACCATGGTGTACACGTCCTCGTCCTGGCTGAGCGCCGTCACCGAGTCCCAGCCGAAGCGCCGCAGCAGCGCCAGGCGCGCCGGGTTGTGCGACGAGTCGGGCGCCACGGTGCGGAAGAACAGCGGGAACTCCGCGCGGTCGCTCAGCGCCGGCGACGTCGACCCGAACGACACCTGCGACAAGCGCAGCCTCGCTCCCGCAACCGCGTCTTCGCCCCCTTTTAACTCGTCTGCTCTGTTACACCGCCCTTTGCTGTCGCGAATATCTCCCACTGCCGGTTGCTCAGAGTTATACGACGGGAGGAAAAAGTTGCGCAGACGAACACTCGCAGGACGTTTCACCCACAATGTTCGGTACACTTGGTGAACATTTGTTAAAAAATACTAGTGACATAACGTCAATTGCAAGGGTGGTAATACGTAAAAATTCAAAAATGGCCTATAAATAATAGTAATTACCAGAAAATAAAAAAGATATCAATCACTGACGTACGCTGTAAAGAGAAAAAAAAAGGGGGGGGATGGTAGATGAGAATTAAAATCTGTGTACGCTCCTGCATAAGACCAAGACTTAAGGCCCTGTTAACCTGTCAAATTTTTGTTTTAAAATGTGTGTTGTGCAATGGAGTTGTAAGGGGAATATTTGACAAAAAAGAGCTTCCAATTTTCTCCATCAAATCAAGTTTGACACATAACCTCAAATACATTTTACATAATTTCACACTTTCAATGTTTATTTTTGGTCTGCCATTTTACTCACTAACCTATTTATATATAATTAAATAAAGAATAAAAATGCTAGATGGAATTTTTGAAATTTTTTTTCCTTTTTGGGCAGTTTGAAACTTTGAAAATATTTATAAATATTTCTCTCACATATATTCGTTACATCTATACTAATAATAAACTGTTCGAGATAAAACGTCTGTCTAAGTAAAATTTTGAACAAAAAAAAGTTGAATATGGTCACTAACATTATTATAACACAATTGTATATGTATATATACACATTTATATACATAGGTATATATACATTTTTGTCTCTCTGTTATTTTGTCAGTTTGTCTTTTTATTCTTGCATTACTCGATAATATTTGACCGATTTAGATTATTATTAATAAGGTCTTTAGCTGACTTAAACACTAGGCTATATAAAATCACAGAATTCCACCCTTGATGGGGTGAAAAAGAAGTAAATATGGTCTTGAGATTGTTAGTTATATCTACGAAGCTAATGAAACCTAATAAATAAAATGGGTACAATAATAAACACACAGTAAAAATTAAGCAGAATGTTACCATTTTGCGAAACTAAACTCTTAAGTAATGAAAGGGGTTAATATTGTTTAAATATAATTAATTATATCTCCGAATCTAAACAAGAATAAGAAAATATTTTGGAAACAAATAATAATCATACTAATACTACAACCAAGAACTGTGTCATTTTACGAAATTCAACGCCTAAGAGGGGAATAGGGGTAAATATAGTTTTTCAAATAATAAATTATCTCTCCTTACCTAATCAAGAAAAAAAATATATATGGTACTAAGAATAAGTATAAGAAAGCCACAAACAACAATAAATTGTACCATTTTGCTAAATTTATTTCCTAAGGGGTGAAAAAAATGGTCAAATATGTTTTTATGATTATTAATTTTATCTCCGAAGCTAATCAAGATCTAGAAAATTGGGTATTAATAATAAGCATACGAAAGATACAAAGCCAATTACAATTTCACTATTTTGCAAAATTCAACCCAACAATTAGTGCGAAAAGGAGTAAATACAATTTTAAGATTAATAATTGTATATCCGAAGCTAATCAAGCATTAAAAAAGATACTGTGTGCCCATTATAAACATTAGAAAACTACCAAAAAAATTTACTTTTTTTTATGAAATTCAACCCCTACAGTAAAAAGGTTAAATAGGGTTTTCAATTAAATATTATATATCCTTATTTATATAAGCATAGAAATAGATTCTTGGTTCCAATAATAATTATACTAAAATTAACAACTAAAATTTGACCAATTTAGAAAATTTAACTACTAGGGTATGGTTCAAATATAAACAATTTTATCCCAAAACTGATCAAGCGTAAAAAAATATATTAAGCACCCATGATAAAAATACAAAAAAAACTAACAAATGTTTTACAATTTTGCGAAAATCAACACCTTTACGAAAAAGGGGGGGAAATTAGGATTTAAAATATACAATTATATTATATCTCCTAGGCTAATTAAGCTTTTGAAAAGATAGACAGCCGCCAGGACGATGCCTCACTATGCTGCCTCTCACATTTTGAAGTAGATCACGTGTTTGGACAGAGCCTTCAGACACCCAACAATGTCGGACCGGTCTGACCTCCAGCAGTCAGGCAGATGATCGCTAAGATGTCTTGCAGTTGTTTTACCACATGTTGAAGTAGAACACGTGTTTGGACAGATAGAGGGGGCGTGATGATAAAACTCTGGCCTCCATTTGGGAAACCCGATTACTTACTGCGGTATGTTCATCCTGGTTCAGTACCCCAATGGTTTACCGAAATATCACCATTAAATTTTTGGAAGTGCTTTTTTATTATAGTAGCTCATGGCCGGATTCTCCCACACTATATCTATAAAAAAAATAGTGCATGTACGTGTAACGAGCTAGTTGTCTAAAAGGAGTGTGCTCATCAATTCTAAAATTCATTATCCCCTTAGAATGAAATTAAGATGTAAATAAAAATAAGAAATAAAAACTTGAATTTCTTTTATAGAATATGAAAATACATTGAATTGATCTACAACTGTCGCTGCTAACAGTAAACAAACACAATTCGTTTAGTACTATGTACTGCCTGTTCTGGCGATGGTGCCGGTGCGTGGTGTGTGGTGTGTGGTTGGGTCAAAGACCGTTGGCCCGGACGTCACGGTGTTCATTTTTTGTGTCAAATCTCATCAAAATTTCTCAAAAATGACTCAAAAAAACCTCAAAATTCCTAAACAATTTCCATATTCCGAGGGAAAAATTTCCGTCTTTAAGGAAAGTTTCCCGTTATATTTCCCAAAAAAATCTGGAGAGGCCAAAATTTCTCAGAGACGGGCAATATTCCTCGGAGAGGGGCAAAACAACTCAGAAGCCCCATCATAGGTCATGCCCTTGACGTTGACCGTAAACATGAAATCTTTAATTTACGAGCAAAAAATTCCGAAAAAATCCCCAAAAATTAAAAAAAAAAGTTTTACTTCAAATGTTGCACTTTTCATGACGCCCGCCATATTGGATTTTAGAACGTTACACTTTTCGTTACGCCCGTTATCTTTGAGTTTATAGCGCTGCTCTTTTGGGTACGCGTGCCATCTTGGTTGTGTAGGTATTACATCATTTTTGTACTTTTATTTATGGACACAATCTTGGATTCTAGAACGTTGCAATTTTTGTTATGCTCACAATTTTGATAAAACCCGAAATACTATCTGATTTTAACGGGAAAAATTTTAAAATTAATAAAAAATTTCAACTGATCAAAATGTAATAAAAGCACATACTTGCTACAAAGAGTTCTCGACTCAAATCCCAAGTGGTAAAACTTTTCTAATTGGTGACTGATCCTTCCTCCACAGAAGGCCCCGACAGACTGACCTCCCATCAATAATGCAAAGCAGTTCATGGATAAAACCAACAGAAGTATCGCCCTGAATTGCATTAGAACTTAGAGAAACCAAAACTATATTGGAAGGACTAATCAGGAGCACATGGAGAAAAACATCAAAATATTTGCAGGAATAATCAGGAGCACACGGAGAAAACCAACGCCGGTTTTCTTAATAACGATCAGTGATAAAAAAATTTACAAAGAAAATTAAATTTTTTAAATTGTGCTTGAACTCTATTCTTGATGAATAAAGAAGTTCAACAGCTGGCGATTCTGTTTTGTAAGTTTTTTTTGTGATAAACTGATCTTGATTTAGGAATACGTACATTAGTTATCTCTGTGTGCTCTTGATTGTACCTGCCAACATTTTGTTGGTTTCTGCAAGTTCTCCTGGCCATTCATGGCGATGCTAATGTTGATTCTGTCCATGTGCTCCTGTTTATTCCTGAAGAGACTTCTGCTGATGTTTTCCAGTGCTTTTGTTTATTTCTAAGAAATCTCTCCATGAAAATTTTTTACTTAATGATACATACCATTTTATTCAGTATTACATTTAATTAGTGAATTTCTGTTAATAAATCACAACTTGCAATAATTGTATCAAGTGTAATTCAAACAAAATATAATAATATCTCAGTCAATTAATATGCCTTAAGAAAGCTGAAAGTACTATCATGCAAGTCTAACTTCCTTCTCATTAGTGTCAGGTGAAGTTCTCCTTCTCTTGCGATCGTGAGTGAGCATCCCGCATCCCTCATAAAAGAGCGAGTGTTTGTACAACACTACATGTGGCGCCAAGTGTTGCAAGAATCGGGACTACATGCAACAAGTTATTTTCATGCGATAAATTAACTTTCGCTGCTGAACGGAGTTATTGTATCCAGTTACAGACTTGTAGACTCGTATCCTCGTAGCCTCGTAGTCTGTAGTCGTGTAGTCCTGTAGCCTAGTTGTTTCGTAGCATTGAACCTTGTAGTTTCGAAGACTTGTAGCTTCGTGGCCAAGAAGTCTGTAGCTCTGTAGTCTCGTAGCCTGTTGCCATGTTGCCTCGTAGTCTCGTTATCTCGTAGCTAGTTGGAGCCTCGTAGACGCGTAATCTTATAGTGCTGTTGTCTCATAGTCTTGAAGTTCTGTAGCCTTGTAGTCTCGCAGCCTAGTAGTTGTGTGATGTTGTAGCTTCTTAGCCAGTTGAAACCTTGTAGACTCGTAGCCTTATGAAATCTTAGCCTTTTACCCTTATAGACAAATATCACTGGAGTTCTTGGGCTGTATCCTATCGTTTCCTATGACCGATCGTATCCCTGTGGTGATATATTATCCCTGTTGCGAGATCGTATACCTGTGACGATATCGTATCCCTGTGGCGAGAACTTATCTCTGTGATGAGATCGTATTTCTGTGGCGAGAAAGTATCACATCAAGTTTAATTTTCGTCGAAATGTCTTTCTTTTTTGTCAAATCAAGTGTGTGTATTGTCTGTACAGTGTGCACTGTGAATGCATTGCATGTCCTGTGTGTGTAATGTGTCCTTTGCGTGTCCAATGCTTGTCCTGTGTGTGTATTGTGTGTCAGTAGTATGGAAATGACGGTCCGAGATCAGGCTTCAGGCTGTGGTGCCGGTGCCGGTGTCCGCCATCTTGGATTGTGACGTCACAGCGGCCATCTTGGATGGTTTTGACCTTGACCTTGACCTTGAATTTGATCCTCAAAAATCGCCAAAATCCGCCAAAATTGGGCAAAATTTGTCCAAAATTCCTCAAAATTCGCCAAAATTTCCATTTCTGTGGAAAAAAGTTCCACCAAAAAATCTCAAAAAATTCCTCAATTCGAAAATCAGGATTTCGAAAATCCTCAAAAGTCGTTTTGCCCTAGAAAGAACCCTAATTCCTAAAACTGGCTTAAGCATCCTTAACTCAAGCCTCAGTTCAGCCATTTCTAGGAATAAGGATACCATGACCGCCATCTAGAATTATGACGTCATCGTTGCAATTTCCGTTACGGCCGCCATCTTTAAATTTATTATCCGATTTTAATGAAAAAAATTTAAAATTCATAAAACAAATTAAATAATAAAATTTTTAATAAAATATTTAAAAACAAACATTTACGACACGGAGCTCGGAGTCCTCGGTTCGAAACCGACGAGTGCAAAAAAAATAAAAATGGCGACCGATCCTTCCCCCGAGGTGGCTGCAGGCATACTGACTCCCACCACTTTTTATCATCATCTAGTATGACGTCATGGCCGCCATCTTGTCTTCGATGCTGGAAGCCATCATCATTGTATCGTCGGCTAGAGTGCGCCGATGACATGTAAGTTTAATTCGTATCCTCAAGAGTGCAGTAATCATTTATTACTGTGACATCCGCCATCTTGTCATTTGGCCGCCATCTTGAAAATCCGTAATTATTTAGCTAGAAATTCGGGAAAAGTTCCAAAATTCATTAAATAAATCACTCATTAATTTACATATTGATTCGATCGATTCCCGTCCTCGGTTCGATACCCGATCGTTGCAATAATGTTTAATCTTATGTAAAAAAAAAATAATTTAAATAAACCATGTTCAACATTCTTAAAGAGACTTTAAATCCTCTACTACCACCATCCTATCAGACATCAAGACCACCATATTGGAAATGTGTAATTTTAATGCTAGAGATCCGGGAAAAAGTTCAGAAATCATTAAATAAATTTCCGATCAATATACTGATTAATTAGATCGACTAAGATCCTTGGTACGATCTAGGATGATGCAAAAAAATTAAATATATCATCAATTTAACATAATAGTAACAGGTTCGAGGAATTAAACACAGCAAGTTCTTTTACAAACATAATATTTATTACATAATTTCTATTCTACTACAGGATCACTTACGAAAGCCAACAATCTTATAATCATTTAGTTCCGCAGCGGTGTGAAATGACTAATTCTTAGCTCCAATCTGTTTATACTAGACAGAGTCCAGCCAGAACCTTTACAGACACAGTCCACCTCTTCTTGACAGAGTTTCTGGATACCGTTTTTAACAGTTTGCTTCACATCGTTAGAACTGTAAATTACTGCAGCAGATGTCTTGAATGCACACTTCTTCACTTCGTCATCGAACGGATATGGCTTTCCATATATACAGTCCAACCACAAGTTATATTTCAAAGGTCCGTTTGTTGCTACATCATCAGTAAGCTGATTGATTATCTTCTGTCTGATATCGTCAAGAAAATTACAAATGTCCTTCGACTCACCGAACGTATTTAGATAATAGTAGTCTTTCAACGTTCCATTAAATGCAGACTGCGCCAAGTAGAAGCCATTATCGTTCACTTGTAATGCTACGAACACAGTCTTAGGTTTAGTTCCATGTTCAGACGTCATAACAATCGGTTGCTGGGCATCTGTTTTTTTGGTTGTACACTTTCGTGTCTCCAATCTAAAGCGAGGAGTCGAAATGTCGGCAGGTAGTTCAGCAGTAGGAGCACAGACTCCACCTTTACATTTTTTCGCATGATGTCGCAAACTGACAATTCGAGTAAACCATTTAAGGCACTCATCACATCGAAACTTCATGCGAGAAGGATTCTTCGCGCATTTGCTCCGCTCATGTCTTCGTGCATCATGGTAAAATGCGAACGACGTATCACAGTAGCTGCAAGGATACCGTGGTGATGAAGACGATCCTTTCAGACCCGATCCAGATACAGGCGTTGCAACAGTAGTACCATTTCCAGGCATTCTCTTATGCACATCGATGCATCGTTGTTGCGCCGAAACCTTTACTTTCTGCCGCACAGCAGGACCTTTGCATGCCTTCATGTGCGTTTTCATATTATCTTTTCTGGCAAACTGCTTATGATATTTCTCACAAACAAACATTTTACGATATAGGTTCTTGGCACATTCGCTCCTCTCGTGTCGCCGAGCATTGCTGTTGTTTGAGAAAATCTTGTCACAGTAACAGCACCGATGTTCGCTAATTGCCAAATCAGCATCCATTGAAGTCTCCATCGAGGTCGTATCGTCGATCGTCGTGGTTTCCTGCACATCCAGCTCAGTAGTCATTAAGCTATCTTCTGCTGGTGGTATCACATCTGTTGAAATCTCCTCCAATGTTGACATCGTCGTCGTTGCCAACTGGATCTGCTCCACCATTGTCGTCGCTGTCGTCAAGGTTCCCGTAGACGATGATACAACGTCCATCGAGTTCGGCGTTAAAGTCGGTAAATATGCCATCGAGTTCTCAAGAACAGGTAATTACGCGACTTATTCACCAGATGAAATAATCTAGGTGATCCTTACACCGTCGACGACAGTAACAAACTGAGCGACCTGCTGTCTAGGACTCGCTTATATACATGCACCGGATGGAATAATACGCAAGTCAAATCAAGAACCACTTACTATAATACCAGAGTCAAAACAACATTAAAAATAGAAGGACCATCAACGAAAAGGCAGCACATTTGGAAGCACCGACAACGAAAAGGCAGCACCGACAAAGAAAAGGCAGCACATTTGGAAGCACCGACAACGAAAAGGCAGCACCGACAACGAAAAGGCAGCACCGACAACGAAAAGGCAGCACATTTGGAAGCACCGACAACGAAAAGGCAGCACCGACAACGAAAAGGCAGCACCGACAACGAAAAGGCAGCACATTTGGAAGCACCGACAACGAAAAGGCAGCACCGACAACAAAAAGGCAGCACATTTGGAAGCACCGACAACTAAAAGGCAGCAGCGACAACGAAAAGGCAGCACATTTGGAAGCACCGACAACGAAAAGGCAGCACCGACAGCGAAAAGGCAGCACATTTGGAAGCACCGACAACGAAAAGGCAGCACCGACAACGAAAAGGCAGCACATTTGGAAGCACCGACAAAGAAAAGGCAGCACCGCCAACGAAAAGGAAGCACATTTGGAAGCACCGACAAAGAAAAGGCAGCACCGCCAACGAAAAGGAAGCACATTTGGAAGCACCGACAACGAAAAGGCAGCACCGCCAAAGAAAAGACAGCACATTTGGAAGCACCGACAACGAAAAGGAAGCACCATCAACGAAAAGGCCGCACCGCCAACGAAAAGGAAGCACATTTGGAAGCACCGGCAAAGAAAAGGCAGCACCGCCCACGAAAAGGAAGCACATTTGGAAGCACCGACAAAGAAAAGGCAGCACCGCCAACGAAAAGGAAGCACATTTGGAAGCACCGACAACGAAAAGGCAGCACCATCGACGAAAAGGAAGCACATTAATTTGTCATTAACTGCAATATTCATTGGTTCCAATATTCATTGGCTCCAATATTCATTGGCTCCAATATTCAATGGCTCCAATATTCATTGACTCCAATATTCATTGGCTCCATCAGTCATTGACACCTACAGTCTTTTGGTTCCAAAAATCTTTTGGCCCCAAATATATTAGGCTAGAATTCTTCGAGTCTAAGAGACTATGAGACCACATGGCTACGAGTCTAAAATGATCTAGCTGGTTACGAGTTATACATGGCTTGCGAGGCTACAGAGCTACGAAGTTTCTAGTACACAGGTTTACATGACTGCGAGGATACAGGACTACAAGTCTGCAAGAGTACTTGACTACGAAGGTACTCGTCTACATGACTCCAGTTACCGCATCTGTCTTCGACAGAATTTTCTCTTTTGCTCCAACTGCTTCATCAGCATTATGTTATAAGATTACAAGGCCTCTTGCTTACGTAGCTTCAAGTCTACGAGCCTCCAATGCATCATGACTACGAGACTACGAGCCATGAGGTTACGAGTCTATGCGATTGCGAGTCTTCTAGGTTACGTGATCGCGAGGCTATAGGACTACGAAGCTTCCAGAACGCATGGTTACGAGACTGCGAGGCTACAATTCTACGAGTTCCCAAGACATCCTGGCTACGCGACTACGAGCCATGAGGTTACGAGACTACGTGACTACGAATCTTCAAGTTTACGAGACTGCGAGGCTACAGAGCTACGAAGCCTCTAGTACACAGGTTTACGTGACTGTGAGGATACAGGACTACCAGTCTGCATGAGTACTTGACTACGAAGCTACTCGTCTACAAGGCTACAATTACAGCATCTGTTTTCGTCAGAATTTTCTCTTTTGCTCCAACTGCACCACCAGCATTATGTTATAAGATTACAAGGCCGCTTGCTTATGTAGCTTCAAGTCTACGAGGATACTTGGATACGTAGCTTCAATTCTACGAGGTCCTAAGACTTCATGACTACGCGACTTCGAGCCATGAGGTTACGAGATTACGTGACTACGAATCTTCATGTTTACGAGACTGTGAGGCTACAGAGCTACGAAGCCTCTAGAAAACGAGTTTACGTGACTGCGTGGATACAGGAATACAAGTTTGCATGAGTTCTTGACTACGAAGCTACTCGTCTACAAGGCTCCAACTGACACATCTGTCTTCGATGGAATTTTCTCTTTTGCTACATCTACGCCATCAGCATTATGTTATAAGATTACAAAGCTACTTGCTTACGTAGCTTCAAGTCTACGAGGCTCCAATACATCATGACTAAGAGACTACGAGCCATGAGGTTACGAGACTATGCGATTGCAAGTCTTCAAGGTTACGTCATCGCGAGGCTATAGGACTACGAAGCTTCCAGAATGCATGGTTACGAGAATGCATGACTAATTGACCGCATGGCTACGAAACTTTATGTCTCTAACTGACTACAATAGCACTATTCAGTGGTGAGAGTTAATTTATTTCATGCAAAGGTACTTGCTGCAAGCAGTTCCGCTGTTCAACATCAGATGACGTCACGTTTTGCTTGCAGGTAAAATAATATTTATTTATTTTATGCGGGATGCGGGTTGTTCACTATCGATCGCATAAGAAGAATGGCATCGATAGTCTTCAAGGAGAAGGAAGTTCGTCCTTCCTGCTAGTGCTTCTCAGATTTCTCACGGTCCGCCATATTGGATTGCGACGTTACGGCTGCCATCTTGGATACATAAAATTCTGGCTTGTACTAGAACTCTATCTTTGCTCAACAATGATAAGTTTACAAGCTAGCAGAATCTGTTTATGTATTTTTTGTTTTTATTTTAAATTTTTTATTAATTTATTTTTATTTTTAAATATTTTTTTCTGTAATTTTATGATATCAAAGGAAACGTGTGTCGTTTTTCTCTGTGTGCTCCTGATTATTCTTGCCAATATTATGATGGTTTTCTCCGTGTACTCCTGATTATTCTTATCAATATTTTGATGATTAATCCGAGTGCTTGCGATCATTCCTGCGGTTTCGGTCAAAGGTCAAAGTCACACCCATCCAAGATGGCAGCCGTGACGTCGCAATCCAATATGGCGGACCGTGAGAAATCTGAGAAGCACTAGCAGGAAGGACGAACTTCCTTCTCCTTGAAGACTATCGATGCCATTCTTCTTATGCGATCGATAGTGAACAACCCGCATCCCACATAAAATAAATAAATATTATTTTACCTGCAAGCAAAACGTGACGTCATCTGATGTTGAAAAGCGGAACTGCTTGCAGCAAGTACCTTTGCATGAAATAAATTAACTCTCACCACTGAATAGTGCTATTGTAGTCAGTTAGAGACATAAAGTTTCGTAGCCATGCGGTCAATTAGTCATGCATTCTCGTAACCATGCGTTCTGGAAGCTTCGTAGTCCTATAGCCTCGCGATGACGTAACCTTGAAGACTTGCAATCGCATAGTCTCGTAACCTCATGGCTCGTAGTCTCTTAGTCATGATGTATTGGAGCCTCGTAGACTTGAAGCTACGTAAGCAAGTAGCTTTGTAATCTTATAACATAATGCTGATGGCGTAGATGTAGCAAAAGAGAAAATTCCATCGAAGACAGATGTGTCAATTGGAGCCTTGTAGACGAGTAGCTTCGTAGTCAAGAACTCATGCAAACTTGTATTCCTGTATCCACGCAGTCACGTAAACTCGTTTTCTAGAGGCTTCGTAGCTCTGTAGCCTCACAGTCTCGTAAACATGAAGATTCGTAGTCACGTAATCTCGTAACCTCATGGCTCGAAGTCGCGTAGTCATGAAGTCTTAGGACCTCGTAGAATTGAAGCTACGTATCCAAATATCCTCGTAGACTTGAAGCTACATAAGCAAGCGGCCTTGTAATCTTATAACATAATGCTGGTGGTGCAGTTGGAGCAAAAGAGAAAATTCTGACGAAAACAGATGCTGTAATTGTAGCCTTGTAGACGAGTAGCTTCGTAGTCAAGTACTCATGCAGACTGGTAGTCCTGTATCCTCACAGTCACGTAAACCTGTGTACTAGAGGCTTCGTAGCTCTGTAGCCTCGCAGTCTCGTAAACTTGAAGATTCGTAGTCACGTAGTCTCGTAACCTCATGGCTCGTAGTCGCGTAGCCAGGATGTCTTGGGACCTCGTAGAATTGTAGCCTCGCAGTCTCGTAACCATGCGTTCTGGAAGCTTCGTAGTCCTATAGCCTCGCGATCACGTAACCTAGAAGACTCGCAATCGCATAGACTCGTAACCTCATGGCTCGTAGTCTCGTAGTCATGATGCATTGGAGGCTCGTAGACTTGAAGCTACGTAAGCAAGAGGCCTTGTAATCTTATAACATAATGCTGATTGAGCAGTTGGAGCAAAAGAGAAAATTCTGTCGAAGACAGATGCGGTAACTGGAGTCATGTAGACGAGTACCTTCGTAGTCAAGTACTCTTGCAGACTTGTAGTCCTGTATCCTCGCAGTCATGTAAACCTGTGTACTAGAAACTTCGTAGCTCTGTAGCCTCGCAAGCCATGTATAACTCGTAACCAGCTAGATCATTTTAGACTCGTAGCCATGTGGTCTCATAGTCTCTTAGACTCGAAGAATTCTAGCCTAATATATTTGGGGCCAAAAGACTTTTGGAACCAAAAGACTGTAGGTGTCAATGACTGATGGAGCCAATGAATATTGGAGTCAATGAATATTGGAGCCATTGAATATTGGAGCCAATGAATATTGGAGCCAATAAATATTGGAACCAATGAATATTGCAGTTAATGACAAATTAATGTGCTTCCTTTTCGTCGATGGTGCTGCCTTTTCGTTGTCGGTGCTTCCAAATGTGCTTCCTTTTCGTTGGCGGTGCTGCCTTTTCTTTGTCGGTGCTTCCAAATGTGCTTCCTTTTCGTGGGCGGTGCTGCCTTTTCTTTGCCGGTGCTTCCAAATGTGCTTCCTTTTCGTTGGCGGTGCGGCCTTTTCGTTAATGGTGCTTCCTTTTCGTTGTCGGTGCTTCCAAATGTGCTGTCTTTTCTTTGGCGGTGCTGCCTTTTCGTTGTCGGTGCTTCCAAATGTGCTTCCTTTTCGTTGGCGGTGCTGCCTTTTCTTTGTCGGTGCTTCCAAATGTGCTTCCTTTTCGTTGGCGGTGCTGCCTTTTCTTTGTCGGTGCTTCCAAATGTGCTGCCTTTTCGTTGTCGGTGCTGCCTTTTCGTTGTCGGTGCTGCCTTTTCGTTGTCGGTGCTTCCAAATGTGCTGCCTTTTCGTTGTCGGTGCTGCCTTTTCGTTGTCGGTGCTTCCAAATGTGCTGCCTTTTCGTTGTCGCTGCTGCCTTTTCGTTGTCGGTGCTTCCAAATGTGCTGCCTTTTCGTTGTCGGTGCTGCCTTTTCGTTGTCGGTGCTTCCAAATGTGCTGCCTTTTCGTTGTCGGTGCTGCCTTTTCGTTGTCGGTGCTGCCTTTTCGTTGTCGGTGCTTCCAAATGTGCTGCCTTTTCGTTGTCGGTGCTGCCTTTTCGTTGTCGGTGCTTCCAAATGTGCTGCCTTTTCGTTGATGGTCCTATTTTTAATGTTGTTTTGACTCTGGTATTATAGTAAGTGGTTCTTGATTTGACTTGCGTATTATTCCATCCGGTGCATGTATATAAGCGAGTCCTAGACAGCTGGTCGCTCAGTTTGTTACTGTCGTCGACGGTGTAAGGATCACCTAGATTATTTCATCTGGTGAATAAGTCGCGTAATTACCTGTTCTTGAGAACTCGATGGCATATTTACCGACTTTAACGCCGAACTCGATGGACGTTGTATCATCGTCTACGGGAACCTTGACGACAGCGACGACAATGGTGGAGCAGATCCCGTTGGCAACGACGACGATGTCAACATTGGAGGAGATTTCAACAGATGTGATACCACCAGCAGAAGATAACTTAATGACTACTGAGCTGGATGTGCAGGAAACCACGACGATCGACGATACGACCTCGATGGAGACTTCAATGGATGCTGATTTGACAACTAGCGAACATCGGTGCTGTTACTGTGACAAGATTTTCTCAAACAACAGCAATGCTCGGCGACACGAGAGGAGCGAATGTGCCAAGAACCTATATCGTAAAATGTTTGTTTGTGAGAAATGTCATAAGCAGTTTGCCAGAAAAGATAATATGAAAACGCACATGAAGGCATGCAAAGGTCCTGCTGTGCGGCAGAAAGTAAAGGTTTCGGCGCAACAACGATGCATCGATGTGCATAAGAGAATGCCTGGAAATGGTACTACTGTTGCAACGCCTGTATCTGGATCGGGTCTGAAAGGATCGTCTTCATCACCACGGTATCCTTGCAGCTACTGTGATACGTCGTTCGCATTTTACCATGATGCACGAAGACATGAGCGGAGCAAATGCGCGAAGAATCCTTCTCGCATGAAGTTTCGATGTGATGAGTGCCTTAAATGGTTTACTCGAATTGTCAGTTTGCGACATCATGCGAAAAAATGTAAAGGTGGAGTCTGTGCTCCTACTGCTGAACTACCTGCCGACATTTCGACTCCTCGCTTTAGATTGGAGACACGAAAGCGTACAACCAAAAAAACAGATGCCCAGCAACCGATTGTTATGACGTCTGAACATGGAACTAAACCTAAGACTGTGTTCGTAGCATTACAAGTGAACGATAATGGCTTCTACTTGGCGCAGTCTGCATTTCGTGGAACGTTGAAAGACTACTATTATCTAAATACGTTCGGTGAGTCGAAGGACATTTGTAATTTTCTTGACGATATCAGACAGAAGATAATCAATCAGCTTACTGATGATGTAGCAACAAACGGACCTTTGAAATATAACTTGTGGTTGGACTGTATATATGGAAAGCCATATCCGTTCGATGACGAAGTGAAGAAGTGTGCATTCAAGACATCTGCTGCAGTAATTTACAGTTCTAACGATGTGAAGCAAACTGTTAAAAACGGTATCCAGAAACTCTGTCAAGAAGAGGTGGACTATGTCTGTAAAGGTTCTGGCTGGACTCTGTCTAGTATAAACCGATTGGAGCTAAGAATTAGTCATTTCACACCGCTGCGGAACTAAATGATTATAAGATTGTTGGCTTTCGTAAGTGATCCTGTAGTAGAATAGAAATTATGTAATAAATATTATGTTTGTAAAAGAACTTGCTGTGTTTAATTCCTCGAACCTGTTACTATTATGTTAAATTGATGATATATTTAATTTTTTTGCATCATCCTAGATCGTACCAAGGATCTTAGTCGATCTAATTAATCAGTATATTGATCGGAAATTTATTTAATGATTTCTGAACTTTTTCCCGGATCTCTAGCATTAAAATTACACATTTCCAATATGGTGGTCTTGATGTCTGATAGGATGGTGGTAGTAGAGGATTTAAAGTCTCTTTAAGAATGTTGAACATGGTTTATTTAAATTATTTTTTTTACATAAGATTAAACATTATTGCAACGATCGGGTATCGAACCGAGGACGGGAATCGATCGAATCAATATGTAAATTAATGAGTGATTTATTTAATGAATTTTGGAACTTTTCCCGAATTTCTAGCTAAATAATTACGGATTTTCAAGATGGCGGCCAAATGACAAGATGGCGGATGTCACAGTAATAAATGATTACTGCACTCTTGAGGATACGAATTAAACTAACATGTCATCGGCGCACTCTAGCCGACGATACAATGATGATGGCTTCCAGCATCGAAGACAAGATGGCGGCCATGACGTCATACTAGATGATAATAAAAAGTGGTGGGAGTCAGTATGCCTGCAGCCACCTCGGGGGAAGGATCGGTCGCCATTTTTATTTTTTTTGCACTCGTCGGGTTCGAACCGAGGACTCCGAGCTCCGTGTCGTAAATGTTTGTTTTTTAAATATTTTATTAAAAATTTTATTATTTAATTTGTTTTATGAATTTTAAATTTTTTTTCATTAAAATCGGATAATAAATTTAAAGATGGCGGCCGTAACGGAAATTGCAACGATGACATCATAATTCAAGATGGCGGTCATGGTATCCTTATTCCTAGAAATGGCTTAACTGAGGCTTGAGTTAAGGATGCTTAAGCCAGTTTTAGGAATTAGGGTTCTTTCTAGGGCAAAACGACTTTTGAGGATTTTCGAAATCCTGATTTTCGAATTGAGGAATTTTTTGAGATTTTTTGGTGGAACTTTTTTCCACAGAAATGGAAATTTTGGCGAATTTTGAGGAATTTTGGACAAATTTTGCCCAATTTTGGCGGATTTTGGCGATTTTTGAGGATCAAATTCAAGGTCAAGGTCAAAGGTCAAGGTCACAACCATCCAAGATGGCCGCTGTGACGTCACAATCCAAGATGGCGGACACCGGCACCGGCACCACAGCCTGAAGCCTGATCTCGGACCGTCATTTACATACTACTTGTGTCCATTGTTTATCCTGTGTATATGCGTGTTCGTTCCGTGTTCATTGTGTTTCTTGTGTGTGAACTGCGTACACCAGCAGAAGATACTTTAATACTTGCAGTGCTGTCTGCGGAGGAAACCTCAATGAATAACATTTCGCCGTCGAGGGAGACTTCAATGACTTCATCACCACTAGCATCAATAATGTAAAGGTGCATCGGCGTCTTCCCAGCATCGGTGTCGTTACTGGACAAGAGTTTTTCGAACAACAGTAATGCCCATTGACACAAGAAAAGAGAATGTGCTACGAAACCACGTCGTACAAATATTTAACTGTGAGAAATATCAAAAGGAGTTTGCAAGAAATGATAGTTTAAAAAGACATGCCATAAACTGCAAACAAAGTGCTTCTCCCGTCAAACAGTTGAGACTGTCATTGTAGAAGACCCGTGTGGGTGGTGAATTACGGAGTAAGATTGCATCAAGGTAAATAGACAATAAATATTCCTGTAACTTATGTGAAAAGATATTTGTGATCTATGGAGGTGCAGGAAAGCATGACAAATGAGAACGACCAATAAACCCATTACGCTTGGAGTTTCGCTGTGATGAGCGTAGTTTACTCGTATTGACAATTTGAGACGACATGCGAAAAACTGTAAAGGTGAAGTCCGTTCATCTGCTGTGAACCAGCGTTTTTCAGTCTGCTCTGCAAGTTAATGTTGAGACTCTTTCGCGCAATGCCTCTAAAGGTGAAACCGATCCGCAGCAAGAATCTTTGATATCAACTCAACCTGCAACAAAACCTACGACTGTTTACGGTGCTCTCAGACCGAATAAAATGTATTCTACATGGCTAATTGAGTATTCTGTGGAATGTGTAAAGATATTTATTGCCTGAACAGCTCTCTTGCACTAAGATAATTATGTTTATACCATTCTAACTGATGCCAAGAACACATCAGGGAAAATATAGTGGATGGACACTTAGATATGTGGATCGATTGCAAATCAGAACAAACACATTCTTTTAACTGACAAAATAATATTTATTATTTCCTAATATCTAGGAACATGTAATGAAGTATAATTTATGTAATGAATTTATTTTTAAAATTTGTGTTTTTATTTCATAAATCTGACTTTAAGATTTATTTTAATTAAATAATATTTTTGACCTATACATGACATTCTTATAGTGATCAAGAATCGAACTGAGGTGATCGAATCAATCTTTACTTTAATAACGTTTTTAATTTTTTTTTCTTCCAATTTTTCTCGAATTTCTAGGTCAATAATTACAGATTTTCAAGATGGCGGATAACAAGATTGTGGCAGTCCGGGAAATAAATAATTACTGCAATCTAAGGGGTTAAAATTAAACTAATATGATGACACTGCACTCTGGCAGATTAAAATCAATAAGTCGTATCCAAAATGGCAATCTCCAGAAGATGAAAACACGATGGCTGCCATGATGTCATGCTGGCTAACGTATTATCGGCCTTTGCATTAGTGGTGGGAGGTCAGTCTGTCGGCTGCTTCTGTTGAGGAAGGATGTTACCATTTTTACTCAAACTTCCACGCTCTATGATGCAAGGAAGTGTTTTTAATAAAATTTAATAAAATTATTTTTTTTATTAATTTAAAAAAAAATTCCCATTAAAATCGGACAATAATTGTTGATTTTGATATTGGTGGTCATAACGAAAATTGCAAAATTCTATAATCCAAGATGGTGGCCATAACAAAAAGTACAAAGATGCCATACACAACCAAGATGGCTTACGAAATGAAAATACCAGCGTTATAGACTCCAACATGGCGGGCGTAACGAAATGTAAAAAAAAAACATTCTAGAATCCAAGATGGAGAGAGAAACGAAAAGTGCAACATTTGAAATAAACAGTTTTTTTTTTTTTGGTAATTTTTTGGTCGAGAATTAAAGATTTCAAGTTTATTCGGTCAACATTAAGGTCATGACCTATGTTGGGGCTTCTGAGGAATTTTGCCCCTCTCCGAGGAATTTTGGTCTATACAGATTTTATTTGGGAAATAAAACGGGAAATTTCCCTTAAAAATTTGAAATGTTTCCCTAAAAACGAAATTTTTCCCTCGAAATATGGAAATGTTTTAGAAATTTTTATGTATTTTAAGTTTTTTTGAGGAATTTTGAATAAATATTAACACAAAAATGTCCGCCGTGACGCCAGGGCCGTCTATAATAAATTTACCCCATTGTAGCCCCATTGTAGCCGTTACCATAGTATAACTATCGGAAAAAGCTATGTATATAGTTTTTCATCAACTCAAATGTTTATGTGTGTGTGTATATATCTATATGTATATATTTATATCAGTTTTATGGGCACGATAACTTTTGCAATTTTTCACGAATAACTTTCAAACTGATACTTAAAATCCAGTAGTGGAAAATTTCGGTTTTGTTCGTTGATGGGAAATATCTGACACAGAGATAGGAATGGGATTTTGAAAAACATATACATTTATGTAACTCCAATTCTAATACCCATACATCACGTCGTTTTGAACGTATTGTATAACTCGTAGGAGTAATACCAAAATATTTTGTCTGAATACGTTTTCGATACGGCCAACCATAACTGCAAGAGGTTGAAAAAACAAGGAATGGAGGATAAAAAAATACCACTACTCCTTTCGTAGGCACAACATTGACTTCGTACCATTTATGTGTTAATCTTATAATTTTTATCAAAAACTTTTTTTCTGAAACAATTTTTAATTAATTGAACCATTGGTGCAAGGGGTGAAAAAAATGGGGTGCAATTAAAAAAAATCACAACTCCTTTAGTAGATACACTACCAGATCCGTTCAAATTGTTTGTTAATCTTATAATTTTTATTAAAAACTTTTGTTTAAAATTATTTTAATGACACAGACCAATATTGCAGGGGGTTAAAAGTTAAAGGAGTCAAATAAAAAATAATAATAATTTACGTACCATGTTTATTGTTAAATACGTTGTTATTTATTGTAAAATCTTAAATTATCATATAAAAATTTCGTCTGAAATAAATATTATACGACCAACCATTACTGCAAGTGGTAGAATAAACAAGGGTCGGAGAGAAAAGAATCATAACTCCCTTCATATGCACAACATCCAATTCGTTCGTATATTTTATACATCTTATACCTTTTATCTAAAACTTTTGCCTGTAACAATTTTTGATTTGGCGAACCATTGCTGCAAGGGGTTGAAAAAAATAAGGGTAAAATTTGAAAATTAAATTTAACTCCTTTCCTGTGCACACTATCAAATGCGTTCAAATTGTTTGTAAATCTTGTACTTTTTATTTAAAACATTTGTTTGAAACAAACCATTATTACCTGGGGTTGGAATGAGAACAAATAAAACTTCCATTCCCGGTACACTATCGAATCCATTGTTATTTTTGTTTCATTGTCTATATATTGACTATAACTATTGTTAAAATACATTTTTGTATACCCAACCATTAGCACAAGGAGCGGAAATAAAATTTAAAAGTAAAACTTAATCATCAATATTTTTATAAATAAGCTATCATGCCCGTTATAATCTATTGTATAAATCCTAAACATTAACTAAAACTTTGTCTGAAACAATTTTTAATGAAACTAATTATTACCATAAAAACATGGGTTCAAATTTAAAAAAATCAAAAATTTCTTAGTTTCATATTCGTTTTAATATATTTTAAATAATCTTAATAGTATCTTAAACATAGGTGCAAAGCTAAATTTTATACGACGTTATTAGTAGGCTGCAAGGGACGAAAAATAGTATTTGAAGTTCAAATAATTATTTAATTACCTTAGTTTATTTTAATATAAAAATCATTCTAAGTAATTCAATGTTGCGTTCTGATATATTTAAGGCTGCGTTCTAAACTATTAAATGTTGGATACATTGGTTAAAAATATTCGTAATATTTTCGTGGCACTTAAAATGAAAAATAATATTTAATTTATTTTTTCGTAATATTGGAAAACAAAAATATGTTATGTACTTTAAGTTCTTAAACTGTTCCAGAAGTTTATAGAAGTGTCCAAAAGATATCTAGAATAAATAAATCGAAATCTACGTACACCTGTAGACTGTGCCGAAATGTATTTTTTATTTGGTTTATTACAAAAGAATCTAAAGTTATTTATACAATTTTTGATGCAGTAAAATATATTTAAACTTTTTTAAGTAAAAATTAACATATAAGTTATATTAAAATAGCTTTGCAAACAACTTATTCGGTTGAATTTTTAAAAATTAAATGCGTACAGAAGCAAAGTTGTGAGTTTGACTAAAGGAAAAATTTTTCCAGAATGACACATGATGATAATGTTTCTTTACGATGCATATTATTACAGTAGTATAGTTTGGGGGATAATGGCGCTGGAGCTGGTCTGAGGTGTGATATACAGGTCAATGACCAAACGCCCTAACAGCATGGCAGCCATCTTGGATGACCTTGATCTTGACATTTGTCAATGACCTTGTCCTTTTACAATGACCTTGAACTTTGACCTTGACCTTTGACCTTCAACTTGACCTTCTACCCAAGTCGCCATCTTGGATTCCGCCATCTTGTTTTCGAGCATCCAAATCCCCGACTGTTGCAATTTTCGTAATGGTCACTATCTTGAATTCTAATAACATGTCCACCATCTTGAATTCTAATAACATGTCCACCATCTTGGATCTGATGTCACAACCACTTTTTAAATTATGATGTCATGTCCTCCATATTGTTTTCGATGGTGGAGACCTGCATTTTGGAATGATTTTATGGTCACCATTTTGTTTTTTCTGGTCTTCTGGAGGCTGCCATCTAGGATTCTTTCATCTTTGTTTCTGGTGTTTGTTCCTAGAGAGCGCCAGAATCACTCTGTCTCATGCACATAAGGACATCATTCCATTACCTACCCGAGCTGTTATGGTCTTTATCGACATATTAAATTTAATTTCTTAGCCAAATACATTGGGAGCACTGTGATTTGAACCATCACAGATCTGACCTCCGGGTTGGTAAACATACGCCTTTAACCACACGGCTATCATGACATTTATCAGACTGAGAATTAATCAAGTTATATAAAAAATAACACACATTAGGAATTGTATTTTGACGTGGCAATGTCTAATAAATCGATGAACGCCGGCTGCACCCACGATAAAGTGTCCCGTTACGCACATTGTTCCGTTACGCTGTGTCCCGTTACGCTCATTGTTCCATTACGCTGTGTCGCGTTACGCTGTCGGTGAGTGCAGTAATAATAGGTTATGTTATAATTGACTAAAAAATTATGGTGATTCATATAATTGATGATAGATATTTGATTACAATTTATTTATATGAAAACTTGTTCATAATTATATTTAAACTTTATAGCTAAACGCCAGTTTTTAAAATTAATTACAAGTCATCTACACGTGAACTGTTTCGTTGACTGTTTATAAAGTGATGTGAAAAGTTAATGTGGTTTTCATTGCTTATTACAACAACAATTTAGGCAATAAAGGTTAATTATTCTTGCATTTTAAAAATCTGATTACTAGTAGGCCTATAATTTCAAGTATTTATTCTTTTATTATTAAAATAAAAATTATTTAATTTTATTGATAAAAGTATGCAATCATTTCATCAATGTTTTGTTATGACGTTGTCACGTTAAACTATCGTCGGTAAACCGACTTTACAGACAACCAATTTTTTTTAATTTGAAGGAATAATAAATATCATTGCATGTTCGATACAAAACCGTTAAATTTATTTTTTCAATACATGCTACCAAGAGCACTGGTTAACACACAATACCTACTAGAGAATACTGCCGCCATCTTGTTTTCAGTAATTGATACAAGAAGCACTAGTGTCACATAACACACACATCATCTGCCAGTGTGTGCTGTCACCATTTTAGTTTAATATTTTCCCGATAGAGTGCAGTAGTATTTATTACCGTAACGTCCCACATCTTGTCAGCTATTTTGACCGCCATCTTGAATTTCTGTAAATTTTAAGCTATGAATTCGGGAATAATTCCAAAAATCATTTTAAAAATCACTTCTTAAAATAATGATTGATTCAATTGCTGTAGTTTAATCCTTAATGCAATAAAAATAATTTCATTGACCGTCACTTCGCACCTCGGACCAGCTCCAACACCAACATATCCCAAAATATGTTATATATTATTTCTCTAGCCTGATTTTTTAAAGCTTATAGTGCCAGCTAATGACAAAAAATATACCCACGCTTCTCTTAAACTTGAGATTTAAAGTCATCTAATAAGAGGTCCTTTAATGGATGCGTCGATTTTTCGATAGAAATCGAATCGGATTCGATAAATATCGAATCAGATATCCACATTAAAACATCATCGTTTACATATTTCATTTTTAAAGTGCACTTTCGTCATAATAAACAGAAATTATGAAAAAGAAATCTTAGAGGATCCTTCAACTTAACCAAAAATTTCCACCAAAAAACCACTTAACCAAAACTTCTGGCTATTCAGACTTTTATTATAAGTACTTTTGAAATTACTGTTGTTATTATATATCACAAACATAACCTACAAACATAACCTCTTACATTTACTTCTCTTAGCATCAGTTAGTATTGAAGATACGTACAACAAAAAAGTTAACGATGATCACATCATCAGTTCCAACATTGTATTTAAAGAGGTTTTTTAAACGCACATATTATTGTTATGTTTGAATTTAATACTTCTGTGAAAATAATGTGTAACAGCTATTTGTACTGATATATTAAATTACATGTCTTCTTTAGTACTAACACCCATATACTTTTTCTATTCTTCTTCAAAATGTCATTTCTCCCAAAATTTTAAAGAATGGTATGCCACACAAAACGATTTGGTGCGCACTGCGGAATTCCACAAGGGTCGACTAGTATTACTTATTACCATGTCTCATTCTATCAAAATACATTGAATAATTTTTGTGAAGTACTGTAAAACATTATCTCGTGGTTTGATGAACTTAGTGTAAGAAATTTTAACTAAATAAAATGTAATGTTAAAGCTATAGATTAAGTGAGTTTTAAGTTTTAAATATTTTTTTTTCTCCATAAATTAATGTTTTTAAAGTGTAATTTGTTTTGTTTCGTGGTCGTCAGAGACGTTACGCAAATGAGTTACAGTCAATTTAAAGTTACGTAATACTGAAATTGAGAGAAATGATAACAATCACCAAGGGATAACGAGAATAAGAGATAAAGAAATATGCAGTGGCTTTATGTGTGAACGGATGGTAAAACCATAAGTAAGTTACTACTAAATTAAAAAATATATATAAATTAACTGAGAATGAGAAATGAGTTATATTTAGTATAAAGTTATTTTAATATGTTAAGCTAGGAATAATAATTTTTATACTTAGAAATTGAAAAAAAAGAAATATTTGTTGACAGGAAATAGTAAATAACTTTGTCTAGGGTAAGGTATACTAATATTTTTTTCGCACTGTCAAACTCAAACTAAAAAAAAAAAAAAAAATGTGACTAGAGGGACCAAAATATTTTATAAAAATGTTACCTACAGATTACTTAAGGATGAGTTGAGGAGCAGTGCATCTGACAGATTTCAAAATGAAGACACAAGAATCCAGATTCAAGAGATTATGCGAAAGTTAAAGATTATCAAAAACCATAGTTTATCATGACAACTAAGAAAATATAGTTTAGTACTAATTTTTCTATTGAAGCTGAAAATTTCCCAAACCAACACTTTAGAACTGATATGATGGTATCTCTGCCCTCCTAATCCCGAACGAACTTTACATTTTCAATCTCGAACCACCACCCACCCACGATTACATCCCGAACTCGTTTCCACCGAGGGGCGTAGCCTCCACCCAAGTGAGCCCTTAACTCTAACTAACTCCTGCTTAAATCGCCACACACCGCCTACCAGAACAATCCATGGTCAGTAAAACCAAATTTATAAACAACTAGCCGGGACAGCTGAGCATGCTACCACCTCCTCCCAGACGTGCGTACCAGTGACCGCGGCCAGAGACCGCGCAGGACGCGCGGCTGAACGAACAAACTACAAAAGAGTTTGAAGTTTGTCCAATCTGCAAGCCAGCAGCGCACTGCACCAGCCCCCTGCCCCAATTACCCGGTCACGCTACCTGCCCGGCGAGTGAACAGAGCAGCCAGCCCAAGAGTCCCATCAGTAAAGCCCAAAAATTTAATTTTAAAAAAACCATGTGAACTTTCGACTCGCGACGACATGTATGGCGATAGCTGCGCCTACCTGCACGATGTTCCAGTAGGGCATGACGTTGGCCAGCGACTCGGTGACGTCAGAGCACGCGCTGCCCAGCAGCATCACCATGCGCGTGTTGTGCGTGTAGATGGCGTGGAAGAAGGCATCCACGCCGACCCCTGGGTCGCACTGCAACACACCGCCGCGCCACTGTCAGTCTCTGCATCGCAACCTCTCTCACTGTCAGAGAGCATTCATGAGCTTGTTTCACCTCAAACGTTTTAGGGTATCATCCCAAGAAATATATGCATATGAGACCCCCTTTATGCTTGTGTGTATGTATGTGTGTAGATTTTGAAGTGAAACTTCTTTGTGCGATAGGGGGTAAAACATTTTAGCAGAATTATAGCACAACATTTTTGTGAAACATAGTTGTGAATTTTTTTTCCTAAACTAACTAAAAGCTAAGTGTATTTGGGAGGGGTCCAGGTTAGGGAGGAACCTAAATGCATCTCAGACCGAAGCCTATGCGGTACAATCTTGCAGGTTATAAACCATGCAAGAGAGGAAAGCGTGCATCATGTGCTAGGAGGGGATCGGTCAACAATCGCAACAATTGGCGCCATGTCTAACTCCCCTCACTGACTATGCTAGAATAAAACTAGATAAGTTGGGCTCAGGTAAAATCTGCAATGACACAAGGAAAACCCTGGGCACTATCATGTGGGATGCAAAAAAAATCATGCATCTTAATCAAGCTGGTTGGTCGCGGGAAACAGAGGAATGGTTCCGGAAGAAGAGTTCGACAACGTAGAATGAAACTACTAAGCAAGGGGGACGGGAAATTGGACATTGTTGTTTGCATTAGTTTGGACAGGTGCTGGTTTGGTTTGGGGGGGGGAGGGTGTTGAGAGCGACTTTCGCCGAGTCCCACCGGGCTTCCAGCCATTCCAACCTTAATTACGAAGAGGAAGACATAATGGCACCTTATCATTTAAATTTTATAATTCTAACTTAACGCTACCATAATGTGCAGCATTCAGCACTGTCAGTTTGAGCATACCATTCGTTGGGAAGGGCAGATTAAACGGTGAATATTTGCACTTAAGGTGTGGAAAAGTACCTGGCTAAACGGCTCTACAACTCTAAGGTGGTTGTAAATCGCTATGTCTAAATCGACGCAGCTTAACGAACCTAACGCGTCGTACCACTGTACGGCCTAGCTAGCAAGCAGCATCCCACTTGTTGACACAACAGTGTTTATTTGCACTAAATGAAACGTTTTTTTCCTAGCCTAAGTTAATCTAAATGTGTGTGGGAGGGGTCCAGTTTAGGGGAGGATCTAAGTGTGTATCAGGCCAAGGCCTATACACTCTATTATGCGGGGTTCTAAGCATGCAGAACAAGGGCGCGTGCATCATGTGCTTTTGGGGGTATATTGCCTAATCATGGCTGCGATTGGCACCATGGCTGCGCCCCTTAGGTTGCCTAGCCTAAAAGCTAACTAAAGTGACCCAGGTAAAACCTTCATAGACACAGGGAAAACCTTGGGCCGGGAAAAAGACAGAGAATAGGTTTTGGACGGTTCAGAGAACTTGTCGGGCCTCGTTCCCTTGAGCAGGTTCGATGTGGCGGCGTGCGGCTCAGGTTAAACCCTACCATGCTGCAGGGATAGGCGGGTTGCGGCGGTAGGTACCCGCCTGCGCCTGACGCCACTCCGAATTGCTGGCATCTAGTAAGGCTTCGGCTAGACAGAGCTCTATGCTCGCTATGTTCGCTACGCGATTAAAATACAGCCAGCTATATCTCTGGTGTTACTGGCAACCCCAAGACGTTTTCGCTATTTCGCTATGTTGGGCGATCCTGGCGACGTCACCGCGTGTTTTGTTCTCGGATAGTTTTCCAAACGTCGCTGACTACGTGCATGCGCAGATAAAAAAAACATCTCTTTTCGCTCGGAATTATGCCGTACTTCTTCGTTTGATTTTTTATGAAGTGTTGTTTCCCTCAGTATTGTGCTTTAAATCGTCATGCTGACGAAAATTTCATTGAAATATTACGATAACATTTATGTTAATGGAATAAGCAATGTAATAATATAGAAACAGGATATGCAGGACAGTTAATGGGATTTAATTTCAAGGGAATACTATCAAACTGAGTTGTATCTATTCTGAAATGGTCCAAAAATTTGGTTTCGTCCTCACAAGCAACTGCTTTACCAAGTGATCAAATTCTTCAAATTATTTTTATTTTAACTCCATATACGTTATTTTTATTTTTAAATACCCTGTGAGCCAGCAGAATATTATCACGTTCAGAATAATCACTTTAATCTCACGGCATGCATTTCTCCGACATCATGAACTAGACCATCCTGTCTGTCCACCTGGCGCAGCGAACACAGCGAACAGCGCGAACATAGCAAACATCGCAGAGGGCAACACAACGGGGTGTTAGCTAATTGTTGTGCACCACGCCACGGGCCATATTTGCAATAAAATGGTGTTTTATGAAGTACGTATTATTTAAGTGAAACTTCTATGGGCGCGATGAGAGAAAATTTCAAGGCAAAATTTAATGCACCGTTTTCGTGAAAGTGTTGTGAAACATTTCTAATGCAATAAGGACAGAGAGAAGTTACTTGGCAAAAGATATATAACCCTTACGATATCCTTACGAGTCAAGGTTTGAATTGCCAAATCAGTTTCACTTCTATCACGTGTACTGAGTTGCACGCGCGTGTTTTTGTGTGTGTAGTGTGTATAAATTTACGTAGTGTTGATGCATTTACGTATTAATACCTTCACGTTTTTATGTAAATACATATTTGTCTATCTTTGTGTACCCTTTTTATACTAATTTGGCTCCCTATAAAGAGATTTCACCTAAATTTACATTAAGGCTATGCCATTGTAGTCCTATGGCAAGGCAAGAGCTCAACTTTTTTACCACAGGAGTTTTGGACATGGGGAAAATGTTTATCATAATGCTTTTATTTTTGTTTTAAACTAAATACGTATTGTAATTTTTGTATAACAATTTAGCTTACTCTATTTGGTACTCAAATTAACTTATTTTGCCTCGCTTAAATCTTAAAGTAATGTTGCTGTTACATTATTGCTATAACCTCTCAAATTTCATAATTATTTGTTTGGTTTAACATCAACAACATTCCAAAATATTTTGCTGCCTGCATCTTCTTCCCTTAAAATTCGACTTTGTAATATGTTTACCCCTGAAAGCAGATAAACCGCCAGACCCTGAAGCTTCGCCGGTTTGCCTGTCCTCGTGGTAACGCACCACGGAGATTGTCACGTGACCAGGAGCTACCACGTGACCAGGATCTACCAGTTGGCCAGGTTCCGGACCGAGTAAAGCTGCGAGCCTCCTGGGCCGTTCTGGAAGGCGAAATAGGCCCCCGCTGGCACACTAGACACATACTGAGGGAAGATCTAGAAGAAGAACATCGCTATGCCACCGGCTTGACCGCCTCCAGTCAACCCACCGTCATGCTGCCCGACTCTGCGCCTGAACCAGAAGCTGCACTTAGCCTCACGAATAGGTATGAAGTACTCTTCATGTTTTTTGAGCTCGGACTTAGCTCGGTCGCCGACGATGATTCAGTGGCAGCCATCGGGGAAATGTGCAGTAGCGAAGGAAGGTAACTCGCCCGAATACTCGTATAAGAAACTCACCTTACCAGTTGGAACTCGCCTAGAGAGTATTGAATGAAAACTCGCTCGTCAAATTCGTATACTGTTGGGTGGTCAGAGTACTTAGTAATAGAACTACTCGCCGGCGATCCAACCAATTTTTTTTAGCCGAGCGAGTGAAGAGGGAGCGAGTAAGCCGAGATAGTTGGGGCAAGGAGGACGCACGTACCAAGAAGGCAGCAGTAATGAAGCGATAAGGCGGGCTGGTCAAAGGCAGGCTGGTGCAAGGCAGTATTACTAAAGAGACTGTAAACCATTATTGACGAGTTGAGTGTGTTGGTTAGAACGAATGACTAGTTATGTCACAGCTGTGTAATAGAAGCAATTCCCGTGTGCATGGTACGACATCCTAGTAAAACGACTTTGAAAGAGTGTATCAGGCGGAGTCAAGGAGCAGTAGCTGACAAGTAACGAAAGGCAAATCGTGGCCAGTCTTTCGCCCAAGTGTTCGAGTCGTCCCAGGGACTTCCTAGTGGAGTGCCTATCAGTTGTCTATGCCAGCGAAGTTCGGGTCGAGTACTGTAGGTTTGGAGAGTGGCACTCGTCAGGCGAGTGGACGCCGGGAAACCACTCGCCACGGGCCCTGGACTGCACGTCACCTTGAGGACTATCAGGCGAGTGACCACCTTAATAGGTCCCTACATTCAGAGGGGGATTATGCGTCGTTGTAGTTTGTATTTGTATATTTTTGGGTACGTTTATTCGAGTTATAAGACACATATAGGAGTAAATTATCATGTTTGTGTCTCATGTTTATTCTTGGTTCTTTAATAGTTTTTTTTTCGGTTTAATGAATGGTAATGATAGAGTTGTTTAGATATAGAATTTTTTATTATATTAAGATATTGTATTTAGTGTATATATTTATAATTTTTTTTAGGTATTAATACTCGCAAAGCAAAGAAAGCCTGTTGTTTTGTGGAGCAAATCCGATAATAATATTTGCAATTAGGTCCAGTAAGGTAATTGGAATTCTTGTCAAAAGTTAAGTATGTCCATGTTTTCAAAAGTTGTTTATGTTTTAGTCTTAAGTTATGCTGATTGGTAATTCCAATCTTATTTTCCTTATTACCATTTATGAAACTTGAACGAGTTCTGGTGATAAGAGAATGAGTGTCCATTCAAACAGGAGAACAAGGTTGTTTAACATTGTTCGTGAACTAGATGTGTTTCAATTAAGTGTAAATAAACGTGTCTCCTTCAACACAGTTTTTGTGTTCGCTCGATTTAAATTACTTGCTGTCCCTCTCGGGGGCAACAAACTGATAAAATCTTTCGAAATTATAATATAATATCCGATATAAGTACAAACTTATTATTTTTATATTGTTTAAATAATGAATAATATGTTGGTTACTTTTCAAACTGCACTTAGCGTAAAAAAAGGTATGGTTGCATTTGTCACCTTCTTTACAATATCTCGAGTCGTATTCGAACACTTGGAATATTTTTCGACCTTACCTACCTCTGGCTTCTCCACTACTGTGCCGTGCGTAAATAATGCTACGTGATTTGGTTAATGTACCTTAAATATGTAGTATAATGTATATTATATTGCACAACAAATCCCTGAAAATAGTCTTAACGTGTCTTCAATTGAACATACATGTGAAATGGCCATAAAAGAGAAACTATTTTTTTTTGTTTTATTAGAACTTAACTGCGTATCACGTTGTGATACAACGTTTGAATACATGCATATGGGTAAGTAATTAAGTATTCTTCTAGGAACCATATGTATTGTTTTTGGTGGCCATTAATTTTTAATTAACTTCATTTTATCTATCTAGTGTTCTGTAAACTTGGACGTAAGGTATGATATGTGAATGCTTTCTTGGGTTTTGAGTTACGGCTATTTCGAACAATAACGGCAAACCAAAGAGTTGCCACAAAACTAATGATAGTTTTCTACTATTACATTTTGGCATTATTTATTCAGAATAAACTTCTTATTAAACTCTACCTGCAGACGGTCAAGATACGTTACTTAAATATTGCTTCTAAATTATCATATAAGTGATTAAGTACCTTTCAGATTACTAAAGCAATAACGTCTGAAAAGGTTTAATCGTTTGCCCAACCGTAGTAATTCGATCCCAGTGATCTTAGTTATTCGATTTTTTTATAAATTCTTTAATTTGTTACTTGACAAGTGTGCATTTAGTTTAATGACTAGTATCTTTACATTTGGATTACCAACTGCAATTATGGTGCGAAATCAAAACTTCGTGGTCAGGATTTTAAAAAATTTGAAATTTATAACAAAGCTTCACTAGTGGCTTCTACCAGTTGACTTTGTAAGCATCAATGACATCATTCATCATGACTGAAACCTGTAGACTACACTATCGACATCTAGGAGAGAACATCGGAATTAAGATGGCTGCCATGAGGTCATATGACACAGCTGGCAACTGCAAACAAAACCTGGATCTGGGAAGATGGGGAGGGGTCATTTGTCAAATGTGTTATTTTGAGGAGGGAAAGTGAATAAATAACACCAATGGCATACCAAAATTATAGCACAGTATCTCCAGGGAATATCAAAACTTCTGCCACGGAGAACTATTATTATCACCACAGAGTAAGATACTTTAGTAACATGGCATATAATTTCGAACCACAATTATCTTACGTACCTACCTATAAATGTTGTTAAGACTCCTAATTTGATTCTACTTATGATGGTTTCAGGCCTACATTATTTCGCTGCGGGTTATATGTACTTTCTCGGACCATACAGCGTGCTCATTGGCCACTGCCATCATCAGAAGCTCGTCAACCTTTGAAATAGATTACATATATTTCTGTCCAATTTCTCACTGTAAATTACTCGTGTAGGTTTCCCCAGGGTGTGAATAGAACTGTAAAATAATCACTTAATAATAGTCACTATGCGCTTATAGTCTACTTTGCTTTCATATAAATATTCAAAACTCTCAAATTTCTGTTATTTGTCTTGAATATTTTGTTTTTGTCATTAGTGTAAAGGTACTGAATTTTATTGTTTGATAAAAATATTGCATTTCTTGATTAATGTATGTATTAATGATCTAAACTAATATCCTTCCAAGTTTTATAGACGAAACATTTAACTATACCGCTTATAAATTCGTACCATAATACAATAAAAACATATAAAACCAAAAAAAAAATAACTTACTCACTATTTATAACATTGCTAACTGAGCTGTGTTCTAACCAATCAGTGTATATAATATTCTATTCGAAGTAGCTTATGTATCAAAAGTGTTAAGATTGGCATTTATGGCGAATTAAATTAAAAGTGATTACTACTATTTTTATTACAACAATCTAACTTTGTAATAGCCAGTTGCATTTTTCCCTGTGTCCATCAAAGTTGCTAAGTAGACTTTGAAAAAAAAGCTAATGCTGTAACAGCAGTTTCTTAAGATAACTTTAAAACTATCTAGTGCCATATTTTAATAAAAAGAGTATTTGTGCTCTCTGAAGAGTATCGCAACCAGGGAAACAAATACATACAAGTACACTTCGATAGCAGTCATCCAATCGACCGACGGATGGTAACAACGGGACGAAGCTGACCATTGTGACTTTAATTTGACTAAATCACAGATTACACGATGAGATCACTGTAAACGAAGAGACACTTTATAACTAAATAGTTGTTACTAACACTATTTTAATTCAACTAACACTTTTGTACTAATGAATACTGCCAGAGATTTTTCACAATAAAATAGAGTGGCATTTTTTCTTCACAAATGGCGTGGTAAGATAAGATATTCATAACTGGGTGCAATTACAATATACCAACTCGAATCGCAACCATTCAGAGTGAAAGCTGTTGAATTATATAAACTTTTATCGAACACAGGCGTGCAGTCTCGTGTGATTTACAACAGACTGTGGCGCTACTAATGAGTGATACGTTTGTAAGCGGAGCATCGACGCATCTTTCCTGGCGAGGCGGCGTGCAATTAGGAGCGGCGTAGCCCAGTTCGACGTCGAATAGAATCGTTTATCTCCGTGCCTCAAAGCGGATCTCGAGGGCTTCGTTTTCTTTTTTCAAGGCTTTAAACCCAATTACTTTTTAATGATACCGTGCCGCTGAAGGGTTGAAAATTCTTTTGTGGAAAGGCGTAGAGATGTTCCTTAAGCGTATTATTTTTATTACGTTCTGCCTTTACCTTATTTAAGATGCGTATATTTTAAACGGGTGGAAAAGGAAGGATAAAATGAAAATAAATTTGTGAACCGTAAACAAGACAAAAACTTTGCAGGTGCTGTCATCTTGTGTCCCTTATTTCCACTCGCTGGAAGGAGAGCAGAGAGGTACGCTCATGGTTCCTTGGCCTAGGAATCTATCGTGTTACAAGTGGCAAGCACGCAAAATTCCCATATAATTTGAAAACTTTCCAATAACAACCAAGTTTAACGCTGTCATCCTTGAATGTTCATTTAAAAGTTTAATTAAATATTATACGATACGTTACTTCAGATATTTTGAATTTTGAAGACATTAGCGGAAAACAACTAGGCTTTTTTTGTTTTCCTCGAGGCCAGCTTTGATTTTGTATTGAAATGGAAAAAGGAATTACTAATAATTTTTTCCAGAAATGTGTTCAGTTCAGGAAAACATTTTTAGACAGTTTACGTTCTACTTTTAGTGAATCTTCCTTCCTTAGACTTTTTTTTGCATGATGTATTGGTGACAGCGAAGTCGTTTGAGACGGATAAACTTAAGGAAAGTGCTAAAGGAAGCTGCCATGGCTCGTAGTTCGACCGTCCCAGCATTCGCTGGGATGGTTTGACGAAGTTATGGAGAACTGAATTCAATGTAGCAGAACCGAGATTCAAAGCCAGGACCTCTGTAAATTTATTTTGTAAATATTTTTTGGTTTCAGTCAAGAACCAGATAGTTCAGGTACATAGTTTGTGACCGATAAGAACCGACACTCAAGTGCTCATGCCCAGCATTATTAGCTCACATTTTAACTTGACGTTTTACAATTGAGTAGCCCATATGCAAAACCCACTAAATCCAAAAATTATCGAAAATGAGTTTATAGTATCTATGTATTCATCTTTTCATTGGCTTCATAATGGTGTGAAGAACGAGTGTGAAACCATGCTAAAACCCATCAAAATATTGAAGAGAAAAGTGAGGTCAGTTGCAAAACCTGTTAAGTGACTCACGACAACTGATACAAAACCTGTTAAAAACAATAATTGGAAATGTCAATACCAATAGCCGCTATATCCATGACCACCATGATAACCAGAACATGTTTCCATTTGCAATACCTGTTATAACCAGGGTGATTTCCTTGTACATGCACATTAAATTGAATATAAAATGATATTTCACATAATTTTGTTGGCTATTGATTTGTAGTTGGTAATGATAAACAAAATTCTATGAAACAGCTGTTCAAAAAATTTTTGGAGCCAAAATCTTAATGTAATCTGTGAGTTGTGAGACGAGAGACGATTGTGTTAGGGGCTGGTTTATGTTACGATTAGGAACATTTTGCTAAATTGTAATAATTGATGGCGAAGAAGAGATTGCATCTGCATGTCCTGGTAACAATGTAGCAGAGACTCGTGCACACAAATCAAGAAAACGAAAACGTAGGCCGGAGACCTGGAAACGAAATGTTGCAAAGAAGGCTATGTAAGTTAGAAGGTGATTTAATATCAGCCTAACATTTGCTATAATTTTATGTCCTGCATGTAGTATGGTGGCTAATTTGTGTTACAACAAATATAGACAATGAAAATAAGTATCGGCAATACATATAATTCTGCACAGCAATGGGTATGTTTTCTTTTCAGACATCGCCCAAAGGGATTTCCTGTTATTCCTTCCTGCGGACATGGGATGAAGACACGATTTCAGTGTCATCAGCTGTCAATGCAGGACGTACGAAGAATACACCAATAGTACTATGCAAATCCAGATCTGGAATCCAAGATAACTTACATCCTGCAGCATGTGACAGTCTCGTCAGCCAAAAGAAGTCGTGCACCAGAAGGACAATCAAGAAGACAAGTAAGCACAAGTTATTCATTACCAAGGCAAAGGCAAGGCATTATTAAACATGTAAAAGGGTGTAGAAAAGCATTTTTAAGTGTTTTAAATGAGAGTCGTGATCGTGTCCAAAGACTGTGTCATAAATATCTTCATCTCGGCGTTACTCCGCCTGAAACTCGTGGAGGTGCCAGGTCGAAAAGTATGAACTGAAAAGACTGCAGTGAAAGATTTCATAAAAACATTTCAGCCCATGCAGTCCCATTATTGCAGGGGGAAAATCACTGTGCGTCAGTACTTTAGCAGCCAGTTAAATGTGAAGAAAATGTGGGAAATGTACCTCCAGAAACAGACAGAAGAAAACCTGCGAGTTGAATACGAGTTTTTTCGAACTGTTTTTAATGAGAATTTCAATATAAGCTTTGATGCCCCATACACCGATAAATGTTCCACATGCTTGAGTCTCGAGAACAAAATAAACGATGAAAGGGACCAGGCAGCAAAACACACTCTTCAAATTGAGTTATTGGCACACAAAAAAAGGGCAGATACTTTTTATCAACACCTCCGGGAGAAAACCGATGGTGAGTTGGTCCTCACTTACGATTGTCAGAAGAATTTAGTGCTGCCTAAACTTCCTGACCAAGCGGCATATTACAAAAGACAAATGTGTCTCTTTAATTTTACTATCAGCGATGGTGTTTCTACCACTTCTCAAAACACGGCAAACACATATTTTTATGTGTGGACAGAAGATGCTTATGCGAAAGGTTCGAACGAAATAGCGTCAGCATTACATCACAGGCTAAACAACCTGGATCTTGATGAGGTCACCAGAATCAGACTTTTCCGATGGCTGTGGAGGCCAAAATAAGAATCTATCTATGATCGGCATGCTCTCACATTGGATGCTTTTGGAAGCACCGAAACATTTGAATGATATCATCCTCCTGTTTCCAGTTGTCGACCATTCTTTTTTACCCCCAGAAAGGGTATTTAGAAATTTGGAACGACAGTTCAGACATTAAAGTGTTATTGAAAATCCAGAAAAGTATATCCAGGTATTTCATAAGTTCGGTAAAGTAAATAATCTTGGAGAGGACTGTGCAGTTAAAGACTGGAAGTTATATTCACAGGAGATTTTGAAACCAACAGGAAGAAGGCACTTCCAGTTTCAAAAAACCAAGAAGCTTGTGCTAACTAGAAGCCACTCTATAAAAAGCATGTTGGTTCAAGGGGAACCATTTTATAACTTTGTAAGTGATGAACCTAAAACCATTTGCAAAAAGGGTAAAACATTTAGGGATTCTCAGATCCCAGATGTAGTGAGAGGGGTGCAACTGAAGGATGTCAAAATACACGATGTGCGCACATTGCTGTCACTTCACTTTGGAGAGAAGTGGGAAGAAAATGCCAAGCTCACATTTTATACTCTTGTGTTTCAACAGCAGACTACAGGTAATGTTCCAGCCACAGCAAGGAATGAAGCAGATGAAGATGAGATGAATGATTTTGAGTTGATGTACGACAACGGTACTGAAATATCTTAAGTGTATCTACGTCTGTTAATAGGACAGAACACTTTCCGAGTGATGTTTTCAAATAATGGCTGTATATTAATGTCAGTGTTGTTATGCCAACATATTAATTTGGTAACACAGTATCTTAAGTCTGAGTTATTTGTGTTATTACAATGTATAATTCCAACTATGTGAGTGTCATATTCATAAAAGGGTTAATTTGTCACTGGATGTAACATGTTTTGTAACTAACATGAAATTGCAAATGGCTGATATAACATTTCCAAAACCTGTTATTTTCATGTTTCAGGTGCAAAACCTGTCACGTGCATAATTGATTTGTAAATAAAAAACTATTCATATATCCTATATTATACAGATATGTTGGCTAAAAAACTAACTTTTTTTCGATTTTTCACAATTACATTGACAGTTATGAGATATCTGTATCATTTCCTATACATTTTTCTCTATTATCCACATTTTTGTTGACATGTAGATAACGGCTTTTGCATATGGGCTACTCAATTGCATTTACAGTACTACAGTTTAACGGCAAACATAAAGAAAAATACATCATGTTGACTGAGCCTACAGCACCATTAATTAGAAGTTTTATAAGGAAACTTCAATTTCAAAGAGTAATGAGGTACAATGGTAGTTCAGGTTTTATTTTCCTTCCAGATAACTTGTTTATTACTCTATGACAGTGGATCCCAACATTTTTCAGCTGGCAACCCACCTTTCCTTATCGGAATACCTCCAGAGTCCATCGGTCCATGGTGGAGTAAAATACCGTAAATGTATCGTATCCCTTCCTTATGTATATACATAATATACCATCAAATATTAAACTATATATATAAAAATATATCTATATGCTTTTTGAAGTAACAGATTGATTATTGATAAACAATTTGTGTCCTGATTTGATGATTCTGAATTGTTTTTATGTATCTTCAAAAATTACACTTGCTTTTTAATTATATGCAATTATTCTTCGAAAGAGTATTAGAAATAATGGAACAATTTGCCTTTTTAATAATCCCGTTATCAACATAACAATAACTAGTGTATTTGATAAAATAGCTATTTACCATTGAGAATGATACATATGTGAATTCAATAACCTATGACAAAATATGTATAATCTTACATAATCTATATCTGTACCTATCTGTACATATCTGTAAGTTTTTGCACCCATGTATTCTTAGATAGATTGAACTGCCATCTGTAACATGAATACAACTGTAGTTTATAAATTCTATAACATATTACAGTATGTGTTGCGATAAATAAATGAACTAAATCATATAATAGAAAAAATCTTACATCATAAAGCTTAAGAACATTTACATTTAGTACCATAAATAGTAAAAAAAACTACAACGAAAAGGTTTTTAATAGTAAATTAGTGTCCTAGATTTAATATTTGTCTTGTGTAGAACTGCTAGGTCACAATTACCTTATCAATAATAATGAATTGGTTAATGCCAATTCTTGTTTGGCCCTGTAGTATTCAACGTACACTTTCTTATTAGTAATATAAATGTATTATACCTATATTTAAAATCACAATGTATCTATCAAAGATCTAAAAAAATGTATAAGTAGTGTAACTCGTAAGCATGAGCATGATGTGGGAAGTCATGCTTCGTTTTAAAGGATATACGTGCGTTTTTAAAATGTTGCTTAGGAGAATCTATGTCATATATTTATATAAAGATGAGTTTCTTTCTGCTAGTATGTTTGTTTATTTGTTTCTTGTAGAAATCTACAGTTTTACTCCGGTCTTGACTAAATTTTTTACACTTGACCTTCGTGCGATTTTGAAAAAAATCACCACTTAAAGCATAACAATAATATTTATTGGTGAAATTTCAATACCGCATTATTAAGGTTTTTTTCATATCCTGGAAATGTATTGTATTCATTGTAGGAGTTTTAAAAGTTTTACTTCTTCTGTTGCGTTAGGAAAAAAATAATAGTGTAAATTTAATGATGCGCGTGCACCATGCAACGAAATTATCACAGGTTGATAAAAAGTCTACATACAGATAACAATTAAATATGTTCTTTTAAATCATATACTTTAGTGTTTCGTATTTAATACTGGTATTTAAAATTAACACACATTAATTAATTGTGAATATTAGTGCTAGAAATTGTGTTAACAAATTTATTCGTATTTCAGGGAGGTTACGTTCCCGTATGTATAATTTATTTGCATCAAAGATAATTATTTGATCAATAATTCTAATTGATAAATTAGGAATAACATTCATCATATTGATGGATTTTTGTTATTAGTTAAAATTTGTCTGGATTGCTTACTTTAAAAAAAAAATCTTACTCATGTTTAAATATTACTTTAAATAGTATTTTTTATATTGAATGAACTAATACGTTACCATCCGTGTTTATTTATAATATCACTCCAGTTCTTCAATTATTTTATTTATATTAACTATTTGCATACAAAATTAAATTTAGTTTTATACCACGCCAAATAAATATAACTTCAAACGCGCGTTCATATGTACACGCACCCTATTTTTCATTTGAGGCGTTTCAAGTGGCGTACCTACGAGGAGGGCCGTGCCTGTAGACTGCCGTGGCGAAGCTGGTTGTCTGTAAGTGTACGCATGTCTGCAAGGCCACGGCTGCGCCTCAGCTGAGATCCGTGCGACAGGGTTCTCAACTGCGTCATATCCTTCCGAAGTGCTTCTTTTTCTATCTGGGCGGTGAAAGCGCGCAATCAACGACGCCCGGGCGTCTGAATGGCGGGACTAATTCGGTCGCCGCCGCGACGCCAGCCTGTTTAACAAGCCCGCCGCGTCGCCGCGCTATTCGTAACGATGTTAGCGCATAGCCGCACCTCGACAGGTTTCCAGGAATGGGGGGGGGGGGGGGGGTATCCGCTTCACCGCTCCGCCAGGAGTCGCTGGCCCAGAGAAGGCTGTCACTGGCATGCACACCCGCTCGTGAAACCAAGGTGTCGGGCCCTTCCCTGTTATTGGCCAAACTACTTCTCAAACCCCAATATGGGGTGCTTGTGCCTATGTACGCGCGTTAGAAGTTATACTTACTTGGCGTAGTAAATAACTAACTTTAAAATTGCATGCAAATTATTAATGTAAATAAAATAATAAATTTTTTAATAACGCGCCTTGAAGAAGTTTAACTATTTAAAAAATCTAAAGGCCGCAAACGTAAACTGGCATATCGCTTAACTGTAGCGTTCCCTGTAAATTATGTGAAAAATAGACTTGTAATGTTAGCTCTATGGGGGTAAACTCAGGCATTTAAAAAGATCTATAAATTTTTTCGAGCCTCCCTCCCCTCTTCGAGGAGATCATCCCTCGAATAATATTAAAGAATTATTTCAGTGTGATGTTTTAGTAACTTTCACGCATTACATCTCTACTTGTATTTTTTTTTAACTGCTAAAGATAAAAAAGAAATTTCATTATTTTGAATAAATAATGCCGTCCGAGATTTTGAATACAATCCTATAGGCACGAAACACGGTACTCTGGCGGCGAACGTGGTAACTAACTCCAGGACGACAGTAGTTGAGACACTGCGCTTTACCAGCCTTCAATGGAAATTGTCAAAACGATAAGCAATATGGATGGTTATAAAAAGCGAAAAGGTAACAAAAATTGCCGTTGTTTTGGTTACAGTAATGCTAACAGAAAATCATAATCAGATATTGTGTTTTATTCATTCCAAAAGCGCGAAAGCTGAAGAGGAACGAATAGAAATGTGTGGTTTGAAGCTGTATGTCTGCACTGCTTATGAGGTACGATACATTAAAAAAGGTTTTGCGCACAAACTATGAAGAGATTATGTTTCTGGCAATGAAATAACATATTTTATTTATATTCGTGCATAGTTTCTTTAACTGAGATGGTATAAAATAGTTAGAAACCGTAAATATTCCGAATATTTAATAGAAGATTTCAAAAATTTTCGTGCTGCAACAAGCATATCTGTTAAAAATATATATAAAACAATACAACAATTATTTACTTTTAAGAATGTCTAATTTTTTACATATAGTCAGTAGCCGAGTCGAGCGCAGGCTTCAGTTGGAGGTCAATGACCGAACGCCCTGTCGTCATGGCGGCCATCTTGGATGACCTTGACCTGGACTTTTGACCAAAAACAGACGAAAATTTGCCAAAATGACTCAAAATTTCCCCAAATTTTCCAATGAATTCGCCAAAAGTTTCAGTTTTTAGAAAAGAATTCCACCAAAACATCTAAAAAAAAAAAAAATCAGAAAACTAATAATTTCCCTACTTCTAAGGGAAGAATCCAATTTTGAGGGAAAATTTCCCATTTTAATCCTAAAAAATATCTACGGATTAAAAGGTCCTAAAAGTGGCTAAAGATTCCTTAAAAATAAAAAATTCCAGTTGCTAAGCAACGATCATGAACACGCCCATGATGCAATTTTAATGACGGCCGCCATCCTGAATTCCGCCATCTTGAAATCAAACGTCTGAATCACCGCACATTGCAGTTATCGTTACAGTCACCATTTTGGATTCTAGAACGTTTGTGTTCTCATTATGATCAGAATTTTGAAATCCACCATCTTGTAATCGAACATCCCAATCACAGAACGTTGCACTCTTCGTTATACCTGCCATCTCGGATGTGTACAATGTCATCATTGTTCTTTTCGTTATGCCCGCCACGTTGGACGTTTGACATCATCGTTGCACTTTTCGGGCGGTCTCAATCTTAAAATTTGTAAATTTTATGGTAGGAAATTAGGAAACATTTTATAATTAAATAAAATTTTTAAAATATAATTTTAATAGAAAGTACATTTGACATTGAGTCTTCGGTTCGAAACCAGTGAGGTTATTCGATTAAAAATGATGACGGATTCTTCCTCTACGGAAGCCAATGGCATACTGACCTCCCACCAATAATGCCAATGCAGGTATTACATTAGCTAGTATAATGTCATAGCTGCAATCTTCATCTCGTCTGCTGGAGGCCGTCATTTGGATTATTAGGTAACAGCCTCAAACTTATTTTCAATTGCTGGAGGCAGACATCTTTATTTTCAGTAACCAGGAGTGCTTGGATCACGTAGTACAAACGTCGTCTGCTAGAGAGCGCTGCCGCCATATTGGTTTAATTTCTACCCGCTTGAGTGCAGTAATTATTTATGAACCGACAGTAAACTGTCAAGATATCCACCATATTGTCGGCCGTCTTGGTCACCATGTTGAAGATACATAATTTTTAGCTAGGTAATAGGGATAAAATACAAAATAATCAACAATCACTTATTAAAATATTGATTGATTCAATCGGATCTTGGGACCATCCATGATAAAATAAAAATATATATATATAATTTAATTAAAATCACCAAATTAAATGAGAAAATAAAGCCACCAAATTACTAATATAAATTTAATCCATAATTTCTAATTTACTAAATGTATACGTGTAAACATAAATTAAACAATAATTACATCTACTACTTTAATGGGTTTAAGCTCGATTCTGTCCAACGAAGTCAGCGTCCAGCTAAATCCTTTTCCGATGTAGTATTCTTGTTTATTTTTCTTTCCGAATATGTTTCTCTGTACTGTGTCAAACAGAGTGCTCTGCATTGTCAGAATTGTAAATAGCAGTACCTATTCATCATCTTGAAAGCACATTTCTTCACTTGGTCCTCAAGTGGTTTACGTTTACGGTATATGCAGTCCAGTCATAAATAATATTTCTAAGCTCTGTGTGTCGCTACTTCATCTGTAAACTGATTGATTATGTTCTGCTTGATACCATTAAGAAAAGTACAAAGGTATTTAGATCCATATAAGTTATTTAATCATAGTACTCGTTCAGCATTTCACGAAATGCAGACTAAGCAAGGTAGAATCCATTATCATTTACCTGTAAGGCACAGAGCATAGTCTTTGGTTTAGATTCATGTCCAGGCATCGTCACAATCAGTTGCTGAACAACTGTTTGTTTGCTTGTACGAATACGAGTTTCCAACCTAAACCGAGGAGTCTAAATGTATACAGGTAGTACCACAGTAGGCAAACAAACTTCGCCTTTACAGGTTTTAGCAAGTATCTCATACTGTCAATACGAGTAAACCAAACACTACTCTTATCACCGTGAAACTTAATACGAGAAGGATTTTTCGTATATTTACTCCTCTCATATCAACGTGCAGCATTCTGGAGTACATGATGGCGGGCGTAACTAAAAGTTTAACGTTCTAGAATCCAAGATGAAGTGTGTAACGAAATGTGCAACGTTTGAAGTAAACAATTTTTTAATATATATTTTTTTAATTTATCTGATATTTTTGGTCAGAAAATAAAGGATTTTGTAGTTTACTTTCAAGGGCAAGGTCATGACCTCGGTGGCTTAGGGCGGTTTGCTTTTAGTGGTCTTAAGACACTTTTAAAAATCTTAGTTTTATCTATGGCCAAAGTCCTTTGAGGCATCCCGAATTGTGAATTTCTGAATTTTTGAGCAATAAAATGGAAAATTTTTCCTCAAACTGAGAATTTTTCTTCTAAAATGGGAAATTTCTATAAAATTTTAAGGAATTTTTAAGGTCAAGGACATCCAAGATTGCACCATGACGTGACAATCCAAGATGACAGACTGAAAATCCCAATCCACGCACCGGCACCATGTGCCAGGATGCCCATTTATATTCTGTGTATGCATATATTCCCATCTTATAGTGTGCAGATACTGTTTCTCTATACTACACACGTAATCTCCTGTATGTACTGGAGAGACGCACTGATAACTTCGTAATAATATTATTTGTATAAAATATTTTTTTCACTGATGAATTTTACTTGAAAAACCTTGAATTTCATTATTGACTAGAAAACCAGTATACGAACTGAAAATCATTTGTTCGTTTAAGCGATCATCAGTTTTCAAGCATGTACAACATTGAATTGAAAATGTGTCTAAAACATAATCTGATTACTAAAGAAAATAAACTTTAAACACATTTCACTAAAACTCTGATATCTTAAAATTTTGGAACAAATATGTCATTTATATGGAGACACGTTTAAACAATAATTAATTTTGCATTAGAAGAAAAAGACAAAAACATGTTACTTGAAATATTTTCAAGTTATATTAAAACAAATTATTTGGAATTATTGAAGTGTTGGAAAAAGTATTTTCAGTATATTGAGACCTAAACACGTAAGTTAATATGTATTTTCAATGTAACTATATATTTTTTACTCGTCCATTAAAATATTTTTCATAAATCTCTTACAAACCAGCCACATTATATATTTTATTGCTAACTTAGTCGTTGCTTACCTGTGAATACCCAGGAAAAATTAACGATGACAGCAAAACTAGTTAATTAACGAGACTTGTTTGGACAATCCTTTAAATTGTTTTCACACATTCTTCATTTGAAATTACTGTAATTTTGCGAATGGCTTAATTTAATTTAATTTTTTGTATTTGCACCTTACTATAACAAAGACCGTTATGACTTTGGACAAGCATTTTTTATACTCAAATATGTCATCCTCGTGACCAATATGGAAGAATATGAAGGCAGCTTTCTGTACTGACTCGGGCAGACAGCTTTGAGAAGATGCAGTCGGCAACGCAGAGATACCGTGCATTCGCGCGGCCGGGGTAGCTACAGCCGCAGGTGTTAGCTGCGTCTTCAAATAGCACTCGCGCGCCCTTTATTGATCTGTCCTCTCCCGTCGCTGGACCGGTGCTCAGAGTGCTTCTTGACCTGTTCCTTTCGGTGTTTCTTAGCTGCTTGTTATTGCAATTTCACTTCATATTATCAATATAGGAGTCAATCTTGTTTTTCAATAAAATTTTATTTACGTTTTTATAAGTGAAACTTCTTTGGGCGGGATGAGAGTATAATTTTAAAGCAGAATTTTAATGCAACATTTTGTGAAACATTGTTGTGAAAAGTTTCTGACACGAAAAGGACAGAGAACATGTACTTGGCCTAAAATATGTTGTAAATAGTGCAATTAATATGCTATGTATCGTATGTGGCTGGACTCGTTTTCGTTCTCCTTTTTGAGCAATGATTTGTCACCCACCCAAAAATAAAATAGAACCGAGACATATAGACGAACGAAAGAATAAGATAAAGTGCGTGAGCATGCGCTTATTTCAGAAAATAGATATAGGCATCCTATACAGTCAGCTGTGGATATCTTGAATTTTATATTTACTAAAAGCGCACTCGCAATCTTCCTTGCTCAACCAGCAGCGTAGAGAGCGCTATTGAGAAAGTTCCTGCATTTCACGTATTTCGTTCAGAGATTTAGATTGTTTTAAATGGCAGCATTGTTTGAAGAAACAGATACACCTACAGTTTTTTTTTTATGGTGTGAGTATTTTAACAGTGAGTATTGTTTATTTTGAATATTGTCTTATTTCTCTCTTTCTCTCTCTCTCTCTGACATTTCACCCCTTACAATATACTTACAGTCGAGGTTTGAAATGCCAAAGAATATTCGCTATATCATGTGTTCTGAGTTACACGCTCTCTTTTTTGAAGTGAAACATCTTTGAGCTCAATGGGAGTGAAATTTCAAGGCCGAATTTTAATGCAACGTATTCGTGAACATTGTTGTGAAACAATTTCTAACGCTAACTTGTTGCGGACGGTGCAGAGAACTTGGCGGGCCACGGGCAGGGATAGGCGGGTCGCGGCGGTGGGAACCCTCCTGCACCTGACGCCACCCCGACTTGGGCAGAGGGAAACACAACGGGTTTTGAGCTTATTGTGCACCACGCCACGGGCAATATTCCCAAGAAAATTGTGTTTTTTTTAAGGTACGTTTTATTTTAATTACTTGTGTAAATCAGTATTGTTAAACAATGTTATATGAGTATATTTTAGCTGTGTAACCAAATATGTTTTGCTGGTATACCTAATCCTTCTCACGCTTTAGTTTTACAGGGTAATTATTTGTCACGTATTATTATTTGATTGACTATATCATACACCGTATTATAATTATGAGCCAACGAGCGTGTAAATATGTTGAGTACAACTAAGAATAAGCTAGTCAAAATTTTTTTTAACAAATCCCGTGCGTAAAATACCAATTGTTTTATTTTCACTTTGTGGAAATATGGTAATGATGAAAATATTTACTGTGAGGAAGGCCCGTGTCGTTTAGTTTTCGCGTCGCGGAGCGGCGGACATGTTAGTCATTGTTCATTCATCTGACGGCAGAAACTTATCAATGCCTATGCATACATTGCGGTAGGTCTATGTAGCTTATTGGCAAAATCTGTTGCACTATAACTAAATGATTGCACTATAACTAAGGAATATTTTCAAAACAACCAAATCAGTCTACAAAAATGCTCGATCATATATTATTGTTACGAAACGTAAGCAGGGCCGCGGCGCGCGCATGCTTGGAGCTGGCTGGCGGCCCCGCACGGCCACTGACAACACGTGGCCGCCACTGACGGGAGCATGCCGCGCGCGCTTGGTGGATTACAAGGGTTGTCTCTTCACCCCTTCCCCCCACCGCTCGCCGCATGGCACTCTGCCTCGGCGCCGTTTACCTGACACCTGGCAGCCTTGGGAATTCCGCGGGCCGTCGCGCGAGCTGCCGACGCCTTTCTCAACAATTCTGGCATCGGGTCGGCGCGGGATGACGCGACTGGCCCCAGCCGCGCTCGTGACTTCTAGAAGTGGCGCTCGGGCCTATATAAGCCCGGGACGCCCGCCTCCAAGAAAGTATTTCTAGGGCGAGTGTTTCCCGGCGATAGTGCAGCGGGTGCGGCGGAGTTTTGGGGCGAGTGGAATCTCGGCGAAGGGAAGTGCGACGGTGGCGGCGGAGTGTGGCGACGGAGTCCCGCGACGGAGGTCCACGAGGGGTGCTGCGGCGAGAGTTGCGCCAGAAGTGCGGCCCAGCGAGGTGTGCGTTGTGTAATTGATTATTAGGAATTTTTAGAAGATTATTTGTTAGTGATGTAAATATTGGCAGTCAATAAAAATGTGTAGTAAAATCTTTAATTGGGCTATCCATTTACGAACCCAGTAGTTTTCCCACGGAGATTATTGTTTTTTTAATAACGTAACATAATGTCAAATAATGTAAAATTAAATTAAAACAAAAATATTATAATCAATACTAGCTTTGATATTAACTTAAAAAATTCTTCATATTTTAAGTATTTCAACAGTTCGTAATATTTATTGTTAATAATCAATATTATTTAATCAATATTTTTTGATATCCTGGCCTGTTATTTTGAAGTAATAATTTGTTAATTCAAGTATATTTAGAAAAATGGTCTACTTTCTCGCTATTTCTCTCACTGCCGTTTAACTCCTTCCGATATACTTACGAGTAGAGGTTTGTAATGCCAAAGAAGTTTCACTTCTATCACATGTACTGAGTTAAATGCGTTTTTTTAATTACTTGTGAGTAGTATTTAATAGTATGTCCTGGTGCAGAGTTCAGGGTGGGGAGCCGAGCCGATGTCCACCATCTTAGATTGTGACATGACGGCGACCATCTTGGATGACGTTGACTTTGGCCTTTAACTTTGACCTTCAAAATTTGTCCAAATGTGATAAAATGACTCAAAATTCGTCAAACTTTGCCCAAAATTCACCAAAATCCACCAAAATTTCAAATATTTAGGGAAACAATTCCACCAAAAAATCTCAAAATACCTGAGAAATAAATGTTTTCCTGTATTGAGCGAAAAATGCCTGTTTTAAGGGAAAATTTCTTGTTTAGTCTTTAAAAATACCAATGGCTGGAAAAGTTCGCAAAGTGGCTTAAAGTCCGTATCTACAAGCTGCCATAAGCCACTTAGGTCATTACCTTGACAATAAGGATGCCATGGCCGCCATTTTGAATTGTTATGTAACCTTTGAAATTTTCGTAACGACAGCCATCTTGAAAATTATTATTTTTATGCTATAAAGTAGGTAATAATGTTAAAATTAATTATTAATAAAATTTTCATAAAATGAGTTTCCAAATTTTGAAATTATGTCATCACATCCACTATCTTAAAAATCCGTATATATTTAGATAATAATTTTGTACGAAATTTTAATTAAATAAAAAAATAATTTCATTAAAATTTAATTAAAATACCACTTACATCATGGTGTCCTCGGTTAGAACTCGGCGAGAGCAAAAAAATTGCGATGAATCCTTCCTCCACAGAAGCCAATGACAGACTGACCACCCACCACCAATGCCAAGGTAGATATATCGCCAAATAGTTTGACGTCGTGTCCGCCATCTTGTTTTCGTCTGTTGGAGGCTTTCATCTTGGATTTTAAATATTTGTTTTCTTCTGCTAGACGATGCTAACAAAATAGAAGATTAATTTCACCCTCTAGAGTGCAGTTATTATTTAATACCAGGGCACCGCCAGCTTCAAATCTGTATTTATTAAGCTGAAAATTCGGGAAAAAAGTAAAAAATTCATTAAAAAATCAGCAAATAATAAAAAATAGATTTATTCTATCGATTACAGATTAGATTCCTTGCTCAATCGGAAAAAGGTAATTTTAGGTAAAAAATAACTCTTATGTAATGAAATATGGTGGAAAGTCCTAAAATAGAATTTAATTCCTCTACTACCAGTCTCCAGTAAAACGATGATGACATACTGGCTGCCACCTTGGAAATTTATGATATTTGACCTAGAAATTCGGAAAACATTTCAAATCTCATCAAAAAGTCGTCTATTAATGTAAGATTAACTCGATAGATTTCCATCCTTGGTTTGATTCTCGGCCAGTGTTCAGAATAACTATAGCTTAAACCAAATTTAAATTCAGTTTCCCATTATCTTTCGTAGAGGTTATTTAACATCCACTCTATGAAAAACAGCTGTATATAAGATACCTGTCCGACGAAAAAAAAATAAGTTTTCCATGTGCCTACCATGGAAGTATAATTTTTCGATACCTGAAAAACGTTCCAAACAGGTAGTGTTAAATTGTAGGCGTATAGACCGTATCCGAACCAAGAGGTATTTTTCGATGACACCCGAAAAACATTTTAAATGGGCTATGTCCAATGTCAGTTGTTTAGACCAGATATTTCCAAACCACGAGACCAACCATGTCCTGAGTATAGACTTAAGAATCCACAATCAATGAAAAGAAGCCCATATGGAAGCACAATCAAAAAAGGAAGCACAATCGGCAGCACAATCAATGATAAGGAAGAATAATTGGAAGCAAAAACAAAGAAAAGGAAGCACAATCAAAAAAGGAAGCTCAAACGGAAGCATATTCTAAAAAGAGGAAGCACAAACAACGAAAAGGAAGTACAATAAATATGCACATTTGGAAGCACAATCAAACAGAAGGAAGAACAATCAAACAGAAGGAAGGACAATAAAAAAGGTAAGCACAATCGGAAGCACATTCGACAAAGAGGAAACACAAAAAAACGAAAAGGAAACACAATTGTAAGCACACAGTCAAAGAATCTTAAGCACAATAAAAATGAAGCACAATCGGAAACACTATTAATGAAAAGGAATCTCAATTGGAAGCACAATGAACGAAAAGGAAAGAGTAGTATGTTTTGGCCGGTCCGAGCGCAGGCTCCAGGCGCGAGGTGCTGGTGCAGGGTCAATGACCGATTGCACTGACGTCACGGTTGCCATCATGAATGACCGTGACCTTGACCTTTGACCTTGACCTTGAATTTGACCTTCAAAACTTGTCAAAATTAACCAAAATTGGGCAAAATTTACCCAAAATTCCTCAAAATCCGCCAAAATTTCCATTTTTTTTTAATTCTCAAAAAATTAACACAATTCAAAAATTAGGATTTCGAAAATCCTCAAAAGTCTTTTTGCCTTAGAAACCATGAAAATTCCTAAAAGAGGCTTAAGCATCCTTGTCTACAGCCTCCGATAAGCCTCTGACGACATCTAGGATTATGACCGCCATCTTGGATTATGACGTCACCGTTGCAATTTCCATTACGTCCGCCATCTTGAAAATCTTTATTTATTATCCGATTTTAATAAAAAAATTAAAATTTATAAAAAAATTAAATAATAAAATTTTAATAAAAATATTTAAAAAGACATACATTTACGACATGGAGCTCGGAGTCCTCGGTTCGAACCCGGTGAAGGCAGAAAAAAAATAAAAATGGCGACCGATCCTTCCCTCACAGTGGCTGCAGGCAGACTGACTCCCACCACTTTTTTCAAAGTATATATATCGTCAGTTAGCATGATGTCATGACCGCCATATTGAAAATCCGTAATTTTTATGTTAGAAAATCGGGAAATAATTTAAAAATCATTAAAAAAATTAATCAACCTAATTAGATAATAAAAAAAACACCGTTGCACTTTTCGTGACGGCCGCCATCTTGAAAAACCGTAATTTTAATGCTAGAGATGCGGGAAAAAGTTGGAAATTCATTAAAAAATTGGCAATAAATATACCGATTGATTAGTTCGATTCCTGTCCTTGGTTCGAAACAGCTAAGAGCAAAAAAATCCATAAGATCTTTCCTCCACAGAAGCCACCTACAGACTGATCTACCGCCACCAAAACCAAGGTATACAGGTATATACCGTCAGCTGGTATGACGACATGTCCACCATCTTGTCTTTATCCGCTGGAGACCCCCATATTGTTTTCGTCTGCTAGAGTGTGCTGATACCATGTTAATATAATTTTCTGGTCACCATACCTTTGTCCTCAACTGTTGGCATTGAACTTTGACCTTGGCCTTGACCTTGGCCTTGAACTTTGACCTTGACCTTGACTGTGACCTTCAAATTTGACCTTGACCTTGAAATTTGACTGACCTTGATCTTTGACTTTGACCTTGTCGACCATCATGAATCCGAAATTTTATGTTCAGTACATGCTACCAGGAACTACCGCCTGCTAGTGGTCATTGCCACCATCTTGTTATCAACTGCTAGAGTGCGCTGACGCCATGTTAGTTTAATTCTCACCCTCTAGAGTGAAGTAATCATTTATTATTATTGCTGTGATACCCATAATCTTTTCATTTGGCCGCCATCTTGGAATTGTGTAATTATTTAGCTAGAAATTCGGGAAAAATTTCAAAGTTCACCCAAAAAATTAGCAATCATTCTACAGATTGATTCTATCCGCTCCTGTCCTTGGTTCGATACACTATCGATGTAATAACGTTTAATTTTATGTAAAAAAAAACAATAATTTCAATAAATCATGTTCAAAATTCTTAAAGAGACTCTAAATCCTCTACTACCATCATCCTATAAGCCATCAAGAACAACATCTTGGAAAATTCGTAATAATAAACCTAGAAATTCAGGATAAAGTTCAAAATTCATTAAATAAATTTGCAAACAATATATTGATTAATTAGGTCGACTAAGGTCCTTGGCACGATCCTGTACGAAGCTAAAAGAAATTTAATTTAAATACCAGAAATTTGTAAGGTTCGAAAATAAAACACTGTAAGTTCTATCTCAAACATAATATTTATTACATAATTTCTATCCTACTACAGGATCACTTGCGAAAGCCAGCAATCTTATAAACATTAAGCCCTGCATAGACGTGCAACGACTACTTCTTAGCTCAAACAGCTCCAACTGCTCCAAATGCTCCAACAGCTCCAAATGCACCAAATGCTCCAAATGCTCCAACAGCTCCAAATGCTCCAAAGGCTCCAAATGCTCCATCAGCTCCAAATGCCAAATGCTCCAACCGCTCCAAATGCTCCAAATGCTCCAACAGTTCCAACAGCTCCAAATGCACCAAATGCTCCAACAGCTCCAAAGGCTCCAAATGCTCCAACAGCTCCAACAGCTCCAAAGGCTCCAAAGGCTCCAAATTCTCCAACAGCTCCAACAGCTCCAAATGCACCAAATGCTCCAAATGCTCCAACAGCTCCAAATGCTCCAAAGGCTCCAAATGCTCCATCAGCTCCAAATGCCAAATGCTCCAACCGCTCAAAATGCTCCAAATGCTCCAACAGCTCCAACAGTTCAAAATGCACCAAATGCTCCAAATGCTCCAACAGCTCCAAATGCTCCAAAGGCTCCAATAGCTCCAACAGCTCCAAATGCTCCAATGGCTCCAAATTCTCCAACAGCTCCAACAGCTCTAAATGCACCAACAGCTCCAAATGCTCCAAATGATTTCAATTACTTTTTTTTATCGAACTTGACATGTTTACATGCATGACTTTATTAGTATACATTTTAGATGTCAGTGGTGACTTTTTTACACCTTTAAGTGATAAGTTTTATTTAGAAATGAGCTTTAGAGAAATGATAATATCCATTTTGAAAAATATATTAATTTTTCTTCAAGTTTATACACATGCATTTAATTGAGACCATTATTTTATGTAGCCAGCTTCCCTCAGTTCTTTAAGTATGAAGGATATTTCTTTGATGTTCGAATAGTTTCCTGCACAAAGCGATCCATGTAGAAGTCTTAACCTGTCAACCAATAGGTTAGGATCTTCCCATGAGGTAAAATCAATCTCTTCTGCTACGTTCATCTTCCTTGTATGTTTATAATATATATTATTATCCCTAATGTCTTCTGTTTCCACACCATCTACAAGGTCACTTTCGTCATCGAGCCAGTGATTATCACAAGCTTGATTAGGATAATTTATTTTGTTATGTAGTTTCCATCGTTTTGATCTCAAGCCACCATTAAAGTCTTCGCTCTTGCATGATTTAGGTGCTTCAGCACAGTACTCATTCACGTCAGCCTTAGATGAGTCAGCACAGTCATCGATCATGTCAGCCTCAGATGTGTCACCACAATCTTCAATCGTGTCAGCTTCAGATGTTTCATCACTGTCTTCAGTCTTGTTAGCTTCAGGTGGTTCTCCATCTTTCACATTTTCATGATGTCGACTAGATATTGATGTAAATATATTTTCATTTCTAATGAGGTTTCTACTTTCTTCGTTTGTTTTTAATTTTAAATTTTTGTCCTGATCTATATCACTATTTTTAGCATTAGCTTTTTTACATTCTTCATAATCATTATTGTCGTCTAATATTCGGCCTTTGTTCCTCTTCCACGATGTTGTAGCACAGTCTTCGTTATATTTATTCATCTTAGTTGTACAGTTCTTGCAATGTCTATCCAAGTAATATATTCTACCAAAGGAGGTCCGGACCGAAAGGTTCCGAAGTTCCCCGAGGGGGCGTCATAACCAACTCTGACTTGGATGTCTCTAAGTTGGTAGCACTGGCCGACTTTAGCACTACCTGTTGAGAGGTGTCTGAAATAAAAAAGAATCGACTCGTCGAAGACGTCTGCTTAAACCAGGGGTTAATGGCGCAGTCAGGTGCTGCACTCTGACGGCCAAGATAAGAAGTTACTGTTTCTGCCGCTAGATGTCATTGGGGGTACAACTTTGGACATACATTTTTTATGCAAGTCGTCCTTGACGCCGGCCAACGCTGCCTGGCGAGGTGTACGACTGGTCAATGATCATAAGCATATTCTTATAACCGAGAGGGGAGGGGGTGGACAAAAAGCGCAACGACGCTGGGAACGAGCGTCCATGACGTGACTTTCGAGGAGAGAACCTAAGACGTATTCGTGACAGTAAAGGCTATGGTCAGCTCGTTTCTGAGAAATGGTAACAACTCGTCCAGAGCTGTTGTATGCAGTTTTAGTCATGAATGGAAGTAACGTTACAGGCCTGGGATGTGCCTGCAAGCGAGAGAAATGTCAAACGGGCTGCCAACAAAGTCTTAGATCTGCAAAAGATCCGATAGGTCTCTGGGAAAGTTGCTTCAGTCTACTGGCACAAAGTTTAACTAAGGAGAGTACACCAGCCTAACAAAGAGTAAATCGCTCTTTAGTAACCAAATTATAGAGCAAATAAAATTTCCAAAAATAATTTTAAATTATATTAACAAGTTTAAAAAAAAAGTGCCAAAATACCAATTTTCCGGCACAGTCGCCATCTCGTAAATCTATATTTATTAAATTAGAAATCTTGGAAAAATTACAAAAATCATCAAATAGTGATTGTTTGATCGCCCCAGTTCGTTCCTTGACTGATGTAAAAATGTTAATATAGTTAAATATCATCCAAAAATTGACAGGCTCGAAAAAATATAGGGGATAGTTGGCTAAAACGGCGTACTTTGTGTTTATATGCTCATTAATTGGCTGGTAATTATACCCGAGTATCCATTATTTGCAAGGAAAAACTATATATATATATATCCCTACTGATATTGTGCATATGAAAGGTCGGATCCAAACAATGTGAAATAAAACATTAATATTTTTCTTTCATGTTGCTAAGTACCCTGTTTTATCATACCGGTCGGATAAAATGGGGTACATCAATGTCGAACATATTAGTGCAGGTATTTAGATACAAAATGAGAAATATTTAATAAAAAGTGTTGACAACGTTATTACATATGATTTATGACTTGCATGTATATTATAGTTTACTATGTTACATTTACAAATAGCACAATAAGGAAGTCAAATGTCATCATCATCAGTTTCTGAGGATCTCATTATTAAAAATGCCTGAAATCACAGACTCTCTGAGTATCAGTGCAAGTTATACAACACATTTATACCAAAAACAATATTCTATCATTGGCAATAATCATAAGTGTAAGGACCAACATCATCACTGTCCATACCTGCACATTGTTCGTGTGCCCATTCATCGCACATATTACACTTAATCCACCCTTCTTCTGATTTGGAGTTTGAATACAAGTCATAGCAGAAGAGACATGCTGAATATGTTTCCTCTTCATCAGATGTTTCAGAGTTGTCCTGAGTCATGACGGATATTTTACTGCATTTTTTATTACTGTGGTCTTTGCGAGTTGTAGACTCATTAACATGTGACCTGTCTCTAGATGAATTCAGTTTTCTTTTTACTGTTTTGGGATTAGCAGTAGAACTATGCGCAGATGTCTTACTTTGTGCAGCAATTAGGCCTAGTTCATTTTTATAAGGGATCTTGTGAGGATCACAGTTTTGCCACGTCTTCTGTTATTTTTGGTTTCAACCTTCCTCTGAGCTATAGGTATGGGTTTAATGTCTTTCGGTGACACTGCAAATGCCAATGTGGCTGTTGATGTGGATGCTTCGGAATCCAAAAGACACTGCGAAAATGGCCCATGAGATTCACGTTGGCTAGATGCAGGTTCAGGTGTGCTGGCCATAGGTTCAGATTCAGCCATGGTAGGTTGTACCAATGGTTGGTGGATGCTTGAAATGGCCAAACTTTGCTGACGAGACATTTCCTCTAGAGGCCTTTCAGTGGTTTCAGCAGGTTGGAACATCCAGTCAGGAGAATCAAGTGGAAATGTTTCAGTCTTCTTGAATGCATTCACTGCTGTCTCAATTGATGCAGCTTTCATGAAAGTGGCACCAAAAATTTTTCCAACTTGATTGATTGTTGTTGGTCTTCCCGGGTGGGACTGCAACCACTTCCTGGCCTCTTCGGAGTAGTAATTGCTAAGTGGAGCCATGAAGGACACATCCAGAGGTTGCATACGATGCGTGCAATGTGGGGGGAAACATAGAAGAATGATGTGGTTGTTGCGTGCCATATCGATCACCTCAAATTTGTTGTATGCGTGGCATGCCCATCCAATAAAAGTAACACAGGCTTTTCCTCGGTAGGGTTAGAAAACCCTATGAATCGTTTGAGCCACTTCAAGAACAATTCTTTTTGCATCCATCCACTAGGTTGATATTATGCTGTTGTGCCTGGTGGCGTATCATCAAGAAGTTCTGGTTTCGCTCTTTGGCGGGGAAAAACAAACATTGTAGGCAAATATTTCCCCGAAGCACTGATGCATATTTCAGCAGTCACTAGAACGCCCCTCTCTCCAGAAATCAAACCTCCTACCTGCCGTTTTCCTCGTAAAGCCAAAACTTTGGGTTGCTTATTTGGCACCGTTTTTATTCCACTCTCATCGACATTATACACTCTGTCAGGAGTGAAAGAGTATTTTTCATAGAGGCCAGTGAGAAGGTCAAAAAATGTTTTCACAGAAGTTCTATTAAAACCTATTGTTCTGGCCAGGGAAGTTTGCTCCGGCGAACGTAGTCTTAATTCTGGGTTTCTTTTCAAGAATGAATAAAGTTAGCACTTACCTGCCATTTTCTTTGTGGTATTTAAATTATGCTGGAGGTTATTTCGTTCTACCAATTCATATGCAAGACTTCTAAGCTCAGCTAATGTCACTCCAAACAGACGGCTTTCCATCAGAAGAACATATTCCACCAAATCTTTTTCCTGATCTGGGTTGAAAACTCGCTTGTGACGGCCCAAGCCTAAAACATAATAATTCACACATTTTGATGCTTCTTATTTTAAAAAGTCAACATTCAGCAAAATAATAGAGGTTTTTTTTAAATTTTTTTTTCAATAAATATATAAAAAACTGATACATATTTATTTTTTACACTTATTAGAATGCAATAATTTTAAAGTGCTTGCCTTTCTTAGTAGCATTCGAGCGATAAACCAGTTCTGGCTTTTTTCACTCTCGCTTCGAGAGTTGATTGTGGGTCGCCAAACATTTTAGAAGCCTTAAAGTATCCCATTCTGGCAGACAAAACCTCAGTAACTGCATTTTTCATAGCATCTTGAGGCCAAGACTGTCTGTTGGTTTGGCGAACATAAGGCATGATGATTCACTGTCTAAATAAAATACTGTACATTAATTTGTGCCCGAAACCAAATAAATAATGGTTTGGAACTTATGGGTAACAATATCAAACGATCATTGTACTTAAAGCTATAGTTTAGAAACGGTTTGATAAAACAGGCTATAGTCGGATAAAACAGGGTACTACCCTGTTTTAACCGACCACGCAGTACCCTGTTTTGTCAGACTACGCCTTGCTACAAAATAAATTCATTTCTAAGGAAAGATGAGAAACGTACAAGTTAGTACACACACGTATTTGTAGTGCATACTACACTCATTTCTATGCCCACTCACCTGTATAGTTTGATGGTTTCATTCATCTGCAGTTATCATACAAACAAAAGCCAAAAATTACATCACATCAGTCAGAAAAAACACTTTTCTTAATAGACAACGCTTGACGCTGCCGACTGCCGCGCTATCTGTTGCTGGCACTGACACGAGTAGAGGAAGATGGCAGCACGGTATAGTGGAAATAACAGCGGTACCCCTTTTTACCAGACCACCCTGTTTTGTCAAACTCTCCCCTACCAACAAAATTACAAACACACACGCATATATATATATATATATATATAAAATACCGTACTTTCTACTCTACTACAGGAACAATTTTGAAAGTTTGCAATCTAATAAACATTTAGATCTACATTGGCTTGAACTGACAGGATCTCATCTGCAATAGGTTAACTGAAGACACAGACCAGCCAGATCCTTTACTGACATAATCATCCTCTTCCTGACAGAGTTTCTCGATACCATATTATCAGTCTGCTTTTCATCAACAGAACTATAAATGAGAGTATTCATATTCTTGAAACTAAATTCTTTTATTGGTCCTTGAACGGATACGGTTTTCCATCCACACAGTCCAGCCACAAGTTATATTTTCAAGGTTCATACGTTGCTACTTCAGTAATCTGATTGATAGAGTTCTGCTTCATATCGTCCAGAAAAGTAAAAAATTTTTTTATTCACTAAACGTATTCAGATGATAGTAGTCTTTTGAAATTCCACGAAATGCAGATATCGCCAAGTGAAATCCATTATCACATATATGTAGAGCACCACGCAAATTCTTGGGTTTAGTTTCATGTCCAGGCATCATAACAATCGTTTGCTGAACATCTGCTTGTTTACTTGTACGCATAAGAGTCTCCAATCTAAACCGAGGTGACCTAATGTCTGCAGGTGGTTTCCAAGTAGACACAGTCTTCACCATTACAGTTGTTCGCGTGTTGTCTCAAACTGTCAATATTAATAAACCAAATATGGCTAATAATCGCAGCTAAACTTCATATAAGAAGGATTTTTCATGTATTTACTCCTCTTATGTCTTCGTGCATCATTGGCAAATGCAAACAACATATCACAGTAGCTGCAAGGTAGTCTAGTCGAGGAAGGCTAACGTTACTTGCCCGAATTGTCGTAACTGCTGTAGTACCAATACCCTGTGTACTCTTAAGTACGTCGATACATCGCTATTGCAGTGAAAACTTTATTTTCTGTGGAACAGCTGGGTCTTTGCATGTTTTCACATGAATTTTCAACTTATCATTTCTTGTAAAATGCTTGCGACACTTTTTACAACGAAATATTTTACGAGCAAAATTATTAGCCCATCACCTCTTCTCATGTCAACGAGCTTCGAAAAAATCTTTTCACCGTAACCTCAACGATGCTGGGTAGATGCTGATGAACTTTTAGTAAAGGTTAATACTAGTGATAGTGCAGATATTGAAATCTCCGTAGCTGATGTAACGTCATTCATCTAGGTTTCATCTCCAGCCAGCACTGCAGGAATTAAAGTCTCTCGTGCTGGTAGAAGCATGCCTGTTGAAGTCTCCTCTAGTTTTTTTTGTGACGATGATACACACTCCATTGGGATCTGCGTGCTCACTAAGATCTCCTCTGTCGATGGTTCACAATCATGATGGATTGCATAGATACAAGGTCTGCGTAGTTGTCATAACGATGCAAACGGGCTCTGCGTCACCGTCGTCGTCGTTGCTGCCATCACAACTCCAATGTCGATGGAACGACTTTCATCAAGTTCATCGTTAAAGCTGGTGAAGATACTATCATGTTCTCAAGAATAGTATCAGACGAGTAAAACTGGTAGGTTTGCACTGTACCACAACAATAGGTGGACTGAAAGTCCTGTTGTCTGGAACTTGCTAATATACCCATGGCCGCTAAAATAATACGCAAGTCTAAACAAGAATCTTTTACATTAATACACGATAATAATACATAATAATACATTCGGCACTCTAAATTGTAATTTTAAATAAAAACAATGCCAGATAATATTTAAGTTATTTCCTACTTCTTTGGTTGTAAAAAAATAATGTGTTTAGTTTTATTGGTTTAACTGGCATCGCTTTCTGAACACAATCACTAGTTGTGAGCTTACTCATAGGTCCTAGATATATTGTTAACTTTGAAAATCAAGAATAGAGTGTGGTTTTATTTTACTCTAGCTGCCCGATCCGGCTTCGCACGGCTATACTAATGGAAAAAAATTAAGCCACATCTCCCATTTACAGTAATGGTTAGTAAAAAAAATTAAGTGAAAATTTATTACAATGCTGTATAATGTACCGGAGAGAAAATTAATAGCACCGATGGTTTCCCGACTCGAGCACGCAACGTACAACTGATTTACCTACCCGTACTTCGCTATGGCAGTCTACAGGCAGATCACTCTTGCGCCGCTCATTATACATGCCCCTCCTTGAGGGTACGCCACTGCCGCGCGATGCCCGTTGCCATGGAGACGCAGAAGGCATGAACAATGCAAAATCCTGTTCTCATGCAGACAAAGTACCCACTGTTGCCTGGTTTTAACAACCCATGGGATCTAATTTTCGGAAAATGTCATCTTGCATAACTTAAGAACATTACTGTGAAGTTTCAAGTCTGTAAAATATATATACTTGAAAAAAGGGCAATAAAAAAACAAATTAAACACAGAGAGAGGAAAAAAACAATAGTTTAGGTTTGCGATTTAAAGTTATAAAAAGTATTTAAATACTAATTGAACTCTTATGAGGGTACTAATTGCTTCGTTGTTAATATCACACGGGTGATTTTTACTTTTATGGGAAAATGAAGAATGTTAAGGCATCTAGGGCGTGGCAACAATGTTAATAGGCAATAGGAAATAAACTTCTAGCGCCTGCGGTATTGTCAACACACACTTCGTACGTGTACTGCATGTTGTATCTAACCCCTCCAACGCATTTGGTTCTAAATTGGACTTTTAGTAAGGATCCATAATGTTATTGATAATATAATATAGCCTATAGCCTTACTCGATAAATGTACTATCGAACACTGAAATAATTTTTCAAATCGGACCAGTGGTTCCTGAGATTAGCGCGTTCAAAAAACAAACAAACAAACAAACTCTTCAGCTTTATAATATTAGTATAGATTCTAACCTTAGACGTAAAGAGAGTAGTGGTGCAAATTTGTGGGATTCGTTTTGTTATTTATCTTGAAAATTTGTAAATAAGGTAATATATACCTTAATTCAACATTATAATGAGCTTGTAATTATTTCGTAAATATTTAAAATTATGTGAATTTCCGTTAAATATTTTTTCACGTAACTCAAATTAATTAAATAATAAAGAAATTGCAGATAGGTTGACCAGACATATAAATCCAGTCGGTTGGTCAGGCTTACACCTCAAGTTGGTGGGTAGGTACGTCCATTCGATAGCCAGTTGCCAGAAATGCATGTCCAGTAGATGGTCAGCCACATCCAGTTGGTAGCCAGGCGCATCGAGTATGTGGTCAAACACATCCAGTCAGTAGGCAAGAGATATTTTTATTCGATACTCGTAGAGTATTTTAAACATTTCTTGTACAAATAATGCGCATAAGCCAAGCATCTCCGAACCGAATGTATTATTTACCGATATTTGACCAAATTTTTTAACAATTCATGTTCAATGTCAGGCTTATGGACCAGGCAACTCTTAACCAAGAGGCCAATCATGCCCCGACTACAGTCTTGTCGATGAAATTTCAAAAAAAGGAAGCAGATTTTGAAGCACATTTTAATAAAGGTTGCACTTTTCAAGCACATTAAAAAAGAAGCCCAATCGGAAGCACAATCCGTGGAAAGGAAGCACATTTGGAAGTACATTCAGAAAAAGGAAGCACATTGGGAAGCACATTTTAAAAAGGAAGCACTTTTGGAAGCACAATCAGTGAAAAGGAAGTACAATCGTAAGCACAATCCAGAAAAGAAACAATTGGGAAGCACATTTTGAATAACAATCAAAAGGAAGCAAATTCGGAAGCACATTAAAAAAAGAGAACACTTTTTGAAGAACATTCAGAAAAGGAAGCAAAATCTGAAGCATAATCACACAAAATGAAGAGCTCATTTGTAGTGACATTCAGGAGAAGGCAGCTGTATACGATAATTACAGTCTTAGTTAAAAATCAAATTTTGAGAAATAAAACTATTATTTTTGAAATCCAAATTATAATTTATTTTTTAAATATTTTTAAAATGCAGGTATAACATGTTATTAGTGTTTGCAGCCAGTTTACCTCAATTCTTTAAGTATGAAAGCTACTTCGTTGAGGTGCGAGTAGTTTCCTGCCCTAAGCGAAGCCATCAGTAGTCTCAGATGATGACAATATGTTAGGATTATCTCATTATGTGTAATAGATTTCTTTTGCGATCGTCATCTTCCTGGATTGTTTTTTATTAATATTTTAATGATCACTATCGTTTAGGTGATCATCGTAAGCTTGATCAGAATAGTTTATTTTATCACATCGTTTCCATCATTTTTGTCTCAGAGCTTCACTGCAGTAACCGAATGTCAGCTTTAGATGATTCATTACAGTTTTTAGTATTGTCACAAGCTTCAGAGTCACTATCACCATCATCATAGAAATCAGCATCTTCACCTGGATTATTGTGAGAATTCGAATTCAATGATGTCAAAGCTTCTGTATCGTCTAAAAGATTCCTTTTAAAGTGTCCATCATTATTCCATATTTAGGAGGATATATTTGATTTGGGCTTGATTGTATTCTTACTTTTTATGGTAATGATACTTCCATTAGTTTCAGACTTCTCAAACAGTCATCATCCTTTAATTTATGTTCTTGTTTAAGATCAGGAGAGCTATGAACATAATCATATTCAAGATAAGGAAAATTACTGTCATCATGCCGCACATTCTTCTTTAGAATATTAGCTCTATCGTTGTCCTGTATCTTGTAACTGGGCTCGACTTTACTGTTTCTGCCATGTATTTTTACGCTCTCTATTCGCGTAAACAACTTCCTACGCCAAAAATTACTTATCATTAGAGTTTTAACATATTTATTCTTCTAATGTTTTCTAGCATTCTTTCTTAGTAGCAATTTCTTGCTTCAGTATCTACAGCAGTTTCATTTCGAAAAACTAAAGGCAAAAAACAGGATCCATTTTAGCTTCTGCAACTAATATCATATGCAAAATGAGAGTTTCAATATGAAACATGTACTTAAATATAATAATTTTATTTCTTCAGTAAGAGTTAATTTTCAATTTTGAAAGACTCATGGTCAAGTTGTTCTGCCTTTAAAAAACAGATGTTGCCACATGTTGCCTAGTGGTTAATGTTATTTATTCTTCATGTGGGATGTGGGATGCTTACTCACGATCGCAAGAGATGGAGGGTTTCTCTAGTCACCAAGGAGGAGTAATTTCGTCTTTCATGATAGTAATTCCCAGCCATCTTACTGTATATTATTTGACTGAGTGAAGATTTTTTTGTTTGAATTCCCAATGAAGAAAATATTTTAAGTGATGAATTAGTAACGTATGTTCACTAATTGAATGTAACTCTCAGTAAAATTGTATACCTCATTGAGTAAAATATTTTCATGCAGAAATTAATTTCTCAGAACTAACAAGAAGCACTTGGAAAACATCAGCCGAAGTCTCGCCAGGAATAAACAGAAGCACATGGAGAAAACTTACGAAGCGTTACCATGAATGACCAGAAGAACTTGGAGAATCCAATATTGGCAGGAATAATCAGAAGCAGATTGAGAAAACCAACAAAATACTGAGACGAATAATCAAAAGCACGTGGAGAAAGCCATCAATATGTTGGTAGGAATAATCAGGAGCACATGGAGAAAACAAAAGAACAATTTTTGTAAATAAATATCAGTGAATCACAAAAAAAAACTTCTACCAGTTTGTGTAATTCTCCTTTGTCCAGTAAGTTTGCGTTATAAAACAGGCCCAAATTTTTTGTAATATTTTTTTATAATTTTATACATATTTTTTTTTTTGTGATTCACTTATCTTGATTTACGAAAACGATCCTTAGTTTTCTCTGTGTGCTCCTGGTTATTCTTGCCAATCTTTTGACAGTTTTCCCAGTGCGTTCCTGATTAATCATCTCAATATGTTCTATCATAAAAATTAAAATTTTCAATATGGCGGCCAATTTTCAACATGGTGGACGCCACATAATTATGTATGCTGCACTCATAACGGGTAGAAATTAAACTAATATTGCAGCAGCACCCTCTAGCGGACGAAAACTATATGTCGGATCAAAGAAAGCAGACTCCAGCCGACGAAAACAAGATGGTCGCCATGACATATTACTGATTGATGTAATATTTTCTTTGGTATTAATTGTGGAGGGTCAATCTGCCGGTGGCTTCCATGGAGGAAGGAACTATCAACATTTTTAATCGAATGATCTCGCCGGGTTTGAACTAGGGAACTTTTTGTAAATGTCATTACTAAAATATGATTAAGTAAATTTTTGTATAAATATAAAAAATTTCTGCTTTAAATCTGATAATAATTACGGATTATCAAGATGTCGGACAATTTTCAAAATAGTGGAACTAATTTTCATTAAAATTTCATTGATATAATTTGTTATAAATTTTAATTTTTACTTGCTTTTTCTACAATAAAAAATATGTATTTCAAAGTGGTGGATACTTTAAATTTTTTTTGGAATTTCTTTTAGTAAAATTTGATTCACTATTTTTTTTTATAAATTTTAAAATTTTTCGAAATATTTCTGATAATTATTACTGTTTTTCAAGATGGCTGCCGTAACGAAAAGTACAACGATGACATACACAACCAAGATGCGTACATAACGAAATGTGCAGCATTTCATAATCCAAGGTGGCGGGCGTAACGAAACATGTAACTTTCTAGAATCTAATATGGCGAGCACAAACAAAATTGCAACTTTTAAATTAAAGATTTTTATATGTATTTTTGTAATTTTTTTGGAAATTTTTGGTTCAAATTTTTTATTTTATTTCAAATTTACGGTCAATGTCAAGGCTTCCCACCAGAGGCTTATTTGAGTCAGGTAAATGTGGAATTTAAGCTTCAATGAGGAATTTAAATTTTTTTTAAGGCCAATGTCGTTTTAGGAATTTTGGTCATTCCAATTTTTTTTTTTTTTAATTTTTGTGGAAATAAATAGGATATTTTTCTCAAAACGGGACTTTTCCCTCGAAACAGAGAAATTTCTAGGAATTTTGTTTCAGTTTTGTGGTAATTTAACACCAAAATGGTCGCCGAGATGTTATAATCCAAGATGGCGTCAACAATTCTTAATCCTTAGCCTGAAGCCTTTAGTAGGAGACTCCAACATATACTACTATAAATTAAAATATAAAATTATGTACAAATTTTCGTAAAAAATACTCAGTGATATTTTGAGAAACGTATTTCATACATGCGAAACAACCATAGTGATTTGTTGTACAAAGTTACAAAATCTTTCTTCCGGGATTAACAACTATTTCTTTGAAACTGGTTTCTAAGGGAATCTTTTGTAAAAGTTCAGAATTATATTTTTTTGTGTGGAGGTGTACATCTAGGAACTGCGACGTCATTCTCCTTGAGTGCGGGGGGGGGGGGGGGAGGCCATATTGTGAAAGATCATGACCCAAATTCAGTAGAACCCACGAACCCTCGAACGCGAGCCGGCCATGCCACCACATGCTCCGCGAATGTTTGTTAACTGCTCGCATTTCTTCGTTGATACAAAGGTTGCTGTGGACATTATTTAAATACCAAAACATATCACAATTGTCAAGTAAGTTGGTAATTATTGTGTGAGCAATATTTATGGCCATAGTAGCTTTTTTTTTTTGCTTAATTCTGTTTTAGGAATGTGGTTTGTAGTATGTTGGAGATACGATAACTCATTTAGAATGTGTAGCAGAAAGTATGATAGTGTTGTTGTTATAGCCTCTGGAAAGCTTCTGAAGTCGTATTCTTAAGCCCTCGTAAACTCAAGGGAGCTAATGCGTTTTGTTTTTCTTTTCCTACGGCTCGTATACCACCCCTTACCTTCCGCCAGTAATAAACGACCAAGCTCGGAGAGAGAAAAAAGCGCCTGCGGTAATGGACGCGGTAACGTGCATCGCAGTCCTGCGTTGCGGTACAGCATCGCGCCGGTTGACAGGAGCTCTTAAGCTCCATCGCACCTTCAAAATGGATCAAATGAGGGGCTGAGAACAAAAACCAGATAAGTGACATTTGGGTAAAATTGAGGTAAGAATATTTTTCTAAAGCTCAGTATGTAATGTACTGTGGGCAAAAATCAGGCCCGTGCTACAATGAACATGTGACACGATTCATACATAATTTACTTAACCTACTTGCAAAGTAATAATTTCTGTTAGGCCAAAAAGAATGTAAGTGTTGTTTATACTCTAATCCCGTGTGGAATCCATGATAGAGAAGTTAAATAGAGAGTTACGTGGACAAAAATAATCCAAAGAGGTGTTTGAAATTTACTAATAATATGAGTGTTAAGGTGTGTATTACAGTAAAATAAAATAATCTTGAAAGTAAAAATAGAAAGTTACTGGTTTTGTTTGACTTAAACGATAATTCACCAGCACATGCACAAATATTATTTCCTTGAAAAGCTAGGGATTCCATTAACAGATTCGATCTTGCTTCGAACACGAAAGTAAAGACGGGATTGCTTCCAAAGAAGGATGTGGAAGAGTACCTCGAAAAATAAGTGATCAAAGAAGCTATAGAAAATGTTAAAGAAAATATTTGTATTTTCCCAATATACATCAGTCATTACAGAAAACAATATAGCCCCCATAAAAAACTTTTCTCCAGTTCATTTTTTAATGTTTTTGTGCTGTTTCAAAAAGCAAAGCTAAATATTTTATAAACCTAAAATCTTTTTATTCCAGCCATTAGATACATTTTACTTTGTAAAATTGGCGGTAGAAGATTTTAATTGATTTTAAATTTTTGTTTATTGACGCCAACGTAAAATAACCAAATTATGCCACATTGATGACGTCAGAAAAACTTTTGACGGCTAAATAACAAAAACATTTATGCATTTTTGAGGTATTTTTGAAGTTCAACAAAAACGATTAACTCTAGCGATTTTTCTATTATGTAATTTTAAAAGAGAATTTAATTTTTTACCATTTTCATTCCAACATATTTCTTTTGGTACAATTAGTAGTGCAGAGAAGCGTCTTGAATGTTGACCTCCTTATTAGCGAACAATCAGTTTAAATATTTAACGTTTGACTAAAACTCTAATTCTCAGAAGTCTACCCAACTTCCCATATTACCTTCACCCCACTCCCCTCTTCACAACACACTCCCATCTACACACCCTCCCCAGATACCGCACTCGCAATTCCCTCTTGACGATCGCAGTTGCAGACGACTCTATGTGACACCAATAACAAACCATGTTTTTATTGCACAACTGGAACATGTATTATATTTCACAATACATTTTATTATGATTATTTTACCTATAAATAATTGCTTTATGATGGAAAATGTGAATGAATAAATATTGGGATGATAATCTTATAATAAGCAAATAATGAGAATGTATCTTTTATATGTTGTATAATTCAATAAATTTTTCTAGGTAATAAATTAACATAATAAATAATAATTTCTTATGTTAGAATAATAATACGATACAATCTGTATTTAAGGTCGGTTTACGGACGATAATTGTACGTGATAACGTCATAAGAATACATTGATGAAAAATTGCATACTTTTTAAATTTCAAATATTATTTACAGTTTTTGCAAATTTAATTGAAATAATTTGTTTAAATATAATCACGAACAATTAGTTAAAAAGCCCGCCTAAACCTATTAGATTTTCTCGCACGGTGGTTGGCCGGTGTTTGCACGCTCAGCTCAGGCGAAACGTGACAATTTTTTGTGCGTGCAGCCGGCGTTCATAGATTTATAAGACGTTATCACGTAAAAAAATATAAAAATTGTCAAAATTGTTTGTAGCACATAAACACATAATAACCTTGAATAATATAACTTTTTTCAAAAATATAACACATACATGCAATTTGCAGAGACATTTATGCGGTCTTGATACAATTAAAGAAATGTAATTATTACAATTATTTTCAAAACATTTTTAAGGCCAAGACTCTTCTTCGGGTTCATCAACCATCGGAAGTGAAAAGAAGCTGTAGTCCTTAAGTTGTTTTTCATCTCCGTGTTGCGGTGGTTATAAAATCTGACGAAACAGAATATAACCCTTTCAGTCTTATAAATATCATAAATCTATACGGCGTTGTCACACACCACGCCTCTGCAGTGTTTACACATGCTGGAACATTTCAAAACTGCTTTGCCACAAGAGCAGGCTCCAAGTGTAACAGACACACTTGAGAAGAGTTTCAGGTGCTGATCATTTTTTTTTTCCTGTCAACAGGTTTTAGATCTTCTGTACTGAACGCCTAACCGCATTCCTTTAGGATGATGTCGTTGACCAACCAACATTGGATTTGTTGGTGGCATTCGTAGAAGTGGTAGTGTGCTGCTGGACACCAATTTTTCTAACAGGTTAAATAGCAAAGTTTCCAAGTATTGGTCTGATTTTATGTTGTCTGTATGTAATGTTTTCCGAATTAGTTCATTAGCTACAGCTATGCCATCGTGACTGATAAGTAGATCGATTAAAGCTTTAGTGACTGCCTTGTTTTAGGAGATTTGTTTACCATTTTGCATAATTTAATACTGCCTTGGTCGACCTTAATTAACTCTCACTCACCCAGGCTTAAGAAAGAAAAATTTAATGAATGACTTACTTAACCCTGTGATCCTCTTCAGCTTGCTTGACTTTAATATCACACACTTTAACGTCTGTTTTTATAAGTTCGATCAGTCAACTTTAACAATCCACTAATTAATTATTTTTAAATTATGGGATAAAAAAGTATAGAAAAAATCGAATATTTATTAAAATTATAAATAGGTTCCGGGAAAGGTATATATGATTACTGAGGGTCCTCTACTGTCAGAGGGGTTATGATGCATTTAACACACACAATCAGCGGCTATAATCGCTTGTGTCATTTTGTTTACTTCTAATCTACCTGTATTAGGCTACAGATTATGTCAAAGTAATTGTTCACTAAGTCAAGTGTCATATTACTCAAAAATTGAGGAAACCTTTAGCACTGTCTAAAGAGAAATTTTACAACATAAAACATGCTAAGTAACCACTATATTGTAACCGTATTTTACCGAAGGTCTGTGTACAATTACATAATATTTTACCAAAATCATTTTTTTTTTAAATTTTATATATGTAGCAGGCACCATATATTCGCAACATTTGTGAGTAATTACAGCTTATGTCATAGTAACTGTTCACTACGATCAGTGTCTTGGTTTAAAACATTATGTTGTACATACGCCATTCCTAGTCTACACTGTGTGTCACAAAGACCGGACATAAAAAGATGAATACGTAAACTCACACGTACAGAAAACCACGCCAAAACCTCTCTTTGTGGTTAGCCAATCAGGTGAGCGATCGCCTGTCATTGGTTGCCCCACGACACATTTACCCAGGCTTTTACAGGTCACGAGCACTCTATGCCCGCTTTCCGAGGATGGGAAAACTATGCCCCACTCCCACAGATGATCCACACAAACAAGCGAACAAACAGCACACCGCCCAACACAATACGGGCAAAAACAACTCGCCGAAACGCATCGTCGGGTAGTTCCAACCACGGTTCAAAACCATCCGAGGAGTCCAACTCTCGCATCCCCACGCCCAGGCGGCCAGTAATCTTGCAGGACAACGAGGCTAACCACACAGACACAAAGGCCGTAAAAACAAGGAATGGCGAAGGTCCAGCCGCAGTAGAGACATCAAATCGGAATGATGCGTTCACCCACAAACAACCTGATGCACAACCACCACCGCAGGCTCATCCTTGGTATCTGTTCTCACAGGGAAACGGATGCACAGGTGTGTCCATCATGGTCCGCGACACCAGTAAACTTAAGGAAATAGCACACTACCTCACCACGAGTAATGTCAAATTCAATAACATCATACGCAGGCGAGAGTTGCGCCTCAGTTTTGAGGACATGGAAGGGTACAGATAAGCACTTGGATTTCTAAAATAATACATTTTCCACCACACATCTGCGCACCCCGAGAGCGCAACACGAAAGTTTTCATAAAGGGTTTGTACATCTATCTTACAGACGAGGAATGAGTTTCGATATTATATATCTGCGTAACATTCACATAATGCAACCAAACAAAGCAAGGATACTCAAGGCAATCTGCACAGGTACTTTTTGCGCGACTCTTCATCCCTTCCAAGAAGAAGACATCCTGACAGTAAAAAAAATCTTCTACGCCAAGATAACGATTCAGAAATATAAGACCCGCCCAGAGGATATTATCTTTGAAAGATTTGTGCAATGGGAGTGCATGAATTGATGTAGGCTTTTGGACATACGCCATTGTTTAGTATTTAATTTAATGACTCCCTTACTGCGACATTTACAGAGAAAAGTCAAGTTATGGGAACATTGTGATAGATCAATCATTTTCTTTTCCAACTTCCTCAGAGAAATATGGATACTGGGTCCATACCGGGAATTTATATTATTTTTGAAAGATTTGTGCAATGGGAGTGCATGACTTGATGTAGGCTGTTGGACATACGCCATTGCTTATGTCCAAAAGCCTACATCAAGTCACCCAGAGGATGTTGCACAATGCAAATGATTCGGGGGCTTCAATCAAAAAATCGTGGCGAGCAGGAGAAATGACAGCCAGCCCAGACACAGCAGACACCACCACAGGCGCCACCGACATGCAGCCAACTGAACCAACCCCAGCCCGCCCCGTCCACATGCAGCACCGGCACATGCGGCAAGCGAACACCAGCGGCTCTCACAAGCACCAGCAGAACTCACACAGACTACAAGTCATTCTCTGAAGCTGTAGCTGACTCCTCAATCACCTCGCGGAACAACACAAACACTCAGACGCAAGACAAGCTCGAAGGAAACACCTTCAGAGGGATCTCCGAGCACGCAGAAATACTCAAACTCTGTAACTTCACATAACAACTCGGGACAATAAGGCGGTATTTTAATGACTAACATCACGGAACTCACCAGCCCTCAAATGACGCACAACTCGGGGAAGACACTCCAGAGTTTAATTTTTTAACGCAAATGGTCTTCCAAAAAAAAAGTCTGAACTACAGCAGTGTCTGTTTTTGTACGGAATGGATGTTGCTTTCATCACTGAAACACCCCTCAAACCACATATGAGAGCATACAAATATGACTATGCACTATACAGAACTGACCTTCCTAAACTCGTTGGGGGCACAGCTATTTTAATCAAACATGGAATTTATCACCACCCAATAATTGTAAATAGCTTATAACACATAGATGCTACCAGTATTAACGTCCGTAACAATATTTATCATGTGTGTATGTCTGCAGTATAACATTCACCACAAACTGCACTCATACATCAGGATATAGATAAACAAATTAAAGTTAAGTGGCAATCCTAATATATATAGTTAAGCTCATCACTGATTTAATGATCGCGTAACGCTGCAAGCTATATAATTTGTATTGCTCTTTGCTAACCTGTACCTCCTAGCATTGCTGCAGAGTCCGTGGTGCAAAGATAACATTTTGACTACATCATGGTGTTGGGTAAGCCATTTTCCTAATCAACATCGGTGAGATAATTATCTTAAATGTATGATTGATTTGTATTATTCTATGTGTGAATGATTACGTGATTCACCATTATCTTCCCATATATATGACCATGTTTTTCCCTTAAGACTTTCTGTGTTTGAATGATTATAGTCATAAGTTAGATGAATGGTCTTCCCTTTCTTGTTGGTTTCACCATTATATGCAATGAATTATGAAATATTTTATTGTTTCTTTTATCTTCACACGACCAAATGTATGTGGCTTTGTCACGATGAAGAGTTGCACGTCAATTCAAAATGTATATAGAATCAACCAAAAGCAAGGTAAATTATTGAATCACCAAAGTCAATTAATGCGCTTGCAATGTATTAAAATTTATTAAATTAAATAAAAATTTTATTACTATTTCGTTTATATTAAATTAAGGTGTTTGTTGTATTCATAATTTTTCAACAGGTGTCATAAGCACCTTGCAGCTAACTAAAATTACGTAAGGAATTAAATATTAAATTCAAATTTTATGGATAATTTTTAAGTTACACTTCTTTGGGCACGTTATGGAACAATGAAGAGAGTGAATTTTTATGATGCGCGCGCAGCATGCAAACAAATTGACAGGATGAAAACCGGCTACATACAAATTATACGTAAGTGAGGTTATGTTATACTTTTTAGGCACGTCATGAAAAAAATACTGACAGTGAATTTATACCAAAAAAGAGCCAAATAAATATAAAAAATATAATATGTGATTTTAAATCATTTACATATTTTAAATGTTGTTGAATACTGCTCTATATATTAAAAATAATATATATATATCTTTTTTTTTTAAATATTAGTGATAGAGAAATATAAATATAGAGCAACACAAATTTAATTTTTTCAAGTCTATTTTCAATTTTATTTATATAAGTGAGGTTATATTACCGTAAGTATTATTTATTTGCATTATAAATGATAATTTATTATACTATTATTTCAATTCAGTATGTACATATTTTCATTAATAATTAAAATATTTCCCTATTATTTAACTAATTTTAATGACTTATTCCCTACACTGATTCATATTAATTTGTTATACTGTGTACCTATTTAATTTTATATTTTAATTTTATTAAATTTAAATTTTACCAACTGTATTTGTAATACCACTCCTGTCCTTTTTTTTTATTATTTTATTTCTATTAAAAATTTGCCTGCACATTTAAAGTTAGTTTATTATTATTTTTCATTCGCAGCGTAAAAGCCATGAAGTATGGGATGGCTTACCCTCGCGGAAGGACAGTGGCGTTCTCTCGAGGAGGAGCAGAGGTGGACTCAAGTAGCGGAACAGTCACTCACTGGCTTATTATACACAGTAAATTACAATAAACATTCAGAATATCGATTTATTTTCAGAATTAATAAAAGTTATCTCGCTATTATACTAAATTATATTATTAATTTTATTCACAGGTTTATATTAATTATATATATCATCACTTATCAGTGACTCACTGACTCTGTAGCACCAAAAAGATATGTTTACCTTGGATACAAGAGTATCATGAAGTACAAATATTACCTACTCCATAGTGATGTGTATGAAATAAAAAATGGAAGTGTAACAATAGAGAAACTTTTGAAATACAGCCACATAAGAGGAAAACGCCTTTATTATTACATGAAAGTGTTTGTTATATTGATCATTTTTAAATGGATGCCTTATGAATAACTATGCTTATGATTACTAAAAGACTTATATCTCAGAAAGTTTAGCTCCAAACGAAATACAATGAATATTTTCCCCCTGTTTTTTGGAAACGTTACTTTGAGTCACCGGGCATTTTTGATGAAATTTGGAATTTTGTTCTTATGCTCTTTGGAAATCAGTTGTTTTTATTTCTTAATATACTAATATCTTGAAAGTTTTTTATTTAAAAAACTTTAGTATTTTCTTTCTTTTATGTATATACCTACTTTATGTTTGTATGCCTTAAAGGTATTTTGGCAGATTTGTTTTTTGTAGTTAAGCCCTTTCTTCACTTAATTTGTTTCTGATAAAATTATCGCTAAATAGCTTAAATGCGCTTTATATATATATATATATATACACATATATTCATTTAATTTTCTTGTTAAAGAGATGTATATATCAAAAATATTTTATTTTTCACATTATTTAAAGAAATTTATATTTTAATAAAAACTTAAGTGGTATAAATTTAAGGGTTTGGCTTACTTCATCAAATTTAAATGGGCGCCTTAAGCGCCTTACAACCTCCTAGTATTTTATAGTAGGCGACATTAATAGCAATAACATCGATTGGGGATGCAAATAAACAAACACAATTGGCACAATATCACACGACCACGCATCAACATCGAATTATGTCGTTTTTGCACCGGACTCCCCAACATGTTTTCCAACCAATGGAATAACTCCAGATATTCTAGACTTTGCAATTACGAATATTCTAATCACCCAAATAAACATGAAAACATTAGACGAACAAAACTTTGATCATCTGCCAGTGCTTACATAATTATAATTAAATGCAACTCTCAAATAATACCCTAAATTTACAGACTGGGACGGATTAATAAACGAATTAAATCATACTCCCCCAGAAGTAATTTCACCTGATGATATAAACCCACAGGTAAAATGTTTCACCGACACAATAAATAATGCGATCAGAAAACCCTCCCGCTTCGTGACAAAAAGTTAGTACACCAGGAAACACTACCACAACCTATATTTTCACATAGCCCTGAGAAGGCAAGCCAGAAACAGAACTTAAAGGCCCCGCACACCAAAATATAAAGTCAAATACAACCGTCTAAATAACTTTGTAAAACGTAAGCTAAATCAGGAAACAAATTAACTAATTTGTAAATTTAATTACCGAAGTGACCAAAAAACTGCAGGAAAGGTGGCAACACTCGCAGCAAAAATAAAATTATTTCCACCACAGCAAATCATAAACGACACTGGGGCTAAATACACAGCAGACGAACAAAAATAAAATGAAATTTGCAGACATGCCGAAAAAGCTATTCTCTCCTAACACTGATATCAATGACAGGCAATTCACTCTAACTGCAACTCTAGCTTTAAATAACTAGCTACATAAAATCACACAGAATGTACCAGATCCCATTACATTAAGAGAACTACTTCAATTAATAACAAATCCGGATTAACAGACAAAATAAACTTTAGAGCTCTTTAAAAACTCTCTCTAGAAGCACTTGAGTATTTATTGGCGATATCCAATGCTATCCTCGCGCAGAACACTTGCCCAGTTTGGAAACTCGCTAAAATAATAACAATACCTGAACCAGGAAAGAACCCTGTACTCCCAGGAAACAGACACCCAATCAACCTATTAATCAGTATGAGTAAAATCTTTGAAAAAGAGCACTTTCATCACTTTTGAAGAACATGCAGCGGAAAATAACATAATTCCTGAATTCAGTTTAGTTTCGGGAAAGGCCACTCACCAATTCACCCAATCATTAAAATTACTGCAGACGCCTCTGACGGCTTTAATAATCCCTCAAAATCCTATACTGTAATGACCCTGTTAGACGCAGAGTAAGCCTTCGATAAGGTGTGGAGCCCAGGTCTAATACAAAAATTAATATCTTTTAATTTTCCCGACTCATACATTTACCTGGTAGCCCACTATTTATGGCATCAAATGTTGTGTTGTTCTGGACGGGACTAAATCAACCACTCGAGAACTAACACTGGAGTACCCCAGGGCTTCCCATCTCCTTGTTTTTTTTTTTTTTTTTTTGTAATATTTACACAGCCGACATCCCACACGAAAACGATTATGTGCAAATGTATGCGGATAACATAGCAATTATTAAACAATCTGGTGATTTAAAATATTACATGGCATGTGTCAAAAGGCAGTTAACAGCCTTGGAGCAATACTACACAAGCTGAAAAAAATTACAAACAAATCAAAAACATTAATAATAACAAAACGCAGAGGCAGAGCTGACAGGGAACTCAAATATTTCAACAGGCTATCCCAAATGTCACTGAGGCCAAATGCCTGAGCCTTATTATAGACAGAAATTCACTCTGGAATAAACCAATAACTAAAATAACCACCATAGCACCAGGGAAACTTAAGAAATCTGTACCCTATGCTCAAAGTTACAAATTTACCACGCCAGAAAATAATCCAACTTTACACGCAAGTTATAAGCCCTTAGCTTCTATTTGAAATTGAGGTGTAGGGCTATGCTGCACAATCATATTATTACCAATTATTATAATGAAAATAATAATTCGTCGTGAGGGAACTACTGGGTTAGTAAATGGATAGCCCAATTAAATATTTCAATAAACCCGTTTTATTTTTTTCCAATATTTACATCACTAACAAATAATATTCTAAAAATGCTTAATAATCAATTACACTTAAAAATGTTTATTCCACAGTCACTCGGTTCTTACACACCGCACACCTCGCTGGGCCGCACCTCTGGCGCAACTCTCGCCGCAGCACCCCTCGTGGACCTCCGTCGCGGGACTCCGTCGCCACACTCCACCGCCGCCGCCGCCGCCGCCGCCGCACTTCCCTTCGCCGAGGTTCCACTCGACGCTTCGCTCGGAACTTCGCTCGGAACTCCGCTGCACCCGCGGCACTATCGCCCGGATCAACTCCACTCCCAACTGAACTGCCCGCCCTGAAACCTTCGTCCAGGGACTTCACCGCTCCGCCGCACCTGCGGCACTATCGCCCCGGAAACTCTCAACTGCCAACCGAACTCCTGAGGCCGGTGTCCCGGGCTTATATAGGCCCAGGCGCCCTTCTAGAAGTGACGAGTGTGGCTGGGGCCTGTCACGTCACTCCGCGCCGACCCGACGGCAGAAATCTCTTGAAAGGCGTCGGCAGCTCGCATGGTGGCGCGCGGAACTTCCCAGCTGTCATATGTAGGATGTCAAGCTAACAGCACCGCGCGGGGAGAGATAGGGAGGAGGGGGGAAAGCGGCGACCCTTGTAATCTACCAGACGCGCACGGCACGTGTCACGTTGCGGCGGCCATGTGATGTCAGCCAGCTCTGCACCTGCGCGCCGCGGCCCTGCTTACGTTTCGTAATAATAAATTAAACGACTCCAAGTAACGCAAAACAACTTTTTAAGAGCTATCTTAAACTGCACCCGACACATCAGATACTAGATGCATTCACAACGCACTCGAATTTCCGTAAATTAATTAAATATTTTCAAAGAATAATATTAACCTTTACCTTGATATAACGCAACATGAAAACAGCTGATAAACTCAATTAACTATTTACGACCCGTCCGAGCAACAAAATAAACCCATATTAAAAACTTAAAAACGGATGTGGCATCGATTTCAGCTACAGTTTATTCAACGTAATCTCTATCATTCTTCTTAAGTAATTCAAAATGGTCCGAAGCACACAAGTGTATGATTGGCCCCCTAGGGCTTTCTGCCTGTGTGTGTTAGGGCTGCCTCCCTAGGTCCGAAGCACATAGCCCGCCTGGCAGGCCTCACCTTCAGTGCTGGTTGTGTTTAGGAAAGGCATGGGATTTTGTATTATAAGCCTGTAATAATTTCCTACTTTAATTAAACAACATAAAATAACCTAAATTGAACCACTATAAGTATTCTGCACACCTCGCGCGCTGTCTCGCGGGAGCCCGGCTAATCACGAGCCGCGAATCGTTCTGATTGGTCGGCGGCCGGGAGCCGCGAGCGACCACTCGCCTGCTGCCAGCTCAATCGCCCGCCAGCTCCGGCCGAGTTAGCACGCGCACGGAGCTATGTTCATCAATGTTCATCAGCTTTGTTACTCCATAAAAGTAATTCATAATGGTCTGAAGCGCGCAGGTCTAGCGCTCGCTGCCTGCTGTGTTAGGGCTGTCTCCCTCTGCCTGAAGGGCTGGCCCGCCTGGCAGGCCTCACCTCCATTGCCGGTCTCGCGGGATTTTGAATTACATAATAGATCTCTCTACCTAATCAAACACATTAAAAATAGCATTTAATCAGTTAATCTGCTTTTTTCAAATAAGTATCAATAAAAATTTTATCTTACCTTCCCCGGGGCCAGAAGCATTGGCTCATATCGCTATTGCAACACACATTTAGCACCTTGCCAAGGCAGGTCCATGCAGGAGAACTAGTAGGGGTTTCTGCCCCTGCCCCCACTGGCGATCCAGGACGAGAGGCATGCACGCCTGTCAAGGCTGGGGTCTGGGGGCTTGTACAGTAAGAATTTGGAAAAACAAAAAAAAACATTAAATTTATAAATACAATTAAACGAAGGCTTTCTGCCTGAGTACTGCCTGATCACGACCTGTACAGGGATAACTTATAACACGCCTTCTTTGGTTTTAGGAAATAAGACAACAGACCTCTGGGCTCTCTAAGCAGCAAATAGCTTAGGCTATTTTTGTCCAATACTGTTATTGAAGCGCAACAGTTCGGTCCATAAGGCGGTCAGAAGTGTACTAACCTATGTATATTTATTTACCGTTCAACAACAAGACCACACGAAGATATTCCTGTGCGAGTGCCCGCCTGTTTCGCCTGTAACATGCACATATGGGCTAGCTACCCATGCAAGTGTCTTAGGGGTTTCATTGGAGCGGCTCGCACAGCTTCACACTACATGCCATACCCGAAATGAACTAGTTCACTTGCTTACTCACACTAACAAGCCTATAACAACTCAGAAATCGCGACACTACATCACATCAGTTATCTGATCTAAGTGGTGGGGAGCTTCCCTCCCCCGCCGATGGCACGAAAACGTAACTTTACTCTAGCATTACACTACAATCCAGCGCACTCACATGCCCGTGTCCCAGACTTATCCCACAAGACACGGGCCCCGCCCGACGATCCAAGTGTGGGGTGCACCTGAATCAAAATTCACTAAGCGAGTTATAGAAACTTCGATTTCTGGTCTCGCACACACTAACAGCCCCGGATGGCAATATTACGTATCGGCGGATGCATGCGACCTTTTCCTGCATGGCTAATCCTCAGCATGACTAGGTGTATAGGCTTTGGCCTCAGACGCACCTAGGTCCCTTCCTAACTCGGACCCCTCCTAAAAAATACACTTAGTTCTAGTACGGTTAGAGGAATAAGTATCTGATATCATTATATGTGTGCCTGATGACTAACGGATCTCAGTTCTAGAAACGTTGCAACTGTTTTCTCTTAAGAAGCCTATTGTTTTTGTCGGTTTTGTAGTTGTGTTGCCAGAATATTGGTTCAATTTATTTAATCGCTGGGTTCGCATTTGCGTCACTGTATTGTCGTTTTGCTGTTAAGGTTATCATTTCCTAATCAGAGTTTGGTTTCTCTGCCACTGTGTTTTCCCTGGTAGTTATTTGTAGAATATGTTTACTGTTTTTGCAACTGACTCGTCGTTGTCGGCCCACCGGATTCATCTGCGCTGTGATATTGTTTACTGTAGTCGCCAGAACTCATGATGTGTACCTGCGCGGGGGTGAGGAAACCCTTTTGCGAGGGGTGGTCGGGGTGGAAGAGAAAGTTGGCTCCGCCTACAAGCTGCGCTAGGAGCCATTTAAAACACATTGACCTTTGTCTGCGCTGCAGTAGTGACGGGACTGTGAACAATTGCAAGTAACGCGCGGCCGAAGAGATTTAAGAAAGTTATTCATAGCAAGGAAAGAGAAATATTAAGGAGTGTTGTTGAAGCTTGTGACGAATAATCACGCACGCACACATATATATACATATATATACATATATATGTTTCCAGTTTGTGATAGATGTTATAGTCTAGTTTTAAGATGATTTATGACAGCTGTATGTACATATCTGTTATATATTCTACATTTACTCAGCTTAACGGAGTGGAGAGGTTTTGATCAAAGCTAAAAAGCGTGGCTTGAGAGCTTAAGAAGATGATATCAGGTATGTAACAGTGGATTTTATCGGGATCGCCAAACTGGAAAACGAATGGTCATACCATTACATTACCGCTTGAACTTATTAAACTAAATGTATCACTACAGTTTTTCATGCAGAGCTTCGTTGTGTTAATGTATTTATTCGAAAAATTAAATATTGGAATGACAAATAAGTTATAGATTGACTTCGTGTCGACAGAAGGATTATTTGCAACAGAACGCATTTTTTTTATCGGGTTTTACAAACCAAGAACACACGAAGTGCACGTTGAACCGATGGTCAAATGCTTTCAGGACGCATAGTAAGCTGTACAGCTGTTGAACTTTTGTAGGGAGGGGAGAAGCGGAAAGCCTGACTTCGTGATAGAGCGTGGGTTGGGGGGGGGGGGGGGGGGGGAACGATTACTAGGAAGGCCAGCCCTCACGTCGTTTGGTAACAACAGTAGACTAATTCCTTCCACGCATTTCTTATTCCGGCTGATTTTTGCTTCTTTTACCGTGTGCGTTTTTGTGTATTCATCTTTCGTTTGTCCGTTTTTTTTTTTTTTCAGGTTTTCTTTATGACTCACAGTGTAGCTATGTCCAACATAATGTTTCAAATCCTCATTGGAAGAATCATTAAAAGAATGGAGGCGAAATAAGCAATGGCAAATAAGTAATTTTCCACGATAAAATATGTAAAGTAACAAATACATTGCGACTTTTTTAAATCTTTTTTTATACATACGAACGAAAATTTAATTTCACACTTGCAGTTGATTGAATACTGACAAAGTAGATAACTAACGATTTGAAGTCTATTTTACAGTCTTGGCTACTTCGTGTGTAAAATTAACCATACCAACTTCGAAGATGAAATAATAAACTTTTTACATCGTAGGCTATATATGGATGAGCATCACTGCCCAATTTTTACCATTTATTTATATTAAATTAGTCCTATAGGGTGCGCAAATATACATTAAACATTTAGAATACTTAAACGATGACGCACAGGCATTGGATGAGCTAATAATTTCTCAAACACGTGTCAAAGTACGTGATTGTGTGCTTCAACAGTTAAGAAAGATTCGCCATGAAAGTGGCAGAAAAGGTGTAGTCCGGTCTGCAGATGTGTTGTTCATTTCTGTTGGAAAGGCTTTGCTTTTATAATTATTATCCCCGGCACAAACGCGCAGCGTTGTTTATCGAGATGCAAAAGACGGTATGTTTTATTCGGGCCCAGAAGGGTGCCGAGAAGGGCGCTAAGCAGTCCCCCGATAATCCCACCTCACAGAGAGCTGCTTCAAGCGCCTTTGAGCCCGCGCCAACCGAGCCAGCCGCCTGGCCGACCTGCTTCGAGGCGGGCCTCCACAAAGCCACGGCGTGATTACACTCCGTCGTAGCTCCCTCGCTGCGGGCGTAGCGCGGAACAACCTCGCCTCGGAGCGACTTGTAGCGCGCCTCTGTTCGCGCTAACCTCAACACCTCTGACAAGCGCCCCACCAACGCTTTCCCGCCCCGTACCCGATTTACATACAGTCGAAATGCTAGTATGTTCGGGGAGTTTATTATCGCAGTAGGTGTATGTGTTAGTGCGTTAAACACCTGCTAGATAATTACTTCATATTGGTATTCGTAAAATATAGTACTTAATTATCCACGATTGCACAACACTTTTATATTAATGTATACAATTAAATTTGTATTGCATGGTAAAATAATTATACACCAAACAACCCACAACTTTATAACAGTGCAAAACATGCCATTGGTTAAATTATTTAAAAAATTAAACAGTGTAAAGAAAGAATATAAACCAACCTATGATATAAATCATCAATAGTATATATTAGTTCTACCGAACGCAGGATCCAGGTTGAGGATTGAGGATGGCGTTAAAGAACGACCGACCGACCTCAGACGTCAAAGCGGCCAACTTGGATGACATTGGCCTTCTAAATTCTTCAAAAATGACTGAAAATTCCTCACAATTCCTATAATTTTCCCTGTTTTGAGGGGAAAATTTCCGTTTTGAGGAAAAATTTCCCGTGTTATTCCTCAAAACATCAAAAAATCGAAATTCTAAAGGTCTCAAAAGACTTTTGCTTTGAAAGAATCAAATGTTCTTAAAGCAAACCGCCCTAAGCCATCGAGGTCATTAACATGATCTTGACCATAAACTTGAAATTCCTTCATTTTTGAACAAAAATTCCAAAAATTCACAAAAATATAAAAAAATCACTTCAAATGTTTATTCACTCAATCCATCCCGGTCTTAAGTTAGATTCCGGTGAGAGTAAACATGTAATTTATTAATAACAAATGTAAAAAATTTAATTGCAATCTAAATAAATTTTAATAAATAATCTTGCCTAAATCACACCCACTAACTAGATTCGTATGTTATTCCTGCATCGTAAAGCTTCAGTTGGAATCCTAGCATCGTACCTTTGCTTGCAGGTTACTTAAAATCAACATTTTCAGTTCATTTTAGAATGCTTTTTTTTTTTTTTTTTTAGTTGTTTGGATTTCCACGCAGTTGAGTTATACATCTGGTGCGAATGTTTGCTTGATGTAATTTACAATGTCATCAATTTAGTAAGAGCCAACAGGTACCTGTATTTCTTAAGAGGGCTCATCACTTTTCAGGAAACAGAACTTGGAGTTATCTTCATTGATATTCAGTATGGCATTTAGTGTTTGAAAATCGACGAGTCCAATACACTATTTACCATTTAACTCTAGAGAAATGGATCGTCCGCAGCTCCAAACTATGACCTGCCAACGTAAGTATTAACGACATGACTGTCTATTTCTAAATATTGCTTAAGTACTGTATTTTATTGCTTAAAATTTAAAATTGAAAGTCCAAATGACCACAGTTTGTTTGATAGTTACTTTTCTGTTTCATAATTTTAGTACATCATAATCTCATGTTCGATTCTAAATTTTAGCTGTAGTCTCAAATTACCAAAACTATCGTAGTACTCGGCTTTTTCTCCAGACTTCAATATGCCCTCCAGTGAATGCCACGACCTGTCGAAGAGTTTAAATTAATATTTGCACATTCACGAGTCTTTGACTTGGTGGGTTAGTTGTACCACAAAAACATACATCTTAAATGAGGTATACTTAGTTTACGAACGGACCTAATTAAATCTATATTGGATAGCGGACGTTTCGGGAGGGAACTTTGGATTTTCTCACTATTTTCGTTTTTATGCCTCGACCTATTTTGTGGGGCCGTAAGTTTGGTCCTACACAACTTTTTTTTTTTACCCATTACATTGGCTTCCATTTGGCATTGTGTCTTCGTGCTTCCTCCAATTGCTTGCACTATACCGCTCGTAGCACCGATGAGACCAACGAGGACGCGTAATGCACGCCAAGTAAACGTAGAAATCCAACTTCAGTGGTCCAGACTATCCACTACCATTAAATCAGATAAAACCTTATGATAAAACAATCCTGAAGTGTCTATGTGTATGCGCTAAATGATGATAATAAGGTGTACCCGATTCGTGTACATAAACATGAAAGATAATTTTGATCCGTTGTGTACGGCAAATGAAACCAATGCTGCACACTACTGTTACATCAATAACTATTCCAGACTTTTGAGACCCAAGGTTACAGAACATCAACGCACGATTTATGTATTTAAGATGTGCTTCAATAATTTCGTTGATCAACCTAGAAACCTTTTACAGTTAAAAATATATACAGTGTCTTGAAATGCACAAAATGAAATGCGGAGAGAAACGCAAGTAATTTGCTCCTTTTTGTACTTTTAATACAGTAAAAAATATGTAATATTTTTTTAATTGTAAAAAACATGTTTTTTCTTAAACCTGTCGCTTTTTATGTTAAATTTATTTTATTTTATTTTAATTTACTTTTTGAATTATCAAGGATCAAAGCAAGGACAAGAATTGATCGAATGAATCCGTAATTTAATTTATGAATCATTTAACAATTTTTGTAAATTTTTCCTCACTTGTAAATTAAGAATTTCAGATCTTTAAGATGGCGTCTACGATGGTCGACAAAATGGTGAGAGATGACTGTTAATAAATGCTACTACTGCACTCTCACGGATAATTATTTAACTACGTTGGCGGTAGAACACACTGCCAAGAGAAAAAATCAATATGACAGACTCAAGATGGCTGCCAGATATACTGGCTGACGTAATATATTCCTTAGCATTAGTGGTGGGGATCAGTATGCAAGCTGCCACCACAGCCGCCAGTTTCATATGAATGACCTCACCAGGTTCGAACCGAGTACTGCATGATGTAGGCGCGTTTTTATTAAAAATTTTTAAATTCGTATTAATATTTTTTTTATTTTTCCGATTATTTAAAATAATATTATAAGTTTTTTTAATGTGGCGGATATGAGGTCACTATTCAGAATGGCAGGATGCGTTTTTTTTTTAAATTTTATTAATATTATATTTAAACATTTGTATTATTAATTTTTTTCCGTATTTTTCTGTAATAATTAAGTATGATCAAGATGGTGGACGTGACTTTATAATTTTAAATTTTGTAATCCATTAGGTATACCAGGGTCAAGATCGAAGGTCAAGGTCATACATTATGACAACCATTACGTCACCATCACAATCCAAGATGGTGGTCGGCACAAGGGCCAGCTCTGTCATTAACTTACTACTCGTACCTACTGAGGTAAAATTGTGAAATTAAAGACTTCTCTACGTTTTTTTTTGTTAAATTGTAGGTTTTGGTAGGGTATATGAATTGAGATTACACACAATTTTGTTTGTATTATTTCTTGAAATTTAATGGAAACTCAAGGTCTTATTCTTATACTTGTTCAATAAATAGTAAATATCAATTCTTACGTAATAATTTTCCATTGTAATTTTATTGGTTTTATAAATACTGTTACATGTTTAAGCAGTTTACAAAAAAATATTTTACCATTGTTGCGCGTATTGATAGAAATAAATCAGAACCTCAGCAATGTTTATAATGCTGTGAAGTGTAAGGATAAGTAAGTGGAACTAAAACAAAACAGCTATACTCGTGGGGGTGTTCCACAATCTGCGGACCAACTGACTCGCACGAATCAGGCACAGCCGTGGCGGTGACTGTTCCGCCTGGTTGCAGGGGGCGAATCGCGGCGCGAAATAATTGTCGGCAGAGCCGAGTGTTTCCGAAGGACCTGACTGAGCCTTGGAGAGGGGTGGGCTATGGTAGAAGGGAGGGGGGGAGGCGGGGAAGCGGGTGGCGGTGGGCGGAGCTGCGAAATAGGTTTTCTATAAAAACACGTCGAGGTAAAACCCTCTCCGCACTTGCAAAGCGCGATCAACCCTCTGGCGCCCTTCGCCCATCTCATCCTCGAGGGCTATTGTTTCACACGAACACCTCTAGCCAGAGTGGTAACTATAAAAACGACTAACCTTGATTGCATTTGCAAACATTCAATTTTGCCTCAATGTCAGGGATTTTGTTGGAAATTGTATGAAGTGCCGTGAGCTTTTTAAAATACTTTTCTTTGTTTATCGTACAGTATAAAATGCATTGCAAATTTTATATAATGTTCTATAGGTAATCGTTGAGTATGATGGTGTAAAGAATTTCCTGATTTTACGAAGATTTGCTTGCAATATTACAATTAATTCTGAAGTCACCTGCTATCGCGTGATTAAAATTTTTAACACACCTGTATTCCAGCTTTAGAACCTTTACAGGAATTTTCCTATTTTACGACAAATGCTTGGACGAATATGGTAATGGTATACATTAGCAAAATTCTAAATCTCGGCAAATTAACTACATGTATGAAAAGTTATCATTTTATGTTACTTAAATTGTAAAACCAAACTTAATATATAATTACAAGCCAAAAATATATATATTTAAAAAAAGAGTTTAAAAGAGATAAGGGTTTTGATAAACGTATGGGTTATAAAATCAATTAAAATTCTACCTATTACACGGAAAATAAAAAGGAATAACGTTATGAAAACCAATTTACTACACATCATGACATGTTAAATCTTTTAAATGTGATTATTTATGTCTGTATTCTTTCGAATAATATTTTTTGAATTTTTTATTGTCAATCAAACGTAAAAAGAGCTTCAGAAATTTTTACTGTTATCGATTACGTTACGAAAAATTCGATATTATTATTTTTACATCTTATATTTTTTAAACTACATGAGTAGTATAGGAATGTATGTCCGGGCAAGGCGCCAGGCGCGTGGTGGTGGTGGGGTGAATGACCGACCGACCTCTGATGTCATAGCGGCCATCTTGGACTCAAAAATTTCTCCAAATTCCTCAAAAATGACTCAAAATGACTAAAAATTTCCCGTTTTGAGGGAAAATTTCTCGTTTTCTTCCACAAAAATTCAAAAATTTAGATTTCGAAAAACCTCAAGAGAACCTTAGAGAACACATATTTTTAAAAAACGGCTTAAGCATCCATGTCTACACCCTCCGATAAGCCATCTTGTTTTCGTCTGCTAGAGACCGAATCTTGTTTTCGGATACTAGAATGTGCTACCATCACATTAGTTAAAATTTTACCTGCTAGAGCGCAGTAATAATTTATTATTATGGAGACACCCGCCATCTTGTCATTTAGGCACCATCTTGGAATTATGTAATTATTTAGCTAGAAATTCTGGAAATATCCAAATTTCATTAAATATATTTGCAATCAATGTAAGGATTGATTAAATCAGTTCATACCCTTGTTTCGATCCCTGGATGATGCAAAAAATCTTAAATTTATGTAAAAATAATAATTTCAAACAACTCTGAAGCTAATCAAGCAATATGTTGGTTACAGAGTACGATTTATATACAAACTAAATCTACCACCTCTTTTTTTATAATTGACTAAATTCAATTTTTTAAAAGGTGGAATATTGTAAGTATGGTTTCAATATTTTTAAAAAAACTACTGATCATCTCAAACTCTTAATTAACATATTGGAAGTGATATACAAACATACCTTCATCTACCTTCTCTTTTTAAACGTTTTCCATAATATCACTTCTTAAGTTTTAACAGGGGTTACTAATATAAAAAAAAGTTTTAAATGATTTAATTGGTGAGATAATATAAATTTAATATGCATATAATCTTATTTTTAATATTTTTGAATTCACATTTGCTGAACAAATAAAAAAATGGCATGAATTTGCTTTTGCCTGGTTTACAGCTATTGCCATATTTACATATTCAGAATGTTTGTATGGGCATCCGTGTGAGAAAAGAGGAGAAGGTAACAAAAATTTGGAATTTTATTCAAGTTGTATTAAACAAATCAAGAATCAACATATATGTTGGATATTAAATATATATGTATACTTTATTTAAATTAAAAATACGATTGAATCATATATCTTTAAATAATGCGAGGTATTAAGGTGCCTGGACCAAATAAGGCCATGCTAACGTTTGACTATTTACCATTTCCTTAAATTGGCTAGTGAACATGTGAAAAAAATCAGACATATATAATATATTCTTGTTAAAAATTAATACATACTATAAGTTACAGATTTCTAAATTAAAGTGCACTTAAAATTTTTTAGTAGAAAATTTAACATATTGGCCTTATTAGGAACCTATGTTCCAAATGTGTATAGATTACAATGTATTTGTTAAAACTAGCCCAAAAAAAACACATATATTTGCTTTTTGCAAACATTTGGAATCAGACATAAAGACCATTGCAGTTGTTAGTCAACCTTGATCCCATAAAAAAAATCCTAAAAAAGAGTCATTGGTACTTGGATAAATATCTGGCCGAGAGGTAATGTATTACATCAGTATAAATGCACGCAAGTAATTAAACGTTCATCAACATATGTGAATCATTGTGAAAGGTAACACAATATTCATAAGGCAACACACTTAGTCAGATTCCAAGCACCCAGAGCATATCCAATTACATATATTGCCTCGGTTTGAAATGCCAACACATTTCTCATGAAAATACACCACGCATATGTGACACAAGATCATGTCGGCTACTTCATCAATTTCACATATGGGCCAATACGAACTGTCCTTCCCTGTGTTCATGCCACTCGTGCTAGGAGTAGCGCAATCGTCCTGTGGAACTCCTGGTGGTGTGATGTCTGTTTGCCAAATTGCGTGTCCTTGGTGTCAAATAATTATGATCTATTCCCTTGACAATGTTTCTTCCTTTCTTCTTGTTGGATATGTTTTCCGGTGTTTCCTTCTCTTCGAATAATGAAAGTATTACTCTCTGATCTCTGTAGTTCAAGGATTTTTTTCTGTTCGTGGGTGCCTTCTTCAGTTGCGGTGTTGAAAAAAGTTCAGTAAATAACATGTTGTCCTGTCCACGGAAAGAGTCATCTGTATCACTTTCGGTTGTGTCACTCACTTGTGTTTGTCGAGTAATAAGACATTTCCTTTTTTCCCGTTGGTCCTTTAAAATGATTGAAGTGATTTACATTTTATTCGTTTGTAACATCATCCTGTGGCTGATCAGTGACTGACGAAGGAGTAAATGCCTCGTCCGGGATTTGGTGGGGATCGAAGGGATAGATACCTGTTGCCCTGAATCCGCTGACGATGTTTGGTGCTGTTACTGACCTGGCCCAGACCTTGCTAAGAATAGGGACCAACGTGGTCCTAGTCAGTCTAAAGTCCTTTTTTCTGTCATACGCCAACAACAACTCATCATCCCAGCAACTTTCAAATGGCTTGAAGACGGATTTGTCCAGAGGTTGTAATTCGTGCGTTGTGTTTCTTGATAGGCAGTAAAGTACAATCCCGCACTGATTTGCTTCACGCACAATGTTCGCGTCAAGGTGACTTAAAGCCCCATTAAAGATCATAAGTACCTTTCCGTTCATTTTATATCGAGCAAAGTGTTCGAGCCAACGAATAAACAGAGCAGTCGTCATAGAACCCTTATTAGACATACAAATCAGAGTTCCATCAGGCATGCCATTGTGGAACTCTGCTTTCAGACACTACCCTTTAAAAATAACCATCATAGGGATTGCATTTCCGATGGCATTGGCACATGTAACTACTGTTACATTTTCAGCATGCTCCGGGGCAACAAAGTGAACTATTTTCGCTCCTCTGCGAGCCAAAACAGTTTGCTGATGATGAATCGTGAGTCTCACACCTTTCTCATCGATGTTGTAGATTAGTTCCGGTTTTTCCATTAACCCATTATCTTGTAAAATCACTCGAAGCTTGTCAAAGTGATCAGTAACTATGAATCGATTCAGCTTCGAAGCTCGACCGGGGTTCATACTTTGCGCCTTTCTCTTTGCAATGTTAGGATGTCGTTTGGGGGAATAGGCGTAACCATTTTCGGCCAGCCAGGCTTTTAGTAGAGTCAAAATGATGTGGTTTTTTGTTCATTGCACAGTAAGTAAATACGGTTCGCCGTAAGAGTTAAAAGTAAGAGGCATGCCGATAGCACACATGCGGAAAATGCGTTCACAAAGTTCATTTTCTTCAGCCGCAGTTAAGTATGTTTGCATACCCAGTTTTCTGACAGTTGAACCAGTTTTCAAATGATTCCGCAATGTCCTTCTTGCAATTGGTCTTCGGTCCATTGAGTTTGCTTCGTCTTCGCCCGTTGCTCTGTAGTTGTCATAGCTTACCGTGATGCCGTATCCACACTGAAAAATAGATCAAGACAATTCCACAGTAATTGCTTGAGGACATTGTATTACAACGGAATACTCCTCGCACTTAGGTAGGTAAAGTTACGTTCAATTTAAATTACAAACTCCGCAGTACGGGTTTATTCAGCCTTCTCCAATACATTGTGTTTTCCATAAGAAATTTAGATTTTATCTTAAAATATTTTATTGGTACGGTATTGGTATCGAACCAGCAACCCATGCATCTTCAGACCGGTGTGTTGACCTCAAGACCAAAGTAGCTATACTTATTAGACATGTAATTCATGTGCGTTACTGTAGGGAAAGGTGGGCAATAAGTTTATTTATGATGCTGCTAAGAACATTCAAAATTGAAAATAAAACATATACTGTGATAAAATGTTTATTTATGTACTGTCATTTTAATTACATGTTTGCAAAATATCAGTAATATTTACGTAACGTTAGCTACAAGTATGGAACTTTTACGTTTCATGTAATATAAATTAAATTTGCGTGGCAATATGACATAACATTACATTAGACTTGTGAGCTAACTGAACCAACTTTTCTACCGTGCACCTGTAATGTATAAAAATATATCTCTCTACATGTGCTAGCATAATTAAGGTTTTTTTTATAGTGTGTGGACCAAAAAGGCCAAATGGCCTTGTTGGTCTACACCCTTCCATTTTCACCTTGGCCTTAATGGGGACACTTGCAATGGGCGACGTTTCGTTTCTATATCATAATGACTTCAAATATTGGAAAGTAGTAATATTACATACGAAAGTAGACAGCCAGAGCTTTAATACTATATATAAAAAGTGTTAGTTTTCTTTACTATTTACATAGATTTAAGAGAAATTCACTCACCAAAATATTACATCAGCCACTTCGCGTCATACCATGAACGAAACTGGCGTTACTAAACGAAGTGGCGGCCTCTGTTTTCTTGTTTACCCACTAGATGGCAGCTGCGTACAAGGGCACGCCACTACTTTCCTATTTGCGCGCTCTGTTTTTTATAACAATCATATGGCCTTATTGGCGTACATGGCCTTATTTGGTCAAGGTCCTACCTTAGTATTAAGGTGATCTTATTTAATTATTCTTAACATATAATTCGCCAAAGTAAATAAATGTGTTAGTGTGAACTTTGGCATAAGCACAGGTTAAAATAGATGTGTGTTAAACAATTTTTTTTTAAATTGTCTATCTAATGAAATTAAAAGGAGGTGTGATTTCATCACTAAAACACTCTTAAACTGAAGTTTTCAAATAATATACTTAATATAAACTAAATGTAAAAAAAAGCCTATGCATAACATTAAAAAAAATTCATTGTTAAACACTTTCGTAATTAAATAAAACTTTAATGTAACTGACAAATTAATTGTGTATATTTGTTTAGTTTAAAATATATTTGTATCTAATCACGTACTTTTCATTTAAATGGTAAGATCTTAGCAGTACTGTGAAAATTTTGTGAAAGAAGCTGTGAGTTTTAAGCTAGTAATATGACCAGCGAAAAGTTTCACTTCTGTCGAGCATGAACTCCACGCACACTCTTTTTTTTTTTTTTTTTTTTTTTCATTTGCGAGGAACTCGAGCCAGAAAGCAACGATGTTGTTCGCATCTGCTGGTTAGAGCACAAAGCCTGTAACAACGTGCACTCGGTGCCACTCTGCTCGGCGAGTGCGCAGGCGAGTAGCTCCCGTGGCGCCGCCTCGGGAAAATGAGGGGTGGTGGGGGAGGAGAGAGACAGAGCGTGAGAGAAGGAAGTCGGGGGATATTGGATGGAGCGGTGGAGAGGTCAGGGGCTCCACCCGATATAACACTTGTTCGATTTCCGGGACTGGCTCTGCGGACGAGGCGTCAGGGAAGAAAGCCCGCGCGCGAAGAGGCAGGCAGAAAGAGTGTGCTGAAGAAGGGAGTGCAGGATGGGATTGGAAACTTGGGAGAGACAGAAAATATTCGCGTGGTATTTTTAAGATCGCGAGAATTTCAACACGGAAATGGAGCAGATGTGAAGAGCTTTTGCTTGCCTTCGGTGAAAACATCGGGAAAACGTATCTCAGGCAACGCATTCTTTTCCCCTGTGCACGAAGAAAGCAAAAGAATGGAAATTTTATTTAAGATTGATAGCTGCAAAGTCTTGAAGTTGAAGAGAATTGATTATCAAGGGTTAATATTTCTAAATTCTTGCTTTTGAAGCAGAGTTTTCTAGATAAATTTAGTTAACTGAAATTAAATTCTGTGGATGTCAGACCGTCAAGTAGGCATAAAGCAACAGGTTCCGTAAAGATATCGACAGTTTTACCGTTCCATGGGGATTCCATAATTGTGAAAATAGCAATATAAGTATCTAACCGTATGTCCTGCACCTGGTTCCAGTGCATGAAGCTGGATCCGGGGTCCGCCATCTTAGAAATTGACGTTACAGCCTTAGTTAAACTTGACCTTTGGCCCTGACTTGAACTCCGGATGATATATTGAATGACATCGATGTTTTATCCTGAGTTTTAACCTGTACACTATATTGAATGGCACTGACCTTTAACGTTGACCCTGGCCATCATATCTGATTACCTTGACGCTGGTCGCCTTTTTAAAATCCATTATCTTGAATTGTAACTTCACAGACACCATATTTGTTGTCTAGAAAAATCTGCCATTTTGGACTCTAGATTTTTCCACCAACTTGGATGGCATCATAACTGCCATCTTCAAATTATGTTATTATTATTATTGGAAAAATTTAAAAAAATTAAACCTATTATAAATAAATTTTAATAAAACAAGTACTTACGTCACAGAGACAATTGTCCTTGGTTCGAACCCAGTGAGGACAAAATTTAAATAATTATTCACCTATGGTATCTATAAGCAGGCATACTTCCACTACTAATACCAAGAGAAATATATTATTTCCGATAGTGTGACGACATGGCAGCCATCTTAAATACGCCATATTGGATTGGTTTGACTACTAGAATGCGCTGCCGCCATATTGGTATAGTTTTCAACTATTAGATTGCAGGGGTGTCAATCGCCAAATTGACAGTTGTTGTAGCATCCGCCATATTTCGGCCATCTTGGAGACAATACTATTTTTTTTTAATTTTAGCCACAATAATCGGAATAAATATATAATAAATTAAAAATTAGTTTATTAACATATTGATTGATGTGATGGATTCAGGTCCTTAGGGAGCGTTCAAGTATTACGTAACGCAATTTTTTGATATTTTTGACCCCCTCTCCCCCCCATGTAACGCGTCGTAACGTTTTTCTGTATCCCCCCCTCCCCCCTAGTAAAACGTTACGTAACCCCAAGTGACCATTTTTACCTAAATGTAACAATTATGTGGCGTTACGTACTGGAATAAGTCACTAAAATACCTTTGTTATTGTTTTAATCGCGTTAATGTTATTTATTAACATTTGAAATGTCTTGTTTTTAAAAGCAAGAGCTTTCTAATGTTTCTTTTGTCCTAATAAATTTTTACTACTCAATCATACATTTAGCAATCATGCATTAAATTAAGTCGTTTTCCTGACTTAGCCCTGTCCTTACACACGTTTTGCTTTATCCGCCATTGTTATTCTCATGCATTCTCCTATTTTAGCGTTTTACTAATATAGCTATTAAAATCAAATAACAAATTTTATTTCTAATAATTATTTTTACCTTTGGCAATGCAATTACAAACATAAAACTAACTGAAATAAAATATATTTGTCAAAATATAATCGTATTTAAGAATACGATCGAACGAAAACGAAAAACATTTAAAATAAAATTAGCCATAATTAAAATAAGTAGATTGTTAAAAAAACAATTCAATTGTAGTTGTACTGCTCCTCTGTCCGTGGGTTTGCCAGCCACTCAGATTCTTTCATTACTGGCATCCGGAGAGCAGACGAAGAGGGTTTCGGAATTGTTAACCCGTTTGCATCAACTTCGTCTTCGTCGAGCCAATCGGCATCCTCAGACGATGTTTCACAGCGACGCACAATGCATAAAAGCTCATTTGCCCTTCTTGCAGCAAGTCGCTGTGGCCGTACTCGACTTTCACGAAGGTCTTGGGCAGTCTTGCCATGCATGTAACGATTGTGCATTTGCACACTCTTGTGGGATGTAAAATAAATCCCACAGGTTGAACATACTCGGTTCTTTAGGTCGGATTGTACTGATGGGCAAAAGAAATCGTAAGTCATCTGCTAAACCCTTCTAGAGGCGGCGACAGATCAACAGACAACCTCACAAGAAGTGGCGAAAACTTGCATGATCCTTTGTCTATCTGACTAGGTACCACGAGCTTGTTTGCGGTTTGAAGGATTGGGCAGGTTGGCGGCAGGAAATTTTCTGGAAAGACAGATTTTAATGCACTCCTCAAGCGGGAACAGCAGGATTCATCCGCGCATTTAATAACTTGCAAGAAATATTGCGATTCACGGACGTGAGCGCTATACCACGCCATGTTAGTTTCTGTTGGATCCTGCAAGCTATCTTCAGGGTTTCTATATTCCGCCGAAACATCGTAGTTGTCAATTTTCATACAGTCGGTCGAGTGCTTGGAGCACATAAACGAAAAGGGTTGCCATCTTGGGAGAACAAAATACGAACAATTCAATCGGGAATCCCCCGTAAAAAATAAACGAAAAGGGTTGCCAACTTGGGAGATTTTAATTCACTAGTTTTTTATTAACCCTTCAGACCAATCGTCTTTTGTTCCACAACATTACTGTTGTGATGAGAAAATCTCACACATAGAAAGCAGTGTATTTTGAACATCAATACCTATATAATTTCTAAGCGAAGTATAACGAAGCCATCTGAATAGCGGTATTTGTTTGTGTTAACTACTTTACATGAGTAACGAGAAAAACTATTACAGCTGTTGATATATATATATATATATATATATAGCTTTACGTTTGGAGTTAAAAAAAACATTATTCACTTATCCTGCAAAGCAAGCAGAAGCAATTTTGTGAAGGTAAAAAAAATTAAAGTTATCATGCCATTTGAAATTTTGAGAAAAAAAAAGTTTTAAAAAAAGCGTGAAAGAATCTGTCTCTACGCGACCGTCTTGAAGGGTTAAAAAAAAACAATGTGACGTAACGCGTAGGTCAAACCCCCCCTCCCTCCCCTGTAACGCATCGTAACATTTTACAAGACCCCCCCTCCCCCCAATTCGTTACGTAATACTTGAACGCTCCCTTAGATCGATCCTTGGTAAATGCAAAAATAATTTTAGCTTAAAAATACGAATGTAATTAAATATGACACGATGACCCCAAAGTGGCTTACAATTTCCCCTACCAGTTACAAGTAAGCAGACTATGGCAAATTGACCCCAATTTCCAACATTCGTAACCATCAACCAAAATTTGGAAATAAAATCAAACAAAATTCATTAAGAAATTATTTTGTTATAAATCAATAAAATATACATAAATTCAGCCCTTGCTTTGATCACTGTAAAATGTTAAGAGATCTAAGCATTTAAAGATCATTATTAAAATATATAGTCGAATTACTTTTCAACGAACTTACTATTCAGACTCACTACGAATATTGTCAGTATACAATACAAACATCCAACTTTATTTATGTCATTAGGCCTAAAATAAAAATTAATGACAGCAATATGCTGCAATTTAAAACTAGCACAGTAACAACTTAAAACTTATAAATTAAACATATGAGGTCTTTTAGATACTTGGTAGGCATTTAAACCAATTAATTTTCAATATAGGACTAAAGTGTTCGTACTGTTAGGCCTACCGTATGAGTATAATCTAAGATGCTAAACTAATAGCATAAGAGGTGTATCACAACCATATAAGTCAAATTGTAGGAATTAAGAGACTAACTCAGCAATTTTTACACCTACCATAGGACCAAGCGTCCCTGAAAAATTACTTATTTTTTACAGTACCATGAAACTCCGAACCGTGAGACATTCTACGTCAATGCTTGCAATGCCATTCAAAACATATAAGCCAAGCATCTCCGAGCCACGAGGTCTTCTTTTTCAATACTTAGTATGCAATAGGCCAAAGTACAAACCAACGACAAGCACATAGATGAAGCGTGTCCGAGCCACAACGCCTTTTGAGCGGGAATACTCAGCATGCTTTACAATAACGAACAGATATAGTACAAGAAGACAAGACTGTCTCCAAACAGCCTGAGTTGCAGTACAGAAATAACCTGGCAAGAGTAGTGTACAAATGTTCCCACTGGCCCTGGCTTCCGGCTGTGGATTGTGGATTGTTGACGTCATCTTGTATTGTGTCATCACGGTGGCCATATTGGACTCAAAATCCCTCAAAAATTCCTCAAAAATTCCTCAAAAAAGAGGCAAAATAGAAATTTCCCTATTATGAGGAAAAATTCAAGTTTTTAGAAAAATGTCCCGTTTTATTTCTAAAAATTAAAAATTTGTATTTCAAAAACCTCAAGAGACTTTTGCCTTAGAAAAAACCACAATTCCCCAAGATGGCTTAAATTCCCTAACTTCAAGACACCTCTGAGCCACTGAGGTCATGACCTCGATCTAACCTTAACCATAAACGTAAAAACTTAATTTTTAAAAAATAAATTCCGAATAAATTCCAAAAATTATAAACAAATGCTCACTTCAAAAATTTGGTTACTTAATCGATTTCGGTCCTCAGTTCATTTCCCGGCAAGTGTAAAAATTAAATTTTACTATAAAATTTAAATAATAATTAATAAAAAAATTTAAAAGTAATAAAAAATTTTAACCTCACACCTACCATCTTAAATTTTGACCTTACCACTGCAGTCTTGAAAATCCGTAATTTTGATGCTATAAAATCTGGAAAAAAAACTTAATTATACAAATTGTAATAAAATATTATTTAAAAAAACCGTTGCACATTTGGTTATGGTCACCATCTTGATTCCAGAAAACGTTGCACGTTTAGTTACGTCTGCCATATTGGATGCCTATGACATCATAGTTGAAGTTTAGTTACAGCCGCCATCTGTGATTCTAGATATTTGCAATTTTCGTTACAACCGCCATTTTTAGAATCCGTGTTCTTTATGCTAGAAATTCGGGAAAATTTTCAAAATTTGTAAAAAAATTAACATAAAATGTTAATAAAAACACTCCGCCAACTTGAATTATTTCGTCACGAATGCCATCATGAAAACCATAATAATTTAGCTAAAAAACCGGAAAACCTTTTAAAATTTATAAAAAAAATTAATCAATCAAATTTTAATAAATTATTATTTTTAAAATGCATTTACGTCATGGAGTCCTCGGTTCGAACCCGATGTGGAACAAAATATAAAAAAATGGCTTCAGATCCTTCTTCCACGGAAGCTGCCGGCAGACTGACCTTCCACCACTAATGCCAAGGTACTTATATCACCAGCTAGTTTTAAGTCACGTCCAAAACCTTTTTTTCTTCTGTTAGAGTGAACTGCAACCATGTTAGTTTATTTTTTACCCACAAGAGTGCAGTAATCATTTATTATTACTGTGGCACCCGACATCTTGAAATTGGATGCAATCTGGTGGTAACAGGGTCCAGCAAGTCTTGTCTTGAACCCGTATGTGCACGTGTAGACAAAGCAACTATGCCTTCGATGCTGGTTGCATACAGTCCGAGAGTCTCCGAAGCAGAAGACCTGCTGTGGGGAATTACTCAACATGCTTTAGGATTACAAAGACCTTTAATAAGCATATCAGACAAGAGTCTATGCTTCAGTATGGACATAAGATTACGATTAGCATAATACGATGGGATACGATCGACATTATATGAGATATGATCAGCAGAATACGATGGAATCTGATTGGCAGAATACGATAGGGTAAAATCAACAGAACACGATGGGAAAAGATCAAATGGATATGATGGGATACAATCGACATGATATGTGAGATATTATCAGCAGGATATGATGAGATATTATCAGAATGATATGATGAGATATGATCAGCAGTATACAATGAGATATAATAAGCAAGATATGAGATTATCAGCATGATACGACGAGATATGATCAGTAGGATATAATGACATATGATCATCAAGCTACAATGGGATTCAACCGTCAAGTTACGATGTGCTACGATGAACATGCCACGATAGGATACGATAGGCCAAATACTATGAAATATTATCAGGAAGATATGATGGAATGTGTTAGAAATGATAGATTAGAATATTATCAGCAAGATACAATGAGGTATGTTCAGCATGATACGACGGGATACGATAGGCAGTAATCGATGTAATATGACTTACCAGGAATAACGAGGAGCACACAGAGAAAACCAACATTTGTCATTTGTACCCAATTAATATATTTGGTCACATTTGTAGCCTGGTTAAATTTGTAGCAGGAACTATGTTTATATATATATGTATACATATATACATCGGTAGTAGTAGTGGGGTTAAGTCTACCAGGATATACCATGGGGGAAAGGTTATTTAATTTTGACCTCATTGGTTTCAAAATAATGACGATGGACTCAATGATATTAGGAATGTTTTATTAAATTTAATTTTATATTCTTTGATTATTTGATTTAGTTAGTTTTTATTTTTTTCTAAATGTTTGAGATAAAAAATACAGTGTCAAAGTTACGTACATGATGTCATCCAAGATGGTGGAAAGTTTTAGAATACAAAATGGCGGAATTTTCTAGAAAGCAAAACGGTTGCTTTGATGTCACAAATTAATATGGCAGCCAGGATCAAGCTGATCTAATATAATGGCCGGGTCAGGGCCAAATTTTGAGGTTATTTAATATGGCGGCCGTAACGCCACAAATTCAAGAGGGGAGAACCCGACTCTAAGCTCCACGCACCGGAACCAGGCGCTGGACATAATGTTATATACTACTGGCGAGTCCCTTCTTTTAAATGTCAGTTATCGGTGGTATCATCGTTTCGCAGTGCCATTCGGTATTGTCAGTTTTCTAGGCTATTACATTTTAACAAAAAAAAATACAACAAACTTACACAATTAACTTAAAAGTTTGTTGAGGAGTACTCATGAATTTTTTTTAATGGTGATGCTCTATTCCGTATAAGTGACCGTTGAGAACATAGCAAATAAAACAAATAAATAATAGTTAAAAAAACTAAAAAAACATGCATTTATAGAAAATCGAACTAAAAAATAGAAAATAAATTTTAATTAAGAATAGTGTAATTTTTTTAATAAATATAAATTAAGAATAGTGTAAATAAGAAAAAAATGTAGTTTATTGTAAAAAAAAGCGTGGGGTGCCTGGTGTCAATAGTAATAAATATTTTATGGACATACATGAGTACACGGATTATCTTTTTGATAATATCTTAAAAAGCACCCCAATAAAATACATTTTTTTCTTAATTACACTATTCTTAGTTTATATTTATTAAAAACTTTTTACACTTTTCTTAATTAAAATTTGTTAAACTTATTTACTATTTTTTAAGTTGGATTATCTATAAAAGCGTGTTCTGTTTGTTTTTTAAACTATTATTTATTTTTCCTTTTTTAGTTGAATTTTTTATTACATCAATTTGCTATTAAAGTGAGTTTGACTAGATATTGGGTGATTTTAAAATATATATTCGATATGGCGTGTTGAATAACTATAATACAAAATATTTTCAATATCCTACTATGAAAATCAAAGATTTTCGATTAAATCGGGAAGTCATGGATGTGGTTATTTTAAGTCGGTAACTTATCCGAGGAATGAGCAATTTGGGCGCCTGCTGCCTCCCTTGGATGAGATAGCGGGTTCTCAGGTTCCCTCTCCGAAAATTTCATCTTATTCAAAGTGGGTAACTTATCTGAGAAATAGGTGATCGGCGCGCCTGGTAGTTTCCCTTCTTGGTCTTGGCGCAAATACACTACCAGTTTAGGAAAACAAAAAATCGCTAATCCTGATTATCCTAGTAAGGAAAACGGGTCTAACTGTTTAAAATATTGAATTGTCATCGGTCCTTGATAAGTATGCCAAATTTCGAGTTAATCCGACGTTTTGAAGGGGGTCAAAATCATGTTCAAAGTTTCCGTTACATACTAACATACATATGTATGAAGCTAATAAAAGCGTGTTAAAAATAGATCGATTTTCCCGTGCATTTGAAATTTTAAAATAACTTTTTTACATCTCGCCCTTAGCAAATACTTAGCTTAATACTTGTGTGCTGGCGGGGAACACGGCGTGCAGACAATTTATGGTACTTCAGGTTGTGTTTGATACTTTGTTGGATGACACATGGTTGATACAGACTTCATGAGCAAAGTAGTGCGCAGTTACACACCTAATCTTAGAATCAGCTTTCAAAAAATTATGCGTATTCAATGTATTAGTAAAATAGCGCTATCTTATTATTATGTAACAATTATTTTTGTACAACACGTGCTAATCCAAAACAAAAAACTGATGGGGGAAAAATCACTTTTGGCACAGCCTACAGGCGTAGGTATATTTCAAAGTATCTATTTCTTCTGGAAACGTTGTGGGAACTTTTATAAACATCTGAATCAATTCAAGAAAGTAATTTACATGACAACCCATATATTGTAAAGTATTCCAAAATGATCAATAAAACATTTTCTCATATTCCATGGAGCGAAAATGATTAGAATGTTTTTAACTTAATACATCCAAAATTCAATAGCTAAGAACGAATATCATATTATGCCTACTAAGGAAGTTATAAAACTTTTGACCTTCAAAAATATTTTTTATCCCTCGCACTTACACGTTATGGTATAATAATTTGCTTTGGACCAAGGTTTAAGATAATATTAATATGGTTTAAAATATATAATTATTTTATTTTAACACCTGTTTTTAGAGTAATAGTTTGTTTCATAAAAAAATTTCAACAAATAGTTTGATAATGTTTAGAATTTTTACAACAAATTATACATATTTGATAGTAAATCTACTAAATCATTGTGATTTTTTTTCCGTCTTTCAACCCTTGTTATTTCCACCCATTTCATAAATGGTTTGTTACATAAAAATTTACCGAAGACAAATATTTTATACAATATTTAGAAAGTTTAAAATAAAAAAAGTGTAAATTAGATGTACGTGGTACAGAGGTTTTATTTATTTTTTAATTCTAACTACTAATTTGTTCAACTCCGTGTAGTAATAGTTCATCTTATCAAATACTCTTTGGACCAAAGATTTGGAATTTTTTTAAGAAGATTTACAATTAATTATTAAAATGTTTACGTTACCTAATAAGGTAGTTAAGTTTTTTTCTCATTTAACCCATATTTATTTCACCCTTAGCAGCAATGACAGGTGGTATAAAAAAAATTGTTTCAGACAAAAGTTTTAAATAATATTTATGAGGTGTGCAAAAAAAATTAACGGATTGATAGTGCATTTACTAAGAGAGATTTTCATTTTTCTAGTTTTTCTCTGTTATTTTTCACATCTTGCAGTAATGTTTGGTCGTATACAAATTATATCGAACAAGAGTTGTAAAAATATTTAAATGTTTCACGACAAGAAATAACGGATTAAAGCGTAGAAGGTACGGAAATTTGGGTTTTCTTTTGTTTTTACCGTTTTTGTTTAACCCCCTTGTAACCCTTCTTCCTCCTTAATTGGAAGAGGGGTTGCGTCCCCGACTCACTCTGGGCGCGAAGGGAAAAAATAAATATTAAAACCAGGCATAAAAAGCTAAACAATATAAATTCCCCACACCACTGCCCAGGGGTCAGGCCAAAAATTTCAAAGGATATAATAGTAGAGTAACCATTAAACAAACAAGAGGCAAGACTTTGGACGTATGTTATTAAAAAATAGAAATTTGCAAAAATAATTTTTACTATACATAACCATACAAGCTTAGTTACAAAAGCTGACGTTAATAATGGCAGCATCTTATCCCCATTTGCGATACTAACAATAACCTTTAAAAAATCGTAAAAATATAAATACTGATAACAACAAGTATAAAAATATATAAGGGCGTGAGGCGTGGCCACTATAAAATATCAAAATTTACTGACTGCCCTAATACCAAAAATCAAACAAGACAATCAATACAAATATATAAAAAATCTACAAAAATAATACTGAAGTACAAACAAATTATTTAAATAAAGTTCTTAAACTCTCAATCAACGGTTTAGTCTTTCTTCAGATGTTCGTTGCTAAAGACTTGCCAAAAAAAAACAAAGTTAATATCCTAGGCGTGCGCTGGCTTCCTGACCTTCCTCACCAACTCCAGAGTCTAATGCCACGCCGGGCCATAGGTACGAATTCACAAAGGCGTGAACGATGACCAAAAAAAAATTATCTTATTTTTAAGGGAAATGTAGCAAAAACTCTTCACGTAACATAACCATGTTACCACAGAAGTATTTATCATCAGCTTCCAACAAAGTCTTACTTCTTTATTAACTTGCCAATGATTTTATAAAAACGTAGAATGGCCGCAACCAACCAACATCAGGCTGCGCATGTAGTCCAATACCGATCGCATACATTTAATAATACTGCACAAGCTGATATATTAGCCAAATGCCAACTTTACGTATGCAAATTCCGATGACAAAGTCTCAAAAACAAATTGCAAAATGTTCGTTTCTTCCAAACTTATACTTTTATTGCAACTACAGGCAAACGGGCGACCTTATTAAAAAATCCCACACTGGAACAACGTGTGAAACAAATGGGCCTCTTCACCAAACAGGCTAATAAAAGTTCCGTCCAAATAAAATTTAGTATGGGAAAATACACAGTTCACTAGGTTTGCCAAAAACCAGTGCAGCACCACGAGGGTAAAAATCAAAATCGCGGCCTCTCTTTACCTTGATTTCTTCTGTACCACAGGGCAATCCATTTGCCCTGTCACCCATCGTGGAGCCTCCAACCCAATACTCTTCGTCGCCCGTTGCCGTCCGGCATACCAGTCCGCGCCGTCACATGGCTCTGTCCTCGACGGTCGCTCGGCACAAACTCCCCCGCCGGCCCAGCTGATTTTTTCTTCCCGGCAAGCCGAATGTCTGACGTCATCAGCCAACCGCCGGGCGCTCACCAAGTGGTATTTACGTGAAACACAATCGATATTCTTAAACTCATAATCGATAGCTACCAAACGGCGTATAACTAATTAACAGAAACAAATATAATTAAAAAAAATTTACAGATAAATTAACATTAATTAAAAAAGGCGTAAAAATACGTGAAATAAAAAACCATATAAAACTAGAGACCAGCAACAAAAATAAATTACAAGTAAAAATGTGGCCCTGCCGGCCACAACCTCCGCCTTGAACAAAAAAAAATTTAAACAGCAAAGAAAATTTTAAAAATAACCACAACTACAAATTATATAAAAAAAAAAACATACCAGAGTAAGTTCCAAATAAAATAAAAATAAAAATATTTAGCCATATTCACCCTAAAAGGGTCATCCACATTCATTTTAGGAACTCCGCCTTACAAACATTTTCAAATGACTAACATGGGCCTTTTTTACCTTATTATTTCTTTCAACTTCTTCCAACAAGACAGTAACCGGCCCTAAAATCTTTACAATCTTATACGGTCCATCATACTTATTCTCTAACTTAGAGCTCTGATACCCTACTTTGTCACTCAAAACAAATTGTCTGCATAGCACTTCATCACCAATTTTAAATACATTATCCACTCGCCCCTTATTATAAAACTTACTCATTTTCTTTCTAACCTTTTGCAGATTTTCGGCTGCTTCTTCCCACATTTTTTCCAACAAACGGGGGCTTCGGGTTTCCAAAAGGGCTGGACGCAAACCCCAACAATTTAGTAAAGGATGGGGTACATTTCTTCCCAAAAAAATTTCCGATGGTGTGAATTTAGTACCACTGTGTATGGTCATGTTAAAAGCTAAATTTAATACGTGGATAACACTGTCCCACTTCCGTTGGTTACGTTGATGAAAAATCGTGAGGGCCACTTTGACATTTTTATTCACCCTTTCAACCAAATTAGGGTTGGGATAATAGGGGCTGGTAGTAATATGTTTTATACCCCAATCTAAACACATCACTTCAAAACACTTACTCTTAAAATATGTAGCATTATCTGATACTACTTGCTCCGGGCTACCAAACAAACCCCACACTTTAGTTTCTAAAGCCTTAATAATATTCTCGCTTTTCATATTACGCAAAGGCAAAAAAAAACAAAATTTAGAAAAACCATCTACCGCTATAAGTAAGCAATTATTCCCCCCTAATGATCTAGGTAGGGGCCCAAAAATGTCCAAATAAACCCTTTCCCAAGGTCTAGTCAGAGCTTCAACAGAGTATTTACCTATCTTACTATGTCTAGATTGCTTAGCGCGCTGGCAATCTTCACAGCTTAAAACATGATCTTTTACGTCTTTTTTCAAACCTGGCCAAAAAAATTCTTTAGAGATTTTATCTATAGTTTTTTCGATTCCGCCATGCGCACCTATATTAGAATCATGGTAATACCGCATTATCATTTTCCTTACCCCCTTAGGAACAAAAACTTTATGTTCTCCATCTTTCATCCAACACAAAAGCCCGTCTTTCATTCCTAAGTCTATAGTAGTATCCTGTCCCAAACGCGTTATTAAATCTTTAGTCTCAGGATCCTCTTTTTGTATTTCGCGCAAATCAATAAATCCTTGAGGGAATTCCCTCAGGATGTTACATTCTTCCTTGTCTTCAGTTCTCATTTCGTCTTTACACTGAAACTCATGTTCATCAAACATGCGCGATAAGGCATCGGCCACTACATTATCCTGTCCTTTCATATGTTTGAGGTCAAAACGAAAACGCGTCAACCGCATGATCCACCGCCCTATTTTCCCTAGTTGCCGCGGGTGGGAAAAAAGCCATGTCAAAGCCTGGTTGTCAGTCCATAATTCAAATTTCTCATGTTCAAGAAAACTCTCAAATCTCTCCAACGCAAATATGCACGCTAATGCTTCCTTCTCATATACACTGTATTTTAACTCGTGCTTATTTAGGGATTTACTAGCATACATAACAGGTTTTAAACCTCCCTCACGTTCTTGCAACAAAACCGCCCCCAGACCTACTCCCGAAGCGTCCACTTGCACAATAAATTTTTGCTCAAAATCCGGAAGTATTAAAATGGGGGGTTGAGCTATGGCTTTCTTTAAATTCCTAAAGGCCTGTTCTTCCTCTTCCCCCCATACAAACTTAACATCTTTCCTTTTCAAATTATTTAAAGGCGCGCATAGGTTAGCGTAATTCGGTATAAAACGGGAAAAATAACCAAGCATTCCTATAAAGCGCATCACTCCCTTAACATTACGGGGGGCCGGGAAATTAACTATGGGGTTTATCTTATCTTGGTCCATGACCAATTCACCTTCTCGGATTATGTATCCTAAAAATTTTATCTCGCTACGGGCCCAAACTATTTTTTCCGGATTTACGGTAAAGCCGGCTCCCTTTAGTTTCTCAAGTACTTTTCTTATATGTTCTATATGTTCTTCAAAACTATTTGAAAAAACACAAATATCATCCAAGAAACTTATTACAAATTTATACTGATATTCTTGTAATATGTGCCCTAAAATTCGTGACAAACATTGGGCCCCAAAATTCACCCCAAAAGGCACTCTAGTCCATTCAAAGTGCCCCCAAGGAGTGACAAACCCGGTAAATTTCTGACTACTTGCTTCTAATTCACATTGATGAAACGCCGAGTTCAAATCAAGCACCGTAAAAAACTTGGCTTTTCCCAAATATTGCAAAACAATTTCAACTTTAGGCATGGGAAACGGATCTAGTTTTACCCTGTCATTAAGGAGGCGATAGTCAAGGACCAAACGATATTTGCCCTTATTTTTCTTATCTACTAAAAAGGCAGGTGAGGCAAAATTGGATTTAGAAGGGACTATTACCTTATTATCAAGTAAATCATTAATAATTTCTCGAAAGGCTTTCATTTTAGGCGGGGCACATTGATACGGCACACATTTAATAGGGGTTTCATCTACCAGCACGATCTTGTATGGCATTAGCGTACATTTGCCAATTTTAGTAGTGATAACATCCTTATATTCCTCGTTTAATTGCTGTATCTGCAATTTTTCCTTCTCACCCAACCTTTGCTCTAACCCTTCGATACCACCACAAACCACCTTTCTTTTTTTTTTATTCTCCCACAATTTTATCTTAATTTTATCATTAAAATCGAACCTCATTACTTTCTCGCCGCACACTATTATAGCCTTACTATCATTTAAAAAATCCATTCCCAAAACTACTTCATGGATCAAATCGGGCATTATCCAGAATTCACGTGTCCAAGATAAATGTTCCAATTTAAAATGTAAAAATACTTTTACCTTTACCTGAACCTTTTGCCCGTCCGCCATGGCCACATTAATGCCTTGACTACTTACGATCTTAGTTTTCAAAAATTTATGATCGCGCACCAAATTACTCAAAAATTTCTGCTGGATGAAACTACAACTAGCCCCCGTATCAAGTAAAGCTTCTATCTCACGATCATACAACCAAACTTTGACACATAAACCTCTTTTTGCCTGAATGACCGCCAAACTATGCTTATTGTTAAATCGATATTTCTTAACTTCCTTACGGAAATTACATTTCCCGCTATTATGACCATCTTTATTACAAAAACCACAAACTAATTTTTTCTTGCGATTACATTTTTTTATCAAATGGTCCATGCTGCCACACCTAAAACATGTCTTGTGTCTTTCCTGCTCCGGTTTCTTTTTAAAGCAAAATTTTTCTAAATGACCATATTTGCCACAAAAACCACAAACAAATTTATTATCCTCCGAAACCGAGCAATCCTTAGCAAAATGCCCTACCTTATTACACTTAAAACAAGTCTTATCAATTTTTTCATTACCCGGCGTTTTAAAACAAACCGGTTTAAAATTGATTTTGCCTTTACACTTATCGAATTCACATTTAGCGTAAAAAATATTATCAACCTGGATAGCCCAAGTGTTGAGTTCCTCCACACTATTAGGTCTGCCAATAAATGCGCATTCGTGTCTGATGGCAGGATTTAGATTTTCCAAAATAATAGCTACAAAACGGTGATCATCTAACTGCAGACCAAATACATTAACGTGATTTCTAATATCCTGTATAAATTCTAAGGTGCTTTCATTTTCCCGTTGAAAACGGAAAATCAATTCCTTAATTAGATCGTCCTTCACCCTCTTAGGGCACAAATATTCCCACAAATTCTCTTTCACTACCGACCATCCAACAGACTTATTTATACCTGACGTAATCACGTCTCTAGCGATCCCGCTACATTTAGTCGAAATACACCTTAACAATTCTTGCTCATTTTGTAAACAACAATTAGTTTTCAAACTATCTACCCCCAAGCAAAACTTTATTAAATCTCTTGGCCCACCGGAGCATAAAGATGGCAACCTATCCAGTTCCTTAAAAAGCAATTTACTTTGCATAGCAGTATTCAATGAATTTACTTGGCTGATCTCCGAATTCTCCACATTTTCCTCAACAGGTTTTTTCCTCCCTTCTTTAATGTGGGTACTTAATTTCCTGCGTAAGGTATCAATGTCATCCTCCAGACCACTCTCTACTCCCGCTGCTTGCAAATTAGCGTAAACCTGTTCTTTGGGAAGTTTATAAATCCAAGAAACTGCCATTATTAAAAAAATCAAAAAAGTCAGCAAAATCGCAAAAGTCCAAAGTCTCTGCCAAGCAGAGTGGCGCAGGTTGTAACCCTTCTTCCTCCTTAATTGGAAGAGGGGTTGCGTCCCCGACTCACTCTGGGCGCGAAGGGAAAAAATAAATATTAAAACCAGGCATAAAAAGCTAAACAATATAAATTCCCCACACCACTGCCCAGGGGTCAGGCCAAAAATTTCAAAGGATATAATAGTAGAGTAACCATTAAACAAACAAGAGGCAAGACTTTGGACGTATGTTATTAAAAAATAGAAATTTGCAAAAATAATTTTTACTATACATAACCATACAAGCTTAGTTACAAAAGCTGACGTTAATAATGGCAGCATCTTATCCCCATTTGCGATACTAACAATAACCTTTAAAAAATCGTAAAAATATAAATACTGATAACAACAAGTATAAAAATATATAAGGGCGTGAGGCGTGGCCACTATAAAATATCAAAATTTACTGACTGCCCTAATACCAAAAATCAAACAAGACAATCAATACAAATATATAAAAAATCTACAAAAATAATACTGAAGTACAAACAAATTATTTAAATAAAGTTCTTAAACTCTCAATCAACGGTTTAGTCTTTCTTCAGATGTTCGTTGCTAAAGACTTGCCAAAAAAAAACAAAGTTAATATCCTAGGCGTGCGCTGGCTTCCTGACCTTCCTCACCAACTCCAGAGTCTAATGCCACGCCGGGCCATAGGTACGAATTCACAAAGGCGTGAACGATGACCAAAAAAAAATTATCTTATTTTTAAGGGAAATGTAGCAAAAACTCTTCACGTAACATAACCATGTTACCACAGAAGTATTTATCATCAGCTTCCAACAAAGTCTTACTTCTTTATTAACTTGCCAATGATTTTATAAAAACGTAGAATGGCCGCAACCAACCAACATCAGGCTGCGCATGTAGTCCAATACCGATCGCATACATTTAATAATACTGCACAAGCTGATATATTAGCCAAATGCCAACTTTACGTATGCAAATTCCGATGACAAAGTCTCAAAAACAAATTGCAAAATGTTCGTTTCTTCCAAACTTATACTTTTATTGCAACTACAGGCAAACGGGCGACCTTATTAAAAAATCCCACACTGGAACAACGTGTGAAACAAATGGGCCTCTTCACCAAACAGGCTAATAAAAGTTCCGTCCAAATAAAATTTAGTATGGGAAAATACACAGTTCACTAGGTTTGCCAAAAACCAGTGCAGCACCACGAGGGTAAAAATCAAAATCGCGGCCTCTCTTTACCTTGATTTCTTCTGTACCACAGGGCAATCCATTTGCCCTGTCACCCATCGTGGAGCCTCCAACCCAATACTCTTCGTCGCCCGTTGCCGTCCGGCATACCAGTCCGCGCCGTCACATGGCTCTGTCCTCGACGGTCGCTCGGCACGAACTCCCCCGCCGGCCCAGCTGATTTTTTCTTCCCGGCAAGCCGAATGTCTGACGTCATCAGCCAACCGCCGGGCGCTCACCAAGTGGTATTTACGTGAAACACAATCGATATTCTTAAACTCATAATCGATAGCTACCAAACGGCGTATAACTAATTAACAGAAACAAATATAATTAAAAAAAATTTACAGATAAATTAACATTAATTAAAAAAGGCGTAAAAATACGTGAAATAAAAAACCATATAAAACTAGAGACCAGCAACAAAAATAAATTACAAGTAAAAATGTGGCCCTGCCGGCCACACCCTGCAGGAATGGTTTGTCTTACCAAATATTTTAAGACAAAAGTTTTAGATAAAAATTATAAGATTTATAAACAATTTGAATGGATTCGATTATGTACCTACTAAGGGAGTTAAGAAGTATTTTTTTGGTCTTCCAATCCTTTTTTTTCAACCCTTGCAACGAATTTAATAGTGTGCATATTAAGAGAGTTCTGAATTTTTTGTCCTTCATCCCTTGTGTTTTTTATCCAATGCAGTAATGGTTGATTGTATAAAAAATTATTTCACACGTGAGTTGTACATTATATTTTAAGATTTTACAATAGATTATAGTAACGAATTTAATAATGTACATGGTACATAAATTTCCCATTTTTTTATATTTCCACCCCTTGTTATTCAATCCCTTAAAGCAACAGTTCGTCTTATCAAAAATATTTTCAGACAACAGTTTTCGATTAAAATTATAATATTTGCGAAAGGATACGATTGTGTCTACCCCTTGCAGTTATGGTAATTCGTATCACAAATATATTTCGACAAAATGTTTTGCCATTACATCTGCATGTTATAATACGTTCAAACGGAAGCGATATTCGTTATAATATGGGAGTAACAAAAAACAATGTTTCTGTTTAAAAAAAAACACCTCTTTTTCTACCCTTTTGATTGGATTTTGCCCATTAACGAACTTGATCGATGCTTTCCATTACTATATTTTATGTATCACATTAGTAGTGGTTTGTTCAAAATTACGGCAGCTATCGTATCACTAAAATGTGATATTTAACACTTATTTATAAACTTTTATGTTGACGATGGTTTTGGGATCTATGGACTTTTAAACGAAAAACTTTATAAACATTTTCCAGAAGTCACGCTATGGTAACGGCTACAATAGGAAGTATTACTTCGAAACCTACCTAAAAGAGATATGTGAAAATGTAGTAACTTTATTAAAGGATATCTCCTGACATTTGATATGAAACCGTACGTTTAAATCCAGCTTCATATAAACGCTTTCTTCCGTGTCGTATTTGATGCATGTGCATGATCATTACACTAACCTAATCAACGAATGTGTTGTATGGTGGCCCTTAGTAAAAAAAGGGAAAGTATAAATGACAAACAAGACATCATTACTGTGTAATATTTGCAGTTTGAGAGGCTAAAATAGTTGTATGTACAAGTAAGCAATTTTACTGTCGTGTATAACACACCCAAATTTATTTGGAGTCTTAACTACGCATTGTCACTTTTGTTAATACTCTAATAGGCCAGAATCCTAAATGAAGCAAGTGTCAAGATTTTCGTACTAATTATTAGAGTTGTACGAAATTAAATGTATCCCAAACAATATTGGTGATCTAAAGAACAATGTATGCTTAAACACAACTCTTCTTTATAACGACGATATTGCACACCAGGGCTTAAAACCACTTAACATTATGAGTAAAATAATACTAAGCTTTTCAAAATGGATTTTACAAGTGATTAGTTACAGTAACCTTCGTTGACGTATAGACGTCTGTTTCGTCGCGAAACATTTTTAATGCGTGTGCTAAATTCTCGTTAGTTTGGAATGCTTTTCGTGCTATATCTATTTTTGTTTATAGCTAAGAATAGGCACCCAGTAAACTCTTTATGACAAATGTTTTTTTTTTTCAACTTTAAAGGAAAAATAGGAACAATTTTACCAAATGTAAACTTTAACTTATTTTCGTAAAAAAAATTTTTTTTAAAATTATAAAATAACGTGTGAAGTCATTCAAAGCTTTGTAAAAGTGTGCACGTGGCAGCGCTTAGGTAAACTCAGGTGCGCCCCATGTGTCATGTTTTATCGCACTTCACGCTGATAACTCGTGCTGGCTCCGCAAATATTGTAACAGGAACAATGTAGGAAACTGGTAAGAAAAACACGTGACAAGTGATACCAGCGAACCTGGCGGTATGCAGTGTACCTAAGACTAGTTTACGCCAATGGGAATGTGTCGGCGAGGAGCAGTGCAGTAAAGTGTCTCTCGCTTCGCCAGCGCTAACTGGCCAGAGTTCCCCCGCACTGTCCCACCACGCCGCAGTCCGCTCCCTAGACGCCCTGTGTAGTAGTGATGGGTCGTTCGTGAACGATTCGTTCAAAAAGAACGAATCTTTGAGAGAACGAAATCTTGCGATTCGTTCGCGATGTAAAGAACCGGCTCTTTGAGAGCCGGTACCTTGAAAGATTCGGAAGAACGAAAACGCGGAAAGAACGAAAGAACGAGAGAACGAGATGAGAGAACCGGTCACGTGCCCGGTCTGATTCGTTCGTAAAATGATTCATGACGTCAGGAGTCTGAAGAATTAGTAATCACAGCGTGTGCATGTTCACAAGAGCAAACGATAACTGATCAAATAAAATAGGGTAACATGAAAAGTATCTATACCTGAAAATGTCAACTGTTAAGTAGTGGTTTAAAATTGCTTTTTCACATTCACATACACAAATTTGGAAATAAAAAACTAAAAAAAAAACCGTATGAATTAAAAAATAACAGGGAAAGTAACTACAAATGATCACACTTACCATTTTTGGGTTAATTAATGTACTTCATTTGTTTCTCTTCATACTGAATCGCAGTAGTATTAAATTTTTGTCTTTTTTCTCTAAATGTGTTGGTCTACATATAAACACTTTACTGTCACTAGAGTGTAAATAGCCTATATATTAATATTTGTAACTTAAAAAGTAATAAAATATAAATAATCTTGTTTCATATACGCAACTGTGATTCACTGGCTACGGAAAGCAATGTTCAAATTCAAATACAAAAACACGTACGTAATACTCTAAAGGATGAACGAGTTACGACACCTGATAAAAGAGCCAGATCCCATACACAGAAAAGAACGAATTGACCGAGATGAACGAATCGTTCTGAACGAATCATCTCACGGAACTGATCCAAAAGAACCGATTCGGTCAAAAGATCCGTTCTGCCCATCACTACTGTGTAGTCGAGGGGCGAGGGAGCAGCCCGCAGCACGGCGTCGTGCGATGGGCGCTTCTTGAGCGGCGCCGCGTGACGTCCGGCGCATGCATTATGCACGCCATGCTGATTCGAGGGTCCCGGTTCGAGACTCTCCGGCGGGGGCCCGTCGCCAGGGGAGCTCTCGCGTCGCCCCGCCGCATGAATAATTCATCCCGAGCACAATGTCATCCGCGCCCCATTTTTGCACGTCACCGGTGTAACTGCGACAGACGCGGCTATAAATAAGTGTGCAGTTTTATAAGTCTGTTCTGTTTGTGCAGCTAACATAAAGTTTAACAGTGTGATATATTTATTAGTAATTGTTGAGCAATGGCTATAAAGCTCCTGATACAAATATATTATTCTGACTGTATTCGATGTCGTTTAAGCCCGCTTTTAAACTTTATTCTTGGTATGTTCGGTTTTACTGTATACATAGTTTAACCATTAAATTGTTACATTTCAAAACTTGTATATTGCTATCTCGTCCGTAAGCTGATATGTTGTATTTTGCCTGACATTACTAATAAAGACGCTAATGTATTTTGAAGGATTTTAAATGATTACAAAGAAAGTAGTCTTTAAAAATCCCGTAAAGTAAGTATTTAACCAATTAAAACCCATTATCATTTAACTGTAATGCATAACGCACATTCTGATGTATACATTCACGACCAGCTTTATCGGTGGCAGCCATCTGCTTCACTCTTGGAGCCTGTGCGCGCGCGTAAGTTCTCAAATATGAGAGATACATTCACTCTCTGCCCCAAAGCACGTTTTTACACATCTACAATCAAGAGCGCCCATATGATAATTTGTAGGGGGGGGGGGGGGGCCAAACTTAGAGGTATGAAGTATTTTTAATATTTTGGAAGACTAACTGCGGCTTGTTACTAGCCATAAAATAGTTCCAATTCTAGACCACAGTACTCATTCGCCATAAAAAAAACTTTATTGGCTATTTTATTTATTAAATATTAACTATTTTATTGAAACAAGTGAATTTTTAGCAACACAAATGCAGGAATACAGTCCTTATACTTTTGCAGCGTCTCGGGTACACGAATATCAAGAATACAGTCCTTCAACTAATTGCTCTCTTTACCCCTAAATAAATGTCGCGTACAAATTAAATTAAAATAATTATAAAGTTTAAAACGTGTTGGTCAAAAGATTTAACTTTGGGAGAGAAACGATTTCAATATGTTATCACAGTAAGAAAATAGTTGTTTTTAAATGTAACGCCTGAACTATGTTTATAATTATAGTCAAAAATTGTTTCAAACATTTTTTTATTATTTTAAACTGTTGTTTACCTTTACCACGGCGATATTGTATCACAGAAAATATTCCCTCGTTCACAGTTAAATGAATATTAGTATGTTTCGATATGAATCATAATTGCTTATCATTTAGAATTAGCACAGATGGATTCGGTAGTCGAGGACTATAAGTTTATTTAGTGATAGTAAAGCTTCAAATTACAAATGTGATATCTGTTTACAATATTCAAATAAGTTATAAGTTACTATCAAAAGGAATTGTTTCAAATCATGTAGGTAACTTCAAACTCAATTTAATATTATAAGCTCAAATCATGTTATCAATGAGTGCTTACGGCTATTTTTGCAAATATGGTGTCAGCAAATTGGACCACTGGATATGAACTACACTTAAGGGACAAGGTAAATTCTCAAAAGTAAATTGCAAAGTTAAGTTATTAATCAAACAGCAACTTATAATTCCATCTGATCAGATACAAAATCAACATTATAGTTAGAACAAATTAAAATTTAGTTCATGCCAAAAATTATTCACAATAAAATTAAATTGAAGATGAACTTCTGGAAAATTAGTGTGATATCAGATTATATGAAAAGAAAATTATTTACTTGATCATCGATAGTTCAAGGGACTCTCGAAAATTGTTCAAATGCTATTCAATACGACGACAACCAACCTCCGTCAGTACATGCGAAAGTATGACGATACAGTTGACCTCTGGCTCTGCAACACAGCAGTGCGTGGTCCGGGAAATATGGCTGCTCACTGCCGCTGCTTCCTTCCTCGCAGTGGGAAAGGTCTTGTTCGGTACGCACCAATCGTCGACTTCGAAGTTCTGTGTGAAACACGGCGCCCTCAACTGCTTCTATATCGCCACTGCCGGTCAATCGTTGGCCTTCCTTCCTTCCTTCCGGCTGGAGCGGTTTTGATATGAACTTGCAGAAATTCTTCTCCTCAGATCGATTCTCTTCAGTCAAAAATGTTGATCGCTGGCATTACAGCACGTTGAACAGCGTCAGTAATCAGTCTTGCAGGCTGTAAACTTAGTTGACTGGTTTCATTCGTTTCCGTCGTGAAAATTTGATAGTTCGTTTCAAAGCAAGCAATAGATTGTGAATAAACCCTATCGTGGTTGCAGTTTATCGCCTACGATGATTCAAATTTGATGCCACAATAATCTAATTCATTAATACTACTTTTGCCACATTGCTTTATTAGTAAAAACTTGAATGTCAGTCGAAAACTATAATAAAATCTTGCAAAATTGATGTCTCGTGGATAATCAGAAGTAGGTAATAACGATGTATCTACAAAACCGTGGTAGAACGAATACTCCTTCGTTCTAAAGAATGTACTTTTCCTTTGCTATTTAAACGACTTTCAGATGTCAAAACACAAAACAAGCTGAATGTCCTAGATATCGCTATTCGCTGGATATGCTAGCCAATCATTAACTTTCTTACAAGTTAATCTTCTTATAATAATTAAATTTATTGTTTAACACATAAATTTCAAGGGGTATTTATAAAATATGAACATTTTATGAAACAAGCAAAGTAAAAAAGAGGAATTTCATATCAGTGTCTAAACACAATCATAGAGGATCAACCTAATTTAGGTTAACAGAATCGTTAAGTAGGAATAAAGTATAAGAATTTAGTTTTCAGTATCTTATGCTTCTCTACCTTCATAATTTAATACAGAAAACAAATTGAAAATGCACACATCACACGATTTTTCACTGGTATTGACATAAAAAGCAAATTTTAAGATAAATTATTATGCATAAGTTTGATTACGGATTTGACTCTAATATTTATCTGAAAAAGCAAACTGTAATTTTTTTTTCTTCTTGCCGAACAAGTCAAGCACTTTGTCCTCGAAACCAGGGTTTTTCACTCTTTTCCTGTGGACACTTAGAAGGCACAAGCTGGACAGACGGTCCTCGCCAGTAGTACTTCTCAGCCACGTCTTCACTTTACGCAGTGTGCTGAAAGAACACTCTATTGTGCAAGTTGTGGGGGGTATGGTTTGGTAGAATATAAGCAATCTCCTTACTGCTGGGTAAAACATTGTTTCTGAAAGTATATCATGAGGCTTTGTTTTTTCCAAACATTCCTTATTCGTCCAGACGTCATACCATAATCTGGCTTCTGCTTCCAAGTTGTCGATTTGATAAAACTTTTGCAAACTTTTTATGTCTCTCATGAAATCTTATTTCGTCTCCTTTTTCATCAAATGTGGGTGAAGAATTCCACCTTTGAAAGGTATGCCTTTATCTCTTTCAAATCTTGTAGTAAGTGACATAATTATAGAATCCATGTACGGATTGTAAATTGCAACTTTGAAATAGTCTTCAGGTGATGAGCACTGGACATTCACGTTACATCTGTGGGTCTGCCTTCCAGACAATATTGGGATTTTTATATCTATGTCAAGGTCATTACAATCTTCTTTTACTGCCTCGAAAATGGTTTTGAATTCGTCATTGCTTTCTCTCTGCTTTTGAAAATTTTCTAGCAGGTCAGTATTGATGTATCTGTCACCACACAAAAGTTAACATGATGCAATGCGTGGTGCAACTGTGGTTAGTCGCTGTGAGGTCACTTTATATCACTCGTGCAATGAGGCAAGTTATGGAATGTTAAAAAAAAATAATAATAAGGGGAACGCAGGGGAGGGCAGAGGGCAGACGGCAGTCATTGTTTTTACTATTTAATATTATATATATTCCGTTCAATAAATTATAACATGTATCTTCAGGGGGTGGGGTGTTTAAAATTTTATTAAGATAACGATTTTACGAATGCAATCCAAGCGACCGTGAGCGTACGTAAAATCGGGATTCCAGTGTGAATTGCTTCCGAGTTTACTGAAGGTAGCGGAATCATCCTTTTAACACTTTTTAAGGGAAAAAAGGTTTTCCTTTAAATTCAAAATTCCAACATAAATTTTACGTTGTAGACTTCTCTGAACAATATTTCTTATTTGAGTAACTTTAATGGTGTAAGCTTACCTTAAAAATTGTGAATATTCTGAGCGGATGTGACGAATGAGGAAAACTAAGAAACACTACATAATAACAATGGTTATTATCTTTACACTTTTCACTGATTTATTTACACTTAAGTTATTTATACTGACTGACTACACTAAACTAAATCTAGACCAGATGCATAAAACTGTACACCTAAAGACTGTTGAAAAATCTCTGTTTTGAGATGTTATTTGTGAACATACACATTATTATGACGAAAAAGTAGCAAAACATTTCGCCGTCTGCAAGCACATGTCAGTTGTCGCGTCGTCTAACTCTGACTGGTCTAAATCTGTTGTGTTGTGATATCGCGTGAGCTTGGGCAGGATTACGAAGGGGAATGACTCGCCACGGGCGTTGCGCTTGAACAGCGTTTTCTCCCTGTTCACAACACCTTATATCGCAGCAGCAGAAACTAATGCTTGAACTAACATAAAAAATGAAGTAGACATGTAAAAAACGATATACAATAATATCTTCGTGTTGAACCACTTCTACATAATACCGAATTTAAATAATTTTCTTTAAAGTAAAACACCTGACTACACTATATATTTTTTTCCTTCCCTGAAAGCTAGGGGCGGGGCCACGGCCCCCCCTTGCCCCCGGGTATGGGCGCCCTTGTCTACAATTGTATTTACATATGTACTCATCTAGCAAACTGCTTGCCAAATTTATGGCAGCTAAAAATCATGCGAGGTATCAAGATATTTTCCTTCCGTCGACATAACATCGTTAAAGTCACAGTATCTGATACAAATAAACGTGATGTTTCTTTAGGCATCGAGGTCTTCTCAGAGGTTTAAAATTGCATTTATTAAAGTCTCCTGCAACGCTGTTACTGAATGTGACGATGTGGCAACTAACTTAGAGAGTTTCTTGAATCCGTTGAAGTTTAATGTTGAGTATAATTATTTTGCACAGAGCATTTTAAAAGGATGAGAGTTCCCTTATATTTACAAAATGTTATCTGTTAACCTCGCATTTTTTCAGGGCAGACACGACTGCCACGACGCTACTGCCTGACATTCCTCTCCTCTTCTTCCAACTCCAGGTGTTACATTGGGTGCATGGTTATTCTGCCGGCCGCTCGTGGCTTCAATCCTCGCAGAAAGTCGTGCGAGACACCCGCCTCACCTCAGCATCAACACGCACCCAGCCGCCTCGCCCCAGCATCAACAAGCACCCTGCAGCCTCGCCCCACATGAACAAGCACCCTGCAGCCTCGCCCCAGCATCAAAAAGCACCCTGCCGCCTCACCCAGCATCAACAAGCACCCTGCCACCTCGCCCCAGCATCAACAAGCACCCTGCCACCTCGCCCCAGCATCAACAAGCACCCTGCCACCTCGCTTCAGCATCAACAAGCACCCTGCCACCTCACCCAGCATCAACACGCACCCTGCCACCTCGCTTCAGCATCAACAAGCACCCTGCCACCTCGCCCAGCATCAACAAGCACCCTGCCACCTCGCCCCAGCATCAAAAGCACCCTTCTACCTCGCCCCAGCATCAACAAGCACCCTGTCACCTCGTCCCATCGTCAACAAGCACCCAGCCACCTCGCCCCAGCATCAACAATCACCCTGCCACCTCGCCCCAGCATCAAAAAGCACCCTTCCGCCTCGCCCCAGCATCAACAAGCACCCTGCCACCTCGCCCCAGCATCAACAAGCACCCTGCCATCTCGCCCCAACATCAACAAGCACCCTGTCACCTCGTCCCATCATCAACAAGCACCCTGCCACCTCGCCCCAGCATCAACAAGCACCCAGCCACCTCGCCCAGCATCAACAAGCACCCTGCCACAAGATTTTTAACCTACTTTAAAGAAAGGTGGATGTTCCCAATTTGTCGGTGTATATATTTTGTTACTTTTTACGTATGTTTGGGCATAACGTATTTGTTTAAGAACCGATTGTAATAATTATTTTCGCGTTGGGTTCAATAATGCAATGCTTTATGGTCCTATTTAAATCCCATTGTTATTGGACCTTGTACTACAAATATACACCAGAAAACTCCTCAAAATCAAATATGAAATGTATAGTGATTGAGGTATTTTTAGATTTATGACAATCCCAAAACAAGTTAAGTACTTAACCTTGGTAATGGACGTTCTAGACTTGACTGGACTTGGACTACGAAGGTTATCGACAAACAGCACAAATATTTAGATTGTTTTATTATGAATATCATGTAATCTATAAGCACCTTACTATAAAACTAAGTAGAAACAAATTAGAACCTTTAGCGAAAAACAACAGCATAAATATGGCGAATTCATTGTGTGAATTATACAATTTTACCACGCTTTTATTAGCTTCACATGTATGTATGAATGGACTACTTAATAAAATCTTTACATTCAATTTTTACCCACTTTTCGACTTAAGAATGTGTTGAAATTTTGCATACATATAAAGAACCTCTCATATACAGTATTTTAATAACTTAAAACATTAGTGTTAAAGGGAAGTGTGGGAGGGTGAGAGGGTAAAAAAACCATCAATTTCGAGCTATGGGTAATAACCAGGCTTTTTGTGCATCCATGAGGTCGGGGCATTTGGGAATTTACCGCCGGGTCGACGGTTACCCTGAGGAGAAGGATTTAAAGACCCAAATTTCGAAAAATTTAAAACTCAAAGCTTTTTTTTCCCATTTAGAATGTTTCCGATCCAAAAGGTCGGGTTATGGTGGAAAATGTGCCCGGGGTTTGTCTTTCTTCACCTCGGTTGGATGATTGGTTTGGGGGGGGGGGGGGGGGGCTAATGCCCATAATTTCGAAAATTTCGAATATATATATATATATATTCTTTTTGATTTATAGTGTTTCCGAGGTCGGGTTATGGTGGAAAATTTGCCCGGGAGTTTGTTAATGGCAATATGGGTACTGTATCTTAAATTAACTGGCCACTCTTTCCGCGTTATCAGGTGTATGATACGGACATTCCGTCAGGCCTTGTTGATTTCGCCACAGATGGTGTATATATAATTAAACCAATAGCCATTTAGTTTCCAGCGAAATACAGCTATGGTACTGCTGAAAGATGAATGTTGCCAGTAATACTGAGTTTGGCATCTACCGTGCATAAAATGCAAGGCTGACCTGTAGATAATGGAGTTGTTTATTTGGGATCGCGTCTCTTTGCTGCAGGACAGGCTTATGTAGCTCTTACAGCCTTATTATACTAGGCCGTCAGGCGGCGCAACCAGCTGTTCCGCCGGCGACCCAGCTGGCGACAGGTGCACGGCAACTGGTGGCGCAGCAAGCCACACACGGTTCTCGCCACCCGAGCAGTCTGCTTTCTGCTTTCATCGCACTCTCTGCGCACTGTATGAGACATTTATTATACATTTACGCAAAGTTTGTACGTCAGTATATCTAGTTAACTGCAAATTGTCACTATGGAAAGTAGTGTAAGTGAATGTGCTCACAACGCAAAAGAGAAAAGCAAGGAGGAAGAAGCCCTGAAAGATTTCATTTGTGTAGTTGAACATCAAACCGCACTTTGGGACGCCAGTTCTGAAGCTTACAGTAATAAGCAAGTAAAACTGAATACTTAGAATTAAATTATTTGTACATTCCTACCGGATTTCGAGCAGCGGTCCTTGGCTGAGAGAAATAATCTCAGTAAGTAATTAAACATTGTATTATTTTTAATTGAAGTCTTTTAACAATAAAAGTTTCATTACATCAAGTTTTGTGTCACATTTTGTTTCATTATAACAAACTGGGACATATTCAATCATAACAAAACTGTGTCACTTATTGTGAAAGCTTTTCTCCATATATATATAGTATGTTTATGGTTTTCAAATAAAAAACCTATAGCTTGATAACTATGTTAAATAAGGAAATATTATTTGTTATGAATGTTTCTGTTGACAAAAAAGTGGGTAAAAAGGGAACAAAACGTTATACATTTTTAAAATAGCGGCTGGTAAATGCTGATTCTTGTAAACAAAAAAGCACGTGGTTTTAGTTATAGAGAAATTAAATTACAATACCAAGTAGACTATATCCACTAAACTTCATTGATGTTAAATAGAATAACATGTTGGTTCAGTGGTTGTGCTATTGAGTTCATTTAAATTTAGATTCTCTCCATTTGCCAGGGTACAGCTCCTGCTTCACTGACAAAATAATCACAAAACTTGTCTCTGAGATATATTGCTTTTTTTGTTGGTGGTTGGCAGTCTTCACTCCTTTCATATAAACCTTCGACTGACAAGGTATCTTCAATTTTGAAACCATCACGTTCTCTGACAAAGTTATGTAAAACACAGCAAACTCGTGTTATGGACTCGCACAAAGAAACGTTGACATGCAATGGTCGATGAAAAATTCTCCATTTATTGGCCATAATTCCAAATGTACACTCAATATTCCGACGTGCTCTGCTGAGTCGTTAGTTCTACAGACGTTTCTTTACGCTCAAACATTTACCTGCATAAGGTCTAAGTAGTTTTGTTGTTAATCCAAAACCTTCATCCCCAAAAATCACAAAGGGCATAGGCTCTTCGAAGCCCTGTAAAGTCGATTGAGCTTCTGGAATATTTAATAAGCCCTCATCAAGTTTTTTCTTAAAGACACTGTCCTTAAATACCGTGGAATCAGCAGACTTACCATATGGACCCACATCAACGAAAATGAATTTGTAGTTGGCATCACACATTGCGAGTAGCAATATTGAGAAAAAATGTTTGTAGTTGTAATACAATGAACCACTTCCAGTTGGCTTGATTACTCGTATATGTTTTCCGTTAATGGCTCCAATGCAATGTGTAAAGTTCGTTTTTTTCCGTAAAACTCAGCAGCTGTCCTAAGCCAGAAATCTGAAGTCAAGTCTGGAAAGCACTCTTGTCCAACATTTTTCCAAATGGCATCCAAAACCTGTCTTATCAACAATGAAATTGTAGGTTGGCTTATTCTGTATTGGTAATGAAGATCTTGCATCGAAGTTCCCGTTGCCAGATATCTGAAGGGGGGGAACAATTCAATCAGTTAAACATATCTAATATATCAATTACAGCAATTTCAATATGTTTACAGGTACATCTAAATTACTATTCTCTCTCTCTTTTTCCCTCTATTGTATTTTTGTTCGCTTGGTTTTTTTCATTGACACTCATTCAGAAGAAGTGGAAATCCATAAGATAATGATACACGAGAGAACTACATCGGTTAAAGGGTTTTAAAAGCGGTACAGCTGCAAACAGGAAAATACAGTACACATATTTTGAACAACAACGTTTTCTTGATATTGCCGTGAAAAAAAACTACTAATTTGGACGAAGAACACATCGCGAATGAAGAAGATGAAACTTCAATTTCGTATGATAGTGGGCCTACATGTAGTACCTCTCAAAATAAATCTAAAAAAAAAAAAAAAAAAAAAAAAAAACGACCATGACTAATTGAAGTTCTAAAATAAAAAATATTGTATGGGAAGAGCAAAATCGCACATTCGATGAAACAGATGAGGATAAGTTGTTTCTCCTCTCTATATTAAGTGAGATTTGTAAAGTACCTGCTGAGTACAAATTAAAACTCCGGGCCGACATTATTGCTGTAGTAGCTGCTGCCTAAATACCTCAACAGCAACAATAGCAGCAAGTGGGTTATACTGTACCCTCCAATCCTATGACACCACCATCAGTGCAACAGTATCCTCTGCAACCTCAGCCTAGAAAATACAGTGCAAGCAACAACGTCTGATGGAACGAAATCTTGTGCAACAGCAAACAATACCTCAGTCAGAATTAGTAAATCAACAACCATAAATTCATTATTTCCAGACTCAATTTCAACAACGCCAAGAAGTAAACATGCCATTACAATCTCCTTCATCTGCAGACACTTCAGTCACATCAAATGAAGATTCTGATACTCAAATGAGTGAAACTTTGTTGTTCAATATGTAGTATGTATACATAAAAATATTCAACATATACATATAAAACAATTTGTCATTTCTTATTGCGTTTTAGAATAAAATGTTACGTGTTAGTTTTAGTCAAACTTTAAATAAATTTGTTTGACATAATATACGATAAGATGTTGATTAAGAAAAATTGAACTAAACGTTTCACGTTTTTAAAATGTTTAACTGTTTTCAAAACTGGTTAATAATTACTGATGCAATAAAGTTAATAACTTAAAATACAATTTATCGCTTTTATTACCTCAAAGTGACTGCGAGCTTTTCTTCTGGTATGATACACTTTCTCATTTTGGTTTCTGTCCCGGCAATATCAGTCTTTATAAACGACAATAATTCAAAGAAAGACGATTTAGACATTCTAAAGTAATTGAAAAACTTATTTTCGTCTGAACATAGTTCATCGAAAAGAGTATAGTGCAACCCTTTAGATTCCCTTAACGATATCATAGGGTTTACATGCATTTTTCTCTCCCTTCGCCTCTTCCTTCTGTGTATAGTTGTTGTCAGACACTAGCGCACAGAAGACTGACCACGTGGTGGCGGGACTGACTGCGCCGCCTGGCGGCCCAGTGTAATAAGCTCGGCATGACGCAATGCCCCGCCACCCGCGGCTGCCGACGTGGTCGCGTGGCACGGCAGCCAGTTCGTGGCGACGCCACTGGCTACCCTAATCTAATAGGCTCCATAACAATCAATGCCCTGTGATGAGCAGCGCCACCGATTGACGCGGCCGGCTGCGCCGCCTGGCGGCCCAGTGTAATAAGGCGCTTAGTCGCGTAAAGTCAATGCATGGTCTCTAAGTAGAACAACTTGATTGATTTAAGATAACAAGAAAATTTTCATGAAATGTTGACTTATTCAGCAGAAATTACAAGATTACGTGAACTTTAATGACTCATTTCGATTCATTGTAACAAATTAATAATCTAATCACTCATATCTAGAATTTATAATTCTTTCAAATACTCATATTCAATATTTTTATTTTATTTTGAGACTAAATGGAATAAAATAAACTTTAAGTTAAAAAAAAAATTAAAAATGTAATATTGTTGAATGAACTAAAAATAAAATATTAATAATTTAAATTTAAGGTTTTTGTCTAACAGCTAAATAATACACCACAACTCTGTATAAATAAAATAGAGGGGTGATCTTTTCTTTCAATTTCGTAATGATTATTACCTTAAATTAGTGACAGAAAATTGAAGATAAATGATATAAAGCACCCCTTGGCGTAGATCCCGGGAGGCCAGGGGATCCGGACCACCTGGAATTAAGAAGCCCCTCTCTGAGGGGGGCTGCATGCAATTACAAAAGCGTGGCTGTAAAACGTGATTGATATCAAAACTATGTTTTATGGAAAGCTTTCTGTATATTTTAGAGTTTTCTCCTTATTGCATGCATGTAGGCCAAGATATGGGTAGCATACGTGCACCGAACCCCATGTGCAAAATATTTGGGCAGCCCCCCCCCCCCCCCGTAAATTTGTACGGGCCTTACTTGCGGATCCTACAGATTTCTTAATTACTATATCCTAAAATTTTTGTATTAGGTACTATATCCTAAAATTTTTGTGTTAATATATCTTAAAATTAGTGATAGAAAATATCTTACAAATCGTAATGTTGCAAATGCGCAGGACCACCACACGCGCAAGGTTTGGAGCTGTCTGGCGGCCCTGCACAGCCACGGGAATCGCGCGCCGTGTCACGGGCCGTACACTAGCGTAGGGCATGCCACGCGTGCTTGACCGGGTTATAAGGGTCATCACTCCAACCCCCCTCCTCCCCCCAACGCACCACCCAAATCAAAATGCTTTCGCGGCGTTATCCATCACTGAGCGGCCTTGGTAATTTCGCGGGCCGCCGCGCGCAGTAGCGAGAATCGACGCCGCCCTTCTGGACAGTTCGGGCGTCGGATCGGCCAGGGATAACGCGACTCATCACAGCCACTCTCGTCTGTTCTAGAAAGACGACCCACGAGTACTTAAGCAGCGACGCCAGCTTCCGCGAGAGTTTCCGAGCGAATTTCGAGAGAAGGGAAGTGCGACATCGGCGAAGAGGTTGAGAGACCTCTCCTCCCCCCCCCCCCCCCCCCATCATAGTGTGGCGTGACGCGGAGTTCGATTGGATCGTGAGAGTGCGACGACTGAATGGTGTGAGCCTGTGTGTTTTGACGGGTGCGAGATAAGGGGCGAACCACTGTTGAGCCTAGCTCCAGTGAGGAGTGCGAACTGCGGAACTTGACAGACATTGAGTGACTTGAGAATAAACATTTTTAGGTACCAGTGATTTGTGATCGGACATTTTAAGTAAAATTTTTTATTATTATTGTAAATATTAGTAATCAATAGAACTGTAATAAAACTTGATTGGGCTATCCCTTACGAATCCATTTCCCCCTTACATTATAAATCTTAACGATATTGTTATTTGATAGAAAATTTAATACAAATGATATCAAGCACCCCACGTTCCCTACAGAGTTTGGTGCATTATTTGGCTGTTGAACAAAACAACTTTATTTTTAATTTTTGTTTAGTTTTTAGTTCATTCAATGATAAAAGCGAGATTTTTTAAACTGTAAGTTTATTTAATATATATTATAATTAAAAGGGGTAATTTTTTATATACAATGTGAAACACAGGAAAAAGTTAGACTTACCAATCTGATATTTCTGACCATTCTCTTTCGTTGTGTGGCCTACTCAATAATTCATTTGGTTATAAATTAGACAATGCTGTTCCTTGCAAGTTTTGCTCACGACTGAGTTTTCACTCGCCTTTATCGAAATATTTGTTCCTTTAACTTGTGCATTGCCATGACTACCCAGCTTAAAATCGAAGGAAATATTCGGCACTCAATGTCTCCGAATCCTTTAGTCATCTGAAATGTTACAACGACAATTATATAAACCTAGACACTTTATCTTTCATTCTGCTTCCAATCGTATCATTATAAAATTTTATTAATACACATTAAAGAGGTAAATTAAGCTGGACAGCTAACCTTTGAAATTAAGATTGAAATGGTTTTAAAATATTCAGTAGTAGACATATTTCGCTACGCGTAAACGCAAGATGCATTACATCAAAGCAGATCGTATTTGTTTGGGAGGCCAAGTTGTTGATTATTGGGACCAACTGGAATTTCAGATTAGAGGCAGTCCACATCCCTATATGTTTATATGGTGTGAGGGACTACCTGACTTTTCTACACCAGAAGATACTGCGGTTATTAACATAGTGATTTATTGTTCCCTTAATCCTGAGAGAAATGCATTAAAAATTATTAAAATAAAAATAAAATTGAAACGATGATTGTACGTTCTTCATCTGATTCATTAGATAATCGGTCGAAAATTTGACTAAGCTGATGAACAGGTTCTGTTCTAAAATTTGCTTGCCAGTCGTTTGCGAATTAATCTAAGTCGATAATTAAGGTGTTCAACATCTTCATTTGTTAAATTATCACATATCATAGTAAAGTGATGGTCTCGATAGTCTCGACTTTCGGTTCTTAATTTACTTAAGACATTAACTCTCAAACCCTACAATCTATTTTCTCGCTTCTTTGGACTTTCATTAGTTTTAATATTTCGGTTTATATTTTTTTTCCAGGCTTTTTCGTCTTTCATCTTTCAACTAGCCGTCGTTTCCTCATTCGATAAGCGTCTTTACTAGATCTATCCATCACTTACTATGGAAAATTAAAAAAAAACTTCAAACTACACAAAAGTAACATAAGTCCACTAAATATATTGTCGCGGTTTGAAATTTTGCAGGGTTGTTGAAATCAAATTTAGGGACTTTACTGACGGGACTCTGGGCTGGCTGCTCTGTTCACTCGTCAGCGCAAGTGGCGTGACCATGTAATTGGGGCACGGGGCCGGCGCGGCGCGCTTCGGGCTTGCAGATTTTTGTTTGTTTAGCCGCGCGCGGGCGCAGCCACGGGCCGCAGTTACTAGGGCGCGCTGTCGTAATAAGCCGCGCGGTGTGGCCTGCACGTCGGGGTAGAGGGGGGTAGCCTTCCCAGATGTTCTAGTTAGTTGTTTAGTAAATTTGGCTTCAATAACGAGGATTTGTTATGCTAGGCGCGGCAGGGCGCGCGAATTTAAGCGCAAGTGAGTGGTAGCTCGGGGCTCACTCTGGCGGAAGCTATGGCCGACGCCAGAGGCAACGAGTAGTTTAGTTCGTAATGTAGTTTAAGTTTAGATCGTCATGTAGTTGTCTTCAAGCACTCGGGTGGAGGCTATTGCCCTCGTCAGGGGTCACGCGTCATAGTTTTTAAAATGTAATGTTCGTTCGGGTTTTAAGGGCAGTTTTAAGTAATCGATCAAGGAAGGCTTTTTGGAAAATGTGAGTATGGAATTATCTTTGTTTTAATTTTAAGTATAAATTATGATTTAATGTATTCGGAAGGATTAGGGAAGTGTTTAGTGAAGTTCTATCTTTCTCTCTTGTAAGGTCGTTCAGTAGTTAAGGAAGTAATGAAGAGTGTTGTTGTAAATTTTAATCCCACTTTGTAAATGTTCGTCAAGACTGATTTTACTTTATTTGACGTTAAGAATAAAATCATTTTAATTTAGTATTATGTTATTTTGCAAAATCTCCTTAGTTCAGCTCTCACCAGACATCCTGTACGGGATGACGAACCTATGATCCTAGGTACAGTAAAGTATTTTATGAAGTTAAGACTAGTTGAAGCCAGCAAGCGAGTTGTTTCTATGAAAAGGGCTACGATTCTCGCCCCCCCTCTGAAAGTGAGACGTGACAGAAATGGTGGAGGCGCCGGGTAGGTTCTATTTCTGGAGAGAGAGAGGGAGATTTAATGTTTATTATTAAGTTAGTTGCAGCTTCTGATAGAAGGTTAATAAGAGTTTACTTGAGGAGAGGATTACGGAATTTAATCTAAGTGGAGGAAGTCATTGAGATTTTTTTTTACGTAACAGATGTGTATGTGTAAGGATAAAGTTTATAGTGATAAGTTGTTTAAGTCGTTGAATTTATTGTAGATTTATATCGGGGATTATTACGTGAGGAGAATACGTTATAATTTAAATGCTTAATAGAGAAAATGCAAGTGGTTTAATTAAATTGAAATTAATTTTAAGATTCTAGGTTAAGAGAGTTAAAATTTAAAATAAAGTTTTTTTCGTAAATAGGATTTATTTTCAAGTGAAGTTTGTTTTGTTGTCGTGCGCATAGGAGACGAGGCGTACGAATTAAATCAGTCGAGCAGAAGGATAGACGTTAGAAAGGAATTAAAGAGAAAACGAGAGTTTATTTAAAAGAGAGTTATAGAATTTATAGTGATCTTTTGTTTTAATTAGAAAAATGTTGAGAGTTGTTTCAGAACGACACGTCAGTGGACGTGGCAGAGTGAACACGTGACGGGGAGGTGCTGCAACCTAGCGGAGAACGGAAGAACCGACAAGCGAGGGTTGGCGAACCTGGCGGAATTCGGTGATGTCACGGGCTCGTACAGAGACGTGGACAGGCGACCTTGTTTTGATCAGCTGTACGGTAACTTAGCGATAAGAAAATAGACTATTGGTTAATAAATTTAAATTTAAGTGTGTTTTAGGAGAAGAGGAACTTTCAGTATGTAAGTAATTTATTTTAATAAGGGTATGATGTATAGGCTATAAGTGTTTCGTTGTAAGTTGTTTATGTTTTGTTAGTTAAATTCTGCCTCTGTTTTAAAAATAATCTTTGGGACGGGTAAACAGTTAGTAAGGAGGTACACTATAAAAAGGATTAGCATTGAGAAAAGTGGAAGGATAGTTTTTGTGTGTAGAGGGAATTTACTCCAAAAGAACAGAGAGACAAAATTAATGTTTTCATTAGGGCGAGGGACCCTAAGGTGAGATGTTGTGTCCCTGGGAAGTAGGGATTGTAGAGCAGACCCATAGGAGATGGGCTGACTACGGAATTAAGGGTCAGGAGAACCCCTGAGAGTTGTGAGTAGTTTGGGGCAGGAGTTCCCCATGGTAGTACCGAAGTGGCTATCCTGTATGGGATAGGGTACCACTTCAATGAATTTTGTTGGTGGGGTTAGAGTCCCCTGTTGTGTAGTGGGCCTATAGCCGATAGGCACTACAGTGAAATTTTTGATTATTTTGTGAGGTAATTTCCCTGGGTTAAGTAAGATTGAGTTATCAGTTAGGAAGAAGGGAAATGAGAAACATTATTGAAGAGAATTAGTGTACTTGCCTAAGTGTGAAATTGAATTTTACTAAATTAATTTAGGAGAAAGTTTTGTTCGGTAAATAAAATGATAATGGAAGGGAATTAATTAATTTTTTTTGAGTAAGGTGTTTTAAGTAATGAAATAAAATAATGTGAAGTAATTTGAATAATTGGGGAGAAGATGTGAGCTGCCCTGGAAGCCAGTCCAGTAGCTGTTGGAGTTTATTGGTGTTTGTTGATGGCCAGCCCAGGGAGCTACTCTTCTCGACAACACTCACTTCGAGGAGTTGCACCAACCTTCACGAGATAAGAGTTTAATTACTTTGAAACACTGATAATTTTGTAAGGACACTTAATTTTTTTTAAAGAAAGAAAGAAGTATTGTGATGAATGGAAACTGAAAAAAAAAATAATTATCAAGAATTTGCACATTGTTGAACGAATACTGAGAAACTAAGTACATTAATTTAATTTGTAAAGAGAGCTTCACTAACAAACAATTTTTTTTAGTATTGAGAACTCGAGCCTCTGAAGGTCTCTGTGAGACATAACCAGATAAAAGTTTTACAATTTTTATTTTTATGAATACTTTATGTTTTAAATTGATCTAATGCAGAATCTAGATGTATGTTCAGAAATTAAGGAAATAAGAAAATTATTATTTTTGTGAAATGAGGAATTTATAGTTATGGTTTAATGGAAAAAGACAATTTGTAATTTTTAAGGTAGCTCGATGGGGCTCGAGCTCTGTGAGGGGAGGGTTATGTCGCGGTTTGAAATTTTGCAGGGTTGTTGAAATCAAATTTAGGGACTTTACTGACGGGACTCTGGGCTGGCTGCTCTGTTCACTCGTCAGCGCAAGTGGCGTGACCATGTAATTGGGGCACGGGGCCGGCGCGGCGCGCTTCGGGCTTGCAGATTTTTGTTTGTTTAGCCGCGCGGTGTGGCCTGCACGTCGGGGTAGAGGGGGGTAGCCTTCCCAGATGTTCTAGTTAGTTGTTTAGTAAATTTGGCTTCAATAACGAGGATTTGTTATGATAGGCGCGGCAGGGCGCGCGAATTTAAGCGCAAGTGAGTGGTAGCTCGGGGCTCACTCTGGCGGAAGCTATGGCCGACGCCAGAGGCAACGAGTAATTTAGTTCGTAATGTAGTTTAAGTTTAGATCGTCATGTAGTTGTCTTCAAGCACTCGGGTGGAGGCTATTGCCCTCGTCAGGGGTCACGCGTCATAGTTTTTAAAATGTAATGTTCGTTCGGGTTTTAAGGGCAGTTTTAAGTAATCGATCAAGGAAGGCTTTTTGGAAAATGTGAGTATGGAATTATCTTTGTTTTAATTTTAAGTATAAATTATGATTTAATGTATTCGGAAGGATTAGGGAAGTATTTAGTGAAGTTCTCTCTTTCTCTCTTGTAAGGTCGTTCAGTAGTTAAGGAAGTAATGAAGAGTGTTGTTGTAAATTTTAATCCCACTTTGTAAATGTTCGTCAAGACTGATTTCACTTTATTTGACGTTAAGAATAAAATCATTTTAATTTAGTATTATGTTATTTTGCAAAATCTCCTTAGTTCAGCTCTCACCAGACATCCTGTACGGGATGAAGAACCTATGATCCTAGGTACAGTAAAGTATTTTATGAAGTTAAGACTAGTTGAAGCCAGCAAGCGAGTTGTTTCTATGAAAAGGGCTACGATTCTCGCCCCCCCTCTGAAAGTGAGACGTGACAATATATATATGTATATATATGTGTGTGTGTGTGTGTTTTATACACCAATTTAATATTTTTTTGTAACTAGGAATTTATTGTTTATCATATAATTATTAATTGTTTTATAACTTTGAGTTTGGTGCCTAGTATAACACAAAAATTAAATATCGTGCTTGTTTAATATTATATATAGACCATACATTATTTATCGCAATCACACACATCAACGAGGGGCCCTTGCACACGGACCACCGAGTGGCGAGTTGAGAGAAGCCACAAGCTGCCATTGTTTCCGCGGAGAGCCTTCCACACGGGTGACGGTGGCGCGCGTCTGTGGCGCGGAGTAGCTCTCTGCACGGGCCACTTCCAGCCGCGAGTCAAGCAACTGCTGCCCACACGCTCTCATGTACTATGCACGCAAGGATTGTTTTCCAGCGGCTTCTTTGGTTCACGCGGTTCATCACTGAAATAGAAGCAAGCCCAGCAACTGGGATTCAAGAGATCTGATGCCTACATCAATGACATTTTACGAGGAAGGTTTGGAGTGGAAGGTGTTCGCAATGTTCGTCCCAGATCTTGTTGTCATGGATGCTGTTGTTACGGCCCTCATGTTCTCTTAAGTACATCATTAAATAGTTCATGAAAAGCCCAGAAAGCTGCTCGGGCAAAAAAGGGAAGTACAAGTAAACCCGAAGCAAACACGAGGGCAACATTAAACAAATTAGGTACTCTCGAAAAGGAGGATAAAGTTGATCTAGTGGTGATTTAGTTAAATAAATAAAAGGTGGTTTATTTCAAAGCTTACATTCTTTATTTGGCATTATAGTTTTCATTTTTTTCGTTTGATAGTGGTTTGGTACAAGTTCTTTTTTTTTGCTTAACAGTGTTATTTACATAAGATCGCAGACGGAACTCTATATTTTAACAGTATAAGAAAACCAATAACTGATTAAATAATAAATTGGACCTCGTTAGTTTCAAAGATTACAAAATTACACAGAGCAAAGTTACGAGGGTCCCGGTCGTCAAAACTATCGATTTGAAATAGATTATTAATTGAACATGAAATATAAATTTAACATTTTTCTTTGACCAACTAAGAAATCTCATAATAAATGTTTCACAAAAATAAACGTTTAAATTTATCTTGGATAGTTTATGGTCTAAATACTGCCTTAAAACATTTGTTAGTCCAACCAGTGCGGGACTATGTATCATATAGGTAACTTTTTTTGATTTAATATTATCAGATATTGGTGACTGTTAGCTAGCGCTGACTAGAAGCAAGGAGAAGAGGTGGCGTCACAAATGTTAGCCGACTGGAGAGACGCATCTAATTCATATAAATTTAAGAAAGAAGATGATGTAAACTAGTGGCTGAATTTAGCGATAGATTAGAAAGCTGGAGAAAGACCCGAACTTTTGGACCATCTCTTAAACACCACAGGAACCAAACGAAAAGGACGCCCAGTGGTCAAGAACAGAAATAAAGGGGACATGAAACAGGAATCGTGAAATCAGGGCAAAAAATTAAGTAAAAAGTCAAACTATAGGCGAAAGGAGTAGAATTTCCCACTTAGCATACTGGGGGGACAGAATGATGAATATCATTCCCTCTGGAGATGTACTAACGCTCGCGGGAGCCATGCGCGAGTCATACTAAAAGATTACCTAATAAAAAAGATAACACGAATATCAACCTAGTAATAAATAAGGTAGGGATCACTCCCGGACTCCGTGGGACCACATCCCTGAAGCTAGTCGAGTAGTTGCTGTGAGACTGATTCGCGAAAGTGTTCGCGGGCGAGAAGCACCGGAAAGAAACTACCACGGTGACGGCAGAAGGACCAATCCATTGTCCCTTGGGCTGCATGTAGTTAAAACTCGCACAAGGAGCCCGGAGATCTCGGAAGTGGGGGGGGGGGGGGGGGGGGGCTGGCATCTTTTTGGCTGGAGTTGGCGGTCGATAAATCGCTCCGACGACAAAAAAAAAAGTAGATGGTAGCCTAACTTAAGGGACATTGGAGGTAACTTGTTGCACTCCGAAAGCATCGCGCTCTGTCGGGACACAGGCAAAACAGACTCAAGGCTAGTTCTCGAAAGTCCCATGAGAAAGGGGGGGGGGGGGCCGTAATTGACTCCCGTAAGCCTGGCTCTTATGAACCCAACTGGGCTACGCTCTGTCGGGCTAAAGGGAGAGAGAGAGAGAGAGAGAGAGGTGTGGCAGCGGCCGCTAGAGGTATCGCTACTCGCTGATCTAAAGTATGGCAAATGGCATCTTCACCACAAGATGGCGAAAGTAGACGTTTCGCCGACCAGCGAGATGGCCTTTATTTCATCCCGCGGTGAGCCTAGGTTGAGGCCTGGTCAGTGCTCTCTATAAGTTCACGGAAAGGCTGGAGTTGTGTGAATGGGGAGGAATCATCTGTCCTGAAGGGAAGTTGAGTTGACGGGACTCCATATCGTGCCCAGCAGGTCGGAAACATTAAACTGGACCGTGTCAAGAGTTGCTCACCTCAGGGCAGCTCTCGGAACGGAGCTGCTGGGATCACGTTGAGGAAGGCACTAGGGAGCACGAAGTTACGCAACGTTACAAGAAGTGGTCGTTCCTCGAGACCGGAAGAAAATGTGTCTAGCTGCTTGCACCGCAAAGGGCTTGCAAACTCTCAATTTAGGCGCTGGTAACCTCTCAGGAACACGGCGTAAAAAGATTTAACGGCAGAGAACAATTAGATAACTAAGTTTATGTTAAGCTATAAATAATCTGTAAAAATTAAATGCAAAATAAAATTATAGGTCAAAAATAAATCGGTGCCGATAATCCCAAATTTGCGGCACACTGCAAGAAAAAAAAAGAAAAAAAAAAGTAAATGCAAATTTCTGTATGTGTATTAAAAAGTAAAAGGTATAAAATATGTCATTTATTAAAGAAAGCCTAATTTTTGGACGAATACAAGTTGATAAAAAAAAGGGTGCATGTATTATGTAAGCATGTTGGAAGATTACTTACATGGTGTTGTAAAAAATAACTTTAATTTTGTCTGCAATTATTTAATAGAAATAAATATAATAAAAGGAATGGAGTGATATTTTAAATACGGATGGTAATGTAAAAACTTAAAGAAATAAAAAAAAATAAAAAAAATTCATATTCAATATTAATATAAACAATTATATAAAATTAATTATTTAATATAGTCGAATATTCATGATAAATTTTAATTAATAATAAAATTTAATAAATGTGCTGAATGTTTATTCTAATTTATTATAACAAATATTTATTTAATAATAATTTAGTCATTTATAATTCAAATCTATACTAATATTATAAAGCTGAAGAGTTTGTTTGTTTGAACGCGCTAATCTCAGGAACCACTGGTCCGATTTGAAAAATTCTTTCAGTGTTGGATAGTACATTTATCGAGGAAGGCTCTAGGCTATATTATATTATCAATAACATTATGGATCCTTACAAAAAGTCCAATTTAGAATCAAATGCATTGGAGGGGGTTAGATACAACATGCAGTACACGTACGAAGTGTGTGTTGACAATGCCGCAGGCGCTAGAAGTTTATTTCCTATTGCCTATTAACATTGTTGCCACGCACTAGATGCCTTATCATTCTTAATTTTACCATACAAGTAAACAACACCTGTGTGATATTAACAACGAAGCAATCAGTACCCTCATATAGAATACATAGAGATAGTGTGAGGTATATATGTAGATATAAAGAGATAAATACAGATTGAGAGATACATAGATATATAGGACTATATATGTAGATAGAGATAAATATATATTTAGACATGAATAGATTATTTTTATATGTGTAACTACTTCAAACATATTACAAAACAAAACTGAATGAGGCATTGCAATGCATGCCGAGCATTAGCTAGATAATGGAATCTTTTCAATATTAGTAATCCCTTATTTTTCAGTTTTATTTTTCTATATTGCTTTATAGAGTCTAGATTACATACCAGGTAAATAACTATAAACTGGCAGAACAACGTCTGTCGGGATCTGAAAGTGATATAAATTACTTTGCACACTTGACATTCAAATTAAGAAGACAATTACAAACTACATCTGATCTCTAAACAGTTCCCCTTCACCCTGTGTTCAGCCCGGGCAACGCTGGGTACTGCAGCTAGTAAATTATAAAAATGGAAAAATAACCACTGTTATATAAAAAAACACTAGTATACAAATGGGGCTCTGGGGACATTCCGCTGGCGCTTGGTGCCAGTGCTAGTCCACCATCTTGGATTTGTGACGTCACGGCGGATATCTTGGATGACCTTGAACATTGACCTTTACCTTTGACCTTCAATATTTATCAAAATTGGTCTAAATTTGCCAAAATTTACACAAAATTCGCCAAAATTTGCCAAAACTAGCCAAAATTTCCATTTTTTGGAAAACATTTCTGCCAAAATATCCCAAAAAATCCCAAAAAATTCCTCAATTCGAAAATTTGGATTTCGAACAACCTCAAAAGTCACACAATAGCGTAAACATTACGTGTTGGAGCTCTTGGAGCACTTGAAGTCGATGGGTAAATGGAGCATTGGAGCCAAATGTAAATAGACGTGATGGCACAAATTGGAGTTTTTGGAGCTGTTGCAGCTTTGGAACTGTTGGAGCATTTGGAACTTTGGAGTTTTGGAGCCTAGCGTATATTGGTGATATCGAATTACTGAGACGAGAACGTATCACACCGCATCGAACTTTTTCGATCATATGGGCTTCTAACTTTAATGTATTATGTATTATGGTGTCGTGTATTATGGTAAATGAATCTTGTTTTAAATTAATCGATCGGTCGCGGGTATACAAGCGAGTCCTAGACAGCAGGTCGCTCAGTTTGTTACTGTCGTCGACGGTGTAAGGATCACCTAGTTTGTTTCATCTGGTGCATAAGTCGCGTAATTACCTGTTATTGTGAACTCGATGGCATCTTTACCGTATTTAACGACGAACTCGATGGAGGTTGTACCATCGACTACGGGAATCCTGACGTCAACACTGGAGGAGACGTCAACAGTCGTAGTGTTACCAACGGAAGAGAACTTAATGACTTCAGTGCTGACTGCACAGGAAACCTCGGCGAACGCTGTTTCGACCTCGATGAAGACTTAAATGTATGGTGAATCGTCAACAAATAACGAACATCGGTGCCGTTACTGTGACAATATTTTCTCAAACATCAGCAATGCTCGTCGACACGAGAAGAGAGAATGTGCTAAGAATCCTCCTCGCAACATGTTTCTTTGTGAGAAATGTCATAAGCAGTTTGCCAGAAAAGATAATATGAAAACGTTGTGCGGCAGAAAATAGAGGTTTCTATACAAAAACGATTTATTGATGTTTATAAGAGTATGCCTGGAAATTATACAACTACGGCAACGTCAGTATCTGGATCGGGTTTGAAAGGCTCGTCTTCATCACCACGGTATCTTTGCAGCTACTGTGATATGTCGTTCGCATTTTCCCATGATGTACGAAGACATGTGAGAAGTAAATGTACGAAGAATCCTTCTCGCATCAAGTTTCGCTGCGATGAGTGTCATGAATAGTTTACTCGAACTGATAATTTGCGTCGACATGCGAAAAACTGTACAGATGAAGTCCGTGTGCCTACTGTTGAACTACGCGCAGAAATTACGACTCCTCAGTTTAGGTTGAAGACTCGTGAACGTACAAACAAAAAAACAGATGTGCAGCAACCGATTGCTATGGCATCTGGACATGGAACTAATTGTGATTGTGTTCGGTGCATTACAGGTGAATGATAATGGCTTCTACTTGGCGCAGTCTGCATTTTGTGGAACATTGAAAGACTACTATTATCTAAATACTATAACTTATGGCTGGACTGTGTATACCTATGGCAAACCATATCCGTTCAATGACAAAGTGAAGAAGTGTGCATTCAAGACATCGGCTGCAGTAATTTACAGTTCTAACGATGTAAAGCAAACTGTTAAACATGGTATTCAGAAACTCTGTCAAGAAGAGGAGGACTATGTCAGTAAAGGTTCTGGTTGGTCTCTGTCTAGTATAAACTGATTGGAGCTTCGAATTGGTCATTTTACACCGATGCGGAACTAAATGATTATGAAATTGTTAATTTTCGATAGTGTTTCTGTTGTAGACGAACTTGCGCAGTTTTATTTTCGAACCTGTCACTATTATGGTAAATTGATGTTATATTAAATTAATTTTATATCGTCCAGGGATCGAACCAAGTTTCAAATCAAACATTACTTTAATGAGTGATTTTTTTGATGAATTTTGGATTTTTTCTCGAATCTCTAGCTAAATAATTACACGATTCCAAGATGGCGCCCAAATTTCCGGATGTAGGGCACCTCAGTAATAATAAATTATTACTGCACTCTAGCGGGTTAGAATAAAACTAGCATGATGGTAATGCACTCTATAAGACGAGTACACACACAGATTGTGTCCTCCAGCAGACGAAAACAAGATGGTGGCAATTTCCTCTAACACGTGGTAGCTCCTGGTAGCATGTACTGAAAACAAAATGTCGGATCCATGATGGTCGTCAAGGTCAAAGTCAAATTTCAAGGTCAAGGTCAAAATTAAAGTTCAAGGTAAAATTTCAATTTCAAGGTAAATGTTTAAGGTCAATGTCAAATTTAAGATAAAGGTCAAATTCCAGTTCAAAGTCAAAGTTCAATGCCAACATTCGAGGTCAAAGGTATGGTGAACAGAAAATTATACTAACATGGCATCAGCACACTCTAGCAGACGAAAACAAGATGGTGGCCTCCAGCGGACGAAGACAAGGTGGCAGACATGACGTCATACCAGTTGACGATATATATATCTTGGTATTGGTGGTGTGAGGTCAGTCTAGGTGGCTTCTGTGGAGGAAGGATCTGTGGTTTTTTTTTTTTTTTTTGCTTTTACCGGTTTGGAACTAATGACGGGAATTTATCTAATCAATCAGTATTCTAATAAGTTAATATTTTAATAAATTTTGAACTTTTTTTTATTAAAATCGGATAATAAATAGAGATTTTCAAGTTGCGTCCGTAACGATAATTGATACAGTGGTGACATAGTTCAAAATGTCGGGTGTGACTTAAGACGTTTTTATCTTTTTTTAGAGAATTTTTTTAATACATAAATAAATTACAGGTTTACTCTCTCCAGAAATCGAACCGAGAACCGAAATCGTTTAAATAACTAAAAATTTGAAGTAGGCAATTTTTTAAATTTTTTTGGAATTATTTTGGAATTTCTAGCATTGAAATTACGGATTTTCAAGATGGCGGCTGTAACGAATAATGCAACATTTTAAATACATTTTTATTCAAATTTTTATTCTTAATTTTTTATAAATTTTAAAACATTTTTCATTATAATCGGATAATAAATATAGATTTTCAAGATGGCGGTCTTAACGTCATACTAGTTGACAATATATATATACTTTGGCATAAGTGATGGGAGGTCAGTCTGCAGCGGCTTTCGTGGAGGAAGGATCGGTCGTCATTTTAATTTTTTTGCCCTCACTGGGTTCGAACCGAGGACTCCGAGCTCCATGGCGTAAGTGTACATTAAATTTTTTTATGAATTCAACATTTTTTCCCAATTTCCTAAAAAAAAAATTCGGATTTTCAAGATGGTGGCCGTAACTGAAATTGCAACGGTGATGTCATAATCCAATATGTAGGTCATAATCATAGATTACATCAGAGGCTTATCGGAGGCTTTAGACATGGATGCTTAAGCCTCGTTTAGGAATTTGTGTTCTTTCTATGGGAAAATGACTTTTGAGGTTTTTCGAAATCCTAATTTTCGATTTTTTTTTGGGATATTTGACGGAAATGTTTCCAGAAAAAATGGAAATGTTGGCGAACTTTGGCGAATTGTGTTAATTCTGGTCAATTTTGACCAATTTTGAAGGTCAAAGGTTAAGGTCAAGTTCAATGTCAAGGTCATTCAAGATGGCGTCGTGACGTCACAAATCCAAAATGGCGGACTGGAACTGGCACCACTCGCCAGCGCCATGTTCCCGTAGTTCTATTTGTATAGTACTAACACTAGAAAGTATACTTTAAAAAATCAACACAATTGCTATCTCTAATATTCACAATATATAAATGTTTTTAATTATATAGACCAGTATTCAATATTAACCACAAAAGTTTTTGGTGTATAAGCACATACATAGTTTTTATTTGTAGCCTTTTTCATCCTGTCTATATTTATTGCATGTAATGCGTATATTGTAAAAATTCTTAACAATTTTTTAATAACACGCCTAAAAATGTATTACTTTACCTCACTTTTACCAATGTACTTTAAAAAGTTTATAGGCACAATTTCTATCACTAGTATTAAAATTAAATAAATGTTTTTTTGGTATGGACCAGTTTGTAATATCAATTACTAAAGTATAAGATTTAAAAGCACTTATAAAGTTTTTATTTGTGTGTAATTTTTTTTGTGTGAAGTCTTTTTTCATCGTATGATAATTTCGTAGAAAATGAGAAATAATTTCTAGTCGGAGTCCATGACACAACTCAGGGGGCGCAACCAAACAGGCAGAATATGGCCACTAAATATGTTGAGCGGTTGAGAAATTCAAACATCAAAAATTAAATTTTAAATATAAAGAGAACGTGGAAAATTTTTAAAAGTATTAACTCAAAATAAAAATTTAATTTTACAAAAATCCATAGTTCAGAATTTATGGCATGCAATATTAACAAAGTGGCGTATTGAGTATAATTTCAAAATATTATACTTTGAAATAATTTTTTGACAGTATTGAATTATTTTGGTAGCAATGAAATAAGAATGGCTGCAATGTGCACATGTGCAGACGTGTACAGGTGTGTATTTTTTTGCAATTGAAACTGAGGTTATGATTTTCAACACTTATACTTTGTGGCCATGCAGTTTTTAATTTTTTAAACCAAATATTAAGAATGTCAACATAGTGATTTGTTGTTCTGTATTGCAAAATAGATAATCTGAAACATGTATGCTATATATTCCCAGTAATATACGACCACGGAAAAAATCAAGGTTGCCATCATTTACTTTCGATAATTTAACGACTTTTAAGCTATTACGTGGCTTAAATACCACACAGTTCACCGATTTTCAAATAAAATAAAATAAAAAAGCGCTTGTTATAGCATTGTGTTGCAACTATTATTTCCTTGCTTTGTAACCAAATACATTCTTCTGTGGCGCTTCTCTACAAGATTATTCATTCGCACGGGCCATCCCATGGCGACACTCAGTGACGCCACTCGTTGGCTTGTTCATGCCACGCAGAGGTGCCACCCAGTGGTCCGTGTAAAAGAGCCCTTAAAGCAAAGACTACAGAGCTAAATACCGGAAACTCTCTGTAAATCATGGCAATCAATACCCAGCGCTTCTACCGATAATCGTTTCCTAACTAGCATTACAACTGATTTTTAACAGTTGTGAAAGTAAGTGACATTCATTAAAAATAATAGTGTACTTTTTAAATGAAACTTATTTGGGTGCGATGAGTATAAAATGTATATGCCGATAGTAGTATAGGTTAGTATTAACTGGGACAGGCTGCAGGCTGTGGTGCCTGTGGTGCCGACCGCCATCTTGGATTGTGACGTCACGGCGGCCATCTTGGAGGAGTGTAACGGGACACAGCGTAACGGGACAAGTTTGACCTTGAACTTTGACCCTCAAAATTCGCCAAAATTGGGCAAAAAATGCCCAAAATTCCTTAAAATTCGCCAAAATTTACATTTCTGTGAAAAAAAATTCCGCCAAAAAATCTCAAAAAATTCCACAATTCAAAAATCAGGATTTCGAAAATCCTCAAAAGTCGTTTTGCCCTAGAAAAAACCCAAATTCCTAAAAGCGGCTTAAAACTCCTAAGAGCTAGCCGCTCTAAGCCGCCGAGGTCATGACCTTGAAAACTAGGATGCCATGGCAGCCATATTGGATGAGGACGTCACCGTTGCAATTTCCGTTACGGCCGCCATCTTTAAAATCTTTATTTATTATCCGATTTTAATGAAATTTTTTTAAAATTTATAAAAAAATTTAAATAATAAAATTTTAATAAAATACTTATAAAAAAAACATGTACGACACGGAGTTCGGAGTACTCGGTTCGAACCTGGTGAGGGCAAAAAAAAATTAAAAATGGCGACCGATCCTTCCCCCGTGGTGGGTGCTAGCAGACTGACTCCCACCACTTTTTTTCAAAGCATATATATCGTCATCTAGTATGACGTCATGTCCGCCATCTTGTCTTTGATGCTGGAAGCCATCATCAATGTATCGTCGGCGAGAGTGCTATGACGACATGTTAGTTAAGTTCTTATCCGCTAGAGTGCAGTAATCATTTATTACTGTGACACCCGCCATCTTGAAATTTGGACGCCATCTTGAAAATCCGTAGTTATTTAGCTAGAAATTCGGGAAAAGTTCCAAAATTCATTAAATAAATAGCTCATTAATTTACATATTGATTTGATCCGCTCCTGTCCTTGGTTCGATACCCGATCGATGCAATAATGTTTAATTTTATGTAAAAAATAATAATTTCAATATACCATGTTCAACATTCGTAAAGAGTCTCTATATCCTCTATGACCATCATCCTATCAGACATCAAGACCACCATATTGGAAATTCGTAAATTTTATGCTAGAGATGCGGGAAAAAGTTCAAATTTCATTAAATAAATTGACAATAAATATACTGATTGAATAGATCGACAAAGGTTCTTGGTTCGATCCCTGGCCGATAAAAAAAACAACTTTAATATTTTAAAAAAGTACCACAAAAGTGACAGGTTTGAGAAAATAAAAACACCGCAAGTTCTTTTACAAAAACTTTTAATACATACATACTACACTACTACAAGTACAAAAAAATACACAGATAAATTACTAAAGTTTTGTGGATTTCTCGATTCAAACAGTCTTCTTGTTGTATGGTACTACAATTGTGTATTACATAATCCCGTAATTTCAAGTTTTTGATCTTCTCACAGTACATGCAGTCGGATGATGGAACACCGCTGGATGCTCCTTCATCAATGCCACTGGAACTGTTGACAACCATTGTAACACTGCTGAAATGTTAACTTCTGAAGCCTTTGAGGTCTGCTCTGCGGAAGATGTTGCACGCGTCGAAATCTCCTACTGTGCTGAGAGAGCAGGTGTAGCTGTAGACGTCGTTGTCATCGTCCTCTGCACTGATGATGGTAGACCTTCGATCCAGGTTGGTATATATAGTGGTAATGATGCCATCGAGTTCTCAAGAATAGCTAGATACCGGTCTATTATGTAATACAAGTCTAACTATCCGATCCGTTCATTACCGCAGCCAGAGACGGACTGAAGTCCATATCACCAGGGTCTCACTTATATAGACTCATCAGTCGGTACAACACATGAGTCAAAACAAGAACCATGTTCATTATACTCACACTTAACTTTCTCGGAGCATTTTTTATAATGAAGATGTAAGCTATCAAGACGTGAAATTAGTTTTTTGCACTTATTGCACTGAAATGGTATTCTTTTAACATTATTAGAACAACTGCTTCTTTCATGTCTGCGAGCATTTGAGGTGATAGTAAATGATGCGTCACAGTATTTGCACTGACGCAATGTATGCTCTTCATTAGTTGAAGAATCCAATGCTGACGATGAAACTTCGAATGATGGTGGTATCACATCTGTTGAAATCTCCTCCAATGTTGACGCCGACGTTGCCAACGGGATCTGCACCTTCTCCATCGTAGCTGTCGTCAAGGTTCCCGTAGACGATGGTACAACCTCCGAGTTCAACGTTAAAGACGGTAAAGATGCCATCGAGGTCTCAAGAACAGCTAATTGACACGACTTATGCACCAGAAGAAACAAACTAGGTGATCCTTACACCGCCGACGTCAGTAACAAACTGAGCGTCCTGCTGTCTAGGACTCGCTTATATACATGCACCGTATGGAATAATACGCTAGTCAAATCAAGAATCATTTACAATAATACTAGAGTCAAATCTACAAATTAAAAAAAAAGGATCATTTGATCGAAAAAAAAAATTCGATCTCTCCAATATACGCCAGGCTCCAAGAGCTACAATTCACGTCATCAGATCCATCTACATTTTGCTCCTATGCTTCAATTGACCATTAGCTGCAAGTGCTCCAACAGCTCCATCAGCTTCAACACGTAATGTACGCAATGTACGCGCAATACATGCAATTTACACGCAATAAATGTAATGATTACACAGTACACACAGGAAACGGAACGTACACACAGTACACACAGGAAACTAAACGGACACACAGTACACACAGGAAACTAAACGGACACACAGTACACACAGGAAACGGAACGTACACACAGTACAAACAGGAAACTGAACGTACACACAGTACACACAGGAAACTGAACGTACACACAGTACACACACAGGAAACTGAACGTACACACAGTACACACACAGGAAACGGAACGTACACACAGTACACACAGGAAACTAAACGTACACACAGTACACACAGGAAACTGAACGTACACACAGTACACACACAGGAAACGGAACGTACACACAGTACACACAGGAAACTAAACGTACACACAGTACACACAGGAAACGGAACGTACACACAGTACACGCAGGAAACGGAACGCACACACAGTACACACAGGAAACTGAACGTACACACAGTACACACAGGAAACGGAACGTACACATAGTACACACAGGAAACGGAACGTACACACAGTACACACAGAAAACGGAACGTACACACAGTACACACAGGAAACGGAACGTACACACAGTACACACAGGAAACGGAACGTACACACAGTAAACACAGGAAACGTAATGATCACACATACAGTAGCGGAAACACACACAGGCTTAGTTGGAAATCAGAATACAAGAAATAAAAACATTAAATTTTTACTTTCAATTTTTTATTACTTCTCAACATTACACAAATACAAGTAAAAGAAGCCATTATTGTATGTAGCCAGCTTTCCTCAGTTCTTTGAGTATGAAGGATATTTCTTTGATGCACGGATAGTTTCCTGCACAAAGCGAGCCATGTAGAAGTCTTAGCCGGTCAACCAATATGTTTGGATCTTTCCATGATGTGTAATCAATCTCTTCTACCACCATCTTACTTGCTTGTTTATTATAAATACTTTTAATATCACAATCATCCCAGTGATCATAATAAGCATTATCAGATTTATTTATTATAACACGGCGTTTCCATCGTTTCGGTCTCAGGACATCGCCACATTCTTCGATCTTGTCAGCTCTAGGTGCTTCATCACAGTCTATGCCTTTGTCAACAACCTCAGAGTCACTGTAACAATCACTGTAGAAGACATCCTCTTCACCCAGATTACCGTATGAATTCGCTTTCGATGATGTCGAAGTGTCTTCATCGTCTTCATGCTTCCTTTTAAGGAGTCCATCATTTTTACAAAGAATGGAGGATCTACTGAATATAGGCTTGAATGTATTCTCACTTTTCACGGTGTTGATACTTCCATTAGTTTCAGTCTTCCCGAAGCCATTAGCATCCTTCAATTTATGTTCTTCCTCACGATCGGGTGAGCTAATACCATCACGCTCAGGACAAGGAAAATTATTGTCATAATGCAGATCACTCTTCTTTAGTCTAGTGGATCCATCGGTGTCCTCTATGCCGTAAGTAGTCTTGAATTTACATGTTCTACCATGTCTTTTTAAGCTGTCAATTCGTGTTAACAACCTGCTACAACGATTACAGCTTAACATGTTGCGTAGTGGGTTTCTAGCACAATCATTCTTCTCATGACGTCTAGCATTCCTTCTCATGACAAAATCCTTGCCACAGTATCTACAGCGGCTTCCTTCCGATTCAGCTATAGATAACAAACCACGATCCATGGTAGCTTCTGTGACTAATGTTAGATACAAACTGGCAGTTTTCTCCAATTGGAACCATTTCTAGAATATAGTTTTTGAAATATTTCATCAGCGAGAGTTAAGTTATCTAATGCAAAGCAAATTGATGCAAGTAGTTCTGGCTGTCGTCAACAGATGGCGCCACGTGTTTCTTGCAGGTAAATAATATATATTTCATTAATGTGGGATGCGGAACGCTCACTATCGATCGCAAAGGGAGGTTGGCTTCGATAGTATCCAAGGAGAAAAAAGTTCGTCCTTCCTGCTAGTGCTTCTCAGATTTCTCACAGTCCGCCAGCTTGGACTACGACGTCACGGCGGCCATCTTGGATGGGTGTGACCTTGACCTTTGACCGAAACCGCAGGAATGATCGCAAGCACACGGATTAACCATCAAAATATTGATAAGAATAATCAGGAGCACACGGAGAAAACCATCATAATATTGGCAAGAATAATCAGGAGCACACGGAGAAAACCGCTACAAGTTTTCTTTGATATCATTAAAATACAAAAAAAAAATTAAAAATAAAAACGAAAATAAATTCAAACATTCTGTCTTGTACTAGAACTCTATCTTTGCTCAACAATGAGAAGTTCACAAGCTAGCAGAATGTTTGAAATTATTTTCGTTTTTATTTTTAATTTTTTATTTTATTTTTTTTTTTGTATTTTAATGATATCAAAGAAAACTTGTAGCGGTTTTCTCCGTGTGCTCCTGATTATTCTTGCCAATATTATGATGGTTTTCTCCGTGTGCTCCTGATTATTCTTATCAATATTTTGATGGTTATCCGTGTGCTTGCGATCATTCCTGCGGTTTCGGTCAAAGGTCAAGGTCACACCCATCCAAGATGGCCGCCGTGACGTCGTAGTCCAAGATGGCGGACTGTGAGAAATCTGAGAAGCACTAGCAGGAAGGACGAACTTTTTTCTCCTTGGATACTATCGAAGCCAACCTCCCTTTGCGATCGATAGTGAGCGTTCCGCATCCCACATTAATGAAATATATATTATTTACCTGCAAGAAACACGTGGCGCCATCTGTTGACGACAGCCAGAACTACTTGCATCAATTTGCTTTGCATTAGATAACTTAACTCTCGCTGATGAAATATTTCAAAAACTCTATTTAAGAAATGGTTCCAATTGGAGAAAACTGCCAGTTTGTATCTAACATTAGTCACAGAAGCTACCATGGATCGTGGTTTGTTATCTATAGCTGAATCGGAAGGAAGCCGCTGTAGATACTGTGGCAAGGATTTTGTCATGAGAAGGAATGCTAGACGTCATGAGAAGAATGATTGTGCTAGAAACCCACTACGCAACATGTTAAGCTGTAATCGTTGTAGCAGGTTGTTAACACGAATTGACAGCTTAAAAAGACATGGTAGAACATGTAAATTCAAGACTACTTACGGCATAGAGGACACCGATGGATCCACTAGACTAAAGAAGAGTGATCTGCATTATGACAATAATTTTCCTTGTCCTGAGCGTGATGGTATTAGCTCACCCGATCGTGAGGAAGAACATAAATTGAAGGATGCTAATGGCTTCGGGAAGACTGAAACTAATGGAAGTATCAACACCGTGAAAAGTGAGAATACATTCAAGCCTATATTCAGTAGATCCTCCATTCTTTGTAAAAATGATGGACTCCTAAAAAGGAAGCATGAAGACGATGAAGACACTTCGACATCATCGATAGCGAATTCATACGGTAATCTGGGTGAAGAGGATGTCTTCTACAGTGATTGTTACAGTGACTCTGAGGTTGTTGACAAAGGCATAGACTGTGATGAAGCACCTAGAGCTGACAAGATCGAAGAATGTGGCGATGTCCTGAGACCGAAACGATGGAAACGCCGTGTTATAATAAATAAATCTGATAATGCTTATTATGATCACTGGGATGATTGTGATATTAAAAGTATTTATAATAAACAAGCAAGTAAGATGGTGGTAGAAGAGATTGATTACACATCATGGAAAGATCCAAACATATTGGTTGACCGGCTAAGACTTCTACATGGCTCGCTTAGTGCAGGAAACTATCCGTGCATCAAAGAAATATCCTTCATACTCAAAGAACTGAGGAAAGCTGGCTACATACAATAATGGCTTCTTTTACTTGTATTTGTGTAATGTTGAGAAGTAATAAAAAATTGAAAGTAAAAATTTAATGTTTTTATTTCTTGTATTCTGGTTTCCAACTAAGCCTGTGTGTGTTTCCGCTACTGTATGTGTGATCATTACGTTTCCTGTGTTTACTGTGTGTACGTTCCGTTTCCTGTGTGTACTGTGTGTACGTTCCGTTTCCTGTGTGTACTGTGTGTACGTTCCGTTTTCTGTGTGTACTGTGTGTACGTTCCGTTTCCTGTGTGTACTATGTGTACGTTCCGTTTCCTGTGTGTACTGTGTGTACGTTCAGTTTCCTGTGTGTACTGTGTGTGCGTTCCGTTTCCTGCGTGTACTGTGTGTACGTTCCGTTTCCTGTGTGTACTGTGTGTACGTTTAGTTTCCTGTGTGTACTATGTGTACGTTCCGTTTCCTGTGTGTGTACTGTGTGTACGTTCAGTTTCCTGTGTGTACTGTGTGTACGTTTAGTTTCCTGTGTGTACTGTGTGTACGTTCCGTTTCCTGTGTGTGTACTGTGTGTACGTTCAGTTTCCTGTGTGTGTACTGTGTGTACGTTCAGTTTCCTGTGTGTACTGTGTGTACGTTCAGTTTCCTGTTTGTACTGTGTGTACGTTCCGTTTCCTGTGTGTACTGTGTGTCCGTTTAGTTTCCTGTGTGTACTGTGTGTCCGTTTAGTTTCCTGTGTGTACTGTGTGTACGTTCCGTTTCCTGTGTGTACTGTGTAATCATTACATTTATTGCGTGTAAATTGCATGTATTGCGCGTACATTGCGTACATTACGTGTTGAAGCTGATGGAGCTGTTGGAGCACTTGCAGCTAATGGTCAATTGAAGCATAGGAGCAAAATGTAGATGGATCTGATGACGTGAATTGTAGCTCTTGGAGCCTGGCGTATATTGGAGAGATCGAATTTTTTTTTTCGATCAAATGATCCTTTTTTTTTTAATTTGTAGATTTGACTCTAGTATTATTGTAAATGATTCTTGATTTGACTAGCGTATTATTCCATACGGTGCATGTATATAAGCGAGTCCTAGACAGCAGGACGCTCAGTTTGTTACTGACGTCGGCGGTGTAAGGATCACCTAGTTTGTTTCTTCTGGTGCATAAGTCGTGTCAATTAGCTCTTCTTGAGACCTCGATGGCATCTTTACCGTCTTTAACGTCGAACTCGGAGGTTGTACCATCGTCTACGGGAACCTTGACGACAGCTACGATGGAGAAGGTGCAGATCCCGTTGGCAACGACGGCGTCAACATTGGAGGAGATTTCAACAGATGTGATACCACCATCATTCGAAGTTTCATCGTCAGCATTGGATTCTTCAACTAATGAAGAGCATACATTGCGTCAGAGCAAATACTGTGACGCATCATTTACTATCACCTCAAATGCTCGCAGACATGAAAGAAGCAGTTGTTCTAATAATGTTAAAAGAATACAATTTCAGTGCAATAAGTGCAAAAAACTAATTTCACGTCTTGATAGCTTACATCTTCATTATAAAAAATGCTCCGAGAAAGTTAAGTGTGAGTATAATGAACATGGTTCTTGTTTTGACTCATGTGTTGTACCGACTGATGAGTCTATATAAGTGAGACCCTGGTGATATGGACTTCAGTCCGTCTCTGGCTGCGGTAATGAACGGATCGGATAGTTAGACTTGTATTACATAATAGACCGGTATCTAGCTATTCTTGAGAACTCGATGGCATCATTACCACTATATATACCAACCTGGATCGAAGGTCTACCATCATCAGTGCAGAGGACGATGACAACGACGTCTACAGCTACACCTGCTCTCTCAGCACAGTAGGAGATTTCGACGCGTGCAACATCTTCCGCAGAGCAGACCTCAAAGGCTTCAGAAGTTAACATGTCAGCAGTGTTACAATGGTTGTCAACAGTTCCAGTGGCATTGATGAAGGAGCATCCAGCGGTGTTCCATCATCCGACTGCATGTACTGTGAGAAGATCAAAAACTTGAAATTACGGGATTATGTAATACACAATTGTAGTACCATACAACAAGAAGACTGTTTGAATCGAGAAATCCACAAAACTTTAGTAATTTATCTGTGTATTTTTTTTGTACTTGTAGTAGTGTAGTATGTATGTATTAAAAGTTTTTGTAAAAGAACTTGCGGTGTTTTTATTTTCTCAAACCTGTCACTTTTGTGGTACTTTTTTAAAATATTAAAGTTGTTTTTTTTATCGGCCAGGGATCGAACCAAGAACCTTTGTCGATCTATTCAATCAGTATATTTATTGTCAATTTATTTAATGAATTTTGAACTTTTTCCCGCATCTCTAGCATAAAATTTACGAATTTCCAATATGGTGGTCTTGATGTCTGATAGGATGATGGTCATAGAGGATATAGAGACTCTTTACGAATGTTGAACATGGTATATTGAAATTATTATTTTTTACATAAAATTAAACATTATTGCATCGATCGGGTATCGAACCAAGGACAGGAGCGGATCAAATCAATATGTAAATTAATGAGCTATTTATTTAATGAATTTTGGAACTTTTCCCGAATTTCTAGCTAAATAACTACGGATTTTCAAGATGGCGTCCAAATTTCAAGATGGCGGGTGTCACAGTAATAAATGATTACTGCACTCTAGCGGATAAGAACTTAACTAACATGTCGTCAGCGCACTCTCGCCGACGATACATTGATGATGGCTTCCAGCATCAAAGACAAGATGGCGGACATGACGTCATACTAGATGACGATATATATGCTTTGAAAAAAAGTGGTGGGAGTCAGTCTGCTAGCACCCACCACGGGGGAAGGATCGGTCGCCATTTTTAATTTTTTTTTTGCCCTCATCAGGTTCGAACCGAGTACTCCGAACTCCGTGTCGTACATGTTTTTTTTTATAAGTATTTTATTAAAATTTTATTATTTAAATTTTTTTATAAATTTTAAAAAAATTTCATTAAAATCGGATAATAAATAAAGATTTTAAAGATGGCGGCCGTAACGGAAATTGCAACGGTGACGTCCTCATCCAATATGGCTGCCATGGCATCCTAGTTTTCAAGGTCATGACCTCGGCGGCTTAGAGCGGCTAGCTCTTAGGAGTTTTAAGCCGCTTTTAGGAATTTGGGTTTTTTCTAGGGCAAAACGACTTTTGAGGATTTTCGAAATCCTGATTTTTGAATTGTGGAATTTTTTGAGATTTTTTGGCGGAATATTTTTTCACAGAAATGTAAATTTTGGCGAATTTTAAGGAATTTTGGGCATTTTTTGCCCAATTTTGGCGAATTTTGAGGGTCAAAGTTCAAGGTCAAACTTGTCCCGTTACGCTGTGTCCCGTTACACTCCTCCAAGATGGCCGCCGTGACGTCACAATCCAAGATGGCGGTCGGCACCACAGGCACCACAGCCTGCAGCCTGTCCCAGTTAATACTAACCTATACTACTGCCGATATTTAATGCAACATTTTTGTGAATAATTTTTTTGAGACGTTGAACCGCCAACCGCAGGAACAATACAGGAGCACAGCACCTTAACCACAGCCCTGATGGCAGACCCCCTCCCTTTTTTTTCCACAGTGCCCTACGATTGACAGTCACTTAAAATTAAACGCTAATGCCACCATGGGCATTCAGCCAACCGTCCTGCGTATGTTGTGCGTCTTACTCTTAAGCCCCGTCACCATGAACCTCTGTGTTCTTAGAAGGAAAATAAAAAGCATCCAACACATATTTATTAACTTGCCACACTGAGCAAAGAAACAACAGAAACTTCTCGCATTAAAGATTACATTACAATGTTGAAAATTTTCAAATGAGTTGCATAGATTTTGCAATTAAATTTACAAATCAAAAACCACTATATTTACGAATATCTCGCTTTACAGGAAAGGTCTGAGTAAATTCTACAAATAGTAAAGTTACGTGTACACGATCTCATATACAAGATTTTTCGTTTACAGATACGCCTCTTAACAAGATGTGGGATGCAAGCCCTTACGCACTTAACTTGCAAAGGTGACTAGGTGAATGCCTAGCGTATTTTAAGCATAGGCGCACACTCATCTGGTTTTTATCTAACTTAGGTTCAAATTGTTTACGAACTAAAAGTATGGACTTATTTCGCTCATATTGTCTTAGACTACTTCCAGTAGTGCCAAACTGATACATCATAATTTTATCACGCCGGTGAGGCATGACAGCTAGCACCCACGCCGGGTAGCACTGAGTTCCGCACGCGTGCTTCACGCACACACCTTATACGCTCCAGATGTCTGCCGTCTAACACTACCTGCTACGTCACTACGCCGTGCCCGCCGCACTCTGCATGTACAGCTCTCCTCATAAGCGTCACCAACTTGCAAATGCTCTATGGCAATCCGCCTCCTGATTACGTTGAATTATCGTCCAATAGCCAAACCCCCTTGCGGACCTTTACCCCTGGACAGTTGTTACGTATCTTTATGTTCACAAAGTCCCAGGCACGGCCACAGACCTAACTGACTCGCCAGTTCTACTCCAGGGCAGTGATAACTCTGACTACTGAGACTGTAAAAAGCAGCTACACGTGCTACGCCTGACATGAACTTTGCAAACTGGCTCTATGACATATATGCTATAAGGCTCGTCACTCTCCGCGTAGCCTTACTCATACGAACCTCGAAGATTATATATGCATCAAAGTCCTCAGGTAGCTGCCTGTAGGCCTATTCGCCGAACTGATAGCAGTATCCTTGCGAACTAGCCTTACTGCTGCCCTAGCCGTTGTTGTAGGTGTCGACCGAGATTAATACAGAATGCAGACACGAAAGAATTTACAGACAGCCGAAGAGAAGACGCTGGAGAAAGAGTAAGTAAGACAAGCCCTTGCTGTGGCCCCTAAGTGGGCTTAAATACACAAATTGACGCATGTGCATACTCCGCAGTGGAAACTGCCTACCCGTGGGAGGTCAGTAAACACGGGAGGGGAAAATAAGGGGAAGAATTTCTACTCGTCTGGGCTAAGCGCCACACATGAAGGGCGCACTGATTAAATCCTGACCTCTTCTGACCCGCCGCCGGTACAATGTTTCTAACGCGAACAGGACAGAGAATAGGTATTTGGCCAAAGAGATGTGAAGATAGCACTAGTATACATAATTAGTTGAGTTTGGAAATACAAGGGAAATTGTACTTCAATCACGTGTACTGAGTACCACGTGCTCTGTTTTGTATTTTTTTTTTACTTGACACCGACATCAAAATTATAAAACAATTAAAATCATACGATAAACAATAATTTCCTGATTACAGAAAAAAAATGGAAAACAAATAAGAATTAAATTTGTGAATAAAATATTTATTTTTTTTTCTGGCTTAGTGAATATGTTACTTTTGTGTATTTTGAAGTCTTTTTTTAAAGTTATTTATACTGATTTACACTTGAATATATATAAATTAATACGTATTCACTAATGTTGAATGCGTTTCATTTATCACGATACAATTGGAGTGATTTAACTTGGTCACTGGCTGCCTAACGACATAATTGATTTTTTCTGTACATACCTAAGGGCTATTATATTTTCATGCACCTACTATTGGTTAAGAACTTCTAAAGGTGTATCCGATAAATGAACGTCCAGTAGAATCGCGCGGAAACTACAGTTCACTCCGCCCTTCCTTCCCCGGGTTTTATAACGAAACTCGGATGCTCTGAGGACAGGTGAGCCGAGGCTGCGCTGACCTGGGTGTCGTTGGTGAGCAGCCGCAGGCGGTAGCCCGGCAGAACGTGGCGCTCGTTGATGTGGCGCACCGCCAGGCGCGCGGCCAGCAGCTCGCTGCGCCCCTCCGGCCGCTCGCCCTGCCGCGTGGACAGCTCGAACAGCCCCAGCACCGAGAGCAGCCTCGCTCCGTCGCCGGTCCCAGGGGCGTCCAGGCCGCGCGCCGTCCCTCCAGGGGTGGCCAGTACCCCCGCGAGCAGCGCGCACGCCACCAGCAGCGGCGCCGCCCGATCACCCGCTCCGCTGCTCGCCATCTGGAGCACCCGCCGTGCTTAGCCGTCACCACTGCAACTGGTGAACACTTTACAAACTGGTAACTATACTGCTTCTACTGACAGACTAAGTGGCAGACCTAAATACCAGAGCTCAAAGGTTTATCCCATGTCATCTCATCCGGGTGATGTCAGCCCTTGGTGGACCGGCCACTCGGAGGAGCAACGAGCGGGCTTGAGGCTAAGCCACGGAGGCACAAAGATGGCGGAGTCCTTGAGAGACTGATGTCATCAGATCCTGAAGTGTAGGCGGGGACGACGAAGAAGAGCCACCGGGATCCAGCGAAGCACGACTAGACATGAATGAAGCAACATATGGCATTAGGGACTGGCTCGTGTACTACTTCCGGAGCTAATGTTTGTTTGATGCACAAGTTGCACGTCGGAGAAGAAGACGACGCTCGTGTGTTTCGTGGACGAGCTACAAAGGGAGTGTGGTCTGCATGGTGCATTGTACTGGTTGGAGGTACTACACCTGGAGATGCGACGTCGTGGGAACTCGGACAACGATCACCCCCAACGTAGCTGAAACCTATCTTAAGGCTGTTCAAGAGGTTAAAGCCTGTCATTAATAGTGCAGATTTTAAATTCCTTATATGTACAGTAGAATTTTGATTTACCGGGGTAATAGGGGAAAGGTCAGCCCAGATAAGCGAAAATCACGGATAATCGAATTCAAATGTATTTAGGTTATACAATACAGCAAAATTTCGTAAGTAATTTATACAAAACAAATATAGGTACAAGTATTACTGACACTAATTTTTTTTTAATATGTACGAATAAAATTACTTGTAATGACCTAAAAGACACAGTTTCAATAAAAATATAAATTATACTAGATAATGCCCGGCATGCGTTGCAATGCCTCAATCAATTTTTTTTTTTTTGTAATTTTTTAAACGTAAAATATCTTTGTAAACCACATTTACTGTTTTTTCCGTCTCGAGCTAGAATGTAAAGATTGTCTGCATTACTGACCCGCGAGCAAGCTACATACATTTCAGAGAGAGAGAGAGAGTTAGAGAAAGACACCTATTGAATATCTATCTAACTAATTTTTTATGAGAGCATATTTTCATTAAATAAATCATGAAATCATTCAACGATAAAAGCTGTTTATTTAATCAAGCGGACGGCTTCGCTCCAAGGAGACATACAGAAATGACACACACTCACTATTTGTGTGGCTATGAAACATGATTTTTTTTTCTGCAATTTAAATTGTAATATACAAAAAGGGCATTGAAAATTGAAACAAATATGGCGACACTATAAACTGTCAGGATCTTTAATTTTTTCTTACTCTCTACTTAGTTCCTTACAATAGCAAAACTTAATGGCTTCTAATAATGCGTTGCAATTTTTGCTTTTAAAGCGTGTTTTTTTTTAGTTTTTATTAACTCAGAATCGAGATAAAATATCCAATTGTGAATCTATACCATCCTCACTATTTGTGTGGCTATGAAACATGATTTTTTTTTCTGCAATTTAAATTGTAATATACAAAAAGGGTATTGAAAATTGAAACAAATATGGCGACGCTATAAACTGTCAGGATCTTTATTTTTTTCTTACTCTCTACTTAGTTCCTTACAATAGCAAAACTTAATGGCTTCTAATAATGCTTTGCAATTTTTGCTTTTAAAGCGTGTTTTTTTTTTTTTAGATTTTCTTAACTCAGAATTGAGATAAAATATCCAATTGTGAATCTAAACCATCCTCGAATCCCCGTGAACTCACACACAAAATTTCATCAAAATCGGTCCAGCCGTCTAGGAGGAGTTCAGTGACATACACACGCACACAAGAAATATATATATATAAAGATTTACAATTTTATAAGCATAGGTATGTGCCATTCAACTAATAACTTGCCTTGAATCAACAAACAATTCTAGAACTATATACATACTTACTATGTACTTGTTACCATTTAGTAAAGTAGTCTGTAACACATTTTTGCATTTTACTTTTGGAAGTGAGGGCAGTTGTTCCGTACTTGTAATCCAGCTTAATCCGGACTAGTGTTTCTTCTCACTGGCAATTATATTCCGTTTCTTGTCCGTTCGTTTCTAGTTTTAATACGAAGTTTTTAGTTTTACTCATTTCTTGTCCCTTTGCGGGCTTGGTTTTCCACTCCCCTTCCCAAAAAATAAGATGTTTAATTTTTAATTGAGAACCCGATTTACCGAATGCCCGGTTAATCGGGTCATAGATAATCGAGGTTCTACTGAATGTTATATTTATTTACATATATTGAATAACTTTAAAATTCCTACTTATCAATTATCTTGTTTAAGTTAAAATTTAATTTATTAATTGTTAAAAATACATTCAAACCACAGTGATGAACTCCTGAACCGTAGGTAATGCCTCAACTAAAATCGCTCCTAATTTAATTTAAAAACTGGTTATGAATGTTACATTTTTAATTTAATACAAAATTTTAACAACAAAAAAATTTGTAAATTTTTTATCAGAAATCATGGTGAGAAATTTCTGGCATCATATATTAAACAAAAGATCTATATGACCAAACTATTGTCACTTGCATAACCTGAGGGAAGACATATTTAGTTCTTTTATATAAAATGTTCTTTATTTTCAATATAGATACACAGTACCAGTATCTCTTGCTTAGGTACAATTCAATGCAGAATTTGTTAAGCTTTAATAAAAGTAAACAAATACATGTTTACATCAATTGTAACAACCACTATTTACTTACAGTGATACATCAGTCGTAGCCTTTGGGGTCAACAGTATATTAATGATGTTTGAAATACATTGGCCCCGTGCTACTCCAGCACGAGGCTCGAAACTTGTAACGCATTCGCATTCCGATGTATTCTGTGCGCAGGAGCTCCTAGCATGATCGGAAACCACTTTCAAATGGTATGCACGGATAGCTACCTTCAGTTACAGACGAAGCAAATGTTCATGAGAGTTCAGTTTTGTCAGATAAAATGCTTTGTGAGCGTACTGAACATGCATGTTTTTAAATATTATAAAAAATGGATATGAAGAAACGTTAGTAATTATAAACAGACTGATGACAACTAAAAAAAATTATCACTGTACAACGGACTCATCAGCAAATCTTTGAATTCTCTGGACGCAACGCTGACATTCTTTCCTTCCCCTTCCCCTTATGTCGTCAATGGTTTTGTTTTAGAGCTTGTGTCTTCCTCTCATGTGCCACTGCGCCTACACACTCCGTGTTCTGGCAGGGAATTAATAAGGTTTGAAATCTCGCTGCGGCCTCATTTGAAAGAGTTAAATTAGTTTGTGTTTCGTGGCGCACACATCCGACACTAAATGGACTGAGTAAGTACTGTTCGTTCATTATAAGCTTGGTATGTGGTATACGTACTTAATCTTTCAGGGTAATATTTCTTTCTGAATTCCCTTTGGCTTGGCACCTTTCAAGTTGTGTTTCAGGGTTAGTGAGTTCAGGATATTGTCTACAGTCTCTAATGCTACTTATTATAAAAATCTTTGTATTTAATCATTGTCATGTTTTAATCTTGAAATTCCTTACAAAGCTTTGAATGCTGTAATAATATCATGAAAGATATAATGTCATGTTTATTCACCGGGTGGTAATTTTTTATACATTACTTGTCTTAGCCCGCGGGTGCTTATGTAATTTATGAAAGAATACGTTTTATTACTCTGTAAATAATTGTCCAAACTTCTGATTTTATAATTTTTTTACACACACGTTTAGCCACTTTGATGTCTGTAATAGAACACACCTTAAACTGACTTGTGACCCTATCCCTCTTATTCTGCGCAGGAGGGAAGCTTCTCGGAACACATTTTGTTCCCAGGGGGTTTCAAAATTCTGTGCGACTCTGCTTGCAGAGTGGTTTTTTTTTTCATGTGTGGGTTTTCTCGTTTCATGTGCAATGACATCTCCCGCAACTGCATGGATCTACACATTACGTTGGGCAGAGTTCTTGAATACCTGACAGAGAATACATTTGAGTTTGAATTAACCGGGACTGTTTCAAAACTACGTGTGAAGCTTGTTCAGCATGTCCATGTTGGCTGGGAGACGTCGGACGAGAGTCGGCTGTGACAGGCTTCTGGCAGCATGAGTCACGCTGTTGATGCCAACTGAAGTCCTTGCCTCGACTAGAGGGCAATGAACCCTGGGCTGTTCTTGATTTTTTGATCGAGGTTCGCGTATCGCGAGCCTGAAGCTTGTCAGTGAGGGTGAGATCTTTAAGGCCTTATTGAGTAAATATGGTGATGCCTATCAGCTATTACTTGCAGATGCCTCACACAGGATATTTTTTTCACAGTTCAAAATGCGAGTCTTAAATTTTATTTGCCAGGCACAAGATTTTATCCTGTAAAAAAAGAACACCTATTGAATTTTTATTTTTTAATGTCCTAATAAACCTGTCCTTTAGTTTGTTAACTCATTTGTCTTCTATCCTGACATATTCGAGTTGGGTATGCAGGAGCCTGAACTAGTTTGGGTCATCCTTGATAATGTTTCACCACTCGTTTTACAAAATAATACCATGCATTCTCCCCCCGCCAGCCTTGAAGCTCCATGTAAGTATAATGGAAAATTGGAGAATCGCTTGTTGGCAGTAAAAAATATTACGATTTTCCGCTTTCATCACACAGTTGTAATACAAAATCACCCTTGAGGGAGCAAATGTGCTTTGTTCCTAAGGTCTTCAATGCCAAAATATCCAAATCCGAACCTAAGAATGTTCACAATCAACAGGAAATTTCAGCTAATGTAAGTTCGTCTAGTGCAAGTGTGCCTCGTGGCGAAGCGAGCGAAGCCATGTGCTGTCCCTAGCAGGCGAGTGCGCCTGGCATGTGCACTGCTTCCTTCAGGTGTGTCAAAAGTTGTGCCTTTGCGCATGATGCGCACTATGTTTCTCCAACCAAATTACAGATCATGAGGTCCATAATAAATTAAGTAGTTGAACGTTGGCATCATTACACCATCCGTTTCAGATTAAAACACTCTATTTTTATTTTATAAAAAAGACTCCACTGAATTCAGGCTCGTACACAATTTCCGTCCCTTGAATCATACGTTTTACGATGGCCAATTTTCTTTACCCAGGTGTTGCAGTGCAATCTCTACAGTTGGCAAAGCAAATATATTTTCGGTCATTGATTTGAATTCCAGACTTCATAATTGCCTTTTTAACCTTGAACACTGCCTTTTCGCAAGTATACCACCATTTTTACACCAAGGAATCAGTTTCAGTTTAACCGAATACCCATGGGGGTGAGTTCCGTAGTCAAGCACTCAGCAGGATGTTAGACCACGTGTTCAGCGATGTAAAATTCAAGACGTTTTCAATTATATTGATGATATTATTGTTTACAGTTCAACATTTGAAGATCATTTGGCTCATTTTCACGATAATTTTAATCGCCTTATGGTTTGTAATTCGACAGTTATAGTGTGGATATTGTTGGAGATTATTTTTGATGTATAAACATCTAGACTCTCAGAATACAGCATTTGGTATAAGTAAGTTCATTAATGGAACAGAAGTCGATTGGAACATAAATGTGTAAACAGAATGCTGCCATCTGTGTAAGTCCAGAAATCTCGAAAAGATGGGACCCTCATTATTAAGTTTCGCGAACATCGGCAATGTTCTATGTGTAGCTATTGTTGAACCAAAGTAAACTTTATACTAGTACAACTTTATTTTAATACTTTATGCTATATTGTATAATCATAGAAAATAAAAAAAAACGAAAAAAACCTTAAAATGCTGGAATTACAATTTTGGCCATCCTTAGTTGATATTAAAATGTAGAGATAGCGAGCGTTCGTCATACTGTAGAGAGAAAGAATCAACATTTTTAATTAAAAATTTTCATGATGAAGTTATTACTGTAATAATTATTAAATGTTGAATCAGCTCAATAGTTTTAAGGTTTGTTTGTAGGAAGTATTTATAGACTGATTATTGTCGTTTAAGTAAATGTACACACATATACGTATTGTAATACTATATGTTTAAAATTGTTTCAGGTAAATTTAGTTTTAATATGTCTATTGTACCGAATATTTTTGTTTGTAAAATACTTAACAGATAGCACCACGTTCGTAATGTTTTAGAGAAGACCAAATATTTAATATCTTTATCCCATGTTTGTTTCAATACAATGGCCCTAATTTAATTTTTAATATCGTGTTTATATTTTGTTATGACTTTTCAAGTTTATAAAATGCATGCCAAGATAGTTTCACTACCATAAAGTATACTTTGGCACACCAATATGCTAAGGATATCCCCAGATATTCGCGAAAGTTAATATTTACGAGTACATGTTGCCACATGTGGGTCTGCCATCTTGAGGACTTCGGCTTGTAGCTATAGCGTTTTCTTCGTACATTTTCATATTGAACCTCGCAAAATTTCCGTTGTTTAGTGCGCATTTATTTCTAGTGATTGTAAAATTTCACCCTAAAAACGCCTAAATAATTAAGTATAAACTAAACAACGGAGGCAATTATAATTCTGGTCAAGGGGGAAATATCACAGGTTTAGCGTTGAGACATTTACATGTGACGCATTCGTCACTACTTTTGTTCGGCTAGCTCTGAGAAATCAATAATGCCATTGCGTTAAACAGAATATAGTTAGGTGTTAAATAGGCGAAAATTATTTACTGTTTTTTTTTTTTCCTTAAATGAATAATGTTCGTTTGTTTATCCCTCTTGCCAATATTTAAAGTACTTTGTTAAATTTCATGTCGGAGTTTCCTACTATAAGTTTATTTGCAACGTCAAAACATATGAATTTGCTCGTTACCGAATTAGATGTTTACACATCACTGGCGAGTACTGACAAACTCGCTCACTTTTTTTATTGTATGTGCATAAATTTAATACAATATAGCATCTATTTCTATTTCTATATTTAAAGACAAATTTTTGTTCATTATTCTCTATGTATTACTTTATTGTTTCTACTTTGTTGTTTATGGATTTTTTTTTCATTTGTAATACTGGATAAGTTGGAAATATTTTAGGTGAACGCTAACAAATAAAGTGAAATTACAGGCATAAATTTATTTTGCAGCTGTCTTGGAAAAAGTTGATTAGACATAAGGTATACTTTTATTTTGCTACTTGAAAATTCGACGATTATTGAATTGTATTTTGCTTAATAAATGTGTATTCAGAAAACATTTTATCGGATTTGATTCTGCTGACTACATGGTTGTAGTAAATGGTTTGAAAACGTATGTAATGTTTATAGTGTATCAAACATTGTTAAACATAATTGTAAACAATTTAACTATTGCAAAACAAAAATAAAAGAGCTGCTAGTAACATGATCACTAAATTATTTATTTTCCGAAAATTCCAACCGTTTGCAAATGTTGCATTTTTGACAACCTTACGACTGAACTAAACTGCCGGCGCCACTAATGCAGCGGTGCTGTTACTCTAATAACCAATTAAAAGTTAAAGGTTGTAAATTAAAAGTATGCCTTCCGGCACCGCCTACAGGCGTAGGTAGATTTCGAAGAACCTGTTTATCTGGAATTGTTTTTGAAACTTTATCAACTTCTGTACCATTTTACAAAATTAATGTACACAACATCCTATAATGTTAGCCAATGATAAATTAAACATTTTATCATTTTCCATGCAGCGATTATATTTTGAATTTTTTGAACTCAACTCCAGCATTTAATTTCTTAACGGATTTCATATAATGTCTACCAAGGTAGATATGAAATAAAATTTGCCTATATATATTATTTATCATCCCTTGCACTAATAAGTGGTCATATAACCATTTTTTGACTGAGGTTTAACGTAAAACTAAGATGGTTAAAAAAATTCCGAAGAATCTTATACTAAGGGAGTTTTAAATTTCAAATCCTGTTTTTACGGGTAATATTTAGTTTCTTAAAAAAATGTTTCAGCGAAAGGTTCTAAATAAAGTTGAGAAGTTTTACAACATATTATAACGAATTTGATGGTATATCTATTTAATAAAAGTAATGAATTTTTAATTATATTACCGTTGTTATTTCCACCCCTTGCATAATATGTTTGTTTCGTAAAATTTACTTTCCACAAAAGTTGCCAACGATGTTTAAAATGTTAAAGAAAATAAACATTAATTTGATAGAGTACAAAGTAGGAACGTTTTATTTATTTTTTATTTCAACTCCAAGTTTTATCTACCCCTTGCAGTAATGGTTTGCATTATCATGAATTGTTTCTGACCAAAGTTGTAGAAATAATTATGAGATTTACAAACAATGTGAGCGGAATTGATGGTATGCTTACTAAGGGAATCATTAATTTATTTCCCCCTCTTTATCCATTCCTTGTAGCGGTGGTTAGTTGTACCAAGAATTATTTCATTCGAAAATTGTGATAGTATTTATAAGGTTTAAAACCATTCGAAGAGATTTGATAGAGTGCCTACTAAAGGAGATACGAATTTTATGTCAATCAACCCCTGTTTATTCCATCCCTTGCAGTAATGGTTGGTCGTATAAAAAATTATTCCAGACGAATTTAAGGTTGTATAATAAAACAAAACGGATAAAATAGTGTACATGGTACGGAAATTGTGAATTTTATAAATTATACCCTTTTATTTTTTCAACCCCCTGCAACGACGGCTCGTACTTACAAAAAAAATCCAGGCTAAAGTTTTAGATAAAATTATAAGATTTACAAATAATTGGAATGGATTTGATAGTGTACCTACTTAGTGAGTTACGAATTTTTTTTATTCTACCACTTATTTTTTCAACCCATTGCAGCAGTTATCGTGTCCACAAAATTTATATATATATATATATATATAAGTATATATATAAACTTTTGAGTTGAAGATAGTTTTGAGGTCTGTGGACCGTGAAACGAAAAACTATATTAAAATTTTCTTTTCTAAAAGTCGTTCTATGGTAATGGGTACTATAGATAGTATTTCTTTTAAATATACCTAAAATCAAAATAAGTTGATGTTAAACTTAGAAGGCATAAACAGCACAGAGAATTCCATGGAAGGAATTAGTGCGCCACTATGTTGACTTTGTGTTGTCTAGATTAACTGTTCAGTTTTATTGTTGCGTTCGTCTGTTTGTCGCTGAGTTGTCCAGATTATTTTTTTTTATTATAATCATTGGGTTCATATATTTGTAGCTATGATGTTTAAGGTTGTTCTGTGGTGTGATAATATTTTCGACTTATTTATTCCAAGGAAATATCTTGATCTCTACGTACCTATTTAACATTTGACATCAGCTGATATTGATTGGTTTTTCTTGTGTTTTGTTATTGATCTTTTTTTGTCCGTTCCTTAGGTTTCTCTATGACATACGCCGTAAACTCGCAATGGTGTGTGTCCACAAATTTTAAATAAAGCTTTTACATGCAAGAATCATGTATAGAATCTAAGTGCGTCCAGTCCCGTGTTTAAAGATAACGATTCAGACAGAATCATTTTTACGCACACGGTCACGTTTTTCTCTGTAACTGATTAGATATACCTCATAATAATACACGTATTTCGCAATAAAGTGACACAACACGTTATGTGTGTTAACTACGCGCCAACTAAGGGGAACTATATAAACGGAAGGGCTAGGTGGTCGTCTCAAGGCAGGCCCGCAGCCGGGATTTTGTGACGAAGGGGTCCAGTTTAACTATTAAAACATTTTTTAAAAAATAGCTTTCGTTTTAATTGAGTTTTCAAAAGAAAATTGTCGCACTATAATCTCAGGGAACAGTTGAAATTTAGAAATCCAACACATAAAAATTACGTAAGATTTTGGTTGAGAACAAAACTGAACATTTTATATCTTAGTTTTAATTGTTTGTCATACTTCTTCCTTAAGTCAAATGTTTGATGTTTTCGTTAAAACACGTCATTAATACGTATACATTAATGTTATTTAATAAATGAAACATACGTTACAATTTTGTATGAAAGACATGCTTACAACTGACATGTGTGCAAACCGTTATTAAATATGAACTATTGCAAACACTATTCCTGCCGCTTCTGTGTATGAGGCATGTTGGTCTAGGCGTGGCAGTAAATGCATTTATTGTAGCCTACTATAATTATTACAGTATTCCTTCCAAGTAAAGCTCTGGTAACCTCATGTAGCTAAGTTGCTATAATTTTCTTATTCTTTCTTCATTTAAGTCCTGGAGGGGAGGGTCCGCACCTCACGGACTTCCCTCCCAGCTGCGCCCCTGCAGTAGGGGGAGGAGGGAGGGTACCTAGTGCGGAGAAGGATCGGTGCTATGACGCGGAAAGCTGAAGGAGCAAGCAACAGTTGCCAATGTCACCAGCCAGCTCCGAGCAGGAATGACATACTATTCACACCGCAGGCGCAGCGCGATTGCGCGCCAGCCTGACGTCGCTCTTGAGCAACCCGCAGAGCTTAACCGAGGAGAATAAGGAATATTCTTGTAAACATGATCGTTGATTCTACTACTATATACATATTAAGCACAGATTTTGCAGAGAGACGACTGCTGTTGTGGCAAGAGACAACACTGCAACCACGAGAGAGGTCTGCCTAATCCACGACGCCCTGCCACCCTAATGATGACGTCACTACAAGGGAGGAACATAGAGGTAATCCGAGAGAATGATGTCACCGATCCAAGAGGGTCACGGGTTTGTGTCCAGTGTCGACGAGTAAATAGTCGGCGAACGAGTATATTTAAGAAAACGAGTCACCGACGAGTGACGCTGAGGTAGCGGCAGGGGGGTATCATGCAGCTGGTTCAAGTTACGAACGAGCGAGGAACACTGTCTCAGTGGAAGCAAGCAGATGAGCACCGGGTCAACACCCGCTCGGCTGGACACCGGGCGAGGGCGAGGTGACGACTCGACACTGGTCGGAGCCGCGCTCGCCGTGACGCGAGGGCCGCGAGGTTCTGGGGTCCCGACACTCTGCTTGAAGAATAGAGACAACCATAAATAATTTTAAAGCCTGTCTTCCCTCAAGCAATGTTTTACGATGTGTTAAGTCCAGTTTTTGTGAGGAAAACATTGATTCATTTTAATTTGGACCCATTCAATAATTGTCAAGATTTTTCGTGTTAGAAATATTCCTAGTATTCGTTTTAAGGAATATATAAATAATAATTTGTAATCATTTTTAAAGGAAAATGGTAACGTAAAAGTTCGAGTAAACAGGGCGAGTGAATTAAAACGATAGAAGCGATAATGTTATCTTCCGTTTGGTATTAAAGTCTCTTTATAGCCATATTGTTCATGTCCACAGTTGGTGGATGGGGAATGTATCGTCCCCGATGGGGCCTGCCTTTTGTTCGAATGTCCATTTCTCCAAATAATTACTTTTTCAAAGACCATTTGTCTGAGAGACTACTTTTCCCGGCGTCTATCTCTCCGAGCTTTGAGGGGCAGATGGCGTCTCCCACCCATTCAAACTTTCTCCTCACTGACAGCCAATCCCAACACGGCATTTAGGCCGCCAATTAGCGTTAATAGTTCTCACATTTTGGGAGTGGGCTACCGAGACTCAAACCACTCTTATAATTATGTAAATAAAGCGGTGAAGTCGGGCAAGCATTGGGCTTTGCACATTATCTACTTAAGCCGGGTCCCGTTTAAGGTGAATGTTTCGTTCTGGTCTCAAGACACGATTTATAAAAATAAATAAATATATATATAATATTTAAATTTGCATGATTTTTTTGACAATGTGTAATTTAATTTTTATTTCACAATTTATTGCCTGCATGATAAGAGTTGTAACTAAGGCAAATACAAATTCGTGCCCATACCATATCCTAGCCACAAACCCCTTTACCCATTGCACTTAAAGCCGGTGTGCAATCAACCTCGCTATAGAGGTCGGCGAGCTTATTTTTCAAGGCAGCTGTTCTAAACTCAATGCTTAAATAAACGATTAAGACTCATCTTTATAAATGCTGTGTTCTTTTAGATAAGTGTTTCCTAACTACATATTTCCAGCTTGACGATGCATTTACTCAATCTGTTGAAAGTGGTCCGAATGTAAACGATTTTTTTGCAAATTTTGACGACCGCCGAATAATACCGTTCCAACCACGGAAGAGCTGCATGCTAATTGTAACACTGTACCTGAAAAGTCAACTAAAGCTTTTCTAAGCTTTTGTATGTAGATCGCGTAGTAAAGTACTACAGATTTTGTAATAAATGTATGTTCTATTTACTTGAACATATTTGCAAATTATATGCTATGTGAAAATCAAATTATAACACAAACAGCCACGGTGCTTCATAATTTTATTATGTTTTACTTTGAAACGAAAACACTCTTTTACTGGTGTTCTCGAAAACTTTTTGAACAATTTCGTTTAAATTTACTGGGTTGTAACTTGGTCTAGCTAAGTTCCAACAATAGGAAAAATTATTCAAACATACTTTTTTAATATTCATATTATTGTGGGTGTCACTGGGGCTCAATGTTGACATATGGATGTTAATGACGATGAATATACAGTGTAGGGGTTACTACCATTTCTATACTGAAAAAAGATATCAATGCAAGGTATGGTTTTATATCGTTCACACATTTATTAAAAAAAATATATCTTCCCTATATTGGGTTACAAACATCAGCATAATATAAGTTTAAAACTGCTCAGTGAACTCGTAGCGGTAGGAACCACGGTCGCTAAACGCTCTGGCTTGCTTCCAGGAAAACCCTGTTCACTCGAGCGCCTGCAATGATATGAAAGACAAATAACACGCTGCGTGTGTCATCCAAAACATACTTTAACATGAAATAACCCTAACTCAAGAGATTGCGTGTTCAAAATATCAAGCAAGCCTTATACACTAACTTTACTTCAAAATTTACTGACAAATAAATTGTCTGTGTTATTCCAACAATAATTATGCTTCACAGACGAAATTTAAGTGAGGCATGCTTTATAACTTACATCTAACAACATATAATCATTAAATAACAAACTATGCATTTGGTTAAATTCAGCCCTGAATTCATAGTTTAAGAAGGGCCAGTTCACATATCTTCACATTCAGGCACTTAAAAAAATATGTTTTCGCAATATAACTTCACAAGAACAGTGAAATATTAAAATAAATTAAACATTTACAAAATTTACAGCGTGCCTTATAGTTCACTGTAGCGGACTAGGAGTTGATAAAGTTATTTCTCTTGGCTGCTACTTGAATATCAGCGTACACTTCGGCGCGGTTCACCCCGCCGCGTGTTGCGGGCCGACACTTGCCTTGCACTTTAATAGTGTAGATTTTCCAACCTCGCAGTGAATTTGATTCCTGCAACAATTAAGGTTAAATGAGCCGCCTCATATAGTAACGTGCCCCAACTCGTTTGCAGACCTTGACCGCAGCACCACACATAATAAACCAACCGGCTTATCTACTAGTGCAGTCTCATAAACTATCTATAGCTTACTTTAACTTCTGCAGCATATAAGATAAGAAGAAAAGTGTAATTTACTCAAGGAATTTTTCTCTGCAACTTTTCTTCAAACACAGGAGCACACAAGAGTATAAAATATGGCTCTTCTAATAGTGAAGTTTTGCCACCTTCCTGACTAAATATTTTTCGATGTAACGTAAGGTTAGAAGAGCTGTACCATCTACTAAAAGAGTGAAAAAAACTCTTTTGAAGACCTCGAACTCTGCTTCACACAATATTTAAGTGTATAAGTTAAATTAATATTTTAAAAATATATTTTTTTCTGCAACTGTGTGCATTTGAAACAATAAAATGAACTTAGTCTTAACTTTCATTTTAGTAATATAATTTTTATAAAACAATTAATTAGTGTCAATATATTGTTATTATTTGCTACTTAAGACCCTTTTGTTGTTTAAATGTTGAAGCTAAACATTTCTAATTAATAATTAGTGTGTATAAATTAGCATCCAACTGTGAATTATACTTAACTTTTCATTCCTACCAAGGATGTTATTATATTTGTAACACCGTACAAGAAAGGCACCTGGGGACCCGCTGTACCAACTGCAAACAGCTAGCACACGAGCCGGTCTCTACTCCGACTACAGTCCCTGCACCAGAGGTTGCAGTGGGACAGCGAGGTCGGTGAGGCTGAAGAGAGGCACCTTGCCACAAGAGGCGAGTTGAACTACAAGCAGTGAGGCTGTTAGAGGAAATGCAATTGTTGTACCTAAGCATGCTGAGAGAATATATTGTTGAGGTACCTTGAAACTATTTCAGACAAAGGTTTCTTAGCAATGTCTATTTAATTTAAAAATGGATGGATAGGCATCAAGGGGTACTCACCGTGTGATAAAAAAAAAACATCCCACCCTGTACCTCCTGAGTTATTCATCTGGGGTGGTGAGGAAAACAGCGTTATCTACTAGACATTCCGAAGACACAGGAAGGAGAGTTGGATGTAGACGCCTGTTATCGCAGCTCAGTTGCATGCTGCTTGCTGAAAGGATGTTCCAGGGTCTAGTGCAAGGCGTTCCTGTACGCCTGTTTACAATGGCAGGCTGACAATGCATAGTTCCAACAGCTTTAGAATATTACCTGTTCCTTTCCTGCTTTAAAGTTAGCCGAGCGTGGCCAGTTAAGCTTCTACCTCCTTCCTTTGGTCAAAACCTTTGCCCACCACTCAGCACATGAGGTCTGGCCCCTCCCTCCCCTGAGATGCCATAGCTTATACATCGGTCACCGCTAGGTCACCCTACGAAATCTGTTGGGCATTATTTGAAAAATTCTCGTCGTGGCTATTTCTACTTTCGCACTCCGTCTATTTCTTTTAAAGTGTTGCTCTAACAATGGTTAATTGAAACCTACGTCAAAAATTAACCCCTTAATAATAGTTTCTATTTTTTTCGAGCTATCACTATTTCTTTATAGATTTTTGCCTTTTCCTCTTTTTTTAGAAATAAAATTCAGGCGTTCCCAATCTAGAGGTATTATTAGTCCCTGAGTGCTCAGAGTTCCCCGGATTTGTCTCTTCTCGTCATCAGCAGTGACACTGGTCGATCATTGCAGATTTTAAGGTCAAAATCTAAGGAATATACTTTTTTAAATATTTTTTTACTATGGAAGTTCTAAGGGTAAGCCTCTGAGTTACAGGTACCGTGTACTCGAATGTGTGAGCTCCTGCTAAATGTGATACTGTCCCGCCGTACACGGAGAGCGCGAGCTACTTGAGTGCCGCGGCTACTGCCTATTCGGGGTCGGGGAACTTCGGCAATCCTCGGAACTCCAGCCCAGACTGACATCAGTCCTCCGAGAAAAATTAAAGACTACAAGAAAGCTGACTGGAGAGGCTTTCAGACGTATTTAGTCGATAATTTGCCTGCAGCCGATGCTGCCAACTTCGAAACGAAAGATAACATCGAATCAGCAGTCACTGAACTTACAGTTAAAATTCAAACTGCAATTAACTCGTGCATCCCAGAAAAGGTGGTTAGATTTAAGCAAGATGTACTGCCGGTGTATATTAGGGATTTAATTTCTCAGAAAAATAGATTAAGGCGCGAATATACTCGACGTAGGCAGCGCGACATTAAAGCGAGAATTAATGAATTACAGAAAATAATTTCCGATGAAATAACTCTATGGAGGAGCAGCCAATGGGAGACGAAAGTCTCTCAGCTACAGGTGCAAGATGGTAGCACCTGGAGTATGACAAAGCGATTCCTTCATAAGATAGATAAAATACCTCCTCTACAAACTCGCACTGGGTTCGCTTTTACACCGACAGACAAGGCACAAGCCTTCGCGAATACCCTTGAATTAGCCTTTCAACCTAATATCGAACCCTGTGACCCGCAATTTAATGCCGGAATATACAGAGACCTTACAATTAAACTTAATCAGCCTTTAACTTCAAAACCTTACTTAACTCAATCTCAGGAAGTTTAACAGGCTATCAGGCGTATGAAACCACGTAAGGCACCGGGAAACGATGGCATTAAGGCAGTAGTCCTTAAGAAACTGCCCGACGAAATTTTGGAATACCTAGCTCAATTAATAAATGGAATACTTAAACTACAGTATTTTCCATTGCAGTGGAAAGAAGCGAATGTGATAGTTTTTCATAAATCCGGAAAAGATAAGACACTGCCCCAAAATTATAGGCCCATTACTCTGCTGAGTACATTGTCAAAAGTAGCCGAATGCATAATTCTGCAACGACTAAATGCTCACATTAAAGAAAATAACGTACTGCCGGACGAACAATTTGGTTTTCGCAGCGCGCATTCAACAACGCATCAACTGGTCCGTTTGACAGAACAAATAATAACTGCGTTCAATCAGAATAGATATAATCTCGCAGCGTTTTTGGACATAGAAAAAGCCTTTGATAGAGTACTTCATGAAGGCTTAATTTATAAATTATATAAAACTGGCTTCCCCGATTGTTATATTAAATTACTGGCCTCGTATTTAGAAAATCGATCGTTTAGAGTCACGACAGAAGGAGCACAGTCCGATTTAAAAATAATTATAGCAGGAGTCCCACAAGGCAGCATTTTGGGGCCGGTTTTATTCAATATTTATATCCATGATCTGCCTAAGCCCGCACACCGATCAGTTCAGTTTGGCTGCTACGCGGACGATACGGTATTGTTTAGCAGATCTAGTATTCTAGAACTCGCAGCAGACAGATTGCAAACCGCGTTAAATTCAATAGAACAGTGGTGCACAAAATGGCGAATTAAGGTAAACCCTACTAAATCAGAAGCTATAGTTTTTACGCGTAAACATCTCCCGCCACTCGAAGATAGACCACGACTAACACTTTTCAATGAGCAAATTCCTCACAAAAATGTTGTTAAATATTTAGGCGTGCACATGGATAGGAAACTACTATGGCGCGATCACAAAGGGGCGAAAAGAAAAACAGCTTTCACTGGGCTCATGGCCCTCTACGCCGTCATGAGCAGACGTTTAGGTAGCTCTGTTAAAAACGGAATAATAATTTATAACGCACTAATAAAACCAATAATCACGTATGCAGCGCCGGTGTGGGCAACAGCAGCGAAATCTCACTTAATCAAGCTACAGAAAATTCAGAATAAGAGTATTCGTATTGCGACAGATGCGCCTGTGTATTGCCCCGTAAGGGCTATGCACAGAGAGCTCAGACTCGAACTTTTAAAACATTATTTCCGAACTGCGCAAAAATTCTATGATAAATGTGCCATAAGCAGAAACCCATATATTTCATCACTGGGCGAACAAGATCCAGAGTTGCATGGAAAATATAAAATGCCAAATTCAATCTTGGCTCACAGACCTCCTTAGTGTGCTGAGCGATCGGCCAATCAGTCTCCCGCGAGTTGAAACTTAAATTATAGACATTAATGAATAATTAGCTAATTCAAAATGGTCCGAAGCACGCAGGTGTATGTACTAACCGACATATTCGATGACTGTGCTAACACATATAAGACTGACATGATTGAGTACTGTACTGAAGCACCTAAAGAAGGCAAGATCGAAGACTGTGATGGTAGTCTGAGACCAAAACGAAAGAAACGACGTAATAAAATAAATTATCCTGATCAAGCTTGTGATGCTGACATGATTGCAGACTGTGGTGACACATCTGAAGCTGACATTATCGATGACTGTGATGACACATCTAAAGCTGACATTATTGAGTACTGTGCTGAAGCACCAAAAGCATGTCAGAGCGAAGAGTGTGATGGTGGCTTGAGACCAAAACGATGGAAACGTCGTAATAAAATAAATTATCCTGATCAAGCTTGTGATAATCACTGGCACGATGACGAAAGTGACCTTGTGGTTGGTGTTAAAACGAAAGACACCAGAGATAATATTTATTATAAACATGCAAAGATGATGAATGTAGCAGAAGAGATTGTTATATCTCATGGGAAGATCCTAACATATTGGTTGACAGGCTAAGACTACTACATGGTTCGCTTTGTGCAGGAAACTATTCTAACATTAAATAAATATCCTTCATACTCAAACAACTGAGGGAAGCTGGCTACATACAATAATGGCTTAAATTAAATTTATGTGTATAAACTTGAAGATAAATTAATATATTTTTTTTCAAGATGGTATCTACCATTTCTCGAAATCTGATTTCTAAATAAAACTTATAACCTAAAGGTGTAAGCAACGTCACCACTGCCAGTCAAAATGTATACTAATAAAGACATGTAAGTAATCATGTCAAGTTCGATAAAAAAAAGTAATTGAAATCAGTTGGAGTCAGTGACTGATGGAGCTTTCGGCGCATTTGGAGCTGTTGAAGCCTTTTCGAGCATTTGGAGCCTTTTGGCGCTGTTGGAGCCATTTGGAGCATTTTGGATCATTTTGAGCCTTTTGGAGCTGTTGGAGCATTTGGAGCTGTTGGAGCAATTTGGAGCCTTTTGGAGCATTTGGAGCTGTTGGAGCATTTGGAGACTTTTGGAGCATTTGGAGCCTCTTGGAGCATTTGGACCTTGTTGGAGCATTTGGAGCCTTTTGGAGCTGTTGGAGCCATTTGGAGCTGTTGGAGCCATTTGGAGCCTTTTGGAGCATTTGGAGCCTTTTGGAGCTGTTGGAGCATTTGGAGCATTTGGAGCTGTTGGAGCCATTTGAAGCTGTTGGGGCCATTTGGAGCCTTTTGGAACATTTGGAGCATTTGGAGCCTTTTGGAACATTTGGAGCCTTTGGAGCTGTTGGAGCATTTGGAGCCTTTTGGAGCTGTTGCAGCATTTGGAGCATTTGGTGCTGTTGGAGCCATTTGAAGCCTTTTGGAGCATTTGGAGCCTTTTGGAGCATTTGGAGGCTTTTGGAGCTGTTGGATTATTTGGAGCTAAATAAATTTTTATTTTTCTTGAGGATATCAGGTATAACATAATCATTCAGCTTACTGATGAAGTAACAATGTACGGACCTTTAAATTATAACTTGCGGTTTGACTGTTTATATGGAAAGCCGTATCCATTCGAAGACGAAGTGAAGAAGTCCTCTCAAGACATCGACCGTTACAATTTTACAGTTCTGACGATTGAAGCAATCTGTTAAACGTGGTATCCAGATACTCAGCCAAGAAGAGGAGGACTATGACAGTAAAGGATCTGGTTGGTCACTGTCTAGTATAAACCGATTGGAGCTACGAAGTTGTCATTTCGCGCCTATGCAGGGCTAAATTATTATAAGATTGCTGGTTTTTGCAAGTGATCCTGTAGTAGAATATAAATTATGTAATAAATATTATGTTGTAAAAGAACTTGTGGTGTTTTTTATTTCCTCAAACCTGACACTTTAGTGGTATTTTTTAAAATTAAAGTTGTTTTGTATCGGCCAGGGATCTAACCAAATATCGATTCGATATTTAAAGTACTGTGTGATTTTTTCGGTGAATTTTGGAATTTTTCCCGAATTTTTAGCATTAAAATTACAGATTTTCAAGATGGTGCCCATAACGAAACATGCAGCATTAATAGGATCCAATATGGCTGTCCAAACGTAAAGTGTAACGATTACATCGTACTTAACCAAGATGGCGGGGCATAACGAAACATGCAGCATTTATATAATTCAAGATGGCGACCATAATGATAAGTGCAACAGTGGTTTTTAAGTAATATTTAATTAGATTTTTATTATTCAATTTGATTAGTTAGTATTTTTAATGATTTTTAAAAAAAATATTTTTTTCTAATATAAAAATTACGGATTTTCAAAATGGCGGACATGACGTCATACTAGGTGACGATATATACTTTGACATAAGTGTTGGGGGTCAGTCTGCCTGCAGCCAAAATAAGGGAAGGATTGGACGCCATTTTTATTTTTTTGCCCTCGCCGGGTTCGAACCGAGGACTCCGAGATAAATGCCGTAGATGTACGTTTTTTAAATATTTTACTAACATTTTATTATTGAATTTTTTTATAAATTTTAATTTATTTTAAATCGGATAATAAATCAAGATTTTCAATATGGCGGACGTAACGGAAATTGCAACGGTGAAGTCATGATTAAAAATGGCTGCCATTGCATCATAATTTTCAAGGTCATGACCTCGGCGGCTTAAGGCCCTGCAGTGTGATTACAGTTTCATTTCTCCATGGCATGCCCATTAATCGATACCCTAATCGCTCGTACACGAATCGACACGTCTCGTAGTGTTTACCCCCTTCCACCAACCATGTGGAGCGGCCAACTCACACCTCAGTTGAAGCTTGGTTATGGGAATGTCAACATGGCTGCAACGATAAACTGTACGGTGAAATGCGAGCTGCGTGGAGTCATCCATTTCTTACAGGCAGAAGGGCACACTGCAGCAGAAATCCATCGCCGAATGAGTGTTTTGTGTTAAAACGTGGCTGAATAGGCAGGAGGCATCATTTTATGCAGAGGGTATTGGAAAGCTGGTGCATCGGTACGAAAAATGCCTCAATCTGCACGGTGATTATGTGGAAAAATAGAGTAAAGATGTACGTTTTTTTTTTGACATTAAAATAATTTCCCAATTCATTCCCGTTTTTTTATTACAGCCGATCGGAGGTTGAAAAAATAATAACCCTCGTACTTCTAAATTTCATCATAAATATTTTTTTAATTTTTTAAATACTATGATATTTACGTTGATTTTAACAAATGATTGCTATTATAATTACAATATTCACGCAAAACGGTAATAACAAGCACTGCAACGAGTTAACTTTCTTTTAATGATTCCTGATTCAGAAGTTTTACTTGGTTAGTTGGATTGCTGGGTGCTGGCATCTTGCCAGTATAGGAAAATCAGTGTTAACTAAATTCGTTTTATGTAGGCACAAAATAAGATAAAAAGGTTAAATAAAAACCAAATCGCAGATAATGCAGACATGCATTTCGTAACTTACTACTTTTAATAACCTTTTGCACAGAGTTTTTGAATTGCTTGCTCATTTTTTAATTCGCTATTGTAAACAGGCTGTCCGTTTTATATAGAAAATGGATAGTTAGGCATATTCTGCAAATTCTTTTGATCAAAAAAGTTTCACACCGCATGTCTCTATCTGTAATAGAAAAGCTGAAATTTTATATTTGTTGTATTAAAATAATTTGTGCAGGGGAAAATATCTCAGCTGAGCGATGGCTAGCCAGCTGGAAAGAGGACAGGAAGTGAGGCAAGCTGCCTTGGAGACTGTTGACCAGTTATTGGAAAAGAAGGGGGTGGGGTATTATTGCCTTCCTAGAGCTGTTTACAGTTTGTATTTCATGACGCACCATAGCATCGAAACCCTGGTATATTTCCCCCCTCGTTCTTGACAAATACTCAGTTTGAATTCTAGACCTTAAAACCGATTTTGCTAACTCGTATACCATATCACTCAGCGTGGGCCAGCAAATTATAAGTGTGTATTACCATGTTACTGACAATGCAAATAAAAAAAATTATGTAATTTTCTATAGACTTTATGTGCAATTTGTGTCTCACTGATTCCAAACCGGTTCTAATGAATAGCCGAAGTTATAAGCAAAACATTCTTTAACTGCTTTTATACACGTCGTGGACTTAAATATGATTGAAATCATGTATCATTAAAATTAAATGGTCAACAACATATTAAATATCTGAAAACAAATTATATAGTCATAGCTTTTAACTGGACCGGTAAAGTAGGATTTTTTTTTCCAAACTTGCGTAGTAAGTAGTATTCATTATAATACCTCTGACGAATTTGTATACTTATTTTGAAATGAAGTATTTATTATAATTAGCAGATTAAGTGTGATCGCCGGGATCGAACGTGGATCACCGTTGTGGATGTCAAAAGGTCTGAGCACTCGGACACTACGACCACCACTCACAAAATAATATTACGATGCTATGTATGAATGCAAAGTAAGATTTTATTTATTTTAACTAGAATGCTATGTAGAAAATGGGAGTGCACCAAACAACATCTCCTATAAACGAATCGCAAACTCTTTTTTTATTATTGTTCACTGTGATCTTGTGGTTAGCATACCTGCATATTAATTCCAGGACAGGAGGTTCGAAAATTGGCACGGTTATGAAAGTTTATAACAGAAACAAATGGTAAGCACAACAAATATGAGAGTAATTCAAACAGTGGCAAAAATGTTGTGGGCATAATATAGTGTTTTTAAAGTTACCAAGTTCGTTTGCAATTTTAACAGAATCAGATGGTAGGTACAACAAGTAGGAGAGTATTTTAAACAGTGGCAAACGTGTTGCGGGCACAATATAGTACCTACTGCTAATGTTACCCAGCTTGTCTGTAAACTTTTAATAGAATCAGATGGTAAGCACAACAAGTAAAAAAGTATTTTAAACAGAATGTAACCTTTTGGGGATACAATATAGTACAGTTAAGGTAACCCAGATTGTTTGTAAACTTTTAAGAGAATCAGATGGTAGGCACAACAAGTAGGAGAGTATTTTAAATAGAGGCAACGTGTTGCGAGCACAATATAATATTGTTAAGGTTACCCAGCTTATTTATAAACTTTTAACAAAATCAGATCGTTTCTAGAAATAATTTATTGTAACTGTAATGGAAAGTGATTGGTGCTGCTTGCGAAAAAGTTTTTTTGCTCAGCAGTAACATATTTAGTAATTTTTACAATACTTGTAGTTAATGTTTTTAATCATTTATACATTTGTAACAACAAAACTTTCTGTTCTTACTACAGATAATATAGTTCCTCCAACAGAATAACGCGCTGCAAGATTTGGATTGTTCCTCAAACAATAGTTATTGTAATGAAGTACAAAACAATCTGTTAATGTTACTAAAGTTGTGTTGCAGCTACCATTCAAACAGATTACAGAACAGTTTTGTTAATATCTCAGTGACCATTTTTCTCAGTGTAACCGCGTGGATGCGGTGCAACGCGCGCGGCTAGCCGACCACTCGCTGAGTGTAATTACGTACGGAAAGGCTCTGGGGAAATAAGGTAACGGCTAAATAGCAAGGAAAATATTATAAGCTGTAGGTATCCGTTCCTCTGCGTGCCTTTCTTTAAAGAAACTTTATTTTTGCGAAAGTTTTCGGTGTTCCATTCCGCTTGAATAATTTATCTGTCGTTCACTCCGCTTCTTTCCTTGCGAAGTTGCGAGTCCCGCGGGAGGCAAAGTTAAAAAAAGAACTTTCTTCCGAACTTGCCTGACAGAAATGGAGTCGAGGGAAATTCAAATGAGAGAGCTTAAGAATGAGCTCTGTTTCAATGTAACAACAGCTAAACACGTTCTTAAACCGATTCTTACAATGGGTATGATTGATTTAAAGCAATTTTATGAAAATATGCAAATTATTGTTAGCACTCGAGAAAGTAATTCATCTGTCTGCCTGTAGACTTCGTCGTTTAACTATATGTTGTATTAACACAGAGAGTAAATAGTTCCAAGAGTGATGGCGTAGGTATTTCTGTTCGTTCCTTCAGAGTTTTGAAATTTTACAATTAAGATTTTATAAAAGTGCTTTTGTTACAGACAGGTTGGTAGATAGACTTTGAACAACAAAGATCACAAATGTGTCGATTGGTGATTTTTCTATTGTTTTGGCTATTGACATGAAGTGAACAGAATCTTTAACGAAGGTGGGGTCTGGCCTGTGAGTGTCGTGACAATTTTTGGCAAAGTGTTTAGCACGGAGGAATGCCACAGTAAATGAAAGGTTGTAAAATAAGGTCTTGTTTTGTGGATTTTTTGGAGATCATTAATGTGAGGTGGCTTACTGTTGTGATGTGTTAGTGAGGTGATTGTTTTGTCTGTTATATGACTCAGAGATTTTTCAGGGTCTGGTACACTTGGCGCTCAATGATGAAAATGAGATATTTTTCATATATATGTATCTGTCTAAGGCAATGGTGTTCGTGATTTTATCGTTTTAATCGTTGCAGTCAAGTAGGACTTATCAGCAGGAAGGATGACGATGCCAGAATCGGCTCTCAGGGTTTTTTATGGCTTTGAGCTCATGAAAATAGATTTTTGGTTTTGGTAGCCTGGCTGATGTACCTAATGGCTTTCCGCACACTCCACTGAAACTGCTCGTTCGACCTCCGGCAGTTTTAATATGGTGATTTCTTCAGAAGACACTATATCTTAAACAGGAATCCTAAGAGGATCAGGTTGAAAATGAGTCCTTTTTCAGAAACTGATTTTCACCTTCCGACAAAAGTTTTGCCGGATGCACTTTAACTGTATTTTTCATAATCGGTGTAGGATGTGAATCTCAGTTATTCAAATTAAAAGTTCTAGATTTTTTGTGGTCGTCTTGGTTTTCAATAATTTACTCATTTCTGGATCTGGAATAGATTGGTAGATTAACAGTTCAATATCTGAAATTTCATTGGTCAGCTGTATTTTTCGGCATTTGTGAAAAGCTATTCTCCCATGTAAAAAGTTGCGACTGGCTTTTTGTTGTTATTTTACTAGTCTGTCCAATGTAAAATGCTGTTGCATGTTAAGGTTCAATTAAATTTTCCTATAAGACGCATATGGATAACGCTGTTGGCAAATAAGATATACCCTGGTCCTAATGTTTGTTTGACTATCTCTGATTATGGGCCGGAGCTGAAGTACAATCAGTGGATACTGTGATCGTTATTGCCTTGGCTGCATGGATTGCCAAAACCTTTGAATCTATTGTATTTTTGTTGTAGTGTTTGCAGCCTTGAAAAATATATTTTTTTTTTTAAAAAAAGCTTAATTTTGTTTATTACCCATTTCGTTTTTTTAAAAATGCTGAAATTTATTGAATATTACATAAAAAATTTCGCTTAGTATCATTTAGCAGTTATGCTGAAAAACAGCATTTTTAATAAGCTATAAACATTGTTATGTAATAAATTATTGAAAATATATTTATAGTCCATACTTATCTAAAGTTTAATAGTGCATCAAGATATTAATGCTTGACATTCACATCGGTAGAACACAGTACCTTTATTCCACTTTAGCCCCATGGCCGACACTATATTCCGCCGACTCCTGCCAAAGAATTCAGATATAGATTGGTCTGAACTGGCCCACACCAAGTCATTAGTTTTAATTTCCAACCGGTCGGTTGTGTCGCCCGCTTCCACGGGAATGTCGGGCCCGGTCCCCTGCTAGCGCGGCCGACATTGCTGTCCCATCCCCTCGGTCCACCCTCCGCCACGAACACAAATACTCTGGGGAAGAGCTGGACGTGGCGAAGGAGAGGCAGGGAGCAACGCGGTGTGTAATTGGGCGATCCGCTTCGTCCGCAGCCAGGCATGTCGCCACGGCACTGCTGAGCGCTGCAGCGTATCAGTTTACAGGCTGACGCAGCAGTCCCCGCCAGTGTTTGGAATACTGTGGTGTCACTAGGGAAACATCGACGAACACTGCGTGCGTTATCCGTCTTGCATGCGTTATATGTACAATTCTGCTCCTCTTATAAATATTAGACCATACTACAGTATGTCCATAAAATAACGCCCCAGTTATAAATTTTTATAGCGTCAACTGTGAGCATTGTAGAGTTTTGATTCCAGGTCACAACTAAAGAGTACCTCAAACCAATTTAGATAAGCGCATGTGCGAGTACTGCCTTGTGGTTTTCTCGCTTGCAACGCCCCCTATGCAAAATGGTGACTCCCGAGCATAATTAGTGGAGGGTGATCCTGAAAACTTTATTTAACAGCAGGATTGAGCCCCTTCCCATTGTAATCTTTGTGTACGAGAGTGGTTGAACGTCAAAGTCCCTCCCTTATCGTTGGATTGGTCGTAATGGTCGAGACAACAGAATTTTTTTTCGCTCATCTCTACGTTCACCTGACATAACGCCATACTATTTATTTTTTCTTTAGGGCTTTATAAATGGTCGTATCTACGTTCCGCCACTATCTAATTATTTGCCAGAGTTCAGACACAGAATTGAAGAGGCTTCTGCTTCCATTACACCGGACGTGTTAACCAACGTGTGGGAAGGATTGGACTTTAGGTTGGATGTGTGCCGTACAACTAAATGTGCACACGTGTATATAAATTGTAAGTACAACTAAGTTTACCTTCAATTTAATGTATGATTAATTGTAAATAGTATACATTAAACTGTTATAATAAACTATTGAAACTGGGACATTCTGTTATGGATACTCTGTACTTTTCATAACGCTCTGATGAGTCACCGCCTTGATCTACCCTATGGAGTATCATACGTTAAGGGGATGGGGAAGGTTGAATCGTGCTTTAATGGCGAGAATATAAAAACAATAATAAAATCTGAGAGAATTGATAGAATTTCGGAAGGTTTTTTTTCTTCATCACGGAGACCTGAATGTACAGAAATAATCAATATAGTGTATAGTTAAAACATTTCAAACTTAAGGGCAAAGTAAGGGCATGAAACCAAAAAATAAATAATTATGAAAAAAATATAACAAAATTAAAATAAATTACGCAAAACCTCAACAGTAACCAAATTTTAGAATGATATACATTTCAATGATTTTCGTTTACAAATGCATAATACGATATTTAAATAAGTTAAAGTTAACTTTAAATGGTGATATAAATTTATTAACAAATTGTGTTATTTTATTAAATTTGTGTACTGAAATCTTTACACTTCAAGGTAATAACGTTTATTGTAACTTTATCTTTATAATTGTACATCATTTTTTATGGTTAACATATCTATGTACGTCTTATGCATATCCATAAACTACATAAACGTCTAAATGAAACATTCACATAGCATAAGCTTACCTGACTTCTGTTTGTTTTCTTTCATGTGCTCTCAGTTATTACTTAGCCATCTAAGCGAATAAATTATAAATTGATAATGTAACTTGAGATTTATTGAGAGTTTTGTTTTGGCTTCTTCCAAGACCATATTTATAATATTTTAATCTGATGGAAATCAACAAAAATGCGTTGCTGTGATTAAAAGTAAAAATGGGATATACTCAAATACAATAGAGACTACACACAAGTTAAGGTGCCATCGTATTGAGACCTAACAATGCCCTTCTCTTGCGATCGTTAGAGAGCATTCTGCATCTTACAGAACCTTTAACCTAAATAATAGTGAATAGTAATTATTTACATTTTAATGTAAAAAGTTAACTCACGGTATATTAAAATCAGAGAATTGATGAGAATTCGTAAATTTTACAACACAAATTATTATGACATGAAACTAAATCTGTTATTGAAAAGCAAAGCTACTTACAATAATTACTATCTATTACTTCTGCTGACGGAATATTATAATATATATGTATAGGCTATGATTTTAGTAGAGAGTTCGGTATCCTCTGTCCTAAGTCGCGGAGGTTACTATAACCAAAGGATCGATGCCTGCAGCGGTATCGAAATGTCACATTTGTATTTAATGAATAAAGATGTTTTCCGTGAAAAATAATGTAAGGTAACATAAGAGAAAACTAGTGAATATTGGGTTATTACTTAATATCATAGTGCAGTCAGGGTAAAAAATAATTTAGTTGAAGATATATATATATTGGATAGAAAAAAATCGCAAGATCTGTGCAAACAATTCTACTCGTGAAAAGAGGACAAGTCTACAACTTAAAGAAGTGGAAAGAAGGTTTGATATTAGACGAATTCTATGCTTGAGTAATTATGGAATAAGCTTTTAATGATTATTGAATTGTCCTTTACAGGCTCAAACCAAGGACTTTTAAGTCCCTGATTTAAATGTATTTTGAAAATATTTTAGTTTAAAGCTATTGTTTCATTATTTTTTTTTTTCGAAATTTTTTTTAAAAGTCATATCTTACTCTTCTCCAGACTGGAACCTAGGAATCCGAATGTGAAATATGTGCTTTCTTTATTAAAAAATTTCTGTAATTTTTTGATAATTCTTGTTTATTTTTACTGTTGATCGCCTTTATTTTAGAAGTTCTATTATAAAAGATTTGTTGAAATCAAGGTTAACTCTGTAACATAGCACATTACTCCGGAGTTGCAGTTTGACTACAAGTGAGGTCGATGACAATGATACAACCAGTGGGCTGTCACTAGATAGGGCCTACAAAGTGCTTATTTTACACTAATACCAACACTAGAATGACATTCATATTCAGAGCTATGCTATAAATAATTTTTTATGAAGTGATTTGTGAACAAACTGTAATTTTGTCCTCTAAATATGCTTATTTTGACTCGTACAAAATTTAAGTCTTGAGGAAACCATTTCACAAAAGTTTTTAAAAAATGGTGTCAAACAAAAATGTTACACCTTCAGGTTGGAGTCATTGCTTTTTCAAACCGCAATTGTCAAAAGATCGTTGTATTTTGCACGTGCCTAGCTGATTTATTTAAAATAATAAATAGGATGCAAAGTATTAAATAATCTGGAGCTCCTCAAATATAAGGAATCGGGACCTCAGTAAACGTTTATGTTTAAATACCAACAGTTATGTTAATTTTTGTGTGCCCATGTGTGTTTAAATGTAACAGTTGATTTTTTGAAGATATGATTGTACATTTTACACTTACATTTTGCCTATTTGCAGTATTAATTGATAGCACTTCAAATAAAGCCAATTTGTATGTATTGCATTAGAAAGGCGTTTAAGTAAATTATTACCTATAGTGATTTTAGGAGCCAAAGAAGGTTATGAATTGTGAAATAACTAGATTTATCAGACAATCTTTAAGATGTTCAACAAAAACAATTTTTAGACTATAGTAAAATCTTCAGAAAAACATTATTTTTTCGTGAATATTAACAAACGGAAACATAAATTAAACAATTTTGATTAAAATGTATTTTTATTCTAACGTATAAATGTATAAAAATTACTTATATTCTGAACCCAAGAAATTATGTAAATCCCTAGATCCTAATATGGTACGGTATAAAATAAAAACTACTTCTATTTTATGCTGTGTGTTTGATAGTGTCAGAATCATTAGTGACCGATTTCAGAGAAAGAAAGAAAAAAGAAAGGTATCATGTGTAACATGGGAGTGAAATCTCTGGTTATCCCTATACTCCTTGGATCCAGCTGCAGGTTGGTTCAGTCCTCAGTCCTCGGCCAGATCGTACCATGGCGGGACTACAGGACAGGCTGGGTGCAATGATTCTGCGCTGGTTCACCGCTGCCTTCCGCAGTATGGAGGCGGGGGACACACGATATGAGTTGTCAACCTGGAGGTAAACTTACTAAAATGTAATAACCTTTATTCGCAATGTCCCCGAACATGCAATGGAAGTTATATACCTTAACATGTACAATTGTACAGCAAATTTACAAAAAAAAAACATTCAAATTTCATATGTTTTTGCTATTAAAAATACATATGGTATTTTAACCACGGGTCCTTGGAAATTTAACAATAATTCCATATAAGTTTATTGCTTGAATCACATTCTTTGGAACATTACCAAAAAAATTCAGAGTGCAAAAGTAAAATTGTTTGGACTACCCAGAATCACATTCGGGACTGTTTATTCAACAGGCCGAAGCTCTAACCACTTTTCTACAAAGTTGCAGTTTCAAATTCTTTCTTATTGTTCATACGATGTTTAGCTAAATTTATTTTATAAGGTTATTAACACTCTTAGGATTGGAGATAATTTTTAGTGCCTTATTTACAGGATGATTCTTAAGTACACATCATAAGTGCGGTCACACATGCTGACCATAGGGCCGCCCACATGTGAGATGTATAGCGCAAGTGGCGCTATTGGAAAAAAATTGGCGAGGGGATTTTCAAACATTAAGGGGGGGAGGGAAGAGGAAAAGGAAAACAAAGAAAATATTTAAAAAATATATTAATTGACATTAATTGCTTTAAAGAAAAATATTTCGCTTAAAATTTTAGTGCTAAATTTGCATATACACAATTTCGATAAACTATTTTTCTTTTTAATTTCCCGCGGTAGAACACTTAGACTACCTGTTTGGACATTATCCAATTCAAAGTTCTAGGTAAGTAGCTGTTTAGGGATGGACGATTTTTGGTTTTAGATGGAAGGGCGATTGGGCCAATATCTTAGCAGTACCTCTGAATGTCCGAAAATGGTTATGTTTATCGCTAAAGTTATAACCGTTTAAAATGAGATACACTGGATGCCTTTTACGTGTAAAGCTTTTACGTGTAAGGTTAGCGGAGATCCTCTGCTCAGTACAACACTTGCATATTGCAGTTTACAGCATGATATGAAATTAATGTCTTTCCACACGACAGAGAATGAGTGTATAACACTTTGCGTAGTACATGTTACAACCATAAACAGAAGCATTTCCAGACCTTTGTTTATTGAGAACTAGCTAATTCCCGGCATGCGTTGCTATGCCACTTTCAATTATTTTTTTGTAATTCATATCTCTATATATGTCCCTCTATACAATTCACTTAATTTGTATACGTAAATCTCACTATATCTATCTATATCTCTATATAACTATATCCATAAATCTCCATATATTATTACCTCTATGTATCTATATATCATCTGTTTATGTATATCTCAATCTATCTCCCTATATAAATCTCTCATCATCTCTATATATATATATAATATCTCTCAATCTTTCTCTCCTATATCTCTATATGTATATCTCCTTCTATCTAACCTTTATAACTCTCTATACAGCTCTCTATATCTCTGTCTCTCTCTTTGTCCTTACCTTCTTAGTTGTATCATTATCTTTACAAAAATTATATATATTTACTTATCTATATTTTTATACATCTTTTTACCTGTCAAAGTATATAAAATCACGCACGTATTCGAATACAACGTTGTATCAAAATTTCAAAGCAATCGGTGAAAAATTTTCTGAGATTTATGATTTTGAACGAATATTTACATTTTTAATTTATATAAATTTCTGCCTCCTTTACATATCCAAAATATGAACCCAGATTTGTTTTGTATATTTTAAGTATATCTTATAAAAATGTTTAAATATCGTTTAGGAATCACCTCCTCAAACATTTTGCGATAGCTTTTCAATAACGTATGTATATATAGGCGTATATGTATATATGTACAAATAGTTTTTAAGACATATAGGTACATACGCATTTAGCCTATTAGAACCGCATTTTTTTTAGTGTATAAAGAACTTTACAAGTGAATGAGGTTCTCTCAGACGCAATGAGGGTGAACGCAGAAGGCGAGAGAAAGCCCCTAATTACTAAAGCAAGAGCTCGCCTCGTGTCGCGTGGCTGACCTCCACTGCCTGCGGCGAGTCAGCCACGGTGGAGGAGGGGGGAGAGTACGTCACAGCGGGGTCGTTACGGGACAGCGGAGAAGCGAAACGTCACAGGTTTAGGCTGCGTTGGCGCTCCAGGGATTAATCACCTCCCGAGGTCAACATTGGACACGCGGATAGAAGGGTATGTCAGGAAGAGGGAAAAAGGGGGGGGGGGGGGGGGGGGGACACCAGAGCGTGTAACAGTGCAGTTTCTCTATGGTGGAGTAGAAAAAGTAGTATATAGTGTTCTGCAATTTCGATACCCATAATTGAATTATAAAAAATCAATTAAACTTTACATTTTACAAGTCACATAATATTAATAATATATCTCGAAATTAATTACTTTATTTAACCACTTATTTTTTGACATTATTAATCTCTTAAGTCTTAATTACTTAAATCAATACTAATATTATAAAGCTGAAGAGTTTGTTTGTTTGTTTGAACGCGCTAATCTCAGGAACCACTGGTCCGATTTGAAAAATTATTTCAGTGTTGGATAGTACCTTTATCGAGGAAGGCTATAAGCTATATTATATTATCAATAACATTAGGGATCCTTACTAAAAGTCCAATTTAGAATCAAATGCGTTGGAGGGGGTTAGATACAACATGCAGTACACGTACGAAGTGTGTGTTGACAATGCCGCAGACGCTAGAAGTTTATTTCCTATTGCCTATTAACATTGTTGCCACGCACTAGATGCCTTATCATTCTTAATTTTCCCATACAAGTAAAAAAACACCCGTGTGATATTAACAACGAAGCAATCAGTACCCTCATAAGAGTTCAATAGTATTTAAATACTTTTTATCACTTTAAATCGCAAACCTAAACTATTTATTTTTTTTCCTCTCTCTGTGTTTAAATTTTTTTTATTGCCCTTTTTTTCAAGTATATGTAGGTATTTTACAGACTTGAAACTTCACAGTAATGTTCCTTCAAATGCACCTTCAAAAAGTGCAACACATGGGTCCGGCGGACTATCCTCTTCGCATGACCTTTTCTCGTTGGTACATTCGAAGACTATTGAGGAACCCCGAGTTAGCGGTTTTATTCAGCGATGAAGCCAAGTTCACTCAAGACGCTATTCTCAATTCGCACAACAGTCATGTTTGGAATGATGTCAATCCGCATGCAGTGTGTGTTACAGCTCGCCAGGAACGTTTTTCAGTTAATGTGTGGGCCGGTATTGTTGACGGCGTACTCATCGGGCCTTTTTTTCTTCCGCCACGACTTACCGGCGCCGGATACCTCCACTTCCTTCAGAACGAACTACCAGGTATTCTTGAAGAGACTCAATTGCATGCCCGACGTGTGATGTGGTACCAACATGACAGAGCACCACCTCGTTTTTCCCTGCAAGTGCGAGAGTATTTAAACCAAACATTTCCAAACCATTGGATTGGACGAGCGGGCCCTGTCGCATGGCCGCTAAGGTCACCGGACCTAACCCCATTAGATTTCTTTCTGTGGGGTTACGTAAAAGGGCTTATCTGCGCTACGCCAGTAGAAACGGTAGAAGAGCTTACACAGCGAATCATTGAAGCGTTAGAAATCATAAGATCGACTCCACACATGCTCCAGCGTATCCGTGAAAACATGATTCGCCGTTGCCACCTCTGTGTCGCTCAAGGTGGGCGTGTTTTTGAGCCGTTGCTTTAGGCTGTCACGTTGTTAAAATGTATGCAACAATTTCAATGTTGTGAAACAAAGGCGAGCTGTGATTGATTTCAGAGTGAAATTAAAATCTGTGCCACGATTAAAAAGGTTATTTCTCTACTCGAACGCCCGCACATCCACAACATAACACTCTACAACGGGTTGCCTTCGCTGACTCTTTCTGGGGCTACAGGGGCTTAACTACGCGTTTACGGCAACATGTTTATTGGCAAAAATGGTTGCAAATAATAAGAGCTTTTTACCCTCAAGCGTTGTAACATGAATTGTGATACATCCTGTATATATATATAGTACTGTTTTGAGACCATACATAACTAGCTTGAAGAATCATTGGAAAATGATTGTTCTGTGAAGTATAATGTATGCTGAAATATACTTTATGGTAAACCTGAGGCATTTCTATACAAGGCTTACAAAAAAAGCATTAAAAATTACGGATAGTGATCTTTACCTATCGTGCGATGTAAAAGTATCTGTAAATAATATAGAAACAATACGTCGGGGAAAGGTAGAATGCCAGGAATAGGTAGCAAATGTAAATTTAGCCATGTGGATCGATTGCAAATGAGAACAAACAGACTATGCTCACATAATAGTTGTCTGACTAAGCAGGAAAAGCGATAACTACTTGTGTGTGTTTACATGTAGTAGAATTTAAGTACTACTTGTTATTGTACAACTGTGGGTTTTATTTATTGTACCTAGAACCTAGACTTTTATGATGAAATGTTTTTTTGAAGTTATATTTAATTAAATAAATATGTTTAAACCTAAATTACATTTGGGCATAGACCAGGGATAAAATAGAGGAGAGTTATCATAAGAGTCAATTTATAATTTAGTACATTTTAAATTTTTTTGGGGGATTTTTCCAAATTTTTAGGATTATAATAACGGATTTTTAAGATGACGGGTGCTATGCTCTGGTGGTTGAAACTACTGTATTCTAATAGTTAAAAAATAAATAAATTTGGCGGTATTACACTCTAGCACACAAGAAAATTCCAGATGGTGAATCCACGATTGCTGCCGTGATGTCACCCTGACGGAAATAATATATGCCTTGGTAGTAATGGTGGATGGTTAGTCGGCTGGTAAATATAGTGGAGGAAGGCTAGGCCTATGTTAACTATTTTTTCAAGTGTTTACATTGGAATTGAACCCTGATCCTTTGAAAGCAGTGACTTAATGTGTCATTAAATTTTTATGACAATTTTATTTAATTATTTTAAAATTGAATTTTAATAAAAATTAATCCGGCAGTTGGGTGTGTTGACCCAAAGTCTTGAGTTTTAGCTATTTTAAGGAATTAAAGAGCGAGGAAAATGAAGCATTCTGATTTTTTTCAAGAAAACAATGGGAAATGTTTCCTTGTAAAAGAAATTTTGATACTTTTCACTAGAAATATGGAAATTTCGCATTATTTTTATAGCATTTTTGAGGAATCTTTGAGGAATTTTGGCCACCGTGAATACACAATCCAAGATGGCGGACCAAGGCACCACAACCAGAACCTTGTCCGTGGACTAGATATGTTATACTACTAATATGTAGTTATATTATTACAAAAAATTTTCCGAGCAGAAAGTCATCCCACTCACATCTGTAAGTCGAGATCACGAGGTCGTTAGTACCTCGGCCAGGCACCAGGAGCGGGGCACACGCCAGTGCGCCCACCGAGATCTGAATACTTCATGCGCATAGTTCTGCGTAATTGAGGCCGGTGGGACGTCCCGTCGCCTCGCGGCCGGGCGCTGCTGTTTATGAACGCTCGCTTACGTCCTGATTAACGCGCCCCCAGGTCCGCGCAAGAAGAGACTATCCGGTGCGTATAAAATACTTATATTATTCCGCGCCGTGTGTACCGCAAGAGCTGTTATAAGTCCGAGCCTGAGTCAATAAAAATATACATATGGATCTAGTTTCTAAGATCTAGGATATTTATTCTCTTACTAAGAAAGGTTAATGTTGTCAGTAGTATGTTTTGGGGGCCCCAAGCGCAGGCCCAGGCGCTGGATTGTGATTTTCGGTCCGCCATCTTGGATTGTGACGTCACGGCGTCCATATTGGATGAGTGTTATCTTGACCTTTGACCTTGACCTTGAATTTGACCCTCAAAAATCGCCAAAAGTTGCCAAAATTGAACAAAATTTGCCCAAACGTCCTCAAAATTCGCCAAAATGTTCATTTTTGTGGAAAAAATTTCCGCCAAAAAATCAAAAAAATTCCTCAATTCAAAAATTTGGATTTCGAAAATCCTCAAAAGTCGGTTTGCCTTAGAAAGAACTCAAAATCCTAAAATAAGCTTAAGCATCCTTGTCTACAGCCTCCGATAAGCCTCTGACGTCATCTAGGATTATGACGTTACCGTTGCAATTATCATTACGGCCGCCATCTTTAACTTTTTATTTATTATCCGATTTTAATAAAAAAATTAAATTTTTAAAAAAATTAAATAATAAAATTTTAATACAAATATTTGAAAAAACAAACATTTACGACACGGAGCTCGGAGTCCTCGGTTCGAACCCGGTGAGGGCAAAAAAAAATTCAAAATGGTGACCGATCCTTCCCCCGTGGTGGGTGCTGGCAGACTGACCCCCACCACTTTTTTCAAAGCATATATATCGCCAGTGAGCATGACGTCATGTCCGCCATCTAGAAAATCTGTAGTTTTCATGCTAGAGATTCGGGAAAAAATTTAAAAATCATTAAAAAAATTAATCAACCGAATTAAATATTAAAAATCCTTAAAACCACCGCTGCACTTTTCGTGACGGCCGCCATCTTGAAAATCCGTAATTTTAATGCTACAGATTCGAGAAAAATTCCAAAATTCATCAAAAAATGTACTTATTAGAATACTGATCGATTAGTTCGATTCCTGTACTTGGTTCGAAACCGTTAAGAGCAAAAAAATAAAAAAAAACATCAGATCCTTCCTCCACAGAAGCCACCTACAGACGAACCTACCACCACCAATAACAAGGTATATATCGTCAACTAGTATGACATCATGTCCGCCATCTTGTCTTCGTGTGCTGGAGACCACCATCTTGTTTACATCTGCTAGAGTGTGCTGATGACATGTTAGTATAATTTTCTGGTCCTAATACCTTTAACCTCGACTGTTGGCATTGACCTTTGACCTTGACCTTGACCTTTGACCTTGACCTTTAACTTTGACATTGACCTTGAAATTTGACCTTGACCTTGAACATTGACCTTGAAATTGACCTTGAAATTTGACATTGCCCTTGCAATTTGATATTGACCTTGTAATTTGACATTGACCTTGAAAATTGACATTGACATTGAACTTTCACCTTGACCTTGAAATTTGACATTGACCTTGAAATTTGACTTTGCACTTGACGACCATCATGGATCCGACATTTTGCATTCAGTACATGCTACCAGGAGCTACCACATGCTAGTGGTCATTGCCACCATCTTGTTTTCGTCTGCTGGAGGACACCATCTTGTGCGTGTACTCGTCTTACCATCATGCTGTTCTAAGTTTAACCCGCTAGAGTGCAGTAATCATTTATTATTTCCTGTGTGTACTGTGTGTATGTTCCGTTTCCTGTGTGTACTGTGTTTACGTTCCGTTTCCTGTGTGTCAAAGGTCAATGCCAACAGTCGAGGTTAAAGGTATTAGGACCAGAAAATTATACTTACATGTCATCAGCACACTCTAGCCGATGTAAACAAGATGGTGGTCTCCAACACATGAAGGCAAGATGGCGGACATGATGTCATACTAGTTGACGATATATACCTTGTTATTGGTGGTGGTAGGTTCGTCTGTAGGTGGCTTCTGTGGAGGAAGGATCTGATGTTTTATTTATTTTTTTGCTCTTAGTGGTTTCGAACCAAGTACAGGAATCGAACTAATCGATCAGTATTCTAATAAGTACATTTTTTGATGAATTTTGGAATTTTTCTCGAATCTGTAGCATTAAAATTACGGATTTTCAAGATGGTGGCCGTCACGAAAAGTGCAGCGGTGGTTTTAAGGATTTTTATTATTTAATTCGGTTAATTAATTATTTTAATGATTTTTAATTTTTTTCCCGAATCTCTAGCATGAAAATTACAGATTTTCTAGATGACGGACATGACGTCATGCTCACTGGCGATATATATGCTTTGAAAAAAGTGGTGGGGGTAAGTCTGCCAGCACCTACCACGGGGGGAGGATCGGTCACCATTTTGAATTTTTTTTTGCCCTCACCGGTTCAAACCGAGGACTCCGAGCTCCGTGTCGTAAATGTTTGTTTTTTTTTTTTTCAAATATTTGTATTAAAATTTTATTATTTAATTTTTTTAAAAATTTAAATTTTTTTATTAAAATCGGATAATAAATAAAAAGTTAAAGATGGCGGCCGTAACGATAATTGTAACGGTAACGTCATAATCCTAGATGACGTCAGAGGCTTATCGGAGGCTGTAGACAAGGATGCTTAAGCCTATTTTAGGATTTTGAGTTCTTTCTAAGGCAAACCGACTTTTGAGGATTTTCAAAATCCAAATTTTTGAATTGAGGAATTTTTTTGAATTTTTGGCGGAAATTTTTTCAACAAAAATGAACATTTTGGCGAATTTTGAGGAATTTTGGGCAAATTTTGTCCAATTTTGGCAACTTTTGGCGATTTCTGAGGGTAAAATTCAAAGTCAAGGTCAAAGGTCAAGGTCACACTCATCCAAGATGGATGCCGTGACGTCACAATCCAAGATGGTGGACCGACAATCACAATCCAGCGCCTGGCGCCTGCGCTCGGGACCCCCAAAACATACTACTCTTTTCAAATCTATGTCTACTATTAGCACTGAAACTAAGAGTAATAAAGCTAACATATTTTTTTTTTCATTTCAAGCAGTGTCATTATTCATATCAACAATACCGTCGAAAATCCAAAAATGTCTTAAATGTATTTTACTTAAATTAAAAGTAAACGGAATTTCTTGTTTCATAGAAAGTGTGGATATTTTAACTGTGAATGAATTATGTTAAATATTTTAACTAGAAACATGCAAAGTGACTAAACCAGAAAATTGCACGCATTAATACAAGTTAATAAAAAAATAATTTACAGTCAAAAATAAAGCTTGTAAAAATTTTTGTCCATAATAATACAGATTGAAAACAATGAAAGTATTCTTGTTTGCTAATAACTACAGAAACTCATATCCATAAACATTAATTATTAACCTTATTATACAGCATATCACTTTCACTTTAAAAGTAGGCGGTAATATGCGACAGTTTTATTCGAAACCAGCTGGAGTTACACTCGCTTCACTTGGAAAAAGTCAACCAGATACTATGTAAATGAATTTTAAAAAATGAATATTTTAAGACATAAATTATAAGGCTAAACTAAAACATAAATTGCTCAATACAATTGTTTTTAATTGAGTAAAAGAGAACTCTTATTTTTATTTGATTTTGTTTTCACTTTATTTCAGCCTTAATTAAATTATTTTGCTACGGTACATGTTTATATACACAATATTTGTCTTTTCTTTTTGGTGAGTAGATAAATAGATACTTTAGTGTCCCACTCTAGAGAAAGCTACATAAAACTTACTATGAGAAAATCATGATTCTTTTAAATTAATACCTCAATTTACTAACGTTTTCCCTTGTGCCTTATTTATACTGATACTAAAATCAAATCTAACTGAAAATTGCAGTCTTTTAAATCGAAACGGCAGTTCGGTATATATGAGTGTAGTACTCGGAACAAATACAGTTTTTCTTTTATGTTCCAGAAACGTCTGGAATATTCTAGAGTATTCCGCAATCAGAATTTTCTTCGAAGGTCCTAAACCTTCTAGGACATTCTAGAACATTTTCGAACATACTCGCCAGTCTCGAGCAATTCGACACTCGATTCCAAGCTGCTTCACAGAATTCTCAGAAAAAGTCCCTCGGAGCGATGCCCTCTTTTGACACCCCTGCAGTTCTCAACAGAAACCTTCTTCATGGATGGGGCTGGAGGCTAACATACAACGCCCATGGGGCTGCGGCGGAGATTTGTGGAGTAACAGCGGCACGCATAGGCAAACCACGCTTACATTTGTTATGTATAAATTGATTTCACACAACACTTTCTGAAATGTTGTTTTTTTGGTATAAAATTATTCTAGTGATTCCAGTGTAGCTGTTTGGTCTTAAAAAAAATAAATTAAAATAAAATTAATTGTTTAAAATAAACGATATTATTAAATCAATGATAACCTATCCAACAATTTACATCGCAAACCGTTTTAACACAGATTTTTAAGAAAATAACAATATGTTACTTGTGCGTAGTAAGCGTGATTGATTAAACGTGTGCATACAATGGTATTGAAAATGTATTTTAAAGGGTATTTTTTACTTCTAAGTTATGAAAGAGTTTTTATTATTGTGTCTAATTTGACATTCATTTACACGTTAAATAGGCATTTACAATGAAATTTTATGCCTGTTGACAAATTAAAGAACCGCCATCTTCATCTACGATGTCATGGCCGTCATCCTGAATGAATTGTTAACTTGAAACGGCAATGAAATATGATACCAAGGGTGTAATGTTACACCTCGATTACATTTTTACGTAAAAAATTATATATTTCATAAAACAATTTTTAAAAAAATTAAACAATTAAAATAAATGTGGGTTTTGTTAAACATTGAGTTCGGGGTTATGAAATCAATCCCACCCTGGCAAAAAGTATTTATGTATTAAATATTATAAAATCGTCTCAAAAATTATAAAAAAATTTAAGATAAAATAAGATAGGCAGTGTACGATGGAATACGTATGTTAGGATATGATAGGATACGCTCGGCAGGATACGATGATATAATCATTGTATGTGGATTTATGCTAAGTAGTGGGCCCGTTATTTTAGTGTTTAGGTGATCTCTTCTTAGGCTTTAATGTGTGGTTTATTTAGTTTAATCATGTTGGGTATGGTTACTATAAGGGCTTCTGGTGGTTATTACTAATGAATCACCTAGATTTTTCTGTGTTTCAAGGATTTTGGAGTACATGCTTGCAATACACCTTATAGAATCGGTAAGTACATCAAGTTATGCCCGTTCTGTAGGTATAACAGTTTGGGACTCTTGTTATCTTCTTCGTATTTCTTTTTATCACATTATTAATGTACAAATGACGGTCCGGGCACTGACGCTGGTGCCGGGTCAATGACCGATTGCTCTGACGTCACGGCGGCCATCTTGTATGGGTGTGACCTTGAACTTTGAATTTGACCTTCGCCTTGGCGGCCATTTTGGACCGCCATCATGGATCCGCAATCTTGGATCCGGCATATTGGATCCGCCATCATTAAATCGAGTGCCCCACTCACTCATGATGAAATTTTCATCACGGCCGCTATATCGATTTTTTTTCTGTTCCGCTGAAGGCCGCCATCTTTGATACCGTCGACTTTGTTTCCGTTGTTTGTTCCTAGAGAGCGCCAGCGACGCTCTTGATTTTTTTTTCTGTTCCGCTGGAGGCCGCCATATTGGAAGCCGTCGACTTAAGTTTCTATTGTTTGTTCCTAGAGAGCACCAGCGTCGCACTTGATTTTTTTTCTGTTCCACTGGAGGCCGCCATCTTGGATACCGTCGACTTTGTTTCTGCTGTTTATTCCTAGAGAGCGCCAGCGTCGCTCTGTCTCATCACATAAGGTCGATGTTCCATTACCTACCATAGCTATTATGGTCCTTATAGTCATATTAAATTTAATTTTTTATGCAAAATACATTGGAAACGCTGTGATTCGAACCATTGCAGCTCTGATCTCTAGGTTGGAAAACATACGTCTTTAACCGCACGGCCATCGAGACATTTATCAGACTAAGAATTAATAAGGTCTATATAAAAATAACATGTATATTCGGACTTGTAATTTTTTCTTTTTTAGGTAATAATAGCACCAATGAATTTTGGAATTTTTTTTCATTAAAGTCGGATACTAAATAAAGATTTTCAAGTTGGTGTCCATAAGGATAATTGATACAGTGGTGACAGGTGACATAACATGGTGTGGTGTAAGATATTTTTATTACTTTTTATTGAGTTTTTTTAAATATATTTATAAATTACTTTTTTACTCTAGCCGGAAATCGAACCGAGGACCGAAATCGTTTAAATAACCAAACGTTTGAAGTAGGCAATTTTTACAAATTTTTTTGGAATTTTTTCGGAATTTCTAGCATAAAAATTACAGATTTTCAAGATGGCAGCCGTAACGATAATTGCAACAGTTACATCGTAATACAAGATGGTGGTTCTGTCTCGAAAAAGTGTTTCTATTATAATTTCAAATTGAAAAAAATTACATTTCCGAATATGCATGTTATTTTTATATATACCTATTTTAATTCTTAGTCTGGTAAATGTCGCGATGGCCGTGCGGTTAAAGGCATATGTTTTCCAACCTAGAGATCAGAGCTGCAATGGTTCGAATCACAGCGCTCTTATGTGATGAGACAGAGCGACGCTGGCGCTCTCTAGGAACAAACAGCAGAAACAAAGTCGATGGTATCCAAGATGGCGGCCTCCAGTGGAACAGAAAAAAAATCAAGAGCGACGCTAGCACTCTCTAGGAACAAACAACAGAAACTAGTCGACGGCATCCAAGATGGCGGCCTCCAGCGGATCAGGAAAATAAATCAAGAGCGTCACTGGCACTCTCTAGGAACAAACAACGGAAACAAAGTTGACGGTATCCAAGATGTAGGCCTCCAGCGGAACAGAAAAAAAATCTATATGGTGGCCGTAACGAAAATTTCATCATGAGTGAGTGGGGCGCTCGATTTAAAGATGGCGGATCCAAGATGGTGGTCCAAGATGGCCGCCAAGGTCAAGGTCAAAGTTCAAGGTCACACCCATCCAATATGGCCACCGTGACGTCAGAGCAATCGTTCATTGACCCGGCACCAGCACCACGCGCCAGCGCCTGTGCCCGGGCCGTCATTTGTACACTACTCACCTTAGAATGCTCAAAGTGTGTTGAGTAACTCCGCATATCAGGGCCTTCTGCTTCGAAGACTCTATATCTATGGGCTTGTCATTGGTTTTTACTTGGCCGTATTACATACTCAGTTTTGACAAATAAGACCTCGTTGTTTGAGGATGCTTGGCCTATATGCCTGAAATTGGTCATGATGTGGTTGCAAGGCATACCAAGTATCGTTGAAGAAGACCTCATGGTTCGAAGGCCTGTAATCTTGTTCTTGTTACTGTAGAAGTCTTAAATTGAATCGTACCTATTTCTGTCATAACTTAGAAGGTGTAGTGATAGTAACACATTTATTTATACTAACGATTGTCTCGAAGATATCATTGTTAGTAGTAAGGATGATTAACATGCTTGTCGATACGTAATAGGGTAAAAATTAATTTTATAGTTTTCTTCTAAAATTAAATTTTGGTATCGTCTGAGGATTGAAGCATGGACGGTAATCGATCGATTCATAAAATATATTCATAAACAAATTTTGAAATGATTTTGAAGATTTTTTATAGATTTCTAAATTATTTTTATGGACTTTAAATGTGACGGTAAAAATGGCCAACAATATGGCGGACACTACAGTAGTTGACTGTCTGACGATTGATACTACTGCATTATAGTCGGTAAAAAAACCCTATATGGAGGTAGAGCATTCGAGCAGATGACAAGTAAATCTAAAATAGCGAATCCAAGATGGCAGTCATGATGTCATACTGGTTAACATAATATACATGCCTCGGAATAAGTGGTGGGGGTCAGTATGTTGCTAGTCCCCGAGGAGAAATGAGTTTAAAAATTTTAATTACTCTTTCTGGGATTGAACTGAGGTCTCTAAAGACTATGTCGTACGAAATATATTTTATTTTTAATTATTTTTTATATTTTTTTTGTATTTTTATAGTTTTCTATTACATACATAAACCCGTACCCTGAACTCGATAGCTTAGAAAAAAACTTATAAATTATCTTCCTACATTTTGAAGAATTTTGAAACTTTTTTTTAGTTTTTATGTATAAATTAATCAAGGCGTCAAATTATAACGTAGGAATCATATTTCAATCACAGTGCAAGAACAAAGATCATCCAAGATGACAGTTTCGACATCACAGTCCAATATGGCGGTCGATCATTGATTCTGCTCCTGGCTCCTCGCCCTAGTACCCTGCACCAGACATCCCCAATTCACACTACTATCATGAAAGAAAGAATTTTAGTGCATTATCAACGTAAAATTATATATTGAACTAAAGTATTCGCTTTAAAGTCATTGTGTCAATACAGCACTGTGAGAAAAAAAGTTTTATAAACTATGGTGCGAAGATTATTCTTACCACACCAATAAAATTTACATTGAAAAAACACACCTTATCGGCATACAAGGACACGTTAAAATATTTCAATCAATAAAATATACATAAAATATTAGTTATTTTGCTGCTTGTATAATTATATGACATCTTATTATTCTTTGTTTCATATTCCAATAAGGTTCATTTTATATACTTTTTTTTAGATGCAAAGTTTTAAAAATATAACCGCAAGTGACCAAGAGAAAATACTTTTCTTGCTCGTTATCGTTTCCATACTACAATCAAAACTTCCAGAACACCGAATAAAAAACCATTTTAAAGTTCCTAAACGACTATATAAGTAAATTTTGGGGTAGGCTTACGACATAACAACAACCCGGCTATAGGAAACCGAAGCTTAATCCTAACGCAATCCTGGAACGCACATTGGATTGTTTCCCGCGTCGACAGATGAGCATCGCAGCACCACCAACTCACCCCGCAAAGCCAGGAGGAAATGTCACGTGCTGGGAGGGCGGCGCAATCTCGCCCGCCTGCCCCCACCCTCCCCCGCGTGCGGCCCTCCAGGAGCTGAAGATGTCGAAACCAGGGTTCATCCTGACCTCTGACATTTGGCGAGCCCTCCCACCACGCTCGCTCGGGGAAGTAGCTCCAGTAGCGGCTGCGGGCCCCGCACCAGCCCGTTCACTACCGGAGCGCTTGTTATGTCAAATGTTTGTCATTCGATTGTACAGACTATTCATTATCATATGTGAACCTAATCTGCATTACTAAAAGAGAGAGGGTATGTGTATCTATCTGAGTTTCAGGTCTAGAGTCTTGAAATTTGGTACGTGGATTCTCCAGGGAGGCTCCGTTTCCACTTCGATAATCTTTTTTAAATTCATCTTAATGTTTTTATTATTGCGATGTCCGGCCAAATTTTTTTTAATTATCTCCATAACAATGGCCGTTCCATTGTAGACGCCTTATTCTCCTCCATGGCCAAAACTGTTTATGCTCCATTCACGTTATCATCTTATTTTCTTTGCCATCATATCGACACGGTATTTGTTAAATAAATGCGCATTTGAAGGCTCTTAAACGAAGATCGTGTCTCTGATTTATATTTCTCCCCGTTTATCTTAGTACTAATAAGGGAAGCTTTTTTTCCCTTACAGACTGACGATGTGAAAAACAGAAGAACCAAGCACTGGGAGCCTCAATTCTTCAGCGCGGCTACAGGTAGATGGTCGACAGAACTTAATTGCTGTGTCGTAGCTTGCGCTGCCCAAATTGTTAGCCACCCCAGTATACACATCCCGAAGAGCGTGCCTCCAGCACACCACCCGAAGCAGGCAAGATATTCGTGCCAAAAAATATCTTCCAAATCAGTTACACCAGCACTCCTTCATTTTAGTTTCGTGCGTGATTTTATTGCACGTGATCGCACCAATCAGAAGGTCCCAGACGACTCACTCTCTCTCGCACAGCGCAGTTAACAGCTGACCTCGTGGTGACAACACGGTCGGTCTTTACCACACCTCCAGTGGCACCAATCGGAACTACTTGCTGCGTAAACGCAATCTCATTTAGCTAAATCTATTTCCTACCTAATTTTACGTAGTAAAAACCACTTTTACATTTTAATAACATATCTTTAAAATCTAAATAAAAATAATATTTTAAAAACACAGTTACTAGTAACAAGCTTCAAATGTTTTACCAACTATACAAAACTTAAATCTTATAACTTAAACCACAAGTTGAAAAGTAATTAAATTAAAAAATGTTCACCTAAAATATGTGCAGTAAAATTATTTAAAAATTACAAAAAAATAAAAATAAATAAAATTATCTTCTTTCAAAGTGAATAAGCACAGAAGTCCAGTGCGCACTAGCGCCCTGGGTCACAACACTCAGCGAGTCATCTCCGCATCAGCTGCGACCTGCGTCTAATCTTAATAATCTAATGGGTCTTATATATGTTGTGGAGGGAGGCCCCCAGAGTACTAAGCTAAAAGGGTTTTGTCCAATGCGCCTTAGTTTTCGTGAAAATGGTGGTGAAAGTTTTATACGAACGTTTTAGACTGGTACATTTTCCGTCGCACCAGTCGAGCCAACCTGCCATTCGCATGTTCAGTTATTTTTAAACAGCTCAAATAATTGTAATGCAACCTTTGCAAACTTTATCAGAATAATTGCGATAAAATCCTACTTTCCCTATGAATGCCCTGAGTTGTCTTATATTCCTAGGGGTAGGGAAATCCTGGATGGCCTTAAGTTTTTCCGGCGCTGTTCGTATCCCAGTCGGTTTTAACAGGTGGTCTAAAAATGGCAACTCTTTACGGGAGAAACTGTGTGCTCTAGGTGCTCCTCGTAGATCGGTGACATCAGGATGTCGTCAACGTACTCGCGTGTGAAGGACTAGCATTCCGGGCCTAGAGTTGCATCTAAAAATCGAGTAAACTCTTCCACAGCATTACACAAACCAAAATGTGTACTGTTGGTTTCTGAATAACAATGCCGTGTATTGTCGGGATAATTTTTCTAATGACACTATCCAATAGCATGATGATAGGTCAAGTGTTGTGAGGAACTTGACGCCTTGGTAGAAACGTAGTATGCAACTAGTCTGAACAGGGCTCTCGTGGTCCTTGATGGTTATCCTGTTCAGTTCTCGTGCGTCCAAACACAATCACACTGATCCGTCTTTCCTTTTGAGACACACGACGGGATTCGAATACGGACTGGCCTCCCTCTGCATCACCTTCCAGTCGATCATCAGTTGCAAGTATTCAGTCGCTCGTTAAGATATTTTGATGAAATCGGTTATAATTTACTATATTACAGTTCGTTATCACGTATTCTTAACTTGGCTTCGTAGAACTTGTTTAAGCCAGGCTTAACAGAAAAAAAATCCTGGTGCTGCGTATTGTGTTATACAGCTGTCCAAACTATTCGTGCATCACAGTGTAGACATCTCGCAGGGCTTGCAACCGGTATTCAGTTGCAGCGATCCAGCTGTCACTAAGCTGCGTGTGGTAAACGTGATTAGGCCACATGTCTCTCTTTATTAAGCATACAATTTTACTACGTATTTAACAGTTATCAGCTGTCACTCTGGCAGTTTTCACATTCTCCTTAGTGGAGACTGTCCACTCAAAGAAATCCAGTATTATTTGAAGAGTATATCTGCGACAGAAAATGTATACTCAGAATAATGGGTTTAGAAAGGACTCTACTATTAATGCGGAAATCTGCTTAGGCTTTTCTAGGCCCTCAATGTAGAGTAATGCCAGTTTGTTCACAACAGGACTGGCGTTTGATGCCACGTCAATTATCTTGATACAAGGGGTGGGGATTATAGGCAATCGTTGTCCGAGCTGTACAAGAACATTGGCGAGCTCCTCTCTGACACACGACACCTCCGCTCCACTGTCCAACAGGACAGAAATTTCCTGTGAATTGACTGCCAACATTACCACAGGACATAAAGGAATTTTTCTGGGCAGCATGTCAGTAGGTGCGTCCTCGTACAAACATTTTCTCTTTGTCTTCTCCTAATAAAACTGTACATAAATATTTTGCGTAATCCATTCAGCTGTAGTAAGGCATCACCATCATGGTGTCAATGTTACACGACCCCTAATCAGGAACCAAGGTCTCGGTGCGGGGTAATACCACCTCAACCGGTTTTAGTTTTACAGTCCATCGGTGCGTTGGACTTTTTGATCCGACGCAGCTGCTCTGGGGGTGAACCAGGTGAATTTATTCCATGTCCTTGGTTTGGCTGAAAGTTATTTACAGCTGGATTCAGCGGTCGCTGCCTCTCAAAATAACTCTCCTTCGGCGATGGAGGACTTGTGAAGGTGATGGTGGATGTTGATGGCTTGCTGTAGCTATTTGTGCTCTTTTCGTGCTGTTCTAGCCTGTTACTGACCTGGGTGATGTGTTCAGATAGGCTATCTAGCTGCTGTACCTGCGACAGGAATCGTACTTCTAATATGTCCTCTAGGCGGCCGATTTTCTGTTTAACCTCGACTTACACACGGGTCTGTTCATCGAATTTATTGTTTACATCATCAAACCTACTGTATATGCTATTAAATCTTAGTTTTATATCTGCTGCTTGATTGTTCTGTTCATCGAATTTATTGTTTACCTCGTTAAACCTATTCTTTTGTTCCTCAAATTTTTGTTTTACCTCGTCCAAACTGCTGTCAATACTGTTCAATTTACCCAGAAACAGCTGCATCCACTCACTGGGTTGCTGTGCGCGAACAGTCCCACTGGTCTCTTGTTCAATGGTATTCATAATACTGTGAATAGTAGGAGCATTTTATGCAGGGGATATAGTAGGGCCAGTGTTGTCTGACGGCCGCTCCAGCTGATGGCTCGGATTCATATCATGCATTTCCATTGAGCCGTGACAATAATGATCACCTAGATTGGATAACTCCTCTAAACTAGCAGTGAGAGTGTCTAGTGTGTCTACTGCAGTGTTTACATTGTCCGACTCTGTGTTATCACTTGGGTCAGCCTCACTGCGATTTCTCAGGCTGTTTGAAGCGTTAGAAGGCTTAGGAATGCCTTTGCACTTAGACTCACAGTTGGACATATGCAAACAACGAATTTACTTTCCCCTCCAAATCATTTTGTTTCGTGGACCCACATTGTCAGCGTCACAATTATGAATGCAGCTATATACGACGAAATAATGTGTGTTAAAGATACTATATTATCAGCGTACTATACTATATTATCCACAAATACGAGTGTATTATTGCAATTTTAATAAACTTAAAATGATCTCATGAACACCTACACATATGACATTAAATACAAATAATCCTTTACATGGGCCTATAATAATGGTACATACCTAATAACAATCTGCGTAACACACAGGTATGTTTTATATACATTTATTAAAATAATTTATTTTATAATACGTATTATTACAGTATTTAAACGTACTCGCTAGTACACATAAGTTAACATAATATTTTATATTATTAAGCACGAGATTTAGGCACGACACGATGAAGTATATAACAAAGTTCTGATTTCGTTTAAATTTTACTGTTCACTTTAATACATGAAAGTAGGTATATTGGGTCACCAAATTTATAATAGTATAAATTGAATTCAGATATATATATATATATATATATATATATATATATATATATATATATATATATATATATATATACAGTACCGGTCAAAAGATTGAGACCCCTGTGTAAAATAATAAAATAGCAATAGAACCTAAAGTTTTGCCGAGAAATATATTAATTTTTTTTTAAATATTCTTTTACATATAAGTAAAGAATTCCTACAGCTTCGACAATAGGCTATGTTTAGTTTAGGTGTTATTAATTTTTAAAGATTTTTTTGTAACTACAAAATCACCACATACAAAAAATTTTATGTCCTATACTGTTAAAGTCAAATCTTCTGCTCAAAATAAACTATGCGCAGGAAGAAAGCAGGCTTCTGTAGCTTACTTGATAGTTAAGTTATGAATTTTTAAAAACATGTAAAAGAGTGCTCTTTTTTTAATTTTTTTTTAATAAATGTACCCGGCTTTTCTTTGGATATTTTTTTCGGATTTTTTGTTTAACCAAACAGACAACCACACTTTTATATGAAAACAAAAAATTCCACGTAGATGTAACTTTAACAGTATAGGACACAACAATTTATTTATGTCGCAAAATGGGGTAATTTTGTAGTTACAAGAAAATCTTTAAAAATTAATAACACCTAAACTAAACATAGCCTATCGTCACAGCTGTAGGTATTCTTAACTTATACGTAAAAGAATATTTCAAAAAAATTTAATATATATCTCGGAAAAACTTTAGGTTCTATGTGCTATTTTATTATTTTACACAGTGGTCTTAAATTTAGACCGGTACTGTATATGTGTATATATATATATATATATATATATATATATATATACACACACATATGAGCTATCTAAACGGTGTACTGATAATTGTAATTATATTTTGAAAGATTTAGACCCTTTCAAAAGGGCAAAAATCTCAATGAAAGACATTTTGAATTCTTAATTTTCTTGCAGTTAAGATAATTTCTGATGTAAATAATGTATTATTGGTATTTCATTGATAATAAATTATTTTATAATTGACAAATTTAGTTATTTTATTTTTTTAAGTGTCTTTCGTCATGTGTTTATGTTTGTGTTGTCCCATTTTTTGTTGTGTTATTATTTTGTTTTGTGTATGTTATTGTTATTTTTTTATAATATTTGTTAATTGCCCACCTGTTAAAGGCTCTGACTGTTGGTAGACACTCAAATAATAATAAATAAATAAATGAATAAAAAAAAAAAAATATATATCAGGGTATAACATGAACTCATTCACATGATCACTGACTTACCCCGAGTCTTAGGTAACAGAACGAGGTTTGTGAATAAAATTCTTAATTTAGCGTATTTGATCCGTTACGTCCTCATACTAGAATATTATACGTAGAATACAATAAACAATAGTTTATGACTGTCTAACTTATAGTTTTTACGCCTAATGCATTGTCGTATACTAAGAATACGTGGCTTCTCATGCTTACCTCAGGAACCATCCTCTGTTTTGAAGTTATTCACTCCTACTTTTTATACGTCGGATACCAACCTGAATATTAACAATTTATGCTTCTAGACCGTGAAATATACGTTAGGCATACTGAGATGCCTAGCTAAATACACCAGAAATACTGGATACAACACAGCGTCACTTTTACTATCCAAAATGGACTCAGGCCATTTTAGAATCTTTCTACTTAAGTCACAGTTAAATCAACCTTGACCTTAACAATACTGACGCGATAAAGTCATTATCAAAATTAATTTCAACAATGTATTCGCACAAAATTTTATAAACCAAAATGATTTATGACAATCACAAATTTAAGTAATAATTACTTATTATTGTTTTAAATTATTAAAAATTTGGTACGAAATTTCAAATTAAGTTTATGTCAAACGCAAACATAGCTATCGTGAATGGACGTAGCCATACTTAAAATGCATATCAATGCAAAACAAACATGTACCAGTTCAGTGTATCACTTGATCAACACACTTAAAATGTTATTACTGTTTTAGTAAAATATGAAGTAGTGTCAGTTACATCCTATTTTCTGATGTCTCTGTGCGTACACTCCGCACACAGTGGTGGTTAGGTTTTATATGGTTACTATTGATACCCAATATATTGATTTTTTTCTTTATTAGCTTTGGAGATATGATTACTTATAAAATCATATTACATTTTTCGTCCTTGGATGTGTAATTATGTAACTATATACACCTAGCCTAGTTAATGTTTAAGTTTACCAAATACATTACTAAAAATAAAGTTTAATTTAAAACCGCCAAGTTTATTTCGATTGATGCCACAACAATTACACAACATTTTGAAATATACATTTTAATTTCTAGATAATTTTAAAACAAATTTACCAATGATGACTCATAATTTCATACAATGTACAGACATTTACCTAGAACAGTTTTATTATTTGTATAGGGAAATTGATTTTTGTATTTTTTATAAATATTTTTAATAAATACAATCTTATGGTTGGGGTTAAGTTCACAAAATTTAGGTGGTGTTTTTTGTAGAAAGCAATCACTTCTTTAGCAAAACCGTATATCCGGGTAGTTTTGATGATATTGCCAATGCTTTAAATATATTTTTTCACCCTTAAAAACGATAAATATTTCTTCATACCGAGGAAATTTTTTCTCTCAAGATATGATCATTTTGTGTTATTTTAAAGAATATTTAAGTTACAACGTAAAACAGAAAAATTTGAAAGGGTAATCGATGATGGTTGTGGTGAATACCGCACCATGCGACCTAGTCTTGACTCGTCCAGTCCACAGTTGGGTGGAAGTGAAGGTTCGACCCTCGTGACCGCCTGTCACAGGTCCTGGCCTTCCAACCAGCACATCTGGAGTCCAGGCGCACAGACGAGGCCGGGACGGTAGCGGGCGGCTGCGCAGCAGAGGTCTAGCGCCCGTCGAGGTCACGGCTGGCAGCAATCTCGTCTGCAGCAGCTCTTCACCTGGGGGTTAAAAGCCTTGGCAAGAGGGCTTTGCGCGCGGCGCGGTGTTCGCCTGCCCCCAGAGCTGTTGACGGGGAAGGGGCGGGCACGTAGCTCGCATCGATTTCCGCCAATTAGGGGAGTCGTTAGGGCGTCCAAACAAGCGGAGCGCGGTCCGCCGCTCGACCGAGCGTGGAACAGCCGTGTGCTGAAGAGCGATCCAAGTCCGGGGATTCCTGACGCGATCCCCCGTGCCCGGGAGGACTGGCGCGCGGCTTGTCGCAGCTATCAGCACCGGTCTGATTCAACATTGTTATAGGTTCCGTGTCTCGTAGGCAGAACCGGAGACATAAGCCATTATATACACAAAGAAGCAGCACCAGCTTTGCATGCAGTTATCTATTACAATAACGAAGAAAGAATAGCAGTGAACCAGTAGCTAGGGCAGAGGACTTAAGATTTTGACTGCGCGTTTTCTTGCTTTTTATCAGAGTTGTGCTCCCTCGCCCTTTTTCGCTCCAGTTTTTTGCGATCTTTTAGGCGTTGGCTAGATTCCCCTTCGACGCATGCGCAAATGTGTGATAGTTTGCTTAGGGGTGACAGCAAGTTCCTAACTTATTCTTTATCGGGCTCTTGTACGGGTAGCATGTGCTTTGACATTATGTCTCACGTGATTCACTATGCACGAGAGTGGCAAGGGTAAGTGTTAGGTGACTTGTTAATTTGTAAAATTAGTTAATTTCATATTTCGGCTCCACTCTGATAATTTATGTTTGTTTCTTAGAAGCTTGATACTCTGGAGAAATGCTTTACTGGTTTTCGGCTCTTACAGCCAATTAGGTCTTGAGTCATACAAACATTAAAATAAATTTATGTCTGATATAATTTCTCATGTTGCATATGTAGTTAGGCAAAAATTTATTGACAGAGAGAGAGATGTTGTCAGTTTGCTTTCGATCCACCTTAATTTGTGGTTTTGGTTTAATCGATTTTTGCAAGGTGGGTTTTCTCTTGGACATAAATGTTCGTTCAAAGTCGAGCTTGTGAAGTTTAGTGACATAGTAGACCGCGTTGCACTGCAGAGTAAAACCTGCATATTCACTGGGAAAACACTGGGCACTGTCATGCGGGGTGCAAATTTTGAATGCATTAAGTTTTCGGAAAATGTGACAGCAGACATTCTGCCTAGCATGTATAATCCGGACAAGTTTGAGACTAAGGACGCTCAAGAGATCCCTGAAGCCAGCATGTCTGTGTTACGAGTCATTCCTGAGTCTTACGTTTATATGAAAGAAGCCCAGTCGATGGTCTGGTGGTGTCTAGAAACCAAGGAAAAGTTTAGGCAGTGAGAAGAGGTTCGCTACTGTTTACATAAAGACGTGCTGTGTTACACAGGCAAAACAGGCAGAGCAAGAAAGGTGTTTGTATCCACCGCTCTCCGGCCTATGATGCTCAAGTATTTTCATGCATCTGTCTTTGGCGACCATCTTGTTGTTGAGAAAACATGCAAGAAAATAGCACTGCAATTCGAATGGCCTTCCTTGCCTTCCGATGTACAAGAGTTTGTGAGGCATTGCGAGGACTACCAGAAATTTAAGCTTTCGTACTAGGCGAATATAGGCATATAAGCAGCAGATTTGCCAGAAGTCTCGTGGCATACTGTCAACATTGATGTGCTTGTTACGCTTGTCCGATTCCGCAAAGGACATATTTGCCTGTTAATTGTGACGATTTACTTACAAAATTAGTTTTTTTATTTCCTCTGAAGAACATGAAGGCACGATTGTTAGAGCTCTTACAGAATACGTTTAGAAAAAAATATTTTTTTCATGCATTCGTCGTCTTTGATTACACCAGGTGTTTTCAGTCAGTGGCCTACCTGAACATATATTTCTCATGGGCTATGCTACCTATATACAGCTCCCTGTACTTCTCCATAAGGAAAATGGTTGAGAGATTCAATAGGAAACTTAAAGCGTGCCTTACCAGCTTCAAGAATCAAGATCACACTATGTGGAATGGGTATGTTGACCTTATAAACTTACACTTCAATACTCCTGGGTATAAGCTGTGTGTTCCCTTCTGGAGAGACTACTAACACACCCATTTCTAAACGAACCAAGACGTCCCTCTTCACATCTCCGGGGGACGAGACGTCCCGCGAGACCTTTTATGAGTCCGTAGCCGGTAATTTGAAACGGGCCCAAGAGTCAGTGGCACTTCAGCACTGATGCAGCTCTCCTACTCTACACTCTCTGTATTCGCTAGGAAACAGTTCTTAAATATCTACTGGTATTACAGTACTAGTGAAGCTCTCCTACACTAGTCTCTCTATACTCACTGGAAAACAGTTTTTAAGGACTGTAGCAATTAAAGAAGTTAAACATTTAAGGAAAAAATATCACCTTTATTACAAAAACGAAAGGTTCGTGGACTTACGTTGAGAATATTAGCAGTTATACTTATAGATTTTTGATACAATAAGCACTAAATTATTTGGAAATTCATAGTTACAGAAAATGATCAAAATTTGGTTAGATAACCTTTGCAACAGAAAAAAATATTTTGAATCACAATCTGTTTAAAGTTTATTATAATTTTATATGTGTAAATATTTAAGCTCAAATACCTGGAATTGCCTGGTGTTTACACATACATTTATTTTTTTAGAATAACTTAAATACAGAAATGTAATATTTTGTTTCAGAAAGTTTGACTTATTGGAAATGGAAGATGGGTTTAGGTTTTTTCAAGATGAGATATAGACAGTACGTAATATTTTTCTTTATTAATGAATTAATGTGCTTTTTGTTTTTCAAGAATACTAAACTTCCTTGTTAGAGGGTGGAAACTGTGGATAAGGATAAAAAAACTAGGTGATGTGCCTTTGTCCTTGGTACGCGCACACTCATTGCATTGCCGTTGCTCACTAATACTTCACTCTGAATGCGCCTAAAGAAGTATAACTTCAGTAAGTTATACAAATCTTCAGTGCTGGAGAGTAAAAGGTCGTGTGATTGTAAACATTGAAGTAGACGAGGACATCTCGTTTGGAACAGCACACACAGTAACTACGATAAAGGCAACAGCAAGGCTGTGGACAACCAGTGGTCTAAGACTCCGCGAAGCAGACGAGCGTAGGGTGGGACACACGCCGCCAGGTGCTGCTACCAGCTAGTCGCTCGAGCGCGGCGGGCGGTCTGCCATCAGGAGCTAGCGTCAACTGGCGAGCCGGCGAGCCCACCGGGCTGATAACGAACACGCGAGACGACCCACGAGACTTCTGAGCCACGGTATAAATCATTGACGTCAAAGGCAAGCAAACCTCGATATGTAATGTGTGCGTTAAAAAACAAACTATTTTGTGATTAACACATTGCAATTTTGTTTAACTGATAATTTAAATATATTTTTCGCATTTTATTTTTGTTTCAGGCATTTAAAACTATCGGGGATTAGTTTGATGCCTATTTATTTTAAGGAGTAGACTAAATTTGTTTTGCCATAGCAATCATGGAACCATTGATGAAAAAAATACTATAGTAGCAATTCCTAACTTAGCAAATTGTTTACATTAAACTAAATAGTAAGTACATATGGCACTGTAACACACCCAGCTATGATAAAAAATATCTTGCCATAAACAATTCACATTTCAGTAGTATATAAATGTTCCTCCTGGCACAGCGTTCAAGTTGCGGTGCCGATGCCGGTATCCGCAATCTTAAGTTGTGATGTTACAACGGCCATTATAGTGTCAAGTTTCCTTAAAATTCCTCAAAATTCATAGAAATTTTCCTCGTTTTATTAATTAAAAAATCTGTAGATGCCAATATTCCTCGGAGAGGGGGAAAAATTCCTCAGAAGCCCCATCACAGTACATGACCTTGACCTTGACCGTAAACTTCAAATATTTAATTTTTGACAAAAAATTTTTGAAAAAATTTAAAAAAATAAAATAACTGGTTTACTACAAACGTTATTCTTTACGTTACAGCCACCATCTTGGATCCTAGAACATTGCAAGTTCGTTAAGGCCATTATCTTGATAATCAGTAACCATCCGATTTTGACAGGAAAGTTTTTAAAATTAATATAAAAATAAATACATTTTATTTTAAAACTCAACCATTTTGAAACTTGGTCACTACCTTATACATTCGTAATTATTATCCAATTTAAAAAAGAAAAAAATTAATAAAAAATTAATTAATACAATTTTAATTTAAAAACGTAATTACGCCATGTAGTCTTCGGTTCGAACCCAGCGTGGTCAATCATTTAAAAACGGTGACGGATCCTATCTCCATTGAAGCCACAAACAGACTGACCTCCCATCACTTATTCCAAGGCAAATATTACGTCCGCCATCATGGCAGCCATCTTCGGTTCGCCTTCTTGTTGTCTGTTGGAGGTAGTCATCTCATTTTCGTCTGCTAGAGGGTGCTGTCACCATATTAGTTTAATTATGCCCGGTAGAGTCCAATTACGAGACCGTCATGCCACCCACCATCTTGTCAACCATCTTGCCCGCCATCTTGAAATTCTGTAAATTTTAAGCTAGAAATTCGGGAAAAAATCCATAAATCATTTTTAATTTCTTGTTAATATAATGATTCAGTCGATCGTTATCTCTCCTTTATATGATCCTTGACTAATGCAAAAAAACTTAAATTTAGGTACAAATTTTTTTTAAAATTTAAATTACCAAATAAAGTGACTGGTTCAAGAAATTAAAAAAAAAATTACAAATTATTTTTTTTTTACTTAATTTCTACTCTACTACAAGTACAAGATACTAGAAAATAATAAATGTTATTTTTAATTGAGCAGAGTCTGCTTGTTCTTTGTTGCAATTGATCCACGGGGCTTAGTGTCCATCCACTACATTTTCCCTGATATTCTTCTTCTTCGTGACGGATGTTTTTAATAGCAAAATTTACAGACTCTTCTATGTCGTGTGATAGGTAAAGAGCAATATACACTGTCTTGAATGCTCTTTTACAAGTCCCGTCTTGAAATTAATCAGGTTTACCGTAAGTATATTCCAACCACAAATAATACTTCACTGACCGATCGTGCACCAATACTTCTTCAAGTTGATTAACAATATATTTCTTGGAATCATTTAGAAAAGTACAAACATCTATTGGTGCAAAAGAGCTGTTCAGTTTATAAAAGTCTTTACACATTACTGTTGATCAAGAAAATCTTATCACAGTAACAAAACCAATGCTGGGATGACGTCGATGCAAATTCAGTGGACATCATTGATGCTAGTGTTGATGCAAAATTAAAAGTTTCCTTTGACGGCGAAACTTCATTCATTGAGATTTTCTCTGCAGACAGCACTGTAGTCATTAAAATCTCTTCTGCTGGTGGAGCCACATTTTCTAAAGTCTCCTTTAATGTTTTTGGTGACGATGGTATACATTCCATCGAGTTCTGCGTAGTTGTCGACGATGCCAACGGAATTTGCCTCGCCATCGACGTCGCTGTTATTGAGGTCTCCGCTACAATCGAGGTCTCCGTTGCCGTTGTCCATCGAAGGTTGACTGTCCATCAAGGTTGACATTGGAACAACAACTATATACCACGTGGACGTACTGAAGAGAGAACCGATTTGCACTACAAGACTTTCAGAGCAGGACTGAGAGCCTGTCAACTAAATATAACTTATATACCCGCGGTTGCTAATACTACGTGAGTCAAAACACGATCCATTTACATTAATACGCGAGTCAAAACAACATTAAAAAAAGGAAGCACATTAGGATTCACAATCGTCAAAAAGGAATCACTTTAAAAAAATGAAAGCATAATCGATAAAAAAAAGCACATTAAATTAAAAGGACACATATTTAGACGAAAATTCAACTCAGTAGAATACGCAATCATCGGAGTGATACGATATCATCGCAGGGATACGATTTCGTCACATTGATACGATCTTGCTACAGGAATACGATTTTAATTAGTAGGATACGATAGCACAGGCTTGACTTCGTACATTTAACAAAAAGGATGTACACTTTCACGAACATTAAACACAGTAGAATTCCATCGTCAATTTACGGTAGGATACAATGCCTCCAACTGTCTTTGTCTCCAACTGTCTTTGTCTCCAACAGTCTTTGGCTCCAAATGTCGTTAATTCCCAAAGTCATTGTCCCCAAATGTCATTGGTTCCAAAATCATCAGCTTCCAAGGTCATAAGATACAGCTATCTTTGGCCCCAAAATGTCATTGACTCAAAAGGTTATTGGCTCTAAAAGTCATCGGCTCCAAAAGTCATCAATTCCAAACGTCTTTGGCTCTAAAAGTATTTGGATCCAAATGGTATTGTTCCAAATGTCATTGGCTCAAATAGTCTTTGGCTCCAAAAATATTTGGCTCCAAAAGTCATTGGCTCCAAAAGTCATTTACTCTAAATATCATTGGTTCCAGCTCTCTTAGACCTAACTGCTCCAGCAACATTTGGCTTTAAGGTGAATTGGCTATGAAGATACAAGACTACAGGACTACCAGGCTACGAGACTACGATGCTACAGGACTGTAAGTCTACGAGGCAACATGACTTTGAGACTACGAGGCTACGAAGCTACATGTCCACGAGGTTACATGGCAACATGGTACTAGACTACAGAATACAGGCTTCTTGGCTACGAATCTACAAGTATAAGAAACTATAAGACTACGAGGCTACATTACATAAAAGGCTACGAGACTACGAGGTTCCTAGGATACGAGTCTACCAGGCTACAACTGGCTTCAATAGCTCCATTCACCAGAAAGCGTTAATCTATCTCATTCAAATAACTTTTTGCACGTAGTCCCGAATCTTGCAACAGTTGGTGCTACATGCTGTGTTGTACAGGCAGTCGCTGTTTTGTGGGATGCGGAATGCTCACTCACTATCGCAAGAGGAGGGTTTCTTTCGCTAGACATTAAGGAGAAGGAAGTTCATCTTGCATGATAGTGATTCTCAACTGTCTTAAGGACGTTATTGTTAGTGCATATATATACTAGCTAAAATTCACTAATTAAATGTAACGTTGAATAAAATTCCATGTCTCGTTAAGTAAAAAAATTTTCAATCAGATATTGATTTCTCAGAAATCACCACAAGCACTCCGAGAACATCAGCAGAAGTCTCACCAGGAAAAACCAGGAGCACACTGAGAAAACCAACAGAAGCGTCGCCGTGAATGACCAATATAACTTGGAATAACTAACAAAATATTGGCGGAAATAATGATATGGAGAAAACCATAAAAATATTGGCAGGAATAATCAGGAGTACGCGGAGGAAACTAACGCGTGGTTTCCTAAATCAATATCAGTGAATCACAAAAAATTACAAAAATAATAAACACAAAACCCTTTTTCTAACTTGTGAACTTCTTTATTCAGCAAGGAAAGAGTTAATGCAAAAACCAACTTTTTTTTTAATTTGTAATATTTTATTTCTTTAATTTTTTGTAATTTTTAAAATTAAATAATAAATTATTACCTAAATTTAACTTTTTTTGCATCGGTTAAGGATCGAATCAAGGGCGGATATCGAATTAATCAATTTTCTTTTTTAATAATTTTTTTAAATAATTATTGGAATTTTTCCCCAATTTCTACCTTAAAATTTACACAACTTCAAGATGGTGGTCAAGACGGTCGACAAGATGGTGGATGACATGACGGTCTGGTGATTGGCACCTTATCGGGCTAAAATTGAAAGCTCATATGGAAAATGAGATGGTGACCTCTAAAAGATAACAAGATGGCCGACCCTAGATAATTGCCATGATGTCATACTGGCTGACTTAATATCTGTCTTGGCATGAGTGCCGGTAGGTCAGTATTCCGGTGGCTACAATAGGGGAAGGATCAATGCCATTTTTAATTGATTGACTTCGTCAGGTTCTAACAGAAGACTCCATACTGTACGTTAATTTTAAAATTAAAATTTTGATTAAATTTTTATATGAATTTTAGTATTTTTCCCGTTAAAATCAGATTATAGTTACGGATTTTCAAGAAGGTGGCCAATTTTATAAAATGCGGAATTTCAAAATAAAACTTATATTATTTTTTATCAATTTAAAAAATGTTCCTGTTAAAATCGGATGATTACTGATTATCAAGATAATGGCCGTAACGAAGATTGCAACGTTCTAGTATCCTTGATAGCGAGCGTAACGAAAAGGGTAACTTTCTAGAATCCAAGATGAAGTTAACTTTTTTTTTATTCATTGGAATTTTTCTGTACTTTTTGGTCAAAAATTAAAGATTTCAAGTTTTTGGTCGTCAAGGTCATGCATCGCCTCTGATGGGGCTTCTGAGGAATTTTGCACCTCTCTGAGGAATATTGACCCTTCTCGAGAAAATTTTGGCTTCTCCAGATTTTTTAGAGATATAAAACGGGAAATTTCCCCTCAAAATGCGAATTTTTCTCTCAAAATATGACAATTTCTAGAATTTTTGAGAAATTTTGAGTCATTCTTGATGTATTTTAGGGAAATTGGACACCAAGATAACCGCCGCGACGTCACAATCCAATATGGCGGACACCGGCACCGCACCTTGAACTCTGTGCAAGGAGGAACATTTATATACTACTCATTTCGTATTATAAAATACCTATTATAGTTAAATTACATCGCATACCTCTTATTTGTTTCAAATTACCAATTAATTCACACGTGGTATAAAAAAAGCACCGGTGTGATTTATAGCGCCCGAAATGTGTGTTCATAATCAAATATTACTGTTTATACCGTCAGAACGTCATCAATAGTATGAGTTCAACCAAATAATTTGTGAACGTTATCAGGCAGCTTTTTCCTGCGGGAATCTCCACGATATTCGATGTTTACTGTTTCCTTAATCGTAAAATGTGTGTTGATAATCACCTTGCTTGCGGCCAGTAGGTAGACGAGAACAGAGGCGGCGACGGGCAACTATGTTAGTCACACGAATCGACCTCAGGATGGAGAACGGCGATGATGTGTTCTCCCAACCGTAGGCCGGGTCGTGGGATTCTCAAATACGAACAAAAAGCCAGACGAAGCGTGAGTTCGACTGTGCCTCGTTTTGAAGTTGGCGAACAGCTTCGAAGAGGTCAAGACGATGATCGGAAGATATTATACTGAAGATGAAAAATTAAACGTATTAAAGGATTTCCGATACTGTCGTAGTAATGGGAGAATGCAATCACAAGGAACAATATTAAAATGACGAAGTTGAGTAGGTAAACGAAAGACAGAAAATGAGGTGAAATGGCGGATATACAAACGCCAATTTCAATTTCACCTTTACCAAATTATAAGTTAATATGTATGTACTGGAATAAGAAACGTTTATTTCTTTATTAGCCAAAATATTAGTAGTAATATATTAGAAAAGTTTATTTTAGGATAAAAAAATTATTATGGACTATAAAATTAATTAACTCACGTTAATAAAGCATGATACTGCACAAAATTGCTAATGTATAAAACATAAACAAACCCCAAAAAACTAGATTTTAAGATTAGAAGGGTTAATATTATGTGGTTTAAAAACAATGAAACAGGACGTTAACAATCCCTTGTATACCTTATATTGGTTTCGGATATAAGGGTTAGGAATAATTGAAAATATATGTTTATACTTATATTATATATGCATGTAAATATATACTATGTTTCCATATATACATATATATTTATATATATATGTAAACCTATGTGCTTCGTCTCTCACAACAAATCGTCCATTCCCAAACACCCTAAAAACGAGGCTACTATCACTGGCCAATTAATGAAGTGATTAAATGAAACAATCGCAGACGCAGATATTATGCGGCTTAGTTTCACGTCTGGGGAGCGAGTAAAATAACGACCTGTTTCTTTGAGCGCTCTTGGCTTGTTACCAGTGTTTGGAAACACCACGACACAGCCCACAGGTGTTAACGCCCGCTCGCCTCGTGTACTTGAGGGGCTCGCCCATGGGGCGCATGCGCACAGAGCAGCAGACGGCAGCAGACAGCACGGCGTGCCTCACACCCCACATGCCGCTCCTCGGAGACCGTGGCAGCTAAGGGTGAAACCCCCGCCTGCCACCAAGCTATTTGCACTTAGTCGGTTCATTAGTGGTTCGGGCCTCGAGTTCATTTTGGATCCCCCGTCGCAGTAAGACTACATCTTAGTGAGTTGTAATACCTATTTTCACATTATATTGACTTGATGTAAGTTTTTGGACATACGCCATTGCTAAGAACTTTTTCTGTTGAAGAAAAACTAATAAATAAAATATAAAAAAATTACACAAGAAAGACAAAAAACACACAAAATTAAGCAAACAATTGCTGTTGTCAACAAGAATATAAACACCACAAAATATTCCGAAACAGAAATATGGTCAACAAACAAAGAAAAAACAAATAAAAAAGTACTAAGTACTAGGTGCGACCTGTGTTTCCGTACCATGTGCGTCTCTGCCTGAGGACGGGAGCAGATAGCAGTTCCCGAAACGTCGCTTGTTTCTGTTTTGGTAAAAATATTGTATTTTTTGTCTTTTCGTTTTGTCGTGTTTTTGTCTCGTTTCAACTGTTGTGCTGAATTATTTTGGTTTCAATATTTTTGTGTTGTCATCATTTGTGTGTTTTTTGTTTACTTAGTACTTTTTTCTTTGTTTTTTCTTTGTTTGTTGACCATATTTCTGTTTCGGAATATTTTGTGGTGCTTATATTCTTGTTGACAACAGCAATTGTTTGCTTAATTTTGTGTGTTTTTTGTCTTTCTTGTGTATTTTTTTATATTTTATTTATTAGTTTTTCTTCAACAGAAAAAGTTCTTAGCAATGGCGTATGTCCAAAAACTTACATCACGTCATGCACTCCCATTGCACAAATCTTTTAAAGATCACATTCTATTATTTTCAAATCTGTGCTTAGCCTACGTAAGGCTAGTTTCACACATCATGTTTACTTTTTTTATGTGTAAACATCTTAGCTGTCGGTATAAGGCATTTAGTAAGAGTAATTTTATGAAAATGGAATGGAAGTTGATGAACGGAAATGAGTGAACATAATAGCAGACCCACGCATAAACCAGTACATAATTACTTACATAAATATTAGAGGACATACCAAACGTATTGGTGTGCAAAATTAACCTTTATGATAGCGTAACTACCCTGGAATTTATGTGGTAAACTAAAATAGTTACAGTTAAAAGTAATTTCACGTTTTAAAATACATAAGAAAACGGGCATTACAATGATTATAATATATTTTCTCCTTAATTCCCAACTAATTCACATTAGTCTTAGTAGAACACAGTACAGCGCGCGGTTTAAGGCTTCAAGGGACGTGGTTCAGATCTCGTCACTACAAAACCTTCATTTTTAAATAACATAATATAACATTAAATAATAATGTACAATGAGCTCAACAAGGTTAAGGCTTGTATTTAATAAGTATTTACATACTTTTTTCAGTCGTTTAACTGAAAACAAATATCCTACTAACACATAGGCCTATTTAGTGTTATAATAAGTGATTTTAAATGTTTGTGGTTACTATTTTAGCAATGCCACAGAAATATAACTTTTATCATGTACGGAAAAATTATAGTATTAACAGTTTAGTGAATTTTTACAAGGTAGAAAGTATATTTAATAAAAATTACTTGTCAAAACTCAGGTCCCAACCCGGGGTTTAGGTTTTTTGAAGACTTTTACGCTTTTATTGGAGCCGTTACTATTAGTTAAAAATTTCCTGTTGTTTCGTGCTGTTTTCTGCAGGTGATAGTGCAAACAACGTTTACGAATTAGGCAGTGAATTCTAGTGTTGAGCGCAGAAAGTACGCATGTGATTCGCGTCTAGAAATGTTGTTACTTGAGAAGCGAAAATTTTATTTATCCATATTTTTGAAGCTCTGCATTATTTTAAATATTTTAGGTTTCATAAGTTTATTTTCAACATGTACAACATGAAAACACTTGAATTTGCTCGTTACCTAGTTGAGATGTTTACTCATCGCTGGTAAATACTGAAAGGCTATTTTTTCCCTCATTTATATAAAGGAAAGTTTTTTTTAAATTTAACACTTTATTACTCTATCGTGTCTGGTTCTGTCACGAATAGTTTGATGGATTTTAACCAAATATAATATATTGGTTAAAAGAGCCGCGCAAGTGTTTGTAATTAATATCACTCACGCAAATTGTTACACCTGTTACTTTTCACTTAGTAAATATACAAAAAATATCTGTGACCGAACAACACTGCAAACGAGTTAAAGTGTGTTAAATTTAGAGAAATTTCCCCTGACCAATAGTAATGACGTGAAATTGGAAAAATAAACGGGTGCGTGCACTTATGTATGGCGTTAGAAGTTAAGCTTTCTTGGCGTAATAAAAAAATTAATTAAATTTTGCATGCAAACAATAACTATAAATACAATGATAGAAGACTGGAGTAATATAGAAAATATTGGTAAAGTTTAAATTTACTCAAATAAAAAAATTGAATGGATACATCAGAATTGGGTATTATTATAAGGACGTGTATAATATTAAATTTAAGAGAATAACTGAGAGAAATTTTAATAATAATGAAAATCAATTAATATGCCAAATGTTTATTCTAATTTATTATTTTTAATTATTTATTAATAATATTGTATTAATTTATCTTTTGAAATGCCAATAAATTATAAATATGGGAACACAACCAAACTTATATAAATACACTTAAAAAAGGTTATGAACACAATTTATATCACTACTATTCACAATAAATCAATGTATTTAATAATATTGACCCGTATTCAATATCAATCACTAAGGCAGGAGGTTTAAAAGCAAATATTTAATTTTTATTTGTATGCAGTTTTAGTTTTTTTTTTTGCATGATGTCTTTTTTTATTCTTCCTGTGAAAATTTCGTTGCGCGCGCATCGTAAAAATTTCCTCATCATTGTTTCGTATCGCGCCTAAAGAAAGAAAACTTCACAAATTTCTAAAAGGCCTATAAAACCTTAGACTTAATAACGGTTTTGCTTAAAATATAGGCCTACTTACGAATCATGCTATGTTGTGGTAAAGACTAGTTTCGTAAGAGATAGCCAAATTCAGTTTTATTGCACAGTTGTATTGATTACTGATAGTTAGATAAATAATCTTACTTAAAAATGTCTAATCACCAATTACTTGCACTTAAAATGTTTATTCCCAAAGCACTCAGTGTCTGTCAAGTTCTTACAGACCACACTCTTCACTGGGCCGCACTCCTCGCGGAACTCACGCGGCACACCCCGCGGAACTCTGTCGCCAAAAACCTGTCACCGAACTCACCGCGGAACTCTGTCGCCAAACTCACCGCGGAACTCTGTCGCCAAACTCCGTCACCGAATTCTTCGCCGCACTCGCGGCAATTTCGCTACTGTCTTGGGACTCTCGCCGCTCCCAAGAACTCCGTCGCTGAAAAAAATCTCGCGGAGGCCGGCGTCTCAGCTTAAATAGACTCTGGCGTCCTTCTATAACTGATAAGTGCAGCTGGGGCCAGTCACGTCATTTCACGCCGACCCGACGCCCGAAGCGTCGAGAATAGTGTCGCTCCTCACGTGACTTCACGCGGCGACCCGCGGAATTCCCAAGGCCGCTCAGCGATAGATAACGGCGCCGAGGCAGGACGTTGTGTGGGGAGCAGATGGGGGAGGGGGGTAGCAACAATCGTTTTAATCCAGCCAGGTGTGCGTGGCATGTCTTACGTAAGTGTCGGCCACGTGATACTAGTAGGGTTGCCAGCCAGCTCCGAACCTGGCATCGCGGTCTGGTCTCTCACGTTCGTAACAATATGTTTTTAACAGGTAAAATCTTCCTGCAGATCTGTTGGTGAACTCGGTGGTCACTTCCCTTGCTTACTGCGAATGTGGATGAGGGCGCTGTTCTCTTGTTCCGGGGCATTTCGTAAGCCGCGCATTGTCCGCGCATTGTCCGCGCATTGTCCGGCGAGAGGCCGGGAGCCCGAGTCTCCGCAAACGCCGCACTCGCACGTCAGCTGCTCCTGGCGTCTCCCTCCCCTCCCCTCCTCTACATTCCAACACGACAAAGCCCTCGCTAAGAAATTTCCTCTCGCAGCGCTCGCAACTTCATCCTCGCGTGTTTTCCTGCAAAATGCGTAGACAGTCGCGGCAAACATACACTTCGCAGCCAAGCATCACGTTGGTATTACAGCCACGTGCATTTTTTTTATCTAAATGATTTCAAAATATTAGATGACTATAATGATCACGAAAAAGTGAAGATGGCGATACTAACAGTACTATCCTAGGTCTTGTTAATTATTTGGAACTGAAAGTTAACGAAGAAAGTAACATCTTCATGGGAAATTTAAAAATAAATATATTTACACCAAGTTCTAGTCGCCTCCATTAAATTCAGAACACTGTAGAACAGCCTGAAGCTGAAAAGGTCGAAGACTGCGATGAAGTACCTGAAGCTGACAAGAACTAATTATGATGAAGAGCTTATAACTCACAAGATCGAAGACTGTGATAAAGTGCTGAGACAAAAGTGATGGAAACGACTCATTAAAATAAATTATTATGATTGGGCTTATGATGGTCAGTGGAGCGATGACAATTTTAATGTGGCTGGTATTAAAACAGGAGACTTCAGAGATCTTAAAAGTATTAGTAATAAAAATGTAAGTATGATGGTAGCAGCCGAAGAGATTTGTTACAACGCATGGAAATTTCTAACATAATGGTCGGTAGATTAAGACTTATACTTGCCTCGCAAAAATTATGAAATTTTATCCAATATCAAACTAACTTTGGTCTATACTTAGTGAAATAAGAAGTGCGTGCTACATATAACAATAACTTGTATTGTCTGTATGTGTATAAAAGTGAAAAACAAAATTATATTTTGGATAAAGAAGTTTGTTTTATTTATTGTAATCTAATTTCTAGCTAAGGTTGGGTTCTCGTAGTACAACTACTAACTTAAAAATGTAAAAATCGTAATCATTTACTAACAAAATGGAGAGTAATGATAGTGTCTTTCCAGCAATCGTGACGTGTTCGTGCAACATTTAAACTGAAAACATTTAGAGCCAAATGTGTATTGAGACATTGTAGCCAGGTTGAGCTGGATCCTATCGTTTCCTTTCATATTTTAGCGAATGTATCCTAGTGATCATATCCTACCGAGTGAATGTTTGTCCAAATGTGTGTCCTTTTCATTGAATGTTTGTAATCAAGTCTGCAGTCAGGACTGAATATTTAATGGTTCAAAAAAACCTTGGTCTTGTAGTAAGCATTAAATACATAGTTCAGGGGTGTTTCACCTCTACTGTAAGGATTAAATTTGCTGAGTTGGTATTTTTATGCAAACAGTTTTTTTCTATGTGTTTTATGTATTACTGTAGCCATACAGTCTTGAAGTCGTGTTCGGAATAAACAATTATTCTATGTTCACAGAGATAAAAGGATGAGTGGCTGAACGTTTTAATCGTACTCTGAAGGAAGCCATGTAAAGGGTGTTCACAGCAAAAAGGAGTTTTAAGTGGATTGATATGATACAGAGAACACCAAAAAATTGGTATGGTGCCTGTTATTGTAAAAGATAGCTCACTCCTAAAAACTGTAAATTTTAATGCAAATAAACTAGGCGTAAGAAAACTTAGAGCTAAAATTGAAGAATTTGTACTTATTTTAAATGGCCAACAGAAATATTCAGTGTTAGAAAAATATGTACCTAATTATCGCCCGAGATGTTATTATTTTGGATGATTTATGAGGTTCGGCGATACGTGGCGCATTCTATGGGAAAGAAATTCAGCCTACTAAGTACCCAAGAGATTATTTAGTATAAAAAGGGATACATCGGAGAGACGATCGCTTGTTTGTGAAGTTGCTAAGATCCGATAAATCTGAAACCAGTTGGATAAAATGTGCTGATGATATATAAATTATAATGTATTGTAATGTAAATTTTTTTGTTATTACATTCAAGTCTTAAATAAATAAAAAAAATATGTATTCCTGTACTGTTTGAAACTTTCCACTAGTTACGAAGCCGGGATGTTCGTCGAAGTTGCTTAAAATGGTATTGGAGGCTGCGGACGTGTGGCGACAGGTCTAAATGACACAGCTATTAGGGCTGGGAAGGGTCATTGTGAGGGGGAGGGGGTAGATCTGCTGACGTCAAAGATCGTGCGTCAGTGGTGCGTGCACTTGGCACTCATGGACAGGACTGAAATAGACAGAGTAGAGGGGTGGGGGTAGTTGAACCGTTGCACCCTTAGGATGTATCATTCGTAGTTACAAACAGAGCTAGTAAGATGTGTCGTGCCCGCTATGAGGAGATCATTGAGGAGTCGTCCTATGCGAGCTGGAATGAGGCTAGTGACTAGGAAGAAGCTCTTGCGATTGACGAAGACGAAGAGTCCAGGGAAGACATTGCAGATGTACCTGTGAACACCTCCACCCTGACTGAAGAGGATATTGCTGCTGTGGTGGGAGGGATATTTGGCATGCATCCCGAACTATCGACTTTGGATCTGTGTACGCGAAAAGTTGTGTGGACAGAGCAGTTGATGGCTAGTATGGAAAGTACTGCGGAGCGGGCTATTATGAGGGGAGTCGGTAATGCCTTCTGAATGGCATTGTGTTAGCGAGGGGAGAAGAGATTGTGAATGTGTGTGTGTTTTTTTATTAAATAGTTTTAAATAATTTTTTCAAATTTTACTTACTTAAAATTCTTGTCACGACTTTTAAAAATATACTATTTTCATGTGATAGGAAGTGCATCCATCTCGCAGAGGCGGTTATGGTTGAGGTGAGTGTTGAAACTGCATCAAATAAACTATAGCGATCAGACATCAAGTTGAAATGTAAAATTGTTATGTGTTGGATATGGTCCCTCTCGTGGAAAGGGAGCACATCTTATACTCTACAAATGTTAATAGTCATATTTGTTTGTAGCATAATATTATTGTGCACGATAAAGACTGCATTTGTTTTTCCTTTCACTAAAAACTTTAGGCAAACGGATATATATTCAAACATTTAAAATATCTGCTTCCATGCAAATTTTGAAAACGAATACGCCTGCATGATGATGCTGAGAAGAGATACTTACTTGTGGGTGAGGACTCTGAAAAATTTCTGGTGCTGTGATGACTATGGTGGAGTAAATAAATTAATATTTGTTGGAAGAAATGTTATTACGTATAATTAATATAACCACCGCATCCTCAACCATGAGACGATTCATTTGATATATGATAACATACATCTCGGGCTACGCATATAAATATCATAAATTATTATGTATGTAAGAAAAAAATGGTGGTCACAACCACCATCATAAACAAAACTACTGTGGATTTTGTATTTTTTTTTTTTGGATTATGTGTGGATTGAGTGTGGATTTTGTGTATTTTTTGGCCTATAAGGTTCGTAACAACACTTGTGGATTATAGAAACCGACACTCAATGGCCATATCCATCAAATGAATTCAAAATGTCGGAATCTACTAAACAAGATGGCTGCCTCCAGCATACGATGCCTGTATAATTTTATTATTTTTTATAATTTATTTAGATAGTAATTTAATTTTAACATGGAGGACATAACGAAATGTGTAACGCATAGAAGTGGGGTGTTCGTTGATGTATTAACGAAAAGTACAACGCACAGGAGTGGGGCCTTCGATTCAAAAGGGCGGAAAGTTCTAGAAAACAAACTGGTGAATTTGACATCATAATTAAAAAAAGGGGGACATTGTGTATAATGAGGTCTTTTGAAGTGTTTTTGCCGCCGGAAGTGACGTAATCAATGATGGCCGCCGTGGCTCCCTGGCTTCCCCACGGACCTACTGGTGCCCCCATACATACCAAATACACCTACTCATTAAATATCGCAGTATTTTGCAGCCATTGTCTGAAGTATCTTGGCTTCTGGGTTGTAGCCGCGTCCAAGGCGAATAATATCTCTTCATACATATGATATATTCGCCTTGGACGCGGCTACAACCCAGAAGCCAAGCTACTTCACCACACAGTCATGTTTACAAACATGAATACATTAATATTAGCTTTACTTTTATTCTGCCATTTTAATCAGACTATAATTTTATCATCGTATTCCAGTGATCTCGGCTAAGTACTGCATCACATGCATTCTTTTAAAGTCATATCCCATTGATTATACTATCAATGAAGCCAAAAGATCTTCCTATCATTGTATCCCATTGATTATTCTAACAATGTAGGCCAATGAACTATCTATCATTGTGTACCATCGATTCTTCCATCAAAGTAGACTATCGTTTTATACTACTGATCCTTACTAAGCATGAATTCTACCGAATATTATATTACCCTATGGATTCTCCTACATTGTCTCCCACTGATCGTTGCCATGCAATGTAAATCTACCAACTAATATATCCCACCTATACTTACTAAGCATTGTATCTTAGGTATACCGACCAAGCATTCTATGGAAACCATTAATTGACCCACATTCACCAAATCGTAGTATTCTAAGTTCATACAACCATTATATCCAACCTACACCTGTTAGGAATAGCACGCATAGCACTTATTTTTTTACATGCTTTATATTAGCTTCACCTGTATGTTTATTTGTCTGTCCGTCTGTAACTCTTTCGACTAAGAGTGAGTGGCTCATCACTGTAAAATGTCCCACCAATTTCATTACGTTCGTTAGCCGAGCGGTCTAAGGCGCGCGACTTCTGTGACGTCAGCTTTCGGATTCAGCGATCGTGGGTTCTACTCCCAGCCACGCCGGAAAAAACAAAACATGTTTTTTTTTTTTCCGGTAAATTCTAAGATTATATCCATACATCTAACTGTAAATGATTCGGAGAGACTTTACCATTTCTTTGTGACGTTGCAACTCCAAATAGTTATTTCAGATGGTAATAGGTAGTGTCGGTAACTCATTTCCCTATGATAATTATACATAAATATAGTTTAAAAAACAAAAAAAAAAACATGCTTTTAAAGAATATCAAACTAAAAAGTTAAAAATAAATATAGTTTAAAAAACTAAAAAAACATGCTTTTAAAGAATATCAAACTAAAAAGTTAAAAATAAATATAGTTTAAAAAACTAAAGAAACATGCTTTTAAAGATTATCAAACTAAAAAGTAAAAAATAATTTTAAAATTTAATTTATGACAATAGTATATAAGCAATACTAGTATAAATGAGAAAAAAGCATGGGGCGCTTAATATACAAAAAATATGGCACAAAGCGCCTCAAGCTTTTTTCTCATTTATACTAGTATTGCTTATATACTATTGTCATAAATTAAATTTTAAAATTATTTTTTACTTTTTAGTTTGATAATCTTTAAAAGCATGTTTCTTTAGTTTTTTAAACTATATTTATTTTAAACTTCGACTTTACAACAACAAGTTTACCCCTTATAAATTACAAGTTTACTTCAACATTGCCATTGAATCTGAACAACTAACTTCATGTATTTTATTTTATTTTATACAAACTTTTAGTTGATCTCAGAATATTTTAATATATACTAAACATATTTATTAAAATGCAATCCCAATATTTTATTTTAAAAAATTATGATCTAAGTGAACTAACAAATTAAGTCAGTAAGTTGGTTTAAAGACCATCAAAGTTTAACCTTTGACAATGTGTGAAGTATATTACTTTGGGTCTATTCACTGTTTAGTAATAAAAATAATAATATCAATGTCAGAAAAACAATGTTTTATGGGCTAACGACTGAAGTAATGTTGTGTTGGTTTCAGAACCAGTTATTTAACCATTTAACATAATAAATAAATTTTAAACTGACGTGCAATTATTAAAATGCCATGAATTCAAAATTACAATATTAATTTTTAGTTAATGTCAATTGCGTAGCTTAAAAAATATTCAAATTTATTTTAATATTAACAAATACTTAGAAATATATTACTCCTATCTTAAAATATACATTGTGAGTTAATACTTAGCTACGCAAAATATTTTTGTATAAGAGTTAGAGGTTAGACATTAAATTTAATTGGAGGCAATAATTCTATAATGGTTCTAATGCATTGTCAACAACGCACCTGTGTACTTATTTATCCTCACATTCAGGCAAAATCTTCCTGTAACTAACAACCAACAGAACTGCCGTTTGCCTCAAACAGCATGAAAAAATAAATTTAGCTGTGCAGTTGTCCAAACTCATCTAGTTAGCTAGCTGGAGGTAATGAAGCTGGCGTTGAAACATTTGAGGGACGGGAGTCGATAATTAGTTGAGCGAGTGGCAGAGACCAGCAGACGACACTTGTAACTAGATTCCAAACCCCCTCCCCTACGCCGACCCTTCCATCAAACAGGTCTGGCAGGTTCCAACCCACGACTGACAGCGCTGCCTTGCACCGCTCGACACACGGCCTGTGTCATGAGGTCACACACTACAGCCAACTTACACAGTATGGTCATAACACAATGTCTCGGTTATAATTTAAAAGTATCAACTGTAAGCTTTGTAGAGTTTTGGTTCAAGTTCACAGTTAAAGAGTAACTCAGTTTCAGATAAACACATGGGCGATTACTGCTTTGTTGTTTTATCGTTTGCAGCGCCACCTACGCAAAATGGCAACTCTTGTGCCTAAAGCGTTTTGGGTTCTGCAATTTTATAAGAGTAAATCTTTAATTTCAGTTCAACGTGCGTTCCCCATTGGAATCTTTTTGTACGAGAGTGGCTGAACATCGTAGTCCCTGGCCGCTGGATTGGTCGTAATGGTCGAGACGACAGAGCTCTTGTTCTCTGGACTCCACGTTCACCTGACTTAACAAAACGCGATTTTCATTCCTTTGGGGTTTTGTAAAATATCGTGTACGATATTTTACGTTCCGCCGCTCTTTGATGATTTTTCAGAGTTGAAACAAGAATTTAAAAGGCTATTGCTTCAATTACTCCAGACGTGTTAACCAAAGTGTGGGAAGAATTAGACTTTCAGTTGGACGTGTGCCGAATAACTAAAAGTCCACAATCTGAAAATTAAAAAAATGTTAGTTTACCTTTATTTTTATGTATGATTTGTCGCGAAAACGTTAAATTTTACTGGTATAATATACCATTGAACCTGGAACATTCTTTTATGGATATGCTGTCTATTACCCACCCCCTTGTAGGTGCTGCATGTCCGACAGATTCCTGCTAAGCTACTATTCTCTATCGTGAATAATATAAAAATAAATTATTTTATGTAGTAAGCGTATAATGTTCAAAATAGTCTAATAAATTTTTAAATATTTATGTTTAACAAACATTTCGTAATCATTTATGTATCATGAACATTAAACGTATTTTAAATTTTTTACTGTAGGCTGGCTGCTCTGAAAATCATTTTAACTATTCACACGTAGGACAAGAAATATATATTTTAATCAGAATAAGTTAAGTGATAATGCAGTTTACTCTAGGTATAATATCCTAAACTGAACTTTTCTTACTATCATTCTTTTCCCCCTAAAAATAACTTGTAATAAGTTTAAATTAAAAGAAAATAAAGTAATCAACCTCTAAACATGTGGTATAATAAACATTTTTAAAAGAGGATTATACGAGTACCTAGTAGACGCACAATAGAAAAATACGGAAATATGGACACCAAATTAATTTTGTAGTTTATCTTAATCTGAGATCTTTAAAAGCTGGTACAATGACACGACCAATGAAATATATATAATGAATATTTTGGTGCTAAAGGAATAAACCTTTTACTTTGAAAGGCGTATTAGTACCTAATAGGAGCTGCTGAAACTGGGTCCTGGTAGAGGAGCTGGAGTCCGGTGTCCACCATCTTGGATTACGCCATTTCCGGCAGCCATCTTGGTATAATTTCTTAAATATTCGTCAAAAATGACTCAAAATTCCTCAAAATTCTTATAAATTTCTCGATTTGGAGGAAAATTTCTTGTTTTTAGGGAAAATATTCCCGTTTTGTTCCCCAAAAATACAAAAATTGGAACATCGAATGGCCTAAAAATAAATTTACCTTAGAAAAATTCAAATTCCTAAATGCTGTTTAAGACTCGTAAAAGCTAGCAGCTCTAAGCCACCGAGATCAAGAACTTTACCTTGACCGTAAAATGAAATTCTTTAATTTTTTTTAAAAAAAATCCAAAAAATATTAAAAAATTATTTGCTTCAAATGTTAAGTTACTTAATCCATTTCATAGTTTTAATTTATGACAAGAGTAAACATGCAATTTATAATAAAAATACTTAGTTTAATTTAAATAAAATTTAAATAAAAAATCTTGCGAACGTCACCCTCACTATCTTGGATTCTAGAACTTTCCATCATTTTGAATAGTGATGTCACGTTTGGCATATTGAAAATCTGTAATTTTCATCCAAAATACTGGAAACAATTTCAAAATTATTAGAAATCATGTTAAAAATGTTGATAAAACACCGCACAATATTGAGTCCTCGGTTCGAACCCTTTGAGGTCATTCGATGGTTCCTTCCTCCAAATAAGCCACCGGCAGACTGACCTCCCATCAGTAATGCCAAGGCAGATATTACATCGGCCAGTATGATGTTATGACGGCTATATTGTTTTCGTCTGCTAGAATGCGTTGCAGCCATATTAGTTACATTTTCAAACCCTAGAGAGAATTATTACTAGACAGTCAACTGTCACGTTATCCGCCATATTTTCGGCCATATTAGCTGTAATCTTGAAATTCTGTAATTATTTAGCTAAAAATTCGGAAACAATTTAACAACCATAGAGAAAAATACCTGCTAAGAAATAATTAATTCGATCACATACAGTGCTTTATTCGATCCTTAACTTATGCAAAAAAAAATATTTATTTAAAATTTCCATAAAAGTGTCAGATCCGAGAAAAACACAACAAAATTACAAATAAAAAATGTATTATGTAAATTCTACTCCACTACAGGAACACTTGAGAAAGTTAGCAATCTAATAAAAAATTATTTCTGCATTGGCTTGAACTGACTAATCCTCAGGTACAATAGATTTACAGAAGACAGAGACCAGCCAGATCCTTTACTGACATACTCTTCCTCTTCCTGACAGAGTTACTCAATTCTGTGTTTGACAGACTACTTTACATCGTCAGATCTGTACATGAGATAATTCATAATCTTAAAGTAAACTTCTCTTGGACCTCGAATGGATACAGAATATAATCAGTCCAACTACAAGATTTTTTTAAATCCGTACGTTGCAACTTCATCAGTTAGCTGATTGATAATGTTCTGCTTGATATCGTTAGCAAAAGTACAAATGTCTTCTCACTCACTAAACATATTTAGATAATAGTAGACTTTCAAAATTCCATGAAATGCAGATTTTTCAATGTGGAATCCATTATAATTTACCTATAATGCACCGAGCACAGTATTTGGTTTAGTTTCATGCCTAGGCGTCATCGCTATTGGTTACTGTACATCTGCTTGTGCGTTTGTACGACTACGAATGTCCAACCTAAACAAAGGAGTCAAAATGTCAGCAGGTGGTTCCACAGTAGGAACACGAACTTCACCTTTACAGTCTTTCGCATGTCGTCTCAAACTGTCAGTACGTGAGAAAAAATCATACACTTATCACAGCGAAACTTCATACGATAAAAATTCTTCGTGCATTTACTTCTCTCGTGTCTTCGTGCATCATGTGAAAATGCGAACGACATATCGCAGTAGCCGCAAGGATGTCTAGTCCATGAATACGAACCTTTCAGACCCGGACCAGATACTGATGTTACTGCAGGTGTACCAGTTCCCGCTGTTCTCTTATGCACATCGATGCATCTATGTTGCAGCGAAACCTTTACTTTCTGCCATACAGCATGGACTTTGCAGGTCTTCAAGTGTGTTTTCGTGTTATCTTTTCTGGCATATTACGTATGGCATTTCTCACAGCCAAACATTTTGCGAGGAGGATTTTTAGAACATTCTCTATCTCGTGATGTTGAAAATTACTGGTGTTTGAAAAAATCTTGTCACAGTAATGACATCGTGGCTCGCTAGTTGTTGACGAATCACCAACCATTGAAGTCTGCTTCACTGGCAAAACGTTATTATCGACGTTTCCTCTGCAGTCAGCACTGCAGGACTTAGAGTCTCTTCTGCTTGTGGAACCATGCCTGTTGATGTCTCCTCTAATGTTGTCGATGACGATGATACACATTCCATTAGGATCTGCGTCACCATCGTCACTGCCATCACGAACCCGATGTCGATGGTACACATTCCATCGAGTTCTGCGTAGTTGTCGTCGACGATGCCAACAGGATTTGCGTTACCGCCATCGTCATGGCTGTCATCAGGGTTCTCGTCAACGATGGGTCAATTTCCATCGAGTTTTATGTTAAAGATGGTAAACATGACATAATGATCTAAAAAATAGGTAATTACGTGACTTATGTATCAGATGAGTCAAAATAGCCAGTAACAAACAGAGAGTCGCGTCATACAGTCCTCGCTTATATACACATTGTCACCAAATAATATGCGAGTCAAAATAATAAACATTTTCGTTAAAATAAAGTCAAAACAATATTAAAAAAGGAATCAAATTTAGAAGCACACGAAAAAAAAAGATGTTTGGAAGCACATTTGGAAGTATTGAAAAATGAATCACAATTAATGCATAGAACGTACATTTGCACGTACATTCTACTCAGAAGGATACGATCCCATCAGTATGATTCGATCGGACGCAAAATGCGGTAGGATATTGCCTCCAACAGTCTTTGGCTCCAAAAGTCTTTTGCTCCAACAATCTTTGACTACAACAGTCTTTGGCTCAAACAGTCTTTTAATGCAACAGTTTTGGCTACACATGTCTTTGGCTCCAAGTGTCTTTGACTCCAAATCTCCAACGATATTTGGCTACAATGCTAACTGGCTACAAAGCTGCAAGCCTACAATGCTACGAGTCTACATGACTCCAACTGGATACGAGGCTACAAGACTACGAGGCTACAAGTATTCAAGGCTCCAACTGTCTTTTGGCTCCAACAGCTCCAAAATCATTTGACTAAAAGACTACAAGGATACCTGTTTCGAAGCTACAAGCGTACGAGATTACAAGATCATGAGGCTACAAGGATATGAGTTTACAAGGCTACAACTAGCTACGAGGCTACAAGGCTACAAGGCTACGAGACTCCAAGGCTCCAACTGTCTTTGGCTTCAACTGGATATGAGGCTACATGGCTACGAGGCAGCATGGCTACAAGTTACTTAGCTACGAAACTAAATGGCTACGATGCTATGGGGCTACGAGTCTAAAAGGCTCCAACTGGCTTTAATAGCTCCATTTAGCAGCGAAAGTTAATTTATATCATGCAAAAGAACTTGTTACAAGTATACCTGATTCTTGCCAAAGTATGTCATCACATATTCTGTAGAGGTAAATTTTGCTTATTTTTATGAGAACAACGGAATGCTCTCTCATGGTTGGAAGAGAAGAAGGACTTCTTTAGACATCAAGGAGAAGGAAATTTGTCTTGCATGGGAGTGTTTCTCAACTGTTTCAAGGGATTGTAATAAACTGAGTAATGATTCTTTTTTTCTGAATCTCGTAGCCATTTATAGCCTTGTAGACTTGTAGCCTTTTTGCCTCGTTGCCTTGTGGTCTTGTAACCTCGTAGACTTTAAGCTTTGTAGCCAAGTAGCCTTGTATTCTTGTAACCAAATTTCGTTGGAGTTGTTGGAGTTGTATCCTATTGTATCCTGTAACTGACCGTATCCCGGTGGCGAGGTCATATCCGTATGACGAGTTCGAATCCCTGTGATGTGAATGTATCCTTGTGATGAGTTCGTATCCTTGTGGTGAGTCTTATCCTTGTGGCGAGATCGTATCCCTCTGATGAAATCGCAGCACACCAAGTCAAATTTTCTTTCAAATATGTGTCCTTTTCGATAATTTGCTTCCTTTTTTAAAATAATTCCTTTTTTAAGTGCTTCCTTTTTTAATGTGCTTCCAAATTTCCTTCGTTTTTGTCGAATGTGCTCCCTTTTTCTCGGATGTACTTCCTTTTCGTTTAATATGCTTCCATTTTTAACGTGCTTCCGAATGTGCTTCCTTTTGACGAATGTGCTTCCTAATGTACCATTTTGTTGAATGTGCTTCAAAATGTGCTTCCTTTTTGTCAAATGTTTTTCGAAATGTGTTTCATTGTTTCGAGTGTGCTTCCAAATCAAATGTGATGCCTTTTTGTCATCTGGACGTGCGTACCTGGTCAACCGACTGATGTGCATGGTCAACAATCTGACCTAAATAGCTCTCATCAAGGCGTGCCTGGCTACAGACTGGATGTGCCTAATCACTAACTGGACTTGTAGACTGTCATGTGGAAAAGCCCTGAAAACACATGTTATGTCATGTCATGTAAAGGACTCGCTTCGCCTTCTAAGAAGACTGTAGAAATAGAGAAACGCTTGTAATTTCCTCTTTTTTTTTGTTCTTGTATTAAAGTAAAAAGTTTAGAATATGTTTTTTTATTTGTAATATTGTTTTTATTTTTCGAAACTCTTTTTTTTGTTTTTTTTTTAATTAAATTATCATTTTTGTTTAAAGTAAGGATTGAACCAATGGACATCGATTTAATTAATCATTATCTTAAAGAGCGATTTTTTAATGTTTTTTTTTTTTAATTTCCAAAATTTCTAGGTTAATAATTACAAATTTCCAAGTTGGTGGCCAAGATGGCATCGGTAGCTTACTGGTGACTGGTGGATGAGGAATTTAAGTAGCTTTGAGCATCGCTCACTATGTTTAATAAATAAGTGTATTCTTATAAAATAATTTTTTTTTCCATTTACGATGGATCGAATCAAATAACAGGAATCGATCGCATTCACTAGAGGCTGGTAAATGAGGAATATAGGCCTCTTTTAAGATTTTTTGCCATTTTTTATTAAATAAGTATTTTTTGCCTAAAATTAACTCTATTTTTCATTGAGCATGGATCAAAACAAGGACGTAATTCAATTTAATAAAACAGTAAACAAATATGAGGTACTTTGATTAATTTTGGAATTTTTTCCCAAATTACTAGCTTAATAATTACAGATTTTCAAAATATCGGATTCCAAGATGACGGATGTGGCGTCATCTAAGATGGCCTGCTAGGTCCCGATCATAGGCTTCAAGAGGCGTAAATGACCGAATATAGCTGATTCCCCACGATTGGCAATCCATCACAAGAATCCACAACAAAATCGTAGTCACATAAAAAATATATTGCGCCAGAATTATGATTTATATATATTTATATTTATAAGTTATTTTTTATCGAGGCTTAAAATCCACACTTTTTCGAAAATAATTTCCTGGTGCAACATATTAAATTTTGCTGTTATATTTAAATAATCAGTATGTGGCCCAATAGAGCAGTAGTAAAAATTTACATTAAAAATAAGTGCTTTGTAGGTACCCAATCAAAAACTTCAACGTACAAATAATTCACTGAAATAGGTAAAAGGATTGTGTTAAAATGCAATGGTTTTTTTTAATTATAAAAACAAAAATTTTATCTTAAGGTCATTATTTTTATTTTCATGCATATTATCGTAAATATAATATTCTTGGTGATATAATGGGTTATTTGGCACAGGTTGTTCGGTGCCTACAGGACCGGAAGGCGTCCAGTTTCGTCCTCTGGCGCACCGGCGTCTTCCTTATACTTCCCCTTTTCCCCTCCAGCCACTTGTTATATAGTCCGTCCTTTTGCAGTTCTGCTCCCTAGTAGGTCTTGCCAACCCTTACTTCACCAGGTACCGCAGTGATCGCCATGCTTGCCAGCTGTTAAAAGCCGCAGTTCAGCTTGTAGTAACACATTTTCGTGTTTTAACCTTCACCTTCAATTGTAACTTTAGGAATGAACAATGTCGTGGAATACTTTTTCTGTGTTTCTGCTTAACCTACCAATTTTGAGAGTTGTAAACTGTAACGTAACTGTCGTATATGTCACTTTTCGTTTTAGTTTGGCGTAATCCTTTTAAAATCCCATTTAATCATGTTGTATTCACATGTATAGATTTGCTTATTCTTTACTTGCTAGCGCGTGGCCTAGTTGTGTAGTAGAGCCTTCCCGCTATTAGCTTTCTCAAGGTCAACTTCATACTCTGTGTAATGGCCATTATTAAAGTTTTTCTATGTTTATTGCTTCACGGTAATGGAGTGAAAACTTTAAACTTAATCTTCAGTAAATATCACTGTAACCGATTTTTACATCAACTTGCATCTTGTGTTATATGCATTTATAGTCATATTTTTAAATAAACATAGTGTTAGATAAATTATTATTTTTGATGTTGTGGCTCTTACGCTTTTATTTTGTTAAATTTATTGATGAAAATATATTCAATTCTTGAGATTATATTTTCTCTTCTGCCTTTCCTACAGCTTGCACAGTAAGTAAGTATTTTTTTTAATGAAGGGATTGTTTGCATTTTTAGGCCTGATCCTGTGTATACACATCCTGCAACAGCCAGTTAGTTGCAATTTAATGTGATTTACTATTTTTTAAGATGTTTTCATTAACATAATTTATGCCTTGAGAAACCAAAGGTTACTAAAATCATTTGTTTGTATAAAATATATTATAACATAATTTATTTATAACCTGTTTATTAAAAACGTCGAAACACATTATTTAAAAAAGGTATTGGTTGAAATTCGTTAAATAATATCATGAAATCAAAATAAATTTTTTATGTATAATATTTGAAGCATATTTGGCGAGTTATTAAAATATTTTTCATTCGGGGCTAAGTAAAATCCATTGTTTTTAACAGATTTTGACTGAATCAATAAACGTCTAATCTGGAAGCAGGAATACTCGTAGATACAATTTTTGTAGTATAAAATTCAGTTGATCAAGGTAAAAAGGTGATACACATTCACCTACAAACACTCACATATACATACACTTACGTGCACACACAGATATAAAAATTATATATTTTTTCTTTTAGATTAATTAATCTACATATTTGTTTTTAATAGAAAAACTATTTCTTTTCTTTTGTGCGGGAAAATGTGTCTAATGTTTAGAAGTGAAATTGTGAAATCTGACTGAATCTTATTATCTTAAAATATTAACCATTCCAAATCATATGCCATTACATTGCTGGTTATCCAGATTACGACATTAAGGTTCCCCATCCATTAAATATTGATTTTGTGTTCAGTTTTACTCAGTCAAGTCGTCTTTGAAAACGCGCCAGGCGTGCAAAGCATGGGTCGCAAACCAGAGCTGCGAACGGCTATGACTGTAGGGTCGCAGTCGCTCCAGCCTCTATCCCCCGGCCCCTTGTCACGCCGCCTGGGGTCCTGTGCATCAGGGAGTAATCACAGAGCGCGACGACCCAAGGGCCCTCTCAAACCGTAGCGAGGCCTCAAGTTTCGAATTCATTTCCAGGTGAATGGTCGCGTGATGAAGCCGGCTGAACGAGTCGTTTGCTGGAGCAATCGCTTCGCCGCAAATGGATATTTGTGCATGACGAGTGACTTCCATTTCACTTGTCACTCCAGCTTCGCCACAGATTCATTATTATCCTGTGACAGCGATGAGATGTGCTGGAGACTATACCAACACATCGCTTTTGAAACACTGATTCAGCTTGCTGATGGATATAACCTGGAGTCAAATGGAGCGAGGTTAGGCATTGAAGCAGGCTTCCGTGGCGCTGTTGGAGGCACGCCGGCTTCCGGTGAGAGGGTTTCCTGTTAGACTCCTGGGCGAGCCATTGTAAAAAAAAAAATAACTACAGAATGTCCCTAAGTCAATACCATCGTCCGATGGCTCGTTGGTAATTAAAAACCAATAATTTTTGATATGCAAACATCTTACATCTCGGTTAACGCCATTTGGTAGGACTAATTTCGTGAATGTAACGGAAGTCGCATGGAAAGAAAATGTGTAACCACGGTCTGCCATCTATGGCAAATAGCGCCAACGAAAGTTCACAAAACCTAAAGAAAGTTGATAGTATTACCTGTTTAATGAATTTTAACAAGTTGGGCAGTATTTTTATAAAATTCCTTGTAGAAAATCCGGTCCAAAGCCGGGGTTTTGTATTTTTTCAAGTAATTTTTCGTTTTTATCGGAGTTGTTTTATAGTATAGTTTAATAATTTGCTCTGCAGTTCGAATGAATCGATAGTTTCGGTAGCGGCGGGTGCCAATACTACGTGTGGTTCACGTCCAGAAATGTAGTTGAAAACTCAAAGAATTCTAAGTTGAACTTCGAGTCCATGTTTCATGTGAGAACACAAGAAATTGCTGTTACTGAGGTAAGATGTGTACACATGACTGACGAGTAGGCACTTGAAGACTCGCTCACATTTATTATATATATAAAGGTTGATAACACGCTTTAATTCTATTTTAGGGGAGGCGGGTCCGAATAAAAGTACTGCCATCTTTATCATGTAATGGTTTCCCGAAATCCGTCTAGGGAAGTTTTGGGATGGCTGCTTGCTACGGGCCGTAGCTGCTCCCTTCCCCATGACCTCTTGACCTCTGGTCTGGGCAGCTGTTTGTCGTCGCTAATCGCCTCGCTGTCGACTAGATGTTAAGTTTCAATTAAAAAAAAAAGACAAGTAATAACTATATGGGATAAATCTGATTTCTGTAAACGCTATTACATTTTTTCCGTATCGCAATTTCTCACAGAAGGTTTCTAGCTTTAAATGCTTAGTATTTTGTTCTCGGTAACTATGGTACTAAACACAGAGTTAGTAGAGCTCCTAGTAGTGTATTACTGGGCAATCAGGTGCAGGCTACAGGCTGGGGTGATTGCGTGGATCAGTGACCGGCCGTCAAATTGGATACGTGATGTCACGGCCACCATCTCGGTTCACAAAACATTTCGCCATCTTAGATTACAGAAAATTAAACCATCATGGGTCATATAAAATTTCCGCTATCTTACATTCTTGAATATTTGGGTTTTTAGTTCAAAAAATTCAACGTGCCGCCATCTTGGAAGCTATCTTTTTTTCATCTGCTGGAGGTCGTCATCTTGTTTTCAAGGTTTTGTTCCTAGAGTGCGCCAGTGTTACTTTGATCCATGCATGTAAGGTTAATTAATTTTAAATTACCTAAAATTTTCAATAAGAACTTTAAAGTTTATGGAATCCTACTATTATTATAAACGCGAAAGTTTGTAAGTATTGATGGATGGATGTTTGTTACTCTTTCACGTAAAAACTAATGAATGGATTTGAACGAAATTTGGCCTACAGCTAGCTTATAACCTGTCAAGTGTGAAAATTAATTTATATCACTTTCAGATCCCGACAGACGTTGTTCTGCCAGTTTATAGTTATTTACCTGGTCTGTATGTAGTTTAAACTTTATAAAGCAATATAGAAAAAAAGCTGAAAGATAAGAGATTACTAAGATTGAAAAGATTCCATTATCTAGCTAATGCTCGGCCTGCATTGCAATGCCTCATTCAGTTTTGTTTTGTAATATTTTTGAAGTAGTTCCACATTTACAAATCATCTATCCATCTCTCTATATATATTTATCTATATCTACATCTATATACATCTATGTATCTCTCTATCTCTATTTATCTCTTTATATCTACATATATACTTCCCACTATCTCTATATCTTCTATATATAAGTCTCTATATAGCTCTATACATCTATAGGTATATCTCTTTATATAACCCATTTCATTCTCTATACCTCACTCTATCTCAACTTATCTCTCCGGCTCTATCTCTCTCTTTCTCTCTCTATATATATATCACTCTATCTCTCTCTTTTATATTTAAATAAATTGTGTCATGCGTGAGCACTTATACAACAAAAACAGACGAAGTGCCGCTATATAAAATGAAATAAACACATTTTTTGACACGATTCGTGCTCCAACTATTGAAAAATAACTATACCGTCTCAGTAACCTTCATGGGCATACGTATAACAAATCACCAAAATTGCATCGCAATCGGATGAATGGTATAGGAACGCATACGGCACAAACAAACGAAAATTAAAGACATGAAAAACGCATCAAATGATGGTGCGTTTAAAATTCAAGGCAACTCTATCTATTGACGAAGTTAAGAACAAAACTGTTATAAGCGCCTTTATTTTGCTAGCCGCTGCGAGTTCCACTAAGCGGACTGGTCTCACCAAGAAGAAAAATATTAATTTGCCAGACCTTACTATATGTATGATCGTGTGTCAGACATAGAGAAATGACACTCACTCACTATTTGTATGTCTATGACCTATGATTTTTTCTGTTATAAAATGAAATTATCACTTTTTCACTCCCTTAGGGATGGAATTTCATATTAATATGGGGTCTATGTGTTAATCCAGGTTATAAGCTAGCTGTAGGCCAAATTTCATTCAAATCCATTCAGTAGTTTTTACGTAAAAGAGTAACAAACATCCATCCATACTTACAAACTTTCGCGTTTATAATATTAGTAGGATAAGGAAATGTTCGGAACTCCAATTCACATTAAAACCTTCCTTGTTTTTTTTGTTTGTTTTTTTTTCGGCGTGTAGATCCACACAGTGTCTCTAACATTTTATTTCACTTTCTAGAATTTTCTACATTGTGTTGGTAAACATGGTGCTATGTAGGCTACTGTCCTTAAACCCTAATAAGGTTTTGCAAGATATCCAACTAGTCGTGTCCGTCAGCTATTGGCTGTCACCACATCCTTATTCGCAAAGTTTTCTTAAAACTCTGTATTACGGAAGATTTGGCGTAATTAAATGTAAAGTTTAATTTCATACTTCATAAAAGCCTTGAAGTTCGCACTGTAGTATTATATGCTTAAGTATGTTCGCTGGTGTAACGGTGCATCGATTGCGCAAAATTTCTGCCTTGGCCTTCTTCGATTTCATAGGTTTGGCTCCAGATAACTTGCTATACAGGTTGATGACTATTAACATGAATTTGAAGTTTTGATTCATTCGGGCATATGGTGTCATGACAACTAAGTCTGCCTGAAATATATCATCAAATAAATAAACTACAACATTACATTGGAGATATATTTTTTCTTGCAGGAGTGTGACATTACCGAGCTATTCCAGTTCAACTCATAGTAAATAGCCGGCTATCCTCAGTTCGTTACGCATGGAGAATATCTCATGCGAATAGTTTTCTGCACTTAAGTGAAGCTTGCCACATTCTCAGCCTGTCGAATAATTAGTGTGTGTTATTGTAGTCTGAATATTTTCTAGTCTCTAAACCATCGCACTGCCCTGCAAGTTCACTAAATATATGTGTGAGAATGTCGATCTTTTCATTATTTTTGTCTTTATACATGCCACTTTCTGGGTGTTTATCACGGAATTTTGCGTGTGTAAATTCAAGCAGTTTTTTATACTCTTGAAATTCCTCATAGTAATCCCCTTAAAGTTTCCTGCAAAACAATTCGAACAGTCCTGGGATACCAATTGTTTCGTTAGATTTATAAAAAAAAAAATCCCTTTCGGCACAGTCTACAGGCGTACATAGATTTCGAAGTACCTATTTCTTCTGGATATATTTTGAAAACTTCTATAACCTCCTGGTACCTTTTACGATCTTTATGTAGCCTACATAACATTTTATATGTTCGCCAATATTCCAAAATATCGATATAACATTTTCTCATAGGTATTCCATGCAGCAAAAATATTTTCAATGTTTTTACATAAATCATTTAACATTGAATGTCTAAAAAAAAGAATCATATTTAGCCTACTATTGTAGTTATGCAAATTTTTTGACCTCCAAGCACTATTTTTCATCCCTTGCACTAATACGTGGGCAAATAATTTTTTTTTGGACAAAGGTTTAAGTTTATATTATGATGGTTGTTAATAAATTCCGACGAACTCGATAGAGCACATGGTAGAGAAATTTTATTTATTTTTTTACTTCAACCCCCAGGTTTTTCAACCCCTTGCAGTAATGGTTTGTATTATCAAACATTGTTTCAGACAAAAGTTTTAGGTAAAAATTATAATATTTACAAACAATTTGGACGTATTTATATTGTACGGAAGTTATAATTTTTTTTTTAATTCGACCCTGCGTTTTGTTCACCCCTTACAGCAGTGGTTCTTCCAATCAAAATTGGCTTAATACAAAAGTATTAAATAAAAAATATATTTTTTACAAACAATCCGAACGAATTTGATGGTGTGCCTACGATGGTAGTTATGATTTTCTTTTATCTTTCAGCCCTTATTTATTCTACCCCTTGCTGTAATGGTTGGTCGTATAAAAAATCATTTCTGAAGAAAGTTGTAGATAATAATGTAAGGTTTTACAATATAACTGAACGTATTTAATAGTGTTAATAGAACGGAAATTGTATTTTTTTTTTAACTCTACCCCTTAATTTTTTCAACCCTTTCAACAATGTATCGTCTTACCTGTTTTTTTAAAAAAGAGATCAATATTATACCTAAAGTGTAAATTATATATTTAACTTTGATTAATTTGCAACGAGAAAATATGTGAAAATAAAACATACATAAACTAACATACTTTATCTTGTTGCTGATATTCTGCCACCATTTAAAGATTTTGGACTTAAGGTTATCGTACTTCTGTTTTGGTATTAAGAATGCAGGTTAGGCCCATCTGGGCAAGCAAGTTCACCTTGTGTATGTGTTGAAACTTGGTAAATATGTGGTGCTTGCAGTGAGTGTTGACTTCAGGGGGGACTGAACACAACGCGTCTGGGTGAGGGGGAGAGTGGTGGGAGAACTGCGCGGCTCGTCAGATCTTTACTTTTTATAATGACTCTCGTATTTATATATAACATTTTTTTTGCTATTTTTAATATGTGTAATTAAATAAAAATTCCACGAAATTATTGTTTTACTGCGTTATTTCGTATTCATTTCGTAATTTTCAGTCCTTAATTTCAAAACAGTTTATCATTTTGTAACATAGTTATACTTACATTTAACTTGTACAAATTCATGTTATGCACTGAAAAGGAGATTTATAATCATTCATATTTCAAATTTTTGAAATAAGGAACTAAAATGATAACGAACACAAAGCCTAAATTTATTTCAAAAAAGATTTAGATTTGCTGAAAAATCTTAATGACATCCTGCAACGGACACAAATTTGTCTGGGACAACAAAAGATTGGAAGGTAAACCCATAAAAAGAAATAGTGATTTAACACACTTAAATTTCGTTAAAAAGTACCGTGTAAAGCAATGCGGGAGCTATTTTTGTTCCACTTACTGTGTCGTTTAATTAATTAGATTTGACTTTTATAGGTGTGAGTTTTCTTTAAAGCCATTTTTCACTTCAATTCCTTTTAAATAAAAGTGGAATTTCTTAACATGTACAAAAAAAATTATTTATTATAGTGCTCACCAGAAATCAACAGTAATGATTAATTTGGTAAGCTTTTTTTCAAAATACTATAGTATTTATATTTATTATAATTTCCAAATGATTTCCCCTTTCTTCATCAATTGAGGGAAATGAATACATTTGTCAGTGTGTACTGAATGTATGGTCTATGGTTAGTGATATCCTAGAAACTAGGATGACTTATAGTTTTGAATGTGTTGCAGAGGAATGATTAAAACTCTGAAGTTTAAAATACGAAATAGAACTTGATGGAGTTCGTGCTATGTTTGATGGAAAGAGGAGCTCATATTTGTGGGATACATTTTTGCATTCAGAATTAGTTTTTATGATAACTGTGGGGAATATAAATCAACAAAAACTACGCAGAGAATAATAGATGACAATTTGTTCTCATATGTGTTTTTGTGGTAATAAAGCAATGCCGCAGAATGATGTGTCAAAACAATGCCAGAGAACAATTATCAAATTTAACGGCACACGACGTTATTTAATGTAACATGTAATCAAATTTTAATATAATTATCAGGATATTTGAATTTCTTCCATAGTTATTTGTATGCAACAGTTATTTATATTCAGCAGTTATTTGTATTCAGGATGAAATTAATAGGAGAAAACCAAGAGTTCGAAATAAAGTTAATATTAAGGTTAGAAATGTGATACTGTACGAGTCCTTCTATTTATTCATACTTTTTTCCTTCTATTATCAGGTAGCATAATATCATCGTAACAGAAAAATAACGAAACTAAGCATACTGACATTTTAATCTAGTCTCCAGATTGATTTATAATTAATATTATTCAACGCAAAAGTTTTGATTATGTATTAAGTAAGATGAATTTGAAATACGGTATAGAAAACCTTTCATAACCAAACTTTAGTTTAATGTCAGTTTAAGTGAGGCTTCACTATGCAATTTAACTTACAACAGAAGCAAAGGAATTGTCGCACAGAATTAACTTGGAAACATCTGCATAGGCTACATCAATTATTTATAAATATAAACATTTGGACTATAGATTGTTCTCAGTGTTACACACAGTTTCTTTCAAAATTGTATTTCCTACACCAAAGAGTTTCTTAGTGTTTTTAAAATTAAAAGATGAAAATTTTGATGTGTGTGTTGTTTATTCATTTCAACAGGTGTGTGGGAGACAAGTCTTTCCTAGAAGTGTGAAAGGCGTTGAAATGCAATTTGAGTGGATGTATCTCAGTTTTTATTTTGTTCTTCCAGATTATATTTCTGTTAACTATGAATACCTGTGTAAGGAATATCCTTCCCTAGTCACGCGATTCTTGTAAAGGAACTGCTGAATTAATGAATTTTCTAAATTATTCTTTGCAATTCTGCAGTGTACATATTTAGTAGTATATAATGGTTCCCCTGGGACAGACTGCAGGGTGTGGAGCGTATGCCGGCCGCCAATTGGATTGTGATGTAACGGCGGCCATTTTGGGTGTCAAATTTCCTCAAATTTCCTCAAAAATGACTCAAAATAATTCAAAATTCCTAGTAATTCCCTATTTCGAGAGACAATTCCCGGTTTGAGAGAAATATTCCCGTTTTTTTTTCCTTAAAAAGGAAATAATTCGGATATAGAAAAACCTCAAAACACTTTTGCTTTAGAAAGAACCATAAGTCCGAAAAGTGGAATAATTATCAATATCTACAAACTACCCTTAGCAAAATAGTTTATGACCTTGACCTTGACCTTTACCATAAACTTGAATTCTTAATTTTTGACCAAAGAATTACAAAAAAATTCCAAAAAATATTTAAAATGTTTACTTTAAATGTTTAGTTCCTTAATCAATTTTAGCCCTCGGCTCGATTCCCGGTAAGAGTAAACATATAATTAATTGATTTATAATCTATCAAAAATATTCTAAATAAAAATTAAAAAGTAATAAAACTTTCTTACGTCACAACCACCTCTTCAATTTGGACCTAACCACTGAAATTTTTGTTAAGGCCGCCACCTGGAAACTCGGTATTTTTTATGCTAGAAAATTGGAAAAATATTTAAAATTCATAAATTTTTTTTGTCAAATTTGAATAAAATATAATTTAAAAAAAATGTAGCAGATATAGTTACGACCACTATCTTGGATTCTAGATCGTTGCAATTTTTTTTTAAGAACGCCATTTTAAAAATACGTAATTTTTGGTAGAAAATCGGAAAAATTTTAAAATTTATAAAAAAAATTAAAATGTAAATAAAAACAGACCATCACCTCTGAAATCCTTAATTACCTAGCTACGAATTCGGTACAAAAAGTCAACTTTATAAAAATCAATTAATGAAATTTTAACAACAATTTGTAATAAAACACGCACTTACTCATGGAGTCCTTGGTTCGAACCGGATGAGGGCAGATATAAAAAATGGCGACGGATCCTTCCTCCAATGAAGCCGCGGGCAGACTGACCAACCACCACAAATGCCAAGGTACATATATCGCCAGCTAATATGACATCGCGACCACCAACTTGTTTCATCTGCTGGAGGCCGCCATCTTGTTTCCGTCTGCTAGACGATGCTGCCGCCATATTAGTTTAATTTTTACCTTCTACAGTTAAGTAATCATTTATTACTCTTATGTCCGACATCTTGAAATTTGGACTTGAGGCCCCCTGTAATATTCCCGGTCGCACCAAAATGTCATGTGCTTGTCCCACCTGTCAGCTCAGGAAGCAGTGAGGGCGCAACCAGCTCATCCCAACCGGCACGAACGTGTCCCATGGACGTCCCTCTCACCACACCTGTTCACTCGGGATCGAATGAGTGGGATCGTCACTCACCAGCCTCAGTTGTGGCATGAATCCCATACATCTTCCCTCAACCTCACTGGAAAGACCCGGAGAACACCCCGGTCGCCTGGCAACCGGATGGCAAGGCCACGGCTCTCGAGCACGACTAAATCGACTAAATCGACGGAAATTCAATATGGCGGCTATAACGAAAAATTGCAACAGTTACATAATAATCCATGATGTCGTCAGAGGCTTATCGGAGGCTGTAATATGGATTCTTAAGCCTCAATATGGACATTTCAAGCCAATGGCATTTTTAAGGACAAAAACGGGAATATTTCTCTCAAAACGGGAATTTTTCCCTTCAAATCGGGAATTTTTCTTAGGAATTTTGAGTCATTTTTGAGGAATTTTGAGGACATTTGACACCATAAATGGCCGCAGTGATGTCACAATCCAAGATGGCGGTTGGCACCTCGGCACCTCGGCACCTCAGCCTGAAGCTTGTGCCAAGACATACTATTGTACACTACTTATGTGCTTTAGTATTAACTACGGGGACTTAATTCTAGAACGGAAACGTCAACCATATCACTCGTCGGAAGAGACCTTCACTAGTAACGTAATGAGTGCCACCACTGGAAGGGACCGCGTTAGTGCATAAGCATGGAGTACGATAGCACTGTGTACCTCGTGCCAGTGCTAATAAACTACTATAAGTTATCCGTGTATTCTTCTTTTCATTTAATACTGCGTCCTGGGTGGCTTGAACAACCCAGGGAGTCCTTTAGTCGGCACGCCTCTGCTTCCGGTCACATGACCGGACCGAATCCTGGGACCCACTTATTATCCTTACGGACTCACAATCTCTACAGGGAGGCAGACGGAGCGTTGTCAAGTTTAAATTTTAAGAAGGTCTGTTATGATACCCTATGCTGATATCAGACATCGGTCAATATTCAGGTTTTGGCCGATCCAAGGTATCTGCATAGGTATTGGAAAATCTAAATTGACAACTTAGGTTTTTTTTTTAAATACGTGTCTTGGATAAAATGATTAGTTTAAGAAAACATTCAGCTAGTTTGTAAACATGCAGTATTCGTAATCCTGTTGTGCAACATTATGACGCGCAACACTGTCAAAAGCTGCAAAACCTCGCGTATGCTAGCCGGCAGCGAGCCGAGCCTAGAGGCGCACTGGCCAACGGGTGGCGTGGCAACGCTGCCCTGATGTGACGTCTGGTTGCTGCTCCTCCCACAGACACCATGGCCTCACACCCCTCTTCCGCACTCATTGTGTTTGCTTGACTTGGTGTCTCTCAGAGGAAAAAAGAAAAGCTTTTTTCTTAATGGGTAAACAATTTTGGGGGAGTGAGTTTGCGCCGCCCTCAGGGAACACACAAACTAGAACACTTCCTCCTTAGCACTGTACATGATATCTGGTATCCGGACTATCATTGAGCAGCGTCCAAGTCTCCTGCAGAACAGATTCCTTAGTGGGTTAACAAGACAACGGAGCAACCGTGTGGTCCCAAGACGTGTGTATGAAACAACTGATTAAATTAAGGGAAATAAAATTTATACGAAAAATTCAGACAGTTAACTCGAACACACGTTCCTTTAATAAACAAGTAGCTACAGTGGCTCGGTATGATAAAAACAACCATTTTCTCAGCCTGACAAAATAATCACACAACGATAACAATTCAATCTATAACGTAGAAACAATAGTAACCCTCAAACGTTTGCATCATTACAAAGAAGCCCCTAGCGAAGACACGCAACAGGTCTTTCAACACTCCTATTTGACCCATGTACACTCATCACATATCGCGACGTCTCACATCATAGAATGATAAGAGTATTCCTAAACGCCACTAACGATTTACTGCCTCTCAAACATGGGATACAATGTTAAGATACCAAATATACAAAATATCCCACAATACAGGGGCCGCGGTGAGACATGGAAACAAGTCGACTTCGTCACATAAAAGTGCGACTGTACCAACAAAAACAACCCGGGACTAATACGCAAATGTTTCAACGGACTTAAAGCGGCCTAACGTAACCGCCCACCAAAACACGAACAATACAAGCGCTAACTAACATGATAATCTACAACCTGCGAGAATGAACAAACCACATGAGACCTAGCCACAGTCGCTTCACGACACAAGAATTCAAATTAAATAAAAGCTAACTTAGGTAAGCGCACAGCTCGATATGAAAACTAGCAAAAGTAATTTTCCAGGGCGGGACTAAACAGAGTTTAGAATACAGTTACACATTAGGACATTAACGTTCCTAAATAAACTTACATGACTTGTACCGCCCTCGCGAAGACTACAGATCCGAGCCCACAAATAGCAGACGATCCCTCTAAGCTGTCCATACGAATGAAAAAAAAACCGAAGAGACAAAGCAGACACCCACACACACACGCACTCACGCGTGCACGCACACGCACACAGCGCATGCCCAGAGGTGGGGAAACACAAACAATGGAGGGAGGAGGGAAGACACTCGAGCCGGCGCGCGCCGATAACTGACAGGAACGAGCGCCGCGTCGGCTCATATTTACAGAGTTTAATTATCTGATATGAGCATTTTAATGTTATAACAATATTAATGTTGAAAAGGATTTGTCAGTGCTTATATTTACCATCCCAAGGAAGGAGATATGCAGGGGTGTGACAGACAATCCTTTCTCACACCTATTCAACTAGCCTGAAGTAAAATGCCTGCATGTCAGTCCACCCCTCGTGACCCACCAATCACAGTCAGCCACACCCTACTCCCACACTAGCCGTTACAATAGAAACTAACGGACTTATAATGCAGATATATGAAAGGAAATAGTATTATAAATAAATTCCAGTTACGATAAAAAAAATACTGGTCTGATATGTAACGATGTCTTGTACTTAAAATCTCATTGAAAAGAATCAGACGAAGCTGACTTGTCACGTATTCTACAGTGTGACTCTGCCGGCTTAAAGATTTATGCTGCAACTGGTCATCTGTGAAGCTTTGCTAATAACGAATATGAATCAGATAACTTATAATTCAATTTTTAAAAAAACATACTAATCGTAAAAAAAATTGTTTTTTTTTTTTTTTTTTAAATTAATACTTATAGGTGATGCTTCGAATTACCATGTATAATTTTGCTTTACATATACATAGTATTGAATTTTCACCCAGCTGGGAATTTGTTTCTTTGTAAATAAGACATTCAGCCATATAAAAGAACCTGCATGTAAAAATGCCGGTACTAGTGATCGGAGCGATGTGCAATGTACAACATGGCCGTCAATAAACATTCAAATTCACTCGACCTTTATCTGGTGGCCCTTCACACGAAAAAGCCATGTTCCATATCGAGGGATAAAAGGAAGTATTTTATGTTGCCTTGACACGCATTCATGAGAATGTCAGCTGGCACTAGACGTGGAACATAGTGCAGACAAGGGAAGCAGAAGGCCAGGCAGTGCTGGAATGTGCCTCCCCTTCTGTGACCACACAGCCAAGGAGTGACAGACACGAGGATAGACACATGCTGCTTCATCTCCACACCCAACCATCCTTATCATATTCCTTCTTCCGTAAACACCGTGCCACCCCGCCCAGTAAATAACACTGACAACACGCTGCAGATTGCCAGGCACGCAAAATCCAAAAAAAATAATTTCTCCATATTAAGTGCCCCCCCCCCCCCCCCTTTTCACGTACCCAAAATTTGTTTTTAGGTTATAGTATGGTTGAAAAAGTGCAGTGACTTGTTTCAACACATTCGTCCAGTGTCCATCTGTGCCGTAATAATGTTCTGACTAATTCCTTGAACTGAATTTTCGTGCTGTCTATGTTTTTAATCTTTTGAAAACCTATTTTGGCTTGTTTTCCGTGTTTTATTTCATATTTATCTTCTTGTCTGTATTTAAGTTTTCTTATGACACACAGTGTAATCAGCAATGGCGTCTGTCCAAAACTACATTTTGGATCATTCATTCCATTGCAATAACCATTCAAAGAATGTATCAATGTAAGTAAATGAACAGGGACATCAAGTATACAGTTAATCAGAAAATAATTATTTTTATTTCGATTTCAGTAAATAATGTTCCAGTTTTATATCATCATAATTATTTTTGAGAAATGTTAAGAGTACGATCAACACTGTGCCGCATATCAGCGGCTTCTCAGATCAGATTCACATTTTTTATCCATTCTATTGTTGACAAGCATTAAGTGGCTCAGATTTAATTATTCTTTACTTTTCTTATGGGGGAATCCCAATTTAAACTTAACCCACTCTGTAGTACCCGGAAAATGCTTCAGCACTGAGCGCCCAGACATTCTACACGATCCCACGCTGGGTTAGCAGCAGGTTACATTTCCCACGCCTACACTCACATGCAGATGTGATAGTTAGCATGCAGCGTCTCAGGTATAGCTACGAACGTGGCCCCTTTAACTTGACCGCCCGTTGCACTTCTCGCCACGCCATGTTGATCGTGAGTGCCCGCTCGAGCTCGACTGGCGTAGCTGCTCTGGACTTACCCCCTCCCCCGTCGAGGGATGACCAAAATTCCTGCCCGCCCTATGTCTATTCTTGAGCCCTGGATGACATCTACCAGCACCTCAGTAACTAATACCTTGGGGCTTTAGTTCCAAGACTCCTCACATGGAGCGCCAACACCTGCCACCCCCCACCCCGCCTAACGGTCGAATCATCATTACACCAACACCCTGGTTCTCCTGTGATGCGGATTTATGCTAGAAAGTCATCGTCTACTCGTGGGCAGTTTTTGAGTTGCGAGTAGCCGTGTCGCTACCGAGGATCCGGGCTCGCAGTTTCTTTTAGCGCTTGAAGTGCTTCAAGACTTTTGTCTGAAAGATGAAGTTCCGGCCGAAGGGATTCATTCCCCAACATTTTTATTTAATTTTTTTATATTTGACTTTTGAGCAATACCTTTTATTATATTGTTTTGTACAGTGTTGTGCTCCATTTTCGGCGAGATGCGCGGATTTAGCACCTAAACCTACCACTGTGGTAAGTGAGATCCAGCTGTCTACACTAATCATTTTTCCGCATTTTACGAGGTAATTTTTTTACTCTGTTTCTCAGTTTCTCCGTTTTTTATCTCCGAACTCTCTTGTCTCTTTGCTTTTTGGGGCCCGTTTTCTGGCCCAAGATTAAAATTATGTGTCCAGTCCCGTCCACCTCGCAGGATGGGCTAGTCATCACTTCACCCGTTTCCTCGGTCCCGCAGCAGCTGATCCCCACGAGCGCCTGGCAGTGAACAGCTAACTCGCACCGAAATTTAAAATGTATTAGTCCGTGCAAAAATGAACAACACATCTGGAATTTCTGGACATACTTGAAACTAGATAGTATATTCAAGAGATTCCATTGGACTATGACAACCTAGTTTTACGTAGAATAATTTATTGTATCAAAAATAATTTCAAAGTTATTGACTAAAAAAATCTCCTATAGTTCAATTAATTCCAGTTTGTCTAGTTTGTATTTTTTTTAAATAATGAATTTACGCTGTCTAGCAATTTCATAATTTGAGGTTACCAATGGTTTTTAACAGATTCTCTACTAAAAAGTTAAACGCCTAGTTTATTTATTAAATACTTGTTTCTTAGGCGATATATAATACTCTAAGCCACTTAATATTCTATCCACTTGTACAAGTTTCCCCTTATCTGTACATAGCAAAATTAGAGTAATGCACACAGGCTCCACCTCTGGACAGATTAATTTTATTACAGCCTTATTATTTACGTTTGCCCAGCATGACATTACCTCTTAACCAGTTCACTATGAGGAGCCTAAGTGTCACACTACCTACCGAAAGAGTAGTACAGAAAGTGGGCTCTAGCGCCTGGCTTCTGGCTGAGGATTGAGGATTGTCGACGACATATCTGATTGTGACATCACAGCGGCCATTTTGGTCTCAAAAAAGACTAAAGATTCCTCAAAATTTACTCAAATTTCTCAAAATACCTAAAAAAATTCTCTATTTCGCGGGAAAATTTCCCGTTTTAGTCCTTAAAATTACCATTGGCATCGTAATTCCTAAAAACGGCTTAAATACCTTAACTACTAGCCGTTCTAAGTTGCACCTTCTCAATTAGGATGTTATGGTCGACACCATTGAAATTTTCGTTACGGCCGCCATCTTGTAAATCCGTAAATTTGTGCTATAAAATCGAGAAAAATTTTCTAATTCATAAATAAATATAATTAATAAAATTTGAATAATATATATCTAAAAACACTGATGCAAATTTTGTTGCAGCCACCATCTTGGGTTCTATCTGTTCAGTCAGGTCGTGATTGGCCTCGTGGTTTAGAGATGCCTGATTTTAAACGCCTAATATTGAATATGAATTGTTTAAAATGCTGGCTGCTTCTCGGCGTATAGCACCGCTTGGTTCGGAGACGCTTGTCATATATACCTTACATTGTAAATTACCTGGCATCGTGGTTCGGATACGCTTGGCCTATGCGCATATTTTTGTACATGAATTGTATAAAATGTTCACCGAGTATCGACGAAAAATACCTCTTGGCTACTGACTGGATGTTTCTGACAACCAACTGGATGCGTCTGGCTAACAACTGGATGTTTCTGGCCACCTAATGGACGTGTGTGCCTGTCCACTGAATAGACATGCCTAGCCACCGACGGAGCGTAAATTGTCACCGGCTTGAGGTGTTAGTCTAACCAACCGACTGGACGCACGTGTTTGACCAACCTATCTGACATTCTTAGACAACTAACTGAACTTGGCTGTCCATGTACTGGACATAAGTTCTTGTTTGCATAATAGACGTGTCTGGATACCGACTGTGCGTACCTTGCCACCAAGTCGACGTGATAGCTTTTCCAACCGACTGGTTGTGCGTGTCTGGCCAACCGACTGAAGTGCATGGTCACCGACTGGACGTAGCTGGTTAATCGACTTACGTGTGGAAATGTGCTAAAAACACATGTCAAAGCATGCAATTGACTCGCTTCGCTTTCTAAGAAGACTGAAGAAATTGAGAAACGGTAGAGCTTTGTTTTTTGTATTTTTTTAATATCTTATATTAATTTTTATTTGTAACTTTGTTATGTTTTCTCGAAACTAACATTTTTTGGTAATTTTAATTAATTTTTTTTGCATCAAGCAAAGATTGGTACTAAAACGGAAAACAATATAATCATTCATTATTTTAACAATTGATTTTTAAATGATATTTGGCATTTTTCCCGAATATTTATGTTAATAGTTACAGATTTTCAAAATGGCGTCCAAGATGGCTGGTTACTATTACAAGTAAAAATTAAACTAATATGTTGGCAGCACCTTCCATTAGTTGTATACTTTATATCGGTAGTGGCCTCCAGCAGACGAAAAAACGATGGTCATACTGACTGACGTAATATCTGTGGGAGATCCGTCTGCCGGTGGCTTCTGTTGATGGATCCGTCACCATTTTTAATGTATTTCTCTCGCCAAGTTTGAACCGCGGACTCCATGATTATTTTTTTAATTTTATGAATTTTTTAAAATAATGATATTTTGTGCCCGATTTTCTAGCATAAAATATACTGACGGAGTAGAGTTTTTTTGTAAATTCGTTATGTTCTTTAATCATAACTTTTTAAGTGTATGTTTTATTAATTTAATTTTTTCCCGTTTTATATCATAAAAAATAAGGAATTTTAAATTGGCAGCCTAATAAAAATAGCTTCGTTCTAGAATCCATGATGGCGGCCGTAAACACACGTACAATGATGACGTCATACACATTCAAGATGGCTGGTGTAACGAAAAGATAAAATTGTCTAGAATCTAAGATGGCGTGTGTGACGTTAGCAATTTTTATTACATTTTATTTAAATATTAATAAAGTATTTTTTTTTTTTATACTAAAATTACATCGTTACTCTCGTCGGGAATCGAACCAAGGACTGATATTGATTAAGTAACTAAATATTTGAAGTACGAATTTTTAAAATAATTTTTTGGAGTTTTTGAAATCTTTTGGCCAATAATCAAGGATTTCATGATTACGGTTAAGGTCAAGGTCGTGGCCTCTGCGGCTTAGAGTGGCTTGCTCTTAAGACTCTAAAGCCACATTTAGGAATTTTGGTTATTTCTAAGGCAAAAGTCTTTTGAGGTTTTCGGATTTCGAATTTTTTTAATTTTTTGAAGAACTAGTCTGGAAATTATCCTTGAAATGGAATTATTCTCTTGAAATAGGAAACATGTTTCATTTTTCTAAATTTCTGAGATTTATTGGGGAATTTTTTTTTCTAAAAACTGAAAATTATTGTGGTTTTTTTGCAAATATATATAAAATTTTGGCAAAATTTTAAGGTAAAGGTGATCCAATATGGCCACCGTGACGTCACAATCCCGGTTGGTGTTCGGCTCTTCCGGGGGAAGCTGATCCCAGGACCTTCTATTATATATTACTAATACTTAGTGGAGAATGTCACCCTACAATGACGATTAAGATTAATCAGGTTTTTCTAAGGTGTTCAAATAAACTCAGACTAGCAAAAAAACTGTTAAAGTTTTCCCCACGTTCACTTAGATACTGAAATATCTAAATCAGCAAAATGTTTGCACAAATAATTCCGAAGAAATTGGCGTTTAACGCAGAATAAATAAAGTTACTGGAAATAAACTAAACAATATTAACAACTGAAGTTGATTTATTTCTTATAATCAATCATATAGGTAAGCTGATGAAATATTTATTGCAAAACCAGTTTTAAATACATAAAAATTCTTTGAAAAAAAAATTACATCGAGTTCTAAGAGATAAAAAAATTTAGTTCCACAAATCATTCTTTGTAAATAAGTTGCTAAAGTAAAAATATTAATTAAAATTATTTTTTTATTAAAAAAAATGACTTCAGAATTTGGATATTCAGGCATTGTATGAGTTATATATTTATTTGAAATAAAAGCACACAAAATCATAATCCATCGTTTGCTGTTACCGAAAAAAAGTGGTTTCTGTGTTTGTTTGCAAATAATCGCGTTCGGCAGGGGCGGCTCCGGGACGAACTGACTAGAGGGGCGGTCGCCCAAAGAAAGGATGCAGTTGCAAGTCATGACATTGAATAGGTCAGAGATTGGCCCTAGAATATTTACAAATACATGGTCTCAAATGCTGGACCTCAATAGTTCCATACAACCTCTGATGAAATATATGTTTAACACATAAATTTAAGTACAATTACAATACATCAATAAAAGAATGTCCCAGTTATAAAACTTATTAGTATAAACGGTAACCGTTTGTAGAGTGTAGGTTAAAGGTCACAATTAAAGAGCAATTAAAACAGTTTTAGATAAGCGCATGCGCAAATACTGCTTGTTGTGTTCTCTCTTGCAGAGAGAATGAATTGCTATTTCCCTAATTAGTAGAGGGTGAACCTATAAACTTTATTTGGCAACAGGATGGAGCCCCTCCCCATTGGAATATCTTTGTGCGAGAGTGGTTAAAAATCCAAGCCCTTGACCGTTGTATTGGTCGAAATGGTCGAGACGACAGAACTCTTTTTCGCTGGCCTCCACTTTCATCTGACATAACATAATGCGATTTTTTTCCCTTTTGGGTTTTTATAAACATTGTGTCTGCGTTCCGTTACTACTCAAATATCTGTCAGAATTGAAAACACAGAACTGAAAAGTATATTGCTTCAATTTCTCCGGACGTGTTAACCAAAGCGTGGGAAGAATTGATCTTTAAGTTGGACGTGTACCGTATAACATTTGTAAAAAAAAAAAAATTAAAATAGGTTGGTTTACCTTCAATTCAATGCATGATTTGTTGTAACCAGTCCAAATGAAACTGTTATAAAATACCATTGAAACCGGGCCACTGGTTTGATGGACAGCCTGTATTTAAGACTCGGTGCGCTACGTACCGCCTGGCGCGACGCCGACCGGCATGGGTGGAGCCGAGCCCGCTGCTGTCGCGAGGGGGGCCGGGTCACGCAGCCACGACGCGGGCTGCAGCGGGACTGGCGCGCGCGCCCCGCCGCGGGGCCGGCAGCCGCTCCGCGCGTGCGCCGCGCACCGACCCTCCCCCACCCGCCGGTGCAGGGGGCCGCGCGTTACTGCGCATCATGAAAATACTAACTAGAATTTTGCAGCCAAATAATTAATAGAATAATACTGGTGTTACATTATAAGTTCTGTTATATAAATATAAATAAATACTCAATATTCAAAATTAATTTTAAAATATGGAAAAAAATTATTAATTTAGTATATAATCGAGTGTTAGTTTTAGCTAATGTAAAAAACCAATATAAATGCTAACTTTATTTTTTCGTTAATTTTAAGGATTTATTAATATTAATGTAATAATTAATAACTGATAATGCAAATAAATTATACATACAGGAACATAACCTAATTTATATAAATACATTTGTAAAGGTTCATAAACACTATTCCTATCACTAATATTCACAATAAATAAATGATGTTATTTATATGGATCAGTATTCACTATCAATCAGTATATCGTTTAAAAGCACGTAAATCATTTTAATTTGTAAGTACCCTAGCCTTTTTTCATCCTGTGAACATTTCGTTGCATGGTGAGCGCGCATTGTAAAAATTGTGCCACTATTCAGCATATGCTGGGCATATGCTCAATTTCATATCATATATTTTTTTAAGGCAAACTAAAGAGCTGCTTAATTTTTTTTTATCAGTTATATTTACTAATATATTTGTTACTGTAGACAAATTAATATAACAATATAATAAAATAATAACATAATATAATTATAGTGGATTGATTGTAATCTTTTTCTTTATCAAATATGAAATTTGTTATGTATTTCTGAACTTACAATATTTTAATGAAATATCAAAAGCTAATTATTTAAGGTATTTCTTTGTAAGGCATTATGCCATAGGTATATTGGAACACAAGTTTTGTTTTACACTGTTCTAAACAGTGGTGACTCTTTGGTCACGGCTAAATTCCTAGCAATTTGCTGACTCTGCCTTCTTCATGTCGTGGCAGCCATCGTAACCATGCTTTAGTGGTAGCTTCTGGTATATCGTAATATTATGGAGTAATTTAAGAGCATCTAACCACCTGAAGGGGTGAGTTATTCACGAATCCTTTGATGATCGTGTTTAAAGTATTATTTTCATAATCCATTTATTATTTATGGACTTGTCATCTGTTGTTTAGCGGTGGGTGTCCTGGTGTGACCGAGCCGTGTCTGAACTGAAATGAATACCTGATTTTCAACTAGGAGTGGATTTCCCTCCTCTCTTCTACGGCCTCAGGCCTCAGGATGTGCACCAGATAAGAGTTACACTTGTGTTCTCCGCATGCAGCATGCATTCATCGGACAAATTTCTCTTTTGGATACATTAACCTGCTAAAGTTAAAATAAAATTCGAATATAAAAAAATGTTTAAATGTATTGTACTCCATAATTAATTGTTTTTCTTGTTATAAACTAGGTGGGGCCCCAGAAATAAATTTATGATCAATTGCGATATTTAATAATACTCAAAAAAAAGTCACTTTTTTTAAGAGTTTATATTTATAATTGTAATTTGTTTTTGTAATTCATAATATTTATATATAAAAAAAGAAAGTAAAGTGTAATATGGCTGCCCTCTGAAATATGTCTAATTAATTTTTTTTATTTATTCATACCTTCTAACCCTTAAAATTTCTTTACAGCATAACGTTTGTTTGGTCTTTAATATATATATACTTTAATTAGCACCTATTGTTCTTAGGCAGCATATTCAGTCGGCCCTCTTTGTGCTTAAACTTTCCATTACAGGAGGACACATTGCTGAACCCATGTTCCTCGGGCTTCCTCTGCTCACTTTGAACCAAGGGTTAACCTAACCTAAGGCGAAAGGTAGAGCGGTAGAAAATTCATTCATCATTTTCTCAAAACGCACCTAAAGAAGTATTGAGTATAATTGCACAATATTATAGTTTGGAATTTCTTTTGTTTTTGTTTAATTATCTTGGTAGCAATGAAATAAACATGGCTGCAATGTGCACATGAGCATAGGTGTGTACGTGTTGTAACTATTTGTTTTGCAATTGTAACTGGAGTTATTCAATGTTTAAGTTTTGAAGCAGAAAATAAAGCACTTTGACATAGAATTATGTTTGTTCCGTATTGGGAAATAGATAATCTGAAACATTTATGTTGGATATTCCCAGCAAAATAAATGCCAAAAAAAATTAAGATACCTACATAAATGTTTTTCTTTTCTTTCTTTTGCCACGCGAGAATAAACATACCAGCAAAAACGATGGCATAAAATTATGCGTATTTCACATTGAAGACATGGCACTGTTTAGTGAATCAATTCGCATACATTACGTCTTTCTTTCCCTCTGTAATATTTAAAAAAAAAACGCGAGCGAGTCTTTAAGTACCTGCTAGTGGTTTGTAAATATCTAAACACTGTTACGAGTAGATTAATGTGTTCTCATGGCAAATAAACCTATTATTTAAAACTCAGACACGAAATTTAACGTTAAATTCTCTAAGTTAATGCCAACTGTGATAAACATACGAAAAGTATTCATAATAAGGAAAAACTAAAAATTATTCTCCTTTTTAAAACCTAACTTTAATTCTGTTTAACAAGATGGTAATAACCTAACCTAACGTAACCCAACCCAACCCAGCTAGTTTAGGGTAATTATTTATTTCCTACAAATTTTTTTAATTCGTTGCATTTGTTGCGCTTCGGATAGTATTGGAACATTTATGATACATTTCGTGCACCGTTGTAGACATATTAACTTTAAAGAACAATAAGTTAAGTTAGTGCACTTAATTCGCTACAGGTATTTTCGGAACAATTACGATGCTTTGGTGTCAACCAAACCCTACCCAACCCAACCCAGGTTAGGTTATGCTGCTAAATTTTATTTATTTTCTACAATTTTTCTCAAAGACTGTGCATTTGATGCGCTTCGGGTAGTTTCGGGACACTTATGATACAGTTCGTGCGCTAGTGTAATCAGGGTGGCTAAAAATAACAGAAAGTAAAGTTAGTTTACTTGATACGCTACATGTGGTTCCGAAAGTCCACGATGCTTTGGTGCGCATGGCGTGGGCAAGTTGTGTAAGCAAAGTTGGCTTCATTCTGTCATTCCATTCCATACGACACCACTGAACCATGTCCCAATGGTCGGCGAAAAAAAAATATTATTTTAGCAGTAATTATGAAAGTACGGTATTTTTCATGCAAAAAAAATGACAATAAAGTATGAAATAATAAATAAAACTCGTTAATTAATGCCATAGTCTAAAAAATCAAATTAAATTGAATCGTGACAAAAATAGAATAAAGTAAAAATATGTTTCAATGCAGGTTAGGCCTACTTTGTCAATCTTGGTATACATAAAAAACAGCATCGTTGGTAAGAACACACGAGCTAAAACGTCAACACGCAATAATTATAAATATATTCCAGGGTAGTTTCACTATCACAAATTTTCATTTAGCACACCAATACATGTGGTATGTACCCTTATTATTAAGGTTTATGTTGCTACACGTAGATCCACTATCTTTGTCCAACATTTCCGTTCTTCGACATCCGGTCCAATTTCACGAATTTACTCCTACGAAATGCGGTATACCGAGAGATAAGATGTTTACTTATCAAGAAGTATGCATGTATTTATGTATCATTAATAGTAGTTGTACTATTATTTTTAATAATGCACTAAACTATTTGAAATTTAATATCATAATTTGATTACTTAACGTCTGCAACAGAAAAATATATTTTATAGTACAATGGTACGCTACTGAATATAAATGCCTGGTTAATCAACTGTTATGTATAACTGACTCGGAAAAACATGACAAGGCTTCAAAGGACTCGCTTTGCCTTCTAAGAAGACTGAAGAAATCGAGAAACGCTAGTAATTAACTTGTTTGTAATTGTATAATTTATGAAATAAATTTTACATATGATTTTTATCTTTATTTTCTGTAACCTGTAACCTTTACGATAATTTTAATTAAATAAGTATGCGTTTATCTAAAATTATATTGCTTTGCATTTAAAAAGGATCTAACCATGGACATAAATCCATCTATTTAATGATTATATTAGAACGTTAATTTTTTGATTAAATTAGAACTTTTTCCCGAATTATTAGCTAAATAATTACAGAATTTCAAGATGTAGGTCAATATGTCATCAACGGCTTACTGGAGGCTGTTATAGGAGGAAATTAAGTCTCTTTTAGGACTTTTCACCATATATATTAAAATTATTATTTTTTACATATAATTAATTTTTTTTTGCATCGCCCAGAGATATAATCAAGGACTGTAACCGATCGAATAAATCAGTATATTGATTTAAATGTTTAATATTTAATTAATTTTGGAATTTTTTTCCAAATTTCTAGCTAAATAATTAGACAATTCTCAGATGGCACCCAAATGTCAATATGGTGGGTGCCACAGTAAAAATAAATTATTGCTGCACTCTAGAAGGTAAAACCTAAACTAATATGACATAAGCGCTCTCTAGCAGATGAAAACAAGATGACGGAAATGACGTCATACTAGAAGGCGATATATATATAGCTTGGCATTAGTTGTGGGAGGGCAGTCTGTCGGTGGCTTCCATGGAGGAAGGTTCTGGTAGCATTTTTTATATTTGCCCCCACTGGGTTAGAACCGAGGACTCCATGTTGAAAGAACGATTTTAAATAATATTTTATTAAAATTTAATTAGTTAAAATTTTTATCATTTTAAATTTTTTTTCGAATCTCTACCATTAAAATTACGGATTTGCAATATGGCGAACATAACGGAAATTGCAAAGTTCTAGAATCAAGTATGGTGGCCATAGCGTATAGTGTAACGATAACGTCATAGTCCTACAAAATGTCGGGCGTAACGAAAGCAACATTTCTAGAATCCAATATGGCGGGTGTAACAATATATGCACGAAGATATTAGATACTTTATTAACATTTTAATAATTAATTTTTTTTGTGAATTTTAGAATTTATTTCACTAAAATCGGATAATAAATAAAGATTTTCACTATGGGTACCGAAACGGAAATTGGAAAAGTGACATCATAATCCAATCTGGAGGCCGAGAGCAAGGTAATAGCTTCCCCAACAGCGGCTTAGAGCGGCTTGACCATAGGGAATTTAAGCTGTCTTGGGAAATTTTTAAGACGTTGACATTTTTCAGGACAAAAACGGGAAGTTTTACTTCAAAACGGGAATTTTTCCCGTGTAAATGGGATATTTTTAGGAATTGGGAGTCATTTTGAGTCAATTTGAGTCATTTTTGAAGGTCAAGGTCATCCCAGATGGCCATCGTGACATCACAATGTAAACACTCATCAATCCACACCCAGAACTCAGTGCCAGGACATACCAAAACATAGTACTTGCCAAAAACCATTTAGTTGCAGTCAGTGTCAGAAATCCTTTGGTAGAAGATATTTCTTGAATAGACATTGCAAGACCTGTACAACTAATGTGACTAAAGATAGCGAAGACTGGGCTACAACACCGAGGAAGAGTAACGAATCTAAAATATTAGATGACTATAATGATTACGAAGAATGCAAATATGATATTTCTAAAAAATACTATTTTAGATCACGACAATAACTTAAATTTTAAAACTAACGAAGAAAGTAGCAAATTCATAAGAAATGAAAAGAAATTTACACCAGATTCTAGTCGTCTCCATGAAAATGCGAACAACTGAGAACGAATTGAAGCTGACAAGGACGACGACAGTGACGAAACATCTGAAGCTGACATGATTGAAGACTATGATGACACTTATGAGGCTGACATGATCGAGTACTGTGTTGTCGTACCTGAAGCTCACAAGTTCAAAGGCTGTGATGAAGTAATGAGACCAAAACGATGAAAACGAGGTGTTAAAAAAAAATATTCTGACCAAGCTTGCGATTATCATTGGGCCGTTGACGAAAGCTACCAAGAGGCTGGTGATAAAATGGAAGACTCCAGAGATCATAATAATATTTATTATAAAAATGGCAAGAATGTGACAGCAGAAGAGATTAATTATTCATCATGGGAAGATCCTATCATATTGGTTGACAAGTTAAGACTTCTACATGCTTTGCTTTGTGCAGGAAACAATTCACACATAAAAGAAGTATCCTTCTTACTCAAAGAACAGAGAGAAGCTGGCTACATACAATAATGACTTGTATTACTTGCATGAGTATAAAATATGAAAAAAATAAATATTTTGGATTTCAAAAATTGTTGTACATTTCTCGAAATTTGATTTCTATCTAATGCCGAGTTTTCGTAATACAATTTCTAACTTAAATATGCAAAAATCATCACCACTGACAGCGAAAAATGGAGAGTAATAATAGTCATACCAGCAATCAGGAAAAGTTCGATCAAAAAATGTAATTGAAATCATTTGTTGCTCAATGTAGAGGGAACAGTTGCAGCGCTTGGAGCCATTGTAAATTTGGAGCTGCTGGAGTAATTGGAGCTTTGGAGCACTTGGAGCTGTTGGCCAATTAGTGCAATTGAGCAATAGGTGCTGTTGGAACTTTGGAGCAGTTGGAGAACATTAGAGTATTGGAACACTTGGAGCATTGAAGCAGTTGGAGCCCATTAGAGCAGTTGGAGTCCATAAGAGCAGTTGGAGGACTGTTGGAACTTTGGAGAACTTGGAGCATTGGAGCAGTTGGAGCCCATTAGAGCAGTTGGAGTCCATTAGAGCAGTTGGAGTAATTGGAGCCTTTGGAACTTTGGAGCGATTGGAGCAATTGGAGCAATTGGAGCACTTAAATTTGAAGTAGCAATTGGAGCATTTGGAACTTTGGGGCAATTAGAGCATTGGAGTAGTTTAAGCAATTGGAGCTGTTGGAACTTTGAAACAGTTGGAGCCCATTATAGCAGTTTGAGCATTTTGAGTTTTTGGAACTTTGGAGCACTTGGAGAATTGGAGCACTTGGAGCATTGGAGCACTTGGAGCATTGGAGCACTTGGAGCATTGGAGCAATTAAAGCTGTTGGAGTACTTGGAGCATTGGAGCAGTTATAGCTGTTGGCCAATTGGAACAATTGTAGCATTGGAGCTCTTGGAGCAATTGAAGCATTGTAGCATTGACCTTTGGAGTCAATGCCTGTTGGAGTTAAGGACTGTTGGAGCTTAGGACTGAAGGATCCAAAGACATTTGTACTTTTCTTAACGATATCATACAGAACATTATAAATCAGGTTAATAATGAAGTAGCTATATACGGACCTTTGTAATATAACTTGTTGTTGGACTGTGTATAGCCATATCCTTTCGAGGACAAAGTGGAGAAGAGTGTGCTTTCAAGACATCGGCTGCTCTAATTTACAGTTATGACGCTGTGAAGTAGTCTGTTAAACATAGTATCGAGAAACTTTGTCAAGAAAAAAAGGCTATGTAAGTAAAGGATCTGGTTAGTCTCTGTCTTCAGTAAACCGATTGGAGCTAATAATTAGTCAGTTTAAGCCAATGCAGAACTAAATGTTCATAAGATTGCTAACTTTAGTAAGTGTTTCTGCAGTAGAATAGAAATTATGTAATAAAATTTATCTTGTAAAATAACTTGCGACATTTTATTTTCGTACCTGTTTCTTTTGTGGTATTTTTAACAAAATACCTTTTTTTTGCATTCACATAGTATCGATCCAAGAACACGAATGATCGATTTAATCAGTAAATTAATGAGTGATTTTTTCGATGAATTTTGTAATTTTTCCCAAATTTCAAGCTGGCGGGTGCCAGAGTAATAATAAATGATTACTGCACTCTGGAAGGTAAAAATCAAACTAATATTGTGGTGTCGCACTCTAGTAGACAAAAGCAAGATTTTGGTCTCCAGCAGACGAAAACAAGATGACGGAAATGATGTCATACTAGCTGGCGATGTATATACCTTGACATTAGTAATGGGAGGTCAGTAGGTCAGTGGCTTTCGTGGAAGAAGGATGTATCGACATTTTTTTTTTAAATTTTGACCTGAACAGGTTCGAATCAAGGATGTAAGTGCATTTTTTAAGTAAATATTATTAACATTTGATTAATAAAATATTTTTATAAATTTTAGAATTTTTTCCAAATTTCTACCAAAAAAATATAGGTTTTCAAGATGGCGGAACATAATTAAAAATGCAACAATCTAGAATCCAAGATGGTGAACGTAATTAAATGTGCTACTTTTCCGGAATCCAAGATAGTGACCATAATGACATGTGTAATGGTGTTTTTATATAATATTTTATTAAATTATGGTTAATTAATTTTTTGTGTATTTGAAATTTTTTCTTTAAAATTAGATAATAATTAAATATTTTCAATATGACGGACATGAAGTCATACTTGCTGTCGATATATACCATGGCATTAGTGGTGGGAGGTAAGTCTGCCTGCGGCTTCCATGGTAGAAGGATCGGTCACCATTTTTTTTATTTTTCTTTCGTCGGGTTCTAACCGAGGACTCAATGATGTAAGTACGTGTTTTTAAATAATTTTTTAATATGTTTAATTTTTCTATGAATTAAAAAAAATATTAAAATCGGATAACAAATAAAGATTTTCAAGATGGCGGCCGTAATGGAAATTGCAACAGTGACATCATAATCCAAGATGTCGTCAGAGGCTGGAGGCTGTAGATATGGATGCTTAAGCCTCAATATGGACATTTCAAGCCACTGGCATTTTTAAGAACCAAAAACAGGAAATTGTTTTCCTCAAAACGGAAATTTTTCCCGCGAAAATGGTAATTTTTTATTTTTCAAATTGTTTAAGATATTTAGTCTGAATGTTTTTTCCAAACACTGGAAATTTTGGCGGATTTTGGAGTATTTTGGGCACATTTTGAAGGTCAATGTCATGGTCAAGGTCAGAAGTTAATGTCATTCAATATGGCTGCCGTGACGTCAGAGAGGTCGGTCATTGACCCGCTCTCGGCTCCACACCCTGAACCCTGTCCCTGGAGCCCCATTTACATACTACTTTCAAGTTCAAATCGCGCGTCCTCTCAGACAGTGTTGTAGTTCCCTGAAGCCCGCTGTATCAAATTAGCGTACTACTGTTTACGGCTGTAACTTTGCAAAGTTTCGTTTTTGGATATATGTTCCTAATCAAAAATTCCTTTTCTTTCCCCCGCATTCCCTGCCACTCATTAAATTCATGCCCCGTAATTTGGGAATATTCTGTATAGACTCTTCAGTTACGTAGTAATTAACTTGTTTTTTTCCTTCAAATGTCCGTTTAAACGACTTGTCAATACGACACACACACCAAAATTTACATATACACACACATATAGGCCTATATGCTGTCCATATCTTTACAAATTAATAATACTTTTATTATGTCATTTATAAATTAAAATTGTATGGCTATCTATTCTAATCGGTTATGCTCAAGGCTAAGAGAAGCCTCTGGGCTGGCATAGAGACGACGCGTGCAAGTGTACTCCCATTCACTTCAACACCGAAGTGAAAAGAGACAAAGCTGCGTGAAATATCTTGTTATCTCTAAAGATTTTTCCTGCCGATACGTTCACTTAACAGTTTTTTAAGTTCAGATCTCTGGATCTTCCCGAGGCGCGGCTTGGCCGGGGAACCTGACCCTCACCCCTCACCCCCCCCCCCAAAAAAAAAAAAAAGCTCTCCGCAGACGCAAGCGTGGTTCTGCGCAGCGAGGGACGTCACAATTGCCTTTATTCCGTCACGCGCCGCTGGCGTCGGCAGAAAGCTTTGTTCCGCCCTGTCCCCTCTCAACACCCTTCCCCGCGCCCTAAATACCACGCGATCCCTGCCAACCATCCTTCTCCGTGGCCGTGTGTGCTGTTGTGTAAGAGTGGCGCTAACATTTGCGTTCGCGCCTTCGTCTTTGTAGCGCCGCCGAATGATAATGTCTTCGACGAAGAGATACATTACAAGTCCCTGTTTGCGCCGGGGGTTGAAATGTTCTCTAGAGCAATGTTTCCACCATAGCATGGCAGTTAGCCACGCCTTTGCTAAATAATATGTTATTAAAAATAAAATATCTTTACACCATTTAGGAATTAAATGATTCCTATTTATTTAAATTGAACTAAAACAAGTGTTTACAAAAGATGTTAGTGCATCATTTATGCCACTAGCATTTTTTAAGGTTAAAATATTTTTTTTTTCAAACTAAAATTTTTTAAAAAGGTTATTAATAAATCGTAGTTAGATCGGTAAATATTATCCGGTTTCCCAACAAATATAAAAACTGTATAATAGTATATTGTTTAATTGTAATAAACCTGCGGTTTTAAGTTATTCATGAACTAGGGCTGAATTTTACATAATTCAAACTATGCTATTTTTAAAATGGCATCATTGCCTTATAACTTTAAAAAAATTCCAACATTACAGTGGTGTGAGGAAGTTATACCTAAGTAAGATACTGTAACATAAAACATTTATTTGTGTATATATCATCTTGTGTAAAATATACCCTTGTTTTTCAGTGCATTCCACAAAGATAGTTTGACAAGATAGTATTATATATTTATTGAAGTTACATTATGAAATTGACAACCATTTTTCTCGCTGTTTTCGGCATATTTGAAGCTACAATTAATGTATTATAATTTTTCAGCCGAAATTTATCCGGTATTAGTACTGATAGTTAGATGGTAGATTGTTAATCCTTATATCTTTAAAAAAATCTTATTGACTTACATAAGTTTTGTTAAAGTATTTGATATGTAAAATAAAATTGAATAATAATATATCTGGGATTTTATTGAAACATATACCGAATTACGTAATCAAAACTTTACAAAAGACGAGAACTCAATGTACTTTTACTGCTTAAAAAAAATACATAAACGACACAAGTCTTCTTCCTGAATTGCCGAAAAGTCTCATGATCTCGATTACTGACATGAGAAAGACACATGATCTAAGAGAAATTATTCTTTGCAAATGCCACTACATAAAAAGGCCACATATGCAAAATATTTTTGTACTTTACGTACCCGGAACGAACTACCCAGTCAATCAGACTTCAAAATTCCCTTCCGATGTTTAAGAAAACAATCTTTATGTATTTACTAAACTACTGTTCTGTGATATGAGTAATGTGTGACTGAATATGCGTGAATGTGTGTGAATTGTATGAAATATTATTAGAAAAAGTATTTGTATTTTTAGGAGAGTTACCTATGTCTCGGTTAATTGTTAAAAAAAAGTTCTGGCATGAAAAATTTTCACTGTAGCTAAAATTTCAGCATAAGGTAATTTTGTTTTAACATGTTTGTAATGGTCAAATTTTATGATTCAATTTTGAGTATCTTATACGTTGTATCATGTTTAGCATCTTGAATGTATAATTTTTTTAATTTATAAATTTTATAAGTGCTAATAATTTTTTATTGTTTATTGTATTGTATTTCTTTGTTTGTTGTACCCTAGGTGGGTGCCCTTCACTTCTAGCACTTGTAATTATTTAGTACGATCTTCAACACAACGCCTGTGGGGTTTGCTACCCGCAATTCTTGCGCACCAAGTGAGCAGTCTGACAGCCAAGGGAGCACTGGTTCTGCTAAAAGAAAAGTGTTACAAGATATAAAACGTTCCTATTGTCAACATCCGGAGATGACGTCATACCGGAAGGCGGCCATTGTTCCGACTACATGGAAGAGTGTTCTAGAAAGTTCTATTCTGGGCCAATCAGCGCTGCTTCGGGTATGTAAACCCCCTGGAGGGCGAGTAACAGATGGACCCCGCCGGTGGTCGCCGCACAGAGACCCTTCATTACGCCCGCCGACTCTCCAACTCCATGGACATCGTCACACTGCCCGAACGCCACTGCAACTGCGCGTCTCTGGGTGTGGCAACGAAATGCTAAGAAGTAATTAAGTGATAGAATAATTCCCGAGCCTGAGGTGACAGAATATTTCTGAAGTGGAACACTGTAGGAAGAGGTTGGAAATATTCTAAGACAAGTTTGGACTTAGTCATTTTGGAAAGACGTTGCCGTTCTTCGCAGAGTTTGTTAGACACCTACTTCTGGACTTGGTGGCTGGTGACGATTATGGTTGGAGTCGTAGAGCTGGTGGGTGTTTAATGGTAATTGCGGTGAGTTTTATAGATCGGACTTAATTTCCTGGACGAGACTACGGTGCTTAAGTGTTCTTACGTGAGTTGCTTAAGAGGTGTTACGCTTACGAAATAGGAAAACCACTATGCATAATCAAACTCAGTATGGCAGGGTATTCATGAAAATGATTATCCGAAGTGCTTTTTCGTAAGTGCCTAAAGATGGTTCACAATTGAGTTAAGTAAGATAGTCGCGCGATTGTAAAGATACAGCGCATTTATAAACGGCAGCGGGTACGCAGTGACAGTCTTCAATGAAGGAACAAATAAGGTCAGGGGGGTAATAAGGCCCACTTTTGAAATAAACAGCACCTGTACGTAAAGTAATGAAGTTATAAAAAAATTTTTATAAATCAAAATGCACATGTGTAAGGTACTGCACTTAAATGGAATTATGAATAATTTCAGCGAGAGGTACAGTTGACATGAAATGAAGGTGAAGACATCGCTGCAAATGGGCTTTATTTCCTGCACCGACATGTAATAAGGCCCACTACATGAAAGGTACATAAAATCAACAACAAGTTTAATGCATTTAATTAAATCAGTTTTTTTTGTACCTATATATTACATACATATATTATTGACCAAAAGTAGAACATTTTTGTCTTATGAAATGCGATACATGTAGTTTTTAACATTATTAAAGTTAAAACTAAAGGTAAGGACCAAATGAAACATTTCTCTAATAAGTGAAACAAAAATTTGACTGAGCAATAACAAAATTAACAGCAAAAAAATCTTCGTTGTCGTCTTTTGTAAGTCCGACACATATCTCATGGACCCAAACCCCACACTTGTTGCAAGCCCGCATGTCAGCCTGGTAGTCTTCTCCGCAAGCAGCGCACTACCAAATTTGTGTCGTGGTAACAGATGTTGATTATTGTACAGTTGCAGTACTAGCTTGTAAAAATGGAGTAGTTTCTTCTGAACGAGCAGTAGATCTTCCTGGAGCTAACGAAGATTTTGCAGTTTGATGTAGTGGTGTAACCCCTTTCAACTGGTTTGTGCATGCATCGTTGTCTGGGACAGCTGCGAATAAATTCCTTGATAGTCTTTGTGCTTTATAGTTCACATCCTTTTTGCGATGAACTCCACTTGATTTCTTGGCTTTCTTGTGTGTTGTTGGTAAAAGTTCTTGAAATTGTGATTTTGTCATTTCATGTCTGCGTTTAGCATGTAGTTTTGCCAACCTTACAGAGAGAGGCGTATCATCATCAGATTCCTTTTCTTCGTTGTATGTGACAGTACTGGGGGTGAAGGCTTCTTCTGGAATCACTTTAGAATCGAATGGATAAATTGCTGTCGCACGATAGCCATTAGCTATGTTGCTCAAAGTCATGGATTTCCTCCACACAGGAGTGAATAAGTACTTCAGAGAAAGTATCCTTCGTTAATTTCCTGTCAGGGTCTTCTGGGTCTCGGTCCCACCAGTATAGCAGTTTGGCATCCCAATAATGCTCGAAAGTTCGGAAGACTGCTTTGTCTAGTGGCTGTAATTCATGTGTAGTGTTACTGGGCAAACAAAGCAGAGTTATGGAATGTTCGTCAGCTTTCTCTACAATAGATATGTCCAAATGAGCTATTGCTCCATCCATGACAAGTTTGAATTTTGCAAAGTGTTCCACTTCACTTGTCATTGACCCCTTAGGTATCATAACCACTTTTGATCCTGGAGGAAGGCCATGTTTGAAAGTCTTTCTGTACCTCTTTCCTTTAAACAATATCATGGGAGGAATCACAGCTCCCATGGCACTAACACATGCAACAACTGTCACATTCTCAGCATGTTCATGAGAGACAAGATGAACACGTTTGGCTCCCTTGCGTGCAAGAACATTCTGTTGGTGGCGCAATGTCAAGCGAATCCCTTTTTCGTCCATATTAAATATGTTCTGAGGGCGTTCGTTCAGGTCAAGTGGGGAAATGACAGCACCCAGTTTAGTGAAGTAGTCATCAATAATGAATAGGTTCAATTTCTGAGCTCTTGCGGGGATCAGTGACTGGGCCTTTCTTCTACACAGACGTGGATGGCGTTTCAAGAAGCCATGAAACCATTCTCTCAGCTAACTTGTCTTCTTTTTTGAATGGATGTTTGATGCAGTGTGTTTCTACGAATTTTAAAACACACCTACGCATATTAAGGGCGTTAAAGGAAATCCTACATCAGCAAAACGAACAATCCTCGCTTCCAGATCCTTCTCTTGGTCTGCAGTGAGAATCTTATGGCAACCGAATTTTCTTTCACAGCTCCCAGATTTTAAAAGATTTATTAAAGTTCTGCGAGGTATACCACAGTGATTCTCAACATACCTTTGAGATTTTCCTTTCCTGAGTAACTGTAAAGCTTCCTCTATCATGCTACGTGTCCAGTTGCCTCTTAGGCCTCGGCATTTCTTACCCATTGTGACAATCTGAAACAAAAATAAAAACAAATTTGTTATGTCAACAATGGATTAAAACCATCCTGTAATGGTGACTGTTTTCTTACGTATTAAAGTAAGGTTAAATTAACTCAGGTTGGTAAGCTCAAAGTTATAAGCTAAGAAACAAATAATTTAAACTTTTACTTTTCAATCAACATCCACCTAATATGACGCCGGGTGTTTCACTTTCAACACAGAGTTCATAAGAAGTCCATGGCTACCATTATATCTACTTAAAAAAAAATTAATATGTATAAATACCAACAACCCTATTTATCTGATTGGATACACTCCTGACCGACTACTGACAATATATAGAACATATTTGCACCATAGTTCAGCAGTGATTTCATACAAATTAAATAAAAATAACGGTGTTTGGTTCCTGCAGGAAATAAGGCCCACTTATTCTTTCATGAGGGCCATATTTCCTGTAACGTAAACATTTTGGTTTGCGGTTATACCTTCGTTTCCTTTATGTAAATTATAACAACAATCATATCTAGTTTATTGTTAATTCGATACCCAACACATTGCACTAATTCACAAAAATGTAATGCATAACTTACAATGAAATAGCATATCACGAATCTAATACAAATTTATAAAAACACCAATGTTCTTACCTTGCTCACCTTGCTTCGTGCATGCTTCACGCGTAACTAAATCCACCGGGTTCTCGTACACACTGCTAGATGGTAACCGAGGGTAGTTACATATTGCTTTGCGTTGAAACCTAAATATCTCATCGCTACTATCGATATCAGCTCTCGGGCCTTATTACCTGCTGGGCCTTATTACCCCCCCTGACCATACTAGCAGTACACACGTGGTAGTGTGCCTGATCTGTGCGACAACTCTTGTGACGAAACGAGTGACTGTTTCAAATGTTTGCTGAGCGCTCGGAAGACCTGGCCCAAAGAGATCATGTGGCAGCCCAGTGTCGGTGTACGAGTGGTTCGCTCGCTTCGGCCCGCAGCGAGTCGAGGGCGACACGACTACTAGAGCCGGCGCCGGCGAGTGGGGACTCGGCCGCAGCGCAGCAGAAACCAGGGCAAGTTACGACGAGATTGACGACCTCTAAAGCCGAGTGGTGGCTTTAAGGACTTACAGATGAAACTGTTTAACACTGACTCTGAACATGCGCGGTCCCCTGATCATCCTTACTAATATTATAAATGCCAAAGTAGCTCTGTCTGTCTGTCGGTCGCGCTTTCACGCCAAAACTACTGAACCAATTCAAATGAAATTTGGTACACAGATAAGTAGTATGTATTGGTACCTCCGGTGCCAGGCTCCAGGCAGTGTATTGTGATTGTTGGTCCGCCATCTTGGATTTTGACGTCACGGCAGCCATCTTGAATGACCGTGACTTTGAACTTGACCTTTACCTTGACCTATGACCACAATTTGCCACAATTTGCCAAAATTTACCAAAATTTTCCCAAATTTACCCTAAATTCCTCAAAATTCGCCCCATTTCCATTTTTTTGAAAAAAAAAAATCCGCCAAAAAATCTCAAAAAATTCCACAATTAAAAAATAAGGATTTCGAAAAACCTCAAAAGTCGTTTTGCCTTAGACACTTAAAGACACTTAAAATTCCTAAGAGCTAGCCGCTTTAAGCCGCCGTGGTCATTACCTTGAAAATTTGGATATAATGGCAGCCATTTTGAATCATGACGTCACCGTTGCAACATCCGTTACGTCCGATTGTGTCTCTGAAAAACATGGGATTTTGAATTGCAAGCTTGCAACAAATACCAAAATGCGAATAGGTCTTTACTTAATTCAACAGTAACTTTATACGCCGACAGTTCCTATATTTTTAACTAAAAGTGTAGTAGTAGATATTAGAGATTTATAAATTAGTAATACGTCCTAGCTACTAAGTAATAGTGATCAGAAATATATATTTCTAAAATAATAATAAAAAATTAAAAAATAGTATAAAAAAATAATATTTATAGTTATTATCTTAGTTTTATCTTAAGCACTGCACGTCCATCCCTGAGTTGGGTGTTTGTATATTTCGTAACGAAATGCCTAGTTTGTAAGTCATTTATCTTTTTTCTGTTTTAGATTCTTAGTTTTTTTAGGTGCTGACTGGCGGTGGAGTGAGTGGTCAGTGTAACCATTCACCACCAGGGGCGCTTGCGTCCCTGGTCAAATATTCAAGATACAAATAAAATTCAAAGCGGACCACGAGTTTAAGTGCCCAACCCCCGCATGGTAGACTCTTTTCTACTCTGTCCAACACTTCATCCAGACCATCCTCTGTCTCCTGTAAATTCCTACATGTAATGCATGCCAATTTGCATCCCGCATGAATGTGCCCAGGGTTTTCCCTGTGTCTATGCAGGTTTTACCTGGGTCCAACCTATCTCTAGTTATAGTCTAGATTTAAGAGTGAGGGGAGTTAGTCATGGCGCCAATCGTTGCCATGGCTGGCCAATCCCCTCCTAGCACATGATGCATGCGACCCTCTCCCTGCATGGCTAATCCCAGCATGACTAGGCGTATAGGCTTTGGCCTGAGACGCACCTAGGTCCCTCCCTAACCCGGACCCCTCCCAAGTACACTTAGTTTTAGTTAGGTTAGAAAAAAAATCGAGTGAGAGACAAAACCGTTTGTTCTCTCTTTCTATTGTCTCACGCGTTAGCGAGTATTGATCGTCTTTTGCCGTCGAGTGTCGAGCGTTCTATATCCTTATCCTTACTTAATATTATAAATGCGAATGTGAGTTAGTTTGTTTGTTTGTTACGCTTTCACGCAGAAACTACTCAACCGATTATCATGAAATTTTGTGCGCATATTGTCAAGGGTATAGTTAAGAACATAAAACACTTTTTTATTTATAATATATATAAACAATATTTTTTTCCAAAGGGTAAAAAAATTTATATTTGCATGTATGATCGTCCGACTGCGAGTTTAAGTAATTTGAATGAAATTTAACGCCGTCTGGCGTTTCAATAAGTTAATTAAATAATTCGCCACTTTAATAATAGGTATAATAACGGTGGCCAATTTACTATTAATTTTATTTTTCTGTCACCGCCAAGGAATACTTAAACCTTTTAAATTTTTGAGATTAGGTGTCTATTTTCTTCGGTGTTTGTTGTTTGGACATTGATGCTGAAGGTTATATTTTGCTTTCAAGAGAATTTTGTAATTTAGTGAAAATGATGTGGATCTAATTACTCAATTTTCCCCGGACTTCCAGCAAAATTTGAATAGTGATCCGTGGTTGTACGCAAGAGCAATATTGGCACCAAAAAATTTATATCATTAATAACATCTACACTTATATTTTAAGATAGTTGCAAGGGGAAATGAAGGAGTATTTGTCAATAGATACAATCATGGATACAGAACAAAGCACTTCATATCCTGCGGAGTTTATAAATTCACTTGAACTTTCGAGTGTACCCTCACATAAACTTCAAATGAAACTAAATGTACAATTTACGCTTATACGAAATCTAGATGCTCCTCGACTATGTAATGGAACGAGGCTTCGGATCACACAATAGAGGCAGAATATAAATTAATTAATTTTTTTTTATTCTAGGTTAATACTTTGATCTTTTTAAAATGTTAGGATTAATTTTTTTTTGTAATAGTAAAACATATTTCAATAAAACATGTTTTCAGTTTTTTAAGCTAACTTGGATGTTAGAATTTTTAAATACTGATGATTCCTGTCACGTAATAAAAAAACAATTACCATATTATTTTATTTTCTTTGCAATAATCTTTGATACTTAAGGACATAACGCGAGCGAAGTTGCGGGTAAAAACTAGTATCTATACGTATATCGGCGTATAAGCGCGCCGTTTTTAAATCGAATCGTGATGCTTATGGCACGTCGTTTTCTTATTTATTTTCAAAAATAATGAACCATAAATAAATAAAAATACAACAATATTTTATTTTAATAGAAACAAATAGTTTCCGAAACCATTTTAATTATTGTTTTATTTTTATGATTATTTATTAATAATATTAAATATTTCATCTATTATTATTTGAAAATTTGTAGTCAGTCATCAACTGTTATTAAAATGTTAATTATAACTCATTAGAGTTCGTTTATAGTTATCTTAGCGTTCAAACAATTAACGTTGTACTTTTATTTTTGTTGGGAAAGTCTTTCCTTAATATGTTTTTAATTATTATTTTTAATGTGCTTTCTATTACTATTTACATAGAATAGAATTAAGACGTAATATTTTAAGAGTTTCAAACTATACTCGCTTAGATAACCGCAACTGTATCTAAATTTCCACTTAATAAGTTTGCTTACGTATTCATTAAAAAAAGATTTACCCGAACATTCAACATATCTTTAAAAGGGTTTTTTTTGGAAACTTTAAGATTTCTTAAATAAGAGAAATAGGAATAATAAAATGTCTAGGCTATAATATTGTCGACATAACAGAATATACAAAGGTCCCGCCTACAATTTAAAAACATGTGCGTACAGCAATTGTTTTGAGAACCACGTGTCAACCACGTGTAAAATAGAAGCGGAGCAAAATGTATCCACGTTCCCAAAATATTAACAATAAAATAGCTCATAGAATGTTCAACTTCGTGCAAATTTTATAATGAAAAATTCATTCCTTACAACCGAAAATTTTAATATAATTTATTATTATTATATTAAAATAATAAATTTTTAGCAACAATATATTAATAACTAATAAATTAACAATTATTAAATAATAAATTTTAGTACTTAAATTTAATAAACTGACAACAGATTACTAAACAATAATTATAAATCAATAGTTAATTCATTAAAAACTATTCAATGATGAAAAATCATTTTCTTGAATTTATTAACCAATAATAAAGAAATACTAATTGAAACAGAATTATTAATAAAGAATAATAAATTATTAAACAATAATTAATTAATCAATAACCGGAAATGTATAGAAAATCTAAGCGTATCTAATATATCCGAGTTCTTTCGATTACAATTATAATTGTATATGAAAATAATATATGTGAATATTGAACTTACCTAGATATAAAAAAAACGTTCCAAATGTGTAGATTCAGCATACAAAACTCACACAGCACAAGACGTTTGCAAACCGAGATATATGTATAACGTTGAAACAAATTTTCTGCTCTGAATCGTCCTACCGCTCAATACACAAGTCTACAAAAAAATTGTAACAATTACAACAGTAATAATTTATACACGAAAGGAACACAATACGATACACGAATCCGGAGCGCCCCGTTTTTGATCGGTCACCTATTTCATAGGACTATCAGGTTTTTTTATTTATAATATTTTCAATAATTTTAATTTTCAAAATAAAATTATAAACACAACTGAATGCCCTGAATTGTAATGTCAGAATTAAAATTATGTTTATAATTTTATTAATATTAGAATTCTGTACATAATTTTAATTTCTGAACAGAATTTTGTGGATTAAAAGAATGCACTTGATTTTAGTTTTAATATCTTAAATACGCAAATTATGAAAATTGGCAATGAATATTTTGTGTGGGCCCAATACAAATTCCGTGCGATATAAAATCTATTTCAATTAATTCAATTATTTTAATTGTGGTATTTAATATTTAATTTGAAATAGCGCGCAGTCGTAGTTGAGTATAATTTTAATTAATCAAATTTTAATTCTAATTATTTTGTGGTCCATTTAATATTTTTCCTGCAATTTTAACGACTTTGAAACTGAAAAAAATGGATTAATGTTTTCTTATACCATAATAAAAATGAACTAAAATTATATCTAGACAAAAAATAAATTCCAGGTTTTTAGTATTCTTTACTGTATGTTTTGAAATTCAATTTGATATACAAATAAATATTTTATAAGGCAAAAAATCTATAAATAAAATTATATAAAATGCCTAATTTAATACAAATAAAATTAAATTTTTAATTTCATTTAAAAATAATACGCATTCAATTTCATGAACAAATAAATTTTTGTGAGGCATAAATTTATATCAATTAATTATATCAATTAATTTTATGTCCAAGCAAAAATTATTTCATTATTTTTACTCTTGACTGAAGATAAATGGTTTCTAAAACTATTATTTCTAGTAAAATGAAATATTGTTTTATTTTTATTTTTTTGTGGTTTACTACTTTTGATAATAAATAAGAAAATGACGTGCCATAAGCATCATGAATCGATTTTAAAACGGCGTGCTTATACGCAGAGATATATATATATATATATATATATATATATATATATATATATATATATATAGCACGCTCGAACCTCGACGGCCAAAGACGAAAAATACTTGCTAACGCGTGATTTAATAAAAAGAGGGGTCAAATGGTTCCGTCTCTCATTCGATTTTTTTTCTAACCTAACTAAAACCTTTGAATATATATACTGTATAGAAGTCGCGAGTGGATAGGATTTACTCTACGTTTTTCAGAAGCGTATAATGAGCAGCTTAGGAACTTCACCGCTGCAGTGCGCTGCCGTAACGCCCTGTATCGTCTTAGTTGTTATTTATACGTTAGAGCGCAGCTCTGTCGCCCGCTGTCATTCCCCGCACCCCTCACCCATCATTCACTGCAGCTCAACGTCGTTCAACGGGAGGGGGAAGGGGTGTCTGAAGAGTTGGACACTTGTCCGCTAGGGACCACCACAAGTCGATGCCCTAGAGATGGTGGCGATTGCGGCGGTGAATTAACCAACTACCTCAAAACCGTATTAGAAAGTTTAACCTGGGCTGGCGACTTCTATACAGTATATGTATTCAAAGCTAAAACTAAGTGTACTTGGGAGGGGTCCGGGTTAGGGAGGGACCTAGGTGCGTCTCAGGCCGAAGCCTATACGCCTAGTCATGCTGGGATTAGCCATGCAGGAAGAGGGTCGCATGCATCATGTGCTAGGAGGGGATTGGCCAGCCATGGCAACGATTGGCGCCATGACTAACTCCCCTCACTCTTAAATCTAGACTATAACTAGAGATAGGTTGGGCCCAGGTAAAACCTGCATAGACACAGGGAAAACCCTGGGCACATTCATGCGGGATGCAAATTGGCATGCATTACATGTAGGAATTTACAGGAGACAGAGGATGGTCTGGATGAAGTGTTGGACAGAGTAGAAAAGAGTCTTCCATGCGGGGGTTGGGCACTTGGACTCGTGGTCCGCTTTGAATTTTATTTGTATCTTGAATATTTGACTAGGGACGCAAGCGCCCCTGGTGGTGAGTGGTTACACTGACCACTCACTCCACCGCCAGTCAGCACCTAAAAAAACTAAGAAACTAAGACAGAAAAAAGATAAATGACTTACAAACTAGGCATTTCGTTACGAAATATACAAACACCCAACTCAGGGATGGACGTGCAGTGCTTAAGATAAAACTAAAATAATAACTATAAATATTATTTTTTGATTCTGTTTTTTAATTTTTTATTATTATTTTAGAAATATATATTTTTGATCACTATTACTTAGTAGCTAGAACTTATTACTAATTTACAAATCTCTAATATCTGCTACTATACTACTAGTTAAATATAGAGGAACTGTCGGCGTATAAAGTTATAGGTGAATTAAGTAAAGACCTATTCGCATTTTAGTATTTGTTGCAAGCTTGCAATTCAAAATCCCATGTTTTTCAGAGACACAACCGGCACTGGAGGTGAAGCCTGCCAGGCGGGCCATGCCTATCGGACATAGGGCATCAGCGCTAACACAACAGGCAGTGAACTCCCGGGAGCCAAACCTACACCTGCGTGCTTCGGACCATTTTGAATTAGCAGAATATATTTTAAGATTTTAAGAACATTGAACTATATTAGTTTTTTTTTATTATTATGAATTTATGTTACCCAATTCAAAATCCCATGTCTTTCAGAAACACAACCGGCACTGGAGCTGAAGCCTGCCAGGCCTCGTGGTCGTGTGGTTAGCATGGATAACTTACAGTCTAAAGGTCTCTCACTCGCACTCCCTAGTCATGGCGGAGAGACCCGAGAATAGCAGAAGACCCTTCGTTTGTGTTTAGTTCACACGTACGCTCGCCCGCACACTAGCCCCACTTTTACAATTACGCTTTACTATTTTCTCTCCAATATTTCTCGCTTATTTTTGCAAATACGAAGATGGACCTGGGAACCTTTTTTTTATGTATTTTTGATTCTCCACAACGTTTGTTTGAAACATTTTTCGTTTTAACGCCTATATTCTGAGAAAAACTGAGTCACAACCAATTTTTAACCCTTTTCTCCAAAAACTTCACGTCCAATTTCAAAAAAAAAATTAACACCATTAGATTCAGCGTCCTCGAATTGCCCTTATATCAAGTTTTCAGGTCTGCTGGTAAAAAGTGCTTACTTTGCCTCTTGTTGACTGGCCTACTAGTAGGTAGTACGTAGTTTTGAGTTAAGTGGGCAAAGAGTATTCGTACACCACATGTACTTTTGATACATGTTTACTTTCATGTAAATATTTTTTTTTTACTCTTTTTCACTTTAACATGAACTCAAAAACTTGAAAATCTGATGAAAGGCTCATGTCAGGTTAGAGAAAAACAACTGATAAGAGTCATCACGATGAGACGGTCGTGTGGAATTCATGCTCTCAGCACAGTTATTACTTACTAAGATGTGCTAACAAAAGTTTTGGAAGACAAATCAGAAACTGATTCAAGGATTTCAGCTGAGGAACTCATAAATGCAGTATCCAATTATGAAACCTTTTACAACGATGCAAATTACTTCAGATCTTTTCAAAGTCTTGTCACCAGTGACTGTTAGATTACAGTTAAAAAAGATATTGACTATGGAATTGTTCCAAATGTTGTTTCTGATACCACATCAAAGCTGGGGGCCGCGAGCAATGATGAAGTATGGAGCAAAGTAGCGGAGAGCACCAGACAGTTCACAGTTGAACACAGCCTATAGCAAACGTACAGCCGTAAAATTTGAAAAATAAAAAAGTTCATGGACGAACTTTCCATCTATGAGACACTAACCGACTCAGATCCAATGGAAAACAAATCAAAGTAGAAGTGTAATGTCAATTATATAATTCTATAATTCAATACTTTCAATTTTATAGTTCTACAACTACATGATCGATTTCCTGAAAGCTCGTTGAATATTAAGTATCTTTCAGAATTAAGTGTTACTCAATAAAAACAGTTGTTTAGAAGATGTGCTGAGCTCGAGTGATGAGAGTCTGAGTCAAAATAATGACAAAGACGGCATCCAAGATTCTTTACACGACAAAGATATTAGTTTAATAAAGATCAGAAAATGTCTAAATGAAGATTTTCGAATCAGTGGGTCAAGAAAGCATTCATAAGGCCAAATGGGTGTTTGTTAACTATTTCTAGTTTTTCTTACCTATGGATGATCTACCAAATAATTCCGTCATTCCCAGCAATAAGTTTCTCAGCACAGAGGATTATAATCTGAGTAAGGATTGTTTAAAATAGACTGAGGAGTATATGATATGTCTGGCTCTCCGACCTGCATAACCTCTCTTCGGAAAAAAAAAATATTTAAATCCATTGACAACACTAAGATTAAAGACAACATAGCATATACAAGAAAACATTCTAATTGTTAAGCGGCTTACGGCAGCTAACTTATAAGATTTTTAAGCCGCTTTTAGGATATTTTTTTAAAGCAAAAGTCTTTTGAGACTTTTCAAATTCCAAATTTTTGAATTTTTTGCGGATTTCTTTCCCTCGTAATTGGAAAAATTTGATTTGTCTGATTTTTTGAGATTTTTTGCCGATTTTTTCTCCTCTAAAAACTGGTAATTTTGGCAAATTTTCGGGGAATTTTGAGGAATTGTTAGTCATTTTTGCAATTTTTGGCAAATTTCGAAGGTCAAGGTCAAATATAAAGGTCGTTAAAGATGGCCACCGTGAAGTCACAAACTAAGATGTTGGTCGGCTCCACAGCTTCACAGCCTGAAGCTTGTGCCCGGGGGAGCCAAACTATACTACTTATGGGATTGTTTAAAAATATATTTCTTCCATTATAAAAATTTACTTACATTTTTAAAATTATACATTCTAAATTATTAATAAGCATCGATTATGCTACATTATGTAGTTACAGTTTGAAACTACAGTCTAATCTCTTAGTTAAAACAATTAAAACCTGCAAAATTATAAAATTTTGAAGGAAAAAACCACAACGGATGTAAACTTTGTAATCGAAAAAGTATTAAATTCATTTTCGAGAAATAAACTGACTAACAGGAAGTAAGTGATGAAAGATTAAAATAAAAACCATTTAAAAAAGGGTTTATTTGTCGGGAAGTCTGTCATATAACCAACTAATTATGACTTTTCTTAGTGCTTCCTACCTTTATGTACGTATTTGTTTCTCTTAAGAGATAGACAAAGCAATAACATCAAATATAAGTTCTACACATATTCCCCTACCTACCTATTTATAAATACAAACCCAAGAAAATCCTTCGGGGTTGCAATTGACATCTCTGTTCCCAATTTCAATTAAAATACAACAGTATAGGAAAGCAATTATGTGTCTCGTAGAGATGCAGCAATTAATATAAATTAAAGACCACATATATTTACGTACTCGACGCAGTTTCAATTAATCATAAACTCATAAAACTGAAAAATTTTAGTACTGCTACATTTTATGTTGTTTTTTTACTGTACCCCCGTGCGGCCGACACCCTTTTGTTGAGAGTTATGTTTTGAATTCCGATATCTTTTAAGATACTGCAAACTTCAACTGTTTTATATTTCCTTGTAAGAATAAATAATAGTATGAAAAATGTAATAATAAACTAGCTGCAGTACCCAGCGTTGCTCGGACTGAACAGAGTGATATATTGTCCGTGAGTTAAAGCAAAATGGATAGCGTGGAGGACAGAGAAATGACACACAATAGCTGTTTGTATGTCTATGAACTATGATTTTCTGTTTACCCATGGCGATCGGAAGAACTGTTTAGAAGTTGATGCACTGCAGCGCCATCTAGCGGCGAGTTAAAAAAAATGGCTAGCATAAAACCCTTTTTCATGAACAAACACTTTGATGTCAATTTTTATGGCGATCAGTCAAACGGTGTCGGAGTTTATAAACGTCTTACATACAAACATCCCATTTTAGAAATAAAATGTTTATTACAGCGTCCGCTGGTGATTTAACACCAAAACATCTAGGCCTATCTAAGAATCATCGCCGATGAATCACAAACTGTTTACAGTAAACCGTTTTGGAGATAAATGTCAACATTCGGTTTTTGCACACACAAACAACCTCTCACCATAAAAGCAGACACCTTTTTCGTTCCATCCAGGATAAATAAAAGGCTATATTGCTGTCATCGTGACATGTTCATAACTAATTATTTCCATGTAATGTGTTACTCAGAATTTACAAAATAATTTTACACTTAATGGGTGCTGGTAGGCACAGAACTGACGGTTTTAGCATCGCTAGTTTTTTTTTTTTTTTTGTTATGTGACCGAAATATGCCAAAAAATATTGGAAGAATTCAAAATGGAGAATGTTCTAGCGAAAGTGAAGCAAAACAAACAAGACCATTTCTCTTCCTAATAATATCTGCGTCAGATCCACATGCGGAATGATACCGTTCGTTTTGAAAGCGTTATATATGATAATGATGAGTCATTTTACCTGCTACTGGATGTCATTAGCACAGGCATGGCCACGGTGATAATAGCCATGACGTCCGAAGCAGGCTTCTTTCGCGACCATTGTCTTCCACTGAAAGGAACATCACAAACACTCAGTCCTGAACCCCTGGAGAAGGTTTCAAACATCCCCTCCCCCGCCAGGAATCAGACCCGGGCCCCTTGACCCTCCAGACAGACACTAGCCACTAGACCAAGTGGGCGGACGAGTTATTTTTATAACATTATGCCGTCACTCGACCTCTGTGAAAAGGTCCAGGGGTACCTGACGGGTACTACGGGCGTCGCGATGCTCTTGTTGTCCGGAGGGGCGCCAGGCTAGCGGGCTGCTAGGCCGTTGGTGTGGGGTCGTGGGTACTCTGCCCCCGCGTGCCCCGCCAGGTACACGGCTTGAATGTAACCTGAATGGTTCTACCTTGACTGTGAAGGCCGCTCGGCCGTGTGGAGGTCGGGGAATTACGGAAAATGATATACGAGTTGGCGAGAATACATTTAATTTGGGAGTTTCACCGGGGGTCCGCGTGGGTACACGGTACACTCTACAAGTCCGCTCCGCGGTTCAGTCCCGCTACAAAAATGCTCACCAACACTAAACACAACACTGTGTGACAATGGTTACCGCGGCAGTCTCGCGGGACGTGGGTCGATGCTCGCTGGAGACGGCCAGCGCCGAAAGTTAACGGATGTACGGGGCGGGGGGGGGGGGGGGGGTCCGATTAGCGGGCTCCTAAATTCGGTGAAACACTTACGTGAGTGATACGATACGCAGCGCGGTATCACGATGAAGACGGTCGGGATAGGCCCGGTTCCGTAAAATACGCGCCGAGTCCACTTGGGCAGCGATGCATTAATAAGAGGTTTTAAATTTAAAGATTTAGTACAGAATAAAATAATCAAAGAAAGAAAACTTGGATGCTGCCCACGGACACACGTCTGTTCCCGGCGCGGAGTGGTTGGAGACTGCCGGACATGGCCGCCTCGCAAGGAAGAGAAACTTTCTCTTCTTTGTGAGTCGGCGTCAAAAAACTTATATTAATTGAATTTACTCTATGACCAGTTAAAACATGTTCCAGGTGCCCAATTAAAATGTAGCACCTGGTAATTGGGTGCTTAAGGCTTAACAATGGTTTTAATGTATTTAATTATTTAAATTGTGACATCAAGTTGGTGACTGTAAATTTACTAACATATTGTCCCACTGTGAATTGTTTTAGAGGGATATCTCCTATTCTGACTTGATCATAGTCACAAGCATTTTAATTAAGGCCAGTGGCCGCGGTGACTGTTAATGAGGTTTGTTGTCTATTGGGGTCACGCCCGAGGCGCTCGCCTGACTCAATCCGGCTGGGCAAGGGGCGCGCTCCGAAAACGGGATACGGTACTGGCGGTGCGGAGCACGGGCTTAAAGGCCATGGTCGGTACGACGTCAATTACAATTTTAAAATACACAGAAAACCACCATTGAGAGTATCTAGTGGAACACTGTTTCTCTTTAGTGACGCCATTCTCAATAGAACCCGTACTGCCGACACCAAACGTCTTGAAAACATTCTGGCTCGAGACGTGCACCACTGTAGGAAAAAAAAGGAGCTACTGATCAATCAATGTTTCAGTTACAGCCAGCATACAACCTGGCAGTTACAAATGCCAGCTGCTACGATCAATTACGTCCCGATGATCAACTACCGGGCAAACAGCGGGGTTAGCCGTCAAGACGTAGACTCGGACAATATTGGTGGCGCTATCTATGAATGTTCCAACAAAATTTGACGGCCGAGAAGCTATCGCGAGATTCAGAGTTCTAGTACGTGATAAAAGTGGGAGAATGCTAAACAGCCTTTTTTTATTATTTTTTTCTTTTAGCAAAAGTTTAGTTTGGGAATATAAGTTGAATTGTACCTAACACACGATAGACATTCGTTGTTAATTTTTGAGCTTTTTGCTTTCTTTTTTTTTCAGAATTTCGGTAACTGAAGCATAGAAGTGTAGAAACGTTGAAGTGTAGAGTTAAAAGTGTCGACGTTCACAATTTGGATACTAATCACTCTTCAGGCAAAACAGCAATGGCATTTTTAAAATAATTTTAGTTTGGCTACACATTCCTTCAAAAAAATCCTACATTGTGCAACTTAAATGATTTAATAAGTGTCAATAACGTTTATAATAGTTTTCTGTGACAATTTTTACAGGAACTACAGAACATGATTTGTTTATAATCGTTATGTGTTTTTATTTTAATGAGTTTTTATTTAACATTGGTAGTCTTACAGTGCCAATCTGTTACGGTGTTTTTAAATATATTACTTCCATTATTAAAAAAATTACATACGATTGTAAAATTATGCATTTAGAAGTATTGATTTCCATAAAATACGTTAAAATATACCTAACCTAAAATGAAAACCGACACAAGGTACAAAACGAATGGAAAATAATATTTTTAAAAAATATGAAAAAGAAAAAAAGTAGAATTAGTAGTAGGATCAGTAACATGACAAACTATCGCTCAAAGAAAAAAAGGGAACATAACAAACTGAAAAAGTAATACAATTAAAATATTATTATCTTTTAAACAAAGGTAAATAAACAGTAACAAATCTATGGTTTTAAGGAATTGCCTGAATCACAGGTACATTTTTACTTTACTCCAAGCATCATGTCAGTAGACCAAGTTGTTGGTAGCCATAGAAAATTACAATCACAGTTTGTAGCTATGTCTGATGGCCCACAGTGAAATAACACTCACAGTTGTTATGTCTACCAGACGGCAATCTTGCACTAAAAACATTTTCTACAATCACAGCCAATTTACAAAAAAAAAAACTTAATGAATTATACACCTAAACCTTTCTCATTAATCAGACTGTCCGTTGGTGAAAACTGTATGGGAATCCGTTCAATAGTTTTTGAGTTGATCGCGTTCATACGGACATGGAGGGAGTACTTTTTTATTCCTGTTATCCTATTTTAATGAAACAAAGCCTAGATTCTGCTCCCAATCTGTCCACCTAGGAAAACTACATGAAAATCCATTCAGTAGGTAGTTTTGGAGATGTGCGCTAACAGACAGAAAAACAGACAGAAGAGAATTATAAAAATCGCTGATTTGTGTTCGTCTTTAGTCACCCCTTTCATTTTTAATACCTACTTTTCTTTCAATATACAGACATATCGAATTCTGTTGTTTTATTATATGGATAGATAATCGTAAATTAATATAATCTATCAAAATAGATGTTAGGGATTTTGTTTCGATACTTCGTAGTAGTATTGGTAGACTATATTGGCTGGTCCGAGCGCAGGCGTTAAGTTGTGGAGCAAGTGGCACCGACCGCCATCTCTGATTGTGATGTCATGGCGGCCATTTTGTACGATCTTTGTCTTGACCTTTGACTTTGGCCTTCCCAATTTGTCATAAACTGCCAAAAATGATTCAAAGTTCCTTACAATTTGCCAAAAATTCTTTACATTCCACCAAAATGTTCTGTTTTTAGGAAATGAGATTCCACCAAAAATCGTAAAAAAAAAAATTTCCCTATCTTGAGGAAAAACTTCCCATTTTGAGGGAAAATTTCCCGTTTTAGTCCTCACAAATATCAATGGCTTAAAATGTTCTAAGAGTGGCTTAAGAGACCTAAAAGCAAACCGCCATAAGCTGCTGAGGTCATGACCTTGACAATTAGTATACCTTGGTGGCCATTTGAATTGTTAAATAACCGTTGCAATTTTTATTACGGCTGCCATCTTGAAAACCGTAATTATTATCTTATTTTAATGTAAATTTTTAAATTTAATAAAGAAATAATGATTAATTTTTATTAACAAACAGTCCGGCATCTTGAGTTAGGATGTCATGGCCGCCATATTGAATACCCGTTATTATTTAGCTAAATTACGGGAAATATTTAAAATATATAAAAAAAATTAATTTATCAAATTTCAATTAAAATTATAATTTAAAAATGCCCTTACATCATGGTGTCCTTAGTTCGTACCCGACGAGGGAAAAAATTAAAAAGCGACGGATAATTTCTCCATGGAAGCCACCAGTATTTTATCGATACTTAAGGACTAACAGTTCGGAGACTTTGATTTGACTGCTTGGAATATTTTATATTTGTTATCAACGAAGAAGTCCTTCTGGTCCGGAGACGGCTGGTTATACACCTTACATTATACATGGCCTGTTCTCATGGTACGAAGACACTTGGACCAAACGCCTAACATAGTAAAAGACCTGGTTGGAAGGTATTCCAATTATCGAAAACTTACACTTCCGTGATAGCCACAGCGACTGTATATTTATTTCGATGGACAGTTATCCAGTATAGAATCGTTTTTCATAGAGAGAATGATTAATAAACTGCACGAAAGTTGATTCAACACAGAATTTAAAAATTTTTTTCAACCTCTAGTTTCTCTTACCACTGGCCGAGAATCAAAGCAAGGAATTAAAATTTATCGATTCAATTGTTTTTAATAAGTTTTTGACGTGACGTCTAATAAATCGATGAACGCTGGCTGCACACACGAAAAATTGTCCCACTATGGATGTCCCACTACGGTCCTATTTACGCATGTGTGGCATCTCTGGTATGTTGCGGACGGTACAGAGAACTCGGCCGGCACGTGGCGGCATACTGCTCAGGTTTCACCCCGCCATGCTGCAGGGATAGGCGGGTCGCGCCGGTTGGATCACGCCTGCGCATGTCGCCACACACGGCTTGGGGCAGACGACAACATAGCGGGGTTCGAGTTTATTGTTGTGCACCGCGCCACGGGAGTATATTCGCAAGGAAATTACGTTCTTACAAGTACGTATTATTTTAGTTACTAGTGTAAATCAGTTTATTTTAACAGTGTTGTATGAGTATTGTTTTAGCTGTGTAACTAAATATTTATTGCTGGTATGATACTTTTCACGCTTTAGTTTGACATTGGTAATTATTTGTCATGAGTTATTATTTGGTCAACTAAATTACACACCGTATTATAATTATGAGCCCACGAGCGTGTAAATATTTCGAGTCCAACAGAGAATTTGCTAGTTAAAAGAAATTCAAACAAATATCGTGCGTGGAATATTATTAGTTTATAACATCTTAAACATTTATTTTAAATAAGGCCTCGTGGCTGTGCGGTTAGCGCTGCTGACTACTAATCGATAGGTTGACGGATCAATTTCCGGCGGCTGAAATATTTTTTTTGTACTTGTAAAAATAAATACGGTGCGCACGACACTTCAAAAGTAATAAATATATTTGAATTAATGAATGCAAATAAAAGTAAATTTATTAATTAAATTGTAGATTTCATTTCACTCCTTCTTTGTATCCATACAAAATAGAGATAATTCAATAAAAATGATTCAATTTTATTCATAAAAGTATGCAGAGGTAGATTTTATCATATAAAAGATAGAAAAAAAAATCTTCCTCAAAGAATATAATATTTTTAATGCCTAAATTGTTTGGTTGCAAAAACCTATTACGGCTCAGTCTCAGGCCGAATATGATATTTAATTTTCTTCTGGATCAATCATTTCATCAATGTTTTGTTATGACGTCACGTTAAACTATCGTCTGTAAACCGACTTTAAAGACAACCAATTTTTTTTTATGAATTTTGTAATTTTCTTAATTTTTTAGGTTAATAAATACATTCAAAAATGGTGACAGTTATGTCACCATCGGCTGACTGAAGACTGGTAGACTAGGAAAAGAGCTGCTTTTGTGAATAAATAGTTTTAAGTAAAATTGATCTTTGCTTCAATAAAATTTGAACCAAGGACAGCAACTGATCGAATCAATCGATATATATTGGAGATTTTTAAAAATGAATTATTGATTTTTCCCCGAATTTATAGGTAATCAAATAGATTTTTCCAAGGTGGTGACCAAATGTCAAGATTGCGGTCTTCATGGTAATAAAATATGACCACACTCTAACGGGTAAAAATTGAACTAATACGGTGGCAGCAATCTCTAGCATACGAAAACAATATGTTGCATTCAAGATGATAGCCTCCAGCAAACGAAAACCAGATGGCGGACGTGACGTCGTACTATCTGGCGCTATATACCTTGGCATTAGTGGTGAGAGGTCAGTCTGCCAGTGATTTTCGTGGAGGAAGGATCCTTTGCCATTTTCAGTTTTGACCTCGCCGGGTTCGAAGCGATGACACCGAGATTTAAGTGAGTTTTTATTAAAATTTTATGAAATAAATTTTTTATAAATTTTAAATTTTTTCCTAATTTACAAGCTAAAAAATTACGGATTTGCATGATGGTGGCCATAGCGAAAATTGCAACGGTTACCTAATAATTAAAAATGGCGGCCATGGTATCCTAACTTTCAAGGTCATGCGCCAGCTTATGGTGGCTCGCTTTTCTGACTCTTAGGCTGCTTTTAGGGCATTTCATGCTGTTGACATTTTTGAGGACTTCAACTGGAATTGGGCCCTCAAAATAGGAACATTTTAATTTTTCTATTTTTTTTTTTTTTGAATATTTGGCGAAAACATTTTCTTTAAAACCTGGAAATTTTGGTTTAATTTTGAGGAATTTTTGGCAATTTTTGGCCAATTTTGAAGGTCAAGTCAAAGGGCGAAATCAAGGTCATCCAAGATGGCGCCGTGACATCACAATCCAATCTGGCCAATCTGGCCTGCGTTCGGACCAGCCAATATATAGCCATTACAATTTGTTTTTATTTAACAAATATAATTTTTTTTAATGTTAATGAGCTGAATTATAATAATAAACTTTGGCAGATTTGTTAGCATGAGGCAACCGAACATTTTTAGCACATTTTTCTAATTTTAAACTTGTATTAATTTTTTTGTAAAATAACCAAATTAAAATTTTATGTGTAAAAAATTACGTACAACTTTAATGTTAGAAAATAGCAATTTCCATGAGTAACTACTGTCGTCGTCCAGGCTGAGCCCCTGTGGCATACAAGATGCTCCGGCTGCTCTGGGGTAGAGGGGTTCGAGCCATGTGGGCGTGTCCTCCCAACTCCGCCTCGCACACTCGCACAACCACTCGCTCCGCTCGATCGCGGCCGACTGCTGCGCAGCGCGCCAGCTCCTTGCCAGCCCCCCCCCCCCCCCCCCCCCCCAATTTATTGTTACACTGCCGCGCACACGCGTAACTGGCAGGAGGGGCATCAGCACATCATAACGGTCTGTAGGAAGCCAGGGTGGCACTTGGGTCGACGTCAAATGCCCCCCTCCCGCGAGGCCGTTATGGTGAGTTGGCCGATTGGGTTGGCCGTCGGGTGGTAAGTGGGGGTAGTGTTGTGGTCTATCCACCAACTTCGACATGACTGCTTCCACCTGGCTCCTGTGAACTGGCAGCTGTTGTTGCTTCAGACCACCGCCGGGTAACCAAACCGAGGGTATACCTCCCCTTCCAACAGGGCTATCAGCATGTCTGAACGGACATTGGAGACGGGTAGGCTTCCACCCACCTGGTGAACAGGTCTGTGACAACCACGAGGAACCTTTTCCCATTGCTTCTACAGGGATAAGGGCCCATAATGTCTAGTGCTATGGTGTGGAAGGGGTACTGGGGTCGTCTAGGATGCTGCTGCTCCTCGCCATCCGACCTCCTCGCCTTGCAGTGCTGACAGTGTAGACACCTCTCCACATACTCCCTGACATCCCAGATTACCCCTGGCAAGTGGAATTTGGTGCGCAGTGCCTCTGCCATCTGCTCCATGCTGGGGTGCCCTGCGAGCTGGTGGTCGTGGAAGTACGCGAGGATGGCAGTTCGAGCCCCCTCCAGGGCATATATTCGTCACAACTTCATGTCTGCAGGTGCTCTACTCTGCAGGACCCCATCGACTACCCTCTGGTACGGCAATACCTGGGTGCCACACACCTCCACAGCGTCCTTGGAAGCAGCATATCCCCGCTGCACCTGCAGAACCGCACTGATGAGGTCGGCTAGGGTGTCTAGTTGTTTGGGACTGGGGTTCTTGGGCTGGTGTGTCACCGTATACTGGGGGCCGTACACCTGGACGACTCCCCTATGTAGGAGGAATGGCCCTGAGGGGGAACCAGATCCTCCCAGGACTCTTCTTCCTCGTACACATTGGTCGGGTCAGGGTGCCAGGAAAGCTCATCAGCATGCTGGTTCGCCTTCCCCTGCACATGCTCAACCTGGAAGGCGTAGTTCTGGAGGGTCATGGCCCACCTAGTAAATTTGGACTTACGCCCCTGCATGGTATTCAGCCATCTGAGGCATTGGTTGTCCGTCCTCAGTGTGAACTCCTTGCCTTCGAGGTAGTGCCTGTAGCGGCTGACCGCCCACACTACCGCCAAGCATTCCTGCTTGTTTACGTCATAATTCCTCGCAGCCGGCCCGAATTTGGAGCTGGCATACTCCAACACTCTCCACTCCCCAGCGGGGCCGACCTGGTATAGCACTGCTCCCATGCCCACCTTTCTGATGTCCGTCTGCAGGTACAGGGGCTCCCCTGGTGCTATATGTGAAAGGATGTGACTCTCCCGGAACAGGCACTTGACGGCAGCCAGGGTGCGGTCTGCCTCGGCGGTCCACCTGTACTTCGTCTTGGGCGAGAGTATGTCTGTGATAGGGGCAGTCACCATCGCAAAGTCCGGGATGAAGGAGCGCAGCCAATTCAAGAGGTCCATGAGGTGCTGCAATTCCTTCCTCGTGCATGGGGCAGATTTAGTATTTATCAGGTCCAAGTGCTCTGGCAGTGGCCAGCAGCCCTCCACATTGATGATGAGTCCCAAGTATCGGAGCTCTGCCGCCCCGATACAGCACTTACAGGGCGCACATGTTAGGCCATGCCTGGCCACCTGCTCGAGGACCATGGCGAGGTGTCACGTGTGGTCCTCCCACGACTTGGACCAGATGCTCACATAGTCCAGGTAGACCATAATGGTCTGAAAATGTCGTGGAGGCATCTATCAGCCCGAACGGCATGCCGCAGAACTGTAATCTGCGGCCATCCGGGGCGGTGAAGGCTGTTTTGGGGCATCTGTAATATTTATGAGGGGTGGGGGTGCAGGGATAGTTACCATGTTTATGGGCTTAAAGTTCACACAGAAGTGGAGAGAACTGTCTTTCTTGGTGGCGATAACCACTCGGCTATTATAGGGGGATTCACTAGGCTCTATCACCCCATCCCTGAGCATCTCCACAATCTGCTCCTGTATGGATTTCCGCTCGGCAGGTCCAAAACTATGGGGCTTCTCGAAGACGGGTTGATGGGGCCAGGTCGGGATAGAGTGCTCTGCTATCGTCGTTCGTCTCAGCATGTCCGTGGCGGCGAAGACTTGGGGATGCTGTGACAGCATATCCTCGAACAGGGTGATGTACTCAGGGGGCACATCATTGGCGATGTCTTCCAGTCGGACCAGATTAGAGAGAAGGGTGGGAACCGCTCGACCCATGCCATACACCGTGCAATGGCCCTGGCGACACACGTGCAGCCTACCTTGCCGGATGTCGATGGTGGCATCCTCCTGGACCAACTATGGTAAGCCCAGGATCAGCTCATTTCGGAGTCCTCGGACGACCAGGGCGCTCGTCTGACTAGACTGGTCACGTACGTCGATGATTACCTGGGCGCGTCCAGTGGTGGGCACGCTGGTCCCCTCGGTGGCCAGTAGGATGGTCTCCTCGTATGGCTCCAGGTCCCCCTCCAGCACCAGATGGGCGGAAATGTACTAGTGACTCGCTGCTGTGTCCACCAGGGCATGTATGGGGTGCCCGTTCAGGAGGACCGGGACTCGAAGCAGCGTGGCCTCGTCGTCACCCAGCCGTCCAAGGCAGGCAGGTGCGCCTCCACTCGTCGCAGCAGCTGTTGGAGCGTAGGGCGACCGGGTGGGTCTGGCCACACCTGCCGGTGATGTGATGCAGGCAGACGCCGGCGCTGGTACTCTGCTGACATCCACTGGCTGGTCATTCCTATCCATAATGAGTCTGGATAGAGTTACTAGTCGGCAACCTATCCCTCGGTTCGCCGGTGGTGGCTGGTGCTGGTCAGTCGGGAGGGTGTGTTGGCGACAGTGGCCGGGTAGATCACTGCCCCCTATCGGAAGTTTCCCGGCAGGCGTCCTTCGACCTCCATATTCCTCCATTCTTGCTCCTGTGTCGGACAGTCCCCGTTCCAGTGGTATTGCTCAGAGAGGCAATAGTGACACCGCAGTGGCCTCGTGGTTACTCGTGCTTCTGTCTGTGCGGCGCTCGTCCCGCCATGCCGCTTGGTCCAGTCTGGCCTCTAGTTGCGGCCTTGAGTGACGTGGGGGAGGCTGAGGCACATAGGGCACCACCCCTAAGGGGTCCTCTGGTGCCACCTGCCACTGAACACGTGCTTCGTGTCTCGGGAGTGACGGCAACCTCACTTCCCGTACGGTATGCAAGTCGCCTTCAATATCCCTTGCCCTCTCGACAAACTCGGACAGCTCAAATTCGTTTGCACCCCATAAGAATGGTCTCAAGTCCGGTGACAGCTGCTCGCAGATGAGTGACAGTATCTCCCTCGGCGGCCTCCCAGTGTCTAAATGGCGATAGTTACGCAGTTTTCTGTGAATAAAGGCTTTGACACTTTCACCATCTACCTGTGACATGCAGTACAGCTGCTGATGACAGCTGGCCCACGCCTGTGGCCCGTCGAAACGCCTCTCATATGTCCGCACAAATTCCTCCCAGTCTGTAAGGTAATCTCTGGTGTCCATCCACCAAGTCCGTGCGCGACCCCGCAGTTGTCCACTCACTCTGGACACCCAACTGTCCAGCAGTGCCCTTGCCAATCTGTCCCGACACGCAGCTAGGAACGACCGTGGACACTCGTGCACTTCCCCCGAAAATTCCGGCAACAAGATCGTGCTCTCCATCACTCGTATCACTATTGGTGAAAGACCTGGCATTGTCCGTGACTTTCCCGTGTCCCTGTCTGTTTCGCTGTCGTGTTCCACGGAGAGGTGCACACTTCACTGTCCTCGGTTTTCGCGCCTTCCGGTTTCGCAGTAAAAACCAGTCCGCACCACTCGCATCTGCCTTCCCCTTCCGGCCCTTTCACATCGGAGTCCATGGTTACTCTCTTCACCCGATACCGCAGAGCCCGTCGGCGAGCTTGAATATTATCCCCCGCGCGATAAGCTGGTACGCGAAGACGCCGCGAAATTCGACACTGTTGTATGACACTCTTTCTGTGGCTCACTATCTCGCCGCGCGATCCGAGCCCGGCGTGGGACGCGATGCATTATCACCCGCTATCGCACCGCCCTGTCGCGCCCGCTTCCACACCATGCCACCCTGTTTCCTGCATGGGTTAATGGCCCGTCCTACAACTATGTTCACCACTGCAATTATGCACTTTTGTCCATTGCACTGGGTAAAGATTGTGGCCACACTAGTTGGACGCCACTTGTCGTCGTACAGGCTGAGCCCCTGTGGCGTACTAGATGCTCCGGCTGCTCTGGGATAGAGGGGTTCGAGCCATGTGTCCGTGTCCTCCCAACTCCGCCTCGCACACTCGCACAACCACTCGCTACGCTCGCTCGCGGTCGACTGCTGCGCCGCGCACACGCTCCTCCCCTTCCCCTTCATGGATACACTGCCGCGCACATGCGTAACTGGCAGGAGGGGCGTCGGCGCGTCATAACGGCCTGTAGGAAGCAAAGGCTGCACTTAGATTGACGTCACTACTTAAGGCCCGACTTCAATTAACCTAGTAGCAACACATGTACAATTATAGCGATATGCCCTTACTCAACACAGAACTAACACACATTAGCCTTGCTACAACAGTTATAAACTCAACCTTATTACTTTGTTAATTTGGTTAATTTAGCCTTTAAAGAAACCTTTTGGTACAGTCTAAAGGCGTGGGTAGATTTCTAAGTACTTATTTCTTCTGGAAACATTCTGGAAACTCCAATACACTTCTGCAACAATTTAAGACCTTAATGTACAGGATATCCCATATGTTGTTTAACATTCCAGAATTATTAGTAAAACTATTTTCCTATTCCATGCTGCGAAAATGTTTCAAATATTCTTAACTTAATGCATCCAGCATTCAATAGTTTAGAACGAATTTCATATTATGCCTACCAACAGGGCCGGTCCTAGGTATAAGCAAGCTACGCGGCCGCGTAGGGCGCTGGTCAAAGGGGGGCGCCGAGCCGCCGAAGGCGGCAAACCCCTGGCCTTGTCCATGGTTCATATTAGTACCTAGTTTACGTGACCCGCCTGGGAATTGAACCCGGATCGCCTTGGAGGAAGGCGATCGATCTAACTGCTCGGCCGCCGCGGCCCCAAAAATAAAATAATAATCACTAATATCAAAGAGAAGAGAATACTTGTTAATAAACAAGCAGTTAGAGTAGAGTGTTTCTTCATGGCATTACTTATTTTTTATTCTTGTTTAGTTTGCACATTCTCGTGACATACTGCGAAGGTGTTTATCATTAACTTATGTACCACGCCCTCTAAAGTGTGACGTCTCGTCGGAACGAATTTGATGGGCCCAACTTCACATCACGCAAGACGCATGACGCAGCAGAGCACTGTAGAGCAGACGATATATCTCTTTCTCACACATGTACACACACACCGCCAGGCGCCGCACCCCTTTTCCAACGTGTCTGTTAGGTAATATGAACTCGTCCGTAAATAATACCTCGGCACGGCAGTGTGGGAATAGGATGATATTGACGTGAAATGGTAATGCCATTCCCGAATTGGTTGTGTCAACGTAGTTGTACGAATTGGTTGTGTGAAGGTTATATTTTATTTTGTTACCTATAAACTAATAATGCTGTGCAGCTGTGGTTTTCGTGTTGTTGTTCTTGAAATTATTTTTAATTAACATAATGTCGAGTAGTAAAAAAACATCTGGGTCATTTAACGCAAAAGAAATTACAAAATGCGAAAGAAGATGAGAAGCTATCGAAAGCTTTACAGAGATTTTTTTTGGCTTCAACTTCCGTAAAGGAATTGGACAAACAAATTTTAGCCGAGCATGTTGGTGTCGGTGAAGAGTTGTCAGTGTCGGAGGCTGTCGCAAAACCGCCAACAAGTCAGCAATTTACAGTGTTAGAGTCTGTTGCAAGACCGTCAACAGGTCAGCAGTTGACAGTGTTAGAGGCTGTTGCAAGACCGTCAACAACAAGTCAGCAGTTGACAGTGTTAGAGTCTGTTGCAAGACCGTCAACAAGTCAGCAGTTGACAGTGTTAGAGGCTGTTGCAAGACCGTCAACAAGTCAGCAGTTGATTGTGTCAGAGGCTGTTGCAAGACCGCCAACAAGTCAGCCTTTGACAGTGTCAGAGGCTGTTGCAATACCATCAATAAGTCAGCAGATCATTGAATTGGTAAGTTGATTTTATTTTTACCACAGTAAAATGATACCGAATGATGTGAGATGTGATGGTTCAGACCTCTATAGAACAGAAGGTTGTGTGCCAGTTTGTGGTGTTAAAGAGGTTTTGGGATTGAGTCCTAGGCATGGCGTGGGTGTAAATTGTTTTTATTTAGTTTAAAAGTGTCTTTGTAAAGAGTCTCATATTTTTTACAACAGTTTCATAATGGGTGAAATTATTATTATGTATTATTATTATTATTCAATACATTTTTTAAGTCCCCCGGTTTTATGCATCTGGTCGCAACAGGGGATGGCTTACAAAGTAACCTACATAGTAAGAAGCGAACACAAACATCCATACCCGAGCCTGATTTCAAACCGAGGACCCCTCACACCGCAGACAGGAACTCTGTGTGGCTCATTGGCAATGTGCATACTATCGCCTTATTAGCCTAACATTTTTCATATAAGTTATATTTTAGTAATAAAAATAGGATACATGTTGGAGTCAAATTCGGCGTAAGGACTTGATAATGTTCGTTTCATTGTTAAAAGCCGAAACCTTAAAGATTATACCTAATTTTGTTCGAAGAACATAAAACACATTTACAATAAAACATTTTTTGAAATATTATAACTATAAATTTTTTTCATAAGTTATAGCTTAAAAATATTTGTATCTGTTTAACCCACAAAATCTACGAGACTACTGTTGCTTCAAGTGGTCAATGCATCAAATTTGAGTAATTGCTTCCGCTGTGCTAATCGTCCCAAATTAACGGCGTCAGAAATGGTACCCAAACTAATTATCTAAACATTACAATTATTTTTCGTAATAGCAGTAGAAAGGGGTTTCCTAAGATTGTTACTTCTTCATTTTTTTCATATAAGTTTTTAAATTTTTGTGACATGTGACGTGTTTAGAGTTATTTTATGTAACATGTAATACATACTCTTAAGGATTATTTTCATTGCAGGAACTGACCAGAAGCACGTCTTCGACACTACTATCAACTGACTGTGGAGAGTGGCCATCCAAAATCACAGATGGGGTACGAAAACTGCTTGTTGAGCGAGGACCTGTGCAAGTCAAGGACGTAGATTTTCCTCTTAATGCTAAAGGTAGGAAGTTTTCTTCACATCATTACACAAGAAAACTTTGCAATGGGGAACAAGTCGTCAGAATTTGGTTACTATACTCATTACTAAAAAATGCAGTATTTTGTTTTGCGTGCAAAATATTTGGTTGTGCAAATACATCACTTTCTGGAGAGCAAGGATATTCAATTGGCAAAACTTGGCAAAAATATTGGCCAGTCATGAGAGGTCTCATAATCACATCAAAAGTTGTCAGTCTTGGCGGGAACTGGCCTTACGTTTGCGTTCGGGTAAAACGATTGACAAAGAAAATGAAAGAATTATCCGAGGTGAAACAGAACATTGGAAGCAAGTTCTTAGACGCTTGCTTTGTATTGTACAATTTTTAGGGACACAAGGACTGGCCTTTCGAGGAACAAAAGAAACTCTTTTCAGTCCCAACAATGGAAATTTTTTGAAACTTGTAGAATACATTGCCAAATTTGATGTTGTCATGGCTGAACATGTTAGGAGAGTTACTTCTGAAGAGACACATGTTCATTACTTAAGCAAAACTATTCAAAATGAGTTTATTGGTCTCTTGTCCGCTAAAATCCAAAATCGTATTTTAAATGAGATAATACAGGCTACATATTATTCCATAATACTGGACTGTACACCCGATGTAAGTCACACTGAACAAATGACATTAGTGGTAAGGTTTGTTAAATTTTTAGAAAATGAAGAAGTGTCAATTAAGGAACATTTCTTAGGTTTCGTACGTATCACACATTCTACAGGCGAAGGCCTCACAGAAACTTTACTCAATGAGCTATCTACACGGAACATTCCTTTAAAGAACATGAGAGGCCAGGGATATGATAATGGCTCCAATATGAAAGGAAAGCATGTTGGAGCTCAGAAAAGGATACTTGATTTGAATCCTCGAGCATTTTTTGTGCCATGTGGAAACCACTCCCTTAATTTAGTAGTTAACGATGCCGCTCTGTCTTGCCCTACTGCAGTTGACTGTTTTACCATTATTCAAGAAATTTTTAATTTCTTCTCATGTTCAACTCACCGATGGAGTATTTTGATGAAACACACGCCAAATCTTACTGTAAAAGCTCTCTGCAACACTCGATGGGAGAGTCGGATTGAGGCCTTATTGCCTCTAAGATATCATATTGAGGAAATATACGATGCTGTGTATGAAGCCTCTCAAGACCAGAAACTCGATGCATTTGGCAGAAACGCTGCTTTAGGAATCGCAAGAAAACTGCAAAGTTTCAAGTTCCTGTGTTGTTTAGTAACTTGGTATGAGATTCTGTTCAAAATAAACATGGTAAGTAAGGTCTTGCAAAAGGTTACAACTGACCTGCAAAGCTCAATGGATCTCGTCAAAAGTGTACAGAGATTTCTAGAGCAAATGAGATCTGATAAAGGCCTGAATAACGTCATCACATATGCAAAACAGCTTGCAGAAAAAGTCGGTATTGCTGCTGACTTTGAAAAAGAAACTCAAGTCCGCCCAAGGAAAACAAAAAAGCAATTCTCCTACGAGACTGAAGATGAACCTATTCAGGCTGGGAGGACATCGTTCAAAGTTAACTTCTTCTTTGTAGTACTTGACACAGCAATATCTTCGCTTAAAGAGAGATTTGAACTTATGGAGAACCACAATAAGAGTTTCAAATTTCTTTATGATATTACAAATTTACACACTTGTGATATAAATGAGTTTAAGGATGCTTGTAATTTTCTAGACAGTGTTCTAAGTGATGGAGCAGATAGTGATATAAACGGAGTTGAACTGTTTGACGAGCTACAAATTTTTGGACTTATGCTGCCGTCTGAAAGTTCTCCAGCTAAAGCGTTGTCGTTCGTAACCAAAAATGGTTATATGGACACCTTTCCAAACATTTTTGTTGCGCTGAGAATTCTTCTGACTCTTCCGGTTTCAGTGGCCAGTGGTGAAAGAAATTTTTCTAAGTTAAAACTGATAAAAACTTATTTAAGATCAACTTTGTCTCAAGAGCGTTTGAGTGGGCTGGCAACAATGGCCATTGAAAATGAGTTGCTTAATGAAATGGACACCGATTTCATACTCAATGAATTCGCAAAAATGAAAGCCAGAAAAATCTCTTTTCAATGATTTATTTTTAGTTTTGCCATACGTTCTTATAATGTAAGTGTAGTTATATTCATTTACATTCTCTATTTTATGTACAGCTATAACATATGTGCGTTTTTTATTCTTGTAAAAATTGATCCAAGTTTGTAAATTATTTTATCTAATATCATTATTTAATTTATTAAAGTAGTGTGTGTATAAATAATATTACAGATAACCACGTCGTACTGCTTTGTAAACCAAAATTATCAAAAGCGCTTTTAATAAAGTTATCATTTTCGATTTTTTAAATTTTTTTTGGGAAGGGGGGGCGACAAAATGTTGTTCGCTTACACTTGAAAAATATGTAGGGCCGGCCCTGCCTACCAAGGTAGTAATGAACTTTTAAACATTCAAACACTGAATTTAATCGCTTGCACTAATATTTATATGTGTAAAAATACATTGGACTAATGTTTAAATAATATTAAGATGGTTGAAAATATATTCCAATGAATTTTAAATAAGGAAATATTTGAAATTGCTTTTAAGGTAATAGGTTAATTCATCAAAACATTTCCAGCCAAAACTTTCAGATAAAATTTTTAACTATACAGTATACCAGCTGCGGTACCCTGCGTTGCCCAGGCTGAACACAGGGTGAAATATTTTCCGCGAGTTAAAGCAAAATGAATAGCGCTATATGAAAGTGTGGTGGACATAGAGAAATGACAACAATTATTGTTTGAGACGACATCTGTTGGCAAAAATCGGTACTACTTCCAACAAGTTCTTTTGCATGACATAAATTAACTCTCGCTGGTGAAATATTAAAAAAAATTATATTTAATTAATGGTTCCAATTTAAAACTCGCAATAAAAATCTGCTATTAGTTTCAGTAATTAATATTAATCCTTGTTCGGTGCCTGCCTCTGTATCGAAAGGATATAGGTGTAAGTGTTGCAGCAAGGAATTTCTCTTGGGAAAGAATGGTAGACAAAACGAGAAGAATAACTGTGTTAAAAATTCACTATGCAATATATAAGACATGTTCAATGTAGCAGATTAATGATGACAATGGAAGAAACCTTAACATGAAAAGTGAGAAGAAATTCAAGCCTAATCCAAGTTAGAGGTGGGTTGGGACAGCAATTTTCGGTATCAGTCCCAACCTGATACTGATACAGTAATGTACCTAGGTACAAGTCTCTGATACTTCTGTATCAGACGGTCCCAGGAGGCAACAAAGCTCCGCGTACGCAGACCGTGCGACCGGAAGGAGAATCTGATACATTATTTATCACGCCCGGTAATTCTCTACCTCTGTCACTCTCATGCCCGCCTGATACAGCCAGTATCAATCAGTTCTACATTCACTGCAGTTCGTCCTGGCCGTGTATTAATTACCACCATGTACATTGTTGCGGGCTGTCATGTTTTGTAGTTAGTATCTTTATAGTGAAATAAGGAATGGATAAGTGCACGAAAAAGACTTCATTTGTGTGGAATTTTTTTACGGAAAATAATGAGTTTGCTAATTGTAATTTGTGTAAACAAAAACTGAGTTATAAATCATCATCGACTAATCTGAAGAAACATTTGAAATGTAAACATTGATATAGTATGCTCACTAATGTACCTATATGTTTTTTTATTTTTTATTTTTGATAAAATCGTGAATATTTAATGTATAAAAACACTAGTTACTACTTGTTTTCGAAAAAAGAAAGTCCATATGTTGATTACATCTGTTATTAGTGTCAACTGAGAATTTATTTGCATTTTCATAGCTGTTAGGTGCACAATTATAAATATTATATCTTGTATTAATGTACTTTTTAATATTAAAATTTCATTAGTTTTATTATTGAACGAGACGGTGCACACACTGCGCACTGAGCGTACTTTGAAGTAGGACAATAAACAAAACGACTTGTAACCAGGGCTGCCACTCTGATATTCATGAAAAACCTAGATAACCTACAAAAAAAAACCCAGACACATGGGTAAACAACCCAGATGCGTCTAAAATGCTATCGTTGAAAATGTTTGCGTACTAATTCAAAAATATAAACATAACTGGTTTTAATATAAAACAATTAATTACCTTACAAGACTGAAAACGGTTAAATACAACCAATACAAGAAAATTACACTGCAGCAAAATGGCTGTATAAGTAATTCTTGGACCAGTACATATCATAAAAAAACCTACAAATATATACATGACAAAACAAACACCATCACTGCATCCTTTAAACCGGTAATTGTTTTTATAAAACTGCATCATGTACGTTAGTCTTTATTCAGAGTCTGATTCTACAAGATTGGTTTGAAGGTTAATTGTTGCATTGGTTTTGTGTTCTGCAAGCCTCTTTGAAGAATGTGTCTAATTTAATATTCTACTTAGCTTCTTGAAAACTAGTTTTGTGTTTATATGTATTTTTGTGTGTGAAACACATAGACTTGTTTGCATTTATCAAACAGATATTGCAACAGATACAGTAGCTACTACCTTTATTATTGTTTTAGGTATAAAAATAATTAAAATTATAAAAAACCTAGAATTGTTGGAATTCATTATTTAAAAACCCAGAAACCCAAACACCATTGGAAAAACCCAGATCTGGGTGGAAAAACCCATGAGTGGCAGCCCTGCTTGTAACAATATCGCTTTGCGCCTCTCCTTCAAGGCTTCAACGCCTTCCCCTGCGCTTCCTCCCCTACATTCTTGCCCTTCTTTATCCCTTATTCGTCGTTCCTGCTCCCTCCCCTTTCACAAGCTCCGCCCAAGTGACCGTCATCTGCGATCGGGTACTGTATTCATTGGCCGTGGTGTTGTTCCAGCTGAATTCTGAACTGATACTAAAGTCTCTGATACTTTTCAAGTGTACTCGTTTGCCGTTCCTGATACAGGCGCGTATCAGTGCCAAAGTATCAGGTTGATACTTTTCGACCCACCTCTAATCCAAGTAGAACCTCCGTACCTTGTAAAAAAAAAAAAAGAGCAGACTCTTAAAAGGGAAGCTTGAAGACGAAGAAGCTTCGGCATCCACGATTTTGAATCCTTACAGTAATCTGGGTGAAGTCGATCGCTTCTATGATGATGACGACAGTGACTGAGGCTGGTGACAAAAGCAAGGACTGTGTTGAAGCACCTAAAGCTGTCAATAACGAAAGCTGCGATGAAGCCCTGAAACCGAAACGATGGAAACATCATTTCAAAATAAATAATTTTCATCAGGTTTATGATGGACACTGGGACGAAAGTGTTCTTAAAATTTTGAATAACATACATTCCAGGAAGATGACAATAGCAGGAGTAATTAATTATGTGTCATGGGAAATTCATAACATATTTGTTGGTTGCCCGAGTCTGTTGGTGGCATTAGTTCGTAGAGGAAACTACTCGCACATCGACGAAGTAGCCTCCATAATTAAAGATCTGAAGGAGACTGTCTAAATGCAATAACCACTTGATTAACTTAACATGTATAATTTTAAGAAATAAAATCAATATTTTAAATTCAAATAAATGTTTTATTTTTGTATTATGATTTCTACCTAAGACTTAGTTCTCGTAATACTGCTTTGTTCTTTTTTTTTTTCATTGTGCTTCCAAATGTGCTTCCTCCTTTTCGTTTATTTTGCTTCCAATTGTGCTTCCTTTTCAAAACTGTGCTTCCAATTGTGCTTACTTTTCGTTGATTGTGCTTCCAAATGTGCTTCCTTTTTTGTTGATTGTGCTTCCAAATCTGCTTCCTTTCGTTGAATGAGCTTCCGATTGTGCTTCCCCTTTGTCAAATTGCTCCCGATTGTGCTTACATTTTTATTGTGCTTCCAAATGTCAAATGTGCTTCCTTTTTGTTGATTGTGCTTCCAAATGTGCTTCCTCTTTGTCAAATGTGTTTTCGATTGTGCTTCCTTTTAGTTGATTGTGCTTCCAATTCTGCTTCTTTTTTGATTGTTGATTGGTAAGTCTGTACTCAGGACATGATAAGTTCTAATGGTTCGGAAAATTTTGGTATATATAACTGACATTGATCATGACCTGGTCTCGTGGTTGCATAGCGACACCGTATTTAAATCTTTGAACAGATATTTTGTCTAGAGTTGTTTTTCTTAGAGTGAATTATTAATAAACTCCGTGAAAGCTAATGTGAAACAGAATACAAAATTTATTTTAAACTATAGTTATCCTCATCACTGACCTAGAATCAAACCAAAGACGGGAATATTTTGCGCCAATCATTACATTAATAATTTAATGTTTTGGTGAAAATTGGAATCTTCCCGAATTTATAGGTCAATAAATACAAATTTCCACGATGATTTACATAACGACATAATGAAGGCTGGTAGACTAGGAACGTAAGGTTCTTTTAGAATTTTGAACATAATTTATTAAATAGGCATTTTTTACATAAAATTAAATTATTTGCAACGGTCAAGGATCGAAACAAGGACAGGAAATCATCAATTCAATCAGTAAATTAATGAGTAATATTTTTGATGAATTTTGAACTTTTACCCGAATTTTTATGTTAATTATTACAAATTTTTAAGATGACAGACATGTCGTCTTATAATATGCTGGTTCACCAGGAAACTATAATTTCTATTGAATAAGAGTGTTTTACATAGAATAAATATTTTTGCATCGCTCAGGGATCGAACCAAGAAAAGGAATTAATCAAATCAATTGGTATATTAATTGCAAATGTATTTAATGAATTTTTATATTTTTCCCGAATTTATAGCTAAATAATTACGAATTTCCGAGATGATGCACAATTGTCAAGATGGCGGGCACCACAGTAATATTAATTATTTTTGCACTCTAGTGGGTAAAAATTAAACTAATATGATGGTAATAGAGGTGAGTCGCAGAGTATCAATTAGCTACTTTAGAACTGATACTTGCCTGTAAAAAGTACTGCAAACGAGTGCACTATTCAAATATCAAGTACTTTAGTATCAGTTAAGAATTCACATGGAACAACACCACGGCCAATGTGCGCAGAACCCGATCGCACATGACGGTCACTTAGGCGGAGCTTGTGAAAGGGGAGGGAGCGGCACGACGAATAAGGGATAAAGAAGGGAAAGAATGTAGGGAAGGGGGAAGCCTAAATGTACATCAAGTTCTGTCCTTGCCCGAACACGCCCGAATATTCACTTTCGGCCAATCTCGGGTTTATTTATATATATTTATATTTCTCTGTTTATTTTAATGTAGCTATACTAACCTAACTAACCGTCCATATTGTTTTAAAGTGTTTTACTGTAGCTAACCTAACCGACCACTTTTAATATTTGAATTCATTTTTCCTGCGCAAAAATAAAACAAATCCCGAGGTTGGCCGAAGGTGAATATTCGGGCGTGTTTGGGCAGGGACAGAGCTTGATGTACATCTTAGGCTTCTCATCAAAGTACGCTAAGTGCGCAGTGCGTGCTCCTTGCAAAGATTGAAGACTCTGATTACGAAAGGCGTGGAAAGAGAACACAGATACCTTTTTTGGACTATGAAGAATGTATAATCAGAAAACTGATACCTTTTTACGACTACGAAGAATGTAGAATGAGAAAATGATACCTTTTTACGAAGAACATGGAAAGAGAAAACTGATACCTTTTTACGATGGTGATGACGGCACGGAGGATGTGTAACCTGTTACGAAAATACTGATACCTTGATGCTTCCTGGGACCACTACTGCCTAGCTGATACAGAAATATCAGCTACTTGTAACCAGTAAATTGCTGTATCAGTAACTGGTTAGAACAGATACCGAAAATTGCTGTAACAACCCACCTCTAGATGGTAATTCACTCTAGCAGATTGATGTTGACGACGTTAGGGCCGTTCCCGTGGTTCGGAGTCGCTGCCCAGCTGCTCCGGTAGAGAGGGTACGTGCCACGTGGCAAGGGAACTACCCTAACTTAGGTGAAATGAAAGAGTTTTTGACGTTAAGGTGTGTTTAATGCACACGTCACACACTGTACATGGGCTGTCACGGCTACCCTCTGTGACAGTCCATCAGGGCGAGGCCCGGCTCCACGCACCTTGAGCGCGACACGACACTACCAGTGACCTGACTGGCGGTGACACGACAGTGACGCGACTGACAGTGGCGTGGATGACGGTGACGTGACTGGCAGTGACGCGAATGACGATGACACGAAAGACTGACGTAACTGCCGACGCGAACGACGGTGACGTGACTGACGGTGACGTAACTGACGACGCGAACGACTGTGACGTGACTGATGATGACGTGACTGATGGTGACGTGACTGACAGTGACGCGAATGACGATGACACGAAAGACTATGACGTAACTGCCGACGCGAACGACGGTGACGTGACCTTCGCGACCGCGACGTCCCAGTGGCCTCCCCCCTTGCCGCGCGCACATGAATCTCCCCTCTTCCCTTCGTGTGCGAGTGCGTGGAGCCACATGGTCACAGGCGGGGAGACGCGACTCAGTCGCCCGGGAAACATATCTACAGGAACACAACAAGACAAAAGATATTCACACCCTCACATAATTACATAAACAAAACCTTTGTTACACTTTTGCGCACGGGCGCCGGCGCACACGCAAGCCTGAAGCAGCAACGGGCAATAATGGCCTCAGCGAGCCGGAGGAGCACTTGGGACGACGTCAAATGCTCCCCCCTCGCCGAGGTCATTTTGCCCGCTGATGCTACGATCACACGCACTTCACCATTAACACTCGGGCACTCGGGCGTTCATATTGGCATCCCATGGGCGGAAGTAGGAGTAACCTGCTGGGTGAGTACCCATGGCCAATAGTCTAGCAGGTAGGAGGGAGGCCTGCGCTGACGAGTGGAATGGCGGGCTATTTCCGGAACCTGGGAATTCGGTGCAGTGTCTGGGTGCATAGGTGGGGATCTGTCCCCTTCCTTCACCTCATCAAGGAGTTCAATGATGACCCCTTCCTCGGGACCACAGGGCCCTTCAGGTGGATAACCTTTGTGGTGGTGGTACCCATCCCCGTTTAACCCTTCCATTACTTCCTCGGGGAATACTATTTTAGGGATGGTGTCAATGGTTGGTAACTCAGGGTCCTCTTCATCAGGGATTGGGGTAAGGGATGTGTTAATGACGGAGTTTTGGGCATCCCTGGAGTCCAGCCTGTCAGCAAGATCATCCAGGTGGTCCATGGTGAAACCGTTGGGCTCATACCCATATGCTTGTTGGGTGGGCGTAGCTTCTCGGGAAAATACTGGAGCTTTGGGATTTAAAGAAACCTCGCAACCTGCTGGGTTGGTATTGCCAGTGACCATTTCGTCACCGAAGTTCGTCGGCACCTGAGGTGAGTCCGATCTCCTTCCTTCCCTACTGCAGTGGTTTCTTCCAGGGTCGGTGTCTAGGGGTATCGGGTCAGAATTGGCACAACGGCCTCCTCGTGGTGTCTCTGGTTGGTCCCTGGGGCTGTCCTGGTCTGTAAAACTATCCGCGGCTCCTACGGTTGACGGCTGCTGTGGCATCGGGACCGTGGCTAGCCGCAAGGCATAACGGTGTATTTTGGCCATTCGGCCATTCGGCTGCCGCACCAGGTAAGTGGTCATCCCCAAGCGAGCCACCACCTGCCTGGGCTCGGACCACTTGGGCGCGAGGCCCGCGCAAAACCCACGGCCCTTGGCTGACAGATGCTGGAGCCTTACATGCACAAACTGGCCTGGAATTATCTGCGGGGGTGGATTTAGGGACTGGGGTGTTCGATGATCCAAAATCTGGGCCTGATGCCTGCGTGCCCCAGCCCGTAGGTCCTCTACCGGGAAAGGTTCTTCTGTGTGAATGACGCCCAGTTCGGCTGGCAATGCTAAGTTTTGACCATGGAGCAGCTCAGCTGGAGAATATCCCGTGACCTCGTTCGTGCGCCGGCGAAGGCAGTACAAGAGGGTGGGGAGGTGAATGTCCCACTTAGTGTGGTCCTCATCAAGGCGGATACGGAGCTGGGTCTTAATGTCTTGGTTGCGGTGTTCAGTGGGATTTGATCTGGGATGATAGGTAGGGGTGGTGTGATGATGGACCCCCCACCGCCCACATGCCTTCCGCCAGCTGTGACCCGTAAATTGGACTCCATTATCCGTCAGCAGCACTCTCAGATACCCATACCGTGGGAACACCTCTCGGTCCAGTAGGGCGATGATTGTTCCCGCCTTGACATTGGCGACAGCAAACGCCTCGGTCCATCGTGTAAACACATCAGTGACTACAATGATGAACCGCTTTCCCCGGGAGGTGCGTGGGTAGGGGCCCATAATGTCAAGAGCCACCTCGTGGAATGGGTGGTCAGGGCGTCGGGGAACCTGTTGCTCCACGCCATCAGGTCGAAGCGCCTTACACTGTTGGCAGCGTTGGCACTCACGCACGAACTGCTTAACATCGGCCGTGACCTCCGGCCAGTGGAACGTCCTGCGGATTTCTCGCAGGGTCTGTTCAGCCCCAGGGTGCCCCGCCAGCTCATGACTGTGGAAGAACAGTAGGATGGCTGGCCGTGCAGCAGGGGGTGCATGAATACTCCAGCGGCTTCCTCTGCGAGCACCACGGGTCTGAAGCATGCCATCGAGACTACGCTGATAGGGAAACGCTTGGTCGCCACACTCGGCCAGTCGGGCTCGTGTTTGTGGGTCGTCCTGCTGGGCATCACGCACGTGAGTCACCAGCTCTGATATGGTGGCGAATTGGGTGGCCAGCTTTGGTGTGCTGGGCCCAGGCAGCATGTACAGTAGGGCATCGTCGGGGGCCGGGTCCGAATAGTTGGTAATCGGAACCGGGGGTAGGAGGTTGTCCCACCCCTGGTCATCGTAGACTATGGTTCTGAGGTCCGGGTGCCGGGAAAGCTCGTCAGCGAGCTCATTTTCCCGTCCGGGTAAATGTTCCACCGTGAAGTGGAAGCTCTGGAGGAGAAGGGCCCACCGGGTAAACTTTGACTTGCCCTCCTGCACGGAATCCAGCCATTTGAGGCACTGGCTGTCCGTGCGGAGAATGAAGGGGCGCCCATCGAGGTAGTGTCGGTATCTTTTTAGTGCCCACACCACAGCGAGGCACTCTTGCTCATTGACATGGTATCGTCTTTCCGCTGGGCCAAACTTGGCACTCGCGTACTCGACGATACGTCTCTGGCCTTGGCCGTCCAGCTGGTACAGCACCACCCCCATGCCTTCCTGGCTGGCATCGGTCTGCACGAACAGTGGTTCGTCCGGCATCAGCCGCGACAGGGTGTGGTAGTTGCGGAGCTGTTGTTTTACCTCGCCCAGGGCCTGGTCGGCGGCCTGGGTCCACCGGAATTAGTGCTTTGGTGAAAGCAGGTCGGTCATGGGCGCGGTAATAGAGGCGAAGTGGGGAACAAATGACCTCAACCAATTCAAAAGCCCCATGAGTTTCTGGAGCTGCTTCCGTGTCTTGGGTGCCTGCTTGCCCTCAATAATGGACAGTTGTTTGGGCAGCGGGCGGCAACCCTCTGCATCCACAATATGGCCCAGAAACTCGATCTCCTCCACCCCAATGTGGCACTTCCTCGGGGCGCACGTCAGCCCATGCCTGGCGAGCCGCTCAAACACCAAGGCCAGATGGTGTGCGTGTTCCTCCCACGAACTAGACCAGATGATCACATCGTCCAGGTAGGCTTGGGCAAACTTGCCGATGTAGCCATCCAGGACACGGACCATCATGGTCTAGAAGGTCGCAGGAGCATCCCTCAGGCCGAACGGCATCGCACAGAACTGGAAGCACCTGCCATCTGGGGCGGTAAAGGCTGTTTTGGGGCGGTCGGCGGGGCATACTGGCACTTGCCAGTACCCCGACTTGAGGTCAAGCTTTGAAAATATAGTGGCTTTCCCCAATCCAGCGAGGACATCCGTGATGTTGATTAATGGTGGTGGTGCCGGAATGGTGAGGTGATTTATTGCTTTGAAATTTAAGCAAAATCTCAGCGTTCCATCTTTCTTGGTGGCCTTTACGATACGACTATTATAAGGTGAATTACTAGGTTCTATGACGCCACTCGCCAGCATCTCCTCGATTTGCGCCTGTATGGCATCCTGTTCACGGGGTCTGAACCCGAACACTTTCTGGAATGGAGGGGTATGGGGCACCAGGGGTATGCAATGCTCTGTCATTGTAGTTCTCTGTAACTGGTCCGCAGCTGCAAACACTTGCGAATGAGCCCTTATCACCTCGTCGATGTCGACGTGGTGCTCGGCTGGAACTCCGTGGGTCAGCTCATCCAAACCTACAACTGTGCTAGGTGGGGATGGAATAGGCCCGTTGATACAGTAGACAGTCCAACGGCCGCGGGTACCAAGGTGCAAGCGCCCGGCATGGATTTCGATTGTAGCATCGACCTGTGCAAGCCAGGGGGCTCCCAGGATAAGCTCCTCTCGTAGCTCATGCAGCACTATGCGTCCGTTTGGCTAACATGGTCCCTTATGTGGATTTTTACCTGGGCGCGCCCAGACGTGGGCGCGCAAGCTCCCCTGGTGTCCAGCAGGACTGTCCCAGCCTCAGCTGTCACGTCAGCACCGGCGACGAGGTGGGCGGCAATATAGCTGTGGCTGGCGGCGGTGTCCACCAGCGCCTCCAGTTCCCGGCCGTCCACCCGGACAGGTATGCGCAGTAGACTGCCTTCCTCGGGACCCATGCGCCCGAGCCGGGACAGCGTAACCTCTAGCCCCGCATCTACTGTCGAGGCCCCCAGCGATGTAGGGCGAGCGGCAGAGCTCACCGAAGACTCGGGGCACGGCACATCGGGCCGGCGTGGACCGCCCCCTCCAACGTCAGGTGGGCGGTGCGGTAGCTCACTGGCGCCCGCAGCTGCTGGCGGGGACGCCGACGATGTGGAGCGAGCGGCATAGCTCGCCGATGACTCGGGGCACGGCCAGTCGGGCTGGCGCGGACCACCCCAGCCGACGTCAGGTGGGCGGGGCGGTAGCTCACTGGCGCCCGCAGCTGCTGGCGGGGATGCCGACGATGTGGGGCGAGCGGCATAGCTCGCCGATGACTCGGGGCATGGCTAGTTGGGCCGGCGCGGACCGCCCCCGCCGACGTCAGGTAGGCGGGGCGGTAGCTCACTGGCGCCCGCAGCTGCTGACGGGGACGCCGACGAAGTGGGGCGAGCGGCATAGCTCGCCGATGACTCGGGGCACGGCTAGTAGGGCCGGCGCGGACCGCCCCCGCCGACGTCAGGTGGGCGGGGCGGTAGATAACTGGCGCCCGCAGCTGCTGGCGGGGACGCCGACGATGTGGGGCGAGAGGCATAGCTCACCGAAGACTCGGGGCACGGCACATCGGGCCGGCGCGGACCGCCCCCGCCGACGTCAGGTGGGCGGGGCGGTAGTTAACTGGCGCCCGCAGCTGCTGGCGGGGACGCCGACAATGTGGGGCGAGGGGCATAGCTCGCAGATGACTCGGGGCACGGCCAGTCGGGCCGGCGCGGACCGCCCCCGCCGACAACAGGTGGGCGGGGCGGTAGCTCACTGGCGCCCGCAGCTGCTGGTGGGGACGCCGACGATGTGGGGCGAGCGGCATAGCTCGCCGATGACTCAGTGTACGGTCCGTCGGGCTGGCGCTGACCGCTCCCGCCGACGTTAGGTAGGTGGGGCGGCGTGGCTGGTTGGAGTTTCGGAGAGCGGGGCCCAGCTGTCTCATCGCCCTCACGTAGGCGTTTCCCGATGGTGTGGTGTCACCTCCGTTTCCCCCTTCTCCGGCGGCCTTGACGGGGCATTCACGGTGCCAGTGGTACATTTCTGTTTGACAGTACCTGCAGCGGGGAGGCCGCTCTTCGCGGGCTGTCGGGCCTCCGCGTCGCTCCCCTCTGTCAGCCTGCCGCCAGGTCAGCCGCGACTGGCCCTGTGGCTCAAGGTTGCAACACCGCGACCCCGGCGACTGGGCGGATCTGTTCGGCGGTGCTGGCGGGCCAGTGTACCGCACCACCGCTCCAGCATCTTCTGGTGACAGCACCGCCGGGGTGGGGTTGGGCCTCCACAGCATCATGGTCTCCGTTGCACTCTGTATGGCCTGGATGTCTCTCTCTGTTTCTCTCGCCATGGATAGGAAATCGTCCACGTTTCTTCCCGCGGTGTTACGCATGAAAGGTCGTAATTCCGGTAACAGTAGCTCCACAATCACTGGCAGTATCTCGGCGTTTGAGCCGCTTGTTGTCAGACGTCCGTGGAGGCGTAGCTTTTGATAAATAAAGCCTTCCACGCTTTCCCCGGCCCGCTGTGTTTGACAGTACAGCTGGTACCGACAGCTGGCACGGGAACGCGCGTCATCAAAATGGGATTCGAACCGGGTAACGAATTCGGTCCAAGACATCCGGTATTCGCCTGCCATCGCCCACCAGGCTTGGGCACTGTCCCGGAGCTGTCCACTAACTCTGTCCGTGAACTCGTCCTCGGGCACCGCGTGTCTTGATAGTCTGTCCCAGCATGCTTGCAGAAATGTATGCGGATCTTCATGTGCTCGCCCCGTGAATACAGGTAGTGACACCGCCACACTTGCATTTCGCGGTACCGGTTCCGGTTGTGCCTCCCCATAGCGCCGCACATCGTCGTTTAAGGCTGCGCACAGAAAATGTCCGTCCCAGAAATTAGCGAATTCGCGTGTAGTCGTGCAAATCCGGTGTCTGACAGTGCCGCACACATAGCACCTTGCCGTCTCGCCTGGTCGCCCGGGACAGCCTACCATCGCGCACGTCACGCGCTCCCTTATCACGGCCCGCTCTGTGTCATGGTTATATATTTCCTTTTTTACAGTCTTTTCCTTAGGGGTACACGAGCACCATAGTGTAGTGCCCTCCCCTGGCAAACTGCCCTCTCCGTGTGGCTTATGACACACCTGGCAGACCCCGTCCATATTCACGCGCACAGGTGTGTAGCATTCCGCGACCTGCGCGGCTGACCGGCCCGAGCAGCGGACCGGGACGTCAGGTGGTGGGGAACAGACAGGCAGGGCACGCCTCCCCCCCCCTCCACAGTCGGAGGTCCCGTTTCCGCACGCTCTTTGTCCCGCGGAAAATGACCCGGCGGCGCGGTGATCTTGCATGGTCCGACTCGGCTGTACTCGTCGTCGCTCGGCTGGACTCGGCTCCCGCTCGACCCGAAGGGCGCAATTCGCCTGCGCTCATCCGGCGCGATCCCTTGAAGGGGAAAAGGGGTAAGAGCGAACTCACTCGCGCGGCCGAATGAAACCCGATACCTGTGTGACGCGCTCTTATCGCTTGACGGCGCAATCTCACACCATTTTGGCGCATCGGCTTCCGCTCCTGCGCCGCTTTTGTCCACGCTCGACTCCCTGCAACATCCTCGCAGCTCCCGAAAGTTTTGAAAATCCGCACTTTTCATGTCCGTTTCTATGTAATAGCTCATGGTCAACCACACTAGTTGGGCGCCATTTTGACGATGTTAGGGCCGTTCCCGTGGTTCGGAGTCGCTGCTCAGCTGCTCCGGTAGAGAGGGTACGTGCCACGCGGCAAGGGAACTACCCTAACTTAGGTGAAATGAAAGAGTTTTTGACGTTAAGGTGTGTTTAATGCACACGTCACACACTGTACATGGGCTGTCACGGCTCCCCTCTGTGACAGTCCATCAGGGTGAGGCCCAGCTCCACGCACCTTGAGCGCGACACGACACTACCAGTGACCTGACTGGCGGTGACACGACAGTGACGCGACTGACAGTGGCGTGGATGACGGTGACGTGACTGGCAGTGACGCGAATGACGATGACACGAAAGACTGACGTAACTGCCGACACGAACGATGGTGACGTGACTGACGGTGATGTAACTGACGATGCGAACGACTGTGACGTGACTGACAGTGACGTGACTGACAGTGACGCGAACGACGGTGACGTGAACTTCGCGACCGCGCTCTCTCATGCCACTTAGGCGACTGACTCGACCCACGCTCCGCGACGTCCCAGCGGCCTCCCCCCTTGCCGCGCGCACATGAATCTCCCCTCTTCCCTTCGTGTGCGAGTGTGTGGAGCCACATGGTCACAGGCGGGGAGACGCGACTCATTCGCCCGGGAAACATATTACAGGAACACAACAAGACAAAAGATATTCACACCCTCACATAATTACATAAACAAAACCTTTGTTACACTTTTGCGCACGGGCGCCGGCACACACGCAAGCCTGAAGCAGCAACGGGCAATAATGGCCTCAGCGAGCCGGAGGAGCACTTGGGACGACGTCAATGTGTATTACATGACACTAGCGCTCCTTGTATCGATTACTGAAAACAAGATGTCGAAAGCACTCTCTAGCAAACACCATGTGTGTTAAATAGCACTCCTGGTATCAAGTACTGAAAACAATATGGCGGTTCTGTTTCAAACAGATGATGAAAATATTCCTTCAAATCAAAAAACAAAATTTCATGTCCGAATATATATGTCATTTTTTATATACCTTATTTAAATGTCACACCGGGCGGATGCTGGGGCATGCTGAGATCGTGGTGAGTACGCAGGAATTAAACAGTAGTGTGTCCGCAGTAGTCGTGCAAGACTTGTGTGAGGAGGTGGTGCTAGGACTCCCCTGGTTGGTCCAGCAAGATGCAGTCTTGGAGCTAGGACCCACCCGCCTCAACCTGGGAAGAGCCGAGAGGTACGTGGTGCACGCATTAGGACAGACGCCTCCCGACAGGACGCGGTGCTGACCCTGGCGGACGTGCGCCACGACGTCCCCCCCTCCTACCAGGCTGAGGTAAACAAGGTCCTCGCCACCCGACCCGAAGTGTTTGCCGTGGATGGAACTTTGAGGCGGACCACCGGTACCGAACATTGCATGCCCACCCTGACTGATGACCCAGTGTTCGACCCGCCCCGCGGCTACGGGTTGCGCGAGCAGCGAATCATCCGGGAGCAGGTGGACGAGATGCTGCACGACGGAGTCATCGAGCCGTCCCACAGCCGGTACAATGCGTGCTTTGTACTGGCCAACAAGAAAGACGGGACAAGCCGATTCTGTGTGGACTTCCGGCCATTAAATGCAGTGACCGTCAGCGCCCCGCCCCCCCAGATTAGCGTCGAGGCCGCCGTAGCCGGCTTGGGAAGGGCCCAGGTCTTCAGCACCTTGGACCTGAAGTCCGGGTACTGGCAAGTGCCCATACAATGCGGGGACCGGGAGAAGACGGAGTTCACGGTGCCAGACGGACGGAGGTTCCTGTTCAGAGCCATGCCGTTCGGCCTAAAGTGCGCCCCGTCCACCTTCCAGTGCATGATGACCCGTGTGCTGGAGGGCACATCGGGCAGTTCGCCCTAGCATATCTGGACGACGTCATAGTGTACTCAGACACCTGGGAGGACCACTGCCGCCATCTGGCCTTGGTGATGGAGCGGTTGGCCACAAACCACCTGATGGCCAACCCAGCCAAATGCCATCTCGGAGCCGCCGAGGTCGACTTCCTGGGCTACGTGGTCAACGCGGAGGGGAACCGCCCCCAACTAGGTCACCTCCAGCAGATCACGATGGCAGAAGTCCCACGCACCCGGAAGAAAATGCAGCGCTTCATCGGGCTGCTGAACTGGCTCCGTAACTATATTCAGAATTTTTCACAAGTCATCGCGCCTCTGACGGACCTGTTGTCACCCCAAGTCTGCTACCACTGGGGCTCACCCGCCCAGACAGCATTCGAGGCCGTCAAGAGCGCGTTCACCCGGTGCCACACACTGGCCCGCATCGACCCCGAGCGCCCACTCGTCCTCCAGACGGACGCAAGCGCCCTGGGATCCGGAGCCATGCTGTACCAGGTGAACGACCACGGATAACGGCAGGTGGTGGACTACGCCAGCGCGAAGTTCGGCGCGGCGGAGAGGCGGTACCACAGCATCGAACAGGAGTACTTGGTGGTGGTGTGGGCATTGAAGAAATACCGTCCACACCTGGAGGGCAGGCATTTCACCCTCCGCACCGACAACCGCTGCCTCACCTGACTCCACACCATGCAGGGGAGGAAGGGGAAGCTGATCCGCTGGGCGCTGCTCCTACAGTCATTCGACTTTACGGTCGAGCACGTGCCAGGCGAGGAAAATCAGCTCCCCGACCTGCTCTCGCGCGAGCCAGACGGCAGACGAGAGGTGCTGGATGGGGAGGAGTGGGACAAAATCCTGCCCCCCTCCCACACCATAACGACTGCCGATGGACACCCTACCTGCACCCGCCTCACGCTCGGCGTAGAAGGGACCGAAGACCCTCCCAGTACGAAGGCCGACCTTAAGCGGCGCGTGCTCACGGCCCAGCGCCGCTCGCCGGATGCCGACCGGCGCCGCAAGACAGCGCGCGGAGGAGACCACCCCGCCTGGCAGCTCCGGGACGACCGGGTCATGAACAGACCGCCAGGGGAAGAGGACGAGTGGAAGACCTACGTCCCACCCGAAGCACGCGAGGCAACTCTGTGGTTCTACCACGATCAAGACCTCGCCGTACACACAGGCTCGGACCAGACCCGGAGAGCCGGCTGCCGGTACTACCACTGGCCGGGGGTGAACCGGGATGGCTAGGTCTACGTCCGGGAGTGCGAGATCTGCCAGCGCCGCATGGCCTGCAGAGGCGACGGCACGCAGCAACAGCAGCCTCGCCAGCCGTCAACACCATTCCAGACGCTCGCGCTGGACGTGATGGGGCCGTACCCCCGCTCGCCGCGGGGTAAGCGCTTCCTAGTGGTCGTGACAGGTGACAGACATGTTCACCCGCTGGACATAAGCCTACCCCTGCGGCAACGCACGGGCGGCCACCATCATCGAAGTCCTGATGCGCGAATTCCTCAATCGGTTCGGCTACCCGGAGTCCGTCTTGACAGACAACGGCAGCCAGTTCCTGGGGGCCCAGTGGAGAGGGTGGTGCCAAGAGACACACATCATCCACCACACCACACCCTTATACCACCCCAGAGCCAATCCGACCGAGCGCAGGAATCAGGATCTGAAAACTAAACTGCGGCTGCGCCTAGGGGAAGACCACACCCAGTGGGACCGCCACGTCGCCAACGCACTGTTCTACGTCCGGCGGCGCGTGAACGAGGCCACTGGGATGACCCCCGCCGAGATGATCCAGGGGCGTAACCTGCCGCTGCCCGGCGAGCTGGCAACACACGGCGTACCACACCCAGGAGAGCAACCGAAGGAGCGCGACGAGCGACGACACAGGAGCACGACGCGGCACGCGCAAGACAAGCCCGCTACAGTCAGGGAATCACACCCCAAACAGCGCGACCCCCGGCACAACTGCGGGCCGGCGATCGGGTGTACGCCCGAGCGTACCCCCCGTCGGCAGTGCCGCGGAATTACTGTGCCGGACTCGCTCCCCGCTGGGAGTGGCCCTACACTGTGACGCGGCGCCTGGGGGCATCGTCCTACATGGTGGACTTGGCGGCCGCCACATGCAGAAAATCCACCGGGACCACCTGCGAGTGGCGGCGACCCCCGGGGAACCACTCCCGACCGAACCCGAACATGGGGACATGGCAGATGGACCAGACATCCTCCTTGATGCACTCCCTCCTGGAGGACTGGAGCAACAGCGAGAGGAAGCCGAGGACACCATTCCAGACGAGCCCGAGTACCTCACCGACGGGGAACTGGATGCGGACGCACCCCACGACCCCGGCGAGGCACCCTGTCCAGCAGAAACCGCGCCACGAGGGGAGGCCCCCGAGAGCGAGCCGCCCCCGCGGCATGAGGAACCTACGGAGACTCACACCACGCCGCGCCGGCAGAGAAGGGGCCGGCCCCGCCACGCCAGGTGCCGGGTGACAGAAGTCGCGGGTGACGACTCCGAAGACCCCGCCAGAGCGACCCCTGAACCCGAACCCATCATATCCGACCCAGACGAGGACGAAGAGGAATCGCCCCCGAGGCCGACCAGAGGAGGTTGGGGGCACGCGGCCTCCCTTGCCAACGCAACTTTCCGCGTCACCGTCACACACCGCGCGAGGAGGGGGCTGGACGTCCCCGTCGGACACGACGCAGACCAGCGAGGCTGCAGGAGTTTGTCCTGAACACCACTCCGGGGCGGAGCTCACCCTGCCCGGCGCTGATACCCGAGCGGGAACGCCAGCCCTACAGACGGCAAGGCCCGACGAGCCGGGAGGAAGGTGGCTCACGAGTGCGTCTTCGACGGGAGCATCGGGAACCGGCCCGCCTGGCCGAGTACGTCTTGGGCGGGCTCGTGGCACCGCCTCTCCGGCCAAGCACCGCGGCGCCAACTCCCGGCCCAGATGCCTACAAAGCGACCAAGGCGGCGTCCGCCTGCGCCGACACCTCATGCGCCGCGGTGCCGCCTCCCGGCCCAGCTGGCCACGCAGCGACCGAGGCAGCGTCTGCCTGTGCCAGCACCTCATGCGCCGCGGCGCCGCCTCCCGGCCCAATTGCCCACGCAGCGACCGAAGCGGCGCCCGCCTGCGCCAGCACCACATGCGCCGAGGCGCCACCTCCCGGCCAAGCTGCCCACGCAGCGACCGAGGCGGCGTTATCCTGCGCCAGCACCTCATGCGCCGCGGCGCTAAGGTGCCACGCGCCATGGGATCACGTGTCGAAGGGTACCGGCTGTGCTAGGGGGTCGTTGTACCGCAGGAGCGGGAACACGGGGCGGAGACGGGCTTCCACTGGGGGGGGGGGGCATTTACGTTGTACCGACCATGGCCGTTGAGCCCGTGCTCCGCACCGCCAGTACCGTATCCCGTTTTCGGAGCGCGCCCCTTGCCCAGCCGGATTGAGTCAGGCGAGCGCCTCGGGCGTGACCCCAATAGACATAATGAAATTTAAAGGTATGGAACCCCGGAGGCTCGATCCCATAATTCAATTAAGGGAAAAGCCATTAGTACGAAATTACTAATTACAGACATGTAATAAGTGCGTCTTAGCCACTCCGGGCGAGTACACCACGTACGGAGCAGACAACGAACCTCATTAACAGTCACCGCGGCCACTGGCCTTAATTAAAATGCCCGTGACTATGATCAAGTCAGAATAGGAGAAATCCCTCTAAAACAATTTACAGTGGGACAATATGTTAGTAAATTTACAGTCGCCAACTTGATGTCACAATTTAAATAATTAAATACATTAAAACCATTGTTAAGCCTTAAGCACCCAATTACCAGGTGCTACATTTTATTTGGGCACCTGGAACATGTTTTAACTGGTAATAGAGTAAATTCAATTAATATAAGTTTTTTGACGCCGACTCACAAAGAAGAAAAAGTTTCTCTTTCTTGCAAGGCGGCCATGTTCGGCAGTCTTCAACCACTCCGCGCCAGGAACAGACGTGTGTCTGTGGGCAGCATCCAAGTTTTCTTTCTTTGATTATTTCATTGTGTATTAAATCCTTAAATTTAATACTTTTTATTAATTCACCGCTGCCCACGTCGACTCGGCGCGTATTTTACGGAGCCAGGCCTATCCCGACCGTCTTCGGTGTGATAATGCGCTACTTATCGTGCCACAGAACGTACGGTACTGGCCGACTCCAGCGAAAGTGTTTATACTTAAGGACGCCGTGCATATGCCTGCCGGCTGCACACACGTAAGTGTTTCGCCGAATTTAGGAGCCCGCTCATAGAGCCCCCCCCTGCACCCGTTAACTTTCGGCGCTGGCCGTCTCCAGCGAGCATCGACCCACGTCCCGCGAGACTGCCGCGGTAACCATTGTCACGTAGTGTTGTGTTTAGTGTTGGTGAGAATTTTTGTAGCGGGACTGAACCGCAGAGCGGACTTGTAGAGTGTACTGTGTACCCACATGGACCCCCGGTGAAACTCCCAAATTAAATGTATTCTCGCCAACTCGTATATCATTTTCCGTAATCCCCCGTCCTCCACACGGCCGAGCGGCCTTCACAGTCAAGGTAGAACCATTCAGGTTACATTCAAGCCGTGTACCTGGTGGGGCACGCGGGGGCAGAGTACCCACGACCCCACACCAACGGTCTAGCATCCCGCTAGCCTGGCGCCCCTCCGGACAACAAGAGCATCGCGAGGACCGTAGCGCCCGTCAGGTACCCTCCGGACCTTTTTACAGAGGTCGGGTGATGGTAACTTGGAATACTGCCAGAATACAGGTGTAGCAAATCAACACTAAACCTGTTGCCAACCGCCCGTGCTCCCTCTGGATCGCACAGGCCGTTATGTCCCAACAACACATACTCTTAAGTGCATCGAACATGCCCAAGCGTGATGTCCACCGAGTGAGTGAAATTGCACCGCGACGAACACCAAGTCGACTACAGCGCCCGGCTGGGTGTGGCAATGCGCTAAATTAAATCAGTAATTATTCTTTTAAAACAAAAACAACCAAATTAATAAAAAATAAAAGATAATTAATTCAAGTAAAAATTATGTACAATTGTTAAATAATCATGTATTGTCAAATATATAATTTAAGTCCAAAACTGGTCGGAGCTGTTTTCCCGCGCTTCACGTGTCTTGGCGCGAGGTAACGCGGCGCCCTCGCGCTCAGTTGCCGTCGGGAGCTCACATGGGTCGGTCGCTCCGCGAACGGAGAGCCTACAGATTTGGCGCCACATTCAGGTCATCGCATAGTGTAAGTTTATTAAATTCTTTTTTCAGCTCTGGGCCCGACCCCACTCAGTCGTACGTTTTTTCGTGCGACTCTTAAAATAATGCATTTAATCCCAACAGAGAGATTTTCAATTTACTACGTAATTTTCACGTCCTGAGCATAGGGACAGCGTAAATGAGTATTACACAGTTTTCAGGCTTCGAAGCCAGCTAATCATTATTTGTCATGGGCTCCTGATAGCCCTGTGTGTAGAGTTCTAACTCTTTAATCAACGTGTTTACTATTTAGCTTATTTAACTGTGTAATATCCATCTTGCAACCTAGCCAAGTAATAACTGTCTTAAGCTGTAATAAATGACTGTGACTCTTATGTTCTCATCTAGCCGGGTCTACATACATTTCGGAGCATTCGCATCTTATATCAGGTTAGATTGCAAATACCGTTAAGAACATTCAATTACATATCGCTGTTTTACATGTTAACATCATTCACTGCATAAGCCGTTGCAGCATATCAGCTCCGCGATAATTCGCCGCATCTTTCACGTCGATAACGGCCACAGGATAAGTCATTACATACCATTTTGCCATCTATCCTGGTCGCGCGCATCGTCTACGTATAGAGACTCTCGTGCAGCGTGACGTCGTCCGTCCGAAAGCCATAAAGCCCAGCCTCCACCCGCCAGTATTAAACCCCGCTAACGGAACGCAACCCTAGCCCAGGTCACGTGAGTCAAGCGAGCCGACGACGTCGGTGAGTGTTTAAATAGATTACGCCCGTATGCCAACTCCACCAAACAACTCTTATGCTTCATTAATTACGGGGAGTAATTAAGTGATTTTTAATTATCAAAACAACCCTTAAGAGTGAAAGTGCGTCGTAGGGGTGCAGCGGTTTTCCCCATGGGAAACCGCAATTAATAAACGTTCGGAAAATCCCTTGCAGCCTTCCGCCAATAATTAACAACAGCATAAATCAACCTAATTAACCTCCCCGTTTTCACCTGCAAATAGCCACTGGAGTAGTCAACAAGTGTCAGACAGTCTCCAGCTTGACTTTCTATTTTCAAATATTATTAATCTCAATTTTATTATGTATTATTATTATAGGCCTTCCGCCAACTAATTCAGACAGATGTCATTAAGTTACGAGGGTTCTAGAAATAATAATGTCTAATTATAATTATAAATTTGGAATAACGGCACATTAGAAAGTTCGGCGCGTCATGACGCTTCCTCCCCCCCCCCCCCCCCCCCAAGACGGCACAAAGCGGCAGTAGAGTTTTACTCACGGGCCGGGGCGGACACGTGATCCCGCGGGGAGACTTCAACTTTTGTGCTACTGATCTCTTCATGCTGGTAAATATTATAATTCATTAAAACCTCTTTTTTCCTCTCCCCGCGTGCCCCCGTGCCCTTTTCCGGTGCAGGGCTTAACCCGGCCGCGTTAATTTTTACTTGTCGCGCAACAACGGTTCGCGACGCAGTCACCTTACGGTCCGGGCCGACTCCCGCGAACAGAACTTAATTTAATTCGTCGAGCAGACGCCTGCCGGCTACAAACGTAAAGACTTTTCTTTTAATATTACCTTCGTGGGCCCGCGACTCACACAGGTGAGCCCATGCACGAAGCTAATACCAGTTTATCATGGGAGTGGCCGTTAACCCACTCAAACTCTGCGACGACCCCCAAGCCCATGTAGGGATCTTATTTGCAAGTGCCGCAACGTAACACGTATTTAATTATTCAGTGCGAGTGTGTGTAGTGTCAGCGTATTTGTCCAGTGTAATTGTATAACTTGTGCCCATCCACACTTTGTGAGATGCGGGATTAAAAACCAGCACCTAATTAACGTGTTCTTTATTTCGTAGACGTTCCCTGAACAGTTAGGAAACAGTCCTCTACACTGTTTAGGGCCAGTGCGTATTAAAAGCAGGGACTCCCTCCCACCATCAACAGCCGCCGATCCTAGTGGAACACGCAGGGGCAAAAACCCACGACCACCTCGGTTAACCTGGCGCCCGCCGGAGATTTCATTAAGAGCCACTAAAACCACTAGGACCGCCCCGAGTCTCGATCACGAGACCGCGGGTGACGGCATTTGGCGCCCGTTGCGTGTGGCGAAAACCGGACTCTTTTAACAATTTTTAGCCATTTTTCTTCAAACGGACCACGGCGTGGGCAAGAAGCGGCCATTTTGCGAGCGACAAGTAATTGGGGTCAGACAGGCAGGCGTGGCCAGAGTAGCGGACAAATGGTCCCCTTCCACCTCCTGGACAAAGGCAAGCAGGCGGAACAAGGGACGCGCGGACACTTGGTGTCACAGCACAGCGCCCACCCCCAACCCCTCTCCACTTTCGCATCCTCCCGCTCTCCCTTTTGTGCGGCTGTCCGGGCACTATTCCCCCACCTCCTCACACCTCTGGACGCTCCCCGCTTCGCGCGGTCATCCGGGCAGCGCTCCTCTCCCTAATCCTTCACGAATCCTCTTTGTGCGGCTGTCCGGGCACCTCTCAGCCAGCGGCCCGACCCGGCGCGCGCGACCGGCCTGCGGACTCGTCACTGCCACGCCCATTCACTGACGTACGCGCGGAACACCGCGCACCACCCCAGCAGCTAACCAACAACATGCAGTCACCACCGGCGACTACTGTGTGTGCGTACTGCTTACTGCCTAGGGAAGTAGACCTGTTGACAGGGACACTACCATGGTACAGCACGTGCCAATGCACACCGACAGGGAAAGTGACCAGCTGCCAATGGGGCGGGTGCAAGCAAGAGGCAGGGGCTAGCGAACTGCCATGGCCACTGCAACCCACCAAGACGCCCATATCACCCACTACAGTAAAAACCGAGATTAGCACCACGCTGATCGACACGAAGACCACATCGTACCCGATTTATGTGCATGCCGCACCAAACCCAACACGAGCTAGAATGTTAGCTTCACTAACCGGACCAAGCTCCTGGACGCTCACGCGACCATCGTGGAACCAGAGCAAATTAGTGCTGCCCGAGTTCACTGGGATTACACACGAAGACCATACCACATTTCTGCAACATTGTGAAATGCGACTGGCTAGGTCCGGGATACCCACGGACGAATGGGCGGAACGCACCAGCGAGCAATTGAAAGGCACCGCCCGCCAATGGTGGAACTCGTGGGGGCAATTCAGCATGCCCTGGGAGGCCTTCACAGCCACGTTCACACGGCGCTTCGATACCGACCAAGCCATCGTACAGTGTACGTCTCAGTTCTACGGCGAACGACAACGGGGCGGCGAGCCAGTCGAGCAATTCATCGCACAGAAAATACAGCTCTTCAGGCGGGTATCGCCCGGCAGGGAGCCGACACACGCACTGACTATTGTGACAGCCCTATTATGTAATGAGCTACAGCCCTTCTTGAGATGCCAGCGGCACGATTCTATCGAAGACTACGTCCAACAGGCCGTAGACACTGAGCGCAACCTGCAGGGGCTATGGCGCCGGAGCACGCCGAGCACCAACAGGGGACAAATTAATTTCCCAACGAGGTGAGGCCCGCCCCTAGCGAACCTACCGGAGGGGGCCGATGGACAACAACAACCGTCCACACGGCGACGTGCCATTGAGGAGGCACCTAGGCACAACGGAAGAGACGCACGGGAAGGTCACGACGGCCCATCCAGGCAGACCAACACATCACTGCCCCAATGTCGACAAGGTTGCCCGCCTGGAACGCGCCACTGGCACATGGACTGCCCACTACCACCACCACAGCGACCACCACCAACTCACCCGCCAGGAAACGGACCCCCGGGGGCGCGGAACTAAGTGCCCTGCCCCCGACAACTGCAGCTCGAGACGTGCGGGACCGGCACGGAACCACGCCCATCCTGAACCAACTGTCCCGCTCCCGGGATGGTCTGATACGCCTCCCGGTGGAGGTGGAACGACGGCCGGCAGCTGCCCTGGTAGACACGGGCGCGAGTCACGTGTTCGTGTCTCCGAGCCTGGTGCCACCCGGCGCGCTGAGACCACACCGGGCCGAGCTGCGGTTGGCGACCAGCACCCAACCAGGCGTAATGGTGGGACAGGTGGAGCTTAAGGTAAGCCTTAGGGGCCTATCAACAACAGTGACAGCCCTTGTCGTCGAAAACTTACACGAAGAAATTGTATTGGGTCAGCCCTGGTTAGCTGAGCATGACGCAGTGGTAAAGACGAGGCCTGCGTGTGTTCACATAGGCACCCAAGAACGTTTCACTGTGTACGCGACCGGTACCACACCCGAGGCCCCCGCAGAACTGTTAAAATTAGAACAATTGCGACATGATGTCCCCCACATGTATCAGGATAGGGAGAACCGTGTGCTAGCGGAGAGGCAGGACGTGTTCGCGACAACCGACCCCCTCAAACGCACCACTGTGGCGGAACACCGCATACCCTCACTTCATAACAACCCCGTGCGCGAGACACCTAGGGGCTACGGCTTCCGGGAACAGCGCGCCATTCGGGAGCAAGTGTCAGAGATGCTGAGGGACGGAGTAGTAGAACCATCTAACAGCCACTACAATGCATGTGTCGTGCTAGCGCCTAAAAAAGATGGCTCCCTACGCTTCTGTGTAGATTTTTGCCCGCTGAATGCCATCACGGTCAGTTCCCCCCCACCGCAGATCAGTGTCGAAGCCGCCGTAGCGGGGCTAGGCCGAGCCAGGGTATTCAGCACCCTCGACTTGAAAGCCGGCTACTGGCAAGTGCCGATACGTCCTGAGGACCGGGAAAAGACCGCCTTCACAATCCCGGACGGACGCCGTTTTCAGTTTAGGGCCATGCCATTCGGCCTGAAATGCGCTCCCGCCACGTTTCAGGAGATGATGACGAGGGTACTGGAAGGTTATGTGGGCCAATTTGCGATCGCCTACCTGGACGATGTAATAGTCTTCTCGGAGATGTGGGAGGACCACATCCGACACCTGGCATTAGTGCTGGAGCGTTTAACGACACACCACCTGACAGCCGCCCACCACAAATGCCACATCGGGACACAGGAGGTGGAGTTCCTGGGCCACGTTGTGAGTGCCGAAGGTAACCGCCCCCAGCCCGGCCACCTGCGCAAGATCGCGGAGGCAGAGGTGCCGCGGACCCGAAAGCAATTGCAACGTTTTGTCGGACTCGTGAATTGGCTCAGGTGCTACATTCCTGAGTTCTCTCAAACAATAGCACCACTCACGGACCTTCTGTCACCACAATCTCGATATCACTGGAACCACGCGGCCCAACACGCGTTTGACGAAATCAAAACCTCGTTCACACGATGCCACACGCTGGCGCGAGTGGACCCTGACCGCCGCCTGTACCTGCAAACGGACGCAAGTGCCCTGGGGGTGGGGGCGGTACTGTTCCACGTGAACCCGAACGGTGACAAGGAGGTAGTGGACTACGCTAGTGCCAAGTTCGGTCCGGCCGAACGCCGGTACCATAGCAACGAACAAGAGTGCCTAGCGGTAGTGTGGGCGATGAAAAAGTACCGCCCCCACTTAGAGGGGAGAAACTTCACGCTGCGGACGGACAACAGGTGTCTCACGTGGCTGCATACAATGCAGGGGAGGAAGGGGAAATTATTGATTAGGTGGGCGCTGTTCCTTCAGTCCTTCGATTTCGAAGTAGAACACGTCCCTGGTACCGAGAATCAACTACCCGATCTACTGTCACGAGAACCTGACACCCAGACCCAGCTAACGGACGGCGAGGACTGGGAAGGGATACTGCCCCCCAGCCCGCAGGACGAACGGACATACCTGGACTCGACGTGCGCACGCATCACCGCCGACGCGCACTGCGACGAGGGCCCACCGAGTACAGCGGCCGACGTCCACAATCGCGTCCTCAGAGCTCAGGAGACATCGCAGGACGCCGACCGGCGCCGCCGGCAAGCAACAGCCGGAGACCACGAGGCGTGGAGCATGCGAGACGAAACTGTGATGACCCGGACATCCGGGGGCCGTCTCGACTGGAGAGTCTACGTACCGCCTGAGGCACGGGAAGCAACCTTAAGGTTCTTCCATGACCACGACCTCGCGGGCCATCCAAGGACGGACCAGACGCGACAGGCCGTCGGCCAGCACTACCACTGGCCCGGCGTCACCCACGACGTGCGAGAGTACGTTCGGGAATGTGAGACCTGTCAGGTGAAGAAGGCGCGGAGACGAAACGGCGAAGAGCAGCAGCGGCCACGGGTACCAACTACCGCGTTCCAGACCAAAGCATCGGATGTAATGGGCCCGTACCCCCGCACAACCCGCGGCAAACGTTTCCTACTGGTGGTCACGGACCTCTTCACGAGGTGGACAGAGGCATACCCGTGTAGAAACATAAGAACTCCCACCATCACCGAGATCATGTCTAGCGAGTTCCTGCCGCCCTGGGGCTACCCACAGTCCATCCTCACGGACAATGGCAGCCAATTCCTGGGGCGACAGTGGAAAGCCTGGTGCAACGAACAGCGCATCGAACACCACACCATGCCCGCCTACCATCCGAGGGCGAACCCCACCGAACGACGTAACCAGGAGCTGAAGGCTCAGTTGCGCATACATCTCGGTGGGGATCACACGCAATGGGACCTGCATGTGGCTGACGCACTGTTTTGTATCCGACGCCGGACAAACGCCGCGACGGGCATGACGCCGGCGGAGATGGTACAAGGACACAACCTGCCACTGCCAGGCGAGTGGGCAACTCACGGGGTCCCACACCCCACAGAAACCGCAGAGGAGCGCGACCAGCGCCGCACAACAGTCCAGGAGGATGCCCGGCATCGCCAAAGGGCCTATGCCGAAGAGATAACCCCGGTGATGCAGCACCCACCGCCGACTGTGCAGGCCGGGGACCAGGTGTTCGCGCGGGTGCACCCGCTGTCAGCTGCACCCCGCAATTACTGTGCCGGTCTAGCACCACGATGGGGAGGGCCCCTACACCGTGCAGCGCCGACTGGGGAGGACAACGTACCTGGTACACCTCGGGGGGCGCAAGGTGAAGAAGGTACACCAAGACGACCTGCGCCTCGCCAGTCTGCCAGGAGACAGGCTCCCGGCCGCAGGGACACAGCCCACCCCCGAGGCTGACGCAGCGCACGAAGGAGAGGGTGCAGACCCCTACCAGACACCCCACTGACGCCAACACGGACAAGGACAGCCACGCCCACTTTCCCTCCGAGGGCTACCCGGAACCGCAGTGGAGACTGATGACGACGGAGCCACAACAGCGGAAGTCGAGCCCCTAGAGGCGGTTGCGGAGACACCCGGGGACCTGGTGGGCGAACTCGAAGGCCACCACAATCAGCCGGCCAGCACCCCCGACCAGAGCCATGGGGAGGACCCGGAAGAGGGGCCCAGGCCACGGCCATGCCGTCTCCGAAGCCGGCCACAGCACTTAGGGGAATATGCCCTGGAACCCACACCCACCCGACGGCGCCCTCGCCGAAGACGGTCACGGACACTGACAATAACAGACGTCTCACACAACTTGGACGGGGCCGAAGCGGAAGAGGGCCCAGGCCCAACCCCACTTATCTCAGAGCCGGAAGAGGGGGAGGTGACACCAGAGACCCCAACACGGGGATAATGGGGACACTGCGCCTCACTCGCTGATGCCACCTTCCGCGTGCGCATCGATCTGCCCGGGGAGAAGTCGCAGAATAGGTCATGGCGACAACGGAACTGGTCTCACCGATCCAAGGACCCCTACATGGGGAGCCAATGGGACGACGGAGAGACGGAGACGCACGACCCACCTGGCATCCCGGAACGGGAGAGGAGGCCCTATCGAGCGATACCCCACACACCAACCACAGAAGGGGAGGGCCCCACAGCTCCAAGATACGACCACCAGGCGGAGGTCCCCAATGAGCGCCCCCGACGAGCCCCACGACTCCCGAAGTACCTGGCCGATTACAACCTGGGAGACTTCCTGAGGGGACAGGTGGACAACCCAACCCCCGGATGCTCGACGTGGAACGACCCAAGAGCAAGGGGACAGGCCTACCCACCACGAACAACACCCGAGTTGACCGGTTGCCAGGAATAGCAGGCGCCACGATGCCGCCCCTCGGCCAGCCTGCCACAGCAGCCACCGAGGAGGCGCGCACTCTCGCCTTTACAGGCGCCACGATGCCGCCCCTCGGCCGTACTGCCACAGCAGCCGCCGAGGAGGCGCGCACTCTCGCCTTCACAGGTGCCACGACGCCGCCCCTTGGCCGTACTGCCACAGCAGCCGCCGAGGAGGCGCGCACTCTCGCCTTCACAGGCGCCACGACGCCTTCACAGGCGCCACGATGCCGCCCCTCGGCCGTACTGCCACAGCAGCCGCCGAGGAGGCGCGCACTCTCGCCTTCACAAGCGCCACGAGCTGCCCCTCGGCCGTACTGCCACAGCAGCCGCCGAGGAGGCGCGCACTCTCGCCTTCACAGGCGCCACGACGCCGCCCCTCGGCCGTACTGCCACAGCAGCCGCCGAGGAGGCGCGCACTCTCGCCTTCACAGGCCTCCACCCGCCAGTATTAAACCCCGCTAACGGAACGTAACCCTAGCCCAGGTCACGTGAGTCAAGCGAGCCGACGACGTCGGTGAGTGTTTAAATAGATTACGCCCGTATGCCAACTCCACCAAACAACTCTTATGCTTCATTAATTACGGGGAGTAATTAAGTGATTTTTAATTATCAAAACAACCCTTAAGAGTGAAAGTGCGTCGTAGGGGTGCAGCGGTTTTCCCCGTGGGAAACCGCAATTAATAAACGTTCGGAACATCCCTTGCAGCCTTCTGCCAATAATTAACAACAGCATAAATCAACCTAATTAACCTCCCCGTTTTCACCTGCAATAGCCACTGGAGTAGTCAACAAGTGACAGACAGTCTCCAGCTTGACTTTCTATTTTCAAATATTATTAATCTCAATTTTATTATGTATTATTATTATAGGCCTTCCGCCAACTAATTCAGACAGATGTCATTAAGTTACGAGGGTTCTAGAAATAATAATGTCTAATTATAATTATAAATTTGGAATAACGGCACATTAGAAAGTTCGGCGCGTCATGACGCTTCCTCCCCCCCCCCCCCCCCCCAAGACGGCACAAAGCGGCAGTAGAGTTTTACTCACGGGCCGGGGCGGACACGTGATCCCGCGGGGAGACTGTGCCCTTTTCCGGTGTAGGGCTTAACCCGGCCGCGTTAATTTTTGCTCGTCGCGCAACAACGGTTCGCGACGCAGTCACCTTACGGTCCGGGCCGACTCCCGCGAACAAAACTTAATTTAATTCGTCGAGCAGACGCCTGCCGGCTACAAACGTAAAGACTTTTCTTTTAATATTACCTTCGTGGGCCCGCGACTCACACAGGTGAGCCCGGGCACGAAGCTAATTCCAGTTTATCATGGGAGTGGCCGTTAACCCACTCAAACTCTGCGACGACCCCCAAGCCTATGTAGGGATCTTATTTGCAAGTGCCGCAACGTAACACGTATTTAATTATTCAGTGCGAGTGTGTGTAGTGTCAGCGTATTTGTCCAGTGTAATTGTATAACTTGTGCCCATCCACACTTTGTGAGATGCGGGATTAAAAACCAGCACCTAATTAACGTGTTCTTTATTTCGTAGACGTCCCCTGAACAGTTAGGAAACAGTCCTCTACACTGTTTAGGGCCAGTGCGTATTAAAAGCATCAGGGACTCCCTCCCACCATCAACAGCCGTCGATCCTAGTGGAACACGCAGGGGCCAAAACCCATGACCACCTCGGTTAATACTCAAATTAACCTGGCGCCCGCCGGAGATTTCATTAAGAGCCACTAAAACCACTAGGACCGCCCCGAGTCTCGATCACGAGACTGTGGGTGACGGCAAGCGATGGTAAAACAGCAGACGCGGCCAGGCATTGGACAAGCAGGTGTAACGGTTTAAATAAAGTGCAGTGTGGTGTCAATCAGTTTACCATTTATTTCTAAGGCGTCCTAGGTGGCCTTAACAGCCCGGGTAGTTTTCAAACCGCGACGCGCTCCTGCCTGCAGCCACGAGGCCGAATCCCCGTTTTGGCCCCTGAGATCATTTTCAAATTAATAATAACTCGAAAACTTAAACAGGCAGCGGGAGTGGCGTCAAACCCTTATTTTGTTTCTTGGAATACTGGACTTAAATTCAGGTTACTAGATAATCAAATTCATTTTGTTATGAAACAATACCCTAGGATTTTAAAATTTTGCTTGAAATATGAATTTTAATTTGGTGAAATTATTCCACTAGACTTTCTCTACATGTTAGAACTGTTATAGAAATTTGTCTTTAAGTTTATAAAAAATAAGTTATATAAGGATTTGTAAGGTAAAAAACCTAATAAACTATTAATTATGGTTTTTGTCATTTGCTAGAGCACGAAATATTAGAAAAAAATTTTAGGATACAACTAGCTTAAAATTGTAAAAAAACCATTAAAATTCTGGTTGCCATTTTGTATATAGAAAGATTTCTCTAGAAAGTTGAGCGCTGTTATGGCATCATCAATGTCTGTGATACATATCTATATTATCCTTCTTCCTGTCTTACAAGGTTCGTTATCTTTGATGCATGTTAGAAATGGTGGTTTGGATATTGGATTACTAGAAATTTCATTCAGTCTTCTGATTGTTTAAGGATATATGTTCTAGTAAAATTCTTTTGCGTTCTTTACTTGTCAGACCTTCTTTGCTTAGATAGGAATATTTATTTAGTATTGGTTGATTTAGGGTTTTGTCTCGAGCTTTGATACCTTCTCGTTTTGTTTTCCGCTAGCCATGTGCTTTATTGAAATCACTGTTCCTGTTGTGCGTTTCCTTTCCTTCATTACTATGGAGTTTTGTTCTTAAGGTTTTTTTATTATTAGATACCGTTCCCTAGTAACTTACATCTATATATTTAATGTTCAGCTGTTTCCTGTTGATTTGTGAGAAGATTCGTAATGTAAAAATTCATTTGCTTTCATTGCTTGTCACAATGTTTTTGCTTAGTTGGGGGCTTTTATTTATTTTTGTCTTTTAGGGTTTTTCCTTGTCTGACGACGCCTTGCTTTTTTTTTTGTTGCCAACCAAATGTTTTCTTGTTTGTAGAGACTTCTCATTCGCAAGTTTTGGTGTATCTCTTTTTCACTGCATTACTGTGGTGTTTTGTTCTTTGCAATTGTGTTACGGCCGTCAACTTCCAAAATCCTGTGTCTTCTGTAAAGATGGTTATTAGAGGGAAAGTGGAAATGAGGTGATAATGAAATAGTCGGTGGAAAGGTACAATTTTACGGTATTAAAAAAATTTGGGTAAATGTGTAGTGTACGGATTGTCAAAATTTTTTTTTAAAAATCTGAAATAACTTTTATTATATGCTCTTTTACGTCCTCTTTTCATTACAGCCTGTGGAGATAAATTACAATTACTTTTGGAGATATCGCCGTTCTTATTTTGCAATACAAGACCTATGTAATCATTCGACCTTCGCCATTTTATATTTTGCCGTGTGTGTGTGAATGCCTAAATAACAGAAATTTTCCATTAGGTAAGGTTAGTTACATTATAAGTACTTCAAAATAAACGGAAATTAAAAATTATATGAATTAATTTTACTTGTATAGTTTTAAGTAGTTATAATGTAACTGACCTGACCTAACAAACGGAACGAAGGATTAACAGTAGGAATGAACGTAATTTTTTTTTACGTGCAACAAATTCCAAATAACATATAAAGCAAAAAAAATTTGAAACGTTAAAAACTCACCTAAGTTGGAGGCGGGTATTCTTTCTTTGCCATTAGTAGGAAATGATGTAGTCGTTCACCTACGTTGCGATACTTCCGACGGAACATGAATTCCGCAAGGTACCCGACGTAGTGGTCAACTCGTCGACCATATCGAGGTACATTCTGCCTTACTTCCCGCCAAAGTGTCTATTCTTTGGGTGTTTGCCACTGTGTCGGGATCAACAAAGTTCATATTATGATTAACCTTCAGGTGAAGATAATCATGCTGAGAAAGACAATTATAAGCACGCCAACAGTCGCTTATAATTGTTGTTCCTGGCGAAACGTACTTCTTGATCACGCGCAGGAGCTTTCTGCTAGTACGATCTTTGACAGGAACGAGAAAAATGTTATCACCATTTCTCTCGATTCTGCCAAAAACCCACTGACCCTGGATGACTCGCCACTTATTATTCTTACGCTTACCAATTTTAGCCTCATCAATTTCGACAACTTTCCCCGGCCCACCCAATTTCCCTACATTTATGTCCAAACTCCACTTGATTAAAACTTCCCTACAAAAGGACGGCCAATCTACGACGGTTTTCAAACTGACATTACAATTCTTCTGAATGAAAACAGTATTTGGGTGATGAATCATTAAAAAAAAAAATAAGTTATCTTCATAATCGTTTCAACCGAAAGTCTACTTTTGGAAAACCACGTGCCGGTTCTGAAAGATTTTTTGAAATAACAAGTTACCCTTTTAATTGTTTTACTTGCACGAGTTACCGTTGTCCGGTGACATTGAAAATATTCGTTGCCCTCGGCCTACTCAATTACCGTCCCACATTGGTCGCACTTTACCTCACTACTTAAAACTCCATGATCAACTAAAAATTCAAACAACAATTACCAATCATCACACAAATGCACAAAATCGAATACATGCAAGGTACACCCGCCACATAGCTGACTATTCCCAGAAACACAGGCCATTTCAAAGACAAAGTAATACGATAATGATACACAAATTCCAAGAACGACTACAACATCTGATGAACAAATAGCGGAAGTGACCGTTGTAATTACACATTGTTTTGAACAATAAATGAATAAATCATCACCTATTGGTTCATTTGAATATTGCCCTATCATAAACTATCACGTGACATTATCCAATAAAAAACAATTGATACTCGTAAACAAAAAAACAATGGTCAATGCCGTGTAAATGTACAGGTATAGTGATTAAAATTTAAAAATTCAATATCTCCAAAAGTAATTGGAATTTCTTATCTCCGCAGGCTGTAATGAAAAGAGGACGTAAAAGAGCATATAATGAAAGTTATTTCAGATTTTAAAAAATTTTTTGACGATAATCCGTACACTACATATTTACCAAAAATTGCATTACACTCATTAATTCACTTAAGGTAATAAAATTTTGGTATATTAAATATTTCCATAATATAACATGTTACCGACCCTAATTTTTGTATTATTATCTTTTAACCCACCGTCAGGTGTGTGGTAAAAAATAGCATGGTTAGGCGCTTGGACTACAGGTGTAGTCCAAAGTAAATTCTAATTTTAAAAATACTTGTATTTATATTATTTTTAATGTTGAATTTTTATATCAATCTAAAGTCATTTATTTACAACTGAGATAAAAGTTACAAACAAAATATCTTTTACACAAATAATAAACATAAGTTATATAAATCGAACGAAATTTAGAATAGCATACCTAATTATATTAAAGTCTCAATAATGCTTTTTTGTAAACTCCCTATTACAAGTATTTTTAAATAACATTATCCATTATGATAGTATAAATACATTACACAAACATGTAAAGTGATTCTATAATTATATTGGGGAACCATGAAATAATGACAGAACTTATAAATTAATTTTTTTTACAAATAGCAGTCAAAATGTGACAAGTTCATAAAAACAAATACTACTTATTTTCAGTTCCATCTATATTTACATAAAACATTGCTAGCCAGTAAAAACAAATATTTTACCATATTTCAGTGAAGGTACCTCAGTATGTCAGACATACAATAGGTCTCTGCCCAGAATCAAACTTTATCTCACACACAGTCTGGGCATATTTCTGGCGTATGCTCTTTACAAAAGAATCTGTTGCATTTAACACATGTTTTGCGAGAAGACTTGTTTCGCATTCTTGGGCAAAAGTTACATCTCCTAACACAATTTGGTTGCCTTGGCTGAGGAGGAGCCTTCACTTCGCCTTCGGAAATTCCTAGAAGCTCTTGCTCGACGTTTCATCCTGGTGGGAAGTTGTGGGATTTTCTCCTGCCTTTCCACTTGCGGTTTCACTAGTTCCCATGCTACTGTTTCCAAAAATTTTCTTCTGTTCACCTTCGTGTTGAAGCCATGGTTTGCTTTGAAAATGCAAAGTCCATTGATTCCAGTAAGGTTTATGAGATCAAAAAATATTACCATAGGCCAGCGATATGTTGTACGTGCGACATTGTACTTTTGAATCATTTGAACTACCAAATCGACACCAATCTTGGTTCTGTTATAGCAGGTTATTATTTCTAGTTTTTTTGGCATCACCACTTTGTTTGTTGATAGCAGCATGGTGATGCATACTGGAAATGAGAATGACAGTTTTTTTTTTCTTGGGGCAGTATGACAATGGTGCATTTCTCTTGAAATCCGAAAACCGAACTCGTGGGCTGGCGACTTTTATTTGGTTGGAATTCCTTAGGTATCTCTGCTTTGTTTTTTTTAAGGGTGCCAAAATATGTGGACGAGAGGATAACTGCTAAACCAGTCTTCACCTGGGATGTTTCTATTTGAATTTTCAACTGGTTTCACTAATCTGAGCACAACATCTTCAGCAGAATTACTGCACTTGTATGGTCCAACTGGTTGAGTTCCAACATATGTTTCCAAGTTCAAATTGTAGGCAGTTTTAGCATCAACAAGGGCAAACGTTTTGATTCCGTACTTGGCTGGTTTATTCGGAATAAATTATTTGAAAGAACAACGCCCTCTGAAAGCTAACAACTGCTCGTCTACAGTAAGAAATTCACTTGCTATGTAATTATTTTGAAAACTAGATACAAACATATCTAACATATTTCTAATTGGTGCTAGTTTGTTAGTTTATTTTCTCATCAAATTGTAGACATCTAAGTAGAAAACGGAACCTTTTTTCACTCATGGCCAGATAACACAACTCTATTCCAAAACCCTTGGAGTTATCCCACATTTGAGACAAATGTTTTCTTGAGCTACGGAATGTTCCAACTATAATCAAAAGTCCAATGAAAGCTCTGATTTATAGTTCATCTGTATATCTAGCATCACAGAACCCTTATCTAAGAAATGTAAATATTTGTACACAATGTAATGCCCTGTACAATAGTATTTACTAGAAGCAAGTTGAAACATTCTATTTCAGTTTTGGAATCTCTAGCATTTGTTTTAGGCCCTGGAAGAAGTTTTACAATATTATGTACACCAGTTCGAACACTGGATGTACGACATTCTTTTCTCCATTTTACTGTTTTATTTTTACTAAAATAATACTTGACTCTTCTGCAGTTTCTTCGTCACTATTTCTCTCGTCATCTGTAGTTGAACCATTGTCTTCTGGATCTATTTCTTGTTCCGATTCACTGTCGTGCTCACTATTTTGTAAATTATCTTCTTCCAACTTGTTCTGACGCCGTCCCCGCTGCCTGTCCTGAAATTATGCTAGTTAGAATGTTAGAAAGGAAATTTTTGTCTCAAGGGCGGGGTTCTTTGCCTCGTGGCTGCAGGCAAGGGCGCTTCGACAAAGGGCCCCCCGGGCTGTTATTGCTTCCCAGGACGCAGTATTAGTAAAATACACACGTGAACTTGATTATTTTATTACGGCAACATACGTTACAGAACTTCTAGTCGCACAAGGCACTTTCACGCAACTGGCCGTATCGTCGACAACCTTCACTCCGCCCACACAGCCCTCGAATGGCAGCACTGATTAACGTCTCACGGTATTCCGAAGACTACTCCAGTGAGGGGTGCAGGCTAACCCGAGTTATGGTGACGGCGGATCGTGACGCGGCAAGACTGGTGCCTGGCATGTGATAGTCCGTAAAAAACTTAATACGTGAATATGCTAATGACTGCGAGAGAGTACAAATAACACTGGATTATACTTGGGCGTAATGATGACGGCACACACTAATATTAACACGGCAATTAACACTAAAGTCATTATGAGCGCATCCCGGGCTCGGGATGGATTCGGCTCCTTTACTCCTGATAGTTATGTGACACGAGACTGGTTCTCGCAGTGGCGTGTGCCGTGTTTAAGCTGGGGACGGGTGCGTGGTCTCTCGTCCGCGTCCGTTGCACGTCCCAGAGATTGATGCGTTCGTAAATTGAGATACGCGTTTGGCGCAATGCTGCCCTGCGTGGGCAAAGTACTAACTCTCCGTGGGGAGATCTTATGGCGTGAAGCGCAGGCAACGCGGCGGGCTGCCTTGAAACACAACAATTACGTAGTACGTTAAAAGACCCGTAGTCGGGTCGCACACTTTAACTAAGGTCCGCACGGCATTTCGTACGGCCGGTTAGGGCTGACCGGGGAGCTGTAGTAAGATGATTCAGAAATAATTACCTATTGAAGTTACACGTGGAAACTGGCATGAAAGTTGTATGCTTCCCGTGCGCGGGGCTGCCGGCCCTGGCGAGTGCTGGATGGCGACTGGCTACTCTCCCTGGCAACCGGGCCAGGGAGGGGAGGAAAACCCGCGGGAAAAAGACGGAGCGCGGGAAGATGATGCCGGCCAGTTGTGTGAACGGAAATAATATACATCATTAATTAATTAACAAGAATTATTAGGCTCATTAAAAGTTGTAGTTTGTGTTAGTTAATTTAATTACATATGCACACTGTTCGAGGCACTGCGCTAAACTACACGCGCGGGTGTGTTCGGCGCACTGACACTGGTTCAGGTTTTGAGGATACATAATGGCCTGTGCTCTCAGAGGGAGCACCGACGGCGGCGTCAGTTCTCATCTTGCGTGTAACGTACACTATCTTCATTACTACTAGTACACTCGTTCAGCCACTGTTGTAGAATAGCTGGATCATTAGTACACTCGACACGTCTTTTTTTGGAACTGACATTTTTCTGTAACATAACACCAAAAATTTTTCTGTTAACGAATGGACTACATTTATCACTTTAAAATGTTACACTGTTAGACGCATTGACTTCATGTACTGCACTAAGATGTTACATGGTTAGGTGCATGGACTACGTATGTAGTAATTTGTTATTTGGAGAGCACTACCATACTCTTACGAGATCACAGCAACACTGACGTTTAGAGATCTCCTATCTGGGCAGCTACTAATGAGGGCAGCTGCGTGCAACTACTAGCCTTGGACTTAGTGGCACCAACATTTTACTGGACTACGTGGGTAGTCCACGTGACTAACGGAGGGTTAAAAATTTTTGGTTAATTCATTTTGTTCAGAAATGTGGCTTACATAATTTACTGGTAAGCTTCAAAACATTATCAAGAGATACAACAATTGAGAGGACACAGATGTATTTGTAATTATTTTTTTTATTATTTTAAATTGAAAAAATAATGTTTGCTGGAAGTCACAATAAAAACATACAAGAGAAAAAAGTGAAAAAGATAATTATCTCCACAAATCAATGGAGAAAAAACTTAATCTGAACAAAAGTGTAACTTAATCTACAACACTTTTATTCACTAATCAGTCTTTCACAGAATTAGGCACATTGAATTTTTTTTGTCAAAATCGTTTATCCCATGAAATTATAACCTCATAAAATTACTTTTCAGAAAAGTCTCTAACCCCAGATTTGTTAATCGTGAAAACTACACAGCAGTAGGCACTTTAAAGAACCAATTTATTTTTGGTCGAATTTATGTTTGCATCATAAACTTACTCTACAGAAAAGTCTTCATCCTCGAATTTGTCCTCTACACCATTACTTGCAGGTAAATTCAAGAACTCACTGTGGTATTGGGCCAGAATCACATTTTTCATGCATAGTGCAATAATGCATAGTTTCTTTTTCTTAGCTGTACTCACTGGCGACCGTGATATGTACACTGTTTTTGAGAGCTTTGTCTGAGATGATATTCTTCTAAGATATTGCACATGTATATTTTGTGGTGGTTGTGAATCATCGTGCTGAACAGTGCAATGTGGTTTTCTTTCCTCCAGATAGTAGCCTGTCGTACACTGCGCATTCGACATGCACTACTTAGTGACAATCCTTGAATTTATTTCCAGTCTTGGAAATCCTTGTATGTTCTTATGTTTACTTCATACGGTCTTGGGTTTATTCTGCTATTAGTAGGGGTATGCACTTTTCGTGTTTATTTGTTCACAGAATTCCAGGTTATTTTTCTGCAAAATCAGTGTTATTTTTCTCTGAAAGGGAGGTTATTTTGACTACCAAAATGGATAACAGTAATACCAATTTCATAGCTCAAGTGTCGTGAAAATTGTTTTAACACTTGATACACACCAAATACTAAATACTTAACGTTAAAAAAGATGACATTTAAAAGGTATAATTTAAATTGAATGTCCAGTATTTGGGAAGTATGAAGTCATTTCTCAATTTTTATTTAAATACTTATCTCAGCTAATGCTTCTTTCAGGTATGCTGTCCCTGGATACTTGATGCATTCATTCATGTAAGAATGAGGGACTGGAGGGTTACACATAATTTTTGCTACAAAAGTGTGATATGTTTTAAGAGGTGATCCATCTAAATAAAAATTGTTTATCCCTGAACCAGCTATCATCAATTTGACATTTTGATGCACAGTACACACACATTATGTGTGAGTTCCACTTTTAACAGCTAAAATACACTCACAAAACTCACAAAATTTTGAGAATCCAATTCGTTGAGTTTGATTTTTTCTTTAAAAGATTGATAAATTTCATTTAAGTTAGCTAATACTAAATGCTTTTGCACTTTTATTTTCAATCCTTTGTTCCTGATTGTAACGCAATCTTTTTTTACCAGGCATAATTCTACTTATGTCATCCTCTTGATAAAAATCTTTAACAAGCTAAGCAGTATCTTCACTTAATGTTTTGCCAGGCTTTGGGTTCGGAGTTGAAAGAACTCCCTTTTCACATACTAATTTTTTTACAGCGCGAGCCATATAATTAGTGACACCAAACTCTTCTTAAATTTTTTTACATGTCCAACTTTTGGGTAACAGGGATAAAATATTAATTTTTTCACTTCGCTTAGTTGTTTGGGCAAATTTTTTTTTCAATTATTCAATAATTTCAGACTCAGATTTTTCTTATTTGTTTCCTTCTTTACTTTCTTTCTTAGAAGAAATTAATTTGTTTTCCAAGCTTGTCACTATTTTTTCTATTTTTTTTGTGGAGTAATTTTCTACAGCAAGTTTTTTCTTTTTTATGGGAGATTCACCAATAAGTTCCAGTGATTTATTTAAGTAATGTATCAATGCTCCTGAGTCGGTAAATGATTCATCAATGTCATCCTTTTGACTCTTACCAGCTACATTACCATCCATCTGTTCTGATATTTTAAGTTCACTATACACTTTTTTCCTACATTTGTTACATATTTTCATACCCATTTTAATGACTGTATTTAAAGAACACATACTATGTCACATTTCTGAGATATTTTTTCTCCAATTTCAGATGGTTTTGTTCCTTATATGGGTTACAACATTTAACATTATAAATACATCAGTTATTTTTATTTGATGTTTGTTTGCCATTTTTAGTAATTAAAAATAAATATTTAGCTTTATAATAAATGCTAATAATAGTTCACTCTAAATAAATAACAGTCTTGACACTTTGAAAGAAGTATGCACTCAAATAATTTACATTCAACACATTACAAATATGTAGACAACCATAAAGTTCACAGGTCTACAACAACTGACTGGGATAAACAAGAGAGCCACAGAAATATACAGGTTATGTTGGGAATCTTTTTCACAGTGAAAGCAACATTTGCAAAAAAAAGTTATTTTGCTATTCTTACAAACACATTAAAAATTACAATTTGTGTATTAATAAAACATTTTGATGGCTTCAGTACAAAATGTATACATTCTGATTATTCAGTAATAAAACTTAGATTCTATTTGCATTTAAAAACCTAATATTAAATGCTCACTCTTTGGTAACATATATCAGAAAATTTGGCTTAAGCACTATTAAGTATTAAGACAATATTTATTTTTAGATGAGTCCATTGTTGGTCCATTATGAAACTTGATATAGAGGTAGCCTGTTAGTATAAAAAAAACATATATTTTTCGAAAAAAAATTAAAAGGGGTGTTTTTGAGATTTTCAAAAATATTTTTTTAATTGTTTTGAAAAAAAAAATGGAAGTGAAGGATGACAGCCTTGTTATATATCAGGTTAAAGCCCATTAAATACTGAAGAGAATAAAACAAATTTGAGCTCTCTAGACCTAATAGTTATAAAGTAATAAAATTTTTACTGTTTTTTTTCAAATATTACAAAAAATATGATTTTTTTGTTTTTTGAATGGCTATTACTCAAAACTACTAGCCCAAAAAATTAAGAAATTTTGTATTATTCAACTGTTCCATGGATACAACAAGTGTACCAAAAATTAACAAAATCTGAAATGTTATGGTTTAGAGCACTGGTTGATTCACATCGATTGACCCTATATAGTCTCTGTAAACTAGCTTTAGTTGCAAGTCTTTTCACCGTGCCTCCAAGACCATTGCAAGCACTTTTCCCATGTGATGTGGCAAAGAAATGCCACTCAGCTTGGATTCCAAAATCTTTTTTGTGTAGACAGAGATTTAAAATTTTTTTTCTGTTTTTGTATTGACTGCGCACCTATGCGAGAAGTAAATAATTTTTTTTCAAATCAACAATAGTTGAATGCTACAGTATTGTGGATTAAACATGCAGAAATGATGACATAATTTAGGTGTTTTACTTTTCATTTTATTTTGATACCAACTATTAGTTCTTTAATGTAAGTGGCAAATGTTAGACAATTTTTTACATTCATTTGATTTTTTTAAAGTTATGTTTTGGAATGCAATGTATACTTAAAATTACCACGAAAAATTAAAAATGTCAAATAAGGCTTTCAATTTTACAGGATTTTTAAATGCTGTAAAGAGGATTTAGGAAACTAATTTGATGGCAGGCCTGGGCTACAACATGGGTAAAAAAATTTATGGGGTGAAATACTTTAAGCACGCTTCTTGTCTCCACTGGTTGTAACTGTTTTTTAAAGCAAACCTAAGATGGTGATCTGACACACTCCTGCCTGAATAAAAATGGAATGGCTCAAATATCATTTTTAATTTTCATTATTTTACACAGCTCTTATAATTTTTCTTGGTGTGCATGCTGTGATATTATTTATTGCTGCTTGTTTTGAAGTTAATATCGGTGGCCATGTTGCTCTGCATTGGCACGGAAATTCTGCCTGTGGCTTAGACCTCGTGAAATACATTCTCTTGAATGCCGGCACCCAAGTTTGACACCTCCTGTGCCAGAGGGTGCGCACATACACAGATTGCGTTTTACCATAATAAAATTTTTGTAGCTATTCATTGTTGCCATTTTACGCATCTTTCACAAACTAAACACTGAAATATTTACTACACTGGTCCACCACTAATGTGCCTCTGCTTCTCAAAGTTTTTCTCACTAAACCATTCCAAATAAAAAAACTATGCTTGACCATTTGCAAGAAAAATAAATTTGATACTGCTTTTTACAATAAATAATCAAGATTGCCTTGTAGAATAAATTAATACAGTTACCTACATAATCTATGAGCTGTTCTAAAACAACTTTTAACAAGTAAAAATTTATACTGACAATAATCATTTAAAATAATTTAATGCACTTTTTTTGTGGCCACAATACCAAGGCTGTATTTATTTTGTCAAACTAAGTAAACTATTTTTCTTGCATCTGAAATATAAAACAAAAAATTTTACACATGTCGCGAGTTGGCTCCTCTGGCTCTTCCAGAATGGCCTTAAGCGTCAATCCTTAGTTTCCTGCCTGGGTGAGAAGGGAGTGGCCCCACGTTGGGCGCCACTAATTGTCGCGAGGCTCTTCTCTTTGGCTCTTCCAGAATGGCCTTAAGCGTCAATCCTTAGTTTCCTGCCTGGGTGAGAAGGGAGTGACCCCATGTTGGGCGCCACTAATTGTCACGTGGCTCTCCTCTCTGGCTCTTCCAGAATGGCCTTAAGCGTCAATCCTAGTTTCCTGCCTGGGTGAGAAGGGAGTGGCCCCACGTTGGGCGCCACTAATTGTCGCGAGGTGAGGGTTGCTTCCTGCTGGAGCGAGTCCCCTCCCTGCGTCCAATATTTACTGTGCTGCCTGAATAGGAAGGGAGCGGCCTGACTGGCGCGAGTAACTTCTGGCTGGAGGTTCCTAAGAGGGGTAGGTAGGATTCTCCCCCACCTTGGGATGCCCTGAAAGTGGCTCCCGGTGTCCCTCTCTGATGCTTACTTACGGGCTGCGGCTGGTTTGGCTCTGCGGTCTCCCAGTAGTAGGGCTGACCTGCCTGCTTGCTGGCTGGCTGGCTGGCAGGCGGGCGGTTGGTTGGCTGACGGGCGGCTGGCTGGCTGGCTGGCTGGCTGACGGGCGGCTGGCTGGGTGGTTGGCTGACGGGCGGCTGGCTGGCTGGCTGGCTGGCTGGATAGGTCCCCGAGGTTCTCCCTCACCCCGAAAGAACACTCTCCGATATGCGGTACGAGTTTTATTTCGCACACTCGCGGTTGGTACCGACAGCCTCCCGATACACACTGGCTACTCGCGGATTCAGCGGTCGTTTCTTCGGCTCTTGGCTGGCAGGCTCGGCTGCCAGCGAAGGCGCGGTGAGCGTTTGATGTCGCGATGAGCGTTTGATGGCGCGGTGAGCGAGGCTCGGCAGCCAGTGGTGCCTCGAGGGCACCGACTGACTTCCTGGCCCAAGGGCCGGCCTTATATACCCCTCCTGAGGGCCGGGGAGTGACGTAGGAAGGGCTGGGAGTTCCAAGAATCACGGGCGCTTCCAGGAATTCCAGCCGGCCTACGTGACTTGGACGGACCTCGGCTTGGAGGGTGAGGGGAAGGCGGCTGGGCAGGCGTAGGTGGGTGAGGAGGGGGAGGCTGCGCGCGCACCCGCTCGGCCTGGCGAGAGAGGAGTAGGCGAGGGGTGGCGTCCAGTAGCGGTGGTGGGTGAGGAGGGGGAAGCTGCGCGCGCACTCGGCTGGCCTGGCGAGAGAGGGGTAGGCGAGGGGTGGCGGCCGGTAAGAGTGTGCGCGCGCACCCAGCTGGTTGTCCTGGCAACGGCGACGCGGTGGTGGCCGGACGGTGACAGCTGTCGCAGCCGTCAGTGGCGGCGGCGCGCACACGTGTTTAGGAAGGAAGGGGCTGATGGCTTCGTGATTATAGACGTGTGCGGCACGTCGCACGTCACACATAAGTAATTAATACGATTGTAATGAGCACTGATTATTTTTCCTAATAGTAATGTTGGTTATATTTCTGTAAACAAAAAGTCACATAGCTACAAAGCAAACATTTACCGGTAGGGGTAAATGTACTATCTAAGTACAGCCCCATTTATTGGGAAAATCTATTTATCTATATCAGTAAGTTTCTCAAAACTACAAAAGTACATTTTACAATAATTTTAGCTTTTTACTCAAAGGAGAACAAATAGATCTAGATCGGTGCTGCTTTCATTTATGTTCAGTGTATTCTTTACTTGGTAGTTTGTTTTTCTTAATAACATTTGTTTTGTAAGATTCCGGATTTTTATTCCTCTTTCGTGTTTTTAATGGACTGTCATTTAAATAATCCTAAAGTTATAGAAATGTTCTTTCCGATATAAAAATCAATAAAATGATAATTTTTGTCTAAATAAATTGTTGCAAATTTACACAAACCATAGAAAGTTATTATTTATGAAAATACTTGTAGCAGTTTCTCATTTGAAAAACAAAGAAATAATTTGCATGTAGAACATCTCACAAATGTTAAATTCTTACACTCAACCAGCCTACATTTAGATCTGTTCTTTTGACTTCCACACATGCGATGTTCTTCGCGTTGAATGAGGTAAAGGGACAACTTTTCTCCGCTTCAGGGTACTGGAAGTTGTTTGCTGCATTTCATCTGTGTCTTCCTCCTCATCAGTTTCACCATTTTAAGCCGTTGAGCCACGATTAATGAGATTTTCGGCTACATCAAGACGAAAGTGATAGTAGTCCAAAATGTCTTTCTTTTGCATCCCACTATCTGGATGATACTCAAGCCAAGATGCCACCAAACAAAAATCAAAGACATGAGAAATTGTCCTTATTGTTCATTTGTTAGTGCGAGTACGAATAGCATACTTCGAAATTACTCTTGTCTAGAAGATCTACACCTCCCATGTACGAATTATACTTTTCCAAAACTGCAGGCCGTTTGATAACAATGTATCTGTTATCTTTCTTTGACCATTGTTGGCAGTCACCTTCAGGTTCAATGCCAAATTTCGTGGAAGCCAGGAAAATTCCACGGTTGTCAAACCACTTTACGAAAGATATTTACCATCATCGCAGACAATTTGATCTCGGGCCCCACCTCCTTCCTTTTTCAAAACTTATTCAGTTACAAAAGAAATATTCTTAGGAATTCGGGAAGACATGATTGTAGCAGTTGCAAATAGGTTCCTTTCTAGAAGTGCATCAATAAGGGCAACAGAAGTGAAAAATCTATCGATAAAAATTGAGGATACCAGAGGAAGAGAATTACAGAGGATCAGGACTACTTTGCCACCTACATCCATATTTTATGGGACAGTGACAAACAACATTACTTTGAAAAGATGTGCCTTTACCTTCATACAATACAAAATCCAGGGGAATGCCATACGAAGATGTCATCACAAATCAAACCTACTGGACAAGGTTTCCCTCAAATATATTGCCGTACTGAAACATGTCCATGAAAAGGTATCATTTGCTCATCAATGCTAGTATGTTGTGGGCGTTGACTTTCCAAACATGATTTCTGTACAATGTTGAGCATGGGTCTCACTTTCCAGAATTTGTCAGAATTACGGACATCTTCTGAAACACTGTTGCCATCAATGACTTTCAGGCCCGTTGCACACACAGCGGATTTATCCGAGTGGACACCCCACCGTCGCTTATGGTCGGATATTTCACCGCCGGCAATGGACGGAAAAATTTACGTCGGTACCAGCAGTTGTAGTTCTGGAACCAATTTCAGTTCAGTTGTGTAGTCTGAAATGAACCAAGAGCAGCTCCTAGCATTGTTGTTATTCAGTCGTCGAATGAGAAGACGAAGAAAATTTCGACTGTTTTGGGTTCATCCAATTAATGAATGAAGAAATGAGGTTGGCACATTCTACACATTGTTCGAAGAGTTGAGGAAAGATGACAAGAAATTCTTCAACTATTTTGGGATGTCAATGACTTCCTTTGACGAACTACATGGTCGGTTAAAAGATACCATTCAGTGCAGAAATACAAATATGAGAAACTGTATTCAACCAGTAGAAATGCTGACTAAGGTAAGTTAAAATAACTCTTAAATGTGAAAGTTGAAAATGATACAGGGTAATAAAATATAAAAAATCTGTGCCTGAGACTGTATAAACTGTTGTAATAAAAAAACAATACAGTATAATATAAAGAATAAATATGTAAGTATAAATTATATAAAAGTACATCAATTTACAATTAGATATTTATGTCCATTGTATTTGTAGGAAGTGAACTTGGTGTAGAACATCTTCCAGAATCTTCATCGCCAACGAACTCAGCAAAATGTTCAGCTGCTTGTGCTGTTGTGATGGGTAGGGAGCCAGATCTGTGATAGTTTGAGATGTTTGTCTCGGCTGGCAGGGTGTGTTTAGGTGGTTCGTCTTGTGGGGGAATTAATGATGGAATGTAAGGTGGCACTTGTGGAGGATGGGAATATTGTGGGTTCATAGAAAAATGTGGCTGTGGAAATGTCTGAGGTTGGGGATCATAGTGTGGTGGGCGGATATGATGCTGCTGGTGAGAAAAGCATTGTGTAGAGCATCCCTGAGAAAAGCGTTGTGTAGAGCATCCCTTATAGTAAGGTGTGGCAAAGTTTTGATTTTTAATATTGGAAATCAGGCGAAGAACCTCCACTTGGAATTGAAGCCACTCATTGCTATTGAAAGTTTGTGTGTGGTGAAGTAGACTATTAAAGAAAGACATTTGATGGTCAGGTTGTTCTTTTTTCTCTAAAATTTTCAAATATACTTCATCTTTTTTTGTTTTTCCGTGGTTGACAAGGAGGACCGAATTCTGATGTTGCTGTAATTCCGCATTCTTGTACAGTGCTTTAAGTTTGCAACGTACCGTCGGTGTCATCATTGTTCTGTTCTTCAATAAAACTCTCTGCTATGTCTGCATTAATTTATATTTTCTTCAGGAACTGAAGTTCGTCATTAAATATGTATTTTCTTTTCTTGGTAGCTCCGGAACCAGTGATTTGGTTTTCTTTAATATTCTTCTCAGCCTTGGCAAAAGCGTCACGTAGATGTTTCCAACGCTTCATCACTTCCTTTCCTGGGGAAAAAGCAAAAAGAAAAAAAATTACTGTCTCGGTTGTACAGAATAATTTGGTACCTAGCAAAATATGAGTGACTTTTGTTTGCGCATGTGGAGCAACTACTAATGTTTCTATTAAGTTAGAATTCATAAACAAATTCCAAGCTTTTTTACTTTCGGAAGTGACAAAGAAAAAAATAACACTCTAATTTATTTATAGTAAATGTATATCTTCTTAAATAATATATACTATGCTTTTGTGATGATTTTTTGTGTGTTTTTCAGGTATCTAGCAAGTGGATGTACTTGCACCGATTTTCATTTTTCCTTCAGAGTAGGAATCTCAACAGCAAGAATGTTAGTTAGAGATGTTTATCAAGCAGTGTGGAGGGACATGAAAAGTCAGTGCATACCATCCCCTACAAAACAAATGTGGGAATCAGTAGCAGACGGATTGGAACAAATAGCAAACTTTCCTCTTTGTATTGGGGCAGTAGATAAAAACACGTCCGCATCGTGAGTCGAATAGAAAGTGGATCTATGTATTTTAACTATAAAGATTATAATTGAATTGTTTTGATGGGCATTGCAGATAGTAAGTACCGATTTATTTTTGTGCATGTTGGTAGTTATGGTAAGGACTGTGACTCATCAATTTTCAAACAGACTCAGCTGTGGAAATCAATAGAAAGCAGTTCAAAAATGTTACCTGATGAGAAGTGCCTACCAGGTACAGGAAGTTCGATAGTGCCATATTTTTTTGTTGGTGATGCAGCATTTGGGCTACACAAACACCTGTTTAGGCCATATGCTGGGAAACATTTAACAGAGGAAAAGAGAATCTTTAACTATTGATTATGTCGAGCAAGAAGGTTCATAGGGTGTGCTTTTGGTATTCTCAGCAACAAATGTAGAATATTCCATCAACCTTTAAATGTTCAACCACAATTAGCTAATGATATTGTTAAAGCCTGCATTGTTCATCACAATTATGTTAGGGATAGAGATGGTTGCATAGTTGAGGATGAAACATCAGTTGTAGGGATGGAAGATCAGTTGTAGGGATGGAAGAAATACCAGGAGAGAACATTATAGGAGGAGGCCTGATAGCTAACAATGTGAGAAAAATTCTCTGTAAATATTTTGTTTCAAGTGTAGGAAGGGTTTCCTGGCAGATGCCCAAAGTGTAAATTGTTTAAACATTTTTCTTGTCACACTGTGTATAATTTGTGAAATTTTTGAATAATGTAAGATTTTCAATACAAAAAGTAAAATAATAACTTCACTTTTTTTTCCAATTAAATATCTTCCATTCCTTTACAAAATGATAGAAAGGCACAAATTATTAATGAATTGAATTATAGAAGGAATATGGACTTGACTTACCAAAACTGTTACTTTCATTTTCTGGCATCTGATCGAAATCACTTCGTAATTCCACACACATAGCATGCCAAGAGATTTTCGTGGCGTTTCGGTCCTTAAAAATGTCTAGAGTTTTATCCCATAGCACAGACTTTGCTTCCACACATGAAATAAGGATTTAATTATCAATTTAAATGAATCAAAGGACTGGGAGATATGCCTGGTTTTTTCCTCATACATTGATCAATCTCATTTTTCCAAGCTGCTTTTAGAGAAGCAAAGACACTAACATCCAATGGCTAAAGATGTGTAGTGTGGGATGGAAATGTGAGTATGATTATTTTATTTTCTTCAGCCATCTGTAGAACTTCAGGTGATTATGTGTGATGCGTGAGAATCCATGATTAAAAGAACAGGTCTTTGTGGAGGTATAAAAATGATGAAGTGTTTCAACCACTGCAGAGAGAGTTCACTGGTAATCCAGCCTTTAGGAGACACAGCTACTGTAGCATCAACATGAGCCCCATCTTTCAAGGCAGGAATATTCTGAACACCTTTAAAAATGATCAGAATTGGACCACTTTTACCTGCTGCATTTGCACTACACAATATGGTGGTAGTAGTGCCTCGTTAAGCATAAACACGCCGGTAAATATATTTTTTTCCAACACTAGTCACTATATTAGTGCTTGATGTTACAAACGTAAGTCCGGTTTCATCACAATTCCAAATTATTTGAGGCGAATCCAAAAGCTCATGTTCAAGAAGCACTTTCTCTAGACAATTGTTAAAATTCCTGTATTGACACAGTATTGGCACAGGATGCATGATAACGAGATAAGTTTTCAGGTCGCCTGAGAGTGCAGTTGAACCTTTCACGAAACCCCCTATACCACTTTTTTCCCGCAGCTTCTTTATCTACATTAAACCTTTCAGCTATTTCATATGCGAGTTTCCCGACTTGAAAAACAGTTAACCGAAACCAAGTTCCTGCATACGTTCAACATACTTAGCAAGTTGACATTCTACATAAAATTCAAGCACGAATGGTCTACCAACTTTCACATCATTGAGATTAAAATCACTCCCCCCATCAAGATGCTCATTGGCCCTCATGTTTTCTTTTAATGTCGACCACGGCACTAAAGTGTTTTGATGCCTTGAAGACTGTCCACTCTTCCTGAAGAACTTTTCTGACAGCAAGTTCCAGGGCTAGTTTGTCATAGCTCGTCATAGCTCTTCGACCTCCTACTTCCAGATGAACAACAGGTTTTACCTTTTTCTTTGCCCATTGTTGAACGAAGACTACCTACTGAAATAAACAAATATTATTGGGCTGTAAAAAAAGAAACTTACTGTAAAACAACTAAAACAAAATTATTCTAATAAAACTAAAAACAGCTAAACTGAAGTAATTTATTCTAGGATATATTTTGAACACAACTGATATCTAGTGTCTTGAATTGATCAACATTCTGTAGTTTGAGACTGATAAATGAAATATTTAGTTCTACATTTAAAGAAAAACATTTATTAGTTTGAGGAAAAAAAAAACAGGCACTGATTAAACATTTTAACAATGAAATAATAATTTTACTCCCATACTTTAGTTTGTGCTTCAGAAATATTTGCCCAAAAAAAAAAAAAAAACAGGAAAGCATAGAAATGTTTTTAGAACGGGCCTTTTACAATAATCTACACATACAGTTTACCCTTAAACATTGAAAATGAAATCCTTAAAACCATAAAGTTATATGTATATTTACCATTTTATCACGAAATTCCTTCTATTGTTGTATAAATGATGAGTATAATTGCTTCGTGGAACCCACTGTTCAAACAACTGTGCACCATATGAAACAACTGTGCGAACGAAGAGGCGCCTCTTCCCTACGTAAGAGAACATCGCACGCTATCTGTTGAGTTCTCACCCAACTATCTACAGTGCCTAACATAAGTTTAAGACCACCTTTAACTTTGGTTTTTTTTTTGTTACTGAGAACAAAATAATTTTAGTATTTATACAATAATTGCTTAAATTGTATATATAAATGTAATTTAACTATTTGAATATACATTTATTATTTTCGAAACAATCAACAGCTAATATTTTGGCTTTTACCCGTTACATGCAATAAGAGTTGAAATTGAAAAATCATTTGTTAAAAAAAAAATTAAAAATTAAATCACACACTTGAAATATTACCTATAATCCATACAAATAATATAATTTAATACATTTAAAAGATTATTTATAGTATTTATACAGATTTTGAGGGAACATTAGTAAAATATATGGAGTTAACATAAAATTGGCTAAGGGAATTAAAATTCTCATGTCATTTGCTACAACTTAACCCTTTACTGCCCAAATTAATTTTGTTTCTCATGATTTCATTTTCCTTCAACATATAAACTAAAAACACACTATATAATCACAAAAAAATGATATAAAAAATCTATTTCTTTTACAGTGGCTAAAAGTACATGTGTCCATATAGACACGCTAAGCAGTTATGAGAGCAAAAATTATCAACATGAATTGAAAATATTGGTGTACTTTTTAGCTTATTTTCACATCACATACATAATCTTCTTCACCAATCTATTTCTCCAAAGTTCATTCACTGTAAGGCCTACAAAGTTTTTTTTTTTAACAATTCAATTTAATTTAAAATGAAATGTTTCAAAGCAGTCCAAACACAGTCCCACGTCACATTTTCCACACTTAGTGCGAACTGCAGACGTCTTCAACCGGCATCCTTCTCCAGCACATCTTTTTTTCTTGCACCGTTTCACGAGGTGATTCAGGCTGTCAAATCGGACTTCATCAGGTATTCTTGATTTGTTTGATGAAGCAGATAGTCTTCCCAAACCTTTGGATGGATTCGCAAACCTTGACAGGTACACCTGGACAATTTCACGCCCGAACTCTAAATGTGAATATTTATTTCCTGAATTTCTTGCCAGTGGCCATGCATTATGGACACACACATCAATTAGCCATGACAGCAGAGGCCAGTACCATTTTTTTGTTTCGGATGTTTATCCTGTATGTGCCTACATTTTGATCCAGACGGTCAACTTCACCCATTTTCTGGCTATTCTCTCCAATAAGAAAGGGGCGTTGCACTTGAATGATGCGTTTCTCCTTCTGGGAATATAATTTTGTTGTAGAAAGTGGTTCAACACCAAGACAGTTTGATGCAATGGTTACTACTGCATTATCGACCCACTTGGATACTATGACACCATCTTCTTTGACAATAGCTGATTCATAATGTTCTATTTCCTTCTTTAGTAGAATACTATTAGATGACATTGGGCAAGATTTAGGTATCCTATTGTTTCTAATTGTGCCAGTACCACCGTATCCTTTATCTCTAAGAAAAGATAGCAAATTTAGCCCAGTGAACAGATTGTCAAAGAAGAAGTGGAAAGGCAAAGCTCTTACTTCTGCACTAAAGTCTTCGATCATTTGAATGATTGGTGCAGCTGCCTTACCAAAATAATTCTCATAGTCTGTGTTTGAACGAGGTGATTTCCCTTGATAAATTCTAAAATTAACTACATAACCCTGAACAGAAGTCAAACTCCACACTTTATATTCAAATCGTATGGGTTTCCCTAGAATAAACTGCTTGCATGAGTGTTTTCCAAAATATTTCACAATTGATTCATCATACGAGAGCTTTTGTTGAGGAATGAAATGTTCTAGACATTTCTTTTGGATTTTTTCTATCAAGGGCCTAATTTTCCACATTTTGTCTTCCTTTTTAATCATATTGTTTTCTGCACAGTGCAAAAACCTTAGGATTTGCTCAAACCTATTTCTTCTCATTGCAATGAAAACTAACTCATTTCTGGTGTTTTTACTGTTTTCCCAGTAATTTCTTTTATTGAGAACACTGTTATAACCACTGAGAATCAAAATTCCAATGAAACACCTAAATTCATTCTTAGTAATACGAGGATGTTCATAGTTATTGAAAATAGCATACTTGTTGGATTCCCGAACAAAATGATAAATGATATCATCATCTATGTATAATTCAAAAAGTCCTACAATTGAAAAGTCCCTATATTTACTACAATCCTGTTCAGGAAAAGTTTTCAAACATGATTCCATGTTCCCATGCACCCATGTTCTCTTTGCTGATGTTGCTAGGTGTTGAAAAGTGCTGGGGTCTTCATCCCTTTCATCATTACATCATAATTCTGCTTGTACTCTTAGTTGCCGAGGATTCAAGTTTTTTGCTATTCCACCAGTATCTTCATCACCAGAGTCTTCATCAGTCAGAACAGATGGATCCGGTGATGCAATATATACTGTGTCTGCAGTACCAGCTTCATTTTCAGCACCACCAAATATAATGTCCAAAGCCTCCTGGACAGACACATCTGGCTGCAGAATGTTCTTCCAATGCCTGCAATAAAGAATCATTTCAATCAGTGCAATGCCAGAATATGAAAGTTTGTGCCACGAATGAGTGGATATTTTTACAGTTATTTTCATGACAAAACATTTAATTTCGTAGCAGTTGACAGGTTGATGTACAATTACATGCAATTGGTAAGTCTCAGCTGAGTTGAAACTAGAGAATGATATTGAATGTTGTCATTGAAATAGCTGTAAACTGAAATACACTTGTAATTGTACTCATTTATAAGAATATAAAACTTGAATGCTATATAACTAAAATAATTATGTTTAGTATCTGTATGTTCATTGTAAAATTTTTAAGCATGGCTAGAGTACTGTTTACCTTTTGGTAATAAAAATTCTCAATTTTGATTCAGTACTGTACTTAGTGAAAAGTGCTATCATGAATGCCTAGCGTGTCCAAATGGACACACAAACATTTCATGCCAAATAAAGACAAGAATATTCCAATGAACATGAATCTAAACCTCAACATTCAAAAGAACATGCCTTTAGGTTATATTTTCAATAACTACATATATAATTATTATTATTTTAGGGAATGATATAGTACTTACTCTTTGTCAACGTCCATGGTTTTTGAATAATAAAAATATTCACTATTTAACACTGTCACACATCACAATAACAATAATGAACACTTGAAGTTAATACCTGAAAAAAACTAACATGTCTGCTGTATCACATAGTGCAGGTACCAATACCAAAAGTTTCACCAAAAAAAATCTCTTAATTTTTTTGTAGAGCACTAAAAGTGTGTCCATATGGACACGCTGGGAATTAAAGGGTTAAACAAAATTAAATTTTAATTGTCACTGAGGTATTATTGTATCGTCTATTTAATAATCAACAGGACCTCCCTTGTTTTTGAAGCACATTTGGACACGTTTACGCATGCTCTAAACCAATTTCTTGTACTCCTGAGGTGTAATTTCGTTGCAAACTTTTGATATCTTCTCTTGAAGTTCATGGATACTCCTTGGCTTGCGAGCAGCAACCCGAAGACCTTTGACATTCCATAAATTTTCTATTGGGTTTAAATCCGGACTTCTAGCAGGCCAGTCCAACAGTGAAATCCCTTTTTCTTCAAACCATTCCATTGTTACTGCAGATTTGTGACATGGAGCATTATCTTGTTGGAAAACGAAATACCCACCATGAAGCTTTTGAGCAGATGGAATCATATTCTCCTGCGTAGTTTCTATGTATTTTTGCGAATCCATTGTCCCATCAATGAATCTTAATATTCCATTACCTTCTGATGACATGCAACCCCAGATCATAACTGAACCACCTTCTCCCTGGGCAGCTGGTACAACACAGTTAGGATTTAACTTTTCTGTGGCGTTTCTCCGAACTTTCATCTTTCGGGAACTGTAGAGCTCAAATCTTGATTCATCGCTGAATAGAACTTTTCCCCAATGTTCCATGTACCAGTTCCTCTTTCCTTTGCAACAGTTTCTACGGTTCATCTTGTGAGTATTATTTAACAGTGGTTTTTTTAACGGAACATAGGAATACAGTCCTTTTTCCCCTCAGTCGACGAGAAATTGTCATTGTTGATACTTTAATGTTTGTACTATCTTAAAATTCCCTTTTAATTGTAGGTAGCGAAGACTTACGGTTCATTTTAGCCGCTTTACAGATGACTCTGTCTTCACGCACAGTTGTTGCTCTAGGCTGGCCACTGCGTGGTTTATCCGTCACCACACCCTCCTCTGTAAATTTTTTTGTTGTGTTCGTTACACAGGTCTTACTTACTAAGGCGATCGTTCTGTGAAACTTGGCGCATTAACTCATACCAATTATTTGCCATTTCAAAGACTCTGATACAGATTTTTTCCCCCACTTTAACAATAATTAACACACTCACAACCTTCACCCATAAACCATACGAACGAAAACTATTCTGGTAAAACAGGTGTTCTTAACAAAAAGGTGTCTGTGCTGCTATCTTTCGAGGAAAATATAAACTACTGAATGGTGTTCATATGGTCTCGCTAGCTCACTCGATAATATTGTTTTAAAATATATTAACATGCTAATACACTTTATTATTTTATCCCTATATTTTTCAAAAGGTAAAAAAAATAATTGTATAAAATATTTTTAATTTTTTTTTTCCTTAAAATAATCTCACACTTATCTAAATGGTAGTAAAAAATTGAATCAGTAATTAACCAAATGGTTTAATATTTACAAAATATTTTATAATTAAAAATGTAAGTTTTTTACAACTATTATCATAAGCAAAAAAAAATTGTATCTCGACAACTAAATGTCGTATCCCAATGCTTTTTGGTTGGATAGATGTCTCAAGGTCTGCACTGTTTACAAAATATTCATGAGATTATAACTTTAAAAAATTGAAAACTAGGGTAATTTTATGTAAAATAAGTATGTGGTCTTAAACTTTTGTTAGGGACTGTACTGCTACTCGCTTGACCGTGAGAGACAAAAGAAAAAATATCACGGAATAAGGGATATCACGGAAATAGGCAACCTTACCCTACAGACACAACAGCTGGTAGCTACAAAACAAATGATTGATGGTCATAGATATCAATACACAAGGGTTTTCACATTTGATACCCTCAGTGATGCACGTCTGTGCAAAGTGGGAATCAGTAAACCAAGCTTGAAACATAGGTATCATATATGATACTGGGGAACTGAGGAGGCTACAGCAAAAACTTGACAGTTTTCTAAAAGAAGACACTGAATCAGGTAAAGTGCTTGTTTAATATTTACACCAACTTAATCATAATTTGTAAACATCTCACAGTAACATAAAGGGGGTAAATTCTTACTATGTGCAGCTTTTGCTAAATTTAATAGTCTTTGGATGTAAAATTTACTGGGTGGTATTCTACTGTCCATAGCAGAATATCTTTTAATAGTCCTACAGTATGGCTTTTAACCTTTTATTATTTTCTTACTTGTAGTTAGCATCTCAGATGTTTGGTAAAGGTTTAAGGTATTTTTTTCTTTATTTTGCAGGGACTCAAAAAAACTGAATCAGCTAATGATTCCAGCCACTCCTGTCATGAATTTGATAATTTAGTTGCAAAGTCTTTAAGTGCTATACAAAACATAGAGGTGATGACATATTTAAATATGACTATTCAAGATAACTGGAGATCCACTGCAGTGGTGTGTACAAAACAAGATGATACTGCCAAATTTATGCAAATTAGCAGTGGCATATGTGGGAATACCAGCAACTGAAACTGCCTGTGAAAGGTTTTTCTCATCTGCTGGAAATGCATTGTCTTAAAAGCAAGAATCTTTAGCCTCCCAACATATAGAAGAACTGGTTTTCTTGCATGAAAACAGAACATATTAAAAGTTTGTCTTCCAAAGAGATAACAAACATTTCCTCGAAAGATAATGCAACTCATAAGTGTAATTTTCAGGATGGAACAAGATATGAATTACTTTACAACTCAATTGTTGAGTTGTTTTCATATTTACTAGAAGTAATATTCACAAGTTCTGTTTATAAAGTAATAGCATGTTTTTTTCAAATTTTTATACTAGTAGTAATAACACATTGTAAGAGTTTATCTGTATATAGTTAATGCAATTTTGTTTCTACACTTTTACTCAATATTTATTTCTTAAAAATCTTTCTGAAAGCATGTATGAAACACTAATTTTAGTATTACTTAATATGTACACTCTACCAGTTGCCATCACATGATTTAATACTCCTAGGATTTTATTATTGGTTACTGTTAGTATGTCATTTGGTTTGGGGTTAAAAAATTAAGGGGATGGCCCCTTAGGATGTAAAAAGCTAACTAAATTCATTTTTATCATTGTTTTTAAGAATAAAAGAAAGCCACCATGATTTGTGTTGTAGACTACTGTAACATATTTAGAGTCAGTTTACTGTAAATCTGTAGGTGTTAGAAATTGTAACTTAAGTTGATTACCTATCACACTTTGAGCACTTGATGATAATGACTTTGTGAGAAGACAATTTTCATAAATTGGTATAAACGTATGCAGTTTGTGAGAATCTTCAATGGCTTTTTAGTTGTTGAATCTCTGCAAATGTTTCTTTTCAGCTGCATCATAATCATCAACTGTGCAGTATTTAAAGTCTATACTGGGAAAATTATTAGCAAACTCAAAAAGCAGTTTTGGTGTTAGTATTTGGTCATTGTAAACTAGCTTTGGAAGCTAGTCTTTTAATGTACCACCTAATCCATCGCAGGTATTCTTGCCATGTGATATAGTGAAGAACTGCTATTCTGTTTCTACTTGAAAATCATTCTTGTGTAGGCACAGATTTAAAAAATTCTTTCTATTTATATACTGCGCAGCACTGCCATCAGGAAAGTAAGTGGGTAGTGGCTTACAAAGTATAAGTTTATGTGAGTTTAGAGAATATGTCGTGGTTGTAGCCCGGGTGCAACCTTGTCAGATAAACCGGTTTTTATAATTTGGACTTTGCAATTAACATTAGACATTAGTGGCTTGTACAGTAATAATTACCTGTCGGGACCTGGGAACAGTCTACGTATGTGTTATTGTGGAAGTCTGGAAACAGGTTAGGTATGTGCAAAAGTTTTATACTTTAAATGTACTGCATTGTGTGGTTGCAAGATTTAGGACAAAATGACTGAAATTTTTTTAAGTATCAATAAAAAAAAATCATTTTGATAGACATTATTCCAATATACTAATGGACGAAAGTAACATTTTTCGAGAACTTATTCAATTATCGGCATCCAAATCATTTTGTTGCAACTGTTACTGTATGTCCACTTCTGACCGAATTTTGAGCTAGCCAAGATGGTGGAGGATGCGAATTGCCAACCACATACTACTGAAATATACAAAAATAGTGAAGAAACACAATTTTTAGTCAAATGAAAAAACCTTTTGGGGAAATTGAACTGCTGTGAAGTTGTATTTGGATCATCGGCTGAGTGAACGAATACATTGTTTACGCATCATTGTAGATACAGGATAACGAGGTAAGAGCTGAATGTGTGAACGCCGGCAGCGGAATCCAGTACCCAATACAAGCTAGAGATGATACAAACCAATATTTTACGATCACAGTCTAAACTGTGACTGTTCCTTTTGAATATGTGTGATTTTTAGTTGTGGTTCGATCACAGTTTGAGCACCTCGTTTCACCTCTCTGCAGTGATAGCAATAGTAATTGAGTAAACAGCATGTGCTATTAACGTAGCATCTACATTGATAGTGGTTTCAAAATATGTACACATAAAGAAACTGTTTTATGCAGTAATAGAAACTAATGTAATTACATAAATTATGATGTAAATTAGTTTGTTACAAAAATTAATAATAATACTAAAGTTAGTCAAATATGAAAGACAATATTGAAAATCTGTATAAGACATCGTTAAACTCAAATTTGTAACTAATATTAAAATTATAAAACATTAAAATCAATTGGTGTGCAGAGAAGTAAAATTTTAGAAACATGTTTAATAATTCAAGATAAAATGTTGCTTTGTTTTCCTTCTTCTGCCTGGGTGCTTCACGAAGTCCAACAAATATCCACACTTTGGAACATGGTAAAAAAAAAGTGTTATGCTGTTATTGGATGTGTGGGAACAATCACAGTTTCATGGGAACCAAAACTGCATTTCTATTGATGGTTTGAGAGCGATCACAGTTTCTTAGAAGCTTATTTACTATTGGTGGTATGCGAGCAATCGCTTTTTGAACCCCCAGGGTTTAGAAACTGCGCTACTATTGGTAGTTTGACAACAATTGCACTCTTAACTTTAGTAATGCCTCGGCGATATTGGCCTACACAAATGCTACTACGGTCATGTTTGTGTACAAAGCCGAGCCATTGTATAGAATGGTACATCATTCAAAACATATAGCATCATGTTTAGCAGCACAATTGTTCATAAAACCATTTTTAAATAATATAATACTATATTAGAAGATAAAAGCAAAAATGTAAAAAGAAAAAAAGAACTACATTTATAAACAATTCAGATTTTAAGAAAATGTAGTAGTGAATAAAAAATTACAAAATACAAAATCCTATACAAATGTTGTCCACATCTATTACACATACAAAATTTAAATATACATTACATCTAAGCATTCGCACTGCACGTTAGAAAAAAATATAATGGCTTTTTGTCTACTGGTTTAGAGTTTTATTCTTCCACACTACATAAAATGTACTAAAAAATTATTACTTTACAAAAGATATGTTTGCATTCAACACGTTACCAGCATTTGAGAACACTCTTTCACGTGGTACTGAAGATACAAAAGCACAAAGGTTTTCATTTGCTAATAAATTTAGGTGTGTGTAATTGTAAGCCTTTTTTTTGCCATTACTGTAGAGGGAGGGTCTATTTGTCTTGGAAAGATTTTGTCTTTCATCTACCATTGAACTTCGATAATTGCTCTTAATTTTCCTGTTCCACCAGGTTGCGCACTAACTACTGATTTATCAAACGAATCCCATAAGGAAAGTTCATCTGAATCGGTGCATGAAACAGATTCACTTGCATGGGTTGTTGGTTCAGCATTCTTGGAGTCGTCCAGCAATAAGTCCAATTTCTTTTCTTTTAGCATTTGTGGCTGTTTTTGCATTTTTGAATGGCAGAGTATTAAACCGGGGATCCTACAATATACTTATCACCAATGTTTTGTTATGTTCAACAGATTCCCCATCCTTTTGGTCAAGCCATTTTGTATCTTCGAAAATACAGTTTTTACTGTTTTACCAAGATCTGTGGCAATCAATTTGGTACACACATCGCTAAGCAGGTGACCAACACAATCACAACTGATGCTGTTGCATAGTGCCTCCCAATGATAAATTTTATGGCACTTTCAAATGGTTTCAAAACTCGGCATATTTATGTAATGATTATCCATTCTTCTGTAGTGATCACGGGCAAATTCACCGTGCTACGTACAGCATCTTCAAGTTAAAGAAATCTATCTAACATAAAGAAAACTGAATTCCAAAGTGTGACTTCATGTTGCAATAATTTTTTGTCCGTGATGAACCATTCCTGATGGTAGTTGAGAATCTTCTCATTAGCAGTCAGACTTCTTTTGAAGTGTGCAACTACACTGTCATTGACTGGCATCACTATGTCTAGAGCATCCATTAAAACTAAAATAAATGTATGAGCAAAAATCCAAAATGCTTCCATCAAAGCTCATTCGATATGAAACAGCTAACATGACTTTGCCTTCCAAACCCCTAGTGATAACTCACTCCTTCAATTTTTTGGCAGGATTTGTACTTGTGTGACTACTTTCCGTCAATAAAACACAGGCAGTGCTGATTTCAATTCAAAATATTCATCCAAAAATGTACAGTGATTGCCATGAAATTTTGATTATTGATTTTTAGCAGTCTGTTATCAAACACACCATTGTGACAGACTTCAAAACAAATTGTATGTTTTTCACACCCTCCTCATACAGAGCAGGAATCAGTTTTTTGAAATGGCCTGCCTTCCTGGCAACTGATTATTAACTATTAATATATCAAAATAGTCTTAAAAAACTCATATGCATTTATATACTATACAATAACTATACTTGAACAAATACAATCATACAAAAATACAAAATCACTAAAAACCTAATGATAATTCAGAGTAGAAAATGATGTGAAACTATTAAAAAATGGCATATTGCAAAATATGAATTGGTCAGTATTCCAAAGTGTGAGTAGATTGGATGGCAAATAAGACATTGGTACTCATTTCTAATAGCTTATCCGACCTATCAAAACCTTCAACCTATGTAATACCCGTTCCTTACAAAATGTTAAACTATGAAAGTTTCAAAAATGTCAAAATCAATAATTACTATATTACCTTTTGGACATTCCACTTAAAAAGCTAAATGCAAATATTAAAAGTCAAGCTAATCCCTCAACATGAAGTTATTTAATGAAATAAAAAATTACTTCTACTTTACTTTAAAAAATATACATCTGTGAATTACCAGTCAACCAAACTCCTGAGCTGCGGAAAGATAAGGGATGCTCATTTAAATTCCTTTTACTCACTAATTGAATACAGCTAACCAAATTTTAACTCGGCCAACTCTAATGAGTACATCTTACAGAATAAAATATTATTCTGATCAACACATGATCTAATTTGCATACAGTAATTCAGAACTTCGATCTGATTAAAATTATAAAATTAACATTGTGAAATATGACATTGTGATTTATGACATTGTGATTTATGACATTGTGATTTATGACATTGTGATTTATGACATTGTGATTTATGACATTGTGATTTATGACATTGTGATTTATGACATTGTGATTTATGACATTGTGATTTATGACATTGTGATTTATGACATTGTGATTTATGACATTGTGATTTATGACATTGTGATTTATGACATTGTGATTTATGACATTGTGATTTATGACATTGTGATTTATGACATTGTGATTTATGACATTGTGATTTATGACATTGTGATTTATGACATTGTGATTTATGACATTGTGATTTATGACATTGTGATTTATGACATTGTGATTTATGACATTGTGATTTATGACATTGTGATTTATGACATTGTGATTTATGACATTGTGATTTATGACATTGTGATTTATGACATTGTGATTTATGACATTGTGATTTATGACATTGTGATTTATGACATTGTGATTTATGACATTGTGATTTATGACATTGTGATTTATGACATTGTGATTTATGACATTGTGATTTATGACATTGTGATTTATGACATTGTGATTTATGACATTGTGATTTATGACATTGTGATTTATGACATTGTGATTTATGACATTGTGATTTATGACATTGTGATTTATGACATTGTGATTTATGACATTGTGATTTATGACATTGTGATTTATGACATTGTGATTTATGACATTGTGATTTATGACATTGTGATTTATGACATTGTGATTTATGACATTGTGATTTATGACATTGTGATTTATGACATTGTGATTTATGACATTGTGATTTATGACATTGTGATTTATGACATTGTGATTTATGACATTGTGATTTATGACATTGTGATTTATGACATTGTGATTTATGACATTGTGATTTATGACATTGTGATTTAATTAAAGCCCAAGACTAGCTCAGAATAGTAGCTTAATGAAGCAGTTCCACATTGTGGGACTATCATCAAAGGCAGTGCGGGCCTTGCTACCCGAATGCCAGAACAAGGACATGGAACTGTGGGGTTCGCCAGGAGTGCCATAGGCACGTTATCGGCTATAATATCATAATTGTGATATCAAATGTTAGTTTTTTTGAGGGGCGTTACTTTAATGATACTATGTACTTGGAAGTATGTTGGGAGGTCTGCCATAACCACCTCAGTTGGTTAATTTAAACTTCTTGGGGGGACACAACAGGGAAGCTCCAGGACCTTAGGCTTAATGGCACTACTTTGTATGTGTAGAGGTATACAAGTAGAGAAAATATGCTGACTGGCTCATCACGTGGCTCTTACAACCAACAGAACTTAACTAAATATATATTAAATTAACTAATGAAAGGAACTGATTTTATATGAAAATATATATATATATATTTGTTTAGGCTATTTATTATTTTTTTATTTAAATAATATCATCATGCACATACTTAAGTTATGAGTATTTTGTTTCACAAAACCATGAATATTAAAACATGACAAGCTTGGTGCTCTGCATTTAAAAAAAAAAAAAAAATTAAACTAAAACAAACACCTGGCTGGTTACACCAGTGGCAGTTACAATAACAGAAACATTAGACAATTTTTGAAGATAATAACTAAAATGTACTTTATTCATTTAACGAAATGACAGAAAGTTCCTTTCACTTGATTTTTTTATCATTTTTCAATGCGACAATAGAGAAGATGATGTCGAAAGCAGATTAACCTTCATGCCGAAACATGCTGGAAGCCAAAAGATAAAAAAAAAATAACTTTCCTTAATTAATAGGCTGCATCCTGATGCCAACAGCGGAGGAGAAAAGGCTCACTCCCGTCCCATACTTAATGGACTATATCAAGCATGGCCCGGATGTCTCACGCCACCCACAAGGACCGCTAAAAGAAATTAACAAAAATCACCAATATTAAGACATCGACCAAAAATAAATAAATAACATGATTCCGGGGGAATCAAGAAAGAAAACTCACTCATAAGGCGGTAAGCGGCAATCAAATCACCGCATAATCCAGCGGATTAAAACAGATACTTGAATTACGATGTTTACATGATGGCTGACCGATTAGGAAGAAGAAAGAGGATTCATCTCTTTAAGAAGCATAGATATTGACACAAGATGTCAAACTTGGTGAACAAAAATTTTAGCAATACAGGTTTAGTTCCAAAATTATCACTAATACATCTCAACTAAAGTAAATGAAAAAGTTTAAGGTAATTAAATATTAGTGCTTAAAACAAATGTTTATATTTGATAAAGTCCTTTAAATAAATGTTTTTTATGTTATATATATATATATATATATATATATATATATATATATATATATATATATATATATATAGCCTACATGATGTCCAGTTTGCAAAAAAAAAAAGAAAATAAAAAAATCCTGACAACAGTTTGAGTACATGCAACGTTACGGAGTGCAACGGCACATACTCAAAGCATACCACACCACAGCTGGCAGATGGGAATAGTGCACAAACTAAAACTAAAATAACCCATTACAATGGTAACACCCAAAAATAAAAACATAATAACATCAAACACGGTGTAGGATGACGCTAAGGGAATCAAGTTAGTACCTGCAGGTATAGCGGAGGAAGAGTTAGGAGGGGTGGTCGTTGTAGACCGAAACTTGAACCAAAGAGCAAGGCTGAGAATAACAATGGCAATGCAAACAAGAGAGGATAAGGATACAGCAACATTGTTAAGGTAGGAACTGGATTCAACTTGCTGGTGAGGTCATAGAAGATTACTGATATCTTTAACAATGGAGTTATTTAAAGTTAAATTATAGACTGGAGCAAATGTCAACTTACTTACATTAAAATCAACTTTAGGCATATGTTAAATTGAAAGTTAAGGATGAACTAACAGTTCTAAAAAGGCTTACAATATCACAATGTGAGGTGTTACTGATAAAACCACTACCAATTATTGGTATGGTAAACGGTGAAAAAAATTTTGTAGTTGTTCGACATAAAAAGGAAACATCAATGGACGTGTTGCTTGCAAAAATCCATAAAGAATTAGTCTTCAGGAAAAATGGAAGTTGTAAGGAAACAATAGATTTGTCACAGAATTCATAAAACGGTGTCATGGAAAAGGTTAAATTCACAACTATTGACATGGGAATCAAAAAAGAGAAAACAGAGGGACATAACGTTAAGCCATGTTTCTTAAAACCAGTCAAAACATTAGAGTTAACAGGAGCAAAATGTTTTCTGTCAGGATTAACTAACAGAATATCATGAACCTTTAGAAACAGGTAATGATTAAGTTTGTGAAAGAAAAATGGAAAAGCAAAGACACGGTATGACTCAAAACTACTGTCCTTATTGGCAAGAGGTATGTTAATAAATAACATTCAAAGAACAATTAAAAATTACGGCTTGGACCGAACTAAGACTATAAAACATATATAGATTATGAAAAGAAACCGGAGCAAACATGTGTAAGGGTAAAGAGATTAAATGTTGAACTTTTTCTAGAATATTGATGAAAACATTGGTTGCCACAAAACTGAACTTAATTTGCCATGTATACTATTTTCAATAGCTTGCCTCAGGTCAGAAAGTTCAACACGTTAAGTGAATAGTGCTTCGCTAATTCTAAATAAAAGTGTGTTCAAGTCAACTCGCCAATTCGCTAACATTATTTTGTCCCAAATCTCATGAATTGAATTATTAAAAAGCTTAAAAAATGCATTGTGGCTATCGAGATAATGTTCTGCTAGAATTCTCGCAAGTTTCGTGTTATTAATCACTCTTTTTATTCTAAATGTTGCATAACAAACATATGATTCAAAACACTGGCCGAAATTTCATCCTAAGTGATATTTCCTTTAGATGTTCTTCAAAACTAATTAAGTCATCGTTATCGTTTTCCAAACACTGTTTGCAAAATTTTTCCACCGAAATCAAACAAACCACGTTTAGTGCGAGAATGTTTTTGAGGCTACAAAGAAGTCATTGCACTGGTCTCAGATTTATATGCATTAAAATTATCTTCAAGTTGGTGGATCACAAAAGCAAAATTTTCATTCCAGGAATCGTTTTCCATACAATGCATATTGTTCACTAATGAAGTGATTTAATGGCACCTCCAATTGATTACTTTGATTTTCCAATTGCATTAAGTAAAAATTCAACACGACGGAATATAAATTGTCAGAGAACAACAATGGATTATCCTTTTCAAATAAAATACCAGAGTAGAGAGGGTTTACCGTAACATTGCCGAGAACCAAATAGAAGAAACACGAAAGAAGACTTCCCGCCCCGAACATGGTGTAGATGCCAAAATCCTGGAGCCAACCGAAAAGGAAATACACTAAAACACATAACCAGAACAGACATGTGGTCAAATACATGTCAACCCGAGATCCCAAAAAAAAAAACAGGAAAATATTAACCCAGAAAACAAAGAAAATTATTTACCCTTACATTTAAATTCAATAACAACATACTACATTATACACACAAACTTGTTCCCATGAAATAACATAAAAGAAAAATGTTTGAACAAAACTTAAAAAAACTACTACCTTGGTTTTTTATTTATTTGACTGGAGTACAAAAGTTACGTGGCACTCAAAGACTAGGACACGTGGGTGATCAGTCCACGATCAACTGAGTCAAAAACCCAAATAACAAAACATGCCAACCGTAGGTCACAAAGTTTAGGCTGCAGTTCCTACACAATGCACACTTAAACTGAAGGCTGGGAATAATACTTCTTCAAATGGGAAATGTGAGGTCTCGTCACATAAACTCCCGTGTCAGGGTTTACTAAGCTAGCTGTAACAGGGGTAAGAAAACGCTGGATCTGGTATGGACCTGACCAACGAAAAGACAATTTAGCCATTCTCTTATCGACTGCTTTGCTGGTAGGGTGTGCTTTGCACAAAACCAGATCACCTGGCCGAAAGGGATTTGCAATACGATTCTTGTTATATTTAATACGACTTTTATCATGAGACCGCTTCAGATTCTTGAGGGCAGCTGCCCAAACTTTTTAACACCGTGTGGATTCTGTAGTAACAAATCATTTAGACAAGTATACTGGCTTATGCCGTGGGTGAAACACATGTTCTTAAATAATTTAGAAGTCATCTGAGATCCATTATCCGAAACTATTGTAGGTGGGATTCCAAAATTTTGAAAAATCTGAGCTTGAAGAGCTTTGATAGTGGAAGATGCATCAGCCTTTCTAAGTGGAATAAGCCAAACAAATTTGGAAAAAGCATCAACACAAACTAACAACATATTATGCCCTTGCTTACTCCTTGGCAAAGGGCCAACAAAATCAATGAATAATTTCTGCATTGGCCTTTCAGCGACCTCTGACGCCATTAAACCCAAATGAGTGTTTTGAGCAGGTTTGCTAAAAGCGCACAGATAACATTTTTTAAGTTGTTCAGAAATTTCACTGTGCATACCTTTCCACACAAAATGTTTCCTTACAGCTTCTATAGTTTTATAAATGCCAAGGTGTCAACCAATAGGTGAGGAATGAAAATATTTGAATACAACTGGTTTCAGAATTTTAGGTAGCACAATACGTTTCTGGTTATTTCGAATTCTTGAATACAAGGTACCTTTAGATAAGAAATATGGACCCTGGGAAATGCCAGATTTTAAATCGGTTACAATTTTCTGCAGCTCTTCATCCTCTACCTGATGAGTCTGAAAATTTTTGAAAGCCAAGGAAAAATCTGTTACGAGTACTTTATAAGCAGCTTCATCTAGGTGTTTATCAACTTGTGTATTATTAAACATACGTGAAAGGGTATCCGCAACTACATTCTGTGTTCCAGGGATACTTTAAACTAGAAATTCTCATGACCCAACGACCAATTTTGCCTAGCTGATGTGGATGAGCCAAAAGCCACGATAACGCTTGATAATCTGTTTCCAACAAAAATTCTGCATGCTCTATATAAGGTCTGAATTTATCGATACCAAAAACAACAGCCAAACACTCTAATGTCTAACACCATCAAACTCTTGTGCCAAAACTGCTCCTATGGCTGAACTAGAAGCATTGGTTTATAAAACAAAGGGTTTAAAAAATCCGCCATGCGGAGGACCGATGGACTCATAATATCCTGTTTCAAAGTTTCAAATGCTTTTTGTTGTTCCTCTCCCCATTCAAATTTCACATTCTTTTTTCGTAAGTTATTTAGAGGGACTGTCTTTTACGCTAAATTAGGGATACATTTTCCAAAGAACTGAATCATAACAATGAATCTGGCTATTCCCATGACATCACGGGGTGGTGGAAAATCTCTAATTGCTTTGGTGCATTCAGTATCAATGGAAATGCCTAGAGAAGAAATTTTGTGACCTAGAAATGAAATTTCCTGAACTGCAAATTTAACCTTTTGGGGATTCACAATTAAACCTGCCTTTTCCAAACGAGACAGTACTTCCTTCAGGTGTTGGTAATGTTCTTCGAAACTTTCGGAATATACAACCATTTCATCTAAATAGTTGTATACAAATTGAAATTTGATATCATGAAAAATCTGATCCAATAATCATGTGAGGACCTGTGCACCTGTCGCAAGACCGAAAGGGACACGAGTAAATTAGTATAAATTCCATGGTACGCAAAAACCAGTACATAATTGGTTTTGACTCCTATTTCAAAGATATTTGATGGTATGCTGTATTTAGATCAATGGCAGTAAAATATTTTGCCTTAGAAAACCAATAGAATGCCGAATGCAAATCAGGCAAAGGAACAGACTCAATTTCAATTTTTTGGTTAAACCGACGAAAGTCTACAACCATTCGTTGTTTGCCGTAAGGTTTAGGGTCCAAAAATGGGGGACTCGCATACTGTGAAGCAGATTGCTCAATGACACCTTTATCCAATAATTGTTGTACTTCCTTTCTGAAAAGATTCATTTGGGGAGGTGCAAGACAGTAAGGTTGACTTTTGACATAACTTTTATCATTAAGTTTGATTTTGCATTCCAACAATTTGGTAAGTCCTAATTCTGAGGTTAGAACCTTTGGTTATTGTTCACAGAAATTTTTGATAGTGATACGCTGTTGGTCAGGTACTGTTGCTGTCTGTACTAATTTTTTCAGGGCTATCATGTTGCTGCTTAGTGCCCGCAAAACGTATTTTAAGGTTACGTTGAAATTAAAAAAACAAAACTTTTCCTGCATATCTAGGACAAGTCCAGATTTAGACATAAAATCTGCTCCAAGTATAAATTCTAAACTCACATCTTTAGTAATTAAACATGGAAACATCCAAGTAAAATTTGCAATTTTCAGTTTGATAGTCGCACGACAAACTATGGTTAACACATCATTAGATGCAGTGTAACACTTAAAATCACCTTTCTCCACAAACTTGACTAGGTTTGATGCTATTAACTTAGTAAACAAATCATACGAAATAATGGACAATGTGGATCCTGAATCTACGAGAGTTTCTTCTTCAAAAGTACTGAAGCTTACTGCTATACGAGGAACAAGGGCAGGATTTAAACCCACAAAATTAGGTAGACCAAGACGACCAATCTGATCTGGGACCCGCTTATAAGGAATTTGGATTCCAAAGTTTCTTTGAAAATGCTGGGCAGATTTGATTTGACAAAATAGGTGAGCATTGTATTGAGAATTCTTGGCTTGGTTAGTTTTGCAGGGGAAGCCACTCACTTTACATCCCTGCTTTGTGTTTTTTTTGTTTTAGTGCCCTACACTCTTAATACATGCCCAGTCTTTTTACAAAAATGATTGATAGGCCCATGAGGAGACTGATTCTGATTTCCTGGCGTATTATTATGTGTTCGTGAGTTTGAGGTACTGTATACTGTATTTTGACTAGGTTTTGTTTCATTACGTGAACTAGAATAGTACTTGAATTGTCTATTACCAGAAGACTGAGAAAATGACATGTTTCTGTGATGATCCGCTAATCGGACGTTTAGAGAGTGGATGCACATTCTATCCAGTTCAGAAAATGTACAAGGCCTGGTTCAAAAACCAATCTGGACTGCTCATCAGGTGTGAGTCCATCTAAAATGGTGTTAATCACCTCCTGTTCACTAACTCGTGAACGAAAAATGGCAGCAGCCTCTTTCACCTCATTTACATAGGCCGCAAGATGTTAACCTGGTTTTTGTAATCTATTGTAATTATTCAGCTGTAGTTGGGTCAGTAGCCTAGATGGAATGAAGAAACTAAGTATGTCTTCATGATACTGGTCAAAAGAAAACATGTGTAATGGCCGACTGTGTCCTTTCAGCGAACGGACCGAGCGTAAAAGGGTATATAACCTCTAAAATCTGAGTTTTATGTATGCTATTACTCTGTTTCAGTTTGACGATGAGCTTGAGAAAATTCGGAAAGGTAGGTATATGCAGACCATCAGTGGTCAGGAACTCTTTCAACATCTTTTCTAGCGGGTTAGTCAATTTACCAAAAACGTTGGGCAGCGAAAAGTTATGTGTTGTCACTGGGTGTGGTACACATGATGCATTACTGAAAGTGACACGAGAATTAGAACTCGTGGGCTGTCTCACCGTGGTGTAGGTTAGGTAAGGAAAATCAACCACAGTAGGTTCCGAATTCACACGAGAAGGACCTGGAATAGGTGCAGTGATAGGATGCTGATTAGAGGCAGAGGGCAATGCTAGCCCAGCAAGGCAATCACAGACTTGGCCATGGATCACACAGGGTTCAGGTCTCGTAACAGGGAAAAATCTGATTCTGATTTACTGACGAGTTCAAGCAGTTTCTTAACTTCGGCAAAAACATTTTTCTAATGAAGCAACCTGCACCTCAGACAATACAAGAGAATGCAACTCTAACAGACATTGAACGCATTGCTCCAAATATCTCAACCTATTGCTCACTCTTGGCAAAGTAAAAGCAAAATTCTCATCAACAATATTTGTCGCTAATTTATTCTTGTAACACAAGGATTTTAGTTGAGACAAGATTAAATTCCTCATTAGGGTCAATGTTTTGTAAATTGTCACTAACAACAGGCACATTACCCTGAAGGGTAGTGTGCAGAGTTTTACGCAATATGGCAGTTGTGGTGTTTTCACATGGGAGGCCACTCGAAAGACATGTTCATCTTTTAACAAGAACTGAGGCACGATAGTAGACGTCATGGTAAACAATTTACTTTCAAAACTTTACTAAAACCAAATTAATGAAACAAACTATTGCCATCCCGAAACAATGCAAATCTTGAAGGCAGGGACATATGCAAGGAAAAATCCTACACATGCACGAGCAACACAACAAAACAAAACAAAATGCCAGAACCACGCTCTGCTACCATACTTTCTGCCATATCCACCTTAGTCGGTTAGGTTAACCTTCAGGGGGGGGGGGGGGGGACACAACAGGGAAGCTCCAGGACCTTAGGCTCAATGGCACTGCTTTGTATGTGTAGAGGTATACAAGTAGAGAGAATATGCTGACTGGCTCATCACGTGGCTCTTACAACCAACAGAACTTAACTAAATATATATTAAATTAACTAATGAAAGGAACTGATTTTATATGAAAAAATTAGTGATGGTTTGAATCCCATTTTTCTTGAATCCGAATCCCAAACAGTACCTCGAATCCACCCCTCGAATCCGAATCCAGATTTCAGGTGTAAAAATTTAATTTATTTGCAAAGGGGGTGTGAAAGTGAAAAAAAACATAATGTGGAGATATTCAACCTTTTAAATTTTTATTTAAAAAAACAAGCATTTTGACATGTTCTGGATCCAGACGATTCTGTTTTTGGTCACATATGTTCCCTGCAGTGCTGAACAAACGTTCAGAGAACACTGTCGCTGGAGGTGAACACAAATATTTTTTCGACAGTAAACACACAGACTGAGTTTTCCAATACTCCAGGATGTTTGTATCTGGGTTAACTGTTGGATCACGCAGGTATCTGGTCACTTCATCAACAGCTGTAGAATCCGACTTGATGGATGCGAGGCGTTCAGGCATTATCTGTGAGTAAAGTGACCATATGCCACTTGAGGAACCAGTTTGAATAGGTACCTGGTTAGAAAATTGAATGAAATTACTAACAGATACAAACAAACTGCAGAAAAATTAACATCATGCTTATGCAAGTCAAGCTTTTGTGCTGCTGTAGTGAGAAGTTCCACTGCTCTGTCAAGCTTTTCCTTGCTTGTGAACACAGCTCCTTTAAATCGAGGATCAAGTAGTGTACTTAAAACATACACTTCTTCTTCTTCTTCTTCTTCTAGTGTCCTATATCTTTCTGTCAAGGATGCAAAATCATTCTTCACACCCTGAAGACCTGAAAGTACAGGTGCAGGTTTCTTTAACTCTTGTAGCAGACTGTTAACAATGGGTATGATTTATGATGAATTAACACCAGCCTTACTTGCTTGCAAGGCAGCTTGGTCAAATATTTTCAGAATAGGTACCGTAAAATGGGGTGTGTAGCTACTGCGGGGTGATTAGCTACAAAACCTCAACAATAACTATCATGAAATCAAGGGTACACTAAAAACATTATATAAGTCTCTTATCTTTGTACCATGTAATCTGTGGTTGTGTCAATGTATTTATGAATATGTTCCATGTTGTTTTAGTTAACATATGGTGACATAACCTCAAAGTGAGTTTTTGTGAGTTTTGGAATGTGTGTTAAACTTTGTGCATAAAGTTTTTTTCAGCAGAGACAGACTTATATATATATTTTTCTTATTGTTTCTTGAAGGTAAGTGACATGCTGTGGTACCTAGTTTAAGTGTCATTTATAAATTTTCTGTATGACAAAATAATATTGTCTTTGTTTACATGTTTCAGACTTGCATGGGATGAATAGCTACAGACAATGCCTAGAAAATATAAACCAAATCCACGCGTAAAGCAGTACCGGCCACTGAACAAAGATGTTCTTCAGTAAGCAATTGATGCAGTTCAGAAGGGGCTTAGTTTAAGGGAGGCAGGAAGACATTTTGACATTCATTTCACCATAATCGGCAGGTATATAAGGAAAAAAAATATCAAATAACAAGGTGGACAAACAGTTCTCTCAAAATAAGATGAAGATATAATAGTGGACAGGATTTTGATATGTGCGAAATCGGGATACCCTATTGATATTTTTGACCTAAGAGTTATTGTCAAAGGCTATTTGGACAGACTGGGACGAACAGTACTAAAATTTAAGGACAATATGCCTGGCCCAGATTTTGCAGTAGGTTTTGTCAAAAGGCATAAAGATATCCTCGCACCTAAAACATGCCAAAACATTAAGCGGTCATGAGCAGCCACATCTCCTGAAGATATAAATTCATATTTCGATGACCTGGAAAAATCCCTGGATAACGTGCCACCAGCAAACATAGTGAATTTCGATGAAACAAATTTGAGTGACGACCCAGGAAAGAAAACTATCATCACTAAGCGAGGCTGCAAATATCCCGAACGAGTGATCAACTCAACAAAATCATCCACATCTATAATGTTTGCTGCCTCGGGAGATGGGGTACTTCTCCCATGTTATGTGGTATATAGAGCATTGAATTTATACTCATCGTGGGCAGAAGAAGGACAAAAGGAACCAGGTATAACCAAACGGCGTCAGGTTGGTTTGATGGCACAACTTTTGATGATTGGGTGGCTACAATTGCGGTCCCTTATTTGAAGAAATTAAATGGAAAGAAAATCCTTATAGGGGACAATTTGTCATGTCACCTATCTGTCGATACAATCAAACTGTGTAGAGACAATAATATTGATTTTGTTTCCTTCCTCCGAACTCCACACATTTAACACAGCCCCTTGATGTTGCGTTCTTCAGACCCCTAAAATCTTCTTGAAGAAACATTTTGACATCTTGGAAAATGGGACCAGGGAGAAATTTAGCTACGATTCCAAAAAATTCTTTCCCACGACTGTTGACAAAACTCATTGCTGCAATAGAAACAAACAAGTCCATAAACATAAAGGAAGGGTTTTCTAAAACTGGAATTGTTCCTTTGAGTCGTGAGAAAGTTTTGGATCTATTGCCCTGAGTGGCAGATGACATCACCGATGAAAATCATACTGCAGTTGTTGACGCTAGTTTCGTCCACTTATTAACATCTATGAGGTATGGCGATGCTCCTAAAAAGTGTAGACAAGGGAGAAAACTCCAAGTAGTTGCTGGAAAAAGTGTCACATTTGATAGCAGTGAGGACCCTAGTGAAAATGAAAGCAACAAGTCTGAAAACAGTGTGTGTGAAGATGATGAAGTTGATGTGCATGCAACTGATTTGCCTGAAGATAATATGAGTGTAGGTGGCATGTCTGAAGATGAAATGCCTGATCATGATTTGCCAAACTCTAGTTATGGTGATTCACATAACACCATTCCTTTACTAGACATGAAACATAAAAATGGCACATCTCGGAAGAAGTCTTCAGCATCATATATTCATAAAATTGAAGAAAGAAACATTAGTGTGAACGACTGGCTGCTGGTTGAATTTCCCACTGGACAGAACAAGCCAGGAACATCGAAGCCACGACAGTTCATAGGAAAAGTTTTGGAACTCAAACCACTTTGCGGCTCATTTCTTCATGCAAAACCGAGAGAATAATTCAATGGCTATGTGTACCGATACCCAGATGTTCCTGACATTTGCCATTTCAGTTTTCACCAAGTTTTGGGGGCAGTGGACTCACCAAATAATTATGGCAGTGGTCTCACCAAATTTGACATTAATGTGTGAACACAGTTAAAGTGCCAACTGCTGCACGTTGACAGGAAGTTTAATGTATCGTAATTTAGTTACACATAATTTAGTTTTGTAATATATTTCATTTAAGACCTTATGATATAATTTTATAACACCAAATATGTAGCTATTGACCCCTCAAACCTGCCCAATAGCTACATATGTCATTTAACATGTGTGTAGCTATTGACCCCTACCAAGGGGTGAATAGATACAACACATATTTAATTTTTTTGTATTATAAATTAATGTCATAAAAACTTTCTTTATACTTTATTGAACACTCCTAGTGTAGACCCAAGTTTTAGCCTAATTGTGATTTTCCTTTTGGTTGTAATGAAGAATGTACACAGTACTTTACCTCTGAACGTGTATCTATTCACCCCATTTTACGGTATTATGTTTTCAATAAGTTCCCACTGGGCCACAGATATTTCTACATGCAAGGCAAGATTGGTTGCTGCAAGAGCCAAAGCTCTCCGTTGCTCATATAGTCGCTCAAGCATATGCAGGATTGAATTCCATCGATTTGGTTCATCTTGCACGAGCCTATGAGCAGGTGAACTAACAGTTTTCTGGGCTTCTCTCAATACTTTGGTTGCATGGGATGAATGTTTAAAATGTCCCACCATGCGTTGCCATGCACCTGTTGCTGCAGCAACCATTTTGCTGCTAAGAAGACCATCTTATTACTAACTGTAAAGTGTGTGCCAAGCATGGGATGTGATTGAAACTGGACAAATTCAATGCAGCTACAAAATTCCTTGCGTTATCTTGTACAACAGCAAACACTTTATCTATGATTTCCCACTGAACCATTGTTCTTGTCAGAAAACTGCAAATGTCCTGTGCAGAATGCGTGTTTCCGGGCAGATCGAGTCGGACTGCGAAGAAAGGTTTGTCGAACGATTTCAACATTTTCAGGAGTTCAAAATGTTCGCGGAGCTCCTCTTGGTCTTCTGTTGATCAGTTCACCACGCCTGCAAAGTGATCTAACCCAACGTAGGATGGTGTTTCGAGAGGGAACAGCTCTATTCCGATGAATGTTGAAGTGGCAACGAAACTCACGCTGTAGGACGGTGACTGACTCATTATTTCGGACGAAACAATCATAGGCGAAAACGCGGTGCTCCACCGTCCAAGGCTCCATGACGACAACTGGTAAAACAATGCTAGGTACTCACGAGTCAAATGGCACCCTTCCCACCTCTCTCGTAGACGGAGGGGGAGAGTACTACCCATCTCAAAAACGTCCGTCCTCTCTGCCGCACCCTGTATAAAAATCAAAATTATTTATATGGACTTTAGTTCTAATTTTACACACGTGTGTAGACTCGTTGAATAGTTTAATCAAATAAAGTTGTTAGTCTCTTTCTACTTCAAAGTCAAAACATAGTCAAATCTAACAATCATTTCTTAAAAATTTGTAACGTTGCAAACCCCTGCCCTCCTAGCTAAATATTGTTCTTTTAAACTGTTTTCATGCATGTAAACATTTCTTAAAAATTCTTGATAAAAATATATTTCCCCATTTTTATGTATTTTAGGGTTGATATTTGCACCTGCTGTATGTTTTCGGAATGTACTTTGTATTTTAACAGACATTTTAAAAAATTACTTTTTTTTAATTTAATTTTCACAAATAAGTCGCCGTACTGGATTTTTGCCTGTTTTGGCCAGCTTTTTCAGGTTTTTCTAAATAAGTTTAATTTTGTTAAGTAATTTGTATTATGACTGCTGTTACCTATGGTTCTAGAACAATGGACTTGCTGTAGATTGTATTAGAAAGTGGCAGGTATATGAGAGCTATGAGTGCAAGTGAGATAGAAATGGTGATTCCCCACCAATAGAGAGACAGAGACGATAGCTCGTCACTGCGTGGGAACTGGAGGAGAACTACTCTCCCACAGTGTTGGAGAGAGAAGGAAAAAGTGAATCCCCTGTTTCTGTGCGTGGAAATGGTTTTCAGTGTATATGTTCTGTGTTTTGATTGGCTTGTAATTGTTAGTGTGAATGAAGAGTGTATGTGATTGGTCGGCGAGGTCATGCGACTGCCCTTCCTGCGTGGAGGAACCAGTGCCATGATCTCGTCAGTCGTCTGTCGATCGCTGCACCAGGAGGGCGCGTTCGGTGGCTTCTCACAAAATATGTAGTAATTGTGGAATATAAAATTTAACGTCGGTAGCTAGAGCCATGCCGATGATAGTAATTTAATTATTTGTTGTTTTTGGAACTTTTTGGACATTTTTAATTAGAAATTGCGGCTACTCACGTCGGCGTTTGACTCATGGCGAAATTCGTTTTCGCTGGGTTTGGCCACGTTTGAGGTCCCACCGATTTTGTGTACTTACAGTAAGATGTTACTGAAGGACTTAACCTACGTTATTTGTCGTTAAATCTCATCGCCCGAGCTGCGAGCATTTCTCGACAGGCGGATGTACGAGTGGAATGAGAGAGAAATTTTTTTAAAGTTATTGGATTCGTCTGTGCAACATTCTATTTTGAAAAATAAAACAAAAACTACAATTGGCGCTTAACATCTTTGTATTTTCGTATATAATGAACCGTTATAAATTATACGCTCCACGATGTAGCCTGGAAGCTACCAATGATTCTTTGAGTAAATTCACACGTCTAGACAAACATGATATGCTTTACATATTTCTCACCTATATTTCACAAATATAAAATCAAAATCATCCTTATTTTCAACTATCATGTTGTCAAAGTTTAATTAATGGTTTTAGATATAATTGAGATTCAGAATACATATCTACTGCTTGGACATCATTCTTTTCAGATCAAGCTAGAACATCTAACTAAAAGTTTCCAAACTAAGAATTGGTATTTTAGTGCATAGTTTTTATTTTTGATCAATGCAATTTTTAAACATAAATAATGTGATGTGAGAATCATTCTTAGAGAAATTTATTTGTCACATAAATTGTTAAAAATATGTCAAACCAAAAAATTATTTAATACTTAATTATTTTTATTTAAAGATAACTACATAAATTTAATTTTTTAATTATTTTCTGTTTGACAGTTTGTGTAAATGTTTTTTTTTTCAGTTGTGGAATTCAAATAAATATGATTTGATTACTGTATTTTCTGTTTGTATCAATTGAAAGCATTTGTTATTGTTTCTATAACACAGTACGTTATTTCAGTGAATGAAAGAATGAACCACTCTGGCACCAGCTTTAGATACAGTCTGTGTGTTCTTTGAATTGAAAAAAAGCAGATGCTGACATAATGGTGCACTTATTTAATGTTACTTACAGGAAGTTACTGGAGGTCACATGTTCCAAGTAGTGTTGTAATTGGACCGTCAGTATAAACAGTTATCCTAAGTTACTAATTTTTAGTGACTATCAAAGATATATGTATGCATTCCTTTAGTATCATTTAACTCTGGAGAAGTCTCTCTTTTAAAATCAAATTTTTCATGTTATGGCATTTCATTTACTAGAAAAGAAATACGCTGGAAACGTATACAATACATGTTGCACCTTAATGCACTTATTCAAAGCTTATATTGCTCAAAGAGAATGAGAGAAATTATCTGTAAAATTGAGTCACAAGAATTAAATAATACTAATGTGATAAAACAAGAAAGCACAAAACAAAATCCAAGTATCAGCAAATTTCTAAGTAAAACTGAAAAATTTGCATTACTAAACATTTGAGTATTACACAATTTAGAATTTGGATTAAAACCAGTTTCTTATTACCAAATTGTGTACACTTGAAGTACTTGTTCTGTAAGTTGACGTTACCTGTAATGGAATGTTTGTTTTACGAGAGACTGATATTTTCCTGCTTCACTTAAAGATTTGCTGATAATGTTAATAACACACCCATAGCAATTTGTTGTTTTGTATCAAATATGTTTTATTGTGTGCTAAAAGTAACAAGCAACTGGTAGTTCCATTTACATTGAGAAAATTTGTAAGAAAAAATGGGAAGGCAAAATTATTGACGAGATAAGTGCACAATGTAATTTTGGTCACATCTTACCTAAAACTGTTTAGTTACAGTAAATTGAGGCATTATTGTAATTCAATTGGTTTCTCATGTAATTTTGTAATTAGTTTGTAGGCCAAATATTGTTTGCCTGGATTTTTCACATGTATGTACATATACTTATACTTTCATAAGGGTCAAGATGTTTGGTTTTTCCTAACTACAATCACTTTTGTCTGACACAAGGACTTTAGAATATTTTAAAAATAATTTAGAATGCTGTCCTATAATTTTATAATTATATTATGACAGTTAAGTGTTTTCCCTGCGTTTGTACCGTTAAATTGTATGTTGTTATAATTGATACATAATATTACAGGTAGTCACTGATTATTAGTGATTGGAAAACTTAGCATCTATTATTGTGAGATTATCATTTTGAATGAAACTAATTATTTAAAACTTCATATTTATATTTCAAATGCTTGTAAACTAAATATTCATATATACAAATGCCTACAAATGACCCTTTAGTTAAATTTTGTACAAATGAAACATTTTTTTAATGCCATTTAAATAAAACAAAAAATAATATAAACACATATTTTAGTTAAAAAAATTGGGGGTGCAATATGATAGCAAACATTAAGTTGCAGGTTTAATTCATAGAATATTTTAACAAATAAACTGGATTAATTGGACTGGGCTATATTTTGAAGTTATCTCAAAATACATGTAACTGGGGTATATCTGAGATACATGGCAAAATCACTAAGTATGGTCACAAAAATGAGTGCAGAGAAAGAAACTCACTATATGAGTCAAGTGTAACATTTGGGGCAAGAAATTGCAAACTACTTTGTTTTCATATTATTAGCCAATCATACACCTTTTGCCTGTGAAATTATAAAATCTGCAGCAAAAATGGTGGTGGACATGTTGTGTTTGTGTATTAAGTCTTATGAAATGAACAAAATGTTATGGTTGTAAATTTTAGTTTTGATAATATACTTTTCGAAACCTTTTATAAGAATGACCAATACTAATAACTAATACATACAATATAATAGATACAATAGTTCAAACAGCATATAAATAAACCTAAGATGAACAATTTCATACTATACAATTGTTGTACAACAACAATTTGACTGCAGAGTGCTAGTGCAAACTGGTTGAATTAAAATCATCCACTTCTGCCCCCATTAAAACTTTCATTATTTCGTGCTTTGCATTTGTCTTTGATATTGTCTAAAGCACTATCTATCCATTGTCCGAAACGCTCGTTCTCAGTAAGGCGTGGCTGTTCCCTTTTAAGTTCTTGAGCCACGCTATTCAGGATTGAGGTGTAACTGTCCTCAGATGCAGAATTTTTCTGTTTTTTGAACGACGTTTTAGGTGTACGTGAAAAAGGCTGATATGAGTTTGAGGTCCCGGGCTGTTGAGAGATGGAAGGCTGTTCGTCTAAGGTCCCTGCCTCTTTTCCAGAGGCCCCAGGCTCTTCTTCAACTGAACAACCATTGAAAAGACGTGGCTGTGTAGTGTCTTGTGTTGAAACTTGAGTGTCTGTGACTTTTGGCAAGTCACCCAGAGACTGGTCTTCATCCTAAATAAATAAATACAGCTTATAGCTTTGAAAGTTAAATAAAAGCACTAAATTATATCTCATAATTTGGTCCTAGTCATGAATTTGTGGTTTGTGGATAAAATTAATTTTCAAAACAGGAGATTTATGTATCACTTTTATTTTTTGTTGTTTTACTTTTACATAGTCTGTCTATTAATAAAGATAGTGCAATATTAAAAAAAAGGGCCAACATCAAAATGGTTCCTAACAGTTACCTACTTTACAAAATGGTAGTTTCGATAGGGATGCAGGATTAATTTAAACAAGAAAATAATTTGTAGTAAGCATATTCAGGGCAGCATTATTCAAAACAATAAAAATAATTCACCAAACATCTGCTGTTTTTAAAAATGACCAATGTCAGAATTGTAATGAAGCTCAAAGTTAAAATATTTTTTCCTATTCCTTTGGCCCATACATTTCAGTATCAAATTCACTATAGATAAATAAATTTCATTCATGGACGACTTCATGATTTTAGTTGCTTTCCAGTGCTCTATGGTATTATCTTTTATTTTAGTGATAATATATGGAATATGGTATACTGACAAGTCTTTTAGGTGTTATTTTGGTGTTATTTTGGTTTCACAATAATTTCCATATAATCTTAAGTACAACACTGGTCAACAATTAATTTGAACACAGCTAGGTTAGTTTTCATAGTAGTTAGGTACTGACCAGGCTAATAACAACACATGCATCAGATACGAAGTCTTGTTAGGATGTGAAACGATGCACCAAATTGTCAGTAGTTACTACTTTTGTGGAAGAAAATACTAGTGAACCTTATTTTTATGTTTCATGATTGTAACCATCCTAATAGCCAATTACTATTAAATAACTCATTCATACCTATTTAATGCCATGCATAAAACACAGTTCTGGATTTTCAAAAATTAAATTATTTCCAGCTAGCAGGGTAAGTTGATGTGAAACATCTTCAGAGGGTAACGAAAAAGTAAAGCTGAATAGCTTAACCAAAAGTGTGACACAGTATAATTGTACTTGATATTGTAATAATAGCGTTTTCACTTCATCAACCAAGACAATTCACCTTATCATAGTGCAATCTCAGTTATTCAATATAGAGTATAAACCCGTCATAATGTTTTCAAGGAGCATAAGGAAAAAACATTACAAGCAGGTAAACATTATATGCAGTATATCAATTTTGCACTCGTCAGTGTTTGAACTTTTTAATAATGAACTCATGAAGCTATGCATATGCTTGAATTTGCTTAAGAAAGCCAATAATATTTCAACTTTGTTGTGCTTCAAGCTTCTATTTAATTTGTCTTTGAAGACAGACTGTACATTTATGTTAAATTGTCCCACGATTCATGACAATTATGTTTAGAGTGGAATGACTATTGCCAGTTCCTTCACCACTTGAAAATGTAACTTTGGGATTCTACGTACAAATGACATAAATTAAACTATTTCTCATCAGTACAAAACACTACAGCTACATTAAAAAAACTTTTTAAGTTTATGAATTTAAGAAAGTAAACATTATAAGTAGGAAATGCACCAAAACATAATAACAAGGTTCTACTGTAGATTTATACATCCTAAACAGGGGATGGGTGAACACTAAAGTTTGGCCTAACACTCCATGCTTTATCACTATAGCTCTTTTGTATTCATTTGGTTGCAAATTCTGCCAGCAGCAAAATTTAGAATTTTAGGATTGTTTGTCAATGTCTTAAACCAGTACCAGTACCTAACAATTGAATTTGAGAACAATAAATACTAATATTATAAATTTGAATGTTTGGATGGATGTAGTATGTAAGTATGTCAGTCTGTATGTCTGTATGTGTGTATGTCTGGATGTTTGTTAATCATGCCAGAACAGAATTGAATGACATTTTGCATAGAGATAGGTTATGGGCCGGAGAGTGACATAGGCAGACTCTTCGATATAACATTTTCTCGATATTATCAATACAGTCCCACCTGGTCAACTGTACTTTGTGATAGGCACCAATATATTATTCCTCCTAATTTACCACTTTTCAGGCAATTTATACTTTCCGGTATAACAAACTTTAATAATAAAAAGGGAATGCGGTTAATTTTCCCAATTCAGCCATAAGTTGTAATGTGTACGGACATAATTTCATTGATAATGAAAAAATCTGCATTGGAAAATAGACTAGATGGTTGGGGGGGGGGGGGGGGGGGAGTAAATTATATTCTACATTACGATACAAGAAAAATATAATACTAAAAAATTAAATGCATGAAACATAGTGTGCATATAGTTACCCGCCCAAAACCCACACAGTCCCGTGCTTGTCTCGTAAGAAAGGGGGTGTGGTAATGACATAAGCGACACCATCTTTGTGATCTCATCAGTTTATTGTTATGGTATTGCAATCTAGAGTAGTCCCAATTAAATTTGAGAACAATACTTACATATACCAATAATGGTTCCCACACTCTTGACACTCGTAAATTTTTCAGTTTCGTTTCTGAGTCCTTCCTAGGTACTATATGTGCTACCAGGAAGAGTAGTTTCTTGTAGTACCAAAAGTTTGGTTCGTATACCTGCAAAAATATATAAATGGTATTACTGTGATTGCCTTAATTCAATCACCTTTGCCAATAACTTCTGATCAATTTATTTATTTGGTTATATTGGACTGTATAAAAACATCAAAAAACTGTTACAGTTAACACAATAGACTGAAGTATTTTTAATATTATAATTTCCAACAAAAACACAAAACAAAATGAACATAACCTGGACAGACAAAACTAAAAATATTTGAAACTACACATAAATAAATTTATGAGTGTCAAGGAATTCATACAGTGAAAAAAGGTCTAGAATTTATCCATACAGATTTTCTTTAAATTGTTTGTAACTTTCAGCTAAGCAGTTCATTAAAAATATTTACTTGATTTTCACTGTAAGCAGAATATATTTTACCAACTCTAATGTAATTACTATTTATGTTGTGTCTTAAGAGCTGAAAATTATTAAACATTAAGTAAAGCCTTGCCAATCAACAAACAATAAAAAAAAAATACATATGCTATTAGTACCTGTTCCTTTAATAAAAGGTTTACAGTGATTTTATGTTCAGAACCACTTAAAATTATAATAGTTTTCTTTTGGAGTATAAGGATATAGGCTACTATGTTCTAGTTGAACTGCCCCATGTGAGCATGTCAGTACACTGTAGAACAAGGCATAGTAGATAGTTGTGAAAGGTTAATTGAGGTATACAAATTAAAGTGTTTTGGTATCAATAATACTCACGAACTTCCTCCAAACATTATTAACATGCAGTTAATATATAACTTAGTTAATATTATAGAACATGTAGTTCAGTGTCAATGTAGATATCTAAAAGCCTGATTCCTATTTTAGCATCATTAAGGTAAGTGCACCGGTACTCGTCACTGTTCCAATGGTCGTCACTAGCAACTTCAAATGTAAATAATAGAGAAGTAGCTCAATATAAGGTATGAGCCAGACATGCTACATGCTTATAATCTGACGTTTCCAAGGCACTTTTAATGTTCCTTCCGTTGTCTCTAATAATTACAACCACTTTTGCGTTTATATCCCATTCGTGCAATGTTTGCGTGATGAAAATGCAAATATTATCTCCTGAGTGTGATACTTCTGGGAAACGAGTTACTTCAATGCAGAAATGCTGTAAAACAAACTCACAGTCCACAAAATGTACAGTAAGACTTAAATAATCATCATTGTTCGTGGATGTCCACATGTCTGTAGTAAGGCTTATATAGTCCGCCTCCTCCAGCTTCCGTTTTACATGTTCCTTACAATCTTTGTACATGTCTGGCACCACTTTATCACTGAAATATTTACGACATGGCATCACATACTTAGGTTCCAAGAATTTTACGAGGTCATGGAAACCTCTATCCTCAACCAAACTAAACGGTTGATTATCTAAACAAATCATTCTTCCAATGCGCTGAGTGATGGTTTTAGCACGAGGATCACCAGGCCTAAATGGGGAAGTTTTGGCAATCATATTTTTTAGTGTAGACTGAACTTGTGTTTTAATTTGCTTGGGGGTTATGGGTGAATTTGTTTTTGGTTCTCCAAAAAGGCTCATAAATACAGAGTTCTTACTTGTGCTGGGCTCAGACGAATCCGGAGGCAAAGTTTCTTTGCAGGAACTGACACATGATGTTTTAGCCAGAACTAAAGACGAAGTTTTGTTGCACGAATTAACACAGGATTCTGTGTTGTCATGATAACTTTGTGTGGATCATTTTCGGCCAACTTAACTTTCCTTTTTTTCTCATTTTGTAAATTCATCTTGTGTTTCTCCAAGTGTTTTTTCAAATTGGAAGTAGTTTTAGATTTCCCCCCACGAGAAATTTTAACGTCACATACTTGACAAATCGCATAATCGAAATTTGCAGAATCAATCACAAAATGCTTCCACTCTTCGCTCTACATATTCGTAAGGAAACTTGCTACTCACATAAAAATAAATGCTTGTTTACATAAAAATTAACATTAACTAATTTATTATAATTCTCAAGTGGACGTATCACTTTCTGAAACAAAAACCGTTTGTCTTGTACTGCTAAGCATGTGCAATTCAACCACGCATCTACATAACCTAAGATTCACGTCTTTGTAGCCAAAGCAATTGTTCGAACAATTGCTACCAACCACACTATCAATAATTCTTGGTATTTTAGCAGTAAATTTATTCATTATATTTCAAAGAGGTATGAAAACTGGTAAAATATTTTATGCCATTACAACATGACCAAAAATGTTTCTACGAATCGATAATCTAAAACAGTCTGACTAAAATCAATGATTATCAGGGAAGTTGCAAACATGGTTTCCGGCATTTTGTTTATCACTGTGCACTGTAAAGACGAAATCGGTTAACGAGCGGCTGCCAGAAATTTTACCGTTAATGTGTAAAATGTTCATGAGTGGTGCAAAAATAAAAGCTTCATGTTGCGCCTAAAAACAAATGTCTTTCGTGGCAGGGCATCTGCTTATCCAGAAGTTTCCGAGTTTTTGTAGGTAACAAAACTCATTGTTTTTTTGTTTCGACAATGAATATGGAGACGTGAATTACCTTTTCGTTTATGAAACGGAAGGGAAAAATAGCAACCACCTTTATTTTGCGTAAGTCCCGGCATAGGCCTTACATATTTGAAAAAAAAATTAATATTCTTCAATTGCATTTGTTTCGGATATTTTTTCAGCTGAAACGTAGGCTAATACGCAGTGATATTTTTTTATAAATAATTTTTGTACTTTTACTTGTGTATAACATCGACCCAAGTTTTAGATATTGTTTATTTGGGGAAATATGACTGTGTTATATATGCGTCTAGTCAGTCATAACCGCACTCAAAGAGTCGTTAAATAATTGTATCTGACAGATTTGCAATGTTTTGAAATTATTTTTTTTTGCTACATGCGGGAATCAACTTTTATTACCGATTCTCGATTATTAAAGTAGAATTGGTAGGTATCGATGAAATTAGAAATCGGTTTTCCCATCCCTACTTTAAACATTTCATCTTTAGCCACCTCCCCAGCTTCTACTTTTAATATTACTTGATTATCACACCATAATTTTAACATTGTTTCCATCTTAGCATTAATACCATGACATTTACGAAATATACTTGAATTCCAAGATTGAGCATTTTTCACAGCTTTGAGAATTTTTCCTTTACCTTGGTGAAAGATATAAAAATTCTTTGCCAATTCAGAAATTTTTCATCAAAGTTTTTGAATATGTTATTTTAAATTCCAAAAATGTTTTTTTTTTTTTTCCTTGATTGATGCAGAAGAATCAATTCTACTTTGTTTTGAAGATGTAGTAGAGTCTTATCAGTGTTATAACAAACACACAATATAAATAACACAAAAGGATAATTTGTAGCTATACATAGACTTGTGTGAAATGCATATTTTTTAAACCCCTGTATCTTATGATCTGTTTGAGGTAGAAAAACTTTAAAGTGCTTTGAGAACATGTGCCTATACCATGATGTGAAACTGAAGAACTGAAACTTGTCAGCAAGATAGGATGGGGCCAGAGTCATTTATGTTTTCTTAAGAGGATTCATCACAGGAAAAAATTTTCTGCACTGCTTTTCCGGTAGTCTTCGTACCTGATAGGAAGGAGGGAAGGTTAAGAAACCCAGTGGGCAGCAAGACTGGCGAGGATGATTTTTAAAATCAGCAGGTGGTCTGGAAAGTAGGAGCATTAGGAAGGTTTCGACATGACTCAGGTAAAGTGGTCGAGGATGCAATAGCCCTGGAAGTGGGAGTGGGGAAGATATTCCTTTCTTATTCCATTCCTTGTACCAAATTAGCACAGGAAATAATGGTTTCAACGTGAAAAATCACATTACAAATGTATATTACAAAAATCCTATTACAATATTTACTTGTTATGAGAAATACATAAATTCATTCGTCCTATCAGCACTTTTAGCGTTTGGTTTTCTAATCGACTGCGTAGCCTTGGTAAATTACAATCAAGTACGTTATTAAAGTGATAGAAAAGTCAATAACTTTTATATTATACCTATATGTTGATAAATATCAGAATGCAATTGATCTAAGTAGTTAGTAGTTTTAAAACCGTTGTTTTTATTCTTCAGTACAGCTATTTTTTCTTGATAATTTACACACTGAAAACATGATGTCATACATCATGCCTCATTATAAATGTGACGTCATGTCCGATTCCTAGAGTATGTGACTTTAAACCTCATTAGAGAATCCCATTTTTATTTTCCAAATAGTTGCCAGTAAAATTAAAAATAAATTCTTAAATCGTATTTTTGAGAAGGAATATCTACATAATTTTATATTTCAATAAATATTTATTAAATTAGAGATTTAGGGTGTTCTGTTGAGCAATTTATGAAGCCAGTACAAAAATTCTTCACAAGTAAAAAGTGATTAAAATATCATCTTACTTGCACTAATATAACTTCAAATATACCAAATAGAATAAACGTAACATATTTGCAGCATTTCTTGAACAACATACCTACAGTAAATTCACTGTCACATGTATAACGCACATCGCGCAGGCTTGCTGTGACACAAACACTCCGACGCTTAGGCAACTCTAGCGATCTAGATAATTGCCTATATATATTTATATATATTTATATATATGCGCACACACTCACTCCGCCTTAAATTTGATGACTAAGAAACATGTGTATGTATATAATAATTTTATTTCCATAATTAATTAAAAACACAATTAAAAATCTTTATTTTTATTTCATCTTTAAGTAGCCAAACTTGATTTTTTCACATCATGAACTTTTCTAGATTTTGTATAATTTTAGCGACAGTATGTTATAAACTGCATTTTTGAGATACATTTTAATGGATGGCTGTATGACGCTGTGTCGCACACGGTGTACGGCGGTAAAGCTTTACTATTAGGCATAGTTGACTCTAACACTGATATAGTTTCTCACATTTTTTATGTTTCACATTTCTGTAAAAATCTTTCAGCCCGTCTTGCAAAGAGGACAACTTCCATGTACTGCAGCTGCTAAAAGACTGTAGTTATCAATCAAGTGACTCCTCGGTTTTGAACAGGCACATTGCGGACAAAAATTTGTCAATATCTTTGAACTCTACTATAAAATGTTCTCGTCTTGCTTTATCAATTTTACTCACCATCTTTATAGTTACCTCTGCAATAAATTAAATTCCGAATTTCTGTAAAAGATGAAGATGAAATAATGCAAATAATCACTAAAAACTTAAACATTATTTTAATTCAAAACAAAAATGTGAAAACTTTTTTCATACAAATTATGTAGACTTAATGCGTTTGCGAAACCTGTGTAATAGAAACATGTGGAACACTTCTCTTGCAGATAAACTTTATAATGGCACAACCGTGAAAGTCAAAAATGAATATAAAATGATAAGAATACAATGTTATTGAATAAACTATTTATATAAACAGTCCTTAATCGGTGAAAACCGTTATGTACAATATTAAAACTATACACTCAATATAAAAAATACATAATCGATGGTTTTGTACACTATCTGAGTAAAATAATGTTTATAAAAGAAAGAAAACAATTAACAAAGTTTCAAAAGAAAATACTTGACACTTTTATATGAAATCATGTCAATAAACATAGATCAATTATTCTTGTCTTGTAAACAAAAATAATTACCCTTCATCCTATTTGTTTTTGATACTTATAACATAATACCGTAACCCATAAAAAATAATAACAGTATGCACAGTTTGACATTATTTTCCGATTTCACGGTGAAACATTAAAAAATATAAATAAAACATATGTATGTTCATTCAATTAATATGAAGTAATACTTCAACTTAAATGAAATTAGGAGTGTATTGAAAACCACAGAAAAATGATATTATCTTGTTGTCTTTAATATCATTTGTAGGCCTGTGTACTCACAGCATAGCTTGAAGTTAATACTAACCAACATTTCACTCAGGTAAAATACTAACCAACATTTCACTCAAGTAAAAATCTGTTTTAAATGCCAATCTCAAATATTTAACTGTAGATAAAATCTCTTAAAGAATCTAGATAATATGTTAAAAAAAATTTCCAACGGCTAGGATTAACGCCGTATTTAGAATATAATTTCAGCAAAACTTAAAATGTGGCCTTACTTAGCCTTTAAGAAGGGACAAGTCTTATTTTATGATTTTAATAAGACCAATTTAGCAATATAAACAACGTTCAGTTCTATTCCGGTCGTACCCATTACCACGATACAAATAAAATCACAGAACACTTAAAACATAAATATTCTTATAGGACAACATATACTCGAAAAATCATAAAGTATCATAAAATTATTCAAAGAAACATGTTGAAAATTACGCCTTGACATATACACAAATCCAAACATTCTATTCCAAAGTCATCCACTGAATTCTCTGAATTTCACTACATCACAGAAAATAAATATATTAATAAAATAGACCAAATAAATATTGAAAGATTACTCATAAAGTCATAAATATATACATGAATTTAAGTATTGAAATCTGAATTCTCTACGCGTCAGTTAACTCACACCGTAACATAAAAAAGTATCATTGAGGATTTTTTACAGAATCAAATTCATAAACACAATTTTTGTCTTGGCTTTTTTGATGTGGGTTCATCCTTGCCGAAAAATGTTTGTAGATCATTTGTGTTTGAACGGTCATATTCTTCTTTAACAAGTTTTTTACAGTTCCTTAGAGAAAATTCAGTCATAGCTTTAACTATGTAGTCGGTATCTCGTATGAGTAGAGGCACGATTATATGGTAATGCGCGATAAAACGAAATAACACCGAAAACCGCTTGAAAACACGAAATAAAACGAAATTGTGCGAAATCCGCGATATGTCACGAAATTTCGTCTATCCTGATTACAGTAGAGTCTCACTAATCCGGACTTGTCCGGATCACCGAAAGTCCGGATCATCCGTAATCAACTTTAAAATGTATCAAAAACAAGTTTTATAGGCTAAATAAAAAATCTTTATGCTTAAAAATCAACTGCGTTTTATTATAAGGTACTTAAGAAACTATATACATATGTATGTAACATATATAAAACAATAATATGTATTGTACATACCTACATGTAATTAAAAAGTATAAAACAATTAAAGTTTAAAAACAATTAATTTACTCGAAAAAGTCTGTAATATTCTTTTGTTTTAAAGAAGATTGCCGTCGTTTTGCCGTGCGATCTCGTAGGCGCCTCAACGTCAGTAGCTCAGCAGACGTTGTGTCGCTTTGCTTCTCAAAGTAACTCAGCAACCCCTCCAGCATTGTAGTCGCTTCGCCATGAGTTGGGCCAGCTGATTCCTCCGTACCTCCATCGTCATCTTCCGAACTGTCTATTTCAGTTGCTGTGTTTGCAATGCATGCCTCCACGATTTCATCTTCACTTAACATTTGATGACCAATACCGTTGTCATCGTTAATCCATTATGATATGTCATTCTCCTCTATGTTGGCACAACCCTCCAACTGTTGAAAAACATGTACAAAATCAAAGCTAGTTGAAGTTGGTTGAGTTTCGTCTTGTCCCTGTTTTTCCTGTGAAATGCTTGGCCACAAATTTTTCCAGCTTTTTTGAAGAGTTGACGGATTAATTTCTTCCCATGCTTCTGCGACCAAGTAAATGACAGTCTTCATTGTCACTTTCTTAATATGATCCATTAAGTTAGCTGACGGGTCTGCTTCTTGTTGCTCTAAAAGAAACATGATCATTTTTTTCCTATATCGCCGTTTTATTGCTTCAATCACCCCTTGATCCATTGGTTGTATCAAAGCAGTCACGTTTGGTGGCAGAAATTTTACGAAAATTTCACCGTCTCGCAATTCTTCTTCACTCGAGTGGCATGGTGCATTATCAATTAACACAGCTTTTTCTGGGCGGTTTTCGTCTCTCAAAAACTTTTTTGTTTTAGGAACAAATGTTTCAAAAAACCAAGCTTTAAAAATTTTGCTGTCCATCCATGCTGATTTTTGTGAAGTGTACTGTGCTGGAAGAGCATTTCTATTAAGATTTTTAAGGGCCCTAGGCTTAGCCGATTTGCCTATAACCAATAGTGGAATTTTCAAGTTGCCAGATGCATTACTACAAGGAAGCAAAGTTACTATTTCTTTTTTTACCTTATGACCTTTGGCTACAGAATCCAATTTTGATGCTAATGTTTTTTTTGGAAGCATTTTGTAATTTAATCCCGTTTCATCAGCGTTAAACACTTGGCAAGGCTCTAAGTTTTCATCTTTAACAAACTTTTCAAAATTTTACTTTAAAGTCTTGACTTGCACTATTGTCACCTGACAACATTTCAACACTTACACTAAGTTCACGAATACCGTGTCGATCTTTCCAACGAGATAACCATCCCACACTGGCAGTAAAAGCAGGGTCACCTTTTAATTTTTCATTGAGTTTGAGCGCGAACGCTTGTAATGTTACGCTCGACAGCGGAACGCCTTGTTCACGTTGTTGGCAAAACCAAATGTACAAAGCCTCGTCTAAAGTTTCATTTTTTGGTTTTTTCAACGTGCTTCTGTTACCCAAACTGTCCTTACTCACCATTTTAGCACAAAAATCTTCAATTTCTTTCCGATTTTTTTTCCAATCAGAAACAGTTTGTTTTCCCACTCCTAGATCTTGCGCGATTCTAGTTAATGATTCACCCGCATCAATACGAAATAAGGCTTGGAGTTTTTGCTCCATAGTTACAGTCACTTTCTTACGTTTAGTAGCCATTACATTGCTCTTAATAAGTGTACACAATACAATGCTCGCACTGAATAAAATTAAACTGTCACAAACACTTGTCACCAGCACGAGTAACCATCGACTGAAGGGAACAAAACAAAACAACTCGCAGGTATAGATAGAGTGAGTCACTTCTTGGAAAAGACGATGAGCGGAAAACTAGCGGTAATACTCCCGGCTACTGAGGGCAAGAGGACCCTCTCTTACAAATATATTTTCTTATTTTCCTTTGTCACAATATTCTTATTCATCATTTACGTATTTTTTATATCCGTCCGGATTAACTGGATGTCCGGACTAGCGGGGGTCCGAATTAGCGAGACTCTACTTTAGGTTTTTTTTTTCCATTCTGTAAGGACAATTCACTATCTTCAGCACAATCAAATATTTCTGACAGTAACTAGCAGCCATATATATTATATGCGATGGTGATTCATTATAGATTTTAAAATGAAGTCTCGGAATTAACGTAATATTTTCATTAAATGGTAATCTTGTGTACCATAATATTTTAAGATGTTGATAACTATGATACAATGGCCGCCGTTCACTTTCTGTAAATACAAAAATAAGAAACGTCCAAAATATGTTTTTCTAAGATTACGTTTTTAATCATTAAAATATTACACACTAAAGCCCATTGCTTTTACTGTTTATTTAAAATAAATTACGTAGGGTACGAAAATAATATTAACCCTGCTTAACGTAACGATTGTAAATAATAAATAGTACATGTTTATGTCGGTATTTATTTTCACGTACGTATGTTGGTATTCGGTATGCGTTTGTATTGGCATCTGTTCTCCATTGTTTTGATCTTTCCAGCACGGCAAGTTTTTACGTATTAAGAGGTTAAATTCTTCCTATGTGATTAAAAATTTTTTGATAATGCCTAAAACGAAGGTTTCTGCCAGTGACCGATCGAAAGAATTTTCCAGCGAAGGATTTTATTTCAGTGATAAAATTTTAATGTGAAAATTCTGTAACTGCAGGCTAGACTACGAGAGACGTGATACGCTTGTGAAACATGTCGCGAGTGAGAAACATAAGCGTTTGAGGCAAAACTCATCTGTTAAACGACATCCTTGTCTTAAGAGTCTTTAATGCCATTAATTTGCTGTTCAACCCAAGACATGTGAGTAGGGTTAGCATAGAAGATGCAAACCCACAGAAGTCTCTGCATAACTTGCCTTCTGTTCCCCATCTTCCCATTGATACATTCATACATGGCAATGTTGCTTTCAAAAAACTAATTGAGGATGAACTTTCATTGCCAGAAACAAGCCAAATTGATGTTGCAAAGGTACTTTGCTCCCTTAAAGGGGAATACAGTGAATTTGCTCAAGCCAGTTGAAGGGCAATCTGGTTCCCAACATCAAATGTTGATGCAGAAGGTTCATTTTCCAGGTACTCACTGGTAGTTAGTGACAGAAGACGTCTCAGTCCAGAAAATGCGGAAAATTTTACTATGATAGCATTTCAATAAAACCGTCTTAATAGTAACTTTGGAAGTGCTTAATTGTGTAATTTTGTAGTGTATGTGATTGTTATTAAGTCGTAAAATTTTTAGTAGCTATTTAAAAGTTTGAATTTATGAATTTGCAAATGAACTTAATTATCTATGAATTTGCAAATGAACTTAATTGTAATTAGATCATGAGGTTTTAGTGTTTATTAATATTTGTTTTAATAAATTTGCATGTCGTACAGAAAAGCAAGAAAATTTTGCAGTGGGTATTTTGAGCAAAAAAATAAAACCATATAACACCGAAATCTTTATTTCTTTACACCGAAATTTGTCTTAAAATAACACCACAAAATCTTGACTCTACGTATGAGCATCGAACGAGTTCGCCGTGGGGTGATTAGTTCAGGCAACAAACAGCTTAAATAAAATTTTGTCAATTGTTCCTCCATTTGATTCTTCCATAAATTATTGTCTCTCTCTATCCGTGTTATTTTCATGTAGCATGGAGTCCAAAGTCCAAAGAGGCAATACTAGCGTCCGGTTACGTGGAGTTGCCCTTGAATCTGATAAAAATAATGATGGTTTTTATTAATTTCAGTGACATTTGTTTTGTCACGAGAAACATTCCAAAATGTGCATTTCCCCTTTCGAATTAACTCATCAGGACTTATTTGTACTGGCTTTACTCCTGACGGTGGACATTTTACTTTCACAGTGCCGTCTGTCCCGATGAGTCCATCTGGGCTGGCTCCAAGAAACGATATCTCTATCAATAATGAGTCCGCATTTACTTTAACGTTATGCAACTCTTCCAGCTTTTTTATAGCTTCCTTTTCGTGATCTCTACCCCATACCATTGCATCTGTGTCGAAGTCACTATAAATTTGAGTAGAAACCAATTTCTGGCACGATGTGTGTGGTTTACACCTACACACAGTGCCAAAATTTGAAGCTGTCAACATTTTCCTGCGTGTTTGTTTCAATAGGTTACTGTCTCTTTGTAGGACTGTTCCACTTTGCAAGTCTTCGCGCTCTTTTGGTGTTGTTGGTAAAGATTTTAGAAAAGTTTCCTTCGCCATCTCAAAATCGTCGCGAGTCATATCTGGTTTTTGAGATAGGGGACCATAGTCACACTCTGCAGGAAGCTTGGAGTACTTGCAACAAACGGCACTTTTGCGCACATACTTTTTGCGCCTGATCTTGCTTTTCAAGAATATTCTTCTGCTTTCAAGTTTTTTGGTGTACTTGCCTGGGCTGCATTTGTACATTTTTCTGTGTAATTTAAAAGTGGTGTTTTTGTGTTGTATGCCACTACAGCAGCATGGCTCCTGCCCCGATAGCTTCTTCGTAGGCAAAAATTAACCCTCCTACCACCCACAAATTTAGCAACAATGTAATTAAATTGCTCGGCCGAATTGCTATCGACATCCTTCTTGCATTGTTCAAAATGCAATGCTTTTTAACTTCATCGACCATGGACAAAATTCCACTATTTCTTAAATCTGGAACCAAATTTTCTTCCTCTTTTCTTGTACAGAAAATTGGTTGTCTGTAAAGTCGGTTTACGGACGATAATTTAACGTGATGTCATAACAAAACATTGATGAAATGATTGCATACTTTTATGAATAAAATTGAATCATTTTTATTGAATTATTACTATTTTGTATGGATCAAAGAAGGAGTGAAATGAAATCTATAATTTAATTGATAAATTTACTTTTATTTGCTCTCATTAATTCAAATATGTTTATTACTTTAACGAAGAGATTATTTTAACTATAACTTTTATACATGTTTGCTATTTAACTTCTTCCAATCTGTGTTATTCTGTTAAGGATAGGACGATGATAGGAAAAGTAGGAAACGAATGGGAGTGTTTCAAGTTTAATGTGCCTCGAAAAAGTCAAATTGATGGTTGTTCCAATCGAGTGGAAGAGAGATAGACGCGGCGCAAGCGTACAATGAGCGTAACGGGACAACGTGCGTAACGGGACACTTTTTCGTGCATGCAGCCAGCATTCATCGATTTATTAGACGTCACGTCAAAAATATTTATGGCACAGAGAATGATCCCCAAAAATATGGTGTGGAGCATTCAAAGCATCTGCTCTGAAGTTGTGAAACTGCTCATGTTCACTTATATTTTTTTGGCTATTCCAGTGCCTCTCTGAATTAGCAGCTAACTTTTTCCGGAACACGATGTGACCGAGTTTGCCATTGGCATACATTCTATGCATGCCTGTACGCCCAAACACATGCCACTTAAATACATACACATCTCCGTAGAAATAAAATAATAATGCATTTCAATTTACTATGTAATGTAATAAAATTATATATTTTATAGCTTCTTCGAATCATGGTTGTCTTAATAATATTACAGCGAGCTGGGCTATTGCAGTTAAGTTATTGGTTAAAACACAATGCCTTCGCTTACTAGTATATGAATTTTTAAAATTGTTTCCACGATTGCCATCTAAAATAATTTTCGAATTTCGTTGCAAGAGTGTTAACCAATTCAAGAAACGATTAAGCCAGTATGCAAGAATATCCCTGGCAGGAAACATGTGGCAAGAAGAAAAATTGGACTTACGCAATTTAGTTCTCTGTCGTAAGAAAATAAAACAAAATTGCACATTGATATTATAATTATTTAAATAAATTTATATTAACATCTACTCCTTCTCATCGACTTCAGAAATCTCCAATTTATTCTGATACGTTTTTGCTGGTTCATCAAAATTTTTCATTTTACTTGAACTCCTGTAAAACAACGAAATTCAGTTATCCCATGAGGTCCTATGTCGGAACCAATATCTAATAAATAGTATATTTAAAAATTAACAAAAGCGTTCATATAATTTATTTTTAAAAAGAATTTGTAATTTTTTTAAATATCTATGGAAATAAATATTGCACATATGGCTATAATTCTTCTGATGGTATCTGATGTGCTTCCTGGTGGATATTTACTGGTGGCGCTAAGTTCTCGGAAGAGCTTGTACTGGATGATGTTCCTGGGATTACATCTTCCAAGTTACGTGCACCTTTCCTGCAACAGTATTTGTGACAACAATCAACCAACACGTAACATAAACTTTAATTTCATAAGCGTAATTGTTTATAGAAATTATTTAACTTACACGTAGTAACGGAGTGCCACTGGCCTGCGCCTCTTTTTCCTGCGTGCTGATAAACTAGACTTCCGCGCCATTGATAGCTAGAGTGTGGCAAACCTCAGTTTTTGGGCAGCTCCGCAGGTAGTCCAGCCCCCCCTTCACTCCTCCTTGTGTTATCAGGCTCGGGCAGAGTCCAGCGCCCAGCAGGGGGGAGCTTAGCAGCCCAGCAGGGGGGCTCTCGCCGTCTACTTCTCTTCTTCTCTTCCCTGGCTCCCACAGTATTTCCCGTGCATTCAGCATTTTATTTATTCACCCAGCAATGTGTGCATTGCTTTACAAAAATGCACTTTTCTCGAAAACCTCAGTGATGACAATGAGGGAAGCCTGAATTATGGTTTCATAAAGGACTAATCTATGCTTTTATAGAAAATTATTTGAGAAATATTTAATTAGAACTTATCAAAACAAGGCTGAATACAGCTTAAAAACGGTACTTTCAGTAACGAATTAGTGATTTAAAAAAAAAAATTACAAAATTTGGTCCACAAACGACCTTGTGTATTTAGTTTTCTATAAATTGATGTTTTTTACATTTTTTAAATATGGATTATTAATGAAATTATTGAGAGAGTTCCGAGACTCTGCAATACACAGGTTCAGCATCTGTGATGAATCCTCTTAATCATTAAAAGACAATGTAACTGTAGATCTTTGTAAAGTGTTAGCCAAGACAACCTAATGCAATACGGTGAGATGTTCTCATTATTAAATTAAAAGTGAAATGAACACATAAATTTTGACTATGCTGTAACCTTTTGCATTGCACCTCGGTTAAATCGCCATAAGCATTATCACAGTAATAAAAAATTGGGTTAATGAGAGAATGAATAAAATAATTTTTAACACAGGTCAGCAAAAGCTGGTTTGAACGTTTTATGCCTTGAAAAGTGCCGAATGCCTTTCTGCTGACAAGGTGCCACGCTGAAAATGAATCGCTAGATTGAACACACTGGTAGATGTTTCATAAGTATTATGTAAACCACGCAACAGCATTATCAGATGAATTGAAATTATATATCAGTTTGACACAGAGAATATCGTGATAAACTTTCTTTAAATGACTTTCTGAAGTATAATAACGTAAGCAATGTAATAAGATTGTTTTCAATTTCACATTGAATGTCGTAAAGTATATTGACAATTGCAGTATTTGTATATGAAAATTTCTAAACCTGGACGGATATTTTACCAGCATGAGATTTTTAGCTAGGTAAACTCTCATCTGAGTATAATGTTCTCTAGCAGCTTGGATATAACTGAAAAAATAGATATCGGATGATAGTCCTATGAGACCTATGGCGGTGTCTGGGTTTTGTGGACCGATATATAAAATAATTTCCACAAAAAAGGGAATTTTTAGTTGTCTAAAGAGAAATCGAAAATAATACAAGGGGAATGAGTAAACATGAAAGCAGTATTTCACTACTTGAATAGGCAAATTATCTACACCTACAACACTGCCTTTTTAAACGATTAACTGCTTTATGGCTAATTTTAAAAGCTAAACGTTTAAAAGAAAATACAATTTTAGAATTTGTAGATCTGACATTGTATTAAACTTATTATCAGCATCTAAAAGAGTTATATTCCTCAAGTATTGCAATTTAAGCAATCATTTTAACATCGATCAAGTGTTGAGTCTCTTTTTTCCATACCCCTAACTTTCAAAGATTTCTCCAGGACGTGAGAGTGATAAGTGAAAGTTCATGAGTGAACTTCGATTTGCGCAACTCTTGCATAAAGCTAATTTTTAGTGAATAGTATGTTTCAAAATGTTCATCCGCTAAAATACTATTATTTGATGCAGATTTTTGTGCTATCTGCGTGACTATGTAACTTATAATTTAAGCTATAAATTTAGAAACACGAATTGAAAATTCGACGTACTTAATGTCATGATGAGAAAGTCCAGGATCCGGAAGTTGGCCATGGCAAACTACTTTATTATTGTTAGAGGTGGCGATATATTGTATTAAAATCACCAATGACAATTGTGTGGTTGTATTTGCTAGAACGATTCATACAATTTGTTCTCAAATCACTGAAATCAGCTTTATTAAGAGATCTATATGCTTATACTAGCTTAATTTTACTTTTGCTTAAAGTTATATCTAAAAATTAATATTTCATGTTTTGTGAATACTGAGGAGATATTGTTAATATATTATCATTTAAATAATTCCAAACTTACGTTGCTCGCCACTCTCTCTTTTTACCTTCACAATCATTTTAAATTAACATATACCACGTGATAGCAAACATGACGAAGGTAGGGTAGATTTTAACCAGGTATCAAATACATGAATAGCACGGATGGTTTGATCATGTGCGCCAGCTGTAAACATCTTGGGTAGGGGTGGAGGGCTTTCAGGAGCAAACAACCATGATTATAGAGCTGGAGAGGGGACAGAGTGTTCGAATTCTTCTGTGGCCATGATGTACAGTTCTGGAAATACTGGAACGCTGGGCTCAGTGCTCACAACCTCTAAGTATTATCACCCATGCTAAAAATATTACAAAGAGGAAATGTTTGAAAATAATATCCACAGTATCCACCAGCACTTCAGCCAGGCAGCTTGTAATACACACAGCAATGTCACTTCCGCACACACTTACACCATTGTTATCTCCTACAGCGACTCGAACAGAGTTGCCAAGGGAGATAGGGTGGGTTTTTATCTTGCAAAGAATCTTAAACAGTTTTGTGTACAAGATGCTTTTATTGGTTATAATATAGCACACGACAAACATACAAACTTGGTACTGATACGTCGCCGTTTGCTTCAATAGCTGAAACAGGTTAACTGCAAATGGCTGACAATCTCCGTGAACACATATTACACACTTTTAATTTGATGCAATAATCTCGTAATAACAACATATAATAATCGTGACATTTTGCGATTATGTTAGCAATGGCAACAAACAATGTAATTTATGTATTCTATATTCTTTGAATTAATTTACTGCTACTTCCAAAGTGGCAAACTAGACTTAACTTTATTCAATTACAAACAATCTTTATCTGACACACAATTCAAAACATACACTTGCATAAGACTTAGACCTACGCCACGAGTTTGGGTCCGCCCTCCATTTATATAATAAACATTTAAGTCAGATCCCTAGTGGCACCTTCGCCTACACACTATTGAGGTGCGGCCAACTCGTCGTCTTTATAGTTCCGGTTATCCGGCGTCTCAGTCCTGTCTCTATAAATTTACTACTCTATGTACAAAGTCAATTCCGGGTAAGTTCGCCAACGCTACCTATAAACCCTTCTTCGCCGTATGCGGACAATGTCGATGTCGACTTCCACTCTCGTGGCGCCGACTTGCTCCTTTACCACTCGCTGAGCGAGTGTCCCTAATCAAAAGTCTGCTCCATTCACTATTTTCCTTCAGGGGGTATTCGCCCACCCCTGAGAACTTCAAATTTGATTAGCAGCTTTTCTCAAAATTACTCGCCGAGCGAGTTCCTACTCGCTCCTGGCGAGTATTGGTGGCGAGTCGTGGCGTCTGAGGTTAAGTCTGTTTCTTCTTATTATGTCGTCTGCGGCTAAGTCCCGGTGCAGTGTGAAAAGTTAAAGTTCCACTTACTGCTTGTTGAAATTCGGCTAAGTCCCACCTCGGCTGCTGATGGACTCCGGAGGTCACGGCGCGGCCGCTACAGGCAGAGTCTGGTTGGTGTCTGTCTCTCGTGGTGGAGCAGCGATTCCCTTCTGCCCCGCGTGCGGATTCTTCTATGTCGGCAGCGTCGTGGTGTAGCGAAGTTCCGGGCGTCATGGGTGATGGCGGCAGCGTGACGATCTGTTGTCTTCTTCGGAGCGGTGGTAAGCCGAAGCCTCTGGCTGGCAGCCAGGCACCTTCTGCTTGCTGCTTGCTAACAAACCCGTATTTATACCCGGCGAACCCAGAGTGACATCATCAAGTGCCAATCAGCACAGACTTAAAGTGACATCATCTAGGGCCAATCAGCGCTCACTGCGTTGTTGCTAAGGTCTCGGTTGCCTGTGAGCCTCGGGTTTCCTGGGGCCTAGGAGTTGTGCAATCTCTTAGACTCCCGTGTATTGCAGTTGTCCTGCCTTTTAGGAAATTCTCGTTAGGTAGGGGATTCCTACCATAACACCATTACTATTAGCCCTAGAAAAACTAAAAAAATTACTCTTCCCAGTAAAATAAAAGGTGAATTTGAAACAGATTAGAATGATAAGCTGATAATTATTCATGAGTAAAGAATATGTATAGAAACACGCTCTGAGGAAAAAGTAACAAAAGTTATAATAACTAAAAAAAAGAAAGTTTTGTCTGCAGCTCCGTACTAAATATTATGATGGTTCTTCTGACTCTCTCAGGGAAGTGATAAAGAATAAAGTTTGATGATATTGAAATAATAGTTTAAAATGGTAATATACCAATATTTGTTAGTTCTACTTACCATCTATTGAATCAAAACCTCACTAGTGAGTAACTGATGAAGTCCTCTTGGGTGCTGTGGCACAACTTTGAAAGTAGCATCAACAGCGATGGTCGTTAATTCTGAAGGGTGCTCAGATAGCTGCTGCAAAAATGACTAATTTGTAAAAAGCAATGCAGAAATCTGGCCATCTTCATTTCTGACGTGATCATGTCACAGTTTTGTTTCTGCTGACACGCCCTGAGAGTTTGCCCAGGATCCTTCCTCGAGTCAGTTGACCAGCTCTTCCACGTCAGGGGGAATAGCAGACATCACTTCCCTCCTGCTTCGATGCATCGCTTGCCTTACTAAATGAAAAGGAACTTGTGCTCCACAAGCATTTCTGTGGGAAAAGATACACAAGTAAACCAACAGGTTCTCAATTTATATGAAAATTGAAGTCGGTTAACTGAAAAATGAAAAATTGATAAGGAGCATTAGGTTCTGCCATCTTGCAATTTCACATATTTTGATACTGCATGCAATTAAATCTTCGGTTAAATTTGTTTGCTTTTTGAAATGGCGTAGGCCTTAGCTTTGGCTACTTGGTGAAGTTAACTGGTGTGATTATCATTATAGTTGTAGTCGCCCATGTGAAATAAAGTTATTTCTTTGTGGCACTTTCAGACTGGATTGTGTTAGTAAATATATAGTGTTAACATGTAATAGTGGGTTTGGAAGATATGATTTATGTCTTGATATGTAGGGTAAAAAGTTCAAAATTATAAATATAGAAAAAAATATATGAAAATCCAAAATTTCTGTAACAATTCCGTAAATAATTTGTTTCTCAAGAGGTTGCATAACAATAAAATATAAAATATTATTAAAAAATACATATACATTGGCGTAAAGACGTGGGTATATTTCACATATCTCATTTATTTATGTAAAAAATAACAGGACCAAAGTCCATTTTACTCATTTTGTGTACCCTTGGCAAGAAGGATTCAAAGAAAATTTTAGAGTACAAAAGAGCCTGTGAAGCACGAGCTGATTCAGATAAGTCATAGAAAGACTGGGGAGAGGAGAGTCGATAACATAACTGACGAAACAAAAGTTAGATGTAATCGAGGTACCCACTATCTAGCCTATAGCTTACAACATGAAATTAAAATTCTTTTATTGCCATTTATGTTCATACATAGTTGTGTAGAGTTAAAAGGAATTTTGAGGTTTATACATAACTACTTAGTTGGTAGGTACATTATTGTTATATATTGTGGCGTAGCTCAGCCGGGCCTCCAACAAATTACCACCTAAAACAAGGTTATGACTAAGGGGGTAGAAAAACAAGAAATGGTAGAGCACTAGCTTGAGGTACCCGAGACCTAGTCTCCTGCCTATACAGGTAGTGTAGGGAAAGTTTCACAAACTGAAAGAAAACATTCTTAAACAATTTAGACACAGATTTATTAATTACCAAAAATAATGTTCACAAATAAATAAACAAATAAATAACCAAACATTAACGTGATGTCGGCCGTCACACAAGTTTTAAGTATTTATTTTTAGCCAACATGGCCGTTATTACTTCGCCGCAGCTCCGCTAAGGAACCGTCTACCCACACATGTTGAACTATTTTCCCTAAGAAATATTTAAACTGAGAAAGAAGAAACAATAAAAAAAACTGATCAGTACTACATTAATCGACTAAAAAGATTAAGTGCTGGACGAAGATCGCCAGCTTGAAGCTCCGTCTCACTAGCCATTACTGCCTATCACTTACCCTCACTTCGTCACAGCGATACGGCCCCGTACCGACGTGGATCACCCGTCCAGAGAGGTCCCGCAGGCGGAAAAAAGCCCCGGTCACCCCAAAAAACACGAACACCGGGAAAAACTTAGCCACGGGAAAAATGGCTGTCTCCCTTCCTGCAAGGAAAAACAAAACACGTGAGGTAGACAATTCCCTCTGCGCAGGCGCGAAGCCTCCCCCTTCCACTTTCGCGCTGCTCGCTTGTTTCGAGCAACGTTTTCATACTCGGACACCAGGTCGCGACACTATACAGGACGATGTCCTCGAAACGGATACACAAAAGCCTCGCGCAGCAAAACGGCAAAAACGACAAACAAGAAACTGGCGCAGCGCAGCGGGTTTTCTAGAACAACGTGGTGCAACCTCTTAGCTGGCCCTGGCCAGCGGCCCGCGAGAATCAGCAAACCACGCAGCCTCGCAAAAGCCCGCTACCCGTGTGTCGCAAACAACTGGCCAAGCATGGAAACGTGCACGTACACCCACATGTTATCCAGATGGGATAAAAAAGTAAAATAAATTAAAAAAAAAAAGTAAAGAAATTTTTAGACAGTGACATTACCCCGGTCTACGAGGGCTTGTGCCCCACAAGCCATAAAAACTCCTAACCATGAATAAAACAAAGGGGCAAAGAATTACAAGTTATATGCCTACTCGAGCAAGAGAGCACATGAGGGTTTGGTTTTACCACAACAATAAAATTCATACTCTAAACTGGAAAAGTTAAACCACTGTAGGATACAATTTTAGTAAATAGCCCAGGAAACAATTCTTTCCTGTTAGAATCGATGGTGGCTGGCACATCGTAAAACTACTCGTACGACATACAACTAGGAGAGGCGTGAACCGCGGACAGATCAGCCCTAGTTAAAGCTGGGAAGAAGAGTCCTTGAAGTGTGATCTGCAGCTCACACCCAGGATCCAGCATTCAGAGCAGGTCTGCCCTCAGCCCGCCTTCCTCGCAGCATGTCATCAGGGATTTCTCCCCAGCGAAACTGAACAAACATTTCAACACCAGTATCAGATTCTCACCAAAGAACATACACTACACTTCCAAGATCATTTCAACATCAAGTTAATTGGGGGGGGGTCCATTCTTACTTAACTTCACATCACAACAGTATGTTTATACAAGGTCGAAAAGAATTAACCAAAAATTAAATTATTCCACTGAGCAAAACTGTAAAGTGACCTTATTAAATAATTATCAAGAAATGTTGTCAAATATTTTAACTTTACGAGAAAAACAACTGAGTAATACAGGCAATCTCTATCTCACACCTCCTTTTTATCACATAAATGAGCAGTAAGACAAACCAAGGATGAGTCCAGGGGCATGTTATTCTCCAACAACAATAACAAAAAATATTATCATAAATACGTCAAGAAAATGAAAACAAACACAACAAAATTTAAATGGGAGCTTAGCCTCCAAGAGAAAAGGAATGGATTATACAAGTCAGGAACACAAAGGATAAACATCAGGAAAGGAACCTGAAATGTCCATAGGGTTAGGTGAAGTCCAAGATCTTCAAAACACGCCTCTGCAGCTACTAGCTACAGAACAGAAAAAAAAAATAGCATTGTCACTGGTTGGCCGAGAATAACTAATTTCTTCATTCAGCACAAGTCAATGAAATGAAAGCGACCCCCATGTTGATCATCAGTTTCTTCATTCTTTTGAGACAGAGAGTTCACATACACACAGAAATCAGTTTGGGGGGGGGGGGGGGGGGCTTCCACAGTATAACTCCTCATGAGTTATAAGTAGCCCACCAAACAACAGGGGAGGGAAATGTAGTTCATCTCTCACACAAGTTAAATGGCTGCACAACACATGGTCCTCAGTCAGGAGGACATACATGACGAAGAAAAGTTCTTCACATAGCTTACGTAATCGTTGAAGTCTCTGGATGTGGTACATCGAAGCACTATCTCTTCTTCATGAAAGAAAAAGAAAACGCAAACACTTGTAGCTAACAACTCTACCTCACTTGAGTCTGTGGAAAATAAATTACACTGTCTTTAGAGGCACAAGGGCACACAGGTTTGGACAGGGGAGGGAATAGACCAGGAACAAGGTATCCCTACCCAGGTTAAGTCAAAGTCGAGCGCAAACAAATTTAAAAAAATATTAACCCTAGGTTAATTATTGCTTTCTACTTTTACCTTGTTATTGGACTATATCATTTTATTATTACTTTCAAATGAGGTATTGGTGACAATCAATTTTAAACCACATAAAAACATGGGACAATAATGGCTGTAGACAAATAAAAACACACTATGTAGTTATGTTGTTTGGAAAACTGCAAATATTTTTAATAACTTTATCCCTCACTGTTAGACAAATATCCCACATAAATAAATTCAACTCTAGTACAAATACAGGCAGTTTGGATTTCAGAATAAAAAACTTTGGCAGTGATAGATTAGCTTAACAGATCATCCTTAAATTCGTAATTTCCGGAGGTATGTAGGGCACACACATAAACCAAAAGTTTGTTTGTCCTGATAGATTTTATGTCACCAAATATTTTCACCACTTGAAAGTTTTCTTTTAACTGCTTAGTCTATTTATAATGCGCCGGCTAGTTAGTTCAGGGTGAGCAGATAACTTTAAAAACAAGACACCTGGGGTTAGAAGAGATAATGAAGTTTGTAATAAATAAAAAAAATTATGTTTATATAATTATGTCACGAATTTCTATTAAGTTCTTTAGAGGTCATTTGTCTATAGGGTCATAACAATCAGATGTGTGTTTTGGGTAGCGGTGACAATTAGGGAAAATAACAAGCGCCACAATGGCGTAATTTACGGTATCGGTGACAATCGCAATTTCTATCCACAATTAAATAAAATAAACTATACATATTTCCCTAAAACATTTTCTACACACGTAGCTTTGCACATCTACTTGTGTCATAAATACACACAATCCTATTTACTTTCAATTGTTATATTTATTTAACAAACTTTATTGGCTTTAACTTCGAGCGTCCTTCGGTCTTCAAAAAGTCCCCAACATTCTTTCGATCGTTGCCAGCCCGTTCAAAAACGTCCATATGGCGCATTCCTATTGGCCCGTACGAATCGTAAGATTTAAGCTTTAAGTCCAAAACAATTACACACAATTACAACAATAACCGAAATATTAAATGTTTTTCAAAATAAAACTTAACCAAGGAAAAATACGTGTTATTAAATGTTGTAATAAAAAAATTAGTTTTTAAATGTATTGTTGCAAACGACTCGGAGAGCATTCACATTGATAGATGTTTTCTGTTTATAATCAAATCAAATAATATTGACACTCGATACTGTTTTGTAATGATTCACAATGTTAGATTAAATGTTTGCAAACGTAAATATAAACAAACAATCTGGGCCTATGTTTTGGCACAGCTTGGACCCCTAGATTCATCCTCGATTGTTGTTTTTATTCTTTGAACAAAAAGGAAAACCTCTAAACTGAACAGTTAATTACAAAAACATTATTAATCATCACCACAAAAGAGATTCTCTAATAACACAAAAGTGTTTAACAACAATGTACCCTTAATGGGTTGAACAACTCAAACTACATAAACAACAGTTCTGTTAATTAGAATGACGACAGTTAATTTGTTCCAATAAAAATTTAGCTACATCTGTAGCATTGATGGTAGGGGTGGCTTTTGTCTCAGCCCACCTAGTACCATAGTCTATTGCAACTAACACATACTTATTTCCTGACGTCGTCCTGGGAAAAGGGCCTAGAATGTCAACTCCAATGCGTTCAAAGGGCTCGCAAACAGGTAAGGGTTGAAGTAGCCCAGCTTTCTTTTGAGGGACCCCTTTCTTCCCTTGACTGTCCCTACAACTACGTACGTATGCCTGAATTTCTTTAATTATGTTGGTCCAATAATACCGACGGGTGATTTTATCTATAGTGCACGTTGCGCCTAGGTGTCCTCCAAAGATAGGGTTATCATGACATTCACTCAAAACCTCAGCTTTCAGATTATCAGGTACCACTAATAATTTTTCTTTACCAACCGAGTTGGAATTATTTTTGTACAACACATCATCAATCAAAGATAAATTTTTGATTTGTCTGCTAAGAGTACTGTTGCGTCCAGAAGGGTTTTTAATTTCATTGATCAAAGGTACAAGACTAGGGTCAGATTGTTGTAATTTGGCTAAATCAACATCCTGCAAAGCAAATACTGGTAATTCCAAGAACTTATCTTCATCCCTTAAGGTTCCCTCATTCACAGCACTACGACTCAGGCTATCAACATGACCATGTGCTTTACCACTACTATAACAAACAGTGTAGTCATACTCCATGAGTTTCAAGGCCCACCTAGTTAATCTCCCTGCACTGTGAGCATTGAATTTTAACCTATCAAGGTAACACAGGCTATGGTGGTCGGTGACGATCTTAAAAGGTTTGAGGTAGATGTAAGATCGAAACTGGTCAAGAGCATAAATCAAAGCTAGACATTCCAGGTGGGTTATAGGGTATCGGGTTTCTGCTTCTGTCAAAGTACGACTAGCATAGGCTATGGGTTGTAACTTTCCATCGACTCGTTGCAACGAGTAGCCCCAATGCCCACTGTACTGGCATCAGTGTGTACTTCAATGGGTAATTTTTCCTGGAAATGGGCCAAAACAGGTGCTGTGGTTAATTTGTCTTTCAAAGTTAAGAATGCTTTTTCCTTTTCTACTCCCCAGATAAATTTCTCATTTTTCTTTAATAAAGAGGACAAAGGCTTCGCAACTTGGGAAAAATTTGGAATGAATTTACGATAAAACGAAGCAAGTCCTAAGAAACTCCAAACTCCCCGTTGATCCTTAGGCTGGGGAAAATCCCTGACTGCACAAATCTTTCCAGGGTGGGGCTTAATACCTTCGCTGTTAACTACATGTCCTAGAACCTAAGTTTCAAAATTCCCAAAGGTACACTTAGAAGGTTTCAAAGTAAGATTTGCATCTTGCATTCTTTTCAAAACTAATTCAAGTCTGGCCAAATGCTGGTTAAATGAATTTCCTACCACAAGGATGTCATCAAGATAAACTAGACATGACCCCCATTTTAATCCTGCCAAAGTTTTATCCATGTACCTCTGGAAAATGGAAGGTGCAGTTTTCAGACCAAAGGGCAAAGTTTCAAAACAATAAGTTCCATCAGAAGTTACAAAAGCAGTTTTCTCCTTATCTTTTTCAGCTACTTTCAACTGGTGATACCCAGCATTCATGTCAAGGTGAGTGAAGTATCGTGCTCCTGTGAGATGACTGAAAAAATCATCTATCCTAGGGAGGGGGTACTTATCATCTTTAAGCACTACATTAAGTCAACGATAATCAACACACATGCGAAAATCATTATCTTTTTTTCGTACTAACACAACAGGGGAACACCAGCTGGTGTCACATGGCCGAACTATCTTGTTGTCTATGTGTTCTTGCACAATTTTATTAATGATTTCGCGTTCTCCTGGAGACACGCGGTAAGGTACAGACGAAATAGGAGGACTATCCCCTGTGTCAAGGAAGACAACTTCCTCTTTAGTGCGTCCTATTTGTGTGGGATTCCAACTAAAACAGCCCCTGTACTTGTACAACAGTTGTGTTAACCTCTCTTTTTGGTCAGGGGGTAAATTAGGGTTAATATCCAAGTGGGTCAGGTCAAATTGGTTTTCCTCCTTAGCTTGAAAAATGTTATTAACTTCAGATACGGAGGGGGTAATGCCTTCAAATTCATGTAAGTATCCTAATTTCATCCCAGGGTGCAAGACTACTCGATGAGGAGCGGTGTTCGTAATCCATATGTGATTGTGTTGTTTCTGATTTACAATACTGCGGGGAACTAACACTGAAAATCTACTGTACACATCCTCTTTAGGTTCAAGCAAAACTTCAGGTAGATCCGCTCCCTTGAAATAAACTGGTATCAACTGATGTGTTCGAGCATCTAAGCCCAAGTGTTCTGACACCGACACGTAACCTACCCTCATAATTTCCTCTGGCTGAATTTGAGTTAAGTTAGGTTGTTCCTTTGAAATCACTTGCTGATTGCCTTTACTAGGGGAGGGGAGTGAATCTACTTGTTTTTGCCCCATCTGTTTACCATTGCCCCGATAACGGCCTTTGTCTTCTCTCACCTCTGCACCTCGTGTGGGGAGAGACAAATCAGGATGATTCAAAGTCAGAGACAAATTTCTATCACCAATACATGAAATAACAGCACCGTATATACTCAAAAAGTCACACCCCAAAATAAGCCCTTTTATTGGGGTCTCCACAAGCCCCACAGGGTGAGAATACCTAAACCTACCTAGTCCAAAGTGTATTCGACTCATGTGTTTCAAGTGGTGAAGTTGTCCTGACACTCCCGAGAATACTCTGGGCTCCGCCGTCCTCCAATATTTAGTTGGCATCAAACGATTTTCTAATAGTTATACAGCTGCACCACTATCAATAAACATGGGGATTTCTGTCCCAAAAATTTTTGTTGTGAGGCTCAACACCCCATCACTCTTGCAAAGGGACATTTTGTTTTCCCCGAATGTACCCCGTCCTGTCTAGTTTCCCTGTTTCTGATTACTGAGTAGAGATGGGCACTCTCTCCTCATATGTCCTGGTTTATTACAATAGAAACAGATGGGTCGTCCATCAGGGGTCCGCTGGGGCCTATTAGAGGGTCTAGGGCCCGAGCCTGGTGTTGGTTTTGTGTAGGTGTTACTCCTAAACTGATTGGTGGAAAAAAGTTTCTGGTTACACTCGGTCAATGTTCCTCCCTAGGCTTAAAACCCCCCTGCGGTTTTGGTTGAACACACAGTGTTTTCATGTCCTCTTGTAACTGGGTTAGCTGTTTCCCAAATTCAAGTAAGGTGCTTTCAAGTATAGCATTATTAGTGTTATTCGTCTCCCTAATGTTCCTACTAGGAACATGTTCTGGTTTAATGTTGCTTTCCTGTTCCCTGTTATGACTCTTGGCATAGTACAGCCCTGCCTCAATGTTTCTAAGGTTCCCTAGCAATAGTTCAACTGTATTGTTCGGAAACAACATAACTTTTTCAACAATATCAGAACGTAGCCCTCTTAACAAGTACCTAATCTTGTTAGCTTCAGACATATTCGAGTCAAGCCTATTACACAAATGTAATACATCATACACAAAAGCCTCAAAGGGTTCCTCCCTACCTTGTATCCTTGACTGGAGTCGTAATTCCAAGTCTTCTACCTGTCCTACTCGTGTAAAAGCTGCCTTCAAAGCAGTGGCAAGCTCCTCAGACTTAGTAAGGTTTTCTAACGTTTTCTCATAACTATCGTACCAATGTCCCGCAGGTCCCCTAAGGAAGGTTGGTAAATAGGAAATGCATTTCTGTTCATTCCATCCATTAACCTTAGCTGCTCTCCTTAATTGTTTTAGATACTCTTCCACATCCTCACACTGTTTCCCCCAAAAATGACCAGGGTCTACAAAGAATTTTCCTGCCACCATGTTTTCAACCTCTTCACAACTCCTAACTGTAATGAACGTATTTTATCTTGTAGGTTAACTAAAGGTTCGTCATCAGAGCTACAGTTTCCTATTAAGTCCTGAATGTCTGCTTTATCATCCTCACATAAACTTAAGGTGAACCTCTGTGACATACCTCAACCCTTAAAATTATGTAATTTAAAACTTAAATCATCTCTAAGTTCATAAAGCGTACTATTATTTAATACCGATGGGAGAAAACACACCAGTTCCCAGACCGCACAAGAATAAATTCAGCCTATTATTTAGAGTCAGTAAGTAAAATAAAATTTAAAATTTACTCAATAACTGTATGGGAATGTGTCTCTGTGCCTGATCATAACAAATGCCCTATGTTTAAACTTAAAGCATTCTAGCTTAATTAAAATAAAACAAATTATAATTACAACATGCACTTAATCAATAACATAGTAATTAATAACGTAATTTGTTCATCCTGAAAAAAAAACATGCCGACAATTAAACTCGAACCTCCTAATACCAGATGCTGTAAGGATAAAAAAAAATAAAATAAATTAAGTACCTAAATTGAAGGTGTAATTAATAACACGGGACTATTACACAAAAATACAAAACGTAACTTAACACAGCTTGCCACACTCTTCTTTCCATCCTGAAAAAAAATAAATTTGAAACACACAATCCCTACAAAAAACTACCCGGCGCCTCCACCACTTGTGGTTTAGCTCAGCCGGGCCTCCGACAAATTACCACCTAAAACAAGGTTATGACTAAGGGGGTAGAAAAACAAGAAATGGTAGAGCACTAGCTTGAGGAACCCGAGACCTAGTCTCCTGCCTATACAGGTAGTGTAGGGAAAGTTTCACAAACTGAAAGATAACATTATTAAACAATTTAGACATAGATTTATTAATTACCAAAAATAATGTTCACAAATAAATAAACAAATAAATAAACGACTAAATAACCAAACATTAACGTGATGTCGGCCGTCACACAAGTTTTAAGTATTTATTTTTAGCCAACATGGCCGTTATTACTTCGCCGCAGCTCCGCTAAGGAATCGTCTACCCACACATGTTAAACTATTTTCCCTAAGAAATATTTAAACTGAGAAAGAAGAAACAAAAAAAAAAACAGATCAGTACTACATTAATTGACTAAAAAGATTAAGTGCTGGACGAAGATCGCCCATCCTGAAGCTCCGTCTCACTGCCCATCACTTACCCTCACTTTGTCACAGCGATACGGCCCCGTACCGACGTGGATCACCCGTCCAGAGAGGTCCCGCAGGCGGAAAAAAGCCCCGGTTGTAGCATTGCACAATGAGGATTTGTGATATACGTATATTTTTTTTTTGGGTCATAAGAATATTGATTAAGAATAATTTTGATATGAAAGGTAGTAATTATTTAATATGTAGATAAGGATTGTTCAGATCTGTTAAGAATTATTAATTACTTTGGTTAAATTTCATGGAAAGCCTTAAAATACTTATTTCCTTGAGATACTTAATTATTAATTTGAGGGTTAACTCCAGTTCATAATAATTAATTTTGATATTTGATAATTAATTTCAGTAATTGTTTTGTTTAAAGCAGTATAGATTATAATTTTACAGGACATCATTTTAAAACAAAAGTTTTTAATATGGTATGAATTTCAACTTTGTATTGGAATTTTTTGGGTAATTTTATATTCTATTGGATATTGCTAGTGTAATATTTTGAGAATAGTCTGGAAGGTACAGAAGGAAGAGCGGACAGGCGCGACACTCTGGCGCCAGAAAGTTATTTTTCACTTTGTAAATGCGTGTTTGGGATTTACGCGTCACGTTGTACGCACAGCTGTAGCGACCGTCCGGAAGGGTCTGTGGAGGCTACCACTAGCCAGCCAATCAGGGCGAGCCCTGGCGTCAAGAGATGTGCCCGTACAAATTTCCTTATATGGTCATGTTTTGGAATTATGTGCGCTGATTGGTCAGTTGGCCCACGGGGTTGCCTCCCTTGTTTTCACCTTTACAAGGGAAGGTAATCTCGTTGACCAAGTCACTTGTTGCTCGATCGTCGCCGAATTCGGTCGCGTCGTCGGCAAGTCGCAAGACAAATGGAAAATTACTAAGAGATAATTTAACGCCTAGGGGCTGGGGCCAGGCCGTATTTTTTTAACTTTAGTTCATTTTTTTCGGACAAATGTATTAGAAATTTAGGCCCTAGGTGTAGGCATCGGCCTGACTTCGTGTGATTTCGGTCCGCGATCGACGGTACCTTGAGTTATGTAATTAACCAAGGGACATTACTAAGTTTTTTTTTTTCTTTGGCGAGTGACAAGACTCCTTGACCATCAACGGCAAGATGTATGGTGCTGTGGTATGTATTTGGACCTCATCCTATCAAAATTCAAAGACATCGTTAAAATTTGTATAAGAAAAGACAAAAACTGTGCAAGTAACGAAGTTTTTCTAACAAAATTCATTTGTAAAATTGTGTACTGAGGCCATGTAACAATGAGAAAAAACATTTTTTTAAAGAAATAAACAAAGATAATTTAATAAACTCTTTTATTTCCAAATAACGCAGAACCTCAGGAACATGGTTTGTTTTGTTTTGTTACGTTTCTCTGTGTGCTTAGCCGGGCAAAAACATACAACGTAACACGGTCACTCCCTGGACGAGGGTTTTACCTCACGAACGAGGTCACCCCGAAAAACACGAACACTGGGAAAAACTTAGCCACGGGAAAAATGGCTGTCCCCCTTCCCGCAAGGAAAAACAAAACACGTGAGGTAGACAATTCCCTCTGCGCAGGCGCGAAGCCTCCCCCTTCCACTTTCGCGCTGCTCGCTTTTTTCGAGCAACGTTTTCAAACTCGGACACCAGGTCGCGACACTATACAGGACAATGTCCTCGAAACGGATACACAAAAGTCTCGCGCAGCAAAACGGCAAAAATGACAAACAAGAAACTGGCGCAGCGCAGCGGGTTTTCTAGAACAATGTGGTGCGACCTCTTAGCGGGCCCTGGCCAGCGGCCCGCGAGAATCAGCAAACCTCGCAGCCTCGCAAAAGCCTGCGGTGCCTGCAAACTACAATAACAGCAACCTATATTCCGCTACCCGTGTGTCGCAAACAACTGGCCAAGCATGGAAACGTGCACGTACACCCATTCGTTACCCAGATGGGATACAAAAGTAAAATAAATTAAAAAAAAAAAGAAAAAAAATTTTCAGACCGTGACAATATAAATAAATATATATATATAAATATATAGTTCTTCTGTACGTATGTATACTAGTAGCAGCTAAAATGGTTCAAAATCACTGAAAGATGCAAAATGTGCACACTTATTCTTGCTTACAGGGTATTGAAGTCAGGATAACCTCATTATAAATGTCAGTCAGTATTAATTACCTATACATTTACCTTAGTCATGACACACGATCCACACACAACTCTATGCTGGTTATTCTAGTGCACTTATACAAATGTCTATCGGGATATTTTGCAACCACGAGTAGGAGGCTCTGGAATGAATTAGACCAGGCAACAAGACAATCAAAAAACCTATCTTCCTTGAAGCACAGGCTGAAAAAAAAACTTTTGAACATCTATTTACCATGGTCACTTCGCGGCTACCCTAAATATTTATATAAACTTTTGAGTTGACAATGGTTTTGGGGTCTATGGACCATGAAACGAAAAACTAAATAAAAATTTTCCAGAAGTCGCACCTTCGTAACGGCTACTGTAGGTAGTATTTCTTTGAAATTTACCTAAAACAAATACATAACTACTTAGTTGGTACAATATTAAATAATTGGTGTCGACATTCAATGCTGAATGCATTAAGTTGAGGCAAAATATTGATAATATTTTCGCTGTTGTGAATACAAGACAATGTTTAATCCATAATTTTTTAATATCGGTGAACATATAATATGGTGTTCTGTGCATTGGGGCTTAGAAGTGTTCCAGGAATTTATAAAAGTATCAAAATCATTTCCTACGCCTTTAGGCTATGCCGAAAGGGATTTTTTTTTGTATGTTTGATACCCGATTTCTCCGCCAAATTGTGGACCGATGTTCAATATAATTTTTTTGTTTGAAAAGGTATTCTCTCGAGATTGCCCCACTGTCAAAAAGTCAGAATCTGATGAAATAACACGTGAATTGAGGAAATCCTCCAAATTTATAGGCATTAACGATGTAATTTTTCAACTGTATTCCTCTTTGCCTTCATGCAGGCTGCACTTTTAGTAGGCCGGTCATGGTGATATGTTTGCAACATAATTTTTTTTTTAAATTTTGTTGTTTAAATTCCATTTTATTTGGATATACGTGACTCCAAGAGCTAGTTCATCCAGACACAGGTAGGACACGACTAACATGGACCGATACTGGTAGGGAATCCACAATGGTCTATATAATGAAGAACAATAACCGGATTTACCTGTTTTAATTTCTGGGAAATGTGGGAAACCGAAAGTAGAATAGCAGGAATGAAATAAATTAAATTTATTATATTTTTCAATTTTTAATGAGCAGTAAATTAATTAAAAGGTTTACTTGATTTATTTTCACTAATGGAGGATTAAAAGAAGAAAATTAAGCATTTAATATTGAAATTAAATTATGTTCAGCATAAAACCGACATCAAAAATATACCTTAATTTACGAACTTAAACTAAAAAGTAGAAAATGAATCATATTTTAACAAAAGAAAACAAACTCAAAATAATACCTATACTAAAAATAAAAGTGCATTAAAAAGTGAAAAATAATAATTTTTTTTTATTTTACTTCTGTTTACTTCAACATATCCTTTGTTTCGATAACTCTAATATATTTTGAATTTGGTGCCAGCTTACTAATAAGAAAGTGGTGTAAATGGATGAAGAAGGCAAAGTCTCTCTACTAATAACTGGGAATCGCTGCACTATCTGTACATTTCTGGGCTTAATAAGTATATGTCTAATTTTCGATTGTAAGTTTATTTGTAATTGTGTTGAAGCTTTAGGCAGTTATTTTAATTTATGGATCAGTACATTCGTTAACAAGTATTTTTTTTAACGAAATTGCTAACCGATAGTAGAAGCTCGTGGGAGGATGGAAACTACATATCAGATTTGAAAATTAGTCATAATCCACCTGGTATTACTACACGAGCAATAACTACATAACATTTTCAATTTTTTTTATTCAACTTACCTCTCGAAGAACTCCAACTTCACCGATCCATCCCATATGCGGAATATGGCTTCCACATTCAAGACACGGAAATTCATACTTTCTGAAACCAAAATAGCTCATTAATAAGTCAATGCTCTTTGGTGACTGCATATGATTGAATTATTTTCTTTACCGTGAAATACATCTAGGTACAATATTAGGAGTCATTAAATTTAAAAGTTTGAACACAAAATAAATTTACAATATGATTAACATAGTTTAAGGAAGTAAACTTTAACGACACATTTTTTTTCTGTGTGGGCAAATAATTAACCTCGTCAAACATATTTCTAAAAACCAATAAAATATAATTCCATCGGAAGGAACCCACTTGACTTAAGCACATCTAGCCTTGTATGACATGTGATATGTACAAGAAAAAATTAATATATATGTGTTAATTTCAACATTATCCAACACTCATGTTAAGAACAAAAAGTAACTTTTGTTTATTGAATAGTTCGGCTTTCGCAGTAGCTACTCCTTCGACAGTACACCAATTAGTACACCTCACCGAGGAAGTTACATGCGATTTCAACGTACAAGACTTTGTCGTTGTAACGAGTCCGGGAGTAGGAAAAGCCTTCGACAAAGTATTTCATGCGGGGCTAAGCTACAAACTATACTACAGAATTCCCGGACTGTTATGTTAAACTAGACACGTTCTGCCTAGCAGACAAAACCTTCAGAGTGTCAACTGAAGGAGCCACGTCTGATGTCAAATAAATAAGAGCAGGAGTGTCACAGGCCAGCATTTTAGGCCCTGACCTCTTTAGCTTTTATGTAAGTGACATGCCGCACCCAGCGCATCGCTTAGTTAAGCTTGGTTGCTTTGGAGACCACAATACTGTATAGCAGATCCCACAACTCACAGAAAGGCACCAACAGATTGCAGGCTGCACCCCCTGCATTTGAACAGTGTTGCACAACCTGGAGAATTAAACACAATTAAGTCAGATACTATTGTGTTTACACCCAAAAACCTTCCATCTGTCGATAACAGGCCACAACTGCGTCTGTTTCACGAACACATCCCACACGAAGACGTAAATTACTAAGGCGTCTACATCGACCAAAAACTGCTCTTGCGTCATCATATAGACACCAAGAGAGCACAAGTTCAGGGTAGAATCAAGTAGAATGAGCACTTTACACCCTGTGGTGAGTCAGCGATGTGAAGGTACAGTAAAAAATTGTTTACTACTTTGCAAACTACTCATATGCCGCATAACAACGTATTCGGCACCTGTTTGGGCAACTGCAGCCAACAGTTACTTATTGAAAATGCAGGGAAATCAGAACAAGTGTATTCAAACCCCACAGACGCTCCAAGGTACTGCCAAGTATAAGCAATACATAGTGAAACTGACGCCGAAAATGAGCAAGACAACAGAAACTTATTAAAATAAATGCGTAAATATTTTGAACCCTCATGTTTCCTCTCTGGGGAATTATGACCCAGTAGCAATACAAACGCCCGAAATAACTACTGGTACATTGGCCGCCGTAGTGACGTTTGATTGGCCAAGCAGTCTGCTGGTGTTTCCTTGGATAGAGTATGTCACATGCATAAACACGCTATGTTCTGAAATGTTCCCCACCCCCCTCCTTTTCCCACCCCCCTCCTTTTCCCACCCCCCTCCTTTGCCCACCCCCAAAAAAACTTGGTTAGATATTATTTTTTTTAAATTGATTGAGGAATATTTATTGATATTGAAATTGGGTAGTTGTAGATGGATAAACTGTTGAAGTTAATGGTCATTATTTCAACATCATATTTCCCCAAGTTAGGCATGTTAAAAAGCTGGACTGTCAGTTAATAGTTCCAATTGGTTCTGAATGCCCGAATATTATAATTATATGCAAAGCATCTACAAATTTACTACAATTTGGCTAATGCGTGCTTCGTCCTATATGTACAAATGTAATGATTTGCAATTACTTTTAAAAAAGAGTTCAACAGGGTTGAATATTACCTGCCATTCTCTGCATTTCGTAGTTTAGCCACACGCGGAACCGCTCCTCCCTGCTGCTCGGGTGAAAGCGCGGTATCGGTGGCAAAAGCATCACTACCACATGGCACTGCCTCTCCTTCAACATTCTCAGCAGGATCCTAAAATCCCTTGCTGTGTGGTCTGAGCGTGTGGCTTTCTGCAATACCATATTATTTAAGTTGTATTTTGCATTAATAATTTTAACAAATGAAGCAGTTTCTAAAGAAGCATTGAAACACATCTTATACACCTTATATATAAATATATATGTTTTAGGTAGCCATGAGTCACATGTACTTATGTTTTAATAATAATAACATTAATGTATTTATTGGTAGCTTTAACCACTTTCTGCAATAACTTCAAATATAGAATGACATAAACAGATGATAACTAAGTATTAAGATAAAGAACAAATTTAAATTTTAACTACATTTTCAAATATACGTACCTATTACAACAATTTAACCATAGCCAATTTAAAAGTAATACAAATTACGCATAAATATACATACAAAGTAAAGTAATTAAACATGTAACCAATCCAGTATTGCCAAATCAGGATAATGAAAAGTAATACATTGAAATCAATCACCTACACATTCGCACACGGATTCAAGCAGTAGGGTAGCTGCGAAGTGATCATGATAAGCAGATGTTCCAAAGAGGTTTTTTCAGCCTGTGCTTAAAGCATGATAGGGTTTTTTAATTGCCTTATCACCTGGCCTAATTAATTCCAGAGCCTGCTACTCTTGGTTGCAAAAGATCCCGACAGACTTTTGGATGAGTGCACTGGAACAGGCAGCTTAGAGTTGTGATTAGATCGTGTGTCACGGCATGGTAAATGTGTAGGTAATTAACACTGGCTTACATGTAATGAAGTGATCCAGGTTGCAGTACCTTGTAAGTAATGGTAGTAAGTAAGTGTGCATTTTGCGTCTTTGAGTGAGTTTGAACCATTTTAGCTGCTGATAGTGTTGGGTTAGATGATCTCGGAATTTAAGGTTGAAAATATATCTTGCGCATCAATTTTGAAGTTTCTGGAGTCGCTTTGCTAGTTCATCTGTCAGATCAGGAAATAGAACATCGCAATAATCAAAGTGAAGCATAATTAATGTCTAGACAAATATAGTTTTAAAAATAGGGAAGAGAAAATTTTTTAACCGTCATAAGTAGTGAAGAGAGAAATGCACTTTCGTGCTAATTTGCATTACCTGATCTTTCCAAGTTAAGGTTGTGTTTATAAGGACATCCAGCTTTCTCACAACTGTAATGTACTTCCTTTTTACCTGTCATGTACATGTACTCATAAAGAAAATATAGACCAGTTTAGAGATGTTCAGACAGTCAACTGACCAGGAAAATCTAATTCAATGTTCAGACCGTATTTCAATTTTATCTCACTGTCACGTTGAGGGGATAGTGACTTGGCAAAGGTACCTACTGATTTTTTTCACGCTGGTCACCTTCCAATTAGCATTTCGCTACCAACCTATCACAACGCTTTACACCCAAAAACCTTCCATCTGTCGATAACAGGCCACCTAGACGATGGTTGTTATCTGGTTCTTGGATGTATAGCAAGTTCGATTCGTCCAAAAAATGGGATCAGTAGTATTTATTAATATACAGTTTAAAATGTATTAAACTTTTCTACTCGCTATAAATATGAGTTACCTAGTGTTCTCTGAAGGATGCTAGGAATGCTGAAAATTATTTGTTGTTAACGAAAAGCGAACAGTGCCGTACAAATTGTAATTGCGCGCAAATCTAGGTGCATTACCGTGCTAAATTACAAGTCTATGCGAAGACAGGTGGTAAGAAGGTAAGTATGATTAAGTGAGTGTAGATATATTTACCATTAGCCATGGTGTTCATCAAAGCTTTTTGCTGGAGAAACTTCAATATCCTGACTAAATCCACCTTTAAATAACATTGACTTACATTGAATTGCCGGAAACATCCCGGCAAAAAGTAATGAATTAAAGATGTTACCTTTAAGTGACGAAGAAAAGTAAGAAACATGTTGTATTACGACAACTGAATGTGACGCATGTTATGGGTAACGTTACACAGTACTTAACTGTTTGATTTTTCGTCACCGTGTAACATAGTGATAAAGTAAAACTATTTGTTTGTAAGTTACATTTTTTAAGCTTATTTTAACTCCAACATGTAAAAGCATAAGCGTGCACGTGAGGTCCTCGTGCTATCTTAAACTCACCTTATTCCGAGGCATTAAATATCATGGACTTGGTCAGGAACTGTACTTACCAGGACATCGTTGAGCCCCACCATCAACAAGATGCCCACAGCTGTAAGCTACGACCTGTTCTTTTTTAATTTCTCGACGCATGACTTCACGGTCGCACCTCCAGTACTGTGACAACTGGTTGTTTTTATTATTATTTATTTGATTTTGATTTGACTTGTTACTGCTACCAAATATAATGAAATAAATATTGATATTATAAAATTATTTGTTTATGTAAGAAAATGCTTGACTGGAAACGTGTCAGGGTAAACCAGCTTCACAACAGAATACACCTCATTAATTATTATTACGTAAGTCCAGAGGAACTTAGTTTAGTAAATGACAACAACATACGTATCTTCATCTGTAAGTGGTGATATATTTAGTTAGAAAATACATTTAGAGCTAAACAAAAAAAACAATGACTCATCTGAAGAGGTAAACAAAAGTCATAAAATTATCATTAAAATGGAAAATTTGTTATCAATAGTAAACCTAGGGTGCACCCAAATTACAGGCTAATAATGTTAAAAATTACTTTATATAAGTTATTTAGTTTTTATAATAAATTTAAATATCATGTTATATCCATAATTAAGATTTTACTAATTGAGTCTATAACTTTAAATGTAGATTAAAAACTTCTTCAGGAACAAAACAAAACATTATACAAAAATACTTCATTTAAGTAATTAAAGTCCCTTTTTGGAAACATTAGGTAATTAAAATCTTTTGCCCAACATTAGGCGACGAAAGTTTTTTTCTTTTGTAAGCGTTAGGTGACGAAACGTTTGAACGACAAGCAATAATAAAAATTCATTAAAAAAAATAACGGACTTAGCTGAAGATGAGAAATGTCCGTGACATGTTCAAGACGAAAACTTGTACAGCAGCCGGCGCAGAACCGTGCTTCCTGGGCCGACAGGACGTAGATTCAATACATAATGTTTGAAGGTAGGTTATAGAATAACCCAAAACGTAAAGAACTTGAAGAGGATCCAAAACGTTAACCTCCTGCAACATAAGGTTGCAGAGAAACAAATATTAAATCAAAAAAGGCAACAACAAAAAATACTCTCACTCTCTCTCATGCTTTCTCGTGACTTACCGAAATCGGAGGCTGAAGAAATTTACACTGAACTTAACGTCATCTTGTAGAACCAAATAAAAACACCACTTCTACGTGAGATGTCTACCAAAAAAAAACTATGGTGCGATAAAGTACATTAATCAACCACCATCACTGACTGGAGCCATCTTGGCGAATGCCGAGAACAACGGACGAAGCGGGTAAGTAATTCTAAAACAATGGAGCATCGGAAGCTTACCGAACTGCCACCAGGTTGCGTGGACGGTACCAAAAAAAAAATGCTCTAGGAAAAAAAATGGTCTAGAGTACAGATTTTTTATATGAAATATTGTGAAGAAGCGAGGAGAAACTGCAAGCAACTGCTGACAATCACGTGGGCAGCACGCCGGGACACGGCGGACAGGCGGGCGTTAATAAAAACTCTTAGGCTAGCACAGAACATCCGGCGAACAAATGGAAGGCTTTGACTGAAGCCAAACGAAAAATAGAATTGTGTGCTTAATGGAATATAATACAAAAATTTAAAGTAAATATCATTAATAAAATTAAATTAAAAAAACTAAATTAAGTTTAAAATGTAATTAAACACAAGTAAACATTATAAGACTCAATATAAAATAATTATTAGGTAGAGAAAACAAAAATATTTTTACTATTTTATGAGTGCCGAAACATGAAACGGCACACACTCCTCCCCTCAAAACAGACGCTACTGTCTTAGAAAAAAATTTTTTAAGTTTTAAAAGTTGCCATCAAAAACATTAAAATTTACCCAAAAAAAAAAGAGACATAAGAATTAATGATGTCAAAAAGAAAAGACTATATTAAATATAGAAATCAAAAATTAAATCATTATACTGCTGAAGAAACAAACAGCACAGACACGTGCATAAAACCCAGTTAATTACTGAGAAACAATAGAATATTATCCTTAGAAACTCAATACTCAATGAGGAATATACACCTCTTCATACAATAATTAAAACAAAATGAGGACTATACACCCCTGCATAATAAATGTTATTAAATGCTCGCTCAAGTAAGCTAAACAAAAAACTCGGTCTCGGAATTGACATAAATTAGCTGAACGTAGGATGCTCTCATACCTACGAGAGACAAAATCTCAAGGCTAAAGTGTAATTTAAATCGAAGATCAAAATACCATAGGACAAAAAAATTCAGTGTGTAATTGTAGAAACAAGACAGGACAGAATGGTGGTACAAGTACCCAGGACAGCCAGTTACATACTACAACAAAAGAGGATGATACCTCGTATAAAATGCCCGTCGGCTTATAAAGAAAAATGGGGACTATACACCCCTGCATAATAACAAAAATTGGGGACTATACACCCCTGCATAAATCCTGGTCACTAAGATCCTGATCATACGATACCGCTCTGAACACTGCAGTTCATACAACACATCATGATAAAATTAAAAAAAAATTTCAAATAGAAGAATACCTAATCAAAGTTAAACAATACTTACATTGACAATACTGATGAAATACGAAAGAACTATGAGCCACAAAAAAATAAATAAAACAGAATTTCTAAAATTCTTATTCAAAGCGACAACACAAAGTTTAAAATGAAAAATAAGAAAATGGCCGTCTAAAGATGAATGACTAGGTCCCATACCCTAGACACTCATGAAATAATTTAGCACCTGCAAAAGCAAGCTTGACCACTAACGACAACAAAAAAATTTATCACAAAGTTAAGAGTCAGCAAAAGGTAAGTGAATAAATACTAACTGCCAGCAATTTATTCAAAGAAAATTTTTTTTTAGAGAAGAAATCAAAGTTGAAACCATACCTTAAAATGAAGAATGTGTCACTATAAGACAATCCCACCAAGCAGAACTCCACTACACGAAATTCACCAGAGATGGCTGAAACGGTGAGTCGCAGCAACACCGAGCCGAAGCCGCAACCACCCTAGCAAAATCCATGCAGCAGACACCCCACCGGAGAGATGTCATACAGCAACAACCCTAGTACACAAATCAAAAACAAGAACAGTATCTAAGTTCAAAACAAAACAAACCTGCAAGAAATTGAAGACTGATTAGGTTGATGAAACTACACTGTGTAATGTGTGGAAAACATGTGCAATAGCTGTGTCGTGTGGAAAGCTGTACAAGACACACAACACCTACACAACACACCACATAACCTACAAAATTCACAAGAAGCCAAAACTATTATTTTTCAATTTTAAAAGATGACTCTAACCAATACCAATCAAAATAGAAAAGCAATGAATCAAAGTTAGCACTCAAAAAAAATTAATTATTTAAAAACAAATAAAATCACAAAACATTATTAACCTAAAATGAAATTATTATTAAAATGAGTGATTGGATCTTCCATGGCAGACATAAGATTTAAAACATGACAGAGGTCACCAAAAATAAGTGTTGGTGAAGCCTAACACTTAGAAAATTGTCCTGGCTCAGCAGCTCTAAGGACCACCACAAGAAAAATTAATTTAGCAAAAGTTTGCCCACTGGCTAAACTTGACCAAAGTCAACAAAACATTTAAACAAAATCTAATGTCGTCTGGAAGTCACTTACTCCAGACAATACAAAATTGTAAACATACAAAGCTCTAACCTATAAAACTTTCAATTACAGTGCTTAGAAAAATAATATTAAAAAGAAAAACGACAAAATTCTAACAGAAGAAAATCACTGACCTTTTGACTGCATCTCACTGAAACAAAATAGTTACGAACAAAACAAAAGCAAAATAATGAAATTTAAATGAAGACAGAACAATAGGCTCAAGAAGAAGAATTTTAAAAGACCAAAAACAGCTCAAGACAAAAAATATCAACCCAAATACTTGATTCAACGATACTGCAGATTAAATACTTATAAAACAACTTCATAACAATTATTAAATCGTGCAATGAAAAGCACTAGGACACACATTAAATGAACATATGAAGAAAACGACAAAATGTCTCTGAAAAGAAATCAATAAAATACATACCCAAGATGACCTACAACAACACATGGGAAAAACAAACAACAATAAACATAATGACAAAACTGCTGGAAATTAGAACTTATAACGAGAAATTGAAAATACCAACACAAAAAAAAACTTCAAAATTACCCAATGACTCTCATACTATAAAATATTAACTATGCAAAATAACTGCGCTTCTAAAAAAAACTTGTTCCTATAAAGTTACATAACTAGTTAAACCTTGAAATAAACTTAAAATTAGTACCATGGTTTTTTTGTATAGATGAAGTTTATGTTTAGGTTATAGGCCTATGAAGAGACAGACATACAGAATCCAGGGACTCCAAGACTAGGATCAGTGGGTGATCAAGCCACGATCGACTGAGTCAAAGACCCTAAAGAAACTAATTCGCTCACAGTGGACCCGAAAGGTGGACCCGAAAGGTGGACCTTCAACTGAAAGCAGGAATAAGTGTTAAAAAAATAACTCTCCACACCTTAACTCCTAAATAACATACTAGGTTACTACAAATATAAAACCCTCCAAAAAAAATTACATATACTCATGATTTACTAAAACACGAAAAAGCAAGAAAAACTATTTTCCGAAAATGCCTAACCTGGATAACAAAGTCAAGACAAAAACAAAACAAAAATGAAAATGACAAATAAGAATCGAGAACGAATAATGTCAGAAGTAAACACAACATTGGGTCAGTATGAAAGTACTACATTCAACGTTGGCAGCACTGTGCTGCAAGACTCCATCTTGGCTGGGATTTTTTTTTTTACTATGAATTTAAACAAACTCTAAGAGTTCAAACAACGAAAGTAAAATTCATATTGAACGAAGACAAAATCACACATTAACTTATTATTAACTATTAAATAATTATAGTTCCCCTGTTAAATAAATGGCTTACTGTAAACAAAACGACGTATCAAGACAGATAAAAAAAAAGACAACTCTCAACATATCCACTTGAGAGAAAAATAAGAGGCTCTACCATACCTTGTAATTCTTTTAAGAAACAATATTATAATCCACATAATAGTTGGGTATAACACCGATTTAATAAGTCACGAGAGAAGCTCTAGGAAAAATCAGTTTTATTACTGTGTTAAACGCAAGATACAAACGATCGTACTAAAACTCATAATTTAAATAATAAACTTATTCGATTAACTGATTACACTAGCGACTGAAACGCAACATAGACTGACAAGAATAAAAAAAAACGTGTGCGAAGACGTGACGCGACCTTGGCGACGCCTCAAGATAAACACCTGCACCAAAGCACTTCAACATGCAAGACAAAGCACTCGTACCACATACTACTGAATTAATAAAGACATAATTAACGAGTCGTTTCGTCACCTTTACACGAATATATATAGAATACAAATAACTTAAAAAAAACTCATGTAACCTTCAATTGTCAATAAAAAATAAAGTTAATATATATTATAATGATTTTTTGTTTGTAGGTTAATAGAACATGAAACCTTAAAAAAAACAATTAACTCACATCATAAAACTTATTTCTTTCAAAATAATAATATTATCTATAGACTCGTAGAAAGTAACCATGCTCCTGCTACCATCTTGTGACAACTGGTTGTTTTTATTATTATTTATTTGATTTTGATTTGACTTGTTACTGCTACCAAATATAATGAAATAAATATTGATATTATAAAATTATTTGTTTATGTAAGAAAATGCTTGACTGGAAACGTGTCAGGGTAAACCAGCTTCACAACAGAATACACCTCATTAATTATTATTACGTAAGTCCAGAGGAACTTAGTTTAGTAAATGACAACAACATACGTATCTTCATCTATAAGTGGTGATATATTTAGTTAGAAAATACATTTAGAGCTAAACAAAAAAAAACAATGACTCATCTGAAGAGGTAAACAAAAGTCATAAAATTATCATTAAAATGGAAAATTTGTTATCAATAGTAAACCTAGGGTGCACCCAAATTACAGGCTAATAATGTTAAAAATTACTTTATATAAGTTATTTAGTTTTTATAATAAATTTAAATATCATGTTATATCCATAATTAAGATTTTACTAATTGAGTCTATAACTTTAAATGTAGATTAAAAACTTCTTCAGGAACAAAACAAAACATTATACAAAAATACTTCATTTAAGTAATTAAAGTCCCTTTTTGGAAACATTAGGTAATTAAAATCTTTTGCCCAACATTAGGCGACGAAAGTCTTTTTCTTTTGTAAGCGTTAGGTGACGAAACGTTTGGACGACAAGCAATAATAAAAATTCATTAAAAAAAATAACGGACTTAGCTGAAGATGAGAAATGTTCATGACATGTTCAAGACGAAAACTTGTACAGCAGCCAGCGCAGAACCGTGCTTCCTGGGCCGACAGGACGTAGATTCAATACATAATGTTTGAAGGTAGGTTATAGAATAACCCAAAACGTAAAGAACTTGAAGAGGATCCAAAACGTTAACCTCCTGCAACATAAGGTTGCAGAGAAACAAATATTAAATCAAAAAAGGCAACAACAAAAAATACTCTCACTCTCTCTCATGCTTTCTCGTGACTTACCGAAATCGGAGGCTGAAGAAATTTACACTGAACTTAACGTCATCTTGTAGAACCAAATAAAAACACCACTTCTACGTGAGATGTCTACCAAAAAAAAACTATGGTGCGATAAAGTACATTAATCAACCACCATCACTGACTGGAGCCATCTTGGCGAATGCCGAGAACAACGGACGAAGCGGGTAAGTAATTCTAAAACAATGGAGCATCGGAAGCTTACCGAACTGCCACCAGGTTGCGTGGACGGTACCAAAAAAAAAATGCTCTAGGAAAAAAAATGGTCTAGAGTACAGATTTTTTATATGAAATATCGTGAAGAAGCGAGGAGAAACTGCAAGCAACTGCTGACAATCACGTGGGCAGCACGCCGGGACACGGCGGACAGGCGGGCGTTAATAAAAACTCTTAGGCTAGCACAGAACATCCGGCGAACAAATGGAAGGCTTTGACTGAAGCCAAACGAAAAATAGAATTGTGTGCTTAATGGAATATAATACAAAAATTTAAAGTAAATATCATTAATAAAATTAAATTAAAAAAACTAAATTATGTTTAAAATGTAATTAAACACAAGTAAACATTATAAGACTCAATATAAAATAATTATTAGGTAGAGAAAACAAAAATATTTTTACTATTTTATGAGTGCCGAAACATGAAACGGCACAGTACATTCATAATACTTTTTTTTTTCTTTTTTTTTTCAAAAGTTAGTGTAACCATGCTTTTTCTAAAAATCATTCCCGAAGCCGCCCTTCACTCTGTTAGGTTGTAATTGTAGATTTGAAATAAGTGAACAAATTATTGCTTGCAAACCATACTCATGTTCATTAATTTCGTATACTTGGCCTTGCTTTTTGTACCCTAAAAGACTTTACGTTTTGGAAGCCACAATGTATTATATTTCTTGTTACATCGTCACACGAATAATAAAGGAACCTTCACAAAAAAAAAGGCACGCCTAAGAGTCAACTTACTGTTTGTCTCAATTCTGACAGAGAAGCCTTGACTCGTCTCAATGTATCTCCCCAGTCTCGCCAACATCGACGAGCCCAGGAAGTTTTACCCCATGAATGTTCTTGCTTCCTATAAAAAAAAAAGATATTTCTGTTAGCCGTAACATATACATGTATATATACTAACACAGCTAAGTTTCACTGTACATTCTGATTCTAGAAAAAATATTGTATTGCAATTAATACAATAGGCAATTCATAAATTTCCGTGGTAGTGGACTAATGAATACTAGAAACCACTGTTTTAATTTATGAGTTTGTGTATAAGTTGCAATAGGCCTACAGCTGATTATTCAATTTCCTTGTCCGATAGGTCTGTCTCAATAAATACCTTTAACTGCCTACGTGACATGGACGATCCCTGTACATTATTGGAAGCACAAATAGTCTTATATGTTTCTTCAAGAACATCTACTGCAAAAATTTGACCTTCTGACAGTTTTTCTTCCAAAATGTTTATGAATTCGACAGCTGACGCCATTGAAGAAATATTCCTCTGCTCGTGCAGATGATTTTCATTACATCTCTGATTGTCAGATCGAAGAACGTTGTGACATATTTTGTCCAACATTTTCGATGGTACGTGACATCAATTGCATGGGTTTCATTTAACCTTACTCTGAGTTTATTATTATTTGTGAACTCAATGGATTTACGCAAGTTTTGGCCAGCTTTGTCGGTTGAAACTCTCCTTAGTTTCTCGTTTCTGTCCGCTGCCTGATCACAAAAAAAGTACTTGTCCTTTTCGTAAGTAATGGTTTGTGACCTAGTATACCTAGTAGCCTCCGAGGAAAGTACATTTGTTTGAGTAGGTTGAAGGCACTCTGTAGATGCCTCTTGATTTATAGACGTTGACTGCAAACACTCATACTTGTTTTGAAGTCTATAAATTATTTTTTTGTGAGTAACATTTTTGTAACAAGATCGATGCCACTTCAAATTGTTTTGTTTCAATGTCTCTAAGCTAAAATCACTTCCGAACTTATGCAATATGTTTTCACTGTTCTCTTCGCCATATTTGGCCTGTTTTTTTAAACACACAACAATTTTCTCATTAGCGTCATTTGAAGGTTCTGAAATGAATTCCTCTGACGATTTAGCACTATAGATGAAACAGCATAGCTTGTTGTCTGCCTTCCTTTTATTTGTCAAATGAGCATTAAATACAGGCTCCATCTGTCTTCTTATCTTCTACTCTGAAACAGAAACAATACTTTCAAACAAAAAAATATAACACAAGCTTAATATAATACTGTGAAATTGTTTTTAAACTAATAACAGGTCATATAAATAATGTCAAGAATGTAAATATGCGCTTGCAAAACTCTCATACTGTGACATATTCATTTTTATTTTTGAAAAATATATGAAAGTACATTTTATGAGAAAACGGTTGATCCTACATAAAAAGTTGTAATTACGTTTTCTGTCTAGAATCTGTGTAGCTACATTTTTGTTTAAAATTTTTTTTCGTAATCTCAACGGTTATATATATAGTAAATTGGATTTTGATGGCGGTCTTTTTGTTTTTTGTGCCCGCAGCATTCAAACGCACAATTTTCAAGAGTGCCACCATCAAAATTATGTTTCTCTAAGGTCAAACTAAGAGATTAAGACTACTTCCACACTTGCATCATCAAGGAGCACACGGGAGCCTATTTTTGTACATTTGACAGGGGACTAGTATTATAAAATTCTCAGTATTTTTGTAACAGATTTCGTACATACCTTAAAAATAATTTTGAAAAAAAAAAAAAAAACACACACCACATAAATAATTCAATTTTTTAAATTTGTTTTGATAAATAAAATTTTCAGAAATGTTCTCATAAACATTACTTGTGAAACAATGGCAATTAAACATCATCTATTTCAGCAATTATTTTCCATAAATGATACAAAGTAACTTTACATAATAAGGCTTTAAAAATATCCATCTTTCATAACTCAAAATTGATAACAAAGAGAAAATATTATAATATTTAAATTCTTGTTAAGATTGATCAGGCTATTTTTTTAGTTATAACATTTCAATCAATTTTAAATATGGAAAATATAGTTTGTAAAATATTTATCATCTCAAATTTTAAAGCTTAGGCTTATGTATATGTCACTTTATAAAAAACCACACACACAAAAAACAGTAGTCATTTAGGCACAAAGTAACATAAAGAAACCGAGGATATCACCCTTCTTAACAAAAACCTCTCTATTACTACTTATTTGTTTTTAACGGTCTTAGTGTAATTTACAGAATTTTTTCACTTTTTTTGACTTTTTAAATGAATTATAAAAACAATACTAAATGTCCTTCCACGAACGTTCGTTTAGTTTATTAGACTTTATCCGTAAGAAGTCGTCAATATCTTTTTTCAGGGAATGTTCTTTAATTGTATGTAGCCTGCAAAATGTGTTCTGACTACATTGAGTTCTTCTGTAGTCCATTGTCTTCGTTTTTTTGCCTTCTCTTCTTATAAAATGGCTCATCTTCAGATTCTTAAGTCGTTTGTTTTAGTTTGTCATCAACAATGTCTTCAAAACAGGACTCCACATTTTTATCTGTTTTACCAAAACTGAAGTCACTGTTATCTTCCTGTTCAGATAACTCTTCATCCACATCAATTTCATCTAGGTTTTTATTTTTCATGGAAATCAGATTTCCTTTCTCCATGTTTATCAAAAGTTTACTAATCTTGGCCAAGTCCATAGTTTCTTCGGCTAACCTGTATTATTGCAGATGGACCCGAATATGTTTCGCTATTGCCTCAATTTCGTTTTCATGGAGATTGAGAAGTTGTGACATTGTTGCCTCATGTTTTCTCATCTTTGTTCCAGTAAGGTTTTCTGGCTCCTTCGCACCACAAGCATATGCAAACTTTCGCAATATTACATCAGCCCTAAAATGGCCAGATTGTTGGAAGACAGACGGAAATAAGTACTTGTTATCACTTCTAACATCACACTGTTTTCTTTCAGACGAAAGTAAACTGATTGAATCCTGAATGTCCTTAGTGAGATCTCTTGAATTTCTTCTCTTTTTTGGTTGTCCGCCATGTAAATTCCTTTTTGTAGCACAGCACATTTTTTGATACTCATCCCAAGTTTCAGAGCTAACGTTGGAATTTTGAAAGTGTTGGTATTTTCATTAAAACCAACCACTTTTCGAACTTGAGGAACTGGTACATAGCTGCCTTAAGGAGGTCTTTTAACTGACAGACAGAACTGTCTTCTTCCTTTGCAGCTAACATAAGCCTGCCTAGTTCTCTTATTCTGTCGGAAATCAATCGCTGATGTATTGACTCATGTCATAATTTTTCATAAACATGTTTCCCAAAATGTAAAAAAAATTCTTTTATTATAGATCTGTAAACAGTTTTATCATTCATTTTCGGGAGAATGTTTATTTGGAAAGCCAGCCTCAGAAGTTCTACTTCTTAATGGGAGAAGCAATGCTCCCCTAGACTTCATTTGTCGGTTTCTTCCTGGTGAGTTTTTATTTCCATTCCTTCTCATGCAGTTTTTGAAATGTTTAGCAAGCTGCCATTTTGAATAAAAATTGGAACAACATTTACATGGTAAGAATTTTTCCGTCAATGAAGGGATGTTTGGTCTTTTTTTGGAATGATGCTACCTTTCCCATTCTTTAAAAGGGTACAGTTATGTTGGAAAAGACTGCAATTTCTTATGTCATCAATAATTTTAATTTGTTCATCCGATGATCTTGCTAATACATTAAACCTTGCAACTTCAGGTTCTTCACTGTGAATAGTTTCAAGATGTCTTGGCAATTTTGAAAACACTTGTTTACAAAATAGGCAATAATATTTTTTGTTCCAAATTCTGTTTGTCTTGTTTTGATTGTATTTATTAGCGACAGAAACATCAGCTGTCAGAAGAGAGGGATGCATTTCTGGAACCTTTCCTGTAAACGTTTCCTGTGGTAAAACAACAATATTATCGCTAGAACTTGCAAAGGTTAGTGTTTTTCTTCTTGGTTGGCTATCTTCTATTGAAAAGAGGTCATTTCTTTGATGGTTTTCAATGGCTGTAATGTTTTTTTGTAAAATTAGATAGCAAGATGCATCGACCTAGATTAAATCTGTATAACTTGCATCTTCAGTACTTGAATACAGTGGTGACGCTGATTTCAGAGTCAATGCTACTTGTTCTAGAGATATCGAGTACAGATCGAATGGAGTTGCGTCCGGTTTCATTAATATTGCATTCGATTCCAGATGTGTTGAGCCAGGTTCCAGAGATTTTACATTTAGTTCAAATTGTGTTGCGACTGGTTTTAGAGGCAATGCATAAGGTTTGAAATGCGTTGCGGCTGGTTCTAGAGAAGTTTCATTGGGTGCCAGACGTGTTTCATCCTGTTCTGGATTTTTTACAGCTGGTATCGCATCTGTTGTATTTGGTTCTGGATGTGCTTCGTCCTGATCCAGAGATGTTGTATCCTGTTATAGAGGTAGTGTCGATCTAGGCTGTGTATTTTCAAGGTATTCTTGTGAAGCAGTCACTGATTCCTTATCTGATAAAAAAAACTATTTATAATTTTAAACTTTAAATAGACGATGATTTAATCACACGTTCCCTTACTTCAGAAAATTAAAATACATTGGAAACAATTTTTAGTACTTCTGAGCCTTGTAAAATAACATTAATATTAAAAATTCATATTATTAAGCTGTATGTAAAGAATACAAAAGTTTAAGTACGTGCTACAATGTTTTAGAATCTTTAAATGAATACGATCATTAAAAATGTTTTATTTTTTGTGTTTTTATGTCAAACTACAGCCACATGTCTTATTTAGGATAGATACAAACAAATAAAAGATGTAGAGGAATAAAACTTTACATACCTGTAATTAAAATCTTAATTTGACTTCAGTAATGACATTTAGTAACAAAAATATATATTATTTTTTTGCAATTAAATGAATTGCATTTAATATCTAAGTTTGTAATCAAGTTATTTACCACAAGCTAAATAGTTTCTTGTAATAAAATTTCTATCCCTTTTTACTTCGGGTAAATAACTTCAGTTTCTAATAATATTATCTGCATGAAAAATGTATTTCTTGTGTGAGTAGTAGTTAAGAATGCATTACTTCAGAGTTAAAAATATATTTGACATATATAAATTTTCTTCAGAAATTAAAGCTATTTATAAAAAGCACTCATATTTTGTCCCCAACTTATTTAAATAAGTATTTTTTTTTAAATTTCTTCATTCCTTCATTCCTTCCCCTCCACTGTTCTTGAAACAATAGCTCTTTTTGTGAATCATCAACTTGTGAGCTGCAAGATGGAGTTTTAATACTGGGTTTCTTTACTAAGGCTTGTTCTGCAGCAGCAAGTTTTGTTAGACCACTAAGTGCCCTCAGGTGTTTCGATACAAAATTAGGCAATTTTATAGGTGGTTCATCATGCATTAGAATGCAGTTTTTCAGTAGAGCCAAAATCTTCTTCAACCGAAGAAGATTATGCAACAGTATTTGGCGAGCCAAAATATTCTGCCATAACCCCTGTCCAGAGTGGGAAATAGGAAAGTAGCCAAACCAGTTTTCAGAAAAACCAGGGCAGTAATATGGATTTGGCTCTATTCCATTTTCTAATTCATAAATTTTTGCTTTTGAGAAAATACCCTTTATGAAATGTTGGATACTCTCATAATGGTCTACTTGGGTGTGTTGAAGACTGTTCTATTGCATCAAAACCATGGTCTCTGATAATGTAGTTTTTATCTTCGATGACTTCCTTCAAAGTGTCTGGGATTACAGTCCCAGTGAGAATTCTTTTCCCAATATGATTTTTAGCTTTCTCTGCTCTAGATTCTTCTGATGTGTTGATGGCTAGAAGCCCATAGGTTTTGGATAAGGTTAGTACAAAAATATGTTCTACAAGAGTTTGTAGATCTAAGAAGTTTCTGCACAGTACCAATAAACTAACACATCTTATTAGAAATTTTCTGAGCAGTTTTCCTTCCTTGGGGTAACATTTCCATCTACAAACAGTCTTGATGAGATGGGCCACATCCATACGGATGTAACATGGAATCTCACAGCATTCCATTCCGGAGAGTATTCTCAAACAACACTTGTTGTAAGTTGCTAAACTCATGTCATTGAAGGACCTCGCTATAGCACCTAGTAATGCTAAAGAAAAATCACACACACATTCTCTCGGAATTTTCTGTACATCCTTAAGCCATTTATTTAACCAAAATGATATTGTTGGCGTGTCTTGCATTTCAGTCAATAACTGAGCGATACTTATAATTGTGTTTTGAAAATGAATTACAATTTCATACAAAAAATTGTGATTTGATAAACTGTTTGGACCATTCCTCTGAAGTTTTTTACCAAGCTTCCAGTTGCATCTATGGATATACTTGGAAAACGAGATTGAGACAAATATTTCTTATACAAAAAATTTTGTTCCTTTGACTAGTAAAAACAAAAAAAAAATTATCGTAACTGACATGTATTTTGCCGGCATATTCTGGACTCATTCTCATCTTTACCAAAGCAGTACAGGGTCTGCTTCTTTAGGTGTCGGGCAGTCTAATCTTTAAGCTTCTTCCCTAACCTTTCTGCATGTTTTTAGAGATGGTAAGTACGGAGGTTCCTGCTCTCCAAACTTCATGACCGCATCTGCTTTCTTGCGACGCCAGTTCCAGGCTCGGTTTTCCAACATTTTCTTTCCTGCATCAAGTCTCTGTTTACCACGAAGCTGCCTCTTTTTCGTATGTAATACGCCCTGTGTGTCTGGAGCGGTGACTGTCAAAATTAAAGGTGAAGGGGATTTAGGATTTTCTTGTGCCTCAATCCGAACTTTTTCTCCGCATTCTGTGCACTTAGCTACAGCAAACAAAAATGGTCCCGATCTTATCTCTCTAAGATGTACTTTACATTTTTTGAACAAAAGTGAGCATGGAATTTTACATTGATCACTTATGTGTGTTGAGCAGATCCCAGCCCAATAACCACTTTTCAAAACTTTACTCCGTTTTATCCTTTTACCTTCTGAGTATTCTACTTCTTCAGGCTTGCATAAATTGTAATCTTCAAAAGGAATACGTACTCTCCATTTAGAATACCCTGCGTTATATGAATTCTACTCCGAAGATGAATTACTTTCCAATAACCACTTTTCAAAACTTTACTCCGTTTTATCCTTTTACCTTCTGAGTATTCTACTTCTTCAGGCTTGCATAAATTGTAATCTTCAAAAGGAATACGTACTCTCCATTTAGAATACCCTGCGTTATATGAATTCTACTCCGAAGATGAATTACTTTCCTCAGATTCATTATATGTATCTTGAGATGAGTAATGCTTTTTTTTTGTCGGTACCTATTTCAAGGTTTTCTGACAATAAGTCGTACAAACCATATTGGTTTTGTTGTACGTAGTCATGATATTGCTTCGGATTGTACACAGGTTTGTCATTAACAAACAAATTTTCATCCGAAGACACATCTCTCCATATAGAAGCTGAAGCTGTCTTTAATCGTCCACTGGGTTCGAAAACGTCAGTATAGTATAGAAATGTTTCTCAAAGTAAATCTTCAGACATGGGACATTTCTTCGGCATCTCCTGCAATGACAATGAATTAATGTTAATAAACCAATCATCTCTTATTATACAAACTTACAAATACAGAAACAAAAGGGCATGCATGTAAAACATGTTTTTAAAACTAAACGTGTTCAATTGCGTCAAAAATTTGGGGTGTATTGTAAACAAGATAAGCAATAGAGCGAGATCCTCTAATTTTGTTTATTTTTACAAAGAGTAGATTAAGAACAATGGTTACAAACATATAAATTAGTAATATTTAGAGGTGGGACGATACCACACTTTCGATACTCGATTCTGTATTGTTTTTTCAGTTCGATACTTTCGATACTCCAGGGAAAAATATTTTCCTTTTAAGTCACATTTATTACAAATAACATAAATTAGTTTTAAACTATATAAATTCCCTCTTTATTACAAAAATACAAACTGCAAACAACTTTATAGACTTGAGTATAAAAATCAATATAAAAAATAGAAGCGAAATTCAAACTATCTTCAAGAGAGTTAGCCCTTTATTTTCCAGTAGACTTTTTTTTTTTACCACGAACAAATGTAAATAAAGCTAGCGCTTTCTTATATAAAATTGCCACAAACAATGATAGTTCGCGCTGGTAGCGCCAATTTACGTCACTATACGACCGCGGCAATTGAAAACATTCATAATATTGATACAAATCTTTGGTACTTACCATATACGAGAGACGAGACACGTACTTACCCTATGATGTTGACTGTTATTACTAGGCGTGTTATTGTTACTATTGCGACGGATTGCGAGTGGAGTCAATTAATGTGAATTTTAAGTGCTCGATATATCTACACAATGTTTTTTTTCTTTTTTTTTCTTTTTCTTTTTCTTTTTCTTTTTCAAATTTCCTGTGAATTCAATGCCAGAAGTGTTACGTACGAAAAACGTAACTTCTTGAACACGAAACAAAAACATCTTAACCTTACTTTACAGTTTGTTTACTATTGGCAAGTTGCAGTAACGACTTATATAATTATAATTTATTCTGTTGTAAGCCTATTGGTTATTATAATTACGGCTAATAAGCTGTTCTAGTACAGTAGAACCCCTTTCTCATACACTTTTCAACGGAGGGCACAAAAATGGTGTATGATGCGGGAAAGTGTATGAAAAGGGAATGGCAATAATAAATTTTTTTTTTCAATCTAGCATACCAGCACAATGTCAGATTAAACTTAAATACATAATGTGTAAATAATTGCATTAAATTAATGAAAGATATGAATTTATCATTATAGATACATATAATAAAACCACCAGAAATTTAAAATACAGTCCATAATCAAGTAAAGCTGACATGAGAAACAGTGGCCTTACAAAATGTTATGAAGTACATTCTTGGTTATGGTGGGGGGGGGGGGGGGGGTGGAAGTCACCAAGCCTAAATTAGAATTTAAAAAAATTAGGCTATTGTAAAAAGAAAATCAGAAATTTTTGCTTTGTTTGTTTCATTTTACAAACAACTTTATGCAACAGAACAATTATCAATAACATTTTAACTTGAGAAACGTAAAATACAAAACAATCCGATCGTAAGAAAACAATAACAAACGGATATATTCAGTTCAAAGATTAATGAATGCACAAAATATGAGATCCGTGCCTTGGTAAAGCACGATGTCAGGGCTCTATGAAAATAAAAAAAAAAATATAATGAGTTTTATGAACAATCACATTTACTCACATAAGTTTACTATGACACATATTTTAACGGGTGTAGTGCTTACATGTGAGATTTTATGAAGTCATGCATAGATCAACTTCCGATCATGAAAAGTTGGAGGAACTTCAAAGCCAGAGAACTGGCTCATTCAATACATAGGACGCTTTTCGAACATTCTGCTCGATGCCGGCAAACACTGCAAGTTCAAGTTCTTGCCGATCAATGGATGGAAAATGTGGAATATTTGGCACTTGAACTTGTACTTGCCCAACCTTAGCTACCAACTCGATGCGGTAGAGGGTGAGTGTGTCCCGAATTTCAGTTAGGGAACCGGAAATGTCAGGATGCAGGCGTCGCGCTATTTTCAGCTCGAGTTCTTCCATGAATTTAGCACCTTGCTGTTCACGAAAACTCTCAGCATGTGCATCTGACCTACGCTTGTTTTTCTTCGAAGCGTAACCTTCGTCATCAGAAGTGATCAGAAAGACGCAATAAATGTATGGTGGATTTACAGTCCAAACTAAACAAGACAAATTTTTTTAGTTCACTTGATTCCCTTAATAAAATGAATTAAATATGTCGCACACATAAACCATCGTGGTATGCATATAAAAGTGTGATTATTTCAGAAACCATGAAAGTGATGCAACTAAACTCAAAATATAATTTTTTTTATTTTTCGTGTTACGTCATCAGCTAACATGATTACCCTTTATTGCGCCCTTGCCAGCTGCATGCTTGAATCCCTTAAAACCTAGCTCTCGCTTAGACTGCTCGATTACAATTTAACTGTTATATTTTACGTGTTTTCCGTGTATTAAAATTAAATGCCCACAAAACCATTTTAAAATATGTGTCGTATCTTGTGATCTGCTGGTCGCAGCAGTTACATTACTGTATTTTGTCCAAGCATATTTTTGGGACTGTCATTTTGTACCCGGAATGTGGCGAACATAGGAGGCTGCGGCCGCGAGTCGCGTCTACCGGGGTGCTCGGGCCATCAGTGGAGATGGAGTAGGTCAAAATGCTAATGAGCACCTATACCTCGTCCGACTTATTTATTTTTTTTTTTATTGGTGAACTTTGGGAAGTTTGTATAATACTTTAAAATGTTAGATATTTTCATCAACGAACTTTGAAGGTAAGAAATACAGCTTCAGAATGCTAATGTGAAACAGCAATGATAAATTGGCAACTATGTCAGCTGGCATTGGAGTGCGTATTGTGGCTAGTCAAATACCACAACGCGCTCGGAGTGTGGGTTTTTTCGTTAATACGTTGGTTAACGATTGAACTTTTCATTACTACATGTTGCTGAGAGAACTTATAATAAAACTCCTTTAACGCAAAATAAGGGAAATCAAAGCATTCCAATGAGCATGCTTGTGTTTACCAATTGCACACAGCTCATTTAGTAGTAAATAATATTTTCTTAAAAATTTTTTCTTCGGAATTTTATAATTATTGGCTATAAAAGTGTTGGGCAGCCCGTTGAACAGGAAACTGCTAAACGTTTGGTTTTTTTAAGTAGTTTCTCCGCCGAGTTTATTGGGTCGCTTATAAACATACAAGCCAGCGTGTATTTTCTCTGGGCCACTAACCACCCTATGAGGATTTTATTAATGCGAAGTAGTGAAAGCTACTACAAAAATACTTCATGGAACTGTTAGGCGCTTACATGCAAACTCTTAACCTCATATGGCAACATGTTTATTTAATCATAAAAATAAACAAAATTAACTATCATTAAGAACAAAATACCTGAAATATGTTTATTTCTTGGAAACTACACTTCTATTCCATTTCCTTTCATTTTTACTCTTAACTATTTATATATAGTCATATTCATGTAAATAAGTATTGACCTATGCAACTTCATGTTATTTTTTTCAGAAGGACTACTTTTTATTTTGTTATACAATTTTGTCCGATTTTTTTTAAAGTAATGTAAGAATATTTTTTTATGGTTAAAACCAATTATAAATTACTTATTCTGAAAAGAAAATTTCCCTTTGTGTGGAATGTGTAACTAGAGAAATACAAGAGCTTTTTGGATGAAATCCTTCTCAATAGTTCTCATGAAAACCATTGTGACATTAAAGAGCCAGTACGAATCAGTACCGTCAGTCACCTGGAATATAAAATGTAATTTCATACAGAATTCATTTGTATGAAATGAAATATACTTTATGAAATACAGCTATTATTTTAATGGCTAAAATACTGTTACAGGCTACAGTTCGGCATAATTACTTACAAACATTGCATTTAACATATTACCAAAGAAAATATAATATTCAATGTAATTTGTCACTACAGTAGAACCCCTGTCATACACTTTTCAACGGAGGGCACAAAAATGGTGTATGATGCGGGAAAGTGTATGAAAAGGGAAATGGCAATATTAAAAATTTTTTCCAATCTAGCATACCAGCACAATGTCAGATTAAACATAAATACATATTTATGTGTAAATAATTGCATTATATTAATGAAAGATATGAACATACAATAAAACCACCAGAAATGAAAATACAGGACATAGCTACTCAAGTAAAGCTGACATGAGAAACAGTGGCCTACAAAATGCTATGAAGTCCATTCTTGGAGGGGGTGAAAAAGTCACCAAGAATAAATTAGAAATCAAGAAAAACAAATTAGGCTATTTCTTGGAAAAAAAATCAGAAATTTTTGTTTGTTTCCTGCTGCAACATGCAAGTTCTTCAACATGTTGTTCCAATTTATACAAGTGAGGGAACACAGGCTCACTCCCACTGACACTGTTCAAGTATCGAGACAATGTGTCCAGTGCTTTTACTGCTTGTGTGTACGAAGGTGCAGGTCTGGGTTCTTCACAATCATCATCCCCATCTTCTTCGCCATCAACGTGCTTGTGATCATCATCTGTCTTCTGATGAATGTGGTCCTCAATTATGTCATTGAGTGTTTGTAATTCAAATGTAACAACTCCATCATCAATACAAACAAACTCGTCAAATGTGATATTACTGCCCAACATTTCCCACTGACCTGGACTAACATCACTGGCATCAGGTTCTTCAACTGTGATGTCCTCCTGAACAAGAAACCCTGCTTTCTTAAAACAATTTCTAATGGTACTGGTCTCAACTTGAAACCAAGCCAATGCAATAAAATGCAGTGCAGTTAACACATTGATTGACAGTGAACTTGGATCTTTAGAACACTCAATCATGGTGAGGGACTTTTGAACAAGCCTTCTCCTGTACTTGGCTTTGAAACTTTGAATTATTCCCAAGTCTAGTGGTTGCAGTTCACTTGTACAATTTGGTGGGAACAAGAAACTTTAACATTTCTCAAAGCAACAGTCTCAGTGTGAGCTGCATAGTTGTCAATGAAAAGAATAATCTTGCGATTTTGTGCCCCCATTTTTGCATCTAAAGCATGCAACTGCAATGAAAACAACTCCCTAGTCATCCATGCTTTCTTGTTAGCATGATATTTAGTTGGCAAAGTTTTCACACCTTTGAAACACCTTGGCTTCAAACTTTTACCAACAACAACAGGCTGTAACTTCTCACTGCTATCAGAGTTAGTGAACAGCAAAACAGTCAGCCGCTGCTTGCTAAGCTTCCCACCATGACAACTTTCACCACGGAAACTCAAGGTTTTGTTTGGCAAAACATTAAAAAAAAGTCCAGTTTCGTCCGCATTGAAGATATTGCGGGGTTCGTACTCACTCACAAGAGATGGTAGCTTCTCTTTCCAGTGTGCCACAGTGTCAGGATCAACACTTCTACTCTCCCCGCATACAGTGTTGTAAACAATGTTGTGTCGTTTTTTAAAACGATCGATCCAGCCGTTCGAAGCAGTGAAATTTTGGATACCTAGGCGGGAAGCTACATGCAAAGCTTTTTCTCGCAGTAGTTTACCATCGACGGGAAGACCTGCCGCGCGTATGTTGATAACCAACTCGTCGAGTTCTTCAAACGGCGATGTTTTGATGGCCATAATCTTTTTTGCCATTGGCCCAGTTCTTTGTGCAACGTCTTCAATAGACGCTCGCATTTTCGCGATCGTGTTAATCGTCGACACCAGCATCCCAAGTACTGAGGATAAGTTAGCTTCGAATCCTGGATTAATTTCCCAAGGGGTTTTCATAGTTACAATACCGTACCATAAAAATAGGGTAAAACACCGAAAAACTTTGGTGCAAAACAGGCCTAACTCAAAATGTTAAATATTGATGCAACTAAACCTTCCAATTAACTAAACATGTACATATATATATAAAACATCTGTTTAAAGTAATTGTATAACTTTGTGAAACTTAACCTACAATGTCACTCTTGTGGTGAGTGTGTGATCATGCTACTGATTTATACCTCCTATGCGGAAAAATAGACTAGTCCATGACGCCTTAAAATTTAAAACCGACTTTCTACATTATGCACGCTTAGTACACCTTAAAATACACACATGTGGGTGCAATCCAGTGTATCAGCTTCGGGGTTATATACTCTGGTTTTTTTTTGAAGACGCCTTCGAACTTGCGATTTTCACCTCCATTGCAGAATAAATCGCCAAGTCCAAGACGCCTTAAAATTTAAAACCGACTTTCTACATTATGCACGTTTAGTACACTTTAAAGTACACACATGTGGGTGCAATCCAATGTATCAGCTTCGGGTGTATATACTCTGGTTTTTTTTAAGACGCCTTCGAACTTGCGATTTTAACCTCCATCGGGGCGAAATAACAAAGTCCAGGACGCCTTAAAATTTAAAACTGACTTTCTACATTATGCACGCTTAGTACACCTTAAAGTACACACATGTGGGTGCAATCCAGTGCATCATATTTGGGTGTATATACTCTGGTTTTTTTTAAAGACGCTTTCGAACTTGCGATTTTCACCTCCATCGGGGCAAAATAACAAAGTCCAGGACGCCTTAAAATTTAAAATCGACTTTCTACATTATGCACGCTTAGTACACCTTAAAGTACACACATTTGGGTGCAAGTCAGTGTATCAGCTTCATGGCAACATACTTTAATTGTTACAGACACGTTTTTATGTAGACTGCAGGCTTTTCAGCCGAACATGGTGCTGCGTTCTGGTGGAGTGCGATCCATATGTAGTATGCTGGATGACCTGATGGTTGTTGGCTTTGGTGACCCTGGAGTCGACGACCAGCACAGCTGTTGAACAGTTTCCTGGCGACTTTTTCCATCGGGGTAGACCAATGATGGGTTACGTGTTTTCAGTTCAAATATATTTCAATTTTTAAGTAATAATAATACAAGGTACAGTGTGGAGATTATTATGGGGCACGTTTGCTGAGAAACATATATACACAGTCGAATTGTGTTTTATATTGTGTGTGGGGTGACATAGAAGATTTGAACGGTAAATTTTTGACTTAAAAATTTGTTTATGAACAGGTTTGATTTAGTAAATTTAGGAATTTTGTTACATTTCTAAGTAATGTATATGTTAGACAAAGTTCATTTAAGAGGCTGTCAAACATGAATTGTAAATTTCGTTTGTTACTCTGTTTTTTTTTTAAGACGCCTTCGAACTTGCGATTTTCACCTCCATCGCCGAATAATTTGCCAAGTCCTTGACGCCTTAAAATTAAAAAACAGACTTTCTACATTATGCACGCTTAGTACACCTTAAAGTACACACACGTGGGTGCAATCCAGTGTATCAGCTTCGGGGTTATATACTCTGGTTTGCTTTTAAGACGCCTTTGAACTTGCAATTTTCACCTCTATCTCCGAATAACTTGTCAAGTCCTTGACGCCTTAAAATTTTTTTCTGAAATATGTAAACCGAAGAGAATTTGCAGCTCTGAAGAACAAGTGTGCCTAAATCTTATTTTATTCTGATGTACAGCATAAAGATTTGTGATCTCTGACATAGTATCAAACAATGTCAAAGGTACATACCTTTGAAAGTAAGTAAATGGTGACAGCAATTCTGCATCACCACTTTTATCTACACCTTCGTATGGTGCAACTAAGACCGACATTGGTCTATGCAGCCACTGAATCTCCCTCTTTTTCCTGGTTACATTCTCTTTGTGTGCACCTGTACATCTTTACCTCTGATTATCTTCGGCTTCCTCTTCACTGTCAGAACGTCCTGGTACTAAATCACTCACTTCCACTTGGTCAGCACCCACTATAATGTTTTTCTTCACAAGTCCCTCAACAAGGTCATCTTCACCATCTGAAATCCAAGTGTCAGAAATGTCTCCACTTTCGATCATGTCAAGTATAGACGAAGAAAATCCCATGTCACCTTGTGGCTCCATAACTTGTACTTTCTCTGGATATTTTGTCAAGCACAGATATCTCCACCAACATAGTTACAGGTTATGTTCATCGCTAGGAAAAGGTCAAGTGGCTCTATTTGTGTACAATTGTGCACATATAAGTTAGTTGCTTGCAAAATATTAAAATACTTAATGTATGTACAAAAAATTATATCACGATAAAGAGGACATTCCAAAGATACCAGAAAATATTAATTTAGTACAGAAAATACGATAAAACCACACCTACTATACAATCAAAATCTATCAAAATAGCACCTCGCCAAGAACCATAAACAATCACATTCATCTGTTAGCAAATACAAATTTATCGACCATAGATAGTTATACATGTAGTAGACTGGCAGCTAAGCATGTGCACAATCGTACACAACTTGCAGCAACTGTGAAATTTTTTTTTTTTGCTTAATAAACTAAAGAGAAATTTTAATGTGTACGATTTTACACAGTGGGTCTGAAAGGTTTTTAAGAAACACATAAAGGTTCTGCCATTCCCGATTACACCCGAACAATTCACCTTCGGCATACGTCAGAGTTTTTTTTTTTTTTTTGAAAATTCAACAGTAAAACACGACCATAGTTTATCATTATTATTATCCGTTATTCCATATGCTATTTTTGTGGTATGTTTAATGAATTTCATTACGATACGTTTTCAGTTTTTGAAAGTAGTTAGGTTATGAAATTAAACAGAATGTATATGTCGTGTTTACGTTGAAAATTGGTGATGATTGTTAGAAATAAATTAGGCATTGATAAACAATGGAGTAATGTACGTCTAGAGAAAAATGATTGAGGATTTTAAGGCTAGTTGATATATTCGTTATTTATTATTTTTTGTTGGGGATTTACTTCATTTAGTTCAGAATATTTTAACCTCAGAGATGCAAGAGCTGGATTATTAAAGTAAGTAGACTAATAAAATTTTGATTTTTTAAATTTTTTTTCAGTATGGCATTTTGTGTGACTAGACTATTATGATTTATGCTATTAATGCCATCATCATGGCATCGATTCGTCGGGTATTATAGAGGTTTTATAAATATAGAAAATGATACCGTAGATATATATTTCCAACGGTATTGTATTCTTAAGCCTACTGAAGAATACTTGATCTTCACCTGTACTTCTATAGAACACCATACCAAGTATACGTTACTTTACGTACCATAATGTAACTTCCTCAAGAAATAAATAGGTAAATATGTAGTTGAATGGGATTTGCGGAAAAAAAAATTTTAAAAATCCGAAAATTCCTTTATTATATGCTCTTCTACGTCCTCTTTTCATTAAAAGCGGCGGAGATAAGAAGTTCAAAATACTTTAGGAGATATTGAATTTTTAAATTTTATCATAATACCAGTGCATTCATGTGGCTTGGTACATTGTTTTTTTTTTTAATAATAATGATGATGTCACATGATTGTTCGTGATAGGCCAGAATTCATATGAACCAGTACGTGATTATTTAGTTCATTTATTGTTTAAAACAGTGTTTAATTACCGCCTCCAACTTAGGTGGGTTTTTAACGTTTCTCTTTTTAAAGTCTTATTTGTTATTTGGTTTATATTGTTGTGCAAGTAATAAGTAACAAAAAAAATTTACTTGAGTTGTTACTGTTCATCCTTCGTCCCGGTTTGTTAGGTCAGGTCAGTTACATTATAAATACTTTAAAACTAAAGAACTATTGACATTAATTTATATTATTTTTAATGTACGCTTAGTTTCAAGGTATTTACAATGTAACTGACTTGACGTAATCGACCATTTTCATTCATTAGCCATTCACAAACACATGGCAATAAAAAAATTGTGGCGGTCGAACGATTACACAGGTCTTGTATAGCAAAATAAGAACGGCGATATCTCTTAAAGTATTTGGCATTTCTTACCTCCGCCGCTTTTAATGAAAAGAGGAAGTTGAAGAGCATATAATAAAGGTATTTAGGATTTTTAACATTTTTTTCGCAAATACCGCTCAACTACATATGATGAAATTTAAAAATTCCATATCTCCTAAAGTATTAGGAATTTCTTACCTCCGCCGCTTTTAATAAAAAGAGGAAGTTGAAGAGTGTCTGATAAAGGTATTTTCGGATTTTTAACATTTATTTTCGCAAATACCGCTCAACTACATATTTACCTTAGTGTGATATGCTTTTTCGGTATCGTAAAGTAGACTGAAATCCCCTATACTCTAGTCTATTTTACAATACATTTATCATTAGCAATCAAGTTATGCCTTCAGAGAATACAACTAAATGTTGTATCATAAACTATAACAGAGCAATATTTCTTACAAGAGTCATATGCTTAAAATCAAAGTTGCGGATTATGGATTTTCTTCTAAATTTACTTTGTATAGTTTCTTTATGACTTGTGCCCATTTAATTTTAAATTTGTTATTTTTAATATTATCTTATTGTTTTTGGTATTTTTAATAATATTAGTAATATAATATGTTTGGGACGTTGTTGCATGCATCGGCCACCGGGAGTGTTTGCGGGGAAGTTGGTGACGTCACAGCGGAAGACGCAGCCCGGGCAGTTGACCGCGATCGACAGTCGAAGGAAAGAGCTTGCAACAGCTGAGCGCGCACGCCCGGGATGGCAAGGCATTCAACCGGCCGCGGGCGGTGCCATCCTGGGCTCCGCAGGTACGTCACATACCTAGCAGTGAAATGCAAGGTAATCGCCGGCCCCTGAATAATTACCAGCAAGAATCGCGCTGGCTTTGCCCTTTAAGAAACTTCAGATTGAATGCTCAGAAGTTGTGTGACATGTTTTGAATAGACATCATTTTTTTCTTATGGTGGTTAACATATTTAAATTTGGCGAGGAAGAAACTGTTCGTATGGGTTTCGCTGATATTGTACTGTGGTTCTTTTGGACAGTATATTTTATGGGGTAGAGCTGTAGGCCATTGCATATATGGCATAGGGGGGCAGGCTATCGTAACCCTTTAATTTGTGAATATGGAACTTGATTGCAGTCTTTTTTACATGGAGCTTGCCTTATGGATTTTAGACATTAGTTGGATTTTGCCCATGCAGTGAAAAGGCCAAATAATTTCTTGAACATTGAAACAGTTACGCATTTTGCCAGTGCAAGTCATGCTATTAAACTACCGGGCCTATAGGACGGTTTGCGTCTGCGCTGCAGTGCTTCGTGCGTCTGTCCACCGTAACTGTGATATTTGAGCTGCGGGGATTTTAAGTGCATTTACAGTCACTAACCGTATAAGCGACGTCGCTAGCCTCCCAAACTAATGAACAGTGAGATAAACTGATTGGGGCATAAATATTTTTAGATAGTTTGTTCTCTGTATAAAAAAAACTGGGTTGCAAAACTGTAATAATTTTATTGGTATTTGTTAATTTAAATATTTTCCATATCTTATATATAAAATTATCGTGTCACAGTGTTAGTTACCATACTCCTCCGAAACTGCTTGACCAATTTTTATCAAATTTTGTATGCATACTCAGTAGGTCTAAGAATCGGCTACTATCTATTTTTCATACCCCTAAGTGATAAGGGTTGTCCACCCCTAACAATTTTTTTTTTAAATTTTTGGACAAAATTTTTATTTTCATTTATAATGTGGCATTAATAAATACATACAACCCTAAATTTTCACCTTCTATCACCAACCCCTAATTTTTAATATAATTTTATATTCTTAAACCCCGGTCGATAGCTGATCAATTAACACTTGATCAACCTTCGCCGCCTACAGCGAGATCATTACCTGGATTAACACATAGACCACATATTAATATGGAATTCCATCCCTAACGGAGTGAAATGTGTTAATTTCATTTTATAATAGACAAAATCATAGGTCATAGACATACAAATAGTGAGTGAATGTCATTTCTCTATATCTCCCACATGATCATACACATAGTAAGGTCTGGCAAATTCATATTTTTCTCCTTGGTGAGACCAGCCCGCTTAGTGGAGCTCGCAGCGGCTAGCAAAATAAAGGCGCTCATAACAGTTGTGTCCTTAACTTCGTCAATAGATAGAGTTGCCTTGAATTTTAAACGCACCAACGTTAGATGCGTTTTTTAATGTCTTTAATTTTTGTTTGTTTGTGCCGTATGGGTTCCTATACCATTCATCCGATTTCGATGAAATTTTGGTGAGTTGTTATGCGCATGCCCGTGAATGTTTCTGAGACGGTATAACTATTTTGCAATAGTTGGAGCACAAATCGTTTCAAAAAAATGTGTTTATTTCATATTATATAGTAGCACTTCGTCTGTTTTTGTTGTATAAGTGCGCACGCATGACATAATTTATTTCAATATGAAAGAGAGAGAGAGATATAGTGATATATATATATATATATACACACACATATACATATATATACACACACACATATACATACATAGAGAGAGAGAGAGAGAGAGAGAGAGCAGATGTTAGATGTCATTTAATCTTCATTTAATATTTATTTCTGATGGTGCTTTCTAGGGATGGGACGATTCCAAAATTTTCGATTCCGATACCCGATTATCGATTCCTTAAATAATCCTTCGATTCTCGATACTCGATACTCACCTAGTTAACTTAATATTAAATAATTCAAATTCTATTTGCAACATTTTTTTTTTTTTTTCAGCTTTCAATACATATATGATGTAGCATACATCATAAATTCATATTTATCAAATTTGAGTACACAACTAAGTTATTAACATTAACTCATATAAATGTTTACATTATTAGAAGTTAATGGCTCATATGTCAAAGGGGTCAAACTAATCTAAAATTTGTTTTGTAATACGTAATAAACTATAAAAAAATTTTTAAGCTTTCCTTGAGCAGTATAAATTATTTTCGTTCATACAACTTGCCTAACTTAGAGAATGGTACAAATTAACTAAAAAATTTGTAAAATGAAACAGTAACAAAATTAAGCAACAACTAGAGAACTAGCAAATAAAAGTGTTAATTTAATTTAATTTAATTTAATATATAGCTGCAATTGGGTACAAAGTGCCCGGTGGCAAGCATTCTCCCTACTTTCCCCTCACTCTCCCTCTGAACTGGTCCACACTCCCAGCTGACACACACTCCTCCAGCCTATTCCATTCCCCTACCGTCCTCATGACCATCACATTTTTTCCCCTTTCTGTTCTCCTCCTCTCTTTGAAAACCTTCCTAGTATTTTCCTTCCTACTTCTAGGCATTCCTATTTTGACTTTACCCCCCAGCTCTCCCCATCCTCCCACTCCACTCAGCACCTGGTACATCTTGACCAATCTCTCCTTCTGTCTTCTATCCTTTAAGCTCTCCCATCTCATTCCTATCATCATCTCTGTGATACTGCACTCCCCCTTCCCTTCTCTACTTGATTGTGGTATTTCGGCGTTAAATTACATTTAAGAAACACAAATTCATTTGTTGTTATTTCGGCGTTGTGGTAACGACTCTATAAAACACTGACCAACTAATCATCATCGTTACACCATTCTAAAATGAATGTTTGTTTACATTTTTCCGCTTTTTGGCGCGATTTAAAATGCTTGTGCTGCCCCGTACGGCTGGGTGACGAAGTAGCCTGGTTCGCCCGATAATCTGCTTGATACTACGACGCTGTTCCAACTATATGCCAGCGCCCCCGGCTGACGTGGTATGGCCACTCACGTAAGGCTGTTCCAAACACCGTTCGCCCAATCATCTGCTTGCTTTTGTATTTATTTGGTGTCGCTGTTCCAAGCTAGGGATGGACATTTAAAATATACATCGATGTTTTTTCCGATGTAATGCATCGATCAGTTGCATCTATGTTAATACGATGTATTGAGAAATACAGACATCGATGTTTATAAAACATTGATTGTTTTCTCAATGACAAGTTTAGGCATTAAAATAAAACTAGGTAAGTACAAGGAAAAATATGTATTAAAATTCATAATCACACAGCCAACACAGTTTTATTTTCTTAACATATTCTAATATTTTTTTTCAATGCTATGTAAAAACAAAAGTTTACTTAATATTTTTTCCCTTTAATCGGTTTCTTTGCTCAGTCAAAACTAGCCCTGCCTGTGAAAAGAGTCTTTCTGAAGGGACAGATGTGCCAACAATTGTTAAATACTTAAAAGTTATTTTGTACAGCTTTGAGAATTGTATTTTATAATCCCTCCAGATTTCTAATGGATTTTCGTTCAGTCTTCCAACATGAGTTCTGAGATAAACTGAAAGTTCGTCAGACAAAACATCTTCAGATTTGTTAACTTTCCAGTTATGATGCACTAACTTATGGTGATCACTCCATAATGAAAAGGTCTGTTAATTTTTATCGGACTTGTCAGAAGCGGATTCAGTTTCTTCACTGCTTTGCAAATTCTTTTTCATTAAATCTTTAATTTTCGATACAGCACTTGAACAAGCTATTGCATCATTGAAGTGCATCTTTTTAAACCGTGGATCTAAAATACTTGCGATATTAAGAGCAATCACATGTTCTATTGGGCCCATTCTTTTATTTATTTCATTAATAGCAAGTTTCTGCACCTCTTTCGCTACGGGATATTTTATAACGGCTGAAGTTATTTTAGAGAACATGCAGCGAACTAAGGGAATAATGTTACTACTATTGCAGTATTTATCACCCAAAATTTCTTTTGTAGCCGCCTCCAAGGGTCGCAGTACCACGATGACAGATGATACAGTAGATATTTCTGATGCACTGAGCATTGCAGGTGATCTAGGGTCGCGGAAGAGAATATCATTTATGACACTACGGAGTTCTAAAAATCTTTGTAACATGTAATATGTACTGTTCAAACGAGTGTCCACGCTTTGTATTAATTTTGTCCCAGCAGGAGACTCTGCAGTCGCAGCAGTAGCTTTACGCAACTCATCACTAGCATGCAACTCTGTTTGAACCAAGTTACTATTGTTTTTACTTTAAAAACAATGTTTCTCCACTCAGTACATATCATTGTGCTCTCAGCCACCAAATTCAAAGTATGGGCGAAACATAGGATGTGTTTCTTTCTACAGAATGCTAAGTAGACCGCCTTAACTATATTCGCTGCGTTGCCAGTAACCACAGCTGTCAAATTCTCTCGATCTATTTTCCAGTCTTGGCAAGCCTTTAACAGAATTTCAGCAAGATAATCTGATGTATGTCTTTCATCCAATTCGTAGACGCCTAAAGTGTCCGAATATAGTTCAATGTCTATTCCGAAATGTGCTGTGATTCCCAAAAAACTTTTCATGTTTAAGATATCCGTCCAAATATCCGTTGTTAAGGTTATGTCTTCTATAGAGGACAACATTTTTTAAATTGTTTCTGAAATTGCTTAATATTTATCGTCCAGCCAGCATCTTAGAGTTGTTCAACTCTGGAGTTTATATTGAGGAGCAACTGTTTTCATTAGAGTTCAATAATTGAGAAAGGCTGATGGTCTTTGCAAATCATGAATAATAAACAGTTATTCAGTTTCCTTATCTTCGCTCCAGATTTGGAGTAAGAGGAAATATACTTAAAGGCGGCCTGTATTGTTTTTTGGCGTTTGAAAGGGATGACGTTTTCGTCTAAGTCCGAATCAATAGTTTCATTTAAGGTTTCCTTTAACGGCTTACAGGATCTTTGACTGCCACTGCCACTTGTAGAAGGAATCGGTTTAGATTTAAGTACACCATCATCAATTTTATTATTAGGTGTATCCTTTGCATTTGGAGGATTCAATATTTCTTCTGTTTTATTAACTGAAAACTGAATTCAATGTATTTTGTTTCGGCTGAATTTCGAGATAAGCAGCCTTATGAACATTACGAATATGCCCAATTAAGTTCGTAGTATTTCCGGCAGACTTGATATCCTTTTGATATAGTTTGCATTTCGATTTCTTATCATCAATTTTATTAAAGAACTGCCAAACTGAACTTTTTTTTTTAGGTCCTATTATAACTGAAAGTTAAAAAAAAAATCTTTAAGGTACGGTTCACAACGTGGACCATTATTACACAGCAGAAACTCGGTTATTGTTGTTTTGGTTTTAATTTGCGTATTCGTTGCATCGAATGAAAAACATCGATATATATATTCGATGCTGAAGTGTTAACAATACATCGGTTCAATACGATGCATCGTTACTATACATAGAGTGTTTAAAATACATCGATGTATATCGTCCATCCCTATTCCAAGCTGACGCCAGTGCCCCGAGCGGTGTGCGTGGACTTTTAAACTTCGCCTGTTTGTCTTATCTATCCAAACATTATGCCGGAAAGGAAATAAACGCCGTAGTTTTGCTTATTTTAACAGTATATTTTTGGGTTTAACATTATAACGTGAGCGTGTGTAAGCTTTTGTTTGCTTTAGTGCATTTATGATAAATGTTCAGTAGCGGCCATGTTGCAATGTTTGTTTACCAGTGACGAGGCAAATCTTTTAGCCAGTATTTAAATTTCCCCTAAAAACATTGCGATTTCGCGTTTTAATACTAAATTTTGTGGAGAAACGCTGTGTTGTGGCGATTTCGGGTAAAAACTGTATTTTACGGTGATTTCACGTTTATCGTCGTTTAATCGTGATCGCGAAAAGAACAGGCCCCTTCTAATACGCAGTGATAATTTTTTTATAAATAATTTTTGTACTTTGACTTGTGTATAACATAGACCCAAGTTTTAGATATTGTTTATTTGTGGAAATATGACTGTTATATATGCGTCTAGTCAGTCATAACCCCGCTCAAAGAGTCGTTAAATAATTGTGTCTGACAGATTTGCAATGTTGTGAAATGGTTTTTTTTTGCTACATGCGGGAATCGACTTTTATCATCGATTATCGATTATTTAAGTAGAATCGGTAGGTATCGATGAAATTGGGAATCGGTTTTCCCATCCCTAGTGCTTTCATATTTTTGGGATGCTTTGTGCAGTACCCTTCATTAATTTCCTAATAATTACACTAATATGTTTGTCAGTCAAAAATGATGTATTTTAATCACAGGTGCATTATATGACATGAGTGTTAAAAGTGAGGCAGATTGTGGAAAATATCCCATATAAATAATTTAAATTTTGCACAATCGATTACCTGCAAAATATGCAATATGCTAAAAAAGACCTGAACCCAAGATTCACCACCAAAATCTAAGATTTGTTTCACTTGCCGGTAGTTGTAACATGCCAAGAAGATGAGGCTAAGAACTTAGAAACGCTGTCTTGTTTGATGTCTATAAAATAAATAATGTAAAACTTATAAAAAAATGTATCAACACATTTTTGTTTGGAAAAAAGTGGTGTCAAAAATTGTATGTAATTCTTCCACTGTTGACAGCTTTGTGAAATACATCACAATGTGTACCCACTGATACAAAATCGTCTACACAGAGTACTACTTTTCTAATCAGTTAATCACTTATCAACTATGGGCTAACCGGCCTTCCTCTTTTAAGTATTGTTAGAATTGTTATTGTTAATAGTTGGGAAAATGCTCTGTTACTTTATGAATTGAATCTAAATTTTAAATAAATGTCAAGTATTTACCTGGCATCCAAATAACAAATCACAGATTATGATTCTTAAGTCTGTGCAAAACAAAAATAAATAAATCAAAATCAGTTCATTTGTTTAGGAGCTATGGTGCCACAGACAGAGATACAGATTACATGTTAAAATTACAGCTGCCATTAACAAAAAAAAATGCATGAATAACTAGGCCCTAGTTACTAGAGCTCCCGTCACTCCCCTCCTCGGGACCACAGAAGGCTTGGGCGTGCAGCAGTTAATTTATACTTATAACCGGCCATGTTGTGCCATGATTCTGAAAACAAACGGTTCAAAGCATGTGTTAGTCATAATTTTCAACTTGGGGCCCTGAGCCAACATTAACAATACATGTATTATTAAAGGGCTTAATTTTGTAAGTATATTTTATATGAATCCCAGTAGGTATCTTGAATAACACCTCAAATACAAAATGTAAGTGGCCAATGGCGAAATTTATTTATCTGAAAAACAGTTATGTTTTTTTAATCTAACACATACTGTCCTATGTTTGTTTGACTGTCTAAGCGTACGCGATTAATACATGTAATTTTGTTAATTTCATTACAAAATTACATTAATAATTATGGGAATGGTAATATGAAAGGTATGTAAAAAACACATTTACTTCATTAATCATTACATGAAGCACATTTATAACTGTATATAAACATGCAAATTTATTTTAATTGTATTAGACTCATGATTTTGAATGTAAGAATGTGAAACATAATACTGATCACGACCTAAATGTTGTGGTTCTTAATTGTCAAGGCCACCTATAATACCCCTGAAATCTTTATTTCAAATAGATATTTTAGCACAAATTAATATGTTACATATTACTCTGTCAAAGACAATTTTTCGTAGAAAATAGTGATTCTGTTTGTAAGAAAAGTAAATTTCACCTACCACGAATTAGCTGTCACCATACCTACACTGGAACTTTTCAGAGTTACAAATTCATAATTGGTTTTTTCTCATAATTTTTGAAGTAAAACTTCTAATGCGACTTCCAACATTGTTGCGTTAAACATTTAACACTACCATGGAGGGGGTATGAAAGCACTGTTGCGTTAAACGTTCAACGTTCCTGGGGAGGGGAAATATTGTGAAAAGAATTCCAGCGCTGGTATGTTGCAGACAGTACAGAGAACTCGGCCGGCACGTGGCGGCGTACTACTCAGGTTTCACCCCGCCATGCTGCAGGGATAGGCTGGTCGCGCCGATTGTAACAGGCCTGCGCATGTCGCCACACACGGTTTGAGGCAGACGACAACACAGCGGGGTTCGAGGTTATTGTTGTGCACCGCGCCACGGGACAACCTCGCAAGGAAATGGCTTTCTCACAAGTACGTGTTATTTCAATTACTTGTGTAAATCAGTATTGTTAAACAGTGTTGTATGAGTATTGTTTTAGCTGTGTAATTAAATATTTATTGCTGGTATGATACTTTTCACGCTTTAGTATTACATTGGTAATTATTTGTCGAGTTATTATTTTATCAACTGAATCACACACCGTATTATAGTTATGAGCCCAGGAGCGTGTAATTATTTTGAGTCCAACAGAGAATATGCTAGTTAAAAGAAATTCAAACAAATATCATGCGTGGAATATTATATTTTAATCAGGTACTTTTCAGAAGTTTCTCTTATACCGTGTGTGACTTGCACACACCCACATTTTTTTTTTTTATATTTTCTGATCATTTTTTATTGTGCACAAATAGATTATTCTGAAATGACTCGCTTTCAGTTATACCATATATTTATTACATACCACACTAGACACCTTTACCTACACAAATATAAATCAATATTTTAAATATATTTAATAACATTTACCACACACTACATAAATTTTTAGTGGAGTATGTCACTGAAAACATTATTAGAAACATATAATAAAAAATTTTGTTAGATATCTTCTTGTAATATGTACAGAAATTTAAATGCTCGTTTCATCATAATTCTTGTGGTGTGACTGCTTATAGATCCACTACAACTTAGGGTCGAGCTCATAAACCTTGTGCAAAAAATGATCAAGTCAATCCACCACATATTTAAGGAATTTTAACTAAAAATAAATAGCAAGTGTTCGGCAACATTTTCAGCATCAATATTGGACTACTTTATAAGTTATCTTATGTCCTCTTACCTCAATTTGTTTGTAATCGCTGCCCGCAATTTCCGCAGCCCTCTCTGATTAAGATGTACTCCATCTCTGGAATTTGAAATAGTGAAAATTACACTACATGGTAACCTGATAAAGATTCGTTGTCCGAATTATAGCTGCATTATGTTCACTTATACTTTTGTCATTGGCTTTCATATAACTATCCGAAACAGCTCACTATAACACACTAGTTTTATTTGATCGTAGACACAATTAAAGAAGTTTTCTTTAATTTAAAATTTGTAACATTTTAACATTTTACACTAGACTAACAACACTGCAAGGATTTATATGGGAAACGTAACAAGTTACATGCATTAATTATTTTCTTACATGTAATTAGAGTGAATACAGATGAAAATTATTGTAGGTTATTATTGATGACAAAAAACCTAAAAACCATACCTGCAATAAATATTGTGCGGGACCATTGCTGCCTTCACCGCAAAGTCTAGCAGCTCGACACGTGTTCCTAAAAAAAAAAAAAAAAGGAATGCAGAACTCCTCTGTAATCAGTATGTTATTTCGTCAAATCATTTCAGCAAATTCGACATGCAAACTATCCTGTGGGGCAAAACAAGTAATGTATTCCGATGCTCTTCAAATTTTGTTATTTGTTTTAAATAATGTGAGGTAAAATTTAAAATACTAACATTGACTCTATTATAATAGTTATAGAGCTTGACAGGTACTTTTGCCACACATATCTACTTATTAAATAGTATATGGTTTCATTAAAATAACAATTACAATTGAATTCTACATTTTTGTATCCCTTGAACGTATGAAACTTAATTACAATTATTTTTATATCGGTGTAAGTTATCTCACCAATACAATAATTGTATTACGTTTCTTACTAGGTTTAAGGTTTTATATTACTTCTTTTCATTCCGTAATCAAATTCCAAATTGGTGTATACATTATTTGCATATTTCGTATTTTAATTGCATTGAATTTTGTGAACCAGTACCTACTCATCAGTTTTTTGTTTGTCATATACATATGAACCATAAGAATTTGGAAATTTTATATTGGCATTGCCAGACAACATGCACTTATTAAAAACATGTACAATGTAATTGCTGCCTTTGTTTGCAAAAATGTAAAATTAACATAGATAGTCCATAAGCTTTCAGGAAAAAAAAAGGAAAAGTAAATATTCAATATCATAAAACATTGTGCCTAAATACATACTGTTAATATTCTCTCATATGAAGTATTAAGAACAAATTTTACCATTACATTGTTTTTGTGTAGCATTTAACAAGTTTTTAGAACAATGCCTGTCATTTACTTAAGGAGGTATGCATTACGCAGCATAGGTAGTACAGTAAATGTGACAAATGAATTTTGAGCACTGAAAAGTTACAACACATGTTTGTAAGACAATCTTCATACACTTTTCCTAACATATAAGGTGTAACTACAGTCACAGAACATTACAAATATTTTAAGATACTGAACTGTCATTTTACATTGTCTTGGAGAAACGTTAACTGCTCAAAATGCTGTGGCAACAACTCACACCGAGTGGTAACAATGTTACTTGCGGTGGAGAAAACCCTCTTGCTCGCAACTTGTGTAGTTTGGAAGGACAGATAACTTTCAGCTAATTGTATGACAAGTGTGAAGATCTCTTGAAGTTCCTACCACCACTCGTAGGGATTGGAATTCTCGGTACACATGTTGCTGCCAAAGAACTCTCAGTAGCATTTTTTTTCTGTTCACCACTTGCGTAATTTACTTCTGTTTCTGGCAAATTGTGTCACACAAAGTCCACACAAAGCCCCCTGAACTGGAATCTTGTCTTTTTTGTGGGGGTAATAGTACTACTGTCAATTTCTGTGCCTTTTACTGTAAATTCTACTTTCAATAGATTGACTGCATATTGACGCTCAGCATAATTGAAAATTTAAATTTTGTTTCCTAGATCAAGCACACTGAAGAGAACATTTATGTCATCCATCTTGTACATGCTGAATGTGCTTTTCAAATAATTCAACAGTTTACGTGCAAATTGTTGGTTGTTGTAACTTCAAGGCTTGGAATTAGAAACACTGTAATATTTGTAAACATAACCTCAACATAGGTATGTTTTTATACATTTTGTTTGTGACCCTATTCTATATTTTGACGCAAATTTTTCAATATTAGATTTGTATTAATTTGTAATTTCCGAACCTTCGCAGATGCCTAGTAAATGGTAAGTAACGGTTGTCCCATTATTCTGTGAGGAGAATTTGGTAATACAATGTTTGTATATTTTTGTTGTTCTAATGCATGTTGACCCCCCTGTCAGACATGTGGATCACTAACCTGAGCGAGGTTGGCATTCCACCCCGGAAGTCACCTGAGCATAGGAGGGGGTAGCGGCCAGCGGTGCAGTGGACCCTGCAACAGCAAGTTCGTGTAAGCAGAGTTGCCAGCATGCAGGGCAGCAAAAGTAAGCTGTTGCGGTTTTTTGGTGCCTGTAATGTGACACATCAGCCTGAATGACTGCAAATAGAAAAACTGTTAGTATGCACGCGAAGTAAGTTTGGGGCAGCAGCGGCTGTAATGGAAGAATAAGGATGCTTTGGCTTCCGGACAGGAAGGTTCCGATGATTTACGGGGGGGTAGTCGAGAAATACTGACTTTGACGTCTCGAAGTTGGTGGTACTGGCTGACGTCAGGACGACCTACTGAGAGGTGTCCAAAACAAGGAGAAAGCGACTCACACGAGGCGACTGCTGAAACATTGGACTTACGGAGTATCTCAAAATGTGAAGGACGAATTTTGTGTCAACGTAACGCAAGCAAATATACCGCTGTAAATACATAGTTTACCTGTTTGAAAATAAAAATGCCCACGTTTCAAACCATATGTGCGATTAAAATAATGAAATTAATGCGTAAAATGATATTTATACTTAATTTGATAGTGAACTTGAATAACATAAATATGTTTTGAATGTTTGTGTTGTTAAATTATTTTGGCCATCTTGTGTCTGTGATCTATAAGTGGATGAAGTTAACCACGTGGTAGCGAACAACACGCTAGCTGTAGAAGAGGTTACGTACGTAGCCTGTAATGTTAACAAAACTAAGCAAGGAATTTTTGTAGTTTCTTTTCCCCAAATTGAATTTATTTACTCTCCCAGTTTTAATTTGATATATGGACAAATTAACTGGAATTAATACCTTACATAATCTATTGCTTACAACAAACAAAAGTATACCGGTACTTGAGTCACCTACATAGCCGACTTCATTAAGTATTACTTATATCAATGAATAAGCATGGCTTATTTGATTATGAATACCGTATAAAAGCACGTACTACCCGCCCCCGGGTAAGACCCTCACCCTTATTTTTAGAATGCCATGGTGGGAAAAAATGTTTTTATTGCAAATCTGCATGGGAAAAAAATAATTTAGTTGTGATTTATTTTCCTTTCAAACAGTAACAAATCGTAAAGAATTACCAAAAATGTACTATGCTACTTACTACAGCCTCGGCATTTGTGTTAAAAGTGTACAGAAGGCAGGCAACTGCAATGTGGCAATATCGCGCAAGTAGAACGTGGCATCGACGCGTGCGATCGATAACAACACGCTGTGTGTGCACGTGACCTTGCCCAGCTCCCAGCTGTTTACAGTTACAATCTTCCGCGTCAATTATCGTGCGCTGGGCAATGACCTCATTCAAACAAATAAACGATAAAGCACGCAAGTCCTAGCCACGCATAATAAAAACTATTTTTATTACATGCATAATAAAAAACCTTGTGCCTAAATGTGGCATATTCTACACACAAATATAAATTAGGTTAACACCAATAGAGCATTTACTTAGGCTTAAATAAAATTGACGTACAAAATCACACTGACAATAAAATTAACAAAAGAATAACACGATGTCACAGCCGTCGGCCAAGAACGGATTTAAACTTTCTCTCAGCTGTTGTCCACAGTGCTGCCAGTGGCGGACTCATGGTTATTTATTAACTTTTTAACTGCGGAAATAATAGTAGGTAATACTTACTGCCATTGTGCGCTGACACCACTTTTCGGATATGGTTGTTCCACGACAGTACCCGCTGTTTCAAAGTTGCATCGCTCCACAACTTCTGAAAGGGGGGTACTGTCGTGAGAATTATGGTCTTTCTTCTCTGCAGAAGGAAGGCCATAATTCGCCCTAGCATAACCTTCATTGGTGCAATCGAAGAGCCTTTCTGCAATCATGGGTAACTGTGAATTAATAATTACCTTGTCTTGTAAATTTAAATTGAACGAATCATGATATAAAATCAGCCACCGTCCCTGACAATATATAGAATACATACTAACCTCCAATACCATTATTACATAGTTATAAAGTAACCTTTATTGCTTCGTTTCCAACTATAACTGTTCTGCAACATTACCAATACACATAGTATTGAAGGGTTTAAGTCTGAATGATCTCTTTATTTGAATCCCAGTAGGTAAGTTGTAAAAAAAAAAATTCAAACACACATTTAGGTGCTTCATGGTAAAAATTTAAATGTCTAGCAAATTTGAAATGCTTTCTTTGTCATGTTTATGAATAATACCTTTCCAATGGTTGTTTTACAATATAAGTTTCTGGGATTAATACATGTTGCATTTTCGTGAATTTGCTAACAAAAGTACAGCACCCATTGTTAGACTGGTATAATGTATAATGATATCTAAGAAAAATATTCACTTGGTAAACTTGAAACTATCATTATGAGTTATTGTAGTCACACTATTTTCTATAATATTTTCATTTACTTACTTGGAGATCATTCAAACCTATGAAGATAACCAGGCACATGGCCAGCTGGCCGCCGCGCTGCAGGCGCCTCAGATGATGTCGGCATGCCGCCATGCCTTGGCTGCTGACACACGCGCCTGATTTTTTTCTTCTTCGACCTGCAATTCAATTGTTAGATCAATGATATTACACTGCGCTACAGTACATGTTGTGCATTTAGCAATGTGTAAGGAAATACTTAATGGGAAATAAATGAGTGAAGTAATAAAATTAAAAATACTAATTCATGCAACGAATAGCAAAGGAATGCACAAGGATGCTGTTTACAGTTCACTTATTTCAGTGCAATGAGATATTACTACATGTCATTGACCCTCTCACCCCTTACCCTAGATTTTACAATTTAATGGTTGAACAGTGGTGTAGGAACCCGGGGGGGGGGGGGGGAAAGGGGGGACGTGTCCCCCTGAACTTTTTGGGTGGAGGGGACTGCCCCCCTCCCCTCCCCGCCACTTTCAAGACCGTGATATGTTAATTTTATAATATTATTCCGCATTACTGTTATGCTATTTGAATAAATCAATAATCTAAGCAATTTTAAGCGAATCGGGTACCAAGTATTAAAGGTTCATGTGCAAGAAATTTGTCCAGCATCTAAATTATTAAATTCAAAATCAAATAGTAATGTAACTTTACTTTAAACAGTCAAAACGTACCGATGCTATTCGAAATAGAGTATACCTGCAGGACTACGCCCCTTCCACTTGCAACCAAACCTAATGTCTGCTGTCATTAGGCAGCTTAGCTCCCTCCCTCCTCGTGTATCATACACCTATACATATCGTCTGTGAGTGTACTTGCACATTCCTTGAATAACCTTAAGTATTTCGCAATTTTGTTGTCGTGTTAGGTGTAAGCTGTAGTGTTGTAGAAACATGTTTTGATCAGTAGACCAGAGTTGTAGATGTAGAGTCGAACTACTTACGTGTGCATTAGCATTTCATTTTATTGACAATGAAAACACAAAAAACTGTTTTATCATATTTTTCAATCGCCAAAAGACTGTGTGAAGGTGCTCATGCTGAAACTTCATGGAATGGAAGTGAACCAGTAATAAGTGGAACTGAGGTGAGTAACAATCTATCATGAGAAGAATTATAGCGGTACAACACATTATATAAAATTGATTATTAATTATTCTCTTTGTAATAAAGTGGCAAGAACAAGTGTGTGTTTGTTTTCGGGGGGGGGGGGGGGGAAGGCCGTTTTGAATTACCATTAAACCATTACATATAACACTTAACTCTTAACTGTAATTTTATAATTTGTAGTCTTAAGTTTCTGTCCCTTGCTGGTAGTAACTCATCCTTAAACATAAAAGAGATAACAAAGTTAAAAGGTTAACTTAAGGATTTGAAAACATTGAAATAAAAATGTTTCTTTTTAGAAAGTTCACACAAATTTAAAAACCTTTTTAATGGCTATGCATACATAAAAAATTCTACTAAACATAGAAAAAGTATTCATGTAAATAAAAAGTTGTCCTTTTCTTATAGATGCAGTTATTTTAAGTTACCCGATTCTTTTCTCAGAGGTGTCATCTGAATTTCGGATGTGGAAATTATGCCGCCATGATGCTTCGGAAAGCTGGTATTCTCAGGGATTTCCTGGTTTCCCTTTTCCCTGCCTTTTATTTTCGGTGTGGCACAGCGTTCACCTCATTTCAAACACCCTCTCACTTTTTTTTCCGCCCAGATATACTCCTTCAAAAGGGATATCTCCACTTCATTACTTAATATAAATTGTTGTCATAAGAAAAATAGTGTCGCTCATTAACAGGATGGATAGTATAACATTGAATTGAGAAAGCAATGCCACAGGTGGCTGTGTTCAAAAATGAGTAAGGAAACTAACATAGAAACCGCAAGCGTAACAATTACACACAAAAGTACAAAACAAAAAATTAGTGTGCCGCGCGGTGGCCGAGCGCTTAGAGCTTTCGCCTCTCACCAAGTCCAAGTCACCCCTGTGAACCTTAGTAACTGCAGGAGATTTTACCCTGATTAATTCTTTACATTGTTATTAAGTGAGTGAAGACTTATATACAAAAATATGTGCAGTGTTATTTAAGGCATCGAATCATTTCTACTCAAACATGTTATATATTTCAGTAATTCAATTTTTTTATCAATCCGAATAGAGTACATATGATTAAATATTTATGAAATCAAAGCTCTATAATAATGTTGGATACCCATCAAAACAAGTTATTTTAATCATCCCATTGGGGGAAAGTTAATAGATACTTAATTAGTTTCGGGCATTTATAATGTTATTCCGAAGTATTTAAGACCTCTAAATTTGTCTATGTGCATGTCATCTTGTACTGAGTCTAAGGTACTTCCTGAATATTTTACCGTTTTTGGGAATTTCCGAATTCATCGGATTTCCTGCAAATACTGTTATGTCGTACGCGTGTGAAGTGCTAACTCTGTGTTCAGGATGTCTTTTGAAGTAAGTAAATAACTGTTTATATAAAATAATGTTTTTATTTCTTAACAGTTCCTACATTAGTAACATTACGTTAACAAATTTAGGTGTGTATTTTATTTCTTCATATTCTTTTTGGTCAGATGTGAAATCTCATTTTAGTCCATTTTCCATTTTCGTTCTGAATACTCACCACGTGGTCGTACATCTCTGTAGTCATAACTCTTTTTCACTCTGCAAATATTCGGTTCGTCATGGCACGCAGCATTGTTTTCCAACTGAATTTTTTTTAGAATGGGGTCACATTGCTAAAATTCCCTACTTATAGCTGCATGGTGACTTCATTACAGTTTATACAAAATAATGTTTTCATGTCTAACAGTTCTTACATTAGTAACATTACGTTAACAAATTTAGTTGTGTATTTTATTTATTCATATTCTTTTTGGTCAGATGTGAAATCTCATTTTAGTCCATTTTCAATTTTCGTTCTGAATACTCACCACGTGGTCGTACATCTCTGTAGTCATAACTCTTTTTCACTCTGCAAATATTCGGTTCATCATGGCACTCGGTGTGAGTTGTTGCCACAGCATTTTGAGCAGTTACGTTTCTCCAAGACAATGTAAAATGACAGTTCAGTATCTTAAAAGATTTGTTATGTTCTGTGACTGTAGTTACACCTTATATGTTAGGAAAAGTGTATGAAGATTGTCTTACAAACATGTGTTGTAACTTTTCAATGCTCAAAATTCATTTGTCACATTTACTTCTAAATACATGTAAGAAAATAATTAATGCATGTAACTTGTTACGTTTCCCATATAAATCCTTGCAGTGTTGTTAGTCTAGTGTAAAATGTTAAAATGTTACAAATTTTAAATTAAAGAAAACTTCTTTAATTGTGTCTACGATCAAATAAAAGAAAATAATTAATGCATGTAACTTGTTACGTTTCCCATATAAATCCTTGCAGTGTTGTTAGTCTAGTGTAAAATGTTAAAATGTTACAAATTTTAAATTAAAGAAAACTTCTTTAATTGTGTCTACGATCAAATAAAACTAGTGTGTATACCCCTGACCTTAAAAAACCAGAGCATACCTCTGCACTTGAAAATAGTGTTAACTTAGCAAAATGTTGAGGAATGATATACCACGAACATTTGCTAGGAAAAGGAAAGCAAACAGACAAACAACAACAACAATTTTAGGCTGTAGCGAAGTTAAAGATTCAGACCCAGATGATCCGGACAGTATCATTGTTGAAGAAGTTTGGCAAAAAACGTGTAAGAAACCAAAGACGTATTTTGAACCAATGTGTGTCGCAGACAGTAAAATGACGTTGGTTCCAAGTGTACCCACAATTTTAAAATACAATAATAAGGGGTCTGTCGAAGCATGGCATTATACTGATTTAATGCAAACATGTATTGGATTGTACGGAGAAGATGTATTTGCAGAAGAGGATTTTAAGACATTGTTTGGAAGTACGTGGTTGACAGGTGCCGCTATTGATGCTTGTGTTGCCTTACTACTAACAGAATTTAAAGCTGAAGATATTATATACATACCTGCTGAATGGCTTGGAAGTTTTGTTATTTTTGGGAAAATTCTTGAGCAGGGAGCCGAAATAAACAACATTAAATTAAGCTGTGCTAGTAAATGCATCGTTCCGTACAATACCAATCAGCACTGGACACTGATTACGGCAGATTTTAAGAAAAAAATATTTTCCTACATAGATCCCTTAGGTGAAGAGGATAGTGTTTTACCAAACAAGACTACTTCAAAGGCAGATGAAGCATTTAAAGTGTTCAAAAAATTGCTGTCCGAAAGAAATAAATTCAGCCCAGAAAAAATTAATACAGACAACTGGAATTCCAGAAGTTGCGCTTATCACCAAATTCAAACAGATTCCAATAATTGCGGAATTTTTGTGATATTTTTCATTCAACAAATAATAAATTAAATGAGAATTAAATGAGAATTTCAAACCAAACATTATACGAAAAGAACTCGTACATAAACTTTGTAGCTTTACACAGTCAGGTAAAAAGGTTAAACTCACACTAGATACACTTGATGTAAAGGAGGACTATCCTCATCCATTGGCTATGGATAATGGTCTCTTTAATAACACAGAGTACTATCGTCATCCAATATTTGAAGTTGTAGTAGCTTTGTTCAGTGATATCTGCCGGAATACAATAAGGGTTCGGGGTTCAGATTACTGCACTTTTTTTAATGGGGGTGAACTTACTAACACTGCCGTAGATGCAGGTATCTCAGTTTTCATTAAGAGATTAAAAAATTTTGATAACATATTCTACCAAAACATTGAATATATCACTGTCTTTGAAAGTAACATATGTTTAGATAAACCACATGCTTTGGAACTTTTGTACATCATAAAGCTACGTGATTTGAACAAAAAGAATTTATTAATAATGCCTTACTGCGTAAATGATAATCACTGGTGTCTGTTACTGGCTAACTTAGAATCATTTGAGCTTTATCATTTGGACCCGCTAAAAGGCAATGGGGGAAACCAAATTCTGAGTCGATTTGTTAATTTTTTGCAATATCGAAATAAACTATGTCAAACAAAGATAAACATTAGTAGATGGTGTGTCAAAAATATAAATGGTAATATTCCAGTACAAAAAGTTAATGTTAGTTGCGGAGTTTTTGTAATATTTTGTGTGTCTGTGTTTTTAAAACAAAATAAATTTGAAAGTGATCTGAATGTGAAAAATTTCCATAAAATGTTAGCTGAATCAATTATACAGGATTCTGATGTAGTCAACGACCTATGCTTCTATTGTGGAACTAAAGGAAACAGAAAACAAACACGATGGATAATGTGTCAGGTTTGTCGTAGGTGGGTTCACTACGAGCAATGTTTTAAAAATGATAACATAAATTTTGAAGATATATCTAGGCCAGAATATACATTTATATGCAAAATATGTAATGTGAGTAACCCATTTCCGCAAAACAGTTCCCCATAGGGTCATGTATATTATTTTGAAGTGAAATGTTAAATTTGCCAGGGCTGAGTGAAACGGTAACTGCGACAAATGTTACTCCTATGCGCAGGGAGGCGTGTCGTATGTTACATGTAGGGTCCCGTTTATTTTTTTTTCAATTGAAATGTTAAATTTGCCAGGGCTGAGTGAAAGGGTAACTGCGACAAATGTTACTCCTATGCGCAGGGAGGCGTGTCGTATGTTACATGTAGGGTCCCGTTTATTTTTTTTCAAATGAAATGTTAAATTTGCCAGGGCTGAGTGAAAGGGTAACTGCGACAAATGTTACTCCTATGCGCAGGGAGGCGTGTCGTATGTTAAATATAGGGTCCCGTTTATTTTTTTTCAAATGAAATGTTAAATTTTCCAGGGCTGAGTGAAAGGGTAACTGCGACAAATGTTACTCCTATGCGCAGGGAGGCGTGTCGTATGTTACATGTAGGGTCCCGTTTATTTTTTTTCAAATGAAATGTTAAATTTGCCAGGGCTGAGTGAAAGGGTAACTGCGACAAATGTTACTCCTATGCGCAGGGAGGCGTGTCGTATGTTAAATGTAGGGTCCCGTTTATTTATTTTTAAATGAAATGTTAAATTTGCCAGGGCCGAGTGAAATGGTAACTGCGACAAATGTTACTCCTATGCCGAAGGGTGGCGTGTCGTATGTTACATGTAGGGTCCCGTTTATTTTTTTTCAAATGAAATTTTAAATTTGCCAAGGCTGAGTGAAAGGGTAACTGCGACAAATGTTACTCCTATGCGCAGGGAGGCGTGTCGTATGTTAAATGTAGGGTCCCGTTTATTTTTTTTCAAATGAAATGTTAAATTTGCTAGGGCTGAGTGAAAGGGTAACTGCGACAAATGTTACTCCTATGCGCAGGGAGGCGTGTCGAATGTTATCTTTAAAGGTTTTATTTATTTTCATTCTTGTTTATTTTTGCACAGTTACAAAATATTAAACTGATTACAGATTTGTTTCGAATACTTGATAATCTGCTTTTTTAAAAGCTTTATGTTGGTAGTAGATATTGTATATTGTTTTATCTATTTTTTTTTAAAAAGATATAATTTTCACAAAAGCAAACAGTCCTGTATTTTGAAACAATTCAAATGTTGGTTTCACGATTCAGTATTGTTTGCTTTACGGTGACATGGTAATAGGCCTCTTGGGGAACTCGCCATGTAAAATAAAGAGTAACGAGTTGTGTGCTATACCTCCTGATGTATACCACCTGTGGTAAACTTCTAAGGTGACTTGGAAACTTGCACAGGTAGCAGGGGCCTTTTGGTTTTGTTCCTGTGACTTACTGCACTTGCATCTCTAGGGTCTCCCTCAGAAGTGAAGTGTTTGTATAAATCAAAACCTAATTTTTCTGAATATATAACGAAAAATAATTAAATGTTGCTGGTCAGCAGAAATATATTATTTACAGATAATATGAATGTTATAGTTATTTTGTTACTATATAAAATTCAGACTTGCCAACCTTTACGATTTTTTCGTAAAATGTACGAAAATCACGTTCGTTTTACGATTGTACGAGGATGTCTGCATTTTTTACGAATTTTAAGTACGAGACGTTTATTAAAACATGTATTTACCGTCCGCCTTAAATGTTTTATTGTATGGTTTGTGAAAGCTGTTGACATGTGTTGTTGCTGTGGAAACGAGTGCGGTAACTGAGTTATATTATTGGTCGAAGGCGATTGAACCACGTAATTTGTTGTTCTATTGTATATATTTCCTTATTGGCCGCCTGAGTTACATTGATGCGCTTACAACCAATCACGAACCAGTTTAAAGAGCATTTTTAGTTTGGCAAGATGGTGTCGTGCATTAGCGTATGTTGTGATTCTTCAGTAGTTGAGCCGATTTTGAATTTGTTTATTACAGTTTAGCAAACCAATTTATTGCATGTTGTTACTAAAAACGTGTTATGTGCACAAATAACTTAAGTGGAATCAAATGAAGAAAATGCCCCCGAAACGTGATACGCATTATTCTCAAGCATTTCGCGATACATACATGCGGGATTTTCCGTGTATTCTTAAATCAAGCAAGGGAACACAGTTCGCATTTTGTTCAGTGTGTAGATGCGACATCAACATTGGGCACGGCGGAAGATATGACATCAATCTCCACGTGAACTGTTCAAAACATCTCGCAAATGTTAAAAGTGTCGCAGTCAGTTCAAAGGTTAGTGATTATTTTGCTAAAAATAACAGCACAGACAATGCTGTAATACATGCAGAATGTATGTTTACAAACTTTTTGGTTGAACATAATATTCCTTTGAATGTTTCGGATCACGCCGGCCCGTTATTCAGAAAAATGTTTCCAAATTCTGATGAAGCAAAAAAAATTTGGTTGCGCAAGAACAAAGTCGACGGCTATCGTGAAAGAAATGGCAACAGATGCAACTGATAAAATTGTTTGTAATTTACAAAGTGTGGCATTTTCAGTCGCGACCGACGGCAGCAATGACTCTGAATCAAAATTATATCCATTAGTAGTAACATTTTTTGATGCAAATTTGAAAATGATAGTGTCAAGGTTGCTTTCATTACCAGTACTCCAGGGAGATTCTACTGGAAGAAATATTGGGGGGTTATTTTTTTCAGAATTGCGACATTTGAATATTCCGTTGGAAAATCTAATTGCGTTTTCTGCTGATAATGCCCCTGCAATGTTGGGACACAAAAACAGTGTTGCAGCAGTTTTAAAAGAGTGTCTGGCAGAACTTGTTGTTGTAGGTTGTCCATGCCACCTTATCAATCTCGCCGCAGAGAAAGCAGCAGCTACTCTCCCGTGTCAAATTGAAGATGTTCTGGTTGATATCTATTATTTTCTGGAAAAAAGTGTGAAAAGAAAAGAAAAATTGCAGAAGTTCTAAGTATTGCACGGCAAAGAAGCTAGAAAGATATTGAAACACATATGTACAAGATGGTTGTCACTTGGCAAAAGCTTAGTTCGCTTACTTGAGCAATGGGAGCCACTGTTGAGTTTTTTTAATGATGAAGTATCTGTCCAGAAACAGCAGTCATCACTGATGACTTACAAAATTCCAAGTTGTGATTCAGGAAAGAGTACTTCTATATCGACACAAATTGTTCCAGTGAAATCTAAGTGTGCAACTTCTAGTGATTCATCTGAGAGTGGAAAATCTGTATCAGGTACTCAACTGTTTGTAAAAAAACGTGAAGTGAAGCAAGCAAGCTTTGGTAGTTCACAAGCTGCTGCAAAGAAGCAGAAACTGGATGGGTTTGTACAAAAAAAGTGTACTAACTTCAATAATAGTGTTTCATCAGCAAAATCAACATTAAAAAACAAATGCAACACTCTTTCACGCGAGGAAAAATTGTTCATGTTTTTGTCTGCACCATCAAATAAAGCATTCTGTTTGTTTTTAGTTAATGTTACACCTACTTTCGACAAAGTTAATGTATTGTTGCAGTCAGCATCACCACAAATACATATTTTGAGAAAGTTGCTTTGCGGCCTGTTGCAGGAACTGTATTCAAAATTTGTAAAACCGGTGGCAATCAAGAATAAGAAACTACTTGAAGTTGGGTATCATCAACTTGAAAATCAGAGACAAGATTCAGAGTTAGTTATTGGTTGCTCTACTTCCAGAATTGTTGACTGGCTGGCTGATACTGAGAAGCTTGAATTTTACACTGCAGTAAGGAAGTATTTCACAACTGCCTGTGATTACATCCATCACAAATTTCCGTTGAAAATGAAGTTGTTGAAAAAGCAGAAATTGCAAATATTGATGATATTGAAAATGCTGCCTTTGCTAATGTTAGGTATTTCATAGATATGTTTCCTTTTATATTGCCAGTGAAGGGAATGAGACGGTTGACACTGCAATGGATGAGCTGCACAAACAGTTTACTGCTCTCCAGCTAGAAGACATCTCTTCTCTTGTGAGTACAGATGAGCGTGTTGATGTGAAATGGGCCACAATAGCTGGTATTGTAGGCTTGGATACACTCCCAAAGTTTGACAGAGTAGCCAAAATAATGCTTTCAATACTTACTATCCCGCACAGCAATGCGGAGTGTGAGCGCGTGTTTAGTCTTGTGACAAAAAATAAGACAAAATTCAGGTCACAGCTTTCAGTCCAGTCCTTGGAAAGCATGCTTGTCATTAAGTGCAGCCAAACAGGAGTCTGTTATGAACAGCAGTTTTCTGAAGAATTTTTAAGAAAGGCCAAAAAAGCAACTGCAGCGTATTTAAAAAAAGAATAATCTAGGCAATTGTGTGTGTGTGTGCAGACTTATAGTTTTTTTTTTTCATTTTTGTGTGTTTTTATTACTTTTGTTTATTTGTGCTTACTTATACTTACTCAGTCATATTTGAAGAAAACATTCCTGACTCAATTGGTGAGTGTATTTATACATATCTGTTATATCCTATATTTAATTCATTGCAAATTAGGAATTTTGTTTATTGTGTTTTAAAAAGTTAATATTTTTCTGGCAAGTAGTTCTAATCAAATACTTTGTGTATATGGAGCATGGAAGTTAACTGATATCAGTGTATATTCTAACAAAGGTACACTCAGTTGATTTGTAGGGTACCACAAGGAACGAAGTTATTTCTTTTATGTGATACTAAGAAAAAATGTTTCCATAATGGTAAATAATGAGCATTATTGTTGGTCTGCAATGTTAATGTATGTTAAAACGATTACAAATTTTGATTACTAGAAAAAAATGTGATATCATCAAAGTTTTCAATTGCCGCGAGCAGTTTACACGTGTTATACTATTTTTTATGTATTTTACTAATTGAGGGTTTCAAATGTTGGCAAGTCTGAAAATTGTCTTGCAAAATAAAACAATTAATGGAAAAAGTTTGAAGCTTCATTGGTTCCATTTGTTACACAATGAAAAAATAACCAATAACATGTGCACCTGGCCCTATGCTGTCCACTTATCATATCTTGCGTAGAAGATATCATGTAGAAAAAAGAAGTCAAATTAATGGAGGTAAATAGAAGATACATGCTAAAGAATATTGTCACGGATATAATTTTTGTATTGCAAAGATATGTTGTTTTTGTTATAAAATTTTATCTTGCGACATCGGGATTTACAGCTTGTTTTGCCATGTTGCGTTAGGTGGCTGCACGGACGGGATTTGCGGGGGGTCAGTGGCCCTGGGATCGGAAGTCTGGCACAGATATATGGCGTGGCGCCACGTGATCGACGTCGCAGATGCTGCGCTGTATCGCCAAGACTTTATAACGTGGGTTCGACGCGCGGTCGTCGGCCCCCACGATGTAGAAGTTTCTTTTAAATTGGCCTCTCCGGGAGAGGTCGGGGTCTTTTTTGTGTGGGGATTTGTCTCGTGGTTATGCATTTGAGAGGATCGGGCCAGGTCTGCGTCAGTGACTACAAGGGTGAGCAAGGAACATGGCTGAGTTCTCTTTCTCGGGATGACTAATAAACTTCTATTTCAGATACTAGGGAGATGCAGAAAATGGTGTGTAGCTGAGTTGTGTCCTTATTTAATATTATTTTTCTTGTCAACATGGCGACCCAGTAGTCTTGTATTTAATTATTGATTGCGAGGATGTTATTTAATGTGTTGTTCTTTTATAATTTATTTTGTTTACAATAAACTTGTTATTGTTTTAATTGGGTTTTGTTTCTTTCCGCTAGGTACACAATTCTGCTGAATCCCGTAGGGTTTTGAAACATAGTGTCCCGGTCGTGTATAGATATTTGTGGGATATTATCTTTTATTATTTTTTTAAAATTATTTTAGGACTGTTTTTCTGAGCAGAGCCTTCTGTTAATGCCCCGTTACAATATAGGTGTCAAAAACAACTCTAAACTGAGGTTTTTTTTTTACTTGACTTATTATCATATATGTGGGATCCACCAACTCTTAGTATCTGTCTGTAAAATACATGGACACACATTTAATTTTTGACGTGACAACGTCTAATAAATCGATGAACGCCGGCTGCACGCACGAAAAAGTGTCCCACTACGGATGTGTCCTTTTTGCTCATTGTACGCATGCGTGGCATCTCTCTTCCACTCGATTGGATCAACCATCGATTTGACTTTTCAATCATATTTTCGTCGTTTGAATTATTTATATGATGTAATTTAACTATCGTCCACCGATTTTCAGCACAATCGGTACGGTTATTTAAAAGTAATGTTGAAAATTCAAATACGTTTTGAACCAACAATGGTGTTTTACATTTACACATAATAATTCAAATTACACCCGGGATCTTTTGCACAATGTTATAAAAAATATTGTAACACATTATAAATAAGTTTGGTGTATTTGGAATGCGTATTTGTTATAAAATCGTGTTCATATTATTCCCCTACCGTGAACAAAATATTTATAAATATATATAACATCTGAAACTGCATACTTAAGTATGGCCTCGTGAGCGTGTGGTTAGCGTATCTAACTCTTAATCTAAAGATTGTCGGTTCTAAACCCGGCAGCGAGGAAATTTTTTTTTGTACTTGTAAAAATAAATGCGGCGCACTTAACATTTCAAAAGTAATAAATATATTTGAATTAATGACTGCAAATAAAAGTAAATTTATTAATTCAATTGTACATTTCATTTCACTCCTTTGTATCCATACAAAATAGTGATAATTCAATAAAAATGATTCAATTTTATTCATTAAAGTATGTAGAGGTAGATTTTACCATGCAAAAGATAGAAAAATTAAAAAAAAAATTCTTCCTCAAAGAATATAATATTTTTAATGCCTGAATGGTTTGGTTGCAAAATCCTATTACGGCTCAGTCCCAGGCCGAATATGATATTTCCTTTTCTTCTGGATCAATCATTTCATCAATGTTTTTTTATGACATCACGTTAAACTATCGTCCGTAAGCAGACTTTACAGACAACCAATTTTTTATTTCTTGTGTTTCATGCATCTAAGGATTTTACTATCTGAAAATAACATTGTTCGTAGACACATGAAAACAAATTTAAACTTAACATGACATTATTGATTGTTGATGTGTAGATGGTCCTCAGAAATGCGGAACTTCGTATCGGATGTCTTCTGGCTATAAAAACTTGGGGTCTCCTTTTCAGCTAGTGGAGTCTGTGACAATGAAGACAAATCGTCAGCTGAGAATTGGAGTGTTCTATGTCCATTGAAGTCGGAACTTATATATAAGCATTTGAAAGTTCAAATAACTATGAATATCATGACATAGATAGAACAAAATAATATTGGTCTTAAATTAAGAACAAACATTTTTATGTGCGTAGATGTGTGTGGATATAGTACAAATGAATACTAATATTAATTTGTGTCCATAGCATTAAAAAACCTAAAAAGTGGACATAGACAACACCAATTTTCAGCCGGCGAAATGTTAAGATATTTTACATAACTTTATGTAAAAAAAAAAGTTAAAAACACACAACCCAATTATCGCAAACCGCATTAATTTATTTCTGTCGTACACATTTATCAAATACTACATTTCTTATAATAAAAATTAATAAAACATCAATAAAACTACAAACCGACCTTCAAAATTACTGTATACTGATCTCTATTTATGTCTAACTTATCTTTACTTCCATAGACAGAAATTCTATGAAATACTTTAGCACAAACAATAGCTTGTTGTCTTAAACATTTAACTCAAACTATATGGATACATACACCACAAAACTTGATTAAAAATTTTTCCTGAACTTATTCCTGTAACAAACAAAATTAACAAATCATGTTTGACAGCCTATTAAATGAACTTTGTCTAACATATACATTACTTAGAAATGTAACAAAATTCTTAAATTTACTAAATCAAACCTGTTCATAAACAAATTTTAAAGTCAAATATTTACCGTTCAAATATTCTATGTCACCCCACACACAATATAAAACACAATTCGACTGTGTATATATGTTTCTCAGCAAACGTGCCCCATAATAATCTCCACACTGTACCTTGTATTATTATTACTTAAAAATTGAAATATATTTGAACTGAAAACACATAACCCATCATTGGTCTACCCCGATGGAAAAAGTCGCCAGGTAACTGTTCAACAGCTGTGCTGGTCGTCGACTCCAGGGTCACCAAAGCCAACAATCCAGCATACTACATATGGATCGCACTCCACCAGAACGTAGCACCATGTCCGGCTGAAATGCCTTCAGTCTACATAAAAACGAGTCTGTAACAATTAAAGTATGTTGCCATGAAGCTGATACACTGAATTGCACCCAAATGTGTGTACTAAGCGTGCATAATGTAGAAAGTCGGTTTTAAATTTTAAGGCGTCCTGGACTGGGCGATTTATTCTGCAATGGAGGTGAAAATCGCAAGTTCGAAGGCGTCTTAAAAAAACACCAGAGTACATAACCCCAAAGCTGTTACACTGGATTGCACCCACATGTGTGTACTTTAAGGTATACTAAGCGTGCATAATGTAGATAGTCGGTTTTAAATTTTAAGGCGTCATGGACTTGGCGATTTATCCTGCAATGGAGGTAAAAAACGTAAGTTCTAAGGCGTCTTAAAAAAAAAAAAACAAAGTACATACCACCAAAGCTGATACACTGGATTGCACCCACATGTGTGTACTTGAAAGTGTACTAAGCGTGCATAATGTAGAAAAGTCGGTTTTAAATTTTAAGGCGTCCTGTACTCGGTGATTTATTCTGCAATGGAGGTGAAAATCGCAAGTTCGAAGGCGTCTTAAAAAAACACCAGAATACATAACCCATCAGCTGATACACTGGATTGCACCCACATGTGTGTACTTTAAGGTGTATTAAGCATGCATAATGTAGAAAGTCGGTTTTAAATTTTAAGGCTTCACGGACTTGGTGATTTATTCTGCAATGGAGGTGAATTTGCAAGTTCGAAGGCGTCTTAAAAAAAAACCAGAATATATACACCCGAAGCTAATACACTGGATTGCACCCACATGTGTGTACTTTAAGGTGTACTAAGCGTGCATAATGTAGAAAGTCTGTTTTAAATTTTAAGGTTCATGGACTTGGCAATTTTGCCGCGTTGGAGGTATAAATCAATAGCATGATCACACACACACACCACAAGAGTGACATTGTATGTTAATTTTTATCAATGTTTTATAATTACGTTACAGTTTATATATATATATGTGTGTGTACATATTTTTTAATTGGAAGGTTAAGTTGCATAAAATGTTAACAATTTGAGTTAGGCCTGTATTGCACAAACGTCTTTTGTCGAGTTACCCGATTTTTATGGTACGGTATTGTAACTATGGTACCTCTTGGGAAATGAATCCAGGATTCGAAGCTAACTTATCCGGGACCGGTTCCCCCCCAACTCCACCACACCCGTTTCTAGGGATCTTCCCATAAGTCACGTACAGGATCTACCTGATGTTTCCAGATGTATAACAATGTGAAGACAAGCCAGTATTGCCAAACCCAGAGGGCGCAACTGAATAGGCGGAGTCGGGCCACTAAAAATATTGTGAGGTTGTGAAATGCCAATATCAAAAATTATGTTTTAAATATGAATACTACATAGAAATTTCTTAAAGATTTTTACTTAATTAAAAATTAATTTTGCAATAATTATTAGTTCAGAATTTACGGAATGGTGTATCAAGAAGTTGCGTATTGAGTATTTACCTTTTACCTTTTTTACTTTGACAATATTTTTTACCTTGGTAGCAATGATGGCTGCGATGTGTAATGTGCATGCATATACTCGTGTGTAGTATTTTATGCAATTGAATCTGTACTTATGATTTTCAACACTTATAACTTTGCGACTCTTTAAGTTTTAAAACAAAATATATAGTACTTTAAAACATAGCATTTTGGATGCTCCGAATGGGAAAATAGATATTATGAAACATTCGTGGTAAATATTCCCAGCAACGAAGACTAAAAAATAATCAAAGTAGCCAACATTTTCTTTCTATATGGTAACGATGTTTAGGTTGTTAGGTTGCTGTTAAAAACCTCACAATTCGTTTTTTGCTCAAAGAAAACAAGAATTTATGTTATAACATTGAGTTGCGACTCTTTATCTTCCTTGCTTTGTGGCCAGGCCGGAGTTTTCAACATGTGCAGGGAACTTGGTAGACATCACCAGTTGTTTGTGGGTTTTTATTTAATATTCCCCCTATCCCATCGCCCCACCAATTGCAGCTACATTTAGAATTTGCTTCAACATTATCGGTGGTAAAATAAAAAAACTCCCTGTCAAGTCAGTCAACTTAACCCTACAATGCATCATGTTGCATATATGCAACAGTAATAATAAAATGTATTTATTGTATAAAAATTTTTTTTTTTCTCCATTAGGCGTTGTCTGTCTAATGAGCAACCGATAGGTAGTGCAAATAGTGTACAAAACTCCCGCTAGATCGCACATGCTGCTTCTCTAGGGGTATTTGAATTGTGAGTTTTTGGCGCATATGAAAATACATTGAATACACAACTTTCACATTTTTTATTTAAGCTTTTGCTTCATTAAAATAATTTATAAAATTTTCTATGATTATTTTGAACTTTCATAAATAATTTGGTGTATTAAATAATTCATATTTCATTCATTACATATTTATATTACCACACAAAACACATGTTGCATATATGCAACATCATACAGTATAGCTTATTTTCCAGCTTTTGAGCGCCAAAACGAAATAAATAGGTTTCGAAGCTGTGAGGTGGTTGTGAATAGTTGTATGATGTTATATTCTTGTACACACAATGTCTAAATTTAAATACTGTGATAATGGCGAGGTGCGGTATTTAAATAACGATGAAATGCTTTCAATTATTGAAAACTTTCCACTTAATAGTGAAGATAGTGAAGATGACAGCGACAGCAGTGATAATGAATGTTTGGTTTCAACATCATGTCATAAACAAACTGAGGCAACTCATATGGACATTGTTTAGGTTAGTGGAAAGAAATTATTGGCATCCAAATCTGTTGATAATGTTAATTATGCAAATCGTGAACAAAATGAAATTGTACAAGTACATGCCACTGATGATTTATACCTCAGAGATGTTTCTTACTTTTCTGCTGGTCTAGCAAATTCAAGTGAAATATCTACGCATAGTGATGTAACACTTCCAGAACATTTTGACATTCTGAGAAGTCCTACTGATATTATAGACGCAAACTTACTTGAATCTCCAACATGTTATAGTGAAATAAATGTTGAAGAATCAGGTGCTCCACACATTACAGATCCAACAATGCAAACAGCTTCAAAAAGAATTACAAATAAACCTCTCACTGAAAATAATGCTACCTCAGCAAATCATGCTACCCATGCAAAACGAGATCCCAATGCTACCTCAACAAAGAGTGCTATTTCTACAAACAGAGCTATCTCTATAAGCAGTGCTAAGACTGTGAGACGTGCTCCCTCTGTACACACTGATCATGTCATTTGGAAGAAAAGTAACCTGTCCCTACCCCCGCAGCAAAAAACATTCTTGGGCAATGATTCCTTGCCTTCTGAAATAACTGAACTACAAACACCATATCAGTTCTTCAAATACTTCTTCACAGACAAGTTAATTGACAAAATTACTTACGAAACTCAACAGTACAGTGCTTCCCAAAACATAAATCATGTGTTCGCTGTCTCATCAAATGAAATTTCAAAATTTAATGGAATTGTTTTGTTCACATCCATAGTGAAAATGCCTAACGTGAGAATGTACTGGAATGAAAGTATAGGTTTGGATATTGTACGAAATACAATGTCTGTATATAATTTTGAGAAAATTAGAGCCAACCTTCATTTCAATAACAACCGAAGTCAAATTTCAGATCCACAAGCAGATGGTTTCGATAAGCTACACAAGTTGCGTCCTGTTTTAGAGGAACTTGGTGAACGGTTTTTGTCAGTGCCAATGGAGGAATATCTTTCAGTTGACGAACAAATTTGCGCGGCGAAATCTCGGCATCATCTGAAACAGTATATGCCACTGAAACCCCACAAATGGGGCTTCAAACTATTTGTGCTTTGTGGTGTTTCAGGGTTTGCATACAAATTTGAAATATATATACAGGATTGGAAAATGCAGCTTCTAAGCGCATGAGTTGTGAACCAGACATTGGGGCAGTGGCAATGTTGTTATTAGATTGTGTAGAGAAGTGCCATGAGACTGCAACTATAAGATATTTTTTGATAATTATTACACTTCATTGCCTCTAGTTGCATATTTCGCAGGTCAAGGAATCCTGTCTTTGGGTATTGCCAGACGAAACAGGATAAAAAATTGTAAACTGCCTAGTGAAGATGAAATGAAAAAAGAACCAAGAGGAGCCATTGTGGAGTATGTAGCAAACTATGATGGTACTGATATAGCAAATGTTCTGTGGAAGGATAACAAATGTGTCACACTTCTCTCAACATTTGTTGGCTCCCAGCCAGTGCATTCAGTGAAGAGATATGACAGAAAAGCAAAGACGACACTAGAAGTTGAGTGTCCAGACATTATTGCCCAGTATAACCTCCACATGGGCGGTGTAGACCTGTTAGACAGTATCGTGGGACGTTACAAGATTGTTCTCCGGTCAAAGAAATGGTACTTCAGATTGTTTTACCACTTATTAGATCTGTCAGTGATCAATGCTTGGCTACAGTACAGGCGTGTTGCTGCCACGAATCACCTTCCTAACAAAAACAAAAATTGTTTCAAGAAATTTCACACGTGTAATAAAGTACAACATAATGTAAAAGTCTGACAAAAATTATCCTGAACTGATACTTCTAGGATTGAAACTTTGTGCGTTGTTAGTGATTGACTTGATTTGTTGAAGTGATTGTGAATGTCTTGAATGTTATCTAATCAGAAAAGGTGTATATAGTTTTAGTATAATGCGTGTTTTTAGGTCGAGTTTTCTTTATTATTATGGAAGTGAAAATATGAAGCCTATTAGTGCATTACATTTTCGACTCAGTTGTTCATTTGCAACTATATTGTATTGAGTACTTTTGAAATTAATTTTAGTATATAATATGTTGTTATACATTTTTTTTGGTTTTGCATAATATAATAAAAGTGAAAATATGTATTGCTGTATTAAAAAAATACCTAGCCTAAAATTTTATAGAGGTTGCTTTTCACATTACAGGCAATATTATATTGAGAATTTGTAAACAAAATATTTAGTATAACATATTATGTATCATATATATATATAAGTTTTGTAATTTTATATGTTAAAAAAATTAAATGTAGTTCTCCATACACATAACACTTATTATTATAAATAGGAATTTACATTGTACATTGCAAATAATTTTGTACTGAGCACTTGTAAAATAGCTTTTAGGTAAATTAAATTATTTATTTGTGTGTATATACATACGTATATGTATAATATTATATACCAAATAGAAGAGAAGTGAAGAAATGTAGTTAGTACTTTATTATAGATTAGGCTTATTATTTCATAAATATATATATATTACATTCTGTATATGGCAATATTGTATGGAGCATTTGTGAAAGCCTGTCATGTCATATTTTACATGATGTTGCACATATGCAACATTTAGTATTTTTAATAATTTTCATGTTTAAATTGTAAAAATATTTTTTTTTGTATTTTTTTTAGTCATTTATATAGTAAATGCAACTCAAATACAATTTTAAAATGAATTTATAAAAAATCATGCACTGTAGGGTTAAAAGTCCACCAATATTAACAAATTAATTGCAGATTCGTTTCTCAGAAAAATTTTCAAAGCCCCTAGTTGGCTGCCGAGGATTCGTCTTCTGCACTACAAAAGTGTGATTCTTTAGCGATAAGAAAACTCAGTGAAAAGTGGTTCACGAAAATTTTTAAAGTTATATTAACATTTTCACTGTCTAAGTTGTTAACATTTGTCAAGTGTGTAAGCTATTTAAATATAATAAATATTCTGAAATGCTGATTTTTCACTTTCCAGATTTAAATGAACGCCAGACTCGGATACTATTCCGGGCGAGTTACCGACTATGCCACTGAGTTCAGTTTCACGTGTTTCTGAGAACTCAAAGTTTATAGATAACTACTTTAAATTTTATATTTTTTAATAAGTTCCTGAAAAGAATACACTTTTAGTTAGTTACATATTTTATGTAAAACAAATATAATGGTAACTAGAAACCGTATTTTCTTGTGTGTTAACGCTAACAGTTTTTATAATTTGGAAGTCTAATTATCAAAACTTTTAGCTTTCAAAAATTTTGATTGAGGATTGTACTATAATGTTGACTTGTTTCAACTCAATACAAAAAATATTCCTATACACGGCTTATTTTTTTTTGGTCACTTTTCTAATATGTCAAACAACTACGTATATAATGTTTCATGCTTTTAAGCCCATTACTGCTTTTTATGACTTTTTTAAGTAATTACCAAGAGGAATATTTTTAACATTATGATTATTTTATTAATTAAGTCTGTTAAATTTCGTTTTCAAGATACTTTTTATTTTAATGAAATTAATGTAATTTTTTTAAATTTTAATGAAATTAATGTAATTTTTTTAAATTTTAATTAAGTTTTTGAATTAAATTAATATATCACAGTGATGGATGGAAAACTTAAGATTTGTTTGGGGCTTTTCTTAATTTATATCGCATTAATACTCATTACATAATAAATGTTCTGTTATTTTTAGGAATTGGAGTAACATTATTTGCTTATAATATAAAAACAATATTTTACATAAGACATTCACTTTAACATTATTTTAGTTATTTAGCTTATATATCGTCTCTAATCTTCCTTATTTTCTTCACCATATTTAAGATTTCTTGTAACAAAACAGATGCCATTTTCATTTTCACTGAGGGTCATACTGATAGATTCATTCAACATCCAACACGTTTTGTATCTTATATAAAATACGTGTTGGCAGCTCAGTTTATCCAACATGTCAAACAAATATAGCTTCGCTATTGATGTTTTTATGTGACGTCATAACACTCCAAATTTATATGTTCAAACGCATTAGAAGATCTTGGAAGCAAAAGTTTGACAGTGTAACAGGGCTTTAATGCGTGCCTCCTTGAACGACGAGTTTTGAGTAATACTAATCTTTATTCTGTATCCGATAAATAAGATGATACATTTAATATTAAAGTATGTGCACTCAGTGTGACAACGTTATCTGTGGGTGTAAGTGTAAAAATATATAGAGGAAACGCATGTTCCAGCTATTTGAATTAACTTAATGGCAAAAAGCGCTACTCTCATTTACGTCTCTGGATGACCAGGGGGTGTTTTTTTTTGTTTGGTCTTAATATTTTATTTTATTGGATATTATATACAGAGTTGGCCACTTTATGCGACTATACAAGTGAAAATAACATTAATAGTACAGCATTAAAATCTATCTGTTTCTTCTACTGTACAGGATACGAATGACTTTAATTTATAGGTACTGAAACCATTAATACCTGGTGGAACTCCTCATAATATACATCAGTTTATGTGAGATATACTTCTCTTTTCATCCAAATTTTTATTTTTTTTATAATTTTTAAGTGATAAAGCTAGAAGTGACACCATATCTACTAAGGCCTTACTCAAGCGTGTTCAGTTATTCCAGAGTTCTGAGAGTAATGTTTTTAAAGCGGTCTACATGCTGACGTAAAAATGTCATAAGTTAAAAGTTAATAAGTATTACAGTTTCAACCAATATAAGATACATTCCTTGACGGCCCATAAAAAAACCATTATGCCCATTCTACAATGATACGAAAAGTAAAAATGGAAAGGATTAAGAACGACAAAATTTTACTTTTCACTATCCGTCTGTCACTTCTGCAATGCACGGAAACGTAACAAAGAGCAACCAATGAGTTTGAACTTTACTGTAAAAAAAGGATATTAATTGAAAAGATTGGGATCCAAGAACAAAATTTAGAGGATCTACAAATTTAATAAAATTAAACCACAAAGTGATGAAATAACATTATTTATTCTTTTACTTGAACAAATACTAGGCTTTTATTGATAACACAAAGTAACGTAAAAAACGGGAGAGCTAGGCATTGCCAAGCTAATCCGTACAGCGTGCAATTATATTCGTTTCTTGAGATCTGTCTTCGTTTACGTGTCGGTTACGAGACGCTAGGTATTTGATATCACATACAAGGTCTTTAAATAGTTATTAAACAATGTTATTTAACACTGTCCTATATTTCTTGTTTAAAATTTCATTTTTCCCTTTTATTATACAATTTTGTTTGAATTATTCTAGCATTAGTCAGTATATCTTATTCCTCTTACATTGTTTTAGTTATTATTTATAGTTTGGTTTATTGTTTCCATCAGTGGCAAATATTCTGTGTAAGGATTGTAAGCAGTGCTTCCAGTTAGAAAATGACGTACATGTGTGCTGAATATATTGTATTCTGAAGTAGTTCGTTTCAATGGTACGGAGTTCAATGGCAAGCGCATATGTAGTTTCTCCATACAGTGTCCATCTCTACCATTCAAATTCCTCGCGATATTTGCTAGAAGTGGTGATTTATTGCATCCTTGTTGTTTGCGATGCTACGTTTTTTTGGTTGGGATGGAAGTGGTGGTTTTATGCACCTACAATGTTTTGTGGTGCAAATTTTTTTTTTACACTGATGCATTTTACACTGATACGTTTTATGCGATTATATACGTTCATATGCGTTTTTTTCCATTTTATGCGATTTATGTGTTTATATATGCAATTTTTATGCATCGTTGGGCTCCTTACATCGATTGAGTCATGTCGATGGGCTCCTAACATCGATGGTGTCATGATGATGGGGTCACTACGATGGGCTCCTATCATCGATGGAGTCATGACGTTGGGCTCCTTACATCGATGGTGTCATGTAGATGATGTCTACGCTGGACTGTTACGCCGCTGGGTTCCTTAGTCGTTGACATGCAGGATTTCGACGTTGTGTGTCAACGCTGGACTGTTACGCCGCTGGGTTCCACAGTCGTTGGCATGCAAGATTTCAGCGTTGATACATCGTTGTTACTGGTCAATTTCAGCATTGGTATGTGACTTGTGATTGTTTAAGCACGTGCTTTGTGTCAATGTGTCATGTGGTAGTTCTTTCTGGTAGGCTTGCATCGTTGTAATGGGCCACTGCTAAATAAAAGACGTTCATAAGTACTTTGCCTACATATGTGGGGTATACTGCATATGAAGGAAAGGGGCTTGTGCGTGACTAGTCTGTTTAGCGGCGTCGGTCTCCAGCCCGTTTGAACCGCAGAGCAGTGATGCAAGCTTTTTGTTTAAGTGACTAATATTCTGTTTTAAGTATTTAGCAGGTGAGCAGTTGCTGAGATGGAGAGAGATTGCTGAGATGGAGAGAGATTCGGTGTAAGGCGGAGAGCTGGTGAGATGGAGAGACGGTGGGACAAGCGTGGGCTGCTAGGAAGAGAGAGACCTGCGAATCTACACTCAAAAAATATTTAAATGTATATATTAACGAAAATATATATCTGTAAAATTTTTGAACTTTGGTTTTATTTCTATAATAATACCTTTGTTTTTTTATTTGCTGATTTATTTTTCTTGATGAGAAAAAGAAGTATATTTTATAATGTATGCTTGAAATTACATTGCCGAAAAATGTAAAGTGATTATTATATGTAAATTTTTTTCTGCATGCTAATTTTTTTTTGAAAGAGTATAATTAATAGACTTTATATCACACACAAAAAAAGCAATGAAATTAAGGTGGAAAAAACAAACAGACAAATACATTGTTTTATATCTTTAATTTATTTACATCATTTCATCACCCCCACACCAGTCGGTAACATAGGTAACAATATGTACAATTGAAAAAAGAATAAAAAATTAAACATCACTGTAGTAATAAGGATGTTCATAGAGCCACAGCTTCAGTAGCTGACTATTACAATGTGCACAGTGGAAACCATTATAAAATTTATCACACTTTTCAATTTGGTTTCCGTAAGTTTTTAACAGTGTTTTGGAAGAAGGATAGTTGCCTTGTTTACGTAGGTCAATTACTTTGGCGCTGCACAGTTCGGTCACAATACGTTTCTGTTCATTACCAAGGACGTAAACAACGTCGTCTTCAGGCTTGACGAGGTCCGACAGCACAGAGTTCACTTGACCATAGTCTAAACCACCGTCATTCCACGAGAGTCCGTTCACTTTATATGTTAGTTTACGATTCTCGCTTTGTGACTTTCTGTCTAGCTTAGTCCAGTCACACGGCGGTTTAAAAATGTATTCACTAGTCTTGACTTCATCGCCTCCGATGATGGACGTCACGGACAGTTGCTTCACTATGGGCTCCTTTTGGGACGTAAGACACTGGACATTGACAAGAAAGAGTGTCATATTGTCATTACTCACAGTTACACATACGACGAGGCTGGAGTGATGAGACTAAGATGCTGGCTCTGCAAATGCTGGAATGGCACCTAAGTGATGTCTGCAGCACGGCGCTCAGGATCTAGGCTGCTGCCGCTGCCACGCATCTCACCGCTTCTTGCACCATGACTTCATGTGCGGTGTGTCGAGGACGCTGGAGCTTCCTCTGTCGCACTCGGTGCACGGCAAACAATCTTGAATGTCTACATCTAGCTGCAGGTACACCGGTAGGAACTTGTACACGTATCTTATCTCGTGAGGAGCGTAGACCAGGAGAAACTCCTTTGGTAGATAAGGTAACTCCGTCTCCTTATCCAGTGCCGCAAGCGTGCGCACTTTACCATATGCTAATATGGCCAACAAGATCTTTGTTCCGCTCACACGACACGTAAACATTGTCTTTCCTTCAGGCTGGGAGCTACTGCAAAACTGAAGGCTCCCGGGTCCGGCAGCCTGTATTTATACCCTTAACCCGTCATTGGTCGCATTGTAAAATGTTACACCAGTAGTTGCGCATGAGCATTTTGCTCACAGACTTAATTTTATGATTAGAGTCGTGCTTAACCACTTTTAAAAGGCCAAATATTTTTACTTATTGCAAATGAAACAACTCTGCTTGTTTAAATAATATTTAATTATTATTATCACATAATTTTTAATTTTTTTTTACATAAATCATCACAATAAACTATTTGGCTGTACACTGAGTTTCCTTTGTCCGGCCTACGAATACATCAACAATAAATGCAATAGTATTGGAAGCAACAGAAAATCACTCATTATTCACAACTTCATCATTTTCTAACACAAAAATTATTAAATCTACTGAGTCTTTTGAGGGCACACTTATTTATGTTATAAGTTTGAGACTATGACTAATAGAACACACATTATGCAATAGAGAGTTTCTACATCAAAATTAACTGCTTCCATGGAAATTTACATTTTATAACATTTAACTTTATTAGGATTTTTCAACATTATTTTGGTCAAAATTTTGATCATTGGCGGCTGCTTGGTTTTCAGGTGGTAAACTCTCCGGCAACCATGGTGGAACTTCTGTAAATACAAAGCACAGAATATATATTACATCACTGAAAATTCTAGACAAAAATAAAATAGAAACATAAAACTATGGAAAGACTACAATTACATATCTTCCTCCGGAATTCCTAAGTGCTTTTCCAAAATTATAAAATCTTGTCTCACTTCTATCCAAATTCAGCTTTTCAGCTTTCGTATTCAAAAGTAATTTCTTATTTTGATACGAAAATCAACAATTTTGTGACAAAATGTTAATGTTTACTATAATTGATGTTAATTGATGTTTTATGTAATACATGTTTTTGTTTTTATTTTATTTTTTTTGTATTTTCAATCAAAATATTGACAATTATAAGATAACTTACCTGTTCTGGAACATTCAGCGATTTCTTGAAGAACCAAAGCCACAATTTTCTTCCCCCGATTCATTTCAATAAGTAATACCATGAATCATTAGATTTATATTAAACAAAATAAGTCTCACGATAATATATTCCACGACTAAACACAGCACTTTGCAAGCCGAACAGTCGTCACAAGTGTAGCAACACGACTGGTCGCACTGTGAGCAAACTACTTATATGGTGTGCATCCCTGTAAGCGATATCTTATATCAAGGCCAAGTATCAGTTGCATCCTGTCAGCCACCTAGTGACTTGATAAGGAAGGTTCAAAACTCAGCTAGAAAAAAGGACACCTCCACGCAGCAATAAAACAATAACAGTAAAACAATATTTCTGAGGGTGAGCAAAATGCTCATAGAGCGACCAATGACGAGTTAAAAACATTAGGGTGAAGGGGGTAGGGGTGGGAATGAGGGTAAGGAGAGAGAGCGAAGGAGGGAGGGGGGAAAACTAGAGTAGTAGTGGAGGGTGGTTATTACGATAGGAAATAAAAAATAAATAAATTAAAAAAGGTTGGTGGGGGAGGGGTGGATCGTCATGTGTGAGAAATAATAATTTTTTAGGAGAGGGCGTGAGGCCGGGAGGGGGGGAAGTGGGGTGGGTGGTGTGGGTTTTGTAAGTTCGTATATGCATTGGTAAAAGTGGTGGGGGTCAGTCTGCCAGCACCCACCACGGGGAAAGGATCGGTTACCATTTTTACTTTTTTGTCCTCACCGGGTTTGAACCGAGAACTCTGAGCTCCATGTCGTAAAAGTAAATTTTTTAAGTAATTTTATTAAAATTGTATTATATAATTTTTTTTATAAATTTAAAATTTTTTTTTTCATTAAAATCAGATAATAAAAAAAACGTTAAAGATGGCGGATGTAACGATATGTGCAACGGTGACGTCATAATTCAAAATGGCAGAAAACAAAATGATGTCATCCAAGATGGCCACCATGACGTCACAATCCAAGATGACTGCCGTGACGTCACAATCCACACAATCCCGAAGCCTGTCCCAGTAGCCCCTATTATATACTACTAGTAGACCTAGTTGAAGTGGCCATTGGATTTGGCCCAGAATACCCGTCAACTGAAGTGTTCATCTCTGGATTAGGCAACAAAGACACATTAGCTGAAGTGCTTGCCATGTTATTCAGCACAGAAGACTCACTGACATGTGTTCACTAGGTCTACTGGATTTGGCAGAGAAGAATCATTAGTCAAAGTGCTCGCAGCAGTAGGCCTATTCAGTAGGCCTAGGCCTATATAAGACTTGTTGACTGATGTGTTCACTACTGGATTAGGCAAAGAAAACAAATTAACAGAATTGCTCTCTACAGGATTTGGCCTATCAGTGAAAAATGATGGCCCAAAATCAGCATCGGTGAAGACTTCGCAATTGAAGGGAAATATACCACATTTTTAAAAACCATTTTGAATATTTGTTGCTGTCATGGCAATTGGAAATGCAACATTTACAATACCTGGAATATCATATATTGTTATGCTTCTGACAGTGCTTTGCTCTCTTTCCATATCAGCAGAAACCCTTTGGGAATGGTGGCTACGAATCCAGCCATCCATAGCTGTATTTGTATGCTTTTTAAGAGGTCCATATACGCTGCGGTCCAAGGGTTGTAGCCGGTGTGTACAGTTGGGTGGAAATGATAACATCACTACCCCATTGTTCTTTGTGTTGTCAAGGATGTTTGGTGAGAGGTGAGATTGGTGGTTTTCCAGAAGGAGAAGCACAGGTTTCTCTTTTGATGAACGCACAGAATGAACAAAGTGTTTCATAAAAATCTGAAATTCTACTTCTGTCATCCACCCAGAATGGTTTCCTGCACCAACACAGCCCAATGGTAACAATAGGTACTAATGGATATGTACCAGTATTGTTTGCGAAAAGAGTTTTTCCTGTGTTTGTTTTAGTACCTTGCGTGCATATCTGCAGTTCTGCTTCATGGCTATTGGCAGCGCGACGTTGTGAACAGCCATCTCTGAGCCAATCATTATAGGCCTAAAGAAAACCAAAATGCCGGGATTTGTGGATAGGATCTCAACATTCGTGAGAATTAAAACATCCAATGACTGACCATGAAGCAGAACTGCTGATGTGCACGTAAGGTGCTGGAACAAACTGGGGCAAAAAAAAATTCGCTAAAATTAGAGTCATTTTGATTTTTTTTGTCCCATGATATTTTCGCTTCGAGAAGATAATTATATCTGCTCTTTGTTAACGTTCGCTTACTATTAGTTGCATACGTTGAGTCAGACAATTTTTACTTTCCGGGGGAAAATAAAGGACAAGATAATAAGTATACAAGAAAATAAAAATTAAGTATACAAGAAAATAAAAATTAAGTATACAAGAAAATAAAAATTGTCTTTCGTTTTGTATACCAATAGCTATTCATTTATTGAATTTAATCGTTTTTCAATTAATGCTTCCTGTGTCGACCGACAACCGGAATTGATTGACAAAATCTACATTAATGCGAGCGAAGCTGCGGGCAAAAGCTATATACAATGTATTTGTGTGTATATGCGTAGAGTAAGTTGCCAGAATATGGAATATATTTTTGATATTTCTTATAACGTTTTATTGCACGGAGGTAGCGTATTCTGGCTTTTTCACAATATGGATATTTTTTGAGCAGTTTATAAATTAATCAATAATTTATTACAAGTTGAAACTAATATAATTGTTGCAGTTTCTGAGATTTACTAGTATTCTATATTAGGTACACAATGCTCCTAATGTGTGTATACATAGTGTCCCTTGTATGAAATAGTGTCTTTTTTATAGAATTAACTTTACATTTAACTGACATTACAAAATCTTACTTAAAATTGTATATAAAATAACTATAAACAGTACTAAAGTATTCAATTGTTATAATTAGTGTTCCTGTGACACTCTTCAAAATTAAAAAGAATGTGTCATGGTTTTCTTTTAGTCGATGTAGTTCGACAGCTACAAAAAAGGCATTTAGCTAGCACAATCTGAGTGTAAATATCATTTTCTTTCGCAGTTACAGCACAAGAATTGTTTCTTGTGGTTTCCTGCACATTTGACATGAGCCCAGTTTTTACACTTCTGTCACTGGATCCACTCCGTGCTGCTTTGAGACCACAACTTCTTGCAATAGTTGCACTGTGAATCGACATCTTCTGATGTGTCTGCTCACTTTCAGTATCATCATCAAGATCACCATCGAGTTCTGAAGAAGAATCTTCACTCTCTATGACCTTTTCTTCCGAAAAGATTGCGTTTTTTACCATGTGAATGTGACTTCAAACTCGGTGGTAAAACACGTTTCAGTGAATTCCTTTTAGCTTGCAGCTCATTTTTGTTTGGAGTGCTTGTTAGAACCGAGGCAGATCCTCGTTTTGGTCCACGGTTACTTGTAGTAGCAAAATTTAATGGAGGTATGGGATATCGGTCTTCCACACTCACATCACATCCTGAATTCACATCAGCAACCCTGTTAGTTGCTTCAAGAACAATGCCAGAACCTTCACTTGGGAAATCGTAATCACGAAACCTGTCTTTGTCGAATAGATAGATACCTGACAGATGAAAACCATTCATGGCTGTTTCTACTGTAGCAACCCTTGCATATGCTCTGCCAAAAAGTTCAGACACTTGGTACTGGGTAACTGGTCTTGGTAGGCTATTGTGATTAGATAGCCACTTACGAATCTCGGAATTATAGAATGCGTTTAAGGGATGCATGAATGATAAATCTAAAGGTTGCAATTTGTGAGAACTGTGTGGTGACAAACACACTATAACAACGTGGTTCTCACGAGCATACTCAATGACATCCAAATTTCTAGAATGAGAGTAGTGTCCGTCGAGCACTCAAATAACAGGGTCGTCAGCACTTGGTTTTGTTATGGAAACAAAATGCTTAAACCACTTTGTAAACATTTCCATCTGAATCCATCCTGATTTATGACAGTCAAAAATCGATCCAGGAGGGGGCACCATCCACTATTTCATTCTTCATATTTGTACGCGGAAATATCATTAACGGGGGAAAGAATGTTCTGCCGGCACTCGCATACGTCACAATGGTAACAAGACTTCCTTTTTCGGCAGATGTAAGGGCACCAATTCGCTTTTTCCCTTTTCTTGTTACAACTTATGTTAGTTTTGACTGTACAACAGTCAGTCCTGTCTCATCACAGTTAAAAACCTGATGTGCTTGGTATTTGTGCTTCCCATACTCATTTTCTAGGATTGTGAAGAACTTATCAACATTTTCTCGATTAAAACCTCTAATACGGTTCACATGTGGCTTGTGGATTTCGCACCAGGAACTGCTTGAACCATTTTTTGCCAGCACATTTGTCATCATTATTGAAAGGACTGGCAATATTGTTGGCAACAGCTAGTTGGTATGCTATCTCCTGACATCACCTGCTGAGAGACCAAAATACCTTTTTTCCATTTCCAAACAATGGTTGGCCAGCTGTGATTATAAATCTGGTGGAAATAGTGGTTTACGGCCCGAAGGAACGGAGACATCGTCAACAGAAAGGCCAGGATTGCCCTTCAGTAACTTAACTAGGCGAAACAGTGACCCTCTTGGTACTTGGTAAGTTTTTTGAGCCTTAAGATAGCCCATCTCCTGTGACTGAACAGCCAGTATGGCAGCTTTCATGTTGCCGCCATCCCAACGATGCCGTGTAGGAGTGCGAGACATCTGTCAATCAAAATATTAATATTTTTTTATTGAAAATTTTCGCTTATTTTCCAAACATAACAAGCTACTTTCAAAATATAAAATTCAATGCACGTATTACAATTCTGTTTATCTATTATAGTTCCGTATAAAAATATCAATGTTGGCCAGCGAAATGCACAATATGGGCTTATAAACTGATTGTGATAGAAGTGTTTTAAATTACTTCAACAAAACTAAATCACTGTTATACTTATTTAAGAAAATGTGAAAAGCAAAGCACTACATTCTCTTTATTTGGCCTCTTATTCTTTCTCAAAATAATAATGTTACAATAAAATATTTAAATTTAACATTTTCACTGGCTAAATGTGACATCTTATAATAGGCCAGTGGTATTTAATGTAATGTTATTTGGGTATTTCATGAGCCGACCACAGCACGGTCTTGCACTTAAAACCACATTAAACATAGCCGTGATATCATTAATTAACGTATGCCCGACTATATTGGCTGATTTTATGTACACTTTGTTTTGAAATGTTTCCTACAAGCATAACCTAGTTCTGTATTAATTATTATTGATTGTTCGTAATATTGAATACATATTCAACATTTAGAAACCCATAGTATTCCATATTATGAACAGTGAAGCTATTTTCTTTTAGAGGTTGTTTGTCACAATCCCAGCATATTACAGATATTTTCATTTTTTAAATGTAAGTACATGGTCTTGATTGCTTTCTAAAAAAATCTGTCAACCGGTAATCACCTACCTTTCTACTACTGCAACCCATAAACCTTCATGCACAAAAAAACTTGTTTACGTTAGAAACACAACTCTTCGTGATCACTATCGGGGTGACTGGTACACTCTGTAGGCACTGCGCAGAACCTCTTTGAACAGTTTACTCTAATACTAACAGATGGCAGCTGTCTGCTGATTTAATAAAGTGGTATTCTGTATTAGGAATGTATTCAGTATTAGGGCACTTTACTCTATACGTGTTCACAGGTTGCTGCGCGCACCAGTAGCATGTCGGTGTTGTGGACTTCTAGGATTTTACCCATCCGAAAAGCGCCCAACGTGTCTAAAGAAATTTTCACTTCAAAAAAGAATCAGAGTGTTTAAAGAAATTCTAAAATAATTTAGCTTTGTGTAAAAAGGTTTAAATGTTTAATTTTTCTGAGCATAGTTATACCCAAAATAAATAAATGTTTAAAGTGTAAACCATAGCATAATTTAATTTTAAAGTAAAATAAGCGCATGTTTAGGCAATGTTTTAACCAAGATACCCCATGAAATTAAAAGAGGTAAGTGTGATTTCATCAAAGTTAAATGTGTTTTCAAATAAAGTAAAATAAAACATTAAAATCAGGTAGGGGAAATCCGGGCAAAGCAAATAACTTAATTTTAAAATAATATCTGACTGAAATTTGTTATGTTGATTCGTTGTTTTATGAAATATTAAGTTTTGCCAAAATTAAATTTTATTTTAAATTATACATTGTTTAAATTATTTATTTTAAAATATCACACACATTATTCTGTTTGCCCTTGTATAGGTTTAAAGCGAATAAGATCAGAGGGCAAAGTGAATAACAATGATATCAAAAACCATATTAAGCAAGTACAATTTAGCTATGACTTGAAGTTAAAACTTAAGTGGCAAGTTACTTCTCTTGTAAATAATAAGCTTTAATTTGTCATGTTTCAGTTTTTTTCATAAACAATATAGGCTGCAATGTAACTTTCTTAATGTTAATGTAGGCCCTAATATTTATATTGCAATAGAAAAGCATAAAAGTTCCAACTAAGGCATATTCTGAAATTCTGTTACACTTTAAAACATCATGCTTGAGATATTGCAGCGTTATATTAAATTCTGACACCTCACTCACATTCACGACACAAATATTGTCCAGTTACACAATATCAAGTGCAGGACTCATGACTATAGAGTTTGCACAGAGCACACTGAATCCAGTCTTCTGTTGGGGGATCCTCATATGGTGCTTCACATATTTGACAACTGTATTCTGATTGTGTGCTTTCGACGTGTTTTTCACTCTTCTTCAGTATCAACAATTTTTTCTTTGCTGAAACGTGAATAGTAGTGCATTTTTTAGCATTTTGTTCCAGTTTCATCTTTTGGTAGACCTTAACTGGAGTGCTAGTCAGCATTTATACTATTGGGAAAATGGCGGTGCAAGAAAAAGTATACTTTAGTCACCGGAATTCGAAAATCTTGGGTATCGTACGTAAAAATTAAGTTCTACTGTAGGTAAAATTAGAAATCAACGTCCAATATCTTTATGATTCCTTACGTTGCGTAGAAAATTAATTTTTCAAGCTCACAAAACAATGAAAGAATTGGCCACGGGCGATTCCAAAACCATTGTATTCTGAATTTTTCGATTATAGGGGAATCGATGGAACCGACTGATTCCGGAATCGGAATCGACCTATAACAAACAGGTAGTAGTTCTTTGAAATCTTCCTAAAAGTAAACTGTTAACATTCTGAATTCAAATATAAGCATACAAAAGAAATGTTATTTTTCACTGTCAGCATCATAGTTAAGGGGACATGCTCCAACTTTTTTGAAAGCATTTTTTAAGTCCATGCATGTGAAACTGTTCAAGAAAGCAGGATTAAATATTTCATAAAAGTTATACCTGCTTGGTTTCTCTAATGCATGCTGTAACATGTATGCATTAAGTTCTTTGTTCCAGTGACTCTTGAGTGATCTATACACTCCGACATCAAATTTCTGTAACAAATGAGAAATGTGCGTAGGAAATGTAAATAAATAGATACTACTGTTCCGAGCCATAAGCAAAACTTCTGGAGTGATGTGTGTGCTGTGAGAATCAAGAAGTAAAAACAATGGTCTTACAGCAGAAACATGGTTAATAAAAAATTGAAACCATTCTATAAAAAGTTCACTATTGATCCAGCCTTTGGATGACAATTTAATTTTAGATTCAGGCAAAGAACCTTTAGCCAGATACTCATTCCGCCTCACACCTTTGAAGATAACAAGAGGAGGCAGAAAAGAACCATCAGCGCATGCACAACCAACCAAGGTGTGAGTCTCTGCATGTTCTCCACATGTTCGTTTGTAAACAAAGCATTTACCAATTTTCGTCACAACTTTGCCAGCTTTGACAACAAATGACATGCCTGTTTCATCTACATTCCAAGCATTGTCTTTGATTCCCAGTTTTGTTATGAGTTCATCTAATTTGCTGAAATATTCCTTAATTAAAGTAGGATTGGCCATAGATGCTCGGTATGCAGAAAGTTTTACTGGTGCACTGAGTGTAAATTGTAAGTAGTCATAAATCGAGACCACCAACATTTCCTAGCAATTCCTTTGTCTGGATTTAAGTATTTTTCTCTTTCAGTGGCTTTGACTAAGTCATATGCCAATTTTCTTATTTGCAAAACTGTAAGACCGAATCCTAATTCCTGCATCTCAATTACATAGTGGTAACACATTGCTCTACTTCAGCAGTCAGGACAAAAGGGCACCCCAGGGCGTGAGAATGTTGCACATCATCATTTTGGGCCAGAAAATCTTTCAGAGTTGACCAAGGGACCCCAAATTCTTTGGAGGCTTTATAGGGTGTATCAAAATTCATGTAACAATGCTTGAGGGTAGCAAGCTCTTATTATTTGCAACCATTTTTACCAATAAACATGTTGCCGTAAACGCGTAGTTAAGCTCCTGTAGCCCCAGAAAGAGTCGGCGTAGGCAACCCGTTGAAGAGTGTTATGTTGTGGATGTGCGGGTGTTCAAGTAGAGAAATAACCTTTTTAATCATGGCACAGATTTTAATTTCACTCTGAAATCAATCACAGCTTCGGCTTTGTTTCACAACATTGAAATTGTTGCAAACGTTTTAACAACGTGACAGCCTAAAGCAACGGTTCAAAAACACGCCCACCTTGAGCGACACAAAGGTGGCAACAGCGAATCATGTTTTCATGGATATGCTGGAGCATGTGTGGAGTACACCTTATGATTTCGAACACTTCAATGATTCGCTGTATAAGCTCTTCTACCGTTTCTACTGGCGTAGCGTAGATAAGCCCTTTTACGTAACCCCACAGAAAGAAATCTAACGGGGTTAGGTCCGGTGACCTTGACGGCCATGCGACAGGGCCCGCTTGTCCAATCCATCGGTTTGGAAATGTTTGGTTTAAATACTCTCGCACTTGCAGGGAAAAATGAGGTGGTGCCCTGTCATGTTGGTACCACATCACACGTCGAACATGCAATGGAACCTCTTCAAGAAGACCTGGTAGTTCGTTCAGATGGAAGTGGAGGTATCCGGCGCCGGTAAGTCGTGGCGGAAGAAAAAAAGGCCCGATGAGTACGCCGTCAATAATACCGGCCCACACATTAACTGAAAAACGTTCCTGGTGAGCTGTAACACACGTTGAATGTGGATTGACATAATTCTAAACATGACTGTTGTGCGAAGCGAATTGAGAATAGCGTCTTGAGTGAACTTGGCTTCATCGCTGAATAAAACCGCTAAATCAGGGTTCCTCAATACTCCTAAAATGTACCAACGAGAAAAAGTTATTCGAAGAGGATAGTCTGCTGGACCCATGTGTTGCACTTTTTGAAGGTGGTACGGGTACAAGAGTTGCTCATGAAGAACTCGCCAAACAGCTATTTAGTCAGCGTCCATATCGGAACCTTCTGCCCTTGTGCTTGTATCCGGACTCTCCTCAAATCTCTGAAGTACATCTTCAAAACTGGGAGTACGAACCCTGCGTGTATCACCAGCATTTGGTCTTGTGATGGCACTTGTACCAGTATCACGCATTCGCTGAGTAAGTCTTGCAAACATGGTGTGAGCTGGAATCCTACGACCCGGATATCGTTCTTCGTACAGACGACGGGCGGCTCGTCCATTTTGTCTAGCTTCCCCGTAAACAAGCAGCATGTCCGTGTACTCACTAAACGTGTACTTCATTGAGCTCCACTAAAACGTCGCCCTTTTCAGAACCAAAGCGAAAGAAATGACACCACGAGTTTTCTTGTACGACAGAACAGTCAACGACAGACCACCAGTGATATCAAAACACACTGCGACACTGCGAAGTCACGCTGCGCAGTGCTATGGCACGGCACGAACGGAAGAAAAGAGGTGAGGGCGCCACCAACAAGTAAAAAGGGGTGGAGGTCAGCATTCAACATTGTACAGTCCTCTCGAGCGCTGCCCAGCGTCGTAAACACGTAATTCACCACAGCATCGTCTGTCTTGCACAAAGCCCAACGGGTTGCCTACGCTGACTAATTCTGGGGCTACAGGGGCTTAACTACGCGTTTCCGGCAAAATGTTTATTGGCAAAAATGGTTGCAAATAATAAGAGCTTTCTACCCTCAAGCGTTGTAACATGAATTTTGATACATTCTGTATAAAGTAATATTTTGCTCCCTTTCTTTACTTGCAGCAGCAACCAAAGCTTTATATTCATACTGGCGACGACATTTAGTTTTTGCCTTTTCACTTGGTTTCTTTAGCTTCGATACCAAGTTTTTCCTTTCCCAAATCATTTTTTCTCTTGTTGGTGGGAGCCATACTGAAAGAAACCTGAAAAAAGTAATATATTAGAATATGAGTCATTTATGCCGATAATTACATTTTACAAAGCGGTGACTAGAAAATAACTAGTTTTTTTTTAAATGGAATGGTAATATCTTAATAATTTTTAAAAAAAATGTTTATTCGCAAAATTGTATACAGAGTAAACATTACAACTCTACTGCTTCAAAACTGCTAAATTTTTAATTTAAATGCAAAATAATTTACTATAAAAAGGTTTTTGCTATGTCAATTTAAACGTGTCCTCAAAAACAACAAAAACCTTAAATATTTCTCAAAATTGCTAGTGTTGTCTCATACAAGCTTTAAACTGAACAAATGATTTGAAACATGTAAAATTATCTAGAACTTTCAGTTATTAAATCTATTATAATAACATCTTAACAAAATACTTAAATTTCCATTAATTTACTAAGATACAAGCCCGAGCAAAGTAGAAAACTTAACTTTGGAGCAATACAGTATAAAGGCAATATTTACACTTTATAGAAAGTAAATATTTAATTTCCTTTAATATTTATTTTGTTTAATTACATTTTATTCCGTATGTTTATATTTGGAATCTATGATTAATTCAGACTGTAATTTCTTTGGTTATCGTTTTGTCTATGTATTACTCTATGTTATTTTTTTATTTTAAAATATTGTCAAGGCTAGCATAGCAGTATTTTTTGAAACCACTATTAATTTAAAGATGAACACGTCAGTAATGGTTAGTAATTTTACTAGTTTTGTTTTATCAACAAACTAAAGAAAATTGTTTACTAGTGACGGGAAAAATGTTCTTTAGAACGAATTGAGACTTGATTAAGACAACAGCTAGAACGCAACGATTTTGACATTAATTTAGAATTGAATATTTATAGAAGATTGAAAACGGTTATTAATGCCAATATTGACTGAGATTTTGAAGGAAATAATAATTTTAATCGACGAAGATAAGACTCAGATGTCAAGTTTTTAAATAATTACTTAAGAAGAGAAGTCGACAAATATCCATGTTCAAGAGATCGTCAAATGACTTTAATTTGCTTTGAAACTACGAAGAATAAATGCCGTTTACAATTCCGAAGAAAGAAGAAACCTGTCGAAGATTGAAAAGTCGCAGTTCGAGCCCGGGAAGGATGACCATCGCGCAGTCCAGCCCAGTTGCAGCCAATAGTCTGAAGGATGTAGTCGTGACGGCACGTATTCCTGCTGCACGCTAGAGAACGGAGGAGCAACACCAAGTTCGCAGTCCTGGATGAGTCGAACCAAGGATTCTCCGAGAACCTACACGTCTCGCGGGTATCCTGCAGCAAGGTTTGGTCCCTTACCCCATCATCCGAAGACTCGCTGAATATAGAAGTACCCTAACGAATTACAATTTAAACAAGACAAACATTTTTCGCAGAACTAGAATTTTTTATATTATAGAGCATATTCTTTGTACAGAAAAATCGATTAACTTGTTCATCTTTAGATTTACAAATCAAATTCCGGAATCGCGATCCCGAACTAGAAAATATTAGCTAGTATAGATGGAATTTGATATTGGGAGAACGTATTGCTATTTTGGTTGACTGGTACTGCAAGTTACGTACCCAGTAGTCCACGCTCTGCCGGACTGAAGTTAGTTAAAATAAATAACATCCAAATAATTAACATTTGATCTTAAAGATAATTCACTCAAGTGAAAGAATTGTTAGATGCTTTGAAGTTGAGAGTAATAACAAATTCCATATGTAGTTTAAAATAAATTATTTTAGTTAAGTTTATTTATATAAAGTGTGATTTTGTGCATGTCAAAGTGTATTGTCACCGTCTTCACTAACATTACACACAAATATAAATACTTCATTTGAATTTGTTTACACGTTATTACAACGTCTAGTCACGATATTAGTATTTAACATACTTTTGACACACTTTACTTTGACTTTCAGACACAAGATCCTAGATACAATTCTTAAAACTGAAAGAGGTAGGCTAGAGAAACCGAAATTATTAAATACATCAAATAATTTCAATATTTACACTAGCTGACTCTACAACAGCTAAAAGAAAAATCTTTGTAGATAAAAATCTTTAACTGGGTATATTACTTTACTGTTTGGCGATTACTGTAAACAAGGTAAAAATATATATGAAAGTAACAGCAATACATTATAATTAACTTCAATAAGCTAAGTAACTTTGCCCGTTATGCCCTGGCAAAGAGGATTACTGACCCAGGCAAAATGAACAAATAAAATATTTAAAAAATTTAGTCAAAACAATCAACACAAAAATATGAGCCATGTCCACTGTAACTTGTGCACGATCCGTGGCTCCACATGGTACTCTGGGAGCATTGTATCCAGTCCTCTTCTGGTGGCTCGGTGTAGGGTTCTTCACACACTTGGCAGGAAAACTTTGGTGTAGAAACTCTTCTTGTCGGTTCTTCAGAAAGGTGATTATTAAGGTTAATTTTAAATTTTCCAACACGTTTCCTTCCCTTTTTATCAAATATTTCTCGTTGCTCATTTCGTATTGGGGTGCTAGCTAGAATTTCAGATCGTTGGCACTTTATTTTGCATATGTGTTTATTACCCTCAGGCCGGCAAACAACTGGCAGAGGTCGAACTTCATGCGGACTGTAACTAGTTTGTGACTTGTTCCTCTGGCATGGTGATCTAACATCAGAACTAGTCGCAGGTTTTGCTGTTTTAGATTGAAGAGAAGCAGAAAGTGCAGATGAACAAGGAGTGGGGTAAATAGACAAGAAGACTAGCAGTGTCTGACTGACCACAGCGAATATCAGGAGCAGAATCAGGAAATTGGCAAACCAGCTCAGGAGCTGAGAAGCAAGCAGTTTTAAAATTACTATTCCGAATATCTAAAACTCACGTAGGCTCTGAGTTATCTGTAACAGATGCTGGAGCATAATCAACATTAAAAAAATACCAGGTTTTTAGGGCCAAATTCCCGAGGACCGAAATCCACTAATTACATTTTGAGCAGAAGCCACTCGCAAATAAGCAGACGAAAACAGTTTACCAATATCATATTGATTTACAATCCTTCCTGCTTAGTTTTTTTAAAAGGTGCATAACGCTTGTTCAAAAATACGATTTCAAAGGCCCATAGACTGCAACATCTAGCGGCTGCAGTTTGTGTGTTGTGTGAGGTGCAAATGAGAGAAACGCAAGATGATTTTCTTTGGCAATCTCTAAAGCTCTTATGTTTTTGTGCGATTCATGATTATCAAGAACTAACAAAACTTTCCTCTCTTGAGTAGGACGAACTTGTTCAACAAAGAACTGAATCCACTGATGAAATATATCTCCATTGATCCAGCCATTTTCTGTACAAGAAGCTTGACAGCCTGGAGGAGCACCATCAAGTAGCCTTTCCTGCATGCGTTTTCGCGCAAATATGAGAAATGGTGGAATAAAAGAGCCAGCCGCATTGCAGCAACAAACAGCAGTAGTTGGTCTTCCCCTTTCAGTGCTAGCTATTATACCCATTTGTTTTTTGCCTGTCGTTGACAAAATTTTTGGTGGTTTGTTAGTTGAAGTTTGTATTCCCGTTTCGTCCATATTGAAAATACGAGATGCCTCAAGATTATGTTTCTGTATGAGTTCCCACAAGAGATTAAAAAATCGAGTCACCTGCTGACGATTAAAGACCCTAGCTCTAGCAATCGAAGTTGGTTCTGGAGAACGAAGAGTTAGATTTGAATGCCTCTTCATAAACCCTACCAGCCATTCATCGCCCGCTCTTCCATTTTGAAAAGGATGAGAAACTCCATTTTTCTCGGCAAAATCAAAAGCAAGTTTCTTGAACTCATCTCTCGTCAGACCATAGAACCAACTATCCATGGTTTGTAGGTATTCCACGATCAGATCTTCTTGTTTTTTTACTAAACACAGTTCTAAATCTTTCTAAATTTTTTCCAGATGAACCTGATTTAACATGCCTGTACAAAGTTGCATAGGATTGTTTTACTTAGAAGCTACAGAGTTCAAAGAATCATGTGCAGCTTCCTGAATAGCTTTCTCCTTATCAGCTTCGTTCCAGCTGCCTTGGCTGGTTTTTCTTGTATATTTATAGACCATCTGAAATAACAATATAAATAATATAAGGGGACAGGTCAGGTACCTATATATAGTCTACATATTAAAAAAAAAAAAAAAGAGATTTCCTACAAGATTAGTTGTTCTAGATTTTGACTCTTTAAATTGCAATATTGAAAAAAAATAAACAATAATGACATAACTCAATGATGAATTAATAAAAATAGAAAAATATGTGTTTAAATTGAAATTAAATTATTGGTAGAATCATCTCTAACCATACCGGTAACCAAATTTCTATAAATATATTGGTCCAACAAAACATTTTTGTTAATTTTTTGTGTGGATTGTGTGAGTTTATTTGATACCTATGCAAATGCTACAGTGGCAATATTGAAATAAACTATAGGTAAGTACCTACTCTTTATTATTAAAAAAAGAAGAACAAAAAGTAGGTACTTTCCTAGAATCACTGGCCTAAAACTTCTTAAGAATAAGTTAAAACAAAATTTATTGCTCACCAGTATTTGAATAGCTATTATAAACTTAAAATATGATGATCATTCCTTATGGATACAAGTTGTACCTAGTTAAATCTGCCGAAAGAAAATACTTCTCAATAAACCAGGTGAATTTGTAACGGTATTCTTTGACATAAACATTTAGGCAAACTAAAATAAGTGTCTTCCTTTCAGCTAGGTAAGCTACCCTAAATATTTGCCTCACTAATTACAATTTTTCTTACAACAAATTTCCAACAGGTAGGTACCTAATTAACAATTAATTAAAATGTGTTATGCAAGAAAAAACGAAATATTTCCAAATGGTTAATTTTTTTAACATTGTCCTGTTTGGAACAAATTTCAGCTTTCCGTTACATTATGTGTCTAAATATCTTGCTTTTAAATATAGGTAGGCTGCACAATCAATTTATTTATGACATGACATAATAATATTCCTTAAAAAGTTATTTCAATGGTTTTAACGCTTGATCCAATAATCCGGGCAAAGTGAACAACTTTCCACTTTGCCCTGTTCGCTTTGCCCGTGTACGCATTATAAACTAAAAAAAAGTGTGAATCTGGAAACAAATGCAATGAAATGTGTGCCTAGTAGTAAATGAAACACAAAAAATATTGCATTTTAAACATAATATAACAGTAAATGAAAGTTTTTATTATAAAATTTTATATCTAAATACAGCGAAAGTATTTAATCGAAAATCTGAAAAACACAATTTGTTGCATCACGTAACACACAATAGATTCTCAAACACGCCTCTGAGTTCCTGGAAAGCGCTGCAGATGTCACTACGTGTAGGCACTGTATCGAGGTGCCATCTCTGCCAACAATGATAAACTAACAGTTTTTCACTTTGCCCGGGCTTCCCCTAGCTGGCGTGCAAGCTGTAGACTGTAGAATCACCTCAAAAAAAGACTCTTGATTACAAACTGTTCTTCCAGCATTTTCCCAGCGCTCCTTTGTTGCAGATTATAGTTCCGTTGTGAAGACGGCTTCTTGTGCTGTCTATCGGCTACAAACATAACTACGTTTAGTCGGCAGGCAAAGACTTAGTGGCTCACTGAAAATTTATCACGATAATAACTATATCACGATATTACATTTCCTTACCCTACACAAAGATATTTAAAGAAACGTATTACTTTATGAATAATTAGCTTTGCTGTTATCTATAAATATTATCAAATAATTGAATGTTCAGATTACTTCCCTCTACTCACTCCCTTCATAAAAATAAAAATCTTTGTAAATTTAAAAGTGGATCGACTTTGAATATTCTAGTTGAAATTCTTGATTGAGTGACTTAAAGTTAAAACTCAGATATTTTAGTCAGCTTTCTGCCGACATTATGTAGTATATCTAGCGTTTAAATAAACACATACCTGAGAAGTAATAACAATTTTATAGAAAGTAAGGTCGTTTTCGTGAATAGATTGCAAAGTTTCAATGCTTACTTTGGCAAAAATGTCTAAAAGAAGCTTTATGTGACTTAAAATAGTATTGACTAAAGCAAATTTTAATGTTTCTTAGCTATGAGCAAACACTTCCTACCTTTTTCTGTTGGCAAACACTTCCTTTTCCTTAGAACACCTACATGCATGTCATCTTAAAATGTAGTACTGCACGTATATTGTCAATCACACAACAAATGTACAGTAAAAACTACACTTTTAGGCAAAATATATGCGTGGTATATCATATACATCACTCCTGCAAAGTGGGCATCTAATGACGTTACCGTGACAGCGTAATTCGCTGGCACAATCTTCACACAGTACAAAGTGTCCACATGGGTAACACATACGTGTAACTTGGTTCACCAAACACACGCTACATGTGTTTTGCCTTAGTGGAGCGGGATCCCCAACAGGGGTCTACCTCCTGTTGTGTAGGTTCAGGTACGATGATATTAACATGGTCATTTTGGTGTTCAGGAGGTCTGTCTTCGTTGGCATGTTAGCCTGCTGATTCACTAGATTATATATTCTATCGACAGAATGGGCCATCTGTCTTAAAAAGTCCGTGATGCTGTATTGTCGTCTTATCAGGCATGCCATGCTTCTCGCAAGAACAGAGTCGTTAAGCCGTATTGCATTATTTCTACGTATATTTCTGCCTTCAATCAGGCCAGTGTAATCACATTTCATTTTATGTGCGATTTGGGTTGTAAATTTAAGAAAACTCCAAACATTAGAGTGAGGACCCATTAAACTCAACAGTGTTTTATGATACGATTCCATGTGATTATTCGTTCTTATTGGAGCGCCAAAAACAGAGAATCGTTCAGGCGTGACGCGAAATAACCAAAAATTTTCTACATATTGGAGCAGTGCATTTAAACTGTTTGAATTCCCTTTTCTTGCAAAGATTTTAATGGCCTGGAAACCATCTTCTATATTTGCCGGCGGAAGAGCAATTTCACGAGGTTCTCCTCTTGAGACTGGCAAATAGGGAAGTGCCATTAGCATCTTGACAGCTCTCTTGAGATCAGGATTTCGACGACACCCCCTTACCAGGCCAAACCTCACAACAGACATCCAAATGGCCTGAAAAAATGTAATTTATATAATTTTATTAGAAAAAGGAAAATCACGATTATCAATTACTGGCTTATAAATAAACCAATGAATCAATTGAATGAGTAAGATATATAATACATAATGTAAAAATATGCCATTAACATATAAAACAAAAAAAAATGTAAGAAAACTCTAAAGAGAAATAAGAATATACAAGGTGATATGCACAGTAGGAGAACAATTGATTAGGTGCAAGAGTGTTAGGGTAGAAGTTATTTAGTGGAGCAGTGTGTGATTATGCTCACCATTTTGTCATAGAAAATATTTGGAATACATGGGCTGCATTATAAATAAAATTAAATTTCTTCAAATAAAATTGAATGATGAAAAACCCAGGGATATAATTAAATAAATTTGGGTAAATCATGGTAATCGCTGGAAGTTTTGAGTTGATGAATACTAAAACAACTTAAAATAAATAGGTATCTACAAAAATATTTTTGTATTGTACACAAGAGATAATGTGAAAAAAAATTCTTAAGGCTTAGTTTTATCTGATGAATGTCATTGTCTGTCTACATCTTCATAATGTAACTCCATGAAATAGTTAAAAAATATTGAACTGGCAACTATATAACTTACCACACACTTCTCTGAGAATTTTTAAATCAATTACTTAAATGGATATTGGAAGTTCAAAAACAATTTGTTTTATAAATTTTCGCAAACGGAATACTGCAGCCATGAAATTAACGAATTTTAAGTACTATACTGCGGCCCGGTGTCAGTTGCGGCCCGGTGTTCACAGCAGACAGACGTGTGCGCGCGCGATCGGCGGCTTTATGTTCATTCAGACGTGATATATGCCGGTAGTGATTTCTTTTCATCATTGATTCTTCGATTATTGAACAACCTGATTTCCAGGGGTTTCCATTGCCCTATAATGAAGATCGCGCATTGATTTTAAGTCAAGAAATCAACATGTTTAGATCTCCTAAGAAGACGGGACAAAAGGATTCTGAACTAAAATCAACGGGAAGCCTTGAACTACTCTCGAAAGGACTTCATTGTGAACTTCAAACAACCACCTGCAATATGGATGATTTATGAACTATTGTTAAATCACTTTGTATTAAAGTAGATGAGCTCAGAAGTGAAAACCAAGTACTGAAGACCCTACTGATGGATTCGCGTGCTGAAACAGCTGAGATCAAAAATGAGCTTTCTCAGATTAATCAAAAATTGACTCTTAAAAATGATATGGAAAAATCATATAGTTGAGCACTCATAAATTCTTCAAACAGCAAGAAAGCTGCCCGTGTGGAAATCCCGGTTCTTTCGGGTGACCGCAGCCAGTCCAGCCAGAACAATAGCCAGAACAGTGACCTACTTTCAACTCAGCGGGATTCTCGTGACGTCACGGGGTCTAGCAAAAACATGCCAGCTATGGACAATGACGGCTTTACAGTGATGCAACATAGGCGCAAGGCTAACGGGAACACCGTCGGTAAACAAGATCACGACCGGAAGAAAACGCCGACACAAGTGGGGATAAGGAATGTGTCTACACTTAAAACTGTATCTAAACCAACATTCAGAAGAACAAAAGCATTATTTGTTACAAGGTTTGATCCATCTGTGAATGAACAGGAAATTACCGATTACATTTCCAATGAACTTAATCTATCCCAAGTGAAGGTAACCAAACTAAGAACAAAATTTAATTCCTATGCATCCTTTCATATTTCTGTATTGGAGGAAGACTTTTTAAGGATCAATAACATCGTTTTTTGGCCAAGTGGGTGCTTAATTAGCCCTTTCTATGGGAAGTTGCACCCAGATCAAATAATTAACGTCTCTGAATCAACAAATCCGACTGAAGTCAGTAAATCCAGCCCACAGCCCTTAATTGCGTTTGTGCCTGCATCCACATCTACCTTATCTACATCAGCTTTTAATTCATCCCGGGTGTCTGGAGTAACACCTCTACCTTAATATTTCTCCTGCATTCAGTCTCTAAGGAGTGTGCCATTTTTTATCAAAATGTCAGAGGACTAAGAACCAAATCAACAGTCTTTTCTGACAACCTTCTTACTTCTGATTATAATATAATTAGTTTAACTGAAACCTGGTTTCACGAAACGAGTATAAATTTGCTTTATTTCTCGGACAAATATCTTATATTTAGAAAGGATAGAGATTCTCTACTGTCATTGAAAATACGTGGTGGTGTTCTAATAGCTGTAAATAAACTTGAATTTGGTTCAGTTGAGCTAATTAATGCACTTGATTATCCTGGTGTGGAAGCCGTATGGATTAAAATTAAAAGTAATTCATCTAAACAAGTTATTATTGGTACTATCTACTTACCGCCTAACACATTGTTAACTACGTATTTATCATATTTTGAATATCTTGAAGACAAACTTTCGTCCCTTCAAGATGAAATACTGATCCTTGGTGACTTCAACGTTCCTGGTATCGACTGGTCCAATTATAACTTACAAGTGAACACTAATCGTAAGGACAGAGTCTTCTCAACTTCACTTCTAGCCTCTGCCTTATCCAATACAACAACACTCAGCCTCCCCCTAATCTTTTAGATTTAATTTTTTTAACTCATCTATCATCCAGCATTATTTATAAAATTAATTTTAGACTCTTTACCATATAAGTCTAATTCTTCGACTAATTTCAAAAATTATAAAAATGGGGATTATCTTGGTCTCTTTAGTTCCATAAAAAAATTTTGATTGGTCTTTATTCTATAAATCTACAGATGTTAATTTTTTAGTGGATCAACTCTCTAACTGCTTATGTAACAGTATGAATGAATTTATTCCTGTTATTTCTAAAAAATTCTACTAAATACCCTTGCTGGTTCTCTAGTGAATTAATATTTAATCTAAAAGCAAAAAAACACTTCCATAAATTACAGAAAAGAAACATGATCTACTATTCCCAATTTTAATTCTACAGGAAGCAAGTTAAATATCTAATCAAACGTGACAAAATCAATTGGACTTGGCAAATTAATAACAAAGTAAGGTCTTACCCCAAAAAGTTCTGGCGCTATGTAAAAATAATGAGAAATGGTTACCGTGAAGAGTACTCTCTCAAGGTTAATGATGTTGTGTCTTCTGACCCTGTTTTGCTATCTAATACCTTTGCTGAATATTTTTCTAATGTATATTCATCTACTAATCACAATAATAATGTTAATGTATCAACGTCAAACCATGATACCATTTTGGTGCCCGTTATTTCTGAAAGTCTTGTGCTTTGGGGTATTAAATCCCTAAACTCTTTATGTCATGCGGTCCTGATGGAATACCTAACTTTGTTCTTAAAGGCTGTTCATACATATTAACACCACTTTTTAAACACTTATTTAACGTAAGTTTGAAAAGTCAAACGTTTCCCACCAAATGGAAAATAGCAAGGGTAATTCCCATTCTCAAAAGCGGTTCTAAACTAAAGGTATCTTAACTACCGTCCTATTTCTATCCTTATTGGTTTGTCTAAAATATTTGAAAAAATTATCTTTAAATTCTTAAATTTCCCAATTAAAAACCGACTGTCTCCTTCACAACATGGTTTTAGAACTGGTATGACCACAGCAACCAACCTTGTGTCCTTTCTAAATCCTATTTATTATGAGGTAACGAATAGGGGTCAGGTAGATGCCTGCTACTTTGACCTTGCGAAAGCATTCGACACTGTTAACCATGATATTTTACTAAGTAAACTTCCTAAATTTGGTTTATGTGGCAATTTTGTGACCTGGTTTTCCGACTACCTTCATAATATATGCTTTTTGTTTCCATCAACAACAGTTATTCTTCATATTTTAAAGTTCCATCTGGGTCCCGCAGGGTGGCACTCTCTCTCCATTACTTTTCAATATTTTCATTGATGATATTACATTTGTACCTAAACATTCGAGTGGTGTATTGTTTGCCGATGATTTTAAAATTTCCAAAAGTATTAACTCTATCAATGACTGCTTGTTACTTGAAATTGATATACATGAAATTAATAAATTGTGCTTATTAAATTTAGTAAATCTTAACACAAGTAAAACAAAAATTATCTCCTTCACTAGGAAATATCATCCTGTAAAATATGATTATGTAACAATAAAATAATACCAATCACTTCTTCTATAAAAGATTTAGGTATACAGTAGAATCTCGTTATAAAGTACATCAATAAACCCTCAACTTTTATACTTAGTAATGAAAGTACTTTATTCTGAAAGTTACCTTTAAATCGTAGTATTTTTGAATTTTTAAAAAAAAAGTAGTAGGGGATCAAATGTTACATTAGCTTGGAAGCAAATTGTAAAACAACAAGAATTTAAAAAAAAAATTACTGAACTTAATAAAGTAGCCTAAATTCTAGGCCTACATATACAAAATTTATATCTGTCGAACACAAAATGACAAATGGGCTAAACTATTTTGCAGATATATGTACATTTATTGGGATAGAATTCCCTCGTCATCTCCTAGGCGAAGTCTCTTGCGACCAGCAGATAAAGATGACTGTTCATACAGTTTAATCATTTTTTCGCGATCTTTTATTATTGTTGACAGTGTAGTGGGAACCAAACCAAACGACCGTGCCACATCTGCATTTTTCCTGCCTTTGTCAACTTATTTTAGAATTTCCACCTTTTTCCTTCAAAGTAAACGGCTTGCGTTTCTTTATATCTTTTTGGCCATCCATCCTGATTAAAATATTCAATCAACAATATTGTTTTCCCCGTGCCACGTCAAACGTAAACAAACCTCTCATCCATAGATAACCATACTCCGCACTAGTAGCGCGCGTTGAGAACATGGCTGTGCCAGGCAACATTCCGACCTTCATGGCAAAACAATTAAAGCGTGTCGGCCATGTAGTGACACCAAACAGTTCAAAAATTAACCTCCATAAATTAACATTATTGGATTTTCTATTTTGTATATAATTAAAAATATAATTTTTATTTAACGTTTGTATCTGCGGTAATTGAAACTTTTAAAACGTGCTCTATAAACTTAGACCATACATATTATAGACTGCTGATTCTCCTATCTTTGCCATACTACGGGCCGAGGCCAACATCTCGATCAGCTGACTGTTGGTATCTACGCAGAATTCTCCCATATAACGCAATGTTATCGCGGCATACATTTCGTGATATTTTCAGTTTTATTGTTACCAAGAAAGAATATACGACTTATTTACTCATTGTAGTAATTAAGTGTCGAATCCGTACACATAATTTCCATGAAATACATCAGATGTGCGCCGTTTATTGAATATTATCGGTCGTGAGACAAATGTTATTGTCTGAAGGTAGTGAAAGAAATGAGTTTGAGAAGCCAATTCAGCTGTTTAAAATCAATTTGCGTGGTTTATTGCATACTCTAATTTTCTTTTTGTGTATAGATCAATGTTTATCAGCGAGAATTCATTCTTTATTCAACCATTTTGTTAAAATAATAATAATAATTGAACTCTTGAAGCTTGCAGGGTTGTTAGATAGTTATTATAGGTACACAGTCTAATGTTTTAATTTACACGTTAGTAGACCAAATAATATTGACAATGATAAGTTTATTTATTTTATTTGTATTCAATTGAGCCTTCTTTTGGTAGAAACCATAAGGCTATGGAACATGTCATTTACATATTTACAGTTTAACATAGGTACCTACCTATCCATACAGTTTTACATGTACACAGTTTTACATACACATAACTTTGAAGTAAAACAAATAGTAATAAAATTTTTCAGATAATCTGAATTACAATTATAACATTATTTCTTTTATACATAGGTACCCATAAACATGACATGTCAAGCAATTCCTAAATTTTTTCTTATAAACAAAATTAAGCCGGATTTAGGGTGTTAGGATAATTATTGTTGTTAGTCATTGTAGCTATACAAGGGAGTCTGGCTGTTCCAGAATGCTTCCCCTCTTTCAGCAGTATTCTCCATAAATTCTTTTAAATTGTAAAATGGATTGCATACAAGTGTATTTTTTTATGGAAGCTTTGTATTTGTCTATGTTGCTGATTTCCATTATTTTGTATTGTAAGATATTAAATATTATTCTACCAATGTGCTCTATTCCTATCTCAAATTGAGTAGTGGTGGGTTGTATGGGTCTCAATTTTTTGCAGCCTCGAGTATTATGATGATGGACATCTTTATTTCTTTTAAACTTGGTTTGGTGTCTATAGCAGAATATTAATGTTCTGTATATGAATTCATTTGTAAATGTTAGTATTCCTAATTTCTTAAATTTTTTTCTGCAACTAGATATTTTTTTATCTTTAGTTATTATGCGAATGGCTTTTTTTTTGGAGTTTTTGTATATTTACGTTTAGTTTGGCATTTCCCCAGATTTCAATATTGTATGACATGATTGTATGGAAATATGCATGATTAACAGTTTTAATTGTTTTTAAATCGACTAATTCTACTAGATACCTCAAGACATAGCAGGCTGAATTTAATTTTTTCGCAATATTATTTGTGTGTTCCGTAAATTTTAATTGCTCATCAGTATATACCCCAAAGAATTTTACGTAAAACTTGTTTTTATATACTTTAAACATACTTATATTTTATATTCTTTTTTATTTTAACTAGGGGCCCCCATGAACAAGATATTACAAATACTTATTAAAACACATTTAAAAAATATATATATTAGTTTCTACGACATGATTAATTTTGTAAATTACTTATTAATTACATTTTTCTTTGTTTATAATTATATCAACATATTTTTAGTCCAAGTTGTTACGCTGTTTCGTTGTTTCAAAATTCATAAATTAGATAAAACGTTGTTTTGTTGGTCCAAAAAAGTTAATTAAAACAAAGGAGAAAAACTTGGTTGACGAAAAGTCCGACGAGATTAAGTCCACAAAAATTTTCCACTTAGGGTAATGTTGTAAAGGTTAGTAATTCATGCCAAAAAATATAAAATAGCCGTCGGCTTTCCTGATTTGGTGCGGTCACTTCATTTGCTTCAGGGCTGCTGAGGACAGGCCTCAACACCACAGCACAAGTTGGATCAAGCAAACCGCATGGCTGGTAGCGTGGAACCGCACTTAGTGCGGTTTAAAGATGCTTAATGCATGTTGAAAATCACATACTCCCACATGAATAAATTTAGCCTTAAGAAAACATGGCGTCAAGGTGCTGGAAAAGACCGTTTGTGTTTGCCAAGGGCAAGACGAAGAAGAACATTGAACATGGTACTCGTAGAGAGTACTTTTTGAAAAACAAAAAAAGATCGAAAATTACTGGATCATTAATTCTATCACAAAAAAGATTGACTTATAATTCCTGAAATATACCTTCACATATTTACTACAATAATTAAATTGTGAACACATTATTCATAATAGATTTAGAAACATGCATTGACACAATAAAAAAAACTTGATGTGTTCAAACATTTAAATTACAAATAATTATAATTATTACAGACAATTTGAACTTTGTTCAGAATTAACTTTTAAATATTTAAATGACATAAATTAATAAATACCAATATAGAATAATGAAAACGTGTGGAAACCAGTTCGCCATTAAAAAAAAGAAAATTATAATAAGTAAATAAGTTGAACAAGTGCCACCAACTTTACAACGGCACAACCTCTGTTTCCTTTCCTTCAGATATGATTCCATTAATTTGTGTGTTGTGCCCCTTATGGCATAGTGATATAGTTTATCTAGGAGAATTGCATGATTGACTAAGTCGAAAGCTTTGAATAAATCACAAAAAATTCCTAATGATAAGGTGTTGTTATCCAGTGCATTTAAGACTTTATTTATGAATTCATTAATGGCTGCTGGTGTTTTATTTTTTGGCAGACTTCTACTTAATATGTTGTTATGGGTAAAAAATTAAATATGTCTTTTATATACAACCCGTTTAAATATTTTCGCCATTGTAGGTAGGATACTAATAGGCCTATAGTTTTCTGGATTTGGTTGGTTACCTTTTTTATACAGAGGCAGGACCCTAGCTAATTTTAAACAATCAGGTACCACTCCTTCTACCAGTGCTTCATTAAAGATAGCTGTAATTGGTTTTGCAATTAGGTGTTTGGACATTTTTATTATTTTGTTTGATAATAAGTTAGGAGGAGTTTTTGAGGGCATAACCTAAGAGTCAAGCCATTGAATGCTAGCTTCTGAGATAATTGTACATTGTATTGGATAAAAAACATACATGTTTATTTGAACAATAATCGTAATAACATCATGGTGTACAAGGTTGTTAATCCAAGAAATGTTGTGAAGTGACAAACTCCCAATAAGTGAACTGAAATACCTTCAACCTGAAATAGCTTTTTACTGAATTATAAAAGTTTGTCCTAATTATTTGACATAAGTAACATGAAATTACAATCTTCTTTGGAATAACAAAATATACAATGGCCTATGTACTATTTATTTAGGATTCATCACAACAAAACTTCATTTTGAGTGATGGTAATTACAAATTTTTTATAAATAGCTGACAAGAGTTTTCTGCCTACATGTAACTTATATGACCTGCATTTTCAGCACAGGTATGTCTTCTACTCTGGCACAACAGAGCCAGCAAACAAACTTTTATAGCAAATATATTTGTGGTCAGTATACCTCACCAAACGTAAATGTTTGTTATATGGTAATACTACTTTAGTGCAAAATAAATTATTTACTTAGATTATCCATATTTGTTCAACTAATATTTAAGGTGACATGCCTCCATTTTTGCACTTTACCTAATAAACATCTATTTACAGTTTGGTCTTGTCGTAATTACACAAAATTGTGCACCACTGAAAAAGTAATGTCAATCTTATGCTGTATGACATAATGTATATAAACATGTGGGGAGACATGTTAACACCTTTTATACACCTGAAGAAAAACTAAGTTAGTAATCAACTGAATGAAAAGCAGAAAACCCCACAACTCCAATACACCAAGTTTACAGTTAAATATACAACTATTCAAAATAAAACAGTAAACATACATAACAAATTCAACATAGCAATTGACTTCATAAAGTTAAGAAAACATAACTACAGGAAATATTATCAAAATAAACATTATAAAGGAATATTACTGATTTTTGAACAGTACCATTTTAGTGTGGAAACTTCTTATATGAGTGTGATGAAAGTTTTCACTTAACAGTCGAGCTTCATGATGCAACCTTATTTTGAAATACTCGGTGAGCACAGCTTTCTTCAGCTGATGTACATGGTTATCAAAAGGTGGTGAATCAAGACAATGGTCATGTAGCACAGAAAAACAACTTCTGTGTGCATTCTGCAGAGCTGGTATTAGGAGACTGTTTACTGGAGTGTTCACATCCAATAAAACATTTTGCCTTCACACTTTTTCACCCACTCTACATAAATGTACCACATCTTGAGAGGCAATACACAGTCCATCTTTATTTTTCCTGTCCAAGAAAGCAGAATTCGATATATCCCCTTTCAGTGCATATTTGCATGGTTCACACTTGATTTTATCTTTCAGCTTTTTCGCTACAAATCCAGCAATATATTCAACAACATCTTCTACATAGAGAGTGAGTGACGCAGGATGAGGAATGTAATCATGATCATGATTGATGAATATAACTCCAGAATTTGGCAGCAAAGCACATGACGGATCAGCATTTGCTTTGATAGTTGTTCTACAGTTCAGAATTGTTGTTGTGTCAATAGCAGAGCAGTTTGCACTGGTTGTGGTCCCAACCTGGATATGAACCAAAAGTCTCTTAAAAGCGGCTTCAAACTGCCGAGCGGTGGGATTGTTGTTGTGACCACCACGAATTCTGATTGCATGGAAAAAAACTTCTTGACTAAGTTTATATGTCAGTAAGAAATTCATCTTTAATTCTGGCCTACTTACTATCATGTCATATACAGCTAGCACTGATTCGATACACATAATTATGCCAATGAATCCAGTCTTTCTGGATGAATATACTATTGGTTGACCTCCTATGGTCTCCTGAAGTGAATACAATGACTGTTTGCCTTCTTCTAAATATGAACGGACACTATCAATTGTGTTTATCCCAAGAGGTCTTTTGAATCCCTTAGGATGCAAATTTCTGCTGTTGAGGACATCAAAAAATTATTCACTAGCAAAATAAACTTGGCAGTTTCTTCACAGCCCTGGAACTGAGGTAGGTACAAGTCTTTACAACAATACATCAAAGCATTCGCAACACTTTCGCTGAAAACTTGAGTTGCTAGCTTTACCTTCATTGGTTCTTTTTGCCAATTAATATGTCGTTTGGTTAGTTTTGTACTCAAATGAAGACCCTCTGAGTTCTGAAGTCTCTCCAGTTCTACAATAAATTTCCAAAGAACCAGTCCATTTTTAGTTGCAAAACTACCTTTGAGGAAAGAGCATTCCTTAGTAACTTTAGCATATGGCAAGCATCAAGCAATATAAATATTTTTTATGACCTGTTGAAGGATTTGTAAACCACGTTTTAATGTTCTGTGGAGTGAAATCTGCACCTAAACAACGGGCCATGGACACATTTGCAGCAGCGCCATCAAAAGTTAATGTCAATACATGAACATTCAGTTCATTTAAAAACTCTAAACAGTTCAAAACAATGTTACACCGTTCAGACCCACTTAAACCATTTACAAGAAAATATCCAACCGGAATTTTCCAGTTATCATTCAGAGCCACCAACATGAGCACCAATGCTTCTTTAGCTTCTGGGAGACTATCATCTACAGTGTCTACACCAAAATTTATAAATCCTACAAAGCATTTGCCATCAAACTCAACATTTCATCCATTACCAAGGAACAGACAACTATCTTACCTTTAGCAGCCATTTCTTTAGTTTTTAAAATAAGAGCAGTTTTGGCTTCTGCGCTAAACCCTGGTTTGCCATCCATAGAATTGTACCATTTTCTGAGAGTACTACGATGTGGTAAGCTGTTCCTAAATGTATTACGGACGTAGTTATATGCCCTACTAGAGTAAAAGTTTAGAGTAAGGGCAAATTTGCTAAGTTCTTCAGGGTATTTATTCCTACTACATCCTTCCCTGGACCGAACCAGCAGTTCGACAGCAACTGGAGGTAATGTTTTCTGGAGAAAAAAAAAATTGTTAAAATTTAGTCAAATACTTAGCTAGTCTACCTAAAAATGGAAATGGTTAACTAGGCCATTATTATGTAATGTTTTTAAAAATTATTTTTGTGTAATTTACAGTGTTTTATTCAGCATACACACATCTTTTGCTTATACTCTGCACAATAATACAATGGTAGGACAAGGCCGCTACGCAACAAGTTACATAATTCTGAATATAGATGCACGAGTACTCACAGGCTGGTACTCGTAGATAGACACATCAGGCGATGAAGCAGGCCTAGCCTGTGAAACTTCACGTAGCTGTGTGTTCAAGACAATGTGTCGTCTCTTTTGGTGTGTGTGTCTATCTACCAGTGCCAGTCTGTGAGTACTCATGCATCTAACTTCAGGATTATGAAATCTGCACAGTATTATTAATTTTTTTGTTCACAGAAAATTATGTACATTAAAATGGTCTAAACATGTCACAGCATGCTGCTGTATGTACTTCTCATGCACATTATTAGGTATGACCATTGAAAAGTAGGTAACCAGTTAAGGGAAAAATAATTCCCATTTTAAGATCAAATAAAAAAAATTGAAGCATTTTACAGTGAAATTATTTAGATTATCTTCAAGATAAAAAAGATTTTTACCCATTTTCATGCGAGGGTCTTCATTAGCCCTACATACTTATATTTTTTGTCTAAATACAGTCAATTACAAAACAAAAACTTTAACTTTATTGTATCCAACTTACAATCTCTGTAGGTAAGGTAAAGGAACCGGTGCTCAGCACTGTTCCAGTATTCGGTATGCGTAAATAAATTAATCAATAGCAATTTATATTTTTGGTATATTGATGATATCAATGGTGCAGTATTCTCTATGAAACCCACAAAAAATATAATGCACTTTTGCCTTAATTTGAATTCTGGAACACATGCACATAACCAAACAAAAAAAAAAAACAATTAACTTAGTTTAGAAACACAAAAAAATGTTGAAATTATGTCCGTACCCATAATATTAGACAGGTTAATGCATTTTTGCATTAGAATCAAGAGTGGAACACCAGTATCATTCATTGGTAATTGCTGATTTTTCGCACCGAACTTTGGTTCCACAACATCATCTCTTAAAAATTAATAAAAAAAAAGAATGATGCTAGATTGTTTCTGTACTGATTAAAATGAATCCATATTTGAACCATACTGTATGTTGGCTTGCAAAAATTGCCTTAACATATTGGATACTAGTTCCGTTACCTTACTGTATTATTAATGATTTATCTAATATCTTTATTCAGTTATGTGTGTGTATGTATATATATAAACTGACATAATAAACAATGACTTTCTAACAAATTGAAAATAATCATAGGCATAACTTCTTACCTCAAGTACATCACTAGCACTTTCAGTGATAAACTGCTCTTTTTGCAGGTGTTTGAGTAATGCTTGGGCTGTCTTTAGTCTCTTCAAACTCTGTCGGCATCTTTGGCGTGACATTTTCAACTTTTTTCTAGTTGCACTAAGTTTCTGCTTCACAACTTGCATAAAAGCCTGTGCTTTTCTTGGTGATTTTACTATTTCATCACTGTTAGTAAAATCACCAATGTATGCTTTCCTTAACGAACGTGGTTTTTTCATTGGTGGTTCAGCACTGTCAGTGGATGAACTGCTGTAAACAAATAGTGTCAAAATGAAAATGGATATGTTACGTCTCCACACTTTTTATTATTAACAACAAAATAGTACTTCTAAATCTTTTAATGCAACAAATCATATCATTGAAAATTATCAATTTTTACACGAAACCTTTTCAACAGTTAACAAAGTAGACATGAAAAAAGTGTCCAGTGTAATGCAATAGTTTGTACAAATGTTAAAAGGCCTAGTCTTTCATCATCATAACCTGAGTATTAGCATAGCTGACAAAATTATAAAACAATCTTCATAGTGACAGGCTCGAAGTGTGTTAGAAGGTGTAGTCATATACAACAGATTTTAGTAAGATTTAGGAGAAAAAAAAATTACGCTGTAAATAGTCAAATAGGCCTATATAGTGAAATTTATTTAATACAAACCCCAAAGGACCTAAATGTTCACAGTTAGTAATAATGAGAATTGTATTAACACTTATTATAAAAAAAAATCTCAGAATTACCAAATTCTGATTATTTGATGTAGGCCTACCACATAGGAAAATGAAATAAATTGTGAATACCTACTAATAAAAACAAATATTACTGTAGGCCCTACTTTCTATATTATCCTAATATAAGACACATTTAACTTAATGTGATTTTAAAAAAGTTTAAAAAAATATCTTCAACATATTGCTCAGTTGTGAAATTTTTGTTTATCTTTTCTTTGTGCACAATTAAGCAGAAAATGCATATAACAGGCCTAACCATTTATTATGTTAAACAAATAGCGGTAATTTCAAAACTAACCAACACAATCAGAAATCACTATGAGTTATGTGCAGGCCTTTACATTATCTCGTATGGACCCCTTCAAATAGTTTTAGAATACACAAACCACATGAAAACAAATATTCTTATTGACTGCTCTTTGACTGGATACAGTGATCACACGCTGGAAATAGATCCTTGTTAAGTTACCTGTTTTACGTAGGAAGTAAAGTTAGTGGGACATTTACTGTCCTCAATTTAATAAGTTATATCCAAATTTGTTATATTTTACCATGCTATTAATAGTGCAATGCATGTTGTTCTATGAATCATAGAAAATAACATCAGCAAACACATGCATACAATCGCAAAAATTATTAAAATTTCTTAACATAACGGTTACCTGAAAGAGTGATATCTGCTTAAAGAGTATCACTTACCTTATAACTTTTGAAGCTTCATGTTTGGTTCTTTCAACTGGAGGTTTCCTCTTCTTTTTGTCTGAGAGTAAATGTGGAGGGAAATTATAAACTGACGGTATGGAATCTGGCTTCGTTGTCGAAGCATTCTGGAAGAAAATGCTTTGAGCACAGTCTGGAATGTCGACTAGGAGTAAAACTTTCTCTCTTTAAAGACAAGATCCATTGGCTCCGTCTTTTTTCATATACAGGAAAGCTGAAAAAATTTAATAAGAACACAATAAGATGAAAGGGGACTAGTCCACTTCGCGATACCATAACAATACTGATGACGTCACCAAGATGGCATCAATTACGTCATTACCACCCCTACGGGACACGCATGGAAAAATAGGGGTATTGGGCAGGGAACAACAAACACTATTTATCTCATATATCAATTTTTGTATAATTTGCTTTTTCGGTATCGTAAACTAGACTACAATTCCCCCCCCCCCCCTGCTCTAGTCTATTTTGCGATACTGATTATGCATTATTTATGAAATAATGCCTGGAGACATTACGACTAAACGTGGTATCGTGAAATATAACATTGTGCCCTATTTATTACAAAACGTCATTAGCTAAAAATTAAAGTTGCGGGAAAAGAAGTTATTTATGAGAAATAAAAACCTGTATCGCAAATTATACTAGACCGGGTGGGACTGTATTCTACTTCATGATACCGAGATAAATTAATCACGAAAATTCTGGCCACAAGTATACCCCTGCGTAACTTCCTCAATAAAGCACACATTTCACAACACGCATCTCACCTAACACATCAAACGAATTATACATAAGAAATACGAAAAACAAACATTTAAAAGCCATAAAAACACCACATACCTTTCATGTCTATATGACAATAATCATTTTGTCAATATTTCTCTTGTATATATTAAATTTACACCAAATTTTATTTGGTCATTCCTGCTTTTAATTTATTAAACACGAACCGTCTCTTAACCTTTTACGACAACATTCACAACTACACTGTGCCATTGTATTATTTCAATACAAATAAACACGACCTTCGTCTTCGCTCATGACTACTACACTCATTACTGTCAACGTCTATTCGTTATTTAACCAATTAGGAACCTGGTTTCGTAAAACTGACTAGACCCGATGAAAATTGTAAACAATAAACAATGCATCCTTGCGATTACTAGCAAGTAATAGACGTGGTCGTGTTTAATGTAACTATTAGCGAGTGAAACTATATAACGTTATTACGATTACATAATAGTAATACTGTATGCTAATAATTCACATTTGATTTATTAAACCCTATAGTAATATAAATATACACAATACCGAGTGCTGACCTACCTATTAAATACTTAATTGTTTCTTACAAATATAACTTGTCTTAACTCACCTGTGAAATGAAATATTGCTTCCTTTTTTAAATTTTTGCGTACAACCATACGCAACACAAGAAATAACCATTTTAATGGAAAAATAACCACGTTGATACACAATAACCCCATATACCCTGTGTACTCATCACCAACAGTCAGCTGTTGCTCATCTTGCCCTCACAACAAAACGTTCAATAAGCAGTATATAACTATCTCTGGTCTAAGTCTATAAATAACCAAAAGATGGCACAGATAAAAACAATTGTCTTGAAGAGGTGCGAGACAGCAATCGATTGTTTAGATCGTCTCGTGCACTAAGTGTGTGATCCATGGAGGAGGACGAATGGCGCGTTATACTGTACTATGAATCTATGAATTGTTGATACAATGTTTGTTTACGTTTTATACATGTTAACGTTTCTTGAAAGTGATAAAAATTAATCGTAATGTACATTTATATTAAAACACCCCTGCGCAAAATCAGTTACTGTTATGTAAAATTTTTCTGATAACTGGAAAAGAATGGTCGTTGTATTGAAAGGTAGGATACATTTTTAACGTTAAAGTGAAATATTTTTACATTGTTTACATTGGTGTTTTGAGCGGGAATTTAAAATCATACAATGAACTGAAAGATACGTTATTCTGAAGTACGTTGTAACGGAATTTCACTGTACTACTTGACTCAAAATTATATTTTCACTTGCATGTAAATTACTTAGTTACTAGTTCAAATAGAACATTAGCATTAATCAAATATATTACGTTCTATGCTACCAACAGTGACTCTGTTCTTTGTCTTTATTTATCAATTGTTAGATCTAAGTTAGAATATTGTTCAGTTATTTGGAATTCAATTAATGCTTCCGATAGCAATAAATTAGAATCCATTCAGAATAAATTTGATAAATTAATTAAACTTAAAAACTTCTCTCAGCTTACTATAGATTCTCTTTCTGAATGCCGTATCTATCTGGATTATGTATTTATTAAAAACTGTTACTGTTCAAAATTAAATTGTAAGTCCATTCTTGATAATACTGGCATTAGAATTCCCCAATTTTACAGTCGTTTAACATCTACCCTATGTACATACCATAAAAAGAATGATATAATTTTTTGACTCATTTCTAATTTCAATAAAATTGATCATCTTAATCTGTGAAACTATAGCTAGGTATATAATGTATTTTTTTTAAATTAATTTTTACATATGTCTGCAATTAGTAATAATTTCATTATACTGTAATGTCTATGTTTTGTATTTCTTTTTATGCATTTTATATTTTGATGTTTATTTTTAATAGTTATACTTATTTTAACTTTACTTGTTTGTTTGTATTTCATTTGTATTGTTTATATGTTGTCTTTGTATATATGTGTCGTGCCCACCGCTAAAGCCCTTGGCTGTTGGTGGGCATGTTACAATATTAATAAATAAATAAATAAATATGTTTATCGTACGAAATATAAATTTTATGTTTCTAACTAAATAAACATCTAATGTTTTGCAAACGTTAAAATCTTCATCACCATTTCATTAAAATAGTATTAACCTAGCTTAAACTGATCTAGCAAACAATATTGGAATCCATAATAAAGGACAGAATTCCAGCTATAAAAAACGTTTTAGAAAACGTGCGTGTGCTTGTGTTTCAGTTTAAATCTTTATTACCTTCTTTTCAATTGTGAGGCGAACTGAATCAGTTGCATAATAAATATTTATTAAAGTAAAATAATAATAAATGCTACCATCTTGGTGAGCGGTTTTACTAACTCTTGCGTCTAAACCCCTTCCCCTCCTAGAATCTATGCTTATGACAAACTGAGATGTTGAAGGCGAGATAAAGAATGTAATGCGTAATTTTCCATTCATGTTTTGCAAAGTTTCAACTTAAGACAAACTTTTTCATTCAATCTTACGTCAAAAATTAAAATTTCATCAAATGGTAGGTAGGGGAGACAGGGGAGCATTGACCATGTTTCTTCATCATAATTTTTTTAATTTTTATTTCTTGATACAGAAATATCTAATCCATAACAAACAAAACATTGATTTAATCCCTTTGTAATGAATATGAATTAAAAGCTTAAATCTTTATAGATAATCTTCAAGATAGAATAAAAAAATAATAAACCTGTATGGTAGGCTTGATCCATAGTGTGGGAGGTTTTATCCCGGTTGGTAACTGCTTCTAACTAGGTTAAAAAAATGAAATAAAACATGAGACATAAGGCATACGCAAACTTTATGTATTAGGTCTATACGTATATGAATATTCATAATCAGAAACACTTCTAATCTGGATTAGAAAACACAGAAAAATCAAACATTGTTTACCACCATTTGACAAAAGGGCAGGAAACTTGACAACTATGTTAATAACACTTCTAATTTACATTATCAAACACAGAAAAATCAAAATCAAACGTAATTTTAAGAGCCACTCGCTCCGTACCACCACATGACAAAGGAGCAGGAAGCTTAGCAAATATGTCACATTTGGATACAACTGATCGATCTTCTTTTTCTGGATAACTGAAATGTCCAGGGTCTTTTTTTCGTAAGAATACAACTTCATATTCACCATTCTTTACCAGTTCAGCAGAAATCAACCCAGCAAAATGAGCTGAGGTTTTCTTTCCGGAAAACTTAACAAGGACGAAATCTCCAACACTAGGCCTAACACTGAGTTCTGTTTGCCATTCTAACTCTTCGAAACTCTCCAAATTGTTGTCTTCATCACTGTAGTCAGTATCCATCATTTCCAGCTCATCACTGTCACTTATTGTCGAAAACTTCAATTTATTTTGCATGTGATTTCCCTTACTCTTTGCATTTTCCTTAACTTCTTTAGGCCTCTTAAATTCATTTTTTTCTAATTTCTGTTTTTGCTCTTCTTCAAAATGGTTTTTAACTGGCATGTTAGTTAAAATTAGAGTCTTTCTGGGTTTTCGACCTCTACTCTGTTTTCTAGGGCCTGCTTTAGGAAATGGTCTAACAACCTCTGGGCTAACAACTTCTAAGCCTAGCTGTTTTACAAGATCCATACCTGTACTACATCCAGGTAATGGGGATGTGGTTGAAGCTGGTGGAATACAAGGTGGGTCTGTTATAACATCAGGCCTATGCTCAGCAGGCATAGTAATTGGAATGGTGGGGTCTGGACGGTCAGTTACATAGCTTCCCAGAAAATCATAATTGGTGAAGACATCCGAATTAAATGGATATATTCCTGTTTTAGAGAAGCCTTTAGTAATATTGTGAGGGGTTGTAGCTTTTGGGAGAGCTTTCCCTACAATTTCAGGAATATCGTAAATGGTTATTGGCTTACCAGGATTATTTGCCATGAAATCGTCACATACTTGATTGATGAAATGTTTGAAAGGCCCAAACACTCCTCGGTCGAGAGTCTGGAGCTTGTGGCTTGTGTGTGGTGGTATGGTTAGGAGTATGATTCCATTGTCCTTGCATTTCTGAATGCCTGCAGGTGTTATATGAGAATCATGATTATCGAGAATAGCAAGGACTGGCATTTCTTTGGTGCACTTTACAAATTTAATGAAGTGATCCCAAAATAATTCAAAGTTCCTTCCAGTCATCCAACCACTCGGATAAGCTACTGCCCTCGACCCTGGTGGTGCGCCCTTGGTCATGGTGTCTTTGACTCGAACACGTGGGAAGACGAAAAATGGAGGCACTGAACAACCAATAGCTGATACAGCACAGCATACAGAAACAAGAGTACCCCTCTCGCCAGATGTAACTTTTGAAACTTCTTTCGTACCTTTTTCTGCAATCACTTTACCAGGTACATGTACTGTAGTAATGCCTGTTTCATCTATGTTAAAAATAGATTCGGGTTCGAATTTATGTTTTGTAATGACGTCCTTTAAGTTATTGAAAAATTCTCCCACAGTCACTCTTTTGAAAGCTGTAGCTCTACTTAGGCTTGTTGATCTAGGTTTGCGCAAAGATAAACTTTGATGACTGTGCATGAAGCCTCGAACCCAATCATATGAAGCCTTTCTTAAAACACTCCAATTTTCAGGCATTTTTACGTTATTTGCCTTCCCAAATTCAAAAACAAAACCTTTGATTGTATTCTGGCTCAATCCATAATGCAGTTTGGCTGCCATTTTCAAGTACATAGCCAATAGGTTCTCTAACTCATCACTGAACACTTGGCCACTATTATAATTTGGCACATATGAAACACTGGTCTTATTTTCGGCTGCTATGTACTTCTTAACATACCGCTCGAGTGTTTTCCTGTCTATGTTATAATCATTAGCAGTACTTCGAACACTTTGACCACTCTCCACGACATAAAGCACGGCTGCTCGCATATGCTCTGATGTATGTTTTTTCCTCTTCTTTCCATTTTCTTTTGGTTTCCAGAAGAACGGCATTCTGAAAAAATTCATAAAATAAAATATATTGTAGGCCTACAGAATCAATAACTCAAAGATTTTCACTAGCAAAATATGATCATGACACTCATCAGGAAATGTGTGATAAATCATTAAAGTAATTTTTAATTTAATTTAAATCAACCTTCAATAAACATAGGGCCATAAAAATGGAATATGGGAGGTATGACCATATGGTCAAACCTCCCTGTTGTGAGGTGGGCCAAGCCTCCCTACAGGATCATTCCTACTTTGTCCTGTTCTGAGCTCTCTGGGTTTGAGGTTATGAGACACTTTTACATACTATTTTGAAGGTTATTTATTGCATAAACACCAGAGAATTTGACTTTAACTGTATTATTAATACTTAAAGAATTATTGTCTTACAAATATAATGTAAAACTTACATGAAAAGTGATGAATATCTTGAAATAACATTGAAATCCAAACAACAGCTCTTGCAACCTGCATACACAAACAAAAGAATAGTTTCCCTCCAAAAGTAAACAGTGAAGAAGAATAATTAAGTCTAACCAGCTGCAGGGCGGGAAATTCAAGCATGGGTCAAGCCTCCCCTACGGTCAATGCTCCCCTGTCTCCCCTACATATCTGACAGTAGTGGAACAAACATCGCACATTTCTGGCATTGGGATACAGATGGCCTACAGCATTTGTAAGACATCTTTCAAAATCAGTAACTACAGTCGCAACTGGCCATGTCACAGTTTTTTGGCGAAACTTCTCTAGAACTACAACGTACGTAGATTGCAGTTTGTTGAGCATAATAGCAAAGAAAACGGGAAATCCTTGTAAACAGAAAATAAAACATAGTTGTAGGGAAAAAAAATTAAATTTTTTGAACATTATCTAACCGGCATTATTTAAACACTACGCAGAATTGGATTTTAAGAGGTGTGAACAATCAATATTATTTTACATGTTGAACCCCTAAAATATGCCTGCCATTACATTATGACACTAAAATGAATATAAATAGCAACCACACTAAGTTTTCTGTCTGCAAGCTCTTGACACTTTTTTATAATAACACATATCTATTTTTTTTCTTGCTCTGCGAATAAAATAAACTTTTAACATTACGTGTATCAAGAGAATGCAGCTGTGGTAACGTGTCTTTCCACATCTATCATTCCTAATAATTACAATGTAAGTAGGTCAGAGTTCTAAATCGTTTATTATAATACTTTTTTAGTATTGAAAAGTATTTCAAATGCTTATTTTTAAAAATGTTGTGCTTATTATTGTAAGATGTAGTAAAAAAACATACTAATACGTTGAGGTAACCTGGGGAAAAACAGTTGCCTAATTCTCCATACGGTGGCAAAGTGAGTTGTGATTCACCAGACAGAGTTATTTGTACCGCAGTTCGGGGCAGCAGATCACTGAGCGGCATGATGGAAGCTATCAAGTGAGGCTGGGAGAGTGAATCGCAAGTGGTTTCATGAAAGCAATTGACGAGGACTGTTACATATTGAGATCCGCAGAGATCCTGTTAGTCTGGCGGGCGAAGGACGATGTTCAACAAAGCTAGCGTTTAGTTTTTTTTACTTCCGTTTGCAATATGATAAGAGCACATCAAATAAGGCTGCTGAAAACGCCTTTTTCATGTCACGATGACCATAAATATGGACAGTAATTGCATCTATTCGAAAGTAGTTATAGAAACAATTTTTTTTTGTTTTCTAATTTACCTTACTGAAAATATATAATTATTAACTATTATCCAAGGTGTGATCAAAAGGAAACCTAACCTTAGCTATAACATTTTTAATGCTTATATTGCTTATTGTACAACACATTAAACACAAGTAGTCCCATCCAATTGCAATACACAGTTCCCAACTTTTCCTCCATTTATTTAAAGCATCCTGGAACGCACTATCTGGGATGACGCGAATTTCTCTTGTCGCATTGTCCTGAATATCTTAAATGGTTGGGAAATGATGTCCGTTCAATGTGGTTTTAGTTTGGGAAACCGGATAAAGTCGGCTGGGGCTAGGTCCGGCGAACAGTGTGGATGGGGCACAACGGGAATGTGATGTTTTCTCAGATAGCTGCGGACAAGGAGTAATGCGTCAGCCAGTGCATAGTCACAATGCAACATCAAAAACTGTTTTTTCCCTAAACCAGGCGTCATACTGCGCACAGCATTCTTCAAACACGTTAGAATTCCCTAGTAGACTTCATTGTTTACTATCTGACCTCGTGGTAAAAAAATTCTTATGTACAATGGCTTAGTGATAAATCACAACCAACATCACCTTAATCTTTGACCGACTCATCCATGCCTTTTTTGGACGAGGAGACCCTTTGTTCATGCACTGCGAAGACTGCGCTTTTGTTTCAACATCATAGCTGTAAACCCACGCTTCATCACCTGTTAAATATGACTTGATTGTTTCACCAAGATTGTTAACTAGAAAATACATATTGGGCCAATTGTGTAGCATTTGTATCATGTAATTAAATTATCTGCCACAATTTGAAACTTTAACATACGTTGCTACTTATTTATAACGCTTTTACCCAGGTAGAATTTCATATAATGATCTAGATACAAGCTGTTTGGTACGGTAAATTATTTTTTGCTCCAATATACCACTTTATTGAACAAATATCTTTCAGAACAACCCTGTAGTTAGACTACAAAATTGTTCAATGTAGGGTTTTAAATTTCTTGTGAATAAAATTAATTATGAAAGTTTAATATTTTACATATATGTGATGTTTAACTAACAGTTGGGAGAAAAATATGCGGTCTTCTAACCGTTGTTTGAATAAAAACCATACTAGTGAGTAACTGACGAAGTACACTTGGGTGCTGCAGCAAAACTTTGAAAGTTGCATCAACAGCGATGGTTGTTAATTCTGCGGGGTGCTCAGAGAGCTGCTGCAGAAATGGCTCATTCGTAAATAGCAGTGCAGAAATCTGACCATCGTCATTTCTAACGTGATCATGCCGTAGTTTTGTTTTTGCTGACACGCCCTGAGAGTTCGCCCAGGTTCCTTCCCCGAGTCCGTTGACCAGCTCTTCCACGTCACGGGGAATAGCAGGCATCACTTCCCTCCTGCTTCGATTCAATGCTTCCCTCGCTGAATTAAAAGGAACTTGTTCTGCTCCACAATCATTAATGTTGGAAAAGATACAAATGTAAACCAACAAGTTCTAAATTTCAATGAAAATGAAATATGTTGCTATATAGTAGAATTAAAAAAATTATGTTTAAGTTAATATACATTAACTAGGTGCAGTACCCGGCATTGCCCGGGCTGAACACAGAGTGATATATTGTCCGCAAGTTAAAGCAAAAACGATAGCGCTATATGACAGTGTGGTGGACATAGAGAAATTACACACACATTTTTTTCTGTTTACCCATGGCGATTGGTTCAAAAGATATTTTTTTTCATTAACGCCCCTGCAATCTGGTTTGAAGGAGAAATTTGATAACATTTTATCTTATCTGGTTTTAACATCGCAAAACAAAAGACTATATAAAATTTCAAGTCTGTAGGAGCTACCGTTTAAAAGTTTTTTTTATTAACGCCCCCGCAATGCCCGTTGGGAAGGAATTTCGTAAAATGCATTCTTAGCTGACCTCTAGTTGGGGAAAGGAAGGTTCATGCCAAATTTCAAGTATATAGGACTTATAGTTCCTGAGATATCATGATGAGTCACTATATAGGGGAAGGTTACTCAAGATGGCCCGCTTAACTTTGAAATTTCATATAAATTTATAAATGGAGAATTATTGATTCGGATTAGCATTAAAAGAATAAGTTATATGCTTACTTAACATACATTAAAGTAACCTAGTAGAAAAATTATTTTATAAAGGTATTTTTGGCATATATTTAGGATATTACAAATTACCATATTGGGTACCCGGTTACCAAAGTTGGGACAATAGGTATCCTAAGATGGGACAAGTTAATCACTCTACAAAACATCTCAACATATTTGATATTAACATGAAAATGTTTTTAATTGTTTTACGACACAAAATGTATAATAAAATAAAGTTAAGCTTACATAAAAGCAGTTTCCATAACACATTTATGTATTCACTAATAAATATTTACGATAATTATGCTGGAAAATGCAATTCTAGAATAATATTCATTTAGACTTACATAAGTCATATAATTTCTTCTAAGTGGAAATTGAATTAAAATCTTATAACCTGAAAGTAGCCTACTTCTCTTATCTGACACATGGAAAACTTTTTAAAACAACATTAACAGAGTAAGATACAAATAGGAAAAATAGTCAGTTAAATAAGGAATATAGAATTCCACACAATGTTTATGAAAAAATTAAATGAATTCATAACAAACTATTCATCGCATTTGAAACAATAGAAGTACAAATTGTCACAAAGACCACATGATTCATGCACCCATTCATTGCACGTATTACATTTCAACCAGTCATCATCAGAGTCTTTGTATTGACCTTCACAAACTGTGCAGACACTATCACTCAGGATTTCTTGGCGCCGTTTCTTTGACTTAATCTGCAGCCCTGGTGTCGCCTTCCCACTTTTTAATACAGAAGACAATTTTTCTTAGCTGATGGTATCTTGATGGCGGAGTGGATTTGGTCGGTTGGATTGGCAGCTGTGCAACTGACTTGTTCTTCCTCTTCTAATGTTGTTATAATACTTGAAGATGGCAGCTTATTAGTGACCTCGCTGTTAGGGTCGGGTAATATAGCATTTTCCCGGAATTGCGTGTCTGTGGTTAAGGAAGGTGCAAACTCATGTTCAAAAAATACATGCGGATTAAGTGGTCACAGTAGTAGTTAGGAATAGGGGCTCCGGGGACAGGGAATCGGGGATTAAGATTAGGATGCGTGACCTTTGACCTCTGACATGGTTTTGATCATTGACCCCTGGGGTCACTTCTGGCCGCCATCTTGGATTACATCATATCTGGCCACCATCTTGGATTACGTCATTTCCGGTCGCCATCTTGGATTGTCATTTCCGGTCGCCATATTTGATTACATCATTTCCAAGGATTTCCGTCATATTGGATTACGTTATTTTACGACCATCAGTTTGTCTAGAATGTTCTGTCATTTTTAATTCTAGAACTTTCTATTATGTCACTACCAATGAGGCTTAAGGATTCGGATTTAGGATTTTACCATTATGCAATCACCATCTTGGATTATGTAATTTCTGGCCTCCATTTTGTTTTTAGAACTTTATACCATTACATTATAGCTAATGTGGCTTTGGATTTTCACATTACTGTCACCATTTTGAAATCTATAACTTTCTACCATTGGAACATAACTACCAAGACTTGGGGCTTTGGATTTTCGCCATTTTGTATTCTAGAACTTCATACGATTACATCACAACTAATAGAGCTTCGCATTACATCACCATATCTAATATTATAACTTTTATGCTACTAGCAGTCATCTTGGATTATACTTTTTTACTGATTTTTTTTAGATTTAATTTAAATCACCATATATATATATACAATCATCCATATTAGTTTCCTTCTATTGTTGAACATATGGTCAAATGTTCAATGTAATACTTATGGTAGTTAATTCCTAGACTACCCTTTTTAGTTATAAAATTTTATATTATTCCTGATTTACAACCATTATAATTTGTTCTCTTTGTACTCTTATAAACTATATATATAGGTACCAAGGACCTAAAACTACGAAATAATGTACATTTTTTATAATAATCACATGTTTATTAATATATATGTACAAAATTATTAGTATTTTCGGAGCATATTCTTTTCTTGACGAATCACATCTTGGATATCTTCCACTTCTTCCCGAAGCCTCCGGAGTTCGTGCAGAATGGCAGTTATGTCAATGTTCAATGCATCTTGCAAGGCTGTTGTTTCCACAACAACTTCTTCGCGAATAGCGCGCACTTCGTCAATAACATTTTGAAGAGACGGTCCCTCTTCGGCGGCAGCGCCCTCCCCATCTGTTGGTTCATCCTGCACGCCAGGTGATCCCAGCGTGTACTTGCTCCAGGGCGAAAGTACAGCATTCCTGGAGCTAAAAATCTTAAACTTTTGTTCTAGGTAGGTGCTGTCCTCTGCATTTTCACGGGCTTGGAACCGTCAACGCATATTTAGACTTATGACCATCAAGCGATGACGTAAATTTAAATATGTGCAGGCTGCATTACAACACCGAAAATTAAAACTTCCCAAATTATTAAACAACAAAATATACATGTCAGGACACAATGCACAGACACTATATTCTTACACATATATGACCAAAATAATACAACGTAAAAAGACTACAGCAAAGAGAGAAAGAATAAGAAAATAGGAAGAGAAGAGAAAGAAAAGAGAGTATGTCCAATACAGCCTCCAGTGGTTACAGTTATGTTGTATCTGCAACTACATTGCCTATACATATTCCCGCCAGAATAAGCAATGGTTCTTCCCACAAGCCCGAGAGGCCCATTAAATATCCTGCGCAAAACAAATATAAGTAATAAAGTTTTTTTCACTCTGTGTTGGTTCCATTATCATTTGCCAGTGCATTCATTGCCAGAGCCATCATATCCATTGCCATGCGGGAGTGTATGTATGCCATCATCCATGATCATTCAAGCAATGGTTCTTCCCACAAGCCCGAGAGGCCCATTAAATATCCTGCGCAAAACAAATATAAGTAATAAAGTTTTTTTCACTCTGTGTTGGTTCCATTATCATTTGCCAGTGCATTCATTGCCAGAGCCATCATATCCATTGCCATGCGGGAGTGTATGTATGCCATCATCCATGATCATTCTTTTGTCGTCCATCCAGCAAAGTGCCAGCTTGTTGGTTGTTTCTGTGTATACTTCATGATGTGTGATCTAATATTATTAATTCATCAGTACGTCCATGTAATCATTCAATGTTATTCTATTTAAGACTATGCATTTCTGTACTCCCTTCGCTCCCTTGGTTTCCTTTCCTGCGGACTTGTAGGCATACATTTTGGCTCTTAGCCCAACAAACTCACTCATAATAAAACCTCCACACTCATCTTTAAACTTTCCCACCACCTTTTTGTTTGTGATGGAGTAGCATGGATGAGTGGGAGGGTAGGCACTTGTATCAAATTCTGCCAGTAACTGACGGTCTGAGGCCAGGTCCATGTAGAAGTCTCATAAATAAAGGAGTCAGGATCGATGTATACCAATTCAATATTGTCTTTGTATTTATTCTTCATGATGTCATAATGAAATCTGTACATTAGGCTCTTGGACAAGTCGAGCACAGCAAAGCCAGCATATATAGGTCTGTTAAATAGAACTTTTTCTTTTTACAGCTTCACCAGAGGTAAATTTACTTATTACACAGTTCTTGAATACTGGTTTTGATACCAGTTTCTTAAGTTGTCTTTCCTTACACACCAGCTACATGCTATGTCATTTTCTCATATTTTCCATCAGTTTACAGAATGTGGAATTATTCATTAATTTATAAAAATCTTTTTCAAAATCGTTGGTTGAGGCAGTTCTTTCTCTTCTCTGTATTCATTTGAATGTATGGTTTTAACCAGGCTTCCTGCTTGAACCGAAGTATACGATGAATCTTGGTCACTTTGAGTCCATGTTCAATTGCCTGCTTGAGATTTCTATAATGTATAATGTACTTCTTCTTGTATTCCAACGTCGTCATCAGTTTCGGTTGTCTGGAGCCAGGAGCACACTCATTAATCGGTAAAAATGACAAGTCTTTGTGGGCTTCGTGAAGTTCTCGTGGGTAATCAATATCACACTCCAAAATGTAGCCTGTAGTATCTTCATCCGGTACAGCCATGTTGTCGATATCTACACCTGCCCACTTGAAGTCACATAGGGGCAGAGGTTGCGACATTGCCCATCAATATAGATTGTTAGCATCCACATACTCCAAATATATCGATGGCTGGCTTTCGTCATAATCTTCTTGCAGGTACTTATTATTAGCCTTGCAGTGGCGCTACTCCTCCCCGTATGCCTGCCTCAAGAAACATGCATCTGTCATAGTCTGTGATCAATTCAAGTTCAACTTTGGTTTTCTTGAACATCGCATCGAAAGAAAATCCTGGAGCACTCACATAGTGGACACAATCCAGACCATACGTGCTTAAGCACAGTCTTCGGAAATTCTCGAATATGTCTGAAAGCAGGAGTAAATCAGTCTTAAAATAAATATTCCTGTACTCTCCCAACTATGTACAGTTGAATTTCTGCCAAACAGCTTGTGCATGCTCATAATCCTCTTTGGAATCATCGGAGTTTGTCAGCCTGTTGTGGAAAGCATCTGTTGAAGGTAACTGGGGCTCTTCAAGTTTTTGATGATCTGTGATGTAATCATAAGGAAAAATACCTTTTCTGGTAACCAGCTGTATTTGTTCAGAAAAGAAATATTTAGAAGTGTTTTTAAATTAAGCAGCAGGAAGGTTTTGAGATAGAGAAGCAAGACTGGCGGCATGAATCTGAAAGTATCTAGGAACTGTATGGAAAATCTTTCATCGAGTTTTTTGGAGAATGTGATTAGTTTTTCTTCGCTGTGAGGAATAATAAAGATGTCTTTGTCGTCATAACTAAGGTTCTTAACAATGAAATATTCGTCGTAACCAAGATTGTGGAAGAGGACTGGAAGTTTCTTTGGACGACGACGGAGTTTGTTACATTCATTACATGAAGGACCTAGATACTTCCCAGTGAAGTGGCAGTGGTCATGAACTTTGATATTGGATTTTGTGAAGGTAGAGAAGCAGTAGTAACAGACATCGGCAAGTTTGAAACTCAGCATTTCCAGCGGTGTTAATGGTCCCATTGGCTCAGAGATTCAATAAATATCTTTTACTTTCTCTCCAATATCAAATATCTTCAATGAACTTCTCACCAGCATCCTCACCTCTTTACAGAATTGGCTTTGTTGGAAGACTCAATGTTTTACAAGTAGGAATCACTTCATTGTCTACTTGCACATACAAGCAATAACTATAAACCTCATGCTTCTAGTACTGGGAAGTATATGACTTATCTGGATTTGGCTGACACGATTGCACTGGTACTGCTTTCCTGTGATCCCAGAGACTCGAAATTGGTCATCATAATGCTGGAAACACCGCTTGCAAATGTGTATTTTTTTCTTATGTGCTATTACCTATGGTCTCACCAGTCTTGAGAAATTTTTAATGTATGCATAATGTGCATCATCTTTTTCTGTTATGTACAGTAAATCAAAGTGCTGGCTCTTTTCTTCTTTGGCTACACGTAGAGGAATGACTTTTGTGTCCTTGTTCAACCCATAAACATTGACAGTAACTCTAGGATTGTTTCTCTCGCATACATTAATTTGTCGAAGAGGCATGGGGAATTTAAGCCCACTAAAATTAAATTTGTTTTCCTATTCATTATGTCCTTAAATTACCCCTGAATGCAGTCTCGGTCTCCACAAACCCAAACTGGAAGGCTACTCCTATTCGAGCCACAATCTTTGGCCGATTAGCTTTTGGTTGAGGAGCAGCCGATGGACCAGGCTGGGGTGAAGCTTCACGTCTTTTCTTTGCTGGTGTTGGGCCACAACATTTTTCAGCATGGGAGGCAAGTTTATCCTTTCTGGTAAACTCTTTCTCGTACTTATCGCATTTCAGCAGCTGGTGATCTGGATTAAAATTGCACGCCTTCTCATGACATCTTGCGTTCTGCATCTCTGTAAATGATTGGTTGCAGTAGTTGCAACTTAGAGTCGCTGCTTGGCAAATTTCACCAGTACGTGACCAGGATGTTTTTCCATGTTATCCTTGCGAGTGATGGCTACCCCACACTTCTCACAAATTTGCTGATCGTCTCTGTGTGGGTTGTGGGGGCACTGGCGCTCATGGTGTAATCCATTAGATCGATTTGTGAACACCTTGTTACAGAAACCACACTGTAACCCTGGAGGAAGCATTGGTCTTACCCCAGAAGAAGAAGAAGCAACTGCGGATGCCTTGCTGTACATGTCGATGAAGATGATGCTTATGAAGATGATAGGACGTCTCAACTGGAATCTTCCAACGGAACAGGCGATGGTAGCTCGACGAGGAGGAAACCTTAGAGATGACAATGAAGCAGAAACAACGAAAAACACTCGAAGTCACTGGGAACACTAATCCACAAGCTCTCGAAGTCGATGGGCAGAAGCGCACGAGCAGCGAAGAACTTGTAGTCAGATCGGCAGATGAACAGCGAATAAACGAGTCAGTCTTGCGCGCCTGCTTTTATAGTCCCAGCAGCAGTGGTTGACTCACTAACCCATATATGGGCATACAGAAAATTGAAGCATCTGATGGCTGAGATAATTTCGGAAGGAGCATATGACATCATACATGTCGCAGCACTGATGCGACTACCAGTTGCAACAAGCTCCTGTGACTCATAGGGCTGGCTGACTTGTGTACTGGGGAAAATTTCAATATGCCCTGATAAAGACTAGTTGCAACAAACAACTTAGGGTGACTCATGATTGCTGGGAAAAACCCATCATTCGACTGTGGCTTATCTGACTGCTTCCAGACACTACAGGGCGCCAGCATGTCGCAGCACTGACAACCAGTTGCAACAAGCTCCTGTGACTCATAGGACTGGCTGTACTGGAGGAAAAAAGCCAGACATGATAGGCGCCAGCATGTCACGTTTCTAAAGACCAGTTGCAACAGGCCACCCATGTATACTTGTTCTAGCTACAAAAATTATTTTTTCTTTGTTTAACAGACTTTTATTAAACATATTCATGTTACTGTATTTTCTTATACCTTAATTACTTTGATATCAATGTATTTATACAATTATTAATTTTTACTTGGATTTAAAGTCATGTATATAATTATTCTTACATAGAATTATTTTAAGTAGAAAATAAAATAAATTATTGTTCGATTTTCTCTAAATAAAAATTTATTCGGTAATAAATATTGGTTATCGTTTGGTGATCTGGCCCCTAAACATTTTTATAGAATTCGTACCATACCCGTGCATGTCTGTTTAAAGTATTTGTAATGTATGTTAGTTATATAAAACGTCATGCGTGGGTGTAGATAACATTGATATACACGTTAAAACTCTGTAATCCTTACTATATTGCAGAAAAAACACATGATTAAACTACTCTTTCTCCGTACACTGGAAACAATCGAAAATACTTAAGATGTTATAAAGTCAGCAGTCTTACCCAACTTTATGGTTTACGCCCTACCAGCATTTTATATGTAATGTAAAATATTATATGTAGAGTGGAAATGCTAATAGAGCTAAGTGCCCAAAACTGAAAAAGTTGTTCTTTCATGGCTATGTAAACTAACTGCCAAGGCCAATGCCCAGCTAAATGAACTAAGTGCCTATCATACTCCTAGTAGTTGCAGTTGACAGCCATAGATGGCATGGGTGGTATGTCAAACGCCTTTTTGTACCATTACACAAGGTGATGCACCCATTTGTGCAGTGAGAGTTTGTTGATGTGTATGTTAAAATGTAGGCGGAAGAAGAAAACAATGTAAATGTTAGTGTGTTTGCTGCAGTAGAACAAGAACCAGGGGCATGGAAAGCAAAACAACATGCTGCACGTATACGTGGAATGTCTTACGTTACATAAAATAAGAAGGAAATGCCAGCAAAGTGTCCACCTGGCAATGTTGTAAGTAATGTTCTAAGCACAATTTTGTACAATGTTTGTGGCATCTTGTGTTACTATTGTGTACTGTTTGTGTGTTTTTATGAAGATATACAAAACAACTTTACAATATGGGTGCTATATTAAAAAAAAAATAGCTTAAAGTCTTATGCTTTATCTTCATTATAATATTGCATTGTCACACGATTTACATATGTATGCAAAATTTCAACTCAATCAGAAACCGGGAAGTGGATCAAATTTATCTTGCAAGATTTGATTACAGAAAACGACGGGACAGGTGAAGCTAAATAAAAGCTTGTAAAAAGGGGGGGGGGGGGGGAATAATCCCCTCTTGCGCATGGCATTACAAGAGTATTACTTAACATTATTCAGTTTTATATTGGTGATGTCACAGCTAAAGCAAAAATGTTATGTTTCTGTTGCAGGTTATATTATTTGAATAATATTGAAGCTTATACTGTTGCTTTAATTTTCAGGTGATGTGTAAACGCCGTTATGAATGCAAACAACTGGTGGATATGAAAACCAGGTTGTTTGAAGGCTACCATGCATTACACATGAACGAACAAGGCAACTACTTAATGGGATTAATAGATATACTGCCAGTACAAAGATGCCGGCATGGTAAGTACAACTATGCATGTGAGAGTCGAAGACAAACAAGAATGAGTTTCACTATTCCTGATGGAAAAGGAAGCCATGATAGTGTGTGTAAAAGCATCTTTATGAACATTTTTGGTGTTTCGTCAAAAAAGATTGCGACATTAGTAAGAAAGAAAAAGGAAGGCATTTCTGTTTACAAAGATAAACGTGGTGGCTCAAGAACCTGTAAATTCACCTTTAAAGATAGGGTTATGGTTAGAGAACACATTAATCATATACCCAGAGAAAAAAGTCATTACAACAGAAAAAAGTCTGACAAGGAGTACATAAGTGGCGATTTTAATGTAAAAAGATTGTTCACTTCATTTAAAATACAACATCCTGACAGTCATGTGACCTATAAATTTTATTGTAAGGTTTTCTTAAAAGACTTCCCGAGTGTATGTTTTAGGCAACCTCGTGTAGATACTTGTAAAACGTGTGATAGGCTGAATGCGATAATGAAAGTCAAAGACAAAGCTGATGCGGTGACAGCAAAAACACAACTGGAATTACATCATCGTAAGAGTGAAAAGGCTTTCATGACTATGAAGAATGACTTCATCAGCAGCACATTACCTGGTAGGGAAACATGTACACTCTCAATGGACTTTCAAAAAGTTTTTCAAATTCTTAAGCTAACCCACTCTTAAGGCGGGTATCCATATGTTACAAACGACCGTATCGTGGCCCCGTGGCGTAACCAAAATGTTCATATGTGGACGGGACTCGTTGCAGCGTTGCGTGTCAAAACTTGACACGAAGATACGCAACGGGCTCGATCCGCCAGTTGTCGGTATTTTGCCGTCACTTCATAGGAAGTTACGGCTCGACGAGAGAACCAGTGTGGACGGGTGGCGTGTCATTCTTCCGTTGCTCGCTCACACACTCAGCGTGAAGCTACGAGAGAACATCGTGCCTGTTCGTGTTTATTTCCTGTTTGTCGCTCCAAGTGTACGTTTTTTTTTTATTTGGCGAAATGGAAATGACTAAAGAGGAGACAGTTCATTTGATTTAAATTTATAAAGAAAGGAGTGTGATTTGGGATCCACAGCACCCAGACCATTATAATAAATGGCGGAAAGAAGATGCCTGGGAAGAAATTGGTACACAAATGGGGAAACCAGTTGAGCAGTTAAAGAAGAAAATGGAAAATCTTCTAGCAGCCCTGCGGCGAGAAAGAATGAAAATGAAAAAGAGCATGGGTACCGGTAAAGGTGAGTGAATTACAATTATCAGTGCGATTGGAAATTTCCATAAACAATATCTAGTTAATTTAAAACCCCTTATGTATAAATTCGGAACAAACATTTTTGTTAGAGATGAATACAAATTAAAAAGGTAGAACAATAACAGAAAAACCAATGCCGCATGTAGTTATACGCGTCACATAACTTTATCACACAAGAGTAACGCGTGTTATCAGTTTTATGAGCTAATGTAGGTAACTGTGCGTTCTTCAAAGAGAAAATTGTCAACGTTTTTGCCCATGTTTAAGAGTAGAAATTATTTCAAATTGAACTTTAAGTTTGTAAGTCAACTAAATCATCTGATAAGAAAGCAGTTAAAATTTCTTCCTAAAAATTTGCAGAATTAGTGGTTATACAAAATAATGACAATAAAGTGAGATTTTAGTACAAATCCCAAATAATAAACTAAAAATTATAAATACTGCAACGGATATAAGATGACTAATTGTTGAAGTAAATATTGGATACTGTTAGTTTTTTTTTTTTGTTAATAATGTGTGCCACAAATGTATATATTTTAGCGCACAGAGTTATCTCACAGGGTCAGGTATATATACAAACATAATCAGCGAGATAGCGTGAATATTGACACACAATGTATTTAAAAGATATATCATGTGTTATGAAATATAACACTGAGCTACATTAATGTGTACAATAACATAAGTTACTTGATGTAAAAACATTACAACAAAGTGTTTTGTTTTGCAGGTGCGGATCAAGTTTACAAAAGCCACTGGTTCGCATTTGAAGCTCTGAAATTTATATGGGACAAGAATAAGCCTAGACCAACATTAAGTACTGTGAGTAAAACTTATATGCTATCACTTCTTCTCATTAATAATTATTTTGCCATGCTAGTTTCCCTTCATCCATAAAATAGTCTGCGAGTTCCTCTCTTACTCCTCCAAGCATAGATTTTGTTCTCCTGGGTATTCTTCTGATAGGCAGGAGTTAACCCATCGTATCAGATGTAGATAGGCCTACTCTCCAATTTCCATCTGCAACTACACCAGCTTCTTCAGAATCAAATGTTCCTGGTGGGGTATACAATCCAAATGAATCGGTTCTTCGTCGTAGGAAGATATGTAACAGACAAATTGTCAATACAATAAGTGAAGCCTTTTCTGGTTCCAAAAGCATTGGTTTCCTTAGGACTCGGAACACTGATGACACTATTCCGAAGACATTTTCAACTACTCTGCGTGCCCTACAAACCCTGTAGTTATAAATTCTTTCTTTAGACCCTTTGGGGTTGTAACCTGGATAAACTTTCATAAGATTTTCAGACATTGCAAATGCTTCATCTCCAAGGAAAAAAAAATGGCAGTTCTTGGTCTCTTCCATTTAAAGGTGTAGGCCAAGGCAGATTTAAGCGGTTTTCCTCCATTTGTTTGTACAACTCAGTGTTAGCGAACACTCCTCCATCTGAAACTCTACCCTGGCAGCCCACGTCCACAAACATGAAGTTGTAGTTAGCATCAACTAAAGAAAAAAGCACAACACTAAAATAGCCTTTATAGTTTATAAACTCGCTACCACTTTTTCTTGGACTTTGCAGAATCACGTGCTTCTCATCAATAGCCCCCACACAATGTGGAAAGTTCCATGTTGTTTCAAACTCTTCAGCTACTTTTAACCACTGTTTTGGTGTTTTTGGTATCTGGAACAAAACATAACCATGTGCTTAACATTCGCACATATGTATGTGTATGTTAATATATATTATAAAGTTCATAACATAATGAATCATGAATATATTGACTTAAATACTAATTTTAACATTTGTAGATCAAAATTAAATAAAACACACTAAGATATATTTCTTAATGCATATTTTGAATGACTTTGAGAAGAATCGATTTCTCGTAAACGTTTCATACCATAGAATATTTTATTCTTGTTTTGAATTTCAGATCCAAACTAGTGGCGATGAAAATGAATCCTTGGGAGAGACTTTGGTGGATGGAGAAACAGTAGGAACACTGTCCCCTGCTGTAACTTCAGAAGGAAGTGTGGCGTCAGCCTCAGCCACCTTGCAATCGCCCCAGCAGTCAAGGCGCAAGCGGAAGAAAGCACCATCAGCAATATCTGAGGATGAGCGTCTGGAAAAGGCTTTTGGGATTCTGCTCGAATCGTCTAATAAGGATGACGAATGTAGTCACTTCGGCAATGTTGTTGCTTCAAAATTACGCTTATACAACGATGAAGTACGCTGTATAGTTCAAAATGAAATAATGAACATATTTGTAAGTGCCAATAGGGGATATTACACAAATCCACTTATTAACTCTCCTACTCAGCAAGGTGTCATTCCCTACATTCAACCCAGTCACTCTGACATACCACAGTTTCCCAAGTCACCTAATGCTGTGAGTGTCAACAGTTCTCAGTTGTCATCACCTACACTTTCTGACGATTACATCATTGAGGATCTGATATAAATTATTCTGTGCATTGTTTTATGTATGTAGGTCCTTATCAATACTTTATAAGCAATAAATCATTTTAAGGACATTTATGATAGTGTTTTTTTTGTTAAACCACCCTTTGTTAAAACAAATCAATAAACTTAACTGATATCACTAAAGCTTATTGTTGGAGAATTAAACAAAAATAATGAATGTCTACATTTCCTCCCCCCCCCCCCGGACCCATCTTTGTACAGAGTTAAACAGTTTTATAACAAAAAACATGTAACTTACCTCAATGTATTCTTCCAGGGTTTTCACAATAACAGCACATACTTCTGGAACAATTTTGCTTATACACTGTTTCGAGATTTTGAAAAGGTATTGAAGGCTAGAATATGAATCACCGGTGGCCAAAAAGCGCAGTGTTACTGCCAGCCTTTCCTGCACGGAGATGGCTTTTCTGAAATGGCTATCTTTTTTCTGAATTTTCGGCCCAATCGAACACAACAAAAATTCGAATTCCGTCGGATGCATTCTCGTAAAGTTCTTGTATAGTCCACTTACTGCCCGAAACTTCAAATCAGCCAACAAACCTGAACCACCGCACAGCTCTCTACTTGTAAATACTTTTGACATCCACCAACGAGGTGACTTTCTTTTCTTTCTTCTTTTAAGCATGTTGTGTATGCAAATGTAGGCTGCTGCTGCAAGCTGAGTTGCGCTCATGGCTATACACTGCTCTTCTGGTGTAACGGGATGTAACATTTGTTTTTGATACGGATACGTTGCAACGGATGAATGACACGGTAGGAATTCTAACATCGTTGCACCGTGTCGTGTCAGGGGTTTATACGTTACGATGACACGCAACGGCTGACAGGCAACATATGGATACCCGCCTTAACATGTACTATTCGCATCAGTTAGGTTGTTATAACTTTGGCATACATATAGCTGATACCTCAGATGGGATAATGTGTGTATGGCATGAAGGCCAATCATCGCGGGGAGGGAATCAGATGGCGTCTTGTCTCTTGCGTACTATAAATGACCCTGAGCTCTCCAAATGTACCAAAAAAAAGTTATGTGTTTGGAGTGACAATTGCTGCGGTCAAATTAAAAACCGAATGCTACTGTTTCTGTATATTTTTCTGGTTGCTGCAGGACATTTTGACTGTATAGATCACAAGTTTCTTATGGTGGGGCACAGTTTTTCTGCTTCAGACAGGGATTTTATAGAAAACGGTGGAAGTGTTCGAAGGCACAGACCGTGAAGGATGTTGTAAATGTTATACAGACAGCAAGACCATCCAGACCATTTTGTGTGCTGAATATGGAGGGAAAGTTTCTTGATTTCAACGAAGCTGCTAAGAAATGCATAAACACTTCGCAACTAAAGATATCTAAGGCGGCTTGGCTACGTGTAACAAAATACAATCCTGCAATTGTAAAGTACAAAACAAACTTTGGTGACATCGAAGGGTGGAAAACCTGCCGCGTTGTAAACAGAGGTGTTTCAGTTGCAGACATTGTATCCACCGAATTCACCAGCTTACCAGCGAGTGTGCCACTGCCTGAAGCTAAAAAAACGGGACTTGCTGACTACGATTGACTATGTCGATGAAGAAAACAAAGACTTTTATCGCAGTGTTTGTTCATAAACATTTACAGTGTGATGTACAGCCAGTGTTTCACTCCAGTAAACATGTTGGTGTATAACACAATCTATAATAAGAGTTTTGCCACCTCTGAGATGTTACATTCAAATGGTTTATTTTTTGCACAGTACTACAATCTACAATGTACGAACATAAATCCTTTTACTTTAATTTATTTGTGATAATGTATATGTCTTTATTCATAGTGTACTCTGCTGTCAACAATAAAGAAACATTACTGTGGCACTTAGCTCATTTAGCTTATGTACATAACACCTTTGGTAGGAAAAGTTTTGTGGCACTTAGCTCTTTGCCAATATTTAAAAATGTGTTTTTTTAACATTAGTGTTTGTAAGTATTTTATGTGCACATTATCGTGTTTATGTATGGGCTGGGTATTCTATTATAAATAAAAAATATATTTCAAAACAATAATCTGTAAACTATTAGTCTAATTTCGGTCATTATTTTTACAGACAACTTTGTGGCACATAGGACCATTTGCAGGGCCCTTGTTGTGGTACTTAGCTCTTTTCCAATTTAACATAATTTGTAGGTGTATTTCTCTAAATTATGCAATACCAATGCGTTGTTAACTTGTTCAGTATAACAATGTGTGGACTAAGATATGCTATACTATTTTTGAAATGAATTAAAACATAAATGGGATGTAGGGACAATTTTTATTAAATATCTTGAAAACAACTTTTTGGCACATAGCTCTATTATCATTTACACTCTACATATAACAGATTGTTAACTCCCAGTTATGGGAAGGAGGGGCAATGGCACGCACCTTATTTAAAACTTTATTAAAAATTGAAAATTTCATTTGGGTTGGATTTGCAACAATATTAGTGTAAAGTAAATTTATTTAACGGTGCAGTGTACAAATTAAAGTATAATATTCTGAATAGTTTATTTTATATTAATTGATTCTTAAAATCTTGTAGTGCGTACCATTACCCGCACAGGTAACACATGTAACTATACAAATAAATAAACGGTTATTGAAGCTTCTATAACTATAACTTAAACAACAGCAGATAGGTACTATAGTATATCATAGATAACATTGAGACTAGACAATAACAAGCACTGTAAATACAAAAAAATTACAAACAAAATTACCAAGTTCTTAAAATATTATCCAATTACTGGTCATAATTATGTGGCTAACAAACCTGATGGCCTTGATACTTGAAAAAAATTTTAGATACAAAAAAACCAAGGTCATGTTTGAGGTTAAACAGAAATATGGGAAATCCAAAGCCAAATTTTTTTATCTTCATGTACTACGTTACTTAGCTAAACAAAAGTCACAAGTAAAGTTGTGTGCAGATTCTGCAGCACTGCATTCTGAGTGCACCCAGCCCGAACAAACAATACATCGATACCATATCTCTCTGTCTCGGCTAAAGTCACCACAAAACCGACCAACGTCCTTAGTTGTGTTCACTTCTGGCAAACAATTTAAACTTATGTCACTTAGTTCATCCCTATCACTGATGATAGAGGTTTCATCTTCTAATGAGCTGGAGCTTACTTTATTAACAATTCTTCTTCTCCCTTTCAAAGAAATGTTTTTAGTTTTAGATCTACAACTATGTTGCTCTTTCGTTTGACTTTTTTGTTTCTTCGGTGCACTACTTTTAACAAATTTGAGCTTCCGTTTTTGTTCCCTATTTTCTAAAACTTCTTTCCTGGGTGTTGCAGTTAAAACTTCTGGATGATGCTTAAGCCTTGATTTTCGTCTCTGTTGTGAAGACGACGAATTCAAAACAGGTTAAGGTGAAATTTTTTGAAAAGTTGTCACCTCACTTGATCCTACTTCAAGTTAATGCAGTCTAGAAGGAGTACAACCGAAACTGGAATCTCTGTTATTAAAACGCCCATGTGTTCCTGAAGAATCAACTTTACTGGAACCTGCCACACTACACCCAACCTCTGGTGATAGTCTTGCACTGCAGAGTTCTCCATTTCCTTCCTGCTCGACATTGTTTGGTCCATTCCTCTCTTCCTCGATGTTGTTAGGTCCATTCCTCTCTTCCTCGACGTTGTCATGTTCAGTTGAAGCCACTTCAGTATTGTTGGGCGCAAAATCTTTGTCACAAAATACATCCGGATTCAGTGTATATATTCCAGCCTTTTCAAGCCCCGAAACAGCTTTACCAATGTTAGCAACTTTTTCCAAAGCAGACTTCAAAATTTTTGGGATGTCTTCTCTCTCAATTTTTTCGTAGGGATGATTTCTCATAAAGAGTGAACACTCCGAGTGATAAGCTGTTTTCAAAGGACCAAAAAACGACACATCTAGTGGTTGAAGTCGGTGCGATGAATGGGGTGGGAATGACAGAACAGTAATTCCATTTTTTTTTACAGAAGTTGTAAGCAGCTAACGATGTGTAGCTTGAATGGTTATCCAAAAGGAGAAGCATCGGATTGTCTGCCGATGAATTGGTATGCTGTTGAAAATGGTTAAGCAATTCAGAAAACAACTCTTTGTTTATCCACCCTGATTTGGACATCCTGTAAACACTTCCTAGAGGCCCTCCGTGTCTTAAACCAGCAGATAATCTGGCACCTGGGTATACAAACATGGGAGGGATGAAAATACCAGTCACACTCATGGCACAGCAAATTGTGAAATTTCTTCCTCTCTCTATGCTAGTCGCAGTTCCAACTTGTTTTTTGGTTTGTTGGTGGTCTCTGAACATTTGTTACTCCAGTCTCATTGACGTTGAATATGCGACTCGGTGGATATTTATGCTTTTCATACAAATCAGAAAGGTTCGTGAAGAACAAGCCAACTTCAGTTTTGTTGAAACAGAGAATCCTGCTGAGCAAGGTTGGTTCAGGTTTACGTAAACTTAAAGTAGGGTTTCGTCTCAAAATTCCTTGAGCCCAGTCTTTTCCTGCTAGCTTAGTGGTCTGGTTAAAGGTGTGTTTGATTCGATTACGTTCAGCAAATTCAAATGCAATCCGTCTCAGTTCTATTAGAGTGAGACCATAAAACAGTTTATACAACTTCAAAAGATGAGAACAAAGTTCCTTTTCGTGCTCTACACTTAAAACATGTTTTCTTCCCATTTCAGGCCCGCTAAAAACTCCGGTCTTAAGTCATTTTCGGAGTGTCGCTTGGTGAATGCCATGATTCTTACCTGCAGCTCTGATACTCATTCCTCTCCCTACAGCTGCTACAGCCGCTGATAAACTTTACTCTGTCCATGCTGCTTTATTAGTGGTACGTTTGTGCTTATGAACCATCTGGAAAAAAAACTTACTTAATTTCCAAAAAATTTTCATTGTATTGTTTGTAGGCATATGTCATCTATGGGTCGTAATTCAATAATGCATATTCGAACAGTGAGGTCTAAGCTTTGAAATTTAAATGGTAAGAGTGTTACGAAAGTAGCCCAGTATTGGCCAGAAGTTGCATTGGGAAACCAAGGAAACCGATATCAGGATGGCCTCACCTGGATTTGAACCCATACCCTGCCAGATGCGAGTCCAGAATATCAGGCCCATCATTGTGCCATCTCGGTCGGTGGAGAAAAGAAATTGCTGTCTCTGTGAGATTAAATAACCGCCTAGTCTCGTCAGTGCACTTATTTGCAGAACCATAATATTATGTGAAATAATAATTTTATCTTTAAAATACATTTTGGTTTATTGCCTAATGATGTGCCACAGTGTTATGTGGTAAAACTGTTTCGTTAAAGACCGGGACTCAAATTTCAGGCCAACCGATCTGAAAGCAGTTGTTCCATGGTTTCCCAAAATCACTCCAACCATGTGACAGTATTGTTGAATACCGAGGTCCACATACAATTATATCTGCGAGTAAGTTCTGCACGAAAAGCACATTACTGCCACACAGAAAAAAATTTTAATAATACAGCATGAGGGGCAATGGTACGCATAAGAGGGGTATTCAGACGCATGGTAGGGTATTCGGACGCATGCCTGCGTACTATTACCCCTTTGCACGCCATTTTATAAACAAGAGTCGTACTGGGACACAAGGATGTTTTATACTTCATATACAAATGACATGAAATACTTAAAAGAAAAACAGAATTATATAATTGTTTATTAGTAAAATAAAGTTAGTCATTTCTGAATTACAACAAGAACAAAGCCAAAACATAAAAAGAAAATATCGAAAAACAAAAAAATTCTACTTACTTCGACATCCACAATGATCTTGGGCTGGCCAACCACTGGAGTTAGTTCTTCCCTGCTCTGCTAGATGGCAGCATGTTACGGACGCGCTAAACCTTCACAATGACGAAATCTTCATCTGCGTACCATTACCCGCTGCGTCTCATTACCCCTCTTTCCCCTATCAACTTATCTTAATGATAATATATTGATGCACTTGAGATGGTCAGGATTTCACCCTATAATAGGACATAGGTATAGCTTTATAAGATGTAACATATTATTTTTACAAAGCCACAGACGAAGGAAAAATAACGTTTGCAATATTTGTTGGTTTAATCAAAGCTTTTGATACAATTAATCACAAAGTAACTAAAATAGCTAGGAATTGACGACTGCTGGACTGTCACATGACTCCTGCCAGTGGTACAAAAGCTGTGACTAAAAACGTTAACAATATTTTGAATGAAATACTAACAATGGCAGAAAACTTTTGGACACAAGGCTCAGTTCTTGGCTTTTTATTTATGTCATTTCAACATCATCATGTCTAAAATATATTGACGAGTGGACGAAATCGACGAGAGTGTAATAAAATTATTAGCAATCTGTATAAAAGTATTGGGGTTTTACGACTGGAACTCCCTCAAACTAATCCTAAAAATGATCATACATGATTATACAGAAGGTACACAAAATATGTTACATAAAATCGAAGGACCTAAATAGAAAGTGGTTAAAATTATTTACAACGGCATAAACAAATAAAATAATAATTATAATCCAGGCGGTGCACTGCAAACTAAATGACATTTTTAAATGAAAATATATTTTAAATACTAGGTTGAAGATTTATTTGCAAATTTAAATATTGTGCATTATTTTTCGTTGTACATCAAAATAGAATAAAAATATCTCTGATCGCCAAGTCCAATGTTATGCTACTATCTTAAAAAGGGAGGTAATGTTACAAAAATAACTTTTCTCATCCAGACGGTGCAATATATCAAACAGAATATTATATCAATTTACAACTTGATTGAAAGAAATTATAGTTATGCTATCACTAAAATATTATCACAGAAACTCATTACCTTTATATGCCTGCGTCACCATAATACCCGAAATAAGAACTAATTTCAGGTCCTATAATATTAATAATTAAAAAAATGCACGAACTATGCCTTCTGTTTCTCTTCTGCATACAGGGCAACCAAGTTCAGCATTTAATTCCGGTTGTTCCAGGAGGGGGTCATTCCTAGCAGTTTTGTTCTTGACGAGCCCTTTCCGCAGTCTGTTCTTGGAGTATGTCGCTGCATCTTTCACACAAAACGAAGTGTCCGCAAGGGTAAACTACGTGTGTTACCCTTTCAATCAAACACACTTTACAAAGCGTGTTTGCGGTAGCTTCATCAACTTGTGGGGTAGGCGGCCTTTGAGGAGGCCCAACTCTCTGTTCACGTGCTGCTAGCAGTCCCTCTTCTTCTGCAATATTTTCTGCATCTTGTTCCCTCTCTGCACCTAAACCAAGTTCGTGTGCTAGAGCATTTTGTCTTATGAAGACGTTGAACAGTCCATCTCAGGCCCGATTCACACCTGAGAGGCGACAGGTGGAGGCGCGGCGCAGACGAGGCGGGAAACACTCCGCTTCGACGCCTCTTCCACGTAAACAAATGACTCAATCTACACACAGGCGACGAGGCGGGGGCACGCGCCCTCCCACTCCCGACGCGCCTCTACTGCACCGCTTGCATCAGCTTGGAGAAGCGTGCCTGTCCAACGCCTCTCGAATATCCCACGTTGATTTTATTTTGGTATTAGTTTTTCTGTGTTAAAATTGTGATAATGCGTGACGACCCAGAATATAACATTGCATTTTGTGAGTTGGTGGAGAAGTTCCCGTGTCTATGATAACACTCGTTCTGACTACAGTAATCAAGCCTGTCAAGATCAGGAATGGGGAAAGATTGGAGAGAACCTAAACGAAATACAAGTTTCAAAACAATTTTATAATGAACGCATGTATTTATTTATACTCTCTTGTATCTTGTGCCTAATTTTCTATTTTTATACATGCATTTAAGAAAACGTGTGACAACATGTGTGATGTAGGGTAAGGTTGCCTTATTCCGTGATAAGTTATTTCTAATGAATTTACTGAATTTCTGGGGAGACTATTTAGGTATAACATTTTTTTTTATATAAAGTTTATTCGACAGGCAGTATACCGAAATATTTATATAACCTCATTTGAACAGAATATATATATATATTTTAAATTAACAGAGCATGGATTCCTAAATCCGTGATAGGTGCCTTTATTTCGTGATAATGGTATCCTAATTCTCTGATAAATTAAAAAGATATGAAACACATCCAAGAAAGCAAAGTTTGTTTGTCATAGCTCTGGGACTTACATCCAGATGAACCACTGGTGTTACTTTTTTCTTTACCCATTGTTCAACGAAAAGAACTACTGAAAGAAACAAACACAAACGGATTGTAAAATAATAAGCGCACTGTAAAGTAACTACAACACAATTATTGTAATAAAAATGAAATCAGCTAAACTGAAGTCATTTGGTTCTAGGATATGTTTTGGACACAACAATAGATACAGAGTGTCTTGAATTGATGAACACACTTTAGTTTGAGAATGATTAATGAAATATTTAGTAATACATTAAAAACATATTTACATACATCAGGTAATAAAACAGGCACTGGTTACACATATTTCAACGATGAAATAATTACATTACTCACATGCTTTTTTATATTCCATGTCATTTGTCCAAAAAAGAAGAAAAAAATGGGAAACGGGTAAGCATATAAATATTTTTAAAACAGGCCCTTTACAATAATCTACACATACAGTTTACACTTATACATTGAAAATGAAATCCTTAAAACCATTAGGTGGTTATATGAATATATATTTTTTTTATTACAATATTCACTCTACTGTTGTATAAACGCGGAGTAAAATGGCTTTAAAACAATCATTTTTCGAATAACTGTGCACTATCCTACATATTCTTAGCAATATCTGGTCTGATTTGGAATTGGGGAATGTTCTTTGAAGTAATTGCTGAGGTAATCCCTCATATTGTTAGCATTTCCAGTTGCTGGCGTCAGATTGTCAATGGGATTGCCGACAATAACGTTCTCGTAGATACTGAGGTCTTGAAAATACTCCATCTCAATCTCGTATGGCATTGTGCAACACGCACATGGCTTGGATAAGATTATCAACTCTACCTGGGTCACAACAAATGAGGGTGTTTAACACTTGAAACTTTGAAGTCAACATGCCAAAAGCACACTCTACAGATTTTCGTCCTCTCGTCAATCTGAGATTACATATTTTTTGTCAATCACTGGTAAGCTCACTGGTAACTCAGAAGACGGGTCTTTGCAACATGGAAGTGCTGCATCCAAAACAGTAGAGCATCGTCCACCTTCTATTCCAAACCAACCATCACGAGCCAACCACCACTTGACTCCAGGTGAGAGTTGTAGGAAGAGAAAAGCAGCCAGAACTCTATCAGATGTGAATGAACGGACTTGTAAATACTTTGAAACAAAAGAAAAACTTATGATGGAAAGGCAAACTGCCCAGCTAATGCGAACCAATTTATCCAGACATGGCATTCCTGCACAGCCTTTTGCCAGATATGAAACCAATGGGCAAGGCACAAAAGCGGAAATTCAAAATAAGAGTCATATATGTATTCCAAGCAAACACTGCCAGCACAAATCGCATCCCAGGTACCCTGCAGTTCCCAAGGAATATTGACTATGTACAGAACCGTGACCAGAACTCTGAAGAAAACCGCTTTAATATGACCGATTATATCCACATGAACAATATGTAACATACAAATCATACATTATTATTTATTTGGACTTTGTAATTAGTTACCTTCTACATACATGTTTGAGCAACATTTCGATTTTTGGACTTATGTTAACGGTTAATGTAAAATGAATAATTACCAAACATTTACGATGTTTCATTTTGTGTTGTATGTACTAAACTGTTTTACAATTTGTTGTCTACTTGCATTCATTTATTTTAAACATAGGTATATGTGTGTGTATATATATATATATATATATATATATATATATATATATATATATATATATATATATATATATATATATATATATATATATATATAAAGCTTGCTAATCCTAACTTTACAGTAATCCGAATAAATTCTGCGGCACTTAATACGGATTACCGAACATAAACTGTATATTATGTATGCAGTTTCAGAGGACGTACTTACCTCAGTGTTATTAGTAGCCTCTCCTCTCGACAAATATGTTCTCTCCATCTTGTAGCCTTTTTTATTAACCTATCTTTTATCAAGACCAACACTTTATAAAAACAATCATAAGACATCCTATAAAAGTTCTGAAATCTTCCTGGACATATTTCCAGCTCCCTCATTACATTAAACATTCCATTCTTCCTATTATTTATCCATAAAGGGTGAACCCAATACTTTCTCTGGCTATTCATATTAGCCAAAAAAACAAGGTCAAGAACGTATTCATCACTTTCATCGTCGTCAGGTCGCCGCATTTCGAGTGACTAGCACATGAGCAAATGCCTACAGATGTAGACCACCACATTTCCGCCTCTCCCACGCCCCTTGTATGTGAATCCAACCAGCCCGTGCGTCGTCACGTCTGCACCTCGCCTGCGCCGCGCCTCCGCCTGTCGCCTCTCAGGTGTGAATCGGGCCTAAGGTATGGCAATTCTAATGTGGTGTACTCCCGCGTCAACAACTTACCCATGCATCGCCGAATTGTCTGGGTGTTTCTTGCTCCGCGGTGATTCTTTCTAATATCATTTCCAGCAAGTACTGCACGGTATTCCAGATGGAAAGAAGTCCAAAATTCATACAGAAACACCATAAAACGCCATATATTTATATGAGGTCCCATTACTCCCAATATTTTCGAGTGGATTGACTCCAGTGAATTATTAGTCCGCCTCGGCAAGTTGAAAACACTGAAAGTGTGGGGTGTGGCAATCCTTAACCAATATCTATTGATGTAAGTCAAAAGAGGCTGCATTCGCTGGCCAATGCCTTTCTCTTCTGCGTACGTTTCGATGGCCGTAATACCATCTTGTATACTTACAGGAGGAATTATGTCATCGTACGGCAGCCCTCTTTCCGCCGGTAGGTGAGTAACTGCCATTATCATCTTCACAACTGTTGCAACCTCTTGATTTTCACGACAAGATGCCGTCAGACCATTGCTCATAGCTGCGCGCCACACAGCCTGTAAAATAAACACTTTCTCTACCCCTTTATCTTGCTTCACACTCATACTACACATGAACTCCGATCTGTTTATCAGAGAACATATTAGTTGGTATTGTCTTGTGTTGTTTGTAGGAGGTGAATAAGTTATTTTAGATTATAACCATAAAGTAATTTAACACCATAATATATATACATATATATGCATAAATATATATACATATATATATACACATTTTTAACTTCTGCGAATGTCTTCAACATTTTCTCACCTTCTGTCAGCGTCAATGTCATAAATATAAGTTCTAACTATGGCATAAGCGGTTTTAACATTGGTTTTCGCATATTTTTTTATTTATATTGAAAATGGTATTTATTTTCAATGTATTGTTGTTGCAATGCAGCTTCTTAAGGGCAACTATATCAACAGTTTAAAACTTGACAACTATAAAAATTGTAAATTTATAAAGTATAAGTTTCAATGCATTGAAAATTTTGCATGTTTTATTGTTAAAATTAATTACACAAATGTTATAAATTTAAAATAATTCGATCGGATATATATAGTTGTAGGGGAGAGTGCGTGAATGGGGCCCACCTAAGATAAATTGCTCTTAAATTTGAAAATTATAGATCTTTCTTCTATTGTTTTTTCATGTGAGTAATAAGTCATATGTCAACTGTGCAGTAGACATATTAAATATTCATGTTAAGTATTCCAGTTTTTCAAACTAATGTAAAATGCAGCATACTGCACTGAGCCCCATTACCCAACCATGAGGGGCAATGGGGCTCACAGTATAAACAAATGTAGAGAGTGAAACATGCATTACATTTAAGTTTTACAAAATAACAAGTTGCATAAAATAATTAACTATTATTGTTTACATGCTTTATTTTCTTCCTTTTTAGATTTTTCATGAGAATTGAAACACTCACACCAATCTAAGGTTGCGAATCATTTCTTGCAAAAATCATACATGTACCTAATTTTCTGGAGAGTCTAAACCACTGCATTCAGATTGTGCCCAAGCACCACACATCGTACATCTATACCATAGTTCTTGGTTCTGTCGAAACTCCTCACAAACAGCACAGGTATTATCGTCGTTGCTCACATTCAGTGTTCCTTCGTCTTCATCATCACAAAGTTCTTCTTCATTGTAGTCTTCCTCTTCTGTTGATAACTCTTCAAATATCTGACTTTTTTTCCACAACCCTTCTTTCTATTTTTAATTTTTTATTAGCTTTGCAGCAGGATGTTTAACAATAGGCATTTTTTGTCTTCTCTTCTGTTCTTTTTCTTTATAGACATTTTTTAACGGTGTTCCCGTAAGCACTTCGGAATGTTTTTTGTTTCTAGCAATTTTGTATTTCTTTATTGATGGGCCAGGAATTGGAGAAATCTCTTCAATTGGAACTACGATTGTCATCTGAGAGGAAGTATTTTGATTTTATACTTCCTCTTTTTATCTGTTAGCATCAGGCTGGGTATTTTCGTCTTCATTAGGCCTAGATGTTCTATGTGTTGATTCAAAGTCTTGATTTTGATAACAGGCTGCAGCAAAATCCTCATTTGAGAAAACATTAGGGTTAAATGGGAAGATGCCAGTTATTTCAAAACCCTTAGTTGCTTTCTCAATCGTAGCAACACGACTATAGGCCTTATTAAACAACAAAGCCAATTGATATGGTGTTTTATTCTCATGAATATGTGACTTCATGTAAAGACCACATTCTCGATGGAATGCTGTTTTCAAAGGTCCATAAAATGTTACATCTAATTGTTGGATTTTGTGAGATGTATGTTTAGGTATAGAGACCATATGTATGCCATTGCTTCTGCAGAACTGGTAAGCAGCCAGTGATATGTGGCTACAGTGATTATCAAGTACCAATACCACGGGATTTTCTACACTACAACTTGTGAATTTTTTGAAATGTTCTAAGCATATTAGGAACACCTCTTCAGTCATCCATCCTCATTTTGAACAAACATAAATAGCACCTAGAGGGCCATCTTTTTGGAGAAGGGGAGTCATTCTCTGTCTAGGAATAATGAATATTGGTGGAATATATATTCCTGATGCACTGAAACAACACCCAACTGTGGCATTTTTGCCCCTTTCCCAGCTTGTGGCTGCACCAACCTGTTGTTGGCCTCTTTCTGCAAACACATTACTTGGATGGTGCATGGTGGAGAGACCAGTTTCATCAAAATTAAATAACTTATTTAGTTCAATCATGAATTTAGTGACAATACTTCCATATTTTCATAAAAGCGACCAACCTCCTCCTTGTTGACGGCAGTAATTCTATTTATACTGGTTGCTTCTGGTTTTCGAAGACTGAGTCTGCGGTTTCTTTTCAAAAAATTATACAACCAGTCCTTACCTGTCAAACGACTGTTTACATTAAAATTATGTGCAATTTCATTCTTTTCAGCAAATTCAAATGCCATGCGGCGTATCTCTAAAGGCGTTAGCCCGTAAAAGACCTTTGATAAAAACAAAATGTGGTCTGCAATTTTCTTCTCTTGTTCTTCAGAAAATACTGCTTTCCGCCCTAGAGAAGCTTCCGTGTTGCTACCTGATTTGATGCGTTTTCTCAGAGTAGTGTAGGGAATTCCGTAAGCTCTGGAAGATTTATCTCACCCCTCTCCCTCCAGCAACTGCAGACATGGCAGCCTATAGTGTTCTGCGGACCAGGCAGCTTTATTTGTTTTCCTTTTAAAAATACGTAACATCTGAAATAAATGAAATAGATTCCCTAGTATTGTTTGTAGAATTTTGTAGACAAAGGAATAAACGTAGGCATTTTAGATAGAGGGTCATTCCATGTCAAATCAACACTTTTAATAAAAGTTTTACCTCACCATCTCAGTTTTGATGAAATTTCGCACAGATGTTACCTCCATACAGACTAAAAAATATATAAAATTTTAGAATGATACATCCATCTGTTTTGAAAATATTGCTTTGTAAATTTTCGAAAAAAACACTCAAAAATGCATGACAGGCATATTTTAAAATTACCATAACTCTTCTCAAAATTAAGTTAGAAAGGTGAGACAGGTGTAATTTTGCAGCATTTGGTATGTCCTTTCATGTGATATGTAACACAATAATGTCTAGAAAAAAAGTAATGTTTAAAATTTAAATTTATAATTTTGGATAAGTGCATTATTAATTTTTTTCAAAAAATTCTATAAAATTTTTTGTACAAATTTTAAATTGTCTACAAAGTTTTAAAGCGGAGAGTTAATGGGTTCATAGTAAAATTAATTGGTAATTGTAACCATATTTATAATTTACCCAATTATGATATTTAACAATTTTTATAATTATAATAAGTTATGTTGAAATTATAAACACATAAAATTGATTAAAAATCACTAATAACACAATTGTAATTAATTCTAGTGCTACACTTTGCTTGTCTCTGATACAGGTTTTCAAAGATTAATTCAGACAAGCATCCAGCTACTGGGGATTCCCCTTAATTTGCTTTGGGATTTCCCTTACTTTGGGATTCCCCTAGCTCTGTGATACCCTTGCTTTGCCCTGGGATTCCCCCCTCACTCTTTCAGAGTACTGTACAGTAGTGGTTTTAGTTAGTTTATGCTAGGAGTCTGTATTGTTCTGATGTAGTATCAAAGTTGTTAATACAAGTATCAGTGCTACGCCTATATAAAAAGTAACCATTTGATGTATATTATTAGTGTAGTTTATGCATTCTGAATTGAGAATGTTGATATTTATTTTTAAAAAGGTAATGTGTTCATCATGGTAATGATTGAAACCCTATGAAAAGGTGGGCAGTTTACGGTAAGAAATGGCCCTCAGTGAATCATTTTTGAAGTTACAGTGTTTTAATCCATTAAAAACAAGCAATCACAACATTTGATTTATATTATCAGTGGAGTTTATGCATTCTGAATTGAGAATGTTGATATTTATTTTTAAAAAGGTAATGTGTTCATCATGATAGTGATTGAAACCCAATGAAAAGGTGGGCAGTTTACGGTAAGAAATGGACCTAAGTGAATCATTTTAGAAGTTACAGTGTTTTAATCCATTAAAAAAAAGCAATCACAACATTAAGGAAAAAAGAAAATTTAGGAATGTTAATAGTTGGATGTGCAGTTTGTTTTCTGGATTGCCAAAGGGAGCAAAAATTTGTGATAGCTGTAGAATAGAAATTACAACATTACAAACTGCTGCTGCTGATTCTTCTTCTTCTACTCACCAGGATAACGAATCAAGTTCAGATTCTGATAAAGATCCCAGTTTTTCTGCATCCTCATTGGTGACAGGTTGATTAAATATTTCACTACAAAGGCTAGGAGAATCTCCTATTAATAGGAAAAATTTCAAATCAAAAAGTTATGCAACCAGAAAAATTAAAACAATTGACTCCACAATCAAAAAGGAACTTTTTGAGTTGCCAGATAATTTCTCTGAGGATGATGGTGAAGATTTAGAGGAATCAGTTTAGCAAAACTTCAAAGCCAATTTCTTGAGTTCTAGTAGTAGGAGCAAGAAGTTAATTATATTAACCTGTTTACCACCAAATTGGGGAGTTAGAAAAATAATGCGAAAGTTTGATGCGCCAAACTACATGGTACGACAATAAAAAAAACTCTTGGCTGAAAAAGGAATGTTAGAAAGTCCTAACCCCAAACCAGGCAAACACCTCTCAGAAGATGTAGTTGAAGCTGTCCATTTATTTTATGAAAATGATGAAGTCAGTAGAGCGATGCCTGGTGTTAAAGACTGCGTAACAGTCACTGAACCTAATAAAAATAAATAAAAAATATCAAAAAGACTTATTTTGTGTAATCTGAAAGAGGGATACACTTTATTCAAGGAGAAATATCCAAATATTAAAATTTTTACTTTTTTTTTTTTTTCAAAGTTTTTCAAAATTTGAGGAGCTTTGTCCAATGCATTGTATTTTAGCGGGTTCTAGTGGGACACATGCAGTGTGTGTATGTACAATCCATCAAAATGTCAAATTGATGATTCAAAATGCAAGATTATGTGATTTAACAAATGGAGAATTCAAAACTTACAAACATTGCCTTCCAAAAATGGTATGCAATCCACCAACAATAGATTGCAATATTGGACATTTTACATATTGTCCTGGTACTGCAGCAATACGGACTGTCCTCAAGAAGTCATTTGAAGAGCACCTGATACGAAAGATCACATTTCGGCAGTGGATTTCAGTTGACCGTTGCAATTTACAGACACTGCAAAAATCATCAGCAGATTTCATAGATTTACTCTGTGACAAGCTGTCACTCTTAGTCCGCCACGACTTTATTGCAAAACAACAGACCTCTTTCATGAATCACTTAGAGGAAAATTTAAAAGAATCTGAATTTGCCATCACACTTGACTTTTCAGAAAACTACAGTATGGTTGTACAAGATGAAGCCCAGACTTACCTCTGGACTAAGGGACATGCCACAGTTCACCCGTTTGTGATATATCGATGGTGTTAAGGTAAAACGTTGTAACCCTCAAATTGGGCGAAAATGAGATATTATGATGGAAACACTTATTTACTATGGTTTTATAGGTAGGTAAAATGCTGTAACCCTACAATGAATAACATGGTAGATATACACTTTTATAATTTGGGGTAACCCTCACTAAGTGTATTTTCAGTGTGGTAAAATGATGTAAGCCTCATGCTTGTGGGTTACATCATTTTACTTCCACGAGTTATATTACACAAATATTTGTTGCGATGGTTACGGCATTATGTATTGTAGGTAAAGTTATCAGACTTCATATTACAATTACTTTTACTTCCATGGAGCCATAGTGTTCACAGTGTGAGTAAAGTCAACTGTTTCCTCTTAGTTGTGAGCATTGTTTTCTTATGCTTTAATCTATGGACAGCAGTTGATTGTTATTGATTACAGTAAACTCTCGCAAATCCGTGGGTGTCGGGGATTTATGACCTTCGGATTTTTGAAAACTTCGGATTTTTGAAAAATTTTCATTAAAATACAAAAAAAAATTCTAAAAGATAAGATGGTAGTCAATGAACATGTAATACTACCACAGGACGTCATAATAAACAAGACACTTGAGAAGTTAACAGAATGGTACGTAAGCAATACCAGTATAGTCCATTCATAGTAAATGAAGCACCCGAGAAATTTTTTTTCCTGAAAATTTACAGCCTGGCCTGATTAAATTTAACACACCCATTTGTTCAAGTTCGTAGTAAATTGTGTAAAAAGTAATTTAAAGTCATCTTAAATTAAATTAATGGCACCCGAAGTCGTACTTTGATGTGAAAGAGCTAGGCGTAGCAATGTGGCGTGCGCTGAAACGGGAAGCCCCTTGATAAGGGGAAGTGAATTTAGGAGGGGCGGGAGAGAGAAGCGATACGTAGCTGGCAAGAGACTCAAGGCCACTCCCTCACAGACACACGGCCAGTCCAGTTAAACTAAAGAGAAACGGGAGAAATAAAAAAAAATCATTAGTTAATTGTACACTAGAACCATCAAAAAATCTGAAATTTTGGCACAAAACAAAAATAATCGGGGAAAAAATGGTAAAACTCACAATAAAAGCTTATACAAAGCTATTATTTAACATGCAGCATATATTTTGTGTTGGTTTATAGTGCACTTACTAATGTTCGTATAAGAAGAGAAAAAAAATTGGACAGTCCGTTTAAAAACACGGCAGCAGTAGCTTGTGCGACGTAAGTGGGAGTGCGAGAATCTCGTCTAGACAGGCTGGCGGCTGCAAAGGCAGCGGATGCATGACGTCATACGGCTTACCTCTCCCTCCCAGACAACAAACCATCTCTCTCCCTCTCTCCAGCCCTCTAGCCATTTTCTGCGTGTGAAACTGTCAACATCCTTCCTCCCCTACTCCACACTGCATGCGACGAAAGCCAGGTTGTATAGTCCATTCCCGGTAAAATGAACATTTTTTTAAGGCCCCCCCACGGCAGCCATTTACCGTTAATTTTTTGATACAATTTGTTTGTTAGTTACAGAACATTATTTCTGCTGGAAAATCTCTGAAACTTCAAAATTTCTTTAATGGAAAAATTTAGCAGGGCGGTTAGAGTATTTATTTTTACCGCAAATGAACTATACTCACCTTCCCTCCGGCCAGCATTCCCGGCGTGTGACGCATGACAACTACAGTCGTGTGCCGCGCACAGCTAGGAAACTTGTCACTGGCAACATGTTTCACACACTGACACACGGTGCCCAGAGCTTCAGGAAAACCTACGCGATTTCCAACCTACTCTAAATATCCGACTGGAGTCTGTTTACGAAAAGCATTTAAGAATTTGCTAATGCCCAACTGGTTTTTTTTATATCGGATTAAGAGGAGTTAAAATGGCTAAAAGGCATGGTTTTGAAGTTTTAGGTGTAAAAAACCGTTAAAAAATTTCTTGAAAGCACCAGAGGAAAAGGCATTACACCTTTATCTTTATTTTCCCGCCATATAATGTTACGGTCACCGCTCAAATTTCACAGTTATCTGACGGGAACGAGATGACTGCGCGCCAGTTCAGAGCCTTTTACCGCGCTATAAATATCAGTGAGCGTCGCTCTTATCATCCACTGAGAATAGTGATACATACATCTAAACAGTAACGATCATGTCACTTCGGAAATACCCCGGATTTCTGAGAACTTCGGATTCTCGGGCCACGGACTGGCGAGAGTTTACTGTATTAATGTTTGGAAATTTGTCTAGTTATTGAGAATGTCGGTTAGAACATTAAAGATTCTAGAATTAGCGAAACAGATATCTGGAAGTAAGTATGATAACAATTTGCTTGTGCATCAAAACGAAGATTCGTCGAGTACTGATGCGAATCGTATAATCATGCATCGTAATAATGAAGAGGTTATTGAAGTGCGTGATCAAATTGTTCTAAACCCTGGAAATGTAGAAAATAGTGTGCGTGAAAGTGAAAATGTGACTTATAATCCAGATGTAACTATTTTTGAAGGTAAAACGAATACTGATGTTACTAAGAGTCATAGCAATAGCCTACTGCAGTGCAAAAAAGTAGATGTGGAAACTCATCTTGAAACTCAACAGAACTGCATTCATTTAATTGAAAATGAAAGTGGTTGCTCAAAAGAAGTTGTCGAGACAGTTGAATGTAGGTCAATACAAACACTTAAACTAAATAAGCAACAAATGTTGGTTATTACAGAAGATATAAACAATAAAATTGATTCTACAAACCTACTAGGTGCCACTTCTAGTCACAGTGTACAAATTATGCAGGATGCAAACAAATTTAGTAAAGAAGGAATAGAAACTGAGTTAGAAAACGTTGTTGGTAACAGAGGGACACGCAAACATAAAAATCCACCAAATGCAGTAGTACAAAAACTTAAGAAGGTAAAGGGAGAATCGTACATTAGTAAAACAAGAAAAGAAATGCCTTCAAAATGGACCCATGCGCACACGGTAAATGCCAAAATAAATGTAGTGCAAAGTTTGAAGGTGAACGGCAGCATCTTTTTAACATGTTCAGGTCATTAGACAGCTATGCTCAAATAAGTTTCATACTCGCCTGCGTAAAAGAAGATGGAAAACAACGTGTCTACACAAAAGAAGAGCAAAGTAGACGTACCAGAACACTCACGTATTCCCTGCCAAAAGGAGAAGGAAGAAGCAAAGTGTGCCAACAGTTCATCTTGAGTACTCTAGACATAAGCCAGAGAATGATTCAGTATACTTTTGATAATAAAACTCACATACATACACCAAAACTAGATGGAAGGGGCAAGAAAGCACCACCAAACAAGACACCACAGGAGAGAAGAGAGATAGTAGAACAATTTATAAAATCACTTCCAGCTGTGCCGTCCCATTATTGTCGGCAGAGCACCAACAGACTTTATCTTCCTGTGGAGTTTAAGAACACGACCAATGTGTACAGATTATACAGTACTTATGCTAAGGATCATAATATTACTCCTGTAAAAGAACATGTTTTCAAGGACATTTGGCGTACAGATTTTAACATAGGAATACACTGCCCAAAAAAAGACAAATGTGTAATGTGTGAGAAGAACAAGAATGTAGAAAATGGAGTAAGTGACTCAGTTATGGCTAGGCTTTTGAGTGACAAAGATCTAGCAAAAAAAGCATTCGCATCTGATCAAACACGTGCACGAGAAGACCAATCGTTTGTGTGTGTGTCATTCGATTTACAGAAGGTGTTAAACACACCACACGGGGAAAAAAATATGCTTCTGTATTACAGTAGGAAGTATGCAGTGTATAATCTAACCTTCTACGAAAGCAGTACAAGAGAAGGCTACTGTTACTTGTGGGGAGAAAGTGACGGGAAGAGGGAGCAAATGAAATTTGTTCTGTAATATTTCAGTACTTGTCTACTGTAGATGACAGAGGAATTGTTAAAGAAGTGTCCCTGTATTGTGACAGCTGTCCTGGCCAAAACAAAAACAGGCAAATATGGGCTATGTTATTCAAATTTTTGAAAACATCTACAAGTATTGTGTCTTTAAGCATCTGCTATCTTATTCCAGGACATACATACATGCCAGTGGACTCTGTACATGCATGTATTGAAACTTGCAACAGAAAGAAAACTATTTGGGCCCCATCGGAATGGCCTACAGTAATAACAAACAGTAGAATTACACCTCGGCCGTACAATGTTGTAGTACTTTCTCACAGAGAATTTAGAAATTGGAAGGAGTATCAAGAAGCAGTATTACCAGACTCTAAAACCAAAAGTTTGGAGGGAAGTCGAATAATGATTAGAGAAGTTACTAAGGTGAGATTGTACAAAGGGAACAACATTGTTGATGTCTATACATCCTTTGATGAACAGAAGCCAGTGCATCTGACAATGCACGAAAAAAGAGGTCGAGTAAATGACTCGTCAATGCCTAAATTAATGTACCCTGCTCGAGTGCCTATTTCTATGGCCAAGTATAAGGACCTTAATAATTTGTGTTCAAAAGGGGTAATACCAAGTAGGTACCATCACGAGTACAAATCACTTCCCAAGAGAAATGATGTTCCAGACTGTCTAAATGAGACTGATGAAGAAGACGATGTGAACACTAGTGGTTAAATGACGCAACTATAACCGGACAGTGGACACATTGGTCGTTTAAATAGTGATAATTGTTCTGAAGTTTATACTATTGCAATGCCATTTGTTTTATAAAACTTCTTTGTTATATTATCACAACAAATACATGGGAGTATTCTTTAATTGTCTTTATGTTACATTAAAAAATGAGGTTTGTATCATGATGTCTGTGTTAACCCTCATCTCACCTAGAGGTGAAATGCAGTAACCCTCTATTTTTTTGTTTTTTAATTAATTCAAAAACCTTTTACACATTTTTTATATGCAAAACATGCACCAATTGAGTCAACATAATAAAATGTTTAATCTCCAACCCAAAAGATCCACTAAAGTTCCTTTAATTCAAAGATAACTGTTTTTTTGTTCTCCTGAAAAGTTTGTCAAATGTGGGTTACAGCATTTTACCTTAACACCATCGATATTATAAAGGAGAAAAAAGAATTGAACATTTGAACTACGTTTTAATTTCTGACTGCCTAGAGCACAATACAGTTGCTGTTTACACATTTGAAAGAAATTTGGTTGCTTTTTTGATTACAAAATTTAAAAATGTTCCTCATAAGTTTTTTTACTTTTCAGATGGGTCTGCTGCCCAATATAAAAATAAGAAAAATTTCATCAATTTGTGTTTTCACAAGCAAGACTTCAACATATCAGCTGAATGGCATTTTTCAGCCACAGCTCACGGTAAAGAGCCTTGCGATGGAGTTGGAGGTACGGTTAAGAGATTAGCAGCTAAAGCTAGCTTGCAAACCAGATCTTGACCTCTTTCCAGCTTTATGAATGGGCAGTAGAAAATATTTCTGGTATTAATTTAATTTTCACTACACAAGAGATTACATAGTCAGAAATATTTTTAAAGGATCATTTCAATCAGGCAATTACCATCCAAGGAACTCAGCAATATCATGCTTTTATACCTGTTGACTCAAGCACATCAAAAATTACTGTGCTACACATTCATCACAAGTAACTGTTACAAGATCACTAGACAAACCGCAAATAGGAGACGTAAAGAGCTATACTGAAGTTGTATATGACAAGAACTGATGGCTAGCTTATGTTATGGAGAAAAACGAAGAAATTAATGAAGTGAAAGTAACATTTCTCCACCCTTTTCTTATCCAGGGAAACCAGATGTATTATGGATTCCTCTCACATGTGTTATGTACAGTAAATCCTGTGACACCAACTGGAAGAATTTATGTGCTATCTGAAAATGACACTTTAAAAACCAATGAGGAATTTTTCAAGTACTGTAATTGAAAATGGCAATCAAAAATCTGAGTTTCCTTTCTTCAATTTATTTCTCATTTTAAATTATTGTGCAGGGGAATCTTGCATATCTTTGGCTCCAGGGAGTAAGAGTATAAGTCAAAATATTGAATTTTTTTTTTTTCGGATATTAGTATTTTTTAAGTAGCCGACTATGTGTGTCTAAGAGTATAAGTCTCTACTGTACTTTGTTTCCAGTGTAATAACGATTTGAACCTAACAGTCCAAGAGAAATAAAGTTCATTATGTTGGGTGTAAGAGTACAAGTCAACTTATACTGTTACACCCAAGTCAAAATTATGTTGGGTGTAAGAGTACAAGTCAACTTATACTGTTACACCCAAGTCAAAATTATGTTGGTACTGTTGCTTGTTTACTGACTTATACTATTGGGAACAACTTCTCCCAGCTGTTGGTTGTGGTTAGAATTTAACTTATAAAGTTATAACAATAGTAGAAGATTCTGCGTTATTTTTCACTATTCCTCTGATTTTTACATTATAATGTATAGTGTGTAGGAGAAATAATGTATAGCAGAGGAAAAAAACTTGTTGAACTTGTAAAAACGAAAATAGCTAAAGAGAATACCTCCAGTTTAAATGCAGGTAAGTGCTAATTAAATTTAGTGTGGTACTCCATTTATGTCTGTAACTGCAGTAAAATCTTTTGCATTATTACTTTTGTCTTTTATTTTATTTCAGATGTGATTGAAAATGTGAAAGACATACCTGTTGTAACAAACGACCGAATTGAGGTTAGGGACGATATAGATGAGAAAGGAACTGTGAATATCGCGGAATACTGGTCAGGTAAGGACAAAAGTTATGTTGCTTTTATAGTGCAGTTATTCTCATGTTATGATAGTGCCCATATTTTATTTGTTTATTTATTGCAGAAAGAAAAACAAACGAGGACGATCATGTCTTTGTTCAAGATACTAGGAACACAATTTCGAATGGTATGGATGAAGAAATTTCTAATGTGACTGAAGAACAACTCGTTAATGTTGATGGCACACAGCTACCAAACACCTCATCATACAATTGGGAACTTGATGAAGTTTTATTTGAAGTTGTTGTTGAGGACACAGGCCTTGCAAGTAAGTTACATAGTATGAGTTGGCATGTAAGCGTAGATGTAAAACTATTATTATATTGTAGTCTTTGGCTTTATTGTGTGGTTATACTTACGTCATTATTTTTATGTGTAGGTAATAATGAAGATGGAAGTTTGACAGTGCTCCAACCAATGGTTATTGAAGACATTGCAGATGCAAATAACAGAAATAAAGAAAATGAACCACATTATGAACAGAGTGAATTTTCCTATGATGTTGTTGATGAGGACAGAGGCCTTGAAAATACGCGGAACACATGGGCAGGTAAGAGAGTTGATACAAAACTAATCATTCGTTTAAAAGTCATTGGCATTATTGTGTGCTTGTAGCTAAAATAATTGTTTTACTTATAGGTAATAATGGAGATGGAAGTTTGACAGTGCTCCATCCAATGGTTACTGAAGACATTGCAGAAGTAAATATTGATAATGGAGAAATTGATCCAGATTATGAACCGATAGAAGAGAAAAGCTCAAGTGAAGATGATGTTTCCGTTAATGTTCCTCGCCAGAGGAAGGCTGGTCTCGGAGAAAAAGAAGACAATACACAAACAATTGAAGCTGAAGTGAAAAAATGTAGGTTTTCAAGAGCAAGAAAAAGAGAAAAGTGTGTAAACCGTAACAGAGGGGTGTCATACACAACTTTAAGCGGTAAAGTTGTCAAAGCTAGAGTAATGAAACCTCTTAGAGACTGTCGAGCAGAATGTAGAAAGAGACTTCCTGAAGACATAAGAGAAAGTATTTTTAAAGAATATTGGTCTCTTGGTAGTAGAGACAGGAGAGTAGCATATGTTGCCAGCCTTGTTGATACTATGGAAACCAAAACATCAAGAAAAAGAGCTTACAATCCTGATAAAGAGAAATTTAGAATGGTTACACATACGTTTCATTTTAAGATAAATGGGAAAAGAGAAAAAGTTTGTAGGGGATGTTTTATGAACACATTAGATGAGACACAAATGTTTGTAACTCTTGCAATCACCAACAGAAGTACCTCTACATCTGGTATCACACAGCAGGACAACAGGGGAAAAACATCACCTGGTAATGCAATTTCTGATGAACGACTGGATGAGGTTCGAAGGCATATACAATCATTCCCTTCTTACGAATCTCATTACACGCGAAGAACAAACAACAAGAAGTATCTTCCTTCTTTTCTGGATTTGAATACTATGTTCTCATTTTACAAAGAATCAACTTCTAATCCTGTGGGGCGTACTGTATATACTAGGGAGTTTAAGTCCTTGGGACTAGCCTTTAAAGCACCAAAAGTAGACACTTGTCATAGGTGTGACACATTACAAATGAAAGTGAAGCTAGCGAGTGGTGCAGAAGAAGAAGATATAAAACAGGAAATATCTGTGCATCATGCAGAAGCTGATAAAGCATACCTACAGAAAGATCTCGACAAGAAAACTGCTAAAGATGATCCTAGCAAAAGGTGTTTTACGTTCGACTTACAACAATGTTTGCCCACACCTTTTGTTCAGTCGTCTGTGTCTTTTTACAAAAGACAGCTCTGGACGTATAATTTAACTATGCACGAAACTAGTAAACCATCTGTTCGTTGTTATATGTGGCATGAAGGCGAAGGTGCTCGTGGAGCAAATCAAGTTGCCACATGTGTATTGAGAGAGCTTTCTGAGTTACCTGAAGATGTAACGCACATTATTTTATATTCAGATACATGTGGCGGCCAGAACCGTAACTCGCATGTAGCAGCAATGTTTCTGTATTTGATGCAACAGAAATGTAATCTTCAGTTGGTGGACCATAAATTTATGGTGAGTGGGCATAGTCATATGGAATGTGACACAGACCATGCACTTATAGAAAAGCAGAAGAAAAAACTGCGCTTCACTGTGTCACACCCCCATGACTGGTACCAGCTTGTCAGAACTGTTGGAAGGAAAAACAAATTTGAAGTTGTAGAACTTAATCATCAGGACTTCCTCAATTTTGCTGAGCTGTACAAAACTAGTCTCTTTCTTAGAAAGAAGGATAGTTCAGGAGAACCCTTCAAGTGGACTGAGATGAGATGGCTCAGATACACTCAAGAACGACGAGTGATTCAATTTAAGAACACACTTGATGAAGACGCACCTTTCAGAGAAATTTGTTTAAAACGACGGAACCGCAGTCCAGATGAGCTGTTACATCCAAAGAAATGTTATAACTCCACACTTGCCATTTCCAAAGAGAAAAAGAAGGATCTCTTGGAGCTGTTGCCATTGATAGACACAGTTTTTCACAGCTTTTATTTAAACTTGAAAACTACTGTGGATGCAAGAGATGTACTTCCTGATATAGAGGAATTCAATGAATGAATATTTTTGCACTTTCCGGAGCTTTACCTTCCAAAGGTTTTTGTAATAAGTATACGAATGTTGTCAATTAATCATTTTCTTAGCAAAAAAGTGTCATCTAATTTAAGAAAACCTGCAATATTCTCACCAGTATAAGTCATGTAATTAATGGTCTTAAGAGTACATGTCTTTAAACCTGCAGTGTTCTCACCAGTATAAGTCATGTAAATGATGGGCCCTAACAGTACATGTCATTTATTTAATCTTTAGCAATAAAGAAAGAAATATTGTTGTTGTAAAATGCTAATAAATCATTTACTAAGCATATGTAGCCATTTGGTTTATTTAAAATAATGGAAATTTGATATTGTCACTAATTTAAAATCTTTAAACCTCTCTCCTGAAAAATAGAAGTTTTTGACTTATACTATTACTCCCTGGAGCAATAGATATATTGTACTTCAGCATAAAGTATTTCTCATTTTAAATTAAATTCCCTGTAAAATTTAATTTAAAAATTGTTCAGTTTAAGATACTTTCAGTGTACAGAATATAATTATCTGATTTTTTTTAGTGTATTTTACTGTATTCTGTTATGCTTTCCTTTGCTGCCAACATTTAATCTGAGATTTGACAAAAAGGGCCTTTGTTTTCAATTAATTTTACTATGAACCCATTAACTCTCCACTTTGAAACTTTGTAGACAATTTTATATTTGTACAAAAAAATTAAAAATGCACATATTCCAAAATTTTAATTTTAAGTTTTAAAAATTATTTAGAAAATAATTTTTTTTCTAGACATTATTGTGTCACATATCACATGAAAGGCCATGCCAAATGCTGCAAAATGACACCTGTCTCACCTTTCTAACTTAATTTGGAGAAGAGTTATGGTAATTTTAAAATATGCCTGTAGTGCGATTTTGAGCGTTTTTTCGAAAATTTACAAAGCAATATTTTCAAAACGGATGTATATGTCATTCTAAAATTTTATATATTTGTTAGTCTGTATGAAGGTAACATCTGTGCAAAATTTCATCAAAACCTGAGATGGTGAGGTAAAATGGGTGTGTTAATTTGACATGGAATGACCCTAGACACACAGAAGCTATCAGTACCAGCAACAAAACTTCATATTTTATGCAAAGAAAATTAACCAAATATGCTTATTCATCTGAAGTCTACTTCGCGAAAAATGCATATTTGCTATTTTGAGTTTTTTCACAGGAGACACTTCTTAACATTTTTTATCACACTAAACATCTATAAGTTGAACTTTGTTAGTATATAATTAGGTGTTTTACCACAAACAACTTCTGTAAGCAGTTTTATCTTATATATAAATGATGTACCTATGAAATGTGAATTATATATCTATTAAAATATTTGTAAAACTTAGCATAATATAATTTTCTTAAAATTAAATAAGTTGTAAAGGTTTCGTATTTAATTTCAGGTGGGGAAATGGGGCTCACTTGGGTAATGGGAACCACAACTGAGCCCCATAACCCCTCGACGCCATGTCATGTTTAACCTAGACAGCAATAGTTACCTACCTGCTAAGAAAGTCGGTTTTTCTTTCACACGTGCCTGTCCTTAAAAGAAAATAGATAGTAACCAAATAAAAACTGAAACATTTCGCTCAGTAAAATGAGACTTGCCTTCTAAGAGAAGAAGGACTTCAACTAGAAAAAATATGCACGATTTACAAAAATCATCACAAACAGGCGCGTACGTACAGCTTGGCAGCCATCTTTCCACTACAGAATAAACACTAGTCACTAGGTGGCAGCACTAGACGAAGCGGAAAATTGTCATTAGTTTCTCTTACAAAGACGCGGGCCCAATTACCCACTGGGCCTCATTCCCCACTGGGCCTCATTCCCCCACTCTCCCCTATATATAATATATATGTGTGTGTGTGTGTGAAATACAGTTATACAGTGTTGCTTCTCCGCCACCATAGATAAGTGTAGATTTGCATCAATTTTCTGCGTAAATAGGCCCTAAATCAAAAACATTTTAGAATTTATGTGACAGATAAAATATTTACTAATTAAATTACCATTTCAAATTTTCTGTAACAAACCTCGGAATTTAACAAATTACACAATACAGTAGAATCCCGCTGGAACGACCCCTCACGGTTCCCGAAAAAACGGTCGTACTTACGGAAGGGTAGTTCCAGAGAATTTGGGCAATTTTTGGCCAATTTCCCTCCCCCCCCAACCCAAACCCCCCTGGCCGTTTCATGGAAAGAACCGTCCTTTATTTGGGCAGCTTTAAAATAACATCGTGCTAACGTTATGTAACGTGGGTAGTTAATTTTTTATCCATTTATTGCCCCCCCCACCCCTTTCACAATCTTTCGGCGTCACCATTCGTCCCGCCGCGCCGGATGCCTGCCAGACATGTCTCTTGGCGCCAGGCGAGCTAACGGGCGGCGGACATAATAACCAACCGACGTGAGAAGGGAAGCGGACGTCAGAGTATTTTCCCTGGGTTTTAAAAGTGTGACAGCTGAGGTTGTTATAAATAAGGGTCGGGCCAAAAAGCTATTTTACATGGTACGTAACTGGGTGGTTTGAAATATAGAGCGGCCGAAACACAAAAATGGGCCGAAGCGATGGCAACGTTTTTTTTTACAGCTTCAGATAATGATAAACAAAAAATATATTTAAGCTATATTCAAGATAACCTGAAAAATTTAATTCCAAATACACTTTTAGTTCAATAAACTATGCTTGTAAGCAGTGGAGCAGTGTATACATACATGTAACAATAACAACAAAGAACAATTGAAAAAAAAACTAACCAGATTACAGTATTATCCAACATGATATATGCGGCAGCTGTTAATTAATTTTTTTTAAGCATTTTTGTTCTTCACAGTCACACATGTTAGACATGTCGACGAGACGTAAAACAAAAAAAACATTAACGAACATAAAAAAAATAAATACACAACACCTAACACTTTATTTATCGCCTTACTTTTTAAAAAAGTCCTTCATCGTTGCCTGCTTTTTTTCAAGATGGCATTTTCCGCAAACTCTTTCAACTGCGTTAAGCAGGACCACACAGCATCACTCGCACCATGCCGCCTCAGAAGATATTCATAGACATCCCCAGCTTTGAGGACGTCGGCACAACTTCTGGCTCTTCTGCTTCTCCCTCCCCCTCCTCCTCCTCCTCCTCTTCATCGCTCGGCTCCTGCCCCTTGACGTCATCGGAATCATCATCTTGTGTACCCCAAACTGCAACGTTGTCATCCGCTGTCACGAACTCTGCAAACATGCAGTCTGGGGCCAATTGCTGCCACGATTCGTCGTCGCATGGCAGAGTGAAAATCTGATGCTGGGGCTCGGCGTCCACCGTCCACAAAAACTTATTTCATGTTTCTTGGCTGTCAAGATCATAAAAATTTTGAGATTTTTGAAATGTCAGGTAAAATTAATTAATATTTTCTGAAAGAAATGCAAACCATTTCTTGAAGTAGCCAGTGGCATTGCAGTTAATCCTAAAAAGTTTCAGTTCTGCAATAAATTAAATTCTCCTTATTTGTACAACCCAAAAAGGTTAAAAATGTAACTTTGGCAGCTAACTATGCAAAAAGTATGCAACTATATATATTTTTCATTTCGTGAAAGTTAAACGATTGAAAATGTCTAAAAGTTGATCAGTGATTAATATAAATCTAATATCATGACCTGGAACGGGACATACACCCTTAAGGCTGAGGTTTGCTGGCGACATGCGGGGCCAGCGATCGTCTCGTCTGGACCCTGCTAGGCGTCACGCGTCGAGCTGTTCACGGTAGCGTGACTAGAAAAGCTGTTCTCTGCTCCCAAAGATGCTAACTCCTCTTCTTGGAGTTGTGCTGAAGTTAGCTGCCTCTCTCACGAAACGGTGTTCCGTTCATCAGCCAACAAATCGTCGTGTCGGACCAGCCTGTTCCCAGGCCGGGTCAGTCACTGGTCATAACCCCCCCCTCCCCCCAAAGCTGCGCCAATGCCCGGGATGAAGGCCACAGACCCTCGCGCCCCAGATGGACCACACACACGACATCTCGCGGGAGTTTTGCCAAATACCGGACATGCTCCCTCGCCTCTCCGCCAGAGGACAGCATAGTCCCCTCCTATCCAAGCCAGGCCTTAAGGATCTACTTGCATCCAAATCGAGAGGTCGTTTAGGGCTTGTAGTTCTGTGCGCACTCGCCAGGACACACTAGAGTGCGGCTAGTCCAATCGGAACCATTCGGGTTCCCTTCGGGTTTTCCGAATCCCCTCCCCCGGACAGGCGACCAAAGACAGTTTTAATTAGGCGAGCCGGCGCCATTTTTGACGATTCGGCGGGCAGCACGCGGTAAGGGCGGATCTCTCTTCGCCGCCCGAGACAACGCGCTTCTTAAAAGTCGTGAACGGCTTTCTCTAAAGCATGTAGTTGGTTATCGAAAAGGCCATGTGCCTTAGCACTAAATTTTTAATTTTTTAGCTCCCCAAAATAGTCTCTTTTTGTCTTACTTATTATTCTTCATGGCGACCGTGAACTTCCGCGTCGCGTATCACCTGGCCATCTCCAGGGACCAACCTGATCTACTCCACCCCGCAGCTTAGGTAAGTTGTTTTGTCGCCCCACACACACTTTTCCTTTTGCTGTTTCCTGGGCTTAAATTCGCCCAACATCAACCGCAAAATTAATGGTAAATCATGCTGTGCAATACCCTCAAAGACATCATGGGCAATGCAAGGTGGCAAACCAAATGCAACATGAAAATATTGAAGTGTGTTAAAAACTGATTTCATTTTGATGTCTTCCAAAGTTTTCTAAGCTATTCTCATCAATGATGTTCAGTGCTACATCATATTTTTCTTGGTTTCGGATTTCACCACACCTTACAACCCGTTCATATTCATCTTTACTTATAGTACAGTAACGGCACAAATAACGAGAACTATAATATTCTACATATCCTCGAATGAAGTGACTTCCCAAATTGTCCCCAGCAATTTAACTTACAGATCCCTTCATTTTCTTGTCTCCAAATTCTATTCCATCATCTTCAAGAACCTTCAGATCTTGTAAAAGTTTTCCAAATATTACATTCTGTCCAAAATATCTTAAATCAATTGATCTGCATAGCAGAAACAGCTGAATACTGTCTACTTTGGATCTGCACCATGGCTGCAAATTACCCAGAGTACAATACACACCTAGCATTTTTAATTCCTTTCTGCTAGGTCCAAGAGGATTGACAATAACAAATTCATCCTGGAAAATGATAACTTGAAGTGCTTGCGAATTTACTGAAAACAGTAAATGCTCTTTCATCACTGATCCATCTTTCATTTCTGTTAGAACAAAATCATTGTTTGAAATATTGAGGATAAGACAGCTACTGGTCTGGTACTGTGAGTACACAATCTTATTCGACAGTAAAGCCTTCAGTGTAAGTAATATTGAAACATAATCCCAGGGCTTGTAACAGGAAAAAGTGACTTCAGATTTTTAAAAAAGTGACTTTAAGTAACTTTTTAAGGAGTAAAAATTGACAAAGTGATAAGTGTAAAAACAAAACAAAATAAAGAAAATGGTCCTACCCAACTATCCCTTGCCATTTTCCTTATTTACTTTTTAACTTTTTGTTTTATTACTTACATAATAAATTTAACAACATGATTTAAAATGTTGCATACATGAGCTAGCTCAAAGATTATTCACTTGTTTTCATTATAACAATTGAGTTCAAATACACACAATATCCTTTCCAGTATACATTAATTATTACATATAAACTATTATAGAGCATTATTATTAATAAACCATTACAAAGTATACAACCGCAGATAGAAACCTAAAAAAATTGTTTCAATAACAATTGTGATTTTATTCAAGTGAATGAGATAAAGCATATAGTATTTGCAATATAAAAAATTTTATAAAAAAAAACCCAAGTACTTATATATCAAATTGAAAGCCTAATATAAAAATTCAAAATATAAAATACATAAACACAGAAAGCTATTTTAATACACTTACACATTTTCTATACAAAACAAAACTTCAGTCTTTCTTTTTTAATGACTGTTGAAAAAAGTCTTTAATCAACTTGGTTTTTTTTTCTCTGTTGATATAGTCAAAGTTTGATGTACACGCTTTGTTTCAGCAGCTTGAACTTGGACTTTTTTAGCCCCTTCAATCATTGCTTGGGCCAATGCAACTTCTTTGAAGTCTCTTTTCTTCAGTGCTTTTATGAGTCTTTCATTTGCTTCATCCAGAAGTGTTAAGCCACTTCCTTCAATTTCTTTGTATTCCTTCCTACATTTCTTCAACTTTTGCTCATCCTCTTCAATTGTTCTTTTCTGATTTTTCAACTTCTCTAGTTGTTCTTTTTCTTCTGCTTTTCTTTCTAGATCTTTCTGTTCTTCCAGTAACTTTTTTTTCTCTCTACTTTCTTTCTCTTCTAGGAAGGCATTATAACTCTTGTAAGCAACACGTCCCATTCTCAAGAGCTCATCCGTAATAGGACTAGATATGGTTTATTATCAAACTTTTTCAGTGCACTCTTTACAGTCATTATTGCATTTAAAGTTCTTTCAGACATTGAGGCCCGATCAGTGGTCAAAGTCCTACATGAAGATGAAAACCCCCTTTCTACATCAGCACTACCATGTGAAAGTGATAGTGCTGCTTTCACAATTTTGGTTACGTTAGGATACTTTGGACCAGTGCCGCATACATTCTTCAGCTCCATGAACTGTGTCCAGTACACATCCACCGACACACATGCAGTGGAGGTTTCTTCCTCTCTTTGCAGTAGTTTCCATTCGTCCAATAGCAAGTGATTCGGGACGTCACATGGCATAGCTCGTGATATTTCAAGTAGGCTATGATAGCTCTCTGGTAAACATCTCTTATCAGGATTGAGACAGGATAAGCTCTTGAGAAGAGCAGAACCAAGTGATGACTTTTTGACAATGTGCTTTATACTTTCAGTGAAATGTTTTTGAACACCCAAGAAGAATAAACTCCTTTCCTTTTCAGATGTACCATTCAAGGCTTTCTGACTTCATCCCCAACAACAATATCATTAATGGGAAGCAAATTATGTGTACCAAACACATCTTCAACACAGTCTAGTTTTAAATTCTTTAGACAGTCTGTGGTACAGATTCTTCCTAGTAAGGTAGTAACTAATGATTCTAGTCGGGAATGAAGCAGATGAATTAGAGGTTCATTTCTCTGAAAAAACTCTGTTACAATGCTAAACAATGTTGCACTTGAAATTACAAACAATATTTGAGCTTTGACTGTAGGCTTTTTCACTTGACGGACAATTTTCAAGTAGCGTGGGGTTTACATTAATTTTGGTTTTTTTTGGGGGATGTAGCTCAAAAAATACTTGCGCACAGCAGTCCACTGCTCTTGTAACCTTTTTGCTGCTAAACATAATGTGAGCCACCGACTTGAGCTATGCTTTACAAAATTATGTTTTGGGAGCTTCAAAGATGTCTGTATTTTCATGAAATCACTTCTCCGAGCTGGCCATCCATCAAAAAAATTGTGTATATCCAAAACAAGTTCTGAAACATCTTCTCCAAATTCCGAAAGCCTTTAAGAAATGCATTATGGATTGTGTGGATGTTGCAGGTACCTATGTCAATCAATGGCTTTCTTTTATTCAATACACAGGTGTCATTAAAGTTTCGAGAAACTGACTTATTGACATTAGGACCATCAGATCCAAGCATCAGCAAATTGGACAATGGAAGAATATAACTGTTCAAAGCATCATTCAGCTTTTCTACGATGACTGAAGAAGTGGCTGCACCTATGTAAAAGGTTTATAAATGGCTGAAAACAATTTTGTTTTGAGTATTTGACCATTACCGCACACCAGTTTGGAGCTCCTTAATTCCAGACTAATTTGTGGTTTATTAAAGTTTTGGGGCACAGGACACAAAACACATCTAATATGGTATTAACACTGAAATTACACATACATATACCCTTACACTGTACTAATACTAAACATACACAAGAACACACTCATAAATGCAATTGAATTTGTATTGACGGAAGTTAAAATAAAAAAAATATAGATGTTATTTAGTGTGATTAAGGCAGACCTGGTGATGTATAACTAGATCAAACTGTCGGGATTTATGGTGTGAGAGATTATTCAAAAGTTCGTTGCTTGCATACAAATGAAAATAGGTCCGGAAACGATTAACTCAGCTTTAAATGTTTACTATTTTAGTTTTATGCAGTTGTATCACAATTGAACTCTTAAAAATGTACCACGGCTAGATAATTCAGTGAGAGCAATGATCACCAGACACGCAGACCACTGGTCTATTATTCCAGCTAAAATATGTCCTCGAAAAATGTTAATTAGCAAATGCTATAATAGAATTTATTATTATCTTGACATGTAGCATAGCTCGTAATTCAAATGAGATTTTTAGTTCACCTAACCAAATTTCACTTTTGTGTTATGTCTTTAAATGAGCACAATACTAACCTCAGAATAAAAATGTGACCCTAACCTTTGAAATGTTATGAAATACTGACGGAAATTGATATTATACCAAAAATATTGCCCAATACACTCAGTTTAAAACATCACAATACACAATTTAATAACGATATTCATGTCCGCGCACTAAATAGGATTTAATCGCAATTCCTCGTGTAAATATTTGTAATATAATAAATAAAGCTACATAAGCCCATTTAAATGTGTTATCTTCTCTTAGCGAAAAGCCGCTGTTTTGATATGTTTTTTAACTTTTGATTCTGATAAAGGTTAGCGGAAGGGTGGGCAAGATGGGGTAGTCAAGGTTTAAACCACTGTAGCATTGAATGTTGTAATCTTAGAAACCATATTAATTTTTTTCGAATAACATACATACCCTAGCAATACATCGAAACAATCAAAATTTGAAAAGTCACATAACATACACGGTAATATTTTTTTTCTTCATGCTCTGCAAACACCCCATCTTACCCCATATATGGGGCAAGATGGTGTTTGATATGGGGAAAGATGGGGTAAAATATTGAATTTTCATTTTGAACAATGAATGCATGTATGTCCCGCTTCATTATCGTCGTCATCAATGCCAGCACATGAACAGTGTGTCCATCGACCACAAGAACCACACGATACCCATCCTTCTGATGATTGTGAATACAGACTGCCACAATACAAGCACTCCGCATCATCTTCGTCACTGTCCGAGGCACTTGTATCTTCTTTATTTACTTTACCTTTCTGTCTTGTTTTCACTTTCAGCTTTCCAGTGCTGTTTGTGGTTTTCTTTTGTTTCTTCGTGACAACCTTTCTTTTAGTATGAAGGTCTTCTAGTTCACTCTTGTAAGGAGATGATGTCAACATTGTTGTCTTCCCACGCCTAGCATTTGGCCTTGTTGGTCTTCCTGTGTTGTCAACATGAGGAATAGGTAAGATATGATGTGGTGGAGTAGTTGTAAACGAACTCGGTGTTGAAGTTGACAATGATGTCTCTGCAACATTCTCTGATGGAGGACTTGAGGGTAGGCCTAGTTCGGGACCAGGTTGTGAAAGCAGGTCACACATATGCATCTCGCACGGTGCGACTAGCATTTTTGATGCCAGTAGCACTGTGCGAGATGCATGCAGGCTGCATGGTCGTGGCACGTGCTAGTGGCAAGGTGAGAGAGGTGGGGAAGTTCTGGCGCTCAGTTCATTGGAAAATGTCGGATGATGAAATGCTGCTGTTACTTACCATCGTTAGAAGAAGACAATGTCGAAGAAGAATAAATATTCAACGTGAATTTTGGGTACACCCTTATTGGCGCGAAAATGTTGAAAGTAGCCAATACATAATCAGTAAACAGCTCTTGGAACACCCAGAGAAGTTCCAGAAGTTGTACCGCATGAATCCAGACACATATATAAAATTACGTGAACTTCTGAGAGACCATTGTGACATAAAGAATAGTAGATGGCGTGATTCTGTCAGTGTTGAGGAACGACTCTCTATTTTCTTAAGGTATGTAGTATATGAAAGAATACATTAGAGTTTTTGCAATATATGATATATAGGAATGTTAAACGCCTATCGCTAAGTATTAACATTATACGTAATGGAATCAGCTGATTATTTTAGCGATAATATTAATAAGAGTCTGTTTCTTTAGTTATTTAAGAAAAACCATTTTAGTGAATTTCACAACAATAAACAAAACTTAACTCAATGAATAATTGTGATTTGTACAATCATAAATTGAATGTACAATTAACAATGGTGAATCCATTTCATTTAAAACGTAAATAGAGTTAATTGGTAGGCCTACGGTAGTCCCATGTCAAGTAGGAAGCAGTAGCTCCATCTGCATCCGAAGCATCGTAAACTTGCATGTTGTTGAAGTTCTGAGAAGAGGTCATGGGAAATTCATTTGACATCGTTACTGGAACTGGTGGTGTGGTCGCTGAACGGTTGAAGTTTTTAGGAGAGTTCATATATGCACTGGGAATATTTCCTCCAACCCTTTCTAATGGTGTATTTGCTGAAGATGAGCGGCTTGATGATGCAAGATCTTCTTCTACCAGCTCATCTATAAGATCAAACACTTTACATTTTAACCGTCTTTTGGTTGGAGGTGTAAAACACTTTATGTCCGGTAAAATACTTTTGAAAAAAGTCGAGGTCGGCTGATGATGTATCTTCTCTTTCATACCTGGTTTATTTCTTGTCTAAGTATGTGGAGACAGCCTTCTCTAATGAGTCTTCTTTTTTTTGTGCTTTTCTTAACTTCGAGCTCCGCCATGCTGAGGAAGGCGTAGTTGAAGGAGGGGTTTGTGAAGAATTACCCGTAGAAAACGTTGTTGTGGCCGTTTAAGTAGGCTGGATCTGTTGTTGTTCCTCAACATCGTCCCCTAACTCTTCTATCCCATCTTCTGTTTCCTCTTGTTGAGATAATTGACTTAAGCCGAGGTTTCCCGACTGAGATTTAGACTTGGTATAGGGTCGTAAATATTGCAACTGGTCCCACAAGTAGTAAGGTTTCTTCGCTGCACTTCCAGTATCGCTCATACTCTTCAAGTACCTTGTGAATCCACCACGGATGTTTTCCATTGCAATCTGCATTCCGCCTCTGAAAAAATAATAACACCTATAGACATTTTAACCCTATAATATTTAACTCAAAACTTTAGAGTATCTACATTGAAATTTTCTCAGATTTTTTAGTAGCAGCAGCAGAAGTCTTTTTGCTCCTCAATACCTTTTCATACTCAGCAAAATAATTGCTAAAAGTTACTTTATATGATTGTATTTTCAGGTATTTATCTACGGGTTTGACCTTTACTGCGCTGGCCTACGAATTTTACCGTGGAGTGTCAACTGTAAGCGAAATTGTGGAACACATTGCTGAGTGTTTGTGGGAGACTCTTCAAACAGACTGTATGCCAATGCCTTCAAAAAACGATTGGAAAGTGATAAGTGGCAGGTTCTACCAACAATGGAATATCCCGAATTGTTTGGGAAGCATAGACGGGAAACATGTGCGTTTGAAGTGCCCGCAGAATGCTGGATCGGCTTATTACAATTATCATGGATTTTTCTCCTTGGTATTGTTGGCCTGCATTGATGCGGACTCCCTGTTCACATGGATAAGTGTTGGAGATTATGGTAGGAACAGCGACGGAAGAGTAATAAAATATAGTGGCTTCCTGCAAGCTATAGAGAGGAACGATCTGCGTATCCCGGATCCGAAGCCATTACCAAACACTACAGACCCACCATTCCCTTACTTTTTCATCGGAGACCAAGGTTTTCCTTTAAAAGAGTTTCTATTTCGGCCGTACCCAAGAAAAGAAGACAATGATGTTAAGAGGGCATTTAACTATCGGTTGTCCCGTGCAAGAAAGAGTGTAGAATGTGCATTCGGAATATTGGCACATAAGTTTTGAATTTTCTTGGGCCAAATAGAATGTAAGCCAACAAAAGCAATTAAAATAGTAAAATCTGCATGCGTTTTGCACAATTTCATCAAAGTTCATGATGGGAGGATCGGCAAACCTCAGTACGAGAATAAAGTTGAAGAAGCATATAACAACTAGACACCACTACAACAAACTCGCCCAATAGGACAGTCGTCTCGTGCGAAGGACCTTCGTACCATGCTGAGTGATTATTTTACAGGACCAGAAAACGCGTTGCCTTTTCGAAATATGTATAACTTTGTATGAATTTGTTATTTTAAAGAAGAAAATAAACAGCTTTCATTATGTAATAAATTATTCCTTATCTAATCTCATCAAATCTATATTACAAACATTCAAATCAGTTGTCTTAGTTTTTTCTATCGTTATATTGCCTAATTTAAAAATCTAAATATGTGGGGGCAAATCTTAAAATAAAAAAGCCTTATCAATTACAAAGTTTCCATGTATTGTATTACTAATATAGCTGTTGATAGCGTGGTATATAATTTATCATTAATAATAATTATTATCTACGTACCTTATTATAATAAAATATATAAATAACACTAACCTGAAGCGTTGAACTTCAATGCAAGAAGTCTACATGCCTTGTCCTGCTCATTTCTGTTTCTGTATTCTTTCAACTTAAAATTATACAGTATTGGAGTCTCCTCCACAGCTAACACAAATTCAATATTTGTTTTTTCGTCCTACGGAAAAGATATTTCTAATTATTACAAGAAACTATTCACACCATTTTATTCACTATTTAATTACAAATTACTAATAACAAACTCAAGCTATTCAAAAGGTGACTTTCCGCACTTTTCAACGCAGTACACGTGGGAACAAGAGCGTCAGGGCTGTCTGCGTATGGCCATGCGACTTGGAAATGTGTTCTGCGCATGCGCCAACTCAAGACGCATGCTGCATGCAGCGCAAAAACACCGACCGATTGGTTCCTGTGGTGCTGCACGCTGCATGCGACTAGCACTCGAGCTGCACGATGCCAGTAGCACCGTGCCAGTTGCATATATGTGTAAGCTCCACGTGATACACACAGGTTATTCTTCGAGCTGCATGCTAGTAGCAAGAAAAATGCTAGTCGCACCGTGCGAGATGCATATGTGTGTAACCCGCCGAAGTTGACAGTGATGGCAATGCGACATTCTCTGATGCAGGTGTTGAGGGTATTTCGAGCCCGTTTACCCAGGTAGACGAACCAGGCTGAGGATTGTTTGTGGATATCGGCATTGAAAGTTCTTCAGATGCTAACCTATCCTCAAGAGGAATAACAGGAATAGAACTATTCGTTGTCTCAGAAGGTATAAAATCAACATCAGAGAAAAATGTTGGATCCACAGGCCAAATTCCGGTTGTACGGAAACCATTTATTGCGCAGGACATTGTAGCAGCTGTTATGAATGCGCTACCAAAGATTTCTGCCACCTGGAAGTTCGTGATCACTCTTCCTGCATGAGACCGTAGCCACGTCAGAGCTGCCAACCATTACGGATTTTCCGTAATTATTACGGATTTTAACCCCGAATTACGGAATTACGGAACATCGCTAGTTTATTACGGAAACGAGGCTTTGTGCTGCATGGTAACGGAAAAATTTACGTTTCTGCTGTGCGTGTTTCGTGAACGCTGTTTGAATACTTCGCTTGGTTGCTCAAATAACGGAACTAGTAAGTGTGCGCATGTACGATGTACTGTCGAAATAAGTAAATTAATTCTCGTGTTTTCAAATAATAATGGGATGGTATTACGTCCGTTGTACGATACAACTAGTACATATCCTCGGACTTATCGTTTGAAGGCTACTTACATCACGATAATTTTTGTACGGTACTTTGGCTAACCTGTGTTGTATTAATTTATTTCTTGAAAGCCATTTTTTTCATCATAGTGTTTTTGTCCGGTTTTTGTCGTGTCTACAGACGTGAAAATTTTTTTATTTTTTTCGATAGTGTTGTGTTCTTCAGTGCCGGTTGTAGAAATGAAGCGTGTGACAGAATAATGTGCATCTGTGGGAAAAAACACGCAAGACTTCAGAACTTTCCACTTAAATATTCAAAAGAATGGCCATGATTGTCGTTTTCAAATGTTTGAAACGCCACGGTTTTGTAATGTATGCGCGTGTGACTTTTCGATTGCACGTGGTGAAAGGGATGACTGTAGACGGCATATTGAATCAAAGAAACATGCAGAACATTTTAAAGCCGTGACTAGCAATAAATCTATATCTTCGTTTTTTCGCTACATCTGAAGAAACGAAAGTAACGAACGCAGTTACTGTTTACAAGTCCTTGTGTTTGTCTTGTTTGTTTACATGACATTTCTTATCGAACCAGGATAAAAGAAGCAAATAAAAAGACAGTTGTTTTAAAGTTTAACTTTGAATACATTGAATTGAAGATTCAAAATATCCAGTAAAATTATTAATATTTCTTACATATTCAGATGATTGTATTGTTCAAATAGATTTTTTTATGTATTAATTTGCATTGTATTCATATTTTTATTTTTATTTTGCATATTATTGTCGTTGTTTTATCTTGTGAGTGTGTTATAATGCCCCAGGAAAAATTTATCGTGCATTATTTACGCGTACTTTTTTCATATACCTAATTGCCATTACTGATGGGTGTGATTTGAGGTTGGCAGCTCTGCCACGTAGTTGCAGCTCTGTCATAAAATACACTGAGAGGTTTCATGAATGCCACGTCAAGTGGCTGCATGCGGTGCGTGCAGTGTGGCGGAAAGCAGAGGAGTATGACACCATTTTCTCGTGCATAATCAATAAGGTGGATGTTCTTTGTGTGTGTGGAATGACCATCCAACAAAAGCAATACACGATTGTCTTTAGATGCATGTGTGAACTCAATAAATTTCTTGAACCACGACAAAAATATGTCTGATTGCATCCATCCACTTTCATAACACTCTGCCCATGTTCCAGGCGAAGCTCCATCTAGAAGTTCAGGCTTCATACGCAGCCTTGGGAAAATCAGCATTGGCGGCATATACACGCCATATGCACTGAAGCAAATTTCCACAGTTATGGTGGTTCCTCTTTCTGCAGAAGTAAGCGCACCAACCTGTTTTCTACCCTTTGCACTTATTATTTTGGAGAACTGACACTCCAGTTTCATCACAATTGAACAGTTTATCAGGGGTTAAATGATGCTCATCTACAACACTTATGAGCAGTTCGAAAAACTTCTAAACAACAACCTGATTAAATCCCATTGCTCCTGCGATGGAAGTTGGTTCAGGTTTGCGCAAAGTGAGATCAGGGTGTATCTTCAAAAAACCTTTTGCCCAGTCAATACCACCCATACCTTGCTCTCTGTCAAAATTATGTTTCTTTTTATTCTTTTCGGCAAGCTGAAATTATAGTTTTCTTAGTTCCGTAACTGAAAGTCCAAAGAATCTAACTTCCATGTCTTTAAGATAAGCCGCTAGTTCAGCCTCTTCAGACTGAGTAAACACAGTTTGTTTTGGGCCTTACCTATCTTACAAGTTCACGTCCGGATTATTTTTCACTTTCTTTACTTTTCTCTCTAGAGTTGTTTGGGGAACACCAAAATGTGCTGTTACTTCGTTGTAGCCCATTCTACCACTAACAACGTAATTAACTGCTTCTCTCATATTTTTTTCAGGCCAACTCTGTCTCTCGGTTTTCCATTTGTAATTTTGAACCACGGCCTCTGAAACAATGAACCAATAAAATTTAATATTGTTGACGTAACCACGGAGGTATAAATAGTAAATTACACGGCATGAAATGACATCAAGACAATAATTTTATTTATTTATAAAAATGTATGGTTCTTTTGCAATTTTACTAACTTCGACAATGAGTTTAATATTCTTCCCTCTAAATAACTTGTACACCCCATAAGTTTAAAATTTTGTAAGGTGTAAGTTCCTAAATAACAAGTCACAAATTTAGGCCTGCATATAGGGGAAAGTGGGGAAATACCGCACACTTAAGGAGTAAGTGCTATAAATTGAAATTTATTATTTATTTTAAAATATGCTGACTAATTATACGAACTTAGATCTATACCTTTTGATCTCTATAATATAATCTGCAAAAAACTAATTAGTTTATTTACATTTTACAACAAAACAAAATGATGCAATTGTGCAGTATTCCCCACCCCATGGGGCAATGTCGAACACCATATTATTATGTACTGACATCGTCCAAGCCTCCGAGCCCGATACGCCAGTACCCTCCCACCTTCCCCTCCAGCCACGGCATTCAAACCTCCCGCCGCGTGTGTAGTGGGGGGATAGAGTGCCACGGACCTGGAAAAGATGGCGCGAGAGGCTTTTGTTGAGGCTACCCGGCGGCCATGTTTTTCCCGACAGTTCTTCTTCGTCATCGCGGTGAGAGGGAGCTGAACTCGACGTAAACCGGACGTACCGCGGAGTGTTTATTTGAGTATGAGTTACCTTGTAGAGGTGAATTTGTAACTAAACGTGTGGACAATCTGTGCGTGCGCGCCCGTGACAGTCAGCTCAGTGCTACCACGTGCATGTTGTCTGAGTGCCGGATCACGTGTTTGCCTCCTCGACGTCTGGCGTGTGGGACGCCCTAAGAACCCACCCATCTAATCATCAGAGCGTGCCCGGCGCTGAGATCGGGCCAGGGTAAGGTGTCGCCGAGAACTGCAGCAAGGGGGTCGAGTCATGCCCTCACACGGGCGACGTCACGCCCTGAGGCGAGAGTCTCCGCCGGGTCCGTGCCCCTTGACACGGTGGCGCCCAATAAACTTGTACGTCACATTTACAATACCCCCGACCATGTCAGTACAATCACCACATCATAAACTAACTACCGACTATGTAGCATAAATTACACACTCCATTTAAACTTTGTATTACATTTAGACCTTTGGGAACAATATAAAACTTAGACATGTATATCAGGACAGAAAATTGCACATTAGAATTATTTCTACATAATAAGTAATTATTAATTTTTTATGTTTTCCTCTCACAGTCCACCAAATCAATTAGCTTTGTAAAAGTCAACACAAAATTTTCTGCTGTGTCAGATGCACTACAGTCAACATGTACCCATCCCGAACAAAAAACACATCTGAACCACAACTCCTTATTTCTGCCAAACTCCCTACAAAACATGCACGTGTCACTTGAATCAGGTGTAGGCATAGTTGCACATTGGTTAAATAATTGGTCAAGATCGTCAATATTGTCATCGCATAAATGTGCAAAAGAATCTGCATCACTTGCTTCATCGGAACTGGCAGTGTCAAAAAGTTTCTTCTTTAGACCAAATTTGCTTATTTTCTTACTTTTCTTTAATGTCTTCTCAGGCTTAAATTTCTTATTGCTGGTGCTCATACGCCTGTCAGGATTCGCTTCTCTTTTCTTAGCTTTTATGTTTTTTTATGTTCTTTGCTTGTTTTTTGTTCATAGCTTCTTCAAGCACGACTTTAGTTGGAGTTGCAGTGAAAATTACCGAATGCTGCCTAGACCGATGCCTAGGTGTTGCCGCTGTAGGTCTAAGACAAGGAATGGGATTTACATCAGAAAACCTAATGGAAGTTGTAGCAGTAGATAAATCCTTTTCAGTAGGCCTAATGACAGTTTTCTTTTAACATTCTGCGTTTTTACTCGATTCATTCACAACATTTTCTTTCTGTGCAGCATGGTGTGAATGAACACCAAACTATTCACACTAAGCTACATACGGCGCTCGACAAGTTCCTACAATTCCGAAATATCAGTATTGGACTGTATAATTTCATCCTTTCTATTAAGGGTACCTACCAGAGTGTGTCTTATAAAAACAATATATCAGATTAATATAAATTGGAAGAATAAGAATAATACGTTGAATCGAATTGTGTTCTTTTAATAAATTTTTTCCATGAACGTTCACAAATTACATACAAAATACAACATGAGATTACGCTGTTCCACAAGGACACAAAAAGAGGACAATAATTAAGTTCAGATAATTTCTTCACCAACATATACTCCAATAAGGCCGCAGCCAAAGTTCATTAAGTAGGTGACTATTTCGTGATCAACCTCAATTCTCATGAGCCTAAACAGCCACACATTTTACGCAACAATTTGCGATGAATAAATTAAATAACATGTTTTTGAATAGATACAAGCTAAGTGCATAGGAAGCACGCATACATGATACAGGAATTTAGGTTTACTTTAGAAATTATATGAGGATCTAACAAAATATTACATAGAGTACCAATGTGCTCCGTGTGGAGCTACAACAAGCAAGTTAAAAAAGAAAATAATTAAAAAGAATAAAAGAATCGTAACATGTAGAATAGATATCAAGGCCGGCATGGCCATTTACAGGTTCCTACGAACCACGAGCTCCCCATACATAACAAGTGCACGGCCTGAGGGAGCATTACCCTAGACGTGGCGAGAAACAAATAGGAAAGACAAAAGCATAGCAAAGTCATTCAGACAGGCAACTCGTGACACAGGCACTTATGGTGCTTAAAAAATAAGGTACAACGACATCAGGAGTCAATAGGCATGAACGGACGGCAATGCAAACCACTGCATTAAAAGAGAGACAAGAACCTGGAATAGGTGCACCATTGAGGTCCCAGCAGCTATTCAAAGACAAACCTGCATGATGGCAAACAATTACCTTTTAGATTACTTTAAACGCTGGGATCCTCGAACCAAACTGTAGCTAGTTTACCACACGTCCATCTCGTGCGAGTAAAAAACATTTTGATGAAAATAAACCACAGCGGTCTCTCCCTCAGCGCCGTCACTGGCTAACAAACTGACTGATCACATGCTTATCACAGCTCAAAGTATGGTAAGCTAAAGAGGCCGAGGCACAGCAGACGGCTGCTTACAAAGCCTCGCATAGAGCGCGCTGCGGTCGGAGAGCTTCGGCGGGGAAGCTGAAAAGAGAAGGAGGGGGGAAACAAACACACAGGGAAAGGAGGAGAGGGGAGAGAGGGGTGGGAAGGCTGTGACAAAGCGACGTACGAGGCGGCGGGACGCTTCACCTGAATGTTTTCGTTGTCACTGACTGTAGGCCTAACCGTATGATCATGACTATTCTCGACTTCACTTCTCTCTGTGACATCATCAGAAACAGTTACAAGGTCAGACGTCCGCCTGGAACTTATCTGAGTGGTAGGGAATGTAAAATCATCCTTTGTGAATTTATCAAGATTCATGGGATAAATTCCTGCAACAGAGAATCCAGAAACTCCTTTCTCAATAGTCGCAACCCTCATAAATTCATCGTTGAACAACATTGCAACATCGTATGCACTTATCCTTTTAAATGCATTTCCCTTAATAAACAATTCTCACTCTCTGTTGTGGGCATTTTTTAAGGGACCAAAGAATGTTAAGTCCAGTGGTTGGAGACGATGCGAGGTGTGAGGAGGAATTGTAATCATAATAATACCATGATCTCGACAAAAATTGAATGCATTTAATGTCTTGGGAGGTATGGTTATCGGTGATCAACAGCACTGGGTCTTCTTTTGTTGGCTTCGCATGTGCTTCAAAATGCTCCAGCTATTTAATGAAAAGATCTTCGTTGATCCACCCATTCTTAGAGCAGTCATATATTGCCCTTTCAGGACCTCCTTTCTTCAAAGTTGGACTCATCCTCACTCTTGGGAAAACAAACATCGGTGGTATGTATGACCCACTTGCACTCATAGCCATGCAGACATTTATGATTTTGCCTCTTTCCAGGCTTGTTAGTGATCCAACTTGTTTTTGGCCTTTGGGCACCAACATTTTACTTGGAGTCTGAACAACAGATATTTCTGTCTCATCAATATTGAATATTCTTGATCCCTGAAATTTATGTTTCGTCATCACTGTTTCAAGGTTTGAAGAAAACTCTTTTACAGCAGCTTCACTGAACCCAATAACTCTATTCAAACTTGTTGCTTCTGGCTTGCGAAGGCTGACTTGTGGATTTCGCTTAAGAAACCCTCGAAACCAGTCTTTTCCACCTGTTCGAGAACTTGCATTAAAATCATTCCGGATAGAATTTTTCTCAGCGAATTCGAAAGCAATTCGGCGCAAATCGACAGGCCTGATTCCATGAAACATTCTAGCCATCGTTATTATATGATTGGTTAGTTCCTTTTCTTGCGCTGCTGAGAAAACGGCGTTTCTACCTAAGCTAGCTTCGTGTGAGTGTCCAGATTTGTACAGATTTTTTAGAGTGGATGCAGGAATCCCAAAAGATCTTGCTACTTCCCTAAGCCCTCGACCCATTGTCATGGCATTCAATACTTCCTTCATACTCTCTGCAGTCCATTTTGCTCTATTTGTGGTTCTCACTCTCTTCCTCGCCATCTGTGAAAACAGTTTTAAAAGAATACTTGTAGGAGTCATATCCACTATGTAACATTGTATCGTAACATAAAACTGCATGAAAGCAAATCCTTACAGTTGGCCTAAAAGAGCCGACCAAATTGGCTTATAAGACCATGCCAGGTAGTTTTATAAGGGTCTAGACAATATTTATACACCAAATTTATCAAAAAATTTGCTGCATAAACATATGAAAAATAAGCAAAAATATTGTTCATGTATTGTATTTTATTATTCACCTTTAATGACAGGCAACACAAAGTTGCTTAAAAATAATGTTTTGCACCTACACATGATTTCTGTTGGTCTATTTTAAAAAAATGACTGTAAGAAAATTTTAATGGAATTCTTTATGATAAATTAGTTTTCTATCTGGAAAAATAGATTTGAAAATTATATTTAGTCATAAATCACAACAAAGGGGCAATACCGCACAGTGTAGGCCATTACCCACCCTACTTGTGCGGTATTACCCCACGATGTGTTCCGCCATTTTAGCTCCTCTAAACAAGAAACAAAGTTCGTTATTCAAACGATATATTTAGCAGACTACCGTAAAAAAAAATGCTGAATCCAACCAGTTATATGAATTAAACTTAAATTGAATATAAATAGTACTTACCTTTTAAATAAGAAACTAAATAAGAAAGAAATGTTAAAAAAAAAAAACCTTTCGGAGCAGGTCGTGACACTCATTCGGCTACTACCAAAATAGTCTCTTACTACTTAGTTCACCCACTCAGAGCGTGCCACGTACAAGGCGGCGCTCAGCCAACAGTTAACACAAAAAAGGGGCTGTGCTGTATTTCCCCACTTTCCCCTATGCCTCGCCATGATAGGATTCGAAACTGGAACCCCTCGCACCACATCCCGGCGTGCAACTGACTGTATTAGTCCTAAAGAAATCAGCCCACCGCACAACAATGAACCCACAATTTGTGGATATACCGTTAGGTAGGTAATTATAACTGTTAGTTGGTGGTAAAGTAAGTTTGACATCACTTTCAGAGCAAAGTGTTTGCGATAGAGGGACTTGTAAAAAGTAGCGTAACTTAATTAAATGCAACCGAGTGTAACGTAAATTACTAAAATATAAAAATATAACTATCACAGATCTTGATTTAGAGTGTATGCCTGTAAAAATAAGCTTTTGAGACTTGTAATCAATACCAATTTAAAGTATAAGCAGCGCAAATACACATTATACCCACTGCAAAACACCAATTCTTGAAGTCATCATAAACACAAAAACTTTTGTAAGGGGCAAGATGGTGTAGCCCCATCTTCCTTCCGTACTGCAAACAAACATGGCCACCCGAAACACAAATGCGAGAGAAAGAAACGACAACAAACCTGTTAGTTTGAAGCTTGATGACAGAGTATTTGCTTAGTCACGCGTATTTGTATAATCTTTGCACGAGTCAATAGTGACAACACTTCAAAATAAAGCAAAAATTCACCACCACCTTCAAAAAACAAAAAAATCACCATAACAAGCACACGTGAAAGTAGAATTACGCGTCACGCTGTTGACTAACAAGGAAAATATCTAGGGATGTACTTTCAGGGTTCCCGCCAGGCAGCAGCACATCACAAGCCCATTAGCAGGCGTACCCCGTCTTGCCTCGCTACCCCATCATGCTTCCCCCCTTCCATGTATTTTTTTAAGAATTCGCGTACGATGAAGTTCACATAGGAAACAGTGGCCGAAAGACACTAAAATCTAACCCAAATTAACACTGCGTTACACGCATTCAAATTTTACCATGGTTACATGCAATGTATCTACCAGATACATATATTAATAAACATCAATTATATCTTTAAAAAGTATAATTATTTTATGAGTAACTTGTATATAATAGTAAACAAATGTTTGAGTCGACTTGCGAGTTAAGAAAATTAATTTACTCATTTGTTTACATGGTAATCATTACACACTTTAGTTATATATGTTTTACAAACACTTATACCGTTTCACTTTTTTGTTGCGGTATTTACTCAGATATTCGTTCAAAAGCTATATTCACTTATTTTTTTTTCCCATGTATGTTTCTTTTTGAGTATATTATATTTTGTTTTATTCTTGTTCCTGTGCAATAATGAAACCTCCCTCTTATGTTTTACTACCCATTTCAATTCTTTTTGATCACACACAGTTTATCTCGCAAATACAAGTATTTTTGGAACAATTTCATTTACCACAATAGCTTGTATACATTATTGAAAAGTAAAGGAATACTGAATAATTGGCATAAAAGATTTAGTCTAAAAGAACAATCGGCTAAAAACTGGGAAAATACAGTTCAGTCATCACTATCAGGTGTTCTGTTCATTGCACAGTCTGAGCACACAATTTTTGCATGTTGCAGACACAACCACTTATTGCATTTTATGCAATGATATTTGGAAAGGCGAGTTTTCTTTGTGGTAAAACAAGTTTCACATCTTTTCCTCTTCCCATATTCTTCTCTGTCTGATTCGATCTTCTCCTGTTCATTTCGCCCTTGTAACCTCAGTTGCAATGATGATGGGATCCCTCTGGTACTTTGTGCTCGATGCTCTATATGCTCGGCTGTCAAATCTCGCACTAACTGTTTCAGAAACAGTCTCCTATATTTTCTTTCATTTTTGTTGCCCAAATAAATAACTTGAGCATTTACAGCTGCAATATTCAACATGCTGTAAAACACTACCATCGGCCAGCGCCTTGTATTTCTAGAAACATTGTAATTTGCAGTCATTTCATCCAAGACATTGACACCTGATTTGGTAGCATTATAAAATGTTATGATTTCTGGTTTCCTAAGGTCACCACTCTCTTCATCAATTGCTGCATTATAATGAAGGCTTGACAGAATAACAACTGTTTTTCCCTTTTTTGGCACATATGACACTAAAGTCATTTAATTTCGAAAGCCAAAGATGCTACTTCGTGGCTCTCTATCTCTAGCAGAAACAAATTCAACAGACAGCTCTCGCTTATTTTTCCTAATGGTGCCAACGTAACTAAGCTTATGTTTTTTCAACTTTTCTACGAGTTCCACACTAGTAAACCAATTATCACCAGTTATATTTCTACCACTACTATTAATATGTTCTGAAAGCCTCATTACAATTTCGCTACCACTGTTGCCATTTTTGAATGGCCCATCAGGCTGCTGTCCAACATACACTTCAAGATTGCTCGCATAATACATTTTTGCATCCACCAGAGCAAAAATTTTGATCCAATACTTAGCTGGTTTTGATGGGATATATTGTCGAAATCCACATCACCCTCTAAAAGCTTCCAATTTCTCATCAATTGTTACATTTTCTCCAAGAGAATACCATGCCTTACAGTTATCAACAAATTGTGTAAAGATATCACGCACTGCAGCCAATTTATCAGTTTCCTTTCTTAGTTCTCTTGTGTCCTTGTCGTCAAAGCGCATGCAGCGAATCAAAAAACAGAATCTATTGACGGACATCACTGTACGAAACATCTCGACACCCATTCCATCTGAACTCCACAAATCTCTTACATATAGCCGGTTGTTTCGCAGCAAACCCGCCAGGTATAGTAAGCCAATGAATGCTTTTATCTCTATTTTATTGGTATTCTTGCAGTCTCTTTCCCGAGAATATTTCCCCTTGATAGAATCTATGTACTGGTTTGTATGTTCAACAATAATGTTTAGCATAGAATCATCATGATACAATACCACGAATCCTCTGGTGTTTTGCAGCCTACAGCTTTACCACGAACTCCTGGTAGATGAACAAGCAAGTTGTGTGATCTGGTTCTGGTGTTCCTAGCTGGCTCATGAGCACTCCATTTGGAATTATCTTTCCCTGAAAAGAAAGTGCATGAAATGGAAATAATTATTATAACACATGAATGAAGAAACAACTAAGAGTGCAACATTTCTCTATACTGGATAGTAAAGCAATGTATAATGGTGAAATAATCTACACAAAAAATGATATATTGCAGCACATTTATTCAATGACATAAGAAATAAAAAAATCAATATTCATTTTTCAAATTTTATGTTACTACAGAAAAAAAATTACCTTTATAAATTGAACCACAGTGCCGTAGTTCTTATTCAGCGACACTCTCATCAACTTCACATTCATGGTCAGTGTCAGAATTTTCCACTCTTTCTTCAACAAAATCGCTATCGCTAAAATTGTCATCTTCGTTATCGCTATCATCTGCGAACAACAAACGGTGCACTTCTTCGACGTCTCTTTCTTTAGACAGGTCGAAAATACGACCAGTTCGCCCCATTTCAATTTCTTCACTGAGCTCGCACAACTACACGCAATGTATCTCTCTGATACATTACTGCTATCTACGTGCTGAGAAAAGGAGTAACTTGGGAACCCCTGACACCAAAAGCAGTATCGTATTCTGATAAGGTACCCAAAATATCAGTGTTGTAAAACGAGCCATTTAAAAATAAACTCAAGAAAACAAAGGCATGCATCTGTCAGATCGATTGCGTGTGACGCAGGGTTAAACACTAGAAATTAACATTAGCTCCAAATGTAAACACATAATAGGCGTAGATTTACTTACCTGTCATTCTTAGGTTCTATGTAGAATATGAAATAATTTAATCAGAATTATATTGTACGTATCTTCGCTTCAATACCTTGGCCAAAATCTTTACCACGATTCTTCCAACATCGTAACAAATCAAATATTTGGTGTTCACAATTTAACACCTTTATTTCTTTTTCAAAAAAAAAAAAAAAACCAGTCAAACCCTAAGAAAAAGTGAAAATATAAACGCCGGACTTCACTGTGTTTTCTACCTTTCGTAGTAAGTATATTTAACCACTTAACATCCCATAAACATTTTCAAAAGCTGTTCCGAAAAAATCATTTTTTTTTATTACAACATAGAAAAGTACTTTAGAAATGTAACGAAAGACAGTTGGCCTTTTTTTTTTAAATTTGTTTGTTTATGAAATATGAAGGACGATAATTTTACCACAGTTTTATCCCGAGTTAACTCGGGCAGTCATTATGTCAGCGTAAATATGTTTTTCTTGCAGCGGAAATGCAAATTATATAATATTATGTCATATTTTGTTAATGAAAACATAATTAATTACTCGAAATTAAAATAGATTAAGTTATAACATAATTTGTAGGAAAAAATCCTTACAAAATAGTGATGCAAAAATGTTAAACACAATATACACTAATGAGGAGTAATACAATTTATATGTATTTCAATATCTCATATGCCTATAATAAATGGCCAAAATATTAAATAAAACAATAAAATTAATAATATTTATGAAACAAAGTTTACATAAGTACACATATGTCACACAGTCTGGAAAAAAACTCATAAAATGTTCCAAATGTATAATACTTTCTATAATACCAAAATAAAGTACATGTATAAAGTTTTATATAATACACATTATATTTTATGCATACCCTAGCTACAGAAATCCACAAATAAATGTTATATTTTAAAATATTTTTGCTAGTAATGGAATACACTTAATTATGAACACGATAAAAAACAATAAAAAATAATATAATAAAAATTACCTACATTCAAAACTGTCTAAAGCGAAATGTAAATTCTTACGTGCTATAGCATTCTATATATTTGATGTAGTGTGGTACACTCTAAAACAAGGAGTAACACACAGAGGCAAATTACAGTCTGGGCAGAAATATCTTGTTTCCCTTCGAATTCTTTTGCCCTTTCCATCACGCACTCTACTGCACATTCCACATTGTCGTGTTGGATTAGACTTTTTCTCTGTTGGAGGTAGTGTTTCAGGAAAATGGCACCCTGTTAGCCTCATTGGTGGAGGTGTTTTCCCAGGATAACCATGTTTGGCTGCGTATTCAGGATGGTGGCATTTCTCTATAGTTAGTTTCACTAGCTCCATCCGATACTGAAGCGCTAACTTACTTCCTCCATATTTCCTGTACAATACAAATGAATTCCACAGTGAAAGATCTAGAAGGTGGAAAAAAATTTTCCTGTAGTATTTTTTGCCTCTTTTCCTCGGAACGGTATAGTCTGACAGATATTGATCTACACGATCTGCTCCTCCCATGGTATCATTGTAAGCAACTACCACTTTAGGTTTCAATTTATCTTCGCCTTTTTTGTGACCTTCACCATTTCAGTGTTATGTACAGTTGAAATCAAGCAGATATCTTTTTTGTCTTTCCATTTCATTACACACACCTTTCTACGCTGGTGCCCGGTTATTTCCCCTTTACGCAACTTTGTCTTTCGCAAGGCCTTGGGGACATCTTTTCTCGTTAGTCTCAATGTCCCATATACGTCTGTTTTGTGCGAAATCAACAAGTCGGCTAACTGTGGCGAATTATAAAAATTGTCCATTGTTAGGCAATAGCCTTTGTTGAGTAGAGGCTTGATGAGATTCATCACAACTTGCGAGGATACTGGTAAATCAGTGAACTCATTCCCAAGCACAGTGCCTTTCCCTGTGTAAATTATGAAGTTCCAGACATACCCTGACTTAGATTAACACAGAAGGTACGTTTTTATACCATATCTGGCTCTTTTCAAAGGAATGTACTGAACCCATCCCAAACGGCCTTTTCCCCGTGTGGTGTACGGGTTAGAATATCACCACAGCCGACCCGTGCTTGTCGTACGAGGCGACTAATCGGGACGCGTTCGGGACCTGTAATTTGTTCGGACTCTCACCTCATGTTTCCCCTTTCTCCTTCTCTACCTCGTCATCTTTCTCTTTTCATTCCACCAGGTCCCGTCGTGCCTTCTTGTTCTCTCGCATCGTCTCAGGCCAGGGCGCTGTTTTTCTTCCTAATGAGGGTCTATCCTCACGCTTGAGTGCTGCCCCCAACTTGTGTGACCATACGTGGTGCCTTTGTGTGTGACGGTTTAGCGGACCCTTCTTACTGTCCCAGCAGGCAAGTCTAGGTGCGGAGCCCGTATCCGTGTTCAAGTACACCCACGTAGCACCGCTGGTGCCGCCCTGGCGGGGGTGTCTGTGTGGCCGACCTGCCCACACAGGTGTACCTGCTGTGGCGACGTGTTACCGCTGAGCAGGGGAGGCCGGTGTAATCGACCACAAGTCCCCTGAAATGGCATCTAATGGTGACCTCTATAGTGGGGAGCCTGGGATGGTTTCCCAGGTATGGGAATAAAACTGGCCTCGCCCAGGATGTACAACTTGTCCCTGGTTTGGCCCGGTGCACATGCTACTGTGCTACTGGGCCAGTAATTCACAGTGAATAGCGGCGAAGGGTAGCTGCTCCTATGTACAGCTTAGGTCTGTGGGAGGTTGGTCCCCCTCCCAACGGCACATCCCGTGGGGTGTTACATCTGCTGGCTTCTTTCTCTCTCCCCCCTGAACGGCAGGCTGACGCCGACGGTCTTAGTACGGGGGACTTTCACAATGGCTACGAAAAGCACTCAGGGTGGCACCCTAAACAGCCACACCAAAAGACCACGACCGGACACGAATAGCGAAACTTCTGATAGCGATACGGACAAACATACCGCTACCACCTGTAAATTACCTACACCCCGTTTTCTGGTGATCCGCGGTCTTGAGGGGCACACGTTCCAAAAGGTGTCGCCCTTCGAGCTCAAGAAAGTAATTGATGGTGCAGCTGGTGGTCCCCTTCAAGATTGCAAAAAGATAAATGACCGTAAGGAAATCCTCCTGGAGACATCGAATGCCGCCCAAACACGTGGGTTGCTTGCCATGACGATGTTCAACGGGGCGACTGCCCGTTTTCCCGTTGAGGTCCAGCCCCACGTGTCGCTGAACACCTGCAAGGGAGTCATTTGGTGTCCCGACTTGGTTGACGTCCCAGAGAGTGATCTTTTGCGAGAGCTCAAACCCCAGTATGTAGTCCATGTGCGCCGAATTACTAAGAGAATAAATGGGGTCCCGACTCCTACGGCAACTCTGATCCTGACATTCGGTATCCGAGACCTCCCTCCAGTGTTAAAGGTCGGATATTTGAATGTCCGGGTTAAATTGTTCATACCATCGCCTCTACGCTGCTACAACTGTCAAGAATACGGTCACTCCTCTGCCAGCTGTAAGAACCCTGCAGTATGCCCGAAGTGTTCTGCCCCTCAGCATTCTCCGGACTCGCCCCACTGCACCAAACCGCTAAAGTGTACCAACTGCCATCAGGGACACCCAGTGTGGTCCAAGGACTGCCCTGTGTTCCAAGAAGAACAGGGCATCCAGAAGTTGCGTGTGGAGGGAAAAATCTCCTTCGGCGAGGCCCGAAAGGTGTTTCAGTCACTCCGTGGTTCTCAACCTAAAGTACCCTTTAACAAGATTGTTGCCTCACGCCCCCTGACGAAAGACGCTTTCACGCAGACTTCCGACGTGGGAACTCAGACCGATATGCCAATAGTTTCATCACCCACCAAACATGTCCAGACCACCCGTTCAATCACAGTCGGCACACAGTGCGACCGACATCCTGAACAGTTCAAGCAGCCCCTTGCCAAGTCCACTGCCAGAACCTCGCTGCCGCAGCGTGTTGGCTACTCACGCAGTTCACCTTCGTCCACTCCAGCCAGTACCGGTAAGGACGACCGAGAGGTGGTTCGGCGCACACCACCACCTCGTGCCACCCCTCCAGACAACAGCTTTGAAGTTGCGATGGCCAACGACTCTGAAGCGGCGATGGCCAACGACTCTGAAGTGGCGATGGTGTCGGATGACCCTCCCCTTGCGGACTCAGACACAGGGTCGAATGCCTTTAAACCTGTACTGCAGCGACATAGGGGGAAAATGAAAGCCACGAAGTGACCTTCTCCCTCCACTCCACCTCGATGACTATTCTCCAGTGGAATTGCAGGGGGTATTTCTGCAATTTACCCGAACTGCAACGGCTCCTATTCTCGCGTAACCCCATTCTTACCTGCCTGCAGGAAACCCACTTCCGTCCCACTGGCTCTCCCACTATCAGGGGACACACGTTCTACCGTAAGGACAACGTGCCGGCGGGCCAAGCCTGTGGTGGGGTTTGTATTATTGCCCGGGACTCTGTATTTCATGAGCCTCTTGCCCTCCATACTCCTCTCCAGGCAGTTGCAGTTCGCAGCTACTTTGGCATTTTTGTCACTGTATGCTGCTTGTATGTACCCCCCTCGCACGCTTTCCACCGTGCGGACCTCGAAGATCTTCTCTCACAGTTGCCTCCACCATTTATCGTCGTTGGTGACTTTAATGCCCATAACCAGCTGTGGGGCTCCTTGCATAGAGATAACCGGGGCCGCATGATCGAGGTTATTTTAACTAATACAAGTCTGGTTCTGCTAAATACCGGCTCTGCTACACACTTCACCTCTCATACTGGCTCTTTTTCCTGCATTGACCTCTCCATCTGTAGCCCTGCGTTAATCACCCATTTTGAGTGGTCCGTCCACGACGACCTTTGTGGTAGTGACCACTATCCAATCTTTTTGGATACTTTGACGGGTCCACCACCAACCCTTCCGTCCCGATGGGTGCTTAAACGAGCAGATTGGGAGAAATTTCGGGACAACCTCAACCTACCCGACATTTTACCCCCAGATGTGGACACGGCTGTGGAATTATTTACTGCCAGGTTGATGTCAGCGGGAGCTGTGTCCATCCCTACATCTTCGCCCACCGGTCGGCGTCGCACACCCTGGTGGAATGACCAGTGTCGTGACGCTATACGTGCCCGGCGACGAGCACTCCGACGGTTCAAGGCTCGCCCGACACAGCAGCACTTGGACGAATTCCGTATCTGCAGGGCGCGGGCTAGGCGTACGGTCCGTGAGAGCAAGCGCAACTCCTGGCAGGAATATATTTCACGGCTCACAGTGTACTCCACAAGTCAGCACATATGGGCCACTATTCGGAAGCTCTATGGCCGCAATTATAACACCCATATCCCTTATCTCCGAACTAATGTTACATTAGTGTTGGATGCAACGGACATTGCTAATGAGCTCGGCCAAGCTTTTGCTGCAGTCTCGAGCAGTGCACAGTACTCCACTGCATTCCGAACCACCAAAGCTCTCCACGAGGGTGCAGTCCTTGACTTTGGGCCCTCCAGGGGTGAAGACTACAACCTACCTTTCACCCTTACTGAGCTGGAGAATGCGCTGTCTCACTCCAAGCAGTCATCAGCAGGACCAGACGGCATACACTATATGATGCTGAAACATCTGTCAGCCGAAGGCAAAGCTGCCCTTCTTAATTTATTTAACACTATCTGGGAATCTGGGACCTTCCCGTCCCTTTGGGGTCACTCTATTTTGGTGCCCATTCTCAAACCGGGGAAAGATAAAGGCGAGCCATCCAGTTACCGCCCCATATCACTTACCAGTTGTGTCTGTAAGACCATGGAGAGGATGGTGAACTCCCGCCTTGTATACTGCCTTGAGTCATGGCGGCTCCTCTCGCCACACCAGTGTGGCTTCAGACGCAACCGTTCATCTGTTGACCACCTCGTCACCCTGGAATCGGTGGTGCAGGACTCATTCCTCCATGGTCAGCACGTCCTTGCTGTATTTTTTGATCTAGAAAAAGCATATGACACCACGTGGCGATATGGCATCCTCCGGCGGCTGTATGACTGGGGTTTCCGAGGCTCCCTCCCCGTTTTGATCTCCAATTTTATGTGCAGCCGGTTTTTTCGGGTCCGTAATGGTACTTCTGTCTCTCGGGTATATGTCCAGGAAAATGGTGTTCCACAGGGAAGTGTACTTAGTGTTACCCTCTTCGCAGTGGCCATTAACAGCGTCGTCTCCGCCATCCGGCCCCCGGTGCAATGTGCACTGTACGTCGACGACCTGGCCATTTTCTGTCGCTCCGCTGTGTTTGCCATGGCTGAGCGGCAGATCCAGCTTGCTGTGCGCCGCCTGGAGGGTTGGGCGGATTCTACTGGCTACAGATTCTCCCCTGCGAAGACCAAGGTTATGCACTTCTCCCGAAAGCGCCTTCTCACTCCTGATCCGGAGATTCGGTTATACAACTCTGTACTCCCGGTCTCATCTACAGTGCGATTTCTCGGGCTAATATTTGACCGGACACTGACTTGGTTGCCCCACGTTCAAGACCTGACGACCCGCTGTCAGAAAGACCTTAACCTCCTCAAACTGGTCAGTAGTAGAGACTGGGGTGCGGATCGCCCGACACTCCTCCGCCTGTACCGCGCGTTAATTAGGAGCAAACTTGACTACGGCTGTGTGGCCTACGCTTCGGCGAGGCCGTCGGTCCTGAAACGGTTGGCTGGTGTTCACCATGCTGGAATCCGCATCGCCACCGGTGCTTTTCCTACCAGCCCGGTTGTTAGCATGTGTGCGGAAGCTGGTGAGCCCCCGCTACCGTACAGACGGGATTTGCTTCTTTTGTCCTATGCTGCGCGTGTCCGTTCCGACCCCTCTCATCCTCATTACCGGTCCTTTCTGCACCCCTCTTCTCTGCAGCTATACACGACGAAACCCCGGGCTACCATGCCTGTATGCATTCGGGCACACACTGTTTGGGCAACCGCCGGACTCCCGAATGCGCTGCTTCCACCTGTTCCACACGAACAGTGTTGGATGCAACTCCGGCCTCGTGTACACCTCGACCTGGCACGTTGGACGAAACCGTCCACGCCGCCGTTTGTGTACAGAGCTGTTTTTAATGATCTACTCAGTACGACTTTTCATGGTTTTTCTTTTTTTTACACCGACGGGTCCCGCTCGGGGGAATCTGTGGGATGTTCTTTTACTTGTGCGCAGGGGAGGTATCTTTTTGGGCTACCTCCTTCCTGCAGTGTTTTAACGTCCGAGCTATATGCTATTTTTAAAGCCTTGTGTTTTGTCGGAGGAAGCGCCCACCGCAGGTGTCTGGTGTGCTCAGATTCCCTGAGTGCGCTCTCTGCCCTTCAGTCTGGTTCGACGTCCCACCCGGTCCTCCCTATGATCCGTCAGAAACTGCATGACGTGGTCCACCGGGGTGCTCGAGTTGAGTTCCTGTGGGTGCCAGGGCATGCGGGCATACCTGGCAACGAGGATGCAGACAGGGCAGCTAGGGAGGCTTGTGGATTGCCGCCTAGCTTACTGCGTGTCCCTGTGTGCGATGTTCTGCGCGCTGCCAGAGCTTTTGTTTGGGCTGCTTGGCGGAGGGAGTGGCAGTCCCTTCCTCTGACCAACAAGCTCCGCTCTATCTGTGAGGAACCACGTCGCCCTAGCTTTGATCGCCTCACTCGCAGGGAGGACACACTCATGGCGCGACTTCGCATAGGCCACACCAGCCTTACCCATCGGTACCTGCTGCGTGGTGAGCCTCCGCCTGAGTGTGACGTCTGCGCCTGTCCCCTGACTGTGCGCCACGTCCTCCTCGATTGTCCCCGTTACCTCCAGGCCCGCGGTAGTTTTAACTTTCCTGTAACGCTTCCGCTCTTGCTTGGTGAGGGGAGTGCTCCTGCGAGCATTGTCCTCCCCTTTTTACGTACCGTGGGCCTTTTTACTGTGTTGTGATTCGTGCTATTTTCTCTGCTCCTTTTTATATGATTTACCTTTTGTTGTCTTTTCTCTGATTTCACATGTTTTGTTGTCTTTTCTCTGATTATACATGTTTTGTTGTCTTTTCTCTGCTTGTCCCTGTTTTGTTGTCTTTTCTCTGTTTGTACATGTTTTGTTGTTTTTCTCTGGTTTTACTCGTTTTGTTGTTTTTAACTGGTTCTACGTGTTTGGTTTTTATCTCACCACAACCTGTGGGTGCTAATGGCCTTAGTTGCTGACGCGCCCCCCAAACCACCACTCACTCACTCACCCAAACGGCCTTTATAGAGAAGCAGGCTTTCGTCTATTGTGATGTGCTGACAAGGCGTACACAGGTTACGAAACTTTTCAACCAGAATGTCGTAAACAGGCCAAATTTTATTCAGCTTAGGACTGGGGTGATTGTCTGGATTGTAGTCTTCATTGTTGGAAAAATGTAAATATTGTTTTATCTGTAAAAACCTTCTTAAAGACATACATTGTGGAAAAAATGGAGTCAAAATTAGTGGATTTTTTGACCAGTACTGTGTCAGTTCGGTTTTTTTTTACGATACTTTGCAAAATATTCAGAGCAAAAAAAACACGCATTTCATCACATTGCACAGGTTGCCACACCCGATTTGAATTACCAGATGAGTTCATTTGACACTGATTATCATATCTATTTGTCTCGTCAGTTATAAGTTTCACAAGGTCATCGACAAAAAACTGGTGGAAAAACAAAAGTATGTTAGCATCCTCAATTACTATGAAATTCACTGCAGGAGTGCCATGGAATGCATAGTTTGGGGGTGCCAGTGATGCAGGAACAGTGTTGATTTTGCACCACTGATGTGCAGACTGAAGAACATTGTCACTTTCCGAATCTGAACTGTCAGAACCAGTGTCAGAACTTGTGTACACCGTATCACTTCCACTTTCTGCTACAGCATCTTCTAAATCTGATCCTTCAATATCCACTAACTCGTCTGTTTCCATTTCAAAAAAAAAATAAAAATCGCTGAAAGAAATTCACAAATTACATTTTACATTCGTGGCCGAATACAAAAGAAAACATCACAATAAGTATGACAATCCCCACGGCAAAACTCACTCAAAATAAAAATATTCAGTTGATATATTCATACAATTATTTATGAAATACGAATACGTAACAAAAGAAATTGTCTACTTGACTGTCGCAAAACTCACGAAAAATCAGTTTCTCTCTGATCACTGCACTGTAAGGTAATGAAATCTAAATAGATACTGCACCCTATCAAGGAAATAATAAACTAAATATTTGTAAACAAATATGTGTAAGTTACGAACGTTTCATGAACACGCTTATCATCTTGCGTGTCGGCAAGCACACAGAGCTGCCATCTCTGTTACAAAGCTTGAAGTGTACACAGATAGTCCATATGTGTCACAATCTACACAGAAAAAAGTAAACTACAAGAGCGAAGAAACACGACGGGAATATTCGGGATACATAATGAAGGACGGCAAAGTGAATTGTGTCACGAGTTACAAATAATTTAATTCAAACGTTTTTTTTATAATTACCCTAATAATAACCTATGTTAACCAAACTTACGTGCCATCGTTTAATAGGACATAACAAAGATAAACCCTTTGTAAATATCAGACTGCATTCAGAAATATCGCAAGAAAATGTGTGTGATATTTTTAGTACTTGATACAAATGTTACATTCTGTAACACTTTAAAAGTACCAAGCTAAAGTTTGGAATGCTGTGGAAATAGTTTGTTAGTAAATTATTAGACAACAGCATTTCACTGAACTATAACACTTTATTTTACTGACTGAAAACAGAAATAGGGATGCAAAACCAAATTTTGATCCCCTACAACCATTCTCTACTGTAATGCCTGTACTTCATCCACCAGAAACAAATGTTGGTACTTTAGCTCCTTAACAATGTAATACACATGTTTATAAAAATTATTTTAATAATGTAATGTGTGTTACCCAGCTGTAGAAAAACAGACAATACACATTTGAGTGTCAACAACGCAATTAGTTAGGCAAATTATTTGATTACAAACATTTGCCTTGAATTATATATCATTGATTTCTATACTAAGCTCCGAAAAGGCGATTAACCATAATTATATAAAGTAAATTAAATTTGTAGGTTCAGACTTTACCACAAATTCAATCAAATATGTTTTAGTGAGACTCGAGGAATTAGTTTGAGGATTTCAGTACTGTAAATCTCTCAAGGTAATTTTGTTAGATATGGATGAATGTGAAAACAGTTCCATGTAATTTTACAGTGTTCATTACAGCGTCATGGAGGAGATGAGTTGACATGGTCATCGAAGTCAGTGAAATGCACGACAAGCTACTTCACGTGCAAATCGTACATATCATCAGCGATCGAAGGATAGTGAAAATAGTCGTACTGGTTTGTCCAAATTAAGTTCGGGAGCGACTGAAAATGAACGACAAAAAATAGATTCAGAATGCAACGAGCTCGTGCTCATCAAACACAACGCCAGCAAGCACGACACAATGAACATGACCAATCGCGCCGACGTGGTGCTCCTGTGAACCTGGAACAAGCGGAATTTCGTTACGATCCGGAAATCAATTACAGTGCGGACAGATCAGTTACGATTGTAGAAATTTCAGTCGTTTGTCCGTTTTGTAAGGCGTTTAAATTCAGCGGTGAACCTCCTGGATTGTGTTGTGTGGGTGTTAAAGCGAAATTGCCAGGATTAGTTCCGCCACCAGAGCTATTAAACTTAGTTTCTGGAACTGGAAATGATTAAATTCATTTCCTGGCCAACATCCAAAAATACAATAGTTATTTCCAAATGACGTTGTTTGGCACAACCTATACTGTACGGGACAAATTCATGCCCACTTTAGAATTTAAGGGCAAGTATGCTATTTAGCAGGGGCGCTGTTACCACCACTGGATACGGATCATCAATTCTTACTGTTTATTTAATAAGCAATTTCGGATACGGAAGTTAATCACCATTATGCTCACAATGCGATAACGAAGCTATCCAATGTCAGATAATTGCAAACTGTCCTTCAACAGAACAATTAATAATTCAAACTGTTCAAAATTGCTTTGAATCGGATGCCATCTGACATTCATTATATCGTCACCAGAGCTAACCAAACTCCTGGTGGTAAGGATGCAAAAAGGTTCAATTTGCCGATAATTGACGAAGTGTTTTTTTTTTATTGTCAGAGAAAATTTGCAGTCTTGAGGTATTGTGCTTCATCGTTGGTACAATGAATTTACCCAGGCCCGAAATGCACAGGAGCTACGATGCGCTACAATATCCATTGATATTTTGGCAGTACGAGGACGGATACCATTTCAACATCAAAATGGTTAATCAATATGTGCTAAAACCAATAATAAAGTAAGTGCTATTAATTTTTATTTATGCAGACTTATGATCCAGAATTGTCACTGTCTTTTCCATTAGTTCTTGGTTGACATGGATGCCAACATTGAGACTGAGCGATTGACATATATTGTTTGACCCAACTGTAGCTCTGATCTGAAAAATAAATTCCTTTAAGCGATTCTGTTAATGCCGACGGCGATGCAAACAACGTGGGACAATTTTGTCAGCCATTTACATTGGATGCCTGTGTTACATGCACGAGTGCATGGTAGATGCGATGTTGTAAGTTAGACTATATGGTCGCCCATACATATTCATATCATTGTCATATTGGTGGTGATAAGCAAAGATGTCGTTAATCCCAATGTTCCATTAAAAATGTCATTCCGGGAAGGTTGTTTTCTTTAAAATCAATGGACACAGTTATCAACTAGGATGAGGTAGTCAACTATCTCACAGAATTTTTTAATCATTTTAGGTAGATTTATAATAATCTACCTATTGCGGAGTTCCGCGAGTCACGACTTTAAGGAAATTTCACCATACCACTGTCTGAAGTAGCTTGGCTTTGTGGTTGTAGCTGCGTCAAAGGTGATTTCACTGACGTTTTGGTCGACATCAGAGAGCCTTCTTGATGATAGATACTGCAATGTTGGTCGAAATGTCGGTATTGTCACCTTGGACGCGGCTTCGAAGCTACTTATTTTTGTATTGACTGTCCGTACAACGATATCTACCTTTCCGACTGGCTGCCATTGGGGGATTTTGTTTTATATAAGATTATTTACAGCATCTCAATAAATGCAGAAAAAACAGTTTTATATTGTTTTCATATAAAATGTTTTAATAAAAATTTTTTTTATCTTCTAAAGTAATTTTTAAACAATCGCAGTAGTCTTTTAGATTCAGAGGCTTTTACTAGTTTTGTTGACTATTACATGTTCCTATACTCCTGAAATGTACTAAACCATAGACATGGGGCCATCATCATTCATAGAATTGGAATATCACCTACAAATGTTAGGAAAAGTATCTAAACTCCATAATCATCATATAAAATCAACCAAATAAAGTTGTTCCAGTGCACAAATGTCTTTCGAAACTCATAAGAAAACAATGTTGCAAAATTATATCAAACAAAATGCAGGGAGTATATAATAAAAATAATTAAACAAATAGGGTAGGTGCACAATTGTCATCATTTAATTTTCAGACAGTACTTCTATTAATATATTCATGTCTTTTGATACAACCATACACAAGCATTGCTAAATCCAATTTAACAGAACAGATGGACAGATATAATAAAAAGTAAAGCTAAATATAACCTACATAGCCTAACTTACACTTACATTGTTCTTCATGATTTTAAGGAAAAATAAGAAAATGTTTTGACAGTCCTTACACTTTTGTTTGGCCTATAAATGTGGACGTGTAGCACTAACCAGTACACAATTTGAAATTAAAATAAGTTTATCACATTTCTTGTACCTCAAAATGCAATGACAATATGACTTACACTGTACAATTTTCCTAGCAACATATTTAAGCATCATGATCACACTAGTAAATTGGCATGTAAAAGAAAAGGCTTAAAATGTCAAAGTAAATTCAATAGAGTCTATTTACATTAAATAGCAACATATATTTGTAGAGTATTGCCATATCTGCAAACACTCTTGAAGTCTGGCAATATCAATTTTGCTGCAAGGATAAAAACATCACACTACTTTCTAAAGTTTATTACTTAATTATGTACAATAATTTGAGCATACATTAGACCTTTAAAACAAACTTTAAATAATTGCTGTCCTTTATTTTATGTATGATGTCTGGTAGGTAACAAGGAAGAAACATTTCCACAGCTTCATGTATTACGCCTATTTGTCATGTAACACTATATTATTACTTCAATTAATAGTGTGTTCTTATCATTCACATTTAATGATTAATTACATTTATTTATATATATGCAATCCATGGACTATATCTGTGGTCATATTTTTTTCACCCATTGCTTACAAATGAAATTAAGATATGTAAGTAAATTCAATTTTGTATAACTAGTTATGATGAATAATAGTTATACAGTATTCAACCATACAACTAAGTTACATAGTAAAACATCCATGAAAAATGCAACTATGCTGTGTTCACTTCTCAAATTAAATGTTAATTTTTACTGCATCTTAATTTAGTGTTGTGTACAAGAATGTACAAGAGTACAATTTAGTCATAATATATACATAATCAGGTAGCAAATGAAATTATAATTACATTTTCATATCATGGCGTGACAAAGGCCGCTAGGCAACTTATTACATAATAAAAAGACAGAAACACAAGTACTCACAGATTGTGATTGAAGGAAGAAATACACACACAGGTTGGAAATATATATGTGCCATCCAAATTGTGTGTGCGTTTACTTTATACAAGTACATATCTTTGAGTACTTGTGTTTACCATTCCCAAATAACTGCATCACATACTGTTCCTTCCTATAAAAAGGAAATAATCAATTTGGTTGCCAAAGATACTATATTTTTAAACTTTTCGAGTTTTCCATACCAGTTTTGTTAAGTGTTGCTGAGTGTATGTATTCTTGAGGGTCTGTTGTGGAGAGAGCATTCCTACAGTTACAACAGGTGTTTCCATCCAAAACTTTACTGGCAACAAAACCACTAACATAAGAAACTGATAAAACACTCATACCATTATCAACATCTTTACTCGGGACAACTAGTTTGGAATTAGTTTCAGCTATTTGTACAGGTAAATCCGACGTATTGCACGTATCGGAAAGAAAGCTATCCAAATTATCTAAAAGAACTTCAAATGAAGTGACACTTGCTTCACAGTTGTGACCTTTCAACTTTTCAGCTGCCAAACCATTTAGAATACAAGATTTGAGGGCAGCTTCAAACTGTGGCACTGTTGGGTTTTTGTTTGACCCACACTAGAGACGAACTAACCCAAACAAATGTTCAAGAGAATCTTGATTAACAGATCTTACCTTAAGAGACAGAAAGTTTTGTTCTTTAAGGTTACTCCATAGTTCCTTCAAACCACGAAGAGTTATAATCCAGCAATCTTGACAAGGCGGACGAAAATACTGTGTAGATTTGGATTCATTACTACATGAACGCTTGTAGGCATTCAATCTTTCAAATTGCCAACTGTCTACCTCTTCAACTGAAGGATCCCAAAAATTGAGATGAAGATTTTCCCTTTCTTTTCTCAACTGACATTTCAAACCCTGGGCTCCTGATAGTTTCATACTGCTTCCATTTACACTATCAAACAACTTGTTTGTGAAGCCGACGAAATGTGCAGTAAAGACTGCTTCAGAAGACATAGCACCTATAACACAAAAATTTTTATATTTAGACATATATATTCACAAACAAAATGTATAACATACTAGCTGTGCATCACACATTTATGCATATATTGAAAATAAAACACAGCAAATTCTATATATGCTGAATTTAAATCTGACATGGTGAGGAATAATTTACTCACTTGGGTAACTATTGGAGTGTTCATTTAACTGTCCTAAACAGTGGCCTATTCACAATATGTATGGTAATTTAATCAGCACTAGCACATATGTCTAGCTCGTGTGGTATATGACGCTTGCTCTACTTTTAAAAAACTTTATGAATGGTTTGTTACGTTAGTATAGCTACAGTAAAAAAACTTAATGGATGGTTTGTCATGTTAGTATAGCTTTATTAAAAGCACGTAAAGAGATTACTAATGGTTTGTTAGGTCAGTGTAGCTACAGTAAAAAATTTATGGCTCGTTTGTTAGGTTATTATAGCTCCCATACTTTAGGAAAGATAATATTGCGTAGAAGAATGAATGTAAAAACAAGTAAATAATTGAGGTAGTAACAAGAGAAACTATGGTCGGAGTATGAATTAACGTGGGAAAGGAAAATTAAAAGATGAATGGTGAGTGGATGATAAGTAGCAATATGGTTATATTTTGTTTTTCACGTAGTAAAATGTTTATAGCATGTGTTGTTTTGCAAATGTATTTTAATGGTTTCGCGAAGCTAAATTCAGCCAACCCTGTCTATTTTGTTTCGCGATACCAACAAAATGTTGCAATAAGCAAACAAGAAACCCGAAGAAATCAGATCAGTTAAATAAGAACGTGTCTTGCGTTCGTTGCTAACCTTGCACCACGTTTTGAGAGAGCCTTCGCCACATATTCTCAGGGTCCACGAAAAATTTTAAGGGCCGCGATCACATATAATTATTATATTCAAGTGATAAAAAAATATGTGCACACAACTAGTTTTTACATAACTTACCTTTCTTTTGAATTCCTCGGAAAAGAAAAAATTCCACCTCCTTAGAATTTGACGAGCACCATAAGGCTGCACATTTCTTTCCCGTTAAATAATTACGATCCATTTTTGCAAAATATTATGAGAATTTTTAAACGACCATGAGAAGCAATAATAATATTTTACTTTAGTCGCTCACTGCCATAAATCAAAAACTCAATTCCAGTTTTCCATTTCGCAAAATAAAACAAACCATTGACTCCCAGTGTCGTGTACGGGTTAGAATATTACCACAGCCGACCCGTGCTTGTCGTACGAGGCGACTAATCTGGATGCGTTCGGGACCTGCAATGTATTCTGACCTTTACCTCATGTTTCCTTTTTGTTCTTCTCTATCTCATCATCTTTCTCTTTTCACCTCACCAGGTCCCGTCGTACCTTTTCTTTCCTCGGCATCGTCTCCGGCCAGGGCGATGTATTCCTTCCTAATGAGGGCCTCTCCTCGCAATTGAGTGCTGCCTCCAACTTGTGTGACCACACGTGGTGCCTTTGCCAGTGACGGTTTAGTGAACCCTTCTCACTGTCCCAGCAGGCAAGTTTAGGTGCGGAGCCCGTATCCATGCACATGTACACCCACGTAGCACCACTGGTGCCGCCCTGGCGGGGAGGGGGGGGGTCTGTGGGGCCGACCTGCCCCCACAGCCATACCTGCTGGGGCGACGTGTTACGGCTGTGCAGGGGAGGCCGGTGTAATCAACCACATGTCCCCTGAAATGGCACTTAGGGTGACTTTTATAGTGGGGAGCCTGGGAGGTTTTCCCAGGTAGGGGAATAAAACCGGCCTATTAGAGGGCATACATTCTATCGCGCGGACTACCTGCAGGCTGACCAAGCATGCGGTGGCGTGAGTATCATTGCACGGGACACCGCATTTCATGAAGCAATTCCTCTCCGTTCCCCAATTCAGGCAGTGGCGGTTCGCAGCTACATCGGCATCTTGATCACAGTGTGCTGCATGTACATACCCCCCAACCAAAGCTTACGTCGTGCCGAATTTGAAGCTCTTCTCTCGCAGCTACCACCACCGTTCATTGTTGTTGGTGATTTCAATGCACACAATGAGCGTGGGGCTCCTCGCGTCGGGACAACAGAGGCCGTGTGATCGAGGGAATCTTGATAGATAGCAAACTGGGCCTGTTAAACATCGGTTCTGCTACTCATTTTACCTCTCACACTGGCTCTTCCTCCTGCATTGACTTGTCCTTCTGTAGTCCTGCTTTGATCACCCATTTTGATTGGTCTGTTCACAACGACCTCTGTGGAAGTGATCACTACCCGATCTTTCTGGAGACCCTGACGAATCACTCACCATACCTTCCGTCTCGATGGGTGATTAAGAAAGCGGACTGGGAAAAATTCCGCGATAACCTCCATGTGCCCACCACCCTCAATCCAGATGTGGACATGGCGGTGGAGCAATTCACCACACTGTTGGTATCTGCGGGAGAGATATTGATCCCTAAATCTTCGCCCACCGGTCGGCGTCGCACACCCTGGTGGAATGACCAGTGTAGTGATGCTATCCGTGCCAGACGGCAAGCACTCCGACGGTTTGTGGCCCGACCAACACAACAGCGCTTGGAAGAATTCCGCATTTGCAGGGCACGAGCACGACGTACAATTCTTGAGAGCAGACGTAATTCCTGGAGAGAGTTTATTACACAATTAAATGTTTATTCCACAAGTCAGCACATTTTGGCCACTATTCGGAAGCTAAATGGACTCAATACCTCCACCTACATCCCTTATCTCCGAATACATGGTACTCTTGTGCTAAATGAAATGGACATAGCCAACCAACTCGGCCACGCCTTTTCCGAAGTCTCGAGCAGTACGCGGTATCCTCCCGCCTTCCAAAACCTCAAAGCGCGCTACGAGGGTGCCAGAGTAGACTTCCGTTCCTCTAGCGAGGAAGACTATAACCTCCCATTCACGCTCACAGAGCTGGAGAAGGCATTGTCTCACTCGAAGCAGTCATCGGCCGGCCCAGACGGCGTATATTACTCAATGTTGAAGAATATGTCGGAGACAGGAAAGGCTGCTTTATTATAATTATTTAATAACATTTGGATATTCTGGACTTTCCCCTCCGCCTGGTGTACATCGATTTTGGTACCTATTTTAAAGCCAGGGAAGGACAAATCTGAGGCATCCAACTACCGCCCTATCTCACTTACCAGTTGCATATGCAAGACCATGGAGAGAATGGTGAATTCCCGCCTGGTGTATTGCCTTGAGGCGTGGCGGCTCCTCTACCTCTCCAATGTGGCTTCAGGCGTAATCGCTCGACTGTCGCCACCTTGTGGACTTGGAAGCACTGGTACAGGACGCCTTCCTTCACAAACAGCACGTTATTGCAGTCTTCTTTGACCTTGAAATGGCTTACGACACAACATGGCGGTTTAGTATTCTTCAACAACTGTATGACTGGGGCCTTCGAGGCTATCTCCCTCTTTTTATCTCACGTTTTATGCAAGATCGTTTCTTGCAGGTTCGTAATGGCACTACTCTCTCCCGTGTGTACGTACAGGAGAACGGTGTCCCACAGGGAAGTGTGCTAGGCGTCACCCTCTTTGCAGTGGCCATCAACAGCATTGTGTCTGCCGTCCGCCCTCCAGTGCAATGCGCTTTGTACGTGGATGATTTGGCCATCTTTTGCTGCTCAGCCACGTTCGCCATGGCTGAGCGACAAATCCAGCTTGCGGTGCGGCGGCTGGAGAGCTGGGCGGACTCTAAAGGCTACAGGTTTTCCCATGCCAAGACTCAGGTGATGCATTTCTCCCGAAAGCGCAGTCTCTTCCCTGCCCCTGCAATTCAACTATATGGCTCAGTACTACCGGTCCCTAGTACAGTAAAATTTCTGGGACTCATGTTTGATTACAAACTGACTTGGTTGCCTCACATTAAAGACCTGAAAGTTCGTTGTGGCAAAGGGCTCAACCTCCTTAAATTGTGAGTAGTCGAGATTGGGGCGCGGACCAAATGACCCTGCTTCGTTTGTATCACACTCTGATCCGGAGTAAGATCGACTACGGATGTGTGGCATACTCTTCGGCACGGTCGTCTGTGTTAAAGCAGTTGGTGAGCGTTCACCATGCTGGTCTCCGCATCGCTACCGGTGCATTCCGTACCAGCCCGGTCGTGAGCCTTCATGCGGAAGCTGGTGAACTGCCACTGCAGTATAGGCGAGACCTCCTGCTACTCTCGTATGGAGCGCGTGTCTGTTCCGACCCCTCACATCCCCACCATATGTCGTTTCTGCACCCCCCTTGTTTAGAACTGTATGCAGCGTAACCACGTGTTACCAGGCCGGCGTGTGTTCGAGCACACACCGTTTGGGCAAACACAGCGCTTCCGCATAACATGCTACCACCTGTCCAACATGAGAAAAATTGGGTGCAACATGAGCCTGTGGTACACCTCGACCTGGCGAGATGGGCAAAGCTGTCTACACCACCCTTTGTGTACAGAGCGATTTTTCAAGACCTTATGTGTGACAAATTCTGCGGATTTTACTGCCTGTACACGGACGGGTCCCGCTCGGATAGAAATGTCGGGTGTTCTTTTATTTACGGCCAGGAGAGTTATTTGTTTGGGCTACACCCTATTTGTAGTGTCATAACTTCCGAACTCTACGCCATTTTAAAGTCCCTGGGTTATATCGGTGGAGGCATACACCGTCGGTATCTGGTGTGCTCCGACTATGAGCGCACTGTCAGCCCTCCAGTCTGGCTTGACTTTGCACCCTGTTCTTCCCCTGATTCGCCAGCAACTGCGCAACGTGGAACTCAGGGGTACTCGGGTTGAGTTCCTGTGGGTACCTGGGCATGTAGGCATACCTGGCAACGAAGTCGCAGATCGAGCAGCAAAGGAAGCTTGTGGACTTTCACCTAGCATAAACCGTGTCCCTGTATGCGATGTTTTGCTGGCTGCCCGGGAGACTGTTTGGACTGCCTGGCAGAGGGAGTGGCATTCCCTCCCTCTGAACAACAAGCTCCACTCCATCTGCAAGACACCACGCCGCCATTGCTTCGCCGACCATCTCACTCGCAGGGAGGACACAATCATGACCAGGCTGCGAATAGGCCACACCAGCCTTACTCACCGGTACCTACTGCAGGGGGCACCACCACCAGAGTGTGACCACTGCGGCATTCCCCTGACTGTACGCCACATCCTTCTGGAGTGCCCGCATTATCACCAGGCCCGCTCTACTTTTAACATTCCTGTTACACTTTCAGGATTGCTCGGTGAGGGGAGCTCACCATTGAGCGGTGTCCTCCACTTCTTACGTACTGTGGGCCTTTTTAATGTGTTGTGATGTCCATGTAATTTTCCTTCTAGTCACCTTTTATTCTGAACATACAGCTTGTGTAGCTATGTCTCTGTTTTTAATTGTTTTTACTTGATTGTTGCTTTTCCCCTGTGAGATAGGTTACTCTGTTTTAACGTGTTTGTTGACATCTCCCCTGTGGGGTATTTTAACTGGTTTTATTTTATCGAGCTATTTAATTGTGGTGACCTTTTTTAACCTTTTAATTGGTCGTTGTTACTCCCTCTGCATTTTAAGGTTTTTATTTGATTGTTGTTCTTACCCCTGTCGGGACTTTTTAGCCTTTTGTATTTGATCGTCTTTCCCCTGGTGGGATTTTTAACTGTTTTTATTTGAATGTTGTTTATTCCCCTGTGGGGACTTTTTACCAGTTTTTATCTGTTTACCTGGTCATTGTCATTTCCCCTGTGGGGCAATTTTAACTGTCATTCTTTGTTTTGTTTACTATATACGAATCTGTGGGTGCTAATGACCTTAGCTGCCGACGCGCCTCCACAATCTCACTCACTCACTCACTCAAACCATCGACATTTCACTTTGTTTGTCTTCATTGCTAGCGCTCCAAGTTAGTTGTCACTCAATGAATCATAATTGATTCCTACACAATTATCCCATTTGAGTTACACCCCGCTGATCTAGGTAAAGTACACAGGAGAGGATGTTTCGATTCCATACCAATTATTCCAACGAACTTGCCATTTGATTTTAAACCCCTATAATTCCCCGTGCGTCTGGTCTTCGCGATGACCACCAACAAATCACCAGGGCAGTCATTGTAAGTTTGTAAAATTGAATTGAAGTTGCAGTGTTTCGCACATGGAAAAATGTATGTCGAGTGTTCACGTATCAGAAGGGCCATCATCTTTGTATATTTCCGCGCCGGAAAACAAAACTAAAAACGTAGTTTACTAGAAAGCTTTGCACAGAAATTTTACTGCATTTATCTTTAATGTAAATAAAGACATTGAATTAATTTCAATTACAAACGAGTTTAATCTAATAACTCACTAAAACTCAGACCGTACACGATGCTGTGAATATCATCGATTTTAATGAATTGGGGTTATAAGGTTGTTAAGGGTCGATAATTGCTTATGGATAGTAACAATCAAATTAATTTTATGTGTTATGAAGTTCACCGGGTCATGTAGTACGTAAATAAAAATGGCACGTTAACTTACACCGCTCCTTATCATAAGAGGCTGTAGTTTGTTTTTGTAATTCATAAATTTTGCATTGTTATCACTTTTACTTACTACATAATCCAGTGAAACCGTAATAATGAAAGCTCAGCCAACAGCCTTGTTAAACAAATTACCCAAGTAATAGTGGAACACACTGGTGATGAATTATAACCTAAAACATGTATATCTTATGTATGGGCATTTCTCCACTAAATGGAAAATCGCTATCCCAAGCTAATTTTATGTAAAAAATCTTAAAATTTCTCAGTTTTTTTGTATCGATACCGACATAGGTTTAGGTATTCTTGGCATGTAACAGCTTATTTAGTAATTTAATAATGGAATATTTGAATAAATGAACCTCAAACGTCTTAAAACACAGTCCCCTGGTACGTCCCTTTTCCAGAATTACACATCTTGTTTCAAATATTTATTTTTTTTTTGCCTTTGATAATTGAATAAAAAATGTCCAAATATATTAACCAAAACGGTACGCATCTGTATACATCACAATTACATTTTTAAAATAGAATTTTATTCAAGATATATATGTGAAAATACTGTCCTCAAATTATTAAAACAGTCCCCTGCTAAAATTTAAAACGGCGCTAAAGTCAAATTTAATTTTGGCGCGAAGCTTCTAGATTGTGAAACAGAATGCAATCGGTGTGAAGTTCGTTTGGTTGTGTAGCTAAGCGGGCAACCACCATTTTGTTTAGTGCTGCTACTGCGTCAACTGGTGAACCACGCGTCTCGGCCGTTATTGAAAAAAGTCCACTAGTAAGCAATTTTTTTTACTATTTTAAGAGTTTTAATAACGACAATTTGTTTAAAATAATTGATCTTCTAGTTTGTAGCCACATCTGTTTCGTTAATCTGAATGTTTTAAAATGATATTGTTTTATTAAGTATTCATGTAAATATGACAGTCACCTGGCCAACAGTCCCCTATCATTTAATAGCATAGGGGACTGTTCATAGCACAGGGAAAAGTATCGTCTCTTTCGCAAGTATTATCTCAAAATGCCACCGAAAAAGAAGCCACCAAAACAAAAGAATAAATACTAGAACAAAAACGTATAGCTGAGCGTTTCAGATACAAGAACTGCACAAGGAATTGGATGCGTATTATAATCACGAAAGAAACCTATTGCATCAGTACAAAGCCTTTCGGGAGTTAAAAGAAAATCTTAATAACGACGTTGCAATACTTATGAACTTTTCAGAGAATTACTGTACCAAGTATAATGAAGAAATACAGGCATGTCATTTTGGAGGGTCTAGGCTTCAGCTCAGTCTTCACACTGTAGTAGTTTACATGAAATCCTATTGTACTGTTTCGCAAAACACCGCACATTCACCTGCTGCTATATGGGAACACTTGAAGCCAATTTTCAAAACTTTATTGACGCATATTACCTGCATCCATTTTATAAGCGACGGACCCGTACACAGTATCGGAACAAAACTATGTTCCATATATAGGCTACAAGGCTTCATATAGAGGTTCCAAATATACTGGATGTATCAATAAGAATCATCCGATTTGGCACGTCTATATTTCTGAAACTAATAAACATATACATTTAATTTATTTTTTGCTGAAAGAGAAATTCAAAAAGGTTTTTTTTAAGGTGTTCCATATGCCCCCCTTTAGATGCACGGCATATGTCAAGGCGGTATTCAAATTGGTCCCACACTGCAGCGAGCATGTCTTGCGTTACTGCTTCCATGGCTGCTGTTATGCGATGTCTCAGTTCATTCATTGTAGTTGGTAACGGAGGCACATAGACAGAGTCTTTTATAAATCCTCACAAGAAAAAATCACATACAGTCAGGTACGGTGACCTTGGAGGCCAGTAATGTAAGGCTGCATCATTTGGTCCAGTGCAACCCATCCATCTTCCAGAAATCCTTTGATTTAAAAATTCCCGCACTTCAAGATTCCAGTGTGGCGGTGCCCCATCCTGTTGGTAAATGAAGTCGTTCGAATCAGTCTCCAACTGCGGGAAAAGATAGTTCTCAAGCATATTGAGATATGTTATTCCTGTGACAGTGTTCTCAGAAAAAAAAATGGACGGTACACCTTTTTTCCGTGAAACCGCACAAAACACATTAAATTTTGGAGAGTCCCTCTCATGATGTACAACTTAATGTGGTTGTTCTGTACCCCATATTCTCACGTTATGGCGGTTCACCTTTCCATTTTAATGGAATGTTGCCTCGTCACTGATCACTAAGCGTGGAACAAAACTTTCATCATCCTCCATCTGTCGAGCTGCAAGGCGAACGGATTTCTTCGGACTGCGTGTGAAACAATGGCGGATGCGCTCCACGTTTGCGTTGGGCACTCGGAGACGGCCCGGCGATTTGCCTTTACACAAACAACCAGTTTCTCGGAATTGCTCATGCCATCGTCTAAGGCCTAGCGCACACAGAGCAACTGTTCTGCAACTAGAGTCGGCAACCAGTTGCATCTGCAACTAGTTTGTAACTGAAACAAAACTTCTGTCCGCACACGTCAACGGGTCAGTTGTGAATCAGTTGCGTAATTAGTGGAGTATTTTGTAGGCCTAGTTCGCTGTGTTTTAAGGCATTGCCTTGACAATTTGTGCTTATCATGTCATCAGACTCAGACGAAGAGGATGTCATTAACTACTATCTTTACCGAAGGTGGCGAAGGACACAAAGAGAGCATTGGGTCCACCCTTATTTAAGAAATAATGTGAACTCTAGGCTATTTGTAGCAGCTAGAGAGTTGTCTCAGTCAGATAGGAAGTTTAAATATTTTTACCGAATGACAAAAGATACGTTTTTGGAACTAACAAGACTGGTTGGCCCTTCCTTGGAGAAGATGGACACACACCTGAGGGAATGTATTCCAGCACAGGAAAGATTACTGATCACTGTGAGGTAAGTTTAATAAGTCAACTTTATTGTTATTTTAAATTTACATAAGAATAAAACATATCCGCATAAGAAATGACCATTGAGTACTTATATTGGGTATTTACATGTTTGAGCTATTAAGACCTTGTGAAAAAGCGTTATAAAAATCTGCAGTTTGGATATTTACATCAGACGACATGTGAGTCAAGTCTATTTGTGAATCTCTTGAGTCGGACATCGTCGGTGAGGTGAGGATGGTGAGGCCTGATGAGGACCGTGGCTGCTGTTGATGATGTCCCGAGAAACTTATGTCATCAATCACTCTCAACACCTGTCGCTTGAAACGTTTGATTTGTAAATCACTCAATTCTTCTAATTCTGGAATCAAGCTGAGCAGCAACATCTTGATCCCCTGCTGTAGATCAATTTTCTGATTGGTATCATCGGCCTCAGGTTTTGATAGTAGCTTTGCCCTTTTTTGCCTGAAGTACTCCGCTACCGTTTGGTCAGCTATGGTCGCAGCAGTTTTGGCTTTTCTCTTTGGGATTTGAGTAGGCCTATTGCTTGATGTTGAACTTGTGGATTGCATTTCCACTGCCTGTTGGGAATGCTTTAAAATTGAGGGAGACATTTCTGGGGAAAAGTGGCCTTCGTCTGTAGGATCGATTTCCAACTGAATGGGGTCATCAATTTGGGTTTCAGAACCTTCAATTTCAGGAACTGTAGACTGGGTATTGCTGGGTTGTGGAGGCAAGTTTCCCAGAGAGGGGGGAGTTACTGTTTTTATGAATGGCAGACAAAACTGCATGGCATTTTCTAAGTAGTATGCCTTTTTCTTCCCCCCAGAACCACTAGGGGAAGGTTTCATTCTTCTCATTAAGACGGTTCGTAGATTTCTCCACTTCTCTTTGCAATCTTGCACTGAAACAAAAAAAGATAAAATCTTATGAAAAATTAGATATTTTCTTTATGTAAAACCTATTAAATTATCATAATTTTAATAGGTTTCACCTAACCTATATGTTTTTTTCTGTTGCAGATATTTCGGAACTGGTGAAACATTTGTGGCAGTGTCCTTATATTTTGCAAGAGGTGAGAGTACAGTTAGAAAAATTATCAAGGAAACCTCAGAAGTTATCTGGAACGTACTGAGGGATATTTACATGCCTGTTCCTACTCAAGATATGTTGAAACACATTGCTGATCGTTTTGAGCTGCTATGGAACCTTCCAAATTGCATTGGAGCACTGGACGGTAAGCACATAAGAATTGAAAAGTTTCCACTTACTGGATCTGAAAACTTCAATTACAAGCACTTCCACTCAACTGTACTTTTGGCATGTTGTGATGCCGATGGGCTCTTTACAATTATTGAACCAGGTTATGCTGGGCGTAACAGTGATGGAGGCATTTTCAAAGCAAGCTCAATGAACTTCTGGATGGCACATGGTGATAATATCCCCTTGCCATCACCATTGCGGTATGATGAAAAAAACATACCGTTCCCATACTATTTCGTAGGAGATGAAGCCTTCCCACTGACTCGGAACCTTATGAGGCCTTTTTCAGGTAAAACACTGGACAATGTTAAACGAATATTTAACTACAGGTTGAGCCGAGGAAGGAAAACCATTGAATGTGTGTTTGGAATGGCAACAGAAAAGTTTGCAGTCTTAAACGGGCCAATACGATGTCGTGATTCTTCAACAGTAAATAGCATAGTGAGATCAGCTTGCATCCTACATAACTTTGTTCGAAAGCAGGAAGGAGCTGAGTACAGGCCTCAAGACATATCTCAACGTGAAAATCTAGCTCAACGTCCGACCGGTATTGAAACAAGAGACTTGGTGGTAAACAATGGATCATCAGCGATTGCTCTGAGAAATTATCTGGCCAATCATTTCCTTTCTGCAAGTTTACCGTGGCAGTGGAAAGCAGCAGTGTAACTACCCTGACTTAAGCTAAAATTACAAAAAACTATACAATAGATTTGTGATGGATACAAAGAAATTAACGAAAAATGTGGTTATTTATAAACTGATGGTATGATTATCACTTTAGTAAAGTTATTAGGTTACTAATTTAATTTATAAGGGTCACTGTAAAATTGAACGTAAAACATTCACCCGTTCAAAAATTATTGTGCCTTGCACCGATTTGTACTCAAATTGAATCTAAGTAACAATATTTCGCTGAAAAATACAAAATAAAACCTTTTCTTACCTGGCATATTTACTTCAGCTGCCACTTCTTTCCATGCTTTCTCCGTTACATCTTTCCGTGAATAGTCTGGGAGTTTGTAATTGTACAGTGCTTCATGTTTCTCCACTTCTCCAACTAGCTTAATGTTCATTTCTTGGTCACCCATATTAATTTAACAATATGCGGCCGTCAAAAAACCAACAAAACAACAACACAACACCCCGTAATCACGTGTGACTGAAGTCTGCAACGCAACTGCAACCGCGGGCCCAGACTGGTTTGAGATCGTCACAAACCGGCCGCGCAGTGTGCGTCTCCCCACTCCAATACATTGCCGAGGTCACCAAAAGGTTGCGCGCCAAACTGGTTTGCAACTGTGGTTGCAAAGCAGTTGCTCTGTGTGCGCTAGGCCTAATGCTCTGTGCTGTAGGAAGATCAACACCATACTTAGTACGAAAGTCACGTTGAACTGTTATTACTGACTTGCAAAACGTATAACACAAAATGCTTTCTGTTGTCCAGACGCCATGTTTACTAGAACTGAAGTGAGTGCTGCTACCTAGCGGGAACCATGTAAAACTCGAGAGTTTTCTCTTTCCAACAGTACGTTGTTCACGCACACCTATAAAAAACTTTTTGAGTTTCGCTTTCAGCAAAAAAAAAAAATAAAATAATAATTGTATATGTTTATTAGTTTCAGAAATATAGACGTGGCAAATCCAATGATTCTTATTGATACAACCTGTATAAAAGATTTCCTTAACTTTTTGGAGAGTGGCCATGGCAATGTTGCCGCAGATGGTGTTGGCGCTACGTGCAAGAGGACCCCAGATGCCATTGTTGCTGCAGGAGGTGACATTGACAGTTTGGAATCTTTTATTGAATCTGTGCAACAAATATGTCCTGCAATTACAATGTTTTCCATTGACGATGATGCAAATTATAATATGTCTAACGGTATTCAGAAAGACGCTAATAATTTGAAAAGTTTCAATTGTACCCTCAAAATACATCAGATGAAAGGCTCTTTGGGATTACCGAAAGGTGCTGAGAAGCTTATAATAAAAAGTTTAAGCTGCTCTTGTGAAGAAGAGTGTCACATTTTAATCTAGGGGTTATGAACTACCAAGTGACGAAACTTCACTTAAGGACGTTTATACAGACTCACAATCCGAAAGCGAAATCAGGCTAGCCCATAACCCGCCGGATAGTAACATTATTACAGAAACTGAAATTTCACGACCCTGTGACAATATTAATACTGATTTTGAGAATAATGCAGGGCCCAGTACAATCAACCAACAGCAGTATAACAGTTGTGATTACATTATAGTCAAGTTTAACACTAGAAAAACAGAATATTATTGTGCTGCTGTTATCAAACAAGTTTATAATGAGGAAGGCGAACTTACAGTATCTTTTATGAAAATTTGTGATGATAAGGGTCGCAAGTTAAGAATGGACGAAACTGATATTTCTGATGTAAGTTATGACCAAATTTTTTAGGAGTTACCAGATCCAGATCTAAGTCTGAAAGAGAGAACATTATTTTATTATTTTCCTGTATCTGTTCTGCTCTTAGAGAAAAATAAGTAGATTTAAATATTTTTCACTAAAGTACAATGTTAAGACTGATTTGTTTGTAAGGGGTTGTACAAGGAATGTTAAGTATCTTAGTTACTTCAAAAGTACAAATGTTTTTTTCCGTTCGCAGGATACCATATTTTCATTATTATAAAGACTGACTTTAGTGTCATACAATTTATTCTTAAAAATACTGTTAAACTAAGAAATTTATTTTGTTAAGTTTAATGCAACTGTTATTAGGCATAAGAAAAGTCACTATAATAAGCAAAATTTGTTTTAATACTGTTGATTTGTTTCAAAAAATTAGATATTTTAAGAATGGTAAAGAAAATAAGATACTTAAAATAAATTAAATATTTAAAATTAAATACTTAAGTACTTAAAAGTAATAATTGTTTTCGTACATAAAACATTCCCTTGGATAGATACAACAGTCCCCTGTCACGGCTTTGCAAATAAATAACAGTTTAAAATAAATTAAAAACACGCTTTTTATAGAAAACGGAACTAAAAAATAAAATATTTTAATAAAATTTAATTCAGAATAAAGTTAAAAATTTTGATAAATTTAAATTAATAATAGTGTAAATAAGAAAAAAATATATTTTATTTAAAAAAAAAAACCGGGTTGCATGGTGTCAATAGTTATATACATTACACACCTAGGGCAGTAAAGTAAGAAATGTCTCAGATCACAAGTAGTTGTTGGCCGAGGCGAAACCGAGGTCAACGAACATATAATCTGTGGCTTTCTTATTTACTGCCCATGGTGGGTATACTATTTTTCTCCTCGATGGAGACGGAAAGCGGCAACTTCGTTTAGCGCAGCGGGGATAAATTTTACGCTTAACGCCCGGAGGGGAGATTAATATTTTATTGACAGATATGAGTAGGATTATTATTTGGATAATATCTTAAAAAGCACCCCACACTTTTTTTTAATAAGATATATTTTTTCTTAATTACACTACTTTAATTTAAATTTATTTTCTATTTTTTAATTCGGGTTGCTATAAAAAGCGTGTTTTTAAGTTTTTTAAACTTATTTATTTTCTATTTTTTTAGTTCAGCTAGCTACAAATGCATCTTTTTATTTATTTTAAATTATTATTTATTATACTATCATTTATTTGTTAAAGGTTTCTTAAACTCTCTCTCCAGACTATTGAGACCATGGAGTGTATAGTCTCTATACTCGGGACTAAACAAAGTCGATACATTCGTAATCTATATTACCAGTCTCCATTTTTTGCTATCCTGCCGATCCTGACCGGTATCCTGGCATGGATTTATGAAATTATTGCTTTTTCATCGGTTCTTGATAAGTCTACAAAATTTCAAATTAATCCGACGTTTTAAAGTGAATAAAAAGGATATGTAAGAAAATCATTAATCCTGACGATCCTTATTAAGATAATGAGATGATCTTATCAAATTATTGTATTGTCATTGGTCCTCGATAAGTCTACAAAGATTAAAACTAATCCGTCCATTTGAAGTGGGTCAAAATCAAGACCAAGGATCTGTGAGGAAATCATTAATCCTGACGATTCTTTTTAGGATGAGATGATCTTATCAAATTATTACATTACATGATACAGAATCTGCAGAATCTAATACAACTGATGCAGCAAGATGTGATGATTGTGTTGCACCAGGCTGAAGGGTCCTGAAAATAATATTGAACACACAGCGCCCATTCCTGTCTGTAGTTTCGTCAGCCAAAACACATATTGGAATGTGACTGACTAATAATTTTATAGTCTCTTTTTTATTTTCTGCCACTATTGGGATGTACTTCTTTCGTAGCCAATCTGCAGTTGGTAGGTCACCACCACCCTTCACACACTCTTGAAACCACGCTCTAAGTGCAGGATTGTCCAATTTCTCCACCGGGATATTTGCTGAAACAAAGGCTTCAGTTGTTTTTATGATAAAGTCTTCTTTATCATTTTTGGCCTTTTTCATTGTAACTACCGACTCGGAAATAGAAACTTGCCCTTTTGTGGGTATCCCCCTCTTTTTACACCTTTTATGTTTTTCACTCGACACATGTTTCACCAAAGTATCGCGTCTTTCATGTTCGAGCCGGCAGTTGCAAAATTTACACATCAAATTACTTTCACACATGTAAAAACCTTCACCAACAAACTCCTTAACCCGGTCGTTTGCCGAGACTTTATTCTTCGGCATTATGAAATATTTGTGTTTCAGAATAATTTACATTGATTTGACGTAGCAAAATTCACCAAACCTACGTTTCAAACCGTTTAAAATCATACAATATAAACTGAAAATAGTACCGTTTGCTGGTTTCGTGAACTAAACAACAAACAAAACATTAGTTTTGGATAGTCTTAGATGTTCACGTAACTAAAACAAATAATTTCAACACAAATAAAACATGCTACACTAGCGCTTTGCTGCGGACTAATGCGTCAGATTGGTATCGCAACGTCCAAATATACGAAAATTGTTTAATGTGTTCACCACCATCACGCGTCAATCATGTAGTCTATGGTAAAACTTCTGAACTTGTGGCAGTACGCATCTCGTAAATTAAGGTTATGTTGCGGACTTCGGCATATTTCGCATTATTTCGCGGACTTCGACATATTTCGTTTTATTTCGTGTATATAACCAAATTTCAGTGTTATTTTGTTTTATCGCGATTCACCATAAAATCATGCCTCTACTTATAAGAAACCGAGAAAATTACAACTCTGATGTTATTTTGTGTGACTCCTGCAAGACTGGGATTAAAAGCAATTGTATATGGAACAGGTTACCAAGTTATCATGTTACTGAAAATGTCTGTGTGGATGCCATGCATGATTTGTTAGAAGGGGTGTGCAGGTACAACATGGCGCACATAATTAGATACTTGGTGAGTGTTGGATTTTTTGATATGAGTACTGTGAACAATAGAATCAAATTTTTTGACTATGGCAAAAGTGAAAACAGTAATAAACCACCTGATATCAATAGTGATCATTTAAAGAATGGGTATTTAATCATGTCAGCATCTGAAATGCTCTCCCTCGTCAGGTATTTTGGTTTAATGGTTGGAGATTTGGTTTCGGATGGGGATGACATATTGTATTTTTTTGTTGTGTTTGAGAGAGATTGTAGAAATTGTGACCAGTCGTGAAGTAAACAGGACATTACTTCTTTTGGAAACTTTGATTTTCGAACATCACACCTTGTTTTTGCAGCTTTTCAAAGAACCTCTCAAACCTAAGCATCATTTCATGCTACATTACCCACTTGTTCTGGAATCTGTTGGTCCTCTTGTGAATGTTTGGTGCATGAGGTATGAAGCACGACATAGATTATTTAAAATCTCTGGTCGTAATATCTGCTCCCGGCGCAATATTGCATACTCTTTGGCATTTAAAAATCAGTTGAATCTCTGCTTTAAATTCTTCTCCCATAAGAAACTTGATAACACATTGCAAACTGTTGGTCCTGGAAATGTTATATCAGCATGTAAACTAAGACATTATGAGAGTTTTAAAAATACTCTGACACCGTTGTTTGAAACAAGCTGCTACCAAACTTCATGGGTAATTTTGAAAGGGATCAAGTACTCTGGTAAATGTGTTTTGTACTTTGATGTTGAAGATGAAACATCTCAGTTTGGCATGATTGAACACATGGTGAATGACAAGATTGTTTGTTTTGTTGTAATGGTCATGAAAACTGTAGGCTGGTGCTCACATGTTTATGCATATGAAGTGGAACTATCAAACTTGTGGAAATGTGTGGACCATAAGAATTTGTTGCATTTACCTACTACAAATCTTCATAAAATAGCTGATGGTAAACTTTTAGTTTGTTTAAAGAATTAAATACCGTATTTACCCATGTACTACCCGCCCCCATGTATGACCAGCACCCCAAAATCAACATGGTACTCTCCAGGAATATTTTTTTTTCACTGTAATGTGCTATTTACATGTGTCTGCATATGGAAAAAGAGTCTGTCATTGTAACAACAAAGAAAATCTTTAATTAAAATTACATTAAATCTCTAATATGTAATTGCACATTCCCGTACAAAATGGTTAAATTTATTGGTCCCGCCATTTTCTCAAGAAGACATAGGCCATTTTGTTCAAAGCTGTTGTTTTTAAAGCTGAAATTTATTATTAATTTAAATATTATCGCTTAGGGGAGAGCGGGGATATATTGGACACGGGGCTACATTGGACATAGCTAAATTTTCATTCAAAACATTACCAACTGTATTTATTTCTCTATGGAGTGTGCAACAGAAACAGCTGATCAGTTTTAACCTTCGACACATCACGTGGGGTCTTTCTGGACCCCACGAAAATGTTTCACTTCGTAGCATTCATATGTTTAGCCTGTGACTTATGTTATTTTAGGACATTTCTTTAAAATGTGTTTTAGGTGCTTTGTTCAAATTCTGGAAATGTTTGGTTTCAAAATATCTGTGTAATAAATATTTTAACTTTAAGTCTCTTTCACAGTGCACTTGGGGTCTTTTGTACCCCCACTCAAAGATAACTTATATCTAATGTATAAAATTAATTTTCAAAAAATTTATCTTTATATTATTGCTTGAGACAACGGAGCTAGAAATAACTCTACTGGCAGTTCCTAAATGAGTAAACAGATAGCGCTAATGGTATCCTCTTGGCGCATCAGCTATCGCAACTGCTCGGCAGTTGTATTTGTACCCATGAGTTTTGTTGCGTGGAGTGATTGTGTTACTAGTTTTGAACTATCATTATTTAGCGTTATATTTTACAAGTTGTGGAGACGTGATTATAAAATTGCATATTCTTTAGGAACAATATATTCCACGAAACATGAATCGTAAAAGAAGAATATAGAAAAACATAAAATATGGATGAAGAAATTATGTAAGTAGCAGTACAATTTTAGTGCGCATTTTATCATTCAAAATGATGGCCTAGGCTGCTTATATATTTTTTATTTTACGAGCAAAAGTTTACTAGTGCTTTCAATACATTTTATCAATAGGATGTGTTCGCTTTGGGCATCTTTGTCGTCGTGCCCTATAAAAGTTCAAAGCAGATGTAACAAAGTGAGCTTGTTTTGACTCATAGAGAAAGCGTCCATTTACACTCTACAATGTTTTTTTCAAGTGCCATTTGCTTTTCTCGGGCGGTGGATCGTTTTTGATGTTCTACGGTTTGAAACATTTCATACCTTTTTTGTATAGCCTACTAATTTTCACAGGCATGGGAAGTTCATAAAAAATCGTATTCTCTAGCTACATTGTGTTCAGTAATTTTTTTACAATAATAACGTTCAAACACTTCACTATTTACAATATCTGATGCAAACTCTGGAGGTTGTGTGTTTGCTCTCGGTCGTGTGCATTATAGTGGTTTTTGCAACTATCATTCCAGAAAATAGTTGAAGTTCCTCAATGTCCATATTTCCAATTCCATGCCCATAAATTTGTTGTTCTTTTATAACGCCAATGCTGTTTCTAGGAAAAATTCAAAATATAAATAAATTATTTTATATTATATATATATATATATATATATATATATATATATATATATATATATATATATATATATATATATATATATATATATATATATATATATATATATATATATATATATATTACACTTATATTGTACAGCATAAAAATAGCAATAAACAGACCAATAAAAATGTCCATCCCTGCATTCGAGTATTAGTAATAAATACAAGAAACTTGTTTTGGTATATTATACAATGCCACTTATTCCTTCCTTGCAAAAACTAAGATACTGTATTTTGTTCACAGTAACTATCTACAGTGGGCATCCGCTCACCTTGAAAATAAGGGTAAATGTTTTTGTTTATTTCAGAATTGAAGGCAAACGCCACTCCAGTGAAGAAGGAAGAAGTATATTACTAAAGATGTTGCAAGAGATAAGTGACAGTGAAAATATTTCAAGTTCAAGTGACAGTAATCCAACAACTGAAAATGAAAGTGATGCACTTGAAGATGAAGATTATCAAGATGATGCTTTACAAATATCAGATGATGACTCGGAAATAGAAAGTAACTTGTCTGGCCAGTATTACATAGCTAAAAATGGAATGAAATGGTTTAGGGATCCACCAACACAAAGGCAAACGTTGAAGCACAATATAGTTCGTGATAAACCTGGAGTGAAGTGTAATCGCCCGGGTTCAGTAAAAGAAGCATTTGGGACATTTGTGACACCAGAAATGGTCAGTACTATTGTAAGGGAAACTAATAGAGAAGCGGAACGAGTTATGAATGATTGTAATATATCAGATGCGAACACTGAACATAAAATATGGAAAGATACAAACGAAATGGAAATTGAGGCTTACATTGGACTATTGTTGTGTGCTGGTGTGTATCGTGCTAACAGAGAAGAGCTCAGTGAGCTATGGAATGAGGAACATGGCAGGCCAATATTCCGAGCTACTATGCCCTTGAAAAGATTCAAAGAGATAACAAAGATGATTCGTTTTGATAATAAGGCAACACGTGTGGCACGCCAACAGGAAGATAAACTTGCAGCTTTGCGTGAAATATGGGATACATTTGTACAGAAACTTTCAGAGTCATATGTACCTGGTTTTGACATGACAGTTGATGAACAGTTAGTTGGGTTTAGAGGAAAATGTCCTTTCCGTCAGTACATGAAGAGCAAACCAGCAAAATATGGCGTCAAAATTTGGTGGTTATGTGACTCTGATACATCTTTTCCGCTAAATGGCCAAATATATCTGGGCAAGCCCACACACGGTACGAGAGACCAAAACCAAGGCTCTAGGGTTGTCAATGAACTAGTCAGAAAATGGAAAAACAAAGGACGAAACATTGTTGCTGACAATTTTTTTACTAGTATTCCTTTGGTTCAACAGTTATTGAAAGAGAACACAACATTCGTGGGGACACTGCGTAAAAATAAGGTGGAAATTCCTAAGGAAATGTTGCCTCATAAATGTAGAGAAATCCATTCATCTGTATTTGGTTTTGCTGGTAATCTAACTATGGTGTCATATGTGCCTAAAAAATCCAGTTCAGTTATACTTATTTCGTCAATGCACCATTCCACAACTGTACAAGGAACTGAACAGAAGCCGGAGATAATAATGCACTACAATTCAAAGAAAGGAGGTGTAGATACACTGGACAAAATGGTGGCTACTTATAGTTGCAAACGTAACACAAGGCGCTGGCCACTTTTGTTATTTTATAATCTCCTGGATGTTGCTGGTATTGCATCACTTATCGTTTGGGTATTTTATAACCCTGAAGATTTTGGAAATGTAAAACACAAAAGGCGTCATTTTTTGTTACAACTGGGACGCCAGCTTGTTCATCCATACATAGAAAAAAGGCTGCAGAATGGTAAATGCATTCAGAAGGGTGTGAAAAGTGGCCTTCTTGCACTTGGCTACAAAAAGCAAACATCAAGTGAATATATTCCTACAAGTAACAAGAGAAAACGATGTCACTTGTGTCCAAGAACCAAAGATAAAAAAATTAAATCTGTGTGCAACTCCTGTGGATACAATGTATGCAGCTCGCATAGTGAAAACTTTGTCAAGTGTTCTAGCTGCGCTGCAGAGAGTGATTGAAAATTATATTGTGAATATAAAAATCGTTTTGTATGTCTGCAAATTAGACATACTATATAATTATGTGAGCATACATTTTCAAGAACAACAACATTGTGTGTTATAATGACATAAATATGTTATTTTGACAGGGACATTTCAAATGATTGAGAAATATGACTAAAAATGTAAAAATCATTAAAACTTTCTGTGGTTGTCCACATTCTTCCAAAGTGAAACATCTAAAATGTCGTAAAATATTATGAGTACAAATATGTAAATCACTACATGGCGTATTACATATATAAAATCTCAAATATTATTGGGGTCCTAAAAGACCCCATGTGCCCTAAAATGTTGTTGTAACGTGTAATTAGAACACTGGGTAGTGTAACATTAAAATAGATAATAAATACATGGCAATTTGTAACATTACAAGATATGTGCAACTTATATACATTTACCCACATTTTAAGTTGGGGTCTCAAAAGGCCCCAAGTGCACAGATATGTAACAAAACTAAGGTGATTTGTCGAAGGTTAAATCAATATGGCTGCCTACCTCAAAAAGTAGCAGGTAAATGGATTTTTTTTCCTTTTTGTGAGTTTCCTTATAATATTTTGTGTGAATATGGGGGTAATTTTCATTATGAAACGAAAGTTAATTTAAATGTTACTAATATGATGAATTGCAACATGATTTGGTGTCAAAATAAACTAGGAATTATGCAAATTGACTAACATCACAATATACTGAGAAGTGTTTTTTTTTTCTTTTTCTGTTACTTGGGGCTACCTTGGACAACTGTCTAATGTATCCCCTTACTTGCACCTTTAATCACAGATTTTATTAATACTGTTACATGATACAAATATGACATTGTTATGCTTTCAGATGGTTAGGAATTGAGCCGTTATTTACTCTTGGTTCGGTTTACCAAACCTCACCAACGTAAATTGCGACGGAAGACTCCAGGACCTTAGGCTAAATGGCACGGCACCTTGTTGTATTAAATAAATAAAGAGTAGAGAGGAAATATTCCGACTGGGAAAACTACCGAACAAAAGCTGATAACCTGTTAAGAATTTATATAGATAAGAAATTAATTAAAAAGGTTAGGTAAATGCAACATAAAATACACAGATATCAGGTCAGCCATAACAAAACATATTTATTTAAAACACAATAAAGAGTATTAATTGAGTATTCGTACAGTCAAAACAAAATGGGGCCCCAAAACAAAAATATTTACTTAGTTACATCTTCAAAATAATTATTACTTAGTTACATTTTCAAAATAATTAACGTAAATTTAAGATACAGAAAGAATTAAAATATTGCTCAGGAATTAAATGTAGATTACGATGCCAAAGGGGTAGTTTGATGAAATAGTCGATGAAATTGCAAGATACGCGTGGCCGAAACAGGTTAACTACCCATGCTGCATGCTTAGGATTTAGTCGTCGAAAACTTTCCTGGGATATTTGTTGGCGGCTCCCATCGCCGTAGAACCACGGGACAAGCCCTGGGGTGCCCAGATGTTATGGGCGAAGCTTATGGATCACGCCTCAGGCATGGGGCAGCGAGAGGTCGCCAACACCCGGACCGCTAAACAAGTTTTTTAACAACAAAAAATTAAACTATCCCATAAATAATTATAAAACAATGATTCCCGGGGAAAAGGCGGTAAAACTCACCTAATGCGGTAGTAAATACACAACTTTCGACATGGATGTCGATGGATACGTGACGAGCACAAAAATTTTTGAAGTCTACATTATGGCTGACAAAAACAGAAAGGAAAGTACTACCTTTTCCTTTCCAATATGAAGATGACCATAGATATGACAATACGTAGAGATGAGAAACTTAAAAAGTTACACTTTCCTGCACTTAAGTGCAATAACTCAATAATTAATCTTAACCACAATATTAATATAAACAAAAGGAAAAAGGAATTTATGATGTTTAAAGTCTTTTAAAGTCTTTTAAAGTCCATATGTTTTTCTTTTAAATCCACAAAGCTTAACAAAGACATAAATATATTTTAACAAAAAAAAATGATTTTTATACAAAAACAATTATTTCTTACAAATTGATACTTAAGATAATAATAATAATAATTTCATTATACTTCAAATAATTAAAAGTTAAAAATAAAACAATTAGGTATTGCAAAAAGATATAATAAAAAAAAGTAGCCTCCCAGTTTGCATTTAATTAAACAACATATAAGCAATAATGGGCGCATGCCCACACAACAAGTGCACAACGGCACACACTCCCCCCCTCAAAGCACACCACAGCTGGCAGATGGAAATAGTGCACTAACTAAAACTATAATACCCATGACAAAGGTAACACCCAAAAATAAAGCAAAATTAAGATTACACAAGATACAATTACTCCACGGTGGAGGATGATGCTAAGGGAATCAAGATAGTACCTGCAGGTATAGGAGAGGAAGAGACAGGAGGGTTGGTCGTTTGAGACCGAAACTTGAACCAAAGAGTAAGACTGAGAATAAAAATGGCAAAGCCAACCAGAGCGGATAAGGATACAGCAACAATGTTAAGGTAGGAACTGGATTCAACTTGCTGGTGAGGTCGTAGAAGATTAATCACATCATGAAAGGAGGCACCACTGGGTTGCGATATTAAAAGATTACTGATATCTTTAACAATGGAGTTATTTAAGGTTAAATTAGGGAATGGTGCAAAAGTCAACTTACTTACATTATAATCTACTTTAGGAATATGTATAGTAGGCAATGTTAAATTGAAAGTCAAGGATGAACTAACAGAACCAAAAGTTCTAAAAAAAGGACTTACAATATCACAATGTGAGGCATTACTGATAAAACCACTACCGATTATTGGTATGGTAAACGGTGAAAGAGATTTGGTGGTCGTTCGACATAAAAAGGTAACATCAATGGATGTGTTGCTTGCAAAAATCCACAAAGAATTTGTCTTCAGGAAGAAAGGTAGTTGCAGGGAAACAATAGATTTATCACAAAATTCAAAGAAAGGTTTGCCAAGAAAAAGGTTAAATTCACAACTATTGACATGGGAATCAAAAAAAGGAAAAACAGAGGGACATAAAGTTACGCCATGTTTTTTACAACCAGACAGAACATTAGTGTCAACAGTAGCAAAAAGTTTTCTGTCAGGACTAACTAACAGGATATCGTGAACCTTAAGAAACATGTAATGATTAAGTTTGTGAAAGAAAAATGGAAAAGCAAAAACACGGTATGACTCAAAACTACTGTCCTTATTGGCAAGAGGTATGTTAATAACAACATTCAATGAACCATTAAAAATTACTGCTTGGACCGAACTAAGACCATAAAACATATATAGATTATCAAAAGAAACTGGAGCAAACATGTGTAAGGGTAAAGAGATTAAATGTTGAACCTTTTCTAGGATGTTGATAAAAACCTTTGGTTGCAACAAAACAGAGCTTAATTTGCCATGTACACTACTTTCAATGGCTTGCCTCAAATCAGAAAGTTCAACACGTGCAGTGGATAGGGCTTCACTAATTCTAAATAAAAGGGTATTCAAATCAACTCGCCAATTCACCAACATGATTTTATCCCAAATCTCATGAATTGTATTATTAAAAAGCTTATAAAATGCATTGTGGCTATCAAGATAATGTTCAGCTAGATTTCTCACAAGTCTTGTGTTATTAATCACTCTTTCTTCTAAATGTTGCACAACAAACATATGGTTCACAACACTGGCCGAAATTTCATCCTGACTAAGTGATACTTCCTTGAGACGTTCTTCCAAACTTATTAAGTCATCATTGTCAAGAGTTCCAAAGACAGTTTTCAAAATTTTTCCACCGAAATTAAGCAAACCGCGTTTAGTGCGCAAATGTTTTCGAGGCAACAAAGAAGTCATTGCACTGGTCTCTGATTTATATGCATTAAAATTATCTTCAAGTTGGTGGATCACAAAAGCAAAGTTTTCATTTCATGAATCGTTTTCCATAAGGTGCACATTGTTTACTTTAATTATGTCATTTAACGACACCTCCAATTGATTACTTTGATTTTCCAATTGTATCAAGTCAAAATTCAACACGACGGAATAGAAATTGTCTGAGAACAACAGTGGATCTTCCTTTTCAAAAATAATACCAGAGTTGAGAGGGTTTACCGTAACATCGCTGAGAACCAAATAGAAGAGACACGAAAGAAGACTCCCCGCCCCGAACATGGCGAAGGTGCCCAACATCCCGGAGCAGACGGAAAAAATACACTAAAACACATAACCAAAAAAAAATATGTGGTCACAAACATATCGACCCGAGATCCCACATAACAACTGGAAAATATTAACCCAAGAAACAAACAAACAAAAAAAATTTACCCTTACATGTAAATACAATAACATACTACATTATGCACCCAAACTTGTTCCCATGAAATGAGATTAAAAAAAGAATATATAAAAAAAAATGTTGCAACAACTTAAACTAGTACCATGGTTTTTTATTTACTTATTTTTATGACTCGAGTTCAAAAGTTACAAGGGACTCAAAGACTAGGACACGTGGGTGATCAGTCCACGATCAACTGAGTCAAAGACCCAAATAACAAAACAACGCCAACAGTAGGACACAAAGTTAGGCGGCCGTTCCTAAACCATGCACACTTAAACTGAAGGCTGGGAATAATACCTTTTTAAATGGGAAATGTGAGCTCTTGTCACATAAACTCCCGTTTCAGGATTTACTAGACTAGCTGTAACAGGGGTAAGAAAGCGCTGGATCTGGTATGGACCTGACCAACGAAAAGACAATTTAGCCATTCTCTTATCAACTGCTTTGCTGGTAGGGTGTGCTTTGCACAAAACCAGATCACCTGGCCGAAAGGGATTTGCAATACGATTCTTGTTATACTTAATAAGACTTTTATCATGAGACCGCTTCAGATTCTTGAGGGCAGCTGCCCAAACTTCTTTAACACCTTGTGGATCCTGTGGTAACAAATCATTTAGACACCAAAGATTTGACAAAGGGTTATTTGGAGCAAAAGTAAACATTAAGTTAAATGGTGTAGATTTATGAGATTCATGGCGGGCATAATTGAAAGCCATTTGTAGCCAAACTAAATTCTTGTCCCAACTAGACTGGTCTTACGCATGGAAAGCAATTAATGCTGAACGGAGATTACGATTGAATCTTTCCGCATGCGAAGGCGGAGGATAGTATGGAGACAAGGTAATGCGGCGTATGCCGTGGGTGAAACACATATTCTTAAATAATTTTGATGTAAACTGAGATCCGTTGTCAGAAACAATAGTAGATGGAATACCAAAATTTTGACAAATCTGAGTTTGAAGAGCTTTGATAGTGGAAGGTGCATCAGCTTTTCGAAGTGGAATAAGCCAAACAAATTTGGAAAAGGCGTCAACACAAACTAACAACATATTATGCCCTTGCTTACTCCTTGGCAAAGGGCCAACAAAATCTATGAATAATTTCTGCATTGGCCGTTCAGCGACCTCTGATGCCAATAAACCCAAATGGGTATTTTGAGCAGGTTTGCTAAAAGCACACAAGTAACATTTCTTAACTCGTTCTGAAATTTCACTGTGCATACCTTTCCACACAAAATGTTTTCTTATAGCCTCTATAGTTTTATAAATGCCAAGGTGTCCGCCAATAGGTGAGGAATGAAAATATTCAAATACAACTGGTTTCAGAATTTTAGGTAGCACAATACGTTTCTGGTTATTTCGAATTCTTGAATACAAGATACCTTTAGATAAAAAATATGGGCCCTGGGAAATGCCGGATCTTAAACTTGTTACAATTTTCTGCAGCTCTTCATCCTCTTCCTGATGAGCCTGAATATTTTTGAAAGCTAAGGGAAAATCGGTTAAGAGTACTTTACAAGCAGCTTCATCTAGAGGTTTATCAACCTGAGTATCATTAAACATGCGTGAAAGGGTATCCGCAACTACATTCTGTGTTCCACGGATATGTTGAACTTTAAACTTTAACGAAGAAATTCTCATAACCCAACGACCAATTTTGCCTAGTTGACGTGGGTGAGCCAAAAGCCACGATAATGCTTGGTTATCGGTTTCCAACAAAAATTCTGCATGCTCTAAATAAGGTCTGAATTTATCGATACCAAAAACAACAGCCAAACATTCTAATTCATAAATTGATGATTTCTTCTCCTGAAAAGTGAGTGTTTTGGATGCAAATGCAATAGGGCGTCTAACACCATCGAACTCTTGTGCCAAAACTGCACCTATGGCTGAACTAGAAGCGTCAGTTTGTAAAATAAAGGGTTTTGAAAAATCCGCCATGCGGAGAACAGGTGGACTCATAATATCCTGTTTCAAAGTTTCAAATGCCTTTTGTTGTTCCTCTCCCCATTCAAATTTCACATTCTTTTTTCGTAAGTGATTTAAAGGGACTGCCTTTTTCGCTAAATTAGGGATAAATTTTCCAAAGAACTGAATCATACCGATGAATCTGGCTATACCCTTGACATCACGGGGTGGTGGAAAATCTCTAATTGCTTTGGTACGTTCAGGGTCGATGGAAATGCCTTGAGGAGAAATTTTGTGACCTAGAAATTAAATTTCCTGAACTGCAAATTTAACCTTTTGGGGATTCACTGTTAAACCTGCCTTTTCCAAACGAGACAGTACTTCATTCAGGTGTTGGTAATGTTCCTCGAAACTTTCGGAATATACCACCAGATCATCCAAATAGTTGTAAACAAACTTAAATTTGATGTCATGAAAAATCTGATCCAATAATCGTGTGAGAACCTGTGCGCCTGTCGCAAGACCGAAAGGAACACGAGTAAATTGGTATAAATTCCATGGTACGCAAAAACTAGTAATTGGTTTTGACTCCTGTTTCAACGGAATTTGATGGTATGCTGAATTTAGATCAATGGTGGTAAAATATTTTGCTTTAGAAAACCAATGAAATGCCGAATGAAAATCAGGCAAAGGGACAGACTCAATTTCAATTTTTTGGTTAAGCTTACGAAAATCTACAACCATACGTTGTTTGCCATTAGGTTTAGGGACCAAAAATGCGGGACTCGCATACTGTGAAGTAGATTGTTCAATGACCCCTTTATCGAATAATTGTTGTACTTCCTGTCTCAAAAGATTCATTTGGGGAGGTGCAAGACGGTAAGGTTGACTTTTGACATAACTTTTATCATTAAGTTTGATTTCGTATTCCAACAGTTTGGTAAGCCCTAATTCTGAGGTTAGAACCTTAGGAAATTGTTCACACAAATTTTTGACAGCGATACGCTGTTGATGAGGTAAATGATCCAATGGGTCATGTTCTTTATTACTGTAGCTCTCTGTACTAATTTCTACAAGGTTATCATGTTGCGGCTTGGTGCCCACAAAACTAATTTTAAGGTTAGGTTGAAACTTAAAAAAAACACTCTTTTCTTGCACATCTAGAACAAGTCCAGATTTGGACATAAAATCCGCTCCTAGAATAAAGTCTAAAATCACCTCTTTAGAAACCAAACATGGAAACATCCAAGTAAAATGTGCAATTTTCAATTTTATAGTCGCACGACAAAATATGGGTAACACATCATTAGATGCAGTGTAACACTTGAAATCACCTTTCTCCACAAACTTGACTAGGTTAGCTGTTTTTAACTTAGAAAACAAATCATATGAAATAATGGAACGTGTGGATCCTGAATCTACAAGAGCTTCTTCCTCAAAATTATTGAAACTTACTGGTATACGAGGAACAGGTGCAGGAATTAAACCCACAAAATTAGGAAGACCAAGACTACCAATATGATCTGGGTTTCGCTTAAAAGGAATTTGGATTCCAAAGTTTCTTTGAAAATGCCGGGCAGATTTGATTTGACGAAATAGGTGAGCATTGTATTGAGAATTATTGGCTTGTTTAGTTTTGCAGTGGAAGCCGCTCACTTTACTTCCCTGCTTTAAGCATTTTTTTGTTTTAGTTCCCTACACTCTTTTATTACATGCCCAGGCTTCTTACAAAAATGGCAGATAGGCCCATTATAAGTTTGATTCTGATTTCTTGTGGTATTATTCTGAAATCGTGAGTTTGAGGTCCTAAATACTGTATTATGGCTGGGATGCATTTCAGTACGCGGGCTAGAATAATACTTGAATTGTTTATTTCCAGGATACTGAGAAAACGACCCGTTTCTTTAATGATCCGCAAAGCGGACATTTTGGGAGTGAATGCACATCCTATCCAATTCAGAAAATGTACAAGGCTTAGTTAGAAAAACTAATCTGGACCATTCATCAGGTGTGAGCCCATCTAGAATGGTGTTAATCACCTCCTGTTCACTAACTTGCAAACGAAAAATAGCAGCCGCCTCTTTTACCTCATTAACATAGGCTGCAAGATGTTCACCTGGCTTTTGTAATCTGTTGTAATTATTCAACTGTAGTTGGGTCAGTAGCCTAGATGGGATGAAGAAACTAAGTATGTCTTCATGATACTGATCGAATGAAAACATTTGTGTAATGGCCAACTGTGTCAAGCATAAAAGGGTATATAACCTCTAAAATCTGAGTTTCATGTATACTATTACTTTGTTTCAGTTTGACGATAAGCTTGAGAAAATTCAAAAAGGTAGGAATATGCAGACCATCAGTGGTCGGAAAATCCTTTAACATTTTTTCTAGCGGGTGAGTCAATTTACCAAAAACATTGGGCAATGAAGTGTTATGTGTTGTCACTGGGTGTGGTACACATGATGCGTTACTAAACGTGACACGAGAATTTGAACTCGTGGGCGGTGTCACCGTGGTGTAGGTTAGGTTAGGTAGATCAACCACAGGAGGATCGGAATTCACATGAGAAGGACCTGGAATAGGTGCAGTAGTAGGATGCTGCTTAGAGGCAGAGGGCAATGCTAGCCCAGCAAGACGGTCACAGACTTGTGTCATGGATGACACAGGATTCAGGTCTCTTAACCCTGCAGGACTCAGGTGGGGTCTGGCAGACCCCAGGCTAAATGTTTTCTGAAGCTACCACTATGTTGCGCGCGCGTCTGCCTTGTGGCTCCAGGTACCTTCAAGATTGGGAGGGTAGATAATGCTGCCACCACGATTGACAGTTTCCGTTTAGTCGTTTGCCTGTGAGGACCTACGAAAGTCGCCTGGGGTCCTACAGACCCCACCTGAGTTCTCACGGTATTTTCTCATGTCAACAAGGTAAGTAAATAAACAAATTTACCCTGCAACAGCCATGTAATTCTGTAAAATGTAAGACTTTTTTTATGTGTGTCAAATTTTATTGTGATATTTTTTATCTTTAGATGACATGCCCATGGAAAGCTGAACAGGAGCGATTACATAAACTCCTGCGTGAAGTGGAAGAGGAATTGGAAGCAGAAGACGGATCATCAGGTAGCCCTGGAGGACAAGATAATGCGGCATTTCCTGAAGATGAGGATCAAGAAGAAGACAATGTAAGTGAAAGTGAACATGAGACTGGAACAGAAGAGGACGCTGACACGTCAGATGAGAGCTCAGAAGTGGATTCAGGTAATGCTAATAATAAGTATTACGTAGGACGAGATAAGATAACAAAATGGAGACAGAATGCATCATCAGCTACATGCCGTACTAGGAGCCATAATATAGTAAGCAAATTACCAGGAGTGCGTGGATCAGCTCGAAATGCTTTGACAGTAATGGATGCACTATTTTTGTTTTTCACATCGGACATGTTGGAGAACATTGTTGAAAACACTAACGAGCGTATACGAAAAGTAAGTGCTTCGTATTCTGATAAGCAGCGGGTAAGGGAAACTGAGATAACAGAATTACTAGCCGTCATGGGTTTACTCTATTTAGCTGGAGTTTTCAAATCTGGAAGGCAAAATCTAAGGGATTTGTGGGCGGAAGATGGCACTGGCATAGAGATTTTCAGACTTACGATGTCACTCTTTCGATTCAAGTTTCTCCTACAGTGCCTTCGGTTCGATGATGCAGGTACACGTGAAGAAAGGGCAAAAACTGATAAGATTGCAGCTATTAGAGACTTCTTTGAAGCGTTTGTAAAAAACTGCATAAATAATTACTCGCTTGGTGCTTATGTGACAATCGACGAAAAACTGGAAGCATTCAGGGGACGTGCTAGTTTTAGACAATACATTCCAAGTAAACCGTCTAAATATGGCATCAAAATATATGCCCTTGTAGATGCAAGGATGTATTACACAAATAACCTAGAAATTTATGTGGGAAATCAACCAGAAGGCCCATACAAGTTGAGTAACTCACCTCATGATGTTGTTATTAGAATGGTAGCCCCAATTTCCGGGTCAGGACGAAATGTAACTACAGACAATTGGTTTACTAGCTATCCTCTAGCAATAAGTTTGCTGCAGGATCATAAACTTACACTCCTAGGAACGATACGCAAGAACAAGAGGGAAATACCTCCTGAATTTTCAGAAACGAAAGGAAAACCCATTGGTTCGTGTCTTTTTGGTTTCTGCAAAGATGTCACCTTAGTATCTCATGTTCCTAAGAAAGGAAAAGTTGTAATTTTATTATCTACAATGCATCACGATGCAAAAATTGATGAGAGCACTGGCCAGAAAAAAAACCCAGAAATAATAACTGACTACAATCTCACAAAGGGAGGAGTAGACATGGTAGATCAACTATCATCTCTATATGATGTGTCTCGCAACAGCAGGCGGTGGCCACTGACAGTATTTTTTGCTCTAATGAATGTTGCTGGAATAAATTCCCAAATCATTTTTCAGAGCAATTCAAAGAGCGAGATGAACAGGAGAACTTATTTGAAAACACTAGGACTTGAACTCGTCAAGAAATGCAGTACCGAAAGACACCAAGTCCCTTGTCTTAGAAGAGAGCTGCAGGCAAAATTAAAACCTGTAAAACATGATGATAAGGATACTCAGCCTCCTACAAAACTATCTAGACGCTCACGGTGCACTGTGTGTCCACGGTCAAAAGACAGGAAGACAAACGTGCAGTGTGTGCACTGCAAAAGTCACATTTGTACTGACCACATTGTTCCATTTTGCAGGAATTGTGCACCTGAAACTACAGAGGACAGCAACTGAATCCAGAGATTTAAATATCAGAAATGACAGTCTACAATAATGTTTATTAATTTATTTTATTTAATACAGCTTGCTTTTCGTTTTGAATATTTTTTGTCAAAGTATTGTGAAATGATATGATTTTCATTCATAAAAATAGTGTTTTGTATTGATTTATGTTAAATTCTGTGTATTCACATTAAATCTTAATATTTTGCTATAAAAGTGATTACCGAACGTCAGATAACAAATATTAATGGTCGGTTTTAAATTATGTCATTTCATAAAATATATATACAAAAATGTTTTTGGGGTCTCTCAGACCCCACCTGAGTCTTGGCGTAAAACCTTGGCACCTGAGTCCTGCAGGGTTAAAAGGGAAAAATCTAATTCTGATTTACTGACAAGTTCAAGAAGTTTCTTAACTTCTGCAAAAACATTTTTTAATGAGGCAACCTGGACCTCAGACAAAACAAGAGAATGTAACTCTAACAGGGATTGAACGCGTCGTTCCAAATGTCTCAACCTATTTCTCACTCTAGGCAAAGTAAGCGCAAAATTCTCATCATCAACAAGATTTGTCACTAACTCTTGTAACACAAGGATTTTACTTGAGACCAAATTAAATTCCTCATTAGGGTCAATGTCCTTTAAATTATCACTAACAACAGGCACATTATTCTGAAGGGCAGTGCGCAGAGATTTACGCAAAACGGCAGTTGTGGTGTTTTCACATGGTAGACCACGTGAAAGACACTCAAAAGTAAGTTCATCTTTTAACAAGAACTCAGGCACAATAGTAGACGTCATGATAAACAAATAACTTACAAAACTTATACCAAGACCAAATTAACAAAACAAACTATTGCCATCCCCAAGCCATGCAAAACTCTGAGGCAGGGACACATGCAAGGAAAATAAAATATCCTACACATGCACAAGAAACACAACAAAGCAACATGCCAGAACAACCATGCTCTGCTACCATCTTTTTGAGCCGTTATTTACTCTTGGTTCGGTTTACCAAACCTCACCAAGGTAAATCGCGACGGAAGACTCCAGGACCTTAGGCACCTTGTTGTATTAAATAAATAAAGAGTAGAGAGGAAATATTCCGACTGGGAAAACTACCGAACAAAAGCTGATAACCTGTTAAGAATTTATATAGATAAGAAATTAATTAAAAAGGTTAGGTAAATGCAACATAAAATACACAGATATCAGGTCAGCCATAACAAAACATATTTATTTAAAACACAATAAAGAGTATTAATTGAGTATTCGTACAGTCAAAACAAAATGGGGCCCCAAAACAAAAATATTTACTTAGTTACATCTTCAAAATAATTATTACTTAGTTACATTTTCTAAATAATTAACGTAAATTTAAGATACAGAAAGAATTAAAATATTGCTCAGGAATTAAATGTAGATTACGATGCCAAAGGGGTAGTTTGATGAAATAGTCGATGAAATTGCAAGATACGCGTGGCCGAAACAGGTTAACTACCCATGCTGCATGCTTAGGATTTAGTCGTCGAAAACTTTCCTGGGATATTTGTTGGCGGCTCCCATCACCGTAGAACCACGGGACAAGCCCTGGGGTGCCCAGATGTTATGGGCGAAGCTTATGGATCACGCCTCAGGCATGGGGCAGCGAGAGGTCGCCAACACCCGGACCGCTAAACAAGTTTTTTAACAACAAAAAATTAAACTATCCCATAAATAATTATAAAACAATGATTCCCGGGGAAAAGGCGGTAAAACTCACCTAATGCGGTAGTATATACACAACTTTCGACATGGATGTCGATGGATACGTGACGAGCACAAAAATTTTTGAAGTCTACATTATGGCTGACAAAAACAGAAAGGAAAGTACTACCTTTTCCTTTCCAATATGAAGATGACCATAGATATGACAATACGTAGAGATGAGAAACTTAAAAAGTTACACTTTCCTGCACTTAAGTGCAATAACTCAATAATTAATCTTAACCACAATATTAATATAAACAAAAGGAAAAAGGAATTTATGATGTTTAAAGTCTTTTAAAGTCTTTTAAAGTCCATATGTTTTTCTTTTAAATCCACAAAGCTTAACAAAGACATAAATATATTTTAACAAAAAAAAATGATTTTTATACAAAAACAATTATTTCTTACAAATTGATACTTAAGATAATAATAATAATAATAATTTCATTATACTTCAAATAAACAAAAGTTAAAAAGAAAACAATTAGGTATTGCAAAAAAATATAATAAAAAAAAGTAGCCTCCCAGTTTGCATTTAATTAAACAACATATAAGCAATAATGGGCGCATGCCCACACAACAAGTGCACAACGGCACAGAATTACAAGAAAAGGTCTGAGAGACAGTTTGACAAGCAGTTAACAAAGGCTGCTGTTCTAGAAGTTTTGGAGAATTGAGCTTCTGTACGATCTGCAGCCATCAATCATGGATTGAAAAAATCTCGCCTGGCTTACTTGGTTAAAAAAGCCAAAGACGAAGGCATCGAAAATATGAGATGGAGCAAAAACTGGCTGATAATTTATTAAAATGCTCTTGCATGTTTTATGGCCTCACCCCAAAACATACCAAACAGCTAGCATACCAATATGCAAAAAAGCATGATATTACTTTGCCACCATCCTGGCACAAAGAAGAAGCTGCGGGTAGAGACTGGTTTTCCGCATTTCTGAAGAAAAATCGTAATCTTTCCCTCAGAATGCCCGAAGCCACTAGCTTGGCAAGAATGACTGCTTTTAATAAGCACATTGTAGGAGTTTTTTTTTTAACAAACTTGAAGAAGTGTTGCAGAGGTACCACTTTCTCCCAAAAGACATTTATAACTTCGATGAAAGTGGGGTCACCACTGTTCCCCCTTCTCAGAAAGTTATTGGCGAAAAGGTGACCACAACCACAATTTGTGGAACCCACAAAGCTATTTGGTTGAGTCTATTACACTGTGCTTTGGGGCCCACAAAAATGTATTTGTTGTACTTGCAAAATAATTTTGTTGACCTTCCATACATTTGTTAAGCTAACTAAACAGATTAGTGCTATCTAGTAAACCATTTACTAGATAGTTACAAATTAATTTTGTAATGCTAACAAAATATTTTCAACAAAATACATTTAGTGGCAACCACAAAATAAATTTTCAGTGTCAATACAATAGCATGTCTCATATTGAAAGTAATTTGGTAACAGGAATTCACTAAATAAACGCTTGCATGATTCATATCGAAATGCTTGAAATAATTACCTACTTTCTAATCATTAACCAGAAGCACACTAAGAAATTCAACAAAAGTTTTGACAGGAATAACCAGGAGCACAGGGAGAACACCTACAAAATGTTGTCAGGAATAACAAGTGGCCGAGGTCAAAGTCAATGTCATGCAAGATGGCCACCGTGAAGTCACAATCCAAGATGATGGACCTCAACCACACACAATGTACTGGCACCAGATGCCGAACATACATTTATATATTACTCGTATGCCACATCGGAATGTTTTAGGGGAAAATTACAGAGTAGCGGCTCCTGGAAAACAAGTTGAATAGTAACTACAGTTAAAGGTTAGTTAGGTTGCCTTTATTAATTACGTATAAAGTTTTACTTACGTACAAAATAAATATTACTACTTCTGAATTTATGCAACGAATCTTCCACTTGACGGTTTTGTATTAGCCTTATTTACAAGAAAGCAGCTATTTTATAAAATTACCATATTAGGAACCTATCCTAATTTTTTGTGTTACAATATAGATTTTATACTCCTTATATACAAATTATAACCAAATAAATAGTGCCCACAGCGTCATCTAAGAATAATTAGTTCTTGAGTTTGGCTAGGTTAATTTTAGTTCTCAGTATATGTTCTTTAATACTGAGTGTCTGGCCAAACCCCTCCTTTTTTTTTCTTCTGGGCTTGGAACTTAACCTTATACTCCACTTCACCTTTACTCAGCTTACAGACGTAATACTTAAGTACGGTGGGTGATGCCGCAGAGGTGAAGAAAATGTTTAATCTGTGGTGTTGATGACTCGTTGACACGTTTAAAACTAATTTATACAAAAACCCTTGAACACTAGATACATTAAAATAAATGAGCCAACAACAAATAACTCCTGTTGCAGATAAACCTTAGGGGATGTGGTCAGTATGCTATGGAACTCTAGACTATGGTATACTTGTAGGAATGCAGTTAGAAAAAGAAATAACAAAAAGAAAATTATGATTCTGTGCGGTAACAACAGTTCCAACACCTTAATTATGTATATTATTGTTTATTTTAATTAATATTTAATAAATTGTGTTATGTTTATTTTCCGCATTTGATATCTACAGCAACAGACTATTTTACAAACACTTATTTTCCCAGTCCAACGATATAATAACAGTTTAAAATATTTATTTCCAACATTAACCTATAATATTGTTTATTAATTTCTTTGTTTTCAGCTCGGACTTATAATATGTTTGTAATCTCTTTGGTTAATGTATGCTTTTAAATTTAATTATTTTTATTTTAATTTAATTATTTCTTACCTGGTTCTTTGCCACGGGTTGTTGTCTGAAGGCCATATGTCTTAAATGTACTTCAGCCAATCAGCAGCCGGTTCAGGTCAGGAGATTTAATTAAATTTTAATTGTTAAAAAGAGAATGTAATAAGGCGTCATCGTCGTATGGTTTTTACCAATACGCCACTTATTTTGGTGATATAAAATGTAAAGTTTTAGCTTCCGTGTTTATATATATATGTCGACGAATTCACCAGACTCCACATATTGTTTGTGAGTATCAAATGAGGCGGTTAGAAGCAAAGGGGTGTAAGTGACAAAATCAAATATTTGGACATAAGTGCATCACATTGTAGTATAATATCCTATTTATTTAATGGCAAAGGGATATAGGTGTGCGGGCTGACTGATGCTGCCTTCTAGTGACTGTTGGATGTACTACTTAGCAAGATGTGATTTCTCTGTGGAGGCAAAGGGATACAAGTGCACATACACCTCTTTGGCTCCAAACCGTTTTAACACACACTTAAATCTTAGTTTCAAACATCCTCACACAGACACGTGTTCTACATGCGATGTACTTGACAGTAAGATTACACATAGTGTGGATCCTGACATAGTTAATAGCAGCATACTTAACAAGGAACTTCATTTGCGTAGGGCAGAAAAAGCAAGGTCAGCAAAGAGTGATGCTAAACAGCTGGCAAAAGATAGTCCTACCACAACAAAAGCAATATGCTTTGATCTTCAAAAAACTTTGCCTAGCCCAGTTTTAACTTGCAATAAATTATACTATCTGGGGCAACTACGGACATACAACTTTGCTGTACATGATCTTGCTAGTGGCCATGCTATAATGTACATGTGGCATGAAGGTCAGGCATCAAGGGGCTCACAAAATTGGTTCATGTTTGCTTAAGTATGTGCAGCAACTACCTCCAACTGTGAATAATCTCATTGCTTTCAGTGACAATGCAGGGGGACAGAACAAAAACATCATTAAGTTCTGGATGTACATCATAAAACACACCTCTCTCGAGACCATTGACCACAAATTCCTGATTTCGGGCCACTCTATATGGAGTGCGACCAAGATGTTGGTCTCATTGAAAAAAGCAAGAAACATCACCCGTATATTTTTGTTCCCGATGACTGGATGCAGGTTGTGGCACATGCAAGTCGTAAATTTCAAGTAGTACGGATGCCAAACAATGACTTCCTCTCTATAGAATCTATGGATAGAGAAGTCAAAGACAAATTCACAGGTATTCGCAGTGGCTTCATTTTGAAAAAGATAGTCCATACAAGCTGTTTTATAAATCCACCCTCAACGAAGACATGGAGTTTGATTCCATTGATTTAAGACGAGCAAAACCAGGGTGCCCAAGCTCAGGAATACAGTTGACTGAACTCTTTTCTTCACCACCTGCCATAACAACAGAGAAATATCAGAATCTGCAGCAGTTACTTCCATTTGTGCCCCCAATTTACCATCCATTCTACAAAAATCTCAACCACAAATCAAAAAAATCAGCTTCTGCCTTGCACAGCAAATCTACAGGAAGTAGAACACCATGCACAGCACCTGCTAATGAAGTGGTGTCTTCTGAGGATGATATGTGGGAGTCAGATTAATGTTTTCTGAGGAGGAAAGTAAAGGAGACTATTTTGTCCGTGAACTAATAATAATGTTTTGGAAAAAATGTTTCATTGTCTTATCCATTTGTGTAAAAGATAATGTATTGTTTTTGAGATAAACAAAATATTTAAATAACAATAATTGGGCCATGAGAATAATATTGTCGTTCTTGGACTGTTGTTTTTGTGCTGTTGTTGGTGTGCTATAATGTTACTTTGAATACGAACATTGTATGATACATCTTGTTTATTTCATTAATATTAGAATATTGGACATAAAAATTGAATGAAATACAGTAGACTCTTGATTATCCATGCTAATGGAGGGGACCGATGCGGCGAATAATCCAAAACCATAAAAAAATTGTTTCAACAAATTAAAAACAAATATGTTTTCCAAATGGCCGCCGGATTATCGGGAGTTGACTAGTTGTACTTTATTCTAAACCTGACCTTATTGACAGTCAAAAGGATGACACATTTGGTGACAGAAGGGTGTAAGTGCTAACAAAATATTTAAAAAAAACATTACTGACCACAAAATATTTCTCCGGATACGTTATTATAGAATAATTAGCTTCATTAGCATCCAATACACATAATTCATAATGTAAATAATTTTATAAATTTTCAAGGAATTTTACATTTGGTCCTAACTTTTAACCACATTTACTCATTATTAATATTTTGTCACTTGCATCTCTTTGCTTATAACCGCCTCAAATATAATAGTAATTGACAGTTTGGCCACGTATTTAATAAATACGTTTTTGCGTTGTGAAGGACGCGGCTTTGGACATCATCAAGGACATTGAGATATGTTAATTTATTTTGTCATCCTACAAATTTTCAATCAATTCTAAACGTCTTATTTATTTGAGCAAAACAATTACAACTACCTAAATCAAAACATTTTCGTTTGGAATTAGAATTCAAAAACCAGTAGTCTTAGTGTATAGTTTCTCGAATCTGACCCTGAGTTTTAGCCATGGTAATAATAAATTATTTTCATTGAACCCTCACGTGAACTAACAATATTTATAATCTTTGCAACATACACAGTAAATGGAAGAAATAGTATTTAATATATTTGACAAATAGACTCTTGGAATTGTATTTCTGTGCCGACATTATATCCTGTGATTGAACCAGCGGATAATCAGACACATGTCACTAATTTCAGATTAATAATATTAATCATTCAATTAGGAATTCTATGTAATTGTGGCCAATGTGTTATGTGAATAAATGGATAGGTTATTATAGAAATTACATAGCAAATATTTCTTCTATTCTTCCTACCTCTGTATGTAAGTGTAATGTTAATTATTATTTATGTGTATAACACAATTAAACATTCAAATACAATTGGTAAATATTAGCAATACTATTAATAAAGACCAGTAACGTTGCAATGAGAAAAAAGATTTTTAATGGTGGAAAATTTATTATTTAAAATTAAGAGCAGTCTGAATGAAAATATAGTTGTGAAGGTGGAAATGTTATATAAAATGACTATAAACAGGAGGCAAAACACAGCAAACACTTTCACTAACGACAAAACACTGACACACAAAACCAAACACTGATTACTGAAAACCTTGAAAATCTTATTTAAACAGTATTAAGATTAACAAACTTGAAAATATTACAATAATTTTACAATTCTCTTTGGTGTATGATGTAGTTGGGGATTAGAAGAAAATTTATTATATTATACAGGCTTTATTTCTGAGCAAAACAAAATTATAATTATTTTGAATATTTAAAATTTACGTGTGATCAATCCCTTCTGGAGGCTAATTGTAGCTAAACTCATTGGGAGGTACGGAGGCACAGATAAATTACAAATATTTGTAGATACTTTATTCCAGTTTAACTTCAAAGATATAGTTTTAATGAAAATGGAATCTCAAATTAAGTGAAAATAATAGTTACATGATCAATCTTAGTTACTTAAGGCACACAGCATTACTCAGTAGAAGCAATTTTAAATCAATCTGAGGGACCACTGAGTGTTCGGAAAACGTAGTTCTCTTTCTTTAAAAAATAGCCAAAAATATTTGATTTTCGTTCCAAATAATGTTTAAAGTTACAAAGTTTACGTGGCGGTACAGTTCACAATTAATGCGGGCGTAAAATCACTTTTAATAAGCCCCTTGCTTAGTACAATGGCGACGCTATTTGCTTATGGCGTACCTTTAGTAGTGAAACTCAAGTAAATTGCATCTAAAATAATTTGCTTAGTACCAGAACAACTTTACTCACAGTTGATGTCTGGGTCGAGATGCACAATTATACACTACACCATATAAGCAACAACACAAGAAAACCATATTTTACAGATTTTAATCACCAAGGCGTTAGGCCTCAGCCTATAGGTGGTAGCGCCATAAAAACGTATCTTTCTTTTTTTTTTAATCTACTTCCTGTTCCGGTGCTGCCGAATCCCGTGAAGACCCTGTCTGGGAGGTCCAGAGCAGCATCTCATGGCCTTCGGTCACAACAATAGTGTTAAATCACAGGTACCTAAGTAATAGCTCGAAAAACAATAAGATTTCAAATGAAAATGTGAACAGGATGAAATAAACATGACAAATCAGTAGGACTTCCAACAATACTTAAGGAAAATGAGTTCATAATAATAAGGTTCAAATATTATAAGTTCATGTTTTCAGGTTAGACCTAAAGTGTTTTTCAAGTTGAGGTAATATAAAAATAGCATGCTCGTAAAAATACATTGACACGAGAGGAGGTTAATTCAAACAATAGGAAAGTATATAAATAATACCGTAAATACATTAAATAAGAATTAAATGTCTGTATGGACACTTTGTGATAGTACAGTGGGTTGAGTGTTGGAAAAACAAGTAGGTTTTAACTGTGCGTAGCCTTGCATTTGTGAATAACAGGGCCTTATCAAATACGTTTTCTAACATCTGTCATGGCTAGCCTGGCTAACCCTGATACTGGAGCTTATGTTACAAGAGGTCACATTTCTCACTTAAATAAATATTACTCTCTGCATTCAGTTTGAGTCCTCGGCAACCCTGAGACTACTGTTGGCTTTTGAGTTTCTTCGGTCTTTGACTTAGTTGATCGTGGCCTGATCACCCACTGATCCTAGTCTTGGGGTCCTGAGCAATTCTTAACACTATTTATAGTGCTGGGTCGAACGTTCGAATTTCGAACCGAACCCGAACTTTAGGGTTAGGTTCGGTTTGGTTCGGATAAAATTTCATAACAAATGTTCAGTTTGAGTTCAGTTCGAAATACTGACAAAGAGTTTGTATTCGGTTCGAAATTGAACATAATTAACGAACTTTAAAGCGAACCCACACAAAAAATATCTTACATCCACAACTCGTATTTGTTTGGTAAAACAGAAGGTGAACTACTGTTGCCAACATCGGTCACATAATGATTACGGTTAAAGTCGATTATTTATTGATAGTTGTAAGCAGAAAAAAAAAGGCGTCGTCTGTCATCTTTGCATGTAAAGATTTTATGCGGATGTCATAGATTCTTTAACATAGCACGCGCAGTTATTTAGTTGTAATCGTCGGAACATACCTACATTATCTTTCGTTCATCCAATTCTTTAACTTTGTTGTTTGTTTTGCATTTTGCTCATGGTTTGTGCATGGTGCATGCTGGAATTAAGAAATCGCTTTGTAAAAGGACTACGTTTATTTATTGTTCTCAACAGTCCGACATTGAAAACTGTGTTATTTATTTTTTATTTCCTTACAAAAATATTGTGTTGTTACGTTTTCATTGTGTACCTACAGGTAAGTGCATTTTTAAGTAGCTTCCCACTGTAAAATTGTGTTTCTTTATATTAACTAGAGCTGTGACGATCTGGATCGGCAGGTACCGATATTGCCGATATTTTTGTGTATCGGATCGTATTCAGGATCCACCAAAACGAGAAAAAAAAATGTGTATACTGTTTTTTTTTTGTCCAGATAGTATTTACCACGTTTTCATGTCAGGTTTAAAACGTTTCGGGTATCTAATTTAGTTTGTGTACAATACTCGTTTCCATGCATTATTTTGATCCAATTGAAAACGACTTTGATTCGCTCGATATATTTGAATGTTATGAGGGTCGCGACATTGATATTTATGTTGGCTCACGTGAAATAAATAAATACATAATTAAATAAACACAAACAGGTGATTTGTCATTCTGCTCCATTCGGAAATACTTCCCCTACGAAAATAGAATGTATAAGCGAAAAGTCTTGATATTTCTTGGCTGCATGGCAATTATTGTTGGGTGTTTTTCATTTATTAGGAAAGTGGGCGCAATAAAGAACTGCACAACAAAGGGAGCGCAACATTTTCGTAAATCAATTATGTGTGCAAAACTTGCATTATTTCAACATAAGGTAAATATGAAGTTGAGCGGCCGGTCAGAAAGAAAAGTCTAAAAAATCCGAAAATAACTTTATTCTATTCTCTAAAACGTCCTGAATTAAATAAAAATACCATAGATAAGAAAATTCCAAATAGTTTACGAGAAATTGCTGATTTCTTTTTCCATCACATTACCAGTTCATTCATGCTATAATAGCCATTTTGTGGTTTCAATACCGTGCCAATAATTTAAGGATGAGTATCTTACGATGCCAAATTTAATAACCAAAGTCTTCGAAAATACGTTTGGAATAACTAACAATTGGTGCAATAGATGGGACACACATCTCAATTCTACCACCATGTGATGGGTACCATGATAGTGCAAACACCTGAAATAAATCATGCTTTTCTTTTGTGCAGGATGAGAAAATGTACTGGATGCACAGAAGAATTTGAAGGATCTACATTAACGGTTTACCAGGGGAGCAAAAATTCTCACGTAGCCTACTGAAGGACGGTCAAGGGAAAGAAATGAACCCAAGCACTTCTTATTTTGATGCTCCAGCTTGCAGTAGTCAAACTGGTGGAAGTAATCAAACACCAATCTGGAATTTTTTCAAACTGCATGAAAGATTGGAAAACAGTTCTTGCAATATCTGCAACCAAGTTTTGCAAACTCCCGGCTCAACAACATCAACACTAATACGTCATCTCAGTACAAAACACCCCAGGCATTATGAGAAATACAAGGTAGAAAAAATAAAGTAAATGATGAAAAGAGTTCTCAGAAAGCAAAGAAAGCAAAAACAGATAAATTCCAAACTAGACTTCAGGATGTTTTCAATCGTACAATGCCTTCCGACAGTACACGTGCAACAACAATTACTCAAAAAATTGGCGAAATGATTGCACTTGACTTTCAACCATACTCTATAGTTGAGGATCAAGGATTTTGGTCTTTGCTTTTAGTGTTGGAACCGAAATACACCCCACCAACACGAAAGCAGTTGTCAAGTAAGGTTATTCCTGAGATTTACAATACAGTGAGGGACAAGACACTGACAAAACTTTCAGAAGAAATAAAAACAACTACTTTGATTTGTTTGACGACTGACCTCTGGACTTCAAAAGCACAAGAATCCTATATGTCATTGACAATTCATTATGTGCCAAACACATTCACTTTGTGCAACCATACATTGGAATGTGTATATTTTCCTGGAGAGCACACAGAAAAAGCCATTTATGAAAAAGTGAAGTCGGTATGTTCTACTTGGGATATAGACATTGAAATTATCAGTTTTCAGAAAGTTTTCATTGTAACAAACAATGCTAGAAACATTGCAGCTGCATTCAATGGAAAACTGGTGAAACACCTCACCTGTGTTGCTCATACGTTGCAGCTTGTAATAAACGATGCAATTAAAGAGAGTAATATGGAACCTGTGCTCAAAAAATGCAGAGTGCTAGTGGGCCACTACAAGCACAGCACAGTTGCACTACAAAGATTGCAAGCATGTCAAGAAAGACTGAAGCTTCCAAAGCATAAATTGAAGCAAATGGTTGAAACACGATGGAATAGTGTCTATCTAATGCTGGAAAGATTACTTGAGCAGAAAGATGCCATCTGCATAGACTATCCCCAGTGTGGGAAAGATGAGATAACTGTCAGAGACTGGCAGGTGATTGAAACTTATGTGGACAGTTTAAAACCTTTTCATCAGGCAACTACTGAACTTAGTCGAGAATCCGTGCCTATACTTTCAATGGTTTTGCCAATTGTTTTTGGAATAGAGTTCAAGCTGAGAGAAAATTTGGAAACCTCAAGCAAGTGTGACAAATCTTTCACCAAGAGTCTCTTGAATTCCCTGAAGGCAAGATTTCATGCTTTACAAGAAGACTGCATACTTGCTGGCCATGATTTTGGATCCCAGATTTAAAGGTTTTATTTTAGAGGATCATGAACTCACACGTGCTCAAATACTTCTGCAGAAGGAAACTGAACTACTTAAGAAAGGCAGGGAAGAGGTTACAGATGTTCTAGAAGAACCGAAGGCCCAAGACAACTTTGAAGAACCTCAAACAGTAGTAGTCTGGGAAGCTTTGAGACAGCGCGTGTCTAAAAAAAAAAAAACAGTTACCAAAACAGTTTAAAGACACTATAAAGAAAGATGTATGTGTGTGTATTTTATCTTCTTTTTTTCCCAATTGATGTACATGTATGCTTGAAATAATTAGTAATTTACTACTGCTTCATACAAATTACTTCCTTATTTTCAGAATTTACTCCAACCTTGCTCCAGTAGCTCAAATTTTCTTGGCAATTTCGGCTACATCTGTCAGCAGTGAGAGACTATTTTCTAAGGCTGGGCAAATAGTTACAATCGCAGACAGAGCCTTGGACCACGTTCAGTTGAAATGTTGACATTCTTAGGCCGGCCGCACACCGGATACGGCGCGGCACGGCACGGCGCGGCGTTTTGCCGTAAGGCGCCGCATGCGATGTGGTTTGTATTGCTATCAATGGAGATGCCGCACACTGCATCGTGCACGGCATGGCGCGGCGAGGCGGCGCCGCAAGGCGCCTTGTACTGCCTTGTCAAGTTTCGTCTTTCGGGCAAGAGGCTTGATGCAAAGCGTTCTGCGCATGCGCGAGAATCGTAGTTGAGAGGCAGTGGTAGTGGCGTGTAGCAGTTGTTTGTCTGTCAAACGAAAATGGCAAGCCAGGAGGATGATGTTGATGCAGTTACTAGTGTTGATGTTGACAGGTTGTTGTTTTATGTACAAAACAACCCACCAATTTACAATACATCGTTAAAGGAACACCATAATGTGGACGTCATCTCAAAAATTTGGAACGACATTGGCAAAGAGCTGAGTGTACCAGGTAAATGTTGTTATACGCCTGTCTTTAGTACTATCTGTTGTGCGAGTATTTTAATAGTAAGATAGTTCAACAACAAAATAAGCTAAGAATTTTCCCTGTAAGTTTTAAGCTAGGCCTAATATTAGCACTTGTTATTGTTGCATAGGCCAAAAATGGCTACAAGAAACTTCTGTCTGTCTGTCTGTCTGTCTCTTTGTCCTACGATAACGGCTAAACGCGTTGACCGATTTTTATATTTTGTTGCATGTATGTTCCTTATACCTAAGCGGATCGATGTAGATATAAGACTTTTACTTTCTCTCGTCCGTTTTAAGATAGCGGCCAGTTTTATGACGTCACTACAAGAAAACATCACCTTAAAATCACTGAAACAATTAAAAATAACCCACTTCCCGATATCGTAGAAACTTGAAATTTGAAATGTGGGTTCTCCTCTATATTTGGACTGGAAAATAAAATCACAAAATTGAACATTTTTATAGTGCGGGCTGTTATGTGGGGCTGAAAATACCCTTGCATCCTTAAGATTACATGTTAATTTTGATACTACTGTGAGTTTTAGGTTCCTCAATAAATAAAGCGGCAAAATTTTACCAAACTGAGCGCTCACACTTGTAAACCCTAACACTTATTTACGACATAAAACAATATCTTTTTTAGTGACCCTAGTTTTCAAAAAACCAATATGGCGGCAAAAAAAAACAATATTTGTTGTTTGTTGACCGATTTTGATGAAACTATGTTTCACGCTGTATTTTTGGTCGCTAAAACGTATATGATGTAATTTCTTTTGAAATTTCAAAATTCAATCTGCCAAAATCCAAAATAACGGCCGAAAATCGATTGTGGCTACCGAAATTCAAAATTTAAGTATGTTTATTGACCGATATTGATGAAACTTACTGCATATTGTAAGACATTAAGAATAAAATAACAGCAACATTAATTCATTCAGAAATAGTCATACTTTATTTAACACATCTTCTATACATAATACAGTCAATAACAAATCATGTTGTTTATACAAAAGCCATTTGGTCTTGCCATGGTACTGAACCTTCAGTGTTGAAGTATTCTTTAAAGTTCTCTCTGATGTTGTAAGCAGCTTTAGCTGCTCTTGCCCTCGAAGTCTCTTGTTTATTGTCACACTCAACTTCAATGTTCATCATTTCGTCATACACCTGACTCATAGTACCCTCTTTTACTCTAATTACATTGTGAAGAACGCAACACGCTAACACAATGATTTTTGTCTTATCTGGATGAGTTAACATAGCCAATTCGAAAACACGAAATTTCTTCGCCATCATACCGAAAGCACATTCAACAATTCTACGTGCTCTAGATTGTCTATAGTTGTATATCCTTCGTTCTCGTGTCAAAGAATTCTTGTTGAAGGGGGTCATCATGTGTCTGCTGAGGGCATAGGCTTCATCCGCAACAAAGACATAGGGAAAATCAGTTGTCTTTGTCTTAAATAAAGTTTTGGGCTTTGGTAAGTTCAGTTTTTTATCGTTAAACAAACGACCAAATGTTGAAGAATTAAATACACCTCCATCACTGTGTTTTCCAGCTTCTCCAACATCGACTGCTACAAATTTACCTTCCGCGTCAACAATAGCTTGTAGAATAATAGAGTGGTATGATTTGTAATTAAAGAATAATGAGCCACTATTCCATGGGGCTTCAATGCGTACGTGCTTGCCATCAATAGCACCGCAACAATTTGGAAAATTCCATAGCTCTTCAAACCTCACTGATATTTCCTTCCACTTCTCTGGTGATGGATCAGTCATTAGGAACATTGGAAACATTACGGACCAAATGGCAGTACATGTTTCTGCTACAATCTTTCCTGCAGTAGTAGCGCCAACTCGATGGTTGAAATGCATATACTGGAACCGATCACCGGTTGCAAGAAATCTGTAAAAAAGGACAAGATAATAGAGTTGCTTACAATTTTTCCCACAATTAAATATTACAAATAATATTGTTAAGATGTGGAATTGATTTGTTTCAGTATGGAAAATAAGTTTACCACTTTTATTTTATTTAGTGCTCTTTCGTAACTTCTGGTTTCTTTTTAGGTAACACATGCAAGAAAAAGTGGACCAATCTACGTGGCTCATACGTTAGATACGTAAAGGAGTTGAAAAAGACACCCAGTGGTTCCAAGCAACAAAAGAAAAAGTGGCACTTATTTGATGCTATGAGCTTCCTCCAACCTTGGATTGGTACTACGCGGAAAATGACAGGTAGTTTAGATGACTTTTTGCAAAATAACACCGATGTGACCCAAGACATATTAAACGAATCACAAGAACAGGGAGAGGTTGAAGACGATCCTCAACCACTTATTGAAAAGCAAAACAACTTTAACCCCTCAAAAAAACAAAGAAGAACTACAGCAGATATAGTGGCTGCACCAATGGTGGAATACCTAAAAACTGTCACAGAAAAACGTAAAGCTGGAGAGGAAAATTCTGATAGTGCAATGTTAACATTTTTTGAAAGTTTAGTGTCCGAAGCCGAAACGCTTTCTCCAAAAAGACAACGCCTCTTCAAATCATCGGTCATGGCAAAATTGCATAGCCTGTTGGAGGATCAAGATAGTGAGCAGAGTCGCTACACTCCGTCCCCTGCTTCAGTGGCTTCGTCCTCAAGCTCAACGTTGAACCATCAGTTCTTTCCTCTGATTAACCAGTTGCATGGCGTAAACTATAATGATGGTACAACTCACGGTGAACAATATCATCAATTTCCATGATTGACCACAAATATTTTGTATTGTTTTCTCAATAAAAATAGCATTTGTAACGTTTGAAACCTGGCATTTTACTACCCGAGGTTGTCACAGGTTATTTTATACATTTTAAGTAATTATTTGTTTTTTAGGGGATACTACATGAACGAATTATAGTTAACAAATTGAATAATGTGCAGTTAATAAAAATAATCTTACCTTAATGTGATCAGTAGTCGTTCTTCTGGAGTTATGCTCAGCCTATAGTTGGTGTTTTGTTTTTGGATGGATGGAGAAATTAATCCAAGAATGAAATCAAACGTTGCCGGTTTCATACGACAATAATTATAAAACTTTTCCGGATCTGCTCTTAGCTCAGCAATAAACAGTTTTATGTTACGTCTTTCATTGATAGGATGCACCCAGATTTTTCTCTTGGGGGAATCATCTATTGACTTTAGGAAGTACCACAACGCTATTACAGTCGCCTCTTCTTCTTCTGCGTTCATTTTCACGTGTCACAGACTGAAAACTGATTTCACGAAATATGTATCAATCTATCAAACACACAAGTTCACTTGTCTGAATTCTTCAATCCACTGAGCGTCTGCTCAAATTGCTTTCCCGCGCCGTGCCGCTGCGCGTGCTGCTCTTAACCATCGGGCGCGGCGCGGCAAGGCAAAACGTCTCGCCGCGCCGTGCCGTGCCGCGCCGTATCCGGTGTGCGGCCGGCCTTACATGACAACCTGAAAACCAGTGCCAAAAAATAACTCCTCATTCAAGTTTTCTTTGCCATGAGTTGTGGTCATGTGTAGCTGATAAGAGGTATTTTATTTTAGGGTATTGAAAAAGTGAATGATCAAATGTGGTTGAAGACATATTTTCAACGCTAATGCCTAGTTATTTTTACTGAATGCTGTTGAAAATACTTTATGTAGAGTTACTAAATATGTTATTTTTGTTTTTGTGATTATACTGTTTTGCTTTAGACAAGGAAATTGTAATATTTATTATTTATGATATGATATTCAGTTGTTTTACAGTTTTACCTAATGTTTTGCTTTATTTCAACAATGGAAAATGCTGAGTTATTTTTACTGGATGCTGCTGAAAATGACGGTGCATGTAAGGTTTTTAAACATAGTATTTTGCTTGAGACAACACAGTATTGATGACTTGTATGGAACAATGTTTGCAGTAATGAATGTTTAAATGTTTTTAAATTGTGTTTTAAATCAAAATAATAAACACATGTATGAAAAGTTAGAGTTTTTACTTACTGTATTATAAAAGTTGGACATAATTTAATATAATTTCAGAGTTAGGTTCATGTTTTTACTAAAAATGAGCAAATACAAACATAAATTGTTGTCCTTTTCCCACTTCTAATATTCCCAGAAAACTATGCACAAAAACCCTGTGCATGAGCACAAAAAAAATTAGAAAACAAATTAATTCCAAAATTAGTAATAAAGCAAATTTTTAACTGCGTGAAAATATTAATAGACAGTCTAAAGGACTTGTACAATTTAAAAATTGTATTGATCATTTGTAGGCTACTTCTTTGTTTACTTAGTCATTTTCTAGCTTGAATGGTTTTTAATATTTTGTTCATTTTTATTTGAACACCTCTAACCAACTACTGTATTTTAGAGTTCGGTTCGTGATGAATGCTAAAGGTTCGGTTCAAGTTCGGATTCGGAGAAACATTTATTCAATATGTTCGAGTTCAGTTCGAGAGAACTAACTACACTAGAGTCCCGTTATAGCGAGGTGTCACGGTTCCGGGTTTGATCCTCGCTATAACCGTGTCCTCGCTATAACCGAATTTGACAAATTTTGGCCCCCAAAAAATAAAAATTAACCGAAAATAGCATAAAAATTGTGTTTAAACCTGTATAATTGGAAAATAACAGGTAATATTAACGAAATTTTAATTTCTGTGAGCAGATGTGTGAATTCCCTTTAAAACGATACCCCATAAGTACGGATGCGATCACCGATTGTGTCAAAATAACCAGAATACCCTGCCACGCCACGTAAGTATAGCATCTTGGCCCGCGACCGACACAGCATTGTCCTGCTATCTATTGACGCGGGCTGTCTGCTAGCCGCCATGTTGGTTAGGGATGTTGCTAACAGGTGGTGCTAGTGTAGCGCGATGATTTAATTCCTTACAAAAAAGCAGGAGTGCGGCTGCGGCAACGCACGTACGCCTCAAACGTAATAGTCGCTGGAAAACTATACTTTTTTCATTTAAAGAAACCTGTCAACTTTTTTAGAAAATAAATTTGGGATTAAACTCAAACCATCACCACCCCTTTCCCGGACAGATACCACAACAACTGAACGAAACAAAAGTTACAAGAAAACTGCCCTAGCGATTCGGAAATAAAAATACGGTAGTGCCTACTAGAGGTGTAAAAGTAACGAAAAAATGTGTACCCGTATGTATTCGTTACTATAACAATTAGTACTCGTTACTATCGTTACGTTACTCGTTACTTCTGATACCGCATAACATGCTATGTTATGTTGCAGCAACGAATCCAGTCGTATTGCGTACGCGTACAGTATAACGTCGCGTAAATAATAATAAATAGAATATAAACAATTAACAATATTTGATAATTAATAGTTTTTGTTAACCAAGAAACAATTAAATCTCATTAGAGCGGCTTTTTAATACTATCTCTTTTAAGATAACAACCAAAAAAACGTGAAAATACGCGATTATAAAAACAAAATCATACATATTTCTAATTTGTAAATAATACTTTCTTAAGTTGTTTCTGTTCCAATCTCAAACTTTGTCTACACACGGCACAGATAACTAACGGAAGTTTCATAAAAGAAAGAAATGATGGGATTCTATTTTTAAAGCCACGCACTTAGGTGGCGACTGCACGGCTGAAGAATGTGACAGGCGTCAACGGCAAGATGTCTAGTGGCGAGCGAGAGGGGTGGAGATAAAGCAGACAAATAACAAAAGCGTGCTTCAAGCGACCACGCCGTAAATTCCTCAAAAATACCTCGTTATAGCCGTGTTCTCGCTATTACCGTGCTCGCTATAACGAGATTCTACTGTATTTATTATTTTCATAGGCCTATGAAATACAATTCATGATGTGTAATTTATGATATTATAATGTACCTTGCTATGTTACATTCTCACTTTATAATGTGTTTTGTCAACACGTGTTATATCTGCAAAAATCCATGGTAGTAATATTAAGTATGTTGCAACAAGTTTGAGCTCATGATTTTGTTTATTCATTTGTTTGTGTTTCTTTAAAATTTTGGGGAAATTTGGGAAACTAGGTTGATTTCATTGCTTAGCTCCATTTAATAATGTAATGTTTTTATTATTTTGTAGTAGGATCCCAATGGTTGTGGGTTATAATTTTTTCTTAGCACTAATTATTTATCTCTGGTTTTGTTTGATTTTTGTATGTTCTAGTAGACCTGTGTTTTCTAACGTCTTGCTCCAGTTCCTTGTCCACAACATGCTCGGAACGTGGTTTCTTCTTGTTGGGGTCTTCTACTGGGTTTACAGCAACATCACGGTAAAACCTCTCAATTCGGGAGTCCTTTTTGAAAAGGGTGATAGTCTTCTTTTTTCGGACAATTTCTACACTTTGGTCTTATGTTTTGATCTATTGAACCTGGAAAGTGAGTGCAAACTTTTAGAAGATACTTTGAATGATGTGATCTCAGTTAATAAAATTCAACAGAAGGAAAATGTTACTTGGAATCAGAACTTCGGCTTTGCAGTACAGAAACTCCATGAAAACTTTATGGCTTACAAGTCTTAAACTTTAACTCTAACTTCTCTTTTACCACATGAACACTCACAAAGAATAAAACGTGGTTTATTTAATTTTGATGGAAAAATTCTGAAAACTGTATTTGGAACTTTAGACAGTGAAGATCTTGCCGGTTTGGAACAACGCTTAAGACATGTCTCAGAAAGTCAGGATCAAATTTCGGCTAGTGTCTTAAATCATATGATCATGGTAAAAAATTTAGAACACAGAGTGCTTAACAATACTGAGTGCTTAACAATACTATACTAATAAAAAACCTTGCTAAACATTATTTGGACAGTCATAATGCCTTCTATAAGCTATTGAATACCTCTCTACATGAAATTTGGGACAAAATTCTGTGAGTGAGTTGGCGAGTGGATTTGAACACACTTTTGTTTCGGATAACTGAAGCGCTTTCTAGTGCACGTTTGGAACTCTCTGATTTGAGACAAGCTATAGAAAGTAGTGTACACGGAAATTTATTTCTGCCTTGTTTCAGCCTAATTTATTTATTAATTTGTTAAACAATGTTCAACACTTGATATATTTACATTTGCACATGATAACTCCTGTTTCTTGTGAAATTCTATACATATATTATGGCCTTAGTACTGTTCAAGCAGTAATATTTAATTATTCTCTTAATGTGATTGTTAATGTACCCTTGGCAAATAAGGATAGCAACTTTGATTTATATAATGTTTTTTATTTCCCCTTCTTATTCCCTAAATTGAATTATTATCTGTTATTAAAAGTTCACAATATCTTGTTAGTCAGCCCAGATAGAAAACTTTTTGCACCTATTACATCCAGTCAATTGGAAGGTTGCAGGACACACGGCATCACCCTATGTCCCGCTGTTTTCCCATTCTTTGATTCTCATATCAACAACTGCGAATTCAATATTTTCTTGGGTAAACCATACTTTGAGTTTTGTGACTCATCTGTAATTTCTCTACATCTCCCTTTTGTTCAGAAAACTAATTCACTATGGATTTTTACCAGTAACTATTCTATAGACATCACATTCCTATGCCGATCCACCACAGAAAATTTTGCTACATATACAATCTCATTAAGTGGTAGTGTAATTGTTAGCAACGCCACCCATTGTGATATTGTTGGTCCTTTCTTTAAGACGTTTGGTTCTGTAAGTTCAACCCTTATGTCAAACTCGTCTTTACCCACCATACACCTCCCAAAGGTTAATTTTAACTATAGCCACCTAATGTTTTCAAACATTGCTAATCTGTCTCTTAACACGTCTATTATTCAGGATATTGATAACTTGTTAATATCTCAACCTAATGGTGCTCCTTTCCATGATGTAGTAAAACTTTTGCAGCCACACCAACCTATTGAATCACCCTCTCAGTTCAATCTTGTTGCCGTATCTTTATCAGTGGGCACCTTCTTTGGTATCCTAGTTTTTGGTCTGTTCCTTTGGTTGAAGTTGCGGTCTCTGAGAACCCCTTCTACCAGTCCTTCCCCTCCTATACCTGCAGGTACTGTTCTTATTCCTTTAGCCTCCTCTTCCACTGTGGAGTAATGTTAATTTTGTAATCGTTGTTTCAGTAATTCTAGGTAACTTGTTAGTATTATTGTTGTTGGTTTAATTGTTGGGATTTTTGTAGTTTTTTGTATTGAGGGTACGCTTGCCACCTTCTAGCCATGGCGCGCTTTGAGGGGTGGAGTATGTGCCACTATTCAGCATTTTCTGGGCATATGCTCAATTTCATATCATATATTTTTTTTTAAGGCAAACTGAAGAGCTGCTTAATTTTTTTTATCAGTTATATTTACTAATGTATTTGTTACTGTAGACAAATTAATATAACTATATAATAAAATAATAACATAATATAATTATAGTGGATTGATTGTAATCTTTTACTTTATCAAATATGAAATTTGTGATGTATTTCTGAACTTACAATATTGTAATGAAATATCAAAAGCTAATTATTTAAGGTATTTCTTTGTAAGGCATTATGCCATAGGTATATTGGAACACAACTTTTGTTTTACACTGTTCTATACAGTGGTGACTCTTTGGTCACGGCTAAATTCCTAGCAATTTGCTGTCTCTGCCTTCTTCATGTCGTGGCAGCCATCGTAACCATGCTTTAGTTGTAGCTTCTGGTGTATCGTAATATTATGGAGTAATTTAAAAGCATCTAACCGCCTGAAGGCGTGAGTTATTCACGAATCCTTTGAGGATCGTGTTTAAAGTATTATTTTCATAATCCATTTATTATTTATGGACTTGCCATCTGTTGTTTAGCGGTGGGCGTCCTGGTGTGACCAAGCCGTGTGTGAACTGAAATGAATACCTGATTTTCAACTAGGAGTGGATTTCCCTCCTCTCTTCTACGGCCTCAGGCCTCAGGATGTGCACCAGATAAGAGTTACACTTGTGTTCTCCGCATGTAGCATGCATTCATCGGACAATTAAATTTCTCTTTTGGATACATTAACCTGCTAAAGTTAAAATCAAATTCGAATATAACAAAACTGTTTAAATGTATTGTACTCTATAATTAATTCTTTTCCTGTTATAAACTAGTTGGGGCCCCAGAGATAACTTTATGATCAATTGCGAGATTTAACAATACTCAAAAAGTCACTTGTTTTTTTTAAAGAGTTTATATTTATTATTGTAATTTGTTTTTGTAATTCATAATATTTATATATAAAAAAGAAGAAAGTAAAGTGTAATATGGCTGCCCTCTGAAATATGTCTAATTAATTTTTTTATTTATGCATACCTTCTAACCCTTAAAAATTCTTTACAGCATTAAGTTTGTTTGATCTTTAATATTTATACTTTATTAAGCACCTATTGTTCTTAGGCAGCATATTCAGTCGGCCCTCTTTGTGCTTAAACTTTCCATTACAGGAGGACACATTGCTGAACCCATGTTCCTCGGGCTTCCTCTGCTCACTTTGAACCAAGGGTTAACCTAACCTAAGGCAAAAGGTAGAGCAGTAGAGTGTGTTGCCACATTCTTTGTTAATGTAGTATTCTTTGACCTCCTCCACAGAAATACTTCTTCCTGGTTCAACGGGTAGTCTGTATTTCTTTACCTTTTTAACAGTTAGGTCTGACTCCCTAATATCTTCAAGATATTTCTTGAACTCAGTGCCCACACATTCTGTTATGAGTGATACTGGTTTTGCATATCCTGGAAGAGCTTCAAGCACTTTGTTACAGTCCACTGGGTAAAGGCCACTCTTCTCAAAACCTTTAACCAAGTTTGATGATACTGTGCTTTGGCTAACAGTTCACTAAAAACACCTTTGGGTAAACACACTTTCTTCTTTCCTTCTGGTGTTTTTCTCCACTCAGCTAGGTCTTGTCTCCAGTTTCTCTTCAAAGATGAGAAGTAGGCAACGTCTAGTGGTTGCAGGAGATGTGTCGAGTTTGGCGGGAGGCATATGAAGCTTATATTGTTTTCTTCACATAAATTCAAAGTTTTAATTGAAATATGGGAGGACAAATTGTCCCCAATCAGTATTTTCTTTCCCTCTTTCCTTATGGCAACTGGAAGAAAGTGAAACTCAAACCAATCATCAAACACAGTTTGATCCATCCAAACACTTTCAGATTAATTAAGTTTTGTTCCATGTGGTGAATTATACAGCCAGTCTGTCCACTTATGTTTTCCCTTAAATATAATATAAGAGTTATTCTCAGAAAAAGGGACAATTGATGAAACCAACTACTTTAGTCTTATTATATTGAGTGAATTTACAGCTTTTATATAACTTAACTTCAATGTAATCTTTTAAATATGTGCCATTTCACAAAATATAAATATGATCAGTATTAGAATTAATGAAACCCTTAAAGTTCTTGAAATATCAACTCCGTGGACTGTAGCTCACTACACATATATGTAGTTTAAGTACTGGAATTGACAGTTTTTTTAGTAACAATTAAAATACTGTATTTAAATGCAATAAATATAAATGAGTAGTTCTGTACTACATACATAAAATAACAAAAAAAAATTTGTGGTAATCTTTTTAATGTATCTAGTTCTGTTCCCAAAGTAGCCATCAACTCCATAGAAAATAAGAAATTGTAAAAAAAAAATCACAAGATGGCATTGGCAACAATGTTTTAATTGCAACAGTTCCATAGATTAAGCCATTATGTATCATGTGGAAAAGTGATTCTCTGGTGGTAGTGAGTGATTTAGTTGGATTAAGTTATTTGAAATGAGATATTAGGTAAGTAGTTTTATTACCTATCAACTCCATGCTCTCTGAATAGTAGGTAATTAATTGCTGAAAGCATCCAAATTAATGTGAATTAAAAGCAAAGAAAGAATGCTTGTAAAATATAAATTATGTCTTCCTAACCTAAAAATCTTAATTATGGCAAAATTACTAACACCATTTCATCAACTCCGTGGTCATCAACTCCATGGAATGTCCTGGCCATGGAGTTGAGAACTGCACGGAGTTGATTTATACAATACATTCCCTACTGTTTGTTTGGAACATATTAAATATTTTAGGCTTTGCAGAACATAATATTATGTACCATTGTATCTATTGTTAGCAATCTAGTTGAATATGTTATCTAGAATGTGTAAATTGTAAGAAAATTAGCACAGCATTGTATTGTTACTTCCAATGTACACTAACATTTTTTTTTATCCTTGGAAAACATATTTAAAGTATGTTTCTAATCACAAATAGTAATTTTATAACTAACTTAAATTTATTTCCTGTATATCACTTGGCATCTTCTACTGAGTAGAGTTGGACAACGATGTTCAAGAGTGTAAGTAATGATTTTAAAACATGTAGGTACCTACCGGTACTCAACCTGACTTCAATTGAGAAGTTAGCTACAGCATACAATAAATTTAACTTCATGTAGCTTAAATATTTCTGATTTTATAATTTGACAATGTCAGATCATTTCTTGAGCCAAGTGAGCTAGTAGTTAGTAAAAGGTTACATTTTGTTTCAGGTTTGTTAAAAATATAAGAACCTAGAAAAACATGACAAAAACCAATAAAAAAACACAGAAATCAATTGAGGATAGGCTTAAGAAAAAGAGAGAAACAAAGAGAAAACGAAGGGAACATCAAGAACAATCCAGACTTATATGAAGAAGTATAACGAAAAGAGAGGGAACAATATTACAAACGTAAACAAGAAGGGAAAATTGTAACGATTTGTGAGCTGTCCAATAGAGATAAAAGAAAAGAAAAAGGTCGAAACAGTCTGCAAAGAAGTACAGAGAAAACCAGAAAAACAGAACAAAACGTTACGACTAAGTGAAAACAGTCCTCCTAATAGTCCATCTGTGTTACAAAATAGTGATCACTGTGTACGTTGCCCCAGTACATCATCTGCCACAAGAACATTATCAGGAAGGAGAAAAGTAAGGAAAGACAGAGCAAAAGCTTACAGAAAAATAAGTAAACTAGAAAAAGAATTAGCAAAGTTCAAATCAAAATACAATAAATTTAAAACAAGGTATTATAGAGCTGTTTAAAAACAGATACAGTTTGTTGATTCTCCTAAAATGAATGCAAAGATATACTTTCTGGGCAAACGGTGTCTAAAAATGTTTGTCATAAGCTAGTTTTTAACGAAGCATCGTTAGCACAAATAAAAGAAAATTCTAAAAATAAAAAGAATATTCGGAAATGTAAGCAGTTGTTTGCAGGGAAAATTCTCAAGAAATATAGGTGCTTGAAGTACATGAAAGATATATTCAGTTACAAAGTACTTAGCAGCTCTCACAACGAAACACCATATTCTAAAGTTTGCACTCAGTATCACAATTACTGCACAATGCATAATGTCCGCAAGGCAAAACTATAAGCGAGATTTTTTCCAATAAACAAACTTCACAAAGTTCTATTGGAAGCTCTTCAGCGTGTGGATGTGCAGGTGATCCCGTAGCTGCTTCTTCATGGGGTGCTACCTGCAGTCCTAACTCGTCTGCATTTTCTTCAATTTCGCGTTCTTTAATCAGTCCCATAACATCAGTAAGAATATTCTGCCTCGCAAACACATTGAAAATAGTGTCCACCGTATGGCTTGCTCGCCGCAAGAACTCAATAGGACTTTACTGTCCACGCAGTAGCAGACCCAAACAGCGTCGAATTGTGTCAGTATTCTTTACACTACCACTGTTACGTCGTACCTGGTTTCCACCAATGACGGAATTGTATTCCAAATTGAATGTATGTAGGAGTTCATTTCGAGTGGAAAGACTCCAGCGCATTATTTGTCTTTCTTGGTAATCTGAAAACGCTGAACTTCTGTGGTATAGCGACATGGACCCAAACTCGGTCAATGTACTGAAACAACGTCTACATTAGCTTAGTTACTCCTTTCTGCTGAGCATTGGTCTTGATATCATCAATCCCATCCTCGACATTAACAGCAGGTACTTCAGCATCGTACGGTGCTCCTCTTTCTGCTGGTAGGTAAGGTGTGGCCATCAACAACTTTATGACTGCAGCAATGTCTGTGTTTTCTTTGCTATGGGTTACTAAGCCGTTCTTCATCACCGCACGCCAGACGGCCTAAAAAGAATACAAATTGTAAATGAGCTTCACGGTAACTTTTTAAAATGGTTGGTGATAAAATTGATGTATTTTACAAATATATTTTTAACATATGGATGTATTTTATGATAAGTTAAAGATACTACTGTCAATTTAAGTTGAGGTTTCATTGCACTGATGTGTAACAAAAATTCTTGGAAAGCGAAAAAGTAAAGTTTTGTGTGAGCAGTTAAAATTTCTCCTTTTTGAAAATTTTTCAAATTTGTTGTGTACAAGCTTTTAAAGTTAGCGAATTTACAGAATTTAGTTGTACAAATTTTAAGTTAAAGGTTTTTTTTAAATTCCTTGTCCTATTAAAATTTTGGATTTAGTATTAATTACTTTCTGATTAAATTGTAGGCCTACAGATAGCAACGGTACACTCAACTCGGGCCTGTTAGACTAAGTGTGCCAGATGTAGATGGAACTGCACATGTTGATGATGGAACTGCACATGTTGATGATGGAACAACACATGTTGTAGATGATGCAACTTCTTTACTAATTGCGGTATCTGTTACTACAGAAGAAGCAAAGTCTTCATCAGTAAATATTCCAGGATTAACAGGCATAATACCACACATTTGGAAAGATTTGACTGCCCTGTCCACAGAACCACATCTACAGAAGGCAGTGCCGATTAGGCTAGCCATATTCAACTGAGTGATGACTCTTCCTGGGTTGCTCACTAACCAGTTATTACATTCCTCTGCAAAATACGTTTTCATTGGTTTGAAAAAAACATCTGTCCAGTGGTTGAACCTTGTGACTGCTGTGAGGAGGGATGGACAACAGGTGAATGCCATTATTCCGACAAAACAAAACAGGTTCTAAGGACAGGTGAGAACTGTGGTTATCAAGAATCAACAAAACAGGCAAATCTTTTGTGGCCTTGACATGATTTTGAAAGTGCTTAACCCAAAGAACAAATAAATCTGTGTTTATATATCCACTATCAGAAACATACATAACTGATCCTGGTGGAGCTCCATGCATCAGCTCTGGTTTTTGCCTTTTCCTTTTAAAGATAAGTTCAAGAGGAACATAATGACTTGCAGCACTCATTGCACAGACGGCAGTAACTAACTCCCCCCTTTCTGCTGAACTAATTTTCCCAACAGATCTTTTTCCTGTACTAGAAAGAAATTACTTTGGGAACATTATTCGAAACTGTTGACATTCCCGTCTCATCCATGTTATAAATCCTACTTGGTGTGAATTTGTGTTTTTCCATAAACTCAGACAAATTATTAAAAAATACATCCACCTGCACTCTGTTAAATCCCATCATTCTTGCGAGGCTTGTTTGCTGTGGTGTTCGCAACGACAAAGAGTGTTTTCTCATGAAACATAAAGCCCAATCTTTCCCTGCTAGTTTTGACTCTTTGTTAAACCTGTGCACAATATCATTAGCCTCTGCGTACTCAAAAGCCAATCTCCTTAGATCATTGAACGTAAGTCCATAGAAGGATACATTTAGCTCTCTGCAATGGGTGGCTAGTTCAATCTCTTGCTCTGGTGTGAATTTTGATGTAAACCTTCCCAATTTGACCACGCCAAATCCCTGAAACACCACAATAATAACAACAAAATAATTAGTATGATAGGATAATATAGACTTTCAGCCTATAAATTGTAAGTGTATAAAAAACATAGGCTAAGATCAGAAAGAGAGAACATAATATAAAACAATAATAATTAATTGTGAGGAATTCGGGCATTCAGCAGGAAACCATTCTGATTCAGGATTTTTTAAATGCTTTTTTTTTTTTCGTGATCACTCCAGGCAAATGCTTTATTAACACAGTTTGTTTCGATTACTCTTCCAGCACCTGGCTCTTGTATAAGTAAGGAGGTTCTAATTATCTCTCTGTTTACGAGATTTAGGCCTGCGTATAGCCTTTCGTCTCCCCCCTTTTTTTAGCATCTTTCTTTGCCAGAACCATTAAAAATTGTGAGTGTTTTTTTTTATATATTTTTTTTGTTGAACTCTATTTTATTGGTGCACAAATTATTTAAGTAAACTTACTAGACATAATAATTTCCTTACTAAGGGATTCTTACTTGTTTGAGTCTTTTACGTAGAGTGGCCTCTGAAATGCCATAATCTGCAGCTATTCTACGTTTAGAATCTCCTTCTGCAAGTCTCTGTTGAGCTATCGTCAACATCTCTGGAGTACACAGCTTTCGCATCGTTTTCCTCTGATAATTCCTGCAAAAAAAGATCACATTACTATATCTAAAGTTAAAAATAATAAATACAAGTATGGAAATAATGTTTTAACATAACTATAGATTTAAATGGTATTACAATCACTACCCACAATATTTTCGAGGACTGTAAACTACAGATGTATATGCGGCATAAAAGTTCGCATTGCAAACTTTTACCCCTCTTATACTTGCGTACTTTTGCCCCGCAATACTTCTCTTCCATTTTCAGAATGTGCTGCTATCTGTGGTATATGATACTTTACAACCCTCGGGGAAAACCACTTTATCAAACAGCCTAGCGTATTATTTTCGCACACTAACTCCTTTCTTGATAAATAGTTCCATGAAATCTAAATATTACATCAGTATTATAAAATACAATATTTACCTTTTGATGTCGTTCGTACAAGCCAGCCGTTCTTACGTGTAACGATGCTCAACCATGACACCTTTAACGGACAGCCTAAGATTCACCCCCATAGATCGACATGCCCGAGCAGTTCCGAAGTACGTCGCTCGATCGGGTAACTTCGGTAGTAGAAAAGCGCGGGCTATAGCTACAGCTTTTGAACGTGAACAATGACATAGTTTCTTTGATCTAGCAAGAGATATTTTGCAAAATTGTACCAAAAGTGATAAAGATAACACTATTCCGGGATATTTAGACAGTGAAACCGGTTATAATTTCTTTGATGCCTTGAAAAATGCAGCCATTTTTTTTATTTTTTTTATTTTTTAATTTTTAATTTTCTATAGAAGACGAAGCAGGCAACATTAAAATTTTTATCTTGCTTGGTTCAAATCCTCAACCCTTATATCTGTCAATGAAGGAAATGAATTGAGCTTTCAGCTTGGTGACCTCTAGATCATTACAAAAAAAATGAAGGGCTATAAAATGCTAATGATATGACAGAATGGATGGGTAAAGTAATGTAAGAACTCTGAGAAAACCTACTAACCACTGCAATATTTGCTATGTTCCCCACTATCAAAAGATCCATTAATGACCCTGCTGAGAATCAAACCCAGATCACTTTGGTGACACGAAAGTGAGCACTTAAACACAGAGGCCTAATGTTTGCCTCTAATGACCACATTTATAAGACCACAAACCCAATGCTTTTAACCTTTTCCCCCATTAATTTAATTACCTTACATTTACAGATCGTGAACAGCAGGTAATGACCAGTATACTGAATGAAGTCTTTGAGATTAAGGGCTTCTTATGTGCAGGAAGGTTTGCAATTTTTGAAACACCCCTTTTCGGAATTTTATTATTCTACTACTGTTAAGTCTCTTCTCTACAAATTTGCTTTGTTCTGTTACTAATTATTATTATGTAGGGCATCCTCCATCCATTGCATACCTTTAGTGAACATATTAACATATTATATTTTATTATATATTTATTCTCCTCGCTGGTTCTGTATGTTCAACTACAGCTGATTCAGTTGTGTCTTTATATTTTTAATTATTTATTTGTTTATTTATTTCCATAGTTTTCCATGGCAAACAATGCAAAACTGCAATGGTGTTTATCCAAAAATTGGAAGTAAATCATATTTTGAAGGTTTGCTATGTAACAAATCATTATTTAAAAATGTATTGTAATGTTTAAATTCAAGAAAAGTTTTCTGATGTATGTTCTGAGAAAAAGAAACATTCATGGAAGCTTACTGTAACACCAAAATTGAAGTATGATGTTACTGATATAATTTGTGTTTGATATAATTATTAGTGTTAAATGTGCATTTGCAGTGCTAATATCTGATCCCGTTCACATACAATCATAAATGTGATAACTAAAATGTAGTATGATGATTTAAGAATTAAATGTTATGTTTAATCTCTTTCCCTAACTGTTTGATGAATATTTTAAGTGCAAATGTGCAGTTTGTAGTTCTTATGTTAGATCTAATTCATTTTATACAAGCTAATGTGCATTGTTTTATGAAGAATAGTGTTGTAACTCCCTCCCTCTCTTTTCTATGGTTGTAACAAGCTGTCAGATTAAATTATTTTGTTCCAAAATAGAGCAATGCTCTTTGGAACATTGCAGAAAATAAAATTTTAAGAATTACAAAGTATAGCACAAATATTAATGTAAATCAGCTTCAAGACTTAGTTGTAAATATGAAATTAGGCCTATGTGATTACAATCTTTTAGCATTAAAGGTCTAGTAAGCCTACCTACATTTTTATGTTAAATAATCCAAGTTCATGAACATTTAAAGAAATTGCTGCAAATATTTCAGTTCAATTAACTGAATCAAATAATAAATTATAGGTTGAAAGATAATCTAGTAATAAAGCCAATAGTATTATTAATTAAAATCTTGTCTGTAATCTCAGAAGTCAGAGAAGTTGAACCTTCAGCAAAACCCAGAGCTGGTTGGCAATATTTTTTTTTATTTATTAATCATTTTCGGGATATTTTTTATCAAAGATTGATTAATTTACATTGATTGATACCAAACATATACAAGAACTTCAAAATACAGATTTTCCGTCATATCAAAATATTGTTATTTAAAAAGAAATTATTTTCCCTTGTTGATAATACACTTATTGGAATTGGCTCTAGAATATAATAGTGAATAATCTGTACTTGTCTATGATTTGTTTTTTTTTTTTTAATGTAAGTGTATATAGTAATGTTTTTTTTAATGGTTGTTGGCTAGTGTTATGTATGTATGTGCACTATATGCAAATGGTAGTTCTGATAGTATATGTTCATAATAACTAATATGCTGATATCATACTAGCTCAATATTTGTCTATTTTGTACATATATGAATACTTTATAAGATATGTATTGAAATATTATTTGAGTTAAGGAAAATTGTTACTGTAGAGTGTAGATGATTGCTTGATTATTGGAAAAAAAAAATTCCTTCTGACAACCATTAATAATTTTTACTGCTTTTTATTAATCCTTCATAAAAATTCACAAGTCACCATGGTTACCATCTTCCAGCCACAAAACAAATATTATCAGTGATTTTAAAATATATCAATAAATATTATCAGTGATTTTAAAATACATCAATAAATATTATCAGTGATTTAAAAATACATCAATAAATATTATCAGTGATTTAAAAATACATCAAATAAACTCTCTCGCTGCATTCATGAAATCATTGCTTATTTACATTGGCCAGCCAAAGAGTAGATAAAATAAAGCTGTTCTCCACAAGCCTGAAACAAAAAAGAAATCAAAGTTAAATGATTTATATTGAACTAAAGAGAAATGAAACTGATAAATAAATGTATCAAAGAAAAAAGTTATGCGTACCAGAATGATAAGTTACTTTCAAAACCATTTTAGTTAGAATTTTGATACATTCACAAATACTTTTGGTAAATTCTCATTTATGTACTACAATTAACATTTTTCTTTGTCCTTTCAAACAGATATTTTTTCCAAATACTTTTTGACAAAAACTCATTTACCAAATGTGAAAAAAAATTATATGCAAAAAATAATTCTATTTGATGCTTCAGCAACATTGAATTGTAAAATTAAGCTCTTGTGCCCATTATTGCAGAAAAACTAGGTATTTAACAATCCAAGTAACTACACAATTTTAGAAGTATGTTTCTCAGGGCCTCAAGTGATGCATTTGCTTGTTATTAGCTTAAGCAAAATGTATACAAGTTGAATTCATTTCAAGTAATGCATGTCACATAAGCATTTTTTTTTTTTTAAGTATCTAATCAAAGTCTTCGGGGAGAGTATTAGTAGGTAGGTTACTAAAGTTTGTAAGATTCTATATGTATCCTATATGCTCTTACTTTAGTCGTATCAACAAAATGCCTACATGAGAATAGATGGCAGCATGTTATTTTGCAGCAGTCGATGGCATTACTTCATAGTACAGTTGTGAAATCACTACAAAATGTGTCGGATGTATATTGCAATGATTTACAATTATTATCGGTAATTGTATAACTGCTGAGTTCAGAGGGTGTTAGAAAATTTAAATATACCACACATTGTATTTTTTGTTTCTAATAATATTAGTTTATATTCCTGCAAAGATGGATTCAGTAAATTCCTGGAGTAACAACTTTTCCACACAAACCAAATTTGATAAATATTAATTGTTAGTACTACGTACTTCGCCAAATAAATTATTTTTAAAGTCTAGGTGAAGTTACCTTTCCCTAACCATTTTCGTGATTTAACAGCACTTATGTAACTAACCTAACCAAGTATTGCAACTGTGAACTACAGTATAACCCTGTAATTGTTTTCAAGTGAGCATGAGGAAAAAACATAAGCAGTTGATGGAAATTTAGCCTATCCAGTGTTTTAACGTTTTACCAATGGACTCCAGTAAATATAATGTTAAAAACCATTGATCAGTACCCTTGATGCTTGAATTTGCTTAACCAATCCAACAATTATACAACTTCGTTGCGCATCAATAAAGTAAATCAATATTCAATACAGTAAACGTCTTTGATTACACTGCGCTAATTCCCAAAGATATTTAAAAAAAATTAAATTAATGGTTTAACAGTATTTTAATGTTCAAGCAGGTAAGTATAAACAATACAAAATTTGTAAAATCATGTGAATGGTTGGTTAGCTAAATTTAAAAAAAGGTAATTTTCTTTTGTTCATGCTTATCCATACATTTAATTATATAGTCTGAAAATACCTTTTTGGACACTAAAAAACTTCCTCTATTAAAACTGTAAACAGCTTTTCTTAATTCCTACTGGTTTTCAAGAAATCACATTTTGCAGGTCACACTAGATAGCCTATGCAGTGAAGCAGCTGTCACCATTTTTTCCTCTAATTGCATTGCAGATCCTGTGGTTTTCCATATATATAAGAATATATATATTTTTTATTTGCATATTATAACCCAATGAAACGTAAATAATAGTTTTTAAATGTTACAAGTCTCTAATGTGTAACCAAACCAAAACGTCAACCCTTGACTGGGATTTTTTATAGCAGTATTTAGGCGCAAAGCGCAGATTAGTTACCTGCAATAGCACGTAACCTGATGTATAAAAGGAATCATTTGTTACAAAATGAAAATTTATTTTATGTCAGGTTATGTGTTGTCTCACATAAAAAATCAGAATTTTGCACCTATAAACTGCTAAAAAATATCGCACAGTAAGAAGTCACATAACTTTTTTAATGTTATAACTTACGTTACTGCATTGCAATATCCAAATAAAAATATACAATTTGTGTATGAAAAACAACAGGATTTGCAACTCAATTAAAGAACAACATGGTGACAGGCCCTTTACTGCACAGGTAATGTAATGTAACATATAAACAGTGATTTCTCAAAAAACAGTCTGAATTTAGAAAAACCTTTTTCAGAGTAAATACAGGTACATATTTAAAGTTAAAAAAAAAGTGTCCAAAGTTTATTTTGCATACAAAAAGCAGCAATGTGAGATAATAACCTAAAAAATCACTGTAAAATGTATATTGGTTGGTTAGATTAGGTTAAGCTGGCCTCACAACCATCCGTTTCATCCGTCCGTCACCCGTCCGTCCGTCAATCACGTGACCTGCAGCCAATCAGATGGCCCGGAAAATTCCATCCGTCCGTCCGTCAAAACCTTGCCAAGCTTTAGCTTTTGACGGACCGACGGATAGACCACAGCCTTGTAAAATCGATTTTTTAACGACTTTTTGAAAACAGCCTTCGATTGTTCAGGTTTGCAATAAATACAAGGCTGTGATGTATAGAACGTTTGTTTACAAATTAAATTTTTGTGGATTTAAGTATTTGTGGTAAATTTTGATTCAAGAATGTGTGTGCCGTTTTCAGAAGAACTACTTATTTATTATGTAAGAGAGAGAGGGAGCATTTGTACAATATTTACCTCAAAGACTATCGTGACAAACAAATGAGGGAAAAAGCCTGGCTTGAAATTGCGGCATTGTTTACAGACAGTGATGGTAAGCTCTTCGTTAAAACTTACAGCATTCAATATAATATATTATATAATTTTTTACTTCCAGATATTTTGCATAAAATTTTATATAAAGGCATATATAGTAGCTAACAGATAATTACAACAGTTGATTAGAGTAAGGATTTGTTGAAACGGTAATCTATAAGTACCATAATGCCCTCTTAATAATCTAACTTTATCCTCAGTTTAGAAAGTGTTTGGAAAACATAACAAAAAGTTAAAAATTGCATTTTTAAGTTTTTTTTTCTAAATTTTTTAAATTTGCTCTCCTCCAGAATTAGAAAAAAATTAATTAATATAATCTAGATAAATATAATAATCACTTCACTTAGTTATGAAGGTAAAAGTTCCGTATTGCATATCCAGATATACCTTTGATCATGTGGTACATGATGCTTATTTTTTTTAGCAGTGCGCGAAACAGCATGAAACCTGATGAAAAAGATAAATTACATGTAAGATAAACTACATCAGGTTTTGCGCCAAACGCAACAGCGCTACGCGCCTCCCCACTGCTAAAAAAATTAGGCATCATGTACCACAGGTTCACAGGGTTAACTTGGATACGCCATACGGAAATTTTACCATTGTGAATTGTATTTTGTTAGAGTACACATTGCTTTTAACAGTTTGGTCCTTTTCCAGCTTCTTTCTGTGCGAAACGTTGGAATTCGCTCAGGGATACATTCGTAAGAAAGAGGAATGAGTTGAAGCAGCACACTTCTGGTCAGGCTGCCAAAAAAAGTAAACCTTGGCCATTCTATGATTGTCTCTTGTTCTTGGAGCAATATCTGTCCTCAACGACAAAGACCATGGGAACAACAAGCAGCAGTCTACAATGTGAAAAATCACAGTGTGAAAATTCGCAATCCTATGTTGTGCAAAAAGATCATAGCTATCACGATGTTGCTTGTGAACTGGACTGTGCTGAAGTTGCGACGTGTAGCCGTGGTGATGTTTCTGAAGGAAGCGTTCCGAAACATCACAAATCACAAGAAGCTTCTGTGCAAAAAATAAAAAAAGTGAAAAACTTGAAGACCGATACTCTCCCTATGTCACGTTTTGAAACCGAAATGCTGAATAAGTTTGACACTGCTCCTGAGGATGAAGACGATTTGTTTGGGAAAAGCATCGGATGCGCGCTGAAAAGAATGAGTAGAATAAAAAAGGCATATCTGAAATCTCAGATCATGCAGCTTATGTATGAGGCAGAGGTAGATGACAGTGTATAAGTACTGATTCTGTGAAAAACTTAAAATGTAGCAATTTCATCTAGAATATAAATTTTTTGTAATTCAAATAATCATAGGAATGGGTAACTTATTATTAATCCCCTCATTAATGATTCCACACACTCTCCCTGAATTGTAAGTGTTCCGTAACAGACCATGAAGGGGTCCTCAGCCGTTTGCACTGTTTCACCAACTTCACTTGTTCCTAATTTATATGCTCAAAATCAACCCCCTCTCCTCTCCAAGATTATTTATGCAATCATTAGTTTGATGCCAACAAATTATCCTGTTATAAAACTGTTGTGCAAAGTAAATAGAAAATATAATCCTAAAATAAAATATAAATATAATTTCTAAAAAATATAATCCTATAGTTTTCAACTATACTCTTAACAATCACGTCATTAAGAAATCACTTTGTGTTAAAGATCTAGGGGTGTTACTTGATAGCAAACTATTCTTTCATAATCATGTGGACGCTTTAAGATCACACTGTAATAAAGTCTTAGCTTTGATAAAATTCATTACTTACAATGCTACCAATTTAGACTATAATCATTTTATTCATAGTATTAGTTAGATCCGAACTTGAATACGCTTCAGTTATTTGGAACAATATTAACCTTTCCGATAGTAACAAACTTGATAAACTACAACATAAAATAATCAAAATTATTAAACAACACTTTAACATCATTAATAAAAACAATTTTCTAAACAACTTAGGTTCTCTCTCTGTAAGAAGAGAGCTCTTAGATGCACTTTTGATATATAACTTTTATTAATAAAATTAATTGTAATTACATTCTTGATAATACAGGTATTAAAGTACCTGCTTTTCACTCTCGTTCTACTCCCTTTTTTGTTCATTATCCAAAACTAATAATATATTATATAGAATTATTTCTAATTTTAATAAGCATGGTTGTAAAATTTCCTTCTGTAACATTAAATTATACATTAAATTTTTCACCTAAATATCGTCATAAAATAATTGTATAATTTTAAACTTATATTTCCATGAACTAAAACTAATATAATAACCAAATTAATAATTTATATTAAGTTTATATTATTATATATTTGTTCCTTATGTTACACATGTTGCTGTTAATCATGTTATGCACTGTAATGTCCTTGTATAAATCCTTGTAATCATTTATTCATTATTATATAAGTTGACGTGATCGGGGGGTGTTGGGGCGATATTAAGATGGTATGCAAGAATTAACAACATTTAGACACATCAAATCAAATCCAGTTTTAACACTAAATAGGTAGTTAGCTATACAGGAAATCTGAAGAAAGAAATTATAATTGTGTGAATTTTTTAATGTTGTTATTAAGTATATTCTATATTTGCCTTTTTAATTATGTTTATGAGCAGCTGGGGAAAAATTATATTAATGATATGTTTTGACATGTGATTTCAATAATAGGCATTTTTTCCAGTTGTAATGGACCTTCATTAAATAACAATGTTACTCCTGTTACTACTTCTGAAGAATACCTACAAGATATGTTGCATTGTATAATTTGAAGACTTAACTAATTTAGTACTATTAATTTCATTTAGAATAACATAATTGCACATTCCATTGCATCATAATGAAATGAATATACGCAATAGTTTTCATCACATGCATTTCAAAAAAAAAAGAAATTAAATATACACATATCACCATTTCATTCCTTTGTGTTACATCATACAGTATTACAGTTGTTCATTACATAAACTGTTTCTTTTTCTATCTGCTGTACCTACTACCATAAAACCCCCAAGTTGGATTTTACTCTACAAATGTTAAAAACTCTCCATTACATAAATGATGGATTTAGACACATAAAATTTCTGTGTAATAGGAATGGGTAGTGAAACTTAATTTGTGCAACTTATGAAATATACTGAAGTATGTAGCTTAGCAAGATGGTTTACTATTAAAAATGTCAGGTATAACATCAACACTTCCATTACCCTTGTAATATACAATGCAAATTACATTATGACATAACTATTTCACATTATAAACAACAAATCATGCATAGCCCTATAATAAATAAATTATTCAGCAACAGATCTAGTGGTAATGAGTAGATATATAATACATTTGCATAAGAATCACTACACTTCTGGGATCAAACGCCATTGCCAGTCAACTTGACCACGCTCCAAGAAGTAATTGGCTAACCTGTCGCGATATTCTGCAGGTGCAGCTGCAAAGTTCCTTGCACCCATTCTCATATTTGGAGGCAAATTTTGAATGGCGCAATTCGTACCAACCTGTTCACGCCATTGCCCATTAATCATGTGTCCTTCAGCATCTTCACTATCGACCAGCCTTGGTGGAACGTAACACATTTCTTGTGCCTGCATGCTATCATCTTCTTGCAAGAGCCAATTGTGGAGGCAGACTGTGGCTTTAATAATAGCCTTCACTGTGCTCTCAGTAGCATTTATTGGACGCCTGTAAATTCTCCATCTTGCAGCTAAAATACCAAATGCATTTTCAACAACTCGTCTAGCTCTCGACAGATGGTAATTGAAAATGATTTGCTCATCTGGCAGAAACTGACCACTAAAAGGCTTCATTAGGTAACTTTTAAGTGGAAATGCAGAGTCTCCCACAAGAAAATAAGGAATATTTACTACTGCAGCCAAAGGAACTGGTGGGGGTATGGAAAGTGTTCCATTATGCAGTTTCTTGCCAATTAATGATTCCTTCAGTACACCACCATCGCTGCAACGCCCAGGTGCACCAATGTCAACTGCCACAAACTTGTACTTTGCATCTGCGACAGCAAGTAAAACAACACTGTTTGTGTTTTTGTAATTCATATTTTCTGAACCTGATCCGCCAAATGCCTGAAAAAACATATAAGGTGAAAAATTACTTACTGAAAAAAATATACTGTGTACAACACATTTTTGCATTATTTGCATTAAGAAATGATGGTGTGAATAGTTTCTATTGTATTTGCAGCATGAAACAATACCAGTTTACAATGTGGCTTAGTAGGATATCTGCAATTTCATTAAAATTACCTGCCAGTGTATAATCAACCTATTACAAGAAATTCTTAATATGAAATTAGTCCAAAATACTATGTATGTATAAATATAATATTAACAAAGCAAGTGTTGGTTATTACAATGTTTAGTGTCAGTCTTAAAGTTCCGCTGTTACTCTGACGTAACGTAAAACTTACTTGTCATAACAGTCCTTACCTGCACAAAAACATGCTTCCCATCTATGGCTCCTAAGCAGTGTGGGAAGTTCCATAAATGCTTGAAGTCAGATGCTGTTGCTAACCATGTATTGGTGTTCAGAGGTGGGAAAACTGTATCTAACAGTTCATTCCATAAAACATTACAAGTTTCTGAAATGATTTTCCCCACTGTATTGGGAGACACCAGAAACTGGTAAGATATACTACGCATATCATTACCAGATGCTAGGTACCTGGAAAAAAGAAGGGCAGCATTTATTAAATGCATCACTACACAGGACACAGGGTTATCAAACATATTGAGCTTAAAATTACTCAAGTGTGTGAAACTATTACAAAATATACCATCACGGTTCGTACCATCTTGTGCTATGAGTATAAGGGGCCCCTTTACTTAATAGCATTCATAGCTATCAAGAGGTGGAAAATGGAAATATCACAAAATCAAGTAAAAAAATAATGTTAAACAGTTCAAGAAAATACTAATCCTTATAGACAGGCCCCTTTCTTTTACACTTATCTCTGAAACACATGTACAATCCAAGAATAGTGTGTCTGATATGTGTAGCCCTACAATATTTACTGTACAAGTTCAGAGTAAGACAGTAGAACTAAAAATTTGGTTTGAAAGAGTGAGATAAAGTTGTGTATCTACTGTACATGCACTAAAGCTTTTTGCTACCAAGTCAGAGACCAAAAAGTACCTAATTACATGCTATTAGTCTTCAAGGAGTTTTTAAGGATATTAAGTCGGTGTACGAACCCTGACCATTAAATTCCTTTCTTTAAGTGAACCAGTCCAGCAGGTAGTTTGAAATTCCAGTTCATTACTGTGGTACCTAGTTTTTACTATAGACGAGGCCACTCAATACACAAATATGGGATTTATACTGGTTATTGTAACAACACAAGTCAAAACTTCCTTGGTTTATCAGGAGACTAACCACTCTAAATTGAGCTTTAAATTGTTTTATAACTATCATTTCACCTCCTGGACATAATTTTATTATAGTAGGCCTATCTATACGGTTAAGACAAGTCAGAACCTGCGAATTATAGGCTTATGAGCCTCACATCTTGTGACTGGAAAATAAAAGACTGGTGAGTAGGTATGTGGTGTGGGAGATGAATGAGCTAGGGTGGGTGAATGAGAGACAATACGACTTCAGAAGAGGGTTCTCTTGCGAAACGCAGATGGTGGGGTTACTGGAGGATTTGACAAAAGTGATGGGTGGAGAAAAGCAAGTGGATGCAATATTCATAGACTTTGAGAAAGTGTTTGAAAAAGTAGCGCACAAGAGGCTTATGGAGAAGGTAGAGAGAGATGGTGGAAGATGGGATTAAAAACATTTTAAATGTTTAAAAAACGTAATACCATTATCTCTTAGGAAAATATTAAATTACATAGAGTACACAGCAGTAGGTATACAGGGCACAGGGATCATACGTGGAAGCTCCAGAGGGAGTGGAGAAGAACAGAGATGGGTAAAAACACTTTCTGGTAAGGACAGGGAGGGAATGGACTGGACAAGGGGATACTGGAGGTGAGACATGTGAGGGATCTGAGGAGTAAGCTTTATACAGTGATGGTGGGGAGGGGGGTGGGGGGTGAATGATAGGGGAGGACTTCTTACCACTGGGTGCAAACCCAATTGCGAGACTAAAGACTTATCTATTGAACTATTGTTTCTTTAATTGTCTGTACAACTTTGAACAATGATATTTTAAAAATCATAAAAAAAAACAATGCATGTATTTCTGGTGAGAACATGGCGGGATTGGGATGAACTTGAGGAGAGAGTAGTAAATGGGAGGGGAGGGAAGGACTTGAGGAGGCTCAGAGTTATAAGTTTAAGGTTGAGGCCCAATTGCAAGTGTATGATTAAATTGAAATTGATGCCAAATTATATAGGCGCATTACTAACCTCAAAGTTATAGCAAGACGTTCACCCGGGGAAATACTATCACGACGGGAATACTTTTTCAGATAAGGAGACACTATTGACAAAAGTTTGTCAAATTTGGTTGGACTCATCCTCAAGTAATTTGTGAAAAGTTCTGTATCGGTTTCTCGCAAACGAGGTATTAGACAGAACCACGCTCCTCTGAAAATTCTCTCGGCAAATATTGGCCTAACCCAAAAGCTTCGAACACTCTTCCGGCGATTTGCTTCTCTCAGTCTCCTTTGACGGAGTAATAAAAGTAGCATAAGCCTTTTATTAAATGCTGGCATGATGTTTTACTAGTCGGTACACTTAAAAACCACTTTTCAAATATTGTTCCCGCCTAGCATTTTCTGTCAACGGGTGACCACATTCATAAAAACAAAACCGTTAAAATTTCTCTATTAAATCACTCTTTACCAAACATTTCCCTACTATTGAGACAGTTCGAGGCGTTATGTTGTAGCACTGGAATTTTATACCATCCCAAGACCTCTTAGCGGGTATGCATGAAAATAAGTTATAATAACTATTGATCCCTAACGGCTTTCTGAAATATAAATATATAATTAAATAGCTCACCATCCTCCAGAAAGAGTGATATAGAAAAATAAAGCACACCCAATACTTACTCGGCAGAAATGAAACCAGGTGAGGTTGTGTGAAGCATTGGGATACACGTGGGTTACACCGTGAATTAATGTTCTCTCGTAGTCGGTCATCACTCTCGTTATTTTCCAAGTAGATTTTGACTCCTTGAACTTTTGCAAAACCTTTCTGTAAGCATCTTGGTTCTTAGACGTCATGAGAGCAAAAAACATTGGAAATCCCTGGAAAATAAGTGTGGCATGTATTTAGTAAACATGAAGTACATCTCCCATGTTAACAAACAAAAAGTACGAGTACTCGTAAATATAAGATTATACAATAGGCTGAACACCTTCAATTATTTTAAGTTTTTTCAAGATTTTTAAAACATAAAAAATCTGTACTATGTCATTTACTATCTTGTTTCTTTTTATTTTATTTTTCAATAGCTACAACGTTTATATGACTTACTATGTTCTGAAAGAATATGACTATGGTCAGGAGTAGGGAGCCTGGCGATTGCTAGGGAACCACTTTAAGTTTCGTCGATGGCTATATCCTACATTTCAGCTGCATTCTCAGATAAGTTTCTAATAAATTCTTTGTGTCAGAGAACAATCATCTCTATTCGCACGGAATAATCTGTAATTATTGTTTCTTTTAGCCTTTTAGATCACCCAACCCGTAGAGTTCTTGCCAGTTGAAGTTCTTTAGTGTATCTGCGAACGCTTCAATGCTTTGAGTGACGCGTGGCAGTAAATCTCTGCGGCATCGTTGCATAGACCGTCTTACACAAAAAAATTAATTGCGTACGGCTCCTTCTGGATTCCTGAAAACCAAAGTACATGAGCATACAATTGTGAACCAATTTTTTTATGGCAATACGAACGTTGACTACTAAAATAGTAAGCGTACTCCATAACTACATATGTAACATGCAATTTCACTCTTATTAACCAAAAAGTGTATTGAAACCTTTGCGATTCTTCAACATATATTTTGTGCAGGTCCTTAGTTTCACTACGAGAACGTTCTCGAAGATGAGCCCGCAAACTGTATGAATGTCTCAGGCTTAGATCGCTGTCGTGTGAATGAAATGGACTACTAGCAGTTAGCGTAATGACAGCACCTTCTTCTAGTCGCATAGTTGCACGCGCAAGACAACCATCCCTCTTGCGTGTACAGCATAGTTGTCTGGAAAATGAAAACAAAAACACATGCCAATTCTAAATTACTTTTTTTAATGCATAGGAGAGAGACAACAATTTTAAATAATATACCTACTTTATTTACAGTGTAAATAATTTTCTAGCTTTACTAAAAGAAAGTGGTAAAAATACCCGCTCTAATGATTGTTTCAGTATTTTTTTTAACAAATTTCCTTTAGAAGAATAAATATAATTTTTACAGCATATTCTAAACGTGCGCCTTCATGTGTGTTCGAGTCTCGTAAAAACCCAAGATAAATTTTTTGCATGCGGGATCTTCCGTCACCTATGAAATACTTTTGGTACATTGAATTGCAAAAAAAAAAAAATTAACATACTAGATTGTTAAATTTAATTAATTCATGGTTTATTACAGAACATACTGAAAACCCAGTTCAAAAATGGAGAAGGTACATTAGAATATAGTAAAACTATGTAGTTAACGTCGTATCACGTTATATATTTTTATAATTTATTTAATTTTTAAAAGCATCGATATTTTAAAAATATAAACATTATTTTTTTTCTCTAAAATATAGGTAAGGGTCTGTGCATGACTTCATCAAATTCAATCAATATTCTTTCCAGTAGTATGAATTGGCCTATTCTGGCAAGGGCTGCTGACTCTGGAGCTGGGACCGACCGTCATCGCGGAAAGTGATGTCATGACAGTCATCTTGGATAACCTTTGACCTTAACCCCATCGCCATTTTGGTTTCAAATATCGCCAAAATATTCCCAAAATTTCCACAATGTACAATTTGTGTATTTTCACTCTCTAGCAGATTTTGTGCGAACTACATGACACTAGCACTGATAGTACGAAGTATTAAAAAAGGTTAGTTTACCTTCCATTGTAAATAGTAAAAATTACAGCTTTGCAAAATTCCCTTTAAACAAGGACATTCTTTATTATTCTTTAATAGGAAGTTACTTAACTAGGCAGGCTATAGTTACATACGTTCTTTAGCCACATCCTACATGTGACAAATAATTGTGTATTAAGGAAAGTTTTAGTAGCTATGAATTCTATGTAACTTTGCTATAACAATCAAAAAGCATTTTTTAAACAATGTGGTGTGCTGTTCAACTGCTTCATTGTCTGTTGCTACTAAGAATTGAGCCTTGTAATGCAAAAATGCATCCAGTTCAAAAGGTGGTTTTGTAGTGATTATTTACAGCACACAGCTTTGATCGCTAAATGATAGGTAAACAAAACACTTGAAATAAGCAACATATATCATAACCAATAAAACTAACGCATTTATGTATAGTTAAATTATAAAATTTTCAAGAATCAATACACTTTGCGTAGATCTGAGTGCGATAAAAGAGCATTGTTTAATTTTATTGCATCAGTTACAGTTTTATATTTAATAATGTTTTCAGATATTCAAAAATAAATTCACAATTGTTAACATAAATCGTGGGTTTTATGACTTTTCCACCAGTTCTCCCGATTATATCTAGTATAATAGTCTTACATAATGTACTGTATTGAATATTAGATATTAAATACGACGTATTATATTTATTACTCGGACAGTTCAAACTGGAGTTTGTTTGCCAACAAGCGGTTTGACAGTGGTAAGCAAAAAATACACTTTATACTCCGGACCACTATGCTTGGGAGTCACAAAATAAATATTAATATTTTATGCAGCACTATTTTTTTGTTAAAAAATATTAAGTTTTTTTTTTCTTTTCAAAATCACAGAAAACCTATTATTCCGTAATTTCAGAAAAAAACTAGTCATTTTAGTTTGCGTACGGTTTTCCGTTGACGGTAAACTGTACTCAGGGGAAGGGGGAGCAAGATGGGGTAGCGAGGCAAGACGGGGTACGCCTGCTAATGGGCTTGTGATGTGCTGCTGCCTGGCGGGAACCCTGAAAGTACATCCCTAGATATTTTCCTTGTCAGTCAACAGCGTGACGCGTAATTCTACTTTCACGTGTGCTTGTTATGGTGATTTTTTTGTTTTTTGAAGGTGGTGGTGTAATTTTTGCTTTATTTTGAAGTGTTGTCACTATAAACTTGTGCAAAGATTATACAAATACGCGTGACTAAGCAAATACTCTGTCAACAAGCTTCAAACTAACAGGTTTGTTGGAGTTTCTTTCTCTCGCATTTATGTTTTGGGTGGCCATGTTTATTTGCAGTACAGAAGGGGAAAGATGGGGCGGGGCAAGATGGGGCTACCCGATCTTGCCCCTTACAAAAGTTTTTGTGTTTATGATGACTTCGAGAATAATTGGTGTTTTGCAGTGGGTATAATGTGTATTTGCGCTGCTTATATTTTAAATTGGTAGTGATTACAAGTCTCGAAAGCTAATTTTTACAGGCATACACTCTTAAACAAGATCTGTAATAGTTATGTTTTAGTAATTTACGTTACACTCTGTTGCATTTAATTAAGTTACGCTACTTTTTACAAGTCCCTCTATTGCAAACACATTGCTCTGAAAGTGATGTCAAACTAACTTTATCACCAACTAACAGTTATAATTACCTACCTAACGGTATATCCACAAATTGTGGGTTCATTGTTGTGCGGTGAGCTGATTTCTTTAGGACTAATACAGTCAGTTGCACGCCGGGCGGTGGTGCGAGGGGTTCCAGTTTCGAATCCTATCATGGCGAGGCATATATGTAGGCCTAAATTTATGATTTCTTATTTAGGAACTTACACCTTACAAAATTTTGAACTTATGGGGTGTACAAGTTATTTAGAGGGAAGAATATTAAACTCATTGTCGAAGTTAATAAAATGGCAAAAGAATTATACATTTTTATAAATAAATAAAATTATTGTCTTGATGTCATTTCTTGCTGTGTAATTGTCTATTTATACCTCCGTGGTTACGTCAACAAAATTAATTTTTATTGGTTCATTGTTTCAGAGGCCATGGTTCGAAATTACAAATGGAAAACCGAGAGACAGAGTTGGCCTGAAAAAAATATGAGAGAAGCAGTGAATGAAGTTGTTAGTGTTAGAATGGGCTACAACAAAGCAGCAGCCCATTTTGATGTTCCCCAAACAATTCTAGAGAGAAAAGTAAAGAAAGTGAAAGATAATCCGGACGTGAACTTGAAAGATAGGTTAGGCCCAATACAAACTGTGTTTACTCAGTCTGAAGAGGCTGAACTAGCGGCTTATCTTAAAGACATAGAAGTTAGATTCTTTGGACTTTCAGTTACGGAACTAAGAAAACTAGCATTTCAGCTTGCCGAAATGAATTAAAAGTAACATAATTTTGACCGAGAGCAAGGTTTGGCTGGTATTGACTGGGCAAAAGGTTTTTTTAAGATACACCCTGATCTCACTTTGCGCAAACCTGTACAAACTTCCATCGCACGAGCAATGGGATTTAATCATGTTGTTGTTTCGAAGTTTTTCGAATTGCTCACAAGTGTTGTAGATGAGCATCATTTAACCCCTGATAAACTGTTCAATTGTGATGAAACTGGAGTGTCAGTTGTCCCAAAATCGAAGTCCAAAATAATAAGTGCGAAGGGTAGAAAACAGGTTGGTGCACTTACTTCTGCAGAAAGAGGAACCACCATAACTGTGGAAATTTGCTTCAGTGCATCTGGCGTGTATATGCCGCCAAGGCTGCGTATGAAGCCTGAACTTCTAGATGGAGCTCCGTCTGGAACATAGGCAGAGTGTCATGAAAGTTGATGGATGCAATCAGACATATTTTTGTCGTGGTTCAAGAAATTTGTTGAGATCACACATGCATCTAAAGACAATCGTGTATTGCTTTTGTTGGATGGTCATTCCACACACACAAAGAACATCAACCTTATTGACTATGCACAAAAAAATGGTGTCATACTCCTCTGCTTTCCGCCACACTGCACGCACCGCATGCAGCCACTTGACGTGCCATTCATGAAACTTCTCAGTGTATTTTATGACAGAGCTGTAACTACGTGGCTACGGTCTCATGCAGGAAGAGTGATAACAAACTTCCAGGTGGCAGAAATCTTTGGTAGCGCATTCATAACAGCTGCTACAATGTCCTGCGCAATAAATGGTTTCCGTACAACCGAAATTTGGCCTGTGGATCCAACTGTTTTCTCTGATGTTGATTCTATGCCTTGTGAGACAATGAATAGGTCTATTCCTGTTATTCCTTTTGAGGATAGGCTAACGTCTGAAGAACTTTCAACGCCGATATCCACAAACAATCCTCTGCCTGGTTCGTCTACCTGGGTAAACGGGCTCGAAATACCCTCAACACCTGCATCAGAGAATGTAGCATTGCCATCACTGTCAACTTCACAACCTGGTCCCGAACTAGGCCTACCCTAAAGTCCTCCATGAGAGAATGTTGCAGCGACATCATTGTCAACTTCAACACCGAGTTCGTTTACAACTACTCCACCACATCATATCTTACCTATTCCTCATGTTGACAACACAGGAAGACCAACAAGGCCAAACGCTAGGCATGGGAAGACAACAATATTGACATCATCTCCGTACAAGAGTGAACTAGAAGACCTTCATACTAAAAGAAAGGTTGTCACGAAGAAACAAAAGAAAACCACAAACAACACTGGAAAGCCGAAAGGGAAAACAAGAAAGAAAGGTAAAGTAAATAGAGAATATACAAGTGCCTCCGACAGTGATGAAGATGATGCGGAGTGCTTGTATTGTGGCAGTCTATATTCACAATCATCAGAAGGATGGGTATCGTGTGGTTCTTGTGGTCGATGGTCACACTGTTCATGTGCTGGCATTGATGACGACGATAATGAAGCGGGACATACATGCATTCATTGTTCAAAATGAAGATTCAATATTTTACCCCATCTTTCCCCATATCAAACCCCAACTTGCCCCATATCAAACCCCAACTTTCCCCGTATAAGGGGTAAGATGGGGTGTTTGTAGAGCATGAAGAAAAGAAATATTACTGTGTATGTTATGAGACTTTTCAAATTTTGATTGTTCTGATGTATTGCTAGGGTATGTATGTTATTCGAAAAAAATTAATATGGTTTCTAAGATTACATCATTTTATGATACAGTGGTTTAAACCTTAACTACCCCATCTTGCTCATCCATCCCCTACATGTTTTACACAAATACAAACAGTATTTTCGTAAACATTACCCTACAATCTAATTAACTATTTTGTACTGATCAATTTTGCATCTTTATTCTTCGGGCATCATTGTAGAGAAGTATGTTCATACAAAAGTTTAGAAATTATTTTCTGTTAAAGGTTGGCCGCTTTTCCTCTAGCAGGCCACACTGATAATTGTACGATTTGTAAAAATCACATATCTTAATATCAACAATACCAGTAAAACCTTAATGTCACTGTTATTGAAACAGATTAATTTTAAAATAAAAAGTTATATTCAAAAATTTGTTGATAGTTTCAGTATGTCCTTAGAGTTGTAACAATGAAGATTTAACGGACCAAAAGATGCATAGAGTTGTATTATAAATATGAATTAAGTTCAGTAATTGACAGAATAAGACCGGCAAAAAATAAATATGACCTATAGTTATTATAAAAATTTAAGTTCAGTAACAATAATATCTATAACACACGTTTTGGCACAAGTATTTCAACTTTTATTTTCCAGGATGATTAATTTGCAAAATATGCTGAACATGAAAGTTATCACAGGCCTATGAAAGTAAAAGCTGTCTAAATGACAGAGCTAGTAGACTGTTACTTTGCTGGAAGCTGCCAAATATTATGCAATGGCCTTTGTTTCTCACCCTGTGTGAAAGAAGCTTATTTTATTCTTTGTCGCAAGAACAGAACTTACAGCTTTGTGAACATTTCTTTATCTCTACCTGCAGTTTCACACAGAAAATAATTAAGTGTTGGGTGTGCAAAACACGTAAGTCCTTACAAAATGATAAGTAACTTAATTTATTTGACACAACCACTCCCGAATTGGTGACCACAGTTCAGCCTTTAAAATTATTTATTACATATACGCATTGCACTACGGAAGGATTGCATGTGATTGCGTAGGGGTAAAAATGTAGATGATTAATTTACATACACTTATATTAATGTTACAATATGTCTCTTCCGTTAAATCATCCCAAAAAATGTAACTTTTAATATGGCTTTAAAAAATGGCAGTAACCTATAATGCCTATGCCCACCACCATAGCATAAAATGTTGTAATAATTGTTTTTACAGTATTGTGTGCAATCAAAAAATACGCGCGAAATTCATCGAGAAAAAAGAATATTTATAAAATATTTAAAATTGGATATCTTCAATTTTTACCAATGAACTATGACTGCTACACCGTAAAAAAAATGTACATTTTTGAAACATACTAATGGGATAGGATATCAAATGGATTTTATCTAGAAAAGTAATTGAGCCATGCAAATGGCATTTCCATTAAACAATTTAAAACAAGTTTTAATAAGGTAACAGAAATAAAGATAGACAAAAGGATTTTCAAACTGAAATTTAAATGAGCAATTTAGTTTCTGTACATAATTGTGCAGCTGAAAATGGTTTTATACTTTGATTTACATTTAGGCTTATACATAAATTATATTCACATTATACAATTTTGGTTTATAAACAGTGCAATATTAAAATTGCTGGCTTATGTAATTGGTTTAAGCTTGTTTTATGTGAACTAGAGTCGTGATTATTATTTTGGCAGTATTTTGAAATTTGTATTATTTGCACATTTCTCCGTGATAGTCATATGGAAATAATTCACTACCGTACGTCAAGTTTAAAGTCAGTTTCACAATTCACCAGAAAGATAAAAAACTATGTAACGAATATAGTAAACAAGGTTTTCAGTAAGATTCAGCTACGCCTTAACACAATATTTAAAATTATTTCTAAGTAAATATTTCAAAATATATCTTGTTACTTTGCATGTTTTAACACAAACTATTTTCTAGTTCTAAATTTGTAAATATTTTATAGGAATGAATCTAGTTTCAAAGATTATTGCCATTACTGAAGTCTTACCCAGTTTCTAAGTTTATGTTATAAATACTGAGGGTTATTTCCATAACTACAACACACAAACCTATAGAAAAACCAAAAAAATTATGAAGGTTAATAGTTATTAATTGTAGTTGTTTGTAATGCGTAGTTGCTGTAAGAACAAGCAGTGCTTTTTCTATCAGGTAACTCTAAAAAAGGTACTTTATCTCATATTTTACTACCAGGGATAATTGTAAACTGAATAATATAACTTTGGGATAAAAGGCAGGTTTAATAGATAAGTAGCTGCCTAGAGAAAAATGATTTTAAAAAAATAAGTGCACTGAAAAAGGAAGCATTTTGCATTTGTTTGCAAACTGTTGTTTTAAATCCATGAAATTAATTTAGTGATTAATTAAATTTAATTCCTTGTAAGGTTATCAAAACCCCGAGAAGATACAATAAACTGTCGGGTACCCAAAAGTAATATCTTACATCTCTATGTGAACCATCCCAACATTTTTTCAATTTTCTTTTGTGTGTCATTAAAACCTCTAAACTTAATTAGGTGCCTGAAAATGAAATGTAATTATATTGTATACAATGGAAGTCATCCAAAACATTATTTTATTCTGTAGGTTAATTTTAGTAAAGTTATCTTAATCTAGGCCTATTGTTCAACTATTAACTGAAAAAGTAACTAGATGGTAAGTAAACTTTGTGTTCTGGATCGCGCATATGAACCACATCCTTCTTCTATAGGTACCAGTGGGTTATGGAATGACTAATACATATGTATATGATTACTTATCAGAGTAATAGTGAGCTTATTTTATTAAATAAATTTTGTACGTATCTGTAGGGGAGACCCGGGCATGATGGATAGCTTAACTTGAAGGCTCCATTCCTGTGAAACTTTTTGTCATAGAGACTGATAAACTGCTTTATTTACTAACCCAATACTTACAAAACTAAATACCACAAGACCATTGAGATGAAAAATGAGCAACTTTTTTAATCCACATAAAAATGAAAGTCAGAAAAAAATCCATCTTGCCCATTACCCCTGGGTAAGATGGATAATGGATTGGGGCAAGATGAAAAGTTATTTAACCATGTCACTAAAACTGTCAAATGTTACAAAAACTGTCTTTAGCCTTCTACAATGTCATTCTTGGCATAAATCACAATAGTAGGCTCCCACACCTGTGTTGAATGTACACACTTCATGTGCCCAGTCTTGGCAGTCACCACACTGAATCCACTCTCCTTGTCCAGCAGAGGCTGCATATGTTTCTGTGCAAACGAAACATCGAGTTTCACCTTCATTTACTTCTTTTTCTACAAAAAGTTTTTTTTAGAAGATGCCTTCTTGATTCGTGCTGTCTGTTGTAGACTCTTAAGATAAGAATATTTTTTTAATTTCCTTTTGTGGGGTGCTTGTAAGGATCTCGGATCGCTGACATTTTCTTTTGCGTTTGTCGTTCCGAGTTACATACGGCCGCAACTGAAATGGGCTTGTTTTAGAGGAACATGCCTCCATGTCTTCAAAGAACTGATTGGGTGTGTCTGCAGATCTTGCAACTTGATCCTGGCAAATTGATCCCAGCAACTTGATCCATGCTTGGAACTGGTTCGTCAAGTAGATGAGGACGATCTGTGACTGTCGCTGGTGCAATATCTTGTTCTCCGAAAATGTTTCTGTTGAAAGGCCACAATCCAGTTATGAAAATCCATGAACAGCATTTTTCGCAGATGCAGATTTTAGAAAAGCTGGAGTGACAAGTCTCGCGATGTCTAGTTAGTTCACAATTCTTCCAGGATGTGCTTTTTGGAATGTGTTTATTTCTTGCTCAAAGAATGAAGAATGTATTGAAGGCTTCATAAACAGCTCAGTCTAGTGGTTGAAGTTTGCCAGTGGTGTGAGGTGGAAAAGAGAGAAACATCACATTGTTCTTCCGAGCAAACTCTAACGCAGGATAGTATTTGTGAGAGATGTGACTGTCCATTAACAAGAGAACCTTCTTCTCAGGACTTGGTCTCACATGTTGGACGAAGTATTGCAGCCATTATAAGAAAGCTGGCCCATTTATCCACCTGTTATCTGTGCAGGTAGCAACAGACCCTGGTGGACTTCCATCAAGAAGTCGGTCAACCATTTTCTTTCTTGCAAATATGAAATATGGTGGAAGGAATTGGCCTGCAGCACTGCAGCATCCTACGATAGTGCTCAAAGTCCTTCGTTCTGAACTAGAGATTACTCCCACCTGTTTTTTGCCAGTCAAGGACAGTATTTTGGGAGTTCTGGTGGTTGTGGTCCGGATTCCTGTCTCGTCCACATTGAACAGTGTTGTTGCATTGATATTGTGCTCCTCTAATACGTCATAATATAAATCGTAAAACCGGTTTACTTGTGGCTTGTTGAACCCTCGAGCACGAGCCACTGATGTTGGCTCAGGTGTTCTTAAAGTTATGTCTGGATGTCTCTGTCTAAAACCTTTGAACCAGTCATCTCCTGCGCAACCATTTTTGAATGGATGTTGAATTTTGTTTGCTTCGGTGAATTCAAAAACTAGTTCCACGAATTATTTTTTTGTTAATCTGAAGAGAAAAAAAACAGAATCCATTTTTAAAATGTATTCTTTCAGTTCCAATGCTTGAACTTTAGTGAAAACCAGCTGATACCTCCCCAAGGACTACACTGCAGTTCCTTTCTTCAGGTGCCGATGCAAGGTACCATAAGGCACATTGTAGCTATTTGAAGCATTTAGAATAGTTTCACCAGATTCTTGAACAGCTGCGAGGGCAGCTTCCATGTCCTTCTCTTCCCAGCTGCCACGAATACTTTTCCTTTTATACGTGTACACCATCTGTAAAATATAAAGTTTAGAATAGGTAAACAATGCTGTGCAAGATGTTCTTAATTTGAATATAGCCACATCAGTATAAAAAAGGGTTCACATTTAGGGCCTACAAACTATTTATATTCAATTATATAAACAAACTATTAATATTAATATGTATCGGCAGAATTATACTACATTGTTAAAAATATCGATAAATCGTTGACAGTTATACCTAAATTGTGCCTTCACATTAAACAAATTCAAGAAGTTAAAAAATCCAATATGACAGGAGTTTATCTACCTTAACTTTTGATTATCCATCTTGCCCAGTAGTGTCACTCGGGCACAAAAAATTTCACTAATAAAAACAATGCAAACGAGACTATTGCGACAACAAGCATTTGAAAGCTTAATAACAAAGGAATATTTTACTCAATATCTTTAGAATATATAGCATAACACTGCGTCAAATAGAAAAGCATTTTGATACATGAAAATAAAAACATTTACCTTCATATAATTAAAACTCTTCCCAGTCTTATGCAAACACAGCCATGATGGTGACAACTCTGCTGGTCAATACAGCAGGACAATATCTTTTTACAAAAAAATACTAGTGCTGCTATAGCGGAATGCCTGAGAAATAAATAAAATCCATCTTGCCCGGGGTGTCCAACTTGCCCGGGTCTCCTCTAGCTGGCTTTATCAAAGATGAGAGGCGTGGATCATCTTGGGACTGGTTTCCCCTTTTTGATTATTCTTAGAAGTTGTAAACAGAATCACATACATAGTAAGCCACCATTTTAACTAGCCACATATAAAATCAAAAAATGAAACTTTCCAAACACACAACAAAAACCACACAACTTTAAGCGAGCTATTCTTGTGTGTTTATATCTCAATAATATAATAAATTCAAAAGTTTGTGAGTGAGTGTGTAGGTTTGTTACTCCCTGATACTAAATGGCCAGACAGATTTTGATGAAATTTAGTATGGAGGTAGCTTAGACCCTGGGCTAACAAATTGACTAGTCACTAAAATAAAACTTGTAGTGGGTGAAGTAGTAAAAAATTAAATTAAAAATATAAGTAAATAGATACAGCATAGAGATATGTATACGTTAAGGACATGGATTTCAGGAACAAATACAGTTACCAAAGAGATAAGGAAGTGTGGACATATAATGAGTGAATTGAATGAAACTCATGTGTTTCTTCCGACTTAGGTAGATGGTTACTTATTTATTTGTTCACTGCAGCTCACCTCATGCACAAGCCGATTCAAGCGTTTTTCTTTTTCCAAATGAAAATATAAACGTAAGGTTATGTTGTACTTCTTTAGGCACGTTATGAAAAATAAAATAATAATTTTTACGATAGGCGCATAGCATACAACAAACATTAACAGGAATGAAAAGAGGCTGCTAACACAATCCATACAAATATTTTAAATGTGAACGAGTGTTGGTTTGCTGTTTTTTTTTTGTCAGTCTTTCACACTCCAATGGAGTGACCGATCGACCTGATTTTTGGTATGCAGAAAATAAAATTTGAAGGAGGTGAAATAGAAAAACCAAATATATTATATCATAGAGACGTACATACAACAAGAACATGGAAATCAGGAATAAATAAAGTTACACCAAAGAGAGATAGAAGTGTATCCTACTAATATTATAAAAACACGAAAGTTTGTAAGTATGGATGGATGGATGTTTGTTACTCTTTCACGTAAAAACTACTGAATGCATTTGAATGAAATTTGGCCTACAGCTAGCTTATAACCTGAATTAACACATAGACCCCATATTAATATGAAATTCCATCCCTAAGGCAGTGAAAAAGTGATAATTTGATTTTATAACAGAAAAAATCATAGGTCATAGACATACAAATAGTGAGTGAGTGTCATTTCTCTATGTCTGGCACACGATCATACACATAGTAAGTTCTGGCAAATTAATATTTTTCTCCTTGGTGAGACCAGTCCGCTTAGTGGAGCTCGCAGCGGCTAGCAAAATAAAGGCGCTAATAACAGTTTGTTCGTAACTTCGTCAATAGATAGAGTTGCCTTGAATTTTAACGCACCATCGTTTGATGCGTTTGTCATGTCTTTAATTTTGGTTTGTTTGTGCCGTATGCGTTCCTATACCATTTATCTGACTGCAATGAAATTTTGGTGATTTCTTATGCGCATGCCCATGAAGGTTACTGAGACGGTATAGGGTACTGGCACCTTATATGAGACTGCTGCCTAATATGAGACCCCTTGGTATCTCACCAAGGAAGTGCTGCACACTCTCGGTAGTCAGTGGAACTCTATGCAGAAGCCATTTCAGGCTGGTGCCGATTAGTTAAACAGTTGCAACGTTGTGACGGTCTGTGAGTTTTGTTTACGATAAAAGTTATTTCCACGCCATCTTAAATACTCAATACATCAGAAAAGGTAAGTGTATATGTATTAATTGGTTCTTTATAAATAATATAAATAACCATTTATAGTTGCAATCACGTTATTACAGTAAAGATATATTTTTTAGTTAACCAACAAATTCAGGTTTTTGTCGCCATGTCCAAGTTCCTAAAATGAGACCTGTTAGAGTTACCTAATATGAGACACGTCTCATATAAAGCAACTGGTATCTCATATTAGGAAACCTGTTGGTAGTTATTATGTTATATCAACGTAATTGTTAATGAAAGTTTTTAAAATAATGAAATAAGTATAATATACATAAAAGATTCATTTGGCTGAACGCAGTCTATAAAAAACAAATGACACCCTATTCTGTCAGAAGCCCAGAAGGGACATCCCTGGCTAGAATAAAAGGTTTTAATCCTGAGAGCTTGGGAAAATTTTTTGATCTTTAAGAATCTGAGTTGAAAAAAAATTCATAACCGGCCTGATAGAGTATTTAATGTTGACGAGACAGGCGTATCTGTTGTGCAGCATAAACATAGAAATATAATAAGTGTGAAAGGAAAGAAAAATGTAGGTATAATAACATCAGGTGAGCGAGGAGCACTGATTGCGGCAGTTGTTCGTATGAATGCAACTGGCACCTACATACCACCAATGTTTGTCTGGCCACGAAAAAATACGAACAATAATTTCATGATGGATGGTGTACCAGCTGGTTCAATTGGCGCATACAGCCAATCTGGATGGATAAAAACCGAAATTTTTACACAGTGGTTTGACCACTTTGTAGCTTTCACACGTCCAAGTTCTGAAGACCCAGTTTTGTTAGTTTTAGATGGACATAATGCACACACTAGAAATATAAATGTCATAGACAAGGCAAAACAGAATAATGTAACTATCATATGCTTGCCTCCACATTCGTTGCATAAAATGCAGCCGCTTGATGTTGGGTCTATCTTTCCATTGAAATCTTATTATGCGAGGGAAGTAGAAAATTTTCTCAAGCAAAACGACATGTGCGACAAACCCCATCCTTCTCCTCTAAGACTGACACGTGTTGCGAGGCTTTTTAATGCGGCCTACACAAAAACAGCAACAATGGAAGCATCTGTGAATTCTTTTAGAAAAACAGGTTTGTTCCCGAACCGGCATGTTTTCAGAGATTACGACTTTCCTCTTCATGCTTCTACTGATAGGCCAATTACTTTATCATCACAAGCTTTTCCCTCAACAACTGCAAAACAACCTAGTCGGAACGGGTCAACACCACAGCCTGATCCAACTGCAATGTCAACACAACATACTGGTCCTCCTACAAACTCAGCGCCAAATAGGCCTACTATTGCTTCAACAAGTTCTATGTTACAGGCCACTCCTTCAACAAGTTCAGCACATCAGAATAAATATTCTGCCTTAACCAAAGGAGAGGACAATACGTCGCATAGCAAAAAAATGGTGTCTCCGGGGGACATTATTCCTTTGCCATATTTTCCTACAGAGGAGCCAATTTCAAGTAGAAGAGGCACTGCAAAAGTCATCACATTAACACCTTACAAAGACCAACTAAATGAAAGTATTGCTAGAGGTAGAGGTAAAGGAAAAGGAAAAAAATAAGAATGTTGTCGCTAAGGAACTTTTCACCTCAACAGTAAAGACCACTAAAAGATGCCAGGATAGGCTTAAGTCTGTCAACAAAACGAGGCCTAAGAAAAGGAAGACCACACAGTTGGAGTCATCAGAATTGGATGATTTATCCGATTCTTTTTCGTTGGAAGACAGCTGTGATGGGATGGATGATATGGACGACAATGATGCAGAGTGTATATTGTGTGCTGTTTGTGGTCGAAGGACAAAAGTGGTGAAGAATGGTGTCAGTGTAGAAAGTGCTGTATGTGGGCTCATCAGAACTGTGGTGCTGATGACCAATTCATTGGCCCCAACTGCCTTAAAAATGTTTCCAAATATGTTAAAACATGAAGTGTGTATTTTTGAAGGTAATGCAGTTGAATTGTGAAGTAAAAGTGGTTTACGTAAAGCAAAAAATGGAGGGTCTCATATTAGGAACCTATTAAAAATTAGTTCAAAATGTCATAATTTTAAAAACAACAAAAAATAACATTGAAATATGTAAATGATTTAATTTTCAAGCACACAGCGTGTTATTAAAAGGCTTACAGAATATTTTTCTATTTTTTGTTAAAAATATTATTACATAAAATATATTTTTTATAATTATTTAAAAAAAAGTGTCTCATAATTGGAGCCTTTACCCTAACTATTTTTCAATAGTTGGAGCACGAATTGTGTCAAAAAATGTTTTTATTTCGTTTTATATAGCGGCACTTCATCTGTTTTTGTTGTATAAGTGCGCACGCATGACACAATTCATTTAAATATAAAAGAGAGACAGAGATAGAGTGAGATGAGAGAGGGAGAGATAAGTTGAGATAGAGCGAGGTATAGAGAATGAAATGGGTTAGTTAAAGAGATATACCTATAGATGTATAGAGCTATATAAAGACTTATATATAGAAGATAAAGAGATAGTGGGAAGTATATATGTATATATAAATAGATAAATAGAGATAGAGAGATACATAGATGTATATAGATGTAGATAGAGTTAAATATATATAGAGAGATGGATAGATGATTTGTATATGTGGAACTACTTCAAACATATTACAAAACAAAACTGAATGAGGCATTGCAATGCAGTCCGAGCATTAGCTAGATAATAGAATCTTTTCAAAATTAGTAACCTGTTATTTTTCAGCTTTTTTCTATATTGCTTTATAAAGTCTAAATTACATACAGACCAGGTAAATAACTATAAACTGGCAGAACAACGTATGTCAGGATCTGAAAGTGATATAAATTAATTTCCACACTTGACATTCAAATTAAGAAGACAATTACTAACTACACCCTGTGTTTAGCCCGGGCAAAGCCGGGTATTGCAGCTAGTCTAGACATACAATTATGTGAAATTAACTCCTATTTGCTACTTTTTTATTTGTTTGTAGCAGTTCACCTCGGGCACAAGCCGTGTTCAATATCTTTTTTTTTTAAATAAAATCATAAAAGTGAGGTTATGTCGTATTTCTTTGGTCACATTTAAAAAAAAAAATAAGTGAATTTATCTTTTGCACGTGCAGCACGAAATAAAAATTGACCTATTGAAATAAAGCATTTTCAAAGCCAAAATATAAAACAATTAAAAAAATAATTTTTGCCCTAATGAAAAAAAAGAAAACAAAATTCTGGACAGGGCCACCCTGAACACATAGGGGTATAAAAAATAGCCTACGACCTATTCTCAGACCTACCAAATATACACAAAAAATTTCATAAAAATCGGTCAAGCCGTTTTTGAGAGTTCGATAACAAACACTGTGACACGAAATTGATATTTAATTATATATATATATATAACTTATATTTACCATCTCCGAAACGACTTTAACAATTTTGATGAAAATTTGTAGTTTGTTAAAGTTTGGATTTTTAAGTTCATTTAGAGTAAAACAGGGTTAGTTGGTGCACATTTTGTAGTAAATGCTATATAAATTTTATTTTTGATAATACGTTGTATGTTAATGGATACATATTAACTCTTACTCTTCATTTTGGCTTCAAAACCTCGATACTAATAAAATATATTTTTGACGTGACGTCTAATAAATAGATGAATGCCAGCTGCACGCACAAAAAAGTGTCCCATTACGCACATTATCCCGTTACACTGTGTCCCGTTACGCTCATTGTACGCTTGCGCGGCATCTATCTCTCTTCCACTCAATTGGAACAACCATCTATTTGACTTTTTCGAAGCACATTAAACTTGAAACACTCCCATTCGTTTCCTACTCTTCCTATCATCGTCCTATCCTTACAGAATAACACAGATTGGAAGAAGTTAAATAGCAAACATGTATAAAAGTTATAGTTAAAATAATCTGTTCGTTAAAGTAATAAACATATTTTAATTAATGAGTGCAAATAAAAGTAAATTTATCAATTAAATTGTAGGTTTCATTTCACTCCTTCTTTGTATCCATACAAAATAGTGATAATTCAATAAAAAAGATTCAATTTTATTCATAAAAGTATGCCATCATTTCATCAATGTTTTGTTATGACGTTGTGATGTTAAACTATCATCCGTAAACTAACTTTACAGACAACCATTTTTTTTTTATATAAAAAATTGCCTCGTTTATATAAGTGGTGCTTTGCGCCATCTCTCCTTGAACATCAAGGTGAGATGACGCAGGAGTATGGGACAGTTGACGCAGTACGGGACAGATGGCACAGACATTAAAAGTAGTAACAAAAGTATCCAAATAATTTTACGTAAACAAAGTATTATTTAAAACACATCCCTTAACAAAACTTACTAACATTATTAATGCTTCAAAAATTATCCACTTGAAAATGACTTAACATGCATGTCAAGTTTCCCATAATTTGTAGTGGTAGTTAAGTAGCCCTATGCTAATAATTATGAAATAATATTATCCTTATACACATTTAAACTTATTCTCAGGCATTCATTTATGTAAAATTAAAAATATTGTATTAAAAAAAAAGTGATCAGTTTGTTTTGAAGTTAACACTTCTTTTGAAATTGAAGCACAGAATTCTTTTCTACCTACTTATGTTTCTTGAGATTTGTCTTCCTTGCCGAAGCCCTTCACAATCATTGCACAAATTTTTGTAAACTGAGCATGTTTTATGCAACCAATTCCCGCACTTACAGCACTTGATCCAGTCTACATTTTTTTGAGTAACAAAATAGTTTTCCCAACACTCCGCACAACGATTTGTATAATCTGAAACAGTATCATCAACTTCACATGATTCGTCGCTGTAGGTAGGAACAATGTCTCTTGGTTTAGGAATACCCTTACGGTTCAGTGATTTTTTTGTTTTTTGATCCACAGTTTAATTCTTCATTTTCTGTCTTGATGCCTTCTTATTCTTTTCAACGTTTTCCCGAGTGGTGAGCTCCACAGCAGATAGTTTTTTTCTAATTTGTTTTGCCTTTACCATCTGGGGTAATGGACTGATATCATTCAGAATTTTAGTGGGTGTAGAGTGGCTACTTAAAGCTTTGTCACATTTTGAAAGAGGGCATGAGACACTTGGAAAAGAAGATAAGAGAAGAGAAAAGGGGCCTGGCTGAGCTGGCGGAACATTGTCTGATATTAATTGAGTCGAAGTCGTAAGAAGGGAATCAGGCAGATTTGTCTGGGAAAGCTGTACAGTTTGAACAGCATCTGAAATGGAAAACATGTAGTCTGGTATTGCATTTGGGTTAAATGAATAAATGCCACATGCCTTAAATCCACTAACTGCATTTTCTACCGATGCTGCTTTTTTCCATGCTGTTCCTAGTAAATGGCCTACTCTTGATTTGGTGAGACCCTCTTTACCTTTTGACTTCATAGCAGCCTGTGTTGCTCGGTTGTAATATTTTTAAGTGGGCCAAAAAAAGTCCTGTCAAGTGGCTGCAAGGCATGTGTAGTATGACTTGGCAGACATAGCAACACTGCATTATTTTCATCAGCCAGCTCTAACAGTTCTACTGAATTACAGTGTGAGGCATGCCCATCCAAAATTAACAAATTAGTGCCAGGAGGTTTCTTTGAAAAAAACATTTCTCTGAACCATTTCAAGAACAACTCCGAATCATGTAGACTTTTTTTGAATTCATATAAACCTCTGAACCTGGAGGAAGCCCATCACTAAATTCTCTCTTCTTGTAAACCCTTTTGACAATGATTATAGGCGGAAAAACCTACCTTCTGCATTAACGCACGCAACCACTGTGATAGTCTCCCCCTTCTCACCAGACGTCAGACTACAAACATCTTTTGAACCTTTTGCAGCCAAAACTTTGCCCGGTTTATTGACCAGTTAAATGCCTGATTCATCAACGTTGAAGATGTTACCTGGCTTGTCAAATAAACTGTGCGTTACCACTGTTTCCTCCAACAATGCAAAATACCCATCAACTTCCTCCCGGCACAACCCGTGAGCCCGTGCTACAGACAGACAAGCCCTGTGATTGCCTTAAACTGATGTCTGGGTTTCGCTCCATAAATGTTTGGAACCAATCATAACCAGCTTCTGCTTTTACCTTGTTGAAACGGTGGTTCACGTTAAGGCTTTCAGCAAAGTTAAATGCTAACTGACGGACTGTACGTTGGGTAGGTCCAAAACCCAATGAGACAAGTCGTTTAATGTGTGATACCAAACGCCTTTCATTTTCAGCTCCCAAACTAGCTTGTGGACCAAGAGAAAGTTTTTTTACGTTACCCCAGAACTTTTTCTTCGACGTAAGGTGCTCTCTGGGATGTTGTAGTACCTTGCCGCTTCTCTTATTCTAATGTCTCCAGCCTTGATACGAGCCACAGCTTCGCAGAGATTGTCTTCTGACCACTGCCCTCTAGAAGGTGTTTTTCTTTTCTTATGTATATTCTGCCAATTTCATTCCTGAAAGAACAAATATGCCATTTCGTTAAAAACTACACAACATGAATGTGCACACTACTCTTTAAAATTTTAACTAAAGAATGGCGTGAACAAGAAAACTTTGGTTTTAATATACAAGCTTTCTTAAATGTTGACTATTACAACTATATGCCACTTTTTTTTTATCTGGGAAAATTTATTTATAAGAATTTTTCAGGCTAAAAATGTAACAATTAAACATTAGAATATATTTTTATGAGTTTTTTACATACAATATATGAATATATGTATAATATTTAAGCCAAATTTACGATGAATGGTCAACTTGTAAAACAACAAAGCATGCGTGCTCAAATAAAGGAAAAGAACATTTTCATGGTTTAATACAATATGCGCCATCTCACCTGCAAACTGAGTAAGCCATATGTACCAAAACTCAAGGTGAGATGGTGCAGTGAGGCATTCAGAGAACCAGGAAACCAATATGTCTGAAAACGAACATAACTATCCACTGAGGTATAAATGAACATACACGGTTGCGTTTAAGAACAAATTTTAGAAACCATTTCATCAATTATGATTTTAATCCCGCATGACACGAAAAGTCAACGCTCAAACTAAGTACTCACCAAGAAATTCCTTAGATTTTAACGAAATCGAACAAGCGCACGTTACAACTGCGTTACACAAGAACAATCCATGATACCTAGAGCTGCGATCTAGCGTGCACCGTGCCAACTACAGTCACTGCACTGTCTCCCCCGGTGCGCCATCACACCCGGTTTTACCCTATCTTAATACATATAAATCCAGTGTCATGATGTTTGTTTCCAGTGAAATCTTCACCAAGTCAACCGATTTCGATGAAAATGGGCATTTATGTATAATTTTTTCCAACTTGAGAGATAGGATAATTTTTATTTCGATTAATGGTCTTAATAATTTATAATTAATAATAAACTGATTATCAATCTTGATTGGTGTTATTAATCGTAAGTATCATAAGTCTCAAACAGATGGCTCCTTAAATCAGTTTTTTACAGACAACTGTTGTACTGTTTGACATAAATATATCATAGATGGCGCTACTTTTCAATTCAAATTTTATTTTTCTCCATGTTGTGCACATTTTCGTTGATCAATGTACTACGTAACCTTGCTTTTTTGTATTATTTTTGATTTTATTCTCACGTGTTTACAATTATTGATATCTATCTTCAGCTGTCAAACTACAGATACAATAATAAAACAAATAATATTAGCTAGAGAATCAGAGTTCATCAAATTTTATTTCATGTTAAAAAATTTGTAAGTACAGTAAACTCCCGGTATACAGCGCCCCGATAGATTGCGGAATCGGGTATATCGCGGGTCAAACCATGTCCCCCAATCAGAAATGAATAATAATAATAATAATAATAACACAGTATAGAACCTCGTTAATTCGTGATGGTCGGGACCGAGATAATCACGGATTACCGAATTTCACGGACTAGCGATTAAAAGCCCGGAAGGTCTTGTCAAGCTTCTCAGACACCAGCGTGCAGCTGGGTTAAGGCCAAGGTCATGTGATGTAACATCTACCGAGGCTTGCTGCGCCTTGGCAGCAGATGGATAAAAATTAGTAAACTCTCCATTATTTGTGTTAATTGGGACCCGCCGATGCCCGGATAGTTAAAATCCTGTAAAAAAAAAGTAATAAACCCGGATAATCCGTTCACGGTAAGGACCGTCTTCGAATTAGTCTCGGCTTAAAAAAATACGGCACTGCCTAGCCATTAGTTCACGGTCATTTACAACAGCCGAAGAGAGAAAGATAAGATCGTGCTGAACTTGCACACATACATTTTGGGTAGCTCCCCCCCCCCCCCCCCCCCCCCAAACCCACTTCGTCCAGCCGAATGCCAGCCAGACACTTCACTGGCCAGGCGCCTGCCGTGCGTTGGCAGGTGGAAACAAACAAAGGGAGACGGGAAGCAGAAGTCAGGACATCCCCCTCAAGTTTAAAGAGTGACAAATGTGACAGCTGAAAGGGGGACGACACAAAGGGTCGGTACAAACAGCGTTGCAGAGTTTGGCAGCCCATGGGAAGGCTTGCAGTGTTTGCCCGCATGACGTTAATTTTAAGCGCTGACAATTTTTACTTCTCTTTTTTTTTCTGCACTTTTAAATCGTCCCGGATTATCCGATTCCCGAATTAGCGCGTCACGGATTAACAAGTTTCTACTGTAATAATAATGGAATAAATGGTTGACAGCCGATTAGGATAATTTTGCGTTGTAACTCACAAACTAAGCATCGGGCAGAAAAAAGCCTAGGCGTAGAAAATGTCCGCAGTGAAATTCTAAACAAGATATCTCCGTACATTATTCCTCTATCTTGTAGTGTTTTCAAATTATGGTCCAATCCAGCCCAGTGCTATTTTCTGAAACACTAGTTCTTAACATTTTTTTTTAACCCACAAATAAAGCATCGGACAGGGGACCCGATAAAGCCCACCATTCAGCGACATTATCCAGCGTGACTCGGCTGGGGATTGATTTTGGATAGGTTTGGTTGACGGCAAGCGCTGGGAGGGGAGAGGCGAGCCGAGAATATGCGACCAAGACACCCGGGTAGACGGGAGGAGTGGAATATAAGCGCCAGTGATGAGAGGGACGATTAAGCCGAAAGGGGGGAAGTCTGGTGACCTTGAGTAGTTCACTCATTTCCGTCTGCACACTTCTCGTGGTCACGTGTGTTGACAAGCGGAGACATATAAATGTTTTGTTACAACTTGAACCTACAGACGTAATATTATTCGTTGTATTATACACGTTCATATTTTTACTTTGGTATAATGTTTTAACATTAAATAGTAAAGTAAATCAGCTAGCGTATTTTTAATCTTTGCCGAGGAATTCCCAGTGGTCCAATACTTACGTGAACCATACTGTACCACTTTTGCCGTGAGGTAGTAAACAAGCCCCGGAAATGTTTATGTGTAGCGGCCTCCCGACCTTTAACCAGAGGCTGGGGAATATAACACTTGCCGATCCGAGCCACACACACTCAGCAACTCGACACAACGTTTGATGGAATAAGTAAAGACAACGTTTAACAGACTTTTTAATACAGCGCCACTGATTGCGCTAAAATTATTTTGGCGCAATTTTTGTATCCCACATGTGACCATTTATAATTTACTGTAAGCATGGATAACAAAGTTTAACCACTTTACACGATAGACGATTCTTTATTTTATATTGTACGAATGCTAGAATCGTTTTTCATGTATCTGCTGCATACTTCTGCAAAAGACACGCTATCTGTAAGTACGTAAATCTAGAATTTTTATTTTGTCAATCAAACTCGGTACTTTGTGATTCATATTCGGTTTGAAGTATTACTATGGCCTTTCTATTTAGAAGACTATGACCACAGAATCGTGTGTAACCGCACACACTGCACTTACTTTGTTACGGACACTCAGACGAAGCAGATACTGTGGCTGACACCACGAGACTGGCAGCAGCTTGTATGCCGCATGTGTGTATGGCGGCGTGTGGCGCGCTCGTAGGCCGTGCGACAAACTGTGCGCGGCATGCAGAAAAATAAAAAATAAAATTCAACATTTAATATTTATCTTTAACATTTATTATTTTTATTTTTCATCCGCGTTTAGTTAAAACTGCGGATGCAAAGTCCGCACAAAGGCGGGCCGTCTATACTGTGCGTGCTTGCCGACCTATTAGAACAGGCGGTGTTTTATGCCTTTTGACTTTGGTCACATCGAAACATCGCGGTTATGCAACAATGCGGGTAAAAGTTATGTCCCCAGACAACCGCGTTAAATAGGGAGTGTACTGTATTAATTAATTATATCTTTTCTGCAAATTTTATAATCTAAGTTTATAAAAATTACAAAAATATCTATGTATTAAGTGCTTGCTTTTCATTTTCTCATTTTGATTGAATTTTTATTATTTTCAGTAAAATGCCACAGCAACGCATGGCCGGGTCTGCTAGTCTAATTATATAGGTGTCTTTCCTTGAAAAACGTGATTTTACACCAAAAAAATTTCTAAATGTTGCTTAAAAACTAGATTCTCGAAAACCGCTTTAATAAATACGATTAAAATTACAAAATATATTAGATGTAATGAGAGGTGAGAAATCAATCCAGATCAACTGCATGAAAATTAATTTTCAGATATAATTTTACTTTTCAAATATGTAAACACGCCGGTAAAATAAAAGTCCATAGAGATATGTATTATATCTTGGAGACAACGTCTTGGAAAATAAGAATGTATCCAAGACATGCCTAAGGCAGGCCGCACACCGGACGCGTCAAGTCACGGGAGAGTCAAGACAAGCGTGTCTCAAACGTGACGCAAGGAAAGGAACGCAATGCAAATATATGGAATTACAGAAATCGCCGCACACTGGGATGAAGCATGACGCTGACGTCATGTTTCATGTTTCATGTTTCGTGCACGCAGCCCGCTATGAGCCGTGATCAGCGGAAATGTTTCCGGTGTAAACGCAAGGGGCATTACAGAAATCAATGTCCGGGTAACGGTCCATGACCGGGCGCGCGAGTGGTCGCCACGGTCGTCGCTTGAGGAAAGCCGCTCATCATTTGTTTCATAATTTGGTACACGTTAGTTTCTTTAGCGAAATAATTCCGGCCTTAATAGATTCTGGTGCTACCCGTTCCTTAATTAGCACTGAATTGTTCAATGCATGTTGCATCAAAAATCCTCATTTGTTAAGCCGTGTATGTACCGGCTCTGATGTAAAAATTTGTGTCGCCAACGGCGTGATTGTTTATTCAGACGAAGAAGTTGAACTTCACTTAAAACTCGCGGGTTTTTCATGGAATTGGCGATTAAATGTAGTTCCGGGGTTATGTCACCCGCTCATATTAGGATTAGATTTTCTGGAGAAAACTCAATGTTTGTTAGACGTTGCTAATCAGGAAATTGTATTCAGCTTTCATCCATCTAAGAAAATTAGACTCATTCATGAGGACTCCGCGCCTATTGTCATGTCGTGCTCCGACAATTCTGACGTGATCAATAGGGATGCTGTTATTGCTGATGTCATGAATATGTATTCTGACGTAATTACCAGCCGAATAGACAGGTGTGATGTCATGCCCTATCAATTCTATCTTAAGGACACGACTCCCATCAGGGCAAAGGGGCATAAAATCTCACCCCCTAAGTTACAAAAATTAGAAGCTATTATTGATCATCTCTTAGATGCAGGAGTTATTGCTCCCTCTGTTTCCGATTTTAGTTTGCCTTCCTTTTTAGTTCCTAAAAAGGAGGCTGGGGAATTCAGGCTGGTCCATAATTACAAAGAGCTTAACGATAAGATTAAAGAGGACGGCTACGAGTTTCCAACAGTAGAGAGCGCCCTCCAACACCTCGGGAATGCTGCCATATTTCCAGTTATTGATTTAAATGCTAGTTTCCACCAGTGTCTCTTTCATCCTGACTGTCGCAAATACATTGCATTTTCTACCCCTTGGGAGCAATTTCAGTATAATCGAGTGCCTATGGGTGTGTCTTTTGGTAGCCAGGCGATCAGCCGAGTCTGATCACATTCTCGGCGACTTTAAGTATAAATCAGTTTTTAATTACATTGACGATATTATCGTCTACATTGCTCACCTGGAGCAGCATAAACAACATTTGTGTCAGGTGTGTGATCGCCTCAGAGCCGCTAATTTAACAGTAAATGCCGATAAGATTCACTTTGGAAAGGACTACGTTAAATTTTTAGGTTACATCATTTCTAAGGGTAAACTTATCATTAGGGACCCCAGAAAATGGTAAATAAAACTGGCTCATTTCGGTGTAAAAAAATGACAAAAGCGGTGCAAAAAATCAGTGTAAAAATAAGCAATCGGTAGAGACCCCAAAAATTGTGAAAAAATTATGCCATTGGCGGTGTAAAAAAAACCTCATAGCGGATAGGCACTACAAAGTAGCAGACTCTGCCTTACATCTGCCCACTTTGTCTGTCGTTTCATCACACAAGAATACAATCTGTTTGTCTTCTACAGCGTGCCTTACTGCTTCCTTATTTGCCTGGCCAATTTTTGGGACATAAGTTTCTCCAAGAGTGTTGACTGATGGCAAATCCCCTGCACCTTAAATGTATACATAACTTACAATATACTTATAAATAGGTAGCATTTATAAGTTTATCGCTGAAAATATTAATGGGCTAATTTACTCAAAACAATTCTAAGCCAAGCCAAACCTAACCTAACCTTTTCAAGATTACTGCTGGATTACAGAGTAAAACCATCAATCAATCAGTCAAAAATATCTTGTGTGCTCACCATTTCACAATGCAATCCATCCTATTTATGTGTTTGTTAATCTGAGGTACTTGCATATTTATTTGAAGTAAAGGTAAGTTGGGCCTAAAGGTAAGTTAATCAATAATATTGTAGGCCTACATATGCTTATGAACTTTCATTAGAGGGGGAAAACATTTCTAAATAAATAAGGCTAACCTTCAACATGGGTGTTAAACCATTCCCTCATAGCTGAATGATCAGCTTTTTCCTAAGGAATGTTAACCTACAGCATCATATTAACAAAATCAGAAACAAATTCTTGTTTTCTGCACTTTCAAGCTTCTTTGCTTTATTCACGCTGTCGCATATCGAGATTTGTTTAGACACGGTAGAATTTGCTTGACAAAATAATTGTCTTTTCTGTTTTGTTTTGTGTGTGTCATTTGCCACATGCTTTTTGCACGTGTCTTTTTGTGTCCAATCAACCCGCACGTTGCAGAACTTGCACATCATAATTTTGTCCCGCTGATCAAAAATATAAAATCCATCCGATTTCATCTCTCTTTCGCGATCAAACATTGTCAAAGTTTTCGGCATCTTAGCCATAAATTCAATTGTATCACAAAACTTACAAAATGTGGACGGTATTTGTAAACACTCATAGATATGTGTACGCAAAAATCACTGCCATCTTAGCTCCATGCGATTAAATTAGGTTAGAAAAATCGACACCAGTGCGCCTTGCGGCATAAGCGACTATTATTCAAAACACGAAAACTATGGACAGTCAATTTTGTTATGTTGGTAGTGCGCACATATTGATTGTTGACATTTGTTACATTTTGTTTTCATTTGCGATGGCAATATTTACTGCTTGTAAACAGAGTAATAAAAATACGTGGATTTCAGTAACGTGTCAAAACGAAGGTAATATCACGGCACTAGACTTTCAGTCTATGTTTATTTCACGCCTATGTTTATGATGGCGTAAATAAATAGAACTTGCGACATAAGGGCATTATTTGGTGCGAAAATGCATGAAAATGCGTGAATTTAGTGCGATAATTCATGAATTTCGCGACTATGTCGAAATCATAGGAAAGTCGCAAAATTCGTTTAAAGTATCAAATTTTTGCGTTATTTCGTGAATTTCGCACTTCACCATTTTTCGGGGTCTCTACTTATCATGGATCCTGATAAAGTCTTCCCCATTGTTCATTTCCCTCCTCCTAGTAACGTCAGAGGAGTTCAAAGATTTCTGGGCATGACGGGATATTACGCTCGCTTCATTCCCGATTACGCTGTGGTCTGTAGTCGGCTTAATAAGCGACACTCAAAGTAAGGCCTTTGACAGCCTTAAGGCCTAGGTGTCTTCTCCCCCTGTCTTGGTTCTTCCTGATTTTCAATGCAGGTTGATGCTTCAAGCATCGCTGTAGGTGCCGTACTTGGGCATATTGAAAACGATAGGTTACGCCCTGTCGCCTATGCCAGTAGAACACTCACTGACGGGGAACGAGGTCTGGGCACCTAAGAGAAGGAAGCCTTAGCGTGTTTGTTTGGCGTCGAGAAGTTCGCGTTCTATATTGATTGTCACGAATTTGATTTGTACACGGACAATCAGGCGCTCAGCTGGCTCTTTAACCATTCGAACCAGCTCGATAAGCTCGGGCGCCAGGTGTTGAGGTTGTCTTGCTTTAAATTTAAATTACATCATATTAAGGGTAGTGATAATGTGGTGGCTGACACGCTTTCGCGAATGTTCTCCCTGGATGAGTTTGATACTCGTGTTTTGTCTGCGGCTGAAACAAAGCCGAATTGCGCCGCTGTATGTAAAGTATTTCCTGAGTCTTTTCTTAGCATTCGTCAATGTCAGCAGGATCAGTTGTGTATTCAAATCCGGAAAGAATGGAGTGCCAGTAAAGTCGTGCCATATATTGAGGAAAAGGGTGTTGTTTATTATACCGGGAAGTCCGGCAGGCAAAAGAAGGCAGTTGTTCCCGCCTCCCTCCGCCCTATGGTGTTGAAATACTTTCACGACTCCTTGTTGGGTGCGCACTTGGGCATCGACAAAACTTTTCGTCGAATTAGTGCGCATTTAGCTTGGCCTGAATTGCGAACTGATGTTCAAAAACACATGCGATCTTGTCGAGATTGTCAAGTCTCGAAGCCCCCGCAGTGCGCCGAAGTTGGCTTGTATTGCGCTGATGCCCCTGTTGCCCCTTGGCATGTGCTTCATATTGACATTTTTGGTCCCCTCACACGATCAAAAAAAGGTAATAATTGTATTCTGGTCATCTTGGATATTTTTTCTAAATTTGTGCTGCTCATTCCCTTAAAAAATATTAAATCCATTGGTATTGTTAGAGCCTTACGAGAGCAGGTGTGGAAAATTTTGGTGCTCCTGCCATGATAACTTGTGATAATGCACGTTATTTCCGTTCAGTACAGTTTAAAGACATGTGTTTCCAATGGGTCATTAAGCCCATTTACAGCAGTCCTTACCGTCCACAGAGAAATCAATCAGAGCGCGTTAATAAAGTTCTTAAAAGTATTTTTACTGCTTTCTACAGGGATGATCAGTCGCTATGGGATAGTGATCTGGATTTCATAAATGTAGGGCTTAATTCAGCGATGCACTCAGCCACTCGGTTCGCTCCTTCGATCCCATTCCTGGGTAGAGAGTTGACTAACCCCCTCCTTAACCAGTGGGGACTGCCACCACTGGAACCCACCTCTGATGAAGAGTCACTGGAGGCCGTGCTTGATAGTGTGGCGTGTAATCTCACGAAGGCTCATCAAGCCATGGCTAATTTGTATAACGCCTCGTGGAGACCTCATGGTTTTCTTGTTGGAGATCTGGTGTCAGTAAAGAATTTCTTGTTGCCTAGTTTGGCCGATAATATTAATTCCAAATTAATACCCCTGTACGTTGGTCCGTATGTTATTAATAGATTTTTGGGGAACAATACTGTTTTGATTCATAGTGCTGCGGGTTCTAAAAAATTCAAAAAAGCCCATGTTGGGCAGCTAAATAAATTTAATGAGCAGCCTTGATTGTTTGCAGTTGTTGGGGCGTTCGCGTCTTTTTTTTTAATTTTTTTTTTCAGTCTTGTTGATCCAGCTTCATTAGCTTCTTTTGTCAGTCATGAGCATGTAGTTAGCTAGTCTTCATTTTTAACGACGTGTGTGATCGACCTCGTGGTGAGGAGGTTGGGGGGGTAAAGCATGTAAGTGTATTCTTTCTTGTGAGTGAGGCGGTGGCCCTTGCCTTAATGTAACTTGAACGTTTTGGCTGTCTTGTTTAAATTCTCTTTCGGTCGGCACCTAGAAAATTATGTTTCGATTAACTTCTCTGTCGTTTATGCTTTTGTGTGTTCAGTAATTTCTATCGTGTAGTAAATGTTCTCCCCCGAGACATCGACGTTGTAAACTTATAACAGTATGTAAATTTCTCGCGAGTATTAATTGGTGGTTCATGTATTTTCTTTGCCTTCAGATTCAATGTAATTTTCTGTATTCGTGGCGTCTGCCTTGTGTGGACACAATGGCAGACCTGCCAACTTGTAAAGTTGCTTATACACACCAGTTGTTCACCATAAATAAGTGGGAAACATATGTAATACACATATTTACACACAAACATCACATATCGTGCAAATGAATGCTCTTCTCCAAAATTTAAACAAACAAGATGAAAAATAATTTTTAAAACTTTATTTTCTTATGCTGAACATAAAATTCACTTTTTCTTTTAAAAATTCTTGAAAACCAACTTACCTACCACTCTTTTGGATGATGTTTGTTATTTTTTCCCCCTGAATTTTGCCACACTCAAGTTAAAATTATGCCACTGCAAACACTTGTAAAACCTTAACAAACTTAGCACACTATAAAATTTCTGAAAACAGTTTAAAATTGAAATTTGAAATAACCCTACACAAGTCATAAAACATCACATATAAGTAAGTTATTGCACAAATTTCACATGTCAAAAATCAAACAGCTGGTTTTTCCTTTTGGCTCTGCAAATAACGTGTTGTTGCTCTCTTAGCTCTTTTCACAAAGTCTTCACTATAACTTCTGTTGTAACACTCAGATGAAGTGCTCTTAGAACAGAGATGTTTTGAACTGTATTATTACTTAAAGATGACCTGGATGCAGTTTTATTTTTTTAACAAAACTAAAAATTCTTTCACATTCGGCATTACTGTGTGGAACTAACAGAACAGCCAACATAACTTTGGAAATCTTGTCATACTTCAACGACATGTCTGCAGACTTAATGCTACCAATGTGTGACCAAACAGCATCAATTGTCTTGCTTGGAAATAACAGCTGACAAATCTTCCAGTTGCAAAGATGTGAACTGTTTTTGCAACTCATCTACAGCAACATCTCTGGATTCACCACCATTTACAGGTAAAATTATTGGGAACAAGTCAATGAAATACTTAACATCACAGAAGTTGGCTCTTTCAATATTCTCTATTTGAGTAACTTGTGCCTTTTTAAGAATTTCATTTCTCAACGGAAATTTGTGAATTATATAATCACAAGCAGAAATGTAGTATTTGTGAACTGTAGAAAAAAATAATCTTTTCTTTTCTTTTTCTGGTAGTGTAGCGACAATCCTTTCTGTTGAACATCCAACAACTAAGTCACCACTTTCTTTCAGATTGGTCTCTTCATGGTAATTTACTTTCAGCAAATTAATTTTCTTTACTGCACTTGGTTTCACAAATCTTGAGTACAACTCTTTCAAAAAATCCAACAATAACTTCTGCAATATGTGAATTTGTGGACTGACTGACTGCAAAGTTAAGTTGAGTTTGTCAAACAATGGAGTGACACGTAACACAAACATGCAAAAGGATTTGTTTAACGACGATGACAGGAACATGAAAAGTTTTTCTTCTCGTGAGAGAATGGTCTTAGTGCTTTTTGGTGATGATTTCAATTTTTTTTCAGTTGAACACTTTTGCCTCTTCATACTGGTACCCTCGTCACTTTCTGGTTTTCTTTTGCTTATTTTCTTTGTGCTTAGGCCAGGATTGGCATCGCAGATTGCAGCTTTCTTTGGAATTCTATATGATGACAAAGAGTTCTGAGATTTTGTAAACTAACTTCCTCGTTGAAAAAACTAAGAAGTGGCTCCCACTGCTCCACAACTCTTACCAAACTTGAACCTAATGTCAACCACCTCGTGCAAACATGTTTCAAAATGTTTCTAGTTTCCTTATTGTGCAGCTCTTGGAATTTTTGAAGCTTGTCCTTTCTCTTGGAACTTTTTTCCAGATAGTAGTAAATATCTACAACTATCTCGTCAAGTTTCACAGGAATGCTGGCTGATGCTTTCTCTGCTGCCAGGTTAACTAAATGACAAAGGCAGCCAATTGATATTAAATTTTGCTGTTTTTGTTTTAACAGTGCAACAACACCATTTTTAGCGCGAACCATTACAGGGGCATTATCAGAGCAAAAGGCTACACAATGTTCAAAAGGCACCTCCAAACGTTTGAGCTCTGTGAGCAACAGTTCACCAATATTTTTCCCTGTGAAATCCCCCTACAATGTAGGAATCGGCAGCAAAGAACTCACAATGAACTGGCTCTTTGGATCGAAATATGTCACCACAAGGGGATAAAGTTTGGAACAAGAATCTGTGCTACCATCTGTAGAAAGGCAAAATGGCCCATTTTGCAAACAGTCAACAATATTAGAAACTGCATCTAAAGCCATTTCATTCACAATGGCAGTTGTCTTTGTTCTACCACAGCTATATTGCTTAGCCACATCACACTTAGGAAACGTTTTTCTAAGCAGTGGGCCAACATGATCTGCAACACTGAAGGGTATGTTGTGTTCCACTAAAAAACCAGTGAACTCGGCCTGAATAACCTCATTTTCAGCACTATTTGTGCCAAAGTAAGTGTTAATCTTTTTATTTTCCTGTTGGTATTTGAAATTGCTTACATGTTTCGCACACTTGATATGGTTAGTGATATCATTTTTGCCCCCATGAGAAATATTAATAACACAGCGACAGACGGAACAAAACGCATGCTTCTCACCTTTCTCCGACTTCAGAATACATGAAAACTGTGTAGAGTATGCCGATCTAAACACTTGAACGTATTGTTTCTTTTTATCACACATTTTATCCTTTTTGTTGGCATATAAGTACGTACTATATTAATGAAACAAAAAAGAAAAATAATTGACGTCTTGACTCAAACAACTTTATTTATTTCTTGTTTCACTACACAACGAAATGTATGTGAAACTCAAATACACTCCCAAACATAACTGTATCGTAAATATTTTGCTTTCACTGAACCACTATAGTTTTTTAATTAATGTAAACCAAACCACTATTTGTTATCACACACAACACTACACGCGTGGAGCATAACCTGCAATCTCGTAAACGACGGGCCCATCTACAACAGTCCGAACCTGTGGCCTCTGGGCAGTCCGTGTCATTATCCCATAGATAAAGGTTACTATCTTGAAGTGAATGAATGACGTCACATTGTCGCATATACAACTGTCCAGTATACAATTACGATGTCTGATGTCTGAATCTAACGATTTCGAAAGTATTCACCACAGCGCAGTATTGTGGAAGCGCGGCAAATAAATGATATTCTGCACTGTAAACTACAGTACATGTACCACAAAATGTGGTTAAAACAATTCTGCAGCATGTTAAAATCAGTGCTTCCTTTCTTCTTGCCATAAAAACCATTACAAAACTGTGGTATTGTACGTGACATTTACGGCACTGTTCTAACAAAAATACGGTACAAAAACTGTACATATGGTATTTATCGATGCAAGTACACTATTTTATGGCACAAGATTGAAAATGCTAGCCCTTGAGTCAATGTAGAATTTCAGGCCAGCAGAAACGTAATGCATAAAATTAATGCTGCTCCTCGTAAAAACGTAAGAACTGCAATTACCCGTACAAATTACGGCAGAATCGTACAAGTTGGCAGGTCTGCAACGGCCCTTTTGACGGTCCGAATAGGGACCATACCACTGTTATGCATTTGTGACTTGCGTTGTTCATGGCCTTGATAGTTGTAATGCTCGTCTACTTAAATAATTCGTGTGTATTCATTAACGTCATATCATTGTTTAAGGCAAACGTATTTTCTGGAGTCTGTATACCAAATTTATATGTATTAATATTCACAGACAGCATAACTTATTGTTATTGTATTACCATCAGTATTATGTATTGTGTACCTTAAGTAGGCTTCTCGCCTAATTAAATGAAAACCGTTTAAATAATAATTTATGTAGTTGAAATAATCTGTTCCTTTCCAGTCCCTGTTCACAGATACATTTCCTTAGTCCGTGCCTTGCTATGGCCCCTCTTTGCTTATAGAAAGATAAGCTTTCAAACTAATCAGGAACAAGTAGGCCTATGTGTGCCAGTTAGTGCTCTATCCCCTCTTCCAAAAATACAACAGGACAAACGAAAGCAGCATTCCAAAATACTCACAGCAACCCCAATGAAATGTGTGTTGACAGATATCCAAAGCAGAAGAGAGCAAAAAAAAGAATGAAACCAAGAACAAGAAACAAAAAAAAATCCCTCTCTGCATGGGAATCAGACAAAGAAGACAAAGAAGCACATGAAGAAAAAAACACCAGTGCATAGAAATCTCTCGTTCTCTAGTTCTTCGTCTGAAAGTAACATATCTAAAGCTAACCTTTGTGATGATGATGTTGATGTAGACAATATGGATGTAGTCACAGCTATTACTGATATATGTTGCATTTGTGGTGTGTTTGGACGTGATGGAGAAATGTGGTTTAGATGTGTTCAGTGCTCTAACTGGTCTCATTCTAAGTGTAGTGGTTGGGACGAGGCAGAAAACTACAATTGTGACTATTGTTTGGAAAATAAGTAATGCTTATTTGAAAATTACAGTCTTATAAAACATTTTTCATTAGCGCGACATGTATTCGGCATTACCCCACACAGGTGGGCAATACCGAACATTAAACTGTTGGACTAAACTTATGACCAAAAATGAGAAAATGTACTTTAATGATTTTTGACTCTGCTTTAGTGTATTATATTAGTGCCTTGTGGTGAGGAATTAATATAGCTCAAATTAAAAAATATATAGCCTTTCGTCTTTAAGTGTTCGCCATTTCCCCACTCCCCCTATTAATATGAGATACTAGCATGGTAGTAATATGAGTGTGTCTCATATTACTACCACTTTGTAAAATGTAAGAACTGATAACAGTATGATGTTTATGTTTTATTTAAGATGCCAAGAAAGAAGTTGAATAAAGAATGTAGAGGTCTAAGAAAAAATACAAAACAGAAGATATGATAAAAGCAATTGAAGCTGTCAAATCAGGTCAATGTGGTTATCTCAAAACATCGAAAATGTATAATGTGCCATGTTCGACTCTCGCACGTATGTTTTCACAGGTGTGTTGATGTGTCATGCTGGGTGTCGTTTTATTGTGGTACTGTATTACTGTATGTGATAATAAAAATGTTTATTTCTTTTATAGGTACATGAGAATACTACTATTGAGACTGTAGTTTCTACAAAGATAGAAAGAAAAACCATTTTGGGTAAGGCAAGAGAAATATTTTCCCCATAGAACCTACATGTTAAATATAATTGTGTATATAAATATACAAATATATAAAAAAATTGCTAAATGTACATTAATCAGTGAAAGGACGGGAAAATTTAAGCAACATGAAAGCATTGTACTATACATCATTTAACGCCCATCCGTATTGCTTTTGCTTGTCTTGATTTTAACAATTTTGTGAAATCTATTTTATATTTTCAATTATAATTCTTTCGTGCGCAGTATAAAGGGCTTAAGTCAAAAAAGTTGAATTTTTAGATATTTATTCTGTCATGCTCAGAAAAATCCAAGCTTTCCAATGGTACACAGGGCATGAGTCTAAAATTAATAAATAACGGCCATTATAAGCGTTGGTTTAATTGACTTAAGTCAAAAATTCAAATGTACGATCTGTATAAAGGGCTTATGTCAACATGTGCTCTTTGGACCAGTATTATAACATATTTTTGTCAGCATGATTTATTTGGCATAAGTCATGTTATTGATTAGAGAGATATAAAGGCCCTAAGTCTTATTTTCGCATGTACGAACCATTTTCTTGGTAGTTTTAATGTCTGTATATTTTTAAATAACTGAACAAGATAAATGCGGTGGTCACATTCATTTCGGCAACCAATGTTGGTAATCCTGCTCCTCGTTACTAGCGCCATTATTTTCATGTTTATTATAAGTGGCTGTACTATTTGGATTGTTGGTGTGTTGTGAGATGTAAAATTTAAAGATGCTAGTCCTGTACATATAAAGATTTAACTGTGTTTTTTTCTCTTATACGGAGTATTAAATATGGGAGAACGCAGCAAGAGAATTGTAGGCATGGCTTTGCAAGATATAAACTCTAGAAATGAAACAACAGGTCATTAGTAAACTTTGATTTGTAGTTAGTTATGTGTTAGCATGTGCAGTATGGTTAAATTAAAGTCTGTTAGCTTTTACATTTAAGAACTTTTTGTTTATTAAACATTATTAATTCAAACCCGTTTAAGTTGTAATTTTAATATTGTGGGTTTAGTAATATTACTATACAGTACACCACAGCCCATTTAGTTTTGGATTTAGTGAGTAGGCCTAATTACGTAATAAACTTTGTAAGATTATGCTTCTTTAACTTCAAAAGATTAAAAATAAAACCCTACTTTTAAATGTGTTTAACACTGTTCTACAAAAATATTAAAATAGCCATGAATCTACCATCACTGTAGGATTAGGTATGGTAGCTCAGTCAGCAGTATGCGCCGAGCTCGCGAGGTGAGCGGACGGGTCTCGTGTTGTTTTGCTAGTACTGTGAGTGCAACAGCGGGAAAAGTGTCGCGCGGCCCTATACGTAGTGTCCCCACTAGGAACACGATAGTTTTATAAACTTAGCCATGGAATCGTGCAAATCAACTCTGCGTGTGAACACACTTCGAATGAAGTGTACCTCCAAACCACCTACTCTGGACCTACTTCGCTGGTTGGACGAGACACTCGACCTGCACGACGACGAGCTCATCGCAGTCCAGGTGGACGGGCGACAACGCTGTATTTTCGTCAAGTTAACGTCTACGCTGCTTTGTGAAAGGATCCTCAGAGCGACTGGCGGGACGTCACAGATCTACGGTGAGTCTCTAAGTGTGGAAATTGAATTGGCTCTGGACAACGTGACGAATGTCCGCATGGTAAACATCCCAGTCGAAGTGCCGAATGAACTAATAGTGAGCACTCTTGACGCCATACGGGAAAATTCACGAGTTGACTGATGAACTGTGGGGGGTTTATAGGAAATTCAAAGTTTAGACTGGGGTCCGTATTGTCAAAATGGGACTCGATAAACACATCCCTTCACAGATAACGATAGACGGGCACCACGGCTTTGTGGACTATGACGGACAATTGCATACTTGTAGCCTCTGTGCGCAGGCGGGACACCACCGCGCGGTCTGCCCCACTTTGCCGCGTGAGCGGGCGGCGGCGCAGACACTGCAGGGTGGCGCAAAGAGCAGTAACATGCGACAGATCTGCTATGTCAGGTGTTTCACCCCAGAGACCGGTACAGACCTCGTCTTTAGACGACAAGATGGACACATCCCATGAGGCAGTTACACTCACTGTTATGGTTCCCCCCTTTTACAGAATACTGGAGTATGGGCTCCAGAGACTAACGAGTGGCCTTCATAGCTTCTAACATCAGTATAAAGGAAAAAGTTGTAACTCGTAAAAGAAAAATTGATAGTAACAAAAAGAGAGAAGTGACAAATGTGTATTCTTTTCAGATACATGGAATCAGGCAAACTGTGTGCAAAATATGTTTCTGTAATAAACTTGACGAAAAAGAAAAGGTTATAAGATGTGCTCTAAAAAATAATTCACCAAGTACCAGTGGCATTACATCACCTGACCAACGCGGTAAGAAACCAACAACGAATAAAAAAACTGAAGAAGAGCTTGAAGAAGTAAGGGCGCACATAAAATCTTACCCCCGCTTATGAAAGTCACTACACAAGACGGAGAAATGACAAACAATATCTGCCTTCACATTTAAACCTTAAAATCATGTATGGCATGTACTGCGAGAAGGTTCAGAAGCATGTTTCTAGAAAACTCTATGAGAATGAATTCCATAACATGAAGCTATCATTTAAAAAGCCAAAAGTAGACACTTGTCACCAATGTGATAGCCTTCAAATGCAAATAAAAGTAGCTATGGACACTTCAAATGAAGCTGCCAAATCTGAGGCAGAAGACGTGCTAAAAAAACATCAAGAAGAAGCAGATATGGCATATGAGTCAAAAACAGCAAACAAGGACATCTCAAAAATATAACCAACCAAAAAGTGTTTTACATTTGATCTGCAACAGTGTTTGCCTATGCCATTTGTTTTGTCTTCTGTTGCATTTTACAAACGCCAGTTATGGACATATAATTTAACTGTGCATGATACGGCAACTGGCAAATCTACGAATTACATGTGGCACAAAGCTATTGCAGGGAGAGGTGCTAATGAAATTGCATCGTGCTTGTACCACCATTTAAGTTGTTTACACAAAGATGTTAAGGAGGTGACTTTTTACTCCGACACATGTGGGGGTCAAAATAAGAACACACATGTGTCGGCAATGTTTTCAAAAGCCATGGTTGACTTCCCTCACATCTGTGCCATCAATCATAAGTTTCTCATTCCAGGACACACTCACATGGAGTGCGATGTGGATAATGCTCTGATCGAAAAGAAGAAGAAAAATCTTCCCTTTCCCATCAATCACCCTCACGATTGATATCAACGTGTAAGATCTACAGGACATAAGCAGCAACTTTCTGTCAAAGAAATGACGCAAGAAGAGTTCTTCAATTTTGCAGGTTTGTTAAAAGGACCCTTAGTGGTCAGGAAAGTAAACAAGGAAGGCGAGCAATTCAAGTGGAAAAGTGTAAAGTGGTTGCGATATCTAAAAGACTATGGAGTGCTGCATTATAGAGATTCTCTTCAAGAAGGTACTTTCAAAGATTTAAGCTACCTTCGAAGGGGTTAGAATAATCTCCAAACCACACATCTTGTGAAGAGGTACACTGACGATGTTGCAATTTCTGAAGCAAAGAAAAAAGACTTGTTGGACCTGCTTCCACTTATACCTTCTGTTTTCCATGACTTTTACTTAAAATTAAAGACATCAGTTGATGCTTCTTGCATTGATCCTAATCTGATAGAAATTAATCTCGACGAACTATGATTTAGAGCAATTTTTGTTTCTATGGTTTATTGCCATCATGTCCTTTACTTTCCAAATTTATTGTCATTTTAGTATTCTGATAATTCTTAATTTTGTTGCAGATTTTGTGTTGGTTTCAACATTGAACAATTTGACTTACTGAAAGGGTAATATTTGTTGATTTATTTTATATTTTTTGTATTTTGTATTGTATTTTCAGTGTCATATATTGGATTTCTAAAATGTCATTTTTAAAGTTACTATTTTATCTGCTTGTAATATGACTTAGTAGTAGAGCTTAAATAATTTTTGTGAAATAGTTTGTTTTACTTAAGTACAGTAAGTCCTCTGTTTACGTCGGGGTTACGTTCCTGAAAACCGCGACGTAAATAGAAACGATGCAAAATGAGCCATGTTTCATGCCACCGGCCGGCCACGGCCCAAGGTCGCCCAGAAGGGGAAGGAGAAAATGGTGTGTCGTTGCGGGAAGTAGATAACACTTCTACGTGCGAGATACGTGGGTGGCCGAGCGGGCGGGCTGGTGGTATTGCATCACCACGCGGAGAGCAGGAAGCGTCCCTCATGATGTATGATAAGATAAGGCAGTGAATGTGTAGCTTACGCTACATAGCATAAATTAACTACCGAAGGAAACAAAGAATTATAAACGAATTATATACGGTGTTTTGGTTAAAATAATGATTTACGGTCATTGTAAACGACGTTATTGTGAATCGGCGACAACTTAAATTGAAACATGAGTACTCAAACATTAGCGAAGTTAATCCGAAACGACGTAAATCGGTACGACGTAAATAGAGGACTTACTGTATTAATTTTGTATTGTATTTTGAGTTTTATACATTGGATTTGTAAAATGTCTTATTAAAATTTATGCATGATTTCATAATATGGTTTAAATAAAGTAGTATAACTTAAATATTTTTACAACATAGATAAGTAGTTGTTACTTGAGTTTTCATTTAACTTGCAAGGGTTGAAAAGACTTATGCCACATCTTGTGAGATACAAAGGGCATAAGTTTGTCACAAAAAATTAAAATTTTTAAAAGAAGCACTAAATATTTATAAATTACTGATATTTTCAGACTAACTTATAACAGATATAGGGTAAGGTGGGGCTATTTGAATCATTTCAAGTTTAAAGCTTAATAATAATTCAACATTGTATCCGATCAAATACAAAAAATTACGTACATCAATGTTACAATTTTTGCATCATATGAAATCAACTTCAAAATATTTATTCGTCATTTCCTGGTAAAAAATTATTAACTACAGCACTACTCCAACATGACCATCCAAAAATTGTGGGGCTATTTGGACTGCACAAGGGGCTATTTGGATCACGTAATTTGTTGCCTAATAGTGCACGTATTAACACAATAATAAAGTCTTAAACAGTTCTCAAAATTATCAAACACATTTACCACAAAAAATTGTTCTTTTTTTTCTTTGTTTTCTTTTTATTTTCCATAAGCATCAACACAAATTACATGGAACCATATGCAGCACTTTTGGCAACTTATCTAGTCACCTTTACTCTGTGACTTTTCTTCCGAATATCTAACACCACAGAAGCCACATGGTTTATTTTCTTCATCTGATGTTTCTGACAAAATTTCTTCGGAGCTCGTAAAGCTCTCACTTTGTTTCCTCATTCTGCACTGTCGCTTCTGTTTTCTATGAAACTGTTCGATAGAACTTGGCTTGTTTCTTGTCAGTGCTGATTTATTAAAAAATAATTTCTTTTTCGTTCTTGTTTTTTCAATGTGTTCCGGAGATGTTATATAACACGCTGATCCCTTTGCTCTGGTCAATATTTTCTTCTTTTTTTCCTTTTTCTGGTGTTGGCAGTACTACAGAAAAGGATGTGGTTGCAATTGAAGATTTTTGGTTTTCATAATTTTGTTGCGCAGATAGATTGGCTGACGAAGTTGGCATTTCTGATGATTCCTCATTTTGTAATTCTGTTTCTGTAGCTATAACTTCATAGCCCTACAAAGAAAGTGTTCTCATCAGTAAGTCACATGCAAAACAATCTCTAGTTCAACCTATGCAAAAAAAAGACAGGTGCAAAAGAGAGCAAAAACTACTCCGATCATAAGTGATTCATCTAGTGAAGAGTCAAGTGTGTGTGTTGAATAAGACAGTGATGTATCTCTTACTCCATTAGGGCAGTGCCAACCAGGGTCCGACGATGCAATCTGCATATTATGCGACTCTAAATTTTCGGAAGACTCTAGGGGTGATGAATGGATTCAGTGTTTCATGTGCAAATTATGGGCTCATTCTCAATGTGCAGGACCAGAAAGCGACACATAATGTATGTGACTATTGTAAATCTAACGAACTCCCTAGTGGAACTATTGACTTTAGTATTATATAAGCTTATGTTTGTCCTTAATGTTTTTGGTAGTACTTTTGGAGTTCTGTTATCCAAGCATCTGTACTGTCTCATATTACTACCCGATTTCCAGAACTTCCAATTTTGCCTTTTCTTAGAAAAATCAAAATTTTATGTATACTAGGGGATACATGATATTAATGTTTACTCAATGTATTAAACATTAAATTCTGCAAATAATAATGGCTTATTGAATTTCATGTGTGCAATGTGGGCATTATTAACTCCAATAATAAAAATGGTATCCTTTATTCTTACCTCTTCCTCTACAGAAAAATGAAATAGCTTATTATAATTAGTACCAATTAAGAAATTCAATTAAAATATTAATCTAAGGAAAATATTATTTAGGAAAGCAGGAGCAACAAAAAAAAAAACAAAATCTCAAAATGACTTCTCAGACTTTATTGTTATATAAAAACAAATATTTACAGCATATAGTTTACAGTGATAGTTTTAACACTGGCGACTCAGTTATAAATTGCTGTACAGTAGCAGCACTTTACTGTTTGGTTTCCTCAATCAAATGGTATTTTCTAGGGATGGGTCGATTCGATTCTCCGATTCCTCGATACCACCGATTATTAAAAAATTTGGGTACTCAGTATCGGGTACTAAAAAAGGGCAAGGTAGGTTAGGTATCGGTTAAGTTAAGCAAATACAGTAGTGATATATTTTCGTCTGAGCTTTTCTTACATATTTTAATATATCTTACCTGCTGTATGCGTATCAAATTCCTAATAATGCTCATTATTATTAAATATTAATTTTATACGAATAAAAATAAAAAATAAAAACAATGTTACCGGGTATGTTTAACCTCTAATTAAAACTCCACGATCGAAGAACATTATTCTTCACTCATGTATTAGACGTAAATAAATTGTAAAAAGACTAATTAATGTTATTTACAGTTAAGAAAAGTCCATTGTTTTTTGTGAAGAAAGTGACGGTTATGAAACGAGATCACATCACGTGTCGTCACCATTTTAGTTTAGAGCCATTCAAGGATGATGGCCTCCACAACACCTCTGGTGGCCAGAAAACATAAAGTCAAGTCGAAACGTATCGATTCGTTGCGTACGGGACAATTTGTATAATGAAAGCAACAATAGATTTTAAAGAATTCTCTGGCCATACCGCCAACAGAGGCTCGTGTTTATTACTTGCAAAGGAAAACGGTAATTCCCCGTCGTGTAAACTCTTAATTGTCTATGCCGTCGTGCTATTGAGGTAGTGAGGTTACTGTGAATTGTTTCGCATATGATATTTATTTGGCACAAATATTGTTTGCTAAAACTATTTTCAAGTGTTTTGCTAGTTTGTTAGTAAAACGAATGTTCGCCGACTGTCGTTTCAAATTACGTGTCGAATGGTCTGATATTGTATCAACATGTCTAAAGTTTGGGAACATTTTCGCATCAATAACGAAAATGACAAATATGCAATTTGTAATCATTGTAGTGCGCAAATTTCACGGGGCGGTACTTCCAAATCTACAACCAATTTAATGAAGCATTTGAAATCCTGGCACACATTACTACCAGAAAAAACAGAGTGTTTGCAGAAAAACAAACTTTTATTTACAGCACTGTCACCAACCAAGTCAAAAGGTACCACAGAAAAAAGTAGTGCTACCTTTGAACCCATTTTGAACAAAGATGATATGTTATCGGCGTTATCGCCTGTTAAAAACCCCCGTCTAAAAACCCCCGTCTAAATGTTGGACTTTTTTGTGCACAGCCTAGTACTAGCAAACAAACTTTATATGAAGATGCTTCTTCACTGGTAGTTGAAAAAAAAACCTTCCAAAATATTGTACCTTTTTCTGCACAGCCCAGTACTAGTAGACAAAAGCATGAGACCTGCCAACCAACACTGGCACATTTCTTGTCAGAAAAATCAAAATTTAAGCCAGGGGATAAACGTGCCGAAAAATTTAATTGTTTGATAGCTCAAATGATTTGCCTTGATCAACAACCTTTCAGCATCGTAGAGAATGTAGGTTTCAGGCAGCTGGTACAGGCGCTAGAACCACGGTACACAATACCGACACGGAAAACATTTTCGAACAAACTTATCCCTGAAATGTATTCAAACCTGAAAGAAAATGTTAAAAAAGAACTTGAAGATGCAAAATATATTGGAATTACAACCGACTTGTGGACCTCAACGGTACATTTTATTGACAACGATTTCAGTTTCAAACACTACTGTATTGAAGTGAAGCCTTTCCTGGAAGTTTCCCACACAGCATCAAATCTGTGCAGCTTTCTTGTTGAAACAATTACTCTGTGGGGCCTCCAAGATAAAGTAGTTGCCGTGGTCACAGACAACGGACGTAACGTTGTTGCTGCATTGTCAGCATCCCCTTTTGAACACATCTCCTGTTTTGCCCACACATTGCAGTTGGTTTTGAAAGATGCATTTTTGAACTCGAAGCTTGTTTCAAATTTGACTGCAGCATGCAGGAGAATTGTTGGTCACTTTAAAAATTCATCCAAAAATTGCAAAATTCTTGCAAAGTGTCAAAATATGGCAGGACTTCCAAATCACAGACTCATTCAAGATGAGCCAACTAGGTGGAATTCCACCCTCCACATCCTAAAAAGACTTGTTGAACAAAAACAAGCTGTTATACTGACTTGCAGTGAAACTAATAATTCCCAAACAGTATTAAACAGTTCTCAGTGGACTGTCATAGATCCTTATAGTGTACTGCACAAAACTTATTCCAGCAATAATTACGCTAAAGCTACTGGTTTTGCCGTAATTCTAATAAATAGGTGTCAAATAGTCGATTTTAGCTTGCTACATGAATGGTTTTTATCCTGTAGTTTTTACGTAAACAAAAATTCACTAATATTGGCCAAGTAAAAGTTGTAGATCAATCTAAGTGCTTTAAAACGATACCTTAAATATAGTCTTTGAACTAGTAACTCACCGTCCAGCCAACCGGAAATAGATGATTGTGTCTATAAGTAAAAACTTATTTCCACATCTTTTTGCACGAATCTTTTGTAGTTTTTAAAACTTGCACATTACAAACTTTTAACATCGAAACATGTTAACACAAAACATAAAGTTACGAAAGTAATCTGCACTAAAAAGTCTTGTCCCTTTCCCCTCCCTGCATATATACAATATATATACAGACATACAGGTATATACACAAACCCACTCAAACGAATTGATTAAATTTTATTTGCGCCAGTTTTGGTTCGGGGGGAATTTTTCCCTTACCCTTTTGAAAGTAAGGGTAGTTCCATTATCCACCACCTATGGACCCGCCATGTTCCGGACTGGCCACAACCGGCAGCTGTTTGAACACTTTTCAGGTACAGACATAGTGTATCTACCATGTTAACAAACAGCATCACGGACCTCCCAACCACCACAAATACAGCAGATTTTTCTTTTCTGACATTTAAATTTGCATTCTTGATTAAATTTACGAGTCTGAGAAATATTACAGCAATTATTTTTACAAAAAAAAATTATAAATCATAAGGTGAATCATCTGTGTTTTCGTTTGTAAATCCAGGCGAGTTGTAGCACGACAGACCACTGCAATTCTCACACATTGCAGTACACTGCAAATTTGATTTGCGGCACCGACAGTAATTTCCACATCCCAGTTTACACGAGCAGGACACTAGAAATAACAGATCGTTGGGTGCGAAAGGTTTTGAGCTGATGGTTGGTTTCAAGGTTTTTTTGAGACATCCATTCTTTTTGGCCACTTCAATTTCCCATCCCCATTCAGTGGGCGAAAGTCTGTTCCCTAACCATGTTTGAACTTGTAAGTATACCCTAAGGAGATGTTCACGACAGGCTTCTGACGTTGGAGGAAGTTTCGCCAAGTCAAAATTTGATCTCAAGGCCGACTTTTTGGTTAACGTCGAAAACCTGTAGTATCTGGCTTCATTCAAGTGCGAGTATTTACTCAACCCATACAGTCCAAGAACAAATTTTTCCCCATCTACCAGTATTTCGGTTTTAGTAGAAAAATGTGCTATGAAAGTTCTAGCCAGTTTCTCAGCTTCAGGTGACTTCAACATTTCAGTAGCTTTATTTTTGCCTACACCAAAGAAACATGAGGTTGTATCACAACCAGTCAATGCATGAGTAAACAAAAGAAGTTTCCTGGTGTGTTTGAACTTTTCTGTCAAAGTTGCTATGTCATAAAAAACTGTCACAGGGTTTTCACCTCCCTTATGTTTGCAGAAATACATTTTTCGCTTTTCTGGGGCAAGAGCAGTTAAAAGTACTGCCAGGTCTGTATCAGAGCCACATACAACTACTTCAGCAAACGTGCTTAGTTTTTTTATAGCTAAATTTACTATATCTATATCAGCATCTCCTTCGCTTATAAATGTTTCAAGTCCTTTGTTTTTTAGTTCAGATGCAAGTGAAGTTATCATTCTTGTCTTGTTCTTTTTATTACTCAAAAATTCTTCTTTTCCTGTAACACACTTTGTGTTGTCATCAAAAGTTATATCACATGAAGATTTTTTCGCGTATCTCCGGTTTTGTTCTTCTTGTTTCGTTGTGGAATCTTCCGGGTATCCATCAAAAACAACTGTTGTATTTTCTCCGTATTTTGGTAGGACATATGTACAGTAACTTTGCATTATGTCTCCATATGTACAGTTTTTTGGCCAAAGAATGCAGTGAAGAAGAAAACCTCCATCCAAGACAATTGCTGCATCACTTAGATTTAAATCATTTACAATACCCTCCTCAAAATGTTTCATCAGTTTTGACTTGGCCCCCTTTCGTAGAGAAACTGCATCAAAAAGGGATGGTGGACGAGGTGCCAATTCATACTCAAGATATGATTTTAATTTTGTTGGGCTATCACAAACACATAAGATGCGGTTAAATAGCTGTTGTGAATTCACAATTACCTGCTTTGACCGAACATTAACCGATTTTTGCATCGCCTGCGTTTTTACCATGTTTTTCCTATGAAGCTTGAGCTCCTGAAAGTTTTTCCCTTTCATATTTTCCATCGCTGCAACACCTTTTTCGTAAGCTTGGTCACAGTCTACAGAGTCGTCTGATACCAATCCAGATGATAACGATACCAGTTCTCCAGAAAATTTTGAGAATGGGTTATGTTCTTGAAGCCATGAAGTAAACTTTTCGACATCTGCCAGGTCTCTCGTTTTTCTTGACTCCCGGAGCTCAACATGTTGTTCACTGTATGATATCGAAGTCCCCAAAAATTCCTCAACAGCTTCGTGTACTTTAAGATAGAAAGGTGCTCCAAGAATCCATTTTGACAGAGTGCTGTCTGTTATACCTCTACCATGAGTCAAGCCTCCAACAGCTTTCATGGGACGCATGAGGCACTGTTCAATACACATGTCGGACCATGTTCCAGACCAAAACTTGCCACTTCGCCGTATTGTGAACATTTCATTATTTACGAACAAATCGAGTTCCTTCTCAGATAGCTTCGTATGAAGTTTTATCATTTCCTGCACATAGAGATGAGCAGACTTCGCATACGGCAAGTGTCCAGCAGCATGGAAATATGGAAGCATTTCGATTGTTGTATTTAAGTGTAAATCCCAATTTCCAGACCTCTCTGCAAAAATGAACTGTAGAATGAGGTCAATGCAGTTCAAGAGATTCACCCACAGCTTGGCAGTTCTGCTGGTTGACTGTATGTTTTTCAAGGAATCGTTTAATTTTTGTAAAGTACATGTGACGTCAGGTTTTCTCAACATTTCTTCGGGCTCTGTTTCCTGAAGAAGTAACTGTTTTGAAATGTTCTCCAAATGAATAATGGCATTTTGAAAATCGTCGAAGCTGTTCCTCATTACATTTATGATCGCAGAGGCCGTAAGAGTGTAAGCTCTGATGCATCTTGAATATGCACGTCCATTCAACATGTGATTAACTGTTGTTTGACCATATACAGCAGCCCACAAACTTTCTAACCCACTTCCTTCCATTATTCGACCTATTGAGCCCATAAACGACATTAACAAATGAAAACCACCCAACCTCAAAACAATCTTCGATATGTCACTTGATCCTTCTGCAGAAGACACTATTTCAAAAGCTTTTAAAAAAAGCGGCTGATCAAATGTAACTATGCATGTCTGGTTGCGTTTCTTGCACTGTTCTGCTGCAAAACACAGTGCTGTGAAAATCGTAGATGGATTACTGGGATTTAAATTTATGAATGGTACACCCATTATATCTGAGGATTCACAATCGTCCATGTGACTTGTTATTGTGTTCATAAAACCATTCCATCCTTGCTGAACCTTTGTTCCAGCAAGCCACATCCAATTTAGAGGAAACAAAATGTTTGATGGCTCATTTATAAGACTTCTAGCTGATTTAAGTTCGTTGAAATCCTTAAGTATGATAGCTTTGAAACCACACCGACTGTTTCTTTTCGGGTAGGAACATAAACGGATACATTCTTTGTTAAATTTTCCAGATGTTATTCTTTCAACCTGGATATGTGTTTCAACACTTGCACTAGGTGTAATACACTGAATTCCTCCCATTGCATGAAATGTGTTTAGGCCATCAAGTGTACGGATATTTATATCAGCATTGTCAAACACATACTGTATGAATGCTTCTTCATTTACTTGAGGGGAACCAGCATTTATAAGAGAATTCATGTAAATAGATGCTTCATGATACGACACACATACACCCATAGATGACAATAAGTCAATTAGATGTTTAGATCCGTACAGTCTATGAAGTGTTAATGCTAGGCTAGTTTGTATTGGAGATAAGAATGATCTTGGTCGTACAGTTGATATTACTGCATGATTAATTACAGCACACTTTCGACTCACTGCTTTTAAATCCACAGTGTTTTTCTTTTTCGTTACTCTTTGCATGAAAACTTTCAAACTATCTGGAACCAAGTTTTCTCCACCTGATCGAATTTCATTAACATTTGGGTATGTTTGTGAGTCATACATCATCTTCTGTATATCTTCTTTAATTATATCTGCAGCAGCTAATACTATCCTCAGTCGCTCTGTTGCTGGGTCACTTTCCCTATCGCGGTACCACTCATCCATAATTTTGTTAACTGTCTCAGACAAACAAAAAACATTTTTTCGTCCTGGTGTACATGACACAACTAACCTTTCCTTAAAATGTTGCCGTAGAATATTTGTTATATGTTTATCTGAGTACGTTTCTTCTTGGCCAGAAATTTTTTTCAGAATGTCTTTTATCTCGCTTATTGTGTATTGACATTCATCACTGTTCTCGATATGCTCACACAGCATTGCAAATGAATCTCCAAATTTACATTTCGGTCTTCCAACAGGTCCCTTAGGTGATATAATTTTAGAAAAATTTGTGTGACAGTTTCTGTGATAGCGTGCTTCTGGTGAAACAAGGTCGTTTACACTTAGCAGTCTGGCTCTGACTCTCTCACTCCACTCATCATTTCGTTCATCACATTTCCTTAAAAAGTTTTCTTTTATTTCTAATGTTGTTATTTGGTGAATTCCTACCCTACGCTCCAAAGGAACTTTCAAATCAACAATGGCCGTCTTGCCACAAATAAAGCAGTTACTTTTGAAATCAAACTTTTCTTCTGAACTTCTCAAATAGCATGAAGATGTCGGCAGCTGTACGTCACTGGATTGTGTCAATGCAATAGCAGCTTTGATACTTGTTGGTCTTGTGTAGTTTTGCCTGCATACACTGTGAACCCTAACATTAGTTTTCCCTTCCAACTTTTCATGCAGATTGTCTTTCCGGGATAAACTTGCATCAATAATCGTCTGTATACCTTTCGTCACAATTACAGTTCCTCCTTCAAGCTCCTTGCCACAAAAAATACACAGTGAATTAATTGTGTCCATTTTTAACGTCAATATGAGCCGATCAAAAAGCCAATTTGTTTTATCTGAAATCAAAGTTATAGCATTAATATTGTTTTTGTAAGTAATACTACGAGTACTAACAAAGTTAGCTAAGAATGTGTTCTGATTGGAACATTTTATTATCAAAATTATGGTTCTGATTATTTGGCATTACGTAAACCAATTGCCTTCACACTTAAATATATAATTTTTCTATCTGCATTTTGCTAATTTAAATGAAAATGACCAAGTGCTACAAATACCATCATTAACTAAATCAACATACCTATTTATTAACGTCGTAATAGTAATGCAATTATATATGTTAAGATTTATTAATGCTAAAGGGACTAACTAGCAAGGCACATATTATTAACAGTTATTTAAAGAAATACTTTGGGTATTATTCCATTACAGCAAATTGCTTGGGATAAATTAAGAGACGCATGCAAACACAGGCCCAGAGAACCAATCAAGAATTTATTGTTTTTCTGCGAAATTTTATGTGCATTTTCATGTGTACTTAGTTAACTATAACAACTTTTCTTAGAAGGAACTTCTCAGCGTGTCACTGTTTGTGTGCGTAAAACACTAGTTTTCTGTGACATATGGTTTGGCTGCAGTGGTGTAAGTCGATAGAGAGAAGTTGCGTTATTATAATTAATGTAATGAAAAGATTCACATAATTAAATATGTTAACCAGTTACTCACATAAAACATGCTTCTTCAAAAGCAATTAGCAAGATGTTTCCGCTGGCACTGACATAATACAGTATACGGTTTCCACACGCTAAAGAAATCACGACCAAAGCACATTTTACGTCTTGCAACTCCGGCAGTTTCATGGTAACTGACGTTAATGGCGACTGTTTCTATTGTTGCGCATCGTCCGCGTGGAGTCGAGATTGACGCACTCGACACTAATCCGTGTCGCTTAAAATGTGAGTCACTGGTCCAAAGGCTATAAATAGGGTATCGTTTTAAAGAATTTATAATGCGCTAAAACGTTTACTAGGCCAATATTAGTGAATTTTTGTTTACGTAAAAACTACAGGATAAAAACCATTCATGTGGCAAGCTAAAATCGACTATTTGACACCTATTTATTAGAATTACGGCAAAAACAGTAGCTTTAGCGTAATTGTTGCCGGAATACGTTTTGTGCAGTATACTATAAGGAACAAAACAAAAAAACATTCATCCATTTATGACTCTTATGTACGAAGATATCGGCGTATAACCAATACACGGCAAATCCGAACTTTGAGGGGGTGTAGGGGGGGAAGCACAGGGGGTAGGGGCGGGGACTTTTGGGGAAAAACACCTCTAGTAGTGTTCTAACAACTGTCCAAAATTCAGCTTTTATCTAATTTTTTCCGACTATCGTTATTTTTTTCCCTTTATTGACTGGGCTATGTATTTCAGTGCTCGAAATTTTCAACAATGCAACTTTAAAAGTGAGTTCTGCAAATTCCAATGCATCTGAGGTAAGTTATACTTACTCTACCATCTGTGAACAATTATTAAAGCATAACATTGATCAGTCAACTTATCTTTTTTTTTTTTTTTTTTTTTTTTTTTTCAATTTTAGATTATTCCTCTGGTGCATGTTATACAACATGAGTTACAAAAACCTGCACCACAAGGATCTGGTCTACAAGGCCTAAAAAATGATCTTCTGGCTTCACTGGTGCAAAGATTCAAAGATGTTGAAAGTGATAAAACCCTTGCCATGGCCACTCTTTTAGATCCCAGGTTCAAGAGTATTCCATTTAGAGATAGTAACAGTTTGCATAATGCAAAACAAAGACTTCTGCATGAAGTTGAACAGTTGAATATTCACAAGGTAGGCCTACGTAATGATTAATTATATACAATATATAACTTTAAAAATCTGTCAATATTATGTTGGTTATTTACTGCCTATTTGTTTTCTTCAGGTTGGTGACTCTGAATGTGAAACATTACCAAACAAAACATGCGCTGCATACTCTGATCCCAAAGATATTTGGTCCAAATACTCTACAATATTTGAGCAGCAAGAAGAGGTAGCTGACAAAGTCGCTCAGTCTGAAAAGGAGATTGAAATGTACCTGAGTGAAAAAACACTGCCAGCACAATCTTCCATTGCAGAGTATTGGAAGAAGAATCATAAATTTCCTACCCTGTATGAACTTGCAGTGAAGTACCTTTCCATACCGCCTTCAACAGTCTTCAGTGAAAGGCTATTCAGCACAAGTGGCCACATTTGTGACACTAAAAGGAACAGGTTGGACCCTGAGCGTGTCAGGATGCTCGTTTTCCTTAACAAGAACTTGAAGAGAAAATAATTTGTATTACCACGTCTTAAAATATTTTTTTTTCTTAAGTAAGCTCTAGATTATGAGTTACTTGTGTTTATAATATATATTATGTAATTTTTAAGTTATACAATGTTTTCTGTTACTTGTATGATATAATAGTGTATCATATTTTGTTTCGCCACATGTTTGTTTCATAACCATAACTGTATAATAAACTTATTTGTAGTGTAGCTATACAGGTTTTGTTACCTACTCTTGTTTACACTTGCAGTGAAGTATAAATAATCAATATGTACAAGTGTCATTTTTAACAGTCTTCAGCGAAAGTCTATTCTGTAGAAGTGACGCGAAAATTATTTGGTCACTCCTTGAACAAGCAAAGATGCTTTTTTTTGAGCAAAGAACTTGAAGGAATATAATGTGCATAACTGCATAACCATTATAGTGCAATTTTATTTTATGTTTATTGTTTATGTATGGCAAGTCTCTTTAACAGTCTCGCATACAGGATTTATTTGTGGAAGATGCTGAACATTTAATCCTAAGTTTATAATTATCCTTTATGCATGTTATTATCATTATGTAATGCATTCAATTCTTAAATAGTTTTAATTATGTGACCAGAATTACCAGGAATCTAAAACTGGAATGACTCGGAATCGAGAATCGAAATTTAGGAATCGGTACCGGTATCGGAATCGATAAAAATGTGTACTCAACCCATCCCTAGTATTTTCCCAAAGTTTTAAACTTCTGTCCATGGCTGTTTGCTGTTCTGTAGCCATGTCTTGCTGTTTTTAACATCATCTGCAAAAATATCATAATAAAATTCATATAATATTATAAAAATTCATACAAACAGTCAGAAACACATAAAATGAGTAAAGTGATAATTTTTTATGACACAACTATTTTAGGGCATATTATACCAGTAAGATTTAAAAAAATAGGTAGGGGAGACCCAGGGTTAGTAGAGAGAGGTTGCCTCGATCGCTTGCAGCCCCGGTTCGGCTTGCCAGCCCATCCGCTCCTATCAGTTACTTAGTTTACAAGCACATCTGCTCGTAATGTGTCAAACTACAGCATAATGCAGGGAGAGTTATTGTTGTGAGGAGTTTAATTGAGAGTGAGTGTGTTATAAAATGTTGTTGTTGTTTATATCATAAGTGCACAGGTGCTTCATTAATTATAACTAGCAGGCAAAATGTTAAGAGCACGAATTTAAAGTGAATTTGTTTTGTTAGGCTGAACGCTGTTAAAAAGTTGTATTGAAGCATTACAATGCCAGGTACGCGGTGTACAGTGGCTGTGTGTACAAATAGTTTGGTAAAAACAAAATCTTTACCTGAAACAAATCATATAAAATATCATCGATTCCCACGTGATGATCATCTGTTGAAAGTGTGGGTTCAGAAATGCCGACGTGATGGTGAGTGGAATCCAAAAACAACTTACATATGTTCAGAGCACTTTACAGATGATGATTACGAGCATGACTTGAAAGCTGAGTTGTTAAATACATGCGCTAAAAGATGTCTTAAACCAAAAGCTGTACCTACATTAAAACTTGGAATTACAACACCTGTAGAAACATTGGAAAGTCGTGTGCGCCGAGAAGACCGAGTTAAATGCAGGGAAAACAAAAAAAAATGTTATGTAAATTAATTGTAGATTCAAATGAAAATGTAAGTGAGGAAGAAACATGTTCTTGTAGTCAGTTAAAGCATTCAAAGTCTTGTTCAAACAATGACTCGGTTGAAATGCTTAGGAAGGAAATCCAAATTCTTAAATAAAATTTGTTTCTTGCCAAAAGAAAGTCAGTTTTAAATTTGGAAGTCATGAAAAAACTCAAAAAAGAAAACGTAAATCTTGAAAACAAACAAAAAACGGTTCTTCGTTTGAGTTCCGCATGCGGAATATTCTTTCAAGTGTTTTTTTTTTTTTCAAAAAATCAAATTGACTTATTACTTTCGTTGAAAAAAAGAGTAAACTCGACCAATGAGGAAATAGCTCTTGCTTTCACTTTGCGTTATTTCAGTAAGCGATGTTATTAATTTTTAAAACAGAAACTTAACTTCCCATTGCCTGGACTTTCAACTCTTCAACGATGGGCAACTTCACTTGTCATGAGAAAAGGTATACTAGTAAACATGTTTGAATTATTTAATGTAGCATGTTCTTCATTGCTTAACTTCGAACGCATTGTTGTTCTTTCATTTGACGAAGTAAAAGTGAAGAAAACGCTCGAGTATGATGCACAAGAGGATAAATTGTTGGCCCTTATTCATATATGAAAGTAGTCATGGCTCAGGGGCTGTTTTTAAACTGGAAACAACCTATTTATGTAAATTTTCACCAGCAAATTACAAAACCAATATTGGACTCTTTAATAACTAAACTGCATCATGTAGGTTACACAGTAAAGGCATGCGTTTCGGATTTGGGAGGAGGAAATTTAGGACTATGGAGAGAGCTAGGTGTTTCCACGATGAAGACTTTCTTTAAGCATCCATCAAATGACAATATAAATATTTATGTTTTTGCAGATGCTCCTCATGTTCTTAAATTAATACGAAACTGGCTTCTTGATTCAGGTTTTATCTTGAATTGTGGCAGTGTGTGTACCAAAGAGCCACTTGTAGACCTTATTTGTCAAGAGTGTTCAAATGACTTGAAAGTGTTGCATAAACTTAATTTAAACCATATATAGGGGAGGCCGGGGCTAGTTGCAACACTTCTCACATTTTGCATTGTAGTATTTATGTTTCGATAAAAATCAAACTATAATAAAGGGAATGTTTCCTTAGAATCTCTTAGGTGTCACAAAACATTACCAGAACATAGAAAGCAGTTAAAAATTAAAATCTAGAGCTATGTATTCATGGTGATGTAAGTGTTGCAATTTGACCCAGATCTGGGGCAAGTTGCAACACTTGCTCCCATGTATCAGAATCATCTGTTTCACAGTTGTTACACACATACATAGGGTCTTTTCTTGCCCAAGACCAATGTGCCTATTTTTGTCAAGATGTGCATTGAACCCATTCTTCATTCCTGTTGTATTTTGTCATGCACACTGAACACATCTCGTCCTGTTCTTCACTACAACTAACTTCTTTAAACTTTAATTTTCTTTTTGTTACTTTCTTACAATTTGCTGTCCTTTTTTCTTTCTTGTCATTTTGTGAAGGTTTCTGAATTTTCTTTTTATTGATTACATGTAGTTTACTTTCTTCAGCTTCAGTCTTTTTCCTTTTCCTTTCTTCACTGTTACGTTTTTCTTCTTCAATCGCTCTCTTTTCAGGAGTGTCAGTGAGAACTGCATACTTCCTTTTCTTCCTCCCTCTGCAAGAGGTTTCCCCTCTAGGTGGAGCTTTTAGGAAAGGACAATCTCTTGAATGGAAACACTTGGACCAGGTATTGCAAGAATGTTTGTTCCAGCACTTGTTTCAATAATGCTGGGTCCAGAATACACATCAAGTTCAGAAGAAACGCTTCCCTGCATGACTGCCTGACAACTGTGTGGATCTGGTCGGTCAGTAACGAAAGAGGGGCAAAGTCTTCTTTTGAAAATATGTTAGGGTTGAAAACCGAAATACCAGTTTTCTGAAAACCTGATGTAATGTTTGCTGGTGTCATAAGCCTAGTACACACTAGTAGACATGTTGCGCGATTTTGGTCTCTGAGACATGTCTAGAGTTGTCTATGTAGACATGTCTATAGACCAATCGTTGTCTACGAGTCTGTTGCGAGACAAAAAATCGCAGGTCTATGGTCTCCCGATTGGAATGGGAGACCTCATCAACTGTAGACATATTGCGCAACATGTTGCCAGTGTGGACGTCATCTGCGACGAGAGACGGGACACGTCCCAGTCTGTCTCCCGCGACTGTGAGTGTGTGTTTCGGCCGTTTTTAAAGTTTTTCAATTTATTTGTTCCAAATGTGGTCAAAAAAAAAGGTGTTGAAACTGATTGAAGACTTTCATGCATCTGCTTGTTTTAGGGATGTGACAAGTTCCGATTATAAAAACCGTGTAAAAAAAAACTGGTGCTTGAATCACTGGCTGCAAAGCACGACGTCACAGTGGCAGACATCGAAAAGAAAATCCACAATCTCAAAACATCCTTCAACCGGGAGCGAAAAAAAAATAACCTGACGAGTGGGACCTCTCCAAAAAAGTCTACATGGTTTGCGTTTGATTATTTGCTATTTCTGTTACCAGCCAACGAGTCAAAGGGCAGTCGGAACACAGACTTGCAAGATACGGACACACTGAGTGGAAACAATGGAGATGAAGTAAGTAAAAATTATTTATAAACACTTTGTAGACGAAGCCCGAGTGAGACTCGGGCAAGGGGATTTACACAAACGAACTGAGCCCAGGGTGTGACTCGGGCTTCACATAAAAATATTCCCTAAAATGCTGCACGAGTCTTAACTCGGACGCCGTCGTGTTGTGTTTATCTTAAAAGGCTTTATGTGTTGTGCTGCCATCTTTATTTTTGAAATCATACGATGTTTGTAAGATTACTCGAAAGATCGCGCGTACTGTCAGTTTTTATAATAACTCTAGAGTTAAAATCCTAGGTTTTTCCCCTTTTGGAATATTTGTGTTTCTTTGTAAAAAAAATTATATGCTTTATGATAAAGAATATTTATTGGCCTTTTTTCAGTGAGTATATAAAAATACTGTAGTAAGGTTGGTTTACTGATTGTGTAATGTTTGTTTATGACATATGACTGATTGAAGAGTCTTTGTATCAAGTATAAAAAATTTTTAGGTTCAAATATTTTGCTAAGAGCATTATGTACTCTATAAATAGGTTCAAACAAGAGCATTGGTATCGTAAAACTGGTTTGTAAACCAAATTCATTCAAATTTCTTTTTCTTATTCCCACCTACCCCGTATATCGTATCCTCTCTCTCTAACCAACTTCTCCCTATGTTCACATTCCCCTCTTTTCTCCTGCCACATTTCATAATATGTTCTTATATTTATATGTATTCTCTCTATCTCCTCTATCTGCCTTATACAAATTCACTATATGTCCCTCGGTCCCACCTCCTTCACAACTCATCACTCATCCCAACTTCACACATCACCACTAACCTATCTCATAAAACCCTCCCCCCTAAATTGGTTAATGCTTAGATTATTTGTATAGTTTATATGTTTAATCCAATACATTCTTTTGTAATATTAAATCAATGCTGATGAAATAGTTTGGAAATGATATATCAGAAAACATGAAATACAGTTTATGTATAATTTATTATTTTCAATATCATTGTTTTTTCCACAGACTATAAGTATAATTGAAAAAAAAAAATTTATAATATTAATTATTTCATCTAAATAAAGGTTTAAAAATTAAATACATGCAACAAGTAATTAGTTAGTCATAACCATTAGCTACATTTTTGAAGTTAATGTAACATTTGTAACTCCATCTGGATCAGGACTTATTTAGCTAGGCTCAAAATTCTTTCAAATTATTTATTGAATCACATCATTTTTATTTAAATTAAATTAACTAAAATCCAACTTTACTTAAACTCTTTATTAATAATTAATTTATTGAATCATATTGCCAAGCTACCTCTCCCTCTGGAGAAACAAAGTAATCACGAAATTCGTCACGAATTTTATACAAGTTAGCTGAACATTTTCGGGGAGTGTTCTGGAGATCCACCAAACGAGTCCTTTCATCAATTTCCCTTCTCCAGAATCCTTCAATGAAATTCCCATCACCATCGTACGAGTCAAAACTTCCGGGTGGGGAGTAGGCATGTCTTGAAACTGAATTTCTGCGTAAAAAATTGTGTAGATAGATGCAAGCCAACACGACAGTCTCCACTTTATCTGGCTGTAAAGCTATCGGTTTTAGAAACACTCGGAATTTGGAAGACATGACACCAAATACATTTTCTATGATCCTTCTGGCTCTATTCAGTCTGTAGTTGTACACTCTCTCCGGAATGTCTAATGTACGACCAGGGTATGGTTTCATCAAGTACACAGACATAGCAAATGTGTCATCTCCCACAATAACCTATGGTACCGGTTCCGTTCTCCCTGGCAATGCCTCGCTTCTAGGTACATGTGCAGAGTTTCTATTTAGATCTTTGTACAGTGAGGTGAACTTGAAAACACCCCCATCAGAAATACGTCCTTGGCATCCAACATCAGCGTACAAAAAGTTGTAGTTGGCATCTGCAACGCCAAGCAACACAATGCTGAAAGTTCCTTTGCAGTTGAAATACAAGCTCCCGCTGTGTTGTGGAGCCACCATGTGAACGTGCTTGCCATCGATACTGCCTATGCAGTGTGGAAAATTCCACCTACTCTGAAATTCATGGGCAACAGCTTTCCATGTAGCTTCAGAAGTCGGTCTCTGAAACAAAAAAAAAACTAAAATAAATATTAACAATCAGCATTCGGTTTATGAATCTATATTTTACATTAATTTTTGGTGGAATATGAGGAAACTATGTGATTTTTTAAATTAAGAAATAATTCTGTTCAGTTCTTGAAAACTTTAAATTTTTAAAAAAAATTGTCCTTTTTGTTTCAGGGCAGCTTAGATACTGGTGATATTCAGGGAGAAGAAGAAGATCTAAATGTAGATAGGGAACATGAGGACGACCGCCAACCTTTCAGAACCCCAACAAACCCTCCTAAACGCGTCCGAAAGAATGAAGACTCCCCTGCACAAGAAGCTGTCAACTGCATGAAGTCCCTATCTCAAATTGTTGCTACCAGAGATGAGAATTCGGTATTTGGTGAATATGTTGCGAATAAAATGTAACTGGCCTAGGGTGGAGGTCTCTTTGGCTCAGCGGTATATTAATGATGTTTTATTTCGATTGGACATGGGCCTGCTAGCTTCTGAAATTCCGTCCATTCAGCAGCTACATAAACATTCACCTTCCACCTCCATCCCATCAATCACAACACATTCCCCATTGTCATACGTTTCGCAAGACAGTTATTGCTCAAATCCTTCTACACCACCTGTTGAACTTCAGCAGCAATTACAGCCAAGGGATGAAATTAGCAATGACATTCGTGAGTTTGTACAGACCTATACCAATGTGTAAATGTTTTGCATTGATTTATTCATCTATGCCTAACTTTATGTTTATGCAGTTAAGAAGTGAATAAATACTATCGTTTAATTGAAGTTCGTGTTTTATACATACCTTTACATATTGTTTTAGTGATGAGATAATCGCCTTGCAGACCTCTGGTACCATTTGCGATATTGCCTGCTTAGATATTCTGAAGGTGTACATGAGGCTTGTGAAAGAGTCTCCACTTGCTAGGAAACGCAGGGTGACTGCCAGTCGAAGATAAGCTGGAATAGTTTCTCTAAAATTTGTATCTTTATTCATTATTAGTCCTCCAACCCTCAGAAGCAAATCTTCAAAATCAGCAGACGACAGGCGGGTGAAATTTCGAAAACCCATGGCGTCTTCCAGTCTTAATTTATTTATTAACGTATTACCGAACCTAGGTCCTTCTGCGAGCACTTCGCGCGTCCACCAACGTTTACATTTTCGCGTTCTTTCACTTGCAATTAGCACTAAGCAGGAACTCATTCCGCACAAAACAATGTCCTCCATGATGGACTGACAGAGACGAGACGAGAAATTGAAATCGTAGTGTGGACGCTAGACGAGACGAAGGAAGGTGCCCATAGACGGTCTATAGACCATGTCTCTAGACCGTCTATATACAGTATGTAGACAAATCACGCAACATGGTCTACTAGTGTGTACTAGGCTATAGAGTGCAAGAAGGCATCTTTCACTATTGCTGGCAAATCGAATATGGTTAGAGTCTTGCCGGGATTTGTTTTGTGCCAGGAATTAATTTGTTTCACACTGACTTTTAAAGGGTCCAAAAACTGAAACGTCCAAAGGCTGCAAGCGATGGGAACAGTGTGGAGGAAACGAAAGAAGAACTACGCCTCTTTTTTTGCACAAATCTATGACTTGGCAGCTGATGTGTGAACAGTGGTTGTCCAGAAGCAAAAGAACTGGATTTTCAGGAGATGGAAACGTAAGAGAGACAAAATGATCCATAAATGTGATGTTTCCTCTGTTTGCCAACCAGATTTTGTGCCAGTACCTATGCAACCTATCGGTCCATTACGTATAAAATGATCTTTGAGGTTCTTCCGAGGGAAAATAAACATGGGTGACAAAGTTGTTCCTATTGCACACACAGCTGTCGCTACAGTAATCATTTCTCCACGTTCTGCTGCAGTTACTGATTCTACTTGTTTGACTTCCCTTTTAGCAACTATTTTTCCAGGTTTCAAAACAGTTGCCACTGCAGTCTCGTCCATATTGTAAATTCGGGAGGCTGAAATATTATGATGTGTGAGAACGGTTGATAGTTTATTGAAAAATTCGGAAACTTTATGCATGTTGAACGAAGTACATCTCACAAGGCTCATGGCTTCAGGCTGCCTGACAGATAGTTCATTATTACGCTTCATAAAACCGGAAAACCAATCTGAACTGGCGCACTCATTAACTTTCCAAGGGTCCCGAATCTGTAATCCCAACTTTAGTGCACACTCATATGCAAGCTTGTGCACTTCTGCTGGTGTTAGCCCAAACATAATTTCCGAATTACGTTTGAGGTACTCGACAAATTGACACTCTTGTACGGCACTGAAAACACACCGCTGCTGTGGATAACCCACTGAGACAAAACTGAATTCAGGTTGTTCTGTTGTTAGATCCATGTTTTCTTCTTAAGTTTTTATATGTATCTTGACAGTGTAGAGTAGTGAATGTTGAACATATTTGCTATCTGTCGTACGGAACAGTCTTTGGAGTTTGGATTGCTAAAACAAGTTTACCTGCCCTCTCCATGACATCCTATGGTGTTTCTCCTCGATTCGTCTTCTTCTTATACGTTCTCATCGTAACTGCAATGGGAAAATAATAGCTATAATAACTAAAAATAGTTATTATATTTTTCCAAAAAATGCATTTATAAACATAAATATTATAAACAGTAATTGCGGCATTCTAGTTCTCGATTATTTGCTTTGGTTTCAAATATTCGTAACTTCTAAGATGAATTAAAACAATGTTTATGTATAAAATAGTTGAGTGAAGCCCTAAAAGTTTACAAAACAAATTATGTTATTAACATACGTGGGCTAATGTAACGTGAACATATCGGTATAAAAGTTGAAATCAAGGTAAATACAAATGAATTGATGTTTAACATTTAAAAAAGTATCCTTGATATCTGGGGTAAATTTCAACATGTGTTGCAACTAGCCCCGATATACAACTTGAATGTACTTACCGTCATTCACTTAGAGGCGTTGTTATAAAACATTTGTCATTATATACAAATAAGTACAACACTATTAGCTGCCCTCAGAAGTACAAATATATTAAATTTCGACAAACACATTCAACACAACAGCAGCTAAGTAATCCGTGCGTAAGTTTACTCGCGACTACAGTAGGAATATTGTGCACGACTGAAGCCAAGCGCGACCTGTTTACGACTTGTCAAACTAATACCGTTAAGATTACGTGTGGTTCCTTTCCTTCCTGTAGTGGTGCGACACTAGTACCATTGGTTAATGATTTAGAGCCACTGTTGCAACTTGCCCCGGTCTCCCCTATTGATAAAACAAAGTGGCAAAACATGAGAAAAGCTGTGCAGCTTCTTTCTTATACAACTGCAATGGCACTAAGGTTTTTTAATCACAGTGATCGAGAAGCTGCTATAATACTATCCAACACTATCTACATGATAGACCGCTGGTGGTATTTAATGAACTCGTATGTAGTGAAAAACATTGGTGACCTATCTAGGAAGCTGTACGGTAAATATCTGGCAGCTCAAGATGAAATTTTGGACACTATGCTAAATTTCATGGAAACAATGAGATGTTGCAACAAGAAATGTTTACAAATTTTTCAGAAGGGTTGCATAATGTCGATAAAGTCCCTAAAATTACTTTTCAAAGACCTGAAATGTAAACATTCAAACATACATTACCTCCTAACGCACCGACTAAACCAGGACTCACTTGGAAATTTTTTCTCCCAAATTCGTACTCGTGGAGGCCTAAATGACCATCCTACCCCTCTGAATGCATTCAATCGCATGAAGATGATAATACTAGGAAAAATTCTAGGGATAGTTCAAAAAAATCTAAACACAGAAAATTTAGATTCTGACAAATTTCTTGTGAGCAAAACAGTGAAGGATGGCGAAATATTGACATATTCCGCAGTAACTGTCAAAGATCAACATGTAGGTTGCAGCGAAACAGATTTACCATCAAATCAGGTGAACGCGAGAATGGAATCCGCAAGTGAATTCGAAACTTCAGCCCTTGAGTATTTGGCAGGTTGGGTTGCCAAAAAACTGCAGAAAAAGTTTTCTTATCTTAGTGATGGAAGGACTGCTAGTAACAGATGTTCATCTACGTGGATAAAAAAATTATCATTTGGTGGGCTAGAAAGCCCATCAGTACAGTGGCTAAGTCAAGCATAGGGATTGGATAAAGAGTTTCAAACATACCATGGCTCAAAACTCAAGAAAGGAAAAGGTGTAATTGAAAAACTTGTTAAAATTTTTTCCCAGAAATTTCCATGTATTCCTGAAGATGTCATTAAAGTATTTGTATGACAAAGGACTTTCATACGAATGAACTTTTTAAATGACATTTCAAGTGTTTCAAGAAAAATTTGTAAAAGTGATGTTGCCTGCATCAGTTCAAAAAGGACTTGCGAAGGTTACGAATCAGATGAAAAGAGGAAACTAACCAAGAAATACAGAAAAAAAATTGACGTAGACAGAGTAAGTACGCTTTCTTTTCTTTTTTTTTTATTAAATTGGCACGCAAATAATAAAATTTATTGTGTGAAGAAAGTGTAAGTCTAGCCTGTATTTAAAAGATTACACGAAAAACTGCTCTATTCATATTAGAAATTTATTTTTAAATCTAACTTCAGTTTATTTATATTGCAAACATTCCCAAAACGTTTCAATGAGCTATGGCTACTTTTATTAAACACTAAGAAATTGACATGCAATTATTTTAAATATTATAATCTTGCTGAGAAATAAATACAAATAAACCATTTTGTTTACAAGTTATATGTTAATTATAATATATTTTAAAAATTCATGGATTCATCATTGATATTTTGAAAATTTTTACTGTCACTGAAAAAATATGTTGAAATAATAATTCATCCTTGTTTTCAATTACAGCATGTTGTCATTTGAAAAGCATATCAAAGCGATTATAATTAACAGTAATCTACAAAGCATAAATGTAATACTATAAGTAGGGCCAATGAAAAATGGTAAATAAAAAAGTCCCATTTCGGTGAATAAAAAGAGTTATTTCGGTGCCAAATTTCGGTGAAAAAAAAATTGTTTAGTTAGAAAAAATAACTATTTTGTCATTATAATTTTATACACATGTATATGTTTGATGGAATAATTGTTTTATTTGGTCGAAATTTATCAAAAACAATGTTTTGAAGTACATTCACATCTAAAATTTAGCACGCTGCATTTGTAATTAAAATTCTCAAGATTACATACAAAAAAATCGGAAACTGATCATAAACGTTAGTGGCTCAAGTCCATTTTGACTACCTATCTCTGAAAATCAGCTATTATATGTTTCCTGCAAACTAGTCCCCACCAAAACACTGTACTTATTCAACAGTACAGAGTATTGTTTTTTTTTTGTTTACTTTTTCACCGCCTCAACTGCGTGTGCGGTATTTGTTCATGTATATGTTGGCACTCTTGGCCGGCATTTATTTTCATGCATTGCCGTGACAACTACGAAAATAAATAGTCGCCTCGGCTAGGACGCCCAAATACAACAATTAACATTTTGAAAGTTATGATTTGATTGGCTAATATGGAAGTGACGCTATTTTTCTGGACTGCGTTTGGCCGATTCAGAGAAAGGAACAAAGATTGAGTTAAGGCCTATCGACGATTGCGTCACCAGACGCAATTGCGGTCGGCAAAATAATGTCATTTTTGCCGTTTTATGGCCTTCTACGTCTCGTAGGAACGTGTGCGACGACGGAGACTGAGTAGGCGTACGTCTGGATGTAATAATTTTCATTCGTGAAATATATGGTTCTAGAGTAACTTGATGCTTAGTTCCAGAACCCGATGCTTTGTTCACCTTGTGCGATGCTCGAAATTTACAGTGTTTTCACACGTGTATTTTATTTTCCAGTCGACTTGCACATTACAGAACTTGCACATCATGATGCCTTTTTCTTTACTGATTACGTAAAATCCTTCAGCTCTTTCGAAAACACAACTTTCGGCATTTTATACGTTTATCCAGTGACCACGGTAATATGACCAAAATGACACAAAAACTTTCAACGGAAAACGATCATAGATACGGAAGAGAGACATATTGCATCCACTCGGAAATAAAGAACTTAAACTCGACAGACACGCACTCGTGAAAACAAAATCATAGAACATTTCGACACTTGTAACTACCAACGCCATCTGTGATTTGTCCACCAGTAGCTAAAGTGATAATGTTTATTGCCACGCTCTACTCTATGGGTGCTAGAGAAAAACAAAAGCAAAGATAGCGTCTCACATATAACCTCTTGGAATAATAAACGTTTTGTGCAAGTTCCAGAATGATTCAACGTGATTTTTCGCGATAAAAAAGGTTAATGTCGCGCGAATATCGCGATTTCGTCATATTTCGTGAAAAACTACGGATTTCGCGCATCACAGCAAATTTCGTTAAAGCGAAATGCAGTATATTAACGTCTTATCACTACCAAGTAAGGTTATTTGTATTACACATCATGTGCAAGTGATTTTTTTAAAATTTCGCGATTTCGTCATTAACGAAATTTGACTACCCCTAACTATAAGTATTGCGTATCAGACATGTGAAACGAGCCGAGCTGATAAGAGAAAGCCGTCAGTCAGCAGGTGTAGTGTTACGGCTGGGAACGGCGGGGCTGCAGATGACGTCAGAGCGGAGTGTCGGGCTGTCTACATTGTTCTTATGGGATCGAGATCGAGACAACCTCTCTCTACTAAACTTGGGGGAGACCGGGGTCGAATGTAACGAGGGTCGATTGTAACATCCATAGAATTTGTCGCAGAGTTAGTTCATAAAAATACCGCTAGATGGCAGTGAGTGCCTCTTCAAGAACTCTAACGCATCACACGTACTCGAAGATCTAGCGCTAGTCGTGTGTTTGCTATTCAACGTGGAAGATTGTTGATCAGGTAAGTAAATTTTATTTATTGAGTTATTTCTTTTATATAATATGCGGTTAAAGTAAAAAGTTTTCATTTATATTTAATTTTGAAGAGAATTGAATGCAGTTTATTGTGGCTTTAATAGAAAAGGAGTTAAACATAATGGAAGTGAATTGTAAATTTTATTTTGTTCTTAAATGGTATGGGTACGATTGTAACACGTACTTCGGAAATGGTTGTAACATGTTACAATCGTCCCCATTGTACGCATTATCTCAAACAAAGTGTTTAAGATTATTCCAGTGAGGTAAAAAAATGTCACCGCGTTAGAGTCTTTTCATGCTGGAATAAATCAATATGTAGTACTTAAATAGACTACAGGAGAATACATAAGAAGTTATTGGTGTGTTTTTAGTTATTTACAATCCTCTGCGTAGTTGTACAATTAAACAGTGAACATTTCACATAATTTATTTTAACCAAAAAATGTATCTTATATCTTTTGATAGTTTTTTTAATGGTACATCCTGATACTAGGCTATATCTTTGTTTTTTCTAGCATACAATTTAGCCTTGACAAAATATGAAGAAAATGTTAGGCTTATGATTTATTTTTACTGTGTTGCAGAATGCCAAGGGTTCGAATCAGGACAACTAACCGAGGTATTCCTCAGGCTGTTATGGATGCAGCCTCTCATGAAGTAATAGAAAAAGGAAAATCAGTTAGGTCCGTAGCAAAGCAATTTGACATTTGTCATGTAAGCCTGTACAGATTTGTAAAAAAAGTACGTGCTGCTTCGGAGAAACAATTGCCTAGGCCAATAACTGGATACAAACCACACAATAAGGTTTTCACAGGCAAGCAAGAAAACACTCAACAATTATATGAGAAATTGTTCTGATCTGTATTTTGGACTTACTCCTAGAGAAGTTAGGAAGCTAATATATGAATGTGCCGTTAAGCATGACTTGAAAGTTCCATCTAGTTTGACAGAAACAGGGTTAGCTGGGATGGATTGGTTCACTAGTTACCTCAAGCGTAACAAAGATTTGACTATTCGCAAACCAGAGGCAACCAGCTTGGCAAGGGCTATGAATTTTAATAAAGCCAATGTGAAGTCATTTATGGATAAGTATGAAAGTGTTCTTCAGAAATACAAATGTGAAGCTCAGCATGTGTATAATATTGACGAAACTGGAAATACCACAGTACAAGCTCCGAATAAAATTGTGGCTGCTAAGGGAAAGAAACAAATTGGTGCAATAACTTCTGCAGAATAGGGTAGCCTCGTTACAATGTGTTTTTGTGTAAATGGTATGGGAAATTCAGTCCCGCCAACGTTTATGTTTCCTCGCGTAAATTATCATGAATATTTTGTCAGAGGTGGCCCTACTGGTTGCATAGGAACCGCTAATAAATTTGGATGGATGCAAAGAAGTGATTTTCTATTTTTCATGAAACATTTCGCAAACCATGTTCGCCTACAATTGAAAGAAAAGTGCTAGTGTTATTAGACAATATTGAGTCACATTTGTCTCTTCCAGTGATAGACTTCTGCAGAGATAACGGGATTGTTTTACTCTCATTTCCACCCCACTGTTCCCACAAGCTACAACCATTAGACCGTAGTGTTTATAGTCCAATGAAGAAATATTTATCCCGATCTATGGACTCTTTTCTCAATTCTCATCCTGAGAAAAGAACTACAATTTATAACATTCCTGAAGTAGTTTCCTCTGCACTCCCTGAAGCTGCATCTCCTAAAAATATTATAAGTGGCTTTCATGTTTCTGGCCTTTGGCCTTTCAACAGAAGTGCTTTTCAAGATTCTGACTTTTCCCCAGCATCTGTTACGGATCAAAATGTACTTGAAGATGTGAGTATCCACAATTTTTTGGAAAGAGAAATTGGAACCCCACAATCTTCTGTGGACCACCCACAGGCAACCACTCAGGAGTGGGAATCCCCCACACCCCAGCCAGAAACATCAGGATAGGGAGCGGCCAAATTTTTTACCATAGAGTGTCCGTCCCTATCCGAAGGCAGAATAGAGACCAAAGAGTGCATCATCCCGTGGTAGGAAAAGAGGTAGAAGTTCTATTCTTATTGATACGACAGAAAAGAACATAATTACTAGCGGAGAAAGCGAAAATAAAGAGCAATGTGCCTGTATTGGGTAGAAGAGGCGTAGACAAAGAGATCAAATCAAGGAAAACTACATGTAAAGATAAAAGTCGTAGACCTATTCTGACCCTTAATCAAAATGATGAAGATGATTGTCTCTGCTTGGTGTGTATGGAAAAGTTCAGCAACAGTGGTCCACAGGAAGAATGGATTCAATGTACAAGCTGCCACCTGTCAGGGTGGCCACTACATTTGTGATACAAAATTCCAGATTTTTTCCAGGTTTTTCCAGGTTTTTTCAAGATTTTTTAGGTTTTGCAATATATATACAAAATTACATGTATTTATTTATGTAATACATAATACAAAGCACACATTTTAAAACACGGGAACTTTATAGTACTAAATATAGTAAAACAAAAATGCACAAAATGTGATACATACCTAGCTAAAAAAACAGGTGACAGTTTACTAAGTACATATTTGCCACATAACTTTAACCTTATTTTGTGTTTCAAATTTCTTTGTCTATGAAAGCTGTCTGTTTTAAGGCATCACTCATTATTTTGGCTTTTTTTGCCTCAAGTTCCCTGAGGTTCTTTTCAGGTTGTCTTTTTTTTTACTTTTGGAACCAAATATATCTGGTATATTTTGTGCGACAATCTAAAAATAAACCCTTTCAGTGCTCAATATGTGTTAACAAATTTGTACATATCCAAAATATGGCATTTGAAAGAAAAGTAAGGTGCATAAAAATACAATTGTTTTATCCATAGATCAAAGCATTTAACCATACATAGACCATTATATTGGCTAAATTCTGACCACATTTATGGCAACATTATTTAGAAAAGTTTATTTTGCTTACTCCATCTCAAATATAACATTCTAAGTCAGTAGTCCGAAGTGTCATATTAAACTGTAAATTTGACCACTTTTAACTTTTTCTTCACTCTTCTTTTAAAACAGGTATTAGAAAGCACTTATCCACATGTATAATTTTTTTTATGATGAAAGATATCACAATGTTATTTTGAATGAAGTATGTAGATATCAACCAACTTTTACATTTATCAGAGTTACACAAGTCAAATACCATTGAATGTACTCAGAACAATGACTAGGCACTTACCAAATGAATAAATTATATATTATAGAACAAAACATTTAAGGTTTAATATTCAGTCTGAAAAATTCTGTAGGCCTAGCTACAAATAATATTCATTTAAAAAATATATTTAAAATGACAATTTAGACTAAACAGAACCAGGAATATCAAAATATGGGCTGAATTAACTTTTAATTTGTTAACTTATCTTTTTGTAATTTTAGAAATTTTAACTTCTACAATGCATGTGCAAAACCACACTGGAAAATGATTCTTAATGATTTAATCCTTCTTTATTTACTTCCTTCTTCATATTTCTGTATTTATCTACCAGTTTATATTTGGAAATACCACTTTAGTTGTGTGGACTTTTTTTTTTTTTACTGGTGGGCCATAGTATCCTACAATTTTGTTACTAAGCTCACATAAGTCTCTGTTGGAAAAACACATTTAGCCAAGAATTTACATGTACATATCCTTAATACAAATTTGATTTCAAAATTAGCTTATGAATTTGAAAAAAAAAAATTTCTAGAAAACTGGGACATATACTGCTGCAAATTTAGTGTAGATACAACTAATTCAGACTAGAGATTGGAGGGCACTCATGCTTAATACAACCGACATAAAGACTATCTCTGCTTTAGTTGGTTTCATTTGCAACATGCTTGAATCAAGGTTCGAACACGCTACAATCTCTCACGCGTGAGAAGATAACAAGGAGAGGCAATCCCTTCCGATAAGGATCAACAGAGTGTGACCTAGAGTATGTTAAAACTGTGCCAAATGATTACCGACAAAATATCTAATCAAAATATTTATTGTTAACAGACAACGTGATGACATAAATCTCCGGTTACAAATGTACAACTACACAAACGACGTTCTGACAACAAGGACCTGCCCAATTGCGGGCGTACAATTAAATATGGGGGCCTAATTTTTGATGCGAAAACGTTCATGAGTATTGAGCACAAGCATGAGTAAATAGCCCAAAGCCCAGGCCACATGAAATAAATATTTAGCAACAAGAACACACGCATGCTCTAAACCAAGGTCCAATTACTGTAGCATGCATTGCTGGCCAAATGCCCACATATAATTACAGTAAAATACCGACATAACAAACTTCACATTAACGAAAATTTAACTTTAACGAATGATTTGAAATTCCCCTCCAATGACTGTACGCACACAAGGTTAAAATATTCAAAATTTAGGAAATAGATTTTCGTTACAACGAAAGCATTTTACCGTTTTTCTTTGTCAATATCATGCGGATTTACCGAATATTTAGTCTATGCGTCAAAATATTTACTTACTGTCGTTCTATTGGCATAATTTCAATGATTCAAGCATTCAACGGCTTTATTTTGTTGTCTATTTACATTGAAAACGGCATTGCAAATTTTGATCGTGCATTTGTTTTCTTTTTTTTCTACCCAAAGATATGGCCAACTGCTTATATTCACGGCCATAGACTTAAAAAATACACTACTAGTAGTAGGAACTGTATGTTTAGATGTGCGCACTTAACTTATTTTATTTGTGGCGAGATATGGCCAACGGCTTTTCCGTAGCGGCAACATTTAAGAAAAACTTACGCAAAGTTAACTCACTGGAAAACTAGATGCCGCTAAAACTGGCAATATCAACGACTCAATGGTTTCCATCTTCTGAACATATTGTTCAGTCTTTGGTCTGTTCGGTTGTGGGTCTAAAATTACCCCGTGCGGGGGCAAACAGCCCACGTCCATCTCTACCAGCACTCAGTTACTATCATTGTTTTTAAACCCAGCTAACCTTAACTTCACCATGGCTAGTTGCTTAGACACGGTAGAGACGCAAAACTAAATTAAAAGCTTGATTATGTATACAGTAGGTTATTGCAGTGTTCATACCAATTACTTTATAAGCAAACATTTAAATTTATTCCGGATAACTTATAATACATGAACTACAGACAAATGGCATAAAATACATAAAAAAGACATAAAAATTTACAAATCCTATACGTGACGCCCGGCCGTAGCGATCACGTTAACTGCGGCACAAAAACCTTGCCTTCGCATAAGTCTAAGTCTGTACTTCAAAGACGCGCGAGGAGGGGGGAGGGGGGGGGGAGTTCACACCAAATCTTGGCTACCGTCCCAAAAACAACTTCTTCTTCTTCCACCAATAACAAATTAAAGTTTTACTTACAGTAATTCTCGCCGTGCAGTAGAAGTTTACCAAAACTGTAGTGCCTCCGGGTACCCGGGCTGTAGACTGGGTGTAGGTGACACATGTAGCACAGTCAAATGGCCACGGTCGACGCACTTCGGGGCGTGGTGCATTAACACTCACGACTCACGAAACGTTTAAAATCGTTGATGGGAAATATGTTGCCGTTCATTCCAAATCATAAAAAATATAAACCAGCTGATGCGGGCCGCGGCAACGATAACTCCGCGAAGCAATCTCCAAGGTTAACAGTTCATAACGACGTGTGGGTCGTGTGCCAACTCCCGTGCACGGAGTTACCCTGGGAACCCATATTCACAACTGACCCGCCGTCGGTCAACGCCCGCAAGCCTCTGTCTCCCCAGCCACCAAAAAGTCTGCTCCCCGCATACGTTACACTCCCGTGACGTCATCCACCTCCCTCCGCTAATTTCCCCCTCTTTCATACGCGGACAAGTCCATTCAGCAGAGGTAAATGGCCGCACGGTAAACCACAGACTTTGATTAATTTTAACTGAAACTACTGAAGACCTATATAAAAATAAATATGAAAACATTACCTAAAAAAAATTACGTTAAAATTAAAATTAAACATAATTAAACATTAAACATAATAACATGAAACACCAGAAGTGTCTCACGGTTTCCGTTTCCATTATTGATTGTTTACATTTTGTTGCCATTAGTAGGTTTGTTTGACTCAAGGTCTCTCCTGCTCCTCGGAGTTGAAAGAGTTGGGAGCAAGTTGACCTGAGGGCAAAAAGAGTTGGTAACTTTTAATACACGAAGAAAACGCTATTTTTTGTAAAACAATGATGGCGTAAAATATAGCAGACATCGTGAGAAATTTGTTTGGAAATGAAGATACATCTGAACATGAAGCTGCTATTGATTTACCATATATTGGACTACAAATTATGAGAGAGATTGATGAAGGTAAAAAATATTAATATTGCTTTTTGACTTTAAACCGCCTGTGGTATGCATAAGCTAACCTGTACTAGGAAACAATTGAAAATCTTGTGCTTGTTAAATAAAGGACGTCAAATAAGTTATATTGAAATGTATTTCCGCTTCAATGTCGCCATCTATTAAAATATTACCGTTGTCACAAAATGTAGCTTGATAACATATTGACTCCATCGTCAAAGTCGCGCCCAGACGACTTGCCCTCGCGACTCTTCCTCAAGAGGAGGATCATCGAGAGCATGACCTGAGTGACCTGAGAGCAACTTGCCCCCGCGAGTAAAACGACCATCCGCCATACTGCTTCCGGAAAAGGGCGCCCCGAGAGTTGACAGGTCAAAAAGAGACCTCGAGTCAAACAATCCTAGTTTTTTTCAGTGACGTGCTGTATTTATTTATGCATTTATTATTTTTCTAACCTAGTTACAGTTTAATTTTTATCATCATGGAGGATAAAAAAAACGGAAACAGTATTCTTTAAAAGAAAAAAATGGAAATCTTGAAGGAAGTAAACAAAGGCACAAAAAAATCACACGTGGCCAAGCAGTTTGGTTTGGCACCCTCTACACTCTCTACAATACTAAAAGAACGGGGGAAGATTGTGAAGATGTATGTATGGAAATAGTATATGTACGTTGGGATATTTCATTTAAAAGAAATTTCAGTACAAAGAACAAAATCTCTTGCTTTAAAAGACTTTGTTATAACGAGATTTTACTACAAGTTACATAGATTTTGACGACGCGTCGACAACAAGAATAGCGGTTCGGTGCGGGCGGAGGTTGTCTTAAACTTGCCCGTGGTATAGGGCCTGCTGCACATGACACGAGAACCATAGATGGCAGAAAAACTAGGAAAACAATTTTAACAATACTGCCCAACTGAAAAACTAGGCGTCCTATACAACTTCGGACGCATTATGTTAAAAGCATGAAATGCTATAAAGGGAAGACGAACAAGTGGCAATGCAAGCCACACAACAAAATAGCAGGTAGATCGGCGGAGCGCAAGAATTGACAGCCCAATAGCATCAAACCGCTATGGCGAGTTACGTTAAGACATCTAAGGGCAATGTAAAATGGCCAAATAAAGGCACGGCCATATCGTGCAGGCACTTACGATCTACAGTTTTCACTCAATGGCACAGCCGATACTGCTCCATCTCTGACCGCAACCGAACGACGCGAGACAATCTCATACAGCAGCTTAAGACTCTTATGGAGCAGAGCCCTCACAGTGATGAGCCGAGCCGTCCACATGTTTCTGCCCTCCGGGAGGCGTGATTTACAGCCGGGGGCGGAGTCAGATGGGCAGACGCGACCGTGACGTACTTGCGGCCGGCTGCCGGGATGGGGAGAGTCTCAGGGTTTCCACCCCTCCTTTCCTTAGCCGTGGAGTGCCTGGCGACACTGGCTTGCAGGCCGTTATCAACTGTCCGAACAACACTCTCATGGACGTTAATGTCCTTGAAGGAATCTATCACAATATATTGCTTGAAATTCAGTATGTTCCACGCTAAAGAAGGGGAAGTATAAACAATAAATTATATTTTTTATGGTCATTCGCAAAAACAATTTGTCTTTTATGAGCTGAGTATTGTTTTTATAATGGCCATTTCAACAAAATTTTCCAATTAAAAATTAGAGTTACTATTTTACAATCACGTAAACCTACTCTTAGAGTAAAATATTTTTACTCTAAGAGTTTACAATACCGAAATTAAAATTATAGGTCTTGTGGAAAGGGGAGGGGGGGGGGGGGAAGAAAAAAATGCTACATCTGCAAATAATGATTTCAATGCCATGTTTGTTTAAAAATAGTTTATCTAAAAAAAATAATGAGTTTTAAGTTTTTCTAGGCATTCAAGTAGAATTCTAATGTGTAAAATACTGCGTGAAACATAGCAAGCAGTCTGGTATGAGAATAAAAAAAACTTAATGTTTGCTGGTATTATAAGAATACTGTAATCTATTAAATGTATCTATTGCATTAATTTATATGGTTTTTAAATATTTTGGATAATAGTAGCCTCATAATATTTAATAAAGTAGTCGTATCATTATGGGGCTAACAGCACAATGCTATTTTTATGGGACTAAGATTTTGGTGGCTGCGTCAGTTGTGGCTGCCATTCGTATGTATTCGCCCACATTCGGGAGTTTCCGTCACTTGCCAAAATTGACCAAAATTCGTAAAATATCAACATAATTAAGGTTTTTATTGTATAAAGGAACAAAATTCGAAAAAAAAATTCTTAAAAATAAAAAGAAATCACTTCTTAATATACTAATTAAGTCACACGATTACAATCCTTAGTTCGACTCCCAGCAAGATTAAATTTGTAATTTATTCAGCTTCGAAATTCGGAAAAGTTAAAATAAAATTATAAAAAATTCTCCTTTTTAATTTAATAATTAATTAAATCGATTTCAGTTCTTGGTTCCAGCGTCACTGAAAGTTTAATAATTTAGGCCAAAAATATCAATTGAATTAAAAATATTTTACCCAAAAATTACTATTTACAGGGACAAAAACATTAAAACAGCCAGGTAACTCATCAGAAAGCAGACGGGCCATTAGGAAGACACACAAGCATACAGTAAGTTATGTGGTCTGTGCGGTATTGTATGCTTATACATGAGCAATACAACATTGGAAAACGTAGGAACAAAAAATAGCATATATCACTGTAAATCTGCTTTCAAAATTATAAACTCCTGGCAATGTACACATTTAATATAATTTGAAAATGAAACTCTTAAATATTACAAACCTGTTCCCTTACAGAATCCTCATTTTTTAACTTATAGCCTGCGTTTTACAAGTTGTAAATTGGCTACTGTCAAAACATTAAACACCAATGGTAATAAAAAATTTGATAAAATAGCGAGAGAAAAAAAGCACAAATCACTACAATCTGCTTTCAAAATAAACTTCTGTCAGTATACAAATGTAATATAATTATTTAATAATTTTTCTGTGTGAAACTCTAAACATTACATATCACTTCCAGTACGGAATTCACACTTTTCAGCTTACTCTGGCTAGTTTTCTTCTGTTTACACGAACTAGCCACGTCTCGTATTTCCATATTTCTTGTGTAGCGAGGGTCAACAAGTTCTGGAACCAAGCAGTCATTATAAAACTGAACCAACTGTTGTTGCATTTTATTTTTCCAGAATAGGTCATCTCTTTCTACCCTTGTAACTTTTACAGGATGATCCTTAGATGTCCAAATATCCAAAAGACAGAATTTCCTGTTTGTGATATGTAACTGACCTTGAATTTGAAAAAAAATTAATCATTATTTATTTTCAAACCAGTTATTTCATTTGTACCCATGTTGCATGTTAAGTAACGCATTTTTCCTTGTAACACTGCTTCGTTGGGTTCCATGCCTGCTGCAGACGAAGGACATTTTATTTCTACCAAACCGTCTTCTTCAATCAATCCATCCAGCGTAGCTCCAAGGAAAGGCAAATCTTTATCTATAAATAGACCACAAGGCTGAACAGAAATGTTTTCTTGTTTTTCTAGCTGCTGGATAGCTGTTGACTTGTACTTTCTTCCATATGACAGTGATGGAACGTTGAGAATGTCAGGAGAATATATAATATTCTTCACCAAACTTCGGCAACTAGTAGTCGGGTGTCGGCGACATATTATTCCAAACTTCGATGCTGTTAGCATTTTACGCAAACCTTTAAAACCAATAATAGGAACTGGCACTCTGAATTACATCCACTATCCCACGGAACCAGATTCGCACGCACTGCGGGATACAGGTATGTAGCTCCGTTTTCCTATGATCGCGCATGCGCGATGCGTGGTGCGTGATGCGTCACTGTGTGACCACGCAGCACTCGAGTCTGTGCGTTGATACGGGGCTGGTTTTCAAGGACGCGCAAGCGGGGTTTCCCCGTTCCGGCGACTGTGTGTCACGCAGCAGTTGCCTGGCCGCCAACTTCAGCGTGATCACGCTTGCGTTTTATAATGAAGGCAAACTGCAGAACAGGATGAATAAATGATTGATTTAGTGAAAGCAATTTTTTCAACAACTAATTGCTGAAACTAGACTAAAGGTGTGCCAAGTTGTGTCTGAGATGGAACTGAAATCGTTGATGGAGCAGCAGAAACAGACCAATCCATATCACGAACAACAACCTTATCAACACGTGGATACTGGCATTAGTTTTCCTGTATTTGTCACACAGCCCACTCAAGTCTGCATATATTTAGGCAGAAATAGCAGTAACAATGCTAATGTAGGAGGCGGCTTTGTGAGACTCATTTATAATATAACCAGTTTAATTTAACAGAGTGAATGAATGCAGAGACATATCAATTAATACTATTAATAAAGTACTTTACATAAATACATTTAAATGGGTTATAACACCAATAATTTCAGTTTCGTTAAGTAACAATTTGGATAGTGTTTCTGTTTAGGTAATGCATCTATACATAAAAAAAAATAAAAAAATAAACATTAAATTTAATTATTTGAATTTGTTTACCTGAGAGTTAAGACATTCTTCTGTTCAACAGATATTGGCCTTTTGACTCTGTTGTACTGCAATCTCGTGATGTCTTCTTTAACAAAGCCTAATACTATATCAAAAATTTCTGTCGAACACTGAAATATTCCTTAAATTTAGTTTCGTTTTCGATTACATGACGTAAAATCAATATGTTATAATACCCTTCGTCATCTCTTATTCTAAATATATCACTGTCATCTTCTAGGAAGCACAAGAGCAATAAATCCTCATCAGCTTCTTCCTCCAGCAAAAGGCGGCGGTCGTTGCTTCTATTGCGCAGACTGTTTCCCGCGTTCTAACAAAACACCCCCGCCTCAGTAATCACGGATGTGACGTTGGCGCATCGCGCATGCGTGATCCTAGGAAAACGTAGCTTTGTGCCAGATGCAATACGACAATAAGTGTAGCGCGTGTATTATTTTTTTACCTGTATCCTAGATAACAGATGGTTTAGTTGCATTTTCTTATGTGCAAGCACTTGCCAGCACAATAAGAATAAGACAAATAGATATTTGGAATGCTCAAAGCAATGCTTGAAAATATAGATACCTATATACCTATGTTAGTAGATTGTACCATAAATACTACGTTATTATTTTAGTTAATAATAATTTTTTTCCCCTCACTTTTGAGGGATTTCTGTTGAAATTATCAAGAATGCTGAAATATTGGTATTTTCTCGTACCAAGCCGATAGTATCTTGGTACTTGGTACAACAACCTGTAAACTGGTCTGTATACCAAGAAAGTGGTACGTCAAACACCCTTGTAGCAGGAAAGTTTATCATTGTGTGAGGGTGTGGTCTCTGCTGGTCAGAAACTCGCCTGACAACTTCCCCTCCAGCGCCTCCAGCCGCTAGTTACCCCCTCCCTGCTCGGCCACGCCACGCATCAACCATCGCTTCCGCTGCAAGCAGCACTAAGCTGACACTGCGCGCGCGAAAATACGTAGTTTTCACAAACGATTTCATGGAAATTCAGATCGGTGATCATCAAAGTTTATGATATCATTTTGTTCACATGATTGTGCACTTTAGTCGCACTGATAAATTAATTACAGCTTTCTATAAGTTCGACAAGAAATAAGGCACAAATTTCTTTGTTTTTCACATTTTTTTAAGGCAATTAACATCGTGACGTGTGAAATTAAAATTGATAGATATTACAAGCCAAGGTTTTTCTCGCAAGGTTAAAAATTTCAAGGTTCTATCTTTAATACTTCATTCAAAAAATGATTGAAACAATGTGAGTGTTTTCCAAGTTTTGTGAAGGGGTACATAATGCTCTTAAATAGCAGCACCCGACAGATAGCGCTAGTGCGGTAGAGGCGAGCAAAAAAGGGGTGGAAGGTGGAATTGGAGAGGTAAATCTAGCGGTAGAAGCGGCGGAGGGGAATGGGGGTGAGGAATGCTGGGCCGTGCGGGAGCTATGAACGAAGCAACAGCTTTAACCTCCCCCTCCCCCTAAAAACACCCCTGCCGAGAGAGCCAGAGAACTAGGTGCACCCTCGATGCACGGGAAGGCGCCAAAGAATGGCGAGATGGTCGGCGGCGCCCCGCCGAACCGACGAACGGAGCAGGAGGAGGCAGGACAGCCTCACGACGTGCCTGATGAGGGATCCCGCCGCAACCTGGCGAGCAGCCAAGCTAGGTGGACGGTGGTGTTGGAAGGGTGAAGCCACCCGGCCACCTCGGTAGACGGAGACGCAGGCGCAGACGCGTCTCAACCGCCTGGAAGACAGAAGCAGGCCAGAGGCGCAGTCCCGGCAACAGCCTCTCAATGCCGCGCCATAGAGACTGAGGGCTCGGGCGTCTTAACGGAATTGCCGGCGACCTGCGTCACCCCCCTCGGCGACGCAGCCCCGGGAGCAGCTGTGGCGGAGGCTGGCATGATGGCTCAAACAGGCAGTGGGTCACGTCCTGATGACGAGGGCGAGTGGCTCTCTCGGGCAGGCGGCTGGGGGGGCGGAGGGCGGGGAGACGACAGCGCCCTGCAGAGACGTCACACAACGCAGCGAGCGGCAAGGGGCGGCTCCCATGCTTGGAAAGAAGAGGGGGGGGGGGGGGGTAACCGTGAACGGTGCGCCGACCTGTAAAGGGGTTTTCCGCAGCACTATGCACTTACCTATCACTATCACTACGACAAAAAAAAGGATAAAAGTAAAACACAAAGCAGGCTAGTCGTACGGAACTATAAATTATATAAGATATAAATATATATAGTATGATGTACACACCTTTTATGTACAGCTACACGTTGCTGTGTCACATTCTCTAAGTATAACTACTAGTACTATAACTAAGTAATACTAATAGTAGAGTGTAGTAACGATGTACACTTGCAGATGGTAGTATTCTTGTAACACTACCTGCGTTACTGCCCTTAGCTTACACACAACTGATTTAATTGAATGGACAGAAGCTGTATAAAAGAAATATTAAATATAGAATTTTAATTGTGGTGGCAGGTGGAAAGAAAACTTCAGGTAATATAATATGGTTTGAAACAGGATTTAGAAGACAGAATAGGTTGAAAATCACTATAGTTATAGTAGATAAAATAAAGAGTAGATAATAAGAGTGTGTGTAGCTTGCAACTGAGACACAACAATATTTATTAAATAATAAATATAACATAAACAAATACCCTGAAGAATATTCAATATACACAAAAACAAAACACAATACAATAACAAGTTCATTTGCAAAACACTATGGATAGAAACTTTATTGTGTGCTGAGATATGGCAGTGCAGATTGAGAGGAAAAAAATTATTAATTACTATTGTTTATTGTGGCTTTCCTGGTTATATATAACAGCTTTAAAATACCGGATATAGGGCGGCACAGATGTAAAATAAATACAAGAGTTCATTAGATTCAAAATATAGTTCGTAAAAAGTCCGTTGATAAAAAGCAGTTTAGGTGTAGAAAATTCCAAATTTACTCAAATTACAGTTTATCAGTTGCGGTAAGAATGTAGGAAAAATAATTATTAACTCAGTTTTCTCAAGTCTTTCTTACTTATGCCTCGGCTATAACTCAGGGTTCACATAAGTTCCAACATCAGGCCTCTGAGTGGAATATAAATGTAATTACTGTAGGAATCTTAATTTAATTAAATTCAATGTTCAAAAAGTAATTTAAACTGTCAACAGGATACTCAAATGGCTTTATAATAGTTCAAAATTGTCACAAGGGCGTTTCTGCAAAAGTACGTTTTAAGGACGCTACGATGGTAAGATGGCTAAACTTTAGCTTCTAAACTAGGCCTCAAATAGAAGTTGAAAATAACTTATCTCATCGGTGCAGGAACACGTTGCAAACAGTCACACTTGGATTTTCAACAATGCCGGTTATCTTAAAAACACTTACTTTCCTGACTTTACCCATCTTAATTAAATTTAAATTTTTTTCCTGAGGCCGGCGTCGGGATGATCCCAAATGAAGAAACGCCCTTTCTTACTTCCTCCTACATTACTGATTGCACGGCTGCACTTCCGCCTAGCGGCTGGATGCAGATATCAAATACAGCTTACGGCTATCACCGCAGCCAAGAACAGGTAAATAATGAAAGTAATTAACAATAAAAAAATGTGAAAATATTGTACATAAAATATCTGCGGTGAACAAAAAAAATATTAGAAATAACAGAAATAAAATTACAACAATCACAGAAATAGGAAATCAGGTTAGGTTTGAAGGTATTATGTGCAGTCCAATGTTCATATAGGTAGGCTGTAGCATGACAGTTCTGTAGTTCTATCGTTAAGCAGTTCACCCGGGACGTAACTTACACAGTTGACGTCGTCCCAAGTGCTCCTCCGGCTCGCTGAGGTCATTATTGCTCGTTGCTGCTTCAGGCTTGCGTGTGCAAAAGTGTAACAAACGGCCTTGGCCGAGAGGGGAACGCCCTGCAGAGGCACCACCATAACAGTGATGTGTCTTTTCATAAGGGTTTTGTTTATGTAATTATGTGAGTGTGTAAATATCTATTTGTGTTGTTGTGTTCCTGTAGATGTGTTTCCCGGGCGACTGAGTCGCGTCTCCCCGCCTGTGACCATGTGGCTCCACGCACTCGCACATGAAGGGAAGGAGGGGATTCATGTGCGCGCGGCAAGGGGGGAGGCCGCGGAGACGTGGCGGAGCGCGGGTTGATTGAGTGGGATGAGAGAGTGCGGTCGCGAAGTTGTGAGTGAGAGTCGAACGGACATTGTCAGTCGTGTCACCGTTGTCACGTCCCCGTCATTCACGTCACGTCACCATCATTCGCATTGTCAGTCACGTCACCGTCAGTCGCGTCACTGTCATGTCACCGCCAGTCAGTTCACTGGTAGTGTTGTGTCACGCTCAAAGTGCGTGGAGCCGGGCCTCGCCCTGATGGACTGTCACAGATGGGGGCCGTGACAGCCCATGTACAGTGTGTTACGTGTGAAGTAAACACAACTAACATCATAAACTCTTTTATTTCACCCGAGTTAGGCCAGTTCCCTTGCCACGTGGCACGAACCTTCTCTGCCGGAGCAGCTGGGCAGCGACCACGGGAACGGCCCTAACGTCGACACAGTTTTATTAAATAATCATAATAGTAATAATAATAACATGTAAGGTAACATGGTTTGAATCTGGTCATTCTTGTTCTCGGCGTCATTTCTCGTAAACAAAACGGAGAGAGGTCTCTGCTGCTATCTAGTTTTGAAGAGCGTAACTAAAACGCTGCTGTGAATAAGTATGCAACGTTACCGTGCGTTCGCTCTTCCATTTTCTGCAGTTTTGTAAAGGTAAGAATTCAAGTGTCTCTTTTTAACCTTTTTTTATTAATTTCGTTAGTTTTATTTCACAGAAAATATTAAGTACAGCGGGTCATGCATGCAACAAATACACAAAGTAATGATTAATTGTATGTTTCCGTTTTTTTTTTTAGCTTCAGTCAGTTTAGCCAACTTAACATTTAGAATTTTTTGCATCACTATGGGTGAATCGGGTCAGAGTTCATAGGGCGAAAAGGGTCATCTGTTTAAAAGGTTTTTATTGAGCGATTTACTTACGCAGTATTTTTTTCTTTAACAGATGGGCAAGTACAAGCGGAAAACGACGCAAACATGGAGTGAGGAAAATATGAGAGAAGCAATGGAAGCCGTAAATAACAGGTACCTTAGTAAACGCGCACCAGCTAAGACATTTGGCGTGCCATTTTCATGTCTTCAGCGGCATTATGCTTGTGGTGTAAAAGTGCAGTTAAGAAAAAAAGGAGGACAAACAACTTTTACACACGAACAGGAATTATCTTTAAAAGAAAGAATTGTTCGACTCTCTAAATGTGGTTTCGGTGTTACAAGAAAAGATGTAAGAAAAGTCGCGTTTTCTTTTGCTCAGAGAAATAACATACCAAACAAATTTTCAAAAAAAATGTGAAATGGCAGGACCAGACTTTATGACGGGATTTCTAGAAAGGCACTGGCGTAAACCAGAAGCTCTTTTTTTCTCTCGCTGTGAAGGCCTAAACAAAAATGAAGTTAACGAATATTTTGAATTGTTGGAAAATGAGCTTAAATTACAACTTATGACAAGTCCGGCAGCAGTTTATAATTGCCATGAGTCTGGTTTCCCCTTGAATAATAAACCAGCCAGCAAAATTTTGGCAAAGAAGGGTTCACCAACAGTTGTCAGCCAAACATGTGTTGAAAGAGGCGAGAACTTTACTGTTGTGGCTTGTACCAATGCAGTGGGGAATTATATTCCCCCATTTGTAATTTTTAAAGGAAAGAGATATCATAAGGAATATAAAGATGGTTTCCCAAATGGCACGGAAGTAATCATGACTGAAAGTGGTTGGATTAATGAGAGGAGGCTTTTGTAAAATTGTTGCATCATTTTCAGAAATTTAGGGTTGCTGGTCGATGTTTGTAAGTTCTAGATGGTCATTCTTCTCACAAATCCATCCAAGCTTTGGAGTTCTGTGAAAAAAATTTGATCAGCATCATTTGTTTGCCCAGTCACACGACTCACAGACTCCAGCCTTTGGACAGGTCTGTTTTTAAACCTCTAAAAACATTTTACAATGAAATGTGCAACAAATTTGTTCAGCAGCATGGCGGGGAAAGGAAAATAACCAAATTTAACTTTGGAGGAATTTTCAGGATTGCATGGTCACAGGCAGCCACGTCTACAGGGATTTATCCTTCAAATAAAGATGCAGATATGTACTTTTAGAAAAAAATAAATAGAAAGTATATAAAACTATTGTAATGTGTTTTTTTTATTTATTTCTCCTTCGGTTTAAAAATTTAATAATTTGTGGTTGAAAAGGTAATCATAAAATTAAAAAAAAAAAAATTGATAATATTTTACAACCGGTTATTTAAATATGAAAGTGATGAAAATAACCTAATCTATAAAGAATCATAACATATAATTTTTAAATAAGTTAATATTTTTTTTTATCTTTGGAGCAAAGTGAGTATCGTGGTGAATCTTCCAGCTGCCAGGAGCTGATTGATTCTGATTGGCTGCATTTTGACATATAGCCATGTGTTTTTGTATGTCCCTCATATGGAGTACAAGGTAGGGTCTCAGGTATACAACATAATGATCATCTGGAGCGAACTATCGTTACTTTCAGTAGCCCGTTACTTTTATGGAGCCAACTAGAGGCTTGCTGTTTCCACGGGTCTCAGCTACGCGGGACGAATTACGACTGTACATGATGTGACAGAAAAGTGAGCTATGAAACTAACATCACTTTCAGTATCCCGATCCGTTCGTGGAGTCGACTAGAGGTTAGCAGTTTCCAGGATTCTCAGCTACGCGAGACGAATTATGAATGTACATGATGTGGCAGAAAGCGAGCTATGAAGCTCACACACCGGAATCGGTAGCCAGATACGCTCGTGGGAACAACTAGAGGCTAGCAGTCTCCAGGGGTCTCGGCTAGGTGAGGCATAATGTCAACCGCGCGCGATGATGGCAGAAAGCGAGCTCAAAACAGACGTCACATAACAGCGTACGGTGGCGTGTCTCAGCTACGTGAGGCCTAATGTTGATCACGCATGGTGCAGACGGAAAGGGAGCTCTGTACAGACGCTGTGTAAACAAGTAAGGAGTAGAGGGATTAAGCAGAACTACATACTTGGGGTAGGTGGGAGGATATGTCTGACAGGAGCGTGCTTACTTTACCCTTTCCTAGTAGTAACCAATAATACATACATCTTATACGCGATGTTTAATAAGTATCAAACTTATCATTTTGAGATAATGTGCATTAAACAAGATATAATACATACATATTAACTGTAAATGATTATTATAATAAGACAGTAATATTTAAATTTTTTTTTTAATATGTATGCATACCGGGATTAAATACTCAATTTTTCGTTTCATCAAGTATTTAACATCATTATAGAAAACTGTAGATATTTTCAGGCTACAGAAATAATATGGAAATCATAAAAGGTGGTGTTCATGCAAAGAAGTTTATTATTTAATTTGCTGTTGTATCATATATCAATGTCAATTTTATATCTATATTTTCATATGGAAAATAATCCCCTCTGCTCTTAGTATTATGAACGAGGAAGAAACCACAAATATATTTCCTCTTTCCAATTGATAAAATTATAATTGTATTACTGACACTTTGTGGCGGGCGTGTTTATATAAAAATTAAACAGTTACTAACAGAACAGTACTGTGTAACACTCAGTTGGTCGTGTTTGTGGAATTAGTTATGAATGGGCTCAATAGATTTCACACATGATAAATATTGTATCTAAACAAATAAAAATGAATATTTACAGGTTGTTCCAATAGGCACGTGGTTATTTACTTATATGATTAGGGAATCTAATGAATTCTATCCTTCAATATAAATTTGAGGAAACCAAATAGAATAGTAATTTATATTGATCTCATGTGTTTTTCTAAATACTTATATATCAATTTATCAATCATTGATCTTCTAAAGTACTTAAGGAATACATTCATTGTTTGATGTTGACCATCAACTTAGGTTATCAATGTTATCAGTATTCAAAATCCGTTCTTTTTTTTTATGGTTTGTAAATGTATATTGTGCTATTACAATAAAAGTACCTGATTGAAATCGAAGGAGATAGTCATAGTTTTATTTATTAGTAAATGACAACTCTGTTCCAGTATATTTAAAGCACCACCACTATATGATACTTTGCACATTCCTTGGCTTTTCAGAAAATTACCCATGATTAGTTAACTTACGTAATATGTTTTTATAATGTATAGATTAACTATATGTGGCTATACTTCGAGAAGAACAAACAAATTGACCGTAAAAAAAAATTGTACCAATTAATTACATAAAAAATACTATTCACATATGTAGACAATGCGATTAAATAATAAACAAATAACTTACACATATTCGAAGTAGAATTGATAAATTTACTAACTTTTAAAGTTTCATTCGTTTACTATATAAAATGTCCATAGAACCTTAGTATTTCTTCAATTTTCGAAATGTTGATATCAAGTCTATACATATGCCATGAAATGACAAAATAACAACTTGAGATACGTTGATTAATCCAATTCACTATTCACGACACTTTCATGGTGATAGTAGACAAGTGAGGATATTTAATCGTAAATCTTTCTGAGACTTGTCTAAAAAAAATTTCATTTACTTAAAATGCTTGATCAATTTCTATTATAGCTAGTCTATACCCACAGCGTGTCGTAGACCGTACAGGAATATACCACCTACTGATCACATCAATTATGTAGTCATGTTCATCCAACTATCTGTCTCATTGTACTTCATGTTATCCCAAGATCAGAGCCATCGATTAGTAGAAACCACAGAAAGGTGCTCTAAGGTCTGATCCTTACATTATCCATGTAATGATAAAATTTATTTAACGTGGTTTTGCACTGTTTGACATGTAAAAATTACTAAAATCAACACAAAAATAAAAATATGACGATAGTAAACAAGACTGAATCAGATGATGACAAAAAATTGTAACCCACGATGAAATTAATCATGTATTATGATGAATACATAAATATCACACAGCACAATTAACTAAGTCATGTAAAAAAAAGTTAACAATGTCGAACACGGTGGGTCTACATCGTTGAGACAGATTAAATGTGTGCGGACAACAAACCTGGTCAACGTAGCAAATATATTAACACATTACTGAAGATAAACAGGTTCTATGGACACCGCACAGACAATAGCACTGACGTATACGGAAGTTTTCGTTTTCATTGATAACAGTTGTGGTTTGTTAAATGTAGACTTGACCACCATGATTGCAATGCATCCGAGTTAAAAAAAAATTATAAGAGAATAACTTAGAGGTTTTATTAAACTACTTATAAAATGTAAAATTTAACAACATGGAAAATAATATTTTCTTGTATTGTAATTCTAGAAATTTTTTGATTACCCTAACCATAGTGACAAATGCGCTAGTACCTCGTCAATGTGTAGAATGTGATTCTCCGCGTATGGAATACACTTCCGACTGACCTAACCATATTAATCCGATATGTGCATACAGCGTCTAAGATTTGTTTTGAATAATCAATCCGATTGTTTGCGACTCGTCCTCACTAAGTCATCGCGCAATAAATTCATTTTGCAGTATCACTAGGATCTCTTATAAGTATTGGAACATCACTTCATGATTTAATAGGTAAGGTTTTTAGCTCAGCTAATGGGTTGTTTGTAGATATACTACGTTATTGATCAAAACCATTCAGTCTACGTTTTGACAAAGTACATGACGTTTAGCGTCTAGAAAAATTAGGTTTGTAGTTCCCTAATTTTATTTTTTTGGTAGTCTTTTTATTTCCATGTTTATGTTCTTTTATAAAAAAGTATAAATTATATTAATATTCTAGAAAACGGAAGTTTAATATCATAGTTTTGTAGAATTATTTCTCTTGTTTGTGTTCATGAACGGTTGCCGTGTGTGGGGTGGTTACAGACACAGGTTTCCCCCTCCTCTGCTATTCGTTTCATTGGTGGGTGATCATAAGGGTCGTTGGGGTAAGGGAAAGGGAGGATAGCGTACTATATAGGCGTTTTTCACGAGCGTCCTCTCCACAGTCATTCGCGGTCTGAGCTGGCGGTAACGGTATGTCATACACAAGCATGTACGCATTTAACAGTGAGGAGGAGCCCGCCATGATGGCACTCCCCCTCGAAGAGTAGTCGCCGGAGCTCCGGGTGAGGAGATGGGTGAGAGTTCACCTGCGGTTGGAGGGCCGGGGTTCGCGATGCGGGAAATCGGCATCACCCCAGGACCGTCATCACCGTTGGGTGGAATGGCTCCGGGGCCACTACCACCAGTGGCCCAACTGGCGTCGCCACCGGTTTCGTCACCAGTTCCCATTTGGTCGCCACCTTCATCGCCGATGGAAACCACCTTACATGAGCTGGAGACATCGACGTCGTATTGGATGACACCGACCCCATCATTGATGGAGGAACTCATGTCATCCCTCAATTCAGTGCCGGGGGCTACGGTCACATCAACTGTACAACTACCTTCGACATCAGAACTGTGGGGTCTAATGGGCCTCATACATTCGAGACCGTCTGTGGGGACCGGGACGGAGGCGACGTCTGCACGGGATAACGACCTGCAAACACTCCTAGATGCTGTCAAAGAAATGCAGGTACAGCAGAGGACGGTAGTCTCACTACTTTGTGAGATAAAATTGAACATTCAACACATTATATATCCTCCTTATTAGGTTTTTATATAGTATTACTCAGCATTATGATGTTCTTGTAGGGATTTTATATATTATTGTTCGTGTAGAGATTTGTGTTTCTTTGTCATGTGGGAATTTTATATACTGTTTAGTGTGTCGAAATTTATAAATAATATTGTCCGTGTAGAGTTTTATACTATTTTTACCGTCCTTATTAGTTTCTTTATTTATAATATTACTTAGGATTGTAATGTTCGTGTAGGGATTTGTATATATTATTGACCGTGTAGAGATGTGTATATTTTTATCATGTGGGAATTTTAGATACTGTTTATCGTGTAGTAATTTATAAATACTATTGTTCGTGTGGCGTTGTATACACTTTTTACCGTATTTTTTAAAAAAAAATTTATTTGTGTAGAGTTTTATACACTTTTTATCGTATTTTTTAAATAATTTTAAATCTGTGTAATGATTTTTTTTTAACTTTTTTGATTTTGTGTATTTTTTTTATTGAATATTTCTAATAAATAATATTTATTTTATACTAAATATGTATGGATTTATTTAATTGATGAATGTTCACTGATTATTAAGAGGGACGGTTTTTAAACCGTCATGTGCTTAACATCTGGGAAGACCGCCAGCAATGAATAATTGACTTAAGCTTTACATAACTTACACCTGGTAATTAGGTATGTGTGTGTGTATGTGTATACAAACATGCACGCAGACACACACAAATGGGTGTGTCATGAGGTATGTAGGTCAGGTCCGTTGCTGACTCTGCAAGGCTACGCCTCGCGTTATCAATACTCAAGGCCGCAGGACCCGGCTGCGGACGTGCTTCGTGTTATCATTGCTTATAGTTGGGACGTGCCTGTAGACCGGCCTCTGGGTTTAACCAACAAGCACATTGTACACATTATAAAGGTTGAACTTGTTAATTTCATATAACAAGATGGATGAACAAAATTAATGTAGCATATTTATAATTTCACTTCACTACACATTTTATTTCTCTATGAACCATAAAATCAGTAATTTGTATTTATATCTTTGAAGGTAAAACTTCTTTGCTCAAGAAATGATATTTGTTTAACGAATAAGAATAGTTTTTTTTCACAGTTCATATGTAATATTATATGACGAATATTTGTAAAACAATCTGGTATTGGTGGAAAAGATTTAACAAAAATTATTGCTAGCTAATAAAAGTTTTGTTTGGAAGGAATAGAGAAAACGAAAGGGAATTGATATAGGAACTTCGAATAGTAAAGACATGACATTTTTATGACTGAAGAAATTGAACTTATAACTGGTGAAATATTTTGAAGAATTATAATAAATGATAGTATACAGGAAGAATATTAATGATTTGAAAAGAGTTATTGAAATAAAGAAGAATTATTATTTATAAGAAGATTTGAGTACTACAAGGCGTGTCAAGGATGAAGACTACTAGTATAAACTACGAAGACTGAAATCCTATTAAGGCGTTCCCAGGACGAAGAAAGAAGTATTTCTAATATTCAACCGTACGAGAACATACGGAAACGACGAGAGGCGTTCCCAGGACGAAGACAATCGACGAGAGGCGTTCCCAGGACGAAGACGATCGACGAGAGGCGTTCCCAGGACGAAGACGATCGACGATAGGCGTTTCCAGGACGAAGACGATCAACGATAGGCGTTTCCAGGACGAAGACGATCAACGATAGGCGTTTCCAGGACGAAGACGATCAACGATAGGCGTTCCCAGGACGAAGATGGTCATCTAGAGGCGTTTCCAGGACGAAGGTTTGAAACAACGAAAGGCGTTCCCAGGACGAAGACGACTCATTAATACTAGGCGTTCCCAGGACGAAGGTACAAGACAGCAAATGGGCGTGCCAAGGATGAAGACGCAGAAGATTCATTGCTGAGGTTCTGGCTGAAAGAAGACAAACCTAGTAACGCATAGTTCGTTACCACGGAACTATAATAGCAGGTCGGTTATATAATGATGAATGAATGTCACCATATTTACTAGCTTGCAAAACTGACACTCGGGAATAATTAATATCAATTCAAATACCTTACTAAATCTTTTCACACTATCAGATTGCTAAAGTTAGAGACAACTTGAGTTAAAATTCACAAAATCGTTGTATACAAGCTAATCCAAGGTTTTACGAATTTTTCCACGACATACCCAACTCTACCCCTGAATAGTCCGGACCACAATAAAAGAAATTTTAATTAAAGGTGTGTAGTACAAATTAATTAAAATAGAAGTAATTGTAATGGTTATTCATTATTACAACTTCGTAGAAGTTGTTGGCGTCCACAAATTAAACTAAATGATTCGTTCTTTTGTTCTTATCATATAAATACACCAGAACGAGTCTAAGTACTTTCGAGTCTTATAAAGTCAAATATATTTATTATAAATAATAAAGAATTTGATAGTTAAGGCCCGTTTAGATTGGCTACCACAACGTGGGGCCATAAATCAAAGGATTAGCACGAAGTATATTGACTACAACAAACTGAAAATTTTAACTCAAGTTTAAAGATCCCACATACATGATGTCAGAAGAAAACAGGAACACTTATTTCTTGAGGGGAAATAATTCAAGGGCTACATCAGAAACAGATACATCTGAAAACACAGATCAAACTGAAATAGACAGTAACATCAGACAGGGCGACGTACCAACACCGCAAATAGGCGAAGTAGATACGAGAATAAGGGAAACTAAAATGTCAGAAATTGAACAAATATTTATGTTCATACGCGAAGCGGAGGAAAAACGTAAACAGGAAAAATGTGAAGAGGAGGAGAAACGTAAACAATATAATCAGGAACTATTAGAAAATATTAGGCAAATTAATACAGCCATGAATAGAATGTTAACGGACACAGAAAGAAAATTTTCTATAGTATGTGATAGGTTAGAAAGAATAGAAGGAGATCTATCTAAAGTAGAAGAGAAAGTAGACGAAAAATTGAAAGAATGTGAAAGTAAATGTCAAAATATCGCGGTAACTATAGTCGAGGAAAAATTAGACATAACCAACAGAAGGAATGAAGTGAGATTTGAGGGAGTAGAAGGAAGAATCGGTGAAATAGAAAAATAAATGCAGTTGCGAAATACCGTCAGAAATCATAGAGAAGTAGAGGTAATACATTCTCAGACTACAATGCCGGAAACTATTAATTTAACTAATTCCGCAGGAATTACTCGAGGTTCGGATATGAATAATAGCATCATGCAAACAGCTATAACAGATCCGATATTAGCTTTACATCATCCAGCTAAGAAATGGTTAGACAGCATACCAACTTATTCCGGAATTCGCACTGAAAATCCTATGCGATTTTTGAGAGCATTCGAAGAATATTGCAAAACTTTCGCACTACACGAAGCAGATAAGTTGAAATGTGTGAGTCATTGTTTAAAGAACACAGCTTTCTTTTGGTGGGAAATGTTACAAGATACTGTTACTGAGTATGAAACATTTAGAAAATTATTCACACAACAATTTTGGAATACTAGGGTTCAGAGCAATCTAAGAATCCCGTTACATGCAGAAAAGTTCGACAAGAAAAATAAAAGTTTAGAAGCACATGTTTAGTGAAATGTACGAACGAACCAGGTATTTAGATTGTAGAATGGAGGATGCGGAGTTCGTTGCACTAATATTATCGCAACTACCTATTAAATATCAATTACAGTTTGCGGGTAGACAATTTTCAAATATTGTAGAATTCAAAGAACAGTTATTAGTGTCTGACAAACTCGAAAAGTTGGATAGAACGACGACGAACAGGGAAACATACGAACGTAGAGAACCGAATGAAAATCGTAACAATAGTAAAACGAATGTACCTCTGTATTCTAATTGGCACCAAAGAAAATTTGAAAATAGAGTAGAACAGAGACCACCGCGAGTTAATACATTGGGATTCAATAATTATAAACGAAACTGGTATGACAGAAACCAATACAATAGGAAGAATTTTTGGAAATATGGTAACCAGAATTATAATAGAAACAATTATCATGAATCAGATAGGAGATATAAATTTTCATGACCACAAATGAAGGGAAATTGGAGAAGGAATGACAACTATTGTAAAAACACACCGAACGCAGGAGGGGCGGTGACACCGATGACACAAAATGCGAATACAGTAGAAAATACGTCACAGGAACAGATAAATACTAGATTTCCGACACAAGGAAACAAACCAAGGGACCAAGTCGTATGTAATTTAGTTAAAACACCAGAATGGAGACCAAACACCAAACTTATGTTTGGAAATTCAACACATCCGAACGGACAAGGAGGAAGTAATGTAACAAGTTTTAACAACCGTGAGTTTAATTCAAACGTGATGTGGCATTCGCCAGAGGCTAACCAAAATGTGCAACAGTTAAACTGAGTAGGGTTAGAGAGGGTAGACTCCGAACGTCTAACCCAAAACCAGAGAATGGAGTCGAAAATAACTATAGCGGAAAAACGGTGAATATGTCTATGAGAAGCAATACGAAACAATTACACACTATAATTTTAAATAACCATGACAGAGAATTTTTAAGCGATGAAACAAATGAAGAAACCGCGATTAACGACAAAGAAGCTTTATGTCCTGTTTGCCATGTATTAGGCTGATACACGTAGTAACTAAATTGACCCTTGAATTTTAAAATTATCATAAGTTTTGTTGCACGTCGGTCTCTGTGTTTACATTGGAGCGCGCCCGAGAGGCAGCTGGCTGCCCACCCACGCGCGTGGCTTATCAACAGAGACGTGTCCGCTGGACAAGATACTCCCTCCCCCCCCACACCACTAGTTAAAGGCGCTATGCGCCAAGGTCAGTCCTGCCGGCTGACGTGAAGTTCATTGTAGGTACCGTGTTGTGCAAGCTAACCTGACAGCTTGTTACACCCGAGTACACCGTTCATTTCCCGACGCGGTTAGTAATAATAATAATAAATTATGAAGGCACATACTTCCCACGCAATAAAGCAATTGTTTAAATCATAAGCTATATTTAAGTGTATACCTAAGTTTAAAGTTTAGGAGATAATTTTAAGAGGGTAGTGTTTTGTTTTGTGTAATACTATGAATCCGGACAGGATGATTACTCCGAGCTATTACTAGTAGATGAATTAAGTTACGAGTTGCAGTTACGTAATTTACCAACTTCTGGAAATGCGCAAGAGCTGCAAAAGAGGCTTCGAGCCGCAGTACGTGATAAGTTACCTACCTCAGTACATAATCTAAATTTAGAAATACTCGAGGAATTCAACATAGCTTGCTCCAAATTTTACGACATAGCTGCTTTCGTAAGTTATTCAGATGTGGAAGAGAATTTGCCCAATGTAAAGCGACACATTATGCGATTAGAGCATGTCACCAGACGACTGGAAAATCTTGTGGTACTTTCCGCAGATGTGCTCAATGGTGTTTATCGAACAGAGCTAAATCGTTGTCTGCAACAGACAAACGCCTTCCAAATTAAATTGAAAGCTAGGGCAGCCCAATTAGAAACTCAACAGGACCTCCGGGCCAACATTGCCCAAGCAGAAAACCTAGGAATGGAAACACTAGGAAATGTAGAGAGTGAAAATCCGGAATTTCCTCAGGAAATAAGGCAACCCGACACACAAGTATCTTTGTGCCAAACAAGGCAGGTTCCGCCCATTTCATCAACATCAACATCTCAATCACTTATCACAGTTTTAACCCCTCCCATCCCAGCAGCCACCACTCAGATTCCCTCAGGCATGCATGCTTCTACAGCTCCCATCACCAGTGTCACATTTTCCGGTAACTTGCCTGCAAATCCGCATCCTTTAACACAGCAAAATTTGTTTTTCCCATTCACCACAAACCAGTCATATTTTAATCCATATTCCCAGTTTCATTCTTTATGGACATCCGGGCAAGGAACTCCGATCCCTACCATCCCCACCGCGCAAATTGCACATCCTTCACCCCCACCTCCGCCATCAACGCAGAAACAACATTACCAGTTACGCCAAGGGCGGCTGAGTATAGCTGTTATGGGAAAATTGCCCATCCAGTCGAGAGATTACTTGTTGGTTTTCCAGAAACAAGTGGTCTTGACCCAGATAAATTAATCGAATTCATAAGGCACTTACTTAAAATCAGACAGAAAGGGGGCATTCCTGACAAACAGTTGTTGGAGATAGTTTTTCCCTACACCCAACCACCACTGAGTGAAAGAACGAGTCAATCAATAGAAAATAGTTACTCTTTTGACAAATACCACGAAGAAATTTTGAATTTTTTTATACCTGCCAGACTTTTGACGAATTACCGTTTGGAATGGTACAACAGGCTACAGCGAAGTAATGAAGCATTGCCACACTATGTAGCATCAATCAGAGAAGCCGCGGCGGTTCTCAGGTTGGGCGTATCAGAGAGCGAAATAGTCAGTTGCATAGTAGACGGACTAAATCAGGCAGAGCGCTCACGCGCTGTTTTCCAGGCTAGGCCACAGAGTTTTGTAGAACTAGATCAACTCTGTATACAGGCCATGAGTTACGAATATGCAGACACTCAGAGAAACAGGTCAGCGAAGTCCGTGGATAAGCATGATTCTCAGGCAGAAACTGCAAATAGTTTTCCATACACGAAACAACAAAATAGCCACCCACAACAGAAAACAAACTACTACAGAAATAATAAGTATAATTCAAACAAGAACATACAACAACAAACACCTTTCTGTAATTATTGCAAGCAAACAGGACATTACATTGAGCAATGTAACCACAAAAATTTCAAACCAAATTTCAACAAGGCAAAAAACGCGTAAGGCGGTGGCCAGGCAAATTTCTACCTGGTCCACCTAAAACTTCATCCGAGAGGAATTTTTCAGTGCATAATGTGCATACTAACGAATCACAAAAACAAAACAAAAATCAAAAAAGGCATAATGCAGGAAAACAAAAACACAAGAAAAATAAACAAAAGAAATACACAGAAAAAGACAGAAAACACAAACAGAAGATTATGACACAGCAAATTAATCATAAAGAAAATTCTGAGAAATTCACAAGGATTTGCAAAACATGTGTTAGCCTGACTAACCAAGGAAAACGTAAGTGTCGCAACATTTTCGGTCACGTCCGAACTGTATTACCATACACTAAAGCAATGTTTGGCAAAAATCAAATTATTGGTCTGATTGATACAGGAGCTACTCGTAGTTTTATTTCAGGCGATTTGTTTAGGGAATTACAGAAGAACAAGCAGGTTCTGAAAACAGAAGTCACGGATGTGCGCTGTTTTTCTGCAGCGGACGAACCAATTAGTATATCCAAAGTGGCTATAGTGAAAATCAGGATAGAATTATTCACTTGGAATTTCCCTTTTCTTGTGGCAGAAAACTTAGCCACGCAGCTTATTCTAGGCTCCGACTTCATCGCAAAAACAGGTATTTTGATTGATCTACAAGCAGGAAGTTTTGTATTTAAATTTAATAAAAATCTTGTCATATCATTCGTGGAACCTGAAAATAAAATGTCAGGACAAGTTACTAATGTTTCTACCAACACTGACGAGAGAAATTCTTTGTCCCTGGATCATCTCGAGCCCAGTAAACAAGTTGCTATTCGAGATTTGTGTAATGAATTTTCAGATGTGCTAACTAAGAAATTAGGTCGAACTAACCTAATTGAATATCAAATTGAATTGACTGATACCACGCCAGTCAAAAGTCATCCTTATCAACTTTTAGGTCCTAAAATGGAAATTATGAGAAAACACGTACAGAAAATGTTAAATAATAAGGTAATAGAACCTTCTAATTCTCCTTTCAGTTCACCTGCATTTCTAGTACCCAAGGGCACGGAACAACGTTTCGTCACTGATTATCGAAAACTGAACAAACAGATTAAAATACCGCAAACACCCCTCCCAGATTTGAACTCGGCCTTTCATTGGTTTAGTAAGGCCAGGTATTTCAGTGTGTTCGATCTCAATTCAGCGTACCATCAGATCCCACTCACGCAAGACTCAAAACCTATTACCGCATTTTGCGTACCTTGGAATCTTTACCAGTATAATGTGGTACCTTTTGGCTTGGCCACAGGTGCTCAAGTACTCACACGACTTCTTGAACAAGTAGTAGGAGATTTTAAATTTAAATTTGTTTACAATTATTTAGATGATCTTGTAATTTATTCAGAAAGTTTTGAGGAACACATCCAGCATCTGACTCTTGTCCTTGAAAGACTGCGCAAGGCAGGCTTCACTGTAAATACAAAAAAGGTAAAATTTGCTGCTTCCGAAATATCTTTCCTTGGACATTTGGTATCACACAAAGATGTTACAATTGATCCAGAACGAACACAGGCGATCAGAGAATTCAAACCACCTACAGACACAAAGGGCATAGCTCGTTTTATTGGCATGGCTAATTTTTATGCCAAATACATACCAAATTTCGCCGAGCATGCGGCACCTTTGAATGCATTACGAAAGAAAAATACACAATATATTTGGGGTCCTGAACAAGACAAGGCATTTAATTTATTGAAAGAAGCCATAGCGAATCCACCTGTTCTGCGCATGGCAGATTTTAGTAAACCCTTTATTTTACAAACAGACGCCTCAAGTGTTGCTATAGGGGCGGTATTGTCTCAGGAAATAGATGGTGCAGGCAACCCATTGCCTTTGCCTCACGTACATTAACTTTTCAGGAAAGGAAAGCATCTTCAGTGTATGAATTGGAATGTTTAGCAGTAGTTTTTGGTATTGATAAATTCCGACAGTTTCTGGAACATAGGGAATTTCTATTGGAAACTGATAATCAGGCACTCACTTGGCTGTTAGCTCACCCTAAACAATTAGGAAAACTTGGAAGGTGGATCACCAAAATTTCTTCTCTCAAATTTAATATTCAACATATTCGCGGTACTCAAAACATTGTGGCTGACACACTTTCTCGAATGTTCGAGAACCCCTCCGAAACAATATCTCAGGAGGAACCTCAGATTTCGTGTCAGGCACTCCTAACCGATTTCCCCTTAGCTTTTCAGGACATACAAACACATCAACAAGCCGACCCATATTTGGCAAAAATAATTGAACAAGTTAAAGCGGGTACAGCTCCGAAATTTTATAAGTTAGCTAAAGGTCTCCTACAAAAACGTACACAACAGTCAAGGCACCTTAAAATTGTTCTTCCACAAAATCTGCGTGATATGATTTTCACATATTACCATAGTTCACCTCTCGGTGCCCATTTAGATATTTATAAAACCATTCAAGGTATCCGACGCCATTTTATTTGGGAAGGAATGCACCGGGACATTACACAGCGAGTTAAGTTATGTAAGCTATGTGCATTAAGTAAACCTGCACAAAATACACAGTACGGTTTTCTTGCCTCAGAAGTAGCCGAAAGACCTATGCAAAAACTTTTTATTGATTTTGTAGGGCCATTTCCTCGATCCAAATCCGGACACTCTATGCTTCTTGTGGGCATAGATGCTTTTTCGAAGTTTGTTTGGCTTATTCCACTCCGTAAGGCTACAGCTGACACCACTGTGCATGCATTACAAAATCACATTTTTAAAACTTCAGGATTACCGAACATAATTGTATCCGACAACGGAACACAGTTTACATCCAGAACTTTCAAGAACATGTGTTTCTCGCATGGTATAGAGCATGTGACAACATCGCCATACTACCCTAAACCCTCGCACGCGGAGAGATTTAATAGAAATCTTCGTTCGGCGCTCATAGCGTTCCACGCGAATGCGCAGGAAAAATGGGACAGTAATTTGGTGTGGTTACAGATGGCATTTAATTATGCCCGACATGAAGGACACAAATCCACCCCATTTGAGATTATGTTTACTTATAAGCCCAACACACCCCTTTCCAATCTTTGGTCTCTCGAAGACCTACTGCCGGATGATCCCAAGGACATCGCGGAGATTTGGAGAAAGGCGCATAGGAATTTAAATTTGGCTCACCAAACAAGTCAGAGAAGGTACAATAAGTACCGCTCCCCTAACCCCTACAGGGTAGGTGACACGGTAATGTGCAAAGCACATCCGCAGAGTAAGGCCATCGATAAGCGATCGGCAAAGTTATTGTATCGCTGGACTGGACCATTACAGATCCAACGATTTCTAACCCCAGTGACTGTGAGTCTAGCCGACCCCAGTTCCGGAGAGTATGTGACACGAGCGCACATCTCCCACCTTAAGAAAGCGCATCCGAATTTAAAATAGGAGCGATTACTTTCTCTAAGCCTTGGCATGCCAGATATATATATTTAAGACTCAATAAGGAGTTTAACTGAAGAATACAAAACCTAGGTAGTAACATTAAGTAACAATAAAAATCCATGGTACTAGTTTGTAAGAAACCTAATATAAGGTGTTAGTTTAAGTGGCCACTTAAGTTAATAATTTTATTTAAGATAATGAATTTAATCATGTTAGTCATTAAGAATATGCACATTAGTTCATAAGAGTGTTTAATATTTTTTGTGTGTTAGCATGTAAGTAGTAGGATACAGGCGAACCTGGTAACTCGTCCTACTGAAGTTTTTGGTTTTTGTTTTTGCTTTCCCCTAAGCTCCGCTTTAACGCGTGGGAGTATGTGCGGTGTATTAGGGATTTAGGCACGTTTTATTTAAAATTTTGTAATCTTAAATATTTTTGGAAATATTTTTTTTTTTTTCCTCTTATCTTATTTTCTTTACGGCCAGGCCCTCAGCCTCTGTTCTCAGAGGCGAGCTGATTTTCTTTCCCAGCCTCATGCTAGGCTAGCATTCTGGCTAATATTTCTCCCGCCTTCAGGCATGTCGGAGCCGGTAACGTTATTTCTTCGCGGGTCTTCTTTTGCCTATAGCAGCTTGTGAAGCAGTGCTGAGCCCTGCTAACTCTGTCACGAATCGGTATAAGGTTCACTAGCAGCAAGACACGACAGGAGGATCCCGTGGGCCTTGCGTCCCACAGACCATGCGTTTTTTGAAGCCATCCCCCGCCTGCTCACCCACCACTTTCTTCTCAGAAGTGTGGCTAAGAGCGACGACCGCACGGGGACGTTAACCGGAGTCAAGGCCATCTCAGATTTGACAGCCGCAGTTACGATTCTGCACCTTAATGACATCTAGTGACGGCTGTGGTCACTAAAGCCACTTGTGGGCGTCGGCGGCGCCGACACTACCGCGCTCGCGCGGAGGTAACGACAACCTTTCCCCTCCTTATGTCTCAGGCCGCTAGGTGGCACCACTGGTTACTCCATTACCCCCTAGCTTGACACTCTCGTCGGTCACAAGTCGATTTATTAGTACTTCCTCTCGCCACCAAAAGATAGCGCCTCAGTCGCGCAGTCACTCCAGTAAGATCTAAATTTTTTATGCCGGACACCTTCGGGTGGACTCGGTCATTTTCGGCTCAGAGCCTACCCCCCCTCCCATTCTCTAGAGACCCCGCGCTTATGATATCCTGGTGATATCCCGCTCTGAACTTACTTCGGTGCGCGCCTCCTGACTGACTGGTACCGTTTGTAATTGCGATCTTCGGCGAATCATCGACATCGCACCGTATATTATGTAGTCTGCTCAGACTAGAGGGATGGAGTCCCTAGCTAAAATTATTAACCAGTCAGTAGTTTAGTTGAAAGTAGATAAACTTAGTATTTCTATATAAATTATTTTCTATTTACACATGATGACTTCCGTGGCTACCGCGAATCGTGGTTCGGGTTTTCGGAGACGAGACGCCCTCTCCTGAACGCCAGGACCAACACCCTGTTTTGACAGGGTTCCAAGTTTGGGGCAGCCAAAATCCTCTGCCAGAACCTCTGGAGTCGGTTCTTGAGCAGACCCCACCACCTTTAGGCCAACTACCTCGCTCACCGTCTACCTACAGCCCCGGGTGATACTCGCATTATTCTATTATTCTGTTCACGAACTCAACAAAAAAAAATTGTGTAACCCAGTTAAGACAGCGGACAGTAAAAGCAAGTCGAGGAGAAGAAATTTATTTTATGTTTTGCAAGGACTATATGTACAACCTTTAAAGTTACCAATGTTGATTTCATTCATGTTTTTAAGTATTGTTATTTTTGTTAAACATTCAGGGCCGGCCCGATAGGAGATAAGTTCAAAGAATATAATATAATAATTGTAATTGTGAGGAATTTAAATAAGATCACTTATCAATGAAAAACATATGTTATTAAGGAAAATTTAATCTATAAAAAAAGAAAGAACAATGATTAATAAAATAAGGAAGTCTATAGACGTAACAGTTGTTTTTATTTATTTAATATGTAATAACGATCCTTTTTCTCCCAAGTGTTCGTAGGGAGTCTCAAAATTTTCTTTGTTTGCTCCTAGTGTCGCCTCTGTTGTTGACTTTTATAGCTATCAATTGAGGGGCCCCAGTATTCAGAGTTTCCAAATCTTTTTGTCTAATTACTTAATTATCCTTTAAGACATTAGGGGTATTACACCTGAAATAACTTTAATGATAAACGGAGTAAAAGTACCAGTATTGTTAGACAGTGGGGCTGAAATTTCTTGCATCAGTTCTGATTGCGTCGAGAAGATTGAAAGTTCAGGAGTAAAATTACCTATTCTGCCTGTACCGAACTTAAAGATCTTAGGTGTGACGACTAAATGTAGTACGATCATCAACAAACAGACATTACTAGAAGTGAATGGACTTGGAACAACTAAGTTAGTACCAGTACTAATTGTTAATGGATTGTCGAAACTCATTATTCTAGGTACTGATTTTCTAACATTAGATTTTAGAAGATGTCTAGTTACTATTAATGACGACGAATCGTCACCAACCACTTCGGAAAATTGTAAATTTACTGATCATTGTTTCTGCACGTTAAAGAAGAAAAGAAGGGAAGAACAAACATGTTGTAGTAACATTAATGATTCAATAGCTTTGGAATCAGATTTTAAGAATGCTACAGTAGGTAACTCGTTAAATGAAGAAAAATTAACAGGACGTTTATTTGAAATCTTATCATTACATAAGGAAAATTTTTCTGACAAATCCGGATTAAATAAATCATACCAACATAAAAATTAAATTAAGGAGGAAGAAACACGGAAGGAAAATCAAAATAAGTTAAAATCTCGTTTAATAGCTGCCACCGACGCGCGCAGAAGAAGACTGAAACCTGCAAATAAAATTAAATTATCTTGCGGCGATTTAGTACTAAAGAGAACTAATTACAGCAGTCAATTTTGGGAATTAGTTACAAAGAAACTTTTCTTATTATATGAAGGTCCTTATCGCATAACTAAGGTTATAAGAGAAAATTGTTATGAATTAGCAGATATTGACACAAGGAAAATCATAGGTCATTACAATATAACCCAATTAAGAATATATAAAGACCCTAATATGATAGAGAATTAAAGTTTCAGCCTTATTGAGAAAAAAAAAACATACCATTAATTAAAGTTTGGAGGGGCAAAGTAATTGTTTATTTGAAAATTTGTCTTATTTCCACACGCACTAATGATATGAATGTATCATATTTGTATAACGTGAAAGGTTAAGGAAGTTACTAAGTACGAAACCAAACAAAATTATGATACAATTGTTTAACTATGTTTAAAATAGAAAACATGTACTTATTAAATGGAGAATTGTTTTGTTGTTTTATTATTTGAGTGTGGATTGTATGTACTTCTTGTAAATATGTAACGATGATATGTGTTCAAGTGTAATTTTGTCCATAGTGTATTATTGTTATTGGAAGAACACCTCCAGTGTATAGTGTCATCATACACAATGTAGACATTCTTCGGAGGGGCATTCTATAAAGGTTGAACTTGTTAATTTCATATAACAAGATGGATGAACAAAATTAATGTAGCATATTTATAATTTCACTTCACTACACATTTTATTTCTCTATGAACCATAAAATCAGTAATTTGTATTTATATCCTTGAAGGTAAAACTTCTTTGCTCAAGAAATGATATTTGTTTAACGAATAAGAATAGTTTTTTTTCACAGTTCATATGTAATATTATATGACGAATATTTGTAAAACAATCTGGTATTGGTGGAAAAGATTTAACAAAAATTATTGCTAGCTAATAAAAGTTTTGTTTGGAAGGAATAGAGAAAACGAAAGGGAATTGATATAGGAACTTCGAATAGTAAAGACATGACATTTTTATGACTGAAGAAATTGAACTTATAACTGGTGAAATATTTTGAAGAATTATAATAAATGATAGTATACAGGAAGAATATTAATGATTTGAAAAGAGTTATTGAAATAAAGAAGAATTATTATTTATAAGAAGATTTGAGTACTACAAGGCGTGTCAAGGATGAAGACTACTAGTATAAACTACGAAGACTGAAATCCTATTAAGGCGTTCCCAGGACGAAGAAAGAAGTATTTCTAATATTCAACCGTACGAGAACATACGGAAATGACGAGAGGCGTTCCAAGGACGAAGACAATCGACGATAGGCGTTTCCAGGACGAAGACGATCAACGATAGGCGTTTCCAGGACGAAGACGATCAACGATAGGCGTTTCCAGGACGAAGACGATCAACGATAGGCGTTCCCAGGACGAAGATGGTCATCTAGAGGCGTTTCCAGGACGAAGGTTTGAAACAACGAAAGGCGTTCCCAGGACGAAGACGACTCATTAATACTAGGCGTTCCCAGGACGAAGGTACAAGACAGCAAATGGGCGTGCCAAGGATGAAGACGCAGAAGATTCATTGCTGAGGTTCTGGCTGAAAGAAGACAAACCTAGTAACGCATAGTTCGTTACCACGGAACTATAATAGCAGGTCGGTTATATAATGATGAATGAATGTCACCACATTTACTAGCTTGCAAAACTGACACTCGGGAATAATTAATATCAATTGAAATACCTTACTAAATCTTTTCACACTACCAGATTGCTAAAGTTAGAGACAACTTGAGTTAAAATTCACAAAATCGTTGTATACAAGCTAATCCAAGGTTTTACGAATTTTTCCACGACATACCCAACTCTACCCCTGAATAGTCCGGACCACAATAAAAGAAATTTTAATTAATGGTGTGTAGTACAAATTAATTAAAATAGAAGTAATTGTAATGGTTATTCATTAATACAACTTTGTAGAAGTTGTTGGTGCCCACAAATTAAACTAAATGATTCGTTCTATTGTTCTTATCATATAAATACACCAGAACGAGTCTAAGTACTTTCGAGTCTTATAAAGTCAAATATATTTATTATAAATAATAAAGAATTTGATAGTTAAGGCCCGTTTAACATGTAAAATAAAAAAATTACACTCTTGATAAGATCATAATATTATTTTGCAATTATGTTAATTACTCTTGTGATTTCGTTTCGCAATATGTGCGGTGCAACTATATATAATTAGAAAAACAAAAACACTGAGTCTTGTATATAAGCTTTGTTTTTTTTTTCCAAAGAAAAAGCAGTTGTATATATGTATCAGGGCCCCCACATGGCTGGTGCTACCGGTGCTACGGCAACGGGGCCCATGGGACTAGGAGGCCTGCGAAGGAAAGAAAAAAACTTGAAACAAAAAAGTAGACAATTTTAAATAAATCATAGAAAACAATTAAAAAGTAAGGCCCAAATTTAGTTACCTATGAAATATTACACCAGAGTAATATAATTCGGAATATGTTGTGCGTACAGAACGTGTCTGAATCTGCAACTATGAGTAACGAAACCACCACCAATTGACGTGACACCATGTTGACAGTGCAGAACACTAACACTCATTTATTTGCCTTTATTTAAAATAAATGTACGTAGACAATCAAATCACTGAATTAAAACTAGTTTTAATGTGTTTTAAAAATAATTGTGAAAAGGTTAAAAACTATAAACTACAACAATGTACATAAAGGGAAAAAAAAAATTTGTATCTCCGTTAGAAAAAAAGGGGGGGGGGGGGGGGGGGGGCATAATGACTTCTAGTAATGGGTGGCCCACAGAATGATGTGGGGGGGGGGGGGGGGGTTCTGATATGTATATAGTTATATATACACAAAAGTGAGACACAAGTATTATAATTTAATTATAATCATATCTTAATTGTCTATATAGAACTAAATGACATTGGTATAATCTACTTACATCTGCTAAAACTTGTATCCTCCTCTACAAAATCAAGCGATAATTTTAAATGATGATATAGGGAATCTAAAACAAAATCATATTGATTTGTTACAGGCTACTAGCATAAAGTTTGTGTGTCTGTGTACTGTGTGTACGTTCCGTTTCCTGTGTGTACGTGTGTTCATTTCGTTTCCTGTGTGTGTACTGTGTGTACGTTCCGTTTCCTGTGTGTGTACTGTGTGTTCATTCCGTTTTTTCTGGTGTGTACTATTTCTTCATTTTGTTTCCTGTGTGTGTGTGTGTGTGTGTGTGTCCGTCGCATGTGTACTGTGTGACCTTTTAAATATATAATTTGAAACCACAAATCATATCAAATTAAAAAACAATCAATTGCAAATTATGTGTGAGAGAGAAAAAAAAAGCATTAACTGATGTCAACTTATACAGGCATATTTGTGTTTTAACCTTTTATTCACAAACAAGCATTTTTTGATGTACACTACACTGATCATACGGACAAGACTTATCATTATGCACGTATAAGCAAAATGGTTCAGCAGGGTAAACAACAACAAAAAAGCACACAAACCAGGAACCAGAGGTCATGGTGGAAGGCGTTATAGGAAACATAAAAATCTTCCGAAACACACAATATACGGATACGTTTATTAACTTAGGATATTACTATAACATTTAAAGTTTCTGATCTTGGTGTTATTCCACTCCTCCATGTCGCTCGCCGGACCGTGGGACAGTGCACTAAGGTTAGAGACCTGATGTCCGCTTCAAGGACACGAGTGCTAGTCGCCACGTGCTAACAATATATTACAAGATTATTTTACTAAGAATAAAAATTAATGTAATTTTAAGTATACATTTATAAAGAAAAAGTTTATTCCAAGTATAAAGATGAAAAGAAATTTTTTGTTTCTAAGTATAAAGTCATAAAGAATTAATTTTTCCAAGTTTGAAGATGAAAAGAATTTTTTTTTAAATTTATAAAGGTATAATGAATTTATTTTTCCAAGTATAAAGATGAACCGATAAAAAATTTTTTTTCCAAGTATAAACATGAAGAGTTATAAAGAATATTTTTTTAAAACATTGTGTATAGTGACTTGGGGATTTATTATTATGATAAAACACAAACATTTAAATTTTTTTTTCCATTTTATTTTCACTGTGTAATCATACATACATATATACATTACTCATACATTATTTTTTGCCCCAATTCCCCCCTCCCCCCTACTGAGTACCTTCTTCGTGTCGAGTAGACGAAAATTAGTTTTTTTCTATTAATTTGTTTGACAAGTTTTTTTAAAAAAAAAAAGACGTGAACAACGAAAACATTATAAGATTTTTAATTTAGTTTTGTAGACACACATTGAAAAATTTCTTGATTAAATTTTTTTTTGTAAATATACATTGAAATATTCTTGATTAAATTTTTTTTTGTAATTAGGGGAGAGTGGGTGAATGGGGCCCACCTAAGAGAAATTGCTCTTAAATTTATAAATTTTAAAATTACAGATCTTTCTTCTATTGTTTTTTCATGTGAGTAATAAGTCATATGTGAACTGTGCAGTAGACATATTAAATATTCATGTTAAGTATTGCAGTTTGTCAAACTAATGTGACGACAGTCGTCGTGCCCTCATAGCCTTAGAGGCCGTTTCTGCCCACCGCCGGGTACCTGAGGGGGGCTATTTCCCCCTAACCCCTCTGTGCAGTGCAGTGAGTGCTCCGTGCTAGGGACGCACCCGCATGCGCCCTAACTTCGCTTCTGGACCGCTCAAGGACGGACATCTTTGTATAATTATTTGTAAAAACTTAACTTGTAATTGTGTATTTAAATAGGGTAGTTATGTGTTTTGTTTGAATCGTGTAGCTTTGTATAGGGGCCGCGCCTGGCCCGCAGTGGACACGCGACCCTCCGTGCCGCTTTCCCCCCTTCCCCTCTCGCGCGGCGCTGCGGTCGCGCGGGGTGGGGAGTCGTCAGTCGCCGCTTGGCTGCCGTCAAGGGAGGTCCTGTATCGCTGCGCTCCGCGAGTCCGTAGGCCCTCTGCCACGCGCGTTGCTAGCATCGCTACCGTCGTTTCGGTTAGCTCCCACGTTCGACATCTTCAGTCGTGGAGTAGTGCACCTTCGTGGTTGACCTGCAATTTGCGTTCGTTCCCGGCGCGGCGGGGGACGTGTCCCGTAACATCGTTGTGGGTCAGGCGCGCTCAGGGAAAAGGACTAAATAAAACATCTTGTAGACTAACAGCGGACGTTTCCTGTTTCGATCTCCACTCCCATACGCCTGCCCGGTTCATCACCTACCCCTCTCCCCAGCACCCGGTCCCGGCCACAGTAGGCACGAACCCCCACCTCTCGCTGAGTTAGTCGGCCAAAATAATTACAACCTAAATTCATAGTCGCACGTCGGGGATCGGGAAGGAGCCACGGCCTGGGGACGACAAATGTAAAATGCAACATACTGCACTGAGCCACATTACCCAACCATGAGAGGCAATGGGGCTCACAGTACAAACAAATGTAGATAGTGAAACATGCATTACATTTAAGTTTTACAAAATAACAAGTTGCATAAAATAATTGACTATTATTGTTTACATACTTTATTTTCTTCCTTTTTTAGATTTTTCATGAGAATTGAAACACTGCACACCAATCCAAGGTTGCGAATTATTTCTTGCAAAAATCACACATGTAATTTGCTGGAGAGTCAAAACCACTGTATTCAGAGTGTGCCCAAGCACCACACATTGTACACCTTGGTTCTGTCCAAACTCCCCACAAACAGCACAGGTATTATAGTCGTTGTTCACATTCAGTGATTCTTCATCTTCATCATCACAAAGTTCTTCTTCATTGTAGTCTTCCTCTTCTGTTGATGACTCTTCAAATATCAGACATTTTTTCCACTCACTCATCTTTCTATTTTTATTTTTTATTAGCTTTGCAGCAGGATGTTTAACAATAGACATTTTTTAACTGTGTTCCCGTAAGCACTTCAGAATGTTGTTTCTTTCTAGCAATTTTGGATTTCTTTTTTGATGGGCCAGGAATTGGAGAAATCTTTCAATTGGAACTACGATTGTTATCTGAGAGGAAGTATTTTCATTTTCTACTTGCTCTTTTTCTCTGTTACCATCAGGCTGGGAATTTTCATCTTCATTAGGCCTAGATGTACCGTGTGTTGATTTAAAGTCTTGATATTTATGACAGGCTGCAGCAAAATCCTCATCTGAGAAAACATTAGAGTTAAATGGGAAGATGCCAGTTACCTCAAAACCCTTAGTTGCTTTCTCAATCGTAGCAACACGACTATAGGCCTTATTGAACAACATAGCCAATTCAAATGGTGTTATCTTCTCATGAATATGTGACTTCATGTAAAGACCACATTCCATAAAACGTTACATCTAACGGTTGGATTTTGTGAGAGATATGTGGAGGTATAGAGACCATAAGTATGCCATTGCTTCTGCAGAACTGGTAAGCAGCCAGTGATATGTGGCTACAGTGATTATCGAGTACCAATACCACAGGATTTTCTACACTACAACTTGTGAATTTTTTGTAATGTTCTAACCATATTACGAACACCTCTTCAGTCATCCATCCTGATTTTGAACAAACATAAATATCACCTACAGGGCCATCTTTTTGGAGAAGGGGAGAATTCTCTGTCTAGGAAAAATGAATATTGGTGGAATATATATTCCTGATGCACTGAAACAACACCCAACTGTGGCATTTTTGCCCCTTTCCCAGCTTGTGGCTGCACCAACCTGTTGTTGGCCTCTTTCTGCAAACACATTACTTGGATAGTGCACGGTGGAGAGACCAGTTTCATCGAAATTAAATAACTTATTTAGTTCAATCATGAATTTAGTGACAATATTTCCATATTTTCATAAAAGCGACCAACCTCCTCCTTGTTGAAGGCAGTAATTCTATTTATACTGGTTGCTTCTGGTTTTCGAAGACTGAGTCTGCGGTTTCTTTTCAAAAAATTATACAACCAGTCCTTACCTGTCAAACGACTGTTTACATTAAAATTATGTGCGATTTCATTCTTTTCAGCAAATTCAAATGCTATGCAGCGTACCTCTAAAGGCGTTAGCCTGTAAAAGACCTTTGATAAAAGCAAAATGTGGTGTGCAATTTTCTTCTCTTGTTCTTCTGAAAATACTGCTTTCCGCCCTAGAGAAGCTTCTGTGTTGTTACCTGATTTGATGAGTTTTCTCAAAATAGTGTAGGGAATTCCGTAAGGTCTGGAAGAGTCTCTCAACCCTCTCCCTCCAGCAACTGCAGTCAAGGCAGCCTGTAGTGTTTCTGCGGACCAGGCAGCTTTATATTCGATTTCCTTTTAAAAATACGTGGCATCTGAAATAAATTAAATATATTCCCTTGTATTGTTTGTAGAATTTTGTAGACAAAGGAATAAACGTAGGCATTTTAGATTGACACACAGAAGCTATTAGTACCAGCAGCAAAAACTTCATATTTTATGCAAATAAAATTAACCAAATAAGCTTATTCATCTGAAGTCTACTTCGCGAAAAATGTAAATTTGCTATTTTGAGTGTTTTCACAAGAGACATAACATTCTCATTCATAACATTTTTTATCACAGTAAACATCTAAAAGTTGAACTTTGTTAGTATATAATTAGGTGTTTATCCACAAACAACGTCTGATAGCAGTTTTATCTCATATATAAATTATGTACCTATGAAATGTGAATTATATATCTATTTCAATATATGTAAAACTTAGCATAATATAATTTTCTTAAAATTAAATAAGTTATAAAGGTTTCGTATTTAATTTCATGTGAGGAAATGGGGCTCACTTGAGGGGTAATGGGAACCACAACTAAGCCCCATAACCCCTCGACGCCATGTCATGTTTAACCGAGACAACACAGGGTTCCCACAGAAATATGAAAGTCAATTTCCCTGACTTTCCCTGACTTTCACTGACCACTTCTTACAAAATTCCCTGACCATAATTAACATGCTTATACCAACACTTTATCTAATGTACTCTTTTTTACAGCCTCCACCATCCCCATAGCTGCCCATCACGCTCCTGTAAACAATATATATATATTTTTTTATTTTTTATTATAAATTTTTGAACTCAAAAAAATTAGAAATGTTGGTATAAGCATTTTAAAAATTGAGATTATTGAACCAGAATACAAACTAAAAAATAACATTATCATGATAACAGTACCATAAAATTTAAATAAACATATGACAAGTATAATATTACCAAGTGATACAATTTACAAATCTTTCCCAGAACAAAAACATATTTGAATTAAAAACAAAAATATTGCATTTGCCAATGGTTAACAATCATATGCTGCTTCAGTCCAGTATCTTTTTGTGTAACAAATTAATCTGTGCTGAAATGGTTTCTTCTTCATGCTGTTTTTCTAACCTTAAAATCTTTCTTTATTTCATTTTGGAGTTGCTGCTTTTGTATGGTTCCACCTTCTTCTTTCTTGTTTCGCTTTGCATTGTCTAGATGCTCACTATACCGTCTTCGAGAATTTCTGACATAAGACAACATCTTTTGTGTTAGCGGGACCTTGTGTATGGTCTCGTAATATTTTATGCCATCATAAACTTTTCTTTGAGCTATGAGACTTTCTTCCTGTAGATTTTCAACCAACAAGCTTTTGTTGATCGAAAAACCACTCTCAACTGTTGCATTGCCATGTGAAAATATAAGGCACAATTTCACAACTTCCCACAGTTCTTGGTATTCAAGTAAAATTGAAGAATAAAATTCATCTAAGCACTGAGAAGACTCTACATTATTTTCTTCTAGGAATTCACAAAACTTTTTCTGAAGACCACACTGCGCTTCATCACAAATGCCAGAGTACTGAGTCTTTGCTCTTTGTGCAACAGTTTCCGTTATTCTATTATGTGAATACAGAACATCTAAGAGGATATCAAATCTAATTTTTCCTTGCTCTGGCTGTTTATGAATAATTTTTGGGTCCAATGAGGACAACCCCTGAACTACTGGATATTTTAAGGGACTCCGTTCAAGTATCTTCTCTGTCATTCTTGTTAGTATTTTTTGGCAATCTTTCTTGAATTCAAGAACTTCGCGATCAGTTGAAACCACCTCTCTAAGAAGTTTCTTAGTCTGAAATCCCAGATCAATGTTTTTGAGTTCACGTAAATTCTCCGCACAGTGTAAATCAACAGCAAGAAGTTTCTTGACTGTAGCAGGCATCTTGTTTGACTTGACAAATCGTTGCATCAAAGTTTCAATCAAGTTTTTCAAGTCTGAGGACAAGTATGGAGCGAGTGGACTTGCTGTTTGATATTTCTTCAGGAAAGGTTCACAGTCATTTGATAATGACTTGAAAAAAGAAAGTTTACACTTCATGAACTTGTCTTTAGATTGGTCTCTAACATTGAGTAATGTCTTGGTTTTTACAGCCTTTGTGTTTTCGATAAATTTCTTAACATCATCAAAAAGAAGTAAAGCTCTTTCTAAACATGGAACATTCTCCAACCACCTAGTAGTACAGTACTTTCGAGGAAACTCTTTTCTTCCAGTGACAGAAGTGAAATCTGCACACCTCGCAGGTGATTCATTAAAGATAAAATAGATATCGTGCAGAAAAGTAGGGACATCCCAACCAACAGAATTCAGTCCTGTTCTTATTGCACCATTTACAACATGGGGACCACAAACACCAGTGTTCACAAGAATCTTGCCATCTGGTTCCGATTCTTCTCTTATCTTCTCATCAAGTTTCTTAAGGAAACTCAAGTTTACGTTGGGCCCATCCATTGAAATACTCAAGATTTTGTTTAGTGACATAGGTTGAATGCCAGATGTAAAACTGTGGAGAAGGTTTTCTGCTGAAGCATGTCCTAGGAATACACTATTATAGTACTGTATACAAACCTTATTTCGATTGACATCAAAATATATTACGAACAAGTCCATTTGTCCTCTCTGAACTATTTTCAAAGGAAACAACATAATCTTTGCATTCACTTAAACGTTCCTTCAACAGCTGATCAAAATATAGTGCAAGTCCATGATTAATAACATAAGAACAATTAGTTTCACCCAGTGAGAATTTTGAGGCAATCCCACTGTCTGGGAACATTGAACGAAATATTTCACCTAAATCTGCGGTTGAATGCAACGACATATTTTGGGTATTCACAACTTTCAAAGCCCATAAAACCTCGGCTCTTAAAACATCATCTTTCAAGCAGAACGAGTCTACTGACACCGAACAAGCAGGTATGGATACAGTTTTAATTTCAAATATAGAAGACTGAGGGTCACTACTGTCCAACTTAGTACACTCTTCTGAAATGTCTGTAGTTTTACTTCCAACACTTGTATCTGTGTTCGCTACATTTGAGGAGGATGATATATTCACTTCACGACTACAAAAAAAGGTTTTCACTAATGTCTGGGAATTCACACATTTTGTTAAGTTCGTGTGCTTCTTTCCTTTAGCATGTGAGATCACAGCTTGACGACCCATGTTACCCAATTCAAAGGACTTCTTACAAGCTCTGCAGTAAGCATGAAAAATATCTGGACCTTTACATAACCATCCCACAAACTCAGGACTCTGCTTAGAGTCAAGCCATAGTTCATTAAAGACTGTTCTTTTTGAGGTCATGTTACACTATTTATAAAAGCTCACTGGATACTGAAAAAAATGGAAAAGAAACAATTAGTAACCCCTAAGTAAATAAGATAAAGTTTTTACACATTATCTTCAGTCAACCTGGAAAAAAAGTTATTGAACACAACACACATACACAAAATTGCTGCCCATTAAGAATGCCATTAATTATAAATTATATTCCAAGATAAAAAAAGAAGAAAGAGAATAGAAAAACTAAAAGCTGAACAAAGAAAGAAGCCTCCACAGCATAAAAGAAGTGAAAGCTGTGGACGGGCAGTTTAACGTCATACCCAGGACATATTCACTGACTTTCTGCTATCTCAGCACAATTTTCCCTGACTCACCGGGTTTCCTAAACATATTTCCCTGACTTTCCAGGTCTGTGGGAACCCTGCAACAATAGTTACCTGCTAAGAAAGACGGTTTTTCTTTCACACATGCGTGCTTGTTCTTAAAAGAAAATAGATAGTAACCAAATAAAAACTAAAACATCACGCTCAGTAAAATGAGTCTTAACTTCAAAGAGAAAAAGGACTTCAACTAGAAGAAATATGCGCAATTTACAAAAATCATCAACAGACAGGCGTGTACGTACAGCTTGGCAGCCATATTTTCACTATAGAATAAACACTACAGTCGCTAGGTGGCACTAGACGAAGCGGAAAATTGTCATTAGTTTCTCTTACAAAGACGTGGGCCCAATTACCCACTGGGCCTCATTCCCCCACTCACCCCTATACATTGAAAAATTTCTTGATCAAATTTTTTTTTCAAAGATACAAAAACAAAATAATTATAAAGAACTTGGTTTTGATTAAAAAGATACACTGAAACAAATATACATCAAAATAATATTTATAAAGTATATGATGGTTAATTTTTGCATTGCCTATGAATATGCATTGCCGCGTTAAAGTTAGCGTCACACAATAGATTTTATCTGGCCATGGGGCACACAGTTCACGACAACAAGGTGTCTCAAACATTGAACAATAACCTAAATCATTGTGGTACATGTTTCTACAATGTTTTAGTCCACCAGACAATGTCTTTAGTTCATCAATCGAACACGGAAAATACGCGTGCGGATGGCATAGTTTAATTACACAATTTGGGTTTGTACAGTCAAATGTGATTATAGGTTTCACGGTACCGAAGGGGTCCATTTAAACCTAAAGCGTGTGTCATCACGACATGATTCAAAGTACGTACTGTCCGTGGCGAACACGTTGGTCATGGTACCATAAAAAACAACTTGATATTGAACGCACTGCTGTCCTAATCGTACGGATGAATAGTTTTCTTGGCCTATGTCAAACAGGGCGCACTTTTCAGTCTCGTGAGGGTGTGGGTCCAGACAGAGGTCCCAGCACCACGTGGTGACATCTTCTTCGTCAAAAAAGTCTGGGTACCTGATAGCAGATGTCCTCTGGGCGAACCACGTTGACGATCTCCGGGGCAGCTGTCGTGTCACGACGGCTGAGTCGTCCTCGTTTGGGACGTGCGGTGTCACGGTCCCTCTGCGAAAGATGTCTAAAACATGTCGGACGATGGCAACATCGATGGGCTCCGACGACCCTCGTCGTCGACGCGGTCACCTGCCGCCGCCTCCGTCGTCGACATGTTGATGATGCTGGATTTGTTATGAGGATACCGCGACGATGGTGCCTCACTCTTCGATGCCGGAGTCTTGTGCATCTTGCTGCTGCTGCTGCTGCTGCTGCTGTTGCTGCTGCTGTTGCTGAAGCTCTATAGCCGCCTCCACCGTACACAGGATGCAGTGGTGTAGATAAAGAATGAATTCCTTGCTTCCGGGAAATGCTTCAAGTGTACTTAAGATGGTTGCAGTTAACGATTGATGAATTTGATCAAACATAATTCCTTCGTATCCCGTACTTATTTCCGCAATGAATTCGTGCATTTCGGCAAGCGAAACCATGATTATAATTATTACGTAAAAAAAAATATTTCGTCTCCGCGACACGATGTAAGTACTCGGCGTCGACGGAGGAGGAACTGAGGCAAAAACTGAAGGCTCCCGGGTCCGGCAGCCGCTATTTATACTCTAAAAGGTAGAATAGTGGTGAAGGGGGTAGGGGTGGGAATGGGGGTAAAGAAAGGAAGGGAGGGGGCTGACAAGAGTAGTAGTGGTGGGTGGTTATTACGATAAAAAATAAAAAATAATAATAAATTAAAAAAGGGTGGTGGGGGAGGGGTGGATCGTCATGTGCGAGAAATTATATTTTTTAGGAGAGGGGGGGGGGAGGGGGGTGGTTGGTATGGGTTATGTAAATTCGTATATCTGCATGGTAAAAGTGGTGGGGGGTCACTCTGCCAGCACCCACCACGGGGAAAGGTTCGGTCGCCATTTTTATTTTTTTGCCCTCACCGGGTTCAAACCGAGGACTCCGAGCTCCGTGTCGAAAAAGTATGTTTTTTAAATATTTTTTACTAAAATTTTTTTAATAAATTTTTAATTTTTTTATAAATTTTAAATTTTTTTAATTAAATTAAATAATAAATAAAGATTTTAAAGATGGCGACCGTAACGATAATTGCAATGAAGACATCATAATTAAAAATGGCGGAAAACACAATGCCGGAATGTTCGAGAATACAAAATGACGTCATCCAATATGGCGGATCCAAAATGACCGCCGGGGTCAAGGTCGAGGGTCAAGGACACAACCATCCAAGATGGCCGCCGTGACGTCACATCCAATATAGCGGTCAGCTCCTCGGCTCCTCAGCCTGAAGCCTGGCGCAGGAGCCCCATTTACATACTATTTCGCGCAGTCGGGAAACGCGTGGAGGATGTTCTGCATGGATATCACCTCCCGTTCCCGTTTACTAATTTCTTCGTAGGTCAGTCCTACATAGCCTTGAACCATTTTGGAAACTAAATCTCAAATTTCTTGCGCCGATACCATGTCTGTCAAGTCAAAAAATTTGTAATAAGGCCTGGTGATGACGTATTACCGCAACTTTAGTTATGTCTGAATAGACTGCGATCTCGCCCAGTGCAGGAAACGTGGGTAAACTGAAGGCTCCCGGGGGCCGGCAGTCCGTATTTATAGGCTCTAAGGTGGGTAGAGGGGTCAGAAATTTGGGGTGGGGTTAAGCGGTGGTGAGTTCATGGCAAGAAAAAATAATAATAATTTTTTAGAGAGTAGGAAAAAGTTCGTAAAAAAAATTGTGAAAGGTGCGGAGGAGGGAGGGGAGTAAATTCCGAGAAACGAGTGTTTAGGGGAGGGAGATTTAAATTCCAAGGAAAAAAAATATTGGTAAGGGAAGGGAAGGGGGTTACGAGGGAGGGGTGGGAGTTATATGCATTGGTCAAATTTGGTGGGGGTTCAGTCTGCTGGTGGCCTCTGTGGGGGGAATGACCTGTCACCATCTTTTTTTGACCTCGCCGGATTCGAAACGAGGACTCCGAGCTCCATAACAAAAGTGTACCATTTTTTGAGATATTTTTTATATTATATTTTTATTATTAAATTTGAATAATTAAATTTTTATGAATCTTAATATATTTCCCGATTTTCTAACATAAAAATTACAGATTTTCAATATGGTGGCCGTAACTGAAATTGAAAGGTGAATTTCTAAATATTTTAAGTTAAAAATTGATTATATATATTTTTTTTTATAAATGTTAGATTTTTTCATTAAAATCTGATAATAAATATAGATTTTTAAAATGGCGGTCGTAACGTAAATTTCAACGTTGACGTCATCATTCAAAATGGCGGATAAAAAAATGGCGTTGATGATGGTGGTCCGGCTCCACAGACTGAAGCCTATCCCCGGACATACATTTACACACTACTGATGCCAAAAGAGAGATTCACTGGCTTATCATTGATGTTTATACATTATCCTGTACCATTTAAAGCAGACAATGTGTTAAGTGTTAGGGCACATAAAGGAAATAGAAGGCTGTATACAGTAAATATGTTTTTAATACAACTTGGATGTGTGATTAATGTTTTGAAGGACCTTAATGTGTACTTATGTATTTATTACATGTCTGATGATTTCATTAAAAAATTCGATACAAGAAATATATATTTAAATATTATAAATATTTGATCAAATTATAGAATTTTTTAAAGTATTTTTATTTTATTTTTTAATATAAAATTAATCTTAGTGTGATACTATCTTTTTAAATTTCATTATAAAAACCCAGGCCACAAACAAAAAATTTGTACCGCCCCCCTACATCAAAAAATCCTGGCTACGGCCCTGTACCAGCAATAACTCAGTTTTTACAACGATTATTTGAAATTACCAAAATAAATTTAAAATATGCATTAATATCACTGGTAAAATAGAACTACTCTCTAGAATACTACAAAAATTATTCTCGTATTACCTGCAAAGCAGTGCGATGTCACGAAGACGCTCAAATACTGCAGATAATTATTCTGATTTATTTTAAAGTCTCTTTTTTTCCTGTTTCTCTGGTTGAAAACAAGTGAAAACTCATTGGCTTATTGGTGTCTCATTTTTTTTTTACACTCGTATTTGCCACCGTGTTGGCTTAATGATAGATATCAACGAATGACCATTGCTAACACAAAATGTACCATCATGTCATACTCGGACCTGGAAGTTAGAATATTAAACTTGTAAAGAAGTGTCGCAGCGGGCTACTTATTGTCGGCCTGTTTGTTTGCTCTGCTACAGTAAAAGGCAAAATAATATTTAAATAGATCAAATTTTGTCGTCTGGCCATTCCATTAAAAATATATTATTTCTTTACTTGCGTACTTTGGTGTCAGAATAATGGGCAAAGCATACAGTTCAGTTAAAAATAATTTTGGCCTACTAAAAATCATTTCGCTCCAACTGTTTCGTCAGAAAATAGCTTTATCTAGCGACTATGACAGCGCGGTGTTTGGAATTAGGGTAAAGACTTAAATTAAAGAACTTTGAATGTACAAAAGCAATTCCTTCGCCTTTCTAAAATTCCTCGTTGGATGAGAAAAATGGGATTAGTTAAGTCTCAATTAAATACGAGTAAAATTCAGTAGTGTCAGTAACATATTCGTACTATAAAATTTGTTGCACATTTAAGCCAAAGTGGCTTAAGATACGGGAATAGGCCTAACTATAGTTTAACAAAACCTTATTATTTAAGCCTTCCACTAATTAGATTAACTTAAACAGATATCGTATACCAAATATGTAATATAATATCACGTTCCGTTGGGACGTGAAGAAAAAAGATTGTCTTAATAGTATACTAACTAAGCACCGAGTCACACCCATACCATGTGTTTCAATGATACTGTATTGGGTCAGAGCGCAGTAATGAATCAAGTTCCAACTGTCACTTGTCCACAGCCGGTGCACATTGAGTGTAACTTTTACCACATCCTCTTCTGGTTAGCGAAGGTTTCTCGGTGCAATATGGAGGTGTAGACATTGGTTACACTGTATGCATAAATCACTAAAAATTGCATAAATGTGTATGCTATTCTTTCAAACGCAAGCAGGGCCGCGCGACGCGCGCTGTGTTCGGAGCTGGCTGGCGTCGGGCGCGTGTCACGTGGCTTCCACTAACGTAAGTCATGCCATGTGTTCCTGGCCGGATTACAAGGGTCGTCGCTAGCCACCTCTTCCCTCCGCTCCATGAGCAACGTCCTGCCTCGGCGCCGTTAGCTATCGCTGAGCGCCCTTGGGAATTCCGTGGGCCGTCGCGTGAGCTGACTACACCCTTCTCAACGGTTCGGGCGTCAGGTCGGCCACGCCCGGAATGACGAAGCTCAGCATCACCCCTTTTCGTACCTTCGAGAAGGACGCCTCTGGGTACTTATGCCGCGACGCCGGCCTCCGCAACAGTTCCGAGCGGATTTCGAGCGAAGGGAAGTGCGACAGCGGCGAAGAGGGTGAAAGACACCCCCCCCCCCCCCCCACACACACACACACACACAACTGAGAGTGGCGCGACGGGGAGTTTGATTGGGCGACGGAGTTTTGGTGATCGAGTCCCGCGACGATGAGTGCCGTGAGAAGTGCAAACTGCGGAACTTGCGAACATTCAGTGACTTAATAAACTTTTTTTTAAGTGTGAGTGATTTATGTTTAGTGTAAATATTAGTAATCAATAAAACTGTAATAAATCTTAACTAAGCTATCTATTGCAAACCCAGTTCTCCCTACATTAATAAATAAATCGTCTCCCATTTTCACCAACGCCTCATACTAAACCCACCCCCAGGAAACGACTGCATAAGTTTAGGCGTTCCTTTAAGTCAATTCTCATGAATTTGGTTTTCACCATGGTAACATTCACTTATGTAGGAGTTGCTTAGTTAGGGACTGGCTTGCCATAGAGCGAGGGTTCGTACAGATATAAGCATTAATAGTTTTCAGGTTGGTACTTCGAACGTGTTGTCACGTGACATATATAAGCCAATCAAATATTTTTACTAAACAGTAAACAAATATCTGAATGTTTATTCATTTCGCGGTAATTGGATGTTTGTGTATTTTCACGGAAAGTAGTAACTATATGGTTGTTGCAAAGTACTGTGAAAATGTCTGAAACAAAGAGAATAAGAATGCAAAACTTTTCTTCTGATGAGAAAATGAAGGTGTTGAGCTTAGTTTAGAGGCATAAAAATATAATAGAAAATAAGAGGACGGATGCTGTTTCGAGCAAAGAAAAGGACGCAGCATGGGAGAAGTTGGCAAATATTTTTAATGCAGGATCTTCGGTAATGCGCAGTAAAGAATCGTTGAGGAAACTTTATGAAAAATTAAAGTGCGATGCAAAAGTTGCACATTCGACCGAAAAAATAAATCTAATGAAAACTGGTGGTGGACAAAATTCGGTAGTAAAAATTTTCCCAATCCTTTTAAAGACATTGTCTTTGATGGGGAGGAGTTGCACTGGGTTGGAGAGCTCATTTGAAAGGCGTGTTTCTTTGTGAGTGGCCATTGTTTGAAATCGACTACAGAAAATATTTAAAACGTGGGATGTTTCATCTTTGCAGCATGAATAAGGTGAGTTAATTTTATGTTTTGAATAATGTATGACAAAGCTTACTCTATAGTGACCATGTTACACTATTAACGCGATAGCTTTATCACTATCTTACGACAGCATATTGGTTGTATTTTTTATGGCTACACAGTTCCCAATATGAGACACTTGTGGGTTTCCTATTACGAGACCGGGTCTCATATTAGGAGACAGTAATATAGGGGTCACATAATTTGTACCTCAGTTTATTTAATAATAATTAACGTTTCATGGAAAGGGCTATGAATAATATTAAAACAAACACATATATAAGATATTAATCTACCAATTTTTATGTATATTGCAGTAGACAGCAGATAAAATGTCGATTAATGAATACTGCAAATGCCACACATTTCTTTCATTTATTATATGAACCTCAAAGTTATTATCTGGAATTTTAACAAGTCGCAGTACACCGAAATACTTATAGATGTACAAATTTTAGAAAAAATCTTCTCATGTTAATAAAAGGTGTTTTTCTATTATTTAGGTACCACCTACAAAACGGAAGAAGTGGAACAAAGATGAAATGATACATGCCGTACGTGTTGTTCGAAGTGGAGATATGGGCTACAAACGTGCAGCGAAATACTTCAATGTTCCAAAAGGGACATTAGAAAGGTATGTCAAGGACACAGATAAAACTGCTGAAACGCTGGTAAATGTCCCCTTAGGCAGACAGCCGATTCTTACAACAGATGTTGAAAACTTACTACTTGACTACTGTGTTGACTTGGATGCACGGTACTATGGATTGAGGAGGGTAGACATAAGGAGACTAGCTTTTCAACTTGCTATTAGAAATGGTATACAGCACCCTTTTTCTAGTGAAAACCAATCTGCTGGCAAAAAGTGGTTAAGAGGTTTTCTCAAGCGTCATCCTCAGCTGTCAGTTAGGACTCCAGAAGGAACATCTGTAGGAAGAATCAAGGGCTTCAATCCTGAAAGTGTCTCTAAATTTTTCAATTTGTATGAAGTAGCATTACAAAAAATAGACAACAAAGCTCACAGACTGTTTAATGTTGATGAAACCGGCATATCCATAGTACAGCACAAACTAAGTAAAATAATTAGTGTAAGGGGAAAGAAAACAGTTTCGTCCTTAATGTCCGCAGAGAGAGGAAAGTTGGTTACTGTAGTGGTTTGCATGAATGCGGTAGAAACATTCGTGCCCCCTTTGATTATCTGGCCACGCATAAACATGAATGACAATCTCATGGAAGGTGCTCCAACTGGGTCCATTGCAGCTTGTCACAAAACAGGTTGGATACAGACTGATATCTTTACGAAATGGTTTGAACATTTTATTGCATTTACAAAGCCTTTAGATCAAGATCCGATCGTACTAGATCCAGATGGTCATTGTTCGCACACAAGAAACATTGATGTGATTCAGAAAGCAAGAGACAATAATGTCACTATTGTCTGTTTACCTCCCCATGCCAGCCATAAAATTCAGCCTCTAGATGTAGGCTTCATGCTACCTCTAAAAACTTACTATGGCCAGGAAGTTGAAAACTGGCTTCGCAATAATATAACCAAACCGCTGAAGATAACAAAAGTAGCGAAACTGTTTTCTACTGCTTACAACAAGGCTGTCACGATGGAATTTTCTATTAATTCTTTCCGGAAAACTGGCTTGTTTCCCTGCAATAGGCACACTTTTCGTGAACATGACTTTGCCATTCATTCAGGACCCTCTAACAATGCATCTTACACTTCCTTAGACGAACAACATCAAGGTGACACCTGCCACAGTTCTAGTAGGCCTAACTGTCCACAAAACATGACCGATAAACTAACTCTGTCGACTTGCACCACCCTTGCTAGGCCTACGCAGCGCAGCAGTGAAGGTGCAGGTAGGCCAGTTGAAACGCAAATGAGATGCAGCATTGACGTAGTCCTAGGCAGGGCTATTGAAACGCAACCAAGCTGCAGCAATGGTGTGGGTAGGCTTATTGAACCACAACTTGGCTTCATAAATGGGGCTAACATATCTTTAGGCCCATGTCATGGAGGGCTTGTACACCCAGAAGATATCCAGCCACTCCCACAGTTCTCCTTGTCTCCTGATCGTAGATCGACAAGGGCTGTAACTGCAATGATAATTACAAGTACACCCTACAAAGACAGTTTAGTTGAGAGCATTCAGAAGAGGCAAAATAAATTTTTACCAGACTGGCATTAGAAGAAAGCAGCAGGTGTACAAAGTCAAAGACAGTCCATATCCATAGGCCTACAAAGCAATAATCAAAGAAGAGGAAAAAGAATTCATCTGAAACTTCTGATTCAGACGAAAGCGATGTTTCTTTGGCAGACACCACTGACAGTTCGGAACCTGATGAATAAAATGACGCAGAGTGCCTAATCTGTGGCTCGTGGTACTCTGAAGATAAGAAGGGTGAAGAATGGAGGCAATGCAGGATGTGCTAGATGTGGGCGCATGCGAAGTGTGGAGCAGATGCAAAATTTATCTGTGTAAAGTGCCGTAAATGCAAAAGATTAAAAATATAATAACACATTTCAAAAACGTAATTGCATCATGATCACGAACTAATTTTGGATTTTTGTTCATTTCTCAGTTCTGTGTTTTTTACAATGTAGGCCAATAGGTTATCATTATAATATTTATTTTGTTAATGAGAGACGCTGTGTACTCAATTACTTTTGTAGTTTAAATATTTTTTTTTTTTTATGTTTCGTATGCTTTAGAGTAAAAGTTGTTTAGATTACAATATTGTATAACATTTAATTTGGGGTCTCATAATAGGGGCCTATATAAATGATTTAGCTAGTTTTCTTGTTTGCCATTTTTTGATGTACTTTGTAAACTGTTGACACTGTATGTTTGTGAGATTAATATTTCAAATAGTAATGTTATCTTTATACATTACTATTTTGTTAGGAAATATTTGGCCATTTTTCAATTTTTTATTGAATTTTTATAAAAAGGGTCTCATATTCGGGCACTGTACCCTATGGGGTGAATAGAATCAGATACAAAATTCTTTTCATATAAAACAGTAAAATAATAATTCTAAATATAATTACAGGATGATAAATGAGGGATTATAACTCATATATTAGACCAGTGTAGATTGTTTTATAAAATTTACTAGCTGACCCGGCGAACTTCGTACCGCCTAACAGTCAATGAATGCCATAGTAGTACGTAAATGTTCCCCCGGGCACAGGCGCCAGGTGCTGGTGTATGGTGGAACTGCCTTGGAATCTACATCTCCGATGACATCACGGCGGCCATCTTGGACCCTAAATATCCCGTTTTGAGGTTAATTTTTTTTGTTTTCGTCCACAAAAATTTGATAATTAGGATTTCGAAAAACCTCAAAATACTTTTGCCTTATAAAGAACACAAAATCCTAAAAGAGGCTTAAGCATCAATATCTACAGCCTCTGATAAGCCTCTATCACCTAGGAGTATTACGTCACCGTTGCAATTTCCGTTACGGCCGCCATATTGATCATCTTTATTTATTATCCGATTTTAATAAAAAAAATTCAATTAATAAAATTTTAATAACAAATATTTTAAAAACTTACTTTTACTAGTCCTCAGTTCGAACCCAAAGAGGGCAAAAAAAAATGGCGACCGATCCTTCCTCCAAGGAAGCCACTGGCAGACTGACTCTCCCCAGCACTTATGTCAAAGTATATAATATCGTCACCTACAATGACATCATGTCAGCCATCATGAAAATCCGTAATTTTTATGTTCAAAAATCGGGAAAAATTTTAAAAACCATTAAAAAAATTAATTAATCCCATTAAATAATAACAATTTAATAAAATATTACTTAAAAACTACTGTTGCACTTATCGTTACGCCCCACCATCTTGGTTGAGTACGATGTCATCGTTACACTTAACATTATGGCTGCCATATTGGATCCTATTAATGTTGCATGTTTCCTTACGGCCGCCTTTTTGAAAATCCGTAATTTCAAGGCTAGAAATTTCGAAAAAATTCCAAAAAATATTTTTAAAATTGCCTACTTCAAAAGTTTAGTCATTTAAACAATTTCGGTCCTTGGTTCGATTTCTGGCGAGAGTAAACCAGTAATTTATTAATTTATTTAAATAATACTCAATAAAAAGTAATAAAAACATCTTACACCACACCCAACATTTTGATTTATGTCACCACTGTATAAATTATCGTTATGGATGCTATCTTGAAAATCTTTATTTATTATCCATTTTTAATGAAAAAAGTTCAAAATTCTTCAAAAAATTAACTTATTAGAATACTGATTGATTAGATCTATTCCCGTCCTTGGTTCGAAACTGGTATCAACAAAAAATAAAAAAAGACAGATCCTTCCTCTTCAGAAGCCACCTAGACTGACCTCACACCACCAATACCAAGGTATATATTAATATATATATATATATATATATACATCGTCAACTGGTATGGCGTCATGTCCGCCAACTTGTCTTCGTCCGCTGAAGGCCGCCATCTGGTTTTCGTCTACTAGAGTGTGCTGGCGAAATGTTAGTATAATTTTCTGTTCACCATATCTTTGACCTCGACTGTTGGCATTGAATTTTGACCTAACCTTAAATTTGACCTTGACCTTGAAATTTTACCATAAACTTTGACCTTGATGACCATCATGGATCAGACATTTTATGTTCAGTGACCTGCTAGAGGACATTACAATCATGATAGTTTTATTCTAACCCACTAGAGTGCAGTAATCATTCATTATTACTGAGGTGCCCTCCATCTTGAAATTTGGGCGACATCTTGGAATCGTGTAATTATTTATTTAAAAATTCGGGAAAAAATCCATTGTTCATTAAATAAATTTTCAATTAATACACTTTTGATTCAATCGATTTCCTCTTCTTGGTTCGATCCCTGGATGATGAAGAAAATTGTAATTTTATATAAAAAATAATAATTTCAATATATCATGTTAAAATCCTAAAATAGGCTTAAAATCAACTACTACCATCATCCTTTAAGCCATTACGACTGCCATATTGGATATTTGTATATATTGACTTATAAATTGGGGAAAAATTCCATAATTTACCGAAAAAATAACTCATTAATTTACATATTGAATCGATGGATTCCTGTCGTTGGTTTGCTTCTTAACCAGTGACAAGTGTAACTTAATATTAAATAAATTTTATATTTTGGTTTCCATTACCTTTCGCGGAGTTTATCAATCATTCACTCTACGAAAAACAACTCAAGACAATATATGACAATGTTCGACGAATTAAATACGTTGCCATTAAGCCTAACATGTAAGTCCAGTTTAGTCCAGTTTTTGATACTTAGAATAACCTGTAAACCGTTCATGTACAAAGCCATCCATACATTTAGACCAATCGTCTTCGAACCGCGAGGCCGGCTCATAATGTATAGACCAGTTATTTCCGAAACTCGCGACCTTCTTCATCGTCAGCTAATTATATTCAATTAAACCAACGTAACATGTTTTTACGCTTACAAGAGGACCAAGAATCCCATCAACAAGGCAGCACATTTCGGAAGTACCATCAACAAAAAGGCAGCACATTTTGGAAGCACCATCATCAATAAGGCAGCACATTTTAGAAGCACATTCTACAAAACGGAAGCTCATTTAACGAAAAGGAGGTACATTTTCACGTACATTCAACTCGGTAGGATGCGATCGTCAATGTTAAGTTAGGATATAATGACTCCATCAGTCTATGAATCCATCAGTCATTGACTCCAACAGCTCCAACAGTTCCAACCGTTCCAAATGCTCAACAGCTCCAACCGTTCCAAATGCTCAACAGCTCCAGTTGCTCCAAATACTCCAAATGCTTTAACAGCTCAAAATGCTCCAAATGTTTCAATGCTCCAAATGCTCCAACAGCTCCAAATGTTTCAATGCTCCAAATGCTCCAACAGCTCCAAATGCTGCAAAAGCTCCAATAGCTCCAAATGCTCCAAAAGCTCCAAAGTTCCTACAGTTACAAATTCTCCTACTGTCTACGGCTCCAAGAATAAATATAAAAGTATTTTACACCAAATAGTCTTAGGCCTTGCACTATTTGACTACAAGACCAAGAGGCTACAAAGCTACGATACTACAGAACTGCATGTATACATGAGTACTTGACTACGAAGCTACATGTCTACAAGGCTCCAATTGCCGCATATGTCTTCGATGGAGTTTTCTCTTTTGCTCCAACTGCTCAGACAGCATTATTTTATAAGATCACAAGGCTACTTGGTTACGTAGCTACAAATCTACGAGGCTCCAAGGCATCATGACTACGTGACTACGAACCATGTGGCTACGTGATCGCGAGGCTACAAGACTACGAAGCTTCCAGAACACAAGGTTACGTGATTTTACAGGTAAATATATTTAGTTCTTTTATGTGGGATGCGGGATGCTCACTAACGATCGCAAAAGAAGGATGGCTTCGCTAGACACCAAGGAGAAGGAAGTTCGTCTTGCATGTTAGTGCTTCACAGATGGCTCATGGTATATTATTTGAATGAGTAATGGTTGTTTATTTTTTGAATCCCACCTGGTAAAAAAAATTGCAAGTGCTGATTTAATAGCAGAAATTCACGAATTAAATGTAACTCCAAATAAAATGTCATGTCTCATTAGGTAAAAAATCCTTCTTGCAGAGAGCGGTTTCTCAGAATAGACAGAAGTACTTGAAGTAAGTACAGGAATAATCCGGAGCACACGGAGAAAACATTCATCATATTGACAAGAATAATCAGAAGCAAACGTTTTGACAAGAATAATCGGGTGCACACGGATAAAACCATCACACTTTTCTTTGATATCATAAAATAACAGAATAAAATATTTAATAAATAAAAAAAAAATTACAATAAATATATAAAATTCTAGATTGTACTATAACTCTATCTTGGCTCAACAATGAGAAGTTCGCGAGCAGAATCTATTTATGTGTTTTTGTAAATTTTTTTTCATTTCTGGCCTTAATAAACTTTCCAGCGGTGATTCTTAATCAGACTTGTCAAGTGATGACAGCATGGCTGATCCAGGCTACAATGCCTTAGATCCTACAGACTCTACATCTGACGAAGCATCGAATGTTAAATAACTACAAATAAAGGTATCTGAAAATGCTGAACCCAGTACATAAACAAGTGGAAAAGCTACATCAAGGTGTGTTTTGAGACCCAGAGAAAATAAGCAAAGGGGTAGAAAAAGGTTACGTTATCCAGACGAGTGGCAAAAGAATTGAGCTAAAAGAGCGAGAAATGCTGGTGAAAGTTATACATCATTTTCTAACAGCCAAAAGGTTGTTGAAAGCAGAGAATTACAACCACCATGCAACGAAAAATGCAGACTAAAAATGTTTTAGTAAGTTCACTGAAGATCAGCGTAGGAATATTTTCTTTTCAATGATTACTGGGGCTTAAACGGACTTGCAAAGGCAACGTGAATTCCTGTTGGCTAGTATGTCAGAGGTAAAACAGAAATATCAGTACCTCAAAGGGGACGGTAACAGGCATCCTAATAATGCATTTTATTTTGTTGCTGAGGGTAAGCGAACTCGTGTTTGTATGCATTTTTTTAAGTCGAATATTTGCATTAATGACAGGCTGATAAGAACTGTTCAGCAGAAGAAAAATACTTCAACAGACAACATTCTATCCTTGGATGTAAGAGAAAAACACGGGCATCGCCATAAAGTGGACGAGAACGTGAAGAAAAGTGTGAGAGATCACTTAAATAGCATCCCTTGCATACCAAGCCATTATTGCCGTGCTGTGACAAACAAGAAGTACATAGAAGAAAAAATAAAGGTTGCGTAACTACATAGGGACTATGAACAACTGTGCAAAGAGACTAGCCAGCCCTCTGCTAATTATGTCATGTATTCCCGAATATTCCGCGAAGAGTTCAACTTATCATTCTTTGTTTCTAAGAAGGATCAGTGCGAACAGTGACTTCCTTATTCAAGTGTTAATGAAGAGGAAAAAGCTGAATTACAGTGTAGTTATGATACTCACATTGAAGAAACCAAGCTATCCCGAGAAGAAAAGGCAAATGATAAGTCCAACTCCAACGCCATAGTAGCTGTGTTCGATCTTCAAGCAGTGCTACCCTGTCCAACTGGAGAAGCCTCCTAGTAGATAGTATTAGCCGATTCAAGGACAGGCGGAGGATTGAGGATCCGGCGGCCTTCTTGGATGACGTCATCAGTGGCCATCTTGGATGACTTCATCGTGGCCTTTAACCTTGACTATGCTAATCCATGCCAATCTATGCTAATCCGTATGCCAATCTATGCTAATCCATATGCCAATCCATCCACTATTTGTATTTCTAAAAATTTCCACCAACTTCGAATTGTGACGTCACCGTTGCACTTTTCGTCACGGCCACCATCTTGGATTCGAATTTTTTTTCCAAACTTCAACTTTTCGAAATTCAATGTAAACATCAGCCGCCATCTTGTTACGTCATATTGTTCTGATGATCGCCGCCAGGTAGCAGCAGGGATTATTATTATTATCATTATTTTTAATATTTGTTTGATGTGGTGTGGGTTCGACCTCGAGTCCGCGTGGTGATAGGCAGACGCTCTGGCCACAGGACCACGAGACCAGTTGGGATATAGGAAAGTAAATAATGTATATATGCTACGTTCTGGTGGCAAGTTTATGAGAAAGGGGAGGAGGGGGTTTTGCCTTCCTTAATGCATACCTAAGCGTGCTACATTTGAAATTTAAAAAAAAATCAGTCGGCTGGTAGATGTCGCTAGTATAACGCGCCAAATTCAAATATTAGTTAGGGAGTCGGCACACAGGTGTCGCTAGTATTGCACGCCGCCATATTGGTTCTCAAGTTGGCTGGAAGATGCCGCTAGTGTCGCGCAGTAAATTAAAAAAATAGTTGGCAAGTTGTCCGCTAGGGGCGCCACGTTCAAATTCCAAAAATTAGTTACCAGAGTCACCACCATTTTTAATTCATAAAGTTGCTACCAGATGGCGCCACTGTCGGCCATCCTTAATTCAAGACATTGTCAACGGATGGCGCCAAGTTTGAATTTAAAAACCTACAAGTGTTATGCAATGTGTAACCAGTCGAGGCAAGTCGAGATAAGTTTGGAATCTGTAGCCATATTCTAAACTATGTTTATTATTTATTGATGTATGCTTTTATATGTTTAGGTTTGATGAAAGAGTATTTATAAAATATTGGTGTTTTGAATAGTGTTGTGTGGAGCAGTTGGAGCAATTGGTGGCAATTGGAGCCAATTTTGAACCGCTATACTACATCTCGACACTACTTATAAATTATGCCTCCACCATTTTACCCGGACTTGGCACCGGGCAAGCATGGTACCAGAAGAGTAATGCAAGGGAATGGCTTTTCATTTGTTTGTAACAAACAAACCATCCATCCGATTACATTATTCCAAGTGCCATGCCTGGCTGTGTTACTCCCCTCCCCCCACCGCAAAGCCGAAAATTAAAACAATTCCCGTAGGAACACACAAGGGGAGGGTAAATATGTGCAAACATTGAGGGATAAACAACAAATAGATGACAGCAAAGAGGTCGGGAAGATAATATTTACTCCTCGACTTCAAAATCTCTCCCCATCCGTTCATCATCTATCTCCGCAAACAAATTTTGTAAATAAGCATCCCTCTCATCTTCCGTATAATTATCCATGTCAACATCATCATCATCATCATCAACATCATCACTACCACTGCTGAGTAGCAGAATGCATGGTGTCTACTGGACACTGAAAATAAAATTCCCTGATTTTTCCAGGTTTCCAGGAGAAAAAAAAATTTTTTCCAGGTATGTTTTTATTTACGCAAACATATATCTGAAACAGTTTTTCTGTGATACACACACATGAAATCTAGCCATTATTATTAACTTCTTAAATTATAATTTATAGTTAGGTAAATAAAAAGGACTTACATGTATACAGCAATACTCTTGCCTGCAAATCATACCGATCACTGGTAATGACTTAATAGTTCTTCATGAAAACTGGAATCACATGTGTAATTTGATTATTTTGACAAATTATTCACTAAGTACTTTTTCAGCTTACTCTCTCTCTCTCGGCAGCATGCAAACACAACACTTATTTCTAGTTTTTTTTTAAAACCAACATTTCAGCATCTATGGCAGTAACTTCTAAGCTTGCTGCTTCTAACACTTCAACTTTCTTTCTCTGTAGTTCTTTGATCATTTCTTCTGTCTTGATCCTGTCTTTCTTTCCGCTGGTTCATGAGAGCTTCCCGCCGGCCACTTGCATTTTTCGCAAATTGTAACATTGTCTTTGTTACAGTTACATGTTACACGCCTCCTGTACGGCGGACAAAGTCATACACTTGCCCTTGTGCAATTAGTGATTGCTCCTGCAGATTTTCTGTAAGGAGGTGTGCATTCACAGAAAATCCCCTTTCTGTAAATGCATTCCATGTGAAAGAACAAGAAGCATTCTGATAAACTTCAAGAGACCACTTTCTGCAGCTGAAGAATGCAATTTCAATAGATCTAACCACAAGTTATCTAGATGCTGATCCTTTCTAGAAAAAGAGGCCAGAAGTGTTTGCGAATCAGGTGAGGAACACAATTCTTCATAAGCCCGTGTTATACGATCAGCTTCGTGTCCAGAAATCTGCCGATTGTCAACACAGTACTCTAGACATAACTTTAAGCGCTGATTCCGGAGGTGGCTATGTAAGGCAATTGATGGACTTAAGACATGATATTCCCTTTGTGAGTTTGTATTTCAGAGGACTTTTTCCCTGCAGCTTTTTCACAACCGACTTCAAGCAACTACGGACATCGGCTTGGAATATAAGTATCTCCTTCTCTGTAACTTGTTTCACTTTTTTCAATGCCTGTCATTCTGCATACCCTAATTCAATGTTGATAGGTCTCAAAAGATTATCTTCCTTGTCTACATCTAAACGAGCAATTTTTCGCTGGTCTTTGAAAGTTTTGAGTACTTCACTTTTTACAAATTTCCCCATCAAAATTGAAAGGAGATCTTCCAACGAGGCATACAGAAAAGGAGCCAAAGGCTTATCACTCTGAAAAAACTCCAAAAAGGGGTCAAAATCTGAGGCCAACGTATGGAAGAATGAAAGTTTTACCTCCAGAAGCTTATCTCCCAGTGTTTAACAATGCTGAAGGATTGTGAGGAAATGTCAACTTCATTTACAAATTTTAGCAAATGGGGCAACATTGTGAGGAGACGTTCAGCAACACTAGTGTTCTCAAGCCACCTAATTGCGCAAAACTTTTTCGGAAAGAGATCAGAACCTGTTATTCTGATGGAACATTTTTAAGAGATAGTAACAGTGTCTCATGAATTTCACAACATTCCACCCAGTCAAGTTTATCCCTGTCTTGAAAGAACCATGTACCGTATGTAGACCACAACTACCCATTTCTAGTAACAAAGCTGTTTCTGGCCCATAAGTATCTGCAATGTGAGTTTTGAGTGCAGACAAGAATGCCCAGTTGACATTAGGACCATCCATTGATACTTGCAGAAGACGTCTAAGATCTAAACTGCTCAGAGCCTCTAAAAACCCCTGTAAAAGACAACTAGCTGTTGTGCGTTCCAAGAACACTGAAGTGAAATAAGTAGTAAACACTTCTGACTTTGAATCATCCCAAAATCTAAGGCTGAAATCCATCTCCTCTTTTTGAACAACTTTATTTAAAGACTCGTCAAAACATACTACGAAAGAACTTGTCTGCAAAGTTTTCAGTAGCTCAGACTGCACAAATGGTCCAAGTCCATAACTGATCAAATAGCCAGCCTTGTCCTTTTGAAGTGTAATTTTCTTAGCTATGACACTGTCTGAGAATATCTTGGATGCCAGATTAGCAAACTTACCAAGTGACCTTGCAGATTTAGAACACATTACTGCATTTAGCACCAACAGAATTTCTGCAGTTAACACAGCCTCGGATTCTAAAAACCTATTGATGGTCACTGCAGGATGTTTACTTGCTAAACATTCACTGGATGTACGTAGCTGGGATGACAGCTCATTAACTCTGTCATCTGTGTTTTTGCACAAACCTAAAATAAAACAAAAGTCCAATTATTGTAATGCAGCTTTCTGATGTAAATTAGTCTAATCCTATTTTCACAAGACCAGACAAATTATCAAACAAATTTTTCTTTCAGATGAAGACTGAAGAAAGGGAAAGTGACATGGGCAGAACTCAAGCCCCAACTGGAATAAAGATTTTTGTATTTAATATATTGCTCATATTTATTATTTATTGTATTTATTCATTCATATTCGTGACTTGTCCACCAACAGCCAAAGGCCTTAGCGGTGGGCACGTCAATTACAAATTAAATTTACACCCATGCCTTACCCGGGACCCCTTGCACCGCAGGCCGGTGCCCTTCCGATTACACTACGGAGGTTATTATTAAAATTCATAAATATCATTATATATTGTAAAATTGACTGGTCTAATATCTTTGTACAAAGTTAAGTTGTAACAAATAAGATAAAAAGTATTCAATAAACAAAACTAAAACAAAACAATGAAACATTCATAATATTTCAACTGCCAGCAGTAAACACAGATGGGGAAAATGAAGGAAGTTCTAAGGTCTAAACTGAAATCAAATTCCATTTATATTCTATGTATTGAGGCTGGTTTCCAATCGGCAAAATATAAAACAAAGAAGGTACTGAGGCCGTGTGTCCCAAGCGGACGGACATGTTTAGTGCAAGCTCCGCGGTATTATATCTAATCTTTGTTGTTCTTTACTAGTGGAACGAGATAATCAGTATTAATTCCTCACTACTCAGTCAGTCGGATTTTGAGGGATTTTCTCTATCGTATAGTGATGCAACGAATGAAATAACTAATTGTGAATTAGACCATATAGATAACTTGAACATGTTCCGGTCTCCGACAAAAAAAACGAATGTGAATACTGCGCCAAATCAGTTTCAAACTGAGAGTGTAAATACGACTAATCTTAATGCTCTGAAAGTAACACTTATCCCAGAAGAGGACGCGACTTCAAACAAGCCTTCTAGAACGTCATCATCCCAAAAGAATTAAACTGCATCTGGTAATGTAGTCATGTCACCTGTTTCCATGGAAATGAGCAAACTTATTGAATTATATGATCTTGTTAAATCTATGAATACTAAAATTGACGACCTTAAAAATGAAAACCAGGTATTAAAAACTTTACTGGACGACTCCAGAAATGAGATTGTGAAGTTAAGTGAAGAAGTGTTCAAGATCAAAAATGAAAAAAATCCTCAAACTGAGCCAAAGAAAACCAATAAAACTTATAGTTAAGTTACAGAACAAAAGAAAATTGAACAGAAAAAGAAAGTTGAAACATCTGTCGCCGCGCCGGTTGAACGTGCGGCTGACCTCGTTACCAGTCAGCACTTTTCCCGTGTTGCAAGCAACGCTGATGCAAGCAACTTAGTAAGCACTTCTATCAAGCAGACTACTGATGAGCAAGGTTTTACCACCGTGCATTATTCACGTAAGAACAAATCCAACGGTAGCCACGTAAACCAGCCTGAGTCTGACAACAAAAAGAAATCAAAAATACAGGTTGGGATGAGGAACATCTCATCTCTTAAAACAGTTTCAAAACCAGCTTTCAAAAAAACAAAAGCATTATTTGTAACCCGTTTTGACCCATCAGTTGAAGAAAAAGAAGTTGTTGATTATATAACCAGTGATCTTAATCTATCACAACTGAAAGTCGTTAAACTACGATCCAAATATGACACCTATGCATCTTTCCATGTATCAGTATTAGAAGAAGACTTTGACATGATACACAATACAGTTTTCTGGCCGAGCGGTTGCCTTATCAGCCCATTTTATGGTAAGCTATTCCCGGATCAAATATTCAAGAAAGCTGATAAAAACATCAATAACCATGAAACAATCAACTCTGCATTAAATTCTTCTGTCCAAGATCACATTCCGGTTCCTGGAGGAGCACACTGAAACCTGTGTTGCGCATACTGGACTTGTGTGAGTGGGAAATTCTTTACCAAAATGTGAGAGGACTGAGAACTAAATCAATAGAATTTTATAATAATTTAGCTATTAATAATTTTGACATTATTTGCTTAACTGAAACTTGGTTTAATAATAATTGTAATGACTCGCATTACTTTGACGATAGATATTTGATTTTTAGAAATGATAGAAACGCAAAATTAACATACAAAAATAGAGGTGGTGGGGTTTTAATTGCAATCAATAAGCAAAAATTCAATTCTGCTTTCTCGATTAAAATAACTAAGCATCATGAAATTGAATCTATTTGGGTTAAGGTCAAAACATCACATACCAACTTCTTAATACTTGGCAATATTTATATTCCTCCCGATACTTCTACGGCAACCTACCAGTCCTACTTTGAAGATCTCGAAGAAAAATTTGCAAATTGTTTAGATAACGTTATTATACTGGGTGATTTCAATGTGCCTGGTATACATTGGCTAAATTCTCAGTCTGTTAGTATAAATTATAGAGGCTTATCAGCCAAAGCTATGGCTATATGCAATTTCACAACAGGTTTAGGCTTGTCTCAATTCAATTATACTCAGCAGCCCATCCATCTTTTAGATCTTTGTTTCTCTAATGTACAATATTGTTTGGTCAACAAATCATTAAATCCTCTTGTTACGGAAGATATTTATCATCCTGCTATCATAATTAATATCAAAATGGATATAAAAACAAGGGATGTTATTACTACGTCTTCTTATCTGGACTACAAAAATAGTTATTATTTAAGTCTATTTATGGCAATTAAAGAACATGACTGGTCTACACTGTACAAATCTGATGATGTTAATCTAATGGTTGATTTTCTCACTACTACTTTGATTAACTACATCAAGAACTACATCCCGAATAAAATAAATAAAAAATCCAGTTACCCACATTGGTATTCCAAACAACTTATAGAAACATTAAAATCCAAAAAACATTTCCATAAGTTATATAAAAGAAATATGAACCCCTATTATTATGATTTATTTTCTCAATATCGTAGAGAGGCCAAAAGTCTCATTTCTCGGGACAAAAATTTTTGGCTACAAAATCTTAACAATAAAGTTAAAAAAAATCCAAAAAAATTTTGGCGCTATGTAAAAATTATAAAAGAAGGATACAGACAGAAATTATCTCTTAAAATCAATGATAACGTTACCAATGACCCAGTACTTATTGCTAACAGTTTTGCACATCATTTTTCTAGTATTTATGTAACTCCTACAAATAATTTAAATTACTCAATTTCTGAAAACAGTAAGTGCTCTATTCCTATGACTACCATATCTGAGAGCCTTGTACTTTGGGGAATTAAATCATTGAAATCCACTATGTCAACTGGGCCTGATGGTATTCCAAATTTTATTATAAAAGGATGTGCTGTTATTCTGGCCCCTATACTTAACTTTATTTTCAATTCTAGTATAAATAGCGGAATTTACCCAAAAAAATGGAAAATTGCAAAGGTAATACCTGTACATAAGAAAAAGAGTAAACTTAATGTTGCAAACTACAGACCGATATCACTTTTAAATGGATTTGCTAAAGTATTTGACAAAATTATATGTAAGGATCTTGAATTCAATCTTAAAAATAGACTCTCCGACTGTCAACATGGGTTTAGAAAGGGGAAATCTACTACTACTAATTTAATTAGTTTTGTTAACCCAATCTATTCAGAAGTAATAATGCAAGGTCAAGTTGACGCATGTTACTTTGACTTAGCCAAGGCTTTTGACACTGTTAATCACTGTATTTTACTAACAAAATTATCAAATATAGGATTAAGCGATAAATATCTAAAGTGGTTCAATAGCTATTTATTAGATAGAATCTTTTATGTTTCAATTAATAATATTAAATCTGATCTACATATAGTTAGTTCTGGTGTACCCCAGGGTGGAACATTATCCCCTCTTCTATTTAACATTTTTATAGATGACATTACCAAAGTATTACAATTCTCTAATTGCCTACTTTTTGCTGATGATCTTAAGATTTACAGAAAAATTTCTCTTCATCTAGACTGTAAACTTCTTCAAAATGACATCTCATCAGTTTTCGATTGGTGTAAAAGAAATCTTGTTGACCTTAATTATGAGAAAACTACATCTATAACCTTCTCCAGAAAACATCATATCATTGCTTCTGATTATAAACTTGGTAATCATGTTATCTTGAAGTCAGTTTGTGTTAGAGATTTAGGTGTCTTACTTGATAATAAATTGTACTTTCATAACCATATTGAATCTCTTAGATCGCAATGTAATAGATTGTTAGCGTTGATTAAATATATTACTTTCAATGCCACTAATTTAGATTCTATTGTTAGTTTATATTTAGCTTTAGTAAGATCCAAGATTGAGTATGCCTCCGTGGTCTGGAACAATATCTCAAAAACAGATAGTGACAAACTAGATAAATTACAAAATAAATTAATCAATATCATTAATTAAAAGACCATCATTACCAACAATTCTAATAGTCTATCCTCTCTCAGATCTTTAGCTCTAAGAAGAGAGCTATTAGATGCCCTTTTTATCTATAACTGTTATACCAATAAAACAAAATGCAATTATATTCTAGATAATACTGGGATTAAAGTACCTACCTATAACAGTCGACAGACACCTTTATTATGCTCCTTAGGCAAATCAAATGATATATTATACAGAATTATATCAAATTTTAATAAACATGGATGCTATGTGTCTCTATCAAAAAATAATTTAAATATAAAACAATTTTTCTTATCTTAATTTAATTTGAATATGTTTAAGGTTAATGATGCTACCATATTTAATTTTTTTTTATATAATCAGGTTCTGGATTATCATTACTGTTGTTAAAGAATTATGAAACTTGTTCTTGTTTATCTGTTAGTTGCTTGCTGTATTGTCTTGTAAATGTGTTATTATAGTATTGTCCTCAATGTTATTCACTTTGTTTCATGTATTTGTTTTGTTTATGTATTTTTTTATGTTTATCGTGCCTACCACCCATGGCCTTATGCCGTTGGTAGGCATGTAACAAATTGATAATAATAATAATAATAATAATAATAATAATAATAATAATAATAATAAAAATTCCCGACTTTGAATGCATAATGTAGGCCCCTAGATGTAGGGCTATTTGTGGTAGTGTTTTGCCAGCTTCGCTTCAAAGCACAGCACAGCAGTAAACAAATTACATACAAATCATTCAGTCTCAACAGACGCAACAAAACTCTAAGCTGAAAACAATAATTGGAAAACTGCCTGAGCCTACATAAATTTTTTAAAACGTAAACAATGCAAGATCGACACTTTTTCCTACCTTTAGAACAGCCGTCATTCTGCCGGAAGAAAACCGATATATCTGGTGAAACTATCGTACCAGACATCCGTAAACGATTTTTTTTCCCATCCATATGGCTACGTATGGCTGTGATGCCCATATTGCTCAAAGAGAAAGAGCAATTACAAATTTTACATACTGCACGAACCGCATCCTTGTCGACTGCTAACCACTGTGCAAATTCTGGATACAAGTTTTTGTCTAGGCAACTTGGTTGGAACTTAACGAATGCCGCACTCGTCTTTTTATTACTTACGATAAACACGTATGTATAAAGAAAATTACACTTGTAAATCTTGTATAAAAACAGTTAATGAATTTACGAAACCACCACACATAACTAAGAGCAGAGTAATCCGCACCATATCTGATAACATGGCAACTGGCGTGGCGTCAAGAATTTAAAGTTTAAGCAGGTGTGCCAACACTACAAGTATACTATTACCCTTACCAGTATTGTTCTTTTTCAGAAAGTTAAAATGTTTACATTTTTCTGTTCCGTTTCACTTGTCCGCCAACAGCCGCCCATTCGGTCCTATCCCGAATTGTTTTTTATCAGTTCATGGAACTTTAGAAACGAACTTTCCGAAAGCAAGTAGTTCTCTTGAAATTCCCTGTTTTTCCCTGATTTTTCCTGGAATTCCAGGTTTTCCAGACGAGTAGACACCCTGAGAATGGCAGTTCGAGCTGCATAATTTTCAGCCTCTCTGTCCAGGGAAGAAATTAGACTAGGGCCTGAAGAAGGAACTGTCCTTCGATGCAGAGGGCTGCGGGATCGCTCCCTACTATCGTCCATTTTGCTGTATCTGGATGAAGTCATGGTGACAGGAGTGCGGGTAGAGACTAGTCGAACTAAACCATAATTCTGTGAAATACAGGCTGCCAGTCGCAACCCTGTAGCTGGTGCGGTGGTCATGGAAATAAATCCTAGGAACATCCCAAACAACGTTCCATTAGCCCAGGAATGTCACAAACAACATTTACAAACACCCTAAGTGGCTTGGCGAGACGTGACCCCCCTCAATGGCGATTACTCCTGCCCTAACACGCACTACAGTGAAAGCCTCTTCCAAAGCATAGAATATATTGTACAAAGAACATCGCTGTAAGAAAAAATATGAATTCATAAAGTACGATTCCTGCTTGAAAAATATTAAATTCACTACATTAAACGCCTCAAAAAACAAGAACTAATGCTAGCTAACAGTACTGGTGCGGTCAGGAGACATCTAATGTATCTGCTGCGTTAACATCAGACTCTAGCTTCTAAATCATATAGATACGCAAATGACACACAAGTTTAAAGTATATACACTGGATGCATAGTACGTGCAAAGGATAATCAAGTATACAAAATATAAATCTATATTCCCAGATAAATGTTGTCATGTATGGAAATAAATACTCTCATCATATTAAATTTATTGATTGCATTTAATTTTAACAGTAAAATAATTATTTGAACATAACTTTACAGTCAAATAATATTTTTAAAACTAAATGTTGACAAATTAATAACATGTCCAGCAGCCATATTGAAATGCTGTACCGTGATATAAATTTGAGGACAATGGCCATGAAGAAGCTAGTTGAATCATAGATCTCACCCAGTGCTCGTGTACTGTGGTCAAAATGTCTTTTGATCCGTCTGCTGAGTATGCAGAGGTAACGCCTGGTTTCCGTCGCGTGTTCTTCGTGACAGCTGATGGCCAGTTCCAGCTGGAGGTCTGCAACTTCGGTCATCACTGGGTCTCGAACTGTGACGAGGACAACCTAGATATACGCGAGCAAGCCTGTAGTAAGGTCAACTGTGTTATATATCATATACGACCTGACAGTAAAATTCCCATAAGCTTAGATATGCTTATGGCTGCATCAGCAACTGAAACGTTTTGTGTGCGTCCAGGACAAGCGTCAATAACGTGTGAGTTTCGACGTATAACCGAGACGGTTATCAGTTGGACGGAACAGTGTGACGGGCTTATTCACAACAACATTGAGGAAGACAGTAATCAAGTATGGTGGGCTTCATGCAACTTCCTGCAATGTAACCTGCATATTTTTAAGCCTCTGTACGAACTTGGTAGTTAGTACCACGTGATATCTGTAAAATACATGCAAGAGAACCATTTTGAAAAACGAAAGTGTTGCAAAACAATAAAGTTGGTACAACTTTATGACATTGTTTCCGCAATAATCGTGAAACTAATTATTATAATATTTAATAAGACTCCTGCACCAACACTATACAATGAACCATGTACCGCCAGTATGCTCTGACCCATATGCAGTTTAGTTGTAATTTAGAAAATATTTCGCTTCATAAGGCTTGTAACTTGAAAAAATTTAATTTAAAAGTTTTATAAATGACTTGTATTAAAAACAAATTATTATTTGCAGTCTGTGGTTGTACGAGTATGGGCTGTATGTTGGCTTTCTTCTAATAAAAAATAATGAATGTATTTCTCAACTTTAATTTACGTAAAAACCCAAAAGTGTATAACTTCAAATAATATTTATTCGTATAAATCCTTAAAGCAAATAGTGCATGCTTTGAAACGCACATTAAGGTCGACAGTTCAGAGCAGCGGGAATTTTGTTGACTACCTGCGGGTCAGTCTTAAGGCGGTTTCATGCGAGGTCCTTCGTAATGAACAGACCCAACAAATCAGAAATTAATTTTGTAATATGTATGTCTAAAGGAAGTACAATAATGCATACCGATAGTTTCATACGTTATAAACTTATTAAATGTAATAATACTGAAAATTAAACCACTAAACATATCAAAAAAAATTAAACGTCCAGGCGTGAACCCACCCTAGTGGCTCTACCATGGCCTCTCTGACGTCACACACAGAAATCTTTTATATACGCAGAGTGAGCGTAACTCTAACCATTTGATATTGTGTCTTCAGTTCACCGTCGAGGTAAGATGCCCACCCTGTTTATAATAGAAATATTAGTTTAACAGTGCATTGTTCAGATCCATGTAGCTTAATTTAAAAGTAATACAATTCGTGAATTTCAATAGTTGTGAAGTAACATTATTCGCGGCTGAAGATTAACGACTTATAGTAATAACTAAACTTGTTTAAATACTGTTGAAATACTTGAAAATACTTATTTATTTATATTCATGTTATTTCCTACTACAACGTGATTTTAACATACAAACAAGCATCCGGATTTTAGATACATACGTAGTCTGTGTTAACGTCCTACTGCAGGCACGAGCCGATGTCATAAAGTGTTTGGACACAAACACACACACACACACCCACACACACACACTGGAGTGCTCTAACCCAGCGCAGAGCTACGTGATATTATATATGCACTGCGAATCAATTTCCTTACATGGCGCACAATATGACTGAGTCCCACACAATATTAATTCATAAATATTTTAATGTTTTTATTAACTCGTTATTTACATTTGCTGCATATTTCATTACAAATATATTCTTAATAAATAAAGTTTTCACTTACAGACAGTAAGTTTTCACAGACAAGTTTTCTTAATAAATTAAGTTTTCACGCAGACAATAAAGACTTGGTAATTCTTTTAAAAGTTGCTTAGTTTTCACATACATACGTAGCCTAGCATTTTGTCACATAGCGGTAGATGGTCTGTTAGAGTCTCGCCAGCAACTACTTGCATTTCTTTCCAGCACATTATTACCATTACAATTATTTTAAAGCTAGTATGACTTGCTTTTATTTACACGGGAAATATTACAGCTTCAAACTGTTGACACATTTTTGTTTGTCATACATTAGTAAATTTTATTTAACAAGTTTGTAGTCCTGCTTATAAACATTAAATTGTTTTTCGTTTATCGATTTGTATTACCATTTATACATTTCAATTACTCCTTTTTTAAATCTAGTACAACTCGCAGTATTTTAGTTTACTCAGACCTGCTTATAAACATTCAATTGTTTTTGCTTATGAGTTCCCTGTCATGCACTAACATTTTTTTTCATAAGTTTATAGTCCTGTTTATAAACTTTCAATTATTTTTATGCAAGTGCCTGCTGGTTATTCTTCGACATAGGGCCGAATGCACAGATTCCACTAAATATTTAGTGGCCACTAGCACTTCCTCTAGTGGAGGTTTGGAACACCACTAAACTTTGTATTTTTAAAATATTTTAGTGTCAGCTCGGCTGGGATTAATGGTATTTAGTGCGAGAGGCCACTAGACAACGAAGCTAGTCGAGTTGAACCGAATGCAATGACGTCAGGTAAACGTCATAAATATTGACCAATAGGAAACATCTAAAACAATGACGTACAATACTTCCGGTAGGAAAACGATTGGCCTTGGTTGTTTTGATTTTCGTATCGTATAATTTTAACTCACATTGAATTAAATTTGTTTGATTAATACGATGGAAGTTGAAACAGATTCTGCTGGTAAGAAGTACGGTGACAGGTATTCTTCGGGTGAGAAAACAATCTTGTTCTCGCTTGTTGAGGAATTTTCCCGTACAGTGGAAAACAAGAAGACAGATTTTTCAACGATTGCATCGAAGAAGAAAGCGTGGAAGGATATTGCTAAGCGTTTCAATTCGTTCGGTGAAGTTTCGAAGGTATATTCTTTATCACTAATGCATTTTGAAATACAATATTCTATCACAAAGAAAATTATTTAATTTAAATTACTTGTATGTTTATAATCAAGCTAACTTGACCTTACCAACTGCCCCTACCATTTAATAATATTTTAATGTAGCTAACCAACCACAAAATTTTAAAATTTTGAAATTTTGAAGTATTTTAAATGTTGCTAACTTATCATTACCATACTATACAAACTACTTGAAGCAATACAACATCCTCTTTGATAATTAACATTTCAGGTAGCTATATAGGTTATAATTATCATTTTGAAATTTTTACAATTTTTTAAGGAAAATTGTTCTTTCAGAAAAACTTTATTTATAGGGAATCAAGTTGTGCATTGTTTTTACTAAAACATACAATTTATTTGTTGCTGAATGTATCAATTATGGTAATGGACTAACAGTTTGTTAAACATTTACATGTTAAAAATGTCTTATTAGTTCATATTTACAAAAATGTAAGTCAGGCATTTTTTTTTTTTTACTAAATTTATTAACAAATTACACAAGTCTGCTTCCTAGAATCTGTGCATGGCTATTAACCTTCTACCAGATTCATTTTTTTACCCTGTTTAAGGTAAAAAAGTAATAAAATGCTGCAGATAGTAGTGTGTTACTTGAACTCTGAAAATTATTGTGGCTTACAAAGAACTAGGAGTTTTAATTTTTTTTTGAGAATGATTAAGCATTAGATAATATAAAACTTAATTTCATTAAAAATAATTCTCTAAACGCACTAATTCAAATATAAACCTCATCAGCTGATGCAGTTATGTGCATAGTTATAATGTATGCAGTTATATGTAGTGCACATATTTGTACCAATGACTATATAAAGATACTCTTGTTACCTTTTCTTCTGGTCGATTGTAATATTTCACTGATAAGTATTTTGTCATCTTTCAGCGAGCTGGTCCTCAGCTTAAGAAATGTTGGGAAAACGAAAAGGGCAAGAGAAAGCGAATTTTGGCCACAAACACCAGGCAGCGCATGACAACTGGAGGAGGTCCTTTTGTTCAGGATACCCCAACAGACCCAGAATTGGAGGTGGCACTAGCCGGTGTTCAACACTTCTTGAACAACACTGGTGACTCAGACATGGTAATAACTGCTGAGTCATTAAAATTGTCAGAGACATTTGTTCCAGTGGATCATGACTATTTTATAAGCAGCATGCCTGCATCAGATGTGGGCACATGCAAAATTTTAAATACGAGTGTCTCGGAAAGGCTTGCTGCGCCTTGTTCATCGCCGTCAACTTCGAAGACATTGCCAACTGTCTCTGTTCCAACATGTGCCAGAGGCAAGCCTGCCCCTCCAGCAGTTCCTATCTCTGGTCGTGATGGCGCTATTGATCGTGAGCTCCAACGCTGCCTTGCCAGAGATGATGCTGCAGAAAAGGGCGATACAAAGCTACAAAATCTTCAGGAGCTTCATCTCAGGCTGCAAGTGAGGGCAGCAAGAAAGGCAGCTGCTCGTGAAGATGAACTTCATGCGTTGAAGTTCAGCTGCTCGTGAAGATGAACTTCATGCGTTGAAGTTGAAACAACTTTGCAGAGCTGCAGCCAGGGAAGAAGAGCTTCACATGCAGCATATGAAGCACAGAGAGGAAGAACATCTGCTGAGAATGCAGAAACTGAAAACTGAAAATGATATTGTTCTTTAAATAATCGTTAAGTTGAATATCATTTTCAGTTTTCATACATGGTTTATAGGCCTCTTGGGGAAACTCTCCATGCAAAAAAAAAAGAGTTATCGCATTGGGCACTGTACCTCTTGAGACCCGTCTCAAAGGTGATGTGGAAACCAGTGCACAGCCCAGAAAAGGAGTTCCAGTGGATCATGGAGAAAAATGGTTAGTAGAAAAAATTTTTTGTACATTTATGCAACTTATTTATGTTTTGCTGAAGTAAATTATAGCCTATGTAAAGCACTACAAAACTTAGCAATTGTGTTAACGATTAAATTGCATTAACTGAATTGTATAACTCAAGTGGTGTGTGTCTATATATTTATTTCCCTAGTTTACTCACCTGTCCAATTTAGGTATACTGAAATTTATAATTGTGTAATGTAATCATCTGCAGAGAGTTTGAGCCAAGCATGCTGCACATGTGCACACAAAGATCTGCTACAAAATAGCCAAACATCATTTATCTCTAGAACAGTTGTAATTTGTGGAACAATGTAACTTTATATTGTCTTCACCATTGCTCAGTTTTGCAACATTTAGTTCTTCATTGAATAGGATTAGTAAAGGAAACTCATTCTGCCTGTGACTAGGCCAATGGAAATAATTAAGCTTTTAGCTACCCAGACTATTACCCTGCCACTGTATAAAAATTTAAGATGTACCTAAGGTAAACTTCTGATAATCTGGCATGTTACTGACTTTGTAGATGTCTTTTTTTTTTTTTTTGTTGAAATGCTGGATTATCGGTTGGTGCCTCCCACATTCTCTAAAAGCTAAATGCTAAGTGTTTCACCAAAAATATCTGTAACATGATGTTTAACATGAAATATGTTTAGCATGACCAAAACTAAATTGGCTGATGAAGAACTTCAGAGTGATTCTGAGCAGTAGCGATCACCTTCATTTAATCCTGGGCCACTCAGAGCGCTTCCAACATCCGTGCGTACTGAAAAAACTTTTCCGGCCAAGCCTAAGTTGCCATAAATCCATACATTTCTCACTGGTGCCAGACAATCATTAGTTTACTGTATTGTTTTTTGTAATAACGGATGATTCATGGTTAGGTTTTCTATGCCATATAAATACAGTAGCCTACAACTCACGTAGTTTCGGTTCCCTACCACGTTCGTGCAACTTCGGATTTCTCTCAAAAATTGAAATTTAAAAAAAATGAAGGGTTAGGTTAGTTCAGTCACAACATGCTTGTACTTCTGATTTAGTGGCTGAAGTGGCGTTAATATCAAAACGCAAAACTTCGGAAATCTTCGGAAATTCTTGCAGGGAACCGAAACTACGTGAGTTGTAGGCTTCCCATATAAATAACCACAGTTTAATCTTTTGAGAATTATTTGTGTATTTGCAACATGTTTTACAATCATTGACATTACTAATTAGATGTTTATTCATATTACTGAGTAGTAGTTATTTTTTAATTTTGACACATTTGCTTAAAGTTGGTTTTACCTTTTTTTGTGGCTGGTTAAGTTTGGTGTGTGTGTACATGTAATTTTCTTTTATATTTTATGCCATAGGTGACTGATCCAACAGTGACAGTCACGCGAGGTCTATAAGTATGGGAAAGACTGATTTGGTCGAGATGCTGTTGCTTTGTACCCAGAGTTGGACAGTTTTTCAAGGTGTAATGGCTGGAAATTATGGAATATGAGGGTCCTTGGTCATTTCATGTTCATGTATTCATCATTTAGGCACCTGGGAGAATAGTCTTATTGCGTGGTAGCTAGCCAAATTTAACAATATAATGTAGTTGAATTTTACGCCTGCGGTTAGGGCTGCACTGTTAAAAATTTTATCAAACAGTTAGAAAATTGGACGAGAGGCAGCAGTTCATGTCATAGTGGAGTCTTTCAAGTATTGGTGGCCACACACTGCAGACAATGGTGTGTCTGTCATTTGCATTGTGTGTTGCAAGTGACAGCTTGATTTTGTCAATGAAACTTTAGTAAAAATCATGCATGACCCAATTTAAGTTTTTTTTTTGCTGCACGTTTTTGCTATGTAAATGTTATTTCATTGTAAAATGGTGGCCATTCACAGTGTTTAGCACAGAAAAAAGAAATCTACAAATTTTATCAGTGGATTCTTTTATTTATACTAGACAATCTTCAAAATAGATGTACTTAACTTAAGTAAGAGTAATGGAACTTAAAATTCCACAGTATTTTTAATGTAACAAATTGTCCACACTATTACAAGTACTGTCGTACAACTAACAACCTGTCCATTCTTAGTGTGTTTATTTAGATTAACTGAGCTCAAAGAAATATACGTATGGACCGTTGGGTTGGCAATATCAACTACAATTCTACTCCAACTTACCATTTTACTGCACTTTCAGCTAACCTAGCTTAACCAACTGCTGACCTTATTTTACATGTGACTAAATTAACACATACAAAAAGTTATTTGCACAAACATGCAGTATATAGTTTCAAAATTCATAAAAATGTTATTTCAAAATTTTAACACTGTTATTTATGTTGCCAAATGTGACATATTTTTTTAATAATACATTTTTTAGGCTATTTGGATCAAAGATAGTATTCTTAGCTGTAATTGCAGATTTGTACCAATATGCTTCCCAAGTGCGAGAACACACAAGCATTGTTTTCCCTCTTGCTGACTTTAACCATACCTAATCACTATTTGGCCAAAAAATGGCCCACAAGTTTGAGCCAATCAGCCGATAAGCACGCAAATAAATGAGGTTAAACCTTAACATTTAAAACCAAATAAGGTACAACTGTTTTGCAGACAGTTTTTCTCCTATAAGCAAGATAAATAATGAAGCATAAGTTTATTTAAAAACTGATGCACATTTTTATTTTTTTGTCAATTCTTTTTGTAGTCATGGTGAAAGGAAAAAGCTCAAGTGAGTACCATGGTGGCCACTCAATTCAGCTGAAAAAATTCCCTGACTTTCCCAGGTTTTTTTGACCAGTCAAAATCATCGGCAAAATTAATTTAAAAATAAGGCCCGTTGTAAACAACACATTAATGCAGACAATTCATGCTAAATATTTATTTCTAACAAAGAAAATTAAAAACAGAAACAAATGCACGAGAAACAAATGCACAGTGTAGGCCTGGTTAAAATTCCAATATTATTTAAAATTTAAAGCAAAAATTGAGATATATTCAGGCCTAGGTACATACCTATTCAAGCTGCTGGTACTTGCATTTTTTGTAGCATATCACACAACATAAACAAATTCTTCAACTTGACACTTTATTATTTAACACCCTTAAAAATTAAAAGTTCAGAAAATTATGTACATAAAAAAACACACACTAAATTAACCTTTAATTTTTTTTTATAAAGTCAATTTTTGCATTGATGGCATCAACTTCCTTCTTCATATCTTCTACCAGTTTCAATTTTTTTGTTTCCAACAATTCTAGTTCTTTTACTTGTCGCTTTTTGGTTGGTGTTTATCATGTTCAATTTTGTCCAGCTCTTGCTGTGTCTGCAGAGCCTCAGAGTATTTTGCATGGGAATTCCTAACAAACTGCATCATTAATTTTGTTATTTTTACATGCTCAACCCCACCTGCTAAGGTAACTGCATTGTGCACATGTCTTAACGCCACAAGGCTGTGTTCTTTTTGATTTTCAATCAAACAGTCACCATTAACCGAAAATCCTCTCTCCAAACCAGCATTTCCATGAGAAATTATCAGTAGAAATTTAACAAAATTAACTACTTGGCTTGAAACATTGTGTGAACTAAACAACTTCATCCAATGATGATCGAGGCAAGAATGTTTTTCAAATGCAGTCATGCATCCAATCACTTCTTCTGACTCTAGAAGAAGATGTAATTCACGCTGAATGCTGTCGGCTTGCACACCAGATAACCAATTGTGTTTCACCAATATTTCCAAGCATGATGCCAAATTTTTCTTGAACAGAACAGATTTAGTAGCAACAGCAGGATCAAGAAATGTCAGTGCCTCAGTCTGAATTTCAGAGGAGACTTGTCCAACAATTTTGTGGTACACTGAGTTAGAGCTTGGCGACAACATTGCTTGAATTCCAAAATCTGAAGTTCTTTCACTCCTTTTGCTTTTTGTAATGCATCTCTTACAGCACAACCAACATCAACATTTTTTGCATGTAGCAAGTTATCTGTGCTCAAAATAAGTTTGCCTGGTGAAAGAAAATTCTTCTTAATGACATCTTCCTTAACAAAACGTACCATCAATGTGTGTACCAATGAGAAGAGAGCAGAATGAAGAAATGGAGCCACTGGAGATTCTGTCTGAAACTGTCAAGAAAGGTTCTAACAAACCTGCAAGAGAATAAAAGAATGAAAGTTTTGCTCCAACAGGTTGTCTTTGACACATCTTGAAAGAACAGAAAAACATTCATTCTGTCTAGTATATGCTTTCTTATCCCGCACTGCACACTCCACAAATTTTGACAAACACGGTAGAATTTCAATAGCTCGAAGTGGAACTTTGCTGTTCTCTACCCAACGAATAGAACAAAATTTCATAGGAAACATTCTTGTATCTGTGTATTGTATATAATCTACTCTTCATGCAGGTACATTTTTGAATAAGTTGTAGACTGCTCTCAAAAGTGCAACTATCTGCCACTTAGTTTCACGTATAGCTGCTTTAAAAGCACAATGGACAGTGTGTAAACCACAAGATCCTATATCTAGTAATGTCGGCTTACTAGGGTCGTCACCTTTTAAGTCAAACAACAAATCTTTCAAAAATCTATGATTGACATTTGGGCCATCCATTGACACTTGAATAAGTTAACTTAAATTTATATCAGACAGAGAGCTTTTAAAGTGGATAAGCAAATCAGAAGCCGCTGTATGACCAAGAAATGCAGATGTAAAGTACTGTGATGAAACTTCATTTTTTTCAGAGTCCCAAAATCTTACAAAAAGGTCAATCTGCTGCTTTTGAGCCACCTTGTTTAGACTCTCATCAAACCCTACAACCACATAGTTGCAATCTGAAATCAATTTCACCAGCTGTGTTTTGAAATAAGGCCCTAACCCATGTACTATTGTATATGCAACTTTAGTCCTCTTAAGTTGAATTTTCTTGGCTATTTCACTGTCAGGGAAAAGTATAGAAAAAGGTCAGCACTTCTAGCACCACTCCTAAATGAATTATGTTCTGGCACAGAATGCAAACACCAATATATTTCAGACTTCGTTATGCTATCATTTAATAGAAAAGCATGCATAGTTTTCTTAGGCATATCAGTCACTGGACTTGGACTAACAGGTTCAGTGGCATCCGTTGGGTACTTACTAAACGATGCTTCAGATGTGATTGTACATGTTTTAATAGAACGACTATTTCCACACACTTCTTACGGTTTGCAGCTGCTTCTTTGTGTTTTTTTCCATTCATATGGCTTATCACGGCTTGTTTTCCCATATTGCTTAGGCTGAACTTAGTCATGCAATAACAACACCGGGCTGAAAATTTATTCGACTCGTCTTCAAGTAACCATTGTGAAAAATCTTCACACGCAAGCCATTTATAATTAAAGCTAGTTTTTTTTCTTTGGAGCACGACATGATTAAAACTTGTCACTTTGTCTTTACAAATAAATATTTACGTACCACAACTAAAACGTTTGTCAGCTTTAATCGACATATTTACGTACCAAAACTAAAAATACTTGCCAGCCTTCATCAATGTATCCCGCCATTTTTACACAAAAACAAATAATGAAACGCATTTCGTAAGGATTAATGTATACACATACACTAACTTGTTTTATTCACAATCTTAAAAAAAAACACGCCACAAGAAAGTTTTACAACAAAAACTATCCAACAAAAACTATCCATTTAGCTGTAACAAGCCATGCGCAGATGGTTATATGCATGGCCTAATAATCATGCAAACAACAGAACGGAATAACAGATTTACAAACCATAAAATAATAGCGAGACAGGTGCACCAACTTAATGTATGAAAGCCGCAAAATGTTACGAGACAACACGAGGTCTCGAAAACACAAATCCTACTTTTCATTTTCTATTTTACTAATAATATTTTTAAAAAATCCTGTTTTAACAAAAAATTTCCAGATTTTTGATGAAATTCCCTGACTTTCCCTGATTTTTCCCTGTAGCTACAAAATTCCCTGACATTTCCAGGTTTCCAGGTTTTCCAGGTCGAGTGGCCACCCTGAGTACGTATCCCTAATGTGTCACTCGCTGCTAGCGATCATTCATTGCTCAACTGTGATACAGTTAAACCAATTGTTTGAGCAACATCCAGCATGATATGTCACAATATTATGTGGAACTGGGCACCATACTAAGGAGTATTCACTGAATGCAATTTCTTAAGTTTATCTTACCTTCACGATTCTGCTCACAGTAAACTGATTCAGGTGGTTCAGATCACCACAGACAATCAAAAAAAAAAAAATACATTATGGTAAGTTTACTACTATAAATGAAAACCGACACAATTTACAAAAGAACATCAAGAATAATTATAACAATCTCAAACTAATATTTGACATAAAATGTTTACTAGGATTATTTTTACTCTGCAAACATTTTCATAGGTATACCACAAACTTGCATATTGATAACGTACATTAAATTACAAAAATCTTCTTAACTAGGGAAACATACGACTAGCAAACCGTTCTGAACATAGTAAATTAGACAATATGGTTAAACCCGTATTGATTCTATTAAATAGGTATATAATTTTTAAATACCTGAAAACTGTTGCTCCCATAAAATCGCAAAGCAGTAGTTACTTTGATGATTGTTGGAACCGACAGGTCACGATTTTCACCGTTGTCTTGGGTTACAAGTGGAACAATAACTTTGAAAAACGAAACCGTCTGAAAAACTCACTGTTGCTGTAAAATTCTTAAGGATTATCCACATCCCTTAAATATCTTCTAGGCTCAGGTGCATAAGGATTATCCCTCGCATACACAATAAATTCATTAAAATCCTTATCAAATACATGCCTGTTTGCCGCCATATTGGAGAAAAGCTCCACTATTCGCTCCACTAAATCCAATTAGTGCGAGTCGCCCACTAGATTCCTCAACTAAAACGTTAGTCGGCACTATCACTAAATATGACTGAACATACGAAATATTTTGGCCTAGTGGAGATTTTTCGTCGAGTTTAGTGGTCACTCCCACTAAATAATTCTGTGCATACAAAATTTTTAGCCTAGTGGGGATTTCTCGTGGAATCTAGTGGTCGAGGTCACTAAATTGTTCTCTGCATACGGCCCATAGTACTTAAACTAGTATTCCGTTGGTAGGTATCTGCTTCTCTGCAGGATCCGGAGCTTATGTCAAGAGAGATGGCATCATCCACGTCTGTCGATTTTTCTGCTAGTTCCGGGGGAGGCGCGATGGGTGCTAGTTGCAGGTTCTGCAAGAAAGTATTTACGACCCGTAATAATGCTTTGCGACATGAGCGTCAGTGTGCCGGTGCCACTAACCGGGAAATGAGCATTTGTGAAAAATGTGACAGCACATTCTCTCATCAGGAAATCTGTAATGGTGTTGAGTCACGTTCCTCATCCCTACACTGTCAGTACTGCTACCGACCATTTAAGCAGGACTTCGATGCTTGTAGGCACGAGCTGACTGCCTGCGAAGGTAACACCAGCCGTGGTGCACGCATCATGTGCGAGGTATGTGGTAACACACTCTCTAGGGGGGAAAACCTGGCAGCACATCAAATTAAATGTCAGGGTCCTGCCCCCATGCCACCACCACTCAAGCGTCATCGCAGAATGGTTGCAGGTGACAATGATGGGCAGCAACCATTGACATCTGCTGCACCAGTGGTGTTACCAAATATATATGCAATGTCTCAGGGTCCATCAGACGTATAGCCTGACAGTGTAGAGGATGATTTTAATAACGATTTTGTGTAAGTGGTTCGCGCCTTCAATGGTAATTTGCGCACCTTTATAGCCCGGAACAACTTTGAACGTTCACTCGACATATGCACGTATCTGGAGGCAATGAAGGAGAGGATAGTTGCACAACTGACTGACGTCATAGACTTCAGGGGCCATAAAGTTCAATGTATGGCTCGAATGCAACTATGCTAAACCGGCACTGTTCGATGAGGGTACTGATCTTCGAGCATTCAAGACACCTAATGTCGCCCTGTACAATGTGGATGACATTGCCGAGGCGGTAAGGAACTGCATTCAAAAAATATGCAGGGAGGAGGGCAAATATGAAGGCAAGGGCTCTGGCTGGTCCCTCACCTCTGTTAAGCGCATCCAGCTTCGGGTCAGTAAGCTCGACCCGCTGCGTGCGTCCTCCTTCCTACCGCTTCCTCCTACCATTGCTGAAAACCATGCAGTCATCAATCCCCAGAATGTGGATGATGGCGAATGTTTCAAGTGGGCCATACTTGCGTCGTTTGTGGAAGGTTATCACCCAGAACGAATCGACCAACGGTACCTGGCCCTGGAGACAAAGTTTGACTTTTACGGGCTTGATTTCTCCATACCCAACAGTCTCCAACAATGTTTATGCAGTCGACGACAAATGCAAGGTGGTGCCACTGCGCGTGGGAGAGCTCAAAAAAGAGCAACACTGACCTCCTGTGGCTTACACATGAAGGTGCATCCCATTACTGCCTCATTAAGCACTTTTCGAGGTTAGTGGGTGCACAGCTGACTGGACATGGACATGCATTATGCATCTGTAAGCGCTGCTTCAAGGCATTTGATGATCAGGATCGTGTTTCTGGCCTGACTGGCCAGGAATTTCTTGAGCAGCACAGGAGGTACTGTGTACCACATGCTCCACGTGCGGAAATGCCATCCCCAGGAAAGGATGGTAAGGCACCAGTCCTAGAATTTTCACATTACCATTACATGGACAAGCTGCCGATAGTCATTTACTGCGATTTTGAGGCTATGCTAACGAAAGTCAGATCGTGCAAATGCATACACTGAGGCATACCAGAAGCACGATTATTATAGCTATGGCATCTACGTCAAAGTAGATGACAATGCGTTCCCTGTGGCTCTTACAACAGACTTGCCGCAAGAGCCCATTATTTATCAAGGCGTGGATGTCGCAACCAAGTTCATGCAGGAGATTGTTGACATCGGCAGCAAAGTCAAAGCAATATATGAGACCTCAGTACTCATGCTCAGCAAGCGAACTACAGATTGTCGAAAGAGTGCTGCTACTGCACTAAGGCTTTCACTGTTGAGAAGTATAAAGTCAAAGATCATAACCCCTTCTCTGGAGATTACATTGGGGCAGCGTGTAATGGATGCAATTTGGGGCAGCGTGTAATGGATGCAATTTACTGCGGCGTCGACCGAAGAAACTAGTCGTATACTTTCATAACCTGGCATATGATCAACATTTTATCATCAAGCAGCTGGGTTATGATAGAAAAGCAATATTCATTATCCCACATATTGAGGAAAAAATGGTTACATTTTCTAAGCAGCTGGGGGATAGATTTTCGGTGAAGTTCGTGGACTCGTTTAGGTTCATGTCGTGCGGGCTGGCCTCCCTCGCACAAAACCTACCTGCATCGCAGTTCATTAACACGATAGCATTCTTCGAGCCCCAATGTGCACAGCTCGTAATGAGAAAAGGCATCTTCCCATACGATCATGTTGATACGTGGGAGCATCTTGATGAGCGGCAACAGCCTCCCCAGAACTGCTTCTTTAATATTCTTACCGACTCTGACATTAGAGATGCCGATTACGACCACGCCAAGACTGTCTGGGAAAAATTCAAGTGCTCTACTTTAGGTGAGTACAGTGATGTGTATGTACCTCAAGTCTGACGTCCTGATCCTGTGCGACGTATTTGAAAACTTCCGCACACTTTGCCTTTCTACGTATGGCTTGTGCGCACTACATCAGCGCCCCCGGATTCTCGTTCGATGCTATGCTCAAGTACACTAAGGTGCAGCTTGAACTTCTTACAAACTACGACAAGTATCTGTTTGTCGAGTCGGGAATCCGAGGAGGTGTGGCGCAGTGCATGAAGAGACACTGCGTGGCCAATAACACCTATGTGCCAGAAACCTACGATGCGAGCAAACCAATAACACACCTTCAGTATCTTGATGCCAACAACCTCTATGGGTGGGCCATGTCTTGCCCTCTGCCGCACAATCAGTTACAATGGGTCGCCGACACAACCATTGACTTTTCTAATGTACCCGATGACGGCCCCATCGGGTACATTGTGGAGTGCGACATCAAGTACCCAGCAGCGCTTCATTCGTCCCACCACGACTTGCCCTTCCTTCCTGTGAGACAATGTCCTTCAAATACATCCTAACCGAAACTCCTCACCACCCTTGCCGACAAGTCCTACTATGTTGTTCACCATGTAAACCTCGTACAAAAACAATAAACGGAAAATGGATACTTTTAAGCGGTTTGCAAATCAGTACGAGTGCAGTGTTGAGGAAGTGAAAAAGAAGATTAAAAACCTGCGTTCAGCCTTCCATCGAGAGCGCAAAAGGGAAGTGGCACATCACCAGTGAAAGGAAAAGTGTGGTTCGGGTATGATCTGCTCACCTTTCTTCTCGACACCGATGTTCCAAGACAAACCATATCCACGGCATGTGACGGTGCAGAGCCTGAGGTAAAGATGTTGCAAATGTCTTCCTCTAGCCAGTAGTGTAGAGTTACATTGGCGTCGCCAGGAGTTTTCATGCGGAGAGGGGTTTTAACCTGGGAATATATGCATAACAGAGACCTCTCATTTAAAAGATAAAAATAAGGAAGATACGCAAGTCGTGGTACACACCCCCCTCCCCCCAAAAAATTGTTGCAAATGTCGTAACCAAAACACTGTATTTTCTACAAGGAAATGTACCTTAAATGTTTAGTATTAATATGTTTAATGTTTTGTGAGGCCAACACCCCAACCCCCACTGCCTACACCCATGGTTATACAGTTGTAAAGTGACTGTGCTCGAAGCTTATTGAAAGAAGCCCTAAATGTTTTAAATAGCTAAGGCTGGGTGAACCTGTATATGCAACAATCCACGGAACACATTTCACATAACCGAAGTACCGTCAGCGCTATGGTGTAAAAAAAAAATACATGTAGATATCTGTACGTAACCTTGGGTTATTTTTCTGAGAATGTTAATGAATGAAACAATTGAAACACAGTAAACATATTTGGTCAGGAATTGTGCAGTATTATTATGCGTAAATATGTACAACAATGTTTCAAGGCATGGACTATGTTTCACATAAGTACATTGGGGGAAATGGTGCGGCCCAAAATTGTCAATACAGAGCACACGTTTTTGAAAGGATTAAATGCAAAACAAAAAAGAAAACACACCACCATTATAACAATTACGATTATTTCTTCTTGTGATGGTGTTCACACACATGTTCCTTTAAACATACCTGTCCTTCCATGGTACACGGCCCTCAACTGACATGAAGCACTCCATGAACTCATCCCTAATGTCTTTTGCCTCTTGAGTATTCCGTCATGGTATGTTTTTCACGGGCGTCATTCCTGTATCGCCTTCGATTACACTGCGCCACGAACCTGGAATAGTGCTACCATCTTGAGTATCGATGTCGAATGTTCCCTGAGGCGAGTAGGTGTCTTGAGGTTTCACTATTCCGAATAAAGTTGTGCAGATATGTACAGGTCGTGGTTACAGTAACTGCATTTTCTACACTTATCTCCATTGGATTTCGTAACACTCAACTTCAATCCAACGCAGTTTTCTACTATCCGACGTGCACACGAATGTCTGTAATTGTAGATTCTTTGGGGTGAACCTTTGTCATGGCAACCAGCATATGGTTTCATAATGTGCACTTCCAAGGGGAATGCATCGTCAGTAACGAGGACATAGGGTGATGGTTTTGTCCTACCTGGAAGAGACAATTCGTTCTTGGAAAGATTCTTGTAGCCGCGACCAATGCGAATAATTCACTGAAGTTTCTGTAGACATTGCAGTCACCATCATGAGGGTGGATCTACCCTAATGATGCCGACTGCAATGTCAACCAAAACGTCGATGAATTATTCGCCTTGGACACGGCTAAAACCTAGAAGCCAAGCCTCTTCAGACAATGACCTCTAAAGACTGAAATGTTTATATACACATTTAAATTACCAGTGTATTTGAGCCGAAATACTAAGAAATTTAGAACTTCAATATTTATGTTATCACTTAAAAATGGAGGGCCTATAGATGAGCATAAAAAAACTTAAATGAGTGTATCTTTTTTCTACACAGGAGGTCGCCCAACGAAGGATTTTGAGAGTAGCTGTATGCGCAGCAAAAGAGGAAAAACGGAAGAAGTCAGAGCTAGTACTTCAACTGCAGTTCGCACCTTCTCTGCTGGTATGAAGCTCCGTGCGGATGGTAGACATGAAGAAGCCTGGCTCGTAAATGAAGCACTTCATACGACACCAACACGTGCGGCAAAAATAGCTAAATCATGGAGGTCTACGCAGCAGTCTAAAGCAATTAAATGTTACTCTCCTCAGGAAGCGCTGTCTCTCATAATAGAGACTGACCTGTCCCGCACTTCATACCAGACACTTCGAATTCAGGCAAAGGAGAGAGGAGTAAACTTGTACCCATCCTATAAAATGATCCAAGATGCGAATAAAGAATGTTACCCTTTAAAGGACATCATCATAACAGAACAGAAAGCCAAAATAAAATTGCAGGAGCTTCTTGATCTAACTTCAAAGCGGTTTTTGTCCCTTCAAGTAAATTTGCTCGGTGCAGTGCATAAACCGGTCAAAAATTTAGTGTTAATAAATCTAAGTGGGGATTTGATGGGAGTAACCAAACTATGTACAAACAGAAAGTGACTGAAAGTGATTTTGAAGACTGTAATTTATTGATGACCAGTGTTGTGCCTCTTCAAATGTACTGTCATGAATTTAAAACTGGAAACAAAACAATAGTGAGCCTACAGAGGTTATAACAAGAGAGCAAGAACATATTGAGAGGCAAATTAAATCACTTATTCCATCTAAAGTTTCACTACCTGGCTATGAAGGTATTTATGTGGAACACAAAATGCTGCTAACTATGATTGATGGAAAAATCAGTTCAGCTATAACACAGACAGCATCCAGTCAACATTGCAGTTTGTGTGGAGTGCTCCAAAAAAACATGAATGACATCGATAACCTAGAAAAGAGAACAGTTAGTGAGAAAGCATTGGAGTATGGATTATCGACCCTTCATGCCTACATAAGATTTTTCGAGTGGCTGCTTCACGTGAGTTACAGACTGGACTTAAAAGTGTGGCATGTTAAAAAAGAACAGAAACTTTTGCTTGAAGAAAATAAGTTTGCTGTGCAGTCTAGTTTTCGAAAAGAAATGGGCCCTCTTGTAGACATAGTTAAACAAGGTCATGGCATTACCAATGACAGCAATACTTCACGTCGTTTTTTCGAAAACCCAATGTGTTCAGCATCAATTACAGGACTGTCAGAGAAACTGATAAAGAGATGCGACATAATACTGCGCACACAATCTTGTGGATATGCTGTCAGTGCCCTAGCTTTTCGGCAATATGCACTCGATACAGCGCGGCTTTATGTTCGTGGCTACCCCATGCCTCCTTCAGTGCATAAGGTTCTGATCCACGGCTCAAATGTCATTGAAGTCGCATTGCTCCCGATTGGAATGCTAAGCGAAGAGGCTCAAGAAACTAGGAACAAAGACTTTCGCAGGTTCCAAGAGAGGAGATGTCGAAAAATGAGTAGAGAAGTGACTAACCAAGACCTCCTTAATATAATGCTTATATCATCTCATCCTGTGATTTCCTCTGTTAGAACTCTTCCACCAAGAAAACTCAAAATAATGAAGCCAGAAGTTATTTCCTTACTTGAAACTCCTTCCTTATCTAACTCATCTGTTTATAGCGGCAGTGTTGATGATGATTAGGAAAATATTATTTAAAGACAAAGTATACATAATAACAGTGTATATTTTTATTCTAAACATAGTTTTTAATGTTTTACTAATCAGATTCTTCTTATATTGTTAACTTATCACACCTATTATCGGAAACAATTATAATAAAAAATAGGAATTTCTTTGTACTGGGTACATATTGTAGTGTTAGTTTGCTCATGCAGTGACAGGGATGTGGTAACAGTAATGATAAATTACATTATAAATGGTCAGAGGTTTTGTCCGGGAAACTCAGCCCTCTGCCCCACTGTGCCCGTATATATACGTTTTTATCGTCGTTGCCTAGCAACTAACTTTATTTGTTACAAATATAAACAGTAAACATTCCAGACTTATTTATTTTAAATTTAAATACATTTGGACGTTTTATTTGCACTAATTTAAGCCATTTTCAGTAAATAAAAAATTAATTAGAACCTAACAGCCGAGGAGCGGCCGGTACGAAAGCGACAATGTAAAATATAGAAGGTTTCCTGGACGGCTGTCCTGAGTGCGTGCCGTGCCAACGGTGTCTCGGCAATCGGGATATTTTGTCAATAATCCGCGCACTGACACTCTTGTCATATTAAATCGGTTTCGCGACATCGCCGTGAACATTTGTGTGTAATAATCACTGTGATTATTACGTGTGTGAGTGTGATATCTGCATTCACATCTGGACCCCAGCATCCATCGGCTGTAGGCTGTTGCTACTACGGTTTGAGGTGACGCCACATTATATCTCAGTTCCCTAGTGACTTTAGGACTTCAAGGTGAACTATTTCAACATTTTAACAAATTCAATTATACATTTTCACACGCTAGAGTTACCAAGACTAGTAGTCTTGAGAGTACCGTTTCGTTGAAATACCTTACCGAACTACGCCGGAGCAGTTTAAGAAAAACATTCCCTGAGATTTTTAGAACACTATAAATATAAATGAGTTTTTGAAATAATTGTGTGCACCGTAATGGCAACTAGCTTTGAAAATTATTTCTTCCTTGGTCATCATATGGATTGTCATTATAGTGTGCTGTAGTGACCCAGTTGCTATTTTTTATTTTTATTTTTGAATAAATATCAATTTGTTATCGCAGTAATTTTATATGTATGAATCTAACCCTGACCATAGATAATATATGTATTTTGCTAGTTGTTAAATGTCGTTCCACGCATATACTAGAGGGCCGCAGGAACCGTCATAATTCATATAACTTAAACATTTGTCATGCCACTTTGTGGGGCCTTATAGGTTATATACAGAGTTAGATCATGAGGAATGTCTTCCCAGTTCCACCGATATGCTTGACGAATTCTCATTGCCAACTGAGCCGTTTCACAGGCTGCCTCTCTTTGCTTTTGTGTTGAGAGCCATTAAGTCGGGCCATACTAACGCGCTGCTCTTCTCTTTCGATTTCTCGTTCTTATTCAGTGGATTTATTCACAATGTTCCGAAGCCTAATTGAATTACGGCTTCGTTGGGAAAGATAATTTCTTTTTTTTCGCGGCCTTGTCAATAATAATACTTGCATAGCTGCCAACCCTGAGAAATCCAAAATCTTGAGGATTTTTAATTTGAGAATTTTTGCTGGTTTCGTGAAAACGCTTAAATATATCAAACATACAATAGTATAGGCACTAATGTGTATAAATGCATATTTCACGTCAATCACTTAAAACTGTTTCCAAAAATCAATAGGAACAAATGCAAACAACTTACCTACATCAGAAGATCATAAAATGTAAACCTTCACAGTTCACATGTAGGTCTGCACACAAAATGATGTTATTTTAACTCAATTACATTTGTAGTTTGTTAGAGTAAACTTCCATATGTACAAAAAATAATGTAACTTTAAACTAATTTTAATTATAAAATTTATTGTAAATTGAGATTGGCTTAGTATTTCAGCACATGTATGGGCCTACAAAATAACTGCAGATAGTTTTCACTTTTTCAATGACATGCATGTTGAAGATTTAGTCTTCTTTAAAAAAATTGCATCAAAATTCTGTTCATAACAAAGTCCTCTCTGTGATGATTTCAGTTTGACCAGTTTATCTAGAATTGCACCACACATTGATGCTCTGAATTACTGCAGCTATTTCAGCAGCTAAATCTATTAGGTGGCAAGGGCATCTAATAACAATTAAGTTTGGCATTTCTTGCTTCAGGTCACTAGCTACGCCACTTTTGTTACCAATCATCACTGGTGCGTTATCTACACTTAGAGCTAGACAGAAAGAGGGATGCCATTTTCTTTCAAATCTCTAAGAAGAAGGTTGCCAATATTTAAACCAGTCGAATCACCCTCTAAAACTGGGACAGACAACAGATAACTCACCATTGCAGATGTCTCTTTGTTGTTGAAAGTAACCACGATAGGATACAGCTTTGCATCACCCTGATTGCTTCCATCCGTCGCCACTGAAAAAACTTCACTTTTCAAGATCTCAACAATAATTGCATGAGTTTCCTCTTCCATTTCTGCAATTATAGCTGATGTTTTCGTTCTTGCGCAGCTGTATTTTTTTTGCAATTTTGCTGTCCGGGAACATTTTCCTGAACGAGCCCGCGTGATCAGCACAAGTTATTGGCAAATTGTGTTCCACGATAAAAGACGTAACTAAACATTCTGCACGAATTGTACGGTTCTCAGACGTATCAGAAACAAAATTCAGCTTCTTATTTGAATCAATGCACTTTATGCTGTGCCGTTTCAGTGCCACTTTCAGGCACAAATGTACGAATTTAAATTTAATTTTTAATTTTTAAAGAAGGAAACCAAATAATAAATTTGTATTTTTTATTTTATTTAATTTTGTTTCCATTACTGTACACTCCGACGTAATCTTGTGCTACCCAGTGCACCTGCGCTTGTTCGCAGGCTTCTATTAGATACTGGTTGCTGACGATTTGTAATCGCAGCACCTCGGCCGCGGTTCGCGTCACGTTTTCTCCATGTAACAGAATGACTTTCGTGTTAGCGAACGCTACCCCAACTCCACTGCTAGCAACTTTCATTTCTCGGAGGCAAGCATACGTAAGGGTTTTGCAAGCACGCCTCTGGACCAAGTTACAGCCAGCGGCGACGCCTCGAGACAGTCCACATGACGCCTTTCCCAGACGACTTAGCAAATTTAAACCCCCCTTCCCTCATCACCCACCGGTGGCTTCACGGGAACTCCAACCCGGAGCATCGACCCCCAGTGAACCCAGGCGGGGACATTGCCTCCCCGAGGACATTCCCACTTGTCAAACAGAGCCCTCAGCGAAGTCTAGCGGCGGGAAAAATCCCTAACCTTGCTCTGAGCGCTGGTCGCGAGCGCGCCCACTGCACTCTAGCGGACGTTTCTGTGACCCTTGAGACAGGTTCTCGTCTTGGCCACCAGAGTGCAATACTCTTCCCTCCCATAAGAGACAGCTTGTAACAATCGACCTTGGCAGCAGTCGCAGTGCGATTGCGATTTTAGTTCGCCTACGACTCGCGTGAGAGCGCGGCGAACATTTTGTAGTCTGCTTCGCCCCTTCGGGCATCTCCGGACACCTTCGGACAATCACCACCACCCCCTTCTTTGGCTGGGGGCAGTTGCTTCCTTTAATTAGGCGCCCCGACGCCATTTTTTGAAGATTCGGCGGGCAGCATCTGGTCTGTGCGGACCACGCGTCGCGATCCACGAGAGTTAATCTCCGTTGTTCATCCCAGACTCAACACTACGTCATGTTGTCGCCAACGTCAAGGCCTCGATTTTCTAACTTTTAAATTTTGCTGCCCGCAATAGTTTTTTTTGCTAACCTAAATAATTTCATTTTCTCTAATCATGATTACCGAGAACTTCCGTGCCGCGAGCTGCATTCCCTGTTCCTGGAGGCAGTCTACATGAACTTCACCCCGCTGTTTTGGGCGGGGTCCAAGTTGAGGCCCTAATGAGCTCCAAGTTCAGCTTCGAAGTTTAGCTCCAAAATTAGCTGCAAGGTCCACTCCAAGTTTAACTCCAAGTTTAACTCCGAGTTTATCTCCGAGTTTCTACTCAAAATGATTTCTTCTGACTTTAATCTGCCGAAACCTCCGGTGCCAGGACACAGGATATAATTAAATTTCAATGTAATTTTTTCTTTCTTTTGAGCCTGCGAGCTAACTTAAAACCAGTATTAAGTTCAAGATGTATTATGGTGTTACTTTTATATGTATTTTGTTGCCCCGGGGCTCCCTCCATTTTGTAATCAATATGTTTTAATACCAATGTAATTAAAAGATAAAAACAAAAGTAAATTAGTTTAGTAAAAGGGCACTTATATAAATCAAACCACCAGTCTTGTTATTTTATTATTATTCATCCCCGATCCACATAGCCTACTAGAGTTGCTAGGAGGTTATAAATAAAATTCTTTTATACGACATCTGGGCACCTCTGTGATTATTGTTGTTTTTGTTTTGTTTTCTGGGCTGACGCTTCCAAGGCCTTAATTTAATTATTCACTTTTGAGTGTTTAACTGCAGCCCAGCGTTCGTTATAATGCTATTAACATGTTTTTTTTTTGTTTGGCAGTGTTTAAACACTTTGTTTCTGCCAGCATGCGCGAGTGAAAAATCACAATGGCACGCAACACAATACGCATAATTTTCACATTTACGAGACAATATGATGTGCGGAAACTCTTCCACAAATAACTTGTTGAAAGTTGTTGTGTAGTGTTTCTTTCGCTGCACTGCTGCGACATCATAAATATAGAATATATATACGCTAATCCACTACATAACCAACAACACATCTAGAATGAACCACGGCCGCCATTAATGATCAAAAGCGACTGGTCGAAAAAAGCAACAGGTCGAAGTTATTCCATCTTGAATCGAAGTCGCAGGCGATATATCTTTGACCAATCTAGTGCAATACGATTGTATCGATACTGTTACAACCTATTGACACGAAAACGTACACGGTACAAAAAATTAAAAAAAAACCTAAAAATCGTGAAAAAGGGATGTTCCATCGTGAGGGCGTGACATATATCTACAAATAGTGAGCCTCACGTCAAAATCGTGAGAGTTGGCAGCTATGTACTCGCACAAAAAGATTTATTAATAACACTCGCACAAATAAACAAATCGACCAGAAACCCTTATAAGATTTTTTCAAAAGAAATCATAAACATGAAATTAAAAAAAATTACACTGTCGACTTACAGCTTATATACTGACAGGTAGCGGCACTAGAATATTCCGAGAGTTTCTCATACATTCTGTCTTCAGCACCTGCAATAAAACACCTCTATTAGATCCTGTGTTAGCAGCGGTATAACAAAAAGTTTAATTTTCTAAGATAGCATATTTACCTTGAACCAATTTGTTCATTACAGTAAAAGACAAATAACAGTTAGGCCCCTAATTCATTTCTTCCAACCAAACTACAGTCATTAATTTAAGAATTATTAATGAAATATGCTAACAATGAGAGATGACTAAAACAATTTAACCAAAACCAGAATTGCCACAAAATTAATAAGAAATTCCTCACATCATTGTTTGGGGGAAAAAACAACACTATGATAATTTTATTGATTGGGTTCTAACCTTCAATGAACTCATTCATGAATTCTGCCATGTGGGCATTTTCTAATTTGTGCAACGGTATATTTGCTTTCAGAAATGTTTCTGTAATTCGCTTTCCCAGGTATTCTGCAGTTTTCTTTTTTTTCCCAACACTGCTGAAAGCATGTTGCGATTGAAGTTTGTAGTTTGGAACCAACACATCCATCTTGTTCAGCCGACTTGAGGTGTTTGTCGACCGAATCCTTCCTTTCCCACGCAACTTGGCAGTTACAAAATTTGCACATTACCGTGCGGCTATCAGTGCAATAGAAGCCTTTTTTTGATACTGGAATGCCCTGTCTCTAGCACATAGTTTATTATTTGGCATTTTGTAATCACGTGCAAAATATTCCCGCTACGGTAATAAAATAATCAACTGCATAAAATATATTTACTTCACAAAACTATCTTTACTGAAGTTAATTATTCGGCATTTTTACATACACAATATTTCGGCCACAATAATAAAAACAATAAAAAACACTAAACAATACATACTTTTCCACAAAACTAGTTTTACTTAGTCTGTATACCATAAGTTGGGGTTACTTTGCTCCTACAAGAGATACTTTGCTCCAAAATCTTAGTTTTTCTTTGGTGCTATACTTCGTACAAGTAAAATTTTAGAGGACTGGGTATTTATTTATTATTTTGTTAGTCTCATAGCAAATCCTTTAACATTGAATTCAAAGATTCATTACTCATTTGTTTGTATGAAACATCTATGACAATTTTGTAATGTTTTCCCTCCAATATTTTGCTAGGAAGAATTAAGTGCTCGAATTAGCTGTAATCATCATAAGCAGGTTTGTACCTGCTTTCTTTCTTTTAAAACTATTTATTTAGCACATTTCATCATCAAATGGAATGTGTTTCAAATATCTTTGATGTAATTTGAGAAACAGTAGAATGAGGTTATAGTATTACTTATATGGGGTAACTTTACCCCAGCATTTGTGGGGCAAAGTTACCCCATTGCTAAAATTTAATTAATCATATGATATTGTTTGAAGCGGTATCTCTCTCACTTTTGACCATTTCCATTGCAGAAATGCTGCGGGCATATAAAAGAAAAGTCGGAGCCCGCAAATATGCAGATTATTCCCAGGAACAATTGAAAATGTGTTTGGCTGCTGTACGAAGTGGATCAATCACGCACAGAAAAGCAGAAGAGATGTTCAAAATTCCAAGGAGGACAATTTTGAACAAACTCAAAAATTACCACTCAAAGAAACCAGGTATACCTCCAATATTTACAGAAGAAGAGGAAAAATCTTTCGCTCAATGTATCCAGCAGATGAGTTTGACCTTCGTGTCATCGTAAGAAGTTATCTCAACAGAATTGGGAGACAAGTGAAGAGATTTAAAGAGAACCTGCCAGGCCATGAGTGGTTATTGGGTTTTCTGAAACGCCATCCTGAGCTCTCTGTTCGCTTTGCATCCAATATTAAAAGAGCTCGAGCAGCAATCAATGAACAGACTCTGAGAGAATATGTTCATAATTTGGATAGCGTAGTGAAGAATGTACCCCCACAGAATATTTGGAACATAGATGAATCAAATTTGACAGATGATCCTGGACGAAAAAAGGTTATAGTGAAGCGTGGTGTGAAATACCCCAAAAAAATTTGCAATTCATCAAAAACCAGCATATCAATTATGATTGCTGGTAGTGCTGCAGGTGATATTCTCCCTCCCTATGTAGTATATCGCTCAATACACATGTGGTCAACATGGACTGAAAATGGACCTAAAGGCTGTCGATACAACAGCACAAAAAGTGGATGGTTTGATGCCAATACCTTTTCTGACTGGTTTGAATCTCTCATGTTACCTGCAATGAAGAAACTACCTGGAAAAAAGGTTATAATTTGCTACAACCTATCTTCCCATTTTTCTGTGAACGTACTGAATCTTTGTAAAGAGAACAATGTGAGTCTCGTTTATCTCCCACCAAATAGTACCCACTTGACTCAGCCCCTCGATGTGGCATTCTTTCACCCCATGAAAGTTGCTTGGAGACACATCTTGAGGGAGTGGAAGGAAAGTCCTGAAGGAAGAAATGATACAGTGTTGCAGAAACAACATTTCCCCACTTCTAAAGCGACTTATGGATACTTTGGCTAGCTCAACTCCAGCAAACCTCCAGGCAGGGTTTCGGAAATGTGGCATCGTTCCGCTTAGTGTAGATGAACTTCTGTCTCGCATTCCCTAACATGCTGAATGCAATGCAGATGCAATGCAGACATCTTTTCTAGAAAGTTTAGCTTCCAAGAGAGTGGAATGGACCAGCCCCTCTGGTTCAAGAAAAAGAAGAAAACTTAACACTATACCAGGCCAAAGTGTTACCAGTGAAATGAATGTCTCTGAAGAAGGTATGTCTAAAAAAACAAAGAACAGGAGAAATGCTAGCAGTGACAGTAGCAGTGATGTGCATGAAGAACAACTAGTAAAAGATTCGAGTGATGAGAATGATTTACAACACATCATTAATGATGACGAGAAAGAATTAGAACTGGACGATCAAGCTGTTGCTGTGGCATCTGGTAAAAAAAATCCTCGAGACCTTTTGTCTCTCCAGCCACTAGAGAGGAAAGTGGGAGAACATGTGGTTTTCATCTACGAGGGAGAGATGTTTCCAGGTGTGATCACTTATTGCAACAATGATAGCGCTCAGGTCAGTGCAATGAAACGTTCATGCAAATCATGGAAGTGGCCTAAAGACACAGATGAATTGTTCTACAATTGGGAAGATATCCTTGGCAGCATATCACTACCTAAGTTGATCTCAAGGCGAGGGTTTTTTTCAGATCGTGAGTTAGACTCAGCTTGGTGGATGTAACGCACACGCTGTTTTTTTTATACAAAACGAAGCATTGACTCTTCTGGAAACCCAGTATTTTTTTTGTCAAATGTTTTAAATGGCTTTTAAGTGATGTCTATAGGTCTAAAATGATACTAGGAATGTAAAATAATGTTAATTTTATTCACTTGGCAAAAATGGTGTAAAATAATGACTCTATTTTTCAGTTTTGTAAATGACATTCGTCTATTGTTAAATGCAAAGATTTTTGTTAGTGATTACTACATAATCTGTTAAATGCTTAAGTAAATGGAGTATTCAGACCCCTATTGTGTTCCAACTTTTCTCCTGAATATTAATTCACAGGTAAAACTGGTGTAGTTAAGTGTTTGGGGCAAAGTATCCTTGCCCTATGAGGAAACATTTCCCCAAAATGTTAAATGGTGTATGTAATTAACCTATGGGCATAAAATTTATTCATTTAAGGTACAACAAGAGTTGACTATGTATGCTTAGATTATAAGAGTTAAACAATTATTCCACTATCCATTTTTAATTCAATTGACACTAAACTTTCTGAAGGGAAATTCTGGAGCAAAGTAACCCCAACTTACGGTACACAATACAAATATTTACTTCCGTACCACGAGAGTCAAAGATACTGCAAGAGCAGGAATATCAAGTCGTCGAAAAATATAATTGAATGACTTCGTACGTTCGTAGTCGTGATCAAGGCATTAGTACACTACGCCATCTATATGGAACTATGTAGTATTAACTATCAATAGATCACTTAGAGACGATACAAAATGGCCGATACACGTGTGCGGTATTCTTCTTAGTTCTTACCATTGTGCGCCGTCTACCTGACTTTTTTAGTCTTTGGGTACATTGTTTATCATCACGTGAGTGCATAAAATTTGTTGATATACTAACGAAACGTAAATGGTAAGATGTTTTAAGCGGGTTAGCGAAATAATATCAGAAATGTGAAAAATTCACGATTTCGGTTGGTTATGATGTTTTTTCATGCAAACCTAATAATTTTGCGCGAATTCGTGAAAAAATCGCGATCGTGAAAAATTCCTATTCCTAGTTATAATCATCAGGAATGCAACTGTGTACTGAAAACATAACCTGGTTTACAACAATAAGCAAAATGAAAACATTAGAAAAACAAATGATTTTTGTTGTAAAACCCCAAACGTACAGTCATAGTCAGTCTTGCAAAACCATTATACTCTACCAAAATCATAATTCAGTAGCAATAAAATCTTTCAAGAGGGTTTTGTAATATTTTCCTTATCTTTGTCGTTTATTTATATTTGCCTTCCAACTTTCTTCGTTTGTACTTCTTTTACGTCCTCTTCCTGGTGTCACTTTCACGTTAACAGCATCCATTTTACGTCATTATTACTTTGAAATTAATCACATCCAAAAACAGTTCAGCACGAGACAATGTTAAATTTATGTAACCTCACTTTTTTACTGTTTTCCCTCAAAAATTGCAGCTAGTATATAATACAAATATAATAAAACACTGCTGTTTTATTACCTATATAGACTCTGGTAAAAACCTATAAGGGCCAGTAATATAGTACACTTAATACTGTAGAACATTATGCCACAAAAACGAAACCACGGACATGGCCTCTTTTGATTCTCTCTTCATGTATTCGCCATTATTATGTAGTGGACATGGCAAATTTTCTTACTACATGGACAGAGCCGGTTATTATTCCAACTGCACTATGGACAAGGCAAGTTTTGTTCCTAAGGTCATTTTTTTTGTGTCACTTTAATTGCATTATGGACGTTTTTGAAACTCAAACACGACGTTAATGTGTACATTTAGTTACCACATTTCCATGTCGGGTTTAAAACGTTTCGGGTATCCAATTTAGTTTGTGTACGATACCCGTTTCCATGCAATAATTCGATCCAGTTAAAAACGGCTTCGATTCGATAGATATATTTGCTTGTTATAAGGGTGGCCACATTGAAATTATTGTTGGCTCACATGAAATAAATAAAGACGTAAGTAAATAAACACAAACAGGTGATTTGTCATTCTGCTACATCCGAAATACTTTCCATACGAAAAAAGAATGAATAAGCGAAAAGTCTTGATATTTCTTGCTGCATGGCAATCATTGTTGGGTTTATTTCATTTATTAGATAAGTGGGAGCAAGATAGAGCTGCACGACAAAGGGAGCGCAACATTTTCGTAAATCAACTACGTATGCAAAACTTGCATTATTTAAACATAAGACGTGAAACCAAACAGCGACCGAAAAGAAAGTACCGGGTTAAAGAAAGGAGTCATGATTGGTGGGAGCGGGTAGTACGGTATGTTTTTACTAACGAAGATTGGTTAAATAATTTTAGGATGTCTTATAAAACATTCATTTTCATCTATAACCGACTCACCAAGTACCTTGAACCTCATCCAATGTGTGTACGTAAACCATTATCGGTTACAAAGAAAGTAGCGATTACACTGTACAAATTGGCATCTTGCGCCGAATACAAATGTGTAGTACACAAATGTGTTAGGGTTGTATGTGATGCGTTGATTAAAGAATTTAAGCATTAGTATCTTACGATGACAAATGAAATGGAAGCCCATGAAATAACCGAAGGCTTCAAAAATATGTGCGGAATACCTAACGTAATTGGTGCAATAGATGGGACACATATCCCAATTCTGCCACCATGTGATGGGTACCGTGATTTTGTAAACCGCAAGGGGTGGCCTTCATACAACGTTATGGCAGTTGTAGACCACATGTACAGATAGATTTAGGTATGCGACATGCCAACATGCTGGAATTTCACACGATTAATCTGTTTTGAAATATTCTATGCTATATAACCATGCAGATGTTATAATACCAAAATTGAGCAAAACAGTTAATGACAATGAAATTCCAGCAATGCTATAAGGTGATCCTGCCTATCCGTTGCTGCCATGGCTGTTGAAAGGGTATAAAGGTAATGTTAGTGCTGAAGAGGAATCATTCAACGTTTACCTAAATCGTGGGCGTGTGGTGGTCGAAAATGCATTTGGCAGGCTAAAAGCAAGATTTAGGTGCTTGGCCAAGAGGCTCGATGTGCATTACTCATCCGTGCCTAAAGTTGTCACATCTTGCATTATCCTGCACAAAATCATAGAAACAAAGAAAGAAACTTTTCAGCAAAGCTGGTTGGAGGCTATCCAGCAAGCTGAACTGCAGTTTCCTCAGCCTCCTCCCAGACTAACAAGAGACTACGATGACATAATTGCTGCAACAGTACGGGATAATTTAAAGAATTATATGTTGAGATACCCTCTTAGGAGATCAAGGCTCAAATGACATGTAAATATATAGAGGTGAACGTTGTGGAGCAATGTAGGCAAAGTTTTTTTGTTTGTTTAAATGTAACGTGTAATTTTCAGTGTTCATTTCTACAACAAAGACTTTAAGGTTCTATGTATATCTGTGCAAAAAAAATTAAAATATACCCTTCCTAGTATTATTTTGAACAATAGGATTGGTAAACATTATGATACTGAACATAATTTGGTCTGTATAAATTACCATATATGTTTTAAACATTTAAGATTTATTCGTTGTAGTCCAATACCTCATACACTTACACATAGTACATATATATAGGATATAGTACAAGTCATGACAATCTGTTTAAAAGCATGGTGTTTCCCTTGTACACTAAATAAACAAAAAACATAGTTGTATTTATTTTACTTTCATGTGGCAACTGTGAATTAACTGTTTGATGACATTTCTTTTCGAAAACGTCTCAGTTGTCACATTATAACGAACAATGCACTCTTACTTGTTCAGTCATATGCAACATGTTATATTGCAAATAGTTTCTCTATAGATTTATATTATCTCTTTTTATGAGGGGGCTCTTCATCATCTGATGAACCAATAACACTTTCAGGCTCTGCACGAGAAACACTCTGCATCCCACTGTTTTTGCAGTGTTGATAAACGTGTTCATAGGAGGCATTTACAAAGTAGTTGCTGGAGTTTTGCAGGAGGTTGGCATATGGAACATCTGGGGCGGTAAACTTGGGAAAACAGGGTATCGATAAGTTTGGGGAGCATTCAGAATTTTGTCAACAGCTGGCGTGAATGTTCCTAAGATTTCCTTCAGCTCAACTGACCTTCATTCCGCAGCAACCTTCTCTTGTTCCTGTTGTTTCTGGAAGAACTTGTTCAAAAGCTGTCTCTGCTGGTTCATGAACTCTTCGGCAGATAGGCCTGCATTTACTGCCTTTTTTTTTGTATCTATTTGGTACATTATCTGTTGTTGTTGATGCTGTTCAGTTACGATTATCGCTTGGTGATTGCAGGTATTCACTTATGTCACAGTTTGTCACATCAGGGTCAACTTCTACTGAGATTGGTTGCACTGTTTGTGGGACGATGCTCGAGTCCAAATCTTGTGTACTTGTTGAGGTCCTATTCCCGAGAATTTCCTCCAGTAAATCGTAGTATTCACACTCGTTTCGTTCCGCACCACTTTTACTATTTTCTTTCTTGCATGTGTTGTATGCTGTTTTCAGACTCTTCCATTTATTTCTTATTTGCTCGTGATTCTTCATAGTGTAGCTTTTTTTTTCCCCATTTCTGCATGTACTAACATATATATTTCTGCATTTTTGTACTTCCTCCCGTCAAACAGTTTAATTATTTCTCGTTCCCTTACAATTTCCAACAAAACTAACACTTCTTCTGTTGTCCACACATTCCTAATAACACTCGTCATTTCTAAACAACAACACACTTTAAATTGTTATAAACAACTGCCGTTGGTAACAAATGCTGTGCGTATTTACTTTCTATCCGTTTCCAATACGATAACCGTTTCCATGCCATTTTTCCCTCTGCACAATCCCATTCCATCACACAATTTTGGTGTATCGACCTTGAAACTCATAGCGTTTTGGAACCCGTTTCGATGGACATTTTCGAATCAGTAAGTGTTCTTAAAACGTTTTAAACCCGACATGGAAACGTGGTAAGTATATGAGTCAGGTGTCAACTCCATTTTGACCAAATTGGACTTAGCGAGTTTGTATTAGCCATTCTTGACATTTATTGCAGCCCCTAAGTTGTTAAAAATAATGAGCCATATGTTCTGCATGTAAATGGGCTATAACTTATGGTGCCTCGCCGATCGGCCTGCCGTTTGCATTGCTACTCATTAACTGTCTCTCTTGCTGCACCGAACGACCGCCCTAGTTGTCCACTCATGTTTCTAATTGTTATATGTTGCATTTTGTGTTAAAATTTTATCAGTACAGTAAAACCCGTATAAGACGTTACGGCTTAACACGTTTTCCCGCCTAAAACGCCAGGATAATAAAGAACCAAAATTTTCTCATACACTTTACCTTAAGGCTGTTCAAGAGGTCCAAAAAACGTCCCCACTTCCGAATGACTTCAAACTGATACAACACTCAAAATAGCAAAAAAAACTGATCACTAAACACCCTAAGAGCACTGTATAAGACTCTGGGTCTCGCCGCTGAGCGCTCAGTCGCCTGAGGGCCTTCGAAGGGGGAGGTTGTGTCACTCGGCTTCTGAACAGCGTGAGGTCGACGCGCGTAAGAATGTCGCCCCTGTCGCTCCAAGCGGGGGATTAGCTAACTGTTTGTAGGCTGGCAGCAGGTAGGATTGAGGGGGCGGAAGAAACAGCTGGGATATCAGAACCAGAACTCACTCCTCGCCGGGTCGTATTCGCCTGGTGTCCGCCAGGCTTTTTGTGCCAGCACGGAGCGTAGCTTCGTGTGTTCATGCTAAGCAACGGCGTACTTTCACAGCGAATAATATGGCTGCCATTTAGTATCCTTTCTCGATTATCTTTCTTGTTGCTTCAAACACATGCCGATACTTATGTATATCTATCACATGTACTCAGCCATACGCATAAAAATAACTTATATAGGTGTAAACTCTCTTAGCTTTTTGTCTGTATTCAACGTTAAAGTATATCAATATGTTTCTAGATTCAACTATGATTGCGGAAACAAATTTTATAGTTCTCAAATATTTTGGTATAAGGTATTGCATTTTATAGCACAAAGACACAATGCATAAATGCAGTGCATATTTCTTTTAAGACTGGCGTATTTATCTAAAAATACATGGTAGATCAAACCGTTCCATTATATAAGAAGAAATAAAATTGATCCAATACTTAAATTACTCAGATCTGCATAAAATTATTAACACTTTCTTGATTTATCTCAACAGAAAACTCTTAGCACTGTCCACATTACACACATCACGAAACCTGCAAGCATAAAGTAGCTATGATTAGATTCAGATTTTGTTGACAAATATTTATACAATGGAAATATTTATACTGTTATCCCTTATGTTCTGAAACAAAACAGAAGACGTAACCGAATTCCGGCGATGAGCAGAACCTGCGTTGGTTTGAGACTAGGTGAGCGGTGTGACGCTAATACTTAACTTTAAAATTTGTATGGCCTATATGCATTAATTTTTTAATCCAAATATATTTACATCCCCTTGTGCGACTCACTGAACTGACCTATAAAAATTCTAACCGACTTCCAGTTCAGTACAAAAAAAAAACATTTCTTGGCGAAATTTTGACATAGATACCTATACTTTACCTAGAAACATTTTTTCAGTGCAGCGTACAAAAACCTCGAAATTAAAAAAAAGCACCGATTGAGTATTATTTGTTTCCTGGTTTATTGTTCTACGAAACAAAAAACAATAAAAAGGAACAGCATGACACAAGAAATCTTATCCTGGCATAGTAGGCACAAACAAGAGATAAAAAATTTAATATTTTATTACAAAACAAATAAGACAATTAATGTTATGTATATGTTGATTTTAGTTCGAATTCAAATGGAAAACCGTTTATCAATATGTTATATATAGCTCTATGTGTGTAGTATATATACATGCATATTTACATATAGGTAGAGGAGGTTGGGGTTAACTGGACCATGGGGTTAACTGGACCACGTCAATAGAAATTATATGTAAAGGAAATTTTTGTATTCTCTCATTGTATGTTTACAGCATAAGGTTGGCTGTTCTGTGCAAAGTAATATGGCTGGTGTGAATACCATACTTTCAGAAGTACAAACAAAAAACTAATTTTCACAGGTAAGAGTAAATTTATTTTGCTGCAGATAAAAGATCCTAAAACATGAATTATTAGTAGCTTACACTATTTATTGTTTCAGGCTAATTTTCTATTTATTGCTTAACAAAAATACATAATGTTATAGTCACCTACAAGTTTGTTTACATGCTATTTGCAGTTAAGAGAAAAAAGTGCATGAGGGGTTAACTGGACCATTAAAGTTTGGGGTTAAGTGGACCGGTCCAGTTAACCCCAAAATTGTAAGCTTATTATATACGTATTTTCACATATCTGCAGCACAATTGTTTAATCAATTCCTGTGTAGTAAATTTAAAATTATATGGAATAAGTATTTTTTTTAGATTCAGTTGTTTATTCCTTTTGTTTTCTTTCAGAAAATGCCAAGAAATCGTGCTCGTACAACTCAAAACCGGTCATATTCTGTAGCAGAGCTGGAAAATGCTGTGAATTATGTAGTAAATGAACAGATGCCTGAACGTCAAGCTGCGAAACTAACTGGGATCCCTCGTAGCACAGTAAAACGTTATGTCACAAAATACAGAGCAACAGAAGATATCACAAAAGTGAATTTTCGTCCAAAGAATGAACATTTGCAAGTTTTTACTAGGGATGAAGAGCTTATGCTGGTAGACTATATTAAGACATGTTCGAACATTCATTATGGTTTTACAAAAGTTGCAGCAAGGCGCCTTGCTTATGAATTTGCAGTGGCTAATGGAAAAACACTTAGGTCTAATTGGGAAATGACAAAAATGGCAGGTGAGGACTGGCTCATAGAATTCAGAAAACGTCATAACTTGGCCTTACGAACTCCAGAGCAGACATCTTTGAACAGGGCTTTGGGTTTCAACAAAACTAATGTCTCTGTGTTCTACACTAACTTGCGATATGTAAAAGAAAAGTTCAAATTTGGTCCTCAAGATATCTACAATCTCGATGAGACAGGGGTAACAACGGTTCACAAACCTTCAAAAATTCTTGCTGAAATGGGAAAAAAGCAAGTAGGACAAATGACTACTGCTGAACGAGGGATTTTGGTTACTGTTACAGCTATCGCAGGAGCGACAGGAAAGGTAGTGCCACCGTTCTTTATTTTTCCAAGGAAAAATTTCAGAGACCACATGCTTAAAGGTGCTCCACCTGGAAGTGATGGAGGAGCTAGTCCCAGTGGATGGATGACAAGTGAACTCTTTCTGTCTGTGCTGAAGCATTTTGCAAAGCATGAAAGACCTACTAAGGACCAACCTAAATTAATCATATTGGACAATCATGAATCACATAGTAGTATTGACTCTCTAAACTTTGCTAAGGACAATGGAATTGTGTTACTAACTTTTCCTCCCCATTGCAGTCACAAAATGCAGCCCCTCGATTTGACAGTATTTGGACCTCTGAAGGCTAAATACAACAGTGCGTGCTCTTATTTCATGTGTAACTTCACAGGAACACCTACCAGTGCACCAAGAATTACCATTTATGACATTGCAGGCCTTGTTGGTGTGGCTTACCCTTTGGCTTTTACACCAGCAAACATCTTGAAGGGGTTTAGTGTTAGTGGCATTGAACCTTTTAACTCAAATGTGTTTACTGACCAAGATTTTATGTCATCGTATGTAACAGACCAGCCTCTAACAACTCAATCGTCAGCAGAATATGACTCCCCAGGTGAAGGGCCAAGCACATGTAGAGATGACAACATATGGAATCCTGAGCCTAATTCTGAGGAACTGAAATCAACAATTAGGTCTCCTGAAGACATTTGGCCATATCCCAAGGTTGAAAGACGAGAAACAAAAAATGGTCGAAGGAAAGGAAAATCAACTGTCCTCACAGACACACCTGTAAAACGACAGCTGCAGGAAGCAGCAAACAACAGAGCAGCAAAGAAATCGTCAACAAAACGAAACAGGACTGAAGTCAAGACATACAGAGCACGTCGAATATTGGAAGAAAGCAGCAGTGACTCAGAAGATCCTGATCAATTACAGTCTGTTGATTCTTCTGATGATTTGTTCAACAGCGATGAAGATATTGAATCAGTTAAAAGTGGAGACTTTATTGTGGTTAAAGTAAAAGGCAAAACTCCAACTAGCAGCCGCAATTATGTTGCTCAAGTTGTGAAAATGTATGATGATGGACTTGCAGTTCAGTTTTACAAGAGGGTTGTCTCCACAACCAAATTTGAAGCTGCCAATGAAGAAGAGACCTTCATTGCTTCAAGCGAAGTAATTGCTAAGCTACTTAGCCCAATGCATGGCACAAGAGCTCGTTACAAGAACATGATATGGTTCCCAATTGATGTAACTAAATTCAGTGTCCACTAGAACTGAAGAAAGTTGACCTTACTTTGGTTATTTTAAAATAATCAACTCAATTCAGAAGGATTTGTGTTATATATGTTACATTTTAAGCTACGAGATTGTATGTTTACTACATTCACTCAAATGGTTCAGTTAACCCCAATGTGTGGTCCAGTTAACCCACCCACTGGGGTTAACTGGACCAAAATTTATTTTATTATTTTTATTTTTTTTTCTGAAATGGGTAAGAGATACATGTACAATGACAATACTAAAGCTGGTGTGCATAGGTATGTTAATTTTCATGAAATAAAACTGTAAGAATTGACATTATTTCTGCAAAATAACGAGGAAAGAAATTTTCCGGTCCAGTTAACCCCAACCTCCCCTACATATACAGTGAAACCTCATTTATTCGTTCCCGCATTGTAGAATTTCCCGGTTTTATTGTTCAATGTCCGTGGTCCCGAAAAAATCCCGCAAGAACAATGTTAAAAAAATTCCCGTTTCCATCGTTTACGAATATTTTTTAACCCGGTTTAACGGGTTGAACTTTACAGGCTTTTTACCGATTTCACATTCAAATTCCCGAGAAATATTCCAGTTTACGCGTGTCTACACGACACGCAATACCAATATTTACATATGGCGGCCATTACTAAAAGAAAACTAATAAAGTGAGCATGACGCTGTTGCTAACAGGTTCACCAACTTCGATAAAACAACAGACGAAGGCTAACGCTCGCACGATAGTTCTTGCTTTGTGCGATAATCAACACAACAATATAACCGTGGTCGATATACTGTACATACTAGCCCAACGTAAACAAGTTTCTATTTAGCGACAGTGAAATCCTGCGAGAAACATAGACGAAATTGTTCATCCTAGCGTTTCCGTGGCCGGCTGTATATGCGCGAGATTTTCTTTGTTTACGGTAAATTAGCTTTACGCATTTAACTCTAATGCACGTGTGAAATTTGTAAAGGTTCATTGATATGTATCGGCCTACAAAAGAGGTTAAAACCATTAAAGAGCGTTTAGAAATTATAAATGCCGTTGAAAAAAATCCAGGCGAAAAACGGGTTGATTTGGCAAAGCGCTATGGTATTCCTCCATCGACTCTTAATTCTATCTTCGCTAGAAGAAATGAGATTCGGAAACAAGCAAGTCAGTTCGGCCAGTCTTCAAAAAAACAAAAAATGGCAAGACAGTCGAAATACAGTGAGCTTGAGAAAGTTTTGTTTTCTTGGTTCCAGCAAGTTCGGGCATCAAACATCCCAGTTAATGGCACACTGATCAAAGAAAAAGCTCTTCAAATAGCTTTACGACTTGGAGTTGAAAACTTCACAGCTTCCAATGGGTGGATTTGTAGATTCAAGGAACGACATGGGCTTGCCTACAAACAATTGTCTGGAGAAAGTGCTGTAGTAAATAAAGATACTACTGAGCAGTGGCTGGAACAACTTCCACAGTTATTAGATGGATATTTTCCAAGGGACATCTACAATGCTGATGAGACAGGGCTGTTCTTCAACTGTCTCCCCGACAAAACCTTTCATTAAAAGGTGAATCTTGCCATGGAGGAAAGCAATCGAAAGAAAGAATAACTGTGTTGTTATGTGCAAATAGTGATGGAAGTGACAAAAGCAAACCCATTGTAGTGGGAAAATCAGCAAAGCCAAGGTGTTTTAAAAATGTTAAAACACTGCCAGTTACATACCACGCCAATAAAAAGGCATGGGTAACTGCTGATATTTTTAGATCATTTTTGTGTGAACTAGACTCCAGCATGGGCACTTACTGTCGCAAAATCATTCTGTTTGTGGACAACTGCGCAGCTCACCCGAAGGACATGTCTTTTTTACGAAAGGTGCGAGTAGTCTTCTACCCTGCAAACTGCACTAGTGTGTTGCAGCCATTGGATGCAGGAGTAATAAAGTGCTTCAAGCAACAATACAGAAAAATGCTTGTGCGGAAGGCAGTGGGTCTGCTAGATGCCAGAGAGGAGAAGTCAGGTAAACCATTGAAAATCAATGTGTTCCAGGCCATCCACTATTTGTCAGTTTCGTGGAAAAACATAACAGCGACAATCAATTTCCCACTGCTTCAAGAAATGTGGCGTTGGAAAGGTAATTTCACCAGTTGATGAAATTGTGACGGAGAGTGACAAGGAGTTCGAAAAAGATTGGGAAAAGCTGGGTGAAGATGTTGGCTTCGAAACCTACTGCAGTCTGGACGATGATCTTGCTACGTGTGGTGAGGTGAGCATTGAGATGTTGTGTAGCGATGCTCAAGGACAAAAGGAAGAAAGTGAAGAAGAAGCAAATGAAGATGATGGAGAAGAGGAACCCTCATTCTCGGATGCACTAGCTCCTTTTGACAAAGTGAAGGCATTTTGCTATGCACAGAAGCTCGGAGATTTGGAAGAAGACAGAATTTCAATGATGCAAACCTTGCTGTTCAGTCTTAAAAGAAGTTCTGATACCAAGCAAACAAAAATACAAGACTTCTTCACTAAAAAATAAGTGTCAAGGAGGATGTGAGACTTGTGTTAATTACAGTTCATTTGTACATTATTTCCCCCTTTTATTTGATTTAAATAAGTGTATTTCTTATTGTACATTGTATTAATAATAACAAACTTGTGATTACCAACACCAAAAATATTTTGCTGCATAAAAACTTATCTTATAATTTGAAGTTTATTTTGTTTTGTTCATTTAAAAAAATTAAGGAAGTATAATTTTCCAATATTGATAGTGTATATACAGTGTGCTGCTGGTGTCAGTTTATGGAAATACCTAACTGATTCACTGAAAGTTTTTGCAATAGTACATACATTGTGCATTTGGTAACTTTAGAGTGTGTTCCCACATTGTAGGATTTCCTGGATTATCCGTTTTTTACTCATGGTCCATTGGAAAACGGATAATCAGGGTTTCACTGTATAGTAAATTTGTGAACATTAAATAAATTGAGAAACTGCTTTTGCTCGGAAAATATTATTTAATATTATAGTAATAATAATGAATTATACAGTAATTCCTAAAAATATATTTTTCTGCCTGCGAAAAGTAGCGTAATTATGTTTATTGTCACTACTCACGGTATGTTTCGCCGAATCGTGGAAATTGTTAAAAATGTTAAACGTATCATTTATTGTTTGACTATGACTTGGAACTTCATGATATACGTTTCAATGATAACAATAAGGTCACAGAAAAATATAATGGGTTTGATTAAAAATAAATTATCTAATGCGGATCGACCATGGTTTACTATACATTTTCACTGGTGAAAAACTTACAAACATATACAAGATGTTAATTATTTTAGAACTTGTATTTGAAGTAGAATTTATTTGTCATAAAATCACTTTTATGAATAAACACTACCAGAAGGTACCAAAACAAAATACAGATAGTTACTTCCTATTAATAGACAAATTAATAGAGTAATTGGTGAAAAAAATATGAACATAGTACACATACGACCATGCACACTATAAGAACAAATCTTCACCAACTATACAGATTAAAAATATACAAACACATAGTATATAAAATAACAATATAAAATGTTCACACCAGCAGTTATAGTGTTAGCTTTCAGGCACAAAGCTTACAAAATAATATAAGAAAACAAAATCAGTCTAACACGTTGTACCAAAAAATGTATAATAATTGTTATGGCTTTAATGTAAAAAAAAAAAGAATGTAAAAAACTGTTGTAACCAAAATGCATATAATCTGTACTGCAAATATAGTAATTGAATCTTTAATGTTTAAAAGTAATTTGAAAAATTCTTGTAACAGGAATGGAATTTTTCAACAATGTATCTCGTTCACACAACACTGCAGCAGTGTCGCTTACAGAAAAAGAACTCAGAGAAGGAAAAAAAGTAACAGCCGAGTTTAGCACATTGTAGTGATTTGCAATGTATAAAATTTTGAAATTACCACAGAAAAATGTAAAGGATAATATATAAAGAATATATGTATAAATTAAATTAAATGGCAGTCCAAAACGTGCGCATACACATTATATTTCCAAATAATGACGTTCAGTAAAAATAAATTTCCATGGTAATTTACAACGACCTATTTTTAATACTCAATTTATCTGTAACAACTGAAGCGGGTGTGTCTTCAGAGTTCGTACATGCGCCTTCCCTTCCACCCCTCTCCTCACGTCATTATACTCCTCTCCTACCCCCTCCCTCTCGCCAATAATTTTTTACAGGTGAATTCTCATGTGTCTGGTGTGCGGTGCGCTGTTTCCCCTTAATTTCCCCTCCGCGCATGCGCCATTGTGTTAGGCTCTATTATTTAAGGGCTCGCAGAGCTCATTGGAGCCTCTTATTAACTGAGTTTTAGTAGAAACAACATGTATTGTTGTTGCCGTTCTGTCAGATTTAATCACTTCATAGCTGTTGGTCGTCATAATGTTTTGTAAATTTGTATCTGTTAAATTTTTGTTCGGGCACGTCTGACAGAACTTTACTTAAATTCACTTTGGGAAATAGACGTGCTGGTGTAGCGGGGTTGAGAACTCATGTCTAAAGGATCATCACTTTTAATAATTTTGAATTTATGCTAGCCAGCTTATAACCTTTTGCAACGACGACCACGGTGAATAATTCGCGTGTACGGCCATGCAATCTCTAGTCCGCCGCGTCGAATGAAGTACTGTCAGGTTTGGTAGAGTAATAAACCTTCGTGTAACTTGTACTTTGTCTCGGTTTGTACGTCAATGCTTGAATTTTTGAGAGTCATTGTTTGTAACTGAATTTTTTGGGCTTGCGCGCTTAATTGGGTGCGCAGTTTTTTTTTGGGGCGTTTAGTCCTTTTACCTTGGTCGTGGTGATTTGCTTTGAACTAGACCCGGGATTGCATGTGTCATAACGGTTTTTTTTGTTGTATATTTGGCGTATGTAAATTGATCATTATTGTATTACGTATCTAATCAGTTTCTTGTTAATTGCTTGTTCGAATACGTATAGAGCTTACTAAGCTATAAATGGTTTTGCTATTTTGGTTATATTTATTTGTTTTTCTCTCATACCACGTAAGGGTTTCCTCCACAGTGTAGCTACTCATTTCCTATCCAGCTAGGAACTTCGCATTAACGTGAGGTGTTATACACCGAGTTTGTAGTCTCTTGCGAATTCCGTATCCCAAGGGGCTGCACAACAATGTTTGATAAAGTTTCATATTTTATATTAATACTGGATTTCGTGGTATGTATGCATGCCGGAATTGCATACTCTTGTCAACAAAAAAATATATGTTATGCCACTATACCTTTATCAATAACAATACCTCACATATTTTGAAATTTTTATTTCAAATGAAGTATCATAAATTTTAATATAAACATAGGTTAAAATCAAGCAAAATATTTTTGTGGACAAACGTTGCGTAATTTAAAAATTGGTTACATAAATTTGTACATCATATGACTGCACAAATTCTCACATATTTGACAAATGATTAAAAAAATTTTGTTTTGCATAAATGTATGTGTGTATTTATGTATATATAACCAAGGGTAACCTTTCTAAATGTGATCGGTATGACTTTCTATGAAAAACTACAGCGCCTTAATGACATAGTTTTTAATATCATATTTTCTTATTACTTTAATCTGAGGAAGGTGTATTGTCAGCATATAATTGGCACGTGTGTCCCTGCAACTGTACATAATATATATCATTATGCAGTGACAGTATGCTACACAAAAGATCTAATAGCATAATGGTTGCATTAAGTCCCGTGTGGTTTTCTAATTATGAGTTTCGGATAATTTATGTATAATAATTTTTAAACTTTACTATTGGGTTTTTCTTATTTTTTTTTTAACTTTTCTCTGTGCTTCAAGTACATAAGGTGGATCTCTGACTTTAATTTTTCGTTTTATTCTGCTGTCTACCAGTTCTGGGAGCATGCATTGTAAATAAAATGTCTTTAGCTTTGGCAGCATAACGTTCTTCCAAACGAGTTCATCTTTCTCAATAGTTTGTATGTAAAAATCTTTTTCCGTGAGAATAATGAAATCCCAATTACGTCTGCCAGTGATATTCAGCTGCCTTTGCACCTGGTAAAAATATTTGTGGGTTTACTTTAGTAGAAGTTTTCCGTTAATAATTTCTAAACAGAGTGACGATTTTTTCTCCTTAGCAACTTCCATTAGGAGCTTATCTTTCACTGATGGTAAACATTTGACCTCAACCAACCCATCATCTTCTACCAGACCATCCGGTGTTGCAGCGAGAAAGGGTTCCTCAGCACCAATAAAAATGCCACACGGGTAAACTTTTACTCCTTTCACATCGCTGTATCTAAGCAACGCATCCGGTTCTCGCACTCTCCCGTACATGATAGCTGGAGTATTCAGTTCCCTGGGAAAGAGTAAGCTCTGGACAAGGTTGTGGCAAAGTGTGTAATCATGGCGCCGAACAACCGCCCCAAAGTTGGATGCAGTTAGACGGTTCAATCGCACTTCGTGCCACTTTTCGCTGTCATGCTGACCCCGTGTAGCTACCTCTCAGGCTTCTCTCTTCAATTGTGTATCCGTTTCTTCTTTCAGTTTCTCCAAATACATTTCGCAAAGTGAGGTCATCTCCTCTTCAGATTTATCTGCGTCCGGAATTAAGTCATGGGCTCCATAGTTCTGATCTGGTTCACTGCCAGATTTTCTCTTCTTTTTTGGGATGCCGTCTTCTTGATACTTGAGTTTTCTTTTGGCGTTCTTTTTCTCACGCTGCTGGCACATTTTCTTGAGCCTGGAACCTGGACTACGACCGTGCATTCTTTTCCACGGGCTTGAATGCCAGCCTGGTCCACTCGTATGAGCGAGTGCAGCCCCGTGACATCGTCTGTAGTAACTGCCACGCTTTCCAAAATTGATGCGCTTCCCGCCATTCAATTTTGTATTGAGAGAAATATACCTGTAAAATGTTAGTAATGTTTTTAAAAAATAATGACATTTCCCAATCAATTAAATACTTACCTTTCAGCAGCATTTGTAGTACAGTTTTTGACAAGTTTTTTCAGCTTTCTTCTCTAATGCAGCAATTAAATTCTTTATAGGTTGCATTATACCAGCTCTCTCTAACTCAGGAATTAAATTCTTCTCCCCAGACTCTTACCTGGTGCAAAATTCTCGTCATTCATCATGCCTACCAAACACGTGATTTGATGCATTCCGCAAATCTTTTCAAAGAGTTTCAATGGCATATATCTTCGATTTTACTCGCTTCTTTAATAGCAGTTCTAACACCTTTAACAAGTCTCTCGATCCTGGGAATGTTATTTCCTCCAGAAGACTTCAAAATCTTCCGAGCCTCCAGAGGATACAACGTGTTCGATGCCAATTTATTTAGATTCTCACAGTGTCTGGTTGCATGATTAGCACACTCAATTTCTGAGACGTAGCGCCCATAGCTGCAGGTTTGTTGTATCGCTGCTATAACAGCTGCATCACCGTCACCTGTGTAAAGTTTGTAGACAAGGCCGTGCATTTCAATGCTCTTGTTAAAACCCTCACTTATCAACTCCTTTTCCATAGCTGTAGATGGCCCTCTGTGATTTTTATAGCACATATGTTGAGGTACATCTTTGCACCTAACTTTGGCCATAGAACAAACACTACAATACTTGTTCTTTACTCCCAAGAACAGAATTTTTTGTGTTTCTTGCCCGATGATGACAGCCTGTAAAAACAATTAAAGATTACCCAAAGATTTTCATTAACCTCACTGCAAAACTGCTAATCGAACTATGTGTGTTGATACCACTTACAACTCCTGTGGATGAATTGTAACCATGACCATAAGTGCGCTTCTCCCATCCGCCATCACCTACAACTATTATGTAGGGAATTCCTTCAAAGAAATTACCCTTTTCTTCAGCAAATCTTTTTTTTCCCCACCAGCTTTTTTCAGTTTGTCCGTCACATGTTGTTCCCATGTCTGAAATATAATATAATTAGGGCTATAATGGTATGCCTAAAATATAGTTTAAAATGGGACTTGTTCCTGAAGACTGTTTAAAATCATAATAGGCTACAATAATTAGACAAGCAAGAAATCAACTACAGCAAAAAAATTATATTTTAGTAGGCAGTACCCCAGTATATACATCACATTACCTTATTCTATATTTTGTTTGCTAAAATTACATTATACTTCATCTATTGACTTTGTAACAAAACAATACAGTACTTCGCAACAAGAAAATTCTTTTATTTTTAATGGGGCAGTTGGCACAAAAACTGTTTTGTTATCTCTTCATTGAAATTATTTGTTAGTATTTTTATTGAATTTTTTTTGTAGAAGTTTTGGGGCCGCGGTGGTGTAGGGGTCTGATCTCTCGCCTCCCACCTAGGCGATCCGGGTTCGATCCCCGGCGGGTACGGCGAGGATTTTTCGCGAGGGGGAAACGTGGCGGGTTTTTTTTGGGAAACTCCCGTTTCCACCAGCAATCGCATTCCGTCAATTCTCCATTGTAGGGCAGCATGTCATTTCATCCTCCAGGGCACGCAGATTGCCTACGGGTGCCCACTATAAAAATCTGCATTCGGAATCTGATGTCCTGCCCTCAGGTAGCCTCCCCATACGATAATAATTCTTTTTTGTTGTAGAAGTTCTATATGAATTTTTTAAACCTAACATAACTTTTTGCAATGCAACATAAGTGTGAACCTTATATTGCCTGACCTTGTTCAAAGCTATTATTAAAAACCTTAACGGTCATAAGAAATTGTAAAAACATTACAATTTCCATCATATAACTGTACATATGAAACGAAAAGACCTCACTGGCTCATTCATCAACGCACACATTACTATAATAGTAATACTTACACAATAAGTCAATATTAAATTAATGTTTATAATTTAATTGCCAATGGGCAAGGCAGCTGGGCAGCAGTGTGTATGTAAGTGTGTGTTGTGTGTATGGTGTGCGTGTGTTGTGTGTGTTGAGCGTGTGTGTGTTTTGTGTGTGTTGAGCGTGTGTTTTGTGTGTTGAGCGTGTGTATGTGTGTGTGTGTGTGAGTGAGGTGTTTTACGGCCCTTTAACAGCTTGGTTCTTGAGAGCCGATGAGCGACGTCGGGAATGAAGGGCGGGGGAAACAGGAGATCCCCGAGAAAACCCGGCCAACGGGACGGTCCCGGCACGATTCCCACATGCTATAATCTGGGTGACCCTGACGGCAATCGAACCCGGATCGCCTTGGTGGGAGGCTAGCGTCCTAACCACTAGACCAACCGTGGCCCCTGCGTGCGTTGTGTGTGTTTTGCGTGCATGTGTTTATATATATATATATAGACACACTACGTAAATTTAAATACATACAAACCCTAAAATGCATGACACTTTCTCATCGAATTACTAACGTTAGAGCAAGATAACATTTCATGAAAGATATTTGTAAAGATTTGTAGTTATAGGGAAACAGCTTTACATTTTGGATTATTAAGGGGAAAGGATGTAGCATCATATGAATATAATATCCGCTTTCAATTTTTTTCGACTTGCCCCACCTCCACTCTTACAAGAGTGGCAGCAAGGGATGTTGCTTCCAAAACAGCCATCTTAAATTTTTTGCAAAACCTAATAAACTACCATGACCTACATCTCAGTTGATCAGGCCTACGGAAACTTTGGAAAATGGAAATCAGAATGGCTGGAACGCAAACGAAATTTACTTCTTACAAATACAAATTCTAATTTTGTCACTTCGCCACCTTTCTCACTTTAGTAGCCATAGATTATATGTCACGACATTTTGCTTCAAGAAACCTTTGGTATCTTGAATGACTTTTGCAAATTAAATATTAGATTTTAAAACGTGGAACGATTTTGTATTTATATTTCTTTGCTAGTTTCATAAATTGCATGTCTGCGCTGATATTTTCATATCTTCATACCCTGATGTGAGTGTATTCCGACACTGAACAGTTGTATTTTGGTTTTGATAATATCGTAGTTGTGTTTGAAGGAACTACGCGTGTACACACATATACACATACAGCTAGTAAAACACAATGTCAATTTCCATTACATAAAATTAAAATGTTGCTTAGTCTTACCTGTTCGACTTCCATTTCATGACGCCGAAATTTTTCGCCGGATATTGTTGGAATATCCATTATAGAGAGCAACTCTTCAATTTGGCTATAGCCTATTCCAATCGACAGAGCACCCCACACCAAAGCGTCATTTATATATTGTGCATAATTTTCTGGATGTGAAGTAACTGTCTCAGTTTTGTCGCATGTCTCACAAATGTAGGTCCACTTCGAAAAAAGACCAGACCGCCTCTCTGACTGTAAAACAAATTAACCCAGAGTGCATTGATTTCTATGATTTTCAATTACTGCCATTTGTTTCATTACATGTGCAATATTGACACATCTATTTCCTAAGATACGTTTTTCTAAAGGCACGTGGGTTTTATCCTGTTCTACAATAAGGTCAGATAAATCACAATCGGATTCTTCAGGACCCCAATTTATATCACTGAAGGTATCACTGTCACTTGACTCGCTGAGCTCATTACTATCCTCATTGTTTTCAGAAATCGGTGTAACATCTTCAAACACAACCTCTCGCAAAATTGGTGATCTGCATAAATAACAAAAAAAAATGGCAAATTACAACGCATATTTTGTAACATCTTAATTAACAATTAATAAATATATATGTGAATGATACTGAACAGAATAGGATGTGAAATAAATGTGAAAAGCCATGTAGTATGTGTCTCTGTAACAAATATATTTAAATTAAGCCTATTTGAAATTCGTAATGTAATATTTACAATAAAAATATACACAACCTTTTAAAAATTTATAAAACTACACCAAGGACCTTGTGAGCATATATGAATTTTACATTTGACCCAAAGTAAAAAAAAAATTGTATACATTTGAACTAACTGAAATTTTGTAAATTTTCCTCAAAATTAAAAAGTGAAATACATTCATTTTGCAAAATTACAGGAAAACCTTTTTCTGTATAAATATGTGTGCAAATTTATTATTTTAGACACCAGATACTCTATTGACGATTCGGTAAATCCATAGACAACTGTAGTATACCGTGAATATAAACGCCTCCCGTTTATTTGAGATCACAGAAATATTTCTCTACGATATAAGTTTACTGAAACACCCTCGTTTTTTGAAAATATGTTACTGTTCATATTTTGCAATTTTCACCTCTGGAATTTTCCCTAAGTATATAAGTAAACCTTAAAAATCTCATAATAAACATGGTGTTAGAGTCTCTCTTATGTAACATAAAGGAATTTATTTTTAGAAAAGTTTCCTTAAAAATATCATGAGACATGAACCTTCAGAAATTTTTGGCGACACTAAGATGTAGGCCTAGACATATTTTTAATACGCCAATATTTAATTTATTTCGCCCTCCTTAAAAAATGAATTGTAAAACGAGACCTACAGCTGTTCGAATTGAATAGTGTGATGATAGGAATGACAGTAAAAAATTTAAATTAAAAATTACGGCGGCTTTACAGAACACTATAAAATTGATTCTGTGTGTAATGTAGGAAGAAAGATAACAATTTATTCATTGTGTCTTAGTTAAAACATAATAATGTTCAATACGCATTCAAATAAAAACTGCGTTACATATTTCGACATCTGTTGAAAGTAAAGTTTTCGAAATAAAGAGAAAAAACTTTCAATGCAAACATCGAGCTCATTCAACTTTAGTTACTATTTTTCATGTATTCAAATTTTTCTTTCAACTAATTTTTTCCCTCCGTTACTGCAAAAAATGTTTGGACCAGATCAAGACATGTCCTTCAGTATTTAACACTGCTGTGACCAAAACTCGCGACTTCCGCTGCGCGCATATGCACTGGAATAAAAAATTGGCACTGGTGAAATTTCACTTACAAGGAATAATGCGTGCATGACAATTTTTTCAGTCATAAACGACTTTAGAGATCAAGCTTTAAAATCCTGTGCATTCTGACGTGTATTTTGAATTACAGAGCACCCATTGAGTCCTTATTTCGTCATAGACATACAAAATAAGTGAATGTTGTTATATATCATAATATTTACTGTTTTTATGTGAGGCCTTGAATGCAAATCGTTACATGATTGAAACATTCAATTTTTTAACGCAAATTGCTGGATTGCTGCTGAAGGAAAACAGATGTTTCCATAACATGTGTAATGTTAGAGCCTAAGGACAAGCATTTCATTCATTCTGTAAAAGTATTTGCATGCTTACCATTTACAAAAAGTCACATTTACCTACAAATGCAGTTGCATCAAAAAAAATAGATAGAGAGACATTTGGTTGTTGAGGGGAAATAACTTAGGTGGCGAAATTCTCCTAACAAGGTTAGCATACAACAAACTTAGTTATCCAACAGAGTTCAAAAAAACATCCAGTTTCAAATATTACTTCAATGCAAAATGTTGTAGATCAGTTTCAGTATGACTTCTCAGGTCTTCCAGTTTCTTGAAATAGCTCAGTTAAAAAAAGAACTGCTAGTTTGTTAGCGCTGGTGGAGGGATGACATGGTGTGTTTGTGGAATAAAGGAGTGAAGGAAATAGCACATCCCTCAGAAAACCCTCCGACCAACAATATCCTCCGGCACGATTATTACATGCAAAAATATGAAGTAGATCACGCAGGGAATCTAACCCAGATATGGATTTGCAAAATCAAATCCATACTTAAAATTAAGGGGTTACTGTACATAATAAGTACTAGATACCTAGTGCAACATATAACATAAAATGATTGGTATAAATTTGAAAACACTGTCAGGAGAACATTACACAAAATGTATGTGGGAAGAAAGGTTAGCCAAACACCAGGCGTACTTGTGAGATATTGTTCCTTTTTAATACATACTACTGTTACGATGAAAAAGCGAACACCTGCAATAAATTTGGCCTACATTTTGTTTATGGTGAGTATTTAAAAATAATATCAGTAGGAAAGAATAAACTACTCTACTACTATACTTCCCCTTTCATTGTTTCACCTAATTTTCACATGTAAATTATTTGTAAAAGACTAAATTATTTGTATTGTTTCTTTGCTTATTTATATGCAATTTGTTGAATATCTCACTGGCATTTTCACGTTTTTGGGACATTTTTAAGCATTGCATTCCTAATATATTGTATAATCGTGTTTTTTGGTATGTACATCAGTTAGGAGTACGTTTACAAATGTATGTTCACTACATTTACAGAAAACGTTAAGTCATGTAACAAAACCAAGTTACGAATACTAGTATCGTTTATATTATATGTATACATTTTTGTCAAGGTTTTGTGATGTTACAAAATTCACCTGCTGCATAGTCTACGTACCGTGCTGTGATATTACTTTTCACTGTTCTCACCATTGTTCGGTTTTAAAACAAACATCTACTTTGGCATTACTCACCTTTCTGAATATTTTAGAATCAGTTGAGTTAGTGATAAAAATGCATCGTGTATAAAGCTATAGAAAATTATAATGGAAAAAATGTAATCTATTGAAACACAAGCCAGAAACAGCTGAATGTCGATCGCACGGACACGCTGAGGGTTAATTTTTTTCATTATTTGGTATGCGTACATGATATTTTATCAACCATACAAAAACATCCTACAGCCGGAACGATTTCATTTCTACGTTCTTCCACATTTACGTTTAATAGTAATGACAATGCAAATTATAGACTACGAATTTTCGACAGCATTAATGTATCTGCTTTGATGCCCCATAAATTAGGGTACGATTGTTACGGCACAACTTCCCCCAACATCAACGAGAGATCTGTGACGGCAAAGGGGGTGCGACTGCAGCGTCTTAGGAAGCCTGGCAATGGACAGGAGGAATGAGCATTAGGGTGGCAACTCTGCTTATGGCCGTCTGGCAACATGGCCCTGCCGTCAGCTGAGCTGGAAGGTCATGAGAGGCCGCAAGCGCTCCCTCCGGAGGGTGCCTAGCCTTGGGACAGGCCAGTGACGTCCGCTCTCTCCGTACCAACAGGGGGACACGCGAGTGACATCGATCAACACGTACCTTTAGACAGTGTGATTTAAACTGATTCGTATTTATTTTTATCACAAGCGATGTACCAGGTTTATTGGAAATTTAATGTTAATTGCTTCTTGTATTTTTGATAATAATATATAATTTAAAAGATTTTAAAAAATCTCTCCACAAAAGTATGCTTCATTACGGAAATAAACTTCTCTAATTGATTTCATATGACTATCTAGATAAAACAAAATATTAGGATATCTTTCTTACGAGCAGGCTCAATACTAATACATACCCTTCATCCTCTCCAGCTATACTGTTATATTCTGTTGCTGATGAACGTGACTGGTTTGTTTCCTTAAGAACGTTCTTATCCCTGGAAAATAATTCAAAAATTAACATTTTCAAAATTTGCTCACCAATATTTCTAGTAATTCTTACCACTTAAATGAGCCATACGAATCAGATAACATATTTTGAGAGCCCTTCTTACTAGCTGAACACAAATATTTCACGAACAAAAAGAACACACATTGTAATTTTCTAATTAAAATATCCTTCTCGCAACATAATTAAAAAAATAATATTTGTTATATCTAACGCAAGAAACAAGTTGTTCGCAGTCAAGAAATTGTGATGAAACAGAAACATCACTGCCACACATGATTATTTAAACACAAATGCATACAATTTCTCTCAGAAATACTGTTCTGCATCAATACAATTAATTTGTATGTAATATTTTAAGATGCATTATTATTACAAAAAATAATATATTAAAAAAAACTATTTCTGACGTACTCTTGAATTATTCACTTTGATTTTCCTAAATTCGCTTTACAAAGAGCTACGCTTTATTACAATGGTAATTACTTTTTTTTACTGCATGAAAATTTGAGACAATTCAAGAGCTCTATCACGTTGCATACAGATATACATATCTATCCAGAAATCCTATAAATGAGAATTCAGTTTCGTCCATGGTTTGTCATCGGCAGAATTATTCCTGCATCGCAATTCATATAAAATTTCATCCTAGCCTGTAACACTATAAAAAGTCTAGACTGTAAATATATAAACTATTTGTACGTGAAATAGGCAATTAAAAATGGTGAAATATAAAATAGTTAAAAATATTAATACAATAATAAATAACATCACTGTTGAAATGAGGCAACGAAAGAGTTTGAATCCAGATATCTTTATCAACATTGTAACTTCCGATTCAAGGAATAAATAGTATGTATTTAACCTTTGTTATCGTAGTAAAACCTTTACTGATAAATGCTCAGCCATAAACAGTACGTTGAAGACAATATTCACGTTAAATACACATTATGTATATATAATGCAGTAATTTTTAAGCCGATTGAAAGAAAAAAATACTTACCTCGCAACTTCATTGTTTCTTGTTAATTGATTTTTGGCTAATTTCTTTTTCTTTCAGAGAGCTCGTTGGATTTTAGATTTTTTACTCCGTTTGTAAGGCCGTGATTGCTTCCGTCACCGAGCCTTTGACATCGTTAAACACCTCGAGGACAACGAAAAGCCTAATTTTCTATACTGCTGTTTGCTACAACTGCAATCATAACACTGCACCTCAAAAAGCCCGCGAAAAATAAATACAGCAAGCGAGCCCCCGATTCATCTCAAATACCCCACGCAGTTGCCAGAGGTGGCGCGAGGAGCGCCACCTCACCGGTAGGTAACAACGACGCAGAGGCAGCTCGCCGTGGCAGCTCTCGCGTCGCAGAAGAGAATGTGAACGTGCTGCTTTGGGGCAGCAGCACAATGAATAGAAAGCTCGCATTGCTATAAACTTGGTATCGTTGTAATCAGGAAGAATGCTGCTATGTGTTAAAAATGTAATATTCGATAGAGATAAAACTGATTTTGTTTTTAGAGTACTACTAATGTTGCTAATTTTTGATACAAAATTTGCCAAGTATTTTTTTTTTCTTGAGAACGACTTCTCGAAACTACACAAAACTTTCTTGGCCTATTAGAAATACAATTTTTTTCAATTTAAAAAAAATTCACCCTTAAAAACTAGACGGTATTGCCGTTTGTAAACATGTCAAAACAATTAAATATTAAAAAAAGCAATAAATATATTTTTTAATTACTTAGTGTTATTTCAGATGTACTATTTAATCAATGGTTTCCAGACATGACAATGTAAATATTAAATTTCAGACTTTTTTTTTACCCTTGAACAGCCTTAACATAGCTGTTTTAATACGTCTTTAGATTTTTTGATTTTCCCGCTTAATAAGCACTAAAGAACACACAATGCTTCAATTTTTCTAAAAAAAAATCTTTTTCCCAACACTTTCCTGAATGCAACTTTACCGTCGCCAAGGTTAAGTTGTACTATTATCATTGGATGTAGTGCACATAAGCGCCATCATTTATTTCTCAAACGGTTTTTAACGTAGCAAAATAAGACGGTCAGCGTTTAAATTTTGTTATACCACTACACACATACAAATTTAAAAACAACTTAGAATTTATTATGTATTTTACATTTCAGTAAAAAAAAATTAAATACATATTACATTTGGCGAACCACTGTAAATATAGTTTGTTTTGTTATTCATGGGCCTAGTAAGCCCCTAACTAATTTCACACCAATTAAGTTAGGAACTATTACGGAGTTTAAATGAGCAAATACTTCTATTTCTCTAAAAATTTCGGCAATGAACCAGGTTGGATCGTACGTTAGCCCGTAAATATTAAGATGTAGGTGTTGAGATTTCATTACAAACATTAGCCTCTGCCATTTTGGTTGTGGTACCAACTTAACTTTCATACGAAATGCTGCCGTTCTAACGGCTTCGTAAAAATTTTTTTGCTACGTACGAAAACTACAAAAAAATAAGTTGAAACCATAAATTATAGTTTCCAAATTACAATAATTTAATTTCTAGCACGTAAAATACATATATAGATGTATAAAAGACTTAAATTGTTTGCAACTAATTGTAACATCAAAACAGATGAAAACAGTTATTTTGGAGAGAGAAAAAAAGTGATGTTATTTTTCGAAGCGGTGTCTGTTTTTATGCAGAATTATCTTTTGCAATTAATTTGAGGGAAAAAATAAGTTTTATGGTTATTTCAGATCTATTTCGATTGTTTTGCATAACTATGTTTTGCGAATTTTCGCGTGTTTTTGCGTAATATTTAGATTTTTGTGGCACTGTTATATAACAAATCATGTCAGACCCGTCCACGTCAAAGCCGAAAATCAAACGAAAGCCCCTTTCCTTGGAGCAAAAATTTTACATAATATACAAAATCAAAAGTACCTAACCCCAATGTTCCACGCACTCAAATTGCGGCTCAGATTGGTATTCCAGTATCAATGCTAAATACAGTTTTTTTTTTTTTACAGTAAAACGACCATTCTTCAGCAATGTGCCACTGAGCAGGTAGGCAGAAAAAAAATCAAAACTGCGAAATATGAAAAAGTTGAGAGTGTACTAATGGAATGGTTTCGACAAAAACATGCCCTTAAAATTCCTGTTGATGGCCCGATATTAAGAAAGAAGGCTGAAAAAATTGTACTGGAACTAAATGTAGAGATCACTCCATCCAATGGCTGGATAGACAGGTTCAAGAAACGCTGTGGGCTTGTCTACAAAAAATTAAGTGGGGAATCCAAGAGTGTCAACATGGAGGAAGTTGAAGCCTGGAAAAGCACAATTCTTCCAGGGTTACTGTCGAAATATAAACCACAGGATATCTTCAATGTAGATGAATGTGGCTTATTCTATAATATGCTCCCTGACAGTACCTACACTTTCAAAGGAGAGAATTGCAGTGGTGCTAAGGTAAATAAGGAGCGAATTACTGTTCTCGTTGGCGCGAACATGGATGGTACTGAAAAGTTTCCACTTCTTGTTGTGGGCAAAGCAAAACAACCCAGATGTTTTAGAAATGTCAAGACCCTTCCATGCACTTACCGCAATAACAAGGCTGCATGGATGACTGGTGAGATATTTCGTGAATTTTTGATTTGCCTTGACAGGCAAATGGCAGTGAAAAACAGGAAGATTCTTCTGTTCATTGACCATTGCTCTGCTCATCCAAAGAATGTGGAACATTTGAAAAATGTGCGAGTATCTTCCTGCAAACACTACAGCTGTATTGCAACCAATGGACCAAGGCATCATAAAGGTCTTAAAACAGAAATTCCGAAGGAGTCTTGTTTTGAGGTTGCTACAAAGGCTAGAAACCAGCCAGCAAAGGTACAAGTTGTCTCTACTGGATGCCACCTCAAAGCTGGCCATGGCATGGCACTTAGTGACCACAAAAACAATTGCCAATTGTTTTAAGAAGGCTGGGTTCACAACTGAATCAACATCATGTGAGCAGAATGAAGGTGGTGATGAAATGAATGATGACACATGGTCAAGACTTTAGGACAAACTTGCCATCACCACCAGTTTCAATGAATTTATCACAGCTGATGATGTTTTACCACCCTGCAGCGAGCAAGATCTGGACGAACTTTGTGCTGAAGTCCAGTCAGTCGATGAACAAGAAGAAGAAGAGGATGAATCTGCTGCAGATGAATGCAAGCCCCTTCCTACATGTCGGGAAGCCATGCAGTTCTTGGACAATTTAATCTCTTTTTAGGAGGAACACCTGATGTTCCTGAGTCAGTCAGGAGGAACTTGTGGGAGCTACAAACATTCACCTCCAATTTGTGTGAAACATTAATAATTATATTATAATATTTAATAAATAACATCCAAGCCGTGAAGTGTGAAAATGGCTGCGTGTTAGGCCAGCCAGCCTTGCATTTTGGAACTAAATTTAGCTGTGCTCCGCTACGCAGCGCTGCGTGTCAATAACATTTAGTATAAAATTCCTTTCTTTTTGTTTGAATAAAATATAATAATAATAACGCTCATGCATATTATTTGGCAATTATTCACTGATCGCCAAATCAAATGCATGAAATATTTATTTATTAAACATATTGATATTTTTGTAGTTGTAACAGTTCCGGCGAATAACCTTGCCACAGAAAGTGTATTTACATTGAGAAGTTACGTAACTCGACGTTTGCAACACTGACTAGTGAGAAGCCAAAAACAGAATACAAATTTCGGGAAAAGTAAATACTGATACAAATATCAAGTGGATTTTACATGGAGAAAAAATTCGGAACACAGTAGAAACAAGGTATCGAATTACTTTGTTCCAAATTCAAAATGTTTAAGAGAAGAGAGAAGTTGTACAAATAGTTTAGATGAAGGAGCTGCAGGTTCTAGCAACCAAAGTGATGTACTTTTTGGTGGACCAAAACCTAAAACTAGGGCTGCAATTTGGAATTTTTTCGAGAAGTTGGATGAAATGCAAGCAAAATGTAACATATGTACAAAAATTTACAAGACACCGTCATGCTCAACTTCTTCACTCATACGGCACTTGGACATTCACAGATCACAAAAACGAAAGTATGACGAAATTATTGATCTTGCCATTCAGGCCAAGCCGAAGTTGGAAAAGAAGACTAGTATTGCGAGTGCTTTTACTAAACAACTCCCACTACCAGCAAACAGTGCTCATGCAAAACTCATCACTTCAAAAATTTGTAAAATGATTGTAGAAGACTATCAACCATTATCTATTGTAGAGTCAGCTAGTGTAAATATTGAAATTATTTAATGTATTTAATAATTTCGGTTTCTCTAGCCTACCTCTCTCAGTTTTAAGAATTGTATCTAGGATCTTGTGTCTGAAAGTCAAAGTAAAGTGTGTCAAAAGTATGTTAAATACTAATATCGTGACTAGACCTAGTAATAACGTGTAAACAAATTCAAATGTAATATTTATATTTGTGTGTAATGTTTGTGAAGACGGTGACAATACACTTTGACATGCACAAAATCACACTTTATGTAAATAAACTTAACTAAAATAATTTATTTTAAACTACAGATGGAATTTGTTATTACTCTCAACTTCAAAGCATCTAACAATTCTTTCACTTGAGTGAATTATCTTTACGATCAAATGTTAATTATTTGGATGTTATTTATTTTAACTAACTTCAGTCCTGTAGAGCGTGGACTACTGGGTACGTAACTTGCAGTACCAGTCAACCAAAATAGCAATACGTTCTCCCAATATCAAATTCCATCTATACTAGCTAATATTATCTAGTTCGGGATCGCGATTCCGGAATTTGATTTGTAAATCTAAAGATGAACAAGTTAATCAGTTTTTCTGTACAAAGAATATGCTCTATAATATAAAAGATTCTAGTTCTGCAAAAATGTTCGTCTTGTTTAAATTGTAATTCGTTAGGGTACTTCTATATTCAGCAAGTCTTCGGGTGATGGGGGTAAGGGACCAAACCTTACTGCAGGATACCCACGAGACGTGTAGGTTCTCGGAGAATCCTTGGTTCAACTCATCCAGGACTGCGAATTTGGTGTTGCTCCTCCGTTCTCTAGCGTGCGGCAGGAATACGCGCCGTCACGACTACATCCTTTAGACTATGGGCTGCAACTGGGCTGGACTGCGCAACGGTCATCCTTCCCGGGCTCGAACTGCGACTTTTCAATCTTCGACAGGATTCTTCTTCTTCGGAATTGTAAACGGCATTTATTCTTCGTGGTTTCAAAGCAAATTAAAGTCATTTGACGATCTCTTGAACATGGATATTTGTCGACTTCTCTTCTTAAGTAATTATTTAAAATCTTGACGTCTGAGTCTTATCTTCGTGGATTAAAATTATTATTTCCTTCAAAATCTCAGTCAATATTGGCATTAATAACCATTTTAAATCTTCTATAAATATTCAATTCTAAATTAATGTCAAAATCATTGCGTTCTAGCTGTTGTCTTAATCAAGTCTCAATCGTTCTAAAGAATATTTTTCTCGTCACTAGTAAACAATTTTCTTTAGTTTGTTCATCTTTAAATTAATAGTGGTTTCAAAAAATACTGCTATGCTAGCCTTGACAATATTTTAAAATAAAAATTAACATAGAGTAATACATAGACAAAACGATAAACAAAGAAATTTACAGTCTGATATAGATTACAAATACAAACATACCGAATAAAATGTAATTAAACAAAATAAATATTAAAGGAAATTAAATATTTACTTTCTATAAAGTGTAAATATTGCCTTTATAGAATTGTTAATGACAATGGTTTTCAAGAACTGATGAACACACTTGGGCCACGGTACAAAATCCCTTCGAGAAAACAATCCTCAAGAGTTTTAATACCTGAACTGTTCCATGAAACAAAAACAAAATTTCAGATATTTTGTGCACAGACATACAACTTGCAGAGAGATTATCTTTCACAATGGATCTTTGGACTTCAAGGTGACGTGATCCATATTTATCCTTGACAGCCCACTATCTGACAACTGATTTCATCATGAAAAACACGACACTACAGTGCTCACATTTTCCAGGTGAACACACTGGATCAGCTATCCATGGAAAAGTCGAACTATTGGAAGACTGGAAAATCAGTGATGTTGCAGTTCCTCTCTATGTTGTCAGTGACAATGCTAGAAATTGCGTCACCAAAAATAACACACACATTATACATAGCTCACACACTGCAACTCTGTATAAATGATGCAGTAACAGAGGCTCAAATGGGTAGCTTGCTCAAAAAATGTAGATCCATTGTTGGGCACTACAAATCCAGTACAAAATCGAGGGAGCGTTTGGAGTCACTGCAGTTGAGACTAGGTCTGCCGCAACATACCCTCCATCAAATGGTCGAAACAAGATGGAACAGCATATATATAATGCTCAGCCGACTTTTAGAACAAAGAGAAGCAGTATCTGCAGATATTGCAAAGAGTGGAAAAGAAAACTTAACTGCAACAGAATGGTAGCTTAATGAGAGTTATGTGTTACTTCTGAAACCAATGTTTCAGGCTACTCAGAAGCTCTGCAAGGAAAACACACCAACGTTATCAATGGTGCTCCCAATAATTTACAGTTTGGAGGAAGGACTGAAACAGTATATAAATGGCCACATTGGAGACCTGGGAAGTGGAATGAAGTTCATGCTCTTTTTTATGAAACAAAACAATCAATGATTCATAAACTTGCTACCTATCTTGATCCTCGATAAAATATGATCATATTTGAGCAGCATGAAGAATTGGCTATCAAGCAGCAACTTGTTAATCTCACAGCAGCAAAGTCTTCTGACCAAGAGAACAATGCTACAGGAAGCAGCAGTCACAACATAGAGAATGCTGTTTCGTCAAGTTCTTCAAAATCAACGAACAACCTTTGAGGGTTTCTCAACAAAGAAGTTCAAGAATTGAACCCAAAGAGAGAAAAGAGCAAAAACATTGTCGAAAAAGAGGTACGTATTCATGGGCGGTGGCAGGATGAGGGGGGCCGGGGGGTGGGGGGGGGGGGGGGGCATTTGCCACCCCCTAGAGATGGCAAAGAAATCAAAGTCCTAAGACCACTTACTTTACTGGCTTGACAGATCAAGCAAGTCTCGCATGTTGAAACTCGAATGAATTCACTTATTCCATTCCAAGTACATATTCCGTCCGTGCTGCTATAGTCTACTGTTAAAATAAGACGAGGGGGAGTGGGGAGGCAGTATGCTGCCGCCGCATAGCCGACACTGTTCTCGCATCTATCATTTAGGCCGGAGTTACAATAGCTCGTCGCCTCCGTCCGTCAACGCCACGCAGCTAGCCAAGCGATTTACAATATGACCTTCATCCATCCGTCAAAATATTTTCCGAAGTGCTATTAACAATCAGTGTATTTCAGTCATAGTATTACTTTGATTTTGTTTACTACTTATATCGTGTTTTTGTACATATTGAATAGCATATCCTGTATAAAATACAGAGTGGGGATTGAATTGTTTAGCAATGAGTTTTAAGAACTGATAAGTTATTATACAAGTAAATGCCTTGCTTTACGTAAAACATTGACTGATACAAGCGTAACGTATCAGCTAGCCGGATTACTAACATGTCTTTTCATGGATACAAAACGCACATTCTGCTCGACCGGTGCTGCGATCTGTGTGGGAGTGCAGTAACTACGACGGGTGCGGCGTCTCTCCTGGAATTACATTATTCTAGTAACACGTGACTCCCACAGCGTAAGTGAATATTGATTCGTAATAGTCGTAATTGAATATGTTCCCAGTCTACAGTTACTGGGTCTACATTCCTCATGGACAAAAGAATTTTTTGATGAGTCACAGTATTTTAATTTCGTATTATACTAAAAGTTTTTCTATATTTACAGTCAATAAATCTTGTAAGTACCGTTTGATTGATGGAAATAGGGTTGTGGTAAAATAAAAAAGCAGTTACATACCTATTCTTCACAAATAACAATATAGATTCTTTATAGTTGTTAATAAATGAGGTACAGTTTTATCTACATTGCTCTTTATATATAAAGGGAAGTGTTTGAGGGTTTGTCCAGCCTTTTTTCATAACCACCAACTGCCACCCACTCATGATTGTATTGTAGATAGCCCATGGTCTATATTTGTAAGTAAGGGAGTTTGGTCTCGGTGGGTGGCAGAAATGTCTGTTAGAAAATTTCTCTATTTTTCTAACATATTGTATGTTTTATATAAACTTGACGTGTTGAACGATATTAAGTATATATGAGTTTGACAATTATGAGAACTTCTCTGGAATATTCCAGATTTTGTTCGAATATTCAAGAGTAGTATATATTGGTTCCTCCGAGATCAGGCTTCAGGCTGTGGTGCTTGATGCCGGGGTCCACCATCTTGGATTGTGACATCACGGCGGTGCAAGCGTACAATGAGTGTAACGGGACAAGTAGTACCGTAACCTTGACCTTTGACCTTGACCAAGGCGGCCATCCTGGATCCGCCATTTTGGATGATGTCTTTTTGTTTTCTCAAACATTCCGGAATTATTTTTTCGCCATTTTGAATTATGACGTCACCGTTGCAATTTCCGTTACGTCTGCCATCTTTAAAATCTTTATTTGTTATCCGATTTTAATGAAAAAAAATTTAAAATTTATAAAAAAAAAATTCATAAAATTTTAACAAAAATATTTAAAAAAAAATACATTTACGACATGGAGCTCAGACTCCTCGCTTCGAACCCGACAAGTGCAAAAAAAAAAATATGGCGACCGAATCTTCCCCCGTGGTGGGTGCTGGCAGACTGACCCCCACCACTTATGTCAAAGTATATATATCGTCAGGTAACATGACGTCATGTCTGCCATCTTGTCTTTGTTTGCTGGAAGCCATATTCATTGTATCATCGGCTAGACTGCGCTGACGCCATGTTAGTTTAATTCTTACCCGCTAGAGTGCAGTAATCATTTGTTATTACTGTGACACCCGCCATCTTGTCATTTGGGCGCCATCTTGGAATTGTGTAATTATTAAGCTAGAAATTCGGGAAAAGTTCCAAAATTCATTAAATAAATCACTCATTAATCAACATATTGATTCGAACGATTCCTGTCCTTGGTTCGATACCCGATCGATGCAATAATGTTTTATTTATGTAAAAATAATAATAATTTCAATAAACCATTTTTAACATTCTTAAAGAGACTTTAAATCCTCTACTACCATCATCCTATCAGACATCAAGACCACCATATTGGAAATTCATAATTTTAATGCTAGAGATTGGGGAAAAAGTTCAAAATTCATTAAATAAATTTGTAATCTATATACTGATTGATTAGATCGACTAAGGTGCTTGGTTCTATCCCTGGCCAATACAAAATAACTTTAATTTTAAAGAAGTACCACTAAAGTGACAGGTTTGAGAAAATAAAAATACCGCAAGTTCTATCAAAAAATTTTATTACATAAATTCTACACTACTACAAGTACAAAAAAAAAAACAAATTCAAATTACTAAGTTTTGTGGATTTCTCGATTTCTGCATCTGCCACCCACGAATTAAAGCGAGGTAGAAAGCCCCACCACTTGACGTAGGACCATCCATTTCTTCGTTTTATAATCTTCTCCACCAAGTACGTATTGGGATACAACGTAGGCTGAATCTCTTCGGCATATAAGCCGCCATGGATAAGTTTGTGGTCCAAATCTTCGAGATAGTAGGTTTTAGGCTCTGATTCACGAACATGTGTCACACGGAAAAGTTCAGGACTCCAGTTCGCAGTGAAACCTTTCTCAAAGATACCTTTCTGTTGGAGATTCGCACAATGTCACCGACGTTAGCTTTAAGCTTTCTTGGATCTTTCCTCTTCATGTTGGAAAACACTGTTCGAAGCAGGCGATTGTCCTTTATGTCCTTTGGCTTCATTTTCGTGATAGAATGCACCGTGGAATTATACTCGCTTATTAGTTTCGGCAAGATGTCAAGCCACTTGTAATTTCCATTAGCAGTGAACTGCCGCCACATTTTAGAACGCAAAGTTCCGTTAAACCTTTCGAAAACGGAGGCTTTGACGTTACTAAATATAGAGTAATGTTTGATGCCATACTTCTTTATCAAAGACTTGAAGGTTGAATTGTAGAATTCTTTCCCGAGGTCCGTTTGCAGGTGCCATGGTACACGTCCACCCTGCAAAATATTGTTCATAGCCTTGACTACGTCAGTTGCAGTCTTTGATTTTACAGGTCTAGCCCAAGCGAACTTCCTATAAACATCGATGACTGTCAACATGTAATTGAAACCTTTATTCAATCGGGAATACTGTATCATCTCAACAAGTTCCACCTGGAATAAATCATCAATTCCACGAACTATGACTATGCGACGAAGATATTTCCGTCTAGCAGGAGCATGAAGTTCGCGAGCGATTCCGGCTCGACTCATTGTATGTAGCCAGCTTCCCTCAGTTCTTCAATTATGGAGACTATTTCGTTGACATGCGAATAGTTTCCTACACTAAGCGAAGCATGTAGAATTCTAAGACGATCAAATAATTCATTGGAGTCGTCCCAATATACATAGTCAAATATCTGACCACTTTCTAACTTTTTTAAACCTTCTCCATGTATTGTTAGTTTACTGAAGAGATTAGCAAGAATGTCGATTTTTTTCATGATCTTCATCTTAATATACACCACTATCTGGATCGTTATCGCGAAAATGTGCATTGGTTAGCTCTACCAGTTTTCTGTTCTTGTAAGTCTTTGTGAGAATATCCTTTTGGCTCGCTGCGAAACAGCAATTCATACAGACCCGGAGTCCCGCACGTTTTGAACTTACTTGTTAAGTCCTCTTCTTCTCGATCTGGTTCATACTTTCTCTTCTTTACAGCTGGCATTTCATCTTCAACTTCTGTCTTCACAATGATGGCTGGTTCTTCCTTGTTTTTAAGTTCGTCAAGGCGACTAGTGATTGGTTTAAATATCTCCTCATTTTCCATCTCACGTGCAAGTCTGGTTCGTCTAGCAAACAGATATTTTTCACGAACAGGCTGTATAGCTCGATGAAGGTCACTGACCAGGTCCGACATTGTACTCGCTGAAAACATATTGCAAGACCTCCTTTTATACTGTTCTATTCGTTCGCAGAAACTTCTTTCTTGTGTTTGGCTAAATCTGAATTTGTTGACAAGTGAGATAGTGATGCTTTCAGACTACTTTGAAAAGTCCTCAAATCGTCACATCTTTGTGCATTCGATACTTCGATCATGTCGCGAATGCGAGAATCCGACGCTTCAACAAGCTGGTCGATGGCAACGAGATACTCTAGTAATTCGTTTTTCACACTTTCTACTTTTTGAGCCAGAAGCGAAATGTATTTGCAGATATCATCATCATGAGACAAGAAAGCAGTACGTATGTCTAGACTGCTATGACTCATGTTTGATGATAAACTGATCGAAACCTCGTCTGTATCTGCCCTTATATAGAGGCCAGTCTTTGACTATAACTAGGAATACGTGTTCTTCTTTCCAAGACCAGGAGCACATGTCTTTGAATTCCTGGAATGTCATGTCGGTGTTTACGTGATCATCATAAGCGTGAAGTAAATTAAGTTCGTCCATGCGAAAAAGCACTATGACATTCGCGTTGTCTCGTAGGAGATGTTTTGGAATACGACTGTACGTCTGACACAGGTAAACACAATCTACCTTGGCGAGTCTGCCCATGGAAAAGTACTCTTGTATTATGTCCTGCTTCTCACACATTACATCGTCGAAAACAAACATAGAATTGGCTTTTGTTTCGCTTGGAGGTACAACACCCGCATTATCATTAAATGGAAAATACTCCAGACCATCCACCGATTGTAGAACTGTGGCTAGGCGCTGGTACTTTGGCTGTTGCAACAAATTGGAATAGAGGTACACGTTTTCGAACCTAAGTCCATTTGGTTCCTCTAACAAACTCAGCAGAACGCACGTTTTACCGCAGTTGCACGGACCCGCCATTATGCATCGTACGGCAGAAGGCAAAAGTAAGCCATGTTGTGAATTATGTGCACTAAATACATCGTCTTGCGTAATGCACACGGGCAAAACAGACTTCTTGCTTGATGACTTGCATTGCACTGGCGAAATTGTATAAAATCAAATACATTTATACTTCCTGGTCAGTTGTGCGCAATGACTCGAAGAGGTAAGAACAAAAAACACATTGGTGCAGGACTCGTGAACTCGCTGATAAACAATCTGCCATTCCAGCTACACATTCCCGGCTACAGATTCTGCGGCCCCGGCACTAAACTAGCCAAAATGTTAGCTCGCGGTGACATGGGCTTTAATTCACTCGACGAAAAGTGCAAGCAGCACGATATTGCATACTCAGCAAGGATCTGGAATCCAGACGCCGACGAGATATTCGCTCAGGAAGCCGAAGATATAAGTTAATTGTCGAACGCGGGACTAGGAGAGAAAATCGCGTCTTGGGGCATTTCCAAAATCATGAAGGCAAACACCAAATAAGGACTGGGTGCACGTCGAGCCAGCTCCATCAAGTCAAAGACTAACTCACGCAAAACAAAACGCAAGACTGGTGCAGGCGTGCAAAAAGCCAAGCAAAAATTACAGACTCTCGACAAGAAGATTATAGAATGATTTCTTCCTTTCAATTATCCTGCATTGGGTGCTCTCGGCGGCCTCATCGGTGCAACGAGCGGTATAGTGCGGGCAGTCAACACTTCTAAGAATGAACGCAAGCAGTTAAAAGAAGCACAATGACACAATGCCAGCATGGAAGCCATTGCCATGGGAAAAAAAACGGTGCAGGACCTACATGCAACATCACAAATCAGGCCGAGGCATGAGAAAAAAACAAATGAAAAAATCCTAAGTTCTTTGCCGAAACATCCGCTCACCAATATAGATTTGAACAAATATGCACGCAAACTAAAAATACCAAATTTCCACGGCGTGTTTATGCGAGACACTTTACCCAGCAAGCCAAACATTTGAGTGCAACATTATTAATTTTGATACATCGTCGGGTCGTGGTACATAAAGTCTGGAAAAATGGCCGAGTATTAGGATAGTTTTGGAAATTTACGGCCTCCGCCAGAACTTAGGTAGTACCTGGGCCGAAACACTACACTGTTCTACAATTACGAAACTGAAAAGAAGCCTAATCAAACAAACTGCGGACACTTGTGTCTTCGCTTTTTAACAAACAAAAATTAGCTGAAAAATAAAAATTGCTACTTAAAGGCTGTGCAGTGATGTTAATTTATTAGTCATGTCAATAACACTTACCTTGACAGGTCACGCATCTGAGCTGCGGGCGATTCATTTTCCACCTCTGGATTTAGACGGAGAATTGTGTATCGGACTTGTAGATTTTCAAACGTATAATGCCATACCGAATATCGACGAAGAAAATTGCAAGATCTGCTTCCTGAAAAGCGATGAGACCGCTCATGAAATACAGTTACCTGTTGGCTCTTACGAAATTGACGACATTGCAAATTACATCAGGGATATGTTACCACAGGATGTAGACTTTCAACTGCGTGGAAATCTAAACACTCAAAAAATCATTCTAACATGCAGTGAAAATGTTGACTTTACGAAATCTGGGACCATAGGTACGATGCTCAGATTCGAATCAAAGGTGTATCATACAGGAAGCAGGTACTAATCTACGCACGCAGTAAATATTTTGCCTGTGAATGTTGTGACGTCACCATCACAGTCGTTACTGCATATCTGTGCAGTTTGTGATTACTTCATTTATTTATTTTATCTTTGTATTATTTCTCTCAGCATTTAATTTTTTGTTGATCGTTGTTGCTGTGTTATAAGCTAAGTACCTCTATGGAAAGGAGAGACTAGAATGGCTTCAAAAAAAAGAAGGAAAGGTTTTTGGAAGGCCATGTATATTTAATTTGTTTTTGTGAATAATGCTTGATCAATATAGGACGATTGGATGGATTTTAAGTAAGTGTACAGATATGATTTGATTTTAATTAGAATGAGAGTTAAATTTATATACTATAATGTAATAGCATACGCATTCTTGACGCAAATGAATTTAAGTTATTAATATATTTTTTTTCAATAATAATCACAATATAAATCGTCTCACACCCAGAGGTTGAGTAAGTAGTTTCAAAATTTTCTCCCTGAGCTAGAAAAAAAACTGGACATTGAAAAATAAAAATATTATTTATTACTATTATTCAAACATACCATGTCACAAACCTAAGGACTCTTGAGTAAGCCATGTCCAACGTAAATCCAGGACATTAATAAGTTAAAGGTTGTACCGTCTGGCTTATTAATAAATTTACCTTAGATATGGTTGTTAATGATAATAACTGGTAATATTTAATGAAATAAGGCGTCACAGAAGAAGTGGAACCCATCCGTGGGGCACGAGTAGTGAGACGACACAATAATAATAATTATTATTATTGTTTTTTTTTGTTGTATATATTTTGTCTTTATGATTACCTAGTTTGTTTCATACACTATTGAGCTATGCCACGTCTTAATCCCATTGTTTATAGCTTAAGGAATCGAACCGATGGATCAACTGATGTTGACGAGAATGTAGAAATAGGAACACAGTTATCCAACAGCGATACATTGACCGCAAATTCGGAAGAATTGAGTATGTCAGGATCACTTGAAAATCATGCCCAATTGTTAGACACACACGCAGGAGAGAGTGAGAGCGTGAAGCGGCCCATAACAGATACACAACCGGCTATACCTCCATCTACACCACCACCTAATGTTGAGTTACCCACTTATGACATGGATATCACAACCGGCGGCTTGCATAGTCTAGCGCCATCAGATAATGTAGCAGCTAGTGTAGCTACTTTTCAGCCTGCTACTGTCACTAATTTTAGTGCTGCATCTGTACCCACACCTACCATCATTGACATGGAAGTATTACTACAAGCGCTGAATAATCTTTCAGCTAAGATAGATCAGGGACAGGTTGATCTTTCAGCTAAGATAGATCAGGGACAGGCTGAGCTTTCAGCTAGGATAAACCAAATGCAGGGTAACGTAAATAACGTACAGGAATGTATTGAAATGCGTTTGTCAGAGCAGAAAGAAGCACTAGAGCGGTTAACTGAACAGGTAGCACAAGGTCATTCTAGAATAAATGATCTGGAGTCTAGTACAACAGCTTTACTAGTTACGGCCCGGGAAGAACGTCAACGAATCCAGGATCAGTGTGTTCGCAATCATACTGTACTTAGGGAAGAAATGCACGGACAGACTGAACAGTTACAGTTGCGTCTCGAACAAGTAGAAGAGGCTACCGCAACCTTATCTAGTCGGATCAATACACTGAGTGACGAGTGTACGCAGGTAGCAGAGAAGGCGGCTGACTGTCACACGGTACAGCTGTGCCAGCGCGTCGAAAGTCAATTGAATAACCAGTTCAGTGTTCAACAACACCTGGAAAGTCAAGTGAAGGAGCTGGAGCGGCGGTTTCAGGGATTAGACACAGACCAGTTCCCTAGATTACCCACACAACCGAGTGACAATCCAGTACACAGCAACAGGGGCGCTAACGGACCAGCAGAGTCACTAGTTACACAAACATCTGAACGACCCGTGCTGAATGCTACCGTGGGCAGTCTTACCATCGATCAGGCTGCACTACTACACCACCCAGCTAGGCAGTGGAGTGAATCTATGCCAACCTTTACGGGCAAGGCAACAGAAAACCCCATACGATTCCTAAATAAATTTGAGGAATATGCCCGTACATTCGGTCTTAACGACACCGAAAAACTTAAATGTTTAGGCTCTGCGCTCAGAGGAAATGCGTTCTACTGGTATGAAATGTTACAGACAACTACCACGTCATACCAGCAATTTATCGACATGTTCAGGCAACAATACTGGAGTCTGAGGACGCAAGGCAACTTGAGGGCCCAATTACACACTGAGCGATATGACCCCAAGAAGGGCATGTCATTAGAAGCCCACATTTCTAGTATGTATGAGAGGACTCGTTATCTAGATTTGGTTATGTCTGATGCCGAATTTATAGCGACGGTGCTTACTCAGCTCCCGCTAAAATACCAAATCCAGCTAGCTGGTAGAACATATGGTGAGGTCGGGGAGTTTAGAGAACAACTGTTGATGTTTGATAAATTGGAGAGACTCAACCGCAGTCAGACGTCACGGGAGGAAACAGAGCGCAGTAACGCTTATCAGAAGCATGTGCCTATGCACAATACATGGCAGAACCGGGACGTCAAAACAAAGGACGACAGGCGAGCTTCCGTAAACTACATGAATTGGCAATACCAAGATGAGAATCCCTATCACAAACAATTTTTTAAGGGACAATATCAAGGTAAACACCAGAAAAGACGTTCTATGCCTTACATAAAAAAAACATGGTGGTCCAGCAACAGGAATCACAGCAGCGACCATGAGGGCGAACGACGGGATCAATTTGAAAGCAAGAAGGGAAACAACCGACGCTCACCATCCCCGGAGCTACGGACACCCAGGAAATCCGACAGAAGGAGGCGCGCCTACTCGGAAGACGAATACGATGACCATCGCAAGTATTTCCAGACGTCCGAGCAGCAGAGATCCTATCGTGCAGAGTACCGACTGCCAAGTCAGTCCCCTACTGAGCGAGACCGACAGCGCAGTACGCACTCAGCGGAAAACAACTCTGTCAATAAATCACCTTCCACTGCATTCCCTCCACCGTTCACCACACCACTGCAGCAACAGCAGCATCTCAGTTACTTCGCTAGAAATGAGCCAATTAACCCGATTGCGGCCAGCTTCCAGCCGACAGTACACAACACAGCCAACGGCGGTGTCTGGGTACCTACAACTGCAGCTACTTCCGCAACAATTAGGAATTAACCCCGATTACCTACCGAAATACGCAACGAACACAGAATGAAGATGATTTACCTACTAAAGAGGAGGTTCAGCAATTCGTACAACAGAAATTAGCATCCGAAGCTGCGGCAAGACAGAGGAAGAGGCCTGCGTCAAAAAGAAAAGGATTTAAAGTTGGAGAATGGGTTCTAAGGAAAACATCTGTAATAAGCCGTAAATGGGAATTTGTAACACGCAAATTATTTTTATTATTTACGGGTCCTTTTGTTATTACTGAGGTTAACCACGAAAATTGTTACACACTTGCAGATCCTGTTACGAAACGTGTCGTAGGCAGGTACAATCTAAAGCAGTTAAGAGAGTATAAGGCACCTATTATTATAAACAACTAAGTTTCTGCACGCTAATATGCGAAAGTTTATTGTGAAGAAAATGCAGTATACAGCTGGTGGAAATAACTTGTATCAAAACAATAGTCTCGAGTTCAGACATATTATTCAGCTGTATCGTGGGAACTGTTATTGCCTTGTTTGTAATCACCGAGGAGTCGCGTGAAGAGGTAACTGTCAGTGTTTGTTTCGACGAGGCCGAGCCCCGTCGATGTCCGGCGTAAGAATGCATCGTCATCTACGTCAGGAATTTGTGCGCAGTTCGTCGAAGGTCAGAGTACCTATACATATGTTTATATAGCCGCGATGCTATTACTGCGTTTTGAATGTCAACCCAAGGGGTTTAGACATAACACGGCAGCACCTACAACATGAAACTATTCGGTAACAACGAAGTCAATATATGTACACGAAAACTTGTTTAATTTTGGCAAGATTTTTGTTATATAAATAACCTTTAAAACAGCTGTATTGTGTATGAAAACAATAAATTAGCCAGCATGCCTGCAATGAAAAATTAGGAATGCCTATATTCTGTCAAGATGTACCACGTCATGAATGGATGTGAAAGCACAACACTGCATTCAAGATTAGTAAGATACAACTACAAGCCGACATGCGTACGTTAGTAACATTAGATTTTACTTAGTGCGTAAACTTTCCATGTTTAGAAATTCCATACATTATTCTTTGACAATGGAAAAAAAAAATTAAAAGATAACATGTAATTTTAAATTTTATTTACACTTCACTTATTTTTCTTCTTAATTTTCAGTAGGATTGTGAAAGCTATTAGGATGGCGTCCTCATAGGACTGCAAACTAGGAAAGCACACTTTCTTTTCGTGTGTAACACTATATTCAAAGATAAATTATGAAAAAAAAAAAAATTAGTAGAATAGGTTCTAATTTTTCACCACTGAAAATAAATATCAGAGAGGAATTTATTCACTATTTTATTTGGTAAACTTTATCGACAAGATTAAGAAACTATAACACTGGTGAGATGCGAAGCAGAGTCTCAACAGATGGTAAAAACAGTCATAATTTGCTGTAGCAAAATGGTTATACGGTTGAAATAAATGAGATTCCATATGTTTTAACAGCATTTAAGATACATTGAAATAGCGGTAAGAATAGGTATTGTTATTACTGAAGACCGCAAAAACGTACGTGTAAAAGCACACTCACGAAAGATATGTAGTCGCAGGCTGTGAGCCGTTCACTAAAATGTGTGTTTATATATTTTTTTTAATTTTATCTCGTACCAGCCTGTTATGAAAAACATTTTAATTGCTATTGTAAATAATAATTTGTAAGATGAGGTGAATTTAATTATGATTTTCCAATTAATGTAATTGATTTAAGTTGTTTGGAGATAAGCAAGGCAGAAAGCCACATTTTCGCATTGTACTAAACAAACAAATACGAGTAACCTTTCTGTAAATGTAATTTTATACTTTAAATATCCTCACGCATTATTAATGTGAATTTTAAGGTATATATTAGTGTTATGATTTATCGGTAATGCAAGTATAGTATCAAATTTTTATAGTCTTAAGTGAGTATTATTAAGTTAGAGGGTATAAGCCAGACTGTACGACCAACTTGAAGTACCGAAGGTTAAATGTAAGCAGAAAGTTACACCGTCAAGAGTGTAATTGGCATGGCTAATTGCGGTTTGGACACACTATGTTAGGTGTGCGACGAAGGTAGTGAATGAAAGCTGGGACTTATTAAGTGATGCGATAGTGAGAAGACGACAGATGGTGTGGTGTGTAAGAGTGGAAATTATCCGGCGAATCCTGCATTGCGACACGACTTGGTGGAACCACATCCAACTGCAGTCATGGCAGGGCGTTGACACGACCTGGGCTGCAGTAGCGGCAGACCAGTCTGCTGGTTCAGGAGGTGAAGCGGCTGGTTTTCGGGATCCTCACGAGGTCGGCACCGTCATGGATCGTCAGAGGCCGTGATGTTGTCCGTGTGACGGTCGTCGTTGCAGTGGGTCCTGCGCACCCGCGCCTATTGTTGAGTGCAGGCCCGAACCCCATCACATCTCTCGCCTCAGCACTCCCGGTAAATCTACTTACCAAGTTGCCTGTGTTCCTGTCACTTCTTCAAGAACGTTGCAGTGGAAGCAGCTTTAATCAGCTATCAAGGTTCCACGAGTTAAAATTCTACAACGGAAAAGCGCAAGTGTGCGCTGTTCTAAATCAACTCATCAACTGTGCTGTGTTATGTGCTAAAAGTGGCGCTCGTGCGCAGAATGAAGGTTTTTTTTTTGTTGTTATTTAGCAATAGAGTTAAAAATAGGCAGTGCCAACATTGACCAGGAGTTTGAATGAAAACTGAAAACAGAACAATAATCTCCAGAATATACAAGTGTTATGTTTGTTTTCATTTCCTTTCAAAGAAGCGGCAGTCTGTGACGTCACCATCACAGTCGTTACTGCATATCTGTGCAGTTTGTGATTACTTCATTTATTTATTTTATCTTTGTATTATTTCTCTCAGCATTTAATTTTTTGTTGATCGTTGTTGCTGTGTTATAAGCTAAGTACCTCTATGGAAAGGAGAGACTAGAATGGCTTCAAAAAAAAGAAGGAAAGGTTTTTGGAAGGCCATGTATATTTAATTTGTTTTTGTGAATAATGCTTGATCAATATAGGACGATTGGATGGATTTTAAGTAAGTGTACAGATATGATTTGATTTTAATTAGAATGAGAGTTAAATTTATATACTATAATGTAATAGCATACGCATTCTTGACGCAAATGAATTTAAGTTATTAATATATTTTTTTTCAATAATAATCACAATATAAATCGTCTCACACCCAGAGGTTGAGTAAGTAGTTTCAAAATTTTCTCCCTGAGCTAGAAAAAAAACTGGACATTGAAAAATAAAAATATTATTTATTACTATTATTCAAACATACCATGTCACAAACCTAAGGACTCTTGAGTAAGCCATGTCCAACGTAAATCCAGGACATTAATAAGTTAAAGGTTGTACCGTCTGGCTTATTAATAAATTTACCTTAGATATGGTTGTTAATGATAATAACTGGTAATATTTAATGAAATAAGGCGTCACAGAAGAAGTGGAACCCATCCGTGGGGCACGAGTAGTGAGACGACACAATAATAATAATTATTATTATTGTTTTTTTTTGTTGTATATATTTTGTCTTTATGATTACCTAGTTTGTTTCATACACTATTGAGCTATGCCACGTCTTAATCCCATTGTTTATAGCTTAAGGAATCGAACCGATGGATCAACTGATGTTGACGAGAATGTAGAAATAGGAACACAGTTATCCAACAGCGATACATTGACCGCAAATTCGGAAGAATTGAGTATGTCAGGATCACTTGAAAATCATGCCCAATTGTTAGACACACACGCAGGAGAGAGTGAGAGCGTGAAGCGGCCCATAACAGATACACAACCGGCTATACCTCCATCTACACCACCACCTAATGTTGAGTTACCCACTTATGACATGGATATCACAACCGGCGGCTTGCATAGTCTAGCGCCATCAGATAATGTAGCAGCTAGTGTAGCTACTTTTCAGCCTGCTACTGTCACTAATTTTAGTGCTGCATCTGTACCCACACCTACCATCATTGACATGGAAGTATTACTACAAGCGCTGAATAATCTTTCAGCTAAGATAGATCAGGGACAGGTTGATCTTTCAGCTAAGATAGATCAGGGACAGGCTGAGCTTTCAGCTAGGATAAACCAAATGCAGGGTAACGTAAATAACGTACAGGAATGTATTGAAATGCGTTTGTCAGAGCAGAAAGAAGCACTAGAGCGGTTAACTGAACAGGTAGCACAAGGTCATTCTAGAATAAATGATCTGGAGTCTAGTACAACAGCTTTACTAGTTACGGCCCGGGAAGAACGTCAACGAATCCAGGATCAGTGTGTTCGCAATCATACTGTACTTAGGGAAGAAATGCACGGACAGACTGAACAGTTACAGTTGCGTCTCGAACAAGTAGAAGAGGCTACCGCAACCTTATCTAGTCGGATCAATACACTGAGTGACGAGTGTACGCAGGTAGCAGAGAAGGCGGCTGACTGTCACACGGTACAGCTGTGCCAGCGCGTCGAAAGTCAATTGAATAACCAGTTCAGTGTTCAACAACACCTGGAAAGTCAAGTGAAGGAGCTGGAGCGGCGGTTTCAGGGATTAGACACAGACCAGTTCCCTAGATTACCCACACAACCGAGTGACAATCCAGTACACAGCAACAGGGGCGCTAACGGACCAGCAGAGTCACTAGTTACACAAACATCTGAACGACCCGTGCTGAATGCTACCGTGGGCAGTCTTACCATCGATCAGGCTGCACTACTACACCACCCAGCTAGGCAGTGGAGTGAATCTATGCCAACCTTTACGGGCAAGGCAACAGAAAACCCCATACGATTCCTAAATAAATTTGAGGAATATGCCCGTACATTCGGTCTTAACGACACCGAAAAACTTAAATGTTTAGGCTCTGCGCTCAGAGGAAATGCGTTCTACTGGTATGAAATGTTACAGACAACTACCACGTCATACCAGCAATTTATCGACATGTTCAGGCAACAATACTGGAGTCTGAGGACGCAAGGCAACTTGAGGGCCCAATTACACACTGAGCGATATGACCCCAAGAAGGGCATGTCATTAGAAGCCCACATTTCTAGTATGTATGAGAGGACTCGTTATCTAGATTTGGTTATGTCTGATGCCGAATTTATAGCGACGGTGCTTACTCAGCTCCCGCTAAAATACCAAATCCAGCTAGCTGGTAGAACATATGGTGAGGTCGGGGAGTTTAGAGAACAACTGTTGATGTTTGATAAATTGGAGAGACTCAACCGCAGTCAGACGTCACGGGAGGAAACAGAGCGCAGTAACGCTTATCAGAAGCATGTGCCTATGCACAATACATGGCAGAACCGGGACGTCAAAACAAAGGACGACAGGCGAGCTTCCGTAAACTACATGAATTGGCAATACCAAGATGAGAATCCCTATCACAAACAATTTTTTAAGGGACAATATCAAGGTAAACACCAGAAAAGACGTTCTATGCCTTACATAAAAAAAACATGGTGGTCCAGCAACAGGAATCACAGCAGCGACCATGAGGGCGAACGACGGGATCAATTTGAAAGCAAGAAGGGAAACAACCGACGCTCACCATCCCCGGAGCTACGGACACCCAGGAAATCCGACAGAAGGAGGCGCGCCTACTCGGAAGACGAATACGATGACCATCGCAAGTATTTCCAGACGTCCGAGCAGCAGAGATCCTATCGTGCAGAGTACCGACTGCCAAGTCAGTCCCCTACTGAGCGAGACCGACAGCGCAGTACGCACTCAGCGGAAAACAACTCTGTCAATAAATCACCTTCCACTGCATTCCCTCCACCGTTCACCACACCACTGCAGCAACAGCAGCATCTCAGTTACTTCGCTAGAAATGAGCCAATTAACCCGATTGCGGCCAGCTTCCAGCCGACAGTACACAACACAGCCAACGGCGGTGTCTGGGTACCTACAACTGCAGCTACTTCCGCAACAATTAGGAATTAACCCCGATTACCTACCGAAATACGCAACGAACACAGAATGAAGATGATTTACCTACTAAAGAGGAGGTTCAGCAATTCGTACAACAGAAATTAGCATCCGAAGCTGCGGCAAGACAGAGGAAGAGGCCTGCGTCAAAAAGAAAAGGATTTAAAGTTGGAGAATGGGTTCTAAGGAAAACATCTGTAATAAGCCGTAAATGGGAATTTGTAACACGCAAATTATTTTTATTATTTACGGGTCCTTTTGTTATTACTGAGGTTAACCACGAAAATTGTTACACACTTGCAGATCCTGTTACGAAACGTGTCGTAGGCAGGTACAATCTAAAGCAGTTAAGAGAGTATAAGGCACCTATTATTATAAACAACTAAGTTTCGGCACGCTAATATGCGAAAGTTTATTGTGAAGAAAATGCAGTATACAGCTGGTGGAAATAACTTGTATCAAAACAATAGTCTCGAGTTCAGACATATTATTCAGCTGTATCGTGGGAACTGTTATTGCCTTGTTTGTAATCACCGAGGAGTCGCGTGAAGAGGTAACTGTCAGTGTTTGTTTCGACGAGGCCGAGCCCCGTCGATGTCCGGCGTAAGAATGCATCGTCATCTACGTCAGGAATTTGTGCGCAGTTCGTCGAAGGTCAGAGTACCTATACATATGTTTATATAGCCGCGATGCTATTACTGCGTTTTGAATGTCAACCCAAGGGGTTTAGACATAACACGGCAGCACCTACAACATGAAACTATTCGGTAACAACGAAGTCAATATATGTACACGAAAACTTGTTTAATTTTGGCAAGATTTTTGTTATATAAATAACCTTTAAAACAGCTGTATTGTGTATGAAAACAATAAATTAGCCAGCATGCCTGCAATGAAAAATTAGGAATGCCTATATTCTGTCAAGATGTACCACGTCATGAATGGATGTGAAAGCACAACACTGCATTCAAGATTAGTAAGATACAACTACAAGCCGACATGCGTACGTTAGTAACATTAGATTTTACTTAGTGCGTAAACTTTCCATGTTTAGAAATTCCATACATTATTCTTTGACAATGGAAAAAAAAAATTAAAAGATAACATGTAATTTTAAATTTTATTTACACTTCACTTATTTTTCTTCTTAATTTTCAGTAGGATTGTGAAAGCTATTAGGATGGCGTCCTCATAGGACTGCAAACTAGGAAAGCACACTTTCTTTTCGTGTGTAACACTATATTCAAAGATAAATTATGAAAAAAAAAAAAATTAGTAGAATAGGTTCTAATTTTTCACCACTGAAAATAAATATCAGAGAGGAATTTATTCACTATTTTATTTGGTAAACTTTATCGACAAGATTAAGAAACTATAACACTGGTGAGATGCGAAGCAGAGTCTCAACAGATGGTAAAAACAGTCATAATTTGCTGTAGCAAAATGGTTATACGGTTGAAATAAATGAGATTCCATATGTTTTAACAGCATTTAAGATACATTGAAATAGCGGTAAGAATAGGTATTGTTATTACTGAAGACCGCAAAAACGTACGTGTAAAAGCACACTCACGAAAGATATGTAGTCGCAGGCTGTGAGCCGTTCACTAAAATGTGTGTTTATATATTTTTTTTAATTTTATCTCGTACCAGCCTGTTATGAAAAACATTTTAATTGCTATTGTAAATAATAATTTGTAAGATGAGGTGAATTTAATTATGATTTTCCAATTAATGTAATTGATTTAAGTTGTTTGGAGATAAGCAAGGCAGAAAGCCACATTTTCGCATTGTACTAAACAAACAAATACGAGTAACCTTTCTGTAAATGTAATTTTATACTTTAAATATCCTCACGCATTATTAATGTGAATTTTAAGGTATATATTAGTGTTATGATTTATCGGTAATGCAAGTATAGTATCAAATTTTTATAGTCTTAAGTGAGTATTATTAAGTTAGAGGGTATAAGCCAGACTGTACGACCAACTTGAAGTACCGAAGGTTAAATGTAAGCAGAAAGTTACACCGTCAAGAGTGTAATTGGCATGGCTAATTGCGGTTTGGACACACTATGTTAGGTGTGCGACGAAGGTAGTGAATGAAAGCTGGGACTTATTAAGTGATGCGATAGTGAGAAGACGACAGATGGTGTGGTGTGTAAGAGTGGAAATTATCCGGCGAATCCTGCATTGCGACACGACTTGGTGGAACCACATCCAACTGCAGTCATGGCAGGGCGTTGACACGACCTGGGCTGCAGTAGCGGCAGACCAGTCTGCTGGTTCAGGAGGTGAAGCGGCTGGTTTTCGGGATCCTCACGAGGTCGGCACCGTCATGGATCGTCAGAGGCCGTGATGTTGTCCGTGTGACGGTCGTCGTTGCAGTGGGTCCTGCGCACCCGCGCCTATTGTTGAGTGCAGGCCCGAACCCCATCACATCTCTCGCCTCAGCACTCCCGGTAAATCTACTTACCAAGTTGCCTGTGTTCCTGTCACTTCTTCAAGAACGTTGCAGTGGAAGCAGCTTTAATCAGCTATCAAGGTTCCACGAGTTAAAATTCTACAACGGAAAAGCGCAAGTGTGCGCTGTTCTAAATCAACTCATCAACTGTGCTGTGTTATGTGCTAAAAGTGGCGCTCGTGCGCAGAATGAAGGTTTTTTTTTTGTTGTTATTTAGCAATAGAGTTAAAAATAGGCAGTGCCAACATTGACCAGGAGTTTGAATGAAAACTGAAAACAGAACAATAATCTCCAGAATATACAAGTGTTATGTTTGTTTTCATTTCCTTTCAAAGAAGCGGCAGTCTGTGACGTCACCATCACAGTCGTTACTGCATATCTGTGCAGTTTGTGATTACTTCATTTATTTATTTTATCTTTGTATTATTTCTCTCAGCATTTAATTTTTTGTTGATCGTTGTTGCTGTGTTATAAGCTAAGTACCTCTATGGAAAGGAGAGACTAGAATGGCTTCAAAAAAAAGAAGGAAAGGTTTTTGGAAGGCCATGTATATTTAATTTGTTTTTGTGAATAATGCTTGATCAATATAGGACGATTGGATGGATTTTAAGTAAGTGTACAGATATGATTTGATTTTAATTAGAATGAGAGTTAAATTTATATACTATAATGTAATAGCATACGCATTCTTGACGCAAATGAATTTAAGTTATTAATATATTTTTTTTCAATAATAATCACAATATAAATCGTCTCACACCCAGAGGTTGAGTAAGTAGTTTCAAAATTTTCTCCCTGAGCTAGAAAAAAAACTGGACATTGAAAAATAAAAATATTATTTATTACTATTATTCAAACATACCATGTCACAAACCTAAGGACTCTTGAGTAAGCCATGTCCAACGTAAATCCAGGACATTAATAAGTTAAAGGTTGTACCGTCTGGCTTATTAATAAATTTACCTTAGATATGGTTGTTAATGATAATAACTGGTAATATTTAATGAAATAAGGCGTCACAATGTCATAAGAATAAACTGTAATTTGGCAAGTGGAACGTATCTCAACGGAAGACTAAGCAACATGCTGCACGAATTTTCGCCGATGGTTCCGCCAGGATATAAACTGGTCGAAGTACCGCAAAGTATCATTTACGTTCCAGTCGTCGTTAAGTGTGCACACGAAGTCGTCGTCAGAATCATTGACCAGCGAGGACGATTGGTGAATTTTCAAGACGAAGAAATTACATTACGTCTGCACTTGAAGTGATGGGCATAAAGTTCGTAACACCGAACAGTTATAAAAGAAATCGTATTGGCGTGAATAAGAACAGTTCTCTACCAGACATCGGTGCGTTAACACCTGACAGCATAAAGTATCTTCTGAGTATTGGACAAGTGCCGAATAAATATGGAAGATGACGAAATCCTCAACGTGGAAGATCCGGTCATTTTTGATGACAGCATTACGAAAATGGAATTGCACGAATACCAGCCTTTCCTGCTCGGACTGTACGCACTACCATCGGAAGTACACATTGCTGTACAGCACCAAGACATTTGTACTTTACCTTTGTAGTCATTCCTACGTATAAGAGGCACGCTGACAAAAGCGGATGGTACGCATCCGACAACAACGTCAATATAGTGCAATGGTATTCTTCACATAATCGAGCGCATTACATATGTACTCAATGGCGTCGAGGTAGACCAGACGAGAGATGTAGGCATAACATCTGCTATGAAAAATTACCTTTCGCTCACACCAAATAAACTGTCTGCTGCAAAGATGGCTGGTTGGGCGCTCCAGGATGAATATAAGCTTCCAGTTTATGCCGAAGGGAAGTTCGAAGTTTGTGTTCCTCTGTCCATGCTTCTTGGATTCGCTGAGGACTACAAGCATATAATCATTAATTCGAAACAAGAGCTCGTACTGCTTCTAGCCAACACGCACAATAATGCAATTGTCACCGCTGCAGAAAACCCTCAAGATGTCTCGCTAACACTACAGTCTATCAAGTGGATGCTTCCCCACATCCAAGTGAACACCGTTGAATGAGTCAAGATGTTAAAGAACATAGAAAATGGCACGAACTTCGATGTGCCATTCCGATCCTGGAGCCTGGAAACTAATCCTGGCTTGCCTCATAGTCAGCATATCAATTGGATAGTAAAGTCCAGCTTCGCTACGGAAAAACCAAGATATATCATCGTCGGGCTTCATACCGGAAGACAGCTCAATGCAGGAGTAAGTCGCTCCGTATTCGATAACTGTCAAATACGTAATGTAAAAATATTTTTAAACAGCGAAAGTATCCGTACGTTGACATGAACATGGACTTTGAAAGTGGAAGATTTCTTCTTGCATATCAAAAGTACTCCAAGTTTCAGCAAGCTTACTATGGGCGGAGACAGTCACCGATACTGATTCCCGACAGTTCCAAGAACAAGGCTCCGTTAATGGTGTTTGACGTTTCCAAACAGGATGATCGAATAAATTCAAACATCATCGACTGTAGGATCGAGATAACGACTAGCGGAAATATTCCACCAAACACCTATGTTTTTTGTCTGATACTTCACGATCGGCTTGCTTAGTACAATTGTCGAGACAAACTTGTGAAAATTCTGACATAAATACTGTTTCGTTTTCGATGATAGTTTAGTTACGACCGAGCATTGCTAGCGACAAGATGTACTGCAACCTGCAACGTTTCCAGATTCAAAATGGATTCGTGCTCAAGGAAATAAGTATCACCTCCGGAGACAAGACTCGAACACGTACTTTCCACCCTCCGTATCCTTGGAAACTACTAGACGAAAAAAGTAAACGGTCGAATGAATGGCTATGTAAATATTATCACGGACTAGAATGGGACGAAGGAAAAATTCCATACCCCCAAATGAAAAACATTATTGAAGGTTTACTAGTTCAAAACGAAATAATCTACGTTGCCGGACCTGAACAGAAGAAATGGCTGAGCAAAGTTGTGTGATGCGTCAGTTGTAATTGTTGACCTACAGACAGACTCTGGTTGTCCTTCCCTGCGAAAGCTTAGTGCAATATATACGACGTGCAGCCAAGTGACAAGTTTGAACATGTCTGTGCCTGTACAAACTCGCAGTTAATGCAGAAATGGCACACACAGTGTCTGTAGGAGCCTGCATATATAAATGGCGTACATCCTTACGTGCCTTTAGTTAACGTTCAATCTGCAAGAAGATGTTTACGTTTCGTCCTGCTGTGTACGTGAGTGTACGACCTAGCTTCAGCAGTGTCGAGTACAGCTACTGGGATTCTGGGTATCTACGTACATATACAGAAACCTGTGATGGAGGCGCTCAGCATTGGCAGTTTGCGCACTTTCCTGTGTCCTACGAACCGACTCAGCAGCTGTTAGATTGTTGCGAACCTGGAAACTGTGCCATCTATCATATGAGACCACAAACAATCCTTCCTGCTAGCATCGCTGAGGTAGTCGCCTCGTCTGCACGTGCAACACCAAACATGAGCGTGTTGCAACCTGTTGCGACCTGTGATGCTTCTACGCAGACGTCCAAACGGCGTGCGTCTCGTCGTCGCAGTTCAGGCAGTGAATCTATCCCAACTAGCACTGAGCCAAAGCCCAAGCACAGACGTGGTCATAGACGTCATCGACCATGTCTTGTCGGAGTTGTCGACGTCGCAGAAGATGACTAGCTGGAAACCTGTGTTCCTGCTCCCGTGGCCTGCGAACCAGTTGGAACCGGAGTCGACGAGGGAGGGCATGCGGCATTAAAGACTTTGCTTGCGAAAATGCTTAATTCCTTAACCTAATATGGATTTGTGTAATTTTTTATAAATAAATGTGTATAACTTGAATGTGTGTGTTTTTTTATTTCTATTATTTTTAGGTACCTAATAAAATTTTTTTTTAAATACAAACAATATTTTGACTCATGTAGTATTCCAGTAGACCGCGGGTATATAAGCGAGGTTCAGACGACTGGACCCTCAGTTCACCTCTGGCCGTGGTTCAGTACAGACTTGCTCTCTTCAGTAAGTTTCGTGAGAGTTAGTTACTGCTCCAATGTCGACCGGGATAGACTGTTTACCATCAGCAGCGGGGACCTCGATGGTAGCAACAATGATGGAGTCGGAGATCCCGATACCGGCTGCAGAGGAGACCACGACAGCAGAGAGCTCAATGGCTGCGGTGTCGACAGCTGTGGAGATCCCGATACCGACTGCAGAGGAGAGAACGATACGTGTTGTTCCATCATCAGCTGAAGTTTCACCATCTGCATTCCAGACTTCAATTAATGAAGAGTGTACATCGCATCAGTGCAAATACTGTGGCGCATCTTTTACTAAACCTACAAATTCGCGCAGACATGAAAGAAGCATTTGTCCGAATAATTTACTGAAAAGAACAGAGTTTCAATGTGACAAGTGCGGAAAATTAATTTCACGTCTCGATAGCTTACATCGTCATTATAAAAATTGCTCCGAGAAAGTTAAGTGCTAGTTATAATGAACATGGTTATTGTTTTGACTCATGTGTTGTACCAGCTAATGAGAATATATAAGTGAGACCCCGGTGATATGAACTTCAGCCCGTCTCCGGCTGCAGTGATGAACGGATAGTTAGACTTGTATAACGTAATAGACCTGTATCTAGCTATTCTTGAGAACTCGATGGCATCATTACCACTATCTACACCAACCTGGATTGGTCTACCATCAACAGTGCAGAGCTCGATGACAACGTCGTCTATAGCTACACCTACTCTCTCAGCACAACAGGGGATTTCGACACGTGCAACATCTTCCGCAGAGCAGAGCTCAAAGGCTTCAGAAGTTAACATTTCAGCAGTGTTACAATAGTTGTCAACAGTTCCAGTGCCATTGATGAAGGAAGGAGCATCCAACGGTGTTCCATCACCCAACGGCACGTACTGTGAGAATATCAAAAACTTGAAATCACGGGATTATGTAATACACAATTGTTATAACTCTGAACACATTAAATATCGGTGTAACAGGTGTTTAAGCAAGTTTATACTCTATGGAAGCTTAAAACGGCACCTCACGAATTGTGATAGACTGACTGTACATTCATCAGAAACAAGCTGTATATTTTGTAACAAAACATTAGCAAATATTCAAAGTGCACAACGACATGAAATGTATCACTGTCCTTTTAATGAAGTCGATAATTCGTCTTTGTGTGAAAATTGTGGTGTACCAATATGTCGACCTGATAAACTGAATAGACATTTATGGACATGTAAAGGACTTACTTCGTCCATTAAGAAGACTGTTTGAATACAGAAATCCACAAAACTTTAGTAATTTGTCTGTGTATTTTTTTTTGTACGTTTAGTAGTGTATAATTTATGTAATAATATTTTTTAATAGAACTTGCGGTATTTTTACTTTCTCAAACCTGTCACTTTAGTGGTACTTCTTTAAAATTAAAGTTATTTTGTATTGGCCAGGGATAGAACCAAGCACCTTAGTCGATCTAATCAATCAGTATATAGATTACAAATTTATTTAATGAATTTTGAAATTTTTCCCCAATTTCTAGCATTAAAATTATGAATTTCCAATATGGTGGTCTTGATGTCTGATAGGATGATGGTAGTAGAGGATTTAAAGTCTCTTTAAGAATGTTAAAAATGGTTTATTGAAATTATTATTATTTTTACATAAATAAAACATTATTGCATCGATCGGGTATCGAACCAAGGACAGGAATCGTTCAAATCAATATGTTGATTAATGAGTGATTTATTTAATGAATTTTGGAACTTTACCCGAATTTCTAGCTAAATAATTACACAATTCCAAGATGGCGCCCAAATGACAAGATGGCGGGTGTCACAGTAATAATAAATGATTACTGCACTCTAGCGGGTAAGAATTAAACTAACATGGCGTCAGCACACTCTAGCCGATGATACAATGATGATGGCTTCCAGCAAACGAAGACAAGATGGCAGACATGACGTCATGTTACCTGACGATATATATACTTTGACATAAGTGGTGGGGGTCAGTCTGCCAGCACCCACCACGGGGGAAGATTCGGTCACCATCTTTTTTTTTGCACTTGTCGGGTTTGAAGCGAGGAGTCTGAGCTCCATGTCGTAAATGTATGTTTTTTTAATATTTCTGTTAAAATGTTATGAATTTTTTTTTTTATAAATTTTAAATTTTTTTTTATTAAAATCGGATAACAAATAAAGATTTTAATGATGGCGGACGGAACGGAAATTGCAGCGGTGACGTCATAATTCAAAATGCCCGAATGTTTGAGAAAACAAATGACGTCATCAAAGATGGCCGCCTGGGTCAAGGCCAAAGGTCAAGGTCACTGTACTACCTGTCCCATTACGCTCATTATACGGTTGCACCGGCGTGACGTCACAATCCAAGATGGCGGACCCCGGCATCAAGCACCACAGCCTGAAGCCTGATCTCGGAGGAACCAATATATACTACTTTCAAGAAATATCTTAAACGTTCTATACTGTTCTTGGATTTTTATTTTATTTTTGATTACAATGTATCACTATAATTGGCCCAGAATGTTTTAGATTGTTTTAAAATATTCAAGAATTATTTGCAAATTTCTGACATTTATGTAGATATTTAAAAATTATTTAAAATTATTCTCGTCGGTCTAGAATGTTCTAGATTGTTCTAAAAATTTTGAGATTGATCTGGAAAGCTTTAAACTGTATTCACATGTTTAAAATTATTTAAATGTACATTAAATAGTGCAAGGATTTGTATATACATATGTAAGATATGGAAAAACTTATTTTATTACCATTGAGTGTACGATGTATTTCAACCCGATCAACACCGGGTTTTGTAGCTAGTTGTCTATAAATTCGATTATTAATATGTTTTACCTATTATTCGTGTACACGTGAATTAGAATTATCGCAACACTACAGTAAGGTACCTAGTGTGCCTTTGAAACAATGTCTTTCAATGTGTCTGAAACAATGCCAAGAAAAAAATATATTATATTGTTTCAGTTGGTGTTTTTGCTCTGTTTGAAGGATTTAAATTTTAATTAGTAATAAATTAGGAATCATACATCTTGCAAAGAAAAATAATAACTTCACAATTCCATAGTTTTACGAAAAAGGTTATTTGCCATTGTGTGAGTACGCTTCTACAAAGTTATTGCGGAATTAAAAATGTGAAACTTCAAAAGGTACTTAATAAATTTGATAGACTGTAAAAGTTCAAAAATCTATACTAAAAGTTGTTCGTTTTGATGGATATCAAAATGAACAATATTTAGTACAGATTTTTCAAGTTTGAAGTTAGTTTTCACCCACTGGAGTTATTTGGATAGTGATTCAAAAATCTTCGTATGTTATAGAAAAGGGAATATATTTTTCAGTTTTAATTTTGGTACTAATATATTTATGTACCTACCCTACCTATTTAAGTGTTTTGTTTTGCAGGGAATTTAAAAAGAAAAAACCTAGCATAAGCGGAGGAAGCAGTGACAACGATGAACAGGATGAAAATGTACAAAAGGTAAAGGAGAACAAAATGGAAACAATATTGCATGTTTCTAGCACAGTCACCACAATGGGAGATTCTCAGTCTCAGGAACAAGTTCAAGACCCTTATTTAGGTGCAAGTCCTTATGATGATTCCATGGCTGACTTGCCGAGACCAAGCTCATCCAAAGATATGAACTCGGATCCCGATTCTTCGATAGATGACTGCAACGAAAATGACATTGGTCGATTTATTGGGCGAGCATCGATGTGATCGACCGAAAAGAAGAAGGAATTGTTTTAAAACTGTTGGTCCCCTTCTGCGACATATGATTTTGCCGAAGACGCCAAATATTTAAGAGAAAATTCAATTATTCATGGTTGGAAACGTTCTCTCCATGGTTGGCTTATTCCAGTCTCCAAAAGGGGGCGTTTTGTAAATATTGTATGTTGTTCCTGCCAAATCCAAATTCTTTTAGAGGCCTATTTGGATCATTTATCATAAGGCCATTTTTAAAGTTCAAAGATGTTCATGAGCAGTGCAAAAAGCACATGGAAACTCACTTCCATAAGGCGGCAATGGAAGCTACTAAATAATTTCTCGGAAGTATGCCTGTAGATGTGCAACTCAACAAACCCTCCCAGGGCATTATTGAAGAAAACCGAAAAATTATAACATCTTTTATTTCCTGCATTACATTTTGCGGGTCGCATGACTTAGCTTTGAGAGGTAAACATTATGGCGAAGGTATTCTTGAGGACTTATACAAGCTGCGAATTGATGCGGGAGATTTGGTTTTAAAGAAACACATTGAGCATGGGAAAAAGAATGCAAGCTATCAATCGGTTGATATTCAAAATGAAGTTATCGGCATTTGTGGAGAGGTTATTACTGCAGATATTATGAAAAAAGTAAAAGAAGCAGAAGCATATAGTGTGTTAGCGGACAAAACAGATGACATTTCTGGCACTGAACGGTTATCGATTGGGCTGCGATATTTTGATGAGGAAACCAACGAAGTCGGATTTGTTGAGCTGAAAGGTCAGGATGCAAAATCTATTGCATATAGCATCGATCAGTTTCTGACAAAAGAAGACCTTAATCCAGGTAAATACGTCAGTTTTGGATTTGATGGCTGTTCGACAATGTCCGGAAAAGACGCTGGGGTACGCAAAAAATACACCAAAACTTTGTACTTTCATTGCTCGTCCACAAATTGAATCCAGGTGGGGCACGAGTCACCCACCTGACTGCCTCAAACGTCACAAGACACAATTATAAAAAAAAGAGAACAAGTCAATAAATAAATAGTGCAGAAATCCATTTGTATAATGCGAACAACATTAATTAGTACATTCGTTAACTTGTTACATTAGTTAATACTGAAATGGCACATTCATCATAAATCATATAAGGTTACCCTATAAGAAAATATTGATTTGTATAACAGGTCGTAAACTCAATAACAATTTAACATTTAACAAATAAAAGACAAAATCATAATTATGTGTCGCCCCTGTGGACCTGGTAAGGCGTGGTAACAATCCAGAAAACGAGATGGCAAATCAAAAAGGGCAGAAGGCCTGAATCATGCAGCCAACGAGTGGCATAGCATCAATAATTTATCACGGCAGGCTCGGCCGCAGGGCGAACAGCGCGAAGACAAGTGGGCATGACCAGCAAACACAAACATTAAACTCAAAAGCGATAACAAGGCCCGACAACAGGCGCCAGCGCCTGGAGTGGAAGAGACATAAGTAAGTCTGAAATGGGCATGGCCGAGCACGCCTACAAATACGCCTTACCAGACACAGGGGCGACCGCGACGGGAACCAGGACCGTTGCCAGTCAGCAGACAAGTGAAGTGGCCGGCTCACTAACGGTAAACAAGTGGGCGGACGAGGGGAAGAAAGGAGAGGGGGGAAGGGATGGTAAGGAAGGTTTAGAAGGCCAGAGGAGGGGTGAAGGAGGGAGGGAGGGAAAGGGGAAAGTAAGAAAGGAGGTGGGCGAGCCAAGGAAGGGAGGAGAGGTAAGAACGGACTAGAAGATTCTGGCCATTCTTCAACCCGAAAATGGGCGAAGGTGGCAGCTCGCAGAGGCGCGGTAAAGTAATACATAGCGGAGAGCGGGAAATAATAAAAACCGTGATGCAGTAGCGAAAAATAAATGTCTCACAAGTCGTTAAGGGTACCAACGTTAAGTGATACGTAATTTTGCGTCGTATCTCCAATCATTTCACTTCACTCTCTTATCTTCAGATATTTGTGAAGTTTTGTGGTTTTTTGATTGTCGGTAATGCACTCTGGATGATTTTGGGTACATTTGCCAGAATTTATTAAATTGTGTAATTTTTATACTAATACATTATTATTATATGGTATAAGTTGCTATTGCTCCAAAAAAAAGCGCAAAAGTGGCTTACCACTTTGAAGGCTACCGACGTAATATTACGTCATTGTGTGTTTTGGTAAAAATGCGAATGACACAATATTACTGCGCAACATTTGCCGTGTATTTTTACCGTGCGTAACGTATATTTATGGCGTCTGGTTGTTCTAGCGGCATCATCTGTCCATGTAGTTCACTTTATATACGTCAGGTAGCAGCATTTGCTTACTATTTTATCGCGGCTTCGAGTTTAGTTCGGAAGTGCGGCGCCCGATAGCGCAGCTTGCACCATTCCTTACTGTGCTGGACACCACACGGAATTACATTTGCGGAGTATTTTTTGGCGCCTTAGAAATATAGTATATGCTAACGGAATACATCAATGTTTCGTAAAATGAATACCCAAGACAGTGAAGACAATTATTCGTCATCTGATGGACTCGGAGATAATTCCGATTGTGATCCTGACTTTGTATTATCTACAAATGAAGGTAAATATTTCATGCTTTTATTTAGCCGCGATTTATTTATGAATAACGTAATTTTCTGCTACAAAATGGTAAGAAAAAAACCTCTCATTTCCATATATTTATTATTACAGTATTTCCCTTCTATGATTACTTGTTATGACAGCTTCCAGGTAGCATTCAAAAACATGCTAGCACAATTTTCAATGTGGCAGACGTATTTGATTTTTACAACAAAGGAAATATTTTTTTGGTAAAACTACAAAATATAGTAATTATTTATGCGAAGTTATATTTATTTTTACACTCTTTGAGTGATTCACGTACTGCTTTATCATGATTTCAATGTGGTAATGTTTATATTTTACGATAAAGAAAAAATAATTGACTATAAAATCATGGAATTATTTATTCCAACAATAGAAAAAATTATATTTATACTACTGGGGTCCCTCATTCACACACCATTCATATTCAATCCAATTCTCAATGTGGTAGGTATGTCTTTTCTACAAAATAATAAATAAATTTTGATAACATTACAAATTATTTGGATTATTTATTTACTATCCATTGTTATATTTATTTACACATAATTTTAGTACCTTATTTACATAATATTCTGTACAATATTTAGCATAGACCTACTGAATTCATAAATAAAATGAAACTTGCTGTTATATATTTTTTTTATATTTATATCTGTGTACCATACTTGAATTTTTTTTTCATTTATAGATGAATCTGATTCAGAAGAATCAGAAGAAGACATTTCTGAAGAGGTATTGCCAGGACCCAGTCATCATAATGAACCAAGTCCAGCCCGGAAGAGAGTCCGGACAAACAGACCAGATACTGTTCAACAATGGACAACTGATGATCTCGTTGACGTCCCAGATATTGAAGTTTTTGGAGGCATAGGAAGACCTAATCCAGGTATTCTTTTAGATGATACTTGCGAAGAAATAGATTTCTTCAAGTACTTTTTTGACGACAGTGTAATAAAAAATATGAAGGAACAAACTAATTTATTTGCACGTAGAAGATTGGCCAAACTTAGAGCGGAAAACAAACTGTCTCCAAAATCGCGTTTTCAAAACTAGGCAACTGTCACACTCTTGGAAATAAAAATTTTTCTTGCACATGTCGGTGAGTTCAAGGCCAAGCTTGAGAAATCATTGGACCACAAATTTGGTAATGCAATGCTCATTTTGCCCCAACGTAATGCAGAGAGATCGATTTCTGCTCATCTTGTCAATGTTTCACATAAACGATAATGCTACAGCAAAAGGAAAGGATGATCCTGAGTTTGACCCCCTTCACAAAGTTAGGCCATTGTTAGATGCAGTTTCACTCCTGGAGAAGCAATCACAGTTGATGAAGGGATATGCCCTTTCAGAGGCAGAGTAGGATTTAGGGTGTACATGCCTCAAAAACCGAACAAGTATGGCATCAAAATTTTCATGGTGGCTGATAGTAAATCAGGTTACATTTGCAATTTTGAAGTGTACACTGGTAGAATTGAAGGGAAAGACAACAGTGCTTCAGGGATTGTCAAACGCCTACTCAAAGAGCTTACTGGTGTTGGGCATACAGTTTACCTGGATCGGTTCTTTACAAGTATACAGCTTGCCGACGACTTAGCTGAAGCTAAGACTGGTTTAGTAGGAACAATCATGAAGTCAAGAAAACAAATTCCTGCTGTGATGAAAGAGAAGCGGTTGCGGAAGGGGGAGACTATTCACAGTCGCAGAGGAAATACACTTGTTCAAAGATGGCATGATAAGCGAGATGTTTGGATGATAAGCACGAGACACAAGCCTACCATGGTGCCACTGACAAACAAACGAGGACAGTGTGTACAAAAACCCTCAGTAGTGATAGACTACAATCACCATAAAGCTGGAGTTGATTTAGTAGATCAACGTATGTCATATGGTTCATTTGACCATCGATCAGTCAAGTGGTGGCGAAAGTTGACAATACATTTTGTTATGATGGTTGTGGTAAACAGTTGTGTCCTGTTCCGGAAAATAAAAGGAAAAAATATCACAACCACTGACTTCATATCGAAAGTTTGCAACCATCTTGTACAAAGTGAAGAAGTAAGCACTTCAGCAGTTGGAGGAGGCAAACTTGCAAGACTAAGACAGAGGCATTTTCCAGAACTGGTACACCGCAAGGAAGGTCAGAAGAAAGCACAACGGAGGTGTCATGTGTGTTCAAGCAAAGGAAAAACACACAGTGGAACATCAACAAGAAGAGACACACAGTACCAATGTTCAGACTGTGATGTTGGCTTGTGCATCACACCTTGCTTCAAATTTTACCACACTAAAGTTTGATATGACTTGTAAATAACATTTTACACACATAATTAGTAAGAGAATTCATTGTCTTCAGACTTAGAATTGAATTATGCATTTTCATGGATAACTCTACATCAGTGTATTTGTGATTTATTGCATTCAAAATGTTTTTTTGACAAATATTTTTTGATTTTATATAAAAATTATATATAAAAAATATTGATTATATTTTTATTTTAGTATGAAGAGGAAGTTTAGCTCTAGAAATTGTTATTACAGTAGAATATCAAGAGGAAAGGACATAAAGTACCTACCAATGGTCAGAGTATGATGTTGATTTGTGAATTGGATCTTGTGAAAAATGTACAGAACCCAAGTTCTACATGACTTGTAAACAATTATGTACATATCATACATAGTAGAAGTTGTGCTATTATGATTATAACTAAATTTTGCAAATATATATTATTTTACATCATTTTCTTGTAATTTGTTGCCTTCAAATGAGGTTTTAAAGGAAATTTTGGATTTTACTTGATTAAAAATTCAACATTTATAATAAAATATACACAGATTTTATAAACTATGTAATTTTATTTCTTTTTATTTCACTGTATAGAGGAATATTAGATCTAAAAAATGATATATGCACATAAAATATAACTAAAACAATAAAATTTAAATAACTTATTAAAAGTAACAAAAATGTTCAATTATGCTACGTCCATTGGGTCAGAACCATTGATTAAGAGCAAGCCTTCAAAGTGTTAAATAGAAGTTTTAATTGTAAGTTAAAATATGTTCTGCATTGTTTGTACACTATGAATGCTGACAATCGAATAGTAATAAAATTAATTAATTTTAACTTAATTTTGTTTTACCTCACCTAATACAATCAATTATCATGGAAAGAGAACTTCACACTTACATTAAACAAATCATGTAATATATATGAGGTTTGAAGGTTATAATATGCATTCTAAAGTGGAAGTACCTTGCAAATTGTATTTACATTTATAATAAATAATCGATTAAAGGTGCATTAAAATATAAAGCCACACATACACAAGCATTTTTTAAATGCCATTTACATTGGCAGTCAGGTGTTTCATGAAGTTAAAGCAGAAAATATAACATAACAAGCTCCATGTTTACTTAAATGTAAATCCAGCGCTAAATGGCACGTTTTAGGTACGGAAACCGGAGAAAGATAAGAGTTAGAGTCATCAACAGTGAGATAGCTTTCGCGCGGAGAGCTACAACTGCGTAATGTTTTGGTCGTTTGCTTTTTCTTTCGAGACTTTGTTTTAAAATAACTTTGAGAACACAATGAATTGAGAAGCATAGTTTTAAATTTATTTTACATACTAAGTGACCTAGTTTTCCAAAATAAATCGTGTCTGGTTTTCGCTAGTTACAGAGTTAACAACATTTCAATTAATTTTGGTATAGCATAATAATTATATTTTATGGGACAAAGTAAAACGTTGCAGGTTTAGATAATAGTTTGTTACTTTTCCTGACAGATGAGTACAAATATTCGAGAACAACCACTGCAATTTACATAATGTTACACTTTTGTAGTACAAGTACAATTCATAGAATTTCTCACTTTTGGTTTGGTAACCCAGCGCTCGTAGCCAAAAGGCCTTACCGCCCTGGGACCCCCACGGGCGTGGATACCGACTTACGTAGTGAAGGAAGTCATGCGCCGAATGTTTTCTGTTCTGCTAGTACAAACCTGGCCGCTGACCTAGACAATAGGATATCGCTTTCTCTTCGCCCCCCCCCCCCCCCCCCCTTTACCCAGACAGGACTAGGGACCTCAGACGCCAAGTTATCTGCCAGGCACAGTAAATAGCTGTTTTTCAAGTTATAATTTTCTAAGATGCCCGGATGTGCAGTGCAGAATTGTAGAAACTATAAACACAAGACAGGCGCAGCTATAAGTTATTTTAGATTTCCAAAACACAATGACTTATTAAAGAAGTGGATTTTTTTGTGTGGTAGGAAGGATACATTTGACCACAAAACAGTACGACTTTGTTCCAACACTTTACCGATGAAGATTATCAAAGAGACTTGCGTGCCGAATTAATGGGCGAGAAAAGGCGGAGGTTGCTTAAACATAATGCAGTCCCAAACATTAATTTGCCAAACAACAAAAAAGCAGTTGATTTCACGAGGAGCGATAGACTTCAGTCTAGAACCGTTAAACGACGAGATGAACACATCTAAATCAAAACAGCTGCTGTTACGTGAGCGCCGCCACCCGCGGAGCGCGCAGTGTGCACCGCGACTAGGCGTGCACGTAACATTAATTTGTTCCAAAATATTTTTAACAATAACAGTCAAAACACGTAATGAAATTACCTGATTATTGAAGTAATTTTATTTGATTAAATTATTAGTTCGCACCGTGCAGTTTTCCGTAAAAAACATTTATACAGTTAGGCCTACATAGTAAAACCCGTTTGTCAGAAATTGGTTTGGATAATTTTACAATATCATACCCAATTTGGGTTTCAAAACCAACTAAAGGAAAATCCATAGGACTGTAAATTCCGTGAAATATCGAAGAATACATGCGGTGAGGTTGCTGAGAAAGAGTTTTCTAATTTATAGCAGTTCGAGATAATTTGCCTGCTGGGAGCCTTATTAATATCTTTAGTAGTTTATAATATATTGTTACTAGCAGAAATCAAAGGTTAAAGTTTGAATTCAGAATATCTAAATTTAGGATATTTTTATGTAAAATTAAATGGTAAACATAGTGCAACATAAACCAGTATCTTATATCTGTTCTTTCCTTCATGTTCAGATGCCTTGCCAAGAACAACCGATACATATATAAAAACTGCGACTCTTATAACGTTACCGTAACATATATACCAATTGCCAACATATTTTTACCAGCATTAGTCCAAATAATAACCAAGAAATATAACATTCTGAAAAGTGTTGTTCTTGTGCAAAGAAATCTCATTTGGAAATTTATAAAACAGTATGTTATACCACAGAAAAAAGATATGTATAGTAGTTGGCGTAATGTGTGTTATGCAATGTTGGGTCCACGTTCTGAAAAGAACATTTATCCTACCATTAGGTTTCCATAGTGTAAACAATGTAATAAATAACAAAGAAAGCAAATTTTCGTATTCAGACAAACATCGTTATCGTCATCAACGTATTTTATAAAATATAAGGAGCAATTATTCTCTTATTGTATCTAGTTCTTTTTTAGATTTCTTATATGAATTGTGGTTATGCAATATTAGTTCAACAATTAATTTCATACCAAAATTCAACAGTATGTTGGCCAACTTGTTGCTGACTTTCGACCAACCTATGTACAAAGGAATTTCTCTGGTTGGCGTAATATTGTTTATGAAAAGTTAGGCGTTGAATTTCCAACATTGGCCCAATGTGTATGATAGAAAGAAAGAAATTTCGAAGAAAAAACATATATTCAGTACATTTTATTATAATAAATTTTGCTTATGTTCTCTTTTAATTAAGTTATTTTGAGCTCTTTGTGTAAAATGTTGATTATGCAATGTTGGCCCAATATACTTACATAAATACCATACCCTAACTATACATATGTTTAATACTTGAAAATGTTCACCTAAAATATTTAAATTTGTAAATTCAGGGCATTCCATTATGTTTATGCGTTCACGTATTTGATGTTATTCTTTCCAAGTTTTTGTTAGGGCAATAAGTCAATTGTTTTAGACTTTTTTGTTGCCATGAAAAATTGGGCTAACATTGTATTTATGTTTGTATTTCATCAAAATGTATCGTCAACAGTTCCAACAAATTTTCTATGGTGACTCAATGTGATTTCTAATATGATGTGTACCTCGTGACTCGGAGCTGTGCAATTAATAAGTTTTGTACTTTATGATAACATTTTCGTTTTTTTTTTTTTCAGGCAAGCATAAATTGATGTACAAATATGGGAAGACAGCCTCCATTTCCGCTGCGCATCAAGTAAAAAAACAATGAAACGGAAGAAGGAAGAGACCACAAACTCAAAGAATATTTGTACCAACGAAACATCACTCAACGACACCATTTCCACTAAATCAAACACCAAAAAACTGAAAAGGAATAAGACTCCTAAACAACCAAATAGGCCTATCAGAAACAAACACGAGCTTGTTAAAACAAACAAAATACACTGTTCGCATGGTGACAGCAGACATCATACAAACACCTCAAACATGACAAGTCTAAATAACTCCATCATAGACGACATCAGACATCAAAGTTCACAGTGCCATCAAAGTGATTACATAAAACCACAACATTTCGACGACATTAACGAAGTTCCACCACTAACAAATCCACTGCAAGACACAACACAGTACTTACCGATGCAAGAGGTCTTTTTAGATAGTACACAAAAAACTATTGGCATGCATGTAAATAACAATACATATGAAGAGCAGAGAATTCAAAATGCCGAGTTGGATCTTGCTGCAATGGGTGAAATAGGACAACCTGAAAAAGAACCGGAAGTTTTACAAAACAGTATTCCTTATGTAGAACTGCAACCTGCATGTATTCACTCTGCACCTGAGGAAATAGCAGAAAAAGAGTCAGTAATTTTTCAAGGTAACTTTTCATATGTAGAACTACAACCTTCATGTATCAAAACTAGAGTTGATGAAATACCTCAAAAAGATCCAGAAGTTTTACAAAACAGTAGTTCTTATGTAGACCTGCAACCTGCAGATATTCACTCTGGAACTAAGGAAATCTTAGAAATAGAGCCAGAAAATTTACAAAATAACATTTCTTATGTAGAACTGCAACAGTTCTCTAACCATTCTGAAGTTCATCGTATATCAGAAAAAGAGCCAGAAACTTTACACAATGGATACACTGGGAGACAGAATGAGCGATGTGTTTCGGAAAAAACATAAAAAAGTATATCTGTGAGGCCTTTTTCGCATCTCCTGTAACATTTCGGAAAATGGATTTAGCTGGTTATGATATTAAACACCTCATATTATAGCATAGTAAAATGTTCTAAAACAGGAATTTAATGTATAGTACTGTGGCACAAGATATTACATATAACACATTAGGTATTCTGGCAACATTGTTTCTAGCAATAGTTATATAGGATCATTTTTATTGAATTTTAAAAACGTCGTTAAGTTTGTTTCTTTGTTCACATAAGATGTGTGCTGAATACAACATATTATCTACCAATAGCTAAACACATAAGTATTTAATTTACATATTATATTCCATTTCAGGTCAGCTCATACAGGGAAAGTGGCAGAACATCAGAGATGCATTTGTTAAATCTCTAAAAAAAAAAAAAGTCAGGTCAAAGTGCAGCAAAACAATACTTGTACAGTGCTAATCTTCAGTTCCTTTTGAAAATCATCGAGAAAGATGACACCGATTCAAGCATTATGGAACCAGAAGCTCATTCACAAGAATCGCAAGTAGAGGAATAACAAGTGGAAGAGACAATGCGAGGATGATGAAAAAATCAAACGACGAAAAAGACCTACATGTGATGGCAGGAGTAATGAACGCAGAATTATGAATGATATCGACAGGGAAATCTTGAAATCTCTGCACAGCACTACACCTTACGAGGATGAAGCATTTTTCATTTCTATTACTCCAGCTGTACGAAAAATGTCTGCAGACGATAAACTGGAATTTAGGTTCGCTGTCCTAGGGTTGATTAGGGACATTAACAGGAAAGCCAAATACCCTGAAATTCCTCCAGTGACACTTTCCCCTGCAAGCACTGCTTCATCACACTCTCATAGCACTATCCCTTGTAATTCTGGTCATAGTTTTACATCCGACTCAGCCCATTTCTCGTGCTTCTCTGAACAGTAACAACCATATGTGCATCAGTACGATCGACAGCATGACATATTTGGAAATATAACACAGTGAACATTTTATTCCAGTAATGTCTCAAGTTTGTTTCTGCTCATTTTATTTAAAAATATGAATGTGTTTATTTTTCAGTTACAAAATTTTGTGATTTAATAAAAGTTAACAAATCTTATTAAAGCTAAAATATTATAAATAATTTTTTCACTGTGCTTTTCATAATATATTATTCCAGTCTCATCATCATATGTATATTCAAACCTTTAGGAGTTGATAAAACTATACTTCAGGACTAATTTATATTTTTAATGCAACGGCACTGTCAATTAAATATAGTATTAAAATTGTTCTTACCTTAGTGTAAGTATCTTGGCTTTGAATGCTGGCTGATATAGGCAACAAAATATACTTGAATGTTCCCGTACTCATTCGGAAGTAGTTAAAAAAATTTATTTCGTCACCTTCAAGTTTCTCGAAGAGTATAAAAACTTCCTTCAATATTTCTAACTGCTACTATAGGAAGTAGGCAATACCGTCTTTGGTGAAAGTTGCGGCGATATTTACGGCGTAAACATAGCAAGTACAATATGTACAACCTCCTGTTCCAAACAGGGCACATGTTTCTATCGCGGATGCTGAAACCAAACTACCGGCTTGCTGGTGCATGTGCAAGGACATCACTGCCGGCGCCGGAGCCGCTGCCGGAGAGGGCTCCAGAATAAACCGGAGCGTGTGCAAGGACAGCTCCGGGCGCCGGATTCGTTGCCAGAGCTAGCACCGGGAAAATACCAGTGCGTGTGCAAGCGCCCTAATACTTCGACAAAATTTGTAATAGAAGAATCAAATAAATCAATTTGGAATAAACCAGACAAAAAAACTAGAGGAAGTGTTAGACGAACAGAACCCATAAATAGTATCCTAATAAATAAAACAGAATAAATAATAATAATATAGAAGAAACATATCAAGAATTAAAAAATTACTTACTACCGTTAAAAGAAGGTACTATACAAACACACATAAATCCAACAAACCTAAATCCTAAAAATAACAAAACCGAAAATCCGATAACCATAACTGAAATAAGAAACGCAATATATTCATTTAAAATTAAAAAATCACTCTAGAAGTTATCAAAAATGTATGGCCCGAATTTCAAAATAAACTAGAATTATATATAATCAATGCCTGAATGAAGGAATTCTTCCTACACCGTGGAAAACAGCAGAACTCATATTACTTTATAAGTGAAACAATAAAAATAAATCTAAGCCAAATTCATATAGACCTAAATGTTTACTACCAGTATTAGGAAAAATTCTTGAAAAAATAGTATTTATAAGAATATCCCCAGTAACAAATGAATATTTACATCACAACCAATTTGGATTTCGAGAAAAAACATCAACCTAACAAGCAATTAATAAATTACTAAATCTAATAAAAGAAATGCCTGATAAACATATAATAATCATCTTTATAGATATAAGTAATGCTTTTTCTACAATAAACTGGAATAAAATAAAAGAAGTATTAAATTAATTACCACCATCATTAACACTTACGAAAATTTTGTGGAATTACTTAGAAAATCGTAAAATATAATTTAAATATGGTACAATAAAAATACACCAAGAAATGAAATCGTAGAAGTCCCCAAAGTTCGGTTCTAGGCCCCACTTTCTGGAACTAAATAATAAACGATTATCTAACAAATTTTATTGAAAACTATAACATAAATACAATAGCCTTTGCCGATGATATTGCATTAATAATTCCAGGTAATAACAGATTAGAAATAGAACATAAATCTCAAAATATACTTCAAGTAACTATACAATGGATGGAAAATCAGAATCTTAAAATATCAACAGATAAAACCTTAGCATTACAAGTAAAAGGAGATTTATATAAAAGACCACCATGTATAAAATATGATAATAAAACAATAAAATTTGTTAAAGAATTTACTTATTTAGGAATAATCATAGACAACAAACTTAACTTTTTACCACATATAAAATGTATAACCAATAAAACAAAACAATTATTTTCCCGTTTAAGACAAAAAATATGGAATATTATAGAATATAATAATAAAAATCAAAAAATTATATACCAATCACTTTTCTTAAACATAAAACAATATTCAGCCTCTTCGTTTGAAAATAGATTAAACCATACACATATTAAAAGAATCCTACGTGCCGCCCAAAGATACAATATCATTAAACTAACAGGTATTTGCCCAACAACTTCCTTTGATTCAACCCTAATAACAAATAAACTAATCCCTATAGACTATCAAATTAGAGACCGAAATATAATACATAAACTTAAAACATATAAACAACCACTAGAACATGAAGGAAATATATATTCAATGATAGAAACAGAAAACAATAAAAATTTTATTTGAATAAATAATGAAGACCCTTACAATCTTATAGAATTTAAAAGGTACCTTTACATAAAAAGTATTAAGGAATGGGAAGAAGAAACAAAAAATAATGAAGTAAGTTTTAATACCAAAAACCATATTAAAATATTGAAAACTGGTACAACAGTAAAAACTACTTTAATAAATATAGTATACCTTTAATTACAGGACACGGTCAGCTGAAATACTATCTTAAAAACATATTACATAAAATTGAAGATGATACCTGTCAATGTGAATTAGAGCAAGAAGATACATAACACATTTTATATAACTGCCCACTTTTTAATACAGAAAGTAATATACTTCAAAATAGTCTGACTAATTTTAATGAAACATGGCCATTATAGAACGTTGAAATTTATGAAAATTGTGTGTTTAAGATAATACAAACCTTTTTAACCTACGACACTGCACGTGGGGTCTTTCTAGACCCCACAAGAAATTTTTACTTCACAGCATTCATATATTTAGATTGAGACTTACGTTATTTAAGGACATCTCTTGAAATGTTTTTAAGGTGCTTTGTTTAAATTCTGGAAATTTTCTGGTTTAAAATAATTGTGTTATAACCTTTTAAACTATAAGTCTCCTTCACAGTGCACTTGGGGTCTTTTGTAACCCCACTCAAAGATAACTTATATCTCAAGTATGACTCATTTTCAAAAATGTTGCATTATTTTATTGAATGGGGAAACAGGAGCTAAAAAATATCTGTACTGGCAGTTCCTAAATGAGCAAACAGATAGCGCTAATAGTATCATATTGGCGCATGCAGCAATTCACAACTGCTCAGCAGTTGTATTGAACGAGTTCTGTTGTTTGAAGTGAATGTGTTACGAGTTTTGAACTATCACGATTTAGTTTTAAAATACAAGTTGTGGAGACGTGACTATAACATTGCACTTTCTTGGGAAACAATTTATTCCACGATACATGAAACGTAAAAGAAGAATATAGAAAAATATAAAAATGGATGAAGAAATTATGTAAGTAGCAATGTCAGTTTAGTGAATATTTTATCATTAAAAATGGTGGTGGCGTAGGCTGCTTATACTTTTTTTTTATGAGTAAACGTTTACTAGTGCTTTCAATACATTTTATTCACTTGGCTGTGTTCGCTTTGGGCATCTTTGTTATCGTGCCTCAGAAAAGTTCAAAGCAGTTGTAACATAAAGTGTGTTTCAACCCATAGGGCAAGGGTGTATTTATACTCTACAATGTTCTTTTCAAGTGACATTTGCCTTCCTCAAGCGCTAGATTGTTTTTGTTCTACTGTTTGAAATATTTTATACATTTTTGTTTATTCTACTAATATGTACAGACATGAGAAATATAGCTATATTGGTGTCCAGTATATTTGTTAAAAATAAAGTTCTAACACTTCAATATTTACAATATCTGATGCAAATTCTGGAGTTTGTGTGTTTTATCTCGGTTGGGTGCATTTATAACGATTTTTGCAACTTACATTCCAGGAAATTGCTGGAGAAGTTCCTCAATATCTAAATTTCCAATTCCATGCCCAACAATGTGTTGTTCTTTTACAAGTCTAAAGCCATTTCTAGGAAAAAAATGTAAAATATAAATTAAATTATTATATATTGAATATAATATTATATATTGTTCGTATAACAATAGCAATAAACAGACCAATAAAAGTATCCATCCCTGTATTGACTATTAGTAATAAATACACGAAACTTATTTAGGTATATTATAACAATGCCCCCCCCCCCCTTATTCCTTTCTTGCAAAAACTAAGATAATGAGTAATATGAATAAAAATGAGTATATATTCTGGAGCATATACTCTTGAGTTTGAGCATGTTGTTGAAGTTTATACTCTATTCAGTATGAAAAAAAATGACAGAGTATATACTCAAACTTCCCCTACTTTTGGAGTACAAACTCAAGTGAAGCTACAAATAATGGCAGCAGAAGCAAGGAAAAAAATATATCTGTTTGCAGTCAATACGAGATAAGTATGTTGGTGTTTCTGGAAAAAATTTCAGTGAAGCTCAAATACTTAAGAAAATAAATAACATTAAATCTCGTTTGAAGGCGAAAACAGATGTCCAGAAAACGGGCAACAAGAAAATTGTACTTAAAGATTGGGAGCAATTATTATTTATTGCCCTGCACAGAGAGTGCAATCCCACTTTGCAGCAAGTTCCTGGTAGGAATAGTCTGTGTATATTCAAAACTTTACAAGATTGATTGATTTAACATACGGCAAGTGTAATTGTGGACTTTAGCTACTTTTATAGACCATGAGGTCGTTTGTTAATAAAATATGTTCCTGTAATATGTGGCAAATGTGCTAGGTTAAAAACAAATAGGTTTGTTTATGTTTGGTTAGTTTAGGTTATGTTAATTTTGGTTAGTTTACATAATATGCTCATCCCCAAGCACGTTCAGTTAGGTTAGGTTTTGACAGTGTTTTTGCCTATGGTTTAATTTAGTTCAGGTTAGTTAATGTCAGTTTGATTTAGGTAAACAATTATTTTAAGTCCATAAGTATGTAAACTCAACAATTACCAAGGCATGGTGTAATATGGACAGAATACTAACTTTATTTAAATAACAAACTTAACTTATAAAATTCTACACGTCATTCTTTTAATTACATTTAAATTACGTTGCTGAAATTAGGGAACTCCATATTACATTTTAGTTAACAGCTTAATTGATCAACTTAGCTAGCATGAGTATCAAAATCCTTAACATCTTTAATCTTTATAATATTTAATGGTAACTTTACAAGACAATTGCGTTAAATAATGTCATTCTCCGCAACCTAGAGGGAACTTATAACTGTTGATCCACATCATCTACAACTGAGGCCCTTTCAAATCATGGACCTGTTACATTGAGTCCTATCTTAGTCGTTTACTTGAGGAAGGACATAGTCCATCAGAGTCCAGAGTGTATTATTGGATCCCTAAACTATTTCATTCCATTGTTCCCTATGTAATACAGACTGAGGATAAGTTAGATTCGAATCTCAGATTCGTTTTTAAATGTGTACCATAATTATAGTACCGTTCGGTAAACACGTTATAAAGCTAAACAATGACTTGGTGCAAGAAAGACATATGTAAACGTAAGTTAAAAAAAATATATATTAAATAAATTCAATACGTATAGAACCCTTGTAAGAGGTTTATATGTACATAAAAACTGGAAAAAAAATAAATATATTAAAAAAACAAAATATAATCCTATTTTATCAGATTTCAAAGTTTTTCAACACAAGGCATCAATAGGTAATATATTAAAATAATGTATATACTAAATAAAATAATAATTGTTCCAACATTCCGCTTGATGCAAAATAAGATACGGGATGAAAAGATCAAGTATTTTAATTATAGAACCCTAAACTTGGAAAAAACACATATTTCTTGTCATTAGGCCAAGTTTAAGGGACAATAATTAAAAAACAAGCCGAGGTACCTTATACTGGATTACTACACCTTAAAGACAGCGTATGTGATTGTGTTGCAGCATATAAGATTCAGGGTGACAAGATCAAGTTTTTTAATTATACAACCCTAAACTTGGACAAAACACACATATTTCTTGTCATTAGGCCAAGTTTAAGGGACAATAATTAAAAAACAAGCCGAGGTACCTCATACTGGATTACTACACCTTAAAGACAGCGTATGTGAGTGTGTTGCAGCATATCAGATTCAGGGTGACAAGATCAAGTTTTTTAATTATAGAACCCTAAACTTAGCAGAAACAGTCTTCTCCTCTAGACATAGCCAAGTTTAAGGGACAATAATTAAAAAACAAGCCGAGGTGTCTTATACTGGATTACTACAGCTTAAAGACAGTGTATGTGAGTGTGTTGCAGCATATCAGATTCAGGGTGACAAGATCAAGTTTTTTAATTATAGAACCCTAAACTTGGAAAAAACACACATATTTCTTGTCATTAGGCCAAGTTTAAGAGACAATAATTAAAAAAGAAGTCAAGGCAACTTATACTGGATTACTACAGCTTAGAGACCGCGTATGGGAGTGTGTTGCAGCATATCAGATTCAGGGTGACAAGATCAAGTTTTTTAATTATAGAACCCTAAACTTAGCAGAAACAGTCTTCTCCTCTAGACATAGCCAAGTTTAAGGGACAATAATTAAAAAACAAGCTGAGGTACCTTACACTGGATTACTACACCTTAAAAACAGCGTATGTGAGTGTGTTGCAGCATATCAGATTCAGGGTGACAAGATCAAGTTTTTTAATTATAGAACCCTAAACTTGGAATAAAAACACATATTTCTTGTCATTAGGCCAAGTTTAAGAGACAATTCATAAAAAACAAGCCGAGGTAACTTATACTAGATTACTTCTTCACGAATTAAAATATTTTACACTCACACATATATATATACATATATATATATATATATATACACACATATATATATATACATACACACATATATATGTGTGTGTGTGTGTGATTTTCTCTAAACTGTTTTCTTTACTTCATTATTTATTGCATAAACTTTACTTATAAAATGTTTTGCAATGTTTTAATAAAGCTAAGCTGTATAATGTTTTAATTTTACATATTACTGGAGAACCTTTCTTTCTCACCATTCAGTTCAAAACCAAAATTCTGGTGGTCGGTTAATTTTAATTCAAAACAATTATTTCTGTATGAGGTTCGGCTCGGTTCGAAATTTTTTTGCTATGGTGCGATTCGGTTCGGTTCGCTTCGGTTCGAAACCAGAGAACTGAGGTTCGTCCAGCTCTAGAAAATTGTATACCTAAACTGTATTATAAAGGTAACGGAAATAGCACGAACATAAGATAAACTACGCTGCATTTTGTCAATTAGCATAACTACCCAATCATTTACAACCTTCAATAATATAACATTGCAGGAAAAAAACGTAACTTTTTTTAAACGGTGTCTGTTATACAAACGTATTTTATTGAATACATAGAAAGGATTAATTTAACAGAGAATTAGACAGATGCAAACTTACGTGTGTGGTTTTTGAGGTTATATGTCTTTATTTTATACCAGGTGTATACACTATGCACTTATTTTATAAATACACATGTGATTTTTTTAATACATAGGGCTATGTAATTTTTCAAAATGCGTGATTTTTTTTAATAACATGTGGTGAAGTTTAGTGTGGACTGGGATTCGAGATTCGATGACAAACACTGAGGATTTGAACAAGGATTCGGATTCGACCAAAATGTAGATTCGTCCCATCCCTATTTCAAACCCAAAATTTTTCAACGCAGATCCTATCTTTGAAGTGTATAATGTTGCAATATTTAATTGTCACATAATAATTTGTTTTAGCAGCCATTACACAATGTATGTAGATTATTCAAGCATCATTATAAAAAAAAAATGGAAGTGTGCTGAAACATTTGTGCTACATATCATCGCTGGCTAATGCTATGTGTTCGATATCAGTATCTCATGTAGACATTTTTGCTTATGCGTTAGGCTGGATCTACTTGTTAGGAAAAGTAAAGAAATAAAAAAATTCTATAGCTTGCCGTTATGCTGCGGTTTCAGATTAAGTACACGGTTGTACAATTTTTTAGTGAACAAACGATTCTGCAATGACACAAAAAAAATAGGCTTTTTGGTTACTGTTTAATTTATTTAATTTGTAGTTAGGAATCCATTAATATAAATAGTTCTAACAGAGCTCATTTGATATTTTTGGATGATAATTTTTTGTTCATTAAATTTTGCTTTTTAAAAAAGTTGTAAGGTTTCACTGCATTAAGCTAAAATAGATATGTTGAATACTAGGTTAAGAAAAACTTTTAGTAGGGAATGGTACCACCAATTGAATTTAGAATGTCAAATGTTTTCCTGCACAACAGTGCTGTCATCATCATAATCATATTAATTGAGTACGGTACTAATTATCTTTTGAATCATCAGCTATCTGTTGCCAGATGCCTAATCCATCACTGCTGTATGCTTCAACTATATAATTTTTGCTTTCACATTCTCTTTACATGGCCATACCATATAATTGTTGCATTTTCCATGATCACGTAAGTCCAGCACTTGCTTCAGCCTTGTCATCCTAACCCTGTCTTGGCTCATAAGCGTAGCCACTGCAGCTGGGAGGGATCCCGAATTTCGGGAAGAATTTCTGTGGGGCATTACTTTTTTCCAGTCGTGAGGGAATATTTTATTTGGTATGTTCAGGAATTTAAACATTATTCACGTTAAAAAAATTCGAGCTTATATCTACATCTTTGTACGTCATTTAGCCTACAACGAAACAGCAGACAACTTGTTTGATATTATTTTAAGGATTACGAATGATTAGAAAGGCATAACGGAATTTTTTTTTATCTTAAATTGTAACGGGCATGGATCAGCCTAAAATACTGCGCTGAAAAGACAATTTATTGGTTTTCTTCTTTCTTGGCATTTTCCATGTATACAGCATGTATTTGAATATTATATTCGTAATAATTTACTTGAATAAAATGAGTTAAAAAGTCCAAAATTATGTTTGCTTGTAAATTTTTTTATGAAAACATGATGAAAATCATCACGAGTGGCGATTGGCTCGTTAGTCACAAAGGGGCAGGGTGTTGTTTGTTCACTTTGTGTAAGTATAAGATGGCTGACTAAGACATGTGTTAGGAACTACTTTGCAAGAAACTACGATAAACTAAATTCCAAGTGCAAGACGTGCAGTAAAAATCTTTAAATAATATATGGTAGCACATCAAGTCTCATACCCATACGGCATTTGACACTACATTTAAACTGTAAAGTTAGAATTTGAGAGCCAGCATAACCTGTCCTGTTACAGCCACAGCCTATAACTACTGATGCTTCACCACAAGGCCCTTTTAAACAAAGACGTATTGAAGATACCTACTGCTGGTTTTCTCATCATACATAGCTAAATTTGTATCCTATAAGCTTATAGTGAATTTTCCAGAATTTTCCTGACTTCCCAAGTGAAAATTGTTTTTCCCTGCCAAATAATTCCCGAAGCATAATGTCCTTTCTCGAACACCCCAAATAACCACTAACATAATCCTCATTAATTTCATACTTCATACCTATTGTACTAATCGTAATCTTCCCAACATATCTCTTGTATACAGTCAATTTCTATGGGTTCACTGGTCTTGAACAACACTTATTTGCATTATAATTGCACCTACCTCTTCCATTCCAACTTACACCTGTAGAGTGCATTTCCTTGTTGTACTGTCTCTACTATATATTTTCTTAGTGTTTGTGCCACATCCCTCTAACACACTTCTTACTTACTTTTGTTTTATAATTTTTTTGTTAAGGCAAATGAAACTTAAAGTGTTGAATTCATAAACAATTATTGTTGCAGAGTGGTGCCAGCAACCAGGCTTTGAAAGGCCAGCTGAAAAAGATAATGTTGTACCTTATAAAAAAGAAGAAGAAAATTACACTAGTTACGTTCCGCAGGCTGCGGGACTCATCCAAGAAAGAGGGGTGCCTGTCCTTTTGGAATGGGCACCTCCAAACTGTGGCTGAATTTTACAAGAGTGGTAAGTAAGAGATACTTACACTAATTCACGTAGTTTGTGTGCTAGTTGGCTTAAAGTTGACTTAATGACGATGAGATCTACATATTATGTATTTATATACACACACACACACTTAATAGAGGGTTGTCATTTTTTTTTCCAGTCGGCCAGCCAGTTCATGTGGCCGACTTCGCGGCAGAGGCAGCATGCATGCGGAAAACCATATACACAAGGTATTTTGCATATTATTATTAAGATAGATAAACAAAACCACATTACTCAATTTTTACCTAAGTGGCATACTAAGCAACTTACGACAAAGAAACATTTTTTTTGTTATGAGTTTTTGTTAGCACTATTTTTTAAGGGCTCAAAACTAACTTATATTTCAGAAAAAATTGATTATGCTCTGGGTATTTTTGTAATATACGTACTTTTTGTCATTTAATGGAATATGAATGTTTGCTCTATAAGGGTAGAAGTTACTTGTGTTTAGTAAAGTCATGGTTGAGACTTAGCAAAGAGTTTGTTATTAAGGTGTTTTTGCTGGAAATACCTATGTTCACTATTTATTGTACTGTTAACAAGTGTATTTAGTGTGTGTCCATTTGTACACCTGCATGTTAAGTTGTACTGAGCTTTTTACTCCAGTGTAAACTGTTGATAATCTTTTAGAACGTGGGATATTTACTTATTGATTTGGGCGCCTAATTCTATATATGGTGTTTCTCCAGAAATAAACAATTGATTATGATTCCTCTCATTAATATTGCTTTATCCAAGTTATTACACTCATTTGTTCCTGGCTAATTTGTTTCCGCTTACAAGACATGCAAGTGTCTAAAATGTGTAGTAAATAAGTGTAGCGTGAATCATAAACTAAACATTGAATTATGAATCCGATTTGTCAAATGTATGTTTAAAAAAAATGCCAAAGGTTAGGAATTTGACGTAACTAGTTATACCTTCCAAAATGTTAATTTTATTATCTTGCCTTAAAAGAACAATAAAACATGAATGACATCTATTGGGTGATCAAATAGTCTAAATAACATATGTACTAGATCAGTGAGTTATCTGCATGCGGAAATATATTCCTAGAGAGCCAAAAATCTAAGTAAAAGTATTTCATACTAGTAATGTCACGATTCACGTAACCTTATGCTTAGTTCAGTTGTTCGGAGACACTTCAAACTCTGTAGCACTGGACCTCTGGATTGCGGTAACCAGAGACAAGGACGTTTACGACCAGCTGAAAACTACGGATACTACTGTTCTAGTTGTAACATTAGATGACGGCAGTCCAGCATCCTTCTCTGATCCTGAAAAGTCTTTATAATTAATGTGAAACAATCTCACCGACGTAGACAACATGGAATATTAGATGTATGGTCGTCATGGTTGTGACGAGAACTCAGGTCTCAGAATTATTGTGACAGCGACTGACGGCACCGACCATCATCCTTCAGGGATGGAAAGTACGAAGATTCGAACCCAGAATGGTCAGGAACGTAGATATCGACCGAAGTGTAAGTTCATTCTTGAAGTTAGGAAAGTCCATAATTCTGTCAAATTAATGCAGAATTTCATGAACTCATTGACGTACATCAAAATAACATAAATCCGCTGTAGTCTCTTCTTGCGAGCTGAACGGAAATGTAAAGAGAAGTACGACCCTCACTCAGTACATATCTTCCTCTCCAGATAATTTTCCTTATTTTATTTGCTTTTTAAAGAATCCATATTCGAAAAACCACTATCGAACGAATACCTGTTTATAGCAACCATAGATGAATTAACCAAAGTCGGAATTGAAAATTCACAGACTTATGCAAGTAGGAATAATGAGAATTTAAACCGCGCTAAATATAGTAATTGTTTTATAAATGCATAGATAAAATAGTTCTGCAATAGCATCATTAACTAGATTTGAGGCTCTCTATTCACATCTTCCTCTTGCTTTGCTTTTAACATAAATCATTTAAAATTAATTACATCAATTTTGTACTCATAATCTCACAAAAACACGAGAAAAATAAAAATAAAAACTGTAAACATATTGATGGTTTACAATCTCGCTACAAATATTTTATGTAGAGTAAGTAACCTAGTAATGTTATTTTTTTATTTTCTTTAATTTAATAGAGATGGACTACATCTGAATCACAGAGGCCTCTACCGGTTGCGGAAGATGATCAAGGCAATATCATGGTAAGACTACATAATAATTAAATTGATTTATTTAATATTTTCATTTCTTTTTCTTGGATACTCTTTTCTAGCTGTCATTCAATCTGTATTTAATTTATGCTGCTTATGAAATATTTTTTTCATACAAAGTTCAACATTATCATAACTATTGTGTGACTATGCACTGCAGTGCTTTACTGTCCAGGGACGTGGGCACAACTGGGCCGACTACGCACAGACTCTCTGCACCTCTCCCTTGTTTTGTTCTACATGTAGTGTTGGAAAAAAAATTATCAATTGCTATATAGAAGCATAAATTTATGATTTATTGTGAGAGTTCACAGAAAGTGGAGTAATGATAGACATAAAAATGTTCAGAAATCATATCTGTCAGCAATGATAGTCAGTTTTAGTCTCTTAATTGGTAAATGTTTTTCAAGCATTCGTATTGGTTTTGCATTCTTGGGAAAAGCTTCTCTGATGCACCGCGGAGATAACTTTAATTTGCTATTTGCCGCAAATATTTCAATTTTTTGTGTGTAATTAATTTTTGTTCAATATAAGATTCACATTTGACATAGGTATGTTCTGAACCATTCCTAATTATTTTGTGTTAATGTAAGACCATATTTTTTTTGTTTACATGAATGTGAATGTAAGATTTATGTTTGTTAAATATGGTCAAATCCAAGCTATGTTGTGGGTTTGAAATTGAAGGATGCTTCAACCTGCTAATCACTGCACCCGACAATGGACCAACAAGAATAACAACATAGGGAAAACGAGGGGGGGGGGGGGGGGGGGTTTGTTGTTCTAGTAGAACCTGTTACAGCAAGTTTAGAGGTGTACATAAAAGAGTATACAATTAGACGGGATCATAAGGAACATGAGACTAGTATATTATTAAGTATTATACACACAAATATATATATTCTTTGTAATAATAAATACAGGTTAAAGTGCACAAGTACAAAAAACAAGTTACTGATTATGAAGGTACATCGTGCGCCACAAGCGGTCGAACCAATTCCTCCTCTAGAATGTTGGAATCGTTATGGCATGGCCCAACGTAATATGAGACCGTCGGGGGAAGGAAACGTACCCAGAAATTAAGCACACTGCACGAAAACAAGAAAACCCGGGTTTTAAGACGCGCACACAGACGTCTCATACACGTGCGACAGTACCAGTAGCCTGCGATCGAAACCCCATACCGGTTAATCAAATAGGGGAATGGGTGGCCAGCCAGGAGGCTTATGAAAATCACACTTTACAAAGGGCACTGGTAAAAAAGGCAGAAAGAATGGCAATGCAAAATAGTGGTGCACCGATGCGGATACCGATGAATCGTAATTGGCGATTATTGGTACTTTCCGATGAATCGTAATCGGAGATTACCTTAACGATTACTTTGCCGATTATCTACGTCCCGGCGTAATTAAGTAGGTTTTTACAGTGTAATATTTTGTTACACATTTTAGGATGAAATACGGTAATATATGTTTATATTACAAAATTCATCTAACTCCGTCATATGATTACAGATATTTCATTAAGTTTAATAAATCTCATTGCCTCGAACAATAAAAAATACATTTTTCCTACACGTTTATTTACGTTTTGTCTTTTGTTCTGATTTTTGTTTAGTGGCCTTGTATATTACCTATAGCCAGAGACGTAAAATAGATGGCACGCAATCAAAATACCACAAGCAGTTGCATTTGATTCTATGAGAATCGATCTTTTCGAGTCGTAGTAGCAGTTCAAAATCGTGGTCCCGATACCGTCTAGAGTTTATCACTGCGTTTTACAAACTCGTTATGGGCATCTTTGGTAACATTATCCGTTGTGTTATTTATATGTGATGTGAAAAGTGAAAACATATTTATAATTTGATATATTCAGTCAATATAAATAAAATCACATGTGCTAGAATTGGTTTTGAATCATTTTTTTATAATTATAGTGAGATGGCGAGTACGGAGAAAAAAAGTGAATTGTGGAAACATGTATCTATAAACTCAAATGAACAAAATAAAGCAACATGTTTACATTGTTAAACGGTAATTTCTCGATGCAACCTTATGTGATAGTCTATAATAATGCTAGTTTTCCACAACAAAACTTACCCATTGTAAATTACAATTATTAGACTGTAGTTCAAGTTGTTTACAATAACAAATATAAATAGAAATTAATTTATTTACACTGTGCAATGACTTAATAGTGTATTTTATATATTTTTATACTGTTATTATAACTGTATTTTCAATTTTACCTAATCTTGTTATTAAATTCACATGGGAATAATATTTTTGTGTGGATTATTACACTTAAAAAAATTTGTTCATTATAATCAGTAACTGAATCGGTATCTGCCGATTATTGCTCTCATAATCGGTAATCAAATCGGTAATCGGTAAAGTCATATCGGTGCACCACTAATGAAAACCATCCTGCAGCACCCAGGTCGGCAAGTGACGTGTGTTTCCATGAAAGGAGCGAATGACAATATCAGAAGGTGCCAGCCAAAAGAACGTTATAGTTAGATTATGGAAACACACGATTTACTTTACACTAGTTCCATGGTCACCTCGCGGACAATCAAAGCATCCAAATACATTACTGACCAGACGGAAGAGTGGATAACCACCACCGAACGCACAACCGACCCCAACGGAAGCTAGAGGTGAAAAAGGCTCAGAGGCGATGAGCCTCGGTCGCACATCGACTTGCCACTGGAGGCGCCACCATCGCAGCACGGGGAGAAGAGGAAAAGAAACGCTGTGTCACAGACCCAGGAGTGAAAAGGAGGGGGGGGAAGAGGGGGGGGGGGTAGGCGCGAGGCGTGAAGTGAGGGTCTAATAAATGAAGAGGTTCTCTGGGCCTCTTCAAAATGAAAATGATTAGGTTTCCGTCTTAAATTTTTAAGGAAAAATTACTTTTAATATTTGTATGTTGCTGCAGTAAAATTTAGCATATTTTCCTCCTGAGCAACATGAAACAGTACGAATAATTATTTGCATCAATAGAACATTATGATTAATTCACTTTTGTGACTGATTTAATAATGTTATTCCATGTTCACATAAACTTACTCTAATGATGAGCATGCTTAGGCTGTATAAATTGTAAGAATTGAATCAATGATAGTGGCATAAAAAAAATGTATGTAATGAGAAACAGGTACTGTAGTTGACATTTTGAAGGTATATTAATTCAGATTTTAATATTAATATAATGCCCAGATCTTTGATGAAAGTAATAATTGACTGACTTATAAGCATACCTGACATAGTTCAGTGATTTAAGTTTTTTATTGGTAAGTTCAAACATTTGATTCTCTTTTTAACAGTCATGCATCATGATAAATTATGATGATTCGACCATACTGCCAGACCCCCTTCCAAACACGCCTATCTCTGCATCCCTACCTGTAACATTCATATCAACCTCAATTCATTTTGAATCCCATGTGCACCTTTCTTTTAAATTAATCTTCTACCAACAATTAGTTGCATGTCAAAATCCCCATACACAAGACTACTAGGGTTATTTTTTTTACGAATACGGTGCTCTCCTTCCCTTTAATTTTTGCTACCACACTTGGTCGACACCTCTATGACTGGTTTTTTTTACACCGCTTTCACAATTTTTTTTGCACCGCTATTGGTAGTTTTTATTTACCATTTTTCAGGGTACCTAAGGATGGCAACGAGGAGACACTCCCAGATGTTGAAACTGCAATGGTACGGGGAGGACTGGTAAACAGATCCTTTTTCGAGGCACTGCACAATGATCAGGAAGAAGGTATGATCTCTGGAGAGGACATGCGTCTTGTTTTATCCTAAAATGAGCATTTATATATTCCAACTGGTTTGTGAGAATTACCATTTGTATGTTACATAACGAAGCCTGTGCAATGACACGGCTGCCAGCATTTTGTACTTTTATTGCGTTGCCGATGTACTATATATATTTTATCTGCATTTTGTGATTCTGTGGACGGCAAATACAAATATTAATATATGTGAGTCCTTACTGTGCATCCAAACTCAAGCATCAACCCTTGACATGGAATTTTTTAGCAGTATGTAGTTGCGAAGCACCGACTTGTCATTTGTGCAAACAAATAAGTCTATGCTTCAAGCCTCCTTATGGCTAAGAAATTTCTCTGTACAGGGTTGATGTTTAGTTTTGGATGCACTGTGGGGACTCGCACATTTTTAAATATTTATAGACTTTAATAGTGGAAGAGAGTCTGTTCAACACTTTAGTTTCCAAACTTCGACACAAATCCTTGAAATGTGTGTCACAAACTAAATAATGCTTGTGAATAACATCATTCGTTGCTTAAACCTACTAATTATGGGATGGAATTTCTCTTCACCCACTCGTTAAACTGGCACTCTTCAAAAATAGGAAACCGTTTACTATTCCGGGAATGAAATCACATCCAGGTACACAACCCAAATTCTGGCTTGGCATATTTATAGGTTATTTATAGAATTCACTTCATACAGAACTGATTATATAATTCAAATTATACCATTGAAACGACTGATACAATGTAACCTTAAAATCTAAAATGGCTGCCTGGAATGTTGCTTAAAGTTTTGATTTATTTTTTGTCGCTCTCGCACAGACCGCATGCAGCACTGCCCTGTCAGTAAGACACACTAAACACGAAATCGACAATTATACAGAAGAGCGCTAGGCATGGTTTACAATGGCAAATGAAATTGTGAGTGCATGTGTGCACATATAATAAATACTAATCTTGATAATATTTACTTCATTTTATAGTATCATGCAGCGGGAAAATAATGCATTAATAGTTAATACTATAGGGGAAATGACGGTGCGAATATAAAAATACGTTAACTACGGGATTTAGCAATTCCCAGGTACGTGAAATGAGGTTTTACTGTATGTTGATTTTCTGTTCCAAAGAATTATTTTAGCTGCTACTTTAACACCAACTCCTATTTTTTGATAAAAACTAGTTTCATTAACCACGGATTTGTATCGCAAGACTTCAAAAAAAAATTAATTGACTTTCAGGTTTTGTGGGGTGGTTTTTGGAATAACATGGTTCAATTGTGTATTCCAAGGAATTCCTGACTAACATTGAAGGAGATACCTGGATGTTGTTTATTTAATTTTACAAATGTATGGACATTGGTTGATTTGCTATAATATAATTAAAAGAAATGTTTTCAAACTGCTGCTTTGCAAATCTTGTTGAGGTGTGTTAACGATGTATGTTTCTTTGCAGATGTGATGGAATAACAATTAACAATGCAAATGAAAGTATTGTCCGCGTGCTGCAGTGCCCCTTATGCAAGTAATTCATGGTCACGCCAATTTCCTAGTGGGGAAGTGGCCATAACATCTGCGGTGAATGCATGATCAACTGGTGTCCGTCCTGCCAAAGGTTTCTGATGACAAGCAATAATATTATTATTAATAATAATAATGTATTTGTATGTGTTGTAGTAGACAATTTTCTATTAATTTTGTAAATACTGTTTTCAATGTACCGTGCTATTTGCACAAGAAAATAGTGTTGCATATATAAAATCTGCATAAACTATAAAAGTAAAGCACAACCAATACATATATTACTTTATGTGAAGTATTACACATAAAATAAGTTAAATATTTGAACATCTTGTAACTGCAATTCATAGGTACTAAGATAATAGAGAAGTTGGTTTTGGAGTTAGATTTGGTGCCAAGACATGAATAAAATTGATTGAACCAGACAAGATGTGAATGGGATTATCTAACATGTATAAACCAGTAATTGCTTTCTTTATAACATTCCCAATATGCTGTAGGCCTACTTAACTCCTAAAAAGCAATTGAGCTTTATTGCAAACAATTTTTAAAAAAGTGCAGACAAAAAAAATTATTGCAAAACAAGAAAATATCTTAATGTTTGACCACAGTTTAAAGCATTTGGTATTATGATAAGGAAATAACAATTTTCATTTATATTTCCCAGTGAAGATTATGTTTCTTCTTTCCTTACATGTGCTATGTTTATAGGTACTGTTATAAATAATATTTTAATAGTATGTGATACGTGATGAGTACAAACTTTTATTGTATGTTTGAAGTATCATTACTTTTTGTTCAAAATACTTGTAAACTTTAATTTGACTGTCCCGTAGCAGTTTGCAATTAATAACAGTTAATAATTATTTTTTCTCTGTACAGTATATGAATGTTTGAATGTAATTTCTATAAGTTTTTATAGTTTATGTATAGTGATAACATGTAACAATTTACAAAATAGTCGTGGTAAATGTAAAAAGTACTTGAAATGCATTACCTTTCACCAATACATTGTTCTTACATTAAAAAATAATTTATTTTATTTATTTTAATTTTGTTACATGTGCACCAATAGTCCGGGGACTTATGTGGTGGGCACGAAGTATACAAAGTGTACACAATTACATAAAGAAACAAGAAATAAAGGACATGACATCCATACAAATATAATACTTAAAATAATAATTAGTACAAAGTAGTAAGGTAGTAAGCAGCAAGACATAAAATTTAATAGAGTACAATAATGTTAACTTGAAAGTGAAAAAATACTAACTGTAATTAGTATGAGAATATAAATTACATTAAATACTTAAAAAAATAGCTCTGTTCACAATTAATTTTACTTCATGTTGTGTCTATTATAGTTTGTAACGAGTCTATAAGTACGATCATTAGTCATCATAAATTCGCAAATGCGAAATAAAGCGATAAAATGCTAAGTATTAGTTTTTCTTTGAAAAATGCTAATACAGTGGAACCTCATTATTATGAGTACGGGATACTAAGAGACCTCCGAAATTACGACAGTTTTGTAATGCACTGTCGATTTGACTACGTAAATCATGCTAAATTAAACTGGCTGGAGTGATTTAAATGGCATCTCCAAACAAGGAAAAAATGGCCGTTAGGAGGGGAAAACATTCATGTAGTATTAACACGGACTGATAAGCGCCAGATCGCATGCCGTGTGTTTAGCCGGAACCGGCGGACTGACTCTAGGTAGCTGCCGGCCCTTGGAGGGGTAAGAAGTGGGCGGAACATAATGCCCTCACCCCTTAACTCTCTCATGGTGTAGGCTATTTGCCTTTCTACTGCGCTGGCTGTCAGTAGAGGGGGACAGATCTAAAAACAAACCAACCTTTGTGTCTGTTCTGAGGGCGTGTGTGTGTCTACAAATGAACAAGGAAGATGGCAGATGCCCTTCCCTTCCCCTCCTTTTCTTCTTCCTACCCTCCCTCCCTACGTTGTTTTCCTTTCTCCTCTCCACGTACCTCCCCTCCCTGATCAAGCAAGGCAATGGTGACAGCTGGTTTTTTTCTTGCTGCATCTCGGAGCGCGGTAATGAGTCAGACCATTTCATTCACAATTAAAAGAAAAAAATAGTTGCAGATACAAAAAAAATCACAGAAGCCTTTTATATTTGAAATTTAATTTGCTACAACTTTTATTCTATGTGTTTTTTCACTGCAAGGTACCGTTCCCGAGATATTGTGAGACATTGACATTTTGGGAATGTTCAGGATTTTGCATTCAGTTATTACGAATAATCGTAGTTATGAGGATGTTTATCGCCATTGTCAGCTCTCGTAGTAGCGACTTCTACTGTACTGCTGTGGCAGTAGCCAGCCAGCAAGCCAAATGTGTGTAGGTGTGTTCGTAAGCGATAAAGAGTGGTGAAGAGATAGAGAGGGAAAAAGCAAGCCGAGCCAGCCCAGTCAGCAGGTGTGTTTGTGTGAGTAAGAGATTATTAGAAAGAAGAGGAGAGATAGATAGTGTGAGCCCAGTGTGCGTGTGTGTGTGTGAGAGCAAGAGGAAGTAGCCAAAGTCAACTGGTACAGTCTGTTCACAACAGCAATACCCCTCACGTGTCTCATAGGAGAAGGCTATAAGGGTAGTCCCCGGTGCAGAGTTTTCTTTATCTAAAAGTTATCAGTAGGTATTCTTATAGTTTATGTGTGACATGTTTTAAATTTTTTCAAAATATATATATAAAATTGTGTTTTTCCAAAATGCTATAATTCACTTTTTAAAATCCTACAAAATGCTAAATTTAATATTTAAAAGGCTAAAATATACATTTTAAAATGCTTATTTTCCGGGACTCTAAAGATCATTCTTGTTATAAATAGTACATAAACTAGAAAAGAGGCGAGAATTGAATTGGGGGATTCTCAATCCGGTGTTCTCAAGAATATAGCTACAATTAATTTTATAGTTATAAATAATATGTACAAAAAGATAGTCCAAATAGGCTCTACAGTCTGCTAGAGGAATAATATTGGGATGCCGGAAAACCTGTATGAATTATTATTTATTATTTGTTTTGTAAATTTTCTAGTTTCTCAATATCAGTCGACCCAATGTCATTCCAGATAGTTCAACAGTATTCTAATTTAGATCAAATTAATGCCAAGTAAAGAGAAAGAATTGAATCGGAATTCATAGCATAATGAGTGGTATATTTTATAATAGCAAATGTTCTTTTTGAAATGGAATTTAAGTAGTCAATTTGTTTATGAAAAAAATAATTTTGAATCTAGAAAGACAGCAAGGTCTTTTATAATGAAAGTTTTTGTGATGGGTTATTATTCAGAATGTAGTTATAAACTGTAGGGTTATATTTCCTAGTAAAGGATATTACCATAGTTTTATTATCGTTAAGATTGACCAAGTTTACAAGACACCAATTATTGATTACGTTAATGTCCCTTTGTAGAAGAGCGCAATCATTGACTAGATATTTTACAGATTTTCAGATCGTCGGCAAAGAGTACACCAGTTGAGTAATGAAGGACCATGGTAATGTCATTAATATATTGAAGAGGAGAGGTGAGAGAGCGGCACCGTTTGGTACTCCAGAACTAGCACGGTATAAAGAGGATTTATGGATTTTGACGGATACATAAAAGTATCTATTATTTATAGAGATGCCAACCCCCAGGTGAGACAATCAGTAATCACAATTTTTTTTACACATGCGTAAATCAGGCGGGACAAAAATTTATGAACACTGAACATTATGAACCTACTGATAGTGAGTATAATCCAATGTTAAAGATAAATCTCATATTGGATGTTACACTATATAAAAACATTTTTTGATAGTTTATACATGATAGTTTTTTCAGTAAACAAAGGTAGGTAGCTTACCCCATATTACTGTCCTTCATCAGACAGGGACAACTTTGTGGCACGTTTTGCTGCAGCCAACTCTTCTTTGCTAAACTTGTTTTGGTGACATATGGTGTTGTGAGTAAATGACTTCACTTTCTGCACAAGCAGTGCATTTAGTGTTTCTGTAGATAAATTGGGTCTAAATACAGTTTGGTTCTTTCGTACTATGCTGAAAATTCTTTCAGTTGGTGCATTGCTATGAGGAACTAAAAGAATAGTTAACATTAATTTGCTGAGTTCTCCAAATTTGTACAGCCCACTTTCATCTTGCAATCTGGAAATGTTGTGCCATGCTACATCGATACTAGAGCAGCAAGAACTTCTTCACCAAAATCAGAGAACTGGTAAGCAGCAAATTCAGTTTCCAATTGGCCAATATTAACAGGCAAGTTTTTGAACAAAGTAACCATGTACTGAACAGAAGAAAATGAAACTTTTCTTCTCAAACGAACATCCAATACCTCAGCATGCTTCAGAAACTCATTGTAAATGGGCATTTTCTTGAGAATGTAGTCACAGCCTGCTTTGTAAAATTCCCTAACATTGGAATAAAACTGACTTATCTGTAAAGCTGTAAGATTTTTCCCTTGGATGTAGGCTCTAGTGCTAGCACCAATCACTAGGTCAGGATCATCTTTCTGATTTTTTCTTCTTTGAAAGTCAACATCAAAAATAGATGCATTATCAGTACTATCTTTGAGTGCTGTAGGCTTAACAAATCTTACTAGTAAATCTGTGTAAAGAGCAACAAGTTTCCTCTGTAGAGCATGTATTTGGGGAGCTTCTTGTAGAAGAAAAACATTGGTAGAAACAAAAAGTGGAAGAGTGTTACTGAAAAAGAGACAGTACAGTTTACATAAAGGATTTTCAATCTGAGACTTTATGTCGAGAAACTGTGAATTGGAAACATCAGCATTGTCACCAGAGAAGAAATGTTCCAAAGCTTCAAATTGTGCGATCATCCTGTTAACAGAATCCAACAGAGACAACCATCGAGTGCTCACATGTTTCAAAATTTTGTGGGGTTTGGTGCCACAAACAGCTTGACACAACTTTAGACAGTTCTTACGTTTCGAGCTCTTTTGAAGAAAATAATACAACTGTATCAAAAGCTGTTCAACATTTAAATCCCTGAATTGACTAGAGGCTTTTTGTGCAGCTATATGAAGAAGATGACAAGAACATCCTTGCAGAAGTACAGAAGGTTGAACTTCTCTAATGAAAGCTATAACTCCTTTTAAATTGCCCACCATTGTGTTTGCATTATCACATGCGAAGGAGACACAATTTTTCCAAGGTATAGACTTCTGAGTCAGTTCCTTATTCAATATATCGAAGATTCCTTTCCCTGTACTATCAGTGGATTCCAGCAAAGACAATAGTGAGGTGCATATTCGGCCTTGACAACTATTATAGTATGACACAACAACTGGATACAATTTTACAGAGCTCATATTGTAATCTGAACTACCGTCTGTTGCCAAACCAAACGGCCCATTTTGTAACTGCTGTACAATATGCTTTGTTGTGGAATCAGCCATGCATTTAACTAGAGCAGTAGCTTTAGTCCTTCCACATGCAAATTTTTTTGCAATGGCAGAATCGGGAAACATTGCTCGAAACAAAGAATTCGCATGGTCCGCGCATGCAATTGGAATGTTGTGTTCTATCAGAAATGACGAGAATAAAAGCTCGGCATTTGTAACGGAAGTGTCGTCTTTGTTTGCAAAATATGATGTTACCGGCTTCGATGTACATTTTATTTTCATGTTGTCCTGATGCTTAGTAGAATTCACGTGCCGCCTACAGTCGTCTCTACCTCCATGAGCAACTGAAAAGTCGCAATCGCACACAGAACACCACACGTGATTTTCAGACCGTTTGGACACACGCAAACATGGCCACTCTTCAGTGTAGCTTTGTCTATATTTCTGAAGAACTTTTTGCCGCTTTGAAAACATGGTGAGAACATTTATCACAAAAAATGTTCACTAACACATACTATTATACACACACTATACGGTCGCAACACGTAACACATTAAAATTACAAAAAATTAACAGCACAACACGCCGAGACGCAAGTTCTCACAACTGAATGGCGCACACGCTGAAGTCGATTCGATATATCGCCATGTGACAGCCACAGCCAAGTCAGAGTCGATAACATATATCGACTGTCTCGTCTCTTCTTTTAAGGCATTTTCCGTAGAAATTTTGTCACGTCCGTAACCCCGTAATTATGGTTAAAATCAGTAATAATTACGGAATATCCGTAACAGTTGGCATATCTATATTTAGATAGCTAGAAAACAATTTTAAGTATTTAGTACAAAAACCAAAGTCTGATAGTTTTTTTAAAAGTAGCGAATGGTTTACTGTATCGAATGCTTTGGCTAGATCGAAATAACACGCATCTGACTGACCTCTATTAGTAACTACATTATGGATTGGGTTAAAAAAAGTAATTAGATAGGTTAGTAGTGGTGGACATTCCAGATCTGAAACCGTGCTGACTGGATGATAATTTATTCTGAAGTTGAAAATTTAAAACTTTGTATATAATTTTTTTAAATATTTTTGTGAAGCCATTAAATAAAGATATTGGTCTATAGTTTGACACAATCACTTTAGAGCTGTGTTTGTTTATCGGAATGACCTTTGCTATTTTCCATTTTTCAGGGAAAACCTGAGAATGGAAACTGGTCTTAAAGATATTATAAAAAATGGGAAACTAATAAGAAGGAACAGCATTTTGAGATAAAATTGGGGTTGCCATCTGGCCCAGTCGATTTGGATGTTAAGGGGACTGGGAATTATGAAATTGTTTAAAAAAAATTTTTTTTATGTTTTTGCAGATTATTTTTCTTCAGAATGTTAGCTTTAAAATGACATATTACACTAAGGGTAAATACTAAAATAATTTAGTTAAAAATAATAATTTAAAAGTTGTGATTTTCAGGAAAAACCATCAAAGTACGAAAACAATTAAAAAATTCAATGATCAATAACTTTTTATTTTAAAATGCTATTATATTGGGACTTTTATAGTTAGAAAGATATTTTTTCCCTATTTCGATGTTGGTATTTTTCCAGCTCGTAGAGGGCATGTTTCACTGCATGGTGTTGTAACATGTACGAGTGTTGATACTGGTCAAGTTATAGATGTAGACATTTTATCAAAGCACTGTACATGCAAGGATAAACTAAAAGGTCAGCATGAAGAAGCATGCACTGCAAACTACAAAGGCACTAGTGGTGGCATGGAGGTTTCTGGTGTTGTAAACATTTTCAATCGATCCATATCACAGTACAATGTACGATATACAAACTATTTAGGTGATGGTGATTGCAAGGGACACAAAGCTGTTCTTCAGGCTGCCCCTTATGGCGTTAAAACAGTATCAAAATTAGAATGCTTAGGGCATGTAAGAAAGAGGATGGGTACTAGGTTGAAAAATTTGAAAATCAAATTGCAGGGAAAGAAACTAGAAGATGGCAAAGTTTTTGGTGGCTGAGGACAGTTACTGATTCACCCATAGCGGACATTCAAAAATATTATAGTTTGGCAATAAGAAGAAATTCAAATAATCTTCAAGGAATGAGAGAGAGTGTATGGGCAGAGTATTTCCATTTACTATCATCGGATGAAGACCTCCAGCATGGACTCTGTCCTAAGGGTTCAGAAATGGTGTAAATATCAGCGTGCAAAGAGTAAAGGAGAATGTTATAAACATGCTGATCACTTTCACCTTCCTCGTGTCGTGGTTGAAGAAATGAAACCCATATTTAGAGACCTAAGTGAGCCCGAGTTGCTGAAGAAATGTTTACATGGAAGGACACAAAATCCAAATGAGAGTGTAAACAGTGTTATCTGGAATAGACTTCTCAAAACTACATTTGTTGGTTTCCGTACCTTGCATTTTGGAGTGTGGGATGCTGTTGCATCATTCAATGATGGAAATTTGGTGGTGTGACATGTGTATGAAAGATTGGGTTTTCCTCCTGGTAAAAATTGTGTGGAAGCAATGAAGAGACTAGACAGCTACAGAATAGACTAAGCAAAGCGTGTGGTGAAAAATATTGAAATGAAAGCCAGGCAGAAGAGGAATGCAGCAAAACGGAAGTTGGAGGATCTGTATGAGCAGCAAGAAGACCCGGATGAGCCATCATATGGAGCTGGAATGTATTAGAATGTTAAGTGAGATTGTATTGTATACAGTATTTACTTTAAATGCATTTTTCTCAAAATAAAAATTTTCTCTGCAAATGCCCCTTTTTCTCAGGAACTATTCGAGATAGAATAATGAAACTTGGAACATAAATTGCTAGTATGATTATGCGAATTTTAACACAAAATTATTTTTCTAAATTAATTAGAAAAAATGTTATTGCAAAAAATTTTTATAAAATTTTGCAAAAAAATTTTAAAATGCTAAATATTTCCCCCCCCCCCCCCCCCAATTATACCACAACACAATACAATTTCCTCAAGTCTATTACATAAATAAGGCTTCATGAATACGTAAAAAAATTTCAACATGCTGTGACAAAAGGATCCTGAGAAAATGGGACATTAAGATGATAATTTTAACACTGTCAAGATAGGGCATTCCCGGTCCCCTTAAGAGCCTTGATTCCCCATAGAATAAGTGATTCAGAAAAGGTAGGACATAGGAATGGAAACTGTGGACATGTTTGAAAAAGTCACATTATAAGTTAAAATAAAAAAAATTTATTTTTCCCCAGCGCTAGGTGCCATTCCATGTATGATTTTTTTTAAATATTGTTATGATTAAAAATAATGATTATTTTTGGATAATTATTAAGACACCTACCTGATCATAAGGTGTATTTGGCTGTGTAAGTACAATCACCAAGCTTATTCTATAAGAATGGCTTGTTACCACGTTCACAGCTCTTAAGTTAAAAAACTTAATCTTTACACCCTAAACCTGATAGGCTATAGCATAAGACTCCAAAATAAGGTAGCCCAGCAAGTTTTTTAATTATTGTCCCTAAAACTTGGCCTAATGACAAGAAATATGTGTGTTTTTCCAAGTTTAGGGTTGTATAATTAAAAAAATTTATCTTGTCACCCTGAATCTGATATGCTGCAACACACTCACATACACCATCTCTAAGATGTAGTAATCTAGTATAAGGAACCTCGGCCTGTTTTATAATTATTGTCTCTTAAACTTGGCCTAATGACAAGAAATATATGTGTTTTTCCAAGTTTAGGGTTCTATAATTAAAAAACTTGATCTTGTCACCTTGAAACTGATATGCTGCAACACACTCACATACGCCATCTCTAAGATGTAGTAATCCAGTATAAGTTACCTCGACTTCTTTTTTAATTATTGTCTCAATGACAAGAAATATGTGTGTTTTTCCAAGATTAGGGTTGTATAATTAAAAAAATTTATCTTGTCACCCTGAATCTGATATGCTGCAACACACTCCCATACGCGGTCTCTAAGCTGTAGTAACCAGTATAAGTTACCTCGACTTCTTTTTTAATTATTGTCTCTTAAACTTGGCCTAATGACAAGAAATATGTGTGTTTTTTCCAAGTTTAGGGTTCTATAATTAAAAAACTTGATCTTGTCACCCTGAATCTGATATGCTGCAACACAACACATACACTGTCTTTAAGGTGTAGTAATCCACTGTAAGGTACCTCTGCTTGTTTTTTAATTATTGTCCCTTAAGATTGGCCTAATGACAAGAAATATGTGTGTTTTTTCCAAGTTTAGGGTTCTATAATTAAAAAAATTGATCTTGTCACCCTGAATCTGATATGCTGCAACACACTCACATACGCGGTCTCTAAGCTGTAGTAATCCAGTATAAGTTACCTCGACTTCTTTTTTAATTATTGTCTCTTAAACTTGGCCTAATGACAAGAAATATGTGTGTTTTTTCCAAGTTTAGGGTTCTATAATTAAAAAACTTGATCTTGTCACCCTGAATCTGATATGCTGCAACACACTCACATACACTGTCTTTAAGCTGTAGTAATCCAGTATAAGACACCTCGGCTTGTTTTTTAATTATTGTCCCTTAAACTTGGCTATGTCTAGAGGAGAAGACTGTTTCCGCTAAGTTTAGGGTTCTATAATTAAAAAACTTGATCTTGTCACCCTAAATCTGATAAGCTGCAACACACTCACATACGCTGTCATTAAGGTGTAGTAATCCAGTATAAGACACCTCGGCTTCTTTTTTAATTATTGTCCCTTAAACTTGGCCTAATGATAAGAAATATGTGTGTTTTTCCAAGTTTAGGGTTCTATAATTAAAAAAATTGATCTTGTCACCCTGAATCTGATATGCTGCAACACACTCCCATACGCGGTCTCTAAGCTGTAGTAACCAGTATAAGTTACCTCGACTTCTTTTTTAATTATTGTCTCTTAAACTTGGCCTAATGACAAGAAATATGTGTGTTTTTTCCAAGTTTAGGGTTCTATAATTAAAAAACTTGATCTTGTCACCCTGAATCTGATATGCTGCAACACAACACATACACTGTCTTTAAGGTGTAGTAATCCACTGTAAGGTACCTCTGCTTGTTTTTTAATTATTGTCCCTTAAGATTGGCCTAATGACAAGAAATATGTGTGTTTTTTCCAAGTTTAGGGTTCTATAATTAAAAAAATTGATCTTGTCACCCTGAATCTGATATGCTGCAACACACTCACATACGCGGTCTCTAAGCTGTAGTAATCCAGTATAAGTTACCTCGACTTCTTTTTTAATTATTGTCTCTTAAACTTGGCCTAATGACAAGAAATATGTGTGTTTTTTCCAAGTTTAGGGTTCTATAATTAAAAAACTTGATCTTGTCACCCTGAATCTGATATGCTGCAACACACTCACATACACTGTCTTTAAGCTGTAGTAATCCAGTATAAGACACCTCGGCTTGTTTTTTAATTATTGTCCCTTAAACTTGGCTATGTCTAGAGGAGAAGACTGTTTCCGCTAAGTTTAGGGTTCTATAATTAAAAAACTTGATCTTGTCACCCTAAATCTGATATGCTGCAACACACTCACATACGCTGTCATTAAGGTGTAGTAATCCAGTATAAGACACCTCGGCTTCTTTTTTAATTATTGTCCCTTAAACTTGGCCTAATGATAAGAAATATGTGTGTTTTTCCAAGTTTAGGGTTCTATAATTAAAAAAATTGATCTTGTCACCCTGAATCTGATATGCTGCAACACACTCCCATACGCGGTCTCTAAGCTGTAGTAATCCAGTATAAGTTACCTCGACTTCTTTTTTAATTATTGTCTCTTAAACTTGGCCTAATGACAAGAAATATGTGTGTTTTTTCCAAGTTTAGGGTTCTATAATTAAAACACTTGATCTTGTCACCCTGAATCTGATATGCTGCAACACACTCACATACACTGTCTTTAAGGTGTAGTAATCCAGTATGAGGTACCTCGGCTTGTTTTTTAATTATTGTCCCTTAAACTTGGCCTAATGAAAAGAAATATTAGTATTTTGTCCAAGTTTAGGGTTGTATAATTAATAAACTTGATCTTGTCATCCTGAATCTGATATGCTGCAACACACTCACATACGCCATCTCTAAGATGTAGTAATCTAGTATAAGGAACCTCGGCCTGTTTTATAATTATTGTCTCTTAAACTTGGCCTAATGACAAGAATATATGTGTTTTTCCAAGTTTAGGGTTCTATAATTAAAAAACTTGATCTTGTCACCTTGAATCTGATATGCTGCAACACACTCACATACGCCATCTCTAAGATGAAGTAATCCAGTATAAGTTACCTCGACTTCTTTTTTAATTATTGTCTCAATGACAAGAAATTTGTGTGTTTTTTCCAAGTTTAGGGTTCTATAATTAAAAAACTTGATCTTGTCACCCTGAATCTGATATGCTGCAACACACTCACATACACTATCTTTAAGCTGTAGTAATCCAGTATAAGACACCTCAGCTTGTTTTTTAATTATTGTCCCTTAAACTTGGCTATGTCTAGAGGAGAAGACTGTTTCTGCTAAGTTTAGAGTTCTATAATTAAAAAACTTGATCTTGTCACCCTGAATCTGATATGCTGCAACACACTCACATACGCTGTCTTTAAGGTGTAGTAATCTAGTATAAGACACCTCGGCTTGTTTTTTAATTATTGTCCCTAAAACTTGTCTATGTCTAGAGGAGATGACTGTTTCTGCTAAGTTTAGGGTTCTATAATTAAAAAACTTGATCTTGTCACCCTGAATCTTATAGGCTGCAACACACTCACATACACTGTCTTTAAGTTGTAGTAATCCAGTATGAGGTACCTCGGCTTGTTTTTTAATTATTGTCCCTTAAACTTGGCCTAATGACAAGAAATATGTGTGTTTTTTCCAAGTTTAGGGTTCTATAATTAAAAAACTTGATCTTGTCACCCTGAATCTGATATGCTGCAACACAACACATACACTGTCTTTAAGGTGTAGTAATCCACTGTAAGGTACCTCTGCTTGTTTTTTAATTATTGTCCCTTAAGATTGGCCTAATGACAAGAAATATGTGTGTTTTTTCCAAGTTTAGGGTTCTATAATTAAAAAAATTGATCTTGTCACCCTGAATCTGATATGCTGCAACACACTCACATACGCGGTCTCTAAGCTGTAGTAATCCAGTATAAGTTACCTCGACTTCTTTTTTAATTATTGTCTCTTAAACTTGGCCTAATGACAAGAAATATGTGTGTTTTTTCCAAGTTTAGGGTTCTATAATTAAAAAACTTGATCTTGTCACCCTGAATCTGATATGCTGCAACACACTCACATACACTGTCTTTAAGCTGTAGTAATCCAGTATAAGACACCTCGGCTTGTTTTTTAATTATTGTCCCTTAAACTTGGCTATGTCTAGAGGAGAAGACTGTTTCCGCTAAGTTTAGGGTTCTATAATTAAAAAACTTGATCTTGTCACCCTAAATCTGATATGCTGCAACACACTCACATACGCTGTCATTAAGGTGTAGTAATCCAGTATAAGACACCTCGGCTTCTTTTTTAATTATTGTCCCTTAAACTTGGCCTAATGATAAGAAATATGTGTGTTTTTCCAAGTTTAGGGTTCTATAATTAAAAAAATTGATCTTGTCACCCTGAATCTGATATGCTGCAACACACTCCCATACGCGGTCTCTAAGCTGTAGTAACCAGTATAAGTTACCTCGACTTCTTTTTTAATTATTGTCTCTTAAACTTGGCCTAATGACAAGAAATATGTGTGTTTTTTCCAAGTTTAGGGTTCTATAATTAAAAAACTTGATCTTGTCACCCTGAATCTGATATGCTGCAACACAACACATACACTGTCTTTAAGGTGTAGTAATCCACTGTAAGGTACCTCTGCTTGTTTTTTAATTATTGTCCCTTAAGATTGGCCTAATGACAAGAAATATGTGTGTTTTTTCCAAGTTTAGGGTTCTATAATTAAAAAAATTGATCTTGTCACCCTGAATCTGATATGCTGCAACACACTCACATACGCGGTCTCTAAGCTGTAGTAATCCAGTATAAGTTACCTCGACTTCTTTTTTAATTATTGTCTCTTAAACTTGGCCTAATGACAAGAAATATGTGTGTTTTTTCCAAGTTTAGGGTTCTATAATTAAAAAACTTGATCTTGTCACCCTGAATCTGATATGCTGCAACACACTCACATACACTGTCTTTAAGCTGTAGTAATCCAGTATAAGACACCTCGGCTTGTTTTTTAATTATTGTCCCTTAAACTTGGCTATGTCTAGAGGAGAAGACTGTTTCCGCTAAGTTTAGGGTTCTATAATTAAAAAACTTGATCTTGTCACCCTAAATCTGATATGCTGCAACACACTCACATACGCTGTCATTAAGGTGTAGTAATCCAGTATAAGACACCTCGGCTTCTTTTTTAATTATTGTCCCTTAAACTTGGCCTAATGATAAGAAATATGTGTGTTTTTCCAAGTTTAGGGTTCTATAATTAAAAAAATTGATCTTGTCACCCTGAATCTGATATGCTGCAACACACTCCCATACGCGGTCTCTAAGCTGTAGTAATCCAGTATAAGTTACCTCGACTTCTTTTTTAATTATTGTCTCTTAAACTTGGCCTAATGACAAGAAATATGTGTGTTTTTTCCAAGTTTAGGGTTCTATAATTAAAACACTTGATCTTGTCACCCTGAATCTGATATGCTGCAACACACTCACATACACTGTCTTTAAGGTGTAGTAATCCAGTATGAGGTACCTCGGCTTGTTTTTTAATTATTGTCCCTTAAACTTGGCCTAATGAAAAGAAATATTAGTATTTTGTCCAAGTTTAGGGTTGTATAATTAATAAACTTGATCTTGTCATCCTGAATCTGATATGCTGCAACACACTCACATACGCCATCTCTAAGATGTAGTAATCTAGTATAAGGAACCTCGGCCTGTTTTATAATTATTGTCTCTTAAACTTGGCCTAATGACAAGAATATATGTGTTTTTCCAAGTTTAGGGTTCTATAATTAAAAAACTTGATCTTGTCACCTTGAATCTGATATGCTGCAACACACTCACATACGCCATCTCTAAGATGAAGTAATCCAGTATAAGTTACCTCGACTTCTTTTTTAATTATTGTCTCAATGACAAGAAATTTGTGTGTTTTTTCCAAGTTTAGGGTTCTATAATTAAAAAACTTGATCTTGTCACCCTGAATCTGATATGCTGCAACACACTCACATACACTATCTTTAAGCTGTAGTAATCCAGTATAAGACACCTCAGCTTGTTTTTTAATTATTGTCCCTTAAACTTGGCTATGTCTAGAGGAGAAGACTGTTTCTGCTAAGTTTAGAGTTCTATAATTAAAAAACTTGATCTTGTCACCCTGAATCTGATATGCTGCAACACACTCACATACGCTGTCTTTAAGGTGTAGTAATCTAGTATAAGACACCTCGGCTTGTTTTTTAATTATTGTCCCTAAAACTTGTCTATGTCTAGAGGAGATGACTGTTTCTGCTAAGTTTAGGGTTCTATAATTAAAAAACTTGATCTTGTCACCCTGAATCTTATAGGCTGCAACACACTCACATACACTGTCTTTAAGTTGTAGTAATCCAGTATGAGGTACCTCGGCTTGTTTTTTAATTATTGTCCCTTAAACTTGGCCTAATGACAAGAAATATGTGTTTTTTCCAAGTTTAGGGTTCTATAATTAAAATACTTGATCTTTTCATCCCGTATCTTATTTTGCATCAAGCGGAATGTTGGAACAATTATTATTTTATTTAATATATACATTATTTTAATATATTACCTATTGATGCCTTGTGTTGAAAAACTTTGAAATCTGATAAAATAGGATTATATTTTGTTTTTTTAATATATTTATATTTTTTCCTGTTTTTATGTACATATAAACCTCTTACAAGGGTTCTATACGTATTGCATTTATTTAATATTACATTTTTAACTTAGGTTTACATATGTCTTTCTTGCTCCAAGTCATTGTTTAGCTTTGATACGTTTTTATCGTACGGTACTCCAATTATGGTACACATTTAAAAACGAATCTAACTTATCCTCAGTGTAATACAGGCCACTCAAGTTACTTTCTGTTATTTCCGAATCATCATCTGATATTTGTAAAGCATCATATTGATAATCTTCATCTTCAAGTGCATCACTTTCATTTTCAGTTGTTGGATTATTGTCACTGTTACTGAAATATCGTCACTGTCACTTACCTCTTGTAGCATCTTTAGTAATACACTTCTTCCTTCTTTGCAGAGCGTTTAAATTGCCTAAGATGGCTGATCAATTAAATGTGAAGTTACTTCCTCCTTATGAGGGACCCTATTGTGTCGACAAGTTGTTGGTGCCAACACCCTTTTGGTAAGGTGCTGTAGGCGCAAGTTTAAATTTCGAAAGGCTCACGTAACCCAGGTGAAACCTTTCGTCAAATAGATTTTTACAGGTTTGTTGTAAGCTTTTTTGCAGTATTGTATTATTATGAGATTAGCCTATTGGCCTGTTGTTAAGTGTTTGTGTTCCTAGGAACTTGTGTTTGAAACTTGTGTTTGCAGCTTGTCTTTTGTTGGATTTGTGCGTGGTGTTGCGGCTCCTTTTCTTTTTTTTTTAGTTTGACGCGCCATCCTTTTTCCCTGTTACCCTTGCTTGCCGCCAGCGATATTCAGCTTCACCTCACCGAGAGACGTCTCCGTGGGACCTTCCGTTCGTCGCCTCCACCCTATTGGTGGTACCTGTCTATGAGAGCCCATCGTGCTACTGCCCATCATGCTACCTTGAGCTTGCCTGGGGCCCTATGCTGGAGTTTTAAGTCGTATGCGAGTTGCCAGCCGAGTGGTCTTTTCCGATCGGTTTGATGCTTTGGTATGCACAAACTGTTCCAGTTTACTCGTGTGCGACTCGAGTGTTCGGAATGGAAACCGAGGGGTCCAACTCGAATGAGATAACCATTACGAATGCGAAAAGTCACGAAAACAGTGAAAATGGCGGAGTGGTTGGATGTTTTGGACATTGAAGAGCTTGAATTAGCTGAAATAGAAGCAGCTAGAAACCCTCGTCGATTCCTAGAACGGAAGGATGCGTTTGAACTGGACGACAACAAATTTGTTAAGTTATTTCGTCTTAACAAGCGGTGTGCCGGAGACCTGATTAGCAGTCTGGAAGAGGTTATGCCGACACCTTCTCGTACAACTGCACTTTCTGTTGAAACTAAAGTAATTGTTAGCACCTTATAAAAACCAAAGAAGCCCTATTGTTATCTTTATGTGCTTGCTTATGTGTAGTTTCGGTGACAAAACAAATGGTTCGTTAGCTGTCAGAGTGCAATGTTATGCAGAAGGCAGTTAAGCCTGTAGTACATTTTTAATATAATTATTGACTGAAGTCAAACACTAAAGCACCATTAACACAGAATGGCAGTTTATCCCTCCTTGGAGCATACCTGAATTAAGTTACCAGTTACAATAAATAGCTAATCAAAGATAAACATAGTAAACCCCCTGTTTAAGCATTATACAGGTTTAAATAGGTAGGCCTATTTCAGTTATGTTAAAATGCTTGGTTTGTTCCTGTGACAGTGGTAATAGCCTGGCATATTTAGTTCCAAGTCTTGTGTGTATCCACATTAAAATTAGCCTATGTAGCCTGCTCCCTAACGCCAAACTGAACATTAATGGTTAGGCCTACATGTTCATTACAATACTGTAAACACAACACTAGTTAAGGCTACTTAGTCTTAATTTAGGTAAATATGTAGAGTAGCGGTATTTGCGAAAAACAAAATGCTAAAAATCCGAAAATACTTTTATTATATGCTCTTTAACTTCTTCTTTTCAATAAACCCGGAGGAGATAAGAAATTCCAAATACTTTAGGAGATATCGAATTTTTTAATATTCATATTTGGGCGATATTTGTTAAAAAAAATTAAATTCCGAAAATACTTTTATTCTGTGCTCTTTAACTTCCTCTTTTCATTAAACACGGCGGAGATAAGAAATTCCAAATACTTTAGGAGATATCGAATTTTTAATTTTCATCACAATACCTGTGCTTTCATGCGGCATTCAGTTTTGTTGCTTGTTTACGAGTATACATTTTTTTTTTTTCGTGACGTACGTGAATGACTACATCATTTTCTACTAATGGCAAAGGAATTGTACCCGCTTCTAACTTAGGCGAGTTTTTAACGTTTTTAATTTTAATGTTTTATTTGTTATTTTGATATTGTTGCGCAAGTAATAAGTAAAAAAAAAAATTACGTGAGTTCCTACTGTTCAGCCTTTGTCCTGGTTTGTTAGGTCAGGTCAGCTACATTATAAATACTTTAAAACTGAACAACCATTAAAATTAATTCATATTATTTTTAATGTCAGTTTAGTTTGAAAGTATTTATAATGTAACTGACCTGACCTAATCGACCATTTTAATTAATTAGGCATTCACGAACACACGGCAAAATAAAAAAAATGTTTTGATAAAGAGTTTGTCTTCTTCCTACCAAACACGACAACAAACGAAACGGCGATCGTTGATTGGCCAGTTGGAACACGAGCAGAGTAGCCATCCTGACAAATTCACAGTTCTCTCCGAATTCCCACAATCCACTCGACTTCTCCGTCTCGAAGACTTTTGTGTAAGTCGCATGCGACAAGTAGCACCTCGAGCATAGCAAATGTCGAACACACCAAGTCGTATGCGAGTTCATCACTCTACTCGACTCGAATGGTCTATGAAGTCGAACGATTTCGAGCATCAGGGCCCTGGCGGCTTCCTGCTTGCGCGGAGGCTCAAAGCTGTTTTGCCGCTTCTGGGTCTTGGAGAGCGGCCGTGTTGATTACGAATGAGTGCTTCCCGCACCGCTGTGAGTCCATGGCTGCCCCTAGCCCTTGCTGGACGGGTCTTGGACATCGTAGCTGACCCCTTCGTCAGCCTGCTAAGGCACTGCGACTTGGTGCTCCCTGCTGGAGTCCCCTCCCATGCCTGGGTGGTTGCGAATCGCGGGACCGCCCTGCTCCGAGCCCTTGTTCTGGGCTGAACACCAACTTCATCTCTGGACTTCTTACTCCATATCAGCCGCTGGCTGTCGTCTACCGCTGCTCTGAAGACCTGTTCTTCAGCGTCCTTCGACCTGCGTAGCATGTGACTACATTCGAAGACATCTCGTTGATCGCCGCTGCGATCCTGAAGCTTGCTGTTTGATGCTGACACCAGTCTCCGATTTCATCATCATGAAATTTCTTCATTGTGTGGATCTTCTGGCTCTCCGGGCAGGGACACTTTATGGATGGGGGTTGAAGCAGTTGCTCCGTATTGTGGGCACTGTACAGCATTCATTCCCCTCCTTTTCCCTCCCCTCTCCTCCTTTCCCCTTCCTATCCTACTTCCCCTTCCTACCACCCCTTTTCCTCCCTTCCCCACCGCCTCACCAGCGCTCTCTGAAGAGTATTCTCGGCTCCTAGCTTATTCATCGCAGTCTCTCGGTCGTCTGACTCGAAGGCTGTCATTGTGGGGGTGGCGCTGCGTTCTGGTATGTACTCGGCTGTGAAACTTAGCGTCTGTATTTAGTATGATGTATTATCCTTGCCTGCGCGTTGTGGCCATGCCTTCACCTTTGTATTTTTGCCATGATATGTAATGTTTCGTAATTGCTATCTATGTTGGAACCTTCAGGTCATTGTTTGAATTTAGTTTCTTTTGCTCACGCCGAGTACTACCTGTAGCTTGCGTAATATTTCTGCGGTTGTATATGGGCATGCCACAATGGCATTCGACACTTCTTGTCAAGCCGCATTATAATTCTTTTCTTGATTATGCCTTCAGCCTAGCGGCCCATATTACTTGTGTGCTACTTCTAACGCTTCGCCACCAAGCCCGCTTTATCTTCACATTGTTTTAAATTGTTTTAAAGTGTATGATTGAATGATTGTATTTATTCGTTGTGGTTTCCCACGGGAGCACACGAGCAGCGCATGATTATTATAATTTATATAACCTTGTTAATATGTTTTCGCTCGAGAGGCAATTTTCTATGAATAAATATAAATATTGTTTTGTTGTAATCCCCTTTTATAGTTTTTCCATAGCACCTGCTGTCCACTGCCGATGGGGTTTACCGTAAACCCCCCCCCCCCCCCCACCATCAATGCTTTTGGTCTTAGTCGTAGCTTAAGGCGGCTACAGTGCAATTTAGTTTTAAACTGCGGTTATACGGTAAAGTTATATATTGTGATAGTGGGTAATAATTCGTTATATTTTGGATGGTAAAGACCAAGAAGAGATGGACCAAGTGAAGTCACTTTTAAAATATTTTGAACAATTTCCTGCAGTAATTTTTATTTCGATAGAATGTGTTGTTCTATAATAAATTGACATTATCTCCAAAAAACTACAAAGTGTTGAAAAAGATATAGAATATGCAAACAAGATGCTATCAAAACTCAAAACAAAATTCAGTACACTCAGAAAAGGGTGGCAAACTGTAAAAAATAATGCAACTGAGCTTTGCTTACAATGGTATGTTCCGCCCCACTTTTCCGTCTCAAGAATAAGAAGGATGAAAATAATGTTTGATGAAGTGCAGGTTGATGACCCAATTATAGATGAAGAGAAGCGTTTTCATGTTAAAGTATTTAACCGAAGCTTCAACATAATAATTACCCTGGTTACAGAGCGTTTTATCGCGGTCAGTGAAATATGTTCAACTCTTAAGTGCTTGAGGCCCTCGTTTTTAAAGGACTCAAATGATGAACAAATATTATAATCTTGCAAAGTTTTAGTACAAAACTACCCAGATGATCTCTCTTACAACCTAGGCCCATAGGCTGTTAGATTTGAAACTTGTTTTTTAAGTCACATTGAAGAAATGAAAAGTGTTAGGGACCTATCTGATACTATAATAGTGATTGCACAAGTTAGTTCCAGCTTTCCTGATCTGGCCAATGCATGCTTAATTTTTTTGACAATACCTGTTACAATTTCAAGTGCAGAGAGGTCATTTTCAAAACAGAAAATCATCAAGAACAATCTAAGAAGCACAATGTCGCAAGAGCGGTTAAGCTCCTTATCAACGCTCTCTATTGAATGTGCTAGAGCCAGAACCACCGACTTAGATGACGCCATAACAGTTTGCAAGTGCCAAGTCATGAAAGAAGCTTCAGTAAAAACCCTTTCAATTGTGACTAGTTAAGCAAGCCTCATATAAAGTATGTTTTTTTATTTGGTTTCTAGTGTAAAAATATTATTATTGACTTTCGGGTTCACTCTTTTACAATGTAAAATCCTTTGCTTTTTTTATTCATTACTTGGGAAATTTTAATTATCATACATTGATTTTGCAATTAAATGCAATGTGAACCACCTGGTTTACTTATTAAACTACGATTTAAAAATAAGAATAGCTTAATTTATAATATTATGCCTACATACAAAAGCAGATTCTCTTTTGTAGCACTGTATTTTTTATGTAAATTTATGACATTTAAACAAAAACGTAATCAAATATAGCAGGCGGCACAAACTCTGAAACTTGGTCCTGAGCAGCTAATGTGATATTAATCATTTAACAAACATTTCCAAAAACGGTTGTCAAGACTGACCATGGTCGTTCAAACTTCCTTTGAAAGAAGTTAATAATTATAAATACGCATTAAGTTCAGTTACGAAAGTGCCAAACGTCAGAATTCGTGCCGGATACTATATAATACCTTGTATACTATTTACTAATGATCAACAATATACACAAAATATAGAGGCTACAATACTGTAAAAAATTGGGTGGGGCTATGAGAGTGAATGTGCTTTGCCCTAGGGTGATTTTGTTCGTGGGTTGGGGGGGGGGGGGGGGGGGGCCCCTTGAGCCATTTATGCTCCAGGGCGCTCCAAACCTTGCTACGCCACTGGCGCGAGCAACAGTCTCGTCGTGACTTGCAGGATAACAGGTGGGCAGCAATGCAGTCGCAGAGGGCCCTTCAGGGCTACACCGGCCCCTAGAGGCCAAACCCCTGGGGAACCCCGAGGTACCCTCCTCCCCAGAGCTTCGGCCAATACCTGCAGCAGGCAGGAGGAAACCGATTCGCGCCCCTTGAACAGCACTGCGAGCCCAGGCCAGGTCATTAGACAAAAAATTAGCCTGCGGGTCCGCCTCACCAGCAGCGCAGGAGGCAGCTAAGACAGCCACAACAGTCACGACACCCCAGGGCTGCTGACCAGGAGTTCAGCCAGGCAGGGAGGCTGCTCCAGCACTCGAAACACTCTGTGAGTGCAATGACAGCGCTTGAGCGTATCACCATGCTACTGCACGTACCCACTCCACCTGTACAGGCGGCACCACTAGCTGAACCCACAATCGTGCCAGCTAGCACCACAAAAATGCCAGCCGCGATAGTGACACGGAGCATGCCAATGCCGACGCCACCCACTGACATAACGCCGGAAAGAATGGCGGCCAACCAAAGAGACTGCCAGGTGTGGAATAGCGGCCAAACCGAAGGGACTGCCAGGTGGGGAATGGCACCCTTACAAAAGTAGCCGAATCACAGCCCATATTAATGGATGTGGCCCAGAATATGTACAACTTGCTCGCAGCTTGGCTAGACACCACTGTAACACAAGAACATTGTATCTATCTCGCCGTTGACTTCCTCACGGCCATGTCCTCAGCTTCCTCCCCCTCTCATGATAGCACACTCCACCAATGCCTCACTCACAAAAATAGCCACATAGAACGCACTAATCATCAAGAACTAAATACCAGACAATAATTTCTCACGGAACAAGAAATACAGATATTAGCCATCACTGAAACACACCTAGCACCTACAGACAGCCTACGCATCCCGGGGAATGTGGTATACAGAACTGTCAGGGGCAACCTGGGGGGGGAGTTGCTCTAGCAGTGCACACAAACCATGCTTCACCATGAAGTGCACCTGCCAGACCTAGGCCTCATAAAAGAATTTGCAGTAGTACTCACAATAAAAGGCAAGAAATGCACGATTATATCCGCATATACCCCGCCAGGCCGCACAGTTAGGCTGGGGACACACTATCCGTTTTCCCGGGACCCGTTTTTTGGGTCCTAAGCGAGAGCTCATGTACTGTTGCTTTTAATGGGGGAGGCCACACTGTCCTTGAAAACAGGTAGTACAGGGAAGCGCCGGGAACATGCTGTCGGTCGTCCCGTCGCCGGGATGAAGGGACGGGAGACAACAATACACGCATTCCAGTGGGTGAGGCTATAATGTCCAGTCGTGCAGGTTCCGTTTCTCTTGTGGTCCGTAGCTCGAGGAGACCATGTTTGATACTGATCGTTTTAATACAGCTAATCTGGGACATGGCATCCAAAAATTATATGGACCAAAATGAGCGAGAAACAAGTTGGGAAGAGATCGGAAAAGGAATGTGTGCAACGTGGGATGAATTAGAACCACAAGAAAAGCAACAAGGTACGTGCATATATTTATTATTTGTTAATGAAATATTCGTTTGACAGAACGAGATGGCACAACTGTAAAAAGTTTTCTTTGCATTATGGAGGATCGTGGTTCGAATCCCATTTTGTGAAATCTCATTTTCGTTTTCTATACTTTTTAGAGATCACGCCAAGTCATTTTGAAAATTACCTCGATGTATCGAGACGTGAAGCCTGCTAAGTATGCTATAAATTGTTTCCCGATTTAAGTTCAATTACTTAACTTAAATTGTAAAAGACGATGTTTCAGATAGGCCGAATATAAACAAATGTTTCACATCATAAATTTATTCATTGAACATTGGAATTTTTTAAAAGTTTAGATATGTATTAATTTCTTATTATAGATACTGCTTTACACTAACACCGACTCTATTAGAACATTGTTCAAGTGATTAGTTAAATAAAATGGATCAAGTTAAGTTTCATTGTTCAGGAGTACAAACCCGTCGTACAGCCTGCCCCAAAAGAACCCGCCAGCCCACTGTACTTCAGGGTGGAAATGGACGAGGTGCTAGCAACAATACAGGCCATTACGAGACAAAGTGTATGACAAGGATTGGCAGTTGAATGTCTTCGTAAGATGGCGGTTAAAATGATAATGGCCCTTCACTAACTACCACAGCCGGGCCTACCCCATGACACGGTAACTCCAGAAAGTGATATAGTAAGAGAACTCCATGTCATTCGCACGTTTATCGAACGTTTTAGGCCCAAAATGATCTATTAAATTATGTGGAAAGGTTTTGGATAAGGCGCATAGGTGCAAAGAACTTCACTACGTTCAACCATCCACAGCAGACAAACAATGACTTGGAAAGTTTCCTTTCCCGCCTGCGCAGTGTAATGGGAGTGCACCCCAACATATCGAAGTTTGTTGGGTTGTTGCTGAAAGTAAGTAGCAAATACTCAGTAGAAGTGTAACGGATGGGCGCCTTGTTAAGAGCCATAACAAGAAAAATAAAAATACATTAATTGTTCGGAAGGGAATCCAGAAATTAGTAACTGGTGAATAAGGTACTAATGCATTCTTAGGCTATGTGTCGCATACCGTGGACAGAATTTGAGGTTCTGGCACAACCCCAGAACAGGAACCAAGACAACGATGAAGACCCTGAGCTTTTCCATGAACTAGTTGACATCATGAAAACCTTGCTGCCACCAAACAGCCTAAAGGAAAGTTTACATGCCTTCTTGCTACGGAGGCATGAGTGGACAGCAAGTGGCAGCGCTTTGGGAGCCACAATCGTTCTGGATGGGACGACATACAAGGCGAACAAGAGAACACTCTTTGAGAGTGAGCCCGCTGAGTTTTGGGAGAGGGCAATTGAGAGCAAGTTGCCAGAAGAGTTTGCAACTTTTTCAAACAAGTTCGAGCCTGGGAAGGAGCGAGCTCTGTATGGCGTGGAGCCGATGCACTACCTAATCTCTGCATACGTGACCCAAGGGATGGAAGAGCGCATACAGTTGCTGAAAGGAGGAGAAAAAGGTATGACAGGAATATCACAGCTAGCGGCGGAAAGGAAGAAAGAGATGGTGGCCAAGGATAAGGACCACCATGCCAGTATGATTGATTATGCCGATTTCAACATACAGCACTCGCCAAGAGCACAAGCCATGCTATTTGATGCGATGATTGTTGCTGCCCGAGGGAAAGAAGCCCATGCGGATTGGAAGCGGCTAGCACATTGGCTAGCCGCTGCTAAATTCAACATGAGCTGCGACTTCTCTCCTGGGGGAGCCACCGCCGCCAAGAAAGTGAAGGTGAGTATGGGTATGTTTTCCGGGACCAAGTGTACGGACTTGATCAACACTACACTGAATATGGCGTATTTCAAGGTAGCTTGTGCGTGGGTGAAACGACTGTATGGTCTGGAACCTGTAGGCTTATACAACGTGCACCAGGGGGACGACGTCTGGATATCAAACCGCAGCATCGCATGGTCAGTGGCATTATATTATGTGATGAACGCAATGGGATGCCGATTCCAAAAGATGAAACAGATGTTTGGCAGTGAGTGCGGGGAGTTTCTGAGAGTGCTGTACACCAAGGATGGTGCTCGCGGGTTTCTGGCACGTTCGCTTGCCAGCTTCACGATCAAACAGCTGCAAGAGCAGCAGGACCTGGATTGTGTTAATATCGTCAAGTCTACTCACAATAATATAATGCTGCTGCAAAGGCGTGGGATGGAATGTCAAGCAGCACGGCTCCTATACGACATGTGTATACAGTACTTTGGCAGGGTGCGTGCTTTTCCCAACGACCGGAACGGATTGCGGATACCACCAGATGTGTTACACGCACCCAGTACCTCAGGTGGTTTGGGGGCGGCACCACCAGGGCAGATAGCCGTGAGGAAAAAGAGGCTCGTGGTGCTGCCTGTGATGCCGCGCAACATGCCACACGAGCTGAAGGATGTACCTCAACACATGTCACGGGATTGGATACGACACGTGAGTGAGATAGACGGGGGCAGGAATATCATCAGGAGCAACGTTTTAACGGATGCCTGCTTGGTCACCAATTACTCCAGCGTGATCAGGGACTTTGCTGGGGTGAAAATGATGCATGAATATCACGCTAAGTGGATTAACTACGTCAACAGCCTGCGAGACACAAAGCAACTTGGAGTCACCAAGTTAATACCACTGCAGGACGTGAGGCAGGCACTTGACGTGGTGGAGGCGGCCTTGGAACTGTCAAAGAATGATATTCATTGTCCACCATACACGGAAGGTAACCTGGTGTGGGCCAAATCAGCCATAACTACGCTCCTGTCTGGAGGCAGTAAACCACCAACCCGGCCCATCATGATTGCGGACGCTGTTGCACGGCTGGTACAAAAGACCATCTTCAAGAGTTTATCCACCACCAAGACTGCGCTGGGATTGAACACGGTGGACGCGCTGAGATATATAATGCACCAGACATCTGCTAGGACCGTGGATGATATATATGCGCTGAATGTGCTAACTGCTGCCGCGGACAACCCAACACTGGACATAGAAGGTTACCTGACCAGCGAGAGCTATGCCCACTTTGCATTCCTACTCTCCAGAATACATCCTGGAGTCATACAAGAATGCGTGAACGTGGCTAAGAGCGTGGTAGTGATGCAAGCCAGAGCCAGGGAACTACAGAGCGATCAAGATCTGCTCGACATCACAGGGGGTTTCGCCTTGTGGATGTTGCGAGAGTGGGTCGCTGCCGAAGAGGAGGGCATGATCGACATTAAGTATTGAGAAATACTATCAAGCATACAACGACGAACAACTGTCACGATCCATAGACGAGGGGGGAGAGAATCGTAGCTCTTTACATAGAAACAACTCGCTTGGCATCAACTAGTCTTAACTTCATAAAATACTTTACTGTACCTATGATCATAGGTTCGTCATCCCGTACAGGATGTCTGGTGAGAGCTGAACTAAGGTGATTTTGCAAAATAACATAATACTAACAGCACCACAGCCTAAATTTCAGGAAAACCAGTTTCGGTGGGTGGAAAGCATTGAGACTGTAGCTGGAGAAGAACTAGAAGAAATTGAGAATCTGCAGGTTTCAACTTAAGCAAATACAAGTGTGTTTGTTCCAACCCGCCACCCACATATTTGTGCATCACCAATGTGTTAATAAATTGCAAACTATTAATAGTCCCTGCCCATTCTGTAGGGCAGATGTAAGTAATTTTGTGCAATTTTTAGACTTGTAACCAAGGAAAAAAAAAAACAATTATAACTACATTAAAACATTTGAAATATTTTAATGGCTGGAATCCAACATAAAACCACATTTTTAATAGCTTGGATAGAATGGAGCATTCAAAATGAGTAATTCATTTAGATTCTCAACCCCCCCCCCCACCCCTTCCCCAATAACCCAAAATTCAGTGTGATTTTCCAATAACAATAATATGTTCAGTCCCAAGCAAGTTTCACTTAGTTGGTTTCAGTTTACAGGCAACATTCACAATTAGTTCTTGTATATTTATAACAATATGATGTGAAATTTTAACATTTTTTACATTTAATAATTTTATAGCTGTCATTGTTACGGTTAATATGTGGGGAGAACTGGGTTCGTAAGAGATGCCTTCTGAGCCTCTTCCAAAAATGTTTTGTTTCTTTACTTGTCTGATTATAGCTAGGCTATAATGATAGCACACCATGGGGGTAAAAATATTTTTGTCTGTCTATTGTCCGCTTTGATTGGTCTAAATCATCAAAGAATCTTTCTGAATGTACATCACGATAAGATCAGTGCCTATTGATTAGTTGAAATCGTAGGACACGTGACAATGTATGATGTGGTTCGTTAAATGTGGTCTTGACCGTTGTGTTTCCACGTGACAGAGTTAAAAATTACAGGAAAAAACCAAAAATGAAACATTTGTATTTTAACAGCAAGGGATAAAAAAGTATCTATAGAATTCCAGAAATATATTTTTTATAAATTAATGAGAATGTCTTACTCAGAGCCTCCCTCACAACGGAGGTAAATGCGTTAACTCCACTGTGCCATCATGAGATAAATGGATTTTGAAATATCACTATAATCCCCATATTTTCTTACAAAGACTTTTTTTTTTATTTCATGTCAACTATATTTACAGATGTACTGTAAGAATAAGGAATATTTAAATGTTTTAGGGCCGGTTTCACAAAGTCTGTTTAAAGTTTCGTTATCTAATCAAACAATTAATTTAAACAGGACATAAAAGACCTGATTATCATTTAACTGTTTCCCAATGTAGTTTTAACGAGTGTTTAACTAAACAATGGTTAAGGGAAATATGGCAACCAGGCGATGACGTATCAGATCGCGATTGGCTGTCGTACTACCTTGGTTTGTTACTTTTGGCCAGTGTTTAAGGTTCGGTTAGAGAAAATTGTAAACAAACATCAATATGGACGAAAATAAGCGGCCACGGTCCGGAAATTTTCTTGCTTCGGAAACGGAGTTACTTATATCTTTAGCGGAAAAGTATGCCAGTATCGTAGAATGCAAGAAAACCGATGCAGTTACATGGCGACAAAAAGAAGATGCATGGCAAAGGATTACATCAGAGTTTAATTCTTTGTCTGGCATACTTCCAAGGACTGAAAAAACTTTGAAAGCAAAATACGATAACATGAAAAGTGTGGTACGAAAAAAGTGCAGCGAAGAAAGGATGCAGGTTTTCAAGACGGGAGGCGGGTTACCCCCAAAATTGTCAGTTAATACATCAGATGAACGAGTGAAGTCTCTTTTGAGTATTTCGGTATCGGGGCTCACGAGTGCAACTGACAGTGACTGCGGTAAGTTATATTTGCTTTCATATGTACCTACACTTTATGTAGATAAAATGTTATATGTGTTCCTTTACAGTACCCATAGTTGGCGACCATTAAATTAAAATACTTGAAGATCTGCCATAAAAATGTTAGCTCAGTAAAAGGTTATGTTTGATGTGTTTTGGATATTTGTTTTGACAACAGTTGTTCCCAAAAACCAACCTTTACAAAGGCAGACTTTAAAGTGTGACAAATGTTTTTAAGTAAACATGAAATTTTTTTGGTGTTATTGGACATTCATTATTATTAAACATAGAGGAAGACCCAGCTATAAATGTCTGGGATAAAACACTAGTCTATATTACAGTCTGGTAAAGTACTGTACTTGATGTAAGTTTTTGGACATACGCCATTGCTAAGAACTTTTTCTGTTGAAGAAAAACTAATAAATAAAATAAATAAATAAAAATAAAAATACTCAAAAAAATATACAAAAAACACACAAAATTAAGCAAACAATTGCTGTTGTCAACAAGGATATGACCACCACAAAATATTCCGAAACAGGAATATGGTCAGCAAACAAAGAAAAAACAAAGAAAAATGTACTAAGAGAACGAAAAAATCCCCACAAATGATGACAACACAAAAATATTGAAACCCAAAATAATTCAGCACAACAGTTGAAGCGAGACAAAAAACATGACAAAACGAAAAAACAAACAAATACAATAGTTTTACCTAAACAGAAACAAGCGACGTTTCGGGAACTGCTATCTGCTCCCGTCCTCAGGCAGAGACGCACATGGCACGGAAACACAGGTGCGACTTTTGTGTGTTTTTTGTATATTTTTTTGAGTATTTTTATTTTTATTTATTTATTTTATTTATTAGTTTTTCTTCAACAGAAAAAGTTCTTAGCAATGGCGTATGTCCAAAAACTTACATCAAGTCATGCACTCCCATTGCACAAATCTTTTAAAGATAAAGTACTGTAGTTGGTAGCACATGTAACAATACAAATGTACATAAAAATCAAACAAATAATGTAGGCCTATTAATGCATACAGTTGTAAGGTACGGTAACTTTTATTTGCCTAGATAACAAGGTCACTAAAATTTCTGCTTCTAGGTAACTTAAAAGTAATGTATGAAAAGGCTTTAATTTGCAATTAATAATATTATACTAATCATTTGTACATGTGTATTGTGAACATGTTTAGTAGGCCTACATGTATTAACACTACACACGCAGTAATAAGATTATGTGAATCTTTCAGATGGAATTTTGTTGCAAGATTCTGCAGGCCAATGTTCAGATATTGGTGGGAAAGTTACATTCTGAAGTAAGTACTTATTGTGTAATTTATTTTTTAGTAAGACAAGTTGCTAGCAGTTGCTATTCTTCTAGCCTCTATCAAGTCAATAACAGAAATTAGATCTTGCAATGCAAAACCATATGCACGAAGCATTTTCTTATAGTTCTTTATGGTATAGAGAGAAATGCACACTGAATATTAGCCTTCCACTGTTTTCTCTTGAACTGAAAAGTTATTAACCAGTAAACAATTTACTTTGTAAAATGTTTCTTAATTTTCAATTTTGCATAAAACAATGTCAAACATAGTCCTAAACTTAAATAACGTATTTTCAAATTAGTAGATACTAAAGTTTACAAAATACATTGTACATTTTTGATATGATTGCATTAATTTTAAGCTATTATTTGGTATACAAATATTACCAAAATCAAAAAGGTTGTATATTAACTTAATTCACTACTTGCCAATTAATTAACTGAATCTATGTTGTAAAAGCATGAAAAACATTACTCCGCTTTATGATAAGTGTTGTATATACTTTCATAAGCTGTACAATTTCTTAACACTTAGCACACTGAAGCCACATTTTAACAAAAGTATCTGTATACTGTACCTTTTAAGGTTAATTGGTGATGTTATTTCTAAAATTAGTGGTACTTTAAATAAGGTAAGTTGGTGTAACTGGGCCCATGGGGCAACTGGGCCATCCCATCCCTGATTTTCCCTGAACATATGAGGGAAATTCAACTCTGTTGTGGCAACACTGGTAAGCAGAAGTATACAAAACAAGAGGCATTTGGCCTCCAGCTTGATAGAAGAATGTTTTATGGCTGCTAATGTTTTTTGTATTTGTGATCACAAAACATGTCTCTACAAAGGTGAATTCAAAAATTTTTGGTAAGTAATTTTTTATCTCTTGAAAATCGAATGTAAGAAATTTTAGCTCAGTTAATGTCAAAATAACATTCTGTGTAGTGTTTTAACCTCTCATGCATTTTATATGTCTGTGGAGTGTTATGACCCAGTTGCCCCATCATATTTAGTGGGCCATTTATGGACCCAGTTTCCCTGAATGTATGGCTCAGTTACCCCACACTGAACCACTTATGCTTATATTAAATAAGTTGCTACTAACCTAACCTAATATAAGTTTATGTTATTTTAATAATTTGCAATTAAGTTAATCAAGATGAAGGCCTGTTTAGGTAGGATTTTGTTGGAGAAATGTATTCTTTTAAAGCTTGTAAAAATTCAAACAAAGAGTTTTTTCTTGCAACTCATCCAAGAACGAAATTATAACTTAATTAGTTACTTTTTATGTTGCAGGCCATGGTAAGGAAGTACTACCGGAGAACAACCAAGGGTGCAGACCAAGAAAATTCATACTCCCGAGAGGTTATAGAGTTGGCACTTGCAGATGTGAGGAATGGAAACCGCACACAAAGAGAAGCAGCGAAATTTCATGGCATTCCAAGAAGTACACTGCGTCACTACATCCATGGTTCGAGAGGTTCAGGGTCTATTTCGAGAGATGGGTTTGGGGGTAGTGGAAAACTTTCAATTCCGCATGTGTATGAGGTTCAACTTGCAGATTGCCTAAGAGATTTAGAAAAATGGGGATTTGGACTGTCAAAAGATGAAGTCATGGACATGGTGCAAGCATTTGTTCAACAAAACAACATAAAAACCAGATTTAAAGAGGGTAAGCCAGGTCCGGATTGGTTCATTGCTTTTAAGAAAAGGCATAACCTATCAATAAAAAAAACCACAAGGAGTAGAATATGTCCGCATGTCTCAAGAAAACCCATTTGTAATCAATTAATTGTTTGATTTGCTTCAGAAAACAATTGAAGATAATGTTTTGAACAACAAACCACACTTGATATTTAACTGCGATGAAACAGGGTTTGGACACGACCCAGGCAAAACCAAAGTTGTAGGTGGCAAAGGTGTAAAGTGCACTAGAACAATAAGCTCTGCTGGGCGTGTTCTTGCATGTTGTTCTGCTGCAGGAGACAAGCTTCCTCTCCTTTGTGTCTTCAAAGGGAAGAATGTAATGGAAAGCTGGATTGACACAAACTCTGATGCCCGTACTGGTTATGCAGCTTCAAGAAGTGGGTGGATGGACGGAGAGATTTTTTTAAACTGGTTTAAAAAAGTATTTCTGCCCAACATACCAGAATAACGGCCTGTACTTCTTATCCTTGATGGGCACAAGAGTCATGTTAGTGTCCCTATGATTTTAAAGGCAGTGGAACATCAGGTAGTGCTCGTAAAATTGCCACCTCACACGACACACGTCACTCAGACCATGGATGTTGGAGTATTCAAAGGTTTGAAATCAGATTGGGATAAGAAGCTAACAAAGTGGCAGAGACAAAATCCTAGGAAAAAAACTCCTAAACAGGAATTTGTAAATATTTTGACATCTACATTTCATGATGTTAACAAACAGAATATCACAAATGCCTTTAAAGCGTCTGGAATTTATGATGAAGAGACAGGGGGCCCAAACAGGCAAGAAGCAATAAAAAAAGTGCAAATTCAAACCTTGTGAAGTACAGGCTTACAACAAAGCACAGCTCAAAAAGGTTGGAGATGCCAACGAAATTCATGATGACCAGACAGATGATGACCAGACAGATGCCGACAAGATCCCTGATGCCCACACGGATAAGGAACACACTCCTAATGAATCGGCTGATGTTGGAAAGACTCCTGATGCCCAGGCAGGTGCCAACAATTCGCCTAATGCTCATAGTCATAGAGTATCTGACAAGAGCTCTGATGTTGTTGAGATGCCCAACAATGTAAATGTAAAACAAAGTTTTGAAGACATAATTGTCGAAATATTCCACAAAAACAAAACTCGAGAAGATTCTGGTAAGGAATCTGCCAAGCCAAAAAGGAAAAAAGTAAGCTCGGGAGCTGAAATTATGACTGCATCTGAGTACATAGAAATAAGACAGGAAGAAAAGAGATTGGAAGATTTGGCTTTACAGCAAAAAAAAAAAAAGAGAGAAGCTCCTTAAACAAAAGAATAACATTGTGAAGAAAAAACTCATAGACAAACTTGAAAGTAAAAACAAAAAGAGAAGCAGCAAATTTAAGATGCAATGCAAGGAAAAAAATCAGAAAAAGAAAGATTTTGAAAACCCATTACCTTCCACTTCTGGCCTCTGTGAGTTTAAAAAGGCAAAACCTTCAAGTGTGAATTCAGACTCTGATGATGATGGCTCATCAGGTATGAGCATTGCGAACTGTGAATCAGACGAAGTTGTGCCTGGTATCTCTGTTATCAAAGATGACTATGTTATTGTATTGTTTAATGGTATAAAATATCCTGGACAAGTTGTGGATTTAGATAGAGACCAAGTGCAAATAAAACACATGAAGAGTGCTGGTTAAACTTACTGGCGATGGCCAGAAGAGGAGGACATTTTGTGGTATGAAGAAGAAGATATTTTAAGATTGATTAGACCCCCAATCCCTATGAACAAACGTGGAATTTTCAGTGTTTCCGAGTTAAAAGGTTGTTTATTTGAGTATGAGTAAGTTTACTTATTTTACATTGTATTTTTAAACTGTTTTTGTGTTAATTTATAGCTGATGATCACAAAAATCAGTCTTGCAACATTGGTAATTGCTTTGAAAAATTATTTCTAAATGGGGGTAAATTTTTATTGTTATTTGTACATTTGCAAGCATTAAACCCAGTTACCCAGTCACAGATTCTGTAGTTTCTTATAAGAAATAGACTTTGGTGGTCCACTTACCCCCATTATCAGGGTAACTGGGCCCACCTGTATTTAAAAATTATATGTAATAAATATAATAAAAATAAATATCACAGCTTAAGAGGCCACTCCAGTCCAGGAGGTATTACAAGTTGGCATCTGTAAAGGGAGCAGGTAGTGGCCTGGCGTTTAGTTCCTTATAGCATTAAGGGCGCGGTTCACGTATGAAAAATCATCACTCTTTCAAATTTTAATTCTACTGTTACAGGACGATAGTGAGAGCCGAAGTGGTGTTCCTAGCCACTCCGCTAGCTTGTATATGAACGGGGGTAGCTGCTAGAAGCGGTCATTCGAGGAGAGAGAGTCAAACGTGTAGGGTGTATTGCTCTGTTCTCTGACCTTGAATCGTGCGCTCGCGAGTGGTTGGTTGTTTCCCCTCTCCCCTTCTCATCGCCCCGCTACCCGCTTACAGTGTTGCCACATTTTCTGAGAACTTAGTCACCCTGGGAGAGCAGCTGAGAATTAACTCCCAGCCGCAGGACAAGTGTTCCATGGAACGGCGCGGCGGCTTGGCTCGTTCTTCCCTTGTTCGGTACACGCTCAACACAAGTCCGCTCAGTTCCGGTACAGGGATACATATATCTCTCACAGCTTCATTTATACAGTAGCCCATTACCAAGGTTTCAAGTAAGCCTAGTTTGTATACATGCATGAAGACAAAATATTATTCTACGTAAGTCGTCCTTCTTGCGTGGTAAACACACAGATCGTACCTAAATATTGATGAGTAGAACAAGTAAGTTGATTATTAAGCTGTAGAAGAATACGCAATTTTTTTTTTTACTTTTTAGTGTATATTAATTTGTTTTTTAATAGTTTTTTAAGTCGGTTTTTTTGTTAAAATTTGTGTTTATTATTTACATCGGCGAACCTTGAAATCCACCCTTAGTCTATAATTGTCCTTGCAGATAATTTACCATATTTGGAATATCTGAATATTGACTTCATGTGTCAGATTTATCTTCAGTTACTTCCTAATGCTTGACGTTGTGCCGTGTATTAGGGATTTAGGCACGTTTTATTTAAAAATTTTGTAATCTTAAATATTTTTGGAAATATTATTTATTTTTTTTTCTCATCTTATTTTCTTTACGTCCAGGCCCTCAGCCTCTGTTCTCAGAGGCGAGCTGATTTTCTTTCCCAGCCTCATGCTAGCTTAGCATTCTGGCTAATATTTCTCCCGCCTCCAGGCACGTCGGAGCCGGTAACTTTATTTCTTCGCGTGACTACCTTTTGCCTACAGCAGCTTGTGAAGCAGTGCTGAGCCCTGCTAACTCTGTCACGAATCGGTATAAGGTTCACTAGCAGCAAGACACGACAGGAGGATCCCGTGGGCCTTGTGTCCCACAGACCATGCGTTTTTTGAAGCCATCCCCCTCCTGCTCACCCACCACTTTCTTCTCAGAAGTGTGGCTAGGAGCGACGACCGCATGGGGACGTTAACCGGAGTCAAGGCCATCTCAGGCTTGACAGCCGCAGTTACGATTCTGCACCTTAACGACATCTTGTGACGGCTGTGGTCACTAAAGCCACTTGTGGGCGTTGGCGGCGCTGACACTACCGCGCTCGCGCGGAGGTAACGACAACCTCTCCCCCCTCCTTATGTCTCAGGCCGCTAGGTGGCACCACTGGTTACTCCATTACCCCCTAGCTTGACACTCTCGTCGGTCACAAGTCGATTTATTAGTACTTCCTCTCGCCACCAAAAGATAGCGCCTCAGTCGCGCAGTCACTCCAGTAAGATCTATTTTTTTTATGCCGGACACCTTCGGGTGGGCTCGGTCATTTTCGGCTCAGAGCCTACCTCCCCTCCCATTCTCTAGAGACCCCGCGCTTATGATATCCTGGTGATATCCCGCTCTGAACTTACTTCGGTGCGCGCCTCCTGACTGACTGGTACCGTTTGTAATTGCGATCTTCGGCGAATCATCGACATCGCACCGTATATTATGTAGTCTGCTCAGACTAGAGGGATGGAGTCCCTATCTAAAATTATTATTAACCAGTCAGTAGTTTAGTTGAAAGTCGAGAAACTTAGTATTTTTATACAATTTATTTTCAAATTAATCATGATGACTTCCGTGGCTACCGCGAAATGTGGTTCGAGTTTTCGGAGACGAGGCGCCCTCTCCTGAGCGCCAGGACCAACACCCTGTTTTGGTAAGTCTTGACGTCATCCCCCCCTTTAATTTTTTCTCTATTGGCCTCTTGCGCCATTTAAGCATACTGTCTGGAAACAGGTCTAATTCTTTGGAATTTGGACTTCTGTTTCAGACAGGGTTCCAAGTTTGGGGCAGCCAAAATCCTCTGCCAGAACCTCTGGAGTCGGTTCCTGAGCAGAATCCACCATCTTTAGGCCTACTAACTCGCTCACCGTCTACCTACAGCCCCGGGTGATACCCGCATTATTCTATTATTCTATTCACGAACTCAACAAAAAAAATAGTGTAACCCAGTTAAGACAGCGTACAGTAAAAGCAGTTCGAGGAGGAGAAATGTATTTTATGTTTTGCAAGGACTATATGTACAAGTTACCAATGTTGATTTCATTCATGTTTTTAAGTATTGTTATTTCTGTTAAACATTCAGGGCCGGCCCGATAAAAAAAATTCAATTAGTAAATAAGTGTAATTGTGAGGCATTTTAATAAGATCACTTATCAATGAAAAACAGATGTTATTAAGGAAAATTTAATCTATAAAAAAGAAAGAACAATGATTAATAAAATAAGGAAGTCTATAGACGTAACAGTTGTTTTTTATTTGTTTAATATATAATAACGATCCTTTTTCTCCCAAGTGTTCGTAGGGAGTCTCTAAATTTTCTTTGTTTACTCCTAGTGTCACCTCTGTTGTTGACTTTTATAGCTATCAATTGAGGGCCCCAGTATTCAGAGTTTCCAAATCTTTTTATCTAATTACTGAATTATTCTTTAAGACACTTGGGGTATTACAACGTCATTGTCCATTCACCTGTAGTTGTACACATTATTGTGTGATGCAGTTGTAATACAATAAAACGACAGCAAAAAATGCTTTCTCAAAATAAATTATAACTTCTTTCTCTACTATAACTTAATATCTAAAGGAATTGTTCATTTCTCCTTCAAGCTTCATCTCCTCTGGTTGTCAAAACCAAAGACTAATACAGTACATTAAACAACTAATGTAAAACAAATATAGTCCTTTCTAGAACACAATAAACCAAAATAATATCAGTTTTACAATTAAAACACGAGTTCTGGGTTAGTGCACATGCATCAAACATATCCTAACGGACATAGAATTTTCATTGATATAACTTGTAATATTTACAGTTAATATTTGATGTTGGAAATAAAACATATTGATGAGCCTATCTGGGATATATTACAGCATATGCAAATGACACCAAAAATACATATTGAACAAAACTAATGTTTCGATTAATTTCATGATTTATTTTTTCAGTGTCCTAAGCCATGTTCAACTCTCACATACCATTTGCGATTACTTCTAGTAAATTTATAAATTCAGAACATAAAGATTATTGTGAAAAAATAGGAGTTTGCCACAGTGTTGTTTATGTAATATGTATCAGTTTTTCTTATTAGCAGTTCACATGAGCTCTATGTTAACATATAATCTTTGTTGAAGATTACTGTTACTTTAACAGGAATAAAATAATTAATTACTTACTTTAAGAAACAATATCACCATAGGCTGATTTATTATACCCCCTCGTCCCCTCCCCTCAACTACAAATGTAATGGCCCGCAAATCTGTAAAATAATACCTGATGACATACGTGCAAAAATATAAGAGGAATGGAAAAAATTTCGTGTGAAAAATCGACACCAATGATATTTCATTGTACAGTATTTCCTTCGCCCCATTGTTGTAAAAGAACTATTAAGAAATTTTTAAGTCTTAATAGTTTATCTTACTAGAAAAACGTAACGATTTTTCACTATACGCACAGTGCCTACTGCATCACGGCAAAGTATGTTAATGGTAAACCCAATAGAATATCTGAACTACGCTTTCGAATTGAACAGACATATATTTAGTTCACATAAATATTCACACTGTCGACTACGATGTTATCACGTTTTGTGTTCTGGACTTTCCGGCGCTCTTCATTCACTTGGAAAAGAACAGACGAGTACGTGACAACAGCGCGCCTTCCTTAGCCCACTGGCTGCGCCAAGCAACCCCCAGCAGCGGGCTCTTAGGAAGCAACGTTTAACCTCGCGGTATCCAGAATAGTTTGTTTTTTGACCCCTGCACAAACCAATTACCTTTCTTGAACGCAGTAAACGTACGAACTCTAGCTCTACCAGTTTGCATACATGATTTTTTGCAAATTCGTCACTACGATTTAATAAGATCAATTTATAATTCCATAAAATTTACAATAGCCAAGTAAATAATTTTTTATTTATTATTTATTGCACCACACTAATTTCTATCTATGCTAGGCTCAAGAGTAAGCCCTTAGGAATGATAAAACAGCAAAATATGTTCGCTAATTATATTTTCATAAAATTTGTAACATAAATATAAATGGTGCAAGAAAAAATTATTAGGTATAATATGCATGAGTTTTCTTTTGTTAAATACATTTATATTGCATTTAAGTACGCATTTTCGGCTAGAACAAGGTTTATTCTTAACATGAAAAAATTCACAAACACCTGCGATTAGTAAGGAATTTATAAAATGTAATTTTCAGGACCCTAAAACGCCCAAATATCTCAACCGCGCCCTTAAGCTCGAGTTCTTCGGATTATTATAGGAAGGGAATCCTCACACCCAACCCGTCCTTCTTCCACATCTTAGGCTCAGCGCACATGGAGCAACTGTTTTGTGACAACAGTCACAAAACGGTTGAGCTCACAAAGGTTTTGTGACCTTGACATCGCACGGGGGTGCGGAACCGCACATGAGGCGATCGATTTGAGACCAGTCTCAAACCAGTTGCATGCAACCGTGGATCCCGGGTCGCAGTTGCGTTGCAACCTTCGTCTCAAACAGTTGCTCCGTGTGCACTGGGCCTTAGACAGACATCACGACACGACAACACTCCAGATCCCCCGCCGATACACCTACACGTAAATTATTAAAATGACTACAAATGCGGCACTAACTAAATATGTATCTGTGTCCTTGCTGAAACATATGCACAGCACCCTGCTGCCAGCTCAATGATTCAAGTCAAAGTCTGCCGGGGTACAGTCTCTCGTGGTTTTTTTAAAGTAATTAATCCGCATATTTCCAATGTGACTCACGGATTAATGACGATTTTTGCGCCGGATAATTTTATGTTATAAAATGTTCACTTTTATCAGACAAAAAAAAGTGCTCTTGGGTGCTCAGGCTTTTTCCGTATAACAATACGCAATATGGGAGTAATAAAACTTGCATATCATAGGATTGGATCATTACTAATTTTAAGTATTTGAAAGAAAAGGCGTACACGCCTTAATTGCACCAAATAAAGACGAAATAATTTAGAAATTGAATGCGCCGCATTATTGACATTGTGGACAAAACAAATTGTAAAGGGGAAAAACAGCAGAGGTTTTGTGTGTGAAGTACCAAGGCAAACTAAAATTGTTTCGTAAACTTTTTTAGGTATAGTGGAAACACATATGTACAGCTGTAACATGTCATATTTGTCAGGGACTGGAAGTAACGCGCTACTAGTAACGACGTTATTTGTAACAGTTACTTTTTATGGTAACGATCGTGGTAACGCAATATATTAAGTTTTCAGTAACTGTAACTGTAACTGAATTACATTTTTCTGCCCTAAAGTAACAATAATTGTCGTTACTTCTTGCGTTACATTTTTTTAAATGTTTTTCTTATTGAACGAACAACGATTTGTTGATTTTTTCAAACCCAGAACGAAAATCCCGACAAGCATATTATTTGCGATGGTATTGCTTGTACTTGTAAAACTGCTGTTGGCTAGCCTGCGCCTTATTTTGATTGTCATTTATTTAATATTTTCGACATGCGGGTTTACTAAAGTGTTGTTTAATTAATTAACCTACCTGTGCACATGCGCAAAAACAATGACAGAATCTAATGAAGCGAGAAGCCGAGAAAGCAGTCCAGAATTTTCGTTGCCGTGGCCTTCATATTCTAATTTTTTCGAAGTTCGGTCGAGTGATAAAAACAACCTTATTGTGAAGTGCTTGTGTGGTTCTGCGAACAATTTTGTAGTGTCAACTAATTACTCAATGAAATTTAAGACCTATTTAAAAAATTTCAGTTTAAATAAACACATATCTTTACTAAACACAATATGTTTTATTAGCTTTTAATTATAACAATATTACGTATCACATTTTTAGTTTTTCACAAAGTAACTGTTAAAGTAACTTACAGTTACTTTTCTCAGAACTGTAACTGTAACTGGTTTATTTTCAGTAGTGTAACTTGTAGTTGTAACAGGGTTACATTTCCAATGGAGTAATTGTAACTGTAACTGAGTTACTTTTTAAAAGTAACTTTCCGGTCCCTGATATTTGTGTATAGCAATTAACATGTTGCAGAAATTAATGTTATTACTTTGTGAATGTTATTGCAGAATAAGTAAACAGAGTGAGTGCTAATTTTAATTTAATTTAATATTGTATGACTAGACTAGGTAAATGTAATTTTTTAAAATTATCAAGCCCTATGTTGGTATCAATTAAAACATATTATGTTATCTACGTTTGTAGTGAGGGTAAATGGTAAGTATAGATACTCACTTGTAGAGAAACAAAAGTAGGGAAAATTAGTTAGGGCATAACTACGTTTCGTTTGGAACAAATTTTAGAACATTCTTTACCAAGAAATGCTCAAGGACAGATGTGTTTTAGAAATGTCCCACAAACTGAACGTATCAAGCTGAATATTTGTGTATAATTGGGACGTAAATAAGCTAATTGCGAATGAGCGAGTCTACATGAAGAACAGATTTGATCATTCGTGAACGATTATAGTGATTAAGAAATTTGTCTTGAGTTCCCAGAAAATTTGAATATATGTATATTTGTAAAAGTTGGTTAAAAATCGTCCACTACGAGTAGGGCCTATAGAAAGTTAATCGTTTTGACTTCAATAGGCCTTTGGAGAATTCAGGGTGAATATAATTACGTTACTCTACACATCGCCAAAAGAAAGAATTTGAATGAACATCAAAAGTGTACGAGAAATATATACTACAGGAACTAAAGTCTCTTCAGCTAATTAACTAACGAAATATCATTCCTTGATTCACCAGGACAGAAGATATCATTTCCTGAGGACAAGAAGTTACTTTCAAAAGCGAACGGACGAAGCAGAAAACTGAACTACTCCAGTGATACTGTGATTCGATTCCCGTGAATATTCATTCATCGCAGATCGACAGTCAAAATCATTGTGAGCAAGAAAATATGAGAAATCATCTTTCAAGTAAATTCCGATAGATTGATTTTGCTAAGGTTGATCAAGTGGGACACATATCGGATGCATGAACTTCACTGCAATTAGAGCAATCAAAAGGTATATTGGTATGAGTATAAAGTTATGTATATGACGAGGTACATAAAACTATGTGTACAAGTTTTCAAATGTTTATTGTGTTAAAGATTTCCCAAAGAGTAGGTACCCCTGAAATATTTTAGGTAAAAAAATGAGCTAGTTTGAAACTATTAAATTTAATATAATTTATGAATTAAATCATATTGTATTCTGATAGGACATAATAACGTAATGGACGGTATTTCACATTGAAGTTGAAGATAGTTCGTTGCAACTCGTAATAGATTTTCGCACTCATTCTAACTTCATTCTTCAATTATTAAATATATTACTTCATAAAATCCGTAATTATTTTAAACCACCTTATCATTGAAATATCTCTCATTCGTGGAGTAGGTACTTTTTAATAATGTTGAAAGGTCCTATTACAGAATTACCTTAAGAAAATTAATATTACCGAATTTGACTTCCAAGCGTGGGGTTTATTTTACAGAACTTGTTATTCAATTAAATTAAACTGAATGTTATATTACAGGAATTGGTGCACAACATCTTGGCTACATGAAAATAGATAATAGTTATACACTATGCAAAAACCTCAATTGTTCGTTCCCCGAAACTGTATTTTACACAGCATATAAAAATATTTTGAAATTTTAACAAACCGTAATATTTCATATAAAGGTATATATAAATCAGTAAGTGAAATAGTAAATACGTCTCAACAAAATATATGTTTTTATAATAGGTAAAATGACGACCTGCCCATTCAAAACCGCCTAATTTTATTCAAATAGTACATACATCATCTACAGTTCAACACACACGAGGCTTTCATTTATAATATCCAGAAAAAATAAGCAAAAATAATAACTAAGTTACATTAATATATATACATATATTCATACAAAATGTGTATATACATACGTGTAACTATATATGATGATGCGAACATCAAAAATTTTATACGATCAACTACATGCTATGATAAATCAATACTCAGGCACAGGTGTAATAATTACACTTATATGTCGATATTTGGAACATTATACGCAATTGAAATGCATAAGTAAGAAATATAACAATTCAGGGAGAAAACCCATAAATATTTATTTCTAAATATAATTCAAAGTTTTGTTATAACAAAAGTTGCTGCATGCTGTATTCGATACTTGGTTCAAACGTTATTACCACCTTGTCGTTTGTTCGCGTCAAAGTGGAGTCGGGCAAGATCAAGTAAATAATACACAAGAGATATTCATAATTACATTTAATGTGTGCTATCGTCGACCGGTATAGACCGTTATGCAATGTTGGTAGAACAAGTGTGAAGCTTAGTACAACAGTAAAAGTGACCATAATAGGAATGAACCTATCTACAATCCCTTAAAATAAATACTAGTGGTGCATCGATATGGCTTTACCGATTACCGATTATGAGAGCAATAATCGGCAGATACCGATTCAGTTACCGATTATAATGAAATAATTTTTTTAAGTGTAATAATGCACACAAAATTTTTATTCCCATGTGGATTTAATTACAAGAGTAGGTAAAATTGAGAATACAGTTATAATAACAGTATAAAAATATATAAAATACACTTATGTCATTGCAAAGAGTAAATTAAATTAACTTCTATTTATATTTGTTATTGTAAACAACTTGAACTACAGTCTAATAATTGTAATTTACAATGGGTAAGTTTTTGTTGCGGAAAACTAGCATTATTATCGACTATCACATAAGGTTGCATCGAGAAATTAACGTTTAACAATGTAAACATGTTGCTATATTTTGTTCACTTGAGTTTATATAAAAATGTTTCCGCACTTCACTTTTTTTCTCCCTAGTCGCCATCTCACTATAATTATATAAAAATGACTCAAAACCAATTCTAGCACATATGATTTTATTAATGTTGACTGAATGTATAAAATTATAAATACTTTTTCACTTTTCACGTCACATACAAATAACACAACGGATAATGTTACCAAAGATGCCCATAACGAGTTTGTAAAACGTAGTGATAAACTCTGAAAGGTATCGGGACCACGATTTTGAATCGCTACTACGACTCCAAAAGATCGATTCTCATAGAATACACTGCAACTGCTTGTGGTATTTTGATTGCGTGCCATCTATTTTACGTCTCTGGCTATAGGTAATGTACAAGGCCACTAAACAAAAGACGAAACGTAAATAAATGTGTAGGAAAAATGTATTTTTTATTGTTAGAGGCAATGAGATTTATTAAACTTAACGAAATATCTATAATTATGATATGACGGAGTTAGATGAATTTTGTAATATATACAAATATTACCATATTTCGTCCTAAAATGTGTAACAAAATATTACACGGTAAACCTTTCACATTTATGATGCATTTAGAGGTTCAAGTCATTGTATTCGAGACTACTATTCGACACATAATCATGACAAATATTCGCATAGTATCACAATAAATATAAAAGTTCATGTATAATAATAATCCCGCTCGTGAGGACAATATCAAGCCATAGGCAACGTATACAAATATATATCAAGAGGTTAACGCCTAACGAGACCCCTAAATTATTATACAAAGCAAGCCAAAATTTAACATTTAACAAACTAACTCATAAAAACAACACAATTTATGACACAGAATCGAGTGGGTCAAACTAACTGCTCCTCGCGAGGAGATTCAGGGTGCTTGTGCTCATGGTCTGTCCGATCCAATGGCCATAGCCAAGTGATAAAATAGAGCAACTATTTACGGCCAACAACAATTAATAAAACGTACATTCTTGTACAAGCAGGGCCAGTCAATCTAATTGATACTTAAGGCAACAATAAGAATGTGAATGTTAATTCTGGGGGTGTCGCGCCATGGTTCGGGTATCGCACAGCAGTCGTACATCAAACAGAAAATTAACATCAAACAAACGAAGCAGACACAGGAAACCAAAACCAAATGTTCTAAAAGTGGCGGCCGAAATAGGATTTAGAATATAAAACCCTAACCTCAGGAGAATTTAAGTTACCTAAACAACAAGAGCATGGCCACTTCACACTAATTTAAAGTTACGACTGCTTGAGCATACATACCAAAACCATGTCGCGACACCTCCGGACCGGAACAGACCCGAGGCCACAGGGGGCCCACCAATTTATAATCCCAGTGACGTCACGGTAATCGGCAAAGGGGAGGAAGGAAGGGGAAGGTGGCGGCAGTGTGGGAGGGGGAAAGGAACGGAGGCTGTCGGCGGCGCGCGGTTTGAAGTGGCATCCACTTCAGACAGATGAAAAGAGTGTCCAAACAAAGAAGAAGGGATAGAATTAAAGAAGATCCTGCATTATATGAAGAGCATAAAAGGAAAGAAAGAGAAAGATATAAGGTGAGAACTGAATGTGGAAAGAATAAAAAAGTTTCCCAGATGAATGACAGAGAAAAACGTGTGCAGAGAAAAGCTGTACAGGAAAAAATAAAAAGGCACAGAGAAAAGAAGAAAAAAGATATAGAACTATACCAAACTTTGGAACAGCATACCCCTCCTCCCAGCAACAATGACAGCAATGCAGCTAACATAATGATGGATGAGAATGTAATTCTTTATGAACCTAATATTGGTCGGGCAGGAACGAGCATAGAGGAAAGTGGTAAAACATTGAAAAAAAGGAACAGATCAAAATGTTATAAAGAACTAAAAAAGCTCAAGAAGAAACTATAAAAATCAAGAAGACGTGGGGATAGATACAAAAAAAAGTTCTTCCGCTTAAAAGGTAAAGTAAGCAATAAAAATAGCCCAAGGATGAAAGTAAGAACACTTCTTAGAGGAGAAAATGTATCATCCAAAGTGAGAAAAAGTCTAGAATTTTCTTCTGCGCTTACAACCCAAATTCAAGAAAACTTGATAAAAACAAACATTCTCGGAAATCCCTTAAAGCATTTGCTTTAGTGTTATCACGCAAAATTATTAAAAAATACAAGGCCGTAAGAAAAATGAAAGATTGTGTACAATCTTACTACAAGAGAATTCAACATGTTAATAAAGGGAAAAATATTCACGAAAGTTTAAAAACAACATTAACATACAGGACCACAAATCAAATAAAAGTTAAATCAGATGTAATTAAATTTTTTGAACAGAATGATGTAGTAGACTTGAACCTGGAAAAAAAGATTGCATTACAAAGCGAAAGGTGAAAAAACATAAGAGAATATTAACAGGAAATTTAAAAAGTCTCCACAAAAATTTTGAGGTAGAGTTTGGGTATAACATATCTTATTCAACATTTTGTTTTTTTCGGCCCTTTTGGGTCATACTTGCAAATATTGAGTACAGAACGACTTGTTTATGTGTGAAGCATAAAAATTTTGAGTTGGTTTTTAAGAAGTGGAAGAATTTAAAAGTAATTGAAGCCATAGATAGTGATCAATTAATTAAGTCACTATGTTGTGAAGGTGAAAAAACAAAGGAAATCTGTCTAGAGAGAAAATGCAAGGAATGCAGACACAACAAAATTAAAATACAGTTATTCCAAGACAAAGAAATTGAAATTGAAATTGAACAATGGGTTTGGAAAAGAGAAAACATATTGGTGAAAGGATGATCTACCTATAAGCATTTGTATTACACAGGCTGTTTTATTTAGAAACAACTTATGTTTATATTCCTACAAAGTATCTTGTTTAATGACTATAAGAGCTTAAACCTGCAGATATTTAGTTTAATAAGGTATTGGTATAACACCTTCTATTTACATTTTCCATTATATATTATTTAATGGCTATAAGCATGTGCTATACATACACTTTTTTACTATATTTTTTATTTAATTACGTCTTGTGGCTATATCACTCTGTACTTATATAACTTCTTATTTAATGATTATAGTACAGTATGCCTACACATAATACTATAACAGTTTTTATTTATTAATGAATATAGTAGTTGGGCTAGCACTAACGACTTGTATGTGCGTCTTATTTTTTTTTAACAAAGGAATAGCATGTTTTGTCTCTGGTGTTGTGCCGTTCATTTGCGCATTCGCGATGTCTTATGTGCGCTTTGGTTTGTTCCGCTAGCTTTTTATTTTTGTGTCTACTTTTACGATATATAATATATCTTGTTTTCAGAGAGAAAAAGGCCTCTAATTTCGTATAGCATGAGCCCTTCGTTAATTCTTGTAGAGACATAGCTTGTTCCTTCAGTTGGTGTGGTGTTGCATAGCTGCCAACCAATACGGATTTTCCGTAATTATTACGGATTTAACACCGAATTACGGAATTACGGAACATCGCTGGTTTATTACGGTAACGAGGCTTTGTGCTGCACGGTAACGGAAAAAAATTCAGTTTCTGGTGTGCGCATGCGCTGTCGAAATAAGTATCTACTAGTTCTCGTGTTTTGAAATAATAATGGGATGGTATTACGTCCGTTGTACGATAAAACTAGTACAAATTCTCGGACTTTTCATTTGTTGGCTACTAACATCACGATAATTTTTTTACGGTACTTTAACTAACCTGTGTTGTTTTAATTTATTTATTGAAAGTCATTTTTTTCATCATAGTGTTTTTGTCGTGTCTACAGACGTGAAAATTTTTTATGTTTTTCGATAGTGTTGTGAGTTGTGTTCTTCAGAGCCGGTTGTAGAAATGAAGTGTATGACAGAAGAAAAGTGTATCTGGGGGAAAAAAAGAACGCAATTCTTCAGAACTTTCGACCTAACTATTCAAAAGAATGGCCATGCTTGTCTAAAAATGTTTTGGAACACCAAGCGTTTTGTAATGTATGCACGTGTGACTTTTCGATTGCACGTGGTGGAAGGGATGACTAGACGTCATATTGAATCAAAGAAACATGCGGAACATTTTCTAGCCAGGACGAGCAATAAACCTATTTAATAGTTTTTTTCGCTACATCTGAAGAAACGAAAGTAACGAACGCAAAGTTATTGTTTACAAGTTCTGTTTGTCTTTTGTTGTTTGTTTACAAGACAGTTGTTCAAAAGTTTAACTTTGAATACTTTCAATTGACGGTTCAAAAATTCCAGTAAAATTATTGACATTTATTACATATTCAGATGGTTGTATTATTCAAATAGGTTTTTTTTTGATTCATTAATCTTTATTGTATTCATATACATAGGCCTATATATTTTTTTTCATATTATTGTCCTTGTTTTATCTTGTGTGTGTCATAATTCCCCAGGAAAAAAATTTATTGTGCATGATTTACGTGTACTTTTTTATATAATTGTTATTACTGATGGGTGTGATTTGAGGTTGGCAGCTATGGTGTTGTGAGTGGGATGTAGTGCTGACCTCTCCGTCGACAGGTCTTGGTTTCGGATCTTTCCCTGCTGTGTTCATGGGTTTGGTGTTATGATCGTTCTTTCCTGTTGTGTATGCGCTAGACATTTCTTATGTTTCGGTTTCTTAATAACATATTTTGTTTATGTAGGTATTTATGGTTTATGATATTTATTTGTGTTGTCATTTCTCAGGCCATGCCATTTGGTGTTGTGTATATGCTGACTTGAGAGTGTGGTATTTTATAATATTGTTCTCGTAGATATTTATTTTTTTTAATTATGGTTTTGGTTTATTGGCTTTCTGTGGGGGCTCTATTGTGATTTACTTATGTGTTGTGTTTAGCCTAGTGGTATAATTTTTTGGGGGGGGAATATAGACGTTTCCGTCCTTACCTGTCTGCGTTATTTATTACCTCAATGTGCTACTGAATTAGTTTTTTTATTACCTTTCTTGCATTTATTTTATGGTGTGGCCTGCTGTCGATGGTTTTGCTTGTTTATTTTAGGGTAACACTATTTTATTACGTCTTATGGTTGTTTTCTCGCGGTGGTGACAGTTTTTATTTTCCGCGTTTGTTTTATTTTCCCTATTTACGTAAAGGGATATGAAGGATTTTTACTCTCTGCATTAGGCTGTCTCAATAAGCAAGTTATTTTGTGATGTGTGTTCTATTATTTCATGGGAGTTTTCGCTGCTGAGGTTTTATTATCTGTGATTGGCGATTTTATCTGCATTCCGCTGTATTGTGTTCGTGTGTGTCTGCTATAGCATTTTGATTGTTATTTTGATTGTTTTTTTTGTTATGTTTTACATGGTATGTTTTAATTGGTTTATTAATACCTATTTGTATTGTTATTTGCACTTCATTTATGGTATTTTTTGTCACAGTTAAAGTGTGCTCATGCATTCGGCGGTTGATTACCTTCATGTATCACTGGGCTGTACGTTTTTAATTGTGTTCCACGCTTAGGCGAGTTCCGTGACTCTACTGCAAGATACTATAGAACGCTGCGGGACAGTGTTAAAAACAACTTTCACTTCTCCTGGCTTCCATCAACAGTCTTCCGAGTGCCTACACGGCATACAGACGTGTTATTCTAAAGCTCCCGCTTTGTAAAATATTTTATAAATTTACTTATAGTTACACACTGTCGGGTAGGCGGGTTGCACTCTGCACTGCTTACATAGCGTTCCTATTTTTATTATGTCTTTTTTCTGCGTTTTTATTTATTTGTTTAACATTACACGTCGCCGGAGTGGGCGGGTTGCATTCCGGTGAGTTTTTCCTACACTAAGGTCTTTTATTTTATGTATGCTTATTTGCTACATGTCAAAGAATGCCTTTTACTGCGCTTCGTGCTATTTGGATGGCTAGTACTGTAGGGATACATTTTTATTATTATTTTTAACTATGCCTATATGCATACATGTTTTTTTATATATAACTGACCACCGAGGTAACTTATGTAATTAGTTTCTGACGATCGTGTGGCAGCCGGGCGGGCCGGGTCCCTATCGAGCGGTGTAAACATATTTTTTCTGGGTCTTCGCCCCACTCCGTGTGATTTTTATTTTAAATATGTTTATTACTTAACGCTACGTGTTACACGCTGTACTGTAGGGGTACTATGATTTGTTTTAATTTGCTTTTAGCGCTTAGCACAACTGCTAACAATACTAGCTCCACTGTAGGGGTCCCAACTATGCTTAATACATTTCTATGCTTATTACCTAACACACTGGCAGAGAGCCACTGCTATTTGTTCTTGTGCTACCACTAAAGCATATTTTACGTTACACGAGCGGGCTTCTGTTCCCTACACTGCGTTTGTAAATTATTTTTTTTTTAAATTTTACAGACATTGTTATGCTTTTTTATATATAATATGATGTGGGCATTATTATTGCGCATTGTGTGCGTGGAGTCTCAGCGGACAACACCTAGATGTCGCTCTCTGTGCGCGGGTTTTGAGGTTATGTTTGGAGCTCCCAGGTATTTGTATTTAGTCATAGCTAGTATGACGGCATTTGTTTTTTAAGCATACTGTTGGTGGGGGTGGGATAGACATAGCTAGTATGGCGCCTTTTAGAGGTTATGGTGCTCCCAGGTATTTGTATTTAGACATAGCAGTATGGTGGCGTTTGTTTTAAGCATACCGGTGGTGGGGGTTTGCTTTAAGCATACTTGGAGTGGGGGGTGGGGTTTATAAACATAGCTAGTATGGTTGCATTATTTAAGCATACTGGTGGTGGGGGTTTGCTTTAAGCTTACTTTATATTTTGAGATTTAGTATGGCATCTTTTGAGAATGTAAACATATATTCCTTATTTAATTCTACACTTCCCAACTGGCCTTGTGGTCTAGTGGGTAAGGTGTCTGCTTTCTGACCGCAACGCTGTTGCGTCCCACGGAGCGAATCCCCACACGCCCAGGTTTTTTTGTATACAATTCCTGCCTTCGGAGTGACGGTGGCGCGCTCCGGTAACCAAAGGTTGAACTAAGATGGCGGCCTCCACGTAACAATATGGCGGCCCCCAGTGGATGTGATGGTAGCGCGCTCTGGTAACCAATGTTGAACTTGTCAACAACAATGGCGGCCTCCATGAAACAAGATGGCGGCCCCCAGGGGGGTTCTGGCGCAATGTTTACATTGATCCAGAACCCTCCTGCACCTCCTGCGCCCTGGTAACCAATGTCAACAACAATGGCGGCCCCCATGAAACAAGATGGCGGCCCCCAGGCTGTTTCTGTCACAATGTTTACATCTTTCAATGTTTACATTGATCCAGAAACAGCCTGCACCCCCTATGGCGGCATTTTATTTCTTTTGGAAAAATTAAACATGGCTGCATTTTATTTAAGCATACCGGAGTGGGGGGTTGGATTTAGGCATACAATATGGCGGCATTTGCTTTAAGCATACTTTATATTTTGAGATTTAGTATGGCGGCATTTTATTTCTTTTTCAAAATTTAAACATGGTGGCATTTTATTTAAGCGCACTGGTGGTGGGGGTTGGCGGTGTTTGCTTTAAACACTTTATATTTTGAGATTTAGTATGGCGTCTTTTAGGCATATATTCCTTATTTAATTCTCTACTACTCAAATGGTCTTGTGGTCTGGTTGGTAAGGTGTCTGCTTTCTAATCTCGACGTTGTTTGCGTCCCACGGATCGAATCCCAGTCGGCCTGCCTTTTTTGTATACAACTCCTGCCTTCGAAGCGACGGTGCCGCGCTCCAGTAACCAAAAGTTGAACTTAGGTGGCGGCCTCCAGCAGACGCTGTTTGGTTGTCAGGGTTACGGACCGGCAAGATGGCGGCCTACAGCAGACGCTGTTTGGTTGTCAGGGTTATGGACCGGCAAGATGGCGGCCCCAGGGTGGTTCTGGTGCAGTGTTTACATAACAATGATTGCGTAATGTTGACGTCTTTCCAAGGTGTCAACATTGCGTGAGCAATGTTTACATTGAGCCAGAACCAGCCTGCTGCTCCTACTCATTTATATTTTTTAATGAGAACCCAAGCTAATTCTGAACAGAAATTGTAAGGTGTAATTTTTTTGGACACACAATGAAATAACAGATGGAAATTATGTCTTTTTAGTACCCGATTGCACTAACGACTGCAGCACTTTTGTCGTTTACGGTGGTAGTGCGACTCAATATTTACTCTATGATGCAAGCCACGTGCCGTGGAGTAGGCCTCAGTTAATGAGAGTAGCACTGTCGTCCATACTCAAGCATGGGCGTGGATCTCGCCACGTGGCGCGTGCGAATTGGCCTACATGGGGCAAGATGCAGGAATCTACAAGTAAATTGTGGTAATTATGAGACCAGCAATCTGATCCGAGGGGGATTTTGCATCTGGGTTTTGATTGCAGTTTCTCTTCTCACATCAGGCATTGAACCTAATCCCGGCCCATCGAAGGAGGTAGGTGCAAATGATTTGGCATCATTTCTACTTTCGCATTCTGAGTTTGAAAATGTGCATTGTGATTTTCCACTGCTGTCTGATATTTGGGGCAAAGCAGTCGTTCATTTCTGGGGCCACGAAAGTAGAAAGTTGCGGGGTAGCGAAGGCAAAAAGTTGGAAAAATTAATGTACATGGGATAGAAGAAAAATGTCTGCAAAGTTCATGATATTTACTGTGAAAAATTTGAGGGTCCTGGTGATGATGTTTAGTGCGACATTCAGTTTGCCATTGCTTCGGCGTTGGCACAACGTATTAGTAATGTTGATGATGTTGATTGCTTTGGCTGTGGCAGACTATCTCCCTGGTATGATGTTTGTACAGAAATAGGTTGAAAGAAATGTAAGAAAAATATTGTGCGACTGTATCGGAAATGGTCTTCAAATAGAAACATTAGAAACATGCTTACTGATATGATCTCTCATAGTATTGCAATCGTGGCCAATGATGCCGTAGTCGGAAATGAGTATGAAAACCACACTAGTGCAGTTTCGTCCTTACCCGAAAACGTTCCACTGGAATCCGCCATCTCCAAGCCAGTCGAACCGAATTTGGTATGTAACGAGATACACATTTCACTAGCCGCAACAGTGAATAAATGAAGGCCTAAGGTTCCATATTCTCAGTTTGTTGCCCAATGTGTTGTTGAAGACTGTGTTTTATCTAAACTTTCTGCCGATTCACTTCCCAATTAAATTTCAGTGATTTCAAAAATTGAAAGGCATTTCCAAATTTTTTGATTATGTAAAATGTACTGACACAAGCTGCGATAAATCGTATAAAGTGGAATTTCAATGCAATGTTGATGCGTTTCCTGTATTAACTGTTAAACCCAGGCCAGTTGACTCCTATCGTGAAAATCACTCTGAACATAGAACAAGCCAAGTCCGAGGCTGGTTGTGCGAAAAATGGAGAAATGCCTTGCTAACTATCCATCCGACAGCTTTTAGGTACAGTAAAGTGCGAGAAATGGATTTAGACATTGCTGCACGAAGTAATCTACAGGACGTGAAAAGTATAAGTAGTGTTCACAAAATCAGCTCCGAGGCCCTGTCTCAAAATGATATGGATCGTGATGACATTGTTGACCTTTTAAAAAAATTTTTTCTAAATTGAATAACAAGGACCAGTACTTGCGCAACATCACTTTGCCATTAGGATGCTTAATGTTTTCCAAACAGCAGCTGAAAGTACTTCGTAAATTCAAACAGTCCATCAGTAATTTGTATATAGATGCTACTGGTTCTTTGAACAGATCACCTTATAAAACTGGCCGAATTTATTACTATGCTGCTGTAATAAACGTACGCAATACAATACTTCCCATTTTCGAAATAGTCTCTTCTTGTCAAGATGCTGCTTCACTGACATGTTTTCTTCAAGTGAGACATTACATGCACAAAAATTGGAAATGGCCTGTTGTTCCCAGAATTGTTACTGATTTTAGTGCACATTGCTGGCGTTTAATTCGATGACTGATTTCGCTTACTTAGATATGTGTTTCAGAGTTTGTTGAGGTGAAACAATTTCACATTTGAATTGCATGTGTACTTTGCACATCTGCTGCAGTCATTTTGTCAACCGCATAGCCTTCAATTTAAAGAAACGTGACATAACAGGCAAACTTAAAGTTTTCATAATGGAAAGTGTGTGTGTTCTAATGACGTCACCTGATTTAGAAACACTGATTGATAGGTTTGAAAATATTATGACTGTGTTAGTATCAAAGACTGTGACAGCAGAAGTGGGAAGAGCAATGCAATTCCTGAGAATCTGTTCACACCTGTCAAACATAAATTGTGAAAAGGAATGTTATACTGCTTCAGAAGAATGTCTTAAATCTGGGGAGCTTGGTGAAAGATTACATTGTTTCGTGGTTGAGCCACCTTGATAATGAAAAAGAAAATGAGTTTTACTGCCCACAGTTTGCTTTGTTTATCGTTAAACAATACATGCCGTTTGCACCAATGTGGAGTAGTATTTTGCCAACTGTGGGAAGGGCGAGGTTCAGCAATGCAAGTGTAGAGCAATGGTTCAACCAAGTTAATAATACAATTTTCCCTCGCAATAGACAACATAAGCTCGGTCGATTCCTGGACTATCTTTGTGAGCGTATTCAAAACATTTGTAAAACCCTGATTAATGACATACCAAAGGAAGTAACAAAACATAAAAAGAAACAAAAAGATACTACGTGAAACTTAAAAAAAACCAAGGTTGATTGTATACAGTCCTGCAGTGATGACCCAGATGATATAACAGTGGAGGAAGTTTGGAAAAGGAGGGCAGATCCAATACATTCGTATTTTAACATGTCATTTTTAAAATCTCAGGAGCAAACCACAGAAAGCAACAAAGATTCCAACAAAAAAACATTTCCACAAAGAACCAGCATTGACAGTAGCACTGTAGTCATGTATGGAAGTAATTACTTAAATAAATCAGATTTCAATACACTTGAAGATAAAGAATGGTTGTCCGATGCAGCTATTGATGCTAGCATTGCTTTAGTTTTCAGCGAGTCTAAATCTGATGTGGTTTATTTTCCCAGCAATTTATTTAAGCATCTGACAGATTATCCAGAATCACGTCAAAACAAAAGTAGTTACATTAATACAGTAAAACTTGGAGGTAAAAAGTTATTGTTCATACCGGCACATGTTTCTGGAAACCATTGGACACTAATAGTAGCAAATTTTGTGCGCAAAGAATTCCAGTTTCTTAATTCTTTTGGCTACAAAAACAAAAATTTTGGACAAAAGCTTTTCAAGGAATATATGGATATTATGCATGGACGTCAGATCTACACAAATGACTTAATTGATTTGGATGGGTGGAAAGTCATAAACTCTCCAAACCATCCCATACAACATGATGGTTATAACTGCGGTATATTCATTGTATTTTTCATGCAAAGTTTAGCACAAAATCTGTCTATTGCTGTTCAGTTTGATGCAGATGCATTTCGGGAAACTCTGAGGGACAAGATTAACGAACTGGCGAAGACAACAGGAAAAATAAAAGATTGGCATGAGATTAGTGATTGTGGTTACCCTCACGAAAAATCTATGCATAATGGATTATTTCTAAATACACATTGTAGTGAGTCGTTTCGAGATTGGCATGTTTACTATTAAACTTTGATGCACCGACTACTTCACATACATGACTGACAGGTTATTACCTCAAAATGCAGTAGATGCTGGAATCACGGTGTACTTGAAATTATGACTGGGCCGATCACTAAATTTGCCGATCATTCCAATACCGATCATTTGCGCCGATGACCGGCGCCGATTATTGCCGATCACTGATCAGACAAATTAAAGAATTATATAGCTTGTTTGATGTTAATAAAAAAATCTAAAAAAAAAAAAAAAATGAAAAAGTTACCTTATGATAACTTACCATTTATTTAACACTTCTGACAGAAGACAATTTGTTCATTGGTTTTTAAAAATTAGCAATAATATAATGTAAGCTAAGTATTTCCTATTTCTACTATTTCTAGACCTTCCCACCCGTAAAATAATGGTTTGGCATGTTTTAAAAATACCCATATGCAAATTAATACAGTAGAACCCTTGTCAGACACTTTTCAATGGAGGGCACAAAAATGGTGTATGATGCAAGAAAGTGTATGAAAATGGAATGGCGATAATAATTTTTTTTTTCAATCTAGCATACCAGCACAGTATCAGATTAAACATAAATACATGTATGTAATTTTATATTAATGAAAGGTATGAATTAATCATTTCATTATATATACATAGTACATACAATAAAACAACCAGAAATGTAAAATACAGAACATAATCAAGTAAAACTGAAATGAGAAACAGTGGCCTACAAATTGTTATAAAATCCTTTCTTGGGGAGGGGGGGGGAGGAATAGTCACTTAGCCTAAATTAGAAATAAAGAAAAAAAATAGGCTATTTATTGAAAAAAATATCAGAAATGATTGTTTGTTTTTACAAACAACTTTATGCAACAGAACAATTTTCAATAAACAAGAAACTTAAAATACAAAACAATCCGATCGTAAGGAAACAATAACAAACAGGTATATTAGTTCAAAGATTAATGAATGCACAAAATATGAAATCCATGCCTTGGTAAAGAGCGTGCACCGTTTTCATAATCATTGCTAGTTTGCACCACTAGTCTCGCTTCGGTGCTGGCCATAGATGCTACTAGCGAAGTGCACACTCTTCCTGATGCTATCCATATCTATGGCGCAGTAAAGTTATTTTCTTAAGTTTGCAAAGGTAAACAATGGACATTTTTCAAAATAAAAGCATTTAAAAAAAACCATTTGTGAATTTTGGGACTTTTCCGCTTCGTAAAATTGTATGAAACGAGAAATTAAATATTTTATCAGTGTATATTCCGGGAAAATAAACCATTGTAAATATATTACTTTCGGCGGGACCAAAATTAATCGGCGTATTACACGGGAAAATGTATGAAACAGGAACGTCTCATCGAGGTTCTACTGTACTGTAAATTCGTGTTTTTGTTGATACGTGATTGTACGCCTACCTTATTTAGTTATTTTGTAAGTAAATTTGAAACGTAAAACTTTGCATTTTTAAGCTTAATTCAGTATTTATTAATTTTGATTTAGTATGTAATGATCGGCGTTTGGTGATCGGTATATAAACTCAGATCAGATCAGCAGATCAGTACCGATGCCGATGTGTTAAAATCGGCCGATTAATGTGATCGGCATCGGCCCAGCCCTAATTGAAATTACTGTGACAAATCACTAGGGTAATTTATGACAAAGTTTGTTTGGTGCCGATATATGTAAGCAATTTTTGTTTAGAAAGACTGAGTAATTGGAACCGAGAATGGTATGAAGATGTTTTTCGACAGCTTCATATTAAAGAATGGCTTATATTACCATGAATTAAGCATAATTATCATTGGAGTTTACTAGTTGCAAACAGTCAGAAGAAAGTGATACACCGTCTGGATTCAATGGGGGAGTTAACAAACAAAGTGTGCACAAATTTTTGAAATTTCTAATGGTGAGAAATGAAATGACGAAAAATCAATTGAAGTGAACCACTGGAAAGAAGAAATTGTGTGCAATAAAATACCACTACAAAATGATGGAGTAAATTGTGGTGTGTTTGTTGTATTCTATGTAGCTTGTATTTTAAAAGATAGAATGTTCTCTGAAAATTTTTTCATCCGAGGCAGAGTGAGCATGGTTGCAACAGGCAGTTTTGAAACAATCTGATAGTGTTGTAAACATATGTTTTAAATGTGGGAACAAGGACATTAGAATAAATGATATTAGAATTTATGCTCTCAATGCCAAACTACTAACACTGTTCAAACCATGAATCCAAGTTCCACTGCTGGATCGCTTTCTGCTTTATTTTCTACTAAAGATAAAGGATGAAAACAGAAGTCAGCCGCCGCAAAGGGCACAGACCTAAATTTATCTTTCAAGATGTGTGTAACTGCTTGTGAGATAGGCATTCAGACTGATGAATCTTCGAATAATGTCATTCCTGGAGCGGAATCTTTACTAGAAAAAATATGTGCCAAGCTGGATGTACTCACAGTACAAATGGAAGAAGTGAGATATGAAAATTGTATTTTAAAAACATTATTGAATGACACAAGAAGTGAATTATCGCAGCTCAATAATGCTGCGGTAACGCAGCAGAAACATGATATTAATCCTGTTAATGCATCTCCAAGCAAGGCAACCTACAGCTGTGTTACACAACAGGGAGCGGTAAGTAGGTCAGTGAACAATAGCCAGTTACCGTCACCGCAGCGGAAACAGAATGCCAGGAGTGTACAAAATCACCCAGTCCACAGTCCGTCAGCTCAGATCAATTCAGTATTAACTAAAGCAAATGAATTAACAAAACCACAGCAATATGAAGAAGGATTTACTGAAGTAAGGTATCACGAAAAATCAAAAAATAATTTAGCAAAAACAGCGCAGCATTCTGAGAAAAAACGTGAAATGCAAATTGGTATTAGAACCACATCCACTTTGAAAACCGTAACGAACCCTAGACATTTTAAATCTAAAGCCCTGTTTGTCTCTAGATTCGATCCCTCAGTTACTGAAAGTGAAGTCACATCATATATTAAAGGTGAACTTGATATCTCCTACCTTCGCGTAGCCAAGCTCAAGACTAAATACAATACATACGCATCTTTCTTTGTGGCTGTTCACGAGAAGGACTATGATAGACTTAATAATACTGTGTTTTGGCCTTCGGGATGCTTAATTACTGAATTTCGGGGTAGACTCCACAATGAACAAATATTCGGGTATGATCAAGCCAGAAGAAAGCATCTATCGTTACCAATAGCACAAACCCCACAAAACCGCAGTCATCTGCTACGTCGTCAGAAGTAAACGAGGCGCCCTTATCATCATGCTCCACGTCAGCGTCTGGAAGAGCACCTGGCCCTTGTCCCTCTTCTGGCTAGTCCGTGTGTGTGTGTGTGTGATATTTATTATCAAAATGTGAGAGGTCTAAGATCAAAATCAATTGAGTTCTACAATAACTTAGCAGCTAATGATTTCGATATAATTTGTCTTACTGAAACTTGGTTTAATAATAATAGCATTAACTCGCATTACTTTGATGATAAATACCTCATCTTTAGAACAGATAGAGACCCAGCCTTAACAATGAAGGAAAGGGGAGGAGGGGTATTAATTGCTATCAACAAAAATAAATTTAAATCTGCTTTCCCAACCCATGTTTTCGATCATACAGGAATTGAAGCTGTATGGATTAAAGTTAAAACCTCTCAAACAAATACCCTAGTGCTTGGTAATATTAATATTCCACCGGATACATCACCTGCAGTGTATGGTGCCTACTTTGAAGAGCTCGAAGAAAAGTTTGCCACATGCCAAGATAATATCCTTATTCTTGGTGACTTTAATGTGACAGTCCTACTTACATTCAAAAAACGTAAATCCTATTGGTATGACATCCAAAGCTAAAGCTGTGTTCCACTTTATCTCAGGTTTGGGTTTGTCCCAATGTAACGTCACTCAGCCTCCTATCCACCTTTTGGACCTATGTTTTTCTAATTTACAGCATTGTGTGGTTAGTAAAGCCTTAGAGTCATTAATTAAAGAAGACACATTCCATCCGGCTCTTATTGTTAATATTGAAATAATTCTTACAATCAAAAAAGAAAATACATCTTCAACCTTATAAAAAAGGAGACTACTTAAGTTTGTATAATGCTATTAAAAATCGTGATTGGTCTATATTATATAACACTACTGACGGGAATATTATGGTAGACATTCTAACTACTACAGTTAAAAATATATTTAATGAGTTACATTCCTGTCACTGCGAAAACTGCTTATAGTTACCCGCATTGGTACTCAAAGCAACTTATACGAACAATAAAACATGAATCCTTATTACTATGCTATATTTTCACAGAAACGTAAAGAGGCTAAATATCTCATTTCAAGAGACAAAAATTTTTGGTTACAAACTCTAAACAACAAAATCCAAAAAAAATTCTGGCATTACATAAAAACCATGAAAGAAGGATACAATCAGCCATTCTCTCTCAAGGTCAATGATACTGTCACTAATGACACATTTTGTATTGCAAACAGTTTTGCGAACTATTTTTCTAGAGTATATGTAACTCCAGCCAATAACAGCACTCCTTTGATATCTGATAATACTGCTTGCTCCATTCCTATGTCCACTATTACTGATAGTCTTGTACTTTGGGGGATCAAATCCTTGAAATCTACTATGTCAACAGGTCCAGATGGTATTCCTAATTTCATAATAAAAGGATGCTCTCTGGTTCTTGTTCCTATCCTTCAGTTATATTCAATAGCAGTATTAAAAACAGTATCTACCCCAATATATGGAAAACTGCCAAGGTCATTCCTATACATAAAAAAGGTAGTAAATTTAATGTCACAAATTATAGGCCTATTTCTCTTTTAAATGGATTTGCTAAAGTTATTGATAAAATAATATTTGAGGACCTTGATTTTAATCTCAAAAATAAACTATCTGATTGTCAGCATAGTTTCAGAATTGGCAAATCTACTACTGCCAATCTGATAACTTTCATAAATCCAATTTATTCTGAAGTGATAACCCGAGGCCAAGTGGGTGCTTGCTATTTTGATTTAGCAAAGGCTTTTGACACAGTAAACCATCAGATATTACTCAGCAAATTATCCATTATGGGATTGAGCGACAAATATATCAAATGGTTTGGCAGCTATTTGAAAGATAGGAAATACTTTGTTTCTATTAATAAAACTAAATCTGATTCACATATGGCAAACTCTGGAGTACCTCAAGGTGGTACTCTTTCTCCCCTTCTTTTCTACATTTTTATTGATGATATAACCAAAGCACTAAATTATTCTGTTGGTCTGTTATTTGCAGATGACCTAAAAATATATAGAAAAATTACTTCATTAAATGACTGTCACTTACTTCAACACGACATTTCTTCTGTTGTTGCATGGTGTAAGACTAATCTCGTTAAACTTAACTACAGTAAAACCACCACAATAACCTTCTCAAGAAAATATCATCCTATTGTATTTTAATATAAACTAGACAATCGTCCTATTGCAAAATCAAACTGTGTCAGAGACTTAGGTATTTTGCTAGATTCAAAATTATTCTTTCACAATCATATTGAAACACTTAGATCAAATGCTAATAAAATGTTAGCGTTGATTAAATATATCACATTTAATGCATCTAATTTAGATTCAACACTTAGTCTTTATATATACTTGGTGAGATCTAAATTTGAATATGGTTCTTTGATTTGGAATAACATTAATAAATCAGATAGTGACAAATTGGATAAAATACAATTCAAGCTGATCAAAATTATAAACCTAAAAAGAAACATTAATCTAAATGTAGATTTACACTCCCTTCTTGGTTCCTTACCATTAAGAAGAGAAATATTGGATGCATTATTTGTACACAATTGTTACAAAAATACAATTAATTGTAACTATTCTCTTTACAATACTGGAATTAGAATACCTACTTTCAATAGTCGTAATCAATCTTTAATTTGTACGTTAAGTAAAACAAATGATCTATTAAACAGAATAACTAAAAATTACAATAAATATGCAAGGTTATTTCCTGAATTAGATAGCAAAATAAAATTAAAAAAAATACAACTATTTCTAACTTAATTTTTTTTTCTTGTTGTTAATAATCATTTTGTTTCAAGTTAGTTTTTTTTTGTGTTATTCTTATTTCCTAAATTATAAAATTTGCAAAGAAATTATTTACTAATTGTTAAATGTTGCATGTTGTGTGTATCGTTTTGTTTTGTTGTCTTAGATTATGTATTGTTTTGTTCTGTCTGTATGTATCTGTGTTGTTTGTATCGTGCCTACCACCCAAGGCCATAAGCTGTAGGTAGGCATGCAACAAATATTAAATAAATAAATAAAAAAATAGAAATAAATATAGAACAATGGGTGATGTGCGATACGTGTTGCAGATGGGCTCACTTTAGGTGTTTGAGAGATGGAAGGTAGTCACCTCAAATAACTATAAACTTATATGTGCACTTTGTAAGTTGAATTCCTCAATGACAGGCTTAATGTCCTAAGCCTTTGCAACAAACTAAGAATATCAATTACAATTTTTATCTCAGGTAAAAAAAATTAATTAAATGGATTTATAAAAGATGGTTATATATTTTAGAGTTTTTGCAAAAGTCTCAAGTCATCTTCTATATGTAAAAAAAAAAATAGTTGGAAAGGTCATAGGCAGGCTAGTGTGAACCCACCTGTAAAAAAGCCATGTAAGGAGGGTAATGATGTCTAAGTTTGCTTTCAGTTCAATTGTTACTTACAGTCATATAAATGTTATAAATGTGAGCTGAAAAAAAGTTACTGCAAACTGTGAGCAGGCTAGTTTGGCCCCACCTGGTACAGAGCCAGGTTCCGAGGGTTCTGTTGCCTGCTCAAGTTTGCAAACGGTTACCGCTGTAGCCAAACAAAACAGCCACTACTCTAATACGACAAAATGACTTGTAGACTTTGGGCAGGGTAGTTTGGCCCTACCCAGTTGAGTAACAAGTTCCTATGTTTCTGTGGTCTTATGCCAATGTAAATAGTTTACTGTAAATTTTGTAAAATATTAATTGAAAATACAACAGCCAAATAGGCTGGCAATTAGACAAAGAGGTTCATTATTGAATTTTGTGACCTCTGCATTGAACCAAATTATGTAATGGGAAAAAATTTTTAGAAAACCTTATGATTAGTTATAAAACACCGCAATGTGACGTAAAACGCCCGAATGTGACGTAAAACGCCCGAATGTGACATAAAACCCAATGTGATGAAACACACCTTGGTTACATAACTCCCGATTTGTCAGAGCTGAAGTTTGACTTGTACAAGCTAACCGTACAGTCAAATTATGGAAACTGTTAATAGTGAACAAAAGCATATAAGTTATTTACATTGTGTAGTCTTGTTTGTGTGTATATTTGATATAATTTATTTACAATGTTCATGTATACAACTGTTTAAATGTTTAGCCACTGAGATACTTTATTTACACTGTGGCACAGTCATTTAATTTTCATTGTACATACTTAATTAAACTTCATGATACATTTTCCCTTGTTCAAACTGATATCTGTTTAGATAATAGATAATAGAAATTGAAACTGTAAATAGGGTACATAAGAAAATAGGTTATTTACATTGCATGTATATATGATTATTTAACCACTCAGATAATTTATTTGCACTGTGGCACAGTTATTTATTTTTCATTGTACATATTTCATTAAACTTAATGTTATATTTTCCCTTTATCAAACTGATAACATCTATTTACATAATTTAGTGTTTGTAAATAATAGAAATGGGTCATTCCAAATCAAATCATCCAGAGAAAACAAAATTTTGCACCCCACCCTCTCCGATTTTTATGAAATTGTTTTATAGCATCTATGAACAAATATAACAACGCGTGTTTTTATTTTTGCCAAATTCGCTTTAGTTATTATTTTATAATTTTTCCAGAAAATGGTGCATTTTAACCAATCTGTTATTTGAGGTGCAAGATGAAAAAGGCACTTTTCAGTAAAAATTTAATTGTGAATTTATTATTTAATACTAACTAATGAATTTTACAATTCTTACTTGAAATTTCATCAGAGTTCCAAAAATCAGGTTAAAAATAACATTAGACTCCTTGGTGGAAAGTTATTATTTCTTCTCAGTCCCTTGCCAGTTAGTCACATGACCTTAGAAAAAATGGTTGGTGGGAGGGGGGTTGCCAGGCAGACGGGGGGGGGGGGGGGGGGGGGGCAGGCTGAAACAAACCCCGGTGAAGCAGCTTTCAGCCCCCCCCCCCCCCCCCCCCGTCTGCCTGGCAACCCCCCTCCCACCAACCATTTTTTCTAAGGTCATGTGACTAACTGGCAAGGGACTGAGAAGAAATAATAACTTTCCACCAAGGAGTCTAATGTTATTTTGAAACAAACCCCGGTGAAGCAGCTTTCAGCCCCCCCCCCCCCCCCCCTGGGTTTCAAGTGTGACAAATGTGACAGCTGAGGGGGTGAGAGGTAAGAAGGGTCAGACCAAACACCTTTTTGACATCATTTTTAGAGAGAGCAGTGACTCACAGCAGCAGGGATGTTGAGCCCTCTAACCTCAGTTAGCTCTGTGACCCTGTTGTGACATGAGCAGCATAGCACTAGCAATTTTTATCATTGGTTAATTGTGAACAATAATAAAAATTATGAAAAGTAGTTTTTGTAAAATAGTTTTTTATAGTAAATTAATTTATACATAAAAGAAAACAGTGTGAGTTTTGGACCAAGTAAACTTTTCAGTAAGTAGTTAGAGTAAACTGATTAAGTGTTTAAAAAAAATATTTTTTGATATTTTAGTGATATCAAGATACAGCGAAACCCCTTATTTACGTTACCGTTATTTACATTTTCCCGTTTATGCACTATATTCTTCAGGTCCCGTTTAGTTCCCATTTAGTCCAATACAATACTTTCACGCGAATTACGTCTCAAAAATTGAATCCATCCAAAAATTGAATCCATCCCGCTATTTACGTCACGTAACAACCATAGTAGGCCTAAAAACATTGTGAAAAACGTAACGTTTATAGTCGGCAATGAACATTTTAAAATGCAAAATATACATAGTTTATAACATGAAATTTGCTTTTATTTCTAAACATATAATAATATAAGCCTAGGCGTGTAAAAGTCCGAGTAATTATAGCAGGAGACAATCTAAAATGTACTAGGGAAAAACGTAAACTCACGAATGTATACACGTAACGGGAATATTTGGACTTTACAAGGCTGCTTGTAAGTTCTGATACTATATTTGTGTCACAACTTAGCCGAAATAACTTCACAAGATAAAATGAGCGGAGTCTTGGTAACTGTTTTATACGTATTTTATAATTTCAAAAGTATTGTACAGTTGACGCATATTTTTTAAACTAACCATTTATTTCTGGGGATCGTAAATAATTAATTATTGGTATCAAGACATCAAGATGAACGTAAACTTAAACATGTCACGGCAGCGAGAAAACTGGTGCGTATACCAATAAACTGGTATTAGAACTGGACAAAACTGGTACACGGGAGGTGGAGCTTATATTTTTTTCCGCTAAGCTCGTATCTATTGGCTGGCTGCTGATGGAACGTCACGAGTCTGGGCGGAGCGTTGAGTGAGTTATACTGCGCATGCGCAGCTCAGAGAACAGAGAGAGCCAGCCGGCGGCTACGCCGCACCGTAACAACAGCTGATTGAGTACAATGACCTGTCTCCGCGCACGGCGCGCTATTGACGGTAAATTTCCAATTTGCGGCCCTTTTTTTATTTTTTTTTACTGTGGTGCAACGCGTATGTGTAATGTAGCCTGTATGTGTTATGAACGCTGCAGGATGCGACTGTATTTTAATTAACTTTAACGTATTTCTTACTTTTCCCTTTATTTACACTTTCCCGCTTTTTACACTTTTTTACTTTGTCCCCATGAAAAGTGCAAATAAGGGGTTTTGCTGTAAATGGCAAATTGTTAATTCACGCAGGCTACTAACTGTAAAAATGAATTCAGATGAAGAGTTGCCATTATTACCTAAAGAACAGTGTAGTGTTGGCCTGATCACCGATTCTAATTGTCATAGTATTGATTTTACGGATAAGAAAGAAATTCTGTTAGTTTTAAATTTACCAGATCAAGTACAAGAAATCCTTAGTTGGAAGTTAGCAAGAACCTTGACACCTAGTTCGGATGTATGGTTACATCACTTTCTGTACTATACAGAATATTATGAAAATTACCAAAAAAAGTGTTGTGACCCAAACAATGTCCACAAAAAATTCATTAAAGCAGGCTTAAGACCGATTTCACTGAAATTTGCTAAAGCAGTAAAAAGCAAAAAAGGAGCAGTGTTAGTTCCTGGCAAAAAGATTTGTGACAACCGCAGGAAAAAAATTGTTTTAGACAATGATGACGGTGACAAAATAAGTGACGGTTGCAGTGACAACTCCCTTGACAGTAGCATGTTAACGTCAATAAATATTTAAAAAATTGATCCACTGTCCAAAAAAGCTTTAGAAAAGTATGATTTAGACACAAGTATGGCAACACTAGGAGTTTCACCGATAAAAGTAAAATCACTCTCAACAGGATCCAAGGTTAAATATGAGAAACGAAAAGTCAGTGAAATTAAATGTAAAATAAAATCAAAGGTTGCACATGTCTTGACTCTACCAGAAAATGAGTTAGAATCTGATGATTCAAATTCATCAACGGAAGCTGTATCCACAATAGCACAAAAGGCCCAAGATTTTGACAACCTTGTCAATGCTATTAAAGAGAAGCTCATAATCACCCAAAGTAAGAGAGAAAAAATTAAAATTTTAACTCTGACACCCCAATCATGGTCGAGGAAGAAAACTGCATCAGAATTTAAAGTGAATGAATACATGGTTAGAAAGGCACATCAGTTGCGTCAAACAAGAGGCATTTTGTCTATGCCTGAGCCAAAAGAAGGGAACAAAGTTCATATTGATGTATTAGAAAATGTCAAAGCTTTTTATGAGGATGACGAATTAAGTAGGATCATGCCAGGAACAAAAGATAAAGTTGGTATTGCAAGAAATGTCCATATTCAAAACCATTTAATGCTCTGTAATCTTGAGGAACTGTACTCAGCTTTTAAGGAAATGTACCCTAATGCCAAAATTGGACTATCAAAGTTTTGTGAACTTAGGCCCAAGTGGTGTGTAACAGTTAATCAAAGAGGAGTTCATTCAGTATATGTTTTTTGCATTCATCAAAATCCTGTACTACTTATAATTCCAATGAATCTGGATAAAATAAAATTGAAGGAATTAACTAAAATGTTAATCTGTGAGAAGATGTAAAAAGAGAATGTCCTAATTCTGAAAAATTGGATGATTTAGTTAAAACAACACTGGAAGACTATGATGATAAAGACCAAATAATATTCAAGCAATGAACAAATACTGACCGGAGCCAGCTTCAAACAATGGTCCTACCATTGTCCGAGTACATTACACTTTTAAATGAAAAACATGAAACCTTGATACCTCATTCTTATATTTCAAAGCAACAATCTGAATACATAAAAAAGAGGAAAGAACACGTATCCCAAAATGAAGTGCTTTGCTTTATGGATTTTTCTGAAAATTACGGATTTATCCTTCAAGATGAGATTCAAAGTTATCATTGGTCCCGTGCATCTTGCACACTACATCAAGTAGTAGTTTATTACAGAGACAATGATAGCTCCTCTGTTTCACAGCAATCATTTTGCTTTTTATCAGATTACATGAAACATGATGTAAACTTTGTTTATGAAGTACAAAGCAGAATTTGCAGTTACATGAAAGCAAAACAACCAAAAGTAACAACAGTAGAATACATCACAGATGGCTGTGCTGCACAATACAAAAATTTCAAGCGTTTAGTCAATCTTTGTTTTCATGAAGCAGATTTTAGTCTAAAAGCTTCCTGGACTTTTCATGCCACAAACCATGAAAAATGTGCTTGCGATGGTATAGGTGGCTCAGTTAAACAATCTGTTACAAGAGCCAACCTCCAAAGACCATATAAAGACCAAATTTGCACACCAGAAGAAATGTTTAAGTTTTGTAGCAAACTCTTTTCAAAAATAATATTTCAATTCATTAATATAGATAGTGTAGAAAATGTAGAACCAAAGTTGACTCAGCGTTTTAGTGAACATAAATCTGTACCTGGTACAAGATCTTTCCATTTTTTCCAACCTCTATCTAATACTGTAATAGCAGCAAAACGGATAAGCAGTGACAAAGATTTTTCATTGAGGTATAGTTTATTGCAAAAACTATAACTTCCAAATTTCCAACCAAATACCTACATAGGCTGTGTGTATGAAGATAAGTGCTTCATTGGACTCATTTTGGAGCTTGATGATGACAATAAAGATGCTTATATCAATTTTATGCACCCTCACTGGCCATCACAGACATTTTTTTGGCCAGAAAACCAAAATGTTGGAAGAGAGGATAAGTGCTGGGTCCCTTTTACAAACATAATTTGCTCCATAGATGTTCCACAATTAAGTGTTCAAGTTGGACGAATGATGTTCTGTCTTTCTAAATAAAAGTAAATATTAAGTTTCATATCAACAAAAAAGGTAAACCAAAAAATTAAATAACTTTATTAATACCTATAATTTTTAACACACTTTAACTACCTACTCGACACTTGAATGTTACCTAAAAATCCTAAGTAGTAACCTTTACAAAATTAAAACTATATGATTAGTTTCATTAGCCTATTAGTGTGTATAAGCTATTTTTATGTGTAATAATAAAATTAATATATTTGTTCTAACTATTGATTTGATAACGATTTACAGCTAACATGCATCTTTTCAGCAATATAATATGTTTTTCCCTTTTTATCGAATGATAACATCAAATACCCATGAATTTTGTTTTATATTATTATAGTACTTTTCATCCTCTTTCAAATGAGACATTTCTCAGCCTCATTGGATCAGTTACAAAAAAGTTATGAACATTTACGGAAATCGCTGTACAGATGAAAAAAATTACAGAGTGCCAACATTTAAAGAGTGAAAACAGGGTTTAATATGAGTCAAATGTTATTTTTAACCTGATTTTTGGAACCCTGATGAAAATTTCAAGTAATAATTGTATAACTCATTAGTTAGTATTAAATAATAACTTCACAACTAGAATTTTACTGAAAAGTGACTTTTTCATCTTGCACCTCAAATAACAGATCAGTTAAAATGCACCATTTTCTAAAAACCTTATAAAATAAAAACTAAAGCGAATTTGGCCAAAATAAAAAATATGCATTGTTATATTTGTTCATAGGTGCTATAAAAAAAATTTCAAGAAAATCTGAGGGGGTGGGGTGTAGACCCCTGGATGATTTGAAATGGATTGATCCTGGAGAAAAAAAAAAATTGTTTCACATAATATTTTATTTTTAAAATGAAATACTATTTTTATAATTAACTGAAATAATGCACTGTGGAAAACAAGTACTGTAACTTGGGAGAAATTACATTTGCATACAGGTACACGTAATATTTTAAGTGTGGGGAAATAAATATTTTAACTTGGGAGAAATTACATTTGTATACAGGAACACATAATATTTTAAGCGTGGAAAAAAAGTATTTAACTTGAGGTAAATCTAAATAATATTAATTGAAGGCTTTGCTATCTGCGGCGCAGAGCACTGCTGGCTGGTGGTCCCTACGCGGGAGGCCATCTGGGTTATTATTAAATCAGGAGGGGGAGCGCAGTCGTCACGTGTCTGCGAAGCTCTCGCACGATATGGCAATATATAAATATTTAATATAATGACTATAAGAGAGAATACTCTCTATATATGCACAAGACATTCCTTTAAAAAAAAATTATTTTAGTTGTGAATAATGACAACTGTGTGTGACGTAATAATACATCTAATAAAATAGGTGATATATTATAAATAATATTACTTTTTTTAGTAATTGCCACTGTAAGGTAAATCCGGGAGATATGACGCAACTTTTAATTTATGACTTTTAAAAATATAAAATTAATTATACCTTAACACAAACACCAGGTAAAAAAAGTTAGTAGTTTTGTCTATTTAAAAACAAATTATAAAAATTAATTATGATGCTAACGTAGTCAAAAGATGAAAACATACCTCATATCATAGCTGGCCATATCTCCCATGGTGATGGGTGATAGGGCCATGAATGGGTGGGAGATATGGCCTATGGCTTAACAATGTTAAACTTCTCTACTGCAATAGAAATTCATTTACCAAAATAAAATCAGATTAAAATGACGATAATTTATTTTGAATTGTAATTTACTATTTGGTTTACTTGTGTAACAAAATAACATTGTTCTAAAAACTGACATATATATATATACACACACACATGCACGCACACACACGCACACACACACGCACACAAACACACACATTCCTTCACTATTCTCACAGACTTTTAAATACAAGATCTCAGGAACACATTAGCCACATAAACACCAAAACACTAATGAAATCCAAAACAGAGGATGATATGCAGAAACTGTTTAACATTTTTTGCAGTTCTTCGCATTTATTAGGTTAATTTTTTCTTGCACTTCTTTTTCTCTCCAATCTACCACATATGTTGCAAATTTGACCATAAAGGGTACATGTTTCATGTAGCCACCTATTACATACTGTACATTTAATCCAATCTGCTCTTGATAAATTGTCTCCATAGTTCTCAAACCATTCACAGCACTCAACTTCATTATAACTGTCAGTATCTTCACTTGAGGCACATTCCACCACGTCACTATTTTCTTCACTGGAAGATGAATAGTCAAGTGGTTTTTTTGTAGATTGTTTCGATACACATTTACGTGTATTGCGCTTCTTAGGCCTATCCGAGTCCTTTGTTGATTTGTTCTCATCCTTTGCAGCAGTATGTTTTTTCGCATCCACCCTCTACATTTTCTTCTCTTTTATTACATCAGGACTGGTAACTAGTTGCGCACGTTGTTTTCTTGCTGGTCTTTGTCCTGGAGCTCGGTTTGGTATGGGAGATACCACATGTAGCAATTTGGTTGGTGTCATATCTCAGCTGGGGATGCAGGGAGCAGGAGAAGCGGGAAAAACAGTGGCTGTCGTCCTCGGTTTGAAAGCAGAAGATGTGGAAGGAGATTCATTGGATGTGAAAGGACGTTCAGTAAGTTCGCATATCGAATGAGACTGGGCAGTAGCAACACCTGCTCGAAGTGGTTGTGGGATATCATTGTCCTCCATAGGAAGAGGATCGTCATGACCACTTTCAAAGGAAGCATTACGTTCTTCAGGAAGGAGCTGGTCAATTGGATCAGACTGTCGTAAATATGCATAATCTGGAATGGCTGAAGGGTTCAGCGGTACTATCCCTGTAGCCCTGAATCCTGAAACACTATTTTCTACAGTAGTGACCCGAGACCAAGCTCTTCAGGATAATTCCAAAGTGGTGGCGTTCAATGCTGGTATGACTTAGCATTCAGTTATTACATGCATCTGCCCAATAGGCCTTCAATGGTTTGAAGAAGCTCCGATCAAGAGGCTGGAGGTAGTGTGTCATGTGGCTTGGCAGACACAAAATGGAAATATCATTATAAACAGCTTTTTGAAGTATATCTGGAGAGTTGATATGCGAACCGTGGCCATCCAAAAGAAGAAGACATTTACTTGCATTCTTGCGTGGAATAAAGTGGTTTTCAAGCCAGTCTATGAATATGTACTCGTCTATGTACGACCCCGGATAATAGGTCGTTAAAAGGGTGGAGGGAGATGCTGAGTTGGGACTGCTGCTGCTCTCCCTCCCGTAGCAATAAAGGGGACAGGAGAAGGATGGCGGCAACACAGTGCCAGTATTGTTTACGGTCCAATAAGCTGGGACTTGGTATACAAAGCCTTTGCTTATATGTACTCATAGAATTCTACTGAAGAGACACTCTTTTGCCAGTAAATACACCATTTTTAAGTGGTGAAATGGATTATCCGAGGTTTTTTTATGGGCATTCAATTATCCGGGCATCGGAAGGTCCTGATTAACACGGATAATCGAGAGTTTACTGTACTTATCATAAGCATCTATAAATAATGTACTTATTATAAACGTCTGTAAATAATGTACCTATCATAAGTGTCTGTAAATAATGTAATCATCATAAGCGTTCCTATATGTGACAACATCCCATTGAAGAAACATTGAGCCAAAGGCTCCAAAAACACTTAACAAAAGGTTTTTTAAAATTTTATTTTTATTTATAACTCAAGTAAACTAAATTATAACATAATCCAATTACTGTAAATATTCATAAACATGCCCTGACAAAGGAGCACTGTGTGCTGGAATGTCAATTAAAAATGTACCAAACTTGTAAAATGTAAAAGAGCATGTGAATAAACAACTTATTAATTGTAATTGTAGTGTGTAATTTGAATTTGGTGCTTAGTACTATAAAAAATAAACATGGCTGCCCTCTAGTGTGTGTTTTGAATTTGGCGCCTACTACTATAGTCATAGAGTAGTGGCTGCCGAAATAATTTTTATATTCAAACTTGAAAAAACCAATGACTATAATAAAAAAAAAAGATGGATGCCTTGTATGCTGTGCTACAAGATGGCGGCTTACAGCAATTGAATGTCATATTTAAATTTTTTTTTTTTCAAAGTTAGCTGTTCTGGATACTTCCTAGCAACTGAAATTTTTTTTCCAATGTTGACGAAAAAAATTAACATGGCGGCCTTATAGCAGCAGACACTATTTTAAATTTCTCGCCTAGTACTATAAAAAATAAACATGGCAGCCAACTAGCAGCCGACAAAATATTTTTATTTTCCCGCCTAGTACTATAAAAAAATAAACATGGCGGCCGACTAGCAGCGGATGTGGCTTGTTTAAATTTTGCGCCTAGTAATATAAAAATATTAACATGGCGGCCGACTAGCAGCCCACAATATATTTTAAATTTCCCACCTAGTACTATAAAAAAATTAACATGGCGGCCAACTAGCAGCCCACAATATATTTTAAATTTTCCGCCTAGTACTATAAAAAATTTAACATGGCGGCCGCATAGCAGCCGACACTATATTTTCTTAAATTTCCCGCCTAGTACTATAAAAAAATTAAAATGGCGGCCAACTAGCAGCCGATGCGGCTTGTTTAAATTTCCCGCCTAGAACTATAAAAAAATAAAATGGTGGCCGACAATATATTTTAAATTTCCCGCCTAGTACTATAAAAAATAAACATGGCGGATTACATACGTTTTTCAAACTTCCACAAAACAAAATTTTTATATACATATATACAACATCTTAAATTATTATTACCAACTGGCCTCGTGGCCGTGTAGTTAGCATTGCTGACTACCAATCCAAAGGTTGACGGATCGAATCCCCGCCTCCACGATACCTCCCATTTTTGTACTTGTAAAAATAAATGTGGCGCGCGACACTAGCGCTACTTAGGTTCTTAAATTAGAACCATCGCACGAGCAGACGATGCTCCACGTGACGTCAACAACCACCTGAGGATTCCCTCCACGTGGCTCCCGGCCACACGGTGCCACATCCACCTCCTGCCACGCCCACCTGTTTGATTGTTTACAGTGCCCCAGAACCCTTGTGCTCCCCCTAATGTGGTACCCAACTTGACAAACGTACTATACGCTATAACGTTTTATGTAATGCAGAAAAATTATGTAATATTGGCTGTAAACAACACTAATTGAGCACTAATTCGTGGCATTGAATTTTTTCTTGAAAATTTATATTTTTAATGGGTGGTCGCCAACTTGACGAACACACTATAAACAATAACTATTTATGTAATGCAGCACAAATTATCCAAATGTGACTATGATTACCAGTAATTGAGCACTAAATTGTGAAATAGAAATTTTACCAAAAATGGACATTTTAAATGGGTGGTCCCCAACTTGAACCTACTATATGCTATAACTTTTTATGTAATGCAGCAAAAATTATGAAATTTTGGTTGTGGTCAGTAATTGAGCACTAATTTGTGGCATAGAATTTTTTCCAAAAAATTGATATTTTAAATGGGTGGTCCCCAACTTGACTAACGTACTATACGCTATAACTTTTTATGTAATGCAGCAAAAATTATGAAATTTTTGCTGTGATCAGTACTAATTGAGCACTAATTTGTTGCTTAATTTTTTTTTTTTTTTTCAAAAAATTTATATTTTAAATCGGTGTCACCAACTTGACGAACATACTATAGGCTATAACTTTTTATGTAATGCAGCACAAATTCTCTCTTTACGGCACAAATTAGCACAAATTGAGCACAAATTTTGAACTTTTGATTCCAATGTGTGGTCGCCAACTTGACACATGTACAAAACACATTAATTAAGGGCTATATAACTTTTAGGTTTACTTTGCACAAATCTCAAAATTTTGGCATCTGGCAGCACAAATTGAGTGAGTGAGTGAGTGAGTGGTGATGTGGGGGCGCATCGGCAGCGAAAGCCATTAAACCAGCCCCACACGACACTCATTTCCTTAGCATTTTTCATGCAATTTTTATGCTAACGCACCTTCTCCCGTGTGGGTAATATTTCAGCACCCTTCCAAGGGGTATGGCTCTGGGTATAAGGCTGGTCGTCCACTGGAAGCGTATTCAAGCTTGTTCACGCTCGCGCGACACAAGCGTAAACAAGCGGCTTCGCGCGACAGATCCCACAACCATAAGTCACGTAAAACGGCGTCCACTGCAGGCGCCAACTCCTGCGCAGCTTCAGGCGTACACACGCTCGCGCTACACGTCCCGTCTGGATGGGATCTGTCGCTCGTATACGCTAGTGCGCCTAGAGAGACAAAGTAGCCAGTCGTCTGCTGTGTGTGTTGTGTTCAATAGTGGTTTTATTACAAAAATGGAAGACAATACCGACAAGTTTATAAACACAGTAAGATTGTTTAAACCGTTGTGGGATATGAAGGACAAGCGGTATCATTCAAGAGATATCCAAAGAAACCTGTGGGCAAAAGTAGCTCAAGAACTGGGAGAAGAAGGTACGTTTGTTGACTAGTTTGTTGTAATATATAAATATACTGTATGCTTCATCAACTATAATAACTATAATTTGCCTATGTTAGGTTAAAGAAAGTTAGCTTGGGTTTGGTAAACCTAGCCTACATTATTATAAATATGTTATACCAATAATATAACAAAGGAAGTATTATAACGTAACCTAACCGCCACAATGAGAAGTATAATAACATTTCAAAATTTGATTTGTACTTTAATAGAAATTATATTGCTATGTAAAAAATATTATCGATCCAAAAGGTGTGATAAATGATTTTGTATCAAATATTTTACTGTATTATAAATGCATTATTAAGATGTAATGAATTGGCTTGTAATACCATGAACAAATTGTCATTGTGTACTTCGTAACAACATTTACTTCGTAAACATTAATTTGATAAATTAAATAATGAAATAATTTGGTATGAGTTTACTTTTAAGAATTGTCAAACTTGACAGTTTTACTATTAAGATATGTTACTTAAAATGGGTCTATAAACGTTAAGAAACATTAAAAATTTGTCGGTATCACTTCAATTTGGTGCTAGAACGATTTAAAAAATGTCTGCAGCAAAGTAAAAAAAAACCTTACCGTAGTGTAAATTTTTAAGCAAATTCGTTTAAAATAGGATTAAAAGGTTATTAATAGCTTATGAAATTGCCAAATAAACAAATAACAATAATTTTTCTTCATTATTTACTTTATTTCATAGTACAAGTAACAGAATGTACAATACTCCTAATTCACAATGTGGATTAACACTTGGTAACTTAGGCCCTATACAGTTTCCATTTCAGAAAAAAATGCCACGAACTTATCCCTTACTGTATAGGCTGCGTTAGAGCCCCTATTTTCACCCAAAGAAGTAAATCTAACAGGTCTGCTAGTAGTGTTGTCGTCATTACTATCTTCTTGTCCAGGTGATACTTGTTGTTCGCCTTCTTTGTCGATGACAATGTTATGCAACAAGCATATGCATTGAACTATGGTGTCAACAAAGTCTGGCTCCACTTCAATGCTTTTCTGCAGCAGTCTCCATTTGCTGCTAATTATGCCAAATGTGCATTCAATAACCTGACGAGCTTTAGAGAGCCGCCTATTGAACAGCCTTTTAGCCGGATCCAAATTGTCTCCTGGAAACGGTCGCATGAGATAAGTTTTGAGTGGGTATGCTTCATCGCCAAGAATAACATGGGGAACCTTTATGTTCGTTCCTGGCAATGCAACAAATAATTGTGAACCTAACCCCCCTTTTTCAAGTTTTTCTGAAAGAATTTAATGAGAAAAAATTCCCCCGTCACTTTCTTTGCCATAACCGCCAACATCTACAGCAATAAACTTATAGTCAGGTCCGGCAACACCTTGCAATACAATCGAGAAATATTGTTTATAATTTCTAAACATGCTGCCAGAATGTCGTGGGTTTCGTATACGTACATGTTTACCGTCAACACAGCCTACACAGTTTGGGAATCTCCATCTTTCCCAAAATCTTTGTTTGATTGATTCAATCTCTTGGTCTGTTGAGGGAAAAGTCATGTGGGCAGCTTGCAGTTTGTCCAGGATTGCCTTGCTTGTTTCCTTAACAATCCTCCCGACTGTTACATCAGACATCCTATAGGTGTACCCCAATGTCTTGAAAGATGATCCTGTTGCAAAGTACCTGTAATGAAACAAACCATTAACGCACGCCAGGTAAAACAACTATGTCAGGGAATCCTACATCGGATAGTGCAAAGAGTGCCAATGGTTGGAATTAGCTAAATGACATTACTTTTATATCAACCTATGGTTAGTAGAATATTTTTGTTTGTTTTAGTGGCTGAATTGAAAAGGAGGTGGAAGGGACTTCGAGATGCATTCAGAAGAGAATACAAAAAATTGTTGAAATCAGGTCAAGAGGCACCTGATGAATTTGAATCCTCGTGGCCATTTTTTGATCAAATGCTTTTCTTGCGTGACGTTATGGAACCTAGGCAGCTCAAGGGGAACATTCCTCTTCCAGTAAAACATACTGAAACTGTAAGTGAAGATGCAATTGAAGAAGACCTAGAATTAGAGAGCGAAAAAGACCATTCATTCCTTGAAAACTCCAACAGCAACTCCGCAGTTCATCACAGCGAACCACACCTAGCGCCAACTGCTCTTCAAACAATGGGACCACCCCTAACAACTCCGACTAAGAGAAAACCCACAAGATTGGATATCGACAGAAAGAACAGAGACCGAGGATCTCCAGGAAAGAGCAGCTCGAATAAAACGAAGAGGTCAGTAGATGTCAGTGATACTCATTTCTTAGAAATTGAGAAAGCCAAGCTGAAATTGTTAGAAACATCTGCTTCATCGAAAAATGATAGTGAATATCAGTTTCTTGTTAGCCTGCTACCTTATTTGAAAAATATTCCAGCCAGCCGGCAACTCCAAGTAAGGAATAAACTTCAGCAGGTTTTGATCGACGAACAAGAACGCAACAGTTTTGTCGCAATCAATTACAAGGATCCCTTGCCTTCAACCGTGAATCAATCACCTGGACATTCATCTTGGAGTAATAGTGCGTACACAGGATGCAGTTCCGATACTACCTCCGAATCGTCGTGGGATGTTACACCAGTAAACTCTCCATTGCAAAGTTTTATAACCAATTTTAAGTAAATGTCTCAAAGATCAAATGTTGCCACCAATGTAGCTAAAGTTACAATTCACAAATTATTATTTTTTTATTCTTGATTTGTTTGATGTACAAACCAAAAAAAATAAAGTAACTACTTATTTTATACAAATTAAACTGTAACTAAATCTTGAGTGTACATATCATATTATATTTTGCAAAAAACAATCTGAAATAAAATGAACTTTGAATGTTGTATCCTGTTACACTTGATTTACTTCTGATGTTCTTGGTGATTCTGTACTTTATGTTAATTATTTTTTCGTTTGACATACAAAACAAAAGAAATTATTATTAAAAACATAATTGAACAACAATTTTACTAAAATTAAAACATCAAATTCAAATCAATAAAATATTATAATGTGTTAATATAGTTGAAATATTAGGTCTACTCACCTTAAAGTTACACTCAGACGTTCACTAGGTGAAATCGTCTCCCTAAAATTTGATTCCTTTGAAATACTGTTCTCTATACTATTTAAAATGTAATCAAAAGTGTCTTTGCTCATCCTTTAATAGTCAGAAAATTTTGCGGGTTCTCTTTCCGAATCTTTATGCAAATGGTTGTACTCGCCCATTGTTTTCCTCTTCTTATAAATTGGACTCATCCAACAAGACCTTTTCTTTCTAGCTGTCATCCGACGCCTCAAAAGGTAAGTACTGTCGAACAAGTATAACTCCTCGACATCCATTACTAAAAAGGTTACCAAACTAGATACTGTAACTAAAACATAACACAACAAACACACGTCTGTCTGTAAACGCCAACTCACGTACACTGCATATTCGCTTGCAGTGGAAGAGCCCTACGCTCGTTGCTGCTCAGCTTGTAGTTGCTCCTTGCCTCTCGAGTACGCGCGAGCGTGAAGACGCTTGAATACGCTTCTAGTGGACGACCTACCTAAAAGTTTTCATACCCATATCCTCACCTAAAACCGTACTAGAACGTGTTCTATCTTTCTGCTTGTAAATTTGTTGCTGTATTACCCATGATCCCCTATGTCCAATCATAAAAGCGTACGCTGGTCACATGACTATTTTTTTTTTTCAAACAAGACTAACAATATTGTCATGGCGTCCAAGTGGTGTGTGGAGCACGTTGAAAGCTTAATTGAAAGTTACGAGAAACATCCGTGCCTTTACAACGTAAAGAGCCCGATGTATCACAACAAACATTCCAGGAACGAAGCTCTTGAGGCTATGGCAAGATATGTGGCAAGATATGTGGCAAGATTGAGGCCCGGCACTTCTGGCGACGAAGTGAAGAGCAAATTCTGTAAACTGCGTTCTCACTTCGTTGCAGAGTATAATAAAAAGAAAATATCTGAGAAGAGTGGTGCTGGTACGGATGAGGTAAGTTGATTTCGGTGTGTTAAAATTATCTTGCTTGTGGACAATTATTTTTATTAGGTATGTTGTGTTGCAGTGCATTTGTGGTACTGTAATTTTAAACTAATTCTAGGCCGTTTCATTATAACTGAAAAAAAAATTTTGTTTTGTGACATGTTTTGTTTTAAATCTGAAATGATTTTGCAGTATTATACTTTTTCCATGAGTTTCTAGGTTAGGTTAGGTTAGATTGTTTGTATTAAAAATATTTAGAAATCTTTGGAGCTTTTGGTTAGGAATAAATAATTCATAATGTAGCTTAATTAACCCAACAATCATTTTATATCTAACCTAACTGTAGAACTAATTATAAACTATCCTAAAAGTATATAACGTGTTACATTCTATTCTACTCTGGAAACATGCCTGAAAGTAAGAGAATACATTTTTTTTCCCATATTTAAAGAAGTGCCATTCTTAATGTTACCTAAACATGGAAATCTATGTTAATGATAAAGATTTTATACCAGCGATTTTTATGATTTACCTCCATTTTTACTACATTTTGAACTATTTAACTACAAAATTTATGTAGCCTTCAATATTTTTCTCTACTAAGCTATTGAGTTGTCCAGAATCCAGTGATAATAAAAAATCTTGCTTGGATCTATTTTTTTTTTTTTTTGTATTCCAAAGGGTGGTTGTAGTTTTAATGAACGTTTCATTTTGTTTGTGATTATGACCCACACAGCACATGATATCCTGTATTTGTCCTGAATGTCCCATATATGTCCTGGATGTCCAGAGGATATCCATGGAATATCTTTTCAGTACTACATTAATTTTTGGCGAAATTAAATATAAAATGCTTCATTAGACAAACATACAACAATTCAATAAGCTCATTATATTTAGTTATTTTACATAGTATAATAGCATTTTAATGTCCCGCGAATATCATGTCTGCATGTCCTGATGATATCCTGTGGACATCTGGAAAGTTGACATTTTGTATTGATTTTTCTCTGCAACTGTTGGAGAGTCCGCTATCATAAAATATAGGTATTTAAAAAATTGATAAATTTCAGGAATACATCACAAAAGTATGTCCTGAGAATTTTCTGACAGAATATCCTATAGATATCCTGTAATTTTTTATATAAGATATCTGAATCATTTCAATTTAAGTGTGAAAAAAAGTTTCTGTAGAAATAAAGCAGGTTATTATATTTTCGTTTATTTTTCTGTGATCTTCCCAACTTTAGTGCTTTTGGCAACCATGCACCTTTTTTATCACTTTTTCTTAATATAACAAAATTGAATTGCAGTTTTTATTGCTTTGGTTTCTACATTTCATCATATATAGTTATTAGTTTTAATAATTTCTGCAATAAGGGAAACTTTGTGTATAGCTTTTAATTTTTATTTGATGCTGAGAGGTTTTTAACATTCTCTTGTTGGCTATAGTGGTGTGGAGAAATTTTTTTTCTCTAATCTCTGGGAACAACAGGCTAGCAGTGTTTCTAGAAAATTTGTTATTTTAAGTGTAGATTACTTATTGAAATATATTTCTCATGTAAACAGGTAAATGGAAATTTTATATTATTTGTTTATCACAAATAAGTAAACGCTTTGTATGCTCACACAATGTTAGATAAACTTCCTGTGGGCAAATTTGAGTGGGTTCCCAGGGATGAGTATGTGAGTTGGGATTTCAACGCCATTGACATAGATGGCATTACGTCATATTTCGTGGAAGTGGATTTGACCTTTTCCGATGATTGTCACGACCGCCTATCAGATCTGCCTCTGGCCCCTGTGAATGGCATACCGCCAAATGGGCATTTTAGTAAATTATTGTTAACTCTCGCATCGCGTAATAATTATGTTGTCCATGCTAAAACACTGCGGCACTACGTTCAGTATAGGGCGGTCATCGGCCATGTTCACTGCATGCTGCGGTTTGAGCAGGCGGTCTGGATGAGGGATTACATAGCCTTAAATGCTGAGCGTCGTGCCCAGGCTGCGAATCCCTTCGAAAAAATCGTTTTTTAAATTACTTTCTAACTGTATGTACGGTAAAACTTTAGAAAATTCTCTCAAACACACATAGATGTACGTGTTGTTTCACGGTATGACTATTTATGGGGCGGCCAGGCTGATTGGTCGTCCGACATTCAAGGCAAATCATTAATGAAAATTTAGTTCTCATAAGAGTTGCAGAAAGGTTCGATAGCCTTGGATAAAACTTTGTACATGGGCGTCGTCATTTTAGATTTGTAAAAATTGGTTTTATAAGATTTTCATTATAACTATATGCAAAATAATTCCCTCCACAGTCTCTGCATCTCTTGTACTCGGACACTGATTCGTTGATTTACCACGTTCAGTGTGATAACATTTATAATTCAATTCGCCCCGACTTAGCTTCACATTTCGACACATCAAATTATGCGCCAGGTAATGATCATCGCTTCGCCTTAGTCAACAAGGGCGTAAACAGGGGTTATGAAAGACCCTCCACAAATATAAATTGAAAATGGTGGTACCGACGAAAGGCAATCAACAGGAAAAATTGTACTCCATTTCTAACATACAACGAGGCATTGGGGAGATGAAAGATGTTCTCTTCACAGTATACACTTTCGCAGGATGTGACACTGTCTCAACTCTCTACAAGAAGGGGAAAATTACAGCATTTAGGAAAGTTCAGACCAACAAAGCTCTTCGCACAAAGCTTCTTGTCTTCAGCGACCCCAAAGCTGAGCAGAGTGCTTTGGGAAGCATTTCCTTCTTGCCATATTTGGAGCAAAGAACACAGAAGATCTAGATTCTTTTCGCTACCAGTGTTACTTGCAGGCAATTGCAAAACAACCTGTACATTTGTTGTTCAAGTTGGCTGCACTTCCCCCCCACTTCAGCAGCTTCTAGGCAGCATTCGGATAGCCTAAGATTGACCCGTCCTGATCGACATGCACGAACAGTTCCGAAGTAAGTCACTCCATCGGGTAACTTCGGTAGTAGAAAAGCGCGGGCTATAGCTACAGCTTTTGAACGTGAACAATGACATCGTTTTTTGATCTAGCAAGAGATAAATTGCAAAATTGTACCAAAAGTGATAAAGATAACACTATTTCGGGATATGTAGACAGTGCAACCGGTTATAACAATTTCTTAGATGCCTTATAAAGTGCAGGTTACTCGTTCTCAGTTAGAAGTAGTGCAGCACATGTCACAACAGGTAAGTTAGTATTTTTGTATGAAATAATTTTAAATATTTTAGCGTACTTAGTTTAGATAATATCAGCTGGGAAAGAAGTTTTTTTTCTTAGATTTTCATAGTTACGCACTTATTGAACTTATTTACTAAACTATACATAAGGCACGAAAAATCGTCATGTTTACTAAAATCAGGAGCAATTCAAAATATTAGATTTATTTTTCTATAGAAGACGAAGCAGGCAACATTAAAATGTTTATCTTGCTTGGTTCAAATCCTCAACCCTTATATCAGTCAATGAACGAAATGAATTGAGCTTTCAGCTTGGTGACCTCTAGATAACTACAAAAAAATGAAGGGCTATAAAATGCTAATGATATGACAGAATGGATGGGTAAAGTAATGTAAGAACTCTGAGAAAACCTACTAACCACTGCAATATTTGCTATGTTCCCCACTATCAAAAGATCCATTAATGACCCTGCTGAGAATCAAACCCAGATCATTTTGGTGACAGAAAAGTGAGCACTTAAACACAGAGACCTAATGTTTGCCTCTAATGACCACATTTATAAGACCACAAACCCAATGCTTTTAACCTTTTCCCCCATTAATTTAATTACCTTAGCTTTATATATCGTGAGCAGCAGGTAATGACAGTATACTGAATAAAGTCTTTGAGATTAAGGGCTTCTTATGTGTAGGAATGTATGCAATTTTTGAAACAGCCCTTTTTTGACTTTTATTATTCTACTACTGTAAAAGTCTCTTCTCTAGAAATTTGCTTTGTTCTCTGTTACTAATTATTATTAATGTAGGGCATCCTCCATCCATTGCATACCTTTAGTGAACATATTAACATATTAAAAACAAAAAACAAGTCACGTAAAAATTACATTTGTTTAATCTTACATCTACTAACACAGGAATTTTCCTTAAGTTTTGCATATATTCACCCACTTGTTGCAAAGATCTTAATTCTTAGGAAATGAGAAATTATTTATTCTAGAATCTTTAGCTTTTCTGTAGTGATTCTGTCATCCGTATGTTGCACAATTTAGCATTCTACCTACATATAGCGGACAAGTACGTATGCTCCAACAATAGCAAAGGTTCGGGCGAAACGTAAATGAAATGGATAGCGCTTGGGAAAAGAGCTCTGGCTGCAAACAAGCAACCAAGGTGATGTAGCACATGGACGGGGTACACTTGAACTCCGCATCCCCCTTCACTTGGTTTTTTTTATATACGCCACTGTCTGTTACATATTGTTACGATTTGCCTGCGGGTTCGTAAAGGATAGCCCAATTAATAGATTTTATTTCACTACACAGTTTTATTTATTACCACTACTTGTCACTTACAATTAATCTTCTAGGATGGCAAATAATTAACTACACTTAAAGAAATGTCTATTCCCCAGTTACTCGTTCCACACACCTCGCTGGACCGCACCTCTGGCGCAACTCTCGCCGCAGCACCCCTCGTGGGTCTCCGCCGCGGGACTCCGTCACCACACTCCGCTGCCGCCGACGCACTTCCTCTTCACCGAGATCCCACTCGACTCCTCGATCGCAACTTCGTTCGGGACTTCGCCACTCTGCTGCACCCACGGCACTATCGCCCGGATCTCCGCCGCGGGAGAACTCTCTCAGTCTCCGACTGACTCGAAGGTCGGCCCAACCTCCTTATATAGCCCTTGGGTTCCCGTCCAGAACAATCGGGCATGTCTCCGAGATATCGCGCGACCTTCGCCGTCGAAATGTCCAGAAACGCGTCGTGAGTCCTTGAAGGACGCGGCGGCTACTCAAAGAACACCGATAAACGGAACAAGCATGGGGTTCCTACAAAACGCGCCGATAAACATGTCTGAGTCCTTTTATTCCGCAAGGCGGCCTCTTTTAAGTAACTCGATCTCAGGCAGGTGCGCACTGCGACGGTCAGGCTGTCGCGAGATACCTGGGAGAGGATGCGGGTGGAAGGGGGTGCAGACAGGCCAAACGAGCGCGGCGACACCAAGCACTGCAGCCAAGCGCGATCGTAACAATATGTTCCAAGAGGCTTCAAATTAGAACTGTTAGTACTAATTGATAACTAAGTCGAGTTCAGATTAGCTACAAAGCACTCACAATAATTTTTTATTTTGTCAGTGTGATATATCATGTATTCATTGTAATACAATATGTTTCACCTGAATTGATAACAGTTAATGAATATGATTTACATAATCATCTGATTAGCTGGAAGGTATTATGTATAGCTACAGATAGCTATATTATTTTTAGGATAGAAACACACATACAGCGGCGCGGAGCGACTGCCGCTTTGAAAACGAACTGTCGTATTAGTATGAGTGTTATCATACAAGCAGCGGAGCATGGCGGCGCGGAGCAGAGCAGTGCGTAGCAGTTGAAGAAACAAATCATTTTGTTTCTTGCGAGCGGCAGGAGCGGCAGGAGCGGCAGAGCGATGGATGTAGAGCTGTGTTGATTGTTGAAGTGTTCGCCAGAAAGCCTTTGTGGCAAGTGAAAAATTACCAGCATCACAATCGAGGAGTGATAGATAAATTGTGGGGAGAAGTTGCATCAGCTTTGGAATACGATTTTAAGTACACTGCAATCACATTTTGTGTTGGCTTGAAAGTAGTAATGTTTGAATAATTATTTATGTATACCTGCACTAAATATTACATATTAATAAAGGGTTTCTTTGTAATTAGGTAATATTGAGCATGTGTAAGTTACGTTTCACATTCTAAATGCACTGCTTTGATAAAAATTATGTCAAAAAGATTTTACTTTCACGCAACAATTCATTATTGTGCAGTGAGTGAAACGTATACATTTGTGTGCAAACCATTGCCATTTTCCACGAGTAAATTAAACGTATTATTGCCTTTTTTACTGAATATATTCAAAATGTTTGCCTTTAAGCATTACACTGAGTTAACACATCAGATACATGGTTGCATCCATTTAGTTGTAGGCAAGACAGTAATTCCTTCTTAAATGTGTACTAATGGTTGCAGAACCGTACATGAAAACTTTCCCAAGTGGAAAAGGAATATGTTTAGTAAAAAAACATTAAATGTTAGTCAATGAGTTATTAGTTAGCCTACGCCTATGTAGATAGTTTTCAACATTTTTTTAACATTGTTTGTTAACAGCATATTTTTTTTTGTAATTGCCTAGCATATTTCGACACAAATATTAATCTAGGTGTATGTAGGCTACCTATCGCCAACCTACGTATTATATATTGTATATAGATACCTCAAGTATACAGGGTATTTTATGACATTCCAGATAAATATAACGAATGATTCGTGCACTGACCATTGTACTTTGTTGAATTATTTTTACAGTCAAACCTCATTAATACGAATCCGCTTAGTACGAAATTCCCGTTTATGCGAAGTACTTTCACAGTCCCAGAAAATAAGGTATGCTTTCCTATGTTATTCAGTACTTTTAATACGAAATACGGTTAATATGAATTACGAAGTTGTTTTGATCCCTCAAGTAGCTGTTAACGTGTATAAGTAAATGGTTAATACGAATTTCACTGCCGAAGTCTAAAGTAAATCACATCTACATAACCGTCATGTAAACAAACGTTTCTCCAAAGATACATGTATGTATCCTACAGCGCAAAATGGTTGAAAAACAAGATGAAAAGGTCAACTCTAGTGGCGATGTTAGTAACTAAACTAGAAAAGATGCCATGTTGTAAACGGAAAACGAAAAGGAAAGTACTCTATCCCTTATTAATATTAGTCGTCGGAAGTGTACGTACGTAGAAGTTTAAACAATCTATGGGAAAAAGTTCTGATATTTTCCATTGTTTACGCACGTGTGTCTTAACCTCAATTTTGAGTGTGAGTTGTTTTGTAATATGACTGCGAAACGTAAACGCAACGACCTTACATTGCAATTTAAAGTTAACGTTATCGAAGAAGTAGACAATGGGGAGAGAACGAAAACTGAAATTGCGAGAGAATTTAACATCCCGCAGTCGTCGTCGACAATACTAAAAAATCGTGAAAATATTGAATCGGCTTTAGCGAGTTTGTGCAGATTATCAACAAGAAAAAGAATGCGCGACCCAAAACATCAAGAAATGGAAGCTACCTTGTTGGAGTTGTTTGAAGAAATGCGTGCAGCAAACTTGCCAATTTCTGGACCTATGATTTAGAAGAAGGCAGACTACCTAGCATTGAGGTTAGGAATTTCAGACTTCAAGTTCAGCAATGGTTGGCTACAACGGTTTAAGGATCGCATCAATCTTGTTGCCAACAGTGCTGTAGCCACATTGGAAAATGTTCTCTCAAATGTTGATGATGTTGGCACTGAAACACTTCTGGCCTTTGATAAGCTTTGTAATGTGGTAAACAACGCCTATAAGAAAAAAATAGTGCAAACCAGAATTGATGCTTTTTTTAAATCAAATGTTTGAATAGAAAATGTGTCATGAATGCAAGTTTATTGAAGTTTGTATTATGATTTATTCTGTAAGTGTTGCATTATGTTTGTTTTCTTCAGTGTTTACAAATTGTTATGCATGTAGTGAAGCCAGCTTATACTACCATCTACCAACAGTGTATATAATTTTCTTTATGGTTGTAAATATAGGCATTTAAAGTTCAATCAATTTTTTTTTGTCATGATATCCCAATAGTTTGGTTAATACAAACCCTCGTTATTACAAAGTGCTAAAATTATGGTCCCTTCAGGTTTGTAATAATGAGGTTTGACTGTAAGAGCCTATGTGACATGATGTAATCTTTAAACACTTCGCGAATGTAAAGTGAACGTCGGGTTGCTCTGTTATTTCTTCTGTTTCTTCTGTCTCTTCCGTTATCTTCTTCCTGGATCGAAAATTGACTAACTTCCTTGAAAGTAGGATCATTTTTGCCGTCTCTTTCCCTCACAACATTGTGAACTACAAAAATACACTTCGTAATGTCAATAGCTGTTTCTACGTTTGTTTCGATTGCCTAACTTATCACTCTCCATTTGGCATACAATAAGCCAAACGCACACTCAACACATCTCACTCGAGACAGACGATAATTAAACATATTTTCAGTAGGGCCAAGATGAGTTCGGGGAAATGGGGGAAATGGGCGTAAAAGGTAGGGTTTTAGAGGGTACGATTCATCTCCAATCAAAACCACAGGCAGTTTCACATTTCAGTTTGGAAGTTCTTCATCGGGAGGCATGTTGAATGTATTGCTTTCCAGGCGCTGGTACAATGCTGATCCTGAAAATGTACCCCCGTCACTTTGATTTCCTCTTCCTCCTACTTCAATACATTTGAATCTGTAGTCTGCATCAGCTAATCCTCGCAGTACAATTGAAAAAAAAGTTTGTAGTTGTAATAAAGTGAACAACTATGTGATCAACATTTCACCATACAATGCTTACCGTTAAATGCTGCTACACAATTAGGAAAGTTCCAGCGGTTCCAAAAAGCTCTTTTGCCGGCATTCAATCGTTCTTGTGTGGGTACAGGCATGTGAATCGGAAACAACTGAAGCCAGATATCTTTGCATGTGTCTACAACTATACATCTTACTGTTGAGGCTCCCATTTCAAATGAAAATCCGAGTGATCTGAAAGATGCGCCGGTTGCTAAGAACCTGTAAGAAATAAACCATTTTAGACAATTTGGCCATTTTTTTACTATTTATGTCTTATTTTAATTTTGTATCTAAATGTTTCTTATTTCCAATTGACATAGCTAGGCGACAGTAAAATTTACACATACATGTAACCACAAAACTAAAATTCAAATATATATATCGCACCCCCAGAATAATACTGTCGTAACTCCCAAAAATGCCATTTTGAAGTAAGTGCGCAGCCTGACTCACCGTTTTGACACGCATAGAACAGTAAAACTGTCGTATCTCTAAGTACGAAGGACATCAGTCAATGAACAAAACCACAGTATAGATCTAATCGTTTTACAGTGGGTATAAACACAAAGACTGTCGTAACTCCAGTTACCACAGTTTTGCTGTTAAAAGAAAAATATTTTTTAAAGTTTGGTACTTTAGTAACTCCAGTTACAACAGTTTTGTTGTTAAGAGAAAATATATTTTGAAGGTTGGTACTGTATGTTACAGCTAGTGACCGCCATTATTAACCGAAAGATGTTATATTAGATGGGATTCGCAGCCACATAAAATCCTTCCCTGTGATAGAAAGCCACTACTTACGTGCTCAAACAAGGCGATGCTATTTAGATGGGAGCCTATCGATTTCTCACATGTACCGACTGTATAAAGAAAAATGTGGCATATCAAATGAGGTATGTGCTAAGGAACATACGTATGCAAGAGTGTTCAACAACGAATTTAATTTAGGTTTTTTTCACACCAAAAAAAGACCAGTGTGTACTTTGCGAGCAATACAATTACGCCAGTCTTGAGGAACGTGTGCAGCTCGAAGATAGATATCAAAACCACATTAAATGAAAATAATGTCATGTGAAATAAAAAGGGCTGATGTAGAAGTAGCACTCAAAACAAGCAAATAAGAGTATGTGACATTGATTTACAGTAAGTACTCCAGACACCTTGTGGGAATGTTTCTGTATTGTACTATAAGAGGAGACTAAATGTGTATAATTTCACAATATTTGACAATGCATCAAAGGCTATTGTTACCTGTGGAATGAGGCATCTGGAAACAAAGGTGTAATAGAAACTGCATCGTGTGTGTATGAATATATATATATAAAGTGTACAGACTGTACAGATTTCATGTTCTACAGCGATAATTGTTGTGCTCAAAACAAAAACAAATTCCTAGCTACAATGTATCTGTTCGCCACCCAGACACTACAGAAGGTAGAATCCATTACACACAAATATTTGATTGTAGGACACACACAGAATGCTGGAGATTCGATGCATTCTTGTATCGAAAAATAAAAAAAGAGAGCCTTGAAAAGTGGTCTTGTTTATGTACCTTCACAGTGGACTGGGATTGTTCAGTGTTCCAAAAAGACAGGAAATCCTTATCATGTGAGGGAAATGAACTTTACCGACTTTCATGACTTTAAGACATTATCTGCAGAAATGGGAAGTAATTTCACTGTAGATGAACATGGAGATGTCATGAAATGGAATGACATTCGCGTACTAAAAGTCAAGAAAGATCACAAATATGTGCTGTTTTATAAGACAGATTTTCAAAGTGACGAATTCAAATCTATCCATATTAGGCGACGTCGAAGAGGTCGTCCGTTTTTTGAGGGTTTTTCACTCACTCCTGCCTACATAGCAAGGCCATGCATCTCTTCTGAAAAGAAGGACCTTTCATCATTATGTACTGATGGAATAATTCCAAGTGTATATCACGAGTTCTATCAGTCCCTACCAACAACTACTGATCACTTGATCAGTCAAAGCGAAGCAACAATCCCAATGAGGATACTTTTGAATGTAAAAGCGAGTAGCTAGTGTTTTTTGTTGTTGATGAAAACTCTTTAAAAACAACTGCAATAATGTGTTGCATTGATGATACTTGTATTTTAAGTGTAATTTGGGACAGTGTAATTAATGTTTGTTCTCTATAGTAACTACAGTATATTTAACCAACTTGAAGTTTTTAAATAGTTACTGACAGTTAACTTGTTGTATCTACATTTTTTAATGTTCAAATTCGACTGCAGTTGTGTTGAATTAACTTTTATTATAAGTATTATAAGTGTAATTAAGGAAAATGTAACATTTAGTTTTTGTTGTCTTTACTAACCAGAATGTCAATATCATTCATAATAAACATTGTTGTAATTATTTATTTGCACCTGTCACCAACAGTTAAACTGTTGTAACTTCTTTCATTATTTTTTTAAAATATTTATATTCAATTTCAGATGTCTTTTAGAAGGTATCTTCAAAGCATTGCAATAACAACACATGCCACAAAAATTACGAAAGGGAGGTAGCTGACCCTGATTTATCATGGCACTTTCAAATTTTTAAACCCAATTTACTCAAAACATTGAATTCGTAGTTACGACCGTCTTATTCTGGGGGTGCTATATATATATATATATATATATATATATATATATATATATATATATATATATATATATATATATATATATATATATATATATAAAGTGTGTGTGTGTACATACATATATACATACATATATATATACATATATATATATAATATATATATACATACATTGTTACAGATTATGCTTATCATATACACTGCCATTGAAAAATAAATTATCACAACTATATGTTTGTAAAGTATATCCTTTTTTTTTTTTGGCTGCATGTAATGCAAATATGAAAATTATTGCAACAGGAATATATTTGTCTCATACTTTCTCTTTTTTAGTTACAGCAGAAGAATTGCGTAAGAAATGGAAGAATTTGAAAGACCGATTCAGGAAGGAGCTGAGAAAAATAAGAGATAAGAAGTCAGGTGCTGATGGGGCTACCCAACAGGAAAGTGATTGGCCATTTTTTCCATTGTTGCACTTCTTACGGGATCAGATGACTCCAACACAAATGAGCAGTAATTTGCAAGAAATGACATCTTCTCAAATCCACGATACAGCAGGAAACAGTGATGATAAGGGAGGACAGGAGACACAAGTAGGGTTTGCAAGTGAAAGAACAGTAGATAGACCGCAAACACCTCCACCCACATTAGTTCTGACACCAGATACTCATCAGCTTGTTCGAAAAAGGAAGACAGACAATTCACAGGACGTGGCCATGCAGAAGCTCTTACAAATAGAGGAGAAAAAACTGGAATTCCTACAAAAGGAAAACGAGCAAGAGAAAAATGATGACTACCTTTTCTGTATGAGCATTATTCCACATATGAAAAACTTTACCTCGCGCCAAAATTGCGTGTGCGTAACAGAATTCAAAGTGTGCTTATTGAAGAGTTAGATAAAATAGAAGGCACACAGACTAATTAAGGTGGGCTAACAGGATACGTGTACGGGGAGGACGGTCACTATACACAAGTACCAATTCACAACAACCAGTCATACCTCCCAGGACCTTCTCATATTTAAGTTGTTGAAGTTGTTAGTATGATTGCAGTGTACAACTATTTATTTGTTTTAACTATCAAGCAGTGTTTTTTTATATTTATATCTAATGACGTTATTTAATATTTCTTTGTGAATTCCTGGTTATAATATCACAACGAAATTGTCGTATGTATCTATGTAATGGTATTTCACGTTTGATTTTCTTTTAAACGTAAGAAGTAAAGCTTGATTTACTTTGTAAAGGCATATAATTTTTAATTTTTGTCATTTTGTGCCTACATAATGATTCATTTTTTGTAACTCCACGTGAGCGTATATAACACATGGGTAACAATGTTAATTGTTTCGAATAACAGTTATTTAACAAAGAAAAGCAAGAACTGTGCCATACGCATAATTTGAACGTATTGAAAATTTGTGAGATTACATTTAACAGTTAAAGTAAAAAGAAGAAAGTCTTAATCACCTTACAGTTACCACCAATCTTTCTTCATAACATATTGGTCTCCTCCAATTTGTTTCTTGTTTCGTAATAGTGGAACCGCCTTGATCAAGTATGTACATAAAAGTTTCCAGCGACATTCTCATGTACTGAAAAAAATCTGTCCGGAAGTCTTTTCACTACCGCGAAAAGGTGATGATATTCACCGTTATCACATCTACTTTCACATATTTCATGTATCCCCAATAGTCTCCTTTTTTGTGTTAATACATTGTACTTCAAAACTGTATTTTCAATGAGAAACATACGGCGACGCACCTTCGACAGCAACATTATGATACTAGTGAATAGGTGTGTAATTGCACTCCGCTGTGGTCTGTTCTGTCTGGAATACTTAACGCTGCTTGCCGCTTCGCTGCGGAACGCTCTCTGTGTGTAGCGCCGTCGCTGCGCGCCGCTGTATGTGTGTTTCTACCCTTAGTTTGTTGCAGTACTCAGTATTAGTTTACTGTATAGTATTAAATTTGTAGGATTTCTAAGGTTAACCCTCTTTTTTTTCTGTATCTTAGCAAAAAAAAAATTAAGGTATTTCAATACAAGATATTAGCATTTAGTTAAAAATTAATGTACATAGTACATCACATTTCATGAAAATAATGCTGTCTTTGCTCATTTGTAAGTCAAACTAGGTCATAAAATTCTCACGAAAAGAATTGCACTGCATTCAGAATAGGAAATAAATGTGTGACAGTTGTTAGACTGATTTTATCAACCCAGAGCTGGTTGGCAATATTTTTTTTATTTATTAATCATTTTCGGGATTTTTTTTTATCAAAGATTAATTAATTTACATTCATTGATACCAAACATATACAAGAACTTCAGAATACAGATTTTCCTTCATATCAAAATATTGTTATTTAAAAAAATTATTTTCTTTTATTGATAATACACTTTTGGAATTGGCTCTAGAATATAATAGTGAATAATCTGTACTTGTCTATGATTTTTTTTTATGTAAGTGTATATAGTAGTGTTTTTTTAATGGTTGTTGGCTAGTGTTATGTATATATGTGCACTATATGCAAATGGTAGTTTTGACAGTAAATGTTCATAATAACTAATATACTGATATCAGACTAGCTCAAAATTGGTCTAATTGTACATATATGAATACTTTATAAGATATGTATTGAAATATTATTTGAGTTAAGGAAAATTGTTGCTGTAGAGTGTAGATCATTGATTATAGAAAAAAAATTCCTTCGGACAACCATTAATAATTTTTACTGCTTTTTAATAATCCTTCATAAAAATTCACAAGTCACCATGGTTACCATCTTCCAGCTACAAAACAAATATTATCAGTGATTTTAAAATACATCAAATAAACTCTCTCATGGCATTCATGAAATCATTGCTTATTTACATTGGCCAGCCAAACAGTAGATAAAAAAAATTGTTCTCCACAAGCCTGAAACAAAAAAGAAATCAAAGTTAAATGATTTATATTGTATTAAAGAGAAATGAAACTGATAAATAAATGTATCAAAGAAAAAGGTTATGCATACCAGAATGATAAATTACTTTCAAAACCATTTTAGTTAGAATTTTGATACATTAAATACTTTTGGTAAATTCTCATTTATGTACTACAGATATTTTTTTCCAAATACTTTTTGACAAAAACTCATTCGTGTGAAAAAAAATTATATGCAAAACATAATTCTATTTGATGCTTCAGCAACATTGAGTTGTAAAATTAAGCTCCTGTGACCATTATTGCAGAAAAACTAGGTATTTAACAATCCAAGTAACTACACAATTTCAGAAGTATGTTTCTCAGGGCCTCAAGTGATGTATTTGCTTGTTATTAGCTTAAGCAAATCTAGGCTTTGACGCCGAAATGTTACAAGTGCTTTGTATGAAACACACAAGTTGAATTCATTTTACGTAATGCATGTCACATAAGCTTTTATTATTATTATTATTATTATTATTATTATTATTAAAAAAAAGTATCTACTCAAAGTCTTCGGGGAGAGTATTAGTAGGTAGGTCACCAAAATTTGTAAAATTTTATAAATATCCTATATGCTTATATTTTAGACATATCAACAAAATGCCTACACGAGAATAGATGTCAGCATGTTATTTTGCAGCAGTCAATGGCAATACTTCATAGTACAGTTGTGAAATCACTACAAAATGTGTCGTATGTATATTGCAATGATTTACGATTATTATTAGTAATCGCATAACTGCAGAGTTCAGAGGGTGTTAGAAAATTAAAATATACCACACATTGTATTTTTTGTTTCTAATAATATTAGTTTATATTCCTGCAAAGATGGATTCAGTAATTTCCTAGAGTAACAACTTTTTCACACAAACCAAATTTGATAAATAGTAATTCTTAGTACTACGTACTTCGCCAAATAAATTATTTTTAAAGTCTAGGTAACCTTACCTAAAGAATTGCTTACACCATTTTACAGTTGACTACTTTGTTTTTCAATATTATTTTTTTGCTAAGGAGAAATATAACATAATCCACATTATTTCAATACATAAAATTAATTGTGAAATTTTTAAATTTATTTCAGTTTAAATAGTGATAATTTCATGTTTTTCCAACAAATCTGACAATTTTAAAAAATGAGCAGTTTTACCTCTTCAATATCTCCAGTACCATTCTCTTTAGCATGAGTATGAATATAACTATTTTTGTTTGTAATTGAATGTAAATTATTTTTGTATAGAATACATTTTGTGTTAAACCAAATAGTTTTCGAGATATTTGCGAAAAACTGAAAAATTACCATTTTAACTGCTTCCAACCCCCCTCCCAACCGATGCTCAAATTAGTGTAACTTTTTATTACAAACTACAGAGAGTGGATAGAACAATTTGGCGTGGGAGGGAAACTTTTTTTGGATGTTGAGGTTTAAATCTAATTTCACCATACTAGCAGATCAATAATGTTTAGGAACATGTCGCTCTTTACAATAAGAGTTCCTGGCCCGAGTACTGACTCTGCAAGCGTGGAAAGAGACTCATAATTATCCTGCAAAACCAAAAGGTAAAATACAGATTTTCCCACAGAACCACCTACAAATCAGCTTGCTGAGATGTTTTCTAGTCATCTGTCTGCGCATGCCACTGCCCTCGGAGTGCTCCCGGACTTCTAGTATGGCTTCCGAGAGGACCACTCCACTACACACACTCTGACACAGAGTCGAGTCGGCCACAGGTACCTTCAACGCCCGGGAGCATATGATGGCAGTGTTCCTGGATGTGGAAAATGCATTTAATAAAGTATGGCATGAGGGGCTCATTTTCAAACTAATTACTCTCCATTTTCCACCCCGCTACATTCTCCTCGTGTGTAGTTTTCTGGGCGGCCGGACATTCAGAGTCAAGGTGGAGGGCTGTCTAGGCCTTGGCCTATTATAAGTGGAGTGTCACAGGGGGCATGTCTCAGCCTATTTCTGTACTGTCTGTATGTCCCCACTGCATCGACCTCTTTGTGGACGACACTGCACCTGCTTTGAGCAGTTGCGGGAGCGACTACAAGGGTACCTGCAGACCTTCGAGTGGTGGCTGGAGCTCTGGCGGATTAAGGCTAACAAGTCGGCAGCCATAATTTTCACTCATCGCAGGCCGGAACCCCACTGTCTCTAAAGTTTTTCGAAATGCCCGTTCCTTTAGCCGCAACAGCAAAATATCTAGGCCTAAATCTTCATTCCCACCTGACCTGGCAGCATCACGCAGTCATTGGAGTTGATGAATGCAAGAAGAGAGTAGGGGTACTCTACCCGCTATTGAAGGTGCGAGTGCTGCGAGACAGGACAAAGTTACGAATATATAAAGCAGTGATGTTGTATGCTGTTGAAGTGTGGGGTTACCCTGCCAGTTACACAGCCTGTTGAACTATGCAAAAGCTACAGGTAACATAGAACCAGGCGCTAACGATTGATAACAGGCATGCGCAGGTATATTCGCATCACAACTCTTCAAAGACTCACCAATATGCATCTCATTTCACAAATCATCTTCCAACACAACTTCAAGTTCTATGCCACTCCTGAAGAACACGGAAATATCTTAATTCACCAACTGGGCAGCTGCGACTTACACATTTTTAAAAGTTTGTTTGTGCCTCTGCGTATAGTATATGGAATGGAAAGTATTGTGGCAGAACGCAACTCCATCGTCACCCCGCTACTGTAAACCTATCCGTATACGCTTTGTAATGAAGATGGTTGACATAACAAAGGAAGTAATCGGTTATGTGGAAAGTGCGGCACGTGAATTGTAACCAACATCAGTAACAATTGGTGGAAGATCATATATTGTAGAAAACAATGATAGAAGCAAAAGTGTGCAATGCGGCTAGAGGCACAAAAGCTACAATGAGATGTTACACACTTAGAGCTACATCTAAAGATTTCAATGATCTGAATAAAAAAGTGAGATTAATGAATTAATTAAAATTCAGTTTGTCTATTTTATACGCACGGATTCTGCTATTTGAAAGCTTACTGCATATTGCTTACAACTTGGTGTGCAAGATTTGCCCAATAAAACTGAAGCTGACAAACTTTTAATACAAAGAAACAAAGAAAGAATTAAAGAAGCATTAAAAAGTAAGTTAGGTCTCCGTGTAGATTTTCCCAAATCTGGATTCGGAAACACTAATGACGGAAATACAAGCCGAAGATTTTTTGAAGAACCTAAGTTGGTAGCTGAAATAACTGGCTTGAATGTAATTCTTGAATGCATTTCAAGCGGCTACAAAATAGCTGTACGAAAATTTCAGATATTTTCCAGAGAGACTGCAGAACTTTATGTTGCACTGTACGGTAAGCATAATATGATGCCTACAATGCATAAAATTTTAATATATGGTTCTATAATAATAGAGAATGCTCTTTCGCCAATAGGGCAAATGTCTGAAGAAGCGGCAGGAGCCAGAAATAAACATTTCTGTTTATATAGGCAAAATTTCACACGCAAATTTAACCCTTTCCCGGGCAGTGGGAAGTACAGTTTCTACCAAAAGTTTTAAGACCGCCATCACTTCTCCCATAGTACGACTTTGGACAGATACTTTTGATGCAAATAAGATCTGTAATTTTCTATGTGTAAAAGTACATATTTTGGTGCAAAAAACAGTTTGAAATATTCTGATTACTTATTTAATTACAATTTTTGTAAGAAAATAGAATAAGGAAAATAAAGAACATTTTTTACCTAATACAATATTCTACAACTAATTGTAATGGCTGTACACAGTTATTGATTTTACACAACGTGAATAACACTAAGGAAACTATAGCTTAATTGGTGGCAATGAGCCAACCGCGAAAGTTACTCATGTCCAAATAAAAAAAATAACAAATATGTCCCTATCAAAAGTTTAATACCATCTGATCAGGTAAGAAAATACATTCTGTTACGAAGTTTTTCTACAATGATACCACTGTAATTATAAAATAAGGAAATATTTATAACACTATTTTTATTAAAATTTTTAGTAATCTGACACCTCCTGCGGTTATAAAGCATTTATTTATTTTTGTAAAAAAAAAGGTATAACAGGATTAAAAAATTATGCTTTTTGAGTAGAACATTAAAAAATATTTTAAGGTTTGCAGTTTAATGATTTTTTTAAGAATTGTATATTAAGTAATAGGGAAGGGGCCCAAAACAATTATTTGCCCCGGGGCCCTTTATTTCTCTAGATAACAGTTACAAGGATGGAATATCGCCGACACTCATAGGAAACAGCTGCCCTACTCTAGAGACAGACCTGTCATTCCAGCTAACCTGAAGAATGCTTGAGGTGAGATCAGATGGGCATGGATGAATTGGTGGGGGGGAAACGGAAGGACCCCGAGAAAACCCTCCAGCCACAATTTTCCCTTGCGAAAATCTGGAATATATATTCATCTAACTGAATAATTTTTCAGATTTAACATTAAAAATACTAGAAGTTTAAATAATTGCAACCTATATAGATTTAAATGTAAATATTCGTTCAATTAAAATCTTCAATCTGTGAAAGTTCTTCACCAATTGCTTTGAAATGTTAACACAACATTAACACAACCTTGCCATTGCCATGCATACCAAGCAACATCATTTTTTACAAACACCAGATCTGGTTATACAATTGTGGAATTCACACGGGCAAACGTAATGAAGCACACTGCTATATCTGGCTTGAGGGGGTTGCTGGGGGTTGCTGGGCGTAGAGCTCGAGAGGTGGGATCATGCCTTAGGTAGCACATACTCAATACAGTTAATAATGGTGTTAAGGAATTGATATTATGGTCTGACTCATGTGGTGGCCAAAATAGAAACATTAAACTCGTGCTGTTAATGAAAACAATTCTGGAAGAGCATGAGAGTCTGCAGTCCATAACACACAAGTATCTCATTCCAGGCCATTCTTTTTTGCCGAATGACGGTGACTTTGGTGACATTGAATGTGCCCTAACAATGCAGCAGAGACTTTACACTCAAGATGATTACATCAAAGTAATGAAGAGAGCCAGAAGGAAGAATCTGCTCAAGGTACACAAGATGGACAAAAATGATTTTGTAGGTACTGGACAGCTTGAAAACAAAATTGTCAACAGAAAACAAGACATAAAGGATGAGAAAATCAATTGGTTGCACACACGTCAATTCAGGATAACAAAAGATAAACCATTCTCCATACACATGAACACAGTATTTGACGAAAGGTTGTAGAAGTGAACATACAAAGGAGACATCCTGGTCGCCCAAAAACAGCTGCGAATCTTGCATCATTGTTGGTACCTCTATGGCCCAAAATTGGATGATATAAAGTCCATAATAAATCTGATTCCTGGTGATGCCAAATTTTTCTACAGAACCCTAACTTCAGATCCCAGTGTAATTGACGATGTTGATGGCATTTATGGTCCATTAGACTTCACGTTAGAGAACTAATCTTTCAAGGAAACCAGGTTTACTGATAAGTATTTTTGTGATATAAAACTTACAAATTGTATTTCAATTTGTAGGCATATCCCTCAACAAGCTTTGTACCTACTACAAAGCAATGCCAAATTCTGGGATTTTTAGTGTTACTTTTGAATAATGACACATTCAAGTTTATATTTTCTGTGACATTCATATCCTGTATAGCAAGCAATGGGAACTAGGTAAATTACATAGGTATAATAATGTTACTCTTACAGTGTATTTTTTGTTTGTGGTTAGTATTGTTAGTATTTGCAAGAACTTATTGGTTAAATGAATTTAAGCTGTTCTCTAGGAAAGCTCTATGTTTTAGTGACCTGATAGTGTATTTCATATGTGAAACATCAACATTAAGTCGGTAATGTTAACTAGTTATCTGAAGTGGTATTAATATAACACTGTGTTTATTGGAACATTTCTTAATAAAGATCACGCTAGAAATGATTCAGGTAAGATTTTGAACTGGACTGATTGGTTATGGTAGAGTGAAAACATGTCAAGTGTCATGGCATTCTTTTAATGTTATATGAGAAAAATGTAGGTATGTTTCTGTTTACATTGTATGTCGATGTAATTTTTGTATGTAAGACTTCATCTGTTAACCTGCTGAACTAAAATACAACATTTTGTATGAACCCATAATGAAACCAACTTTGTTGTCACTTTATTGATATAAGCAAAATGGGACCAACTCCCATTTAGGCCCATAAAAACTACAAGGATAGAAAATTGTTAGATACAATTACATTGAAATTTAACAAATATTGAATATACTAATGTATGTTTTGTACTGCCAATATGTTTGTAGAATTTTAATTGCAGACATTTGTCAAAGTTGGTGTAACTCGAAACCGTGTTTTGGTGGTTGGTTCCTCGTTGCATAACTACGTCCAGTTAAGAATGAATATTCAGCATTCAAGATAGGTAGGTCTAAATTTTGTGAGCTGAGACCAAAGTGGTGCATTTTAGCGGGTTCGTCAGGTACAAACACAGTATGTGTGTGTCTTTACCATCAAAATGTTAAACTAATGATTGATGGAGCCCGACTGAATGTAGACTACAAAGAATTGCTCAATATGATAGTGTGTGATTCCAACAACTGCTTGTGTATGATGGGTGAATGCCAACATTGCCCAGGAAAAGAAGTTTTCCTAGAGTTGTTTTCCGAACTTGAAGAAAGTGATTCTTTGCCTGACAATAGTCTACAAACAGTGGATTACTGTTGATAGAGCAGAAATGGTCATAACTGTGAAGCCAAGAGATGAATTCATGGAATATCTGGCAGGAAAATTAGTTTCTTTGAAAAAACATCATTATATTAGCAAAACTCAATCTCAGTTCTTGAAAGAAAGGAAGATCAATTTGACTTAATACGAGTGCCTGGTCTTAGCTGATTTTGCTGAAAATTACTCGTTTGTAATTCAAGATGAAATCCAATCTGCTCATTGGGCAAAAACCCAGGCCACTTACATCCATTTAACTATTACTACAAGAACGGAGAAAATATTCAACACAAAAGTGTTTGCATTATCAGTGATAGTTAGGAACATAACACATTGGCAGTTTACACATTTCAAGATCATCTTTTGAAACATTACTGAAACTAAACCTGCAATCAACAAAATTCTGTATTTTTCTGATGGGGCTTCCAGCCAATGCAAGAACAAAACGAATTTAATGAATGTCTGCAATCATAAAAAAGATTTTGACCTGCAATGTGAATGGAACTTTTTGGTTCTTTACATGGTAAGAATGCCTGTGATGGAGTTGGTAGCACTACAAAACAACAAGTTTCACGAGCAAGTCTTCAAGGAACCGCAAATAACGAGATACTTACTCCTCAAGAAATGTTTCAGTACTGCAGCACTCAAATAACTGGTATTTCTTACATATATGTGAAAAGCACAGAGATCTACAATCATGCCACAATTCTGGAACAGAGATATGAAAACTGCAAGCGAGTTACTGGAATAAGAAGCTTCCATAGGTTTGTGCCTGTAAATAAGAGCACTGTAAGGTGTTATGTTACTTCAAATGCAGACCATATTAAGACTTTCAAGTCAGCAAAACAACTCCCTTGAATGTGGACATAACAGATATAGTTGCATGTAATCTACGATGGACAATGGTGGTTGGCTGAAGTTGACATCAGCAATTAAAAAAATGGATATCCATGTAGAATTTCAAGAAACACGTTAACCCTTAAATTGACAGTGTATCCTGTAAGATACACCTCAAATGAAATAAATCACGTTCCTACAAGATGGCTTCATTTGTCTTCCTTTATGCACTGTTGTGTGCCTTTAAGTGTGTAGTGTGGTTTGTGATTAGTGCTACCATCTAGCGAGTGTTACTGTAACTTGAAGAGCCTGCAGTGTCAACATGGCCGCTAGGAGCTTTGTTGTTAGTGAAAATAAGGTAAAAAATCTAGCTGTTTTGTTATGAAAAAAAAATTGTTGCATGTTTATTTGCACAAAAATTGTTTTTGTAATGATTATGCATTCGTTATCTGGTATTACGAATTAGAATAATTGTGCCAATAGCTTTTACGACTGTAAAATTTTTATGTATCTCAAAAGATACACTGCCAATACCCCCAAAAGAATAGATTTCTGGCATGTGTATCCTCTAAGATACAATGCCAAGTACTCACAAATTAAATGTTTCTTACATATGTATCTTACTAGACACAATGCCAATTTCTCACAAATATGATTTCTCTGACTTGTCAGTTGTAAAACTTTGAAATAAAACATTAATATGAAGTAAACTAGAATGTAACCTTGAATTAATAAATATTAAGTAGTTTATACACATCTACTACTGTACATAATTCTTGTTTTTCAGAATCAATTTCAATCTAGAGCAGCAAAACTTGTCACACTAGCCCTACTTCCTCCTGGGGGTAATATATCTGAGGGATCTGATGTATCAGATACTGAAAAGGATGAAACCCAACTAGTACAACCTCCCAATCATCCCTCCGCAGAATTTAGTGAAGATGATGAGACACCAAGCTTGCAGGAGGAATTAGAAGATGCTTTCATTTCTGTCAATACTGACCAGTGCCATCAGTAGTTCAAGACCATGCTGAGGAAGTACAGGCCAGCGGAAAACGCAAGGGTGCAAGGAAGTCACAGCCAAAACATATTTATAGGTAAGACATTGGTAAAATAAAGTAGCTTTACAAGACAATTTCCATTTGACTGTCCTGGGTGCATTGAAAACTGTAAAATTGACAACTTTCATATAATTGAATTGGTACTTTCCAAAAGGGCCTAAGTCCACTTTTTTGACAAAATAAGAATACAGTCGGAGCAAGCAATTCAGAGGTCGGCACATTGTTATACAACAAAAGGGTCTCAGTCGTCGTAATATTAATGTGTAAACAGATGGCTTTAAAATGATGTTCCTTTACAAACGGGCTTCAGTCCTGGACTAAAACCGTTTTGGAAAAAAAAACATCCGCAACCGTAAGTTACTTTCAAAGGTAGATCGATATATGTAATCTAAACGTATTTAAACGTTGTTTATGATGGTAAATTCTACTCTGTTAGTAAAATGTTTTAAACAATGATTGTTTATTTGTGTCAATATTACGGGAATATCAACATAAACTATGGATGAAGTTCATGGTTCAAGGAAAATAAAAGAAATTATGCAAGTTACAAGAAGAACAGAATTAAAGTGGCACGAGTAAAAGGAGAGAGCCATGTAAATCATGTAGGAAAACAAATTGCAGCTAAAACAATAGGAGAAGCTTGCAGGTATGTATAACCTCTACAATGTGCATAACCTATGTTGATTTTGTCTGTATCAAAGATATATTTTGCAGTTGCCTTGGGTTTCCAAGAGCAAACACATTTTGGCACAGAATTTAATGCACCAATATGTGTATGATTGCAGATGTAGGCATAAAACATTTTAAAGAATGCCAGAAAAACGTTTTTGTTCAGATGAGCGGCAGGAAGTATGCCTGACAGCATTCTTATCAATCCTTTCTGTGTCAATCAAACGTGTGAAACGAATCAGGCAATTAGGTGTAGCAGGTAAGAGTCCACAGGACATGAGAGGTAAGCATACTTGCCCTAAGCGATTTCCAGATGAAGAGATAAAGTTTGTTTCCAACAAAAGACTGTCATGCTGGACGACCTTTGACGTACTTAGATGCGCAGTTAAATGTCAAGATAATGTATGATTTATTTAAGCAGAAACATCCTAATGTTAAGGTTAGCTACCAGTTTTACTATCAATATTTCACCCAAAAGTTCAACCTATCTTTTGACCCCAAGTCGATTCTTGTTGTCTGTGCGAGGAACTAAAGCTTAAAATAAAGAGTCCCCACTTAAATGATGCAAGTAAACGGTGTGCAGCTGTAGAACTTAGTGTTCACTTAAGAAGAAGAAGAAAATTCTATTCCAGGCTTAAGAGGCCACTCCAGTGTTTCAGGGGCACTAAAGCAACCCGTGTTAACCTCATATGATTCAATGCTATTTTCATTTTGCTTATAACTAATTAACTAATATAGATTTCCAAATGATGCTTGCTTGATATGTAAGACAACGATGCTCTTATCAAAGCCCCTTTCTTCAAAAACGTACATATATTATGGTTTTATACTAATCTTTACTAATATGCATAAGTGTATTGTCTAGGTTTGAAATCTGACCGGTTTTAAAGACATGCCAAATATTTTGGTAAAAAAAGTTAACTGTCCGGAAATCTAAAGTAAATAATCTTTAAACCTAAATGTTTACGATGTGTGTGTATATTATAGAATGGTCGTGAAAGAAAAATAATGCAAAAATTTATAAGTCTATATACAGTATCTTGGATATAAGTCACTTTCGTCCTAATACGAGTAGCGAAATATTCAGGTAGGGGTTCGTAATGGTCCCAGCGGGATACCGGCGCCAGCTGTTAGCGGTCAGTAGGTCAAGCCAGGGTGGACGAGCAGCATTTGTCAACAAACAAATTTTTGTGAACGAAGTGCAAGAGAAGGCATATCGCCAGAAGAGATGTGCTTTTCACGATGTACAGTATATCTGGACACTGGAATTCTAAGTGCGTGTGACATGGTGTTCTTCAGTAAAACATTCGATAGGAGTTCGTCGCGCAAAGGGAAGAAGCAACTATTTCTTTTGGCACGCAGAAAGAAAAACAGAGGGGTAAATTTAAGTGCATGGAGAGAGAAGCAAACATTGAGGTAAGATTTGACGTCACTGTGTCTTTATTAGGTCAGCATGAATGTGTTTTATCCACGGCTCCCAAGAAGTCCGTTTAACAGTAGTGGTAAAACAAATGAATTTTCATTTCTTTATTGCGTCGTTCGTGACATAAAGCGCGGCACTGAAATAAATTATGGTGAATGATTTAGATTATAAACGCTTACCGCAAGCTTGTTTTGGGGGGGGAAAAAGTGGGGATATCTTTAAGCACTAAGTAGCCAGGGCATATATTTGATAACAATGAGAAATATAGATGTAGGTCGTGATAAAAATATTGAGGCTTCACTGACGTCAAGTACTGCCAATCACGTAACAATATTTGTCTTTTGATGTTGTTTAATGTATTTACGCTGTACCGTACCTGTATATCCACATAAACTAACATAAGTACAAAGACAATTACTGAAATGTCGGTATTTGCGAATTAATGCATCCCTCACATCATGTTTACTAGCTGCAGCGTGTATGGCACGAAACGAAAAATTTGTATAGAAGCATATTTCCGACTTCTAACCGCACCTGGAACATGAAAGGGAAAAAAAATGTTTAAAGCTGTTATAAATTAGCCTACCATTACGGGATTGAGATTTTAAATTTGGGTGTGACAGGTGGCGTGCATGCGTATTGAGTGAATGCTACCTACCTCAGGGAAGTAAAACTGGTAGTATAAGCTTTGGAAGTATAAGTGTTGAATTACGGAAGTAAAAAAGGAACTTTGCATCATAATGCCTATCGCCTAAGTCGTTATGGCCGTACTGTGTGACGGTGTTTGCAATTTTTTTGGGTGTGATCCCCCATTTTATTTTGTAATCGCTTCGTAATTTGTTCAATGCATGTCACCAAAACCCTTGAAGTGGGACTTTTTTTACAGTACTAAATGTGCTTCTCGATAATTTCGGGGATATGCCTACATACAACTTATTTTTTTGATGTCATTATCACTATGCAACCATCCTTGTTGTCATTGCCTGCATCAATTTTGTCATTGAATGTCGTCCCTCAGGCAAAAAAATTTTTACTGACATTAGTGAATATTAATGAAGTTAGAAAATGACAAAATATTTGGCCTATATCCCCCCCCCTCCCTGGGAATTTACGCCCATGAGGTGCTTGATATTGTTTGTATGAAATTACAGGATGTCCACCCACCGGGAAAACCGGGAAATATCAGGGAATTTCATCAGTCAGGGAAAAGTCAGGGAAAGTTTTGAATAATTTAGTTTACTGTACATTACTTATTACTTGTGTGTTTACTTGAAGCTTGGGTGATTATAGCATTAAGACATTATCTACTTACTTTAATGAAAAAATTCAATGTTACAAGTAATAAAACATACTTTATTGCACGTTATTGGCACTACTAGTTGATCGATAATGTGTATTGAAGTGTTTGTCGATGGATCGAATTGAATAGTCGATATCGAATGAATTTTTGATAAGCCGCACGGTCGCAGAGGAAAGCAACGCAGCAAAGCAATATGGCGTAGAATTAAATACATTACATGTGTGAGGTACATGAAATATATCATGATCGCACTTGAACAACTTGGAATATATAATGTTGGTGTTGTATTTGCGTGAAAATACAAACACGCATTACTAGCCGCAGGTATGCATATTTTGTGAGTCTGTTAAACATATTCTGTAGCATACGGGAGTAGTGAATTGAGTGAGTGAGTGGTGATGTAGGGGCGCAGCGGCAGCGAAGGCCATTAGCACCCACAGGGTGTGTTAAAAGCGTAAAGACATTAAAGGGTTGAAAAAGTGAGCGGGACGGAATGACAGAACAATTATGTTACGGACAGACGAGAAAAGGACGGGAGACAATGATAAAAAACATCCCACGCAGTGGAGAAAGTTACAATACATATAAAAACAGACAAAAGCAAAGACACAGTAAAAAAGAGGCATCCACTGGAGAGAGAGAGAAAAAAAAAAGAAAAAAAGAAGAAAAAAACACTTCCAGTCAGATAAAAACACAGTCGTCACAACGCGTTAAAAAGGCCCACAGTACATAAAAAAGGGAGTACAACACTAGCAGGGAAACTCCCTTCACCGAGCAATTGTCGAAGCGTGGCAGGGAAGTTAAAAGTACAACGAGCCTGGTGATATCGGGGACACTCCAAAAGGATGTGGCGTACAGTCAGGGGAGTGGAGCAGGCATCACACTCAGGCGGAGGCTCCCCATGCAGCAGATGTCGGTGAGTGAGGCTGGTGTGGCCTATTCGGAGGCGAGTCATGGTCGTGTCTTCCCTGCGGGTGAGTCCATCAACCAAGGAAAGGCGTGGCACATCGCAGATGGAACGTAGCTTGTTGGTCAGCGGTAGGGACTGCCATTCCCTCTGCCATGCAGTCCAAGCGAGGGCTCGGGAAGCATGCAAAACATCACACACAGGCACGCGTAGGACACAAGGCGGGAGTTCGCAGGCCTCCTTTGCCGCTCAATGGCATCTTCATTGCTAGGTATGGCACCCACAGGAACTCCACTAGAGTATCCCTGTGTTCTAATTTGCGCAGTTTCCGCCGAATCAGGGGAAGGATAGGGTGGGAGGTCGAGCCAGACCGGAGGGCAGATAGGGCACTCATAGAGTCGGAGCACACCAGACACCGACGGTGGGTGCCTCTACCGGTAAAACACAGGGCTTTCAGGATGGCATAAAGCTCTGAGGTGAAAACGCTACAGGTAGGGTGTAGCCCAAAAAGGTACCTCTCCCGATCGCAAATAAAGGAGCACCCTACAGATCCCCCCGAGCGGGACCCGTCTGTATACACGCAGCGAAAGCCACAAAAAGAATGACACAGTAAATCAGTAAAAAGCAATCGATAAACAAATGGGGGTGTAGACGGCTTCGTCCAACGAGCCAGGTCGAGATGCACCCGAGGCTCCCGTTGCAACCAGGTTGGTTCATGTTGCATGGGTGGTAGCATGTCACACGGGAGCCCTGCAAGTGCCCAAACAGATTGAAATCTCACGCAGACCGACCTGGTAGCCCGAGGTTTTGAAGCATACAGCTGTGCAGAAGGCAGGAGCAGAAACAAAGTGTAGAGAGGGTGAGACGGGTCGGAATGTACGCGTACTCCATACGACAGGAGCAATAGGTCTCTCCGATACTGCAGTGGAGGTTCAACAGCTGCCGCACACATACTAACGACCGGGCTGGTAGGAAATGCACCGGTGGCGATGCGGATGCCAGCATGATGGACACTCAACAACTGCTTCAAGGTAGACGGCCGTGCCAAGGAGTACGCCACATAGCCGTAATCCAGTTTACTCCGTATTAATGCGCGGTAAAGCCGAAGGAGAGTAACCCTATCTGCACCCCAGTCCCTACTACTTACTAGTTTGAGGAGGTTGAGATCCTTCAGACAACGAGCTTTCAAGTCTTTGATGTGAGGCAACCAGGTCAATCGCTGGTCAAAAATTAGACCCAGAAATTTCACCGTAGTAGGGACTGGCAGCACTGAGCCATACAATAGAATCTCTGGGGCAAGGCATATACAGCACTTCCGAGAGAAATATAGTACTTGGGTCTTTGATGGAGAAAACCTGTAACCGTGGGAATCTGCCCAGGCCTCCAGCCGCCAAACTGCAAGCTGAACCTGTCGCTCAGCCATGACAAACGTAGCGGAGCGACACAAGATGGCGAGATCATCAACATACAGCGCACATTGCACCGGGGGTCGAACAGCTGAGACGACACTGTTGATAGCCACTGCAAAGAGGGCAACGCTAAGAACGCTTCCCTGCGGAACACCGGTCTCCTGTACATATGCCCGAGAGAGAGAGCTACCGTTACAAACCTGAAAAAATCGATTGCTCATAAAATTAGAGATAAAAAGGGGGAGAGAGCCCCGAAAGTCCCACCCATGCAACTGCTGAAGGATAACATACCGCCATGTCGTGTCATAGGCTTTTTCCAGGTCAAAAAACACAGCGATGACGTGCTGTCTGTGGAGGAAGGAGTCTTGCAACATAGATTCCAAGCCGACGAGATGGTCAACGGACGAACGGTTACGCCGGAAGCCACACTGAAGCGGTGAGAGAAGCCGCCATGTCTCAAGGTAGTATACCAGGCGGGAGTTAACCATCCTCTCCATGGTCTTGCAGAGGCAACTGGTAAGGGAAATAGGGCGGTAGCTAGAAGCCTCACCTTTGTCTTTTCCCGGTTTTAAAATGGGCACCATGATTAATTTACCCCAGCTGGAGGGGAAAGTCCCAGATTCCCAGATGGAATTAAATAACCGCAAGACAGCAGCTGTCCTGGCCGCAGGAAGATTTTGAAGCATCGCGTAGTGTATGCCGTCTGGGCCGGCCGAGGACTGCTTTGAATGTGATAGTGCTTTCTCCAGTTCGGTAAGTGTTAAAGGTTGGTTGTAGTCTTCTCCTCCGGAATGACTGAAGTCAACTACAGCACCCTCGCGAATAGCCTTAATTGTTTGAAAAGCAGGGGTGTACCGTGTTCTGCTCGATACTTCGGCAAAGACATGGCCGAGCTGATTAGCGACGGCCTGTTCATCATGCACAAGGGTACCAAGTATTCGGAGATAAGGAACGTGGGTGCTACGATCGCGCCCATAGAGCTTCCGAATAGCGGTCCATAGTTGTTGACCTGTAGAAGACACAGTAAGCTGGGAAACATATTCCCTCCAGGAGGTGCGTCGGCTGTCGCGGATGGTCCGTCGCGCCCGGGCTCTGCAGATACGGAATTCCTCCAGGTGCTGTTGTGTCGGTCGAGCCGTAAACCGTCGGAGTGCTCGTCGCCGCACATGGATAGCATCACGACACTGGTCGTTCCACCAGGATATGCGCCGCCGACCGGTGGGCGCAGATGTAGGGATGGATGCCTCTCCTGCCGATACCAACATGGCAGTGAATTGCTCCACAGCCATGTCCTTATCTGGATGGAATGTGGTGGGTACTTGGAGGTTGTCCCGGAATTTCTCCCAATCTGCTCTCTTAATCACCCATCGAGACGGAAGTTGTGGGGAGGGTCTCGCCAAACTATCCAAAAAGACCGGATAGTGGTCACTACCACATAGGTCATCGTGGACAGACCACTCAAAATGGGTGAATAAGGCAGGGCTACAAAAGGAGAGATCAATGCAGGAAGAAGAGCCAGTGTGGGAGGTGAAGTGTGTAGCAGAACCAGTGTTTAACAGGACCAGGTTGGTACTGGTGACGACCCTCTCGATCATTTGGCCTCTGCTATCCTGACGCGATGAGCCCCACAGTTCATCATGGGCATTAAAATCACCAACGACAACAAACGGTGTTGGTAGTTGAGAGAGAAGACCTTCGAGATCCGCACGATGGAGTCTTGGAGCGGTGGGTACATATAGGCTGCAGACCGTTATGAAAATGCCAAGGTAGCAGCGAACTGCCACTGCTTGAAGAGGAGTATTGAGGGTAATGGCCTCATGGAAGATAGTGTCCCGGGCAATAATACACACACCACCACATGCGTGGTCCGCATGCACATTGTCAGTGCGATAGAACGTGTACCCTCGATAGATGGGGAATCAGTGGGACGGAAGTGGGTCTCTTGCAAGCAAGTAAGCAAGGGTGTGCGAGACGATAAAAGCAGTTGCAGTTCTGTTAAGTTACAGAAGTACCCCCTGCAATTCCACTGGAGAAGAGACATTGTGTAAAAGTGGGGGGTGGGTGGAAAACTATTTGCCTTTTACTTTTCCCTTATGTCTGTGCAGCACAGGTTTGTAAACACTCGGATCGTTGTCGGTGTCCTCCTGAGTAGTATCAGTCACCATGGATACTTCAAGGTCAGTATCCAAGGTGATGTGTTGGCGGGTTGGCGAGTGTCGAGCTGCCTCCCATTCGCCTGCACTAGTGCGGGGAAGAGTTGAGGAAGGCGAAGTGTGAGCCTTCCCTACAGCTTTTAATACAACTTTGTCAGTAGAAGGCTTAGACAGTTTGGTAGTGGGACCACACTGTGTGCTGACTGTTGCTGTTCTAGCTTTTGGAGGGCACTGAAGGGGGGGTGGAGTTGTAGGCACATCGGTCTGGGTTGCCACGTCAACAGTCTGCGTACATGCATCTTTCGTTGGAGGGCGGGAGGCCACTACCTTGCTGTAAGGCACGGACGGTTGAGGTACACCGTGAAGTGTCTGATACTGTTTCCTAGCTTCGCCAAAAGCGATCTTCTCTTCAACACGTAACTTCTGGATGCCCTGTTCTTCGTGAAAGACAGGGCACTCCTTTGACCATACTAGGTGTCCGTGATGGCAGTTGGCACACCGCAGTGGTTTCGTGCATTGAGGCGAGTCAGGAGGATGCTGAGGATCGGAGTATTTCGGGCATACAGCGGGTTTCTTGCAGTGAGCAGAAGAGTGACCATATTGCTGGCAGTTGTAACAGCAAAGTGGAGACGGAATAAACAGTTTCACCCGGATATTCAAATAGCCAACCATTAAGGATGCAGGGAGATCTCGGATACCAAATGTTAAAATCAGTGTTGCTGTCGGAGTCTGAATGCCATTGACATTCTTATGCACTCTGCACACATGGACAACGCACTGAGATTGCAGTTCCTGAAGAAGCTCACTCTCTGGGACCTCAACCAGGTCGGGACACCAAATGACGCCCTTGCACGTATTCAGGGACATGTGGGGCTTAACCTCAACAGGGAACCGTGTGGTCGCCCCGCAGAACAGTTTCATAGCCATTAGCCCACGTGACTGGGCGGCATTCGATGTCTCCAACAGGAGGTCCTGACGCTCATTGATCTTCTTGCAATCCCTGACAGGACCACCTGCTGCACCGTCAATCACTCTCTGGAGCTCAAACGGAGACACCTTTTGGAAGGTGTGCCCCTCAAGACCTCTGACCACAAGAAAACAAGGCGTGGGTAAGGTGACAGTGGTGGTGGACCTGCCCGTATCGTTATCTGATGAGTCGCTCGAGTCATCTTTCCGCTGTCTTTTGGTTTGGCTGTTTAGGGTGCCACCCTGAGTGCTTTTAGAAGCCATGGTGGGTGTCCCCCCTAATAGGCCTGTCGGCGTCAGCCTGCCGCTCGGGGGGGTGATCACTGGCCCAGTAGCACATTAGCATGTGCACCGGGCCAAACCAGGGACAAGTCGTACATCCGGGGCAAGGCCCGTTTTATTTCCCTACCTGGGAAAACCTCCCAGGCTCCCACTATAGAGGTCACCCTAGGTGCCATTTCAGGGGACTTGTGGTTGATCACACCGGCCTCCCCTGCACAGCGGTAACACGTCGCCCCAGCAGGTATGGCTGTGGGGGCAGGTCGGCCCCACAGACCCCCCCGCCAGGGCGGCACCAGTGGTGCTACGTGGGTGTACATGTGCATGGATACGGGCTCCACACCTAAACTTGCCTGCTGGGACAGTGAGAAGGGTTCACTAAACCGTCACTAGCAAAGGCACCATGTGTGGTCACACAAGTTGGAGGCAGCACTCAATTGCGAGTAGAGGCCCTCATTAGGAAGGAATACATCGCCCTGGCCTGAGACGATGCCGAGGAAAGAAAAGATACGACGGGACCTGGTGAGGTGAAAAGAGAAAGATGACGAGATAGAGAAGAAGAAAAAGAAAACATGAGGTGAAGGTCCGAATACATTGCAGGTCCCGAACGCATCCCGATTAGTCGCCTCGTACGACAAGCACGGGTCGGCTGTGGTGATATTCGAACCCGTACACCACACGGGGTTAGTGAATTGATGTGTTGCACGCTGGTTTAGACATTTGCAAGAAATATATTTAACCTGTAGATGAAGTATTTTTGCCGCAAGAGCTAAGTGTAAAATAGGAAAGTCTCAGATTTGAAAATAGGTTACATACGGCCTTTGAAATGAAAACTAGTTAATTTTATACAGAGTAGTATGAGGTCTTTTTGTCACTCGAAAAGCAGCTGCTCTCGTAAACAGTTACCTAGGATTGACAAGCTGGTTGTATTTCGGGTGTAAAAATTTGCAGTGTAAATAAATTTCACATGTCTGAAATCTGCATTTTTTCAGTAAATGTTCTTAAGTGAATCACACTTTTGACTGTTTTGAATGGTTAATTACGAGTTTTTGGGCTTGCCTGTAAATAAAGTTTTTTCCTTCCGAAATTGGGGTTTTCCGGCTTAAAATTAAATGTACTTTTTCGAAAAAAAATCATGGGATTGTTCACGTGTATTAGTAGTTTTTACGATTTACTCTTCATCTCTTGAAACTTAAACCCGTGACGTGTCCGTATGTATGTTATATATGGCAATGGAAATGATAAATACAGGTTAGGTTAAGTTAGTTTGCGATCTTATATTATCATTAATAAACTTAGGCCATTTCTTAATTACACTTAAAAATAAGACATACGCGGCGCAGAAAACACTGCAACGTAGGTAACAAATATGCCGATATTACATTAGGTCTAACTATATTGCAAATGTAAACGTAAAATTAAGTGGAATGCATTCTAAAAAGCAGTCTTACTAACAGAAAAAATTAACATAACCCAACAGAAAGATTAAAAAGGGTTTTATTAAGATAAAACATATGCTCCAAATTTTAATATCTCGGATGGCAACGTGTTTACATTACCTGGTAATGGCCGCCGCGCGGTGAAGAGTAAATTTGTAAAAATTAACGGAAATATATTATTGAACACATTATTTTCGAAAGATGCATTTAATTTTACGTTGAAATACAGTTAAATTTCCAAATAAAATAAGTTTTTCTGCACGTAAAAACCGCCGGAATGCTTGCTATGTTCCAAGTCATAAAGCCTAAATTGTAAAAAAAGTTATTAAGATACATTAAAGCTCCCATGATTTTCTGAAAGTATGTTCATTTTACATCGGAAAACACCAATTTCGGAAGGAAAAATCTTTATTTACAGGTAAGCCCAAAAACTCATAATTAACAGTTGAAACTATGCCTAACCAAAGTCGTATGAATGAAACAAGTGATAGTGCTCAGTCACATGTAATAATGTAAACTACTTTCAGGTTGCTGTGCATAACATTACCTAAAATAGGTTTAAGACTTAGCTATGTTACCTAAAGTAATCGTACGTGAAGATAGTTAAATAAAAGAGGGGTTTGTTTGCGTCAGTTATATAAAAAGCAATGAAATGGTGTTAAGTTAAACTGGGTTTAATTTTTTTTATTTTTGAATAAGTGAAAATATTAACATTAAGTCTACATCAGTGGTTATTTTCTTTACAGAAATGTCACTTTCGAAATCAAAAAAATGTTTCTTTAATTCTGAATGGATGCTGAATGAAAAATATTCTTCATGGTTGCAACCTATGCCAAAAGATCCATGAAGAGCATTTTGCACAGTGTGCAAAACCAGTTTTGCACTCAGCAATATGGGAAGGCGGGCAGTTACAAGCCACATGGAGGGAAGGAAACATCAGGTTGCCATAAACTCAGTCTTGCAGTCATCCAAGGTACATTTTTTTTTTAAACAAAATTCCGGAGCCACTTCATTAGAACAGCCATCAATGCAAACATCACTACCGTGTTCTTCAGAACAAAATATTTCCAATGACATTTCTAAGGAGGCTACATTATCAACTTTACAAGAATGTAAAACTGTATCAGTGGACTCAGGCAAAGGGTTAGGTTTTATTTTCAAAGAGTGTGTGGTGAAAGCAGAAGTTCTGTGGTGCATGCACAGTGTAATGCAACATTTCTCTTTACGGGAAAGTGAGGAAAGTGTGACATTGTTTCCTCTTTTATTTCCAGACTCCAAAGTTGCTTCCAAGATGCAGTTGCACAAAACAAAAATTGCTTATGTAATTTTGCATGGTATAGCTCCATTTTTCAAAGACAAACTTCTGGATGAGTGCAAGAGATGTACACATTTTTGTGTGGGTTTCGACGAATTGTTGAATAAAGTGTCACAAAAGAATCAGATGGACATTGTAATACGTTTTTGGAACTCAAACACTAACTCAGTGTCGACACGTTACTTTGGGTCAGTGTTTTTGGGTCATTCCACTTCTCTTGACCTACTTAATAATTTCTTACAGGCATTGAAAGGTCTTGTAAAGTTTTAAAATTGTGTCGAAGGGTATTCAGGATAAGCTACTGAAGGCAAAGCTTTGCTTTTTTCAGTTACTTGCAGCAGACTTGGAACCTTTCTTGACAAAATTCCAGTCAGATTCTCCTCTCGCACCACTCTTGTATGAAGCTATATTAGCCACAATGAAATGTGTTTTATCAAGGTTCGTGAAATCAGATGTGATTGAACGTGCCAAAAGCATAGCATCAGTGGAATTCGAGAAAAAAGAAAACTTGTTTTTTGCTAAAAACATTGATCTAGCATGGTTGCTACAGAAATAGAATCTTAGAATTCCCTGACTTTTCCCTGTTTTCCAGAAATTTAAGAGAAAAATTCCCTGACTTTCTTATAAAGTACATACCATAAATATTAACGTGCATATGATTAAATGTAATATAAAAATTTCAACATGAGGTAATATAAAGTTTTTTTATTGTGTTATTTTGACTGCAGAATTGCGAATGTGTTTTTTTCCTTCGACATGGCTGGTGAGAGCTCTTCGGCCCATATTGCTGAGTTGAATACTTTTGAAGCACAAAGTGCAGTACACAGAATTTATGTTTTTAGCAGAGGGTTTGATATGCTGAAACTGACTCCTTGAGCCAATTCTCCTTAAAAGTAGTTTTCTTCGACATCTCTAAGCTAAAAAAAAAGTACATACCTATTAATATTTTCAGGTTAGGTTAAAAAATTATTGTTTATGAATTCTTAAAAAATATTACTACAAAAATACAAAAACTATTACAAATTCACACCTAGCAATATAACGGGCCTACTTAGAAAATTACAATAGCAGCATTACAACATGCAATACTCTTACATTCTTACAATGTTAACTAACGATTCTGGGGAAAAACATGTTCAGTTATGCATATTTTTTAAACACAATGTAAGTGTCACGCAACAGAACTCACGGATTATAACGGTTGAAAAAAAAATTTAAAAAATTGTTAGAAAAAATGCAAAGACATAATCGCACACAAAAGCCACATGTTTTCGTATCAGCTTGGTAGTTTTCAAAATGAGAATTGGTATTGCTTCTATATCAAAATGCACTTTATTTTCTTATGATCGCATCAAAAACTAACTTCACCTGAAACACCGCCTTTAAATTCACGTAATAAGCTTTGTACTCATCTTATTCCACGTGAACATAGCCTTCAAAAGATAAACGACGCCATGCCCGTTTTGTAGTTCACTGCATGGAACGGAACAAAACACAAAGTCTCAAGGACAATTTAAAAAGGATCAAAACACGAACAAATGAAGGCCGGGTTCGCTAGTGAACAAACGAGTGCCTGGATTGGCCAGTAGTTATGGTGGGTGGTTGTAACAGCCTATTGCAACGGACAATCGTAGACCAAGTAAAAAAAAAAGTTGCAGTTGCCGTGTGCCTTAAGCAGCAGCCTTTTAGCGGAGTCGTTCGGTAGCGGTACGAGCGCATCAAAACAAAGCTTTGTTTGAATTATAAGCAACTTTAAAATATCCAGAATTCGTAGAATTTTCCCTGACATTTCCCGGAATTCCCTGACCATTTTAATTTCCCTGACATTTCCCGGTTTTCCCGGTTTTCTAGTCCTGTAGCAACCATGTCTAGGATATTCTACTACTGCAGCACTTCGTAATACACATGGAGTTAACGAAAAAGAGGTGTTCGAATTTCGTTTGGACTGCCGGAACGCCATGGTTGATTTTTGTAAACTTTTAGTAGAATGGTCTCCAATTAAATTCACGCTCACAAAATAAATTTCCTGTTTTGACCCAAGTAGCGAGAATACCAGCCATTAGAGATAAGCATTTGAATCTTGCCTTAAAAACTTTTGTTTCCAATAATTGGATTTCAGGTACTGAAGCTGACAAGGTTCAAAGAGAATTCAGGGAAGTATGTGCAAGCAACACATTTCTAGATGTTGCTAAAACTTTTTCACCTCATAATGAAAGACTAGACAGTTTCTGGTTGTGTAGTCTTGACGTCGTCCGTCCGAAGGCCACCCTAAAGCCCGACCTGTAACCGCCAGTATTCAACCCCGCTAACCAAGGTAGAACCCGCCCCACCAAATAAACAGACCGTCATTACAACCAACCACGTTATAAAAACAAACACAGATTATTAAACAGTATTGCCTATTAATTTAAAGTTGGTTAACGAAAGTGCGACGTAGGAGTGCCCGGGCACTCACGTGTGTAATACGGCGATACGTGTGTGTGTTCCCCTGGGGCCTTCTGCCTGAATTAATCAATTAGACCATGTGACATAATTATGCACCCCTTGTGTTACGTTATTACCCCCACCAGAGCAATCCAGCAAGAGACAAACAGTCGCTGGTGTGACATAAAATTTAAATATAATAATTCTTAAACATAATAACTTCAATTTGTAGAAGGGACGAATGACCTTGGTTCAGCTTTAATAATTAATGTAAGAATTTAACGCCCTTAAATTCTATTATTAACATGTCACATCAGAAACTAAGGTAATGAGGTCAACCTTGGCGCGAGGGTCACCGAGCCTCGGCCGGGCGCCATGACATGACGCCAGTATGGCGCGACTCGTGGACCGGGGCGGACGCACGTCCCACGGAGAGACATCATCCTTTGTCCACACCGAGTTCACTTCTGGTAAATATAGTCACTTCTTAAAACCTCTTTTTTACTAATCTCTCCGTGCGTACCCGGTCCAATTTTTCGGTCCAGGACCTAATCCGGCCGCATAAATCTAAAAAAAAAACCCTGCACCACACTTGGTCCGCAGGGTAGGTTCAGCATCCGGCACGGGCCGTCTCCCGAGGAACAGAACTTTAGTTAAAATCAGTCGCTCCGGCACTGACACCACCCGTAAGGGAACTTTGAACGAATTTAGCTGTGGTCCGCGCTCCACTACCGTGGACGCGAGCACCGCCTCGATACGTAGACTTACGGGATTGGCCGCCTCCAATCACCCCCACCCCTCGTGTGAATAACCAGGCTCAGAAACGCCTAGTGCCACGCTAATAAGTTATAGTTAGTGACTTTGTACGGCACCTTGAAACTGATCGTTTTCGTTTGTAAACTTGTGCCACGCACCTCCACGTAACATTCATAAACTTGTGCAACGCACCCTCGTATAACATTTCTTTTGTAAACTTGTGCCACGTTTTATTTAAGTAACTTTCAGACTTAGTTGTGTGTAATTGTGTAGTTTTTTGTATCTTGTGACGTCACCTGTTGTACGACGTGGCGTGTAACCAACAGCGTTACACCCAGGCCACAGTCGCCTGAATAAATGACGCACGTCATTTATTGCCTCATTTCAGCGTATGATTATTTAACCCTACGATCCCCAACCACCGCCGAGTAGGGAATTCCTTAAACCCACGCAACATCGCCGACGGTCCTAGTGGGCCACGCAGGGCAATCGATCCCACGACTCACCTACCGACTAGCACCAGAGCTAGTCTGGCGCCCATCCGGACACATTATATTCACAGCAGCCACTCCCGCTAGGAACCGCACCGGGACTCGAGCCCGAGACCCCGGACGACGGCAGTCTTCTGCCTACAAGATCAGGCATGTCTGAAGCACTTACATCATTTTTAAAAATGATCATTTTGTTTCACGGAAATGCTGCATTGGAACGGGGTTTTTCGGTAAACAAGGAAATCCTCGTAGAAAATCTTCATGAAGAATCGCTTATAGCACAGAGACTTGTCTACGATGCAGTGTTGGTTCACAAAGGTTTAAAGAATGTTTCAGTCTGCAAACAGTTAATTCAGTATGCAAGAAATGCACATGGGGTATATGTTGAAGCTCTGAAAAAACATCGTAAAAGTCAAGAAGCAGAAGAGGCTACCCAGAGTGAAAAGAAGAAGAGAAAATGGAAGTTAAAGGAACTTTCCGAGAAGAAGAGGAAGTTGTTGGAGAAAGCACAGCAAGCTGTTGCTGCTGTTGAGGAGGAAATGCTGTCTCTTTAAAAAAAATTAAAAAAAGTGAACACGTATGTGATTAGTGTACAGATGTGTTATTTTTTTAAATTTATTGTGCAAAGAAAAATATTTAAATACATTACCTTGCTTTAAACAAGTGAAACAAAAACTGTGTCAAGTATTTTACCTATAATTTTATTACATGCTTGTATAATTTGCCTATTAAAAAATTATCCTTGTGTTCACTCTGGACAGTGTGGAATGACTGTTCCTAAGGGGATACACTGACATTGTTTAATCATGTAATGTAGGCATAATTTTTTTGCTACTGCTGTGTAATGTGTTGTGTGATATTTCACAATAATTATTCACATTACTTTTCTGGATAAATGTTTTTCAGGGGCATAATTTGTTGACACATCTTAAGTACTTACTTTGCCATTAGGATATTGTGGTAAGTTTGGTAAAATTGGTAAGTTTTAAGTTAACTGCTGGGCATTTTAATAATACATAAAAAGAAAGCTGTTCTCCAATCTCATAGTTCTGTGATAATTCCAAGTGATTTTAACTAAGCTGTTTACAGGCAGAGTAATCTAGGTAATTTTGGCATTTCTAAATAGTAAGGGAAAATTTTATGAATGGTCAGGGAAACAGGGAAAAATCAGGGAATTTCAGAATTGGATTTGGGTGGACACCCTGAATTAGTAACAATATGAACGTAAAGTATAAGTGTCAATCCAGGTCTTAAACTATCTTTGTTCCAATTCCGTTCAGTGGTTTAGGCTGGACCAAGGAACAAATATCCAAACTTCTGAATCAAACATGGCGACGACAAACGGTCAAGAGCTTTAATTTTTTGTACTCTCTACTTACAAAACATAATGGTTTCATGGACATAGAGAAATGGCATAGTTTTTATGTCTACCAGACACCTTAACAAATACTTATCAAAATAAAAAAAATAGCCTATAGCACTCAGGGATCATGTAGCTTCCTACTAGTGAAAGAATTGTCATAATCGGATCAGTAGTTTCAGAGATTAGCGCGATTAAAAAACTTTTCAGCTTCATTATATTAGTATAGATGTAATACGTCATTTCTCTATCACTTAAAAAAAATCACAATCATTCGCAACTCACGATAAAATGCATAGCATAGAGTAGTATAAGTTGTTATACAGGTGCCTGGTATTGCACTGGAGATGCATCCTTGCTTCACGGGAGGTGGCACAGTTGCATTGAAACTACAGTGTTACGTACTGTATTCCTAGTGGTGGCTCCAACTATTTGAACTTGTCCATTTCCACGATTAGAAATTTTAGATTTTAAAATAAGGACATGCACAAATTATTTTTTTTGTACTGAAAAGTGGCCTTAGATTGGTTTAGGTTATTTCTGTGGCATAGCTAGCGCACGATTTGCATTTCAAGTACCTATTACAAACCCGGAATCGGCATAGTTGTGATATTTGTGTTTAGATGTTACGAAATGCTCTCTCTTTTTTAATCTACAGACCAACAAACACAGGCATTTGTAGTTTTTCAAAACTGTTTGGCTGAGGTTCGATTCAAACATATGAACACTTTTTTTTTGTTGTAGTGGTATGATATTCCAGTAAATGAATATTTTATATTTTATTATATTAATATAATGTTTAATATTTTAAATTTCACAACTGTTTAAAAAACTAAATCGGTAATATAAGCATACTTAGTGCCAATCGCTTTTCCCGACTTATTTTACTGATTCCATTATAAATTGAACAAAAATAACACATGCTGCAATTACCATTATTCTAACAATTCATTAAATCATACTTAGAATTAGGAGTTTTCTTTAGGGAGCTTACACATCAAAGTGACACGTTGCGCATGACAATTAGTAAGTGAAAGGAGGCACAATAATTTCAGATCAAACAAACAAGACTAATGTGTAGTGTGAGTTGTAGCATGTGTTTTCATGTGTGTATAATATTTGTTGAATGTATTAACGAAAAATGCAAATCGTAGACCGAAATACATTCACGTATTATAAGCCGGCTGCTTAGAGATGAACTGTGGATGTCGCAGCCTTGGAAACAAGTGGTGCCATAGGCCTATAAGTCTGTGTTGGTAATCTGTCCTGAGTCAGGTACCATGCGCTCCGTTCAATTGCATGTTGGTGGGAAATATTGGAATTTGTTGTTTACATTTTTGACGTAAAAATTAAGTACCAAATTCACGAGAGCAGTGATCTTTAGTTTTATATATTTTAATGTTACTTTGAAACAAAGGAAAAAAGATGTCATTTTGAGATAGTAGTGTACGGTATTATTGTTAAGAGAAGACAAACGATCAAATAATCATTTACATATAGATATGAGCCTGAGGAGTCACGTGACCGATAGCCAGTGGGGAAGGATTATTTTAATGTCATCAACAAGGAATATATAAATCAACGGTGTTATGGCTAATTAAGGTTTTTTTTCCCCAATAATCACCAGTTGTATTCTATGGTATCTCAGCAGCACGGGTGCTAGTTGTAAATCTTAATAGTCATTAACTAAGATATTTCAAAATTCCTCCGCTTCATAAGTCAAGGATGGCATCCATTCCAACAACGAAATGGCAAATGAGAAGTTCAAATGTTTATATAATCCAAGCCGAGAGTGAAAGTTGTTCTACAATCGTATTCCATAATGCCTGTAGCCCAACATACTTTTGGACGACTGGCATAGTAACATGCTTGGTTTACAAAGTGTTGGATGATTATGATAACGCTATCCCGTTGCTTGGAGTCGAAATTGATAGAATAAAACGCAAATATTATGAATGATAGAATCACCAAGAAGAGATTATGTAAGAGACCATTGCAGTTGGGTAGTGTCTAACTACCAGGAGATAAATTAAGAAATGTTGCAGCACTTTTATTGTATAAACATTCGTACGATTCAACAACAACCGCCTATTTGATGTCACTGTCAGAAAAAGGGGTAATAAATATCTTATTCTTCTTCGGTGTGACAGTTTACGTTATTTTAGTGACATTAGTTTTCAATTGGTGTGCTACGTTTCACTTTGATGTGTAAGCCCCCTTATATTTATACTCATATTAATAAATAGCCTGTATTATTATTTCAGGACATGTGACAACCCAGAATCCTGTCCTGCAAATGCACCGGCTACACAAGGATGTTTGTCAGAAACGTCTAGTGTAATCAATGTGCCAATCAGTCCTTCGTGCACAGTTAATGAAACTAAGGATGATGCAACTGCATACGTAATCCAACCCATAGATTCAACAAATGTAGAAGAAGACTTTCAAAATTCCGGAAGGTGCATTGTTGACATTTCACATTTAATTACATCTTTACAAGAATTAGATTGTCATGGACCTTTGGGGTGTAAATTCAGTGACATGTACTTAATAGGTGAGGCTAGGCATGGACTGAAGAGCTCATTCTCTTTTAAATGCAAAATGTGTAATGTGAAGATGAAAGTGGATAGTGAATCTTCAGATAAGAAATTTATGGACGTGAACTCTGCTGCAGTTGCTAGTGCCATAGCTTCGGGATCGGGTTATACAAAATTATCTGATAAACTTAGCGCTATTAACGTGCCCAATATGTCGAAAACGACTTTTATAAAATACCAGGATAAAGTGTTGAATGCATTTGAAGAAACATCGCTCGAAACCATTAAAGCAGCCGCCCAAGAAGAAGCAATGATGGCCGTTCAGCGAGTGATGTAGATAGCAACGGAATCCCGATTCTGACTGTTATAGCTGAACGGTAGCTGGCCTAAGCATTCATTTAGAAACAACTACATCTCATTATCCGGTGTGGTAAGCATTTTTTTTTCTATTCCATAAGTAACTAGGTCACTTAAAGTTAGGTTTATGTGAAGCAAAAAGGACATGCATTTGAATGTGTATATTGCTCTCAAGTAGTTTCTAATTCGTTAGTAATGTATTTCTGTAAGATGTTTTGTGTAAGAATGCAGTGATTTGTTTCGATTATTTATTGTGTTAAAACTCATTCCTGTTCCAGTTGCTTTAACTCTACTCTTTCAAAATTATTTTTCTCCTGTTAAATAACGTGCTAAAATGTATTAGCTGAAGTAAACCAAGTAAAAAAATGGGGGGAAAATAGATATAAAATTGGCACAGCTTTGGCAGTTAATAAAAATTCTTGGTAAATCATTGATCTTTTTCCAAGTATTGGTTTTTGTTTCCAAAATGATAGTAATGATATCTGTAAACTTAATTTTGTTGCATAATTTGCAGTGTAAATTTTAACATGCCTGATTTCTTTTCAGGCTGCCATAGTGGGGTTTTATACAGGTAAGGTATTGTTTCTGGGCTGGAGAAACAAATACTGCACTTTGTGCAGTAGAGCAGAAAATTCAGCAATTTCTGTGAAACCACATACCTGCTAAAAAAAAATTACACAGGAAGCTCTACTAGCATGGATGCAGACATTATTGTAAAAGGGTTTTTGTCTAGTGTTGAAATGTATGGTATAAAGTATGGTGATTCAAGTGCGTATTCGAGAATTCTTCAGTCAAGGTCATATGATGACTTAACTGTAGAAAAGGTAGAGTGTACCAATCATATACTGAGAAACTATGCAAATAAATTGCGGGACACTGTTAAAAATGGAAAACTTGGCAACATAGCTTTGCGCCAGAAGATTGCAAGCAATATTTTGCGACTCAGAAACGCTGTAAAGAAAGCTTCTCTTCACAGGTCACAGCAAAAGCATATGAATTTTACAGAAAAAATCAAGGCTCTCAGAACAGATATAATAAATTCTCCATGTCATGTATTTGGTGAACACTACAAGTGTAAGGAGTACTATTGTAATGGTGGAAAATCTGCAGAGAAGAATTTGGTACCAGAACTAAGAAGAGCTGGACTGTTTCAATTGCAGAAATTGGTGGATGACCTTGAGGACCACGCACAAAGTTTATTGAAGCACTTGAACAGTAACCTCGTTGACAAATTTTTTTCAATTGTTTCAAAATTTATTGGTAGCAAAAGAATAAATTTTACACAGAGACGTACCTATCAAGGTAGGTGCGCAGCTGCAGCACTGTCACATAACACTCGCACACCCATCTACAAATTGCACAAGAAATTATACAAGGAAAATAGTCCTGGAAAATTTACAAAATCACACGAAACACGAAGACTCAGGAGGGTTGAGAATCAAAAATTTTGGAAAATATATATATATATATAAACCACCCAGCACAACCAATGAAAATTCAAGACATTCCTGCTCTTATTGGACAGTCATTTCATAAAGCATTTAATCCTGATAACATTATTAAAGGCTTTTTAAGTACTGGAATTTATCCATATAATGCCGACATATTCAAAGATTCAGACTTCCTAGGTGCCAATGTGACTGATAGGCCTCACCCTCACTTATCTGATGATGGAAATTCTGGTGCTCACACTACAGATGTGTCATGCCAGATTTCTTCCCCACAAGGCTCTCACACTGAAGTTATTAGTCCACAAGATTTACGTCCATTTCCAAAGGCTGGTCCAAGAAACACTGCAAGAGGTGGACGAAGGCCTGGTTGCTTGAAAATTTTAACTTTACCCCGGTGAAAAGACAAATTGAAAAGACATTTGCAATGCAGAAAGAAAAAAAGAAGAATACTGAACATGCTCGAGAGAAGAAATTGCAAGAAAAAATTATAAGGCTGGTACCAAATTCATTATTGACTGACAGTGAAGAAGAGGCATTTACATCTGATAATAGTGATGATGAGCAACAATGTCATGGATTTAAATGTGGTGATTTTGTGTTGGTTAGATTTAGTTCAGAAAGTATGATAACATTGATAACTCATTATGTTGGCAGAGTAGTTTCAGAAGTGGGTAGCTCAATTAATGAGTTTGATATAAACTTTTTGCTGCATAAGGAGTCAAGTCATTCTTTTGTATATCCACAATTAGAGGACAGATGTGTAGTACAAGAAGAAGACATTGTGGCAAAATTACCATTACCTATTTCAAGTGGTGGTACAAAACATGTAGCATTAAATATCAATTTTGATTTTGATTTTTCATCCATTGTTAATTTAAGGTAGACCTTTTTATGTGTGGATATTTAAAATATATTTAATGCTATAAATAGTAAATTACCTACTTATGTTTGGTTTAATGTCTATTTTTCTTATACAGTGTTCTACCTTGTATGTATATAATGTAAACTTAAATGCCTTGGAGATTTGTTGGATGAGAAATATTTTGTGTATAGTATTTTAGATATAATGTAATTATTAATACCAACTTGATATAAATATACACAAGCATTTACCATAAACATACACTGCAGTCATTATTTCTGACATTAATCATAATTTTTTTCCCACCTGAGCAAGGCCTCCCTTACAGTGGGTCAACTTATGGTGGGTCAAACCTCCCACACATAGGGAGGCTTGACCCATGATGTACTAAGTAAAACAATATTAAAAATAAATAGTTTTTAAATTGTTTATGGAAATGAGAAGATATTATTTTGGTTTCATGTGAACTAAGTTACAGAACTGTTGTATTTAAAATCTATAGTAAACACTGAAAAAAATATTAAATTTTTTTTTTCTAAAAAGGCTCCCCAGGTTCCCCTACAATTAAGAGAATTGCAGCCAAGGCCAGTCTTCAAAATCCAACAGACAACCACATATTGACACCATTTCAACTTTTTCAGTGGGGAATAAGAAACATACCCTCAGTGACTTTTTTCTATGTGGCAAATGAAGAGTATGTTGAAGAAGAAAAATTGCTGAAGATTATATTTGAAGAATCAACAGCTGTAGTAGGAACAACTCAAAAACTCCATGCATATATTCCTCTTGCAACAGATACACTTAAGGCAAAAATCTATTCATATTCTGACAAATCTGAAGTGCACAAAGTTCAAATTAGTCCTGTTGTTGAAGATGTACCATTTGAAGAGATAGTAGGTTTTGTTGCATGCACCTATGATAAACAATGGTGTATGGCGTGTGTTCTTTCAAAAAATGAAGTTGAAGAAGAAATTACTGTTTCTTTTCTTCATCCAAGTGAACCTTCGTTTTCTTTTATGTACCCAAGGAGAGCAGACATTTTGACGGTACCTACCGCAAAACTATATTCTTTGTAAAATTAATCCAATAACAGCCACATGTAGAACTACAGTGTACCTCAACAGGAGATGACTACAGCTTCACAAATTCTGTCCAAAACGATAAATCTCTTATACTAATAATTCAAGAACAATAACTAAAGTATTGTCTAAGTGATGATGACTGTAACTGACCGAAGGCCATCGGTCAGGAACTCCAACCACTGAGCCAAGCAGTATGACTTTGTGTAAGTGACAGAAGACAAATTTTGTGAGATGTAAACATATAACATTTTTTTCTGTTATCTATATTGAGGGAAGTGTTATAAGTTTAGGCATACAACTGGTCTACTAACATAAAAATGTTTTACAACATTTAGGTACCGGTACATAAAGGGTAGAGTTCTCACAGGCTGGTACTTCCCAATAGAAACACAAACAGGGAGACAAAAACACATTTTCAGTTTGACTGGCTTAGCACAGCTTCATTGAGCTGCAAGTTTAGGCCTTAAGTATGCCTGCATATTCTAGTATACCTAAATGAAGCTGGTGTAAGCCAGAAAACGTCGCAAATATGCTTTCGCACAAAAAATGTGTTGTCCTGTTTTGTTCCTGTTTGGAAGTGTGAATACATACTCCTGCCCTTTATGTACTTTAATATTGGTAGCCTAGCAGCCTGATCTTTTATCATAATGTATTGATAATTAATTTTGAAGACAGCAGTAGATGTATAATTTAACATAATGGTATCTCAACTGTTTTCAAACTATGCCAGTAATTTAAGTAATTTTCTTTGTTACAAAAGTTTACCTACATTGACACAGACAAAATAATTTTAATAAGATACCATTGGAATACCATATTGAAATTTGGTATATAGGTAGTCAATAAAAGTATGAAAATAATAATTTTTTTTTTTCAAAAAAATTGAAATTTCCGTTTTTGAGTATTATAAAAAAAATTTTTTTGAAACTTTTGAAGTCAAAAAAAAAGGTTTAATGTAACCATGTTGTGTTATATATTTTAGGAAATGCCATACAAAACTAAACAAAATGCCACAAACTTCAGTACTCTAAGTTTAACGGTGCTCTAACTAGAACAGTTTAAAGATTTCCTAGTGCTGCTGAATTTACAAGTTTTTTGGAATTTCATAAATTTAAAACTCAAAAACCAACATTACTCAAAAATTACAATTTCGAAATTTTCATCAACTTAGCTAATACTAACACTGTGCCAAAAATAAAGGAAATGCTAAGACGTCAAGTTTTTTCCATTGGTTGATTTGACATGGATTGTCCCTCATGCTTTACATTTAAAGGTATTCATGTTAATGCTAGAAGTATTAAACATAAGATGCAAGGCCTGGAAATTATGGTACGTAAGCTTCAACCCATTGATTTATTGTAGTATCAGAAACTTGGATCAACAATAGCATGGCCAAGTTTTATAATATGGTAGAATATTCCTTTCAGCATTCAGAAAAAGCTATTGGTAGAGGGGGTGGAGTAGGTATTTATGTGCATGAATCTTGGTCATGTAATGTACTCCATAAATGTGAGAAATTCCATAGTATAATGTTGGTTAATATTAAAAAGGGTAAAAATTAATTTAATGTAGTAATAGGTTACAACCCTGAACTTAAAAATGCAAAAGTGTTTATGGATGACTTTGAAGAAATAATGGTAGATTCTTTAAGGAAACCAACATTTTAATATTAACACTTTAGAGAATACCAAAATTGCAAAAGCCTACAATCTCCTCATTCACAGCCTAGGCTTACAATGTAATAAAGAGCTACCAACAAGAATAACAGACACCTCTGCTACACTAATTGATCATATAATAACTAATAACAATTCACATAATATACAAGTATTTAACTTTCCAGTAGATTTTAGGGATCATAATGCCCTCCTGTTTTGTGTAAGTGAGCAAACGAAATGTGTAACAAATAGACAACCTGGTTCTGTCACTCTTTCCAGGCCTATTAACTTCAGGGGAGCTATAAAATTCTTTAATGAAAACCAATATTCAGTTATAGGAAATAACATCAATTATATTTATGATAAATTTATCGAACACTACAATAATGGAATCAGTGAATCCACTAGAATAACTAAAATGTCTGGAAAATAAATAATTACAGCACCTTGGATAAGTTAAGGGTTCCTTGAATTAACTAAAAGGAAAAATATTTTATGGGCAAAATTAAAGCAGAATCCCCAAAACCTACTTTTGAAAGGTGACTATAACAGATGCTGTGTTAGTGTCAATAACTTAAAACGCACACTAAAAATAGATTACTATACCAATAAATTCAAAGTTAATGCTAAAAACCCCAAGGAAACATGAAAAATTCTAAATTAAATTATTCATAACAAACCAATCGAGAACCACCAAGAGGCAGTTAACCTAATCAGTAATGGTAAGAACGTCCCAGCAAAGACAGTACCTACCTGATGAATTTAATGTGTTCTTAGCTAATGTAGGCAAAAACCTAGCAGATAAGCTACCATAACCAGTTCCAACAAATTACAGTACCCCTGTTAAAAATAATGTGAACTCTATTCTTTTAAATCCAGTAACAGTGAGGTTAATGGACACACAAAAAATTTGAAAAACAAAAATAACAAGACTAAAGATGGAATCACCAACATAATACTCAAAAAGCTACAAGGAACACTTAACTCAGCTATAGTCAACCTAATCAACCAGTCCTTCTCTCTTGGTGAATTTCCAGACCAATTTAAATTGCTAGAATAATACCAATCTATAAGCAAGGAATTAAAACAGATCCTGTAAACTATAGACAAATATCCATCCTTCCAACATTATCAAAGATAATGGAAAAATGTGTTAAATCTAGACTGCAGGGGCCTGTTTCATAAAACTACAAGTCTACACATTACAAGTTACAAGCTACAAGTACTGTTTCTAGTCAGGATCATGAGCGTTTCTGAAAGAAAAACTTGCGACCAGTAAAATCGAATCTCTTGCAGTCAGAGTTTACAAGTCGTTTGGTCGTATCACAGGACCTCATTTGTTTTTATTTGTTTCATGTTTCCATTCTTTCGCAGATTTGTTGTTGCATTTGTTTGCTTGGTTTGCAGGTTAGTGTTTTGAAACATATTTAAATGAGAATATGAGTAGCAAAAGGCAAACAGCTAACAAAATCATACTACTAAACAAAACTAAAGACTCCAGAGATGTCTTATTTGGCGCCTTTTCGGATAAATTAACTAAACAGAATAAGATGTCAGCATGGATGGAAATGCATGATTTTGCTGCTTCTCTAGGAGTGATTTCTGAGAACAAAGATTGGACCTATGTTCGTGATGTGGTGTGGCAGAATCTGAAGAAGTCTACAATGGTAAGAATGTTAAATCTTTTTAACTTTGCTATTTTTAACAAGTTGTGGTTTTTCGTAATAAGTGTTTATTATATTGTTTAGTATGTACATGTTTCGCCGTTGTTTGTAATTGTGTGGAGCTTGTTACATAGCAATCCATGAGGTCGTAACTACCGTAAGCTTGAGGGAAAGAAGCTGACAAACTTGTATCACAATGTTGATGTGTAGCAGATATGGATAGAATTGAAATGTGTGCAATATTAACTGATCTGATCATTTCCTTACAAGGCTACTTAAATTAAGTAAGGCCATATTTTGATAGCATTCTTTACAACTTTATTATTAGCGAAGAAATTATAATTTAAGGAAAATGCTACGAACCTCATTTTGTGGTTATTTACTAACATTTCAGGATTTAGGCCTATCATTTTGGAATTTGTATAGAAATATTTGGCTAAACATAATATAACTTAATTGTATATAGCATAATTATAATTATAAGACTTAAACATCTACGTAATTTTGTGCCTCAATTAACTTAGTTAAAGGAACAACAGAACAAAAAAGGGATAACTTATTGGTTATTTTTTATTTTGTTGTTGCAGGCCAAAGTGGATAATTCAAAAAAAAACTTTATGTCAAGCTGACGGACGTCAACAACATCATGCTCGACATTGTAGGAAGAGATTCCCCAGTTGTGTGCAGTCTTGACGTACCAGAAACATGGGCCAGTGAACAAGAATCTAGCGAAGTTCCTGTAAATTCAAGTTTTCATGCGAGTAGGATGATGGTTGAAGAAGTTCCTTTGCTGACTCCGGCAGGTCTCAATGTGGATGGAAGAACTCCAACAAGTAAAGGTATGTCAGAATTGATACTTGATATTCTTTCATTAGTGGTTACCAATAATAAAGACACTGAGTCAAAATCGAAAACAGTTCTTTGTCTTTAGTGGCATTGAAATATCATTATTTTTGTTCCAGCTATGAAGAGGAAACATACCAACAAAATTCCAGAAGAGGAAGCATTTATACAAGAAAAGAGAAAACTTGGAACTAGAATTTTTGGAAGTGCAGATATATAAAACTAAGTTAGATATAATGTACCGTGAACGACAGTTGAACTTGCAGTGTTCTGAATTTACAAACAACATTGAAAGTGTTGGTGAAATTGAGGAAAATAATTCTTTGTAATGAATGACCTAGGCCAGGGGTCGGCAACCTGCGGCTCGCGAGCCACATGCGGCTCTTTGGATGTGAAGCTGCGGCTATTTAGTTCCGTTCCAGAAATACTGCATCACCAGGTCATTTATACAGAAAATACTTTTTTATTACAAACTAGTAGTAAGCCTGGTTGTTTTTCCAGGCTTGTTACATTTTACTAAACAATATGTCATCAAGCAGTTAAATTATCAATTTGTCATCCGCCCGAGGTTTTCGTTTTGCTAGTACTTACGGGCTGTGCTGTTAGTAAGTGTTTAATTGTTTTAATTTTTTACTAATATAATAAGTAATTATCTAATAAGACCATATATATTATCTAATTTGTTGTGAAAAAACACTACTTATATATGAATAAATTTTTCTTATAAATAAATAGATTAGTTTTTTTATCAAACAACTTTATTATGCAAGTACTATTTATTGTTGGCAAGAAAATTTTTGTGGCTCTTTAAAAACTTTTAAATTTTGTAAATTGTAATTTTTGGCTCTTCCGACTCAAAAGGTTGCCGACCCCTGACCTAGGCTATGTATATGTTAATATGTAAATTTTTCAAATTTGAAAAAGGGACAATATTTTACATTGTCAAATAATATGTTTACATTTTATTATAAAAAGGAACATTCTTTAAAGGTAAAGTTGCCCATAAATAGTTACTGTCAAGATTACTACTACTCAAAAATAATTGCTTGCTTGAAAATATTGTGTTTAAGAATAAAGTTGAATGAGTAGCCTTATTTTATTAATAATTATTAGTAAGCAAGTATAACAGAACATGTAGACTTCTAAGTTATCTGTAGATGATTCGAACACCTACCGAACAAATTTCTTTCATTTTGATCAATGAAGACAAAACACAAAAAATGGGCTTATTATAATGATTTTCATTAAAAGTTAGGTTTTATTGAAAGAGGGAAGTATGTGTTACCCAGACAAATTTAAAAAGTACTAATTCAAGAGACAGAATTATAAAAATTGTAAATACTGGCAAAATAAAGATAGAAAAGAAAATCACATAGTGGATATATTAGTTAAATGTGAAAAATTATATCTGGACTAATCTAAAACAATTTTTTGTCAAAATTGTATTCTTTCCACAAATAAATTAAATAAAATTGTATCCTATCAGTAAACTGGGTTATGCATATTCTCTAGCTGTCAGCCCATGATTAACAAACAGTATTTAGCATTATAAATACTTCATAAGGTGTACAAATTGTACAATTTTATACTTGTGTAAATTTAAAACAAAAAGTAGTGATTTCGTCGATTTAGTATTAAATTATTTTTCAACAAAGGTCTTGAGCATTAAGAACAATCATGCAATTTATGATGTAGTAAACTAAAATGAAGCAAAACTATTTTCTGTGATGCCAATACACTGACAAGAATTTTAATAAATTAGACAAACTTGGAAGAAACAATTACACAAATGATTGCTCATTTGTAGAGACCTGCAAAATTCGCGGATTCATTTCGTGATATGCTACAATTCAAATAATTATACTTTAGCGCTGCTTCTACCACTGGTTCAATGTTAATCTGGATTCATTGAACCCGCGAATTTTGCAGGTCTCTACTCATTTTTTTTATTATTCTTTTAAAATAAAAATTTTAAACATCCTTACTGGGAGTTTCTTCAATGGCTTTCAAAAAAATCACATTAAGTACACTTAATTATCAGATGCCTAAATGAAATGATTTATGAGCTGCTGCTGTCGCCTCTGTGCTGCTGCCACTGGAATTTCTGCTTCCAAGTCTGGTACTGCTTCATCTAAGTCATCTCCTACAGGAACAGGATGAAGTTCTTCGTGACTCCGCGATATGTTGCAGTGTGTTACACAACATTTAAAAATGTTGGCTGCATACTGAGGATTTATCCTCAAGTAATTCAGGCATGGGAATTTTTCCTTCAGAATACCTATGAAGTTCTCAACCACTCTCCTAATGCTTTTGTGAGCCCTGTTGAATCGGACAACTGCAGGATTATCCACGTTGTTTACTACAGGAGGCATTAACCATTCTTTCAATGGATAACCACTATCTCCAAGCAATACAGCCTCAGGGAACGGCCTATTGTCGAAACGTTCGCATAGTATACTGTTGCATAACACTCTAGCATCACGGTCACTACCAGGCCAATTTGCACTTGCATAAAAAACTGGTACTCTGGCCCACAAACAACCATACAATTTATTGAATGGTTGCTATGCCGATCAACAAAATGTGGCTCATGTACTTGTGGAGCATCAATTTTGATGAGCGTTCCATCAATGCAGCCACAAACTTGAGGCATTCCTGCAAAAGCGTGAAAACTATGAACAGAAGCAATATCATTTGGCCAATTTACAACTTGTGGAAACTTAATTCTGTTTATAACAGACACTACAATTTTGGACAAAGTGACACACAGATGCTTTCAATACACCATGCATATCAGCAATTGCATGATACTGTCCCCCGTTCCCCAACCAATGTAATGCAATACACAGTTGCTGTTGTGGCGAGAGTGCTTGATTCCTGTTAGTTGGTCTTTTTAAGAGATGTCCTATTTCCAGTAATAATTCTTCAAGTTTCACGGAACTCATTTGGACGTTCATTATACTCATAATAAGATCTGAACACAACATTTATCCTCTCTCTGAACACTCTTCGTCTTCTCATAACCTGACAATTCAAATCATCCTCATCTTCCGAATCAGTAAATGCAATATTCCTTTTGATTGAAAGAAATTGCACTAACAAAAATATTATGTGATACTGATGATACATACAAATCAAAACAATGTCCAATCACTCGGACATTCTAACTTGTAAATATTTTTACCTACACCACAAGGCTTGTTAAAAATATTGCATTATTTACAAGGGTTTAATCATACAAGTATTTTTGAGAAACATAAACTCATTTCAAGTTGTGAAAATATCTTGTAACTTGTAGAAATCTACTTGTAGAAAACCATCTCAACTTGTAGCTTTATAACAGGAACCAACATTAATTTACAAGTTACAAATGAATTCACCAGTAACTTGTAGACTTGTAGTTTTATGAAACAGGCCCCTGTTCTTTTACAAAAAATATAAATTCCTCTATCCTTACCAATATGGCTTCACTGAAAAATCCTCTACAACAAATGCAATTACAGATATAGTAATAAAGCTGGAGGGAGCATTAGATGAAGGCAAGGTTGCAGGTGCAATATTTATAGATCTTAAGAAAGCATTTGATACTGTACACCACAACCTCTTATTATATAAACTAGAAGCATCTGGAGTAAGAGGAATTGCCAAACAATGGTTTGCGAGTTACCTAAATAAAATAAAGCAATATGTCTCAGTTAACGGAAGGGATAGTGAAGAGCTGGAAATGTCCTATGGAGTACCACAGGGCTCAGTCTTGGGAGCCTTATTATTTTTGGTGTATATTAATGACCTTGGGTCTCCCCCTTCATCATCTACTGTCCCTGTTTGCTGACGACGCAGGCCTATTCTACACAGCAATGTTAAATGTATGATAAATATTTTAAGCGTTAAATGTACAGCTGTAATGCTATTTTGGGGGAAAAGTTAAATCTGAACAGTCTCTGTTATCGTTGTGCGCATGGTCTGCCTTCCCCTTTACCACCCCTTAGCGCAACGACAGTGTCTGGAGGGGAAGGCGACCCCTCCAAATCAAGGCGATGGGAGTGTCAGCCCGTCTTACACGAACGCAACACAAAGGTTATAATGCATTAACTGAATGATGTAACAAAAATGCTGCATGTGTTAAAATTACTCTTTCTTTGAAGGCTTGGTTATCAAATTATCATTTGGTTAAGGGTTCTGTAAAAATAGCATTTTCTTAAAAGTAAAATAGAGAACATTTGCGTTTCGTCACTACTTTTTCCATCACTAATGTTCCACGCAAAAACGTGTGTTGATTATAGATACATAATTTGAAGATGCCAACATAATATTTTAATAGTTAGATAATTATGTTATTTACCTAATCTGAGTCTGATATGAAGCTGGCATTTTTAGTTTCACTAGAGGAATCTTCGTCTCTAGATTCTTCAAGATTAACAATAATCTTATATATTTCAGTATCTAATAACCTATCATTGTTCCAGTATTCATTCTCAATTTTTTCCACATGCCGGCAGCATTCTTCAGCATTCTTTCCATTGCTCTTTAGAGTAGCTACTAAACAGCTGTTCACATAATGTCTTCTTGTCTTCGAGTGAGGATGATAATTCTTCGCACACTTGTCCTTTAATATATCCCCACACTAACTCAATCGGATTGAGGTCAGGATGATAGGGTGGAAGCCTGATTACTTCGTGGGAGTTCATTTTTATGATTTCGTCAATTTTTAAAGTTTTGGAAGTGGGCACTAGTTTCGCAAGTAATAGTAGGTTGGCTTTTGTTAGGTCAGAGGAGAAAGCTACTTTGTTTATTTATAGCCACTCTTGAATCACTTGTTTGTGTTAGCGGAAGTCGGCTTTTTATTTGAGTGTACATTGTGATAACTTACATTGTCGAGAACAATGACGAAGTTTTCAGGCAAATTTGGAAGCAGTTTAAGTGTAACCCATTTCGAAAAGTTTTCGAAATTCATGTCATTATGATAATCTCCCGTTGTTTGTTTTGACAGTCCAAAACACCATCATCTCTCAAAGCCGTCTTTAATTTATTTAAAGTTTGTACAGTTTTCCTGACAGTGTAAAATTCATTAACTTTTCTCCTCACAGCACTACATGTAAAATCGTCGACTTGTAACCTTTTTTCCGTTCTTTTTTTGTCCAGTAGGTGTTGAAAAGTTCCGACCAATTTTACTTTTTACTTTCCCCTCAGCCAAAATCATTTTTACCGTTGATTCGGACACACCCGTTGCAGCACTTGTCGCTTCAGTAACATTGTATTTTAAACCGTATAGCAACTTCTTTTCTTTCAGATGCGTCGCAACGTTGTATACAATTTCACGCGCCTGTCCTCGCTAGGGTCGCCCTGGAATAAGGTTCGACTTAATTCCCGAGGTTGATGGGATAGGCTCGCTTGTTGTACCGTGTAACCAAGGTCCCGGCATGACGCGCTGATGCAATCTTCACGCAGCCGAGTGAAGTGCGTAACTGATCCCCTCCACTTACCCTGGCGGCTATCACGTGACGGAAGTGTGCGTCACGCCACGAATTGGGGTCTGCGCAAGTTCACAAGTATCTTGCCGTACTATACATGTGAAACTCATTATATCTGTATGCATTGTGTTCTGAAAAATGATGTGTCATATTATGCCAAGGTGACGTGTATAGTTCCAAAACAAAACTATGCTCTCCTAAACATTGTAAAAAAAAAATAATAAAATTCTTGCTGTAAAAAAATGTGCAACTATCTTCACTGGACATTTCATAGGAGAAAATATTGTCGCTTAGCGAACAATACCGCCTGACATTTTTAACGAAAATAACATTTTGGTTTTAACTTTTAAAGCATTCTAGCAGACGGTTTGCGTACTCCGATACATGTTAATGGCTAAACTCAGAGTTAAATGCACCATCACCCAAAATCAAATCCGCCTAAATGCATAGAAGCAAAATGACAAAAATAAAACCGCCTATCTGAAGTGTCATGCTGAGGTGATAGGAGTGTAGGTGGTTCGTGTCCACGCTTAATTAACAACTTACTTTATGAGTTTTTAAGTAAGACTTATTGAAGTTGTTCTTTTATATATATCTTAAATGATGAAGCAAAATAAACTTTAATGGTTTATAACGTTTTGTGATTTTTTGAAGGTAATATAAGGATAATTCGTTGAGTTAGGTAGATAGGTGATATTGTTTGCATTGATTTGTAGTAGTTCCGCGATTCTTTATACAAGTTCTCTATATAGGCGGTAATAGAATTTATTCTGCATGGAAAATAACTGTACTCAGGGGATAATTATATTGTTTTTTTATTGGCTAGAATTCATATTAGTTTAAAAACAATACTTTTCAAGACCATTATTATATTTAATCAAATACACCAATCCCTCGCATAGCACGTATTCACTTAATGCGAATTCAGTTAGCACGATGTAAATTTTACTGCCCTAGTCTCGAATAGCACGTCTGTAAATTTCAGTTAGCACGAAATCGCCACAGGCTAAAAAAAATCTCGGAAACGACGCGACGTCAGGTATGGAATTCGAGGGGGGAAGAGTGGTTTGGAATGCGAGGGGAAAGAGATGCGCACGCAGATAAACAAACACCGGGCCGTACTGTTGATGCCCGGCCGCAGACCAGGCCGTACCGTTGATGCCCGGCTGCAGACCAGGCCGTACCGTACAGAAACCAAAGCAGATGAAATTGGACACGTTTTTTTAAAAAAAGCAAGATGATAGTGTTAATTTCACCCCAGAAAATATTTAACTAACTTTTATGTTTTGTATATGTACATATTGTACATACAGTAAACTCCCGGTATATCGCGCCCAAATTTGATCGCAGAATCGGGTATATCGCGGGTCAAACCATGTCCCCCAGTCAGAAATGAATAATAATAATGGAATAAATGGTTGACAGCCGATTAGGATAATTTTGCGTTGTAACTAACAAACTAAGCATCGGGCAGAAAAAAGCCTAGGCGTAGAAAATGTCCGCAGTAAAATTCTAAACAAGATATCTCCGTACATTATTCCTCTATCTTGTAGGGTTTTCAAATTATGGTCCAATCCAGCCCAGTGATATTTTCTGAAACACTAGTTCTTAACGTCGCTTTATCTCACAAATGAAGCATCGGACAGGGGACCTGATAAAGCCCACCATCCAGCGACATTATCCAGCATGACTCGGCTGGGGATTGATGTTGGATAGGCTTGGTTGTCGGCAAGCGCTGGATAGGGAGAGGCGAGCCGAGAATATGGAGAGAGGTAGAGATTAGAGCGGGCAGAAACACGGCGAGGGGGAGTGGGGGAGGGAATGTGTTCACGCAGCACACAGGCAGAGCATGAGTCACTTGCCTGAGCAGCGTTCCTGCGTACAAGGCAAAATCAGGTAGTCCGGTGTTTAAAATTCCACTCCAGAATCTTAATTGGTACTTTACTGGACATCTGTATATAAATGTTTTGTTACAACTTAAACCTACAGACGTAATATTATTGGGTAATTCATTGTATTATACAAGTTCATCTTTTTACTTTGGTATAATGTTTTAACATTAAATAGTAAAGTAAATCGGCTAGCGTATTTTTAATCTTTGCCCAGGAATTCCCAGTGGTCCAATATTTACGTGAACCATACTGTACCACTTTTGCCGTGAGGTAGTAAACAAGTCCCGGAAATGTTTATGTGTAGCGGTCTCCCGACCTTTAAACAGAGGCTGGGGAATATAACACTTGCCGATCCGAGCCACACACACTCAGCAACTCGACACAGCGTTTGGTGAAATAAGTAAAGACAAAGTTTAACACGGTTTTTAATACGGCGTCACTGATTGCGCTAAAATTAAATTGGCGCAATTTTTGTTTCCCACATGTGACCATTTATAATTTACTGTAAGCATGTTTAACCACTTGACACGATAGACGATTCTTTATTTTTTATTGTACGAATGCTAGAATCGTTTTTTTCCTGTATCTGCGGCCTGCTTCTACAAAAGACAAGCTATCTGTAAGTAAATCTAGAATTTTTATTTTGTCAATCAAACTCGGTACTTTGCGATTCATATTCGGTTTGAAGTATCACTACGGCCTTTCTTTTTAGAAGACTTTGACCACAGAATCGTGTGTAACCGCACACACTGCACTTACTTTGTTACGGACACTGACGAAGCAGATACTGTGGCTAACACCACGAGACTGGCAGCAGCAGCTTGTGTGCCGCACATGTGTATGGCGGCGTGTGGCGCGCTCGTAGGCCGTGCGACAAACTGTGCGCGGCACGCGGAAAAATAAAAACAATTCAACATTTAATATTTATCTTTAAAATTTATTATTTTTATTTTTTCACCCGTGTTTAGTGGAAACTGCGGATGCAAAGTCCGCACAAAGGCGGGCCGTCTATACTGTGCGTGCTTGCCGACCTATTAGAACACAGGCGGTGTTTTATGCCTTTTGACCTTGGTCACATCGAAACATCGCGGTTATGCAACAACGCGGGTAAAAGTTATGTCCCCCGACAACCGCGTTAAATAGGGAGTGTACCCGTATTTTAATGTTATGTTTGTGCTCTAGGGAAAATCTAAATCTGTTTATCTGTTAACTGATTTGTTTACATAGCCGCTTTTATAAGAGGTGTGCATAACAAATTAAATGTTTACATATGGCTGTGTGTTTTAAAGTTATATAAAACCGGTTCTTAATTTCATAAAAGTGTTTTAATTTTGTTAAGTTTTAAACGTAATAACAAAGGATCCAGCTGCTTGCAACAGCAGGCAGACAGACGCGCGCGCGTGTTGAAGGTCACGCCTGGGCGGGCAAGCCAACCTGCTGACTGACGGTAAATATGTTACCACTTATCTCCCGTTACACTGTGCCATGTTTTCTTTATCTAACGTATTCTGTGGTAGGCTTAAAAAGATAAATGATATGACATATGCATTTTCAAGTATTATTCTACGCATTTATATTATGTAAAGATTACTTCCCTACACATCTTGGAACACATTAAATAATTTAGCCTTATATTTATGGGGACTAATACTTCAGAATACGTGATTTCGATTAACACGAACATTTTTAGGAACGAATTAGTCGTGCTAAGTGAGGGATTGGTGTACATGTAAGAATAAATAGCAACACAGACGAAAATAACTTAAAATGGCTGTATTTTCAAACTAGTTAATTATCTTGTTTAAGGAATCGACGACGATTATGTCTGGAGCGCAGTGGGAAAGAAAGCAAGAATTAAACCTAGTCTATCCATAAAGGAATCCGCAAGGTACTCCTACAGCATGTAAAAATAATTTATATTTTACGATAATAATACTTTTAACACATGTTAAAATGTGTGGTTTTTTTCCAGGCAATGAAGACAAAGGAGCCAATATATCAACCATGGATAGTTCAGATGTAAGTGGAATTGAATCGCACATGGATCTTGAAATTCCAATAGTTATTGAAATACCAACTTTTCAACAGGTCAATACTTCATTTGCCCAAAGCCTCCATGAATCTGTAAATGCTTACCAAAAGACTTACAGTCTCATTCATCTTGAACATAATTATTTTGCAAATGAATCAAGTGCATGTGATTTACACAACAATAAACTTGTAAATACTTATCAAATTACTGATGATATAACTCCAGTTGAAAATAGCAATTTTAGAGTAGATTCAGCTGAGACAAGTGACTTCGGCCTCAAAGACCAATCATCCGATCATTCCAACTCACAGCTGATGTAGATACATCAGACATATGCCTCAAAGAAGCTGTAAACATTCATAAAAAACTTGACTTTTCGACTCTAGTAGAAGATAAACATTTCTCATATGATCCAGATGACCCCGATTATTTTCCTTTTTAAGATGAAATAAACGATGCTTATGAAAGCGGAAAGGATGAGTCAATGAATGAAAATGCAGATAGCAATGAAACGAAACAAACCCAAGGAATAAACTCGACTGAAGTAAATGATATGACACCAGATACGAGTTACAATCGTGAGGTAAATATCTTCAGTGGCAATGCACACAAAAACAAGAAAGGAAGAAGAATAATAAACATAACTGGAAAAAAATTGTCAATAAAGAAAATAGAATGAAAGGACAGAGCTATGTTGGATACAGAATTGCAGAAAACAAGAAAGTCGTTCATGACAAAATAAAGGATGAAAGAAAAATGGGGAGTAAGTGTGATTCAAAGTTTTGTGAGAAGTCTAAATTGAGGGCCTGTAATGAAGTAACAAATGAGCAAAGGAAACAACTACAGTAAGTCCTCGGTTTACGTAGGGGTTACGTTCCTGAAAACCGCGACGTAAATAGAAACGACGCAAAATGAGCCATGTTTCATGCCACCGGCCGGCCACGGCCCAAGGTCGGCCGGAAGTGCTGGCATACAGACGTGACAACTGGCAATTTTATCAGCAAATTACAACCGACAGCGTGGGAAACAAGTCCAACTAGTACTTCTCAGCTTTATAGAATGGTTATTTAACCAGCTGCTTTATTACCTTTATTGATTGAAATATAAAAACAGATATATAGTACATACTGTACGTAAGAGCAGGAAGCGTCCCTCATGATGTATGATAAGATAAGGCGGTGAACGTGTAGCTTACGCTACATAGCATAAATTAACTACCGAAGGAAACAAAGAATTATAAACAAATTATATACGGTGTTTTGGTTAAAATAAAGATTTACGGTCATTGTAAACGACGTTATTGTGAATCAGCGACAACTTAAATTGAAACATGAGTACTCAAACATTAGCGACGTAAATCGGTACGACGTAAATAGAGGACTTGCTGTATTTGATCATTTCTGGAAATCAATGAATTGGGACCAAAGGAAAATTTATATAGGAAATATGGTTCAAAAAGTGTATGTTAAGAGAAAGACAGTAGTTGGTACAGGGTCTAGGCGGGGTGAAATATTGCAGTATTTTATCACAGTTAACAACAAAAAGGTTCAGGTGTGTGAGAAATTGTTTCTTTCCACATTCGGAATTAAAAAATTGACTGTTAGATACTGGTTGACAATTTAAAATGATGGAATGGTTCCTGCTTCAGTTGTAACCCGTCCTCAAGAAAACAAAAGAAAAAAAAAGATGAGTATGAATTTTTAAAGAAGGGCAGTTCCATGAAAAGGTCAACCATGGTAGCAAATATTAAAATTAACATAACCTAGAAATGTTTTATATCATTGGAAAGCTAACATATTTCTCTACCAGAAACTAGGCCTTAGATTAGTCTTTAACTTTGTGATGTAATTAATAATGATGAACAAACCTAATAAAAATTATTCTCTTAGTAGTTTCAATTGTACGCAAATTGCTTTCTTGGCTGATCTTGATGACATACTAATACTATATTAGATTGGTTTCTAAGCCATTCAATTTGTGTGGCCTAATGCTACACGTAGAAACTATAATTAAGAAGACTAAATCATATAACTGTTCTATAAACCTCCCTCAAAGCAGGTGTTTTTTTAGTTTTACGTCCGACACCAAAATGTGTATTCAGTTTTATACAGCCCACAAGGCTAGTGATATAATTCTAACAACCCACATACAAAGTAGGTTTGTACTGATCTTTACTTTCTATACATAACAAAAGATTGCTATGAATTAACTTTTTATATAACTGGGGGGGTCGGACGTAAAAATAATTTTACGTCCGACACTTTACGTCCGACACCAAATTTAATAATATTTACATTTAATACCAAATTATATTTTCAGTGATTTTATGAAGTAATTAACCGCCTATATTGTAAATATCTTTATTTATATTTGTAGAACATAATTTTTGTTTTGTAAGTTGTCACACCTGCACTTGTGCATTTTGGTTATTCACATGTCACCCATGCTGGCCTTCACAGTCCTTTCTATTGTTGAAACTGCAGTATTTTTGTAGTGAAATACATTCTTCAACAGATAAAGAAAGCTACACCAACAGCAGTGTAAGTAATTTATGTTCATTATTGTAGGCAGTTATTTGTTTACTATGATGTATACTGTAAACACATCTGTTTACAATACTCCCATATTATATAGACAGAGTAACTCCTAACCTAAAAATTAATGTTTATAATACTTTCATGGGAAAAGTTAATAAGCCAAAGTTTAATGGAACTTATTTGAGGAATAAATGTTATGTCTGAAATTAACAGTTACAGTCTTTTTGCTTCCTAAGGGCCTACGCCCTTTTATAATATATCTGAAGCACTCTCTTCATTACTTATCTTTCTATAGTTTATTTAATTTTTCTTTTCTTTTTAGGTCATGGCAAAGATCAGCAACAAAGAAAAGATGGCACGTCGCAGAGCAAGAATTAAGGGTGGTGATCCAGTAAAAAGAGCAGAATTATTAGAGAAAGATCGATTAAGGAAAGCTAAATATAGAAAACAACAGAAGGAAAGTATGTCTGAGCCAGAACTGAAGAAGTTACGTGCAAAGGAAAGTGAAAGAGTGAAATGTTGGTATCATAACAAAAAAGGTGAGCCAGCAACAATTGAAAAAAACAGTGACATACCTTTGTGTTCAACTCCATTTAAAACAAAACAGTCTTTAGGAAAGGCTATGAAAAAAATTCAGCGTAATTTGCCACAGTCTCCACGAAAAAGGCAACATCATGTGCAATGTCTAGCTAACCAATGTGGCTTTAAAGTAACTCCTCCAATAGGAAGAACCAGACAAAATGAAGTTTCAGAAAAGTTAAGAAAATGGGTTCATATATTTTATCAGAATGATGATGTCAGTTGGCAAGCACCAGGAAAGAAAGACAGAGTAATATACAAAGATGTAGACAAGGATGGAAATAAAGTGAAACGTGAAGTCCAGGCTCGTTATCTCTTGGTGTCACTAGGTGAGGCGTATAAGGTATTTGTAGAGAAACACCCACAGGTTACAATTTGTCGAGCAAAATTTTGTGCACTTCGTCCTAAACACTGTAAACTTTTTTCTCAAATTCCACATTTTGTGTGTGTATGTTCCTATCATGAGAATGTCAGATTGTTGCTACTGGCACTGAAAGACTTTACAGACTTGCCAACAGATTTTGATTCCTTCATTACTACTCTAGTGTGTGATGCTTCATCCAAAGATTGTATGACCAACCGTTGTGAATCTTGTACTAACAGTATAAGTCAACATACACCTAAAGATGAAGATCTGAGAAAGCCACTTAAATATTCTCAGTGGCAAAACAATGATGGACATTCAGAGAAGATGGAGATACTGAGTAGTGTGCAAGAAACATTTGAAGATTTGAAAAGCAAGTTGAAAGACTTTTTAGTTCATACCTATATCAAACGCATTCAAGCAAAGACATTTGAAACCATTAAATCAAATGTTAATGGCAGTGAAATTGTGATTTAAGTTGATTTTGCAGAAAATGCATCTCTGGTGAACCAAAATGAAATACAATCAGCTCACTGGAGCCATGGACAATCAACTTTATTTACAATTTATGCATGGATTAATAAAAACCTAACTGAAGGGTGTGTAATAGTATCTGATGATCTTGAACACACCAAATTACAAGTTTTTTGTTACATTAATCATATTCTTACGTATTTGAAAACTTCCTACCCAGATATTAGTACAGTAAATATATTCTCAGATGGTGCTTCGTCACAGTTCAAAAATCGTTTTATTTTTTCAGTACTTGCCAAACTGGAAGAAATTCACACCATAAAACTTAAATGGCATTTCTTTGCGACTTCGCATGGAAAAGGTGTTGTTGACGGTATTGGGGGAACCATTAAAAGAAGTGTCTGGAACCATGTCAAGGCAAGTAGAAGCATTGTAAACACACCAGAAAAGTTTGCAAGAATTGCAGCAGAGCGAAATCCCAACATCACTGTGTGTTACATCACAGCAGAAGAGAACAGAAGCAAGAACAACACAGTAGCTGAGATATGGGCCAAAGCATTGCCAGTTGCAAACACACACAGTGTTCACTGCGTTACTCCTGTTGGAAACAAGTACATTTTAGTTGGTGGTACCAGTGACAGTAATGAAGTATTTAGGAAAGTGAAAATAAGCAGAGATGAGGGCAGTAACAGTGAAGGAGACATCATGAGTAATAGCACTAAATGTAACCACGTGAATCTAGACGACTGGGTTATAGTTAAGTATGATGGCAAACTGTTTCCAGGGCTGGTGAAAAAATTAAGGCCAGATTATGTTGATGTATCTGTTATGCATCTCTCAGACACTGGTAGTTACTACAAGTGGCCTTCACAAGAAGACTGCATTTCATATTTATTTAGTGATGTGGTAAAAAAAATTGATGCCCCTATTGTGACTGGGAGTAGAGGCCAGTTTCAGTTCACTAGCAAAATATGTGAAAATTAAGATTCAACCAATTTCAATTCATGTTCATTTCGTGATTGCCAACATTTCCTGCTCCTAGTTTGTTATCCATATAGAGTAGGCCTAATGTTAGCATTTTTGTTAGTGGTAATACAGTGAAAGAAATGTATCTCAAGGAAAGTGAGAATAAGAAGAGAGAAAGACTGTGACAGTGACACTTAAGAAGAAACATCAGTTATAGTGATAAATGTAACCACCGAAGCCATATACTGGATAATAAGTTAAGTTCCTTTAGTATTTTTAGTTAAGCTTTGTGAACCAAGTATTTTTTTGTCATACATTTTACGTCCGACCCCATCATTTTACGTCAAAACACCAAAGTTTAAAAATGTATACATTTATGATAACTAAACAGTATGATTCATCTAATATATGCACATTCTTTGTTATTATTCAGGCAAGCTGAAAAAAATTATAACATAATTTAATAATTTCATTTTTCACAGACATTAGTTACTTTAGCCCCTGATGTGCCAAATGTTTTGTTTTCTGTTTTACGTCCGACACCAAAAATAAAAAACAAATTGTTGCCTTGCATGTTAGCAAATTCGAACCATTCCATGTCAGGATGTACCCTATAATCTCTCTTTTTTTACTCAAGCATTAATATTAATGATACATGGAAAAGAATAGTAATACGAAGAAGATTACTCAACAAATTTGTTTCCAAATTTTACGTCCGACACTGTGGAACTGCCCAGAAATATCTAACTGATTTACCCAAGTTACCCTCGCATTATTGCAGGAATCCTAGCACACAATTGTATTTGGAACCCATAGTACGAACAATGACTCAGCTGCATGAATTATGCTCTGCAGCATGTCTTCAAGCTGGTGAAGAACCCCTAAGCAGACGTTCTTTCGACAAGGTGTTTGAAGAAATTAACCTATCTTTATTTACATCAAAAAAGGATAAGTGTGATGTATGCACAGCTTATGAATATAACAATGGAAGTGTTACAGAAGAGGAATACCTAGAGAACAGAAGGTTAAAAGAATTGGCAAGGAAGGAGAAAGAAGCTGATAAAAAGAAAGCTACTGAAGGTGATTGTCATGTCTTTACTCAAGATGTCCAGGATGTCAAACTGGCGCCACGTGTCAGTGCCAGTGCCATGTACTATAAGACAAAATTGAATGTACATAATTTTACAATGTACAACATTGGAAATCATGATGCTGTATGTTATTGGTTTGACGAAACGGCATCAAGTCTAGATGCCTCATCTTTTGCTTCTTGTATTATCGACAATTTGAAGGCAGTATTGCAAGATAACTCCAAGCCTATTATTCTGTGGTCAGATGGAGCAGGCTATCAAAATAGAAACAGCATTCTCTCAAACGCACTGCTTCATTTCGCAAAAGAGAAAGACATCACAATTGAATAAATATATCTTACCAAAGGGCATACTCAAATGGGAGTGTGACAGTGTTCACAGCTCCATAGAAACCAAACTCAAACACAAAGACATTTTCCTGCCAAGCTAGTACAGTTCAATAACAACAGAAGCAAGAAGAAAACCATTTCCATACAGAGGTAAATTTTTAACATATGAGTTCTTCAAAGACTTTAGTGGTAAAGAGACCATGGTTTATAGCTCAATACGACCTGGCACAGTCCAGTTTGACCCTAAAGTTAATTAGGTCAAATCACTATGTTACAATCCAAATGGAATGATTGATTACAAACTCGATTTCGAAACAGACTACCAAACACTACCTAGATGCCCCAATAAGGTCAAGTTTATTCCAACCACTGATTTCCCACAGCTCTACTGCAGCACTAACAAAATAAAACACATGAAATGGATGCACCTTCAAGAGCTGAAAAGCGTGATTCCTGCGGACTGCCACCCTTTTTGACAGCCTGCCATATACATCAAACAAATTGACACCTAAGAAAAATGGTGAGAAAAAGAAGCTTTAAAATACCAATTCGGAAAAAGGAAGGGAAAAAATCAGAAGACATCATTCACAATAATAATGAAAAGAAAGAGATTTTAAAAAATCTGATACTGTAATAACAGCAACAACAAAAATTAAATGTGTGTACAAAAGTCAGACGAATGAAATAATATAAGGATGACTCTTCCAGTGTGTTAAAAATACAAAATAAAACAATTATTTTCATGAAATGTTATTAAGTGTTCAAATAGGATGTCATGTTAAACATAGAGATTGCTGAAGGGCTGTCAAAACAAATTTGAAATATTTTTTACCTTGTAATGCCTATTAAACATTTAACTGTTTAAAGGCAACTAAATACAATACTGATTAATTAAATACATAGGTACCTATTGTATAGTTATATGTTTGAAGAATTAATTCATGTATTTAAATTTAAGCTTGCAAAGAAACTAAAATCACCTAACTGCAATAATTTAAAGACTTATACCGCCTATCTGTAGTTCGTTAAGAACCAACTCCGCCTACCTGCTATTCGATCAAAACCAATATCGCCTAACTAGCTTATTAAATTTATCAAATTGGTTGACTTTTATTCGCGATTGAAAAAGTATTCAAAACGTTGGTTAAAAAATATAAATAGTACTACATTTAATAAAAATTACATGGTACTTGAAAATAAACATTTTTTGTCTCTCCTGTAAAGTTACTGGAATGTTAGTTAGGCGGTATTGTTAGCTAAGCGACGATATCCTCATTCCTCGCATTTCTATGATTCAAACAGATATTCCCTTTCAATTTAAGAGATTGCCATTCCCAATTTGATTGGCATTTGCAATCACCATTTACAAAGTTCAGAGCCAATCACCAGAAAAGATCTTCACAAGAACTGCTTCTCACACCGACAATCATACGTTGCATGTTCTAGTCAGCAAACCAGACAATCTATATATCTGCACAATGGAACAACAAGAAATATTGTACACCCACAAGCATTGCTAAATTAAAACATATTAGAAATGGGTACTATCTCCTTTCTTTTTCAATTTAACCAGACTGAGCCACAACTGCACGTGGCCTGGTACAGCTAGTATGAACAAAATAATATAAATTGACAAAACAAAGGTTCTGCATATTGTACATGTTTGTTGGTGAAAGGTTAAAAACACATATACCTCGTTTAGGGTAAAATTTCAATCCAGATTGAACCTAGAGTGGAGTGAGGAACCTAGATTGAAATTTTACTTAAAACACTTTGTTGTGGACTGAAGGTGGAGTGAAGTGAGATAATCCACTCCACTTGTTGAGGTGGACTGGAATGAAGAATCCGGATTGAGATTTTACTTTAAACACGGACTGGAGTGAAAATAAAACACGCACGAGCAAGCCGCTGCCATATTCCATTGTTTGTTATTGGTCTCGTTGCATTTCAGGCATAATTTGTGAAAATGGCAACAAAAAAAAGCAGAGGAATGTGTGGACAGAGATGGAAGTAGAGTTATTGTTAGACGTAATGATTGAAAAACATATTTTAAGATTACTGGACGGAAAAAAGTATAGGAAAGATGAGATATTTGAGTTGGTGAAGGCAGAAATGGACAGTGCAGGGTTCAAAAGAACAACAGAACAGATAATTAAATCGAGAGGATTAAAGGCAAGTTTTTTTCAGTCCATGTTGACTCCAACTTCGATCTTGTTTACATTTCAATCTGGATTGTGATATTTACCATAAACGCATTTCGTCAGTCTATGTTCGTTACACATTCACTCCGAGTTCACTCCACACAGGTTCAATCCGGATTGAAATTTTACCCTAAACGAGGTAATAAAATGTAATTCTATAATTCTGCTATGTGTTTCCAGATGAAACTAGGTTTCGAAACTACATTAGCGTCAGTAGAACAAGCACATGCAAAGATCAACATACTACAATAACGAAGTGAAAAGTAAATATAACATTTCCTAACGGTAAGTCCCTCAAAGGCAAGACGTCGACGCACGGGGTAAAACACTAAAAAAAAATAAATGCCCCTACCTAGGCAAACGAGCTAACGAAATATAAACAATTTTATTAGAACGTATATTCTTCAAATAGACAGATCACAGCACAAAATTTTAAAAGAAACCAGATCCACCATTTACAACACGGATCACGGACCATTTCAGACATTGATGAAGGTTGGAGAATGTTGATATAGATCAGTATTTAATAAAAGAACAAAATACACACACGGAACCAAACACTACAATAATGCAGAGAAAAGGAAATAAAACGTAAATGGCGAACGTCAACAGAACCAACTAACAGGGAAAAGGTAACCAAATAAAGGCAAGGTATCGACGGAAACAGCAAAACACTATAAATACATAACAAAATAATTGCCCCTATCTAATCAAACGAAATCTAAGAAGTAACAAAACAAAAAGAATTTCAATAGCACTAATATTCTTCCAATTAATCGGATAATAGCCCTAAATTTCCATAATCCCACGCAACCATTTGCAACAAAGAACAATTGCTGCCAACTCGAAAAAGTACTTTATGCCAAAGCAGCTTTTTAAAATTACCAAATATAAAAGCTGAAAAATACCGATAATGTTTAAAAAAAAAAAATAGCTAACGGTATTTTCTTAATAACTGAAAAAACATCTACACATAAAATTATATTATTATTTAAATTTTTTACACAATATTTTATTTTGTAATTGCTTTATGCAGATGCATAAAACACAAGTAAAATTTATTTTAAAAAATGATATTTATTAGAAATAACTATAATTATTTATAACAATTCTTCGAGATAGATAATTCTAATAAAAGTACAAATAAACAAAACTATAATTTTTTACTCCAAAGAAATAAAATTTATATGTTAAAGTAAAAAATATATATTTATTTAAAAATTATGTGTGTGTGTGTATATATATTAATTGATTTACTTATTTATTGATTAATTATTTATTTATTTATTAATATCCTTACTAATAATATAAACGCGAATGTAAGTTTGTTTATTTGTTTGTTAGAGTTTCATGTGACAAATACTCAACCGATCATCATGAAATTTTGTACGCATATTTTCAAGGGTACCTATAGTAAAGGACATAGGACACTTTTTATAAAAAAAAATTTCGAAGGGCAAAAAAATTGATATTGGTATGTATGATCATCCGACTGAGAGTGAGTAATTTGAATGTGAAATTTAATGCAATTCGGCATTTCAATAAGTAAATTAAATAATTCGCCAATCTACTACTTTAATATCAGCAGTCGATTCACTATTCAATTTACTATAGCATCTGCTTCCATTTATTTTTATTTTTCTGTCACCACCAAGCAATACTTAAACTTTTTTTTTTAATTTTTGAGGTTAGGTGTCTGTTTATTTTCTTCTCACTCTATTTGCAGTTTTTACTCTATTTTCTTTTTCGAAATGCCTCGCAAACATAAATCCAGCCTGCCTAAGATTTCATATCAGGCCCAGCCTCTAAAAGTCTATATTTATGTGATACAGATGAGTCGAAGCGATTTGTAAGCAAAATAAGAAAGTATAACTCTTAGTTCCAAATGACCTCCTTTCGAGTAGGAAAGTGACCTTAATGCCTGGATTTTCGTCATTTTTTACCGTACAAGGCCAGATATACCATCAAATTGGTTCTGTGTTTCCAGCTGATAGTGAAAAGCATAAATTTTTACATGTGTATTTTATGGGTGATGTAGAAAACGAAGTAAACCATCGTTGTCAGTATATTAAAGAAGTCGAAAGAGATACAGTATTTAAAATTCAAAGAATGTTAAATAACCATAATGTGTTGATAAATACATTCAAAAGTGCAGTAGAAAACTGGTTTCCAGACAATTATAAAGTGGTTATCGATGCTGATCGGACTACATGTAGCGAAAATGAGAGGTGTTATAATGTGCCGATGATTAATTAAATCGCTGTTTTGGTTACTGGCGACCCATGCTCTCCATGAGACATAGTGTTAGGAGCACATGATGACATGCGTAGCTGATTTTCATAAATTTTATGATGGTTTCCAGTACCATTAATTTTTAATAAAGGTGAGCCGGGTTACCATTTCCATATTCCTCTCATTAATCTAACAACAAGACATCCAGTTCTCAATTTCAAAAAGTTTCCTGTATGAATTATTACGCCTATCACATGATGCATCGAAAGCACAACTTTAACCTCCTTCTGCGGTCAAGGCAACTCAATTCTTAGTAGATATGTACAGTAAAGTAGAGGGCGAACGTCTTCATTACATTTCTACAAACCAGACAAATTTACGAGATGACAATTACATTCACATACAAGGTGCGATTAGGACAGATGGTAATACAACATAGGCAAGATAGTTATTCTTCCCTCTACTTTTGTGAACAGTCCCAGTTATCTGCATAAATATACTCAAGATGCTTTCGCTTATGTACGAACTTACGGCAGGCCTGACTTCATTGTATCTTTTACCTGTAATCCTTCATGGCAGGATGTAACTAAAGAGCTAATGTTCGGGCAAAAAGATACTGATCGACATGACATAGTTGCCCGCGTATTTCGTTTAAAGGTTCAATAGCTTGACGCCACTCTCGCTGCCTGTCTAAGTTTTTTAATTGATTATTAATGTTGAAAGTGATCTCAGGGATTTTAATGGGGGTTCGGTCTCATGGCTGCAGGCAGGAGCGCGTCGCGGTTCGAAACCTACCCGGGCTGTTCAGGCCACCCAGGACGCCTTATAAATAACTGGTAAACGAATTGACATGACACTGCACTTTATTCAGAACCGATACACTTATTGGTCCAGGTACTGGCCGCGTCTGTTGTCTGACCGCTGCGACACACGTATCTCTAAGCATGAATGGTGCGCGCGACCAAGATAGGTTGCAAAGTGGTGTACACGGACTTATACAGTGGCCGATTATAAATGTGAAAGGTGCGGCGGATAGCCACAGATCTCCTGTGCTGCAAGAGCTTCTACAGGCCGTTGCGTTAACCGGGAAAACAGCACATACAAACGGGTGTTCCAAAGTTATTTGCAATCTAACCTGTGGCGAAATATTGAGGTCCCGAAAAGTACGTAACCCGGTACGCTGGAATCATACACGTTACAGTCACTTTCTAATTGGAAATTACTCGGTTAGATTGCACATTACAAGTTACACAATTACAGACGATGAAAGTTAGAAGGCGAAAGTTAGCGAGTAAGAACTCGACACACGTTGCTAAGAGTCTTCGATGATAACAATTAAGTGACTGTGAAGCCGAAACTGCATAACTCAATTACGCTGTCCTTAATCTCTGGACACGAAATTGTGTAGAAAATGTAAAGTTCCCTGCTGGGATAAAATTAATTAGTTACGAGTCTCACGAAATATCGTGTGATTGGGTGGGGTCGGTGCAGAGCTGGTAAAAGGATTTTAAAACTTACACTATTGCTGATATGTGGATGTAGTGCGAAAGTTAATGGCTCTGTTTTCGTGGAGCGTCCGACCCCTGCGAGCTCCCGACGGTAACTGAACACGAGACCGCCCTGCGGCCTTGCGCCTAAACGCGTGGAGCGCGGGAAAACAGATCCGGCCAGTTTTGGGCTTAAAAGGCATGTTATACTATATATGATTATAAAACAATTAGACATGATTTCCCTTTAATTAATTATCTTTTAAATTGTTATTAAATTTGACGCCAACCGCCGGTGCTCCCTCTGGTCCGCAAAGGTCGTTATGCCACAACAACACTGGCTCCGAAGTGCGACGAACACACCCGAGCGTGATCTTCACAAAGTGTAAGAAAGTGCACCGCAACGAACGCCGCGACGACGACAGCGCCCAGCCGGGTGTGGCAATGCGCCTAACTAAACACTTGATTATTTTGTTAATTAAAACAACCCAAATTAATAACAATTTAAAAGAAGGGTTCATGTAAGGGGAATTATGTCTAATTGTCTTATAAGCATATGTTGTATAATTTGTTTCTAAGTCCAAAACTGGTCGGGTCGGTTTTCCCGCGTTCCACGCGTTTAGGCGCGAGGCCGCCGGGCGGTCTCGAGTTCAGTCTGGATCAGGGGCTCACAGGGGTCGGACGCTCCGTGCACGTCGGGCCAGCACTTCTAGTTTTTCTTCAACATTTCAGCAATAGTGTAAGTTTCTACAAACCTTTCAATCAGCTCGGCGCCGACCCCACTTCAGTCGCACGATACTTCGTGCGACTCTTAGCTTAATAATTTATTCCCTACAGGGATCTTTAACTTAATACGTAAGGCCATGTCCAGTTTAAGGACAGCGTAATATTACTTTCGTATTGTAACTTTCTTCGTGTTTTAGTGTAATTGGTTACGTGTGTTTTAAGTGACTATCTTGCCACGCATTGAGACTTTACGCGTACGTCGCTCACTGACATGACAGCATAACTTTTCGAGACTTTAGTTCTGTCGCAGGCTAGACTGCAAACAGCCCTAATCACAGGGTTTCCGCTATTCGTTTACTTTTCTGCATAATTTGTTGCAATCATAGTTCCGTGCCTGAATACTGAATCTTACTCAGGGACACGTAGCCACCGATTCAACCCGTTGATTTCACTTTGCAATCTACCCTGGTCGCGCGTATTGTTCGCCCGCGTATATACGTGTGTCACAGCGGTTCGACAACGGACGCGGCCAGTAACAGGACCAATCAGTGTATCAACGTTGAATAAAGTGCAGTGTTTTTGTAATATGTTTATTAATCATTTACAAGGCGTCCTGGGTGGCCTAAACAGCCCAGGTAATTTCTGAACGTAATTTTCAAACTCCGAGACGCACTCCTGTCTGCAGCCACGAGGCCGAACCCCCGTTAAAAACCCTGAGATCTTTTCAAACATTCATATTTAATTATAAAACATAAACAGGCAGTGGGGATAGCGTCAAATTGTTTTTTTTTTTTTTATTTGAACAGAATAATTACATATTTAATTAGGCGCATTGGCACACCCGGCCGGGCGCTGTCGTCGCTTTAGTGTTCGTCGCGGCGCACTTTTACACACTCGGCGGACATCACGCTCGGGCGTGTTCGATGCAGTTAAGAGGTGTTGTTATGACATAATGGCCTGTGCGAACCAGAGGGAGCACCGGCGGTCGGCGTCAAGCTAATGAATGTTGTAACAAAAGTAAACGTATTTGGAGACGTCCAGTGCCATATGTACTCCATTAAAAGCGAGGTCTAGAACGTGTGCACATTATTATTTGGTTAAAAGAAAAGATATGACCCAACCAAATAGACGACATAATAAGCACGGATACAGAACTAGATAAGAATCTGTACTATACTGTTATTAAAAACATGGTTCATTGTCCTTTTGAAGCTTGCAATCCATCATCACCTTGCATAAATATGGCAAATGTACGAAAATGTATCCCTGGGAGCTCATAAAGGAAAAAGTGCAAAATGATAATGGTTATCCTATATACAGACGAAGAGCATCTGTGCCGTTTATCATAATATTTGGGCAAAAATTTTGAATTTTAAATTTAATTTTTAAAAAAGGAAACCAAATAATAAATTTGATTTTTAATTTTCATTTAATTTTGTTTCCATTACTCTACACTCCGACGTAATCTTGTGCAACCCAGTGCACCTGCGCTTGTTCGCAGGCTTTAATTAAATACTGTTTGCTGACGATTTGTGATCGCAACATCTCAACCGCGGTTTGAATTACGTTTTCCCCCTGTAACAGTATGACTTCGTGCTAGCGAACGCTACCCCAAGCCCGCTGCTAGCAACCTTCATTTCTCGGAGACAAGCATAGGTAAGGCTTTTGCCAGCACGTCCAGGACCATGTCACAGCCCTCGGCGATGCCTCGGGACGATCCACACGACGCCTTTCTCAGGCGACTTAGCAAGTTTAGACCCCCCTCCCCTCATCACCCACCTGGAGCTTCATGAGAACTTCAACTCGGAGCATCGACCCCCAGAGAACCCTGGCGGGGACATTGGCTCTTCAAGGACATTCGCCCTTGTCAAAAAGAGCCCTCAGCGAAGTCTAGCGGCGGGAAAAATCCCTAACCTCGCTCTGTCCGCCGGTGGCGAGTGCCCTCCATGCACTCTAGCAGATGTTTCTGTGACCCTCCAGGCAGGTTCTCATTTTGGCCACCAGAGCACACTACTCATCCCTCCAATAAGAGACAGCTTGTCACAATCGACTTTGGCAGCAGTCGCGCTGCGATTGCGACCTTAGTCCACCTGCGACTCGGGTGAGAGCGCTGCGAGCATTTTGCTGTCTGCTTCGCCCCTTCGGGCATCTTCGGATACCTTTGGGCCATCACCACCCCCCTTTCTTTGGATGGGCGCTGTAACTTTCTTTAATTAGGTGCCACGACGCCATTTTTGAACATTCGGCGGTCAGCAACTGGTCAGTAAGGACCATGCATCGCGATTCACGAGAGTCAATCTCAGTCGTACTTCAAAGAATCGACACTACGTCATGTAGTCGCAAACGGCAAGGCATAGATGCCTTATTTTTCTAATTGGTATTTTTGGCTGCCCGTATTAGTTTTTTTGACGTGACGTCTAATAAATCGATGAACGCTGGCTGCACGCACGAAAAAGTGTCCCACTACGGATGTCCCACTATGGATGTGTCCTATTTGCTCATTGTATACATGCGTGGCATCTCTCTTCATGCTCATTGTAGGGCCTACACATGCTTGGCACCTCTCTTCCACTCGATTGGAACGACCATCGATATGACATTAAATCATATTTTCGTCGTTTGAATTATTAATATTATGTAATTTAACGATTGTCCACCGATTTTCAGCACAATCGGTACAGTTATTTAAAAGTAATGTTGAATATTCAAATACGTTTTGACTTTTGAACCAACAATGGTGTTTTATATTTACACATAATAATGCAAATTACAACCGGGATCTTTTGCACAATGTTTTAAAAAATATTGTAACACATTACAAATAAGTTTGGTGTATTTGGGATGCGTATTTGTTATAAAATCGAGTTATGAAAACGAAATAATATTATTCCCCTACCGTGAACAAAATTTTTATAAATGTATATATAACATCAGAAACTGTTATTATTGAATTTGGCCTAGTGGTGTCGGCCTCCGTAGCGCAGTCGACGGCACACCGGGCTACGGTGCGGGGGCTCCGGGTTCGAATCCCGGGTAAGACATGGCTGTAAATTGTGTTGTCTTAATAAAACCCTTCAACCAACACTACCATTCCACAATGACTCGGGGTGACTTAACACTACAACATTAAGGGGGGAAATTGTTGCACACTGGTGACTGTCCCAACTTGCCAGTGTGCCATCAATCTTTAAAAAAAAAAAAAAAGTGGCTGAGCGATCAGCGGCGCTCTCTTCTAATTGTATGATTGTCGGTTCGAATCCCAGCAGGTGCGAAGTTTCTTTTTGTACTTGTAAAAATAAATACGATGCACGTAACATTTCAAAAGTAATAAATATATTTGAATAATGAATGCAAATAAAAATAAATTTATTAATTAAATTGTACATTTCATTTCACTCCTTTGTATCCATACAAAATAGTGATAATTCAATAAAAATGATCAAATTTTATTCATAGAAGTATGCAGAGGTAGATTTTATCATACAAAAGATAGAAAAATTAAAAAAAAAAATCTTCCTCAAAGAATATAATATTTTTAATGCCTAAATGGTTTGGTTTCAAAAACCTATTACGGCTCAGTCTCAGGCCGAATATGATATTTCCATTTCTTCTGGATCAATCATTTCATCAATGTTTTGTTATGACGTTGTCACGTTAAACTATCATCCGTAAACCGACTTTACAGACAACCAATTTTTTTTATCTAAATTATTTCTTTCCTCGTCATGGCTTCCGCGAATTTCCATGCCGGGAGTAAAATACTCGACTCCTGGAGCCAGCTAACGTGACTTCTCCCCGCTGTTTGGGTAAGTGATCATCATATCTCTCCCCCCCCCCCCCTCATGACATATATGCCTTTCCCTGGGCGTAGTTTTGCCCAGCCTTAGTCGCCTGTTAACCAGTCTAAACAATTTGGGACTTTGGTTGAAGGCGGGGTCCAAGAATTAAGTAGAAGAATTAAAATGGAATTTACTGCCAAACTAGCAGTCCGTGATTGGGCTCATGCAGTCAGAAGTTTTCTCCCCACTCCGGTCGACATCCTGTTTCTACATAAAACGTTTTCTTCAGGACTTTAATCTACAAATCCTCCGGCGCCAGGACCACCAGTTTTCAGGACATAAAATTTGAGCTAAAGTAATTTAAAAAGCCAACTAAAAACAAAATGTAATTGTCTTGTCTTCGAGACTACGAGCTCATTTAAACCAGGGTCAGGTTTAAGATAGATGGTTGTTTTACTTTTAGATGTATTTTGTTTATAATTAATATATTTTAATACATGTATACTTAAAGATAAATGAAAAGAAAAAGCTAAGTTAATTATTTTAGCAAAAGGGCAGTTATATAAATCAAACCAGCAGTCTTGTTATTTCATTAGCTGTATCCGAATAGTGGCCTAATGGATGCCTTAGCTAAGGGATCCATAGATAGTGCATCGTAATGGACGTGGCCATCTTTGAGTTGTATCCGAATTCTCACAAGGGATGTCGATGCATCCTCTCATGCGTCCACTAATTCGAGATTTTTAGCGATGCGACTCTCGCATCCACTGATATGTCCATACATCCCTTAGCTTTGTTATTGTGAACATCGCGTTTAAAATGCGAACGTGTCATACGAGATAATTAATCAAAATGGATTTTGAACTAGAAGATAAATACGTGAAATGTAAATATGGCCCACCACCCTCTGTGGCTCAGACCACTTCGGTGCCAACCCGGCGCAGACCTTCAGGTCAGCAGCCGACAGGTGGTAGCACCGTAAATATTCCAGCTGACCCCAGTCCAGCGAGACAGGGGGTCAGGACATCTGGTGTGTGCGCCGCACGAGAAACTGCACCTAGCACTGCCTGGCTTTCTCTGTCTGCTCTGCCACAGGAGCGAGGTTACGCCCCTGCACTAATTTGGCAGAAGAGTGCACAGCTTGGTCTTGATGTCTTGGTTTCTGCATTCGGTAGTGTTCGCATGTGGGTGGTAGGTGGGCATAGTGTGGTGATACACCCCCCACCACTCACAGCCTGGGATCCAATGTGGTCCTGTGAACTGCACCCCACTGTCCCTCAACAGCACTCCTGAATACCCATATCATGGGAAGACCTTGTGCTCTATCAGCGCAAACAACATGCCGGCCTTCATGCTTGCCACCGCGAATGCCTTCGCCAAGTGGGTAAAGACATCCGTGAAAATGACGATGTACGCAGGTATGGGCCCATAATTTCCATGGTGAGGGTATGGAAGAGTATGTTTCGCCATCATGGCAAATACTGTTTTTCCCCATCTGTGCAGCGCGAATTATGCTGCTGGCAACATTGACACGCCCTGACAACACCGAATGATGTCTGTGGCCATGCCTGGCCAATGGAAAGTCCGCTTCACTTCCCACAGTGTTTGCTCAGCACCAGGGTGTCTGGCCAAAGGAAAGTCAGCTTTACCACCCACAGTGTTTGCTCAGCACTAGGGTGATTGGCCAGTGCATGGTCTTGGACGGTATGGAATATGGTGGGCCTCACCACTGGGGTCACGTACACCTATTATTTACTGTTTCGGTGAGGGCCCTTAGTCTAAAGTACCCTTTCAGGACTATGGAGATTTGGGACCACCTGTGTCCCACAGTCGTCCAGGCCGGGTCCTGTATCCGGGTCGCGGTGCAGAAAGAAAAGGCCCACTCTATTAGCATGCTCTCCTCCTCCTTATTGAGCCAAGATTCGGGTCCCATTTTTCTTCCTACAGGTGTCTTTCCTTTTACTTCATCGGAAAAGTGTGTTCCTTGGAACACCATGTCTTATCGAGGCCTGTAAGATGGGCATCCCATCCTTCATAGCCTACAAAGCCTCTTCCATCTGGTAGTGCTCATATTTTAATATGCCTCCTCCTAGCATGCCACTGCAACACTGATATTTGTGTTTTTATACAGATTTAATCAGTCTAATACATAATACTATACTTACTTCAATCATATTAAAAAATTTTAATTTTTTTTCGAAATGAAATAATCCAAACAATGCTGAACCAAAATTACATAATATAACATGGATGAGGCAAAATCGATTCACGAGATTAAGTTTTCATTAGTTCATACTTCGGTAAATTATTAATATTTAACAATTATACATGTTTAATCTAATGTTCTGACGCCGCCGTCGGTGCTCCCTCTGAGAGCACAGGCCGTTATGTGTCCTCAAAACCTGAATTAGGACATGTGTAACGAACATGCCCACAAGTGCCAGGTAGAGTAGGTTAGGGCAGTGCACCGAACGGCGTGACACTAGTCACGGCCGGCTATGTTGTGCGAGCGCCCGGTCGGGTGTGGCAATGCGCAATCTAATCATAGTGCACATGCAATTACCCTTAATAGGATTAACTAAAACTTTTATGTATTTAATATTCATGAATAATTATTATTACATGTTAATTGATATGCTTTTGTGTCACAAAACTGGCAGTCACCATCTTCCCGTGCTCCGCAACTTTCCACGGGAATTCGAGCCCTCCCTGGCCGGGTTGCCATGGAGAGTCGTCAGTCGCCATCTAGCACTCACCAGGGCCGGCAGCTCCGCGCACGTGGAGACTTCAACCTTCGCGCCAAAATCAGCATGTAGCTTCCATAGGTAAATTCTTGTAATCCGTTTTCATCCGCTCCACGGCCGGCCCTAAATCGACTGTACAATGTGTCGTGCGGTTTTTTATTAAGTGTGTTTGACTCAACCATGAGTCGTTTAGCGTATTACGTAATTTATATCATTGTGGCCAGCACGCCGATGTGCCCGCGCTTCACGCCATAATATCTCCGTGAGGAAAATTGAACTTTGCCCACGCGGGGCGGTGTTGTGCCAAACGCGAACAATGACTTACTAACGATTCAGTTCCTGGGACATGCCGCAGTCGCGAGTGAGTTTCCGTGCCCTGGTACCGTCGCGTCCGCGCCCAGCATTACATGGCTCAACGCCACCACGAGGATGGACCCTCGGTAACTATATTAATATAATCTGAGTAGTGTTCCTGTATCAGATTCTTCCGACCTACGGGACAATTCCAGGTCAGACTTTTTCTCCGGTAGTGATGTTAGTATTAGTTTTCAGTCCTCAGCCAGTGGTTCAACTAAGTCATTCATTCATTAATTAATTGGAGTGTTCCTTTGTTTCACCGTCCCGAGTATCATTAGCCGCAACCTCCAGACACGCCACGCGCCTTCATCGCCTCTACTACTGCTCTCAGGGTAGCCTGCAACCCTCGGTGGGGTATTTCTAGGGAATTCCGCAAACCGTGAATCAATACCGCCATTCGAGGGCTGTGTGTATAGAGATGAGAAGGAAGACAATGATACGGCCAGTTACGTGACGGTGTTCTGTATCAGATGACATAATGTACCATGTGACGTGTTAATAAATCAAGTTCTATTTACGTGTTATTTTAATCGTACCACATCCTGGGTGGCCTAAACAGCTCGGGGAGTCCTTGTCGACGCGTCCCTGCCTGCCTGCAGCCACGAGTCAAAATCCTAGTTTTCATAATTTAAATTCATTAATTTCAAAGCAGGCAGCGGGGACAGCGTCAGTTCGAGCATTCGTCATAGGTAACGACTACTGGTCCAGATACCTGGTTGGAAGTTTTACAAACATAGTTAAAACAACATAATGTCATATTAATTTTAGCGATTGCCGATTTTTGACGTGACAACGTCTAATAAATCGATGAACGCCGGCTGCACACACGAAAAAGTGTCCCGTAACGCACATTGTTCCACTACGATGTGTCCTATTATGCTCATTGCATGCTTGGAACAACCATCGATTTGACTTTTCAATCATAGTTTCGTCGTTTGAATTATTAATATTATGTAATTTAACGATCGTCCACCGATTTTCAGCACAATCGGTACGGTTATTTAAAAGTAATGTTGAATATTCAAATAGGTACATTTTTAACGAACAATGGTGTTTTACAGTTACACATAATAATTCAAATTACACCCGGGATTTTTTCACAATGTTTAAAAATTTTTTGTAACACATTATAAATAAGTTTGGTGTATTTGGGAAGCGTATTTGTTATAAAATCGTGTTATAAAAACGAAATAATAATATTCCCCTACGATGCTATAATCTACAGTGACGAACGCGAACCGAATGAATCGCGATATTTATCCACAATCACGGGAACCAGGCACTCCTTAATACATATTTCCCTTTGTTTATCGCGAGGGGCGTTATTATTAATAAATTCTAAATACAATTTTGTGGCCGGGGCCACAATTGCATATCATTTTGAGCACTGGAAGACATAAAAACGTAAAATATTCTCGACGAATTTTAATCTCTACCCCAGTGCACCATGAGCGTCTGGGTTGTAGATTAAAACCGAAATTCTTTTTTAAACTTACTAATACTTATTTTATTAAATTCTACGTTTAATATCACGACGAACAAACTTTGTCGTTAAATGTGTAATTGCGAAAAAGCGTTAAACATTCTCGGCGATCTTGAAGTTAAATAGCAAACATGTATAAAAGTTATAGTTAAAATAATCTCTTCGTTAAAGTAATATACATATGTTTTATTAATGAGTGCAAATAAAAGTAAATTTGTCGTACGCTGGTCGACTAGTCCCTGAAATGTTTCTATTTTGCCGGCTACTCAGGGTTCGGTAGAGGGGGGTTCGGACCGCGTGGCCCAGGGACTTAGTCTCCAGAATTGTAATGAGAACAACTCGAATAAAGTTTCCTGGTCCTTTATAGTCAAGAAGATGAACACTTACATGGGGCTGCCGCGTTTCCGCCTGTGACTGTTTCTATATGGGGCGAAGCCTGGTTCCGCGCACTTATATGGTACATAAAATACGGGATGTCCAGCCCGTAACGAGTATTACCCACACTGCAAAGAATTGAATTCGCTATGACTCGCGTGCAATAAGATGGCTGTCTGACTGTACACCACAATGACCGGGAAGAAACGTAAAAGCACGGTACATACGATGGCGAATGTCCAGTTTGCAAAATAAACTGCGACTCGCAAAAATTAAGAGAACACACGTGAGAAAAATGACAAGATGAGAGAACGCGACTTAATGACAAAGTAACAAACGCGACTGCAAAGCTGAAATCACTTCTGCACGGCAAAGTCTAGAGCTATGCAAATACCGCGCCCGTTCAATCTCACCGTCCTGGAGCGACGTCACAAACACGTCCATTGCCTCACGTGCCAGGTCCACGACTGACTCCCACTCCCCTGTCGCGCCCGAGCGCCCGCGTCTCTCCCCTCTCCGCGAGCCCGCGGAACACGCTGATTGGTCACAGGCGGAAGCCACGGTCTTGGCGCCCGGTGAACAAATAAAACTAACACAAATACATAACCCTTCAATACAAAATTATTTATAATAAAATGTAAACAAAATATATACAAAAAACGTAAAACCAAAAATTTATTTACAATAAAATATGTCAAATCCTGTACAGAAACAAAACGACGCACATCACATACACTTGCGTCGCACTAAACACGCAAGTAATGGCGCTGGCGAGGCATAACGGCCTGAAGGAGCCGGGGAGACACTTGGGGTCGACGTCAAATTTATCAATTAAATTGTAGATTTCATTTCACTCTTTCTTTGTATCCATACAAAATAGTGATAATTCAATTTTATTAATAAAAGTAATTTGTAAGTACTTTTTAAAATTGACGCTGACCGCCGGTGCTCCCTCTGGTTCGCACAAGCCGTTATGTCACAACAACACTTACTCTTAAGTGCTTCGAACACGCCCGAGCGTGATGTCCGCCGAGTGTGTAAAAGAGCGCCGCGACGAACACCAAAGCGACGACAGCGCCCGGCCGGGTGTGGCAATGCGCTAAATTAAATCATTAATTATTCTTTCAAATCAAAACAACCAATTTAATAACAATATAAAGAATAATTAATTCAAGGAAATTATGTACAATTGTCCAAAAACCATATATTGTGAAATATGTCTATAAAGTCCAAAACTGGTCGGAGCTGTTTTTCCGCGCTTTACGTGACTTGGCGCGTAGGCGCGCGGCGCCTCCGCGCTGAGTTACCGTCGGGAGCTCGCAGGGGTCGGTCGCTCCGCGAACGCAGAGCCTTCAACTTTCACGCTACATCCAAGTCTCAGCAATAGTGTAAGTTTTTCAAATCCTTTTTACCAGCTCTGCGCGCACCCCACTCAGTCGCACGATATTTCGTGCGACTCGTTAACTAATTATTTTATCCCAACAGGCAGCTTTGCATTTTTTTACGTAATTTCATGTCCAGAGTTTAAGGACAGCGTAATTGAGTTACGCAGTTTGTCGTAAGCTGGTCGACTAGTCCCTGAAAATGCTGCTATCCTGCCGGCTACTCAGGGTTCGGTAGAGGGGGGTTCGGGCCGCGTGGCCGAGGGACTTAGTCTCCAGAGATGAAATGAGAACAACTCGAATAAAGTTTGATGGTCCTTTATACTCAAGCCGCTGAACACTTTACATGGGGCTGCCGCGTTTCTGCCTGTGACTATTTCTATGTGGGTTAAAACCCGGTTCCGCGCACTAATCTGGTTAAGAAAATTACGGGGCGTCCCGCCCGTGACGACTATTACTCCCACAGTAAGGAATAGAAATCTTATGACCCGCACGCGATAGGATGTCTGTCTGAATGTACACCACACAGGCACAGAACCTATGACGGCGAATGACCAGTTTGCAAAAATGAACCGCGACTCACCAGAATTGAGAGCAGAACACACGTGCGTGAAAATAAATAAGATGAGAGCTCGCGACTAAATAGAAAATTAACAAGCTCGACTGCAAAGTTGAAAAAACGTCTCCGCACGGCAAAGTCTAGAACCACTGTTAATACCGCGCCCATTTTTCTCACCGTCCCGGAGCGGCGTCACCAACATGTCCGTCGCCTCTCATGCCGGGTCCACGACTGCCCTCCCACTCCCCTGCCGCGCCTGAGCGCCCGCGTCTCCCCCCTTCTCAGCGAGCGCGCGGAACACGTTTATTGGTCACAGGCGGAAGCCACGGCCTTGGCGCCCGGTGAACAATTAAAACTTATACAAATACACAACCCTTCCATACAAAATTAATTATAATAAAAATATAAGCAAAATATATACAAAAAACGTAAAACAAAATATATTTACAATAAAATAATATGTCAAATACTGTAAAGAAAGAAAACGTCGCACGTCACCATCACTTGCGTCGCACAACACACGCAAGAGATGGCGCTGGCGAGGCATAACGGCCTGAAGGAGCCGAGGAGACACTTGGGTCGACGTCAGTTTTCGGCTCAAAGCCAAGTAATCGTTATCGTCGAAGACTGTTAGCAACGTGTGTCGAGTTCTTACTCGTTAATTTACGTCACTTAACTTTCATCGTATGTAAATGTGTAACTTGTAACGTGCAATCTAACCAAGTAATAACTGATTAATAAGTGACTGTAACGTGTATGTTTCTATCTTACCGGGTCTACGTACTTTTCGGGACTTTAATATTTTGCCACAGGTTAGATTGCAAATAACTTTAGAACATTCGTTTGTATGTGCCGTTTCCCATTTTAACGTAATTGCCTGCATAAGCTGTTGCAGCACAATAGCTCCACTACTATCCGCCGCATCTTTCACGTTGATAATCGGCCACTGTATAAGTCCGTACATACCACTTTGCAACCTATCCTGGTCGCGCGCACCGTTTAAGCATAGAGACTCGCATGCCGCAGCGGTCAGACAACAGCCGCGGCCAGTACTGGGACCAGCGAGTGTAACGGTTCTGAATAAAGTGCAGTGTCGTGTCAATCAGTTTACCATTTATTTATAAGGCGTCCTGGGTGGCCTGAACAGCCCGGGTAGGTTTCGAACCGCGACGCGCTCCTGCCTGCAGCCACGAGGCCGAACTCCCGTTAAAAACCCTGAGATCACTTTCCAAATTAATAATTACTTAAAAAACTTAGACAGGCAGCGGGAGTGGCATCAAAATATAACTGACATGTACCAGAATTCTTCAGGCATGACGAAAAAATGTAATATATGGTATTATGTGATCCAGTGCTTGTCACCCCGCTTAGTTTCTATCTTTGATTATTATCTTTATACTTAATGTACTACCTATATATCATGCTTAACATCTCTGAAAAGCATACAAACACAAACATTGCCCTGAAAGAAACATAAAAACAATTCATTTAAAAAAGGAATTACTTGTTGTAGCCACGGATATCATCCCCCGTGATTTAGCTTGTTATGTCCTACTCTCGGGTCGGGGTTCAGGCCTTGTGTCAGGGGAAAATTATCACTACCCGTGCTAAAATGAAAAATTGTCAATTTGTGACATAATGTTGAAGTTGTCCGACCGAAGGCCACTCTAAAGCCCGACCTGCTACCGACAGTATCCAACCCCGCTAACGGAACGCGCCCCTAGCCATGGCCCACCCGAGTCAGGCGAGCGCTGCGGAACTTAGGTATTTCAACGCCCTTCATTAATTGGCAAGACAAACCAAGCCATGTATACAGTAAATTCACCAGACTTTACTGAACCCGCCACATTAAATTAATAACACCATGCAACACAAGTGCGACGTAGGAGTGGCCGGGTTACTCAAGTGTAGCTTTCTACTAAAACAGCTGTGAGTGCAACCCTTGCGGCCTTCAGCCTAAATTCAATAGTGAAATATGTGACGTAACTCAAACCGCCCCAAATAAGCATTATCATTCGACACTGGATTAGTTATCAAGAAACAGACAGTCTCCAGTATGACTCTAATATTCAAACTTATTTTATACAAATTCATTAAATGTCATTTGACGTCGTCCGACCGAAGGCCACCCTAAAGCCCGACCTGCAACCGCCAGTATTCACCCCCGCTAACGGAACGCGCCCCTAGCCATGGCCCACCCGAGTCAGGCGAGCCACCAACAACTAAGGTAGAACCCGGCCTCCCCCAAATAAACAGACCGTCACTTCAATCAACCACGTTATAAAAACAAACACTAATTATTAAACTATATTACGTAGTAATTTAAAGTCGGTTGACGGAAGTGCGACGTAGGAGTGCCCGGGCACTCACGTGTGTAACTACAGCAATACGCGTGTGAGTGTTCCCCTGGCGGCCTTCTGCCTGAATCAATCAATCAGACCTTATGACATAATTATTCAAACCTTGTGTTGCGTCATTAACCCCACCAGAGCAATCTGACAAGAGAAGAACAGTCGCTGGTGTGACGTAAAACATTCAAACATAATAATTCTTAAATATAATAACTTTCAATTCATAGAAGGGACAAATGACCTTAATTCAGCCTTTATAATTAATATAAGAATTTAACATCATTAAATTCTCTTATTAACTTATCAGATCAGAAATTAACGTAATGAGGTCAACCCTGGCGCGAGGGCCACCGAGCCTCGGCCGGACGCCATGATATGACGCCAGTTCAACGCGACTCGTGGACCGGGGCGGATGCACGTCCCACGGAGAGACATCATCCTTTGTCCACACCGAGTTCACTTCTGGTAAATATAGTCATTCTTCAAACCCTTTTAATAATCTCTCCGTGTGTACCCGGGCCAGATTTTCGGTCCAAGACCTAATCCGGCCGCATAAATATCACACCCCCCCCCCCCCCCGCACCACACTTGGTCCGCGGGGTAGGTGCATTATCCGGTACGGGCCGACTCCCATGGACAGAACTTTTGTTAATCTCAGTCGCTCCGGCGCTGACACTCCCCGTAAGGGTACTTTTGAGCGAATTTAGCTGCGGTCCGCGCTCCACTGCCGTGGACGCGAGCACCGCCTCAATACGCAGATTTACGGGATTGGCCGCCTCCAATCACCCTCATCCCTCGTTGAGCAGCCAGGCTCAGAAACGCCTAGGGACACGATAATACGGAATAATTAGTGACTTTGTAACATTTCTTTGTAACCTTGTGCGACGCACCCTCGTGTAACAATTTCTTTTGTAAACTTGTGCAACGCAACCTTGTGTAACATTTCTTTTGTAAACTTGTGCGACGCATCTCTCCACGTAACATTCGTAAACTTGTATAACGCAACCTCTTGTAACATTCCTTTTGTAAACTTGTGCTACGGTAATTCAGTAACTCTCAGACTCAGTTGCGTGTAATTGTGTAATTTGTATCTTGTAACGTCACCTATTGTACGACGTGGCGTGTAACCAACAAAGTTACACCAGAGCCACTGTCGACTGAATAAATGACGCACGTCATTTATTACCTCACTTCAGCGTACGCTTCTTTAAACCTGCTATTCCCAACCACCGCCGAGTAGGGAATTCCTCAAACCCACGCAACACCGCCGACGGTCCTAGTGGGCCACGCAAGGCAACCGACCCCACGACCCAACTACCGACTACCACCAGAGCTAGTCTGGCGCCCACCCGGACTCATTACATTTGCAACAGCCACTCCCGCTAGGAACCGCACTGGGACTCGAGCCCGAGACCCCGGACGACGGCATTTGGCGCCCGCTGCGTGGGGCAAAGATAGAAAAATCAAGATTTTCCCCACACAAAATTACAAGAACTTTCACGAAAAAACGGAAAAATTGAGCCATTATTAAATCATAATTTTTTTTTCTCCGGCCACGCCAAGCCACAGCACGGACACGGGACGGCCATTTTGCACAGGCAAAAGTAATTAGGGTCAAGACAGGCCGGCGCGACGAAGCAAGCGGACAAAGGGGCTTCAACCACCCCCCACCCCACTCGGCATTCCAGCGCCAGTCGCGACGCGGAAGCCTTTGTCACAGCCCGACCCCCCTCTCCGCTGCGGCCATCATCGACCTCCGCTTTGTGCGAGTGTCCGGGCGCCCTCGCCCGTTGCCCCGCACGCTCATCCGTACCCCCTCCCCAACGCGGACAGTTTTCGACCTCCGCTTTGTGCGGCTGTCCGGGCTTTCTCGGCCGCCGCTGCGCAGAACGGTCTGCGCACCACCTCCGCCGCGGCCATTCTCGGCCTCCGTTTTGTGCGGCTGTCCGGGCACCTGCCCAGCCGGCGAGCGCGACCCCGCGCGCAACCTTGCACCGCGCACACAGAGCCGCGAGCGAGAAGCACAGACCAACACCGCTAAACACGCACCGTAACTAGAGCAACATGCAAACCCGGAACTCCGACGTTGTATGCGCCCAGTGCTTACTGCCCAGGGGAACAGATCTACTGACGGGGTCGAGACCATGGTACATGACCTGCCGATGCACCCCCCACAGTCAGGACCCACACGACCACTCATGGGTACAACCGTGGGACGGACAGTTCCCGGGGAAGAACCAAGCACCAACCGTAAAGACGGAAACAGTAACTAACACCACCGTGGTGAGCACTCGCCCGACCACCTGCATGACATGCACACACGCCGCGAAAGAGGAACACCATACGCAACAGCCAACGCCACTCGCCAACCCAAACCTCGTTACGTACAACCGCCCCCAAGGTTATCAGGGCAAGTTCACACTACCTGAATTCGGTGGCCTCACACATGAGGACCCACGAAGTTTCGTAGAAAACTGTGAAATGCGATTGACCCGGGCAGGTATACCCGTAGACGAGTGGTCGGGACAGGCCAGCGGACAACTGCGAGGCACAGCCCACGAATGGTGGGACATATGGGGACGGTTCGGCATGCTGTGGACGGAATTAGCCGGCGCGCTAACCCGCCGATTCGACACTGAACAGGCATTAGTCGACTGCACCTCACAGTTCTATGGCGAGCGACAGAAGGACGGCGAGACGGCCGAACAATTCGTAGCACGGAAACTACGTCTCTTCGCGCGCGTCAACCCGCACGCTCGACCCACGACAGCGCTACCCACTGTCACAGCGTTACTCCACACCGGCCTCCAGCCTTTCATGCATTGTTGTCGCCCAGAGTCGGTAGAGAAATACGTGCAACAAGCAGCGGCCATCGAACAGAACCTGCGCGACCTCTGGCAACGGAGCACACCGGGCACGAGTCGGGGACGCCTCAGCCAGGCATCACAACAGGGGGGAGTTGACACCCAGCCACCGACCCGGCGACGAGCCATCGAAAACACGCCCCAAACCAATGCCACACCCACCAGGTCGGCAACACAGGACGTCCCAGGACTACCACTGTGCCAGCGAGGTTGCCCAGACGGTACACGCCACTGGCACAAGGATTGCCCATTACCACCTCCTCGCGCGAACAAACCGCCGGGAAACGCCAACCCGGGGGCGGAGCATTAGGAACACCGCTCCCGGTTGTCACGGGAAGGGAAAGACCCCCCCAACTGTACCAGCTGACCCACCCGCGGGACAGCCTCCTGCGCATCCCCGTAGAGGTTGATGGGCGAGCCGCGGCTGCTCTAGTCGACACAGGGGCGAGTCACGTATTCGTAGCCCCCCACCTGGTACCGCCCGGGAAACTCCAACCTCAACAGATGGAATTGCAATTAGCCACGAACACCCGACCAGGCCTGACCGTAGGGCGAGCGACACTCCAGGTTAGGATAAGGGGCTATACCACCACTGTGACCGCCCTCGTCGTCGAGGACCTCCGCGAGGAGATAGTCCTGGGGCAGCCCTGGCTAGCAGAGCAGGACGCCGTAATCGAGACCAAGGCCACTCGGGTACACATCGGCACGCAAGAGCGGCTGGTAGTCTATGCCGTCGGGTCCCTACCCGCACGGGCTCATGAAACCGTCACACTTCACCAGGTACGTCACGACGTCCCACCCGAGTACCGCGCCGCCGTAGACCGGGTACTAGCAGAGCGACAGGAAATATTCACGGTGTCCGACCCCCTCAGACGAACTACAGTCACCGAGCACCACATCCCGACCACCCACAACAACCCAGTGTACGAGCCCCCCAGAGGATACGGTTTCCGGGAGCAACGTGCCATACGGGAACAGGTCGCGGAGATGCTCCAGGATGGTGTTATTGAACCGTCGAATAGTCGCTACAACGCCTGCATAGTACTCGCGCCGAAGAAGGACGGGTCACTGCGGTTCTGCGTGGACTTCCGGCCACTGAACACTATCACAGTTAGCGCCCCGCCACCCCAGATCAGCGTGGAGAATGCGGTAGAAGGACTAGGACGAGCAACGGTGTTCAGTACCCTCGACCTTAAATCAGGGTACGGACCGAGGACCGCGAGAAGACCGCGTTCACCATCCCCGACGGCCGCAAATTTCGAGCGATGCCATTCGGACTGAAATGCGCCCCTGCGACGTTCCAGGGGATGATGACGCGCGTACTTGAGGGCTACTTCGATCGCTTCGCACTAGCGTACCTCGACGACGTAATCGTATTCTCAGAGACCTGGGAGGAACACATCCGACACCTTATACTAGTCCTAGAATGCCTCGCTACCCACCACTTGACCGTCGCGCACCACAAGTGCCACATCGGGACGCAGGAGGTCGATTTTCTGGGGCATGTCGTGAGCGCCGCGGGTAACCGGCTGCAAGCGAGCCACCTCACGAAGATCGCTGAAGCCGAGGTACCGCGAACGCGGAAACAGTTACAGCGCTTCATCGGCCTGATCAACTGGCTCCGGTGCTACGTCCCTAACTTCTCGAGGACAATAGCCCCCCTGACGGGCCTCCTGTCACCCCAGTCACGTTACCGGTGGAACGACCACGCCCAGCGCGCATTCGAAGAGGTTTAACTCGCCTTCACACAGTGTCACACGCTCACGCGGGTAAACCCAGAACGTCGTTTCTACCTACAGACGGACGCGATTAACTTTGGGGTGGGCGCGGTACTATACCACGTAGGCCCGGACGGCGAGCATGAGGTCACAGACTACGATAGCGCAAAGCTCGGCTCGGCAGAGCGCCGATATCACAGCAATGAGCAGGAGTGCCTAGCCGTAGTCTGGGCCATGAAAAAGTACCGGCCACAACTCGAGGGAAAGACCTTTACTCTTCGGACAGATAACCAATGCCTGACGTGGCTGCACACAATGCAGGGCAGGAAGGGCAAACTGATTCGGTGGGCTATGTTTCTCCAATCGTTTGATTTTGAGGTAGAGCTTGTCCCCGGCACCGAAAATCAGCTGCCCGACCTGTTATCACGAGAACCCGACCAGAACACCGAACTGCCGGACGACGACGACTGGGACGCCATGTTACCCCCAGCAACGCCAAACCCACCCGAACACGGCGACACTACATGTAGCCGCCTCACGGGCGAAGCCCAGGACGAGGAAGGACCGCCCAACACCGCCGCCGACCTGTATCGGCGCGTATGCCAGGCCCAGGAGACGTCAGCCGACGCCGACCGCCGACGTCGACAGATCCCAGCGGCCGAACACGGTACCTGGTGCGTGCAGGACGGAGTAGTCATGACGCGGACCCCAGGCAACCACGGCGACTGGCGAACCTACGTCCCCACAGAGGCGCGAGAGGCCACATTGCGGTTCCACCACGACCACGACCTCGCGGGGCACCCCAGGACGGACCAGACCCGCTGCGAAGTGGGCCGACACTACCACTGGCCAGCTAACCCACGACGTCCGTGAGTACGTACGCGAGTGCGAGGTCTGCCAGAGACGAAAGGCACGCCGACGGTACGGGGAGGAGCAACAACGGCCTAGGGAGCCCACCACCACCTTCCAGACCATTGCACTGGACGTGATGGGCCCCTACCCCCGCACGCCCCGCGGGAAATGCTTCCTGCTTGTCGTGACGGACTTGTTCACGCGGTGGACCGAAGCGTACCCGTGCAGCAACATCAGGACCACCACTCTACTTCACATCCTGACCAACGAGTTTCTGTCACGTTGGGGCTACCCCCAGTCCATTTTAACAGACGACGCCAGCCAGTTCCTGGGCCGTCAGTGGAAGGCCTGGTGCACCGACCACGAGGTCGAACACCACACGACGCCAGCCTACCACTCGAGGGCAAACCCCACCGAACGACGGAACCAGGAGCTGAAGGCGCAACTGCGCATACGACTGGGGGCGGACCACACACAGTGGGATACCCACGTGCCAGACGCACTGTTCTGCGTCCGGAGACGCACCAACGCCGCCACCGGCCGCACACCGGCAGAGATGGTACAGGGACACAACCTGCCACTGCCAGGGGAATGGACCACACACGGACCACCCCACCCGGCGGAAGACACAGCCGACCGCGATCGGCGGCGCACCGCCGAACACGACGAGGCTCGACAACGTCAGAGGCGATACGCCCAAGAAATAACACCCACGACCGAACACCCCCCGCCTGCGGTGCGGGTAGGCGACCAGGTGTTTGTCCGCGTGCACCCCCTCTCCAACGCGCCCCGCAACTATTGCGCTGGACTTGCCCCAAGGTGGAGCGGCCCCCACCCCGTACGCCGACGGCTCGGGAGGACCACTTTCCTAGTACGCACCGGCGGGAGACGGGACAGGAAAGTACACCGCGACGATCTGCGGCTGGCCCACCTACCCGGGGAGAACCCCCCCGACGAGGAGGTAGCACCCACACCGGACACCGATGGAGCGCCTGAACGGGACACGCCCGCCGAGACCACCCCGGCACGAAGACCAACTGGTCAGAGCCGACCACGGACGCTTGTGTACGAGGACACGACGGCCACACCGGCACCAGAGGTAGCCGACGAGCCCAGCGGGACACCCACCCTCGAAGACGAGCCCCAAGGACCCCTCATCGAGTGGCCTCCGGACACTGACGATCCCACGACTACATTGAGACCGCCAGAGGACGGCGTCGAGACACTCTCGATCACCGAGCTCCCGGACCCCCTCAGCACCCCGACAGAGGACGGCGAGGCTGAGACCATCCCCGTGGTGACGGAACCAGACGACGAGACCACTGACCTGGGGCCGCCTGGCATCCCAGAGCGGGAGAGACGTCCGTACCACACTACGCCGCGTTCAGCCCCGGACGACCTACGGCCAGACGCAGCCACATCGCCCCAAGAGCCCCCGGGCCCAGGAGACGCCCCAGGGAACCTCCCCCCGAGGAACCGCCGGCCACCCAGGTACCTGGACGACTACGTACGGGGGAAGGCGCCACGGGCCTCCACCAACGTCCCACCACCCGGACTCCCGACGCGGGACCACCCAGGTCCAGAGCGCGGGCCCTACCAGCTGCCGGACCACCTCGGGCACTCGACGCGGGACGCACCAGGTCCAGAGCGCTGGCCCTACCAGCTGCCGGACCACCTCGGGCACACGACGCGGGACGCACCAGGTCCAGAGCGCTGGCCCTACCAGCTGCCGGACCACCTCGGGCACTCGACACGGGACGCACCAGGTCCAGAGCGCGGGCCCTACCAGCTGCCGGACCACCTCGGACACTCGACGCGGGACGCACCAGGTCCAGAGCGCGGGCCCTACCAGCTGCCGGACCACCTCGGACACTCGACGCGGGACGCACCAGGTCCAGAGCGCGGGCCCTATCAGCTGCCGGACCACGCCGACGAGCCAACACCCGGCTGTTCGACGTGGGACGACCTGGACCCAGTACGCAGGCCCTACCAGCTGCGGCCGCCGCGAGCACCACCTGGCTGGAGCTGCTGCCGAAGCTAGGGGCGCCCCCACGTAGCGGGGTCACTAGCAGCGCAAGGTCGGGCTTCTCGAGGGGGGGGGGGGGGTTTGACGTCGTCCGACCGAAGGCCACCCTAAAGCCCGACCTGCAACCGCCAGTATTCACCCCCGCTAACGGAACGCGCCCCTAGCCATGGCCCACCCGAGTCAGGCGAGCCACCAACAACTAAGGTAGAACCCGGCCTCCCCCAAATAAACAGACCGTCACTTCAATCAACCACGTTATAAAAACAAACACTAATTATTAAACTATATTACGTAGTAATTTAAAGTCGGTTGACGGAAGTGCGACGTAGGAGTGCCCGGGCACTCACGTGTGTAACTACAGCAATACGCGTGTGAGTGTTCCCCTGGCGGCCTTCTGCCTGAATCAATCAATCAGACCTTATGACATAATTATTCAAACCTTGTGTTGCATCATTAACCCCACCAGAGCAATCTGACAAGAGAAGAACAGTCGCTGGTGTGACGTAAAACATTCAAACATAATAATTCTTAAATATAATAACTTTCAATTCATAGAAGGGACAAATGACCTTAATTCAGCCTTTATAATTAATATAAGAATTTAACATCATTAAATTCTCTTATTAACTTATCAGATCAGAAATTAACGTAATGAGGTCAACCCTGGCGCGAGGGCCACCGAGCCTCGGCCGGACGCCATGATATGACGCCAGTTCAACGCGACTCGTGGACCGGGGCGGATGCACGTCCCACGGAGAGACATCATCCTTTGTCCACACCGAGTTCACTTCTGGTAAATATATTCATTCTTCAAACCCTTTTAATAATCTCTCCGTGTGTACCCGGGCCAGCTTTTCGGTCCAAGACCTAATCCGGCCGCATAAATATCACACCCCCCCCCCCCCCTGCACCACACTTGGTCCGCGGGGTAGGTGCATTATCCGGTACGGGCCGACTCCCATGGACAGAACTTTTGTTAATCTCAGTCGCTCCGGTGCTGACACTCCCCGTAAGGGTACTTTTGAGCGAATTTAGCTGCGGTCCGCGCTCCACTGCCGTGGACGCGAGCACCGCCTCAATACGCAGATTTACGGGATTGGCCGCCTCCAATCACCCTCATCCCTCGTTGAGCAGCCAGGCTCAGAAACGCCTAGGGACACGATAATACGGAATAATTAGTGACTTTGTAACATTTCTTTGTAACCTTGTGCGACGCACCCTCGTGTAACAATTTCTTTTGTAAACTTGTGCAACGCAACCTTGTGTAACATTTCTTTTGTAAACTTGTGCGACGCATCTCTCCACGTAACATTCGTAAACTTGTATAACGCAACCTCTTGTAACATTCCTTTTGTAAACTTGTGCTACGGTAATTCAGTAACTCTCAGACTCAGTTGCGTGTAATTGTGTAATTTGTATCTTGTAACGTCACCTATTGTACGACGTGGCGTGTAACCAACAAAGTTACACCAGAGCCACTGTCGACTGAATAAATGACGCACGTCATTTATTACCTCACTTCAGCGTACGCTTCTTTAAACCTGCTATTCCCAACCACCGCCGAGTAGGGAATTCCTCAAACCCACGCAACACCGCCGACGGTCCTAGTGGGCCACGCAAGGCAACCGACCCCACGACCCAACTACCGACTAGCACCAGAGCTAGTCTGGCGCCCACCCGGACTCATTACATTTGCAACAGCCACTCCCGCTAGGAACAGCACCGGGACTCGAGCCCGAGACCCCGGACGACTGCACATTTCTAAAACATATACAGATATTAAGTTAATCATTAAGTTTTATTGTATGAATTTAGAGCCACTTGCTTTTTATTATTAACGTGTTTTTTACGAATAACGGAACTTTAGAAACTCTGGCACGACAGGGAGCTCACCCCTCCCCTCGCGCCAGGGCCAGATGCCAGTACAGCGCGACTCGCGGACCGGGACGGACGCACGGCCCACGGGGAGCCACCATCTTTTGTATTCATCGAACTTCAATCTGGTAATTATAGTCACAACCGAAACCTTTTTTAAATACTCCCCGTGTGCGCCCGGTTCTTTTCCGGTGTAGGGCCTGACCCAGCCGCGTCACTTTAACACGCCCCACACAACGCATTACGTGGGGCCGTGCAATATACGGCACGGGCCGACTCCCGCCACCACAGAACTTTACTTAATTGCCTAGTGCACAGGCACTAGCTATATCCAATCGTAGACGTGTTCTTAATTTAACAGCGAGCCGCGGTCCACACAGGTGGGCCCGCGCGTCGCATCTTACCAATTACGGGATTAGCCGACTCTAATCGAACACTCTCCCTCAGCTGCAACTGGCGTGAGGGCATAACGTTAGTGACGGCGCGTCAGAGCGCCTCGTGTGTAATGGACAATGTACTTTTTGTTAGGGAATTCGTGTGATTGTAAGTGCCGTGTAATTTGCCAATGTAATTAAAATCCACTCCGCACACTCTGTGCGTGACGTGCGAACGACAGTGCAAACGTGTATATTATTTCTAAACCTCACCAATCCAGTTAGGGATCAGCGTCCTATGCTGTGTAGGGCCAGTGGGACAACAGGCATTAGGGATCCCTAGCATCATCACCACCACCGCCGTTCCTAGTGGGCCACGCAGGGGCTTCCGAACCTCACGACCCACCTCGTGGCTAACCACCGCGTTAGCCTAGCACCCTCCTGGACACGTTTCCCTGCAACAGAGCAGCCTTCCCGCTAGGAACACCGCCGAGTCTCGAACACGAGAACCCGGGCGACGGCAACGTTTTACTTAGTCTTTCACACGGTCCCTTTACATGGGCTGTGCGCGGCTCAACACCCGTTTTCTCCGCGGAGTGAAGCTCAGCTACACGTGTTCCGGTGGGCAGGCGCCGAGTGTGGCCTGCTCCCGTGGTCTCGCGATACGTGTGTTTGAAGAACTTATTATGCCCCGCCTGAATGATAGCGAAAAACAAAGTCAGTCTGATTGCCAGCGCCGGAGACATGAAGCCCGTCTCGTTGCGGTACGCCCGTGTCCGCCGATACGCGCAATGTCTGATTTCGCGGAAATAAGAAAAGCACTTATATACAATTTAACTATTTACAATAATGATAAACCGCGTAACCCGCGTGGTCGTGTAGTCTCGATTCCCCTTGACACGATCTCACCCATTGGTGCTCTTGGCTCTGTGTCTCACCGTGCGACCACCTCGTCCTGCCGCCAGATGCCAACTGCCCCCTCCTGCCGTGTCTCTGCCTCCCCGCCCGTCGTCCCCCCCACTCCGCGACACGTGCAGCGCTCGGAGAGATTCCGGGTGTTGGCCTCAGCTTCGACGCCCGGTGACAGTTAACGTAAAATATTTACATAATATTTTAGAAACACGTATAACAATAATTACAAAAGTTTACAGAAAAAATAATACATAAAAATAATATACATGACACGTTATTAAATATAAAAGTATGTTCCTTGTAACACACAACACTGCACGGGGCAGGGTAGGATCAGGGGTTGGCGCAGTATAACGGACTCTATGAGCAGGGGAGACACTTGGGTCGACCTCATACTTAACTTCTTAACAAAAAACAGCAGCAGTACATTTCACATCTTAAAGTAGGTATGGTACATGAATTTTTAAACGCGGGAAACCTCTTTATGTAATCGGGTGCATTCCGAAAATCTTTATGTTGACAAACCCAAACAATTCTTGCCATGAATTTTATTAAGTTTGGCTCATGAGAATTTTCATTCTTGCACTTAATATGATATTTTTTTTTTCATAAGTGACGACAACTTTTGCGATAACGACTCCCGGTACACTTACTTACCAAAGGTAGAATCATGAAGTAAATTGACCTATACCTATTTGTGTTGTTCCTGAGGCTCTAAAACCATATGTTCTACAGCTGCTTCATGAAGGCCACTGTAGAGAATCGAAGACCAAGTCCAAGGGCCGTCAGTTGTTTTACTGGCCATCTATGTCAGATGATATTGTGCAGTTCATTCAAAAATGCCCTGTGTGTGAGAAGTTTCGCCCAGCCAACTACAGACAGCCCCTCTGCCCACATCCCATTCCAAAGCTGCCATATGACACAGTCGGTGCAGACATTTTTGACTTCTCTGGGAAAGATTATTTGGTTCTTGTGGACAGATATTCCAAATGGATAGATGTGTGTGAACTTTCCAAAAAGACTTCCTCTGCTGTCATCAGTGCCATGCAACAAGTTTTCAGCACTCATGGTCTCCCACGAGTGCTGATGGCTGATAACATGCCATTCAATTCTCATGAATGCCCTGAGTGAAATTGAGCTACGAACTAGTAGTCATTATCCACGCAGTAATGGGTTGGCAGAAATGGCAGTAAAAATTAGCAAAATGCTGCTATGCAAAAGTCAGGACACTGATTTCAGAAACTTACTTCGTGAATATAGAAACACCTCTCTTCCTGACTTAGACTAGTTTCCCTCTCAGTCAGTGGCATAGCCAAGATTTGTCTATGGGGGGTGTGAAGAAGCACGGCCCCCCCTGTATTAAAGCAGGGTGCGGGGGTCCTCCCCTGGGAAAATTTGGATTTTAAGGTGTAAAATAGTGCTATTTTAGCAGTTTCCGGTACTTCAATTTAAATATTGTAATGGTAAAAATTTTATTAATTTTAATATGAAATTTATTTGAGTGATGAATAAGAAATTAATCAAAGATTTTATACTAGGGGGGGGGGGTTAACCCCTAAAACCCCTCCAGGCTACGCTCCTGCTCTCAGTTACTATTAAATAGGAGACTTCGGAGTAAACTGCCTGTCTCATATAACACCCTCAGACCTAGGGTCATCTCCCCAGAACATGTGGTTAGAGCATTAATGTCAAAGGAGAAGCAGATGAAAGACGTGGGAGCCGGGAGTCATTGTGGGCAAACACTCATCACCTCGCTCCTATTGGGTGCGAGGATCAGGTGATAGGTTAGTGCGTCGCAATGTGATCCATCTGAAAAAAACCACAACCTCGCAGAAGCCCCACCAGTCAGCTCCACACCTGCTCGAGGTTCCCAACACCAAGACTGATGGCGAGGAGGGTAACCGCCTGAAGCAGACCCCACGCACCTCATCATTGGAGCCTGACTTCCGGGGGTTTGAGCCTCAAACTTCGACGAATGCAGTGACTAATGTGTCTACTGTGCAGGGTGATGAATCTCAGGAAGCAACAGACAGCAGTGGCTATACCTTGGCTACCAAAAGTGGAAGGGAGGTGAAGCCTGTGAAGCGCTTAAATTTGTAATGTTGTCTGCTTGTCAATTAGTGTGTTGTGAGTGAGTTGTGAATTGCACATGTGTAGTTTTAGAACCCTAGCAAGTGGTCACATGTCTCGCAGTATAAAGGGGATGGTGTTGTACATCTGCCTTGCTGGTGATGGTTGGCATCACTGATAACAGGTGAATGTGAGTTCCGGTTATTGCGCCTGTAGTATATGTAACATGGTGAACGGACAATAAAGAAAATTAAGTGCTAACTACATGTACTTGCTTATCTACAACTTTATACCTATGAACATAAGTAAAACAGTAAGTATGAATTTTGTGACAGTAGTGAATTTACAGAAATTTGAAAACTATTAATTTCTGTACATGTTTAAGTGATAATTTTTTTATTACATCTTTGGTTTATGTATATAAATATTTAATAATTTCAACACAAACCACTTTGGATATAGCACTAGTACTGTTACTTTAAGCAAATATTTAATTTTGTTGTTTAGGTCCATTGATTTAAATTCATATCAATTCTGGCATTGAAATTAGGTTACATCACTGGTCTGATGTGCTGAAAATTAAACTGATTACTGTTATGTGTTATTTTTAGGTACAAAAAATGGTAGAGAAATTCTTCCGGCATCCGCTAAAGAGACAGCCAAATCCTTTCATTCATGAACCAACTGTTTGATAGCGTCAACAGCAGTACAGTTAAGGGGGCAAACTTTTACGCTCAGCCTTGACCAAAGATTCAGTAAATTTGAAATTTTGGGACGAAGCACTTCCAGTTTTTGTCAGTGAAATTCATTGATAAGAAAGGTAATAAGACAGTACCAATGTGTGTCAAAAATTGGATTTTTACAATCACAAACATCACGTACTCGTGTTTCAAGCTGTAAAAACAGGATTTCAGGTTCTTGTGTTTAAGATCCTTGAACCAAGATCCCATTCAGGGGCGCAACAACAGGGGGAGGCAAGGGTATTTTGTTAGGAGATTACACTTTTATTAATACATCTGATCCAATGAAACTAATGGCACAGTACCTATAAGTTAAAAAAAAATTGAGGGGAAAAAAAGTAGTTTTCTTTCAGTACTATATATAAGTCCTTAAGATTCATATTATTTAATTGTAATGATGAAAATATGAACACAAAGAGATAATTTTGACCTGATTGCTGTGTTCCACGTGACAAGATGTACTTTCACCAGTTCAAGGGAAACATGCAAGATAAAGCCAACCAATATATTAAATCATACATATTGGAAATATTTTTTCTATAGTATTAAGGATGGCTTAAATTTTCTAGTTAGAAAAACCCTAAAATCTTGGCAGCCTATTGTTTTACGAGTAGGTACCTACATTGCTTTACATTGTATGATAAACTTTAAAGAATTTTTTAATTTCAAAATCCTATATTGTGTAAAATTATTGTAATTGATAATGTTGCTTTGTATGAGTATGGACAGTGTTTATTGGTTTCAATAGTTTCATGTAGTTAGATAATATTATACCTGAATCAGTTTCCTATTTAGGTTGAAATATTTGGTATGCACACTAATTAACAGCATTTTATTTTGAAACCATTTTTTTTTTTTTTTTCAACAGTTGTGTTAGCAGTTTTGCTATCACTAGAGCCCATGAAAAATGGTAAATAAAACTGCCTGATTTCGGTAAGTAAACTTAAGGATTTCGATGCAATAAAGAAGTATTTCAGTGGTATATTTCGGTAAAAAAAAAAAAATTATTATTTTTTTGTTGTTAAATGAGTGCATTTGTTCTACTAATTATTTAATTTCATGATACACACACACGATACTTGATACAGCAATCACTAGATTCCTGTGTAAGCCTTGCAGAAATGGAAATGCTATCTAGTAGATTATATAGCTACACATTACTTTTAAACAAACTGGAGAATTAAATAAGATATTTTCATGTAAGCCTTGTTTTTATGGTTTCACTATACATACTTGCCCATATTACTTAATGTAAATTAATTTTAAAAATTTATCAAAGGGAATACATTTTGTCAAGTTTTTTTTTTTTTTTTTTTTTTTTTTTAAAAAGTTAATCAAGCATTTGTAATAGGTGGGGGCCTATTAGGGATTGAAGGAAGACCAGAGCCTGGCTAGGACTGCGGATTACGTGATTGGAGCAGTTGGGTAATCAAGGTTAAAGGTTTCAGGTACACAGACATTTTATTCAAATTCAATATTAATTCAAAATAAATATTACGTTAACATTTCTGACAAAACGAGTTAGTTTACAATTATAATTTGCATGGGTAAGCCGGCTACACAGAGAACGGTCCAATCAACGATCGTCAAAAAGGGACATAATTTCCTTTTCTGAAGTTATATTACAAGAAAAGTTACATTTACAAAACTACTGCAAAGTGCAGGTACACGAAAGAAAGAAGTTACATTATTTTTTAAAAAGCAGTACCAAACAAATACGTGCGACGACGTCTCAGGGGGAGACAGGTAGAAACAGAAAAACGGAAGCGAAGGTTAAGTTAAATTTACATTTAAAGCAGAAATCCAAACAATTTTTGATGGTGGCGGCCGAAAAGGAATTTAGACAGAACAAATTTAAACAATACTGATTCTACATTAGGGTGAGGGCCACCGCCTCACTGACGACTCGATTCAACTTACATTTCTCCCCTGAGGTCGCACACGCACGAAGACTAAGTCGAAGCTCTCGGACTACATGCTAGTGAAATTAACAACTGGTCAGCTACTGCTGACAACCAAGCCTCACAAAGGCTACCAGTAGAAGAAGGCCCTCAACATGTCTGCAGCAGATTTTATAAACTCGCGCCGCAGCGCGCGCATGCGCATATTGAAAGGGTGGGGGAAACGAGTACAAATTGAACAAACACTAGGAGGGGGAGAAAAGGAGGGAGAAGGATGAGGGGAGCGAAGTGCCGGAGGCCCGCGAAGACGCGCGCATTTCAAATCGCTACATATTTAGACTGTCTCAAACTTAAATTTTACATCACAAAAAGTATCTAGAATTTTACAGTCTGTGTTCATGTATTTAAACATTTTGAGTATTAAATAGGCCTATGCTATGTTCCTGCACAAAACTTTATTAGTCCAGTCAAATTAGGTGTAAAGGTGGACATTTAAAAGAACTAACCAGGACCACTGGGAAAATGTCGTGGACACCTTCCTTTGCGTCCATACAAAAATCCCAAAAAATCTTTTTGCAGGTTTTCCGACATTTTGAAAAATACTGTCGCAATTTTGAATTTTCACATATATTTACTAAAAAAAATTGTAGCATCTAAACGGTTTCACTTTTCGGGATTTTTTTTTCCTACATACTTCCTATAAATTTATCTTTCCATAAATGTTACTATACACATAATTTCTTTACTTGATGTTTGCATTTCGTTGTTTAAAGTATTGCCGTTAATCGTAGTTTTTACTTTAAGCTGAAAAACTTAATAATTTACACCAAAACGGTAGATCGCATTCAAAAACGTTTCAAACAAAAGTTGTAGAGCATAAAAAAACCTATCGAAAACAATTTTAACATATAACATACGCAAATAATTAGCCTTGTAGAAAGTGTTTCTCTGCGCGGTGGCGTTAGCTTACAAGGGAAGTAAATACACAACATATTGCAGCAGAATTTTTATCCTAAATTTGAAACATTAAAGCGTTTTTCTTTATAAAATGTTATCGTAATCCCCATCAAATATTATTATGAAACTTGTTTGTGGCACTCTGCATGTAATTTTTTAACCCGAACTTTTTGTTTTGTCTTATACCTGGATAAAAAAATTATTCTCAAATATTTTTTTGTTTGAATCTATAAAATGTTTTTTATAATATATGTTTATTTTAAAATCTCTTCTGCTCTTTTTGTTTCAGTGAATAAATGAGCAAAACAAATGGAGTGTTTCTGTCTGCGCCCCTGTCTTCGCCCAGATGGCAAAACTGTTCAGCTTACAAAAAAAAGGCCTGAACACTATTATAGAAATAAGCAAGTTAAGGAAAGATGGTCTAGATCGTGAACTTGTAGGCTCTGGGGGATTAATTGTATATGTAGAGTGTAGAAAAAACTACACTAAGAAAAGAACTGCTGCACAAACGTCCACTACACCTAAGATAACTCGCACAAATATACCATCATTCAACTTTAAAAGACAATGTCTGCTTTTCGGTCGTAGTTGTGTTGATACCTCAAAACTACTTAATCCTGGAAAAGAAGAGTGGAGTGTAGTATCCACACTTCACATTGTAGACTCTATTCGGCATATGGTAGAGAAGAGAGGAGATTGTGACTGAGCTAAAGATGTGCTCATTAGACTAGCAGGGGTTACAGATCTTGTTGCTGAAGAAGGTCGGTATCATCGGCATTGCTATCAGCGCTTCAATGTGTGTGGATCTTCAAAGCCCGGAACAGTACAGAAGAGTGGGAGATAACCTGATACACCACGTGAGGAAGCATTGCGAGGTTTATGTCAGTTTATCGAAGAAAATGAGGATTGTCAATTCACAATCAGCGAGCTTGTAGAAAATTTGGCTGAAATAAGTTCGGATACACAACCATACAGCGAGAAGCATTTGAAATGGAAACTTTCCAAACGTTATGGTGAAAATATAAATATAACACACCTGCCAGGCAAACAAGGTGTTGTTTGTTTTTCGGATGTTATAAGTAAAACAATTAAAGATAAATGGTACACCGAAAGAAGAACTGACGAAAAAGAAGAAGAAAAAAAGGATAGTTGCAGCTGCAGCCTACTTGATAAGACAAGAAATTCTTTCCCTTCCTTACGAACATGACTTTTTTCCGACTGTAGAAGAAATGAAGACAGGTAATGCTGAGCTGGTAGGTGGATTACTGAAGCTATTTACAAGTACAGTTTTGGCTCAAAAAATAAATAAATAAATCAATAAATTCAGTCAAAATGGAAAGGAAAAAATTGTGTCTTTAGCATCAGATTATTGCTGCACTTCAACCTAGGTCATTTACTTCACCTCTGCAAGTAGGTCTGGGTGTTTACCTGCTCAGGAAATTTGGATCTAAAAATCTTGTTGATCTGTTGTCAAACCTCGGTATTTGCTCATCTTACAGTAAAGTGGTTAGGTATGAGTCCTCCGTCGCTACTAATGCACAAGCCACTGTAGTTGACCATGCATATATACAGTTTGTGTATGATAATGCCGATCACAATGTGCAGACTCTTAATGGTCATCGAACTTTCCACGCAATGGGTGGCATTAAGTGTGTAACGCCTGCAAGAGCTGTTAAAACAGAGAAAAAAAAGTACCTAGAAAAGGTGTTATTTCAGCAGCTAGCACAAGATCTTTAGGATTAAGTAAAATATCATTCTACAAACAGCCTAGCAGATCTGGTTATAGTAATATAATAGTGCAAGATGTTATGGAACTTCAATTGAAACCAAAAAGTGCTGAAATTTCCCAGCAACTTGATTATTTATGGATGTTAGGAACATGGCTAGATATTTTACCTCGTTGTAACTGGTCAGGCTTTATGGAGCGAGTTTGTCAAAATGAAGAATTTGAAATATCAGCTGTTTTACCATTGCCATTTTTTAATATGGATCCAGGGAATCTTTCTACAATATATTCATCACTACTACAAGCAGCAGAAGAAGGAATCAAATGTGGTCAATCGAATGTGATGGTGACATATGACCAGCCACTTTTTGCTAAAGCTATTGAAATGGTTTTAGCATCATCTCCAGAAAGTCCACTGAATTGTGTTGTCATACGTCTCGGTGGATTTCACCTTCTGCTCTCGTACATGAGATCTATGGGTCATATAATGAGTGGAAGTGGATTAGAAAATCTATGGCAGATAGTATATGCCAAGAATAGCATAGTGCACATGCTAAGTGGACGAGCATACTCAAGAGCGTTTCGTGCTCAGTTATTGACCCTACAAGCTTTAACTACTCTCATCCTTGAGAAGACTGTCGGAGATACCGCCTTTCTTGAATGTTTGCGACAGTGTTACACTTTAATGCTCAACAAACCTTCAAATCTCCAAAATATTGTTGAAGGCCAGACTCTACAGAAGCTAACTGAACTTCTATTGGAGGAAATGAAGAATGTCGAAACAAATGGTGGGCGCACTGCCAAAATTATGGACTCAGTACATGAATATATATGGTCAACATTATGTGTTTGTATATCCGAGCTGAGCATTGTGGTGACTGGTAGCTGCATCTTTATGCTATTCAACAGATGCTACCATACTTTCATTCTGCTGGCCACTTCAACTGTGCCAAATCTGCTCATGTATACTGACGTCGACCCAAGTGTCTCCTCGGCTCCTTCAGGCCGTTATGCCTCGTCAACGCCCTCCATTGTGTTTCCCCTGTGAAGTGCGACGGCCAGGGACGCACCCGCGTGCGCCCTAGCATGCCAGTGAGGGTTTCTTCTATGTGACTTTATCATTTTATCTCTGTGTGTATATATTTGTAAACGATCAAGGGTCTTAAAAGTATGTAAATAACTTATTTTATTTATTAATTCTTGTGTAAATTCGCTGTTTAATTAATGTCTCGTTTAAGTCTTTACAAATAATTCTGCAACTTTTCTGAAGGGTTTCACCGTGTAGTATGTAATTGCAGCCTGGCGCGCCGCGGGACGGAGCTCTCTCCCACGCCGGCCGATTTCCCCTCCCCACCCCGCAACCCGCGGGCGCCGGCCCGCGGGCTAGCGGGGAGAGTCAGTCGTGTCCTGGTCTCGAGCGGAGACAGACGCGTTCGTCGCTCCGCGAGCCGCGTACTTTGCGCTCGTGGCTAGTCGTTCGTTCAGTTCACAGATTGTCGCGGCAGCTGAGCTGCCACCGCGAACCAGCAACGTGCTTAATTTACGAGTTTTCGGGAGACGTGTCCAGCTGAGAGTTTCTACAACGCGAACGTGTTGTTACGGGTTTCTGAACTTTCGCCGCCTTAAGGGACATTACGTAACGGGCCGCGTACGCACAGCGCTCCGTCGCCGAGCCCTCTCTAACGGGGTCAGCTTAGCATTGAGAACTTTACGATTCGTGTTGAAACGTATTCGCGAACAGTACGGTCATCAGGGAGTCCGGGTCGCCGCGGTAGGGCACTTGTTCCGCGACGGTTCCGCCAGGCTGCGTCAGGTCTTTATACGTTAATAAAAATAGGCTTGTGAATTCGTTAATGCCGTGTTATACTTGCGACAGCCTACCAACATTCCTCACCACCTCACTCTCCCTCCAGGTCCCGCATTCCCCGGTCCCGGCCACGTTGGCCTGGACCCACACCTCTCCGACGAGAGCAGTACGGGCATAACAGGACATTTACTTCAACGGGAAAACGGGGACTTGAAGCCGAGGGACGTCAATACCTTCAAGAAATGATTCAGCTTGAAGATAAAATGAATACAGACGAATTTCAGAAGTTCACCAAACAAGGATTTTTCACTATTCGCCGATCAAGCAAATTCTGGTCGGGTATATGGTCTGATATGACCATTGAACAGGTACTAATGCGATCAATGAAGAGTACTGGAGGTCTCACGCATGGCCGCGGAATTTCATCATCCACTCTTACAAAATGGATCCATGCAGCACCTAATACATCGAGAGTTGTGGATGCTGTAGAATAAATTGGTGGAGTTTGGATCGAATCTTCAGAACAGCACACTTAGCTCAGGTTATCAAGGAAAGATAGAGATAGATCTGACATTCAGTCATTCATAAATTGGCTTCATGAACACAATCCCTTTCAAAGACTCTCAGATGACCTAACTTCTCTTTCCAGTGGGGTGATTGGAGACAAATCTTTAAACTGTGACAAAGCTTGGGAAGTTGGCCAATCAAATCTTAAGAACACTGTAGGCAAATGTTTTTTCTGAAGTTCACTACCGACACACAGACAAGGTGAAGTTTTTAGACAATGCAAGTAAAGCTGTAAGAGTACACAATGAATAAATTGTGATCAACCCAAACTAACTTTTCCACAGAATGCTGTGCCTTGTAAGAAGTGATGAAGAGCTGGCATCCTTCTTAGCATACGAACTGGCTGCTCATCCACCATCGCTGTTTGATGATGTATCTATTCGTAATGGCACGAAGTCGCCTCTTGTACATGTCCTTGATGAATTGTCGTCAAATCAGTTGTCTCTTCCAGATAATGCAGTACATAATGGTGGCCATTTACTGCACACAGTTGTTTGGCTTCGTCCAGCAACATTCAAGCAGATACGTCAGCAGTATGTTAAATATGTTGAGGACCATTATGTATCACTGTTACATCGTATTCGACGGATATCAAGCAGGGCCCAGCACAAAATATGTTGAGCATCTATGCAGACAAAAAAATAGAAATTCAGTAAAAGTAAGTGTCGAAGACAATATTCATGTGCAGTGTTCACAACAAGACTTTCTGTCAAACAAGACTAACAAAGATGGATTCATTAAACTTATGAAAAACCATCTCCAAAAAGCTGGGTGTAATGTTTATGAAGCAGATGGAGATGCAGATACGGCTATTGTTACCAAAGCCACAGAGCATTGTCAGGTCCATCTGTGCTTGTTGGAGAAGATACTGATCTGCTAGTCTTGTTGATCACGCATGCAACAGCTGACACACATATGTTGATACCTGGTACGAAAACAAAACCAGATCGCATATATAGCAGTCAGAAGCTGCAAGCCAGTTTAGGGAACATGAAGAAATACATGTTGTTCCTTCATGCATTTACAGGGTGCGATACCACTTCTGCTCCTTTCAACAAAGGGAAAAAGAATGCATACAAACTGCTTTTTGATAATGATTTGCTTCAAAGTCAAATTGAAGTCTTTAATTGTTCATCATCATCCAAAGATTCAGTTGCAGATGCCGGAGAGAAATTTTTTCTAGCAATGTATGGTGCTAAGGGACAATCTGATCTTGACACAGCAAGACATCACCTTTACCTTAAGACTGTGGGCAAGCAGCAAGTCAGTGGTAGCTTTAACTTAGCAAAACTCCCGCCCACAACGGCAGCAGCACACCAGCATTCCCTACGTGTTTACTTACAAGTGCAGCAGTGGGAACATGTGGATCTGTCGCCCACAGAATGGGGCTGGATGCTTAACAACAATAAGCTCCTTCCAGTTCCAACACTACAAAAACCTGCTCCAGACAACCTCATGAAACTTGTAATGTGCAACTGCAAAATTTCATGTGGAAAAAAAATGTGAGTGCAAACGAAGTGGACTTAAATGTTCTGGTATGTGTGGTCAATGTTCTGGATATGGCTGTAGCAATAGTCCTTTTATAAGCAACAACTGTGAATTTGGTGAAGAAGTTGCTGACATTGATGTGCAAAGTGCATTAAATTAATAATTTCCTTTCTGTTGATTCAAATTTGATAGGACAAAATTGAGTGTCCGAATTTTCTTTGTTTTCATATGTTTATTAATTTCAAGTTTTTTGATTCTGATAATAAGGTATCATGTTGACCATTCAGTATATAATTTTTTGTTAATTCCTTAATATTTATATGAAATTTAATTCTGAGGAAACACCCGCAAAAAACATTTATATAAACCACAAAAATTTGTCAGTCTTGAAGGATGCAATGACTTTTAAACAATTGTGACAATTTCAATATGTTGTACAAATTGACTATCATAAAATTGTTTGGTGACCATTTGCATTTACACATAATTAACATGTCAACGTGACGTCGTACCGACCATGGCCTTTAAGCCCGTGCTCCGCACCGCCAGTCCCGTATCCCGTTTTCGGAGCGCGCCCCTTGCCCAGCGGGATTGAGTCAGGCGAGCGTCCCGGGCGTGACCCCAATAGACAACAAACCTCATTAAAAGTCACCGCGGCCACTGGCCTTAATTAAAATGCCCGTGACTATGATCGTGTCAGATTAGAAGAAATCCAACTAAAACGGCTCACAGTGAGACAATATTTTGATAAATTTACAGTCGCCAACTTGATGCCACAATTCAAATAATTAAATACTACTATAAAACAGTTGTTAAGCCTTAAGCACACAATTACCAGGTGCTACCTTTTAATTGAGCACCTGGAACGTGTTTTTAGCTTATAATAGAGCAAATTAAGTTAATATAAGTTTTTTGACGCCGACTCACAAAGAAGAGAAAGTTTCACTTCCTTGCGAGGCGGCCATGTCCGGCAGTCTCGAACCACTCCGCGCCGGGAACAGACGTGTGTCCGTGGGCAGCATCCAAGTTTCTTTCATTGATTAATTTTTATTCTATACTAAATCTTTAAATTTAATCCTCATTAATTCATAGCTGCCCACGTCGACTCGGCGCGTATTTTACGGAACCGGGCCTATCCCGACCGTCTTCACCGTGATACCGTGCTGCAGATCGTATCACTCACGTAAGTGTCTCGCCTAATTTAGGAGCCCGCTCATAGAGCCCCCCTGCACCCGTTAATGTTCGGCGCTGGCCGTCTCCAGCGAGCATCGACCCGCGTCCCGCGAGACTGCCGCGGTAACCATTAGTGTCGCGTAGTGTTATGTTTTTTCTGTGTTAATTGTGTAACGGCTAGACGTCGCCAAGTGTTGGTGAGAGTGTTTTGTAGCGGGACTAGATTAAAGGTAATTTTCACAGACTCGTGTATACTAATTTTCCGGACTCTCCCGTCCTCCACACGGCCGAGCGGCCTTCACAATCAAGGGAGAGCCATTCAGGGTAGATTCAAGCCGTGTACCTGGCGGGGCACGCGGGGGCAGAGTACCCACGACCCAACACCAACGGCCTAGCAGCCCGCTAGCCTGGCGCCCCTCCGGACAACAAGAGCACCGCGACACCCGTAGCGCCCGTCAGGTACCCCCCGGGCCTTTCACATAGGTCGGGTGATGGCAAACGGCATTCATTATCATTTTGTTTTAATGCTTAATAGTATTTACTATTTGTTAATAAGACTTGCAGTGTATTTATGTACATAACAAAACATGCTGACCAGTAAAATATATGTTTTACAGATGGAACTGGACAAATTATATTGACATTAAAACTGTACTTTCTGTGGTACAGTGTAAATAAATAAAAATTATAGATTTTGAAATAAATTTAAAAAAAAAATCAGTTCATGGGTTTTATATCTCATAACATAAAAATGTATTTCAGAGAATATTATTGGTTATTAAAAAAAGAGAGGACAGAGTTCGACAATAATAATTTTATACTACTTTATTGACGAGACTAAGGATAACATTACATGAAGAAATACACTTTGATGTGACGCCGACCGCCAATGCTCCTCTGTCGCATAGACCGCTATGCATCATCAACGTCTCGCAAAAGCGTGTGCACCGAACGCGCCCGTGCGCGCAGCAAAGTGCAGTTCGTGCGACGAGGCGAACGCCATACAACGAGTGCTACACCGGCGCAAGGATCCGGCCGGGTGTGGCATATCCTTCCGCCGCACTACATCAAATTGTTATAATTATGTTTTTCCACAGGATTTTATTAAACATTATTTTTTATTAATTAATAATTAAGTCTTTGCAAAATCATGTTTCAATGTGCGATTTGTCCCGAACCTGGCCGGTTCAGTTTCCCGCGAAATTCACACGTTTCCGCGGGAGGGCTGGCGGGGGAGGGGGGTCGTGCGCGGCGACACCTGCAGTGTCCTTCGAGAGCTCAACCAGGCCGGCAGCCTGCGCGCAACGCGGAACCTTCAACCTTTGCATTCACCGACATGTAGTTTTCCATAGTGTAATTTCTTTTCAACCTTTTGTACAGTTCCGCGGTCGGCCTAAATTTACCATGAGGTACTTAACTTAATTCAATCAGTGCTCCGAGATGAGTGTTTTACGTCATACGTAAGTACTGTGGGGAGAGTATGTGTTTTTACGTCGGCGCTTCACGCCCAACCTAGCCTACAGGCTACTTAGTTTTGGCCCGCACGGGGCAGCCAGCAGGCGACACGTGCCATCCAACTTAATAACGATTCAGTCCCTGGGACACACCTAGTCACCACGTAGAGTCGCCGGAGACACGGGCCTACGTGTTGCTAGCCCAGTTTATCAAGTGTAATGTGTTAGTGGAATAGTTGTTCGCCTAAGTGTAATTCGTCGTGTCAGGGCTTATGTATCACTGTCGTACGGCAGTGCGCCACCAAACTTAATAACGATTCAGTCCCTGGGACACACCTAGTCACCACGTAGAGTCGCCGGAGACACGGGCCTACGTGTTGCTAGCCCAGTTTATCCAGAGCTAGGTATTAGTGTAGTGTATTGTGCTTCAAAATATCGTGTGCCATGTCAGTGTCTTTTGTAACTTTCGCGTCACGTATACGAGTCTGCCCCTCACGCGCATAAGAATCGTGAGCCGCCACTGAGGAAGTGAGCTGCGCGTGTGACTAGTCGCGTCGGGCAAACCGTTACGGCCAGAACGGGCAGCACCATGTATTGGGCTGTGCTGTATTAAATTCACCAACTATCTGAAGAGGTTTTGTGTTATTATTCAGGCGTCCCGAGTGGCCTCAACAGCTCGGGGGGCCCTACTGCGTTGACCCCTAACTCTAGCCACAAGGCCGAACCTTCCCTGAGAACACGAACCTAACAAAATCACGTCTAAATAATCAGAGGTAGCGGGGACGGCGTCAAATTGGCGCCCGACTAGTGTGGCTTTCATTTTCTAAAAATTAATTTCCAAATTTTGTTTCAAATTTTTTCTCAAATTTTTCAAATTTTATACTTAAAATTAGTGTACCAGTAAGGGCTCGCGTAGGAAGTCGGGAATCGCGCGGAAACGGACGCGACGTGCAGACAGCCAAAGGAGCGGGCACCTGGCAATAGGCGCGCGTCAAGTTACACGCCAGACGCGCATCAAGTTACGCGCCAGGCGAGATAACGGCTGTGGGAGCGGAAGTCCGCGCGCCTCGCACACGGATCAGGTGGCGCAGCTGCGCAGCTGCTACACGCCGAACAGGAGCACGAACATGAGCCGTGACGGAGCGGTAAAGATAGACATGGAAGGGGTATGCCACGCATGCCTTCTGCCAGGGTTGCCAATAAATCATGCCGCGGCAGGGGTTTTCGCCACCTGTACCTGCGACGCAGATAGGAAGCACAAAACAGACTTTGACGACAGAAAATCAGGGCCGACGTCTACAATTCAGTGCGGCGCGAAGGGATGTCATCGGCGGCCCGATGAGGTGGCGTTCTGCCACCAGTGCGGCACCGTGAGGCACCGCTCGTGCACCGAGGCCCGGGAGTTCCTTAACTTCCGGAATGGGCTATTCATGTGCCGCGCGTGCGAGCTCGCGCTGGACAGACCGTCAGCGACGCCGGCGGCCCCTGTCGCACCGCGCCCCGGCGGCACCCTCAAGCTGCCGGAGTTCGGAGGGCAGGAGCACGAGGACCCCGCAAAGTTCCTGCGGACATGCCGAGACAGGCTGGCACGATACGCGGTGCCTACAGATGAGTGGACGGAGAAGGCGTGCGATCAGCTGAGGGGGTGTGCCCTTGACTGGTGGACCACAGCCGGAGAATACGGCATGGAGTGGGGTGACTTCGCCAACGGACTGGAGGAGCGTTTCAACGACGCCCGTGCCCGGGCCCGGTGTCAACAGTCACTGTTCTGCCGGCCTCAGGAGGCGGGGGAGAGCGCGGAGGCCTTCATCAGGTCTAAGGCGCGGCTCCACCGACGGCTGGCGGAAGGGGAGGACGACAGCAGCATGCTAGGGGTAGTCGTCCAGCTGATGCTGCCCGAACTGCGGCCATTCCTTAGGGCCGCCACCGACAAGGGACTGGAGACGTTCGTGCGGTTGGCGAACGAGGTGGAGCGCGACGTGCAAGTTGTCCGTCGCAGCCGCGAGCCGCCCACCCGATGGCCAGGAGCGTCGCCACCGATGTTGGCGGCCCCCGAGGTCTCCAGGGCTCTGGTACCGTACGTGGAGCCAGTGCCGAGGCAACAGGGGGAGCAGCCGTCCCGACGTGCCGCACCCAGGGAGAACACCGGGACACCAATCCAGGGGGCTCCGCGCTGCAAGTACTGCCGTGAGGAGCGGTACCACTGGCACGACGTCTGTCCCACGCGGGCAGCTGTCTGGCAAGCCCGTGGGGCGGGCGGCCCCACGTCGGGAAACGCCCGCTAGGGGGTAGTGCCATGGCTGGCCACTGTCCCTGGAACCCTAGCCCGGCCTCCACTGTCACCCCGGCGCGCCCCGTCAGGACGGACGGGCGCGGCGCACCCGACTCGTCAGCGGCCTGCACCGGGTCGTCGGCGAGCCGCACCGGACACCAGGTGGCCCCGGCGACACCGGCAGCACCTGCGGTGTCCGCTGACACACCGGCACGCCCCGTCAGGACGGACGGGCGTGGCGCACCCGACTCGTCAGCGGCCTGCACCGGGTCGTCGGCGATCCGCACCGGACACCAGGTGGCCCCGGCGACACCGGCAGCACCTGCGGTGTCCGCTGACACACCGGCACGCCCTGTCAGGACGGACGGGCGCGGTGCACCCGACTCGTCAGCGGCCTGCACCGGGTCGTCGGCGAGCCGCACCGGACACCAGGTGGCCCCGGCGACACCGGCAGCACCTGCGGTGTCCGCTGACACACCGGCACGCCCCGTCAGGACGGACGGGCGCGGTGCACCCGACTCGTCAGCGGCCTGCACCGGGTCGTCGGCGAGCCGCACCGGACACCAGGTGGCCCCGGCGACACCGGCAGCACCTGCGGTGTCCGCTGACACACCGGCACGCCCCGTCAGGACGGACGGGCGCGGCGCACCCGACTCGTCAGCGGCCTGCACCGGGTCGTCGGCGAGCCGCACCGGACACCAGGTGGCCCCGGCGACACCGGCAGCACCTGCGGTGTCCGCTGACACACCGGCACGCCCCGTCAGGACGGACGGGCGCGGCGCACCCGACTCGTCAGCGGCCTGCACCGGGTCGTCGGCGAGCCGCACCGGACACCAGGTGGCCCCGGCGACACCGGCAGCACCTGCGGTGTCCGCTGACACACCGGCACGCCCCGTCAGGACGGACGGGCGCGGCGCACCCGACTCGTCAGCGGCCTGCACCGGGTCGTCGGCGAGCCGCACCGGACACCACGTGGCCCCGGCGACACCGGCAGCACCTGCGGTGTCCGCTGACACACCGGCACGCCCCGTCAGGACGGACGGGCGCGGCGCACCCGACTCGTCAGCGGCCTGCACCGGGTCGTCGGCGAGCCGCACCGGACACCAGGTGGCCCCGGCGACACCGGCAGCACCTGCGGTGTCCGCTGACACACCGGCACGCCCCGTCAGGACAGACGGGCGCGGCGCACCCGACTCGTCAGCGGCCTGCACCGGGTCGTCGGCGAGCCGCACCGGACACCAGGTGGCCCCGGCGACACCGGCAGCACCTGCGGTGTCCGCTGACACACCGGCACGCCCCGTCAGGACGGACGGGCGCGGCGCACCCGACTCGTCAGCGGCCTGCACCGGGTCGTCGGCGAGCAGTACCGGACACCAGGTGGCCCCGGCGACACCGGCAGCACCTGCGGACCGCCTGACGGCAGCGGCAGCGCCCCGGGAGCAGTGTGGTGAGTCGTTCCAATTAGGGCAGTTGGGACCTGGGGCGGGGCATTTACTCCGGATTCCCGTCAGGATGGATGGACAGCCGGTGCATGCTCTTGTCGACACGGCCGCCAGCCACACGTGTGTGTCGGCTCAATGCTCGAGCGTACGGGACATTGACTCAGGGGCGGAGGAGGTACAGTTAGCGACGCAGGGGGCGACAGCGCGTATTGTCGGCCGCTCGAACATCACCCTCTCCATCAGGGACCATGTTAGTCACACAACAGCACTAGTAGTAGAGGGACTACGGGAGACGCTGATCCTAGGTCTGCTTTGGCTGGCGCAGGAGGACGCCACTGTGGAAGTCAGGGAGGGGAGGTTGCACGTTGGCCACCACGAGCGGCGCACAGTTTACAGCCTGGGCTATCGGCCACCCGCCGAGCAGGGGACACCCATCACGCTCGCGGACTTGAGGAACGGTGTGCCCGCTGCCCATGTAGAGCTCATAAACAATGTCTTGTCTCAACAGCCACAGGTGTTTGCGGCCACAGATATGCTCCGCCGTACCACAACCACGGAACACACCATCCCCACCCGACCTCACCAACCCCAGTTCGTAAAACCATACGGGTTCGGACCCACTGAAAGGCACGTCTCCCAGACCCAGATCACGGAAATGTTACGCGATGGAGTCATCGAACCCAGTGAGTCGCCATACAACTGCCAGATTGTCATGGCGAACAAGAAAGATGGCTCCATGCGTTTTTGTGTGAATTTCAAACCAGTCAATTCAGTAACCATACCCGCCCCACCACCGCTCATCAACATAACAGACGCTTTGGCGGGGCTGGGCGACGCCCGCATCTTCACGTCCCTGGACCTCAAGTCCGGGTACTGGCAGGTGCCGGTACGTCCAGAGGACCGCCCGAAGACCGCATTCACTGCCCCTGACGGCCGGCGTTTCCAGTTCTGTGCCATGCCGTTCGGGCTGATGGACGCCCCCGCGACCTTCCAGGCCATGATGGTGCGTGTGTTAGACGGGTACGCGGGCGAGTTCGCCGCCGCGTACCTGGATGACGTCATCATCTGGTCACGGTCGTGGGAGGACCACGCCCGGCACCTCGGCCTGGTCCTTGAGCGGCTGGCCAGACACGGCCTCACGTGTGCCCCCCAGAAATGCCACGTGGGCGCGGCTGAACTGGAGTACCTAGGGCACATGGTGGATGCGGAGGGTTGCCGCCCTCTGCCAAAGCACCTGAACCTTATTGAGTCCAAACCCGCCCCTCGAACCCGCAAGCAGCTGCAGAAGTTGATGGGCCTTCTCAACTGGCTGCGCTCGTTCATTCCGCATTTTGCTAGCGTCACCGCCCCGATGACGGACTTGCTGTCACCCAAGCTCCGGTTTCAGTGGACCAGCGAAGCGGACGCCGCCCTGGATGCGGTGAAACGGCAGTTCCGCGAGTGCCACCAGCTCGCCCGTCTGCAGCCTGACCTTCCCCTGTTCCTTTAGACAGACGCCAGTCAGGAGGGGATGGGGGCCGTCCTATACCAGGTGGGGGACAAAGGCGTGCGCCGGGTGGTGGAGTACGCCAGCGCCAAGTTCGGCCAGCCCGAACGGCGGTACCATTTGAACGAGCAGGAGTGCATGGCCGTCGTTTGGGCTATGCGCCGCTACCCGCCACCACCTGGAGGGCCGCCGGTTCACGCTGCGGACGGACAGCCAGTGTCTCCGCTGGCTGGACTCCGCCCAGGGCCGCAAGTCGAAGTTCACGAGGTGGGCGTTGATGTTCCAGAACTTCGACTTCGCGGTCGAGCACGTCCCTGGACGGGACAACCAGTTCGCCGACGAGTTGTCGCGCCATCCCGACCCACACAACACGTTTCAGGATGACCAGGACTGGGAGGGGCTGTTGCCGCCAGGGGGAGTCGCGCCGCCGGTCACTCCAGGGGAGGCGCCCGCAACTTTATTCCACATCCCAAGGGCCCCCGATCATCCCGCCGTCTTGCCTGTGGAGACCCTGAGCGGATTAGTGGAATTCGTGAAACAGGCCCAGCGGACAGACGACCCCACACAGGCCGAGGTGCGGTCATGTGGGGAGCAGGTTCACCCCTACCACAGGTGCGTGGACGGGGTGTTGGAGACCCGGGTACCAGGGGACATGGACGCCTGGCGCCTTCATGTGCCGCTCGGTGCCCGCGAGCAGGTCATGGGCTTACACCACACGCACGAGCTGGCGGGACACCCAGGTGCGCACCAAACCCAGTTAGACATCCGTAAGACCTTCCATTGGCCGGGGGTGACGCGGGACGTACGGGACCTGGTGCGGCGCTGCCAGCAGTGCTAGCAGAGGAAGACGAGGCGGTCTGACGGGGTGGAGCAGCAGCGCCCCCGACGGCCCCGCGACCCGTTTCACACCCTGGCCCTGGACATAATGGGGCCCTACCCGCGGACCACCCGAGGAAGGAGGTTCTTGGTCCTCATCACAGACATTTTCACCCGGTGGGTCGAGGCCTTCCCGGTGTCCAACGTGCGCGCCGGAACCATAGCCGCCCTGCTGGACCACGAGATATTCCCGCGGTATGGTTTCGCGCGCATGCTGTTGACGGACAACGGCTGTCAGTTCAGCGGGAGGCGCTGGAGAGCTGACTGTCGCCGTTGGGGTCTCGACCACCACACCACCCCCATTTACCATCCCAAGGCCAACCCCACTGAGAGGTGGAACCAGGAGGTCAAGGCGCAGCTGTGGCTGAGGTTGGGGGACGACCACTCCAAATGGGACGTCCACCTGCCGAAGCTGTTGTATTGCCTCCGGCGCCGCACCAACGCTGTCACCGGTCATTCCCCTGCCGAGCTTCTGTACGGGAAGAACTTGGCTTTGCCCGGGGAAAGCAGGGTGGCCGATGTTGCCATGGGCACGGTGGCGCGCCCCAATCATGAGGAGGGGAGGGAGCACACCAGACAACGGCAGGCCCAATTCCTGGCGGCCTACACGCCCATGACTAGTCACCCCCCACCCCCCATCCAGCCAGGTCAGTTGGTATATGTCAGGCAGCACCACTTGTCGTCCGGGGCGCGTAACTTTTGTGCGGGGTTGGCGCCCCGATGGTCGGAGCCGCGGGAGGTCCTGTGGAGGACGGGCCCCTCATCCTATGCGGTCCGGACGCCAAGGGGGCGGCCCGCTAAAGTGCACCGGGACGACCTGCGCGTAGTCGCGCACGGGGTCAGAGTTGGCCCAACGACCCCCTCTTCACCATCCCCCACACTCCAGGAAGCCACAGATACGCCGCGGGAAGGAGCAGCACCTGAACCCACCACCCGGGAGGACATGCACACGGGCGACACAGACGTGGGTAGCCCTGATCAGGCACATGAGTGCAACCAACCCGACCTCCGGGACACCCCGAGCAGGTCCCCGGTGCCGCTGGCCACAGTTCCGCACGTCCCCGAGGAGGTGGGGAATCCGTTGGTCTGGTTTCCTGACGAGGAGGGGGAGGAGGTCTGTGAGGAGGAGGACGACGAGCCACTGTGGCCGCTGGACCTCAGCCTGGCGGACGCCACGTTCCGGGTATCCGTGGACGAGCCCGAGGAGGGGGAGGAGGAGCCGGACAGTAGGGATAGACGCCCCACCCGCAGACATCGGGCCCCGGTCAGGACGTGCTGCGCGGACGACAGCGAGCCGGTAGAGTTCGCTCCTGTCCCCGCCGTGGAGGCGAGCTGCCCGACCACCCAACCGGACACGAGGGGACCTACCACACTCTGCACAGTGGAGACCCCTACCAGCACAGTCCCCACCACACGACCACAGAGGGCCCGCCGACCCCCGGCCTACCTGGCGGATTACGAGTGGTCCAGGTCCCCGTCGAGCTACTCCACCCGGGCGCGGCCCGTAAGGGGCGATCCAGGGGTGCCAACACTCGTGGCCGGACCCCTATCATTCCCCCCGCCCACGTCATCCATTCCACCACCCTGCCACACCCCGACCACACTGACCCCCCCACCCACTTGTCACCATATTGAGCTAGAAGAGGCGCACGTCGCTGCCCAGTCCCAGGGGGGGAAAGGACACGGGTCAGGGCGTAACCCCTTATCATTCATTGAGTGGGAGAGGTATTCAGGGCAGAATGTTAACATCACAACACACCACCACTCCGCCGCGTAGTGTAGGGCTCGCAGTGCGGCGAACGTCAGTGAAGTGCTCAGCGTGTGAAGCGAGGCGTTGATGCACATAGCGGTCTCAGAGAAGGGGTGGCATTTGATGCCGACCGCCAATGCTCCTCTGTCGCATAGACCGCTATGCCTCATCAACGTCTCGCAAAAGCGTGTGCACCGAACGCGCCCGTGCGCGCAGCAAAGTGCAGTTCGTGCGACGAGGCGAACGCCATACAACGAGTGCTACACCGGCGCAAGGATCCGGCCGGGTGTGGCATATCCTTCCGCCGCACTACATCAAATTGTTATAATTATGTTTTTCCACAGGATTTTATTAAACATTATTTTTTATTAATTAATAATTAAGTCTCTGCAAAATCATGTTTCAATGTGCGATTTGTCCCGAACCTGGCCGGTTCAGTTTCCCGCGAAATTCACACGTTTCCGCGGGAGGGAATGGCGGGGGAGGGGGGTCGTGCGCGGCGACACCTGCAGTGTCCTTCGAGAGCTCAACTAGGCCGGCAGCCTGCGCGCAACGCGGAACCTTCAACCTTTGCATTCACCGACATGTAGTTTTCCATAGTGTAATTTCTTTTCAACCTTTTGTACAGTTCCGCGGTCGGCCTAAATTTACCATGAGGTACTTAACTTAATTCAATCAGTGCTCCGAGATGAGTGTTTTACGTCATACGTAAGTACTGTGGGGAGAGTATGTGTTTTTACGTCGGCGCTTCACGCCCAACCTAGCCTACAGGCTACTTAGTTTTGGCCCGCACGGGGCAGCCAGCAGGCGACACGTGCCATCCAACTTAATAACGATTCAGTCCCTGGGACACACCTAGTCACCACGTAGAGTCGCCGGAGACACGGGCCTACGTGTTGCTAGCCCAGTTTATCAAGTGTAATGTGTTAGTGGAATAGTTGTTCGCCTAAGTGTAATTCGTCGTGTCAGGGCTTATGTATCACTGTCGTACGGCAGTGCGCCACCAAACTTAATAACGATTCAGTCCCTGGGACACACCTAGTCACCACGTAGAGTCGCCGGAGACACGGGCCTACGTGTTGCTAGCCCAGTTTATCCAGAGCTAGGTATTAGTGTAGTGTATTGTGCTTCAAAATATCGTGTGCCATGTCAGTGTCTTTTGTAACTTTCGCGTCACGTATACGAGTCTGCCCCTCACGCGCATAAGAATCGTGAGCCGCCACTGAGGAAGTGAGCTGCGCGTGTGACTAGTCGCGTCGGGCAAACCGTTACGGCCAGAACGGGCAGCACCATGTATTGGGCTGTGCTGTATTAAATTCACCAACTATCTGAAGAGGTTTTGTGTTATTATTCAGGCGTCCCGAGTGGCCTCAACAGCTCGGGGGGCCCTACTGCGTTGACCCCTACCTCTAGCCACAAGGCCGAACCTTCCCTGAGAACACGAACCTAACAAAATCACGTCTAAATAATCAGAGGTAGCGGGGACGGCGTCAGATGTTTCAAATTTAGGGTAAAAATTCTGATGCAATATGTTGTGTATTTAATTCCCTTGTAAGCTAACGCCACCGCGTAGAGAAACACTTTCTAAAAGGCTAATTATTTGCGTAAGTTATATATTAAAATTGTTTTCGATAGGTTTTTCTATGTTCTACAACTTTTGTTTGAAACGTTTTTGAATGCGATCTACTGTTTTGATGTAAATTCTTAAGTTTTTCAGCTTAAAGTAAAAACAATGATTAACGGCAATACTTTAAACAACGAAACGCAAACATCAGGTAAAGAAATTATGTGTATAGTAACATTTATGGAAAGATAAATTTATAGGAAGTATGTAGGGAAAAAAAATCCCGCACAGTGAAACCGTTTAGTTGCTACGATTTTTTTAGTAAATATATGTGAAAATTCAAAATGGCGACAGTATTTTTCAAAATGTTGGAAAACCCGCAAACAGATTTTTTTGGGATTTTTGTATGGACGCAGCAGAAAGTGTCCTCGACATTTTCCCAGCAGTCCCGGTTTGTTATTTTTAATGTCCGAGTTTGCCTTCATTTTTGCCTAAATTGATTGGACTATATAGAATTAATTTTTTCCTGTCATGAGAATTGGCCACCTTGGCCAAATAGTTTGGTAAACATTGTAAGGAAGGGTTCCCTAAAAAATTAGTTAATTACAATGAGTATGGTAGGGTACCTGTAAAATTTCAGGCTGAAAAGTTTTTTTTTTAATTTACTATAATTTTGTTTTACTACACATTTTCCGGCCTTTTCCCCATCAAATTGTGTTTATTAGGACATTAGAAATATAACACATTTCTTTGACTTACCTTTCATGTATTCATTTAACCATTCCCTCATAGCTGGGTGATCTAGCTTCTCTAGGGGAATATTTGCAGAAACAAATGCACGCACTGTATCGCTTGCAAATTTGACTTTAATTTCCTTTGCTCGTTTATGGAGAACAATATTATCCTCGAGTGTCACTTGCCTTTTGACTCCCAAACCTGATGTTGATGTTTGCCTTTTTCTTCTCTAAATGAAATGCTCGCTTCACAAGTATCTTTCCTTTTCCAATCCACTACCGTATTGCAAAATTTACACATCATTATCCGCTTTTCTTTATTAAAAACAACGAATCCTTCATGCTCGTATTCTTTAGCTCGTTCAAACACTGATACGACCTTAGGCATTGTGAGGTATCAAGTAAACTTCAAACAAAACAAACCGCAACTACTTATTTTCGTTCACATTTAACTATTTACATGGAACATAGGATCTTTTCAACCTCATTTGGTCATTTCACATGACCGGCGTATTGCGATGTTAAAATCCCATAACCTCTCTGTTATTATTTACAAGCAATACAACGGAAACGAATATGGCCAAACGGCTAACTTCATCCACATCCCGCTAGGAACGCTGATAAATAAATGGTTGCCGCTTTCAGGCCGCGTGTTTGGTATTCATTTTGCTTCAACTTATCTATGGCGCAACTCATAATAAAGATGGCTTATGATGTTTTAGGGCGCGGTTACACGGGAGTCTGAACTACTTCAGGTGAACATGTTCAGCTGTTGAGTGCGGTTACACACAGTCTGAACATGTTTCGTTCGAGGCCATTTCTCATTTAACTTAAACAGGTTGGCAAAGTAGTTCAGATCGACATATCTTCTACATTAGCCTCTGATTGGCTGGTTAGAATATAAACAGTCTTTTGCAGAAATTCTAGATGGAAAGTGTTTCTGGCACAAGTTCGAGTAATATTTTACCGAATGCAACAAAAAAACCAACAGATAATTATACATATTTTTTAATTTATCCTGACCTTAATTTTCTTAAAACTGAGATAGGTACTCTCGCTCAAAAAATAATAAAAAATAAGTTTAAAAATTTTACTGTGCATGTTTGAATTCCCGATTTGTAAAAAAATATTGAGCAATATGTAAACACATTTCATTTCTGCTGATAATGCTGTATAAACAAGTGAGAAAATCCCGCGTTTTCTGGATGCAATTAAAAAATAGAGATCAACAACACAGTCATTCGTTGACAGTAGACAATCGGTTTTAGAGCTAAACACACTTTTCAGCAACTACCGTGTAACCGCACACTTTCGCGTTTGTAAACGTGTTTACTTAAACATGTTCACCTGAAGTAGTTCAGGGTCCCGTGTAACCGCGCCCTTAGTTTACTAAACAAATACGTTTTGCGGCAAAAGTATTATTGTGAAACAACAAGAATATCGCGAATAGTAATGAACTTCGCGACATCACCAGTTATTTCGTGAAAATAAAATGCTGTAAATTCAAAATAGGTGTTTGGAAACACATTTGTAAGTGCTTAGAATGTAGTTCCAAAATTGTTTGTAAAATTGAGATTTCGTCATTAACGAAATTCGAGTACCTCTAGTTATCACTTATACAGTATTTTATAAGCATAAGTAATATTTTCAAGTGTCTACTTTGTTGTACTATTATTGGCCATTTGAGCTCTTTGCAAAGAAATATTACTTGCCACTGTTGTGCAAGAGAGCTAGACTGGCTTGTTAACAGCCTAATCTTGAATGTCTTTAAAACTTATTCTTGTAAAAAGTACACACAGTGTTTAAAAAAATTAGCCTTTTTAAAGTACATTTCATTTATCATATGCTATTTTTATTAGTCATTATACCAAATTTTGTAAACATACCTGCATTTAACTTGTGTCAGTGAAAATGTGTCACATCCAAAAGAATTATAAATGCTGGATCTTGATTCCAGTGCTCAAACGTCTGGTGAATGGAAGCACGGTATGTTTTGAGAGTTATGTAGGCAGAAGCATCGTTGCTTCTTAAGTGAGAAATGATTTTTTGCTTACTACAGCAACTGTGACAAGTTTGAAACATAATTTTGTGAAGTATGTGGATGCAGGCAATGAGCCAGACTCAAATGCACTAACAACCAGCACAGTGAAGGTTGGTTGTGGTGCGTCTACACATTTGGCTTTGGGCAATCGGCACAGAGTTGACTGTGAGTATGATGCTGTGATTACAAATTTGACAATCAGCAAAAGCATGGCAGACTTATTCACAGTGATGGTCGTTATGGTAATGGTATACAAACAGCGGAAAAAATTGCAGCAAGAGCAGTGGGCATTTACAAAAGGTGCTTTACAAACAGATGTGTACCAAATAGTTATACCATCACACTGTTTAACCAGCGACTACTTAAAACTGGGAGTTTCATACCACAAAGGGTGATGTACAACAAACTGCATATAGCTAACTCTATAAATGTCTGAGCCTGGTTCGTCGCCTTCTTCCGGCAGAGCACTTGAATGTTGCTATATCTGCATTGTATCTATATCGATAGCTGCAATAGTTCGTCTGCTCAGCCAGTGGAATAGTCTGCTGAAGCTTGCTAAATTCAAATTTGTGCACTACTGTTGCGTCTGTAACTTCGCAGTTTCATTTCAGGACATATGAGTCGCCTAGAATCAAAACTGGCTATGTCCACTCTAAGTGATTGTGAGTAATCGCACAAAAATTTTTGTGAACATTATCACATAGTTATAAAGTACGGAATGGTATTAAATTGATTCAAGCATAAATAAAAATGACAAAGACACCCATTTTATACATAAATTAGCGATCATTTGTCAATTATAAAACAAAACTGTTTGGACATAGATAGTTTTGATATTGAACATTGGATATGGCTGGTTATGTTTCTAAAATAAATGGACATAGCAAGTTTTGATTATAACATTATGACAGAGAAGTAGTTTAATCACTATTTACTGAAGAAGTAAAAAAAAAACATTAAATTAAACAAACCACTTTTCTATGAGTCATAATGAACAATGGTACTTCTTAATGAGTATTGTTAAAATAAACCACATAATAAACAAAACAAAAATTGGCAACTTGATAGCAAAATTAATTTACTAATTTAATGGGTGTCTGATTGCACTGATTCACATAAGTAATAACTGCAATATGTCTTAAGCACTGCCTTGTGTAATAAATACATTAGGGTCACACCATTCTGCCAAACTTTCCTCAACACTAATTTCAATAGGAGTGTTCAATACCTCTTTGTAATACACTAACATATCATTGTCCTGCCAGTCTCCACCAAAATGATTCTTGAGAAAATTATCCACATCAGTAAGATTAGCTTTTCTTACTCTTGCGTTTGGAAACCGTAAAGGAACTTTAGTCATTCCTTTGCATGTTTTTTTACCCTTCTTGCATACGCATTTATACACACCAAAATCGGTTCGGTAATGCTCCTTGCCTCGGACAAAAGCTCTCCCAGTTTTAGATCTCATAATGAACATCCTTTTGGTTTGGTTGAATTGAAAATGCCAATACGTCGTAAGTTCGAAACATTTCATTCTTTCTTTATTTCCAGTCAAATAGAGTAGTGTCTTTCCCATGTTCAATAACGGTACCAAATTCTTTAAATATATCACGTAGTCTTCCGGGCGTATGATGGTGTCTTTTTTCCTCAAAACTTTCTCCATATGTCCAAACATGCGATCTGGAGGGATATACGAATGGTCGACTATCGGAAATATCATTTGAATCCTTTTAATGTGTTTTGGAGCGTCATATCAGCCAGTATGATAACATTGCAACAACTGACATATTCTTATTCTGGCCTCCACAGCCATCTGAAACCAGTCTTAGCTCTTCCTGTTCCTGGCTGTACACTGTATGACAAAGGCGATCATAAATTGCGGAGGCAATTTCATTCGAACCTTTAGCTGCTTCATTTTCTTTCCAAACGTAAAGGAAAACATTTTCCTTTGGTTGGCTATTTTTTTTAAAAACCCTTACACATTGTAAAGTTGTAGTAGTACAACTGGCGTGAATAATATGCTGGAACTTTTGGTAAAACCAAATTTTTTTGGCAGTCATATGAGTACATTAAAACTTTAACATCTGGCTTCTTTACCATGTCATTAAATGCTTTGGCCTTAAGTTTACGTATTCTCAATTCTGTCATGATGTTTGTTTTCTTGGTGGAAACTGTCACTCTATTCAATTGTTCGCGAAGCTGAATACACGTTGAACAAGCATCGGTTACCGGAGAACCAAACCCAATATAGAAATTTTTATTCAAAAATCTCTGAAATATGACTGTTTCACTCTTAGATTCACGAGAACTGAACTGTTATACATTCTCCATAATTTAGAAACGTTTAGATCAGATGATAAATAAACTCAAGATGCAACTTTACCTCGGCAATAGTGTGTTTCAGTGGCCTTCCAATTTTCCATAAAATGTTTCATTGAAAGCTTTTTGGCTTCAAACATTTTTGCTTGATGATCTCCTCTGTTTTCTTTCGGGGCACAGCCAGTTATTAAGTGTCTTTTGCAAACATAGTACACTCAATCTTTGGACAAGTTCAATATACCGAAAAATGTCATCCTACAAATAGGAATAAGAGCCTTCACGTTTGTACCTGGGGCACTCTCACCTCTTTTAACAAAATATTTGATAGAACAACCTCTTGTCAGTTGATTGTTTTTATCTTTTCTTGATCTTGGACTTCAAGAAATCGTCGCATTTGTGTACTTCAACTGTCTTGCACTGTCTTTTTGGGCACAAAATAGAATGTTGCATGAAAGTGTTTGATATCACGATTGATTAAGGTACTGCACTTAAATGCCTTGGTATTATGTCCACACACTATCAGCCTTGGCTGGACTATGCTTGTATTCCTTTAACAAACACAAACCTACTGCGTTTAGCTTTGTTTTGAGATGTCATATTATGGCAATAAAAGTGTTATTACTATACCATTTAATAAACGTTCAGTAACATAAACAATAGGTAATAATCATCAGGAATGCAACTGTGTACTCAAAACATAACTGGTTTACAACAATAAGCAAAATGAAAACATTATAAAAACAAATTATTTTTGTTGTAAAACCCAAAGGTACAGACATAGTCAGTCTTGCAAAAGCATTATACTCTACCAAAATCATAATTCAGTTGCAATAAAATCTTTCGAGAGGGTGTTGTAATATTTTCCTTGTCTTTGTCGTTTATTTATATTTGCCTTCCAATTTTCTTAGTTTCTACTTCTTTTACGTCCTCTTCCTGGTGTCACTTTCACTTTAACAGCATCCATTTTACGTAATTATTACTTTGAAATTAATCACATCCAAAAACAGTTCAGCACGAGACAATGTTAAATTTATGTAACCTCACTTTTTTACTGTTTTCCCTCCAAAATTGCAACTAGTATACAATAAAACGCTGCTGTTTTGTTACCTATATAGCCTCTGGTAAAAACGTATAAGGGCCAGTAATATTGTACACTTAATACTGCAGAACATTATGCCAAAAAAACAAAACCACGGACATGGCCTGTTTTGATTCTCTCTTTCATGTATTCGCCATTATTATGTAGTGGACATGGCAGGTTTGGTTACTACATGGCCAAAGCCGGTTATGATTCCAATTCCAACTGCACTATGAACAATGCAAGTTTTGTTCCTAAGGTCATTTTTTCCGTGTCACTTTAAACACTTCGTTATTGTGTATATTTCTACTGATAGTATATGAGTCAGGTGTCAACTCCATTTTTGACCAAAATTTGACTTAGCCAGTTTTGATTCTAGACGACTCATATGCTCCTTAATAAAAATAGTTTCTTCTGGAATTCCCTGCCACCCATTAAATTTATGACCCACAATTTGCAAACACTTTGCACATGAAGGAAGCATTCATGGAAATATGAATAATAAAACAATGCTTGGTAACAGATATTACTACGTTTATACTACAAGTTATGATTTAAATTTTTAACAACTTATGATTAAGTTAGTGCAATAAAAACAATGTACATATTCATTTTTCAAAATTTATTCAATCTTTGTAAAATACACTTAGTTCCAATATAAGTAAATCAATAATAAGTAATTATAAATAAGACATTCTACATGCTCACAAATTCTGGTAACATTTTAATCTTAGCTTGAAAATAAAAATTTTTGCTTCAAGTTTACTTACCTGACAATGAATGCTTCTTATGTTCCCTTGGCCTAGGCAGTGTTTTCACTGGCTGCAGGGGCAAGTGAAGAAATAGAGCAAGGAATGGTTTAGTGTGCTTAAAAGGAAACTGGAAACCCCCCCCCCCCCCCTCCCCCAATGATGCATTTTATCTTTCCCCCTTTGTGTTTATGACCTTGCAGGTCAACAATTAAAGTTCCCTCCTCTCTCAGCTATGAAGCTGATTTTCAACTAGCTAAGTAGCTACGCTGGACCATACTTCTGTCTGCTTCTTGTTATTAAGACCCTCCCTATTCCCATACTACGAACAAGAACATTGTCCAGGGCACATAGCTAATACCAGCACTATCGGCAAACCTGTTAGCGTTTTACAGGAAGATAATCAAATACATGTATACTATAACTGCCAGCACACTGATACAGGGAAATAAAATTCCAATATCCTGACTTACTCTGACATTTTTAGGCTAGATAATACACAGTGGCTGGCCAGCCCTCCCTCCTTCCTTCCCCACTTGGGTAGTAGCTGTGCCAGTGATGCTTATGTGACTGCTCAGGCAATTATCTTTTTCCACCTGACCAACAAAAAGAAGGGGGGTAGTCTGATGTCACAAGTGTGCAAAAAAAAACCTTGGCACGCTTTACATAAGCAAACACCTTTTACATAAGCACGCACCCTTTGAAGAGAAATATAAAAGACCATGCTGAGCTTTTCCTTCAGCTTTTTTTCTACTCTTGAATAAAATAAAATACATGAATGATTCATTCTACAGTTGCATGATACAATTGTGTTTAATATTTATTATTTTTTCCTTCACTTAACAGAATAAGATGTACGTTTTTTTCAGCCCTGCAATTGGAAGAGATAGAAATGAATTGCTAGCAGCTGCTTAATCTGTAAACAGCTATTCCTTCCAACCAGAGACGTGATTTTCTCTCTCTCTCTAACTCTCTCTCTAACTCTAACTCTAACTCTAACTCTAACTCTAACTCTAACTCTAACTCTAACTCTAACTCTAACTCTAACTCTAACTCTAACTCTAACTCTAACTCTAACTCTAACTCTAACTCTAACTCTAACTCTAACTCTAACTCTAACTCTAACTCTAACTCTAACTCTAACTCTATCTCTCTCTCTCTCTCTCTCTCTCTCTCTCTCTCTCTCTCTCTCTCTCTCTCTCTCTCTCAAATGCATTCTTGAAAATACTTTCACTGCAAATAGTTTAGTAATACTTCTTAGGTTTGTTAAATTTCTTAAGTACATCAAGCTATTGTGCACCAAATTTTAAGAATGTATTTACTTGTTGCTGTTTGGAAGTCTTTTAAAAAATGTGCTTAGTAATAGGCAATAATAGTAATGTGTTCACCTTTCAAATGTAGCTTCATACTTAAGTTAATCTTGTTATTGTAAAAGTAATTTTTGTTTTATAATTTTAGCTATTTATTTACAAACATTTGCAGTTGTTGAACTTGCTAATGTTTCCAACATTGTTCTCACTCAGTGTGTGATATGCAGGACATGCTGATAATGACCTACACAAGCACTCAAGTTGTATCATTAGATCATTTAATGTAGAATAATATTTAAGATACCTTCTTTTATCACACAATCGTTGCACGCACATAATCATTGCACCTGTATTTTAGGGCGTCAAAATTAGGATGTAAAAACCTCTCGCGTAAACGTCGCATGGTATTTTTGATCCCGCTATTAGATTCCAAGCGCTTTGTGTGGGTATTATGTATTTTTAAGTAGAAATCTAATATTTATTTGGACATTACCATTTACTTATTTAATTAATGTAAAACAAAGTTGTCTGATGTGTAAATTTTATTTTAAAGACTTTTTAAACGTTATAAACTTTATCTGTTCGTCTGCGTTGCCGTGGTGTACTACTTATAAAAATGTAGTCAGCACTAGTTGGCATGATTCATGTTTTGTTATGTGCTTCCCGTATAGAGCGCGCGCACATAGTCGAATATCGATACTGATATATCACAAATTGCATGCAAAGCGCACTCTGTCGAGTGCCGAGTTAACTACATTTGATGGCCCGCACTGTTTTGTGGTACAGTAAGTCCTCGATTTACGTCGGGGTTACGTTCCTGAAAACCACGACGTAAATAGAAACGAAGCAAAATGAGCCATGTTTCATGCCACCGGCCGGCCACGGCCCAAGGTCGGCCGGAAGCGCTGGCATACAGACGTGACAACGGGCAATTTTATCAGCAAATGACAACCGACAGCGTGGGAAACAAGTCCAACTAGTACTTCTCAGCTTTATAGAATGGTTATTTAACCAGCTGCTTTATTACCTTTATTGATTGAAATATAAAAACAGATATATAGTACATACTGTACGTAAGAGCAGGAAGCGTCCCTCATGATGTATGATAAGATAAGGCGGTGAACGTGTAGCTTACGCTACATAGCATAAATTAACTACCGAAGGAAACAAAGAATTATAAACGAATTATATACGGTGTTTTGGTTAAAATAAAGATTTACGGTCATTGTAAACGACGTTATTGTGAATCGGCGAAAACTTAAATTGAAACATGAGTACTCAAACATTAGCGACGTTAATCCGAAACGACGTAAATCGGTACGACGTAAATAGAGGACTTACTGTACGTGTCTACTACGACGATAGTTATACGTTAGTTCAGGCTCGCATTCGGGTCACAGATTTTGTTTTTATATTTAAAGTTGAAGGATTTTGTTGCATGACTTATTAATTTAAATTGTTTGGCGTATACTCTACTTTTTAAATAAATATACTTTCCATGAATGGGTTTTGTTTATATAAATAATTTTACTTAACAAAAAAAAATTTTTCTCGCATAAACGTCGCACCCCTACTTTTCAAACTTGATTTTAGTATAAAATGTGTGACGATTATGCGATAAACACTGTATCTTCAATTTCATATTTGACTTTGATTTAATGAAAAAAATGGTCTTTGCATACAACTTTTTTCATTACTATCATAGTAAAGTACATAAAACAATTTGTTAAAAATTGTATCCATGTATACACAAAAATGATCTAATTAATGCAATAAACTAAATGCAGTGATACTTACCACAAGTTTTAACTTTTGATCAAAGACTGTGTGTGCTCTTAAGCACACGTCAAAAATATTTATTTTTTTTAAATTTATTTATAGTTCTGGAATAAAAATTTTTATGCAGTTGGGCTGCAACAATCAAGAGTTTGCAAAAGTTATTTCCAAAAAATATGTGTACATACTCATTAAGAAAACCAAACAAGGAAAATAGGGTGCAAAGATGCACTAGATGGGTTATTTACATGTATGCAAGTATTTTGAATGATTTTAACTTAAAAATTCTGTGACAGCATAAAAAGAACGATCAATTAAAAAAAAAAAAATTTACTTTTTCTTAAAAAGTTGTTTGTTTGAGACGCACATGTACTTACTTGTAAATGTTGAGAAAGCTTGTTTTCTGAGTAAAAAGGCATTTTTTGTTATTATAGTTACCAGTGGCAGATGTAGGTTTTGTTTCTTGTATTGTGCTTATGAATTTTATTCGCAGTAATAAGTACTGAGCATTATAGTGATCATATAATACAAATCATAGTGTTCTGAGAATTGTTACCTAGCTTTATCTGTACCATTCATGTCCAGTTTTTCTGTAAACAGTATATGATGAGTAATCATTACAGATACTACTGGTAAACTCATGTCCACAATAATTGCTATTTGCCAAACATATATGAGGTCCCATAAAATTTTCAGTTAGAGAGCTTTTATGGGAAAAAAATTATAATGTTAAAAATAGAATTATCAAAAGGTCTTTAGCTTAACACATTAGTTACAAAAATATGCCGACTCTAGTTTGTTCAGTGCAATTACTGACAAAATATTTTTTAAAAACCATAAATATTTATTATTGGGTATCAGATCAGCAAAATATGAATTATCAGAACCTGTATCAGAATCAGGTTTTATTTGTAGCCGGCTATCACTAATTGAAAACAAATTTACAGCAAATAACCAATTGAAATTAACACGTTTATCTACGTTTGATTATTTTGTCACAATACCTATATATGTAGTTTCATAGATAATTGGAGCAAGCAAACTACTACTGTGTGAACATGGTGGAAGATTGGTGAGGACCATTATTTACAGTTTCAACTACAGTGTTCAAATTTTATCCACAGCATAACAGATCCCATGTTTATTGTTAATGAAGTCCTTGGTTGTGGACCATTCTTTTTTTTTATATTGTACATGAAACTAAACAAATAAACATTTATTTATAAAAGTGTTTATAATGGTTTTATTTTTCAAAATGCCCTTTTTCAATCATGGGCCTGATTTGTTATGCTACATTTGCATGGCAATAGTGAAATAACTTTGATTATTTGTTTTATGTTTAAAATGCTGAAAGAAGAGCTTGTTTATGATGTGCTTGTTTTTGATCATGCTTGTTAATGTTTTCATGACAATTTTACAGTTTTGAATTTTAACTACTGAAAATGGTGATTTCCAATTGTGAGCAAAAATTGATTTAGGGTAAAGTATTTTTTTTTTAAAAGCTTTAACAACAATATTGGCACATGGACATGTATGTTTCTGCAATAAGAATAGGATATGAAAAAAATAATTAGCACCCTACTTTTCTATAAAGATACACACATTCTCGTTTTCCCTGTGAAAATTCTGGACTCCACCTAACTATTCTAAAAATTAAAAGAGATCCTAAATAGCATTGAAGTGGCAGAAACAAACACAAAATAGGAAAATTTACAATAAAAATACATATGACAAATAAATCAGTGTCAAAAAATTCAACATAAGCAATAAAGATAACGGTAAAAAAAACTTAAGACAAGCTAATAAAAAAACTCTGCTCACGTAAAAACATAAATCCAAATAAAAAAACAACAAAAATAAACATACAGGTGACAACACAAGACTTGAAAATGTTTCTGGGCCTGTAATCTCTCCCTTTTCTTAAGCAAGACTACTGCAGTAGACTGACATCAAGGCCAAAAACAAGAGTTTATATACGATTTTGGCACACTTGCCAGTGCACCAAAACCAACTGGAGAGATGAGAAGAGTGCCCGCAACCTTAAGATGGTAATCCATGTCTAATTTGTAATGACATAGTCTGTTTTCAACAAGATTGCTTCATTTTGAATTATTAACAGCCAAATTTACTTTCACTCTACATTTACTCTGCTGACTAATGACATTTCTGTGAAATAATAGTAATACAATTTAGTATTAACTGTGGCTGTAATTCATGGTAATCCATGGGTATCACTGGGTTTTAATGTTAGCAACAAGTGTTTCCCAATATCTACTTATCTGTTAACAGTAGTAATGCGAGATGGAGAGAAAAGCTATACACCGAAAATAACTCCATAATCACTGAGGTTTCCAAAATTATTTCAACATTGTGATGTTTTTAAACTTGCCAGTAAAACACTCATTCTTTTTGAAGAGCAACACACAATAAAATGGAAAAATAAACTCTCTTTGCCTAAAATCACAACTTCCTTGACCTGCCTTTCTCACAAATAATTTTCCTTTGTTTGCATTGTTTAGGTACTAGATTTCAGAAGTAGTTTACCCAAACACCATACTATCAAAACCACACAGCTATTTTATAAAGAATTCTACAATGCTACACCTATGTAAATAGCAAAGGAAAAAGAATTGGTTGTCTGTAAAGTCAGTTTACGGACGATAGTTTAACTTGACGTCATAACAAAAGATTGATGAAATGATTGCATACTTTTATGAATAAAATTGAATCATTTTAATTTTAATAATAAAAGAACAAATACTTGAAATTATACTAGTAATCAGATTTTTAAAATGCAAGAATAATTAACATGTATTGCCGAAATTGTTGTTGTAATGAGCAATGAAAACCACATTAACTTTTCACTTCACTTTATAAACAGTCGACGAAACAGTTCACGTGTCGCGGATAGATAGCGCAATTCGTTCGGTCCGCGTCCGTCACCGTAGATAACAGCACCATAGGGGAATAATATTATTTCGTTTTTATAATACGATTTTATAAAAAATACGCGTCCCAAATACACCAAACTTATTTATAATGTGTTACAATATTTTTTAAAACATTGTGCAATAGATCCCGGGTGTAATTTGAATTATTATGTGTAACTGTAAAACACCATTGTTCTTACAAAAACGTATTTGAAAATTCAACATTACTTTTAAATAACCGTACCGATTGTGCTGAAAATCGGTGGACGATCGTTAAATTACATAATATCAATAATTCAAACGACAAAAACATTATTGAAAAGTCAAATCGATGGTTGTTCCAATCGAGTGGAAGAGAGATACATGTGGCGCAAGCGTACAATGAGCGTAACAGGACACATCGTAGTTGGACAATGTGCATTACGGGACACTTTTTCGTGCGTGCGGCCGGCGTTCATAGATTTATTAGACGTCACGTCAAAAACAAAAAACCAACAAATACCACCCCAAAACAAAATTAATTTGTTAGTCAACATAATGGCAAACATTTCATTTACCAAACACAACACTTCATATTTCAAGCACTATACTCTTATAATAAACAGCATTCACCTAAAAAAGGTTTCAAAAATATATCCACTCACTCAGACACAAAACAATATAGCCTACATCAAATGCATTGTGCACGATTCATACACAAAAATCACACTCTTCACTATCCAAGTAAGATAAATCAAAGCATTCATTTATGCAAATTTTATTGTACCACCAAATTCAGAGCACACATTACATTACTATTCAATCTGTACACATCATATTTACACATTCCAGCAAAGTAGTTTGGCATCTGCAGTTTTGTCAAACTTAAGATTCATGAGTGACTAGTTTGAAAAGTCACATCAATAAATATACATGTCAGCAACTAATGCTGAGTTTCATACACTAACGTATTCACATAATACACAATACACATTCAACATTTAAAGAAAAGTACAACTATTCATAAACAATAACAGCCGATGCGTGAATAGTGAAGCAGTATGGTTCAGTTATCTATTTCGTTTTAACAAAGAACAGTAGCTTGGTTATACCTACTTTCCGTTTCAAAAAAACCAGAATTGCCACCATCTGCTCTTTAGCATTACTATAATTTACAGAATGCCAGAAATTTTCATTCTATTTTTTTACATCAACACACAAACAATACCACAATTATTTTCATATAAGAAGGGTGAGTCTCAACCTCCATTGGTACCGCAAGCAGATTGGTGTGAAACTTAAACGAGAGTTACCCAAGAAGTAATGAGATTGTGCACATGTTACAGTCTAAAATAATTTCTTAATTTAAAAAAAAAAAAAGTTAAACAAACTTCCAATGAACATGCACAGACTGTCATTTATGCAGAACATTCACTATCAATCCACTGTAAAAAAAAATGGATCGGATAAAAGATTTATTGAAAAACAAGACAAAAACATTTCACACTGAAAAATGTACTACTTGAAAACTTATTTTACTTTTATTAGAAATAAATAAACCACATACACTTGTCAAACTAACACATTCAGAAAATTGCATTCACTAATTCTCACCCACTTCATTAAGGACCATACATTACAAAAACTTCACACATACAGGCAATACAAACAAACTATACGGAAGTAAACATGCATTCATATTAAGCTGTATCATTTTCACATGAGAGGTTCATTGCTGACACCCCCCCAAAACAGGTGCTAAAAACACAAGAGCTTTCTTGCAAATATTGTCATGCTCAAACAATTTCAATAATATCAATCCACGTGTGAAAACTGTTCTCTTATTGCTGGGATTCAACATTTTCACATTCAGAACCACTAGTATGATTCGCACTCCAGCCGAGTGTCTGTATTTCTCCCGTTTCCGACTTCTGTACCTCGTTACTATGACCACTATCTTCTCTCTGTGGACCTCCCTGACTTGGGGCAGTGCTCTGACTGGCAATACCACTCCCACCACTACTACTACTACCACCACCACCACCGCCACTACCAACAGTGAAACCAAGGTTTCCCTGCAGGCCACTGGCGAGATTCCAGCCGACCTGGCTGAGCGCTGCTGCAATCAGTGCCGCGTTCAAGGGGACTGTGCCCATGCCAAAAGGCATGTTACCTCCCATCATCTGGGTTGCCGGTCCGGCATTTAGCATGTTCCGCATCGCTGAGCCCTGCATTGAGCCCTGCCTACCCCCCACCTCTCCCTTTCCCTGTCGCCTGTTCCCATCAAACTTGCGCGCCACACTACTCACTTGTACAGTTACGCCTTTGATGACGTGGGTCTCCCCTAAGAGGCTTTGTGCCACCTCAGGGTCCAAGAACGTCACAAAGGCAAATCCTCGGAATGTCTTTGGGATGAAGACATTGGTCACTGGTCCAAATGCTGAAAAGTAGTCTCGCAAGTCATCTCCTTCAAGGTTTTCTGTGATGCCACCAACAAACACCTTGCGAGATTCCTTGTGCAAAAGATCTCCTTCCTGACAGGATAAAAAGAAATAAAAGTCTTACTGTATCAACAGAATAAAACTAACAGGCTTAGTAAGGACACAATAAGTTAATTATAAATTCAGTCAAAAATATTTTTATAATTTTTTTAAAATGAAAACTAAAGAAGTTACAATTACCTAGAAATTTAATTAAAAATTACATTAAAAACTGAGATTATGAAACACATTTATTAATCTCACATAAAAAATTTTAAAGATTAAGATTCTTAAGTCTCTGTCACTTCATGCAGAGGGATAATTAACATGGCATTCAATTTAATAAATTTGTGTTTTCCAATATAAAATACCATTCTGCATAAGCTGCTGTGTCACAACTTGTTCAAGAGTCAGTGTTTTAAGTTGAGGTGCTTTCTTCCATGTTCACCTAAGCAATTAATGTTATTTTTCACACGTAGGGTAATATTTCCCAGTGAAAAGTATTACAACATAGATCTGGAAAAAAAATATATATAACAGGCGAAAAAAGGGTTTCATCCCCACTAAAGAAGTGTAATGTGGATACTAAATCGGACAAATTAAAAAACTTTTTTAATGTTTTTCAAAAAATTATTGGTTAAGCCAACCCCACACGACACCCATTTCCTTAGCAGTTTTCATACCTATATTCTGTTAGCGTGCCTGCTCTCATGTAGGTAACATTTCAGCACCCTTCCAAGGAGTCTGGCTCTGGGTATAAAAGTTTTCATACCCGAAGTCTTAGCCAAAACCGTAATAGAATGTGTTCTATTTTTCTGCTATGCCCATGAGTGGAAGTCCTCAAGATGGCAGACCCACGTGTAGCAATATAAACCGTATATAGCCCCTTTTGTAAACATTAGGGGATACACCAAACACTTTGGTGTGTTAAATGACACTTTATGACAGTAAAACTACCCTGGAATATATTTGATAAACTAAATTAAACATGGAAAGAAGTAATCACAAGTTTTAAAATATGTAATAAAAATACATTACAGTATTAATAACAGTAGTCGCCACTACAAAGTATGTCTCAGTAGTGTAGTGGGATAGTGCGCAGTTGTGGTGTACGAGGGATAACTTTTTGATGTGGTTCAAAACCACGTAAATGCAAAAACATTTTTTACTTTTTTTAAATAACAGATTATTAAATCAAACATATTGTGCTTTAAAAAAATATAATATATATTTATACTATTTTTTTATATGTAGTTGTACATTTTTTCTCTTATTGTTATAATAATATTAAATACATAACTCAGGACCTTTTTTTTTTCATACTAGGTAGATATTTTTAATACAGTAAAATTAAATTATATGTTAACAAGTAATTTTAAAAAATTGAATTCTCTAATTAAAACTCCTACATTTATTAGGAAATGACTGTCCATAAATTATTAATAAATAAACTAAAAATTCATAGCTGTTAGCTTAAATGAAAATGCGAGATGGTTTTCCTTTACTTTAGAATTAAGTTTATTCGGCAAACTATGAGGATTTCTTTGTCTCACTGGGTTACAAAAATTGTTAGTTACAATTTCTCAAAGTAAATAGTAAAATAATTTGGTAATCAAGTAACATATATAAAAAACGTGAATTAGCTAGATGAACTGCCTTATTAATGTAATATTATGAGTAAATTATAAATAAACTACATTAAAGCAAACCTAATTTCCATTGTATCCTTTAAATTTTACATTACTAGATTTTTGAAACAAACCATTCAATAAAAAATACAATCTCATTAATTTAAAATTTGCTCTGTATTTGTTTTTTAAATACTGAACTAACTTTGTTATAGTTTTTACAAATGAAATATAGAAGAAAAATCATCAAATAATCTTTCACCAGGTTATATAAATTTTAACATAAATAGCTGCAATTTTTTATTTTTTTTCAGTGTTTTGTTAAATTGACAAAATGTTTATCCTTCCCCATTATGCTTGCTTTGGTCGGCAACTGCGCTTGCTGGTTTTTTGTTAACATTTTAGGTATTGTATGTATTGCACATCCAGAGCTTGCCTATAAAGTTTTATATTGTTAATTTATCAGTCAATCCAGTTAGGAATCATTTTATTTTATCAGTAATTCCAGCTAGTTTCTCATTGGACTAGTCCAAAGCTATATTTGTAGTTGGTAGTATGTTGAATTAAAAATGTACTCCTTGGCAAATTTATTCATTACATTCAGTGATATATTATTTTCAGGTATTGTTTTGAACATTAAGTATTTTGTATTAAATTTTATTTAATTTATGTGTATTTATATGCTACTGCATAATATCTCTCTTATATGCTACTACATGCTGTAGAGAGATGGATGTTAATTATGAGTATTGTTTTAATGTTTGAATTGCAGATTTGAAATTTTGAGGTATGAGAGGATTCTGTTTAGTAGAGAAATTGAAGGTATTGTAAGCCATGTTAGCAGACCTTAGTTTTCAGGCCTGGTTTCAGTTTTTGAAGGAATTATTTGGGTTTTAGGCCAATTCCTGGTCTAATTAGAACACCAACATAGAATATTGAAGTGCATCAAGCTAAAGTAATATTGGTGTGTAATTTCTGCGGTAAAATTAAAAAAAAAAATTATTTTTCAGACATACATATGTATGTTGCTATGTTAATGGTTCTATATGTTATAAACATTACTAGAAGAGATTGATGAGCCTTTCTATTTTATTTATTAGCGATTTTGGAAATTAATCAAACAGGCATTTTAGAATGGCTGACGTATTGCTAATCAACTATTAAAATATTTCAATGAACTTGATCTGTTCCAATATTTTTCACTATACTTGCACCACAGACATTAGTATTGAACTATAATAATTTGCAGATTTCTGAGTTTAGGTCTAGAGGACCTAGAGATTAGTTTGTCATGTAAACCTCTAACTATTTGTGGACACAAATATATTTTTTTTTAAATATACCCTAAAATTTAATATAAAATATAGACTGATTTTTTAAATGTAGTGACCACCTACTCACCAATTAGATAGTTAAAATAAACATATATGTTTTTTCTATTACAAGAGACTTGTAGAAGGTGTTGATGATAAATTGATATGTAGTATAAATAAAACAATTGTAAAATAAGATTTTAATATTAACACCATTCTGTTTTTGCACGTACACCAATACCTCTCTTAACACGACTAATATGCCCTAAAAATGTTCATGTTATCTGAAATAGCATTTTCTGAAGCATTGGTTTACATAAATAGTAAGGCTAATTTACTTAATGTGGTCCAAAATGTGTAGGGAAATATTCTTCACGTAATATAAATGCATAGAATAAATCTCAATCATAAATGTGTCACATCATTATCTTTATAAGCCTACCATTGAATACTTTGTATGACAAATTCGACACAGTGTAAAAGGAGATAGTTATCATCAATTGGCTGGTAGACTTGCCCGCCCGGGTGTGACCTTCAACTCACGTCGCAAAACTTTCCACGAACTTTCCAAACCATCCTTTACTGGCAATGAAAATGATATATTACTGTCAGGATATTTTCATTTTTCAAAAAGTAAAGTGCTTATTCGTGTATCACCGCTCGGTTCACATCAATCCTGTCAGGCGCGTGTTTTTCTTTTCATTGCACCATTCATTTAACAACCTTTTCCATGTGAATCATCTGCTCATTTCTGTTCCGTTATCTAATGTCAAACATATTCCCACTAGTACAACCAACAGCATCAGACTTATATAAACGTTTGACAGAGTCCTTATTTTGTACATTTAATTTTTGCTGCCACTGGCTAGACTGAGTTCATCACGGCCCAGGCTGAGGCTGGGAGTAAACGGTATGGCGGCATACGCGCGGAGGTAAAAACATTTGGTCCTTTACACTCCATAGCCGCAACTTACTTGCCATAGCTGATGGTTGTACAACAGCCGATAGTGTAGTCAGACCAGTGCGCGCATCTCTTCCCCCCTTGTTTGGCTAAATGTATCCCACGGCACATCTGTTGTTTACAGAAGTTGAAACAGACTTTGTGGTGTCATACCCAACATTTTTTTTTTGCCTGCAGAAATTTTGCGCAAACTGAAATTTACAGACGTGCTATTCAAGACTGGGGCAGTAAAATTAACATCGCTCTAAATTAATTCGCGCAATCTGAAGGGGTGCTAGGGATTGGTGTATGTACTGATTGTTATGTGATGTTTTTCTGTTTTGCTTCTTATGATATATAAGGGTTATGTTTGTTTAGTGTACATGTCCTATGACAAAAGTGCCAATGTGTTAGTGATATAAATAAATTAAGTTATATTATAAATTTACACTACATCAATTACAATTTACTAAACATACAGTACCTATATTATAGATTCACAAACAGCAGCAGCTACTATTCATTATTTTGTTATTTCCTATAATTGAATAAACTTGCTTTACAACTTGCATAACACTAATTTTAATAATTGTTTATGTATGCTTACAAGTAACACAGTAAAAGTTGTAAGTGGTGTCTTTGCAGTCTTACCATACACACATCACATCTTATCACTATATAATTCGTTTACGACAATTTGATCATACTATTTATCTATAAATATACACACAAAATATACTAAACTAATATTTATCACTCTACAGTATGGAGTTAAGAATTCTTTCTTCTCTTCTGCTATACAAACTTTTATGCATATTTTTAGACCCATGCGTATAACATATATTATAGCAGAAAATGGGCATAGTGTTGGGTAGGCTTTAGTCTCAATAGTTTTTAAAGAAATATAAATCATATACAGTGGAACCTCGTTTATTAAAACCCTGTTAATACTAAGTGATTTCATAGTAATAAAATACATATGAGTTTCAATGCTAAGGAATTTGTTTAGTACAAAAAATATAATTATATAATAAAAATTGGTTTTAACCCAATGGAAACAATTCGATGCTTTAAAGAATGACTGGTATGAATGATGAAAATAAATTATATGAGTTTTGGTCAGTGTATGATGGGGAAAACCTCTTAGAAAGTACATATTCATTCAGAATTATGGTATGTCTCCTTGGTTGTTTGTTGGTTATAACTTAGATGTAATTTTCTTTATAAATTACTACTACAATGCTCATGCTCTGTAAGACATAAAAATTGTTCCCTTTGTGGGCTAAGGAATGGCTAAAAACAAACAACTTTAGTATAACACTCTCTCCTAAGGGGGAGAGAAATCTACGGATCGGAAAGTAACAAATAAATAACAACTCCAGATTTTTGGGCTACTTAAATAGGGATTTATTATAAAAAAATTATTGATTTTTGTAATTTTCTTATTGTACCCAAATAGCTTTTATATCACAGAATTAGTGTATCGTAGGGCATTATTATTGGTTTTGTTTTAGTTTGACTTAAAATAATCACTTCAACCAGTAGTTACAACGAAGCTTCACGGCCGGAGTAGGATTAAGATAACACGATGCAAATTTTATACAATAAATATGCAACAGTAATGACAAAGATTAACCATACATCTTTAGGAAATGGTACATTAGCTGTGCTGACAGAATCATTTTCAAAATTAACAAGTTAAAGTCAAAAATCAAAGGATTAATTAAAGTACATATATAAATTACATAAAGTACATTTTCTCTTCATTAATTTGTCGCAGAATAAACCAGTCCTCCGCCGCGAGGATGGTTCTTCTGGGAGTGGGCCAAAGGTTTCAGTAATAACCAGTAATCTCATTGAGCAGAATTTTGGAGGAACTTAAAGAAAAACTTGGAAAGGTGATTTCAAGAACCCCACTGTAAACAAACTATCAACAGTGGCCAGAAATGGCAAGTCAAAAAATAAATGGAAAAACTGACAATAACAAAGTGTTGCAAAGGGGAAGGAAATAATAAAGATATTGTCTCACTCACCCTTTTGGTGGGGTTACTACAGAAGTCACAACATCACGAGATATGTGTGTGTGCGTGTGCGCGTGTGTGTGTAGGCGCGCGGGCTTTTCATACGATCCGAGGACCATCGCGTGGTCTCAGAGCGGGCTTGTGACCCTGGTCCTCGCAGTGAACGGACCTCTGAAAGCGATGCTTGTACTTACACGTCTGATAACGAAAATAGTTTTACTTTTTATTTTCCGCCTGGTCCTCGGACCAAATGTATGAATTCAGGCTGAAAGTTCAGCGAAGTCACTAGGCAGTGCGCATGTTGATTTATGTTTACACAAATGTTGAAGCCATGGACTCGTACTGAGGTCCATTTCCCACGGAAGTTAACACACGCCGTGTCTTTGAGCTGCCAACGAGGACTGACCATTTAATGCGATTATAATATCCATAGGCTTACTGTGAGGAGCACTTCACACGGAAATAAAAACCAGCATTTAAATACTAGCTCTGCATCCGAGAACCTCCATCAGTGTTATATGATTGTAACATCAATAATTATATCTCAAGGACCTTTTTAAAAAAAAAAACATATGGCATAAGTTAACTAAGCTTTCAAGTTCCGGACATTTATGATATAATTAAATTCATAGGAATACTACGTGAACTTTGCAACGTCCAACAAAAAACCCAAAACCAATCTGAACTATTATTTGAAAATATACAGTTTCATGTTAATGAAAAAACATATTTTATAAATCTCAAAAATCTTGTAATAAATGGTAAAATATTTTAAAGATCAATTGGCAAGCATGTTTATCTATTAGATTACAAAGGCTTACAAAAATGTAGTGCTTCAAATATGTAACTTTAAATATTAGCCCCATCATGAGTAATGTGAATTAAATTATTTGCTATCTATCCTATTTAACTTAATGCATACACTTTAAATGGCTACCTAGTGAGAAAAGGAAAGGTATGTAACAAGAAACTGCTACTGTATTTGCACGAACCAGGCTGGAAAACCGCTTGAGGAAATTCAACCGCGTTGCGGACGGCCAGAACAGAACCCACGATCTCTCGATTGCAAGTCAGAAGAGTTAACCGAGACCCAAACACATTCTAATAGAAGAAAATTAATTGTTGCAATTTATATTTAGGACTGTGAAAGACTGTAATAAAGGTTCCAAAGATACCCCCGAAGGAATTTAATAAAAACACAAAGCATTGAAAAGAAATAAAAATTGTGCACAAAGTTGTTATTATTATGAAGACTTGTACAGTAGAAAAAATGTAGTTGTGTATTAACCCCTTAACATATATATTATGGCTAGATATATGTGTCTAAAAAAACCATTTTTTAAAATTGGTTTTTTTGCAGTAATCTATTGTTTTTAATATGCAAATAAACGTACCACATGTAAAACATACGTTTTTACATTTTTTACAAAATTATGTAATTTTTAATGCACACTGTTTTACTAACCCGAGTATACTCGTCATTGCTGAAATATATTTATGGAATACAATTAAATAGATAAATATTTAGATAAAAACATTTAACACAAATTGGAAGTTATTATAACAACATTAGTAATGTTCAGCATGGTTAGAATTATTTCTCAAAAGTAGTTATCTGAAAATCACATTTGTGCAGCAATATATTTTACCTATTCAATATGCAAATGGACATACCACACAAAATACATTAAAATTTCACATTTATCACACCATCATGTCATTTTGAATGGACACTGGTTTACTAACCCGTGTATACTCGTCAGTGCTAATATTCACTAAGATTACTAAAAATATTTATAACATTAGCCAGATATAGTATAAGCTTACATAGAAACCAATGAAATAAATTTTGCAACATACCATATTTCTTTTACAAAATTACATCTACTTATATAAAATTGCCTGAATAACATGAAAAACAAAATATGTACATATGATATGTAAATGTTGTCAGTCCGAATAGATCTTCGTATAAAAATTTACCTCACAAGGTTTGTACAGTATACACTAATTGCAATAGCTGAACATTCACAAATACAAAAAAAAATCATTGTAATGTCAAGGATGTCATTCTTTACAAAAAACAAAGTTTTTATGTGAGACATTCAGTTTTTTTCACAGCACAATAAATAAAAGAATGTTTATTTGAATACAGTAGCTGAATAATGTCACGAGTCTGTATTGACATTTGTGAAGTTATTCTTGAATGCATTTCACTCTGACTGTAAGCCTAACTAATTTCTGCCTAAATGTCTGCTGTTGTATGATAAACTCTGAAGCACGGCACTACACACAGTGGCACACCACATTCTTCACACATGTACCGTGTTTCACGCCGTATTTTTTTCCCCCGTGCATCTGTCACCCTGCTGCACATTGCACACTGGCGTGTAGGATTGCTTTTTTTGTCAGTTGGCGGGATCGTAGCTGGAAAGTGACGTTCAGTCATTCTCAGTGGATTCGTTGATTTTCCAGGCCTACCTCGTCCTGGCGACATTGTTGGCTTGTGAAACTGTTCAATCAAATTTTTGACAACAGCCTCTCTGTACTCCAAATGTGACTGCTTCCCTTCCAACTTTGAATATAACAAAAATGAATTCCATATTGCTAGGTCCACTAAATGGAAAAAAATCTTCTTATAGTATTTTTTCCCCCTCTTCCTGGGTACTGCATAGTCTGTTGTGCGCTGGTCAACAATGTCCACACCTCCCATTGTACTGTTGTAATCTAACACAACTTGTGGTTTTATGTGCTGTTGTCCATAGATTGTAACACTTTTCATTTCAGAATTGTGGATTGTAGACAACATTGTGACTGGTTTTTTGTCCATCCACTTCAATGCCAATAGTTTCCCTCTTTGGAAAGCCATGACACTGCCTTTCGGCAATTTTTGTTTCCGCAATTCTGGTGGCATTTCTTTTCTTGTCGTTTTCACAGTCCCATAAGAATCGGTTCGATGTGATAGCAACATATCTGATAGCTGTGGTGAGGTATAAAAATTGTCAGTAATGACACAATAACCTTTCCCAAGAAGAGGTTTCACTAATGACATAACTACTTGTGACGACATTGGCAAGCCTTTGTATTCATCATCAAAATTGGTTCCTCGTCCGGTGTAAATTACGAACGAATATACATATCCACTTGACGATTCACATAACATGAATGACTTTATTCCGAACCGCGCCCTTTTGAGAGGTAAGTACTGTTTCCAACCTAGACGCCCTTTATATAACATAAGGCTTTCATCTACTGTGACATCTTTTTCTGGAGTGTAAAGTTCAGAAAATTTATTTTGCAAATGAATATATATAGGCCATATTTTGTTCAGTTTAGGGTTTGGATGGGTGGCTGCATCATATGACTCATTATCCACAAAATGAAGAAACTGTTTCAGCTGAACAAATCTGCAAAATGGCATGGTTTTCCTAAAAAATGGTGTGTCAAATATTGGGTTCTTAGCCCAGTACATTTGATATGTAGGTTTTTTGACTATGCTTTGTGCCACAACTAGTGCAAGAAAAACATAGATTTCCTCTTTGTTTGTTGGTTTCCATTTTGTTTGAGGATGTGTTTGAATGTACTGTGATGCAAAACGGTTCGTTTCTGTAGCTATGAGTTCAGCCAAATCATTATCAAAAAATAAGAGAAAATAACGAAGAAAATTATCGTCAACATTTACATTTACATTGACGCCTGGTTTACCTGTAAATGGGTATCTTGGAGGAGAGATAGTTGCCACACTACAGTTTATCTCACACCACATTCTGCCAGATATCTCTTCACTACCTGATTCTTCTGAGCTTGAAATGTCATTATAATTGTCGCTACTATCAGATCCCAATTTATCAAGATCACTCACGTCGCTTCCTTCACTGTCGGAATCACTCATTTTGAACAATTTCTATTATTCACATTACAGTAATGTTGACACCTCAGCTAAAATGTATAAACATTGGCGGGAACATCATAAATTCATAATAGTACTATTAGAGACATCTAATGTACAATTTTTCAAACACAAACGGCGAACGCGTGTAAGTAGGCTACCGTGATGGATCGAATCTGCCCTGACATCTAGTGGGTAACATAAGACGCACGTTTCTGTTAGTCGAACGAGTAAACTCGGGTTAATAATTACGTGCCAAATGTAAAAAAACGAATATAATCGGGTTAATATGTTAAGGGGTTAAGAAAAATCACCTACAAACTGCTAATGTGTAAATAGTACAAGGTCCGAGTGAGTAGCATTGTTACACATGACAGGCATAGATGCAGGATAACCCACTTTTTTCCCGCATCTACACATTCGTTACGAGGTCCAATCGAGTAGTATTGTTACACATTACATGCTTCAGGGATACGATCCAAGGTCCATTCACACACTTTTTCTACATCTACACATTCATTACGAGGTCCGAGCGAATAGTATTGTTACACACGACACACATTGCTGCAGGGATACAATCCGAGGTACATTCACATATCTAAGGCAATTACATATGTGAAAATATAACCTAAAGAATAAGTCAATCTGTTGATTGTTTAAATGACTATAAAAATTAACGTTCTCTTTTATTAATTTAAGGTATTGACATAGTATGTGCAACGACAAAAAAATGGGCCAAAGTGGTGGTAGCTCCAATATAGATCTTGTTCCTGTAATAAAAATTCTGCTCTGGGTTTGAGTTTATCTGAATAGTTAATCAACCCACATCGGAATAAATGCTGGTTCAGTTACTTTTCATGTACCTTCCTGCTTCTCTTTTAATTATGTAAATAATTCCTGACTGCTTCTATGCATTAAAGGTAATGACTGATTATTTTTCATTATTTTCTTATTTCAGTGTTACTTTCAATGTTCATTCATATATTACAAATGGTAAAACACTACTGCAGTACGTTCGGACAATAAACAAGAGTTTTCTTGCAACATCCATTTGATATAATGATAAATAAAACATCTAGTTTATAGCTACACTAATGCCAAAACAAATTTTCATTAAGTAATTATGTACAAATTTCATAAGTATCATGTAATCAAAAATTTAGAGGGTTGTACAGAGAGCGTAACTCCCTTACATTTATAATATAAAAACTTTAAACCCACTAATTTATGACTATAATTATGATCAAGTGTTTTATTTGTTTTAGAAATTATTTACAGACTTAAATATTTACCAGGTGTAATAAGTAGCATTGTCTCTTTGATGTTGCAGGCTATGGTTAGCACAGCTTAATTTAAAAATTGAAGTTTTATTTCACTTTATTTTAAAAGTAAAACTACTATATTATAAGGGCCTATGCAGTCTTATCGGGATTCAAGTGTCAGTATGTGATATAAAGTTTTTTATATCAATCATCATGCATCGTATTTTTCTCATATGATAGTCGCTAACGCTTTTGCTACCGAATGAAACAAATGCAAGTTGTAGATGAGCAATAAAAGGACGCTCACAATGTGTGCCATGTTTGAATTGTTATGTGACGCTCTGCAACTTCCATTATCTGATACCCAATCTTATTCTGTCTGTGTCTGCCTCATCTGTGACACAGCATGAAATAATATAACAGACTAATTTTTACCCATGGCTTCACTCGCTGGAATATTTTTCCAATGCTATTTTCCTAAGTTATGCAATATAACCAATTGAATATATTTCTCTACATAGAGTTTAAATACAGGTAGTATTTATTGCCACCAATGTAATATTATTTGTTTTGTAAGCAACATTAACTTATAAATATTAATATTTAATGCAGGAGATAAAAACTAGCAAGTACCCCATGTAATTAATAATGAAACAATAGGTACATAAGTTACACATACTACTCGCCTAATTACTCACATTATGATTTTTTTTACCTTTATTAGATGTAAATATACCGAAAAACACTCAATTACATATAAGGTTCGTAAAAGTTAGAATCGTAGAAAACAATATATGTTTTATCTCAACCCCTGTCAAAGCTGGTGTTTTATTTTGTTTATTTAAGGAACTTACTTGGTTATGTGACCATTGAGACAAAACTAAATTAGATCCATGCTTTACCTGGGACTCAAAGCAAGAACCTCTTGCATTGTTAGCCTGTGCCCTGCCAACTACGCTACCGAAGTTGGCCTCCTTCTGCTATGTAATCTTCTAGAATGTGGTAATTTTATTAAGGATCTTACAATAAATTAATGCTTTCTTACTAAATCAGACAATTTAAAACAGAAAACTGGTTAATCAATCAGATTTGGAAATTTTTTCGAGTAAGTATAATTTAAGGCTACGCAGTTAGGCCAAATTTATTTCCAAATCAAATTATTGTATTTCTTTGGTTCAGAGTAAATAAATATTCGTTTTCAACATATTTCTTACACCAAACAAATTTACAAAAATTGTCACCATCTGAAGATGAAAATTTGTTTTGATTTAACTTTCAAGTACCTAGAAATACTAAATTTATTGCAATGAAAAATTTTACAGCCAGTAGAGTATTATCAGAAATATCATTAACAAAAGAGGGTAGGTAACGACGTTAGTGTGTATAATGTGTGTAACGTATGTAACAAATATTACATGATAACACAGAGTTTAAAAAAAAAGTTTTGAATTGAAAAAATATCTACAGCACATGATTTTGTATACTTTACAATACTTAAACATTTACATATTTTTGCATATGTTTGCAAACATTTTTGCATACTGTTAGCATATAATGCATATTTTTCCATACTTTAGCATACTTTTGCTCAATTTCGTAACTCGTAATTTGCAACTCTAAACCCTCCTCTAATGTTGGATCCGCTATTGGTATTAGAATTGTGACAATTTGTAAAGACATTTACAATAGGGTAATGTATCATATTTTAGCTATCATAAACCCATTAGCTAATTCATTCTTAGATTCCACTGAAGACATGGCCTGGCACTAGTAAATAAAGGTCTATCTTCAACGCATGATTACGCATGTTGAAAATATCAAAGTACTGTAGCAATTTCCTATTCCTCTTATTTGTGATGTTTCACTTCTAACGGGCCTTGCTATCATGTACTTTTTTTTTTAATTTAAAGGTCATAATTTTTTAAGGGTTGTGGCTAGTTTCTTAATCTAATACAGTACAATTAATTGTTCTGACAAACACCATTGCTGTTTTGCACTGTCATGGAAAAAACTCAAGAATGCAAAATAGAAAAATAAATAAAAATAAAAAAATTAACCCACAGAGAACAATCCTAAATCAGTTGGTGTCGAACAGATTGACCCAATGATGAAATAAAACAGGTATCATGACAACACAATAACGAAAGCACAGACAAACACACTCAAACTTTAAATATCAGACAGCATAAGACAATTCTGTGGAAGGAATTTAGTCATAAAAAATTAACAGCACAAAAGAACATAATGGAATAGCAAAGACCAGACCGTTAAAAAAAAGGTGTGGGTTGTCTGTAAAGTCGGTTTACGGACGATAATTTTACGTGACGTCATAAGAAAACATTGATTAAAAATTGCATACTTTTTAATTTTCAAATATTATTTACAGTTTTTGCAAATTTAATTTAAATAATTTAATTAAATATAATCAAGAACAATTAGTTAAAAAGCCCGCCTTAACCTGTTTGATATTATAGAAGATTTTCTCGCACGGTGGTTGGCCGGTTCTTGCACGCTCTGCTCAGGCGGAACATGACAATTTTTCGTGCATGCAGCCGGTGTTCATCGATTTATAAGACAGTATCACGTGAAAAAAAAAATTGTAATTGGGAACAAATTTGCCGGTTTGCTTAGTGGTGTTCAGTATCAGACATTTTTGTCTTTAAGAAATGATGTCATGGCAAAAAGGTGGTTTTGTAAAAAATCATGCTTTAGACTTTGTAGAAATTTTGACGATGCTGCAGGGTTTCAAAATATCTACAAACCCATTTGTTAAGTTAATATTTAGGAGATCTGAAGAAAGGGTTTAAGTGTACTTTTCAGGGAATATTTTCTTCAGATAAAATGTCTCTTTTGATAACTTGTGACAAAGGTTTTGTGAAGCAGAAATGCCAAAAAGCATCAGCTTTATGTGGGGAAAAAACTTCAAAGCTTCATCAATTCAGATCCAAGTATGAAGTTTTTTAGGTCTTTGAACAAGGTGTTGTGCCCCAAACACATCTTGCTTAATGATAACAAAAGTATTCTGGCAACAGAAAAAATCATTCCATGGATTGTAACTGGATAACAATGTAATTTTTAAAGAATACAAATCACTGAGGGAGACTACAGGAAGCAGCTAAGAGTGGATGTGAATATTACATCTAGAAAATGATAGTGGTTATTGGGACTGAGCATCTTCAGTTTTCAGTAGCAGCACTGAAAGCCAATAACAGTTTATGAGGAAAATAGCACCTATTTTTGATAAAATAAACATGTACTTTTTCAGGTCCCCAGTTATTTATTATTTTAAAAACAGTATAGGTGCATGATATATAGAAACTTAGCCATGAAAGTGATGCTACCAAGGAACGAACTACAAAAGCTCAATTTATAAAGCTCTTTTTTCGTGCAATTATTATATATATATATATATATATATATATATATATATATATATATATATATATATATATATATATATATATATTGCATTTTTGAATGATAATTTAGGCTCTTTTTTTCATGACAGGTGAGCCTGTGCATATTAGTTATCAAAATGAACATGTTCTACCGAACTTGTGCATATAAAACACCTACATGATTACAGAAGAGTGTAGAAACATAGTACACTGATCATTTTCGGTATCATATTTACAGTGTGTTGTAAGCCATCATCTAGCATTTTTTTTATCCTCAGAGAATGCCACATTTAATCACTTTTCATAGCTTGTTAAAGGACGTATTGTTTTAAAAAAACTTTACATTAGTAAAAAACTCATACCATTTTATGCATATACAACATCTAAGTCAGTACACCTACAAATTAGAGAACTGAACTACCTTACAGGGCAAACAAATAGCTACTTGAGTTAGAACTAAATAAATAATAGTTAAAAAAAACTAAAAAAAACATGCTTTTTATAGAAAATTCAACTAAAAAATAGAAAATAAATTTTAATAGATTTGAATTAAAAATAGTGTAAAATAAAAAAAATTTATTTTATTTAAAAAAAAGTGTGGGGTCCATGGTGTCAATAGTTATAATTATTTTATTGACAGATATGAGTAGAAGGATTGTAATTTTTATAATATCTTAAAAAGCACCCCACGCTTTTTTTTAAATAACATACATTTTTTTTATTTTACACTATTTTTAATTCAAATTTATTAAAATTTATTTTCTATTTTTTAGTTAGATTTTCTATAAAAGCGTGTTTTTTAGTTATTTTAAAACTATTATCTATTTTCTACTTTTTAGTTTGGTTTATTTATAAAAGTGTGTTTTTTTAATTTTTTTTAAACTGTTATTTGTTCTAATCTATTATTAATTCCGTGATAACTATAAGTAACTGTAATTATTTTCCAAATTATTAATGTGTACATCTGTATTGATAGTCAGTGAAGCGTTCCACATTTACGTAACAGAAATTTTGGGAAGGATAAAGATTGAGAAAGGGTGAGGAAAAGACCTTCTCAATGAGAGTGTATAGAATATGTGAGAAAAATTCGGATAGCCCGGACTGGGATTCGAACCCAGAGCCTTCCGATGACATGTCGGCTGCTCTACCATCGGGCGCTCAATGTACGATAAATATGAAACAAAGAGCCCCACGCTTTTGTCACAATAATACTAGTATTTTTCATTCATTATTGTTATAAGCTTATTTTAAAAATTATTTTTCACTTTTTAGTTCGATATGCTTTAAAAGCGCGTTTATTAGTTTTTTTAAACTATATTTATTTTTCACTTTTTAGTTTGAATAGAAGGATTGGCGAAGTCCCAGACGAATTACAGTTGGATTTACGGCACCAATCCCAAAATTTGTTGAAAAGAAAACAAAAAATATTTTTTTTTTAAGCTGTGGACAGGATTAGAACCCACGACCGGTGAAACCGTAGGTTGATGTCATCGAAGACCCGTGCCTTAATCCGCTCGGCCAACAAACCAACTGTCAAGGATATATTGTAATAATACTAATACCCCGAGTGCTCGAGCTGGAAAGTAGGTAGACGGTATGCATGCGCCGACTGCACGGTTGTCTCACTTGCTCTCACACAGAGGCTGGGTGAGGAAATTATTTAATCCTGTCGATCCTAATCAGGATAATGAGATAAACTTATTAAATTAGTGTATTGTCACCGGTCCTCGTTTAAAAGTGTGTTGTGCAATTCTGATAGATTCACAAGCTTAGTTAAAATAATCATAACCCACTCTCACTTTTCATTTAATTAAATGTCACAATATTTAGTAGGCTTTGTTTATATCACGCCAAAGACAAACTGAAAGAAAAGAGTTCGCACATGAGCGAAATGGTTTTCTTTACAATGTGCGAACTCTTTTCTTTCAGTTTGTCTTTGACGCGATATAAACAAAGCCTACTAAATATTGTGAAATTATATAAATAGACAAAAATCTTATTTTGCAAATTGAATAATGGAATAATCTTATCAAATTAGTGTATTGTCATTGGTCCTCGATAAATCTACAAAGTTTGAATGAAATCTGACCGTTTAAAGTGGGTCAAAATCGCACCCAAAGGAGTCGGTTACAAACATACAAACAAACAAACAAACATACAGGTGAAGCTAATATAAAGAGTGTAATAAAAACATGTTCTCTGAAATCACAGCTACAAATCATGTGGGTATATGTATTCCCAAACAAAATAGTGCGGATTCTCTGTTTTGATGTGTTTTTACCACATTGTATTTGCATGTATACATAAGGACTGCACCCTGAGTCTTATAAATTATTAGACATTTTAACTGTATGCAGAAAAAAATAATCTCTATTCCTAATCAATACAATTGTGAATCAAGTCAGCTTTCATACCTTGACATTATACACTTTGACGTAACAGGAGCAGCCATCAAATGTGTGGATCTGGGACACCACTTTATCCTGGGACTCATAATTTCTAAATCGAATAATTCCAAAACCTCTGGACTGCCCTGAAGGGGAATGTCTTTTTATCTGGAAAAAAAAAAGTAGAATTTAGTAGCTAAACCAGTTCAAACCTAAAAGAAAAAGATATCAAACATTAGTTTCAATGATTTTTGAACTATAAAATGGAATAAGATACCGTATTTACCTGCGTATGTGTAGCATATTTTATGCAGATTTTTAGTTTAAAAAAGTGTAGTGTGACACTTGTGTGAATTTATAACTTTGGGTAAAAAAATTTTTATAATTGTGGTGTGTTTTGAGTATGTATGTAAATAACTCTACTGTGTTGGGTTTTTAATAAGTAATTTAAGAGTATGTATAAATTGTTTAGTTAAAATATCTGAGCAGTGCGTCAAAAGCACTATGAATGGCACCATTGTGCTACGTCTGGCCGGCTGTCGCCCCAGTCGCCCAGATGGCGCCGGCGAGTGACGTGACTTGCTGGGCTGACATTCGGCAGGAGGAGGGGAAATACAAAAATAAACCAGCAAGTTTGTATACCCTACGCTTGTAAATGTCAATGTACTGGCAAATTCTACACGTGTCTATTTTGACAGGTTTTTAAGATGCAATTGTGACCCAACATAATTGTTTTTTGCATGAGATTTCTCAGCTTTCAAATTCCACATTCCAAGATGAAACTACATCCATCGTTGGTGGTGCCTGCTAGTTTTAATAAAAGAAAATGACAAGAAAGGGTAGCTTGCTGGTATAAAAAAATACAATAGTCCCAAAGGAGGGGGTCATAAATCAAGAGGAGAGACGCACCAATAAGCTGAGACACAGAACAAAGACTTCAATTGTACTCTACTGTAGACAGATATAGTGCGACTCTTACTTGAGGGCAACTGTTATGGCAAAAAAATTGTATTTTTATGCCCCAAATTATAGCTGCGACCCATACGCAGGGGTGACTGTTCTGCTGGTAAATACGGTACACTATATAAAAAAGATAATCTATGGCCATAATTTTTAGGAATTTATTCATAGTTTTGATGTAAGCTTTAGGACATACGCCATTGCTAAGCACATATATGTCTGTAGAAGAAAACTACAAAAAACACAAAAGACACCTGTGTTTTCGTACCATGTGCATCTCTGCCTAAGGATGGGAGCAGATAGCAGTTCCCGAAACGTCGCTTGCTTCTGTTTTAGAAAACTATTGTGTTTGTTTCGTCTTTTCGTTTTGTCGTGTTTTTGTCTCGTTTCAACTGTTGTGCTGAATGTTTTTTTGGTTCAATATTTTTGTGCTGTCATCATTTGTGGGGGTTTTTTCATTCTCTTCTGTTTTTTGGAAAACTGTTGTGTTTGTTTCATCTTTTTGTTTTGCTGTGTTTTTGTCTCATTTCAACTGTTGTGCTGAATTTTTTTTGGGTTCAATATTTTCTTGTGCTGTCATCATTTGTGGTTTTTTTTTCGTTCTGTTAGTCCATTTTTCTTTGTTTTTCTTTGTTTGCTGACCATATTCCTGTTATAGAATATTATGTGGTATTTATATCCTGTTGACTACAGCAATTTTTTTGCTTAATTTGTGTTTTTGTCTTTTGTGTTTTTTGTAGTTTTCTTCTACAGACATACATGTGCTTAGCAATGGCGTGTGTCCAAAAGCTTACATCAACTCATGCACTCCCATCGCACAAATATTTCAAAGATAATTATTCATAGTTGTATGAATTATCTACTATTGCTCTATGCAGTCAATAAAAACCATTGCAACAAAGAAAAGTTATGTTAACTAATTATTGTTGGATTCCTATGTAATCTTCATTACATACGGGAAAGAAGCATTGAGTGATGAAAAAATAGATGACAATATTTATTCAAATGAACTGTATGACCATTTACAAAAGAAAAAATGCAAAAAAACATATTTCAATAATGGTCAAAAATTTCCACTACATATAATATCAATGTACAACTTAACACACATTTGCTAACATATTTTCACCAGAAACATGCACTTGAAAACAAGCCTGATAGATGCAAGGGATGAATGCATTCGAGCACCTCATTAATGTTGGGGTGATGAAATGAGATGAAGCAGCAATGGAATGTATTGATGGGGGAAAAAGAAGTACCCCCGGAAAACCCACCAGCTTATAATGTCTTCTATGGTTCTCACTTGCAAAAAGTTCTGGGTTAGACCCCACTGAGAATCAAACCCAGTTTGTCACAGTGGATGGAGGCTGATCTGGCAAATCTGCCTCTGTGGCCCCAACAATCCAGTACAGGAAGTAATCCAGTGAAATGGTGGTTTTCCCATAGCAAAATTACAGAAGTTTTCCCCTTATTTTTATTTCTTTCTTTTTTGTTTATTATATTATTTATTAGGTTTTCAATTATGGTGTTTGGGCTACTGAATCTGAATTTCAAGATGCTGTCTTGTAGAGGTTGGCTTCTCAATGTAAAATGCAAAAAAAAACAAATTTTTGCACTTTTTTTTTAATTTTTTCCTTATTATCTTGAATACCTGTTTTTAAATGTGACTACTCTAAAAAAAATTAAATAGACAAAAGTTCCTACAAAATGAACTAGTCAACTTTAATTTTATGACGAGCTGTTATGGTACTAGAGCATGCTGAAAATAGCAATTATTTGGCCCTTCTACGAAAACATCAAAAAATGCCCACCCCTACCCTCTACCACTCAAATAATATACATGTTATCAACCAAAATCCTTACACCATGTGAAAGTACGTGAAATTTTCAACATATTAGGTATAAGACAATGAATATAAGCTGAATATGAAATCTGTATGTAGTAATGTACATGATGAGTGTTAAGTCGAGCCCAGGACTGTCATCACTTTGAGTAGGTTCATCTGGAAAAGAAAGATAGCATTTAGTGTTAGAACATGTTTACAAAAGACAGATAAGTTGTATAGTGAGGTATTGATGTATGAAGAAATACACAATGTCAAATGAGCAGTTATGATAACCAACCCATTTTTGTTAACTTCCACCCCCACTGCTCTGGATCCACTGCAGCACCTGATGGAAAACTCTGAAGGTGTGTTGTTGAGCTGCAGCTTCAATGGAAGGTATGGAAGCCATGTATGCTGATGTCGTGTAGGCTGATGTAACATACTGCTAATACCTAAGCTCGTTGAGTGTTATAGTTGGGTGGTTACCACCATAAAGTGCACCAGCAACTGTTATTTCCTTTGGATGGGTTGAAGAATCATTGAATTTTGTAATATGTGAGTCGAGATACGAATTTTCAAAGAGGGTCGAGAAATTTAACCTTCCCTTATATTATATTATATTAGTTGGATAACATGGACATAGAGTCGCAACTACTCACTGCATGGAGGAAAAGCATGTGGTTGGCAACACTCTTCTTCACTTCACTTTCCAGATGGTAGAAAAGCTGAGGAGCTTTACCTCTCCCTGACCTGGAAATATATACTGGACCAAAAAGTCAACGTCTTCCCCCACAATTTCAACACACTTGTGAGCCAAAGCCAGGGATTCTGCCATCAGCTGACTGCTTGGAGGCGATTCTACTTTCATTTCATTTGTTATTTGCATGGCGATATATATATCCTTGTTTTTCACATTTAATGGAAAATTTACTTTGAAACTGTTGGTGTCATGATCCTGCTAAATTGCATCTCCACGGACTGCTTATTGGTCGTCGCCTCAAGCGCTCCATAAATTTGGTAATCTTCTGTCCGTCCGAGTACCTATCTAACACAACTGTCACACTTTGATTGTACTTACTTCATACATAATGGATATATGAGTCGCAAATTCACTCGACCATACGACTCTGTACAACATAAGGCCCCATAAATCACATATACTGTTTTGCTATCCAACACTGTGGTGTCGGGAAGAGGATTAAAAGCTTTGTACTAAACAGATTTTGTCATTTCGGATTACACTCTCATCTATCAAAGCTAGGGACGATGGAGCCGATTCATATGTTAAGAAATCCTCAGTTTCTTCTTCTGATTGTTTGGCGACAACCATCCTTTGAAAAAGTGATTGGTTTAATGACCACAGGTTGATCACTAATGAGGATGGATGAGCTGATGGTTGCGAGTCAGTCCGTCCATTTAAACTTGACAGCTCTGAAGTCATTGCCAACAATTCCTTTGATACCTTTGGTCCCCACCTCCCTGGACAAGTAACAAAAGTATTAATGTTCTCCCACAACCTCATTGCTGATTGATATTAGTTCTGAGGTGTCGGTTATAGGTGGGTGTTAATGAAACCATTTCAAAATATTTTACATACAATTTTTGTCAAGATTCACTTTTGCATCACAACTGTCCGCATACTGGTCAGTCGTTCCAAAGCTTACACCACAGAAATCCTGATCGCGTTTGTGACATGCTGGAGCAAACTCATACCCAGCATCCATCTTGCCAAGATGCCTTCCTTAATCCACGTGCTCTACTTAGCCCTCCTTTAACTTTCATGTGCTTCTTGAGCTGCTGTTCAATACACATGCTGTTCCATGTTCCGCACCAGCATTTGTCTCTAAATCGATTTGTGAAACCACCTTTCGAAGTGAATGCTTGAAATTCATCAGGTGGGCTTGGAATGCTCTAGTGTGAGCATATCTTGCAAGTACAAGTGTGCGCACTTGGCATATAGATAGTGCCCACTGACGTGAAAATATGGTAGCATTTCGTATGATTTGAAGATGTAGTTTCCAATTGCCCATCCACTCAGATTCAATAAATTTCAACACCAAAGTTATCATTTGGAAATATTCAATCCACAACTCTGAAGTGAGGCCTAGATTCGCAAGATGTTGAAGGTGGGTTTCAAATTTTTGTGAAATTTCCTTTCCACAATTTTTTTCATGTGCATCCAGTAGCTCACTTTGATCACCACTGTACACCACACGACTTGCTATCACATCTCACGCCTTAAGGTAGAGAGGTTGATCGAACATGATGAAAGTTGTTTGCTGCCCCAGTGAATGTGTCTTTTCAACAGCAGACAAAAATGATGTGTATATAGTATTTTATTCCCCAGGAGGCACATTTATAAAGGGTTGGCAGTCTATGAATGTTGTTTGGTTAACTCATCCATAAAACCATTATATCCAGAAATTCCTGCACAATTTTTATATTTGCTGTACAGCTACAGCAGGAGTGGTACTGATTCAGCGATGGTCTCAGAATGAGGGTATTGTACTTAGGTAATTGTGACTAGCAATTAAGCCAACATCATCGTTCTTTTCAAAATGTTTTAGTGGTAAGCTTCCAACAATTTGTGCTGATGATATATCCTTCAGTCATGCAACATTTTTACCCAGAACTTCCACATTATTTTGGGGTGACACACCAGATGCCTCTCATTGTGTGGAATTTGTTTTGTCCATCCAGAGTTTGAATGTTGATATTGGCATGTCATAGACCATCTTGTAGGTTAACAGTAACTGGATGACACATAATTGACAACACTTCAAATCAAGTTGCTTCATTGTACGAGGAACAAAACCCCATGGAAAATAGGACATGTATCAATTTGTGAGAACCACATTTTTTGTAAAGAAATGCTGCTAAGCCGATTTGAAGAGGTGAGAGGAATGAAGCAGGCTGCACAACACTAATCACGCTACGTGCAATGGCTGCAGAATTTTCTTCTATTTCTCCAGATCCCCTTGCTTTTTGCTGAGCACCACAGCATCCATAAAAACTATAGTCTCAGAAATGAGATCCTCAGTTTCATCTAGAAACCTTTCTGAAGGGGGGTATTCAGTCAAATTATATACAGTAAAACTCGCTTAAGACGTTCCCGTATAATACATTTTCCCGTTTATAACATTTACATAATTATTCCCTTAATCACTTCCATATATCTCTATGTTAATTTTTTCCATTCAAAACATTTGCCATTATAAATACTAATAAAGTTTATCTTTACAAGATAAACTTTATTTATAATTAAACCTTTAGACAGTTTATAAACAATAACAAACATAAATACCAAAACCTTTGCCGCATGCAGCACGCTGTTACGATATATTTTTCGTCTAATCATCTGCTTGCATTCGTATTCTTTGCGAGGCTGTTCCATCTGTACACCATTTCCCTCATTCAAGGCATAACGTCGACGAATACATAACAAAAACAAACCACTAGCCTTCGTTGACCAGAGATTAGAGAAAGTTACAGATGGAGCATAAACCCAGTTTGTAGATATCTCTGCTGAAGCCAGGGGACGTAAGGGGGAAGCAGGTCGCCGCCTTATTGTTCCGTGAAGAAATTCACATTTTCTCATAAGTGATGTATGTATGGTGCATGAATATTAAACAAATAAAGACTGTTGACTCGAGAAAAATGATTGTGTACAAGAGTATGTAGTGAACTAAATTTCTATATACCAAGTGTGCTATGCTCTATCTACACATATACACAGATAATGTGTGGTGTTGTTAGGTAGAAACAAAATATAATTGTCACTTCCTGAATATGGTCTATAGATGTAGGAATGGTGTTATTTAGTTATTAGAGTTTAAATAATAAATAATTCTCTGTGGATATTTATGGCTCTGTAAAAATAAGTTTCAAAATTCATATATGGGCGCCACCCTTATGCACAACTTAAATTCCTTAATAGGTCAAGGTTAATGTAGTGTGGTACATAAGGGAAAGATGAAATTTTCTCATACTTTAAAATCCTCACAAGGCATGAGAATAGACAACAGACAACTTGAAAACATAAAGGACACATACACATACACTGTAAAATGACAACATGGAAACATGATTAACACCAATATTCTTTAATCAAATAAAAATATATTTTAGTTTCTAGTTGGTCCAGTGGTATGCTATTCATATTTGCTAAAATTGCTGGATCTAGGTTGCACACATGATAGCATAAAAACAAGAGTTCATATAGTTTCAAAATAATAATGTCTGTTGAAATCTCAATTTATAATCGAAAATTTTACGTGAGAAGATAATATTTATTTGTAGTGTTCTTTATTAAAGTTGATTTTTATATTCCGCGGCTGAACTCAATAAATAATTGCGGTAAAGCATCTTGAGACATCTGTCTCAGTTCACCTCTGGGTGTTTGAACAAAGTCAAGTGTAGAAACAGGATGCGTGATCATTTTTTATAAAATGTTTATCTCAATAGGTCCCTTAACGTGCTCAACAAAGAAATGTAATATTTAAAAGTCCGTCGGCAATATTACGATGTATGTAGGTAGAAAACAGTTAAATTAGTATAGCATCATGAGTCGGCTGTTTACTCACGGTAAATCACTCTTAAATACACGTCAGTTATGACGTGCCCTAATTAAATAACATATACTTTAGGTTTATACGACGTATTAAACATCCTGGTTGTAGGATGATCTACCCAGCTATTTATCTTCGTTGATTTTTGAAGGGATTTAAACCCGGGCTATGCAGCCATCATCGCCGTTAATTCAAGACTCTTTTCCGTTAATTCTGTAGTGACGCTTATCCTAAGCAACACCGCCGCTGATTGGCTGAAACACTAAGATTGTTGACTTAATTACACGTTCAAAATCACTCACAGACAATTAACAAAACAAATTAATACATCAAAATGCCTTAAATTTAAAATAGGATTTTCCAACAATGAAAATTCTGTTTTGCAAATAATAAATAAAAAGTTCAATTTGCCGTTTTAAGTCCATTGTTCCCTAGAGGGGTCTTGTTAATTGAGCTTCGGCATCACTCAGATTACACCATAGAGAATGGTAGTTGCAGATACGTCCAAGTACATAATCATAGAACAAAACATAAAATGTCAATAAATAATAAAAATAATAATTAAAAATGTTATTTAAATAAAACAAAACACTTTCTGTGCGTAGGACAGTCATGTTTCAGCACAGAATTGCCGCCCTTGATAAGCATAGTGTGTTGCAGTTTTCAAATTTTCAAACAAGACACGGTGTGCTTTTCAGTTGAAAACTCGCTGCTCGAGTTAAATAAAAAAGTTAGTTGCCAGGCAACGACTCGCGCGACACCACAAAACGACGAAAGAAAGAGGGAGAATAAAAAAACTTTGGCGCGAGAGAGGACACCTGTCCCGCACCCCTCCTCCTGATTCGTGGACTGTTCCCTCAGTACGCGGCACTCCGTCACAGAGTTCAGACCTGCGCTGGTCGTCGGTGCATTTTTCGCGGGAAAACTTGCAATCTTGTTGAAGTTCTCGGCATCGTCAGTCCTGGAACTAAGTTGGATGCAGTGGCACTCGGAGGATAATACTTACAGTAAGTATTCTTCGCAATCACAAGGGAAATATGTGAGGAAAATGTACATGTTGCATAACAATGGGACTTTATCCAGGTCATCACCTTAGCAGTGGATCGGCCTCCATCCGTGGTGCTGGCAGCATCCTGTGGAAGGCGAACCTGGGACCATACATCACCGGGTGGTGATTCAGCTGCCCTCGGACAGCCCTGCCGACCAAATCAGCGCGGGACGTCGGCTGACGTCACAGGCGCGCGGCGGCGACGGAGCAGCAGACGGTGTCACCGCCACCTGCTCCTGCTGGGACAGTCGTCTCGGAGCGACGACACCTGCCGCCCTGGTCCTGGCCCAGTGCGTGACGCGGCGGAACACCGCGGCGCCAGCACATCGTTTGCAGCACACGTCATTGTTAGGTACACTTCCGAAGGAATTCGCGTCTCTGTTCGCTCCTATTGTTGAGTGTAATCACTGCACTCACTTAACTTAAAACTCTCGTCTGTAAATCAAAGTTTATCAATATAACATGTGTGATCGTGCACTTGCAAGCACGAGTGTCTGCAGGCCTATCAACTTCTTTACTTGATGCAGACATACCATTGGACCACCAAATATACTTAAAATATTAATGCTTATATGTAATAATAATAAATAAAATCATTTAGATAGCTCTCGGTTCGTAATCTATTAACAAGAATAATATATTAGCTTAATTAACAATAAGTTATTTCTTGAAAGTTTTTAATTCAAGTTATCACAACTTTGCATAAATTAATTGGAACATTAATACATTTCTCATATTGTTAGGATGTGATTTTTACAATGTTCATTTGCATGCAGCCTAAGCCTAGTGCTGTCTGTATACTTCACAATATCATTTCACATATCAACTTCATGTATATCTTACATCTACATCTCATCAACAATTCATAAAAATTTACAATTCACAATTTCATATCATAACATTTACATTACATTTATATACAGTGTTATAGGCTGTTATTATAATAGCCTGATTTTAATAACATTTTAAATGCGTTCTTTAAATTCTTTAAACAAAAATTGTTTTTAGCTAAACAAAGTGTTTTTAGCTAGGTAACAAGGCTGTGTGAAAGAAATCACACCATATGTTCCTTTTTTTGTTTACTTTTCATCCGCCTCTTTTCTCACAGCAGCAGGCGAATTCTCTTGTCTCTTTTTATTTCTTTTCTTATCTCAGTCGTCTCGGCGAGTGAGTAACTTGAACTCTGTTATCTGACTGGTGGCCTCCGATTTCACTCTGGCGACTATCGGAGCAGTACAGCTGTTCGATGCTCTTTCATTTCACTCTCATTTTCATCGTGTTTTATCGACCCGCAGCGGGCTTCGCTGGGTCGGAAATTCACGTTTATTTTTCACAAATAAATTCCTTACAGGAATTTAGCCTTGTAATGTGTCTGAGGCTCCTAGCCTCGGTGTAGATAGCAACATGCTATATTATCAACTGTAAACAAAACATGTGTTCTTCAGGATAGCTTGCAGCAGCTCCTGCTGAGTAGTACATTTTCCATTTTCTCTCTTCTCAGAGCTGAATTAGTATTTTGAAAATAATTTATATTTTCTTGAAAATTTTTTTTTCTTTTGCTTGGAGGATTGTATTAGATTGAAGTTGGTTTATATTGAGGCCTGTGGACACTCACTGCAAGAGCGTGTCATCTCGCGACATAGGATTCTACACAGTGTTTTTCAGGTCAGCCTATACCAAGATTTTTCTTCAAAGAAATAAAATACATAAACAAACTTCGAAAAATCGAGTGATTCATATAATGAAAATTTATAAATTTTCTGTATAGGGTCCTTTTCAAAATAAAACTTCATATAGATGTTTTCTGCAAATTTCTTGTTACCATTTCATAGCAGATCAGCATACCCCTTTCTTTTTTTCTTTAACAACAAATATAGGAATAAAACCTAATTAAATTCAACACTACTAACAGATTGGATTTGTATGCGAAATGGATGCATACTTTTCTAATCAGTATCCCCAAGTGATACCAACCTAAAACATCAGAAAAAGGATTACTCCTTCAAATCTCATTAGTTTTCTCATATCAAACCAAAAATAATATATCTATTTCATCTTAAATTGTGGTGATCTCTGCAAGAAAAAGTGTTACAGTGCAACGAAATATCAACTGGAATAACCTATAACAAGGTAACCTAGAATAATTTTGCTTGTAGTTGCAAAGTGTTTTGTGCTTGTAGAATTGCTTTGCATGCCAGTGTTTACACATGTGTACACAGCTAGGTGAAATAACATCTCACACTTGTATTTTGTCGAACACAGTTACACTCATGTCTTCTTGCTAGATAATTACATAGCTCTTCACAGTAAATAGGGCGAGTCTAGTGCTTCCCAATATGTGTTAGTGTTAGTGGGTCAGTACCCAAATTGAAGAATACGTTAGCCGTAAAATACTCAAATACCTCATAAATAATTTATACCCATAATAGCTACACTGGCTACTCAAAATCCCAGTGCTGGTGGCATGTCACTTCACCTCGTCACAGGACACTGGCGGGAATTACACTTCCGCTCTTACGCAAGGGTATACTCAACGGCTATATTACGCCTCTCCTGGCGTACCATATACATAACAACCTAACACACTATAAACACGGGGATTATATGGCTCTTGTGTTAGCCATCACATACAGACTGCTCTCAGCTGTTACTCCAGCTTACTCGCTCACATGACAATGAGGTAAACATTAACTAGTGCACCGACCAATATTTAATTTGCAGTTGTAGGGTTCTTATATTCCCTCAGCTGTGCAATGTTGTAACGGCCTATTGACTGGCCTGTTGATGGCTCGGCTAAAGCATAGCAATTCTCATGAGTGGATCCAGTTATAACATATGGACCATCAAATAATAAAAACAATTTCTTGGTAACATTTTCCCAAGCTCTGCTCACTGGATTAGTTTTCTTGAGCACCAGGTCACCAATTTTGAAGGTTGCTAATTTTGAAGCGGGGTGCCTCCTCTTGCGGACTGCAGCTTCTGCTGTAAGATTCTTGCTTATAAATTCCTCCACCTCTTCACCAGTGGGTAAATCTTCCTCCTCTTGCTCTTGACTCAGTCGGGGCAGGTAGATAGGGTTGATCGCCTCGGACCTATCCAGACTCATGGCTTCGTGTGGGGTGACTCCTATCGAACTGTGTACTGTATGATTTATTACACATTCTACATATGGTAGTTTATCCCTCCAGGATTGCTGTGACTTGTGACATAATATACGTAATAGGCCTCCAATAGTTTTCATCAATCTCTCGACGGGATTGCTTTGAGGGTGGCGTACAGAAATGGTAGTGGGGATAACGCCTAACTTGCGTACGCCCTGCTGCCACACTTCACTAGTAAACTGTGTACCCTTATCTGAGAGTACCATCTTTGGCATCCCAATTTCCTCAGTAAATAATTTTAATTTACCCATAACTGCTTTTGCAGTGGGATTTACAATAGCGTACAGCCTTGTGAATTTTGTGAATATGTCTTGAATCACAAATATATATTTTGCCCCTCCTTTGGACTGGGGTAATGGTCCAAATAAATCCACTGACAATAACTCTAGTGGTGCCTTGGGGAGAATAGGCTGTATCTCTCCATGCAGGTGTTCTTTAGGTGATTTTGACTTTTGACAAAGATCACATGCTCTAGTGACCTGTGTGATAAATTGAGGCATATTGGGCCAATATACTTGCCTCCTTAAAGCTTCCGTTAGCTTCTTGCTTCCAGCATGCCCAAGTGCAACATGCACTTCCCATGTGACTGGCTGTCTCATGCTGATTGGAATTACCGGCTTCCATGCATCTTCATATAGATATTTCTTTCTTGAGTGTGCAAATAATATTCCTTCAGGGGATTTGCAAAAATATTGGTGGATCTTGTGTTCCGCTGGGTGACTGGTCAGCTGTTTAACAGTGTCTTGGCAGAATTTGTCCTCCTGCTGCTTGGCTTGCAGGTCCTTTAGTAGTTCTTGGAGCTTTGGGTTGGATTTCAAAACATTTGCTGCTGTTAATGCTACTAGGAATTCCTTCTGGTGGGCTGGGCTGGTGTTGTCTTGAATTTGTTCAAGGCGGCTCAGATAATCAGCTGTTGTGTTAGATGACCCCTTGATGTGCTGAATCTGTACATCATACTCTTGCAGCAATAAAAACCATCTTGTAAGTCTGCTCCCAAACAACTTCCCAGCCTTCAGACAAGTTAAGGCCTGGTGATCAGTTAGCAGCTTAATGGTTTCACCTAGTAGTATGTCACGGTACTTCTGTAGGGCCCACACTATAGCTAACGCTTCACGTTCAGTCACAGTGTAATTCCTTTCAGCTGGACTTAATGTTCTGCTGGCCATTGCCACTGTTTTTTCCACTCCTTGGTGTTCCTGTGCAAGTTTGCATCCTAGTGCAGTATTAGATGCATCTGTGTACAGCAGAAATTCCTTTCCTTGAACAGGATGGTATATCACGTGCTCTTCCAGGAATAGGTTTTTCAAACTTCTGAAGGCTTGGTCATGCTCTTCAGTCCACTTCCATACATGATCCTTCTTAAGGAGCTGGAACAAAGGTACTGCACACTGGGCTACCTTATTAGAATAATTTCGGTAGAAACCAACTATGCCTAAGAAGACTCTTAGTTGTCTCACATTCCTGGGTGTGGGGAAATCTTGAATAATCTGGAGTTTCTCTGGAGCTGTTTTAATTCCTTCTGGTGTAAGGATATGCCCTAAGAATGGCAGTTCTTCTCTACAAAATTTGGACTTGCGTATTTTTACTGTCATACCTGCATCTTGTAATTTATGTAACACAGTAGCAATGTGTTGCAGGTGTTCCTCAAAAGTGACAGATGTTATCAAAATATCATCCACATATGCTCTGGCAAATCCTTTGCACTCAGGCCCTAGAGTAGTGTCAAGGCACCTGGTGAAATCTGCTACAGCGTTGCAGAGTCCAAACGGCATCACAGTAAAAACGTACTGTTGATTGTGGAATAGGAAAGCTGTGTATTTACATGACTCAGGCTCAAGTGGAATCTGCCAGTAACCAGATGACAGATCCATGGTGGTTAAATATTTGACACCTTGGTACAGCCTCAGAATTTCAGCTGTCTGTACCGGGCTCTCCCTGTCCTTGATGGTTATTTTGTTTAACTCTCTTGCGTCAAGACAGAGTCTCACAGTCCCATCTTTCTTTCCAACGCAGACAATAGGGTTGGCATAAGGGCTAGCCTCCCTTCTCACAACATTCCAGTCTATCATGAGCTGCAAATATGCAGTAGCCTCTTGTACGTACTTAGCTGGAACAGGGTAAGACTTCCTATGAAAAGGTGCATTCTCCTGTGTCTTGATTTGTGCCTGATAAAATTTATTTCTCCCTGGTTTATCCGAAAATACATGCTGGAAATTTCTCAACACATTGAATAGCTGTTGCAGCTGAATGTGTGTGACAGTTCTGGAATCTTGAACTGACTGTCTGATGTCCTCAATGGTAGCTTGCAGATGTTCGTTGGCTTGGTTGTTACACACTCGCTTGCACATAGGTGTGTTAATCAAAATGCCTATGAAGTTGTTTCGGACATGCCATTTGTCTGTTAATGACACCGGTGTAGGACTGTCACTAGGTTGTATAGTGCTTTTCCTGAAATCTATTACTATGCCGAACTGTGACAGAAAATCAGTTCCAATGATTAGTGGTTTTGCTAATCCCTTTACCACTTGTGCTGTCAACTCCTTGGGTTTTCCAAGTCCATAGACTGTTATGAGCACTTGCCTGTTCACAATAGGACTGACTCTTGAAGTAACACCAATAATTTTGATGGCGGGTACTGGAATTTTTGGTACCTTCATGCCAATGCGTTCTAGGAAACATACCAGCTCCTCACTGATACAGGTCACCTCTGCTCCACTGTCAATAAGTGCAGCCACTTCTTGCCCATATATGTTTAGGTTAATTTGTGGGCAGACCGTGTGAAATTGTGGTACTACGCCCTCGTCGGTCTCTTTGTACAAAAATTCCCTTTCATTATCTCTCATCATTATGGTACACATAAATTTGTGGTAGCTTATACAACTATAAATACATGTCACATTATTCACCCCTGAGTCTGGAGGTCGGGTTTCGGTGCGGGGCGATCCTACAGAAACCCTTTCTAGTTTAATGTGCCCTTTGATACTCGCGCATCCTGCGAGTCTGGCACATTTCTGTTGTTGTACCATGTACTGGTACCTGCAGCTTCCTGTACTGCGGACTTAAACTCTGCCGCAACAGGATTTTCCAGTAGATAGCGTGGACGTGCTCCATGCTGATTGGTCATTCCAGGTTGTTGGCTCTGGCGAAACGTCCTGTTGGGCGACGCCGGTTGCTCAGACGGGTGGCTGTAGTGGGGCTTGCCTCCACCGCTGTCTGTCGTCTTGGGGCTTCGGTAATATGGCAGGCGGGAATCTTCACGCTGGTCGTGGTATTGTCTCTCCTTCATCCTACGGTGCTGGTTGTAGTGATATTCTCTTTCGTCATCGGATGAGGCACGACGACCGTAGTTGCGGGACTCCCTGGGTGGCCGTTGGTCCGGCGAGTAGGACCGCCTTCTCTCTTCATACCGGGCACTCTTCCTGGCTCGTTCTGCCCCTTCTTCCCCACTGTGGTATCCCTTGTTGCTGGGCCACCAGGTACGCTTCCTGTTGTAGTGTGCCCCTTTGTATCTGTTGTGGTAGGGCCCACCGTTACCACGAGGTGCTTCCCCCCTTGCTTGCCAGCTCATGTAGTTTACTGCGGCCTGACGCTCTGGTTTCTGTTTCCCCTCACGTCCTTGCCAGTAAGGGTTGACCTGGTGCTGCTTCTGGTGAGGTGGTGCTCGGTCTGCCTCCTCTGTCCTGGGTGCCACTCGATCCAATTTCTCGAGCTTATCGTAGTTGAGCAGCCGGTCACGGAACTCAGTGACATCACGATAGTGTAGGCCAGACAACTGCTTCTGGTATTTCAGCGGCAGCTGTGTTAACATGGCAGCCACAAACTCCTCATCGGTCATAGGGAGGTCTAAATACCTTGTCTTGTCATACATGTTAGACAAATGTGCCTCCAGAGATGTGCCCTTCCTTGGGTCGTATTTCTCTGTGTGGAGTTGTGCCCTCAGATTACTCTGGATTCTGATGTTCCAGAATTGCAGTCTGAACAACTCCCTGAATTGGGCGAAACTGTGGGTGTTGGTGCTGGTCAGCTCCCACCAATAGAATGCCTGACCCTTTAACGCGTTCAAACATTTCAGAACCTCTACGTCGGTGAGGTTAAACATGGTCACATATTCCTCGAATTTTCTGAGGAACCTCATAGGACTTTCATTTGCTCTGCCTGCGAATGTAGGCATGGCCTCTGCCCACAGCTTTGCTGGATGGTGCATCAGAGCTACCGGGTCCAGATGGCGCTCTGTTGTTGTAGTTGCTCTAGGCTCAACTGTTGCCCTAGTCTCTACAGTCTGTCTGGGTAGTGATTCAGCAGGGTGGACGTCATAACTGCACCCTGGCATGGTGTACAGCTGTCTATCTGTACCTGTAGGTGGCACTTCAGTTGCCTCTCGCTGTGTACTACCAGTTGTGTCGGGTGTACGACTCTGACTTACAGTCAGATTCTGCAGACAATCTCGTAGGCTAGAGGTCGCCACCTCTATGTCCTCCAGCCTGACCTCAAGTCGTCGAGTCTGCCCATGCAGCTCGTCCCTCATGCTGACCTGACTGCGCTGACAAAACTCCCTCAGACCATGTTGTTCTAGGGTCACATTCTCGCGAATGGCTAGTAGTTGTGTTTCCAACTCACCTACCCGCTCAACTGTCTGAGTCACCTTCTCCACTACTTGATTAATTTCACTCTGTTGTTGCGCTAGCTTCTCCTCTATGCTATGTTCTAGACTTTGTACACTGGAACAAGTGAGGTCTAATTTTGTCTCCATCTGCTCTGCCTGCTTGGTGTGTATTGCTAGTTGAGACATGATTCTATTCTCAGATTGTTCGGTTTGTGTTGTGAGTTCGGCAGTGTGTTCTGCCTGACTAGCCAGTCGAGACATAATCCTGTTTTCAGACTGCTCTGTTTGTTTTGTGAGCTGTGCAGTGTGTTCTGCCTGCCTGGACAGTTGTTGGAACAGCTGCTGTAGCATCTGTGTCATGTCAGGGCTTGATGTGGACATGCCTGGTGTAGTGGTTGTCATGTCATGTTTTTGTGTTACCTCTCCTGTGGGAAGAGGTGACACTGGCCGCCCTAACCTCTCACTATGCTGCATGTGTGAGTGTGTAGGTACATCCATTACTCTCTTATCTGGCGAATTACAGTCCTCCATGGCCGACGATGTGTCACTGTCAGAGCTGTGAGTCGTGGGACACTCCTCACACATACTGTTGGCCCTACTTCTTAAATTATATGTCTGCTGAGCCATTGTGTCAGACCTCTAACAAACTACGATTAACAATCACAACAAATATCCTGCGCACTTGACAATTCAATAAAATACTTGTATGTAAACAAACCTAATATATTTGATACAAACAAATCGGGCCCCACTAGTTGGGTTGCCACTTTCTGTGCTATGCTCTATCTACACATATACACAGATAATGTGTGGTGTTGTTAGGTAGAAACAAAATATAATTGTCACTTCCTGAATATGGTCTATAGATGTAGGAATGGTGTTATTTAGTTATTAGAGTTTAAATAATAAATAATTCTCTGTGGATATTTATGGCTCTGTAAAAATAAGTTTCAAAATTCATATATGGGCACACAGATAATGTGTGGTGTTGTTAGGTAGAAACAAAATATAATTGTCACTTCCTGAATATGGTCTATAGATGTAGGAATGGTGTTATTTAGTTATTAGAGTTTAAATAATAAATAATTCTCTGTGGATATTTATGGCTCTGTAAAAATAAGTTTCAAAATTCATATATGGGCGCCACCCTTATGCACAACTTAAATTCCTTAATAGGTCAAGGTTAATGTAGTGTGGTACATAAGGGAAAGATGAAATTTTCTCATACTTTAAAATCCTCACAAGGCATGAGAATAGACAACAGACAACTTGAAAACATAAAGGACACATACACATACACTGTAAAATGACAACATGGAAACATGATTAACACCAATATTCTTTAATCAAATAAAAATATATTTTAGTTTCTAGTTGGTCCAGTGGTATGCTATTCATATTTGCTAAAATTGCTGGATCTAGGTTGCACACATGATAGCATAAAAACAAGAGTTCATATAGTTTCAAAATAATAATGTCTGTTGAAATCTCAATTTATAATCGAAAATTTTACGTGAGAAGATAATATTTATTTGTAGTGTTCTTTATTAAAGTTGATTTTTATATTCCGCGGCTGAACTCAATAAATAATTGCGGTAAAGCATCTTGAGACATCTGTCTCAGTTCACCTCTGGGTGTTTGAACAAAGTCAAGTGTAGAAACAGGATGCGTGATCATTTTTTATAAAATGTTTATCTCAATAGGTCCCTTAACGTGCTCAACAAAGAAATGTAATATTTAAAAGTCCGTCGGCAATATTACGATGTATGTAGGTAGAAAACAGTTAAATTAGTATAGCATCATGAGTCGGCTGTTTACTCACGGTAAATCACTCTTAAATACACGTCAGTTATGACGTGCCCTAATTAAATAACATATACTTTAGGTTTATACGACGTATTAAACATCCTGGTTGTAGGATGATCTACCCAGCTATTTATCTTCGTTGATTTTTGAAGGGATTTAAACCCGGGCTATGCAGCCATCATCGCCGTTAATTCAAGACTCTTTTCCGTTAATTCTGTAGTGACGCTTATCCTAAGCAACACCGCCGCTGATTGGCTGAAACACTAAGATTGTTGACTTAATTACACGTTCAAAATCACTCACAGACAATTAACAAAACAAATTAATACATCAAAATGCCTTAAATTTAAAATAGGATTTTCCAACAATGAAAATTCTGTTTTGCAAATAATAAATAAAAAGTTCAATTTGCCGTTTTAAGTCCATTGTTCCCTAGAGGGGTCTTGTTAATTGAGCTTCGGCATCACTCAGATTACACCATAGAGAATGGTAGTTGCAGATACGTCCAAATACATAATCATAGAACAAAACATAAAATGTCAATAAATAATAATAATAATTAAAAATGTTATTTAAATAAAACAAAACACTTTCTGTGCGTAGGACAGTCATGTTTCAGCACACAAGTGAAAACTTTTAGCACCAAATTGGAAGTGTTTTACTTAAATTAGGACAGTTGTGTTAACGTTGAATCGTGTTGGATGGGAATTCGAGCTCTTGGAGTGTGTATTTATGTGAAATGTCGTCTTGTTCAGCATATGGGTGCACGAACAGGAGTGCAAGGAAGGAGGCCGAACAGCTGGAAGAGGAAAAACAGAAGAAAATAACTTTTCACAAGTAAGTTTAATCATTGTCCTCAAGTGTTCATGTTAGGTTAAAACATGCCTCTTGTTTGGGCCTAGTAGAGTATAAATATATTTTAATACTGGATACAGAATATATACATACACATTTTTGGCATAGTATAAGTAGGCCTACCTACTTATAAAATCATGGTCATGTAGTTTTACATTTCTATTTTTCTTGTTTGCAACAAAATTTTTATATTAAACGAGATATGTAGGCCTAGTTTATGTTTCATTAGAAGTGTACTATAGATGACAGTCTTATTGTCATTACATTTATATGAGCCAACCAAGATAATTTAACATCTTTTACAGACCTAACCAGCATTTTTTTTTTTAAATTCTGATTTCAGTTGTAACATTTTTTAAAAAAAAAAGGCTACAGTTTGGGTTTTACTCATATCTAACATAAAACCATTTGCAACAAACTATTCTTGATCTTCATGCAAAGAAGTATTAACAATGTCATTTAACCTATCAAGATCGAGTAATATGAACATTTATAAGATTGGTAATACAATAAATAATATGACTTGATATCACATTCTTTTGAAGATCATTAATTGTGTTGTTTAACAGCAAGGATGCTAAACATCCTTGTAGTTTACCATACGTTAAATGTTCTGTCTCAGGCCTTTTATCATTGATAGAGCTTCTCCCGCAGAACATACCACTCCCTTACAGTTCTCACAAGCATATTATATACAAGCATGTTATATTGAATACCATGTCATTTATCATTATGGTGACTAACAAAGGTCCCAACACACTTCCCTGCGGTACTCCTGATGTAGCCTTCCCCACTCTCACACTTTGAGACTTCGTCCCCTGAGAAAGTCCCCAATTCATCTCACCAACGACTTGTTCTCTAGCAGATCGTCTACCTTCCTCATCAACATCACATGAGACACCTTGTCAAACACCTTTTCAAAGTCTATGAAGCACGCATCTACCGGTACCTGCTTCCCCTCATCAACTTCCTGCACAATATCCTCTAAAAAACCTGCCAACTGAGTCACACATGAATAACCCTTTCTGAAACTATGTTGGTACTCCTGAAGCCAATTACTCATATTCATAATGTTAACCACATACTGCACCACTAATCTCTCCGTGACCTTACCCGTACATAATATGAGACTCTCAGGTCTGTAACTTCCAGGCCTTCCTTTATCCTCATTCCATTATGTTCCCTAAATAATCATTTTTTGCCTGCTTTATTTAACTTTCTAGCTCCCTTCCCATCTGCTTCATACATTCCCTGGCTGTTGTCCTACCACTACTTTTCCACTTTGCATGCTTTTTTCTACATTTCCTATACATAATTGCTTTCATAGTCTTCCAGCATACTCTTAATCAGTGCATCAATTGTACTTGCACCCTTTGTAATGCCAAAACAGTACAGCAAAGATATTATTTTTGGTTTGAAAATAATTGTATAGGCTTACCCCTTTGTCGATGATAGTTTTCAACAGTTTTAGAGAAAATAGGAAATAGATAACTTTGGTAGGTCTGCTAGCATGTTTTGAAAGCTAGCATTACACAGAGTTGAAACTACCAGTATGACCATTATAATTTTTTTTTTCAAGAAAACTAATTTCCTTCCTTTAATTTTTAAATGCACATTTTATCTTGAAATGTCAATATTCTTTGTGTAAAGCTGGTTGGTGGCCCTTACTTACTGTTGCTAACAAGTGCAATGGTATCTTTTCAGGTTTCCGAAAGACTTTGAGAAGCGACAGCAGTGGATAAAAGCTGTGCAAAGGGAAAACTGGGAACCGTCAGCTAGGAGTGTTTTATGCTCTTCTCACTTTGCTGACGAGTGTTTCGACAGGACATCTCTGTGCTATGTGAGACTATGGGAGAATGCTCTTCCAAATATATATACAACTTTACTTGTATCACTTTATAAGCAGTAATAGTAGTTGAAATATTACTCCACCCAGGGCTAACCACATCAAGTTTTGTGATCAATTTTTTTTTGTTTTTGTCGATTATATATGTTCATGTATGTGATATAACATTAAATTAATAACACCACAAAATAAATAAATAAATTTATAACTATGTAATTCACTTAAAATATCTCTCTTGTGGTCAGTGTTATGTGTATGTTTTGTTAAAATGGTATCGAATGTGCCACAGTTTTGACTACTAATTGCATTGTTTCAAACAGAGAGTATATAATGTGGCAAGCTACTGATGATTTGTTTTGTTTCTGTCTTTTGTTTTTGGGCTTTAAAGTGAAGGAAATATATCGCAGCATAAATATAAGTTTTGGCTCAGGTTTTTGTATAAGTGCCAAAATATAAAAAGGAATTCAAATATGCAAGACACATTTTGTTTTAGGTGCCATGAAGTGTCAAAGGGTTTTCAGTTAATTTAATTTTGTGAATACCTTTTGGTTACAGATGAACTAAAGATACTGACTAAAACCTTCCAAGAGATTATTGTTTAGATGTGGCATATTATAGCTCTCTACCTGATGTTATTAAGTTTTTTGTGTATTTAGTTACTGTCTCTTGGCCATAAAGAGCTATTTCTGATGAGTAATTGCACAGGAGTTTCTTTCAAAATTTAGGATGTTTTAAGTTTAAGTTTTGGGGGGGGGGGGGGGAGGGGGGGTTGTACGAAAGTTTTCAAGTGAAGAACGTAATGTTTAAAGTTGGAAACAAGGAATTAAATATTAAAGTTTGAAAGTCAATGTCGAATGAAAAATTTTTTTATGACTTGAGGTATAATTTATTGAAAGGGAAATTTCACTAATCAACCAAGAAAATTAAAGTAAGAAATGTGCATAGAGACTGACAGGTATGAAAGAGATCCAGATATAATGTTGAAATTCCACTTCAGCTTTAGGCCACAGCTAGTATCAAATAATTGTGACCTATTTTAAAGGTATCTAGAACAGTATTTAGTATAGTAGCCTTCTGTAGTTTTTAATTCTCTGCAACATCAGAATTTTTAATAAGTAAATGAGTGTATGTATATGCAAATAATTACTTTTAAGAGAACATGTATAGTTAACAATCAGAAATAATGCTATATTTGTAAAGTATCTGTTAATATGTTTATCTATGTTATAGTAGTGAGTAAAAGTTGGCTTAGGCCTACTACATGTTTTCTTCCAGTTCAATGACTGCAAGTAATATTGTAGATTGTGTAACTTATGTAATTAAATGAGTACTATTGTAAATTTTGTAACATCTGTAATTGTACGAGTTCTTGTATTTACTGGGAAAAAAAAAAAGAAAAAAAAAGTGTGTACATTTGTGTGCTATAATATCATAGCTGATTTGTATGTCTGGTCGTTCAAAAATTATAAATTAAATTTATGTGGAAAGTTGTCAATGTACTGTCTGTCATTAGATATGGTTTATGGTGTGAGCGGTATGTGACAATTTTAGAGAGAGAAAATTCTGTGTAATTTTAATACTGTTTGTAGAAGAATTTGTACTGTATTTTTTACTGAATATGAAGCTGTTTTATCTATTTTAATTTTGAGCAATTCTCTGTAAATGTGTAACTTCATAAATTTGCACAAATTGTATGCACATTTGTAATACTTGTTTGTTGCCACAGTATATCAGTCTAGATGTTATTACAATACAAATTTTGTACTATAGCAGGATTCACTGGCATTAAGATACATATGTCTTGTCATTAGGTACATCAAGTACAAAATACAGATTATCATCAACTTTCTTCTTGAGTATATTAAGCACTTTTTTAATACAGGCTAGTTTCAGGACTCACACTGAGAGTTTTAAATTTCTATTAATTGTAATGGAACTTTGTCCCAGAAATTTGAAACTACTGTATACAGTCGTTTCACGCAGACAATCCAAGTAGGCATCCTCAACTTTCTCAGAAACTTGTAGAGCTAATACATAAGGGCCTTCCTACAGGTGTCTGCTACCGATAAAAAATATAATTAAATAGGCAAACACGGTACAGGTTGCACCAGGACCTTTGAGGGTCTCCAATGTGTGGTTTTCATGGTAACTTAAAAGGTAATTCAATATTTTAAATAATTACTTAATTCAATAATAAACATTTAAAAGTAATGCGAGGATTTTAACCAACTACAAATATTTGTGGTAATGGAATCCCCCACAAATGGTCTATTAAAAAAAAAAAAAAGCTTAACAAACAGCGCATAACCTAAGTAAGTCATTTTAATGATTTTTTTATGTAGCAACTGATCTGTACTATTTCCCCTTTAAGAAGTTTTCCCTGTTAATAAGTTTTTATCATCCAGTCCCTTGAAAAACGTCTTATCAGGGATTTACAGTACTTGTGATCCTACATCATCCACAATTATGGCAACAGCTACTTCAACTATAGCATGCTTTTCTTTTTCTCTGGCAGCCTCTGAAAATCTTGATTCATTTAATGATTTTGTGTCCAGTGGCTTTGAAACATACAATAAAAGGTATGCTTGTTGTAACCAAAATATTGTCACCGTACTTCTGAAGGAGGTGTCTTATGATAGTGCTTGGATGCGGATGGAAATCACCTTCAATCTGCTCCATCAATTTTTCTATGGTAAATTGACATTCATCACAGTTTTCTATAAAACAGTAAACTGCTTGCCAAGCATCTTTCACCTCACCTCCAGGGGGTCTACCAACTTCATGGAGAGTCCGTGGGGGCTGGTGCAGAGTTTTCATGCACAGAAAATGGTACTGCGCATCAGCTGCTACTAAGTCAGTAACAGGCTCTACACATCGTACTATATTTTGCCCAAATTCCACATTTTGATTTCTCGCGAGTGTGAGCACATTTTCTCTAATGGCTATTTGTTCACGGGTTATACCAAATTTAATTTTGAGGAAGGTTTTTTGATTTGTTTCTTGACATAGTCCAGAGGCACGTCCTCTCCACACTAAGAACAGTGAGTTTTAAAGGAAGTCGGAGATACATGAACGCAGCGGTTTTGATACAGGATTTTCTTGAGCACTCTCGAAACAAGCATCATATAATTAATAAATTGAGGGCTGATCGCGCATTGCCGGTGATTTCGAGATGTTAACTATGGGCGCCACCACGTGGAAGGGCACGTGGACCCGGCGGAGTCTCTCACTCAGGGCGTGACGTAGCCCAAGTGGGGACGAGTTACCAGCCCTTTCTATCCTAGCTACCCAGACCTGGCCCGCTCTAGGCGTCGGGCACGCCACACTCCTAGACTCACTCACCACGTGATTAAATAAGTACTCACTTTATATTTATTCTCCAGATTTAATTTCACTAACACGTCTCTCTACACGCCCGTTACACGTTACACATTACACGGTTAAAAAGCCTGAGGCACGAATCGGTTTAGGTGAGGGCATGGTCCACACACGTGGCCATGCTGCAAAGTATACTTATTACACGGTGATGAAAAAACCCGACTGAGACAATTAATTAATTAAACAGCCCGCTGGCCGAGAGCTGCCCCGAGGATGACGAGCGAAAGAGATTCAGAAATACTTAACGAGACAGAATTACTTGGTCAGTGCAGAACAAAGGTTGAGGTCCCCGGGGTGCTGGCGCGTCTGCTCTCGGTCAGTGATGAAGATGGACTGGGCTGAGCTCATCGCTCGCAGGTGGCAACATGGCGCCCTTCGCGCCAACACAATTACCGTTACTGTATTCTACGACTCCGTGCCCCGGCGAAAGTTGAGTAAATTACAGATAAACATTAAAAATATATAAAAATTACTGACAATGGAAAGTTTGTTACTATTTACTTATTTAATGATAATTCATATAAAAGCATTCCTATCCTCGTCCAAGTCCGTGCCTGTTCGGGTCCGCCCGGGCAACGTCTATAGTTATTTAAGGTAACTTATTTAAATTAAAGAAACACAAGTAAACTACACAGCACTGGGGCGAAGATGGATGAAAACAACAAAAAGGCTTACAATTAATATTAACATAGCAATTTTAGGGATCGCCGCACTGCTTCTAAGCGCCCTCTTGTGGTAGTTCGTGGCGCGCAATTCAAACACACGACTACGTACATGGCGGTACAAATGCCGGGGAAGGGGAGAGGAATGTTGAGGAAACGGAGACTGACTAGGCTCATGGGGCGTAGCCCCGGCTGACGTCAATTGCCCCCCCCTCGAATAGCCGGTCATGTCGACGTTTCCGCTGGGTCGCCTGTGGGCGTGGTCGCCCCCTTATCAACAACAGCTGTGCTTCCTCGCGATCCCTCGGGGTCGTAGCGTGTATCGCGGAGCCGGAACTGGGTCTTGTGACGCCCGGTCTCCCCTCTCTTCCCGCGGTGTTTCGTCTTCCTGCGGTTCGGTTACTGTCACCCTGAACGTGGAGTCTGCCAACGAGTAATGCAGCGGCCATAATGGCTCGTCCGGCGAACCCGGCCTACTCTCTACTTCCTCCGGCCACCTTATCAGTGGTTGGGATGTCGACTGGCCCTCCGTCACTCCGGGCGTGTCCCTGAGAAATCCCCTGAAAGGCGAGACGTCACTCCCCGAGTCTTCGAACAGCCGCCTCGGCCGGACATCTGTGACTGCGAGGGGCGTCGCCTGTCCCGCCCCCAGGTCCGGGAAGCCTCTGAACCCGCCCCCGTCTGTTGGGGTGGACGTGACCAGCTGTGCGGCCGCCCTCCCGTCTGTCTCGTCCGCCGCCTCCGTCTCTCTCTGCCGCGTCCCTGCTCCGTCACGTCTCGTTCCCGTCTCTTCCGCCCCGCCTCCGCCTCGTCCGCCGCCTCCGTCTCTTCCTGCCGCGTCCCTGCTCCGTCACGTCTCGTTTCCGTCTCTTCCGCCCCGTCCGCCGCCTCCGTCTCTTCCTGCCCCGTCTCCGCCTCGTCCGCCGCCTCCGTCTCTTCCTGCCCCGTCTCCGCCTCGTCCGCCGCCTCCGTCTCTTCCTGTGCCAAGCGCACATCGTCCCGGTGATATTTCGCGGCCCGGCCTGAGGGTAACTTTATCACGACCGCCGTGGGCCCCGCCTTGACCACCGCCACCGGGCCAAACCACTTTGGCGCCAGGCCGGCGCAGAAGTTGCGTCGGCCGGAGGAGAGGGGGTGGAGCCTCGCGTAAACCAGCTGGCCTGGTTTCAGTTCAGGGGGCGGGCGGGTCGTCTCGGGTGTGCGTTGTGCTTGGTAAGCTGCCTGGTTACGTCGCGCCCTATCGTGCGTCTCGGCCAATCGCCTCAGGCGTCCTTCGGGGCTCTCTACGTCCGGGTCCGTTTGTTGTTGCCGCACGTGATATTCCCCGGGGAGGGTGAGGTTCCGCCCCTGGACCATGGTGGCTGGTGTTTCGCCGGTTGCCGCGTTCACCCGTCGCCGGATGCAGTACAGAACGTCCGGGATGTGCGTGTCCCATTGGGCGTGGTCATCCGCGAGCCTCAACCGCAGTTGAACCTTCACCTCTTGGTTGCGTCGTTCCGTGGGGTTCGCGCGGGGGTGGTACACGGGGGTGGTGTGTAGGATTACCCGCCATTTTCTCCCCAGCTGCGCCCACCGGCGCCCGACAAATTGGGTGGCATTGTCCGACAACAGGACCCGGGGGTACCCCCACCTAGGAAAAAACTCCGTTTCCAGGCTGCGTGCAATGGTGCCGGCGCGGATGTTCGCCAGGGGGTAGGCCTCCACCCAACGCGTGTAGCAGTCTGTCACCACCAACAAAAATCTTTTCCCTCGGGGCGTGCGGGGATATGGTCCCATTAGGTCTATGGCGACTGTATGGAATGGCTCGGTGGGCTGCCTGGGTACCTGCTGGGCTGTCCCGTCGGTGCGGCGCGCCTTGTGCCTCTGGCAATGTTTACATCTCCTCACGCAGTCCCGTACAAACTTGTTTACCCCTGGCCAGTAGAACTGTTCCCGCAGATCGCGTCGCGTCTGGTCTGCGCCGGGGTGTCCGGCTAGCCTGTTCACGTGATACATGTCAAACACCTCCCGGCGGGTGGCGGCTGGCGCGAACGTCCGCCATTGGCCAGCTGTCCCCTTAGGTCGCGCCTGCAGTGTCCCGTCCAATACACGGTAGCCTTCACATTCTCCGCTCCCGCAACGGCGCACGATCTCCTGTGTGTCTGTGTCCGTGAGTTGGGCCGCTCGCACGTAGGCGTCTAAGTCATCAAGCTCCGCGCCTGGCGGTAATGTCGGTGTGACGTTAAGGTTTAGGGCACACAATGCGGCTTGGGTTGTCGGGGTGCGCGGGGTCCTGGGTATGCGCCCGCTGGGTGGTGGCAAAAGCTCCTCCCACTCCGCATCGTCACAGGCTGTGACGGTGACGTCCGGATCTCGCGACAGCTCGTCCGCTAGTTCGTTCTGTTTTCCCGGTACATGCTCGACTTCGAAATCTAAGGCCTGTAGAAGCATGGCCCAACGCGTCAGCTTCGAACGTCGCCCCTGCATCGTGGCCAGCCATTTGAGACATTGGCTGTCAGTTCTCAGTACGAATTTCTGCCCCTCCAGGTGTGGGCGGTAGCGTCTGAGGGCCCAAACTACGCCTAGACACTCACGCTCGTTCACGCTATACCGCTGCTCGACGTCGCCGAACTTGGCGCTTGCATATTCAATCACCCGAGGTTCGCCGTCGTCGCCGAGTTGTAACAGGATGGCCCCGATGCCCTTCTCGCTCGCGTCTGTTTGTACGATCAGGGGTCTGCCTGGGTCCAGCCGCGCGAGTAAGTGGCACTGTTGAAATCTGCGTTTTAGCTCGTCAAAAGCGTTCTGGGCTTCCACGGTCCACCTGAACGGACGTTTGGGTGACAGCTGTTCTGTCATCGGCGCCGCTACTACCGAGAACTCTGGGACGAAGGCTCGCAGCCAGTTAGCTAGCCCCAAGAACTTTTGCAGTTGCTTGCGCGTGCGTGGGGGCTCCTTGTTGATAATTACACTCAGCTGTTTTTCCGTGGGTCGGTTTCCGTCCGCGTTAACCACTAAGCCCAGGAAATCTAGTTCTGTGGTCCCCAGGTGGCATTTTTCGCGATTGCATGTCAGACCATGGCTCGCCAGGCGTTCCAAGACTAATGCTAAATGATGCGCATGTTCTTCCCACGTCTGAGACCAAACAATTATGTCGTCCAGATACGCGGCCGCAAACTTGCCCGAGTAGTTGTCTAAGACCCGTGTCATCATCCCTTGGAAGGTAGCGGGGGCGTCCTGTAGGCCGAATGGCATCGCGCAAAACTGAAATCTCCGCCCGTCTGGGGCTGTGAACGCCGTCTTGGGTCGGTCCGCCGGACGTATCGGCACCTGCCAATACCCAGATTTTAGGTCGAGGGAAGAAAATATCTTGGCGTTACCCAGGCCTGAAAGTGTGTCGGCCATGTTCAGCAGGGGGGGTGGGGCATTAATTGTCACTCTATTGATAGGTTTGAAATTGACACAGAAGCGTAGTTTCCCGTCTTTTTTTTCTGCCAACACGACCTGGAAATTATACGGACTTTCGCTAGGCTCAATTATCCCGTCATGCAACATGTCCTGAACCTGGTCTAGGATGGTCTGTTTACCAACGTGGCCGTAGCTACCGGGTGGGATAAACATTGGCTCGTGAGGATGGGTCGGGATGGCATGCTCAGCTATGGTGGTACGTTTCAGCGGGTCCGCGGACGCAAACACATTACACTGATGATCGAGGACCTGCTGGATGGTAGCACGAAACTCGGGGGGAACTCCGTGCTGGAACTCGTCGAGACTGACCTGGTTTACTGCTGGTGGAGTAGGCTTACCCAGCCCGTGGATGGTCCGCCGCCCCTGGGTGCCGACGTGGACGCAGCCGGCCCGGATGTCGATGGCTGCGTGCTGCTCGTAGAGCCAGGGTAGCCCCAGAATGACGTCATCACGTAACTGCTCCACCACCAGCGCCGTCGTGACGGACCGTTGGTCCCGCACGTCCACCTCCAGCGTCGCGACGCCCTGGGTGTAGCAGGCGTCCCCCGTGGTAGCCAGCTGGAGTTGGCCCGGGTGGTACTCGAAGTTGTCACGGCCAATCACGCGTGCCGCCACACAGTTGTGGCTGGCGGCGGTGTCAACAAGCGCGTGGACTGCGCGCCCGTTGACAACCACCGGAATGCGCAACAGGTCGGCCTCCGCCGCTCCCACGTGACCCAGGAGAGGCCCCGCCGCCGTAGGTCTGTTGTTGTTAGGTGAGGCGGGGGAGGTGGGCTGTCTTAGCGCGCCGCCCCCTGCCGTCCGTTTCCCGACGGCTGCTGCGCCGCGAAGTCAGGCCGGAACTTGTTCCTCACCGGGCAGTTCTCGTGCCAATGGAACGTGCCTGGTGGACACGTGTGGCACTGAGGTGGTGGGCTGCCGCCGGTAGTCCGTCTCCGCCATGTCAGCTGCGCGTGGCCGCTCGGTCCGGGTTCGTCGCGCCTAGCTTGGTCTCGGGTGGGCGCCGTGTAGGGCACCAGCGCCTTGGTGTCGGCGGGCGTCGTGTCTTCCTGCTTGGTGCTCAGGGTGGCGTGGATCCTGGTCGGTCTGACAGCTCGTAGGTCCTGCTCTAAGACGCGCGCCTGTTGGACGAACTCCTCTGCCGGACGCCGCGTCATCGGGCGTAAATACGGGCGAAATTCCGGGCGCATCAGCTCAACTACCCGCTCCAGCACTCCGGTAGGTTCTTCTCCGGGAAACAGCCGCTTGTACAGACGTATTTTTTTCATGATAAACGCCTCCGCCGCCTCCGTCGCGCCTTGCTCGAGACAATACAGCTCCGTCCGCACTCTCATCTCTGTCTTCACGTCCGCGAATCTGGCCTCGAACAATCTCGCGAACTCGGTCCACGGCATGTCATACTCCTGGACGATCTGCCACCACGTCTTGGCGTCGCCTTTGAGCGCGGTGCTCACCCTGTTCGCCCACTCACACTCCGGCACTCCGTAGCGATTCAGGCGTTCCCGACACGCGTGTACAAATCTCCGCGGATCGTCGCTGGTTCTGCCCGCAAATTCCGGTAGCTCCACGTGTCCTATGAGAGGTACCCTGCTCCGTGGTGTGTCGGCGGCGTCTCTCACCGGGCTGCGGCCTGACGGGCCCGCTATTCTCACGTGGTGGCACCACTGGCACGTGTACCACCCGTCTTGAAAGGAGATTATTTCGGACTTCGCGAGACACGCCGTGTGCTTGAACGCGCGACAGTTCCGGCACCAGCCTCCCTCCCGCGTCTTGCCCTCACACTCCGCATCCGTGCACTTCCCGTGTCCCGCCTCAAACTGATCCGCCCGTTCTGCCTGCTCGTGGTTCGGCTGCGCTTCATACTGTCCTACGCACACGCACGTGTCCGTCCACGAAGAAATCGCCGTCCCGCTCACCTGGCGCGGTCGCGCGCACATAACACAATATAAGCTATTCTTTTGAAACAACTCACTTGCCTTAATCGCGCCCGGATTTTTGTCAAGTCCGTGGTTGTCCGACATGGTCGTGTGGTGGTGAGGCCGGTCGATTGCCCCTCTTCCCTTCGCTACGCGACGCGACGCGGATGGCGGTACACACACACACTGACCTGGCCCGGCTGCTGTTGTCGCGAGGAATGCGGCCACCTGGCTGCTCGCAGCGAATTCCTGGAAGCGCGCGCCCGGCTGGTCACGTGGCCGGCGCGCCAGAGTCCCGCTATGCGCTCCGCGCGAACAATAGTTCCAGCGCGAACTTTAGTTCCGCGCGCTCCGCGTAACAACCGCCTATCTCACACGCTCGTACAGGTCTGGTTTTCGCGGAAGATGTAACTCGCCCCACGCTCTTGGGCGCCATTTGAGGGCTGATCGCGCATTGCCGGTGATTTCGAGATGTTAACTATGGGCGCCACCACGTGGAAGGGCACGTGGACCCGGCGGAGTCTCTCACTCAGGGCGTGACGTAGCCCAAGTGGGGACGAGTTACCAGCCCTTTCTATCCTAGCTACCCAGACCTGGCCCGCTCTAGGCGTCGGGCACGCCACACTCCTAGACTCACTCACCACGTGATTAAATAAGTACTCACTTTATATTTATTCTCCAGATTTAATTTCACTAACACGTCTCTCTACACGCCCGTTACACGTTACACATTACACGGTTAAAAAGCCTGAGGCACGAATCGGTTTAGGTGAGGGCATGGTCCACACACGTGGCCATGCTGCAAAGTATACTTATTACACGGTGATGAAAAAACCCGACTGAGACAATTAATTAATTAAACAGCCCGCTGGCCGAGAGCTGCCCCGAGGATGACGAGCGAAAGAGATTCAGAAATACTTAACGAGACAGAATTACTTGGTCAGTGCAGAACAAAGGTTGAGGTCCCCGGGGTGCTGGCGCGTCTGCTCTCGGTCAGTGATGAAGATGGACTGGGCTGAGCTCATCGCTCGCAGGTGGCAACATGGCGCCCTTCGCGCCAACACAATTACCGTTACTGTATTCTACGACTCCGTGCCCCGGCGAAAGTTGAGTAAATTACAGATAAACATTAAAAATATATAAAAATTACTGACAATGGAAAGTTTGTTACTATTTACTTATTTAATGATAATTCATATAAAAGCATTCCTATCCTCGTCCAAGTCCGTGCCTGTTCGGGTCCGCCCGGGCAACGTCTATAGTTATTTAAGGTAACTTATTTAAATTAAAGAAACACAAGTAAACTACACAGCACTGGGGCGAAGATGGATGAAAACAACAAAAAGGCTTACAATTAATATTAACATAGCAATTTTAGGGATCGCCGCACTGCTTCTAAGCGCCCTCTTGTGGTAGTTCGTGGCGCGCAATTCAAACACACGACTACGTACATGGCGGTACAAATGCCGGGGAAGGGGAGAGGAATGTTGAGGAAACGGAGACTGACTAGGCTCATGGGGCGTAGCCCCGGCTGACGTCAAAATATAATAGAGTGTATATATACATAATATAGTAAAACATAACCTAATAATATATAATATAATAATAAAATTAATGTCATGTAATTCTCCCTGCAATTATCATGAACTTCAATTTCAGTGTTCCTCTTAAAGATTACAACCTTATCATCCTGTCTTATTTTACTAGCTTGAATGAAAGATTTCAATCCCTTTTCTCTCTCAACACTTGTCTGTCTAACAGTTTGTCACAAATTACATATTCCGAACGAGATATTATGCACACACATAACAACGCCACTGAAAGTTGAGAAAATATTGTAGCTATAACGATTCAACCACGACACATTGGTTATTCAGAGCTGACTAACCCACTACAAAAGCAGATGGGTTGCAAGATGCTCTAAAGGGCCTGGAGGTGAGAACCTTGGAGTAATGTGAGCAACAAAGGAATGAAAGGACAGCACCATTAGGGGGAAGGGACTGGGTTAACGCGTAGAGAGAGATGACAGGCAAATGCACTTTGACTCGGCTCACGGACATTCGGGAATAATGCACTGTCATTTTTAGGAGGGTGAATTTAATGTACTTTCACATGGTAAAAAAGGTTTTTGTTTATAACATGTAAATTTTTAAGTTGTTAGGGAGTAGCAGTGGGCGTTTTTCATGTTTTCGCAGTAGGACCAAAAAAATCACTGCTTTCAGTGGGCTAAAGCACCAAAACCACTCATCATAAAATCAAAGTCAACTAGAGAATTTAGTAGGAATTGTTGTCTACTTTAATTTTGTATTGAGAGGTCATCTTTGTAAAAAATATAGTTTTTGAGATATAAGCAAAAAACTGAAAAATTTGCAAACATTTTGAGGTTTTTTTGCATTTTTCATTACGAAGCCAACCTCTTACAAGACAGTAAATTGGAAATTCGGATTCAGCACAATATTGAGAAAAAAACTCCCGCTATTTTTTTTTATAAAACTGGCATTTTTGAACACTGATTGACTGCATTACAGACTTCGGAAATTTTTTAAAAATAAGCTCTTGTGGCTAGAAGAATGGCAGTTGTGATATGAATTGAAGATGCAGCTTAAACATCACACCACAAGTCGAGTGCAGCCGGATGGCAGTGTGATGAAAACTATGGCACCGCCAATGGAAAGCAGCTCTTTGACAAAAAAAGGTACCATATGATGGCCAAATTATAATTAAAAGTAATAAAAAAAATAATGGGAGAGAATGCTTATAAATTTTTATAATTTGGTAAAAGACAAAGCTGAACTTACGAAAAATAACACAAATTATGAGTATGCCAATGACAAACTGATAAATACTACATTTAAATTATTATTTTGAGTGCCAAATTGATTACCTTTGCCCTCACAACTTCTCCAAAAGTCTCAAAATATTCTCTCAGCTGCTTCTCAGATATCTTGTACGGCAGCCCAAGAACTATCAAGTCCGAACATGCCAGGTGGATCTCTATGCGCTTTGTTTTCGCTGATGAGTTATCCATGTCATCACTGGACTTGCGCTTGTTTTCTGATAAAGTTCCCACACAAATCAGAAATGAAAATGTCTATTCCAGACCACTTTCACTGAAAGTCAATACACAAAAGGCAAACAAAAAAGACAAACAAGTTCCCTTTCCTTGAGTCAAAATTAAAAGTTAAATATTTGAACTTTTTATGTTCAAGATTTAAGCCAAATATTTCATTTCAAAGTAGAAAAACAACTAATATTTAAGGCATGGTTTTAAGATTTCATTACAGAGAATGAATTTTTTAAAATTACAAGAATATTAAAGCAAACAGATGGAAAATAAGTTATGTATGTAATACCGTACAGAAAAATAAAAACCTAATTATATATTAAACATCAAGAGGACAAGAGTAATTATAAACTCACCAAATGGTGATAATCAGTGAACAAATATATACTGCAACTGTGTTGCATCAACAGATTCAACAGCCAAATTAAACAACCCATTTGAAATGTATGATTTAAAAAAGGAAAGTTTATAATAAATATATACTGTACCCTATATATTTTAAAAACGAACCAAAGACATTTTCAGTACACAGTAGCAATATTATAGGGAAAACTCATTGCATACCTTTAGGAAAAACACAGTAAAAAACTGAATCTCCCCATCCGTTTTCTGGAGGATAAAGTTTTCCATTGGTTAAACGAATACCCCTCATTGCATTTGTTTGTGGGTTACGATATCGTAAGCCACTTGTTCCAGGATACTGTGCTGCCAGCGTAGACAAAAGCAGCGTGTTGTCATTTTCTGTTGGCAACTCCATTGGCTCGTCACCTTCATCTTCGGCTACCTGAACACACACAGAAGCACAGTTACGCCCTGAACTGCAATAATTTATTTTTTAAACACACTATTTTACAGTCTCATGAATCAAGTATTTTAACCAGTATCCGAAACCTTTAACTCTCAAGCTGATGAGACAATTCCAGTGGTCTAAATATTATAAGCTGGGGCATTGTATATCAAATTAACCAATAAAATAATTATTTTAAACCTTGAGGTTTTCAATATGTATCATATTTGGTGATTATGTTCTACTCATCTGTATGACCAAAATTACAAAGGTGAAATTTTGTTGGATTTTCATTTTTGATATATAAATTTTTGAAAAATTAAAAAACCTCCAGTTTTAAATACATTTTGATATATTTAAAAGCATGTAACTTTAAAACCGTTTGTCCTAGAAAGCTCAAATTTCTACCATTCTCTTCAGAATTACAAGGGATTTAATTTGACATATAAATTGAGTGTACCAAATCACTTTATATTTTTACAAAACAACTAAAAAAATTTTTTTTTTATAAAACAAACAATTGGAAGTTTTAATTTTGATGAAAAAATATATAATTTATACCAAACTTCTTTAATAAGTGTGTACAAAGTTTCTTGATGGTATTCCAATGGTATCATATTGAAATGATTTTTTTATGAAAATTGATGTATGTGGAAATTCTGCTAATTCATAACTTGTTACATCATAAAAAACTTATCTAACCTTTTTATTTAAACATGTTTTAATAATTGATTCTCCATTATACCATAAAAATTTAAGTAAGAAAATATACTTCTAAATAGGGTGATAATAGTTTCTACGGTAAATATAACTGGACCTAACAGGAGTTACTCAAGCAGCGGCATGTTTCTTAGTGTGGTGGCTTAGAGCCAATATTTGGCAGAATCGTGACCTGCTGGATTAAAGCGTCAGAATTTGTACAGCTCATATATACACTTGGTACTACCAAACTATGGGGTGGTGCCCGATTTTTGGGTCCGCCATCTTGAAATACGACGCCATTTTGGTTTTCTCCCAAATTTTTCATCATTCGTTAAAAAACTGCTGAATATCGCCCTGTCAGATTTTTGGCAAACCATGTAGGCATATGTTTTATTAACAATTCAATTTGCTACAATTTGAGCCCAAGAACATCTTTGTAGGTTGAATATTTGGCGACAAATAAATTTTTTAACTTTAATTTAGTTTTAAAATTTTTGTCATTCATCCAAAAATAGCTGTATAGCACCCAAACTGTTGGGTTTATGGCAAAACGTGTAAACATGTGTTTTATTAACAATTATATTTGCTGCAATATGAGCCCACTACCATCTTTGTAGGTTGAATAGTTTGTGAGAAACAAATTTTCAAACTTTTATATTATTGTCAATTTTTTTACTTGCACCGAAAAATAACACCAACAGTTCATGGTACTAACAACTTATTAATTTTGATTAAATATTCAAAATTGATGTGTTTAATTGCTAATAATATTTAAAATTTTCAATCCTTTCTTAAAATTTTGCGCTAAACATTATGTAAGATACAAGTTTCTAATAAAAATGTCTAATATTTAATCTTTTTGGAATGGTCTTTTAAGAAACTTTATTTGCTTGTTTCAGATTTCTGATGATAGGAGAAAATGAGAAACATAATGGATTTGAACAAGTGTATTATTTGCCATAATGAAGGTGAAGACTTGTGGTCTCCATGTCATATATCGCCCGAAGAAGCAAGGAAAAGGTATGACGACTTTTTACAACTTGTAGCGGATTTTGAAGAACTCGAGTGTTCGCCAGATGAGTTTATAGAATGTGGTAATACCAATACTTTATTGGAAAACAGTGCCAAGTGGCACAAACAGTGCAGACTAATGTTTTCTCAGTCAAAACTCAACCGAACAAAAGAGCGACTGAAAAAAAAAAGTAAACATGAGTCGAATGATCATGGCCGAAATTCACACGTCAGTCAACGATGCTGCCATCGTCACAAAGAAAAAATAACGAAATGTGCATATTCTGTATGAAAAAAGGTGTTCTTCATAATTGTTCAATGTTAACTCTTGACAGGAGTGTGAGAAACATGGCTTGCTAACTATTATCACGAATCACTGGTGGAGATTTGATAGCCATAGAAGCAAAGTATCACAATACCGTATATACTCGTGTATAGCGCACCCTTTTTTCCCCTCAAGTAAAGGAAAAAAATAAGGATGCCGCTATACACGGAAAAAAAAAAAGTGTGAAGGTGGGAGGCGGGAGGAGTGGAAGTCGTTAACTGCCGGGTGACGTTTCTGGCCAGCCCCCACACATACGCACAAGCAACAAGGCCTCTCTTTCACACACACACGCGCGTGCGCACGCAAGCTCGCACATCATGGTCTCTTGTTTATTTTTAGACCTCCCCCCTTTTCTGATAGCCAGCTCAGAAGCTAGTAAAAAAAAAGAGAGAGAGAATGTTGTCGCCAGTTCCCCCCCCCCCCCCGCCCACTTTCTTCGCTTCCTCCATTCCTCGTCCCAGCAGCGACCGGTGAGTCATCTAGTTCTCCGCGCCAGCTTAGCAACTTAACGCGGCACGCCTCCCTCCCTCCCACGTACCAGTTGTGACGATACAGCGCTTCATTATCTTCTGTCTACACAGCAGAGTTTAAGTATTTTCCTGACGCATCACCACACATCAATTTAAATAATCAGGTACCACAAAATGTTAGTAAAATTTATTTATGGGAAAAAAAATTTCAATTTTTTTTTCCTTTGGAATTTGTTGCAAAAATCGTGGTGCGCACTATACACGAGGGTGCGCTATACACGAGTAAATACGGTAAATGTTTAACATCTTTCAAAAATCGCCACAGAAATATGGAGAGAAAAAGAAACTCTGTGTCGTCTGATAACAGTTATATTGACACAATGGCAGAATCCCGGGTGTTTGTGGAGCTTGTCCTTCATTTAGAATCATCTGTGGAAGAAGGCAATTATATTTTCAAACTCTCTGATTTACATATTTTATATGAAAATCGACTAAGGCTTATGGGCTTTCCGAAGAAAGTCAACAAATCAAGACTCAAGAAAAAGCTACTTGAACACTTTCTTGGTGACTGTCAAGAGCAATCTGATGGTAAAAACGTACTTCTGGTTTTCTATGAAGGTCTCCAAAAACTACTGAAAGATGCTAAGCTTTCACACGATTTTGACCAAGAAGCCCCATCAATGGCTCGGGTTTCCAAATTACTGCGAACAGAAATTTCTAATGCAGTCATTCCTATATTTGCAGGTTCTTTTGTGCCAAACTGTCAAGAGCACTCAATACCAGCAAACTTAAAAAATTTTGTATCGATGCTTCTATATGAGCCAAATATAAAAGAAGAGAGTATTAAAGTTAGCAAAACATGTCTTAACATATGTCAGTTGATAGTGTTCAATAGCAAGGTTAGGACACCAGCATCTACATAACATATGCGACATACAAAGTCTAAAGAACATCCTCTGCCATTATATTTAGGCCTTTATGTCCATGCTCACACAAGAAGCAAGGCACTGGTAACACAACTTTATGAATGTGGGATTAGTGTCAGCTACGACCGGGTGTTAGAAATTCAGGACTTGCTCACAACAGCTGCCTGCCAACGTTACAAGGATGATGACTTAGTGTGTCCCACTCAACTCCGTAAGGAACTATTTACAGTAGGTGCTCTGGACAATATTAACCATAACCCTTCTTCAACAACTTCTATAGGGTCTTTTCATGGAACCAGCATAAGTATGTTTCAGTTTCCAAGTGTTATGAACCCTGGCATACCAAGACCTAAGATTATTGTTCCAGTTGCTGAATGCCACACAAAGTCAACACTACCCGATAGCTACCGTATTGTTCCAGCTGTGGTTTGCCATACAGGAAGCCTAAAAGTACCAGACATGCCCATGCAGAATATGGAAGGCCAGTGTGGAAAGGCTATGAAAAAGGAACTACAGTGGATCAAAAATAGTATTCCCATCCTCCAGAAAGTAAAGATAGAAACTAATGATGTAGTGGCCTGGGGTGCTTATCATGCATCTCGTCAAACTGAGGCTAATGTTATACCTGGTATAACATCCCTTTTAACTTTATTCGAAGAAAAAGCTGCAAGCATACCCATGGTAAAACACGGCATGGATATTGTAAGAGCTATTACCGAAAGCTGCAATCCGAGCCAGGTTCCAGTCATTGCAGTCAATCAACCACTATTCGCCTTAGCTAAGTACGTTCAATGGCGTTGGCCAGAAATGTATGGAGAAGATAAGTATGTTGTAATGATGGGTGGGCTTCATATTGAGATGGCTATGTGGAGTATGGTTGGTGATCTGCTGCAGGATTCTGGATGGATAGAATTTCTTACTGAAGCCAAATTTGCATTATCCGGAATGGCCAATTCTTTCTCAACGACATCGCATCTTACAAGAACAAGACACGCACATCAAGTAACAGCTCTTTCCTTGGCAGTGCTTCAGGACAAAGCATTCAAATCTTTACCTGGACCACATGATGAGGCTTTTGTACAGTGGAAGAAATACATGATTGGAAGAAACCCTACATTTGAGTTCTGGAATCTGATTTTGGAACTAGAACTCAAAGTTTTGATGTTTGTACGTTCACACCCACAGAGAAACTTCCCTATTTATGTTGAAGTTATGGAACAATTAGTCCCTTGGTTTTTCATTTTAGATCACATAAATTATGCCCGTTGGCTTCCCATTCACATTAGAGTCCTCATAGATATTAAGAAACATGCCATTTTTTCTTCTTCAAATATCTTAAACCGTTTCAAAACTATGACTATGTTAAGTTCCCCAAAATCTGCCAAAAAAAGTAACCAACATATTTTGATTTCACCATAGCTTTTCTCCTAATTGAGCTAGAGAGATGGGAGTAGTGTCATTTTACTCAGTTTTAAATGCTCTTTATCTCAATGTACAATACAACATACTTTGTTATAAAAAGTGTTTTTGAGAAATCAAATTCAAAATTTTGATTTTCTCAAAAAGTCATTTTTGAAATTTTTTTAAAAAATTCTATAATTAGTTTATATTTTTAATGAGTGATTCTCAAAATTTCAAAGTGGGAGGCTAATGCGTTCATAGTTAAATAATAATTTTAAAAAACAGTGTTTTATGAAACTGTTGGCCTATCTTCTACAGATATACTTACTATATTACATTAATCATGAAATTAAAATTAAATTTTTAACACATCTTAGGCAAAATTTATTCATAACTTCATGATTTATGAAGTTTTTATGGCTTCTTCAGATGTTATTACATAAATCCTTCCTGTAGGAGTGGTGGGTACAACTTTACAAAGTACATCTGTCAGTGGTATCCACAATATGTCCTGTTTTCTTGGATATGAAAATGATTATGGACCAGCAGGATGCAGAAATGTCACTTTTGGTTCTTCTTCTTCTTCATTCTTATCCAACACACATGCCAGACACCACTTTTGATCATATACAGCGGTTATATCCACTAACTTCTGACATTTACAGTTTTTCAGGGCATTTTTGGATGGTCACTGTTTCCTCTGTTGTATCTTCTGAGAATATTTTTACACATAATTTTGATACACTTGAATTTACAGGCATATAAGCATGATATTGCTGTGTTCCCTTAATAGTTACTGCTTGGCTGAAACTGTTATTCGGAAATTTCTCAGACACAACATACTCCTCTTGTGTGAAGAAGGTGAAATTAATTTGTAACGTTGCAAGACCCTTGCCCTCCTAGCTAAATATTTTTCTTTTAAACTTCTTTTTTGTATATGTAAGTATTAATAAGTCAATGTTTTTTGAGTGGTGTATATGTTATGAAACAGTATAATCAGACGTTATGGACATTAATATATGTTATTTGCACTTGCTATGTGTTTTAAGAATGTACCTTGTATTTTAACAAACATTTTCAATCATTACTATTTTTAATGTAATTATTCACAAATAAGTCGCTGTACTAGATTTTTGTCTGTTTTGGCCTACTTTTTCAGGTTTTTCTAAATAAGTTTAATTTTGTAAAGTAATTTATATTGTGATTGCTGGTACATAAGGTTCTAGAACAATGGATTTGGTGTGGAATGTATTAGAGAGAGGCATAAGAGGCCTGTAAGTGCGAGGGAGAACGAAACAGTGATTCCCCTCAGAGATAGATAAAGACGGGAATTCCCTCACTGCGTGGGAACTGAGTGATAACTGCTGTCTCACGGTGTGGGAGAGAGAACGAGAATGGGAAGTCCATGTTTCTATGTACGAAAATCGTTTTCATTGTATCTTTGCTGTGTTCCTATTGGCTTGTGATGTATAGTTTGAATGAAGCGTGCGTGTGATTGGTCGGTGAGGTCATGTGACTTCTCCTCCCTGCGTGGAGGAGACGGTGTCATGAGTTCACCAGTCGTGCGTCGACCGCTGCACCAGTAGGTCGCGTTCGGTGGCTTCTCGTCAAAAATGAAGTAAATTGCGGGACAGATAATTTAACGTTGGTGGTCAGAGCCATGCCGAGTATTAAGTTAACCTAATATTTTTTTTATCACTGATTGAAACTTTGTCATCATGAATTCGACAAGTGTTTTTCTGGAATGTATACACAGAAACAGTGTTATGCTCCAAACATGGTGAAATTACAGCAAAACTTAAATGCTTAAGTTTATTATTCTCTCTGTAATAAATCACAAATGGGTGTATTGTCACATGATCACTTGCCCAGTGGAAACTTTGAGCTTTGTCCTGAATGACAATATTATAGTTTTCAGAGAAATCTAGGTTTACTAAAAACTTGACTCTTTAATATTTTCTTTTTTGTCATTAATGAATGATGACTGCTGCTTTCAAATAAAATCATGCTTTTTTTAAAATGGTCAGTTTGTCACAGAAAATATTTATAAAATCCTTATTAGATTTCTGTAAAGTTTTGAGACTGCAATGATCAGCAGACACCCACTGATGATAAGTGACATTTTCTATAAGAATTTTCTTTACAAGCCTCTTCAATGATTTTGCGAATTGGGGCAACACCTGGGCATTCTGTACATTCCCTTGTATAACAATTAATGTTTGGTGGATTACAGAGAATTTTTGTTAAACAGTGTTTATAAGTATTTAGTTGTCCATTTGTCAAAGCTCCTAATTTTGTATTTTCTATCATTAACTTCTAGTTCTGGTGGATTGTGCATACACAGACTGAATGTGTACCACTTTGGCCTGCCAGTATGCAATGTTTTAGTCTCAGCTCGGCAAATTTTGAAATACCTATTATATCTGAGAATCTTTCCTTAAACAATAAGTAAGCGTCCTTCAGATTACACAATATTAGTCATTTTGACATTTTTGTTTTAATTCCATTCAAATTGACTACAGTCAAAAAGTCCTTAATACCGGGCATTATTCTGCTTATATCATCACTTTCATAAAATGACTTAACTGTATCGACAATAGCTTTTTAAAGAGCCTTTCCAGGGTTTGGGTTAGGGCTTTCTAAAATACTTTTTTTTTTTTTTGCCTATCTCACCATTTAATTTGGTGCATTAAATTCCCGCATTATTTTTCTAATGCCCCATTTCTTTGGGAGATACATAAGTATCATTAACTTCTTAACTCTATTTGTTGATGTAAAAAACTTTTCTTTGTGGTTTTGTAAAACTGACTCATCTGGATTCTCATCATCAGCTGCTGAAAAGAGTTTACGCTTCAATGCAGAGTTTATCTTTTTTACTTTCTCTGTAGAATAATGCTTAGAGTGAATTTTCTTGCCATTAATAGGAGACTCTTCTAGTTCAACTATATAAGTATTCAGTAGTTTAATTACAATTATTGTATCTAAATGTGGGTGAGAACTGTATTGTAATGGGTCATGTGGCTGAGAAGTGTATTCCTCACTAGTTTCGAAATTTCCAATTTCTTTCCTGCAAAAATCACAAATTTTTTCTTTAGGTATTTCAGGATATAAACTTAACATCCAAGATGTTACATTTCTCAGTCTCTTTTTATCCCTAATTGTGTGATTAGTTTTTTTAGCAGGTTAAAACAATGTAATGTAATGAATATGTTTTTGCTTTCTGTTGTCTGTTTTTAACAATTTTTTTAACTTTAGAAAAATACCATTTCACTACCATTATATAAGTCTAGATTATTGTATTTTCATTGTTTTTATCAAAGAGCTTCAATAAATGTTTATCATGTAGTACTTACAAAAATATTCTTGTAAACACTCACTCAATATAAAAATACTTTTAAGGAATTAATAGAACTTATATTTTAACTTATTTGAGCACAAAAGATTATTAACTTTTAAACACCTACATTAGGTACTGACATCCTACTCATACCAACTGCAGATGCAGACTAAACAATATAACACAGACACAGGAGATAACTGAGAGTGAGTCTGTCTCAACTTGACTGTGAGGCTCTTGTCAGCTCATGAAACCATCAACAGACCTACCCACTATTAGTCACCTTTCATGTCACAACTTGAAGAATCATCTAGAACAGACTCTGCAGATTGTTATTTATGAGTGTCTCCTTACAATATCAAATAAAATGCATTACAAAGTAAGTTATAAAAAATATTTCGAACTTAACTAAAAAAAAATATTTTTTAATAATTAAATTGTCGTCTTAGAGGCAACCCTCCTAAGTACACAATTAATAATGGTAAAAATCACCATCGTAAATAAATTTAGTAAAGTTAGGGTACATAGTATTAAAATAAAACAAAAACCTTAAAAAACACCCTTTTTATAATTTATTATTTAACTATGAACCTAATATAGCTTCCCCCGTTGAAATTTTGAGAATCATTTAACAAAAGTATAAACTATTTATAGGAATTTTTTAAAAATTGTTCAAAATTTTTAATTTGATTTCTCAAAAACACTTTTTATAACAAGTATGTTGTGTTGTACATCGAACGAAAGAGCATTTAAAACTAAGTAAAATGACACCACTCCCATCTCTCTAGCTCAATTAGGAGAAAAGCTATGGTGATCTCAAAATATGTCGGTTACTTTTTTTGGCGGCTTGAGGGAAACTTTACATAGCCGTAATTTTGAAACCGTTTGACATATTTGAAAAAAAGAAATGGCATTTATCTTAATCCCTACGAGGAAAACCTTCATACCAAATTTCATCAAATTCTGAGGTGGTCAGGTTTATACCATGTGTTGATTTGATATGGAATGACCCATGAGTAGGCAAATGCCCGGAAAAAAAAGATTATGTCTCCATAGGTAAGGACACTGAAAATAAGCCAATTCATGTTCAAAAAAGGTTGATTTTGGGAAATTTGCATGAAATTTACAATATTTTCAAATCAAAATTCCATTATTGAGTATAACTGACTACAGGTCATTACTTGGCAACAGACAGACTTTCTGATCCACAGCCCACAGAAACCTGTAGTTCTTCTGAAGGGTGGTTAAGTCCTACACTGCTAGTCCTACACTGAAGCAGTGACAAAATTATTACGTGGTTAAAACAAAACAAAAAAAATCCAACTGCCAACCATGGAGTTTTGCCACATTTCCAACATGCAAAACTATAATTCATTGAGTGAATACATTTCTATTTTCAATATAAAAAAGTTTTCAATAAAGTACTCACGCAAGGTAAATAAAACACCCATAATTGGAATACATAAATTATTACACACACATTGCTTAATGAATTTCTTAACCTAAGTGTTAACAGATTAACTATAGATAACTATATTAATTTTATACAAAAATATAACGGGGTTTCCTTCCTAAAAATGCAGTTGACAATCTGATTCTGGACCTGCCAACTGAGAATAATCTCTGCAGAAGTTCTGTGAGCACCACATACTATACTGAAACATCTGAGAGAGGCTATACTGGACCACACATCAGTCCTTGTTATCAGGTAAAAGTTCTTGGGGTAGTTTTGTGAATTTTTTTGAGACATTAATAAATTATCAACTAGTTTCTTGATTTAGGTAAGTAGATTGTAATTACCAAATATTCATTAATTTAAAACGTTTTTGATGGGTGTGTAACAGTTGGCGCAAATAAATGCCAGCATTGTCTTAATAAGTTACTTATCCCACAAAGGATAACAAGATAATGATGTCTATTTAGTACTACAAGACAAAGCTAACAAAAAATTTCATACTTTGTTACCACTCACCACCTCCGGCTAGCTCAAAATTAGGTGATGAGTGAACATACAGGTTGGTAGCAGGTCACAAAGTAATTCATATGCAATGTTTGATAGATTGCTTGTTGTTTTTTATTCACTTAAAATCAAAATATCACAGTCAACCGAACAAACAAAAAAAAATGTAAATGTACATATAGAAAAGCGAAAACACGGAGCCATCGCCTGACCACGGCCTGCTCGGCCCGGTGTTCGAACAATGACTAACTATAAAACCTTCCTTCCCTTTGTGCAGGCAGTATCCTGAGCTCGCTGACGTAATTCTCAGCCAATCACAGCGCATGGCAACAGAAACGTCCACAAAATTCTGAAATCTGTTCCCACGACCCAGCAATTTTGTCTCTCTCTCATATTCCTGTGACCGTGACTCAAACGCCCAGCGTATGAAACAAAGCTTCGGTCGTGGAAATAACGAAGGAGAATTACATCAGCACGCCTTCCCACACAAAGAAGCCAGCAAAAAAAAAAAAAAAAAAAAAAAAAAACTTGAAAAATAAACTTATGAACTAGAGAAACAAAAGCATTAAACCAGGTGAATTACATTTACAATATATGACATGGTCAGTTCAAAATTACTTCTATAAGGAAAAACTTTACCTCACTTGATAACCTAACCTGAAGTATGACAACAATCTATAGCAAATAATTATTACTTGACTGTCATGGGGAAGGCTGTAATCTGGGTTGTTACAACTTAGTATACGTAGGCCTACAGCAAAACTGAAGAGTGTGCGCACATAAATAAAACATTATACTCTATATGTAATGAAACAGCAATTCAGGTGAAACACAATGCAAAAAAAAAATGGAACATCTAGTTCAAATGTTGATTATCTCACCTACTGTAGAGAAGTTGAAAGATAAAACGGCCCTGAGTCGCACACCCATGCACAGAGGCTTAAACAACCAAATCAAACTGTACAGATATGGTTGCCATGAATTTGAGTTGTGCCAATATCAAACAAAGAAATTTAGTATCTTACCAAAACTTGTTCCTGTGAGGAATGGGACTTCACCTCACTTAATGAATCACTGCAGCTGTAGGCAGAGGCATCTGCCTCCAAGCTAGTGTTTCCACTCTCCTTCATTCTGAAGTTCTCTGTTTCAGCTAGTGGCTAGCAATCACAATTTTCTTCTCTCTAAACTCGAGGAGGAAAGAGCAGTTTAGCATGAACTACCTTTGATCATCTTCAATGCCAACTATGTCTTTACAATCTGAACATTTTCAGGTATTGCACAACCACATTTCCAGGGGTGGTATGGATGCAATTACTGCAGAAATTGATTACACAGCTTTGAAAACAAAAGCCAACAAAAAATATATTACAATGACTTAAAACAAAACTTAGTAATGCAAACACTGGCTAGCAAGACATAACTTAGTAAAAAAAAATTCCATCAGTAGCCTAATAGCATGGTTTAGCTGCTCCATTGAAAAAAAAAATTCATTAACAAACAAAATAATTTTGTTTCCTGACTCTACAATGAATAGGTTATTAATTTGCTATCGTGCACTATCATATAAAATGTATATTTTTACCTGTATATTTTTAATTTTTATTTGTAGGGGAGAGTGGGGCTAGTGTGGAAATGGGGCTATTGTGGACAGTGGATATTTCTCTACTTTCTCTTTGGATAATTGGAAGGGAAATTTTTATATAGTTGCTAACCATATTGTTGTTGTAAATCTATGGAGAAAGTTTGTTTGGTTCCAAATGTGTTTTCAGTTTGTGTTTTGAGGCTTAAAAAGTAAAATCTGGATAACTAAAGTTACCTCTGTTTTCAGTATCAACTTTAAGCAATGTTTATGTGATTGAAATATTAAAATAAGGTATGTTTATTAACATTTATTTTTTCGTACTGCCATATTTGTTTGTTTTATTTTTTTTTTCACTTAACCTTGCAAGTGTCTAAAGTGAGCATGCGGGGCTAAAGTGGACAGACTTCATGGGGCCACAGTGGACATGTCCACTCTAACCCCAGATTGTACTTTTACTACAGATCCCAATTATTTTCATTTCAGGATGGTTCAAACATATAAAAGAAAGAGTGAAAGATGTAACATCTCGGAGGAAGCTGTGAAAATAGCAATAATTGATGTTATAAAGTATAACAAAAGTGTCAGAGAAGCAGCTACAAATCATGGTCTCTCTAAATCTATGCTGCACAAACGTATTCAACAGTTCAAGAAAAAAAAGACAGATAATGCATGTGCTAGTGATTCGGGAAATTCCAGTGAAGAGGATATCATCAAACTAAGTCTAAAAGTTTCAGGAAGAAATAAATTTAAGGGACAGCAAATATTTACAGATGAAGAGGAAAGAATGTTGTGTGAATATTTTATCAAAGCTTCAGAAATTCATTACGGACTGACATACATGCAAGCAAGAAAGTTAGCATTTGAATACTGTGTAAAACTTGGAAAACCCATGCCAGAAAGCTGGGTAACAAATGGAACTGCTGGAACAGATTGGATGCTAAGTTTCATGAAAAGAAATCCCAATGTAAGTTTGCGCAGACCAGAAAATACTAGTTTAGCTAGGGCTTTGTCAATCAATATGACAAATGTGAAAACTTTTTATGATAACTATGGTAATGTTTTGGAGCGTTACAACTTTGATCCTGACCGAATTTTAAATTTGTATGAGACTGGAGTTACAACTGTATTGCCTTCTCCCAAAGTAATCGCACCAACAGGCAAGAAACAAGTTGGTCAAATAGTGTCAAGAGAGAGAGGAGAATTAGTAACAATGTGTGGCATTATCAAAGCAACTGGTAATACCATCCCTCCAGTGTTCGTATTTCCTCGTGTGAAATATCAAGAAAACTTTTTGATTGGTGCTCCAGCAGGCAGCTTAGGTTTAGCTACAAAATCTGGATGGATGACGGCTGAATTATTTCCTTCTGTTTTACAGCACATCCAAAAGCACACACAGTGTTCAAAGGAGAATCCAGTTCTCATACTTCTTGACAACCATTCAAGTCACATTACAATAGAAGCTGTGGACTATGCAAGAGACAATGGCATTGTTATACTTTCTTTTCCACCACATTGTTCTCACCGCCTACAACCGTTGGATGTCTCTGTATTTGGTCCATTCAAGGCTGCACTTAAAGTTGCTTTCAGTGACTGGTTGAGAACAAACCCTGGAAAACAGATATTGATTTACAATATTCCTACACTGGCTGCTTCCGCATTTGTTAACTCCTTCATACCAAAGAACATAATTTCTGGTTTTGCAAAACCAGGTATTTATCCGTTTAACAGGTTAGTTTTTACGGATGATGATTTTCTTTGTAATTATGTTTGCGACAGGTCTAATCCAACAACAAAACCTAGTGGACCACTTAAAAATCCAGAGTCTCCAACACCATCCACTAGCCAACAAATAAATCAGAGTACTCCAGCTTCTTCCACACTTCATGACACTGTGAGAACAATGGAAGAACCAGTAACTCCTGAGGATGTTAGACCATTGCCTAAAGTCACCACATCAGGAAATGGTACAAAAAGGAAACGAGAACAAATGAAATCCTGCATCTACACGGACACTCCAGAAAAGAGGAAGCTAGAAGAAAAAGCTGTGTTCAAGAAGGCAACAAGGAAAACCAAAACAGTTGAGGATATGGGGAACCAAAGTTCAAAACATTTAAAACGACAGCTGTTTAAGAAAGTTGTACGTGAAGATTCTTCGAGCTATGAGACCGACGAAGCTTTTGAACTTTCTTCAGGTGATGAATTCAGCGAATCGTCAGAACTCCCTCAACCAGCAAAATTGTGTGATAGTGATATTATTACTGTTAATGATTTTGTTTTGGTCCAGTTTGAAGCAAAAAACAAGATACTTTGTTATGCAGCTCTAGTGACTGAAATGTTTGATACTAATGAGTATTGTGTAAAGTATTTAAGAATGAAACGAGAAAGATTTACATTTCCTGCAGTTGAGGATATTGCTGCCATAGAAAGAAAAGATATAGTTTGTAAATTGCCGACTCCAAAGGTTACAGCGGGAACAAAACGTACAGCTGGATATATGTGGTTTGAGGTTGATCTATCTACCTATAATGTGCTATGAAATGCTGATTTCTTTTTACGATTTTGATCAGTATTACTATTATAAATGTCAAAATTACTTAAAACATTTAAGTAGCTACTGCAATTTATAATTTTAAATAAAATTTATGCTGTGTCCACACTGACCCCTAAGAGTGTCCACACTAACCCCAACCAGGGGTTAAAGTGGACAAAATTTCTCTTAATATTTTAGTTGGTATGTATTTTTTTAATATAGGGATAGGTGTTTTGCATTAATTTTATATTAAAGTAGACAGGTTACAGATCACACAGGAATATTTTCAGAATTTACTATCAAATATGTCACCTGATCCATATTAAATAAAAGAAAAGTGTCCACACTAGCCCCACTCTCCCCTACATATTGTAGGAAGTCAGCAATTATAGGTATACCCTGTGGTAAACAAATAAGTGCAGATTGCCTTTCACTTCATTTTCATTTCAATTCTACTATTTCATACTGACTTGTTTAATGCAAACATTGTAAGAACTTATTTATAATTTCTTTATTTATTGGTTTTAATTTAAATCCTCTGTTACATAATTCAAGGTCATTTGGGAATGTTTGACATGATAAAATGTGATTCAAATATAAACTTCAGTGTTTTTTTAATCTATAATCACACGAGTCTTTCAGATAATGTAGGAGCTGTTAAGTGGTCTTGCTTTTGTTTTTGAATACAGAAGTTATAATGGTGCATCTTATACTGAATTCCCATCAACGTAACATTGTTAATTTGTGCCAAATATTGCACAATTATTTATATATTTCATTAGATTCATGGAAGGGCTTTATTTTTTCCAACAAATTAACATGTGCACATGCCATAAGGATCTACTAATTGTGAAGAATGCAAGTGTTTGGTGTTTCTTTTAATTTTTTCCCCTTCAATTCTCTATTCCTTTAATGCACATTATTGTAGTTTTTCGTGATTATTCCAACAATACAAAGTTTTTGCAGAACTAGGTCCTCATTTTAATGAAGTTAAAAGACAGGCAGGGTCTAGTCTGCCACGATAAAAAATGTTAAGTAATTGTTGATGGGAAAATGGCTATAATAGAGTCATTCTGTAATAAATCAACTGGATATGAAACATTTGGTCGCTGCTTGATTTTTTAACAATTAAAATATACATTTAAATATGTGGTGTTTACTTTTAAGAGTATATAATAAAACTTATTTATACAATTTTTAGAAACATTTTACCTGCAGGAGGTGTCTGAAAATGACGTAAAAGTTTTTGTTTTCCGTAATATCTCAATACCTATTGCTCTGTTAAAATAAAAAGTTTATTAAGAAGCAGTTTAACTTTATTCTAATATGTTTTATTATGTGAAACTAGATGAAGAACCCGGTGTTTCCCAGGCTTACTACATTGTGAAGAAACTTCTCTTAGTCAAATAAAGATTTACAAATATAACAATGCAACAGCCATTGCCATGTAGACAAAGAAAGCATCATAGTTAAATATTGTAGAACTTATTGTTGAAAAACACAAAATTTTAATTTTTAATCCCCTACCATTCCCCTTAGGAGCTGATTTTCATAAAATCCGTTCTTAGTCTATGTCGGTCTTACAGTTCCAGAGAATTAATTACGAGTGTGTCAGTAAGTAAGACGTATTTCGCTTTTTTATTATCATTATATATATATATATATATATATATATATATATATATATATATATATATATATATATATATATATATATATATATATATATATATATATGAAAGCCAGATTGTTGTAAGCGCCACAAACCAAATTTTTCAGGAGCGACAAAAAACCTATATTTTGTATATTTAGGAAGCCACAGCGATGAAGTTTATTCCTTAATCATTAATTTCATCATACAACACTGCCATATGTTTAAAAGAGTAAAAAAATGTGTTAATCATATTTATTTGGCTCTTACAACATTTTGGTGGTCACTTAAGACATGAGAATGTCTCTTACAACACGCACTAATAATTCTTACCCATTCATTATAGGTAAGGCACTTGCAACATTTTACCAAGTCACATTTTCAAAATTGTGGCTGATGTCACATTTTGTTTCATAAATATAAGAAAAAAACAATTAATTTTTCACTTTAATTGTATCATTATTTTAAAATGTTTTAAAGTGATATTGCAAAACTGCTGGTGAAAATGAGTGCATTTAGGACCAGCACTAGGGCAAGAAAGTATAAACAACACTGTCTTTCTTGACATCACCACTTGTGTAGTTAAAGTTTAGGTTTTGATATTCCCTACTTTTACTTCATGTCTAGGTAAAGTTTTTAACACTGTAGGTAAAAATGTATTTTAAAAAATTACACTGAAGCAAATAAAAGTCACAGTAGAAGGTTTCTGGTATCATGTCATGTGGTTCACAAGTCGTATTTATCTTCGTCATCAGTTTCTGGCAATCTTTCCACTCCATTTCCCTTGAGGTAATTGCTGATACTCATGATGAAACCTTGCAGGTATTACTCCTTTTGTACAAAGATTACACAGGTCCCTATGTTTTGTTTGCGTCACTGGTAGTCGTATTTGGTACAGTGCCTCTTCTGACAAGTGCACATTTCGGTTTGAGGGTCTTCTAACAAACGCTAATGCAGTTGGTTCTTCATTATCACTGTTATAGGTATACCTGAGCATTACTTCACGTTCCCCTTTTTGAAACATGCAACTTTTCATGGCACTGAAGTGTACTTTCGAACCATCACTAGAACATGTTAAGTTATGTGGGAAAACCTTACTTGTTACCACTTTCCAATCAACAAAATCATGGTGCTTCATTACTTCGGTGTTGTATGGTTTTGGATTCACACGAGAGTTGGCAATCATTGTTGGCCACTCAGATGGAGCCCAAATGTGTCTCTTCTTCGTGAAGTTCTCGATTGTGGCATGCATAGAATCCACTGGCATGTATGTATGCCCAGGAAGTAGGTATGTTATTCTAATGGATTCTATATTTTGTGATGTTTGCAAGAAAACATAAAGCATAGATAACATGTGCTTATTCTTATTCTGCCCTGAGCAGCTGTCGCAAAACAAATCAATTTCTTTGATATGACCCTTGCTGTCAACCATAGACAGATATCTATCTATGCACGATGGTACATATTTCATTCGCTCCTCTCTGCCCATCCGTTTCACCCCATACATAACAAAATCCTTCTATGGTGTGGCTTTCATAGAGTGTCAGGTTATATACTGAATATTTCCGTGAATAATACAGCAACATACTCTCTCCTTTAGGTGTGTTCAGTACCTTTTGTAAATCAAACGACGTGCACAAGTATGTGGGCTCTATCGCTGCTCTCTTTTGAGCAGAGTCAAAAGTGGTTTTCGCAGACTCCTTCAACTGCAAGTGTTCAGAAAATTGAATACTTTCTTCTTGAGACAGATTATTCATACCTTTGAGTTTATTCTTTTCACATAACATGCACTTGTCTTTTTTGGGCACATGAAATCCAATATTAAACTCTTTGTTTAAGATGTTACGAAAAACCCGCTCTTTTACACAGAGTTCCTTGCCAACTTCAGATTTGTACACTCTGTACAAATTAGAGAGGTTTCTTAATTCTGATGGAAGATATCGTCTTGATGAGTCACGACGACAGTAATGCGACTGCACTGCAGGTAATTTTTTTATAAACATTATGGCAGCTGTTCTTTTTTCATGAGATGACTTGTTGGCAGGAGCATGTCTCCCACGGTTATCTCTCTTTGCTGTATTAATGTTTGTGCAGTTTTGCTTTGTGTAAGATAACATGCGGTGAGAAATGTCTAAAGTTTTCAGAAGGAATTGTAGACATACCTTTTTTTTTACTTCGTTCATTGTTATGAAATACATACATGTCTTTGTCCATTTACTGTCTCCTGGTACTCTCTTCCTTTTCACAATGCCATCTTCTACACATGACAGTAACCAGTTATTTCTTTCTTCGTAAGTTTTAATTTCCCAATAACTTTGAAATAGTTCAAGACGTTCAGCTTCCGAGATACAAAAGTATTTGTTCTTGCATTTTCCTTCTACACATGGATTAGGCTTCAACTTCTTTTTCTTCCCTTTCCTGACCTCCAGCTTCCTATTTTCTTTTTTTGATCTTCCTCGTTTCTTTCTTAATCCACCATCTCCGACACTGCTTTCGGCAAATTCATTTGTGCCTGCTTGTGTATCATTGTCTCTTCCACACTCGAAAGGTTGATGGCTTTCACCAAAACCATTGGTACTTGCGAAAACTTCTGTTTGTACATCACTGTTATGTCCACACTTAGAATGTTTGTCTGTTTCACCAATAACATCAGTATCTAATAAAATTTCTGTTTGTACATCACAGTCAAGTCCATACTTGGTATGTTAGCCTGTTTCATAAACAACATCAGTACTTGGTAACATTTTTGCTTGTTTGTCACTGTCACATTCACACTCACAATGATTGGTGATTCTAACACAATCTTTCCGATGTGCACCACAAGGTTGTTGCAATTCTGTGAAACATGATGCAACTGCTGCTTCACTAGATTCTATAGGTGTGTCAATCAAACTATGTTCATGTTGTAGTTTGGGTTGCTCAGAACTACAATTCACCCTGAATATGTCTTCCCAAGAAAATATTTCATTACTGGTGTTCACAATCACAATTTCAGAATCAATGTTTGGGATGGCATTCTCTGCTGCTATTTGTATAACTTCTGTAGTATTATTTGTAGTTTCATCGAAATATGATGTCAACACTTCAGGGTTGGTTCGAGAACTACAGGAATGAAGATCACTTTGTAGTTCCACTGTAGTTAATGTATCTGTAGATAAAGACTGACAACAATTTTCAATATCTTGGTGCAAACACTCTGTGATCATGTGAACATTATTTTCATAGATATGCCCTGTTGTTTCACTAATAACCCTATCTTTCGAAAGATGAAATGTAGCACAAATGGTACTATCCACTAGCGAGGATTCTTTGTAATCATTAGGAATCCTATTTTGATCCCTCAGCAGTGCACAGTTAACATTTCTTCCTTCATCTAGTGCTGTATTATTAGTCAGGGCTAACTCCAATATTCTCCTAGCCCGCTCAGACATTATTTACTTACGTAAACAACCTAACTGCACAATGAAGCTACCATTACACAACTTTTGGCAGTCCCGGAATGGTACATGAAAAAATTTAACTAATTGCTGAAATATATTTTCCAATTTACGTATGCATTATAAACGCTGAATATAGCCGATTAATTGTTAACAAGCCTCAAACCCAGTCAAAAAAACAGAAATCCTAAACGAATATTTAGCTCACCTTGTTACTTACAACAATCTGTATTTCATGTTTTTTTCCGCCAATAGGCACTTACAACAATTTGCCATACACTTCTAAAAACATACAACATTCTGCCTTACAAGATACCTATACAACTGTTGGTGAATACAACAATCTTTTTTTTGGAATAGAAAAAGAATTTTCCATAGAAAACATACAACATTCTGCTGGGATGTGCATTCAAGTGTGTGTCATCGAACAAGCACAAAAACACAAAATAGCTCAAAGTGGCGCTTACAACAATCTGGCTTTCAACCATCGATATATATATATATATTTATTTATTTATTTATTTATTTATTTATTTATATGAGAGAGATAATTTTTTTCTTGTCATCCTCGCACAGTTCAGCATTGGTTTACGATTTGCAAATAGCCATAGGCGTGCCTACAGGGGGGGCCAGGTGGGCCATGGCCCCCCCCTAATGTAATCACTCAGATCGGCATTTTCTCTAATGCGTTCGTTAATAATCGTATATTCCTGGCACTGTGACACTCAAACTGTTTTTCAGTGTTGCAGCGTGCTAATTAACAATATTTTTAAACATTTGGAAATACAGCCGCCTTAGTTTATTTAAAACACGAGGTCCCTTAAAATGGCCAAGCAAAAAAAAATATTTTAAGAGGTTTGTTAAAGTTCTGTTGTCTGAATTGCTGTGTTTGTATTCACTAAAAAGAAGTTCATTTCAAGGTAGATCTGGACCAAGCTATTGGAAATTCGAGGGGAAAAAATGTGTAAGTACACTTTAAACATTGTCTATGGAAAAAAAAAAAAAATTTCAGGATTGTTAAAATTATACGGATATAAATATTAACTAGTAAACATATCTCGTTGATACTGCACAAAAATATCAAGTCAATGAGTGAATGTATTTAGGCTATTTAACATTCTAAATTCAGCTTCTGATTTAAAAATTTAGCAGGGCCCCCCCTAATGGAAATGTCTGGGCACACCTATGCAAATAGCCTATGAATTTTAAATTTAGATGATGCAAACAATGAAATGTACATTTATTTACAAACAATAGGTACTCATAAAATGCTCATTTTTGTTCAGATCAATAATATATAAAATGGTAATTTGACAAAGAACGTATTTAAATGCATGAATATTTGGAGAAGGCTGAAATTCATAAATTAATTTTTCCTAGCCAAGAAGTCAAACATATACCTAAATAAAAATATACCAAAAGAAAATTCGTTAAGTTTTTAATATCCAAAACACATAGCGAAAACAGTAAATTTGTATACTGTTTTATATAAGAGATTAGCCTGATCACTTGTGCTTTCTATAGTGATGTAAATTTATATTGTGCTTTAATAGCATAGCCAAGATAATTATGTACCTGATCCTGTTGTTGCCACCCTACTGATTACTTGATAATACATAATCCTGTGGTTCTCCAGAGATCGTTAGGAATACATTAGCGATGGACAGGGATGTTTAATGTGAGCACATTACCATTTTCCATCCTAATTGGGCACAATAAGGGTGGAAAACAATCTTGACCTTGGCCATAACATGACATTAATTATTCCTGTCTTTTAAAATGACAGCCTTGCCTTTACTATGCTGTATTCCAAAGGATCTCTGGAGAACCAGAAGATCACGTTGCAGCTAGTATCAAGTAAACAGTAGAGCGGTGACCACAATCAGGCTAATCTCTGGTGGAAAACTGGGTAAATATATATTGTACGGATTAGCGCCAAAAAAAATCGTACAAATATGAAATAACTTTCATTATATGCTCTTTTACGTCCTCTTTTCAAAACCGCCTGCGGAGATTAAAAATTCCAATTACTTTTGGAGATATCGCTGTTCTTATTTTGCAATACAAGCCCTATGTAATCATTCAACAGACGCCATTTTATATTTTGCCGTGTGTGCGTGAATGCCTAAATAACAGAAATTTTCCATTAGGTAAGGTTAGTTACATGATAAATACTTCAAAATAAACGGAAATTAAAAATAATATCAATTAATTTTACTTGTATAGTTTTAAGTATTTATAATGTAACTGACCTAACCTAACAAAACGGGACAAAGGTAGATTAGGTCAGGTCAGCTACAGTATAAATACTTTGAAACTGAACGGACATTAAAAATAATAAAAATTAATTTTAATGGTTGTTTAGTTTTAAAGTATTTATAATGTAGCTGACCTGACCTAACAAACAGGGAAAAAGGATGAACAGTAGGAACTCACGTAATTTTCTTTTTACGTGATGTAGTCGTTCAACTACGTCGCGAAAAAAAAAAAATCATACTTGTAAACAAGCAACAATGGTGAACGCGGGAAGCCTACGATTCACTCATCCTTCTGGACATACCCGAATACTCACGTTGGCAAGCCTTCTTTCAACAGACGAGACGCAAACGCCCGATCATGCATCTTCGGTTTTTTTTTTGTTTATTGTAAATAAATATGCAACTAATGAAAACTAATGGTCAATTAGGTTATGTTAGCTACATTAAAATACTTCAAAACATTGTAGATGGTTGATTTGGTTAGGATAGCTACATTAAAAATACTGTGAAATTATGAAAACGGTATCCTAGCGCTGGATAGCTACATATTAAAAAGTTATTTGCTAAGCAACCATAAAATGATTTTACAGTTTTTTTAATGTAGCTATACTTACCTAATATAACCAACCATCCACAATGTTTTAAAGTATTTTTAATTACTTCTTGCTAATTTTAAGAAAAGAAGGCTTGCCAACGTGAGTATTCGGGTATGTCCAGAAGGATGTGTGAATCGTAGGCTTCCCGCTTAACTCCGCATCAGTGCACAGCATGAAAATTAAAAAATTCCATATCTCCTAAAGTATTTGGAATTTCTGATCTCCGCCGGGTTTAATGAAAAGAGGAAGTTAAAGAGCACAGAATAAAGGTATTTTCGGATTTTTAATTTTTTTTTTAAAAAAATCGCCAAAAAATGAATATTAAAAAATTTGATATCTCCAAAAGTAATTGGAATTTTTTATCTCCGCAGGCGGTTCTGAAAAGAGGACGTAAGATAGCATATAATGAAAGTTATTTCATATTTGTACGATTTTTTTTGGCGCTAATCCGTACAATACATATTTACCGAAAACTGTATCAGCTATGCTAAAATAGCACAAAATAAATTGATGTCACCATAGAACAAAAAGGTTATCAGGCCGATAACTCGAAAAAGTCAAGGCTACGCTAACAAAAAATAAGCACATCATGGTAACAGTCGCATCATTACACAGAATACACCTAATGTAATCTATTAACAGTAATTTCTCAGAAACCAGTAGTTACGAATTTTAAATTACTCTTTTCAGGGTAAATAGAGGAACATTTGTAGTGTTAGCAAAAAAATTTGAGATTTTATTATTATTTGTACGAAAAATCCACGACTTAGAAATTTACCAGGCAGTATCCTTTAGGCTCGTTCTACAATGGCATGGAAACAGATCACGCAAACGGAGACGAATCTCCCGGAACACTTCACTATTGCATCCGCTCTTTCCACAATGCAAGGAAACGTAACAAATGGCAACCAATGAGATTACATTTCAAAGTTAAGAAATATAAATTTAATTATAATATTACGCTTCGAGATCATAGCACGGGTAGAATTGGGTAACCTATATAATAACAAGACAAAGTTATAATAAAACACAAGGTATTCTTTTACAATTTTTAACGTATTTAGATTATAAACAAACATGGCCTAATACTTAGTCGAACAGAGCAACTTACACGGAAGAGATCAGCATTACCCAGCTAATCCGTGTCCGTGTTATTGTAAAACTCTGTTTCATGATATCCGTCTCCGTTTCTGTTTCATTGTAGAACGGGCATTAAATTGCACTTTTCAAACTTTAAGGGTCCTTTAATTTAAAAAGATATTCGGGAATAGCGCTAACCTAATAAAAAACACGAGCATTTCAAAGCTGTAGCAGAGAAAATTAGTATTACCTTAGAAAGGGTAGAGTTACTAATATATCTCAAAAACAACGACTTTAAGTACTAAACACTCTGCCTTTTGACATGTATTAAAAAATTAGCCTACTTACAAATCATACAATTTCGAAGGTACAAAAATAAACAAATTATTTGTTTTAGTCGAAGTCTCTTTTTGACCTTTAAACGTTTAAACTCTCGGGGTGACTTTACGCGTTTTATGTGCCGGAAACGGTTTGGCAGTTGCCCTAGATGTTCCTCATTTACTCCATTGTTGCAATTGTGCACGCACGGAAATAAAAAGTCAAAAATTATTCTTATTTTTATGGTTTATAAAAGTAAAATATGGCATGGATAATCAGCATACTGGGTAACCGGATAATCGGGTGTCTAAGGCATATATTTTAAAAAAAAGTAAATGTGTAATAAACTAAACACATTAAAATTATACTTCAATTATTTTACTTAGGACCGGTTTTATGACCCCCGGCTAAACCTACGGCTAAAATTTAACAGCAAGCTAGCTCTTATTTTGGTTTTATGACTCCCTGTTAATGTCTACCTTCCAGTTAAAGTCCCGGCTAAACTACGCGAGTGGATGAACCGGCAGCTAGCTGCTTAACCGGAGGCTAAGCGACAGAAAATAAAATGGCGATGTATCAGGCGAGGTTATTTGTTGATAGTGATGATGACTATTTGAGGAATTCTATTGAATATTTGCAGGATGCGATGGAATAATTTATTACTAAATATAAAATGCTTCGACATATTCGTCGAAGTTTTATTAAAAATTACATGAAAGTGTAGTCAGGCTTTTCGATTCTCGTCAAGTCGTATATTATTATTTGACTTTAATTGATCACGAAGTACATAAACGTATGCAATGTATTGCCGTCGCCCGAGTTCTCGTTTTCGAGATCCGGCGTAGTTCCTAGCAGGAAGGCTGGTTTTTTTATGTGAAACGTGTCCGGGAGGGCACCAGGCTAACTCGGTGGTTAACCACGAGGTGGGTCGTTGGTTACGAATGCCCCTGCGTGGCCCACTAGGAACGGTGGCAGTGGTCGTGGAGTTAGGGGTCCCTGATTACTGATGCACTACTGGCCCTACACAGCATAGCAACAGGGCCGGTGCAAGGTAAACTGGCGCCCTAGGCGAAAAACCTTAATGCCCCCCCCCCCCCTCAAGGACCCCTACGAACACCACAAAAAAAATTTTCTTTGCCTCAAAATACATCACGGAAGCCTAAGAATTTGTCATGAATTAGCATGCTTGTGTTTTTTTATTATTTAGCTTTATACTTTTTACACACTTCAATGGAAAATAGTAATTTTTTTTACAACTTCATAATTTAAAAAAAAAATTATAACATATTAACTGCCAGAGAATCACAGTAAAGGTAGTGGCAGTACATCGATGATACATACGTTTTTTCCAGCAATAAAATTATAGTATGACTGCTTTTCCAGCGATACAATGGCAACACTGTGTGCCAGTTTAGCACCTTGCGCATAGGGGCGAAATGAAAGCAGGCGCGCGTGTCTGGTGGTTCTTATTGCTGCCTCGCATCTGAGCCTCCAACGTGTAAAACAGCACGAGGGAGGCAGGCCTTAGGCCTGTAGCGTTGGTGTGATGTGACATTAGATTAAGTATGAAGCAGCTCTGGAATTAAAGGGTTGGGGGAAATGGGGAGATCCCCGAGAAAACCAGCACGACCAACGGCACACATTTATGTTATAATTTAATAAATTCAAGTGCAACAATAAATTAACAATGTTTTAACCAACCATGCATAATGAGTAAAATTTAAACCAACCATACCTGTTCCACTGTACGAAAATGTCACGTCTTCAAAACTACTTCCATCTTGGCTTAATACACAATAAAATACGAAAACAGCCTAAACAAAAACATTGTAGATGTCAAAATTGCCTTAGGTCAACCAGTGGCACCTAAATGTACCTTTTAGGAAGAATAAAGGTCATCGACAACTGAGAAAACTGGATACGCATTCATTTCAAAATACAGACCGAGTCTTGTGTAGGAGCCACAGCTGGCAGCCTGGCAGGTATGATAACATGTATACAGTTACTGTTTGAAGGGTGTTATTCAAGATTCTGATAAAAAATGTGTGATACTCTATCACGAGAAACACGAGAAAAAGAAAGGTAGTGGGTGCCTCGCCGGTACACCTGCTGCTGCGACAAAGGACAGCACATTTAAAGTCACAACCGATGATGGGTTAGAGGGTGGAGGCTGGAGGTATTGCCATCCTTGGCGCCCATCCTCTAAGTTACACCATGCCCCAGTAAGTTGATATCTACCTCGATAAATGAGTAAAATAAGCAACAAGAGTTCATAGTTTCCCCCGTCCTTGCTTTCCGGCACCGCTTCCTGCTCGAATTAATACCCTCATCGTCTTTCAAGCATATTGCTATTCATAGCCACCCAAATCAATCTCAACTTTACTTTCTTACTTATTACAAATCATATACAGGTCACCGTGGACTTTAAATAATTACTTATATCAATATAAACATTCCAAACTGTTACAAAAATCCATTTTCATCTAGTTTCAATAATCGTTAAACATATTATATCAGCTGTTGTGTGTCGTGCTGCGCCGCCCCCAACTACTTGGTGCCCTAGGCGGTTGCCTAGTTCGCCTATATGGACGTGCCAGCCCTGCATAGCACACTGATCCCTAACTGGATTGGGGAGGTTCACAAATAACATACACGAGTCTGGTTTGCATTGTCATATACACATCGTGCATGGAGTATGCGGAGTGGATGTTTAATTAACGTTGGCAATTACACTTGCAGTTTCAATTACACTATCTTCCCTACACAAATTACACTATGTTTATACTGGGCACTCTGACGTGTCGTCACTAAGATTAAGCCCTCACGCCAGTCGAGGTCGAGGGGGAGAGTTCGATTGGAGTCGGCCAATCCCGTAAATTGCAAACGGCGATGCTCGGGCCCACCTGTGTGGACTGCAGCTAGCTATAAAATTAGTTAAAAGTCCTTAACTAGATGTGGCCGGTGCCTGTGCACCACGGCTATTAACCAAATGTCTTTTATGGTGGGGGTCGGCCCGCGCCGTATGCTGCACTGCCCCGTGTAATGCGTTGTGCGGGGAGTTTTACGTTTAAGCGGCTGGGATAGGCCCTACACCGTAAAAGGACCGGGCGCACACGGGGAGTTAATTAAAAAAAGGTTCCGAAGCGTGACTATAATTACCAGAATTAAATCAGTGTAGACAATGGTTGAAGGCTCCCCGTAGGACGCACGTCCGTCCCGGTCCGGGAGTCGCTCTGTACTGGCGTCTGGCCCTGGCGTGAGGGGATGGGTTAGCATCAGCTCGCGCCAAGGTTTCTAAAGTTCCGTTATTAGTAAAATATTATATTAAAAAAAGATTGTAAGTGGCTCTAAATTCACACATTAAAAATTAACAATTAACCTAATACATATATATGTTTTGGAAATTGGATTTAACATGTTTACATTAATTCAGTTTGAATAATCTGAGTCACACTGGAGACTGTTCGTCGCTTGATGACTGCTCCAGTGGCGAATGATACATGAAAATTTGGGGCGGTTTAAATTAAGTCACACACTACTTTATTTAAATTAGGCTGAAGGCCGCAAGGGGAGCACTTACAAATGTATTAATAAAAAACCACACGTGAGTGACCCAGGCACTACTACGTCGCACTTCCTTTGTACGGGGTTGTTAATTAAAAGTGAATTGATCATTAATGTATGTTGAATTTACAATGTACTGGGATCGTGTTGTCTGGTCGATTAAGGCATGGGCTTTGATTCTACCTTTGCTCCGCGGTGCTCGCCTGACTCGGGTGGGCCATGGCTAGGGGTGCGTTCCGTTAGCGGGGTCCGATACTGGCGGTTGCAGGTCGGGCTTTAGGGTGGCCTTCGGTCGGACAAAGTCAGTATATAAACTTAAATGTTCCTGCTTTAGAATATGTGTAAATTAGTGAATTTTAAAATTGCACAACGAGGGTTATTATTGCCTATAAAATGTGTGTTTTCGTGGAAGTTGTATCTGTGAATTTTTATTCCTAATACAGTGGTTATATGCCGGGAATGAAATACACTTCATACGACTTCAGATGTGGTTATAATTCAATGAATACAATTGAATGTGAAAATAAATGTTACCCAATTATCCCTTCCCTATCTAACAAACCTTTAGGTACCTACCTACTTATTATCTACCTGCCACGCAAGTGCAAAACGAAAACAGCACTGGAATTATTCTGTTTCCCGTATCCAAGTTTATCCCTTGATCCCATCGGCATGACCCTTTATATGTTGGTCTTGTTTTACATTATACTTGCTGTTTTAATTTAGAATGTTGAAAAATCCTTACATAACACTGCCGTCGTCCGGGGTCTCGGGCTCGAGTCCCGGTGTGGCTCCTAGTGGGAAAAGGCGGTTCTTGCTACGTATTGTCCGGGTGGGCGCCAGACTAGCTCGGCTCTAGTCGTGAGTTTGGGGTCGTGGATGTATGTGCCCCTGCGTGGCCCACTAGGGCCGGCGGCGGTGTTGCGTGAGATGATTTTAAATAAGAGACGTGGAGTTGAGGTGGTGGTGTCGTACCTTTTATTCATGGGAACGAGTCGTACACAATACAACACTCTACAGAGGTCCCCGGGGGGAGGGGGGGTGTTTACTCGTTATTCCGTGGCGCCGTATTGTTTGTGTTCCGCGTTACGTGGCCTCGGACGCTGTTACGTCTCAGACGTCTCACTGGGTAAGCAGGTAACGTAATTTCGTAACACAAAGGCGGGACACAAAATACACTGAATTAAGGGGGCGCGCACAGGTTACGTGGCACTCGTTACTCGGGTAACGTAAGTTAGCAATACAAAATACGGGATACAAAAATGCACTGAATTAAGGGGGTGCGCACAAGTTACGTGGCACTCGTTACTCGGGTAACTTAAGTTAGCAATACAAAATACGGGATACAAAAATACACTGAATTAAGGGGGCGCGCACAAGTTACGTGGCACTCGTTACTCGGGTAACATAAGTTAGCAATACAAAATACGGGACACAAAAATACACTGAATTAAGGGGGCGGACGATTGGAGACGGCCAATCCCGTATGCAAATGTCTCGGCGCGGGTGTTGTGCCCACTGTGGTGAAACACGCACCGCAATTAAGTTTGTCCAAGTTCCCTTGCGGGTTTGTGGTCAGCGCCGTGCGCGTGACCTTAAATAAAGTTCTGTAAGTTGCGGGAGGCGGCCCGTGCCGTATACTGAAGAGCAACCCCGCTGACCAAGTGTGGTGCGGAGTGTCTTTAAGTTGATGCGGCCGGATTAGGTCCTGGACCGAAAAAGGGACCGGGTACTCACGGAGAGGTTAAGTAATAAAAGGGGTTCTGTTAATTAGTGACTATATTTACCGGACGTTACTTTCGATGTAGACAAAGGATGTTGCCTCTCCGTGGGACGTAGGTCCGCCCCGGTCCGTGAGCTGCGCTGAACTGCCGAACTGGCATGGCGTCCGAGGGAGGCTCGGCCTCTCTCGCGCCAGGCGTGACCTCATTACGCTAGACTCCAAACGGGTGTGTCTGGAAGAGATTTTATTGTCGCTAAAATCCTAATTTAATGTTTCAGGAGGAATGGGTACAATTCTTCTCTTGTCTACTCAGGTTTCCGCGGTTTTGCCTTTAATTGCTGTTCGGCTCGCCTGACTCGGGTGGGCCATGGCCAGGGGTGTGTTCCGTTAGCAGGAGCGTATACTGGCGGGTGCAGGTCGGGCTCTGGGGTGGTCGTCGGCCAGACGACGTCAACACTAAATACCTAACATATCACGATACAAACAAATTATGTCAGGTCTTGTAAAAATGTATTTCTTTCGTATACATTTTACAATCATAATTATTTCACCAGTGAATATGTCTAGGATCTCTCGACCTACTAAATTAAAACAGTAAGCATCCTATACTACAAACTAATTCCATCAGGATCGGATTAATTTGGATACGTGATACGAAACTATTAGTACAAAAATGAAACCTACTCCAGTGAAATGAAAATCGACAAGTATTTTTCCGAAACAGGGTCTATGTTATTTGATAATGAAATAAATTTATGAAAGAAATAAGTGTTCTCTAGCAAAAATGTCTTATCCCTATTTATTTGTTTGTATAGAATTACTTCGTTAGTAACAAAATTATGAGTTTAAATACAAGAGTAAAGTTAAAAACACACGGTTTTGAATCTTAAATTGTAATTTTATGGTTTAATACAAAGCAGGTTTGATGTCGAAGTAGTTTTTGGTTAATTTAATTATATCTGTTGCAAGATAAACTTCGCGGCATATTTCTTTACTGCAGCTGTAAACATTACTATTCACAAACAAACAGCAAACTAACATTCTACCAGAAAAAAAATTGGTTGTCTGTAAAGTAGGTTTACGGACGATAGTTTAACGTGACAGTGTCATAACAAAACATTGATGAAATGATTTATCCAGAAGAAAATGAAATATCCAATTCGGCCTGAGACTGAGCCGTAATAGGTTTTTGCAACCAAACCATTAAAAGTGGGTTTACGATTGAAAATTAAGAATTAAGACTCAATACTTAGTCGTGTACTTACCATATGACTCTATGTAAACTTGACGTCGTCCGACCGAAGGCCACCCTAAAGCCCGACCTGCAACCGCCAGTAATCACCCCGCTAACGGAACGCGCCCCTAGCCATGGCCCACCCGAGTCAGACGAGCCACCAACAACTAAGGTAGAACCCGGCCTCCCTCAAATAAACAGACCGTCACTTCAATCAACCACGTATAAAAACAAACACTAATTATTAAACTATATTACGTAGTAATTTAAAGTCGATTGACAGAAGTGCGACGTAGGAGTGCCCGGGCACTCACGTGTGCAACTACATAAATACGTGTGTGAGTGTTCCCCTGGTGGCCTTCTGCCTGAATCAATCAATCAAACCTTATGACATAATTATTCAAACCTTGTGTTGCGTCATTAACCACACCAGAACAATCTGACAAGAAACGAACAGTCGCTGGTGTGACGTAAAAAATTCAAACACAATAATTCTTAAATATAATAACTTTCAATTCATAGAAGGGACAAATGACCTTAATTCAGCCTTTATAATTTATATAAGAATTTAACATCATTAAATTCTCTTATTAACTTATCAGATCAGAAATTAACGTAATGAGGTCAACCCTGGCGCGAGGGCCACCGAGCCTCGGCCGGACGCCATGACATGACGCCAGTACAGCGCGACTCGTGGACCGGGGCGGACGCACGTCCCACGGAGAGACATCATCCTTTGTCCACACCGAGTTCACTTCTGGTAACTATAGTCATTCTTCAAAACCTTTTTAATAATCTCTCCGTGTGTACCCGGTCCAGCTTTTCGGTCTAGGACCTAATCCGGCCGCATAAATATCACACCCCCCCCTGCACCACACTTGGTCCGCGGGGTAGGTGCATTATCCGGTACGGGCCGACTTCAGAGGACAGAACTTTTGTTAGTCTCAGTCGCTCCGGCGCTGACACTCCCCGTAAGGGAACTCTTGAGCGAATTTAGCTGCGGTCCGCGCTCCACTGCCGTGGACGCGAACACCGCCTCAATACGCAGATTTAAGGGATTGGCCGCCTCCAATCACCCTCATCCCTCGTTGAGCAGCCAGGCTCAGAAACGCCTAGGGACACGATAATACGGAATAACTACTGACGCTGTAACATTCTTTCGTAAACTTGTGCAACGCAACCTCGTGTAACATTCTTTTGTAAACTCGTGCAACGCAACCTCGTGTAACATTCTTTTGTAAACTTGTGCAACGCACCTCGTGTAACATTTCTTTTGTAAACTTGTGCGACGCACCTCTCCACGTAACATTCGTGAGCTTATATAGCGCAACCTCGTGTAACATTCCTTTTGTAAACTTGTGCTACGGTAATTCAGTAACTCTCAGACTCAGTTGAGTGTAATTGTGTAATTGGTATCTTGTAACGTCACCTATTGTACGACGTGGCGTGTAACCGACAACGTTACACCAGAGCCACTGTCGACTGAATAAATGATGCACGTCATTTATTAACTCACTCCAGTGTACGCTTCTTTAAACCTGCTATTCCCAACCACCGCCAAGTAGGGAATCTCTCAAACCCACGCAACACCGCCGACGGTCCTAGTGGGCCACGCAGGGCAATCGACCCCACGACCCAACTACCGACTAGCACCAGAACTAGTCTGGCGCCCACCCGGACTCATTACATTCGCAACAGCCACTCCCGCTAGGAACCGCACCGGGACTCGAGCCCGAGACCCCGGACGACGGCAAACTAGTGGAATGGTTTATGATTGTCGTGTCTGAATTTTGACGGGTCGTGTGCGAACCATATGATGACTTTAAGACTTAACAGAAATGGTTATATTTTATATTTTTCGTTAAGACTTAAGGGAAGCGACCAATCACAACAAACCGGAACCTTTCAACCGGAAGTTTATGTCTTATTATTGAACCGAGCGAGGCAGTATTTTGGGTTAGAATTCGTATATTTGTCATTTATAATCATCATCCATTTCGAAAAGTAGATATCCCATTTGTCAATAACCTATTTAAAACCTGCTACTCTGTTTCGAACAATGGCCGACCATGTGTTTTGTGCTGTGATTGGTTAGAATTAACGACTTCTATGTCAATTTTAAACTGGAAAATGTAATTTTGACTTAATCGTGTGCTCGATGTTAAGTTATAATTCTTAAGGAAATCAATCGTAAACCCAGCTGTAGGCATTAAAAACATGCTATTCTTTGAGGAAGTAATTTTTTTTTAAATTTTTGCTATCTTTTGTATAAAAAATCCACCTCTGCATACTTTCATGAATAAAATTGAATCATTTTTATTGAATTATCACTATTTTGTATAGATACAAAGAAGGAGTGACATGAAATCTGCAATATAATTAATAAATTTACTTTTATTTGCATTCCTTAATTCAAATATATTTATTAATTTTGAAGTGTTGTGCGCGCCGTATTTATTTTTACAAGTACAAAAAAAATTTTCAGCTGCCAGGATTTGATCTATTAACCTATCGATTGGTAGTCAGAGATGCTAACCGCACGAGGCCATATTGGAAACAATTGTTTCAGATGTTATAAATTTATAGTATCCCAAGCACAATATTTGTTTGAATTTCTTTTAACTAGCATATTCTCTCTTGGACTCGAAATATTTACTCGCTCTAGGGCTCATAACTATAATACAGTGTGTGATTTAGTGGATCAAATAATAACTCATGACAAATAATTACCAATGTCAAACTAAAACGTGAAAAGTATCATACCAGCAATAAATATTCAGTTACACAGCTAAAACAATACTCATACAACACTGTTTAAATATACTGATTTACAATAGTAATTAAAATAATACGTACTTGTAAGAACGCCATTTCCTTGCGAATATACTCCCGTGGCACGGTGCACAACAATAACATCGATTCCGCTATGTGGGTGAAACCTGAGCAGTACGCCGCCACGTGCTGGCTGAGTTCTCTGTACTGTCCGCAACATACCAGAGAGATGCCACGCATGCATAAACAGGGCACATCCATAGTGGGATATTCGTAGAGGGACATCCGTAGTGGGACAATTTTTCGTGCGTGCAGCCAGCATTCATCGATTTATTAGACGTCTGACTAATATGCTGCTTCTGTAGTATACGTTGGCTCCAAGTTGTGGTAGCCACTCTAACTTATTTGGTGTGTTCTTGCGGGGTTTTGGCGCCTATTCTCTCCGCAGTAGATGTCAGGAACACTACTACGGGATTGACTACACAGACTGATAATCCAGCTAGCACGTCACTGCACTGTGTTACTGTCCAGAGAGTAATTATTAAAAGGAAATTTGGTATCGTTGTGTGACTAGTGGAAATTTGCATTACTTATGTCCAGGTCATTTTTATAATTAACTGATGTTTGTTATAAATGAAATAGTAATAGCCGGAAAACATATGATTTTAATGAGTTCTTGAATATGGGCGTGAAGTTACTGTTAACATGTAATTAAGCGAGGACAACCAAACTAATGTATTTTGTATGTTAACTTCTGTTCAGACCTAGGTGTCGGTAATTATATGCAAATGATGTCACTGGAACACATTGAATACCATGCCGGGTCTAGCTATACGCTGTCGGAGGCTTGAGGCTCTCTTCCCAGGACCTCCAGGTGGTCTGCTGCTACGCTGGAACACTGGACGCTGGAAGCTGTAATTGGCGAACTACAGAAGATCTGAGGTAGCCGGGCGTCGGGCTGAAGAATCTACTTCCCTCTCGTCCTAAAAAGTCTGATTTAATTTGGATCGGTCTCACCAATCGTCGTGGCCGATCGTAGCTGGCGCTGACATCAGTCGTCCGGAACCACTACGGGACGAACGGGACCGACGCGGAAGTTGGCACTCGATGTCGCCGATACTCCCTATCTAAGACTTATTCAGTCTAGATACTATTCTCCCAACTCGTAGAATAGAGAATTTTAGATGGTACACGATCGCGGATGACGCGAATCTTCAATTCCTCGGGCGGCAACCAAGGCTTTGGTTCGCCCCAGCCTGAGAAACATCTTCCCGCTGCAAGATGGCGATGGCGTCTCTTTCCTTCCTCCTTATAACTATTTACTTTCAGTCCCTAGCAACCAAGGAGCTATAGCTATCAGCAAACCAAAATAACTGCATAGTGAAATAAAACTTGGATGTTAGCGTGTAAGAGTGCTGAACTATGACCAAATGAATAAAGTTTCCAAAGAATAATGCTTAGAAGATCCTGAAGTTAAAAGTGTGTTGTCTCTGGCAATCAGATGTGTAATATCTGTTATACTTTGGTTGTCCTCTTTACAATAAAATAATTAAATACATAATATTGGCTCATGAAATATACAATTAATGTTAAAATAATAATAAAAATAATAATATAACTGTAAACAGTTGGACTGGTTACAGACGTCACGTCAAAAAACCGTCTCGAAACAAAAGTTACCAAATTCTGCTTTATTTAATTACCAACACACCCATTATTACACCACACGCTTCGTCAGGTTCCGGTTAGCCAACCGCAGGCTAAGTATGGGTCATTATACACCCCTCGTTCGTTAACTTGAGGCTAGCCTAACCTGAGGGCTAGCTAACCTGAAGATTAAGCCGGGGGTCATAAAACCGGACCTTAGATGTTGAACAGAAATATTTTTTTAAAAAACACATTTTAACACTGCATTAATGTATATATGTTTTTGCTCAAAACATAAATATCAGTCTGTAAATACTTCCTTCAAACAAATCCAAACCTCAGTGAGCTGTGACGTCGTCCCGACCATGGACTCTAAGCCCGTGCTCCGCACCACTAGTACCAGATCCCGTTTTCGGAGCGCACCTTTAGCCCGGCAGGAATGAGTCAGGTGAGCGCCTTGGGCGTGAACCCACTAGACTCAAATAAACTCCAGGGCACGAAACCCTGGGGGCTCGAACCCATAAAACAATTAAGGAACAAGACATTAGGCCACAATTATTAATTCACAGGCATTAAACAAGTGCGTCGTAGCTACTCTGTGCAAGCACCGCACGCACGGTGTAGACAACGAACATCATTACCAGTCACCGCGGCTACTGGCCTTAATAAAGTGCCCGTGACAATGATGGAGTCAGATTAGGAGAAATAACACTTGCCATCACCCGACCTCTGTGAAAGGTCCGGGGGGTACCTGACGGGCGCTACGGGCGTCGCGATGCTCTTGTTGTCCGGAGGGGCGCCAGGCTAGCGGGCTGCTAGGCCGTTGGTGTGGGGTCGTGGGTACTCTGCCCCCGCGTGCCCCACCAGGTACACGGCTTGAATGTAACCTGAATGGTTCTACCTTGACTGTAAAGGCCGCTCGGCCGTGTGGAGGACGGGGAATTACAGAAAATGATATACGAGTTGGCGAGAATACATTTAATTTGGGAGTTTCACCGGGGGTCCATGTGGGTACACGGTACACTCTACAAGTCCGCTCCGCGGTTCAGTCCCGCTACAAAAATTCTCACCAACACTAAACACAACACTGTGTGACAATGGTTACCGCGGCAGTCTCGCGGGACGTGGGTCGATGCTCGCTGGAGACGGCCAGCGCCGAAAGTTAACGAGTGCAGGGGGGGGGGGGGGGTCGATGAGCGGGCTCCTAAGTTCGGCGAAACACTTACGTGAGTGATACGATCCGCAGCGCGGTATCACGATGAAGACGGTCGGGATAGGCCCAGTTCCGTAAAATACGCGCCGAGTCGACGTGGGCAGCGGTGAATTAATAAAAGGCTTTAAATTTATGGATTTGGTACAGAATAAAATAATCAAAGAAAGAAAACTTGGATGCTGCCCACGGACACACGTCTGTTCCCGGCGCGGAGTGTTTGGAGACTGCCGAACATGGCCGCCTCGCAAGGAAGAAAAAATTTTTTTCCTTTGTGAGTCGGCGTCAAAAAACTTATATTAATTGAATTTACTCTATTACCAGTTAAAACATGTTCCAGGTGCCCAATTAAAATGTAGCACCTGGTAATTGGGTGCTTAAGGCTTAACAATGGTTTTAATGTATTTAATTATTTTAATTGTGACATCAAGTTGGCGACTGTAAATTTACTAACATATTGTCCCACTGTGAATTGTTTTAGAGGGAATTACTCCTATTCTGACTTGATCATAGTCACGGGCATTTTAATTAAGGCCAGTGGCCGCGGTGACTGTTAATGAGGTTTGTTGTCTGCTCCGTGCGTGGTGTACTCGCCCGGAGTGGCTACGACGCACTTATTACATGTCGGGTAATTAGTAATTTCGTACTAATGGCTTTTCCCTTAATTGAATTATGGGTTCGAGCCTCCGGGGTTCCGTACCTTTAAATTTCATTATGTCTATTGGGGTCACGCCCGAGGAGCTCGCCTGACTCATTCCGACTGGGTAAAGGGGCGCGCTCCGAAAACGGGATACGGTACTGGGGGTGTGGAGCACGGGCTTAACTGCCATGGTCGGTACGACGTCACACTAAAACAGATCACAGTGAGATAATATGTTAATAAATTTACAGTCGCCAACTTAATGCCACAATTCAAATAATTAAATACTATAAAACAGTTGTTAAGACTTAAGCACCCAATTACCAGGTGCTACCTTTTAATTGAGTACCTGGAACATGTTTTTAACTTATAATAGAGCAAATTAAGTTGATATAAGTTTTTGGCGCCGACTCGCAAAGGAGGTGAAAGATTCCCTCCCTTGCGATGCGGCCATGTACAGCAGTCTCCAACCACTCCGCGCCAGGTCAAGATGTGTGTCTGTGAGCAGCCTTCAATTTTGTTCTACCGATCGTTCACTCTGTACTTGATTAATTACCAAACCTTTTTAATTCATTGCTGCTCACATAGACTCGGCGTGTATTTCGTGGACCCGGGCTTATCTTGACCGTTTCCTTGGTGATTCCGCACTGCGTCGCGGACCACGCAATTTATGGCACTGGCCGACTCCAGCCAACTCGTTTTCGTTAAGATCGCCGCGCATACGCCTGCCGGCTACAACCTCACCTAAGTGTAGAATCGCATTTAGGACCACGCTCATTGAGCCCTCCTAAGACAATTAACTTTCGGCGTTGGCCGCCTCCAGCGAACTAGTAATCACATCCCCGCGAGACTGCCGCAGCAAATTCACAGTGTTATGTTAATGTCGTGTTTTGTTTTGTTTTGTAATCAGCGTGTGTTAGTGTAATAGTACATCAACTCAGACACCGCATAGTGCATTATCCTAGCTTTTGTAGCGGTTCTTTCACCACGTAGTGTATGTGTAGGGAGTACAACATACCTATGCGTACCACCGGAGAAGTCGGTGGATTAAAAACCAATTTAATATAAACTGTGTCGTCTACGATTATTCCGCACCATTCTGTCCTCCACACAGCCGAGCGGCCTCACAGCCAAGTAGGGAGAGTTTGAGGGTAGATTTCCAGCCGCGTACCTGATGAGGCACGCGGGGGCAGAGTACCCACGACCCATCACCAATGGTCTAGTGTCCCACTTGCTTGCCTCCCCTTCCCCCGCCCGGGACAACTGCAGCACCGCGACGACCCTAGCGCCCGTCAGGTACTTCCCGGGCCTTCTACAGAGGCCGGGTGACGGCAGCTGATTCAAATCAAAATTCAAGAGTCAACAGTTACCATTTAATCACTAAATTCTTTTATTTTTCGTGCTGATGAATATATGTAAGCTTACAATTTATCGTGTTTCTACAGTATGATGAATGCTGATCAATCTCTGAAGAATTGAAATGTAGTGAAATGTTACACCTACATATCAATGCGAAACTAACGAAATATTCTGAAACGAATCAAATGAAAATAAAATACAACCACATAAACCTAAATGATTCGAAAACTTATTCATCAAACAAAATGAATTGATACAATACAATTGAAATGATAGGTATGTACCGTCTGAGGCCGGGCCCCATTAGAGTCCCAACTCCCACTGCAAGCACAAACTCATGTTACTTCCCACAAGGTAAATACTTGCCCAGATGGGGCCTAACCTGCATATTAAATTCAAAATCAAACAAAATCAAAGTGAAATAAAAACCTATGCAAAAAAATGTAAGGTGGCAGAACATTGACCGAACACATCAAATTATTTTCCAAAGTTTATTGTTAATCTTTAACATCTCATAAATAGTACAAAAATAGTTAGATCTGTTATGACTAGATAATAACAAAATATTTTATAAGTTACACACAAAAATACATCTGACTTTAATGCTTTCTTTGGTTTTCAAATTCTAGGCTAGAAGAACCAACATTTATTATAAGGTACATTTAAATGCTTCATGTCTTTAAACCAAACATAAACAAACTATTACAACTCATAAGGAAAAAGTCTTTGGACAGCTAAAATAAATTATTGAAAGCAATATGGCCGCCACAACAAGAAAATGCACAGAAGGTGCAGCAAATTTGACCAAGTGCCAAAAAAACATTGTAAGCACCTAACCAACACTAAATTTAAACAGGTGCATCATATTCGCACAAAACACAAGTCCAACAGATACTACTCAAAGTTATTTTAATCATTATCAAAACTTTAAACTCTACTGGCCATTTCATAACAAATAATTACAACACTCATACTTAGCTCTCCAAAACACCTTGCCTGCTGTCAATCTCTCTCTCTCTATCTCTCTCTCTCTCTCTCTCTCTAATGCCTCATGATGATGTTGGTGATGGTCTTGCTGCTCCATGCCTAACTGATCAAAATCCTGGGCTTATATACCCATTTCTCACCCCCCCTCCTTTCCCACCTATTTTCACACCAATATCGGGATTAATAGAGATGATTTTCGAATGTTCTAGAAGGATCTTCATACCAGTTCACATAAATAATAAACAACCAATTTCCGGGATTTATTCTTCTTCTTGCTAAATCCGGAGTTGGTAACATTGAATTCGATATTGTGTTGGAATGAAGTCTCCACTTTGTCTATGGTATTTTGTTTGAAAGTGCACTGTCTTTTGGCGCACACGGCCGTAGCCTATCTATGAGTCGTGACGTAACAAGATGTCAGTTTATTCCTACACGTCAACATGAAAGGTAAGCTTCTTCATGTCCTTAAATGTTTTGTGGTAGATGTAAATTAACGTCTCGTGACCACACACGGTCACATCCTCCTCCCCTGAAACTTCACTGCAGGAGGGCATCTTCTTCCAGGTGATGAAAAGTCTTGGGATTGCCAGTCACAAGTTAGATCTTCACCTGTCAGTTTCCACAGGTCTAGAAGCGAAAGTAAGCAAGGAAGCGGACGAAGTACCTGCTGGTGGGCGAGCTGCCATCAGAGCTGATGTTGTAACTGATACTAGAACTGGTGGGTGATGTTGTAGCGGGGGGCCGGCATGCTTCTGCTGTTGGATGCTGAACTGAAGAATGTTCTTGAAGAATGAAGTTCTCGAAGTTCTCACGCAGCAGTCGATGTATTCGGTGTCGTGGTAATCCCAGAAAAAGAGGGAGCAAGAGGAGTAAAAGGAGAGACCTACGTAATTCAACCCCTTCCAAAAAAAAAAAAAAGAAACAGATAGAGAGAGAAACCTCCAGAGACACTAATTCTCTTGTTAAAAACAAACTCATCTTACAACCTACAAACTATATCACAGATCAAAGCTTGACTAGACAACATATTTTAAATATATTAAATATTTTCATACAAAAACACATCATTAATAAGCGTATAAATTCTCAAAAGGAGCATGGTGATTTTGAACACATCATATTTAACAATCATAATATCAACAAAGATCAACAAAAATTATTTAGCTTAAATGGGTTACATTCTCACATATAACAACATGATACTCTTAGATAAAAAGATTTAATCGAGAGAGAGAGATCACATTACATTTCTAAGAATTAAAGTGTTTCAATTGCCCCACATGGGCTTTGAACCTTATCATTGGCTGATCTAGTTCCTCCAATACAACTGACACATCTGTTGCGAATTTAATGATCTTATATGGACCCAACCACAGAGGGGCCAGCTTAGCTGAAAAAATAGTCAATCTTAGAACTAAGAAAATGAGATTCTAACAACACCAAATCTCCCACTTTAAATGAAACATCTTGTAACCCTTCTCTACTTATTACCCATACAGCAGGGAGAACCTGGCCTCAGAATTGGCCCAAGGGTACTAAATCAAAGGGAAAGAAAAGGTTACGTTAAACAAAACAAAGAGCAGAGCTCAGTGGTATAAATATATTTTGATTATTTTGCAAACAACTACTCATATGCGCATCTCAACAGCGCTCAAAAGCAAAAATGGCTTTACTACAACAATCAGAGTAACCTTAAAAACTCAAAATTCAGGCACAAGACAAAAACTTTAATAGAGGTGGGTAGAGTTTTATTTTTTGTTGCGTGGGTTCACAGGCTTCACCACAAGTTCACCACAAGTGCGTGAACTCTTACTCCATTTTCAATCGCAATATACAATAACAATTTATTTTAAAATACTATTATATTTCATTTATCCCACCCCGAGAGCTCTCCTATAGCAAGTCCCGACATTCAAAAAAAAAATAATTTAAATATAGTAATGTACCCACAGTATGCCTATATAGTTCTATAAAATTTAATATAAAAGAGACAATTAGTGTGACAAAATTTTCATAATTTCGTCGATCACACAATACAGCTTCAGATGAGTATGAATAAAATATTTTAGCTATCGTACATTTAACATTAAATATATATAGTTATATAAAAAAAATTATAAAAAATTTATATAATACATTTAACATTCACTAAAACATCTATAGTAATAATTTATATCTGACGATAATTTATCAGTTCTCAATAATTTTAATCTCTTACAGCTCATAAAGCTTCATACCACTCAAAGTATCAACAATATAAATATATAGTTCTATGAAAATTTATATATAATAATCTCACTAATCATGCATGGCAGGTTTTTCTCCAACCTACGGTGGCGGGCAGCATGCAAACAATAAAATGCCTAAAATATTTCCGGCAAAAATTAAATCGCCCAAAAAATTCTAGAACTTATTAAAGGAATCTCGTACGATTTAATTCAAAAAGTCACGCGGTTTCCTCTCTCACACAACCCTTAGGCATATTATATATTCATTATCTCATAACTTCTTACTAGCTCTTCACCATCCACAGGGACCCAAGGAAATATTCATTTCAAGACTCACCCCTTCAGTTGCCATCGGGAACAGGACGACGCACAATATAAATAATTTAAAAAGGCCATTTAAAAAGAAAAGATTACTACACCACCATTATACGATTTAAGGACATCTGCACAGCTGGGACGTCGACTGCAACCACCGACTCACGAACCAGCTGCATTCCATACGACGAACCATTTAAACTTCGTGGAAATTTCGGTCGCTCAGCTACTGACGAAACTTCATTTCTTCCCAAATTTCATTTAAAAAAAAAATCCGTCGAGACGATCTTTTCCCTTCCTCCGCAATAAACAGGAAAAATCAAATCGTAGACCAAATTTAAGTTTATAAAATGTTGTCCTCCTCCTGTGCCAGCTGCTCAAGTTGACTCGGTAGACTAGTCTCTCACCTTCTCGCTCATTCCACAACCCGCCGTGTCGTGTCGAACTCCAAAAAAAAAAAATTACATAAAAAATTTCATAACTTCTTAAAATAATTTTCTCACACGCGCCGATGTTTACTCGTATTTAGAAAAGAAAATATCACAATTATCTTGTCACAAAAATTTTTTTAGCCACTGCTCAATCGTAGCTTCTTTTCTTCTCCTCCTAACTAGCCCGGGTCTATGCTGATATTTTTCATCAGCGATCGAGGCCTCGACTGGGGGTTAACTGCGCTACGTTTCCCCGCACGAGCCTCGCGTTGCGTTGTCCAACATAAACGCGCCGAACTCTCTCTTCTCCTCTCGTCCACGAATTACACGTAAATCAAGTAAAGTGGAAATCATTTCTTGAAGTCGTGATGTGCATTATTCACCGGAGGTACCTATCATAGACCCACACTGACTGTCTGGCTCCACTGCTAACTCACGAGTCCCTCCCTTTTTCTCTCTGACCAGCGCTGTGCTTGACTCGTCGCTTACCGCGCATGCGCGGTAGCTAATTCCAACAGTCAACCGCCCGCAGCGCTCACCCGTCTGCTAGCGTACAACTCTTGAGCAACCACAACTAGGTGGCGCGATAAGCCACACCTTCCGACAACGAGCGGACATGAACAAAAATAAATTCGTGACGCCGTCACAGGCGTCACAATCTGATTTAGTCTTATCATATTTCTCTGCCAACTTTTGTGTTAGTGAGTTAAATTTTTAACCACATCAGCCCAAACATCATCCATCTTTTTATTTTCTGATTCCCAAACAAAGGGATTCAATGACCACATATTAATTAGAGGATGAAACAATGCTCTTCCTAAGAAAAGTTATGAGGGGGTATGCGTAGTAGCATCATTAATTACATTATTGAAGCACAAGGCCAGGTAGTACATGGATGCATCCCACTTGCGCTGTGAATCATCTGTAAGAGCTTGAAGAGCTACTTTTAAGGCCCTGTTGTACCTTTATACAATATTCCCTTGGGGATGATAGGGTGAAGTGTGCACCAACTTAGTTCCCCAATCGAACAACAAATTTTTCATTTCTACTGATGAGAAATAGGTGGCATTATCACAAACTATGGAAACTGGGGATCCAAAATTAGGGAAAAGATATTGTTCCAGATGTCGACATATCTCACTTGCTTTAATATTTCTCAGAGGGAAAAAGAAACAATACTTGGTAAAACTATCAACACCTACCAAGATAGCTGTATAACCTGACGTGGTTCGTGGCAAAGGACCTACTACATCTAGATACAAACGCTCCCAAGGATAACTGGCTACATAAGCGGCATATTTACCCTCACCTTTTTTATTACGCGATTTTGCCTTTTGGCAGCTTACACAAGCCTTAACTTTCTGTTCTATCTCCCTACGCAAACCCGGCCAAATAAACAACTCAGTGATCCAAGCTATTGTTTTATCGCGCCCTTAATGGCCACCAAAAAATGAATTATGATAATAGTCGTATATCATACTACGAACCTCCTCTGGTGCAAAAATGCGAAATTTTCCTTTTTTGGTAGTTAAACCTACTAGTCATTTATTTAAACAATAATCTGATGTTCCTTTAGCAATACTATCCAGTATCTCCTGACATTCGTTATCCTTCTCCTGATAGTCCTTAATATTGACAAACAATCTTGGAAATTGCTGTATTACAGAGACAGAATTTTCTTCAACAGTATTAACAGCCGATCCAGGTTGAATGTTTACAGGGACAGTGGACTGTATAAATTCGTCCTCACAATACATCCTTGAAAGTGCATCAGCGACAGCATTCTCAGTCCCACGCACATGATGAACTTCGTAACTAAATGCGGAAAACCTAACTAACCACCGAGCTAGCCTACCTACAGGTTTCTTTGATGCAAGAAGCCAACTCAAAGCTTGATTGTCGGTGTACAATTTAAAGGTGCCAAATTCCAGGTAGTCTGAAAAATTCTCCAATCCGCACAGGCAAGCCAAACCCTCCTTCTCATAGGCGGTGTACTTCCTTTCAGCCTGAGTCAAAAGACGACTCGCAAAAGCAACTGGTGCAAGATGACCTTTTATTCTCTGACTTAACACGGCACCTAAAGCAATGGAGCTAGCATCTACATGCAATTCGAAACTCTTTTCAAAATCAGGAAGTTGTAATACAGGAGGTTGACTAAGAGTTTCCCTTAATTTAACAAATCCTGTTGTTGTGGGGCTCCCCAAATGAAATCTATGTTTTTCCTCTTCAAATACTTCAGGGGTTCTGCTAGCTGAGCGAAATTAGAAATAAATTTGGCATAAAAAGCAGCCATCCCTAGGAAATGCCTAACTCCTTTAAAATTTTTAGGAGGAGGGAAAGCTAAAACTGACTTCACCTTGTCAGGATCAGTCCTCAATTCTCCGTTGGAAATAATAAATCCCAAATAGCGCACATGGTTCACTGCCCAAGCAACCTTATTGGGATTTACAGTCAGTCCTGCTTCCCATAATGGTTCTAGTACTAGACGAATATGATTCATATGATCTTCTAAAGTTAAACTATAGATGCATACATCATCAATATAAGTGAAAACAAAATCATGCACATACTTTCCTAACACTTTATACAAGATTCTAGACATAGCTTGAGGCCCACAATTCACTCCCATAAGCAGCCTAGTCCACTGATACAGACCCCATGGAGTACAAAAAGCTAAAGGTTCACGAGAATCTGGATGAAGTTCACACTGATGAAAAGCAGAATTTAAATCAAATATAGTAAAGTACTTAGCCTGACCAACATACTGAAACACTGAATCTATCAATGGAATGGGATATGGGTCCAAAACAATCTTCTCGTTAATTTTCCGGAAATTGCAAACTAAACGGTATTTTCCTGGAGACTTTTTAGGTACTAAGAATGCAGGACTAGCATAAACACTGTTTGAATCCTCTATGACACCCTCGGTTTTGAAATCAGAAATTATTTTCTTAAATATTTTTACCTTAGGGGGAGTTACCCTGTAGGGGACTGACGCTACTGGATTATCATCCTTCAATTTCAAAACTATCAGATACTTTTTACAGTACCCCAAACTTGAAGTAAGTACATCTGAAAATTCTTTTTTGAGATTTTCAATCTCCTGGTCCTGAAACTCATCTAAACTAGAAATTTGAACATTTCTATTATGAAAAGATTTTGTCACTAATGATACCGGCATCCCGGGGCAAAAACCAAATTCTAGACTGGTGTTGTGAACATCAACCCTCGCTTGAGTCTTAGCCAAAAAATCAATTCCTAATATTATATCTTGGGATAAAGCTTCCAAGAGTCGAAAACAAACGATCCACGAGAACCCTGCAATTTTAATTTTAACTTTAACTGTGGCACCAGATTTTACTAGCCCTCCATCGGCAAGGGAGAACGACATTACCTCATTTTTAAATACCCTAACTGACCCAGTTGGGGAATTACGTAGCAAATGGTTACAACAAGAGACACTCATCAATGAATTAGATGCCCCTGAATCAATTAATCCAAGAACCTCATTACCAAAAATATCAATGGTTACATATAGTAAACCATATTTAATCGATTCATTATATTGGTTAACATAATTCAAACCTTACGGCTTTTTCTTAATCGGACAATAATACTGAACGTGCCCTTCTTTACCACACACAAAACATTTAGTAGCTTCTTTTCCTCAATCCTATTCGAACAATTCCCATTTTCTGGTATCACATTATACACTGCGTGAACCTCTGCCTGGGAGCTCGACTCTTTAGAAATGTTAGTTTGCTTAACATTAAAAACTTTCCCTTTCTCGGTTTTAACCTGCTTAGAATTTTGAAGCCGAAAACAGTTATCTGTGGTATGATTGGTTCTATGGCAAAATTCACACTTCTGAAGAGTTGAGACCTTAGGAGCAATACTTAAACTACTGTCAGCAACAGTTAATTCTACTTGGGTGACCAATATAAGCAACTCAGACAATGTGGCTGGTTTCTTAGAGAAAACGAAGAAACGACTGTAAGCTGGGGCCAGATTATGAAATACCAATTCAACTAAATAACTTTCTTCACAGGGAAAACCTAACACTTCCACCAGACACATTGTTTCATAAACAAATGAACGCATGGATTCATGGGGACTTTGACTCCTATCCAGAATCTGCATTCGGATTTTCTGAATCGCCACACTAGATCCCACATTCCTCAAAACTTCCTGACTTAATTTTGCAAAATTCCAGTTCTTGTGAATAGCTTCACTGAAAATGGGCTGAAGTAACTCGGGAACTTTTAACAATGCCGCAGCAAACACTACTTTATCACTACATATTCCAAGTTTGCTTACTTTCAGAATCTCTACCAGAAATGTTAGAACCAAAGACAACCCAAGACTTTTAAGCAGAGGAACCCTTTCTACCACACTACTAGGGAGAGACTTTAACTTTTTTCAGAATATACTTACCCGGTTCACTAACTGCCTCATCGTCCTTTCTGACTAACGAGCGGGCCGCGCTTCGTAGACTGTCTACGGAGTCGCTCTCTTGGCAGGTTATCCCGGCATCTGTGAGTAACGCAATCAGGGAAGCCTTGCCAAGGGACTGGATCCATGCCGTACGAGGTCCTGTAGACATTGTGGCAAACACCCAGCAACTTTTCCACACACAAGTAAACAATTATCACCACTTCCCCAATGTTATGCCACACTTACAAAAGAGAAAGAGCAAAGGTAAGCAGAGTTGCACAGGAAATGAGGCCGGGCCCCATCAGAGCCTCAACTCCCACTGCAAGCACAAACTCATGTTACTTCCCACAAGGTAAATACTTGCCCAGATGGGGCCTAACCTGCATATTAAATTCAAAATCAAACAAAATCAAAGTGAAATCAAACCTATGCTGAAAAATGTAAGGTGGCAGAACATTGACCGAACACATCAAATTATTTTCCAAAGTTTATTGTTAATCTTTAACATCTCATAAATAGTACAAAAATAGTTAGATCTGTTATGACTAGATATATCTCATAAATAACAAAATATTTTATAAGTTACACACAAAAATATATCTGACTTTAATGCTTTCTTTGGTTTTCAAATTCTAGGCTAGAAGAGCCAACATTTATTATAAGGTACATTTAAATGCTTCATGTCTAAACCAAACATAAACAAACAATTACAACTCATAAGGAAAAGGTATTTTGAGAGCTAAAATAAATTATTGAAAGCAATATGGCCGCCACAACAAGAAAATGCACAGAAGGTGCAGCAAATTTGACCAAGTGCCAAAAAAACATTGTAAGCACCTAACCAACACTAAATTTAAACAGGTGCATCATATTCGCACAAAACACAAGTCCAACAGATACTACTCAAAGTTATTTTAATCATTATCAAAACTTTAAACTCTACTGGCCAATTCATAACAAATAATTACAACACTCAACTTAGCTCTCCAAAACACCTTGCCTGCTGTCAATCTCTCTCTCTCTCTCTCTCTCTCTCTCTCTCTCTAATGCCTCATGATGATGTTGGTGATGGTCTTGCTGCTCCATGCCTAACTGATCAAAATCCTGGGCTTATATACCCATTTCTCACCCCCCTTCCCACCTATTACCACTCCAATCTCGGGGTTAATAGAGATGATTTTAGAATGTTCTAGAAGGATCTTCATACCAGTTCACATAATCGATAAACAACCAATTTCCGGGATTTATTCTTCTTCTTGCTAAATCCGGAGTTGGTTACACTGAATTCGATGTTGTGTAGGAAAGAAGTCTCCACTTTGTCTATGGTATTTTGTTTGAAAGTGCACTGTCTTTTGGCGCACACAGCCGTAGCCTATCTATGAGTCGTGACGTCACAAGATGTCAGTTTATTCCTACACGTCAACATGAAAGGTAAGCTTCTTCATGTCCTTAAATGTTTTGTGGTAGATTGTAAATAAACGTCTCGTGACCACACACGGTCACACGTCAAACTTTGGTCCTTGTGGGGTTTACTTTGGTCCAAAACGTAAAATAACTTATTATTTTTTGTACAAAACAAACAATACAAGATAAATAATAGGTTTAGGCTTGAAAATAGTTGTTACTCTGTTTGAGGGTACCTAATTCAGTAGTTTGGAGTAAATTTAATTTTTTTGTTATTGGGAACACTGGAATTTTTTTTAAACATTGGTTTGCATGTAAAGATTTTTATCCTACAAACTCAAGATCTGTGGAGGGAGGTCATTTCATATCGCCGTTGTGCGATCATTGGTCCGTTGAGAGTGACGTAGCTCTGAGACCACTTCAAAGTGGCAATTTAAACACTTCATGCTGATAATAGGCACTTCTCATTTTCTCAATATTGTTTGAAATGTTAACTAGGCTTTTTAAAAGTGCTCTTTGTTATTTCAATAAGCGTTTGTTATTTAAATTCCTTCACGAGATTGGTGTTGATTCGTTTCTTTACGTTTTAACTATGTAAATGAGCTTGTGAATGAAATATTTTATGCTTGAGAAAATTAAGCACATTTAAATTAAATGTGTTTTGGCACCGGTATTATCGAATAAAGTGTGTCTGAACTCTTGTGTGATGGTTGTGTAGAACTAGAATGTACATAAGTATTTTTAAAGCATATTTGCAGTAATTTTTATTTGTAATCAATAATTTAGAGGTTAAGATAAGTAAAGTTGCCTATTTTTTTTACAAGAATCAATATTTTATTCACTGTTCATAACAGATTTATAATTTGCACTAGAAAATACGTGATATATGTTAAGGCTAATTTGCTGTAAATGAATAAGAAGAATTAAATAAACAGTTGTCTTCTTGACTCGCTAGCCTGTAACTTATTTGCATAGCAAATGATTTTGTCACTGTTTCTGTAAGTACTTCAGCTAAGTTTAAGGTTCAGTTCAGTAATTATCTCGACTAGTCCCTCTTCCTTGAAAAAAATATTAAAAAATCGGCACTACTTTTATTTTGTGCAACAAAATTCCCTCTATTTAACTCAACTTGCTGATATATTAAATTCCAAAACGTTTAGGAGAAATCACCGTTAATAAATTATGTGCAATACCTGTACATTGCTGCGGCCGTCACAATTTTTTCCTTTGCCGTATGTGTGTGGCTTGTTATGGACAACTAATGGTCGATTACGATAGATTAGCTACATTTTAAATACTTTAAAACATTAGATAAGATTATAATTCTCTCTCTTGCTATCTGATAAGAGTCTACGACACCCCTCGCTTGTCGCTAACTTATTATGTACTAGGGGGATTTTAGGTGTTGCCGTCCGCCGCAGTCTCGTGTTCGAGGTCGGGCGCAGGTCCTAGCGGGGTGGCTGGCTTTCTTAGAGATTTCTGTTCCGGGAGGGTGCCAGGCTAGCTCGGTGTCTAACCGTGTGATGGTCGTGGGTTCGTTGCCCCAGCGTGGTCCGCTAGAAACGTCGGCGGTGATGGAATTTGTTTCCTGATTAGGTTGGGTTGTTTAGGTTAATTTACATACACTGTTCTGGTTGTTCTACGGGTCGCACGTCGCGCACGGGAGTGCGGGGTGGACGTTTTATTGTTCACGATTGACACTGGTTCATTACATTGGGCGCGAGGTTTACTCGGCGGTACATGACTGCCAATGAGGCGTCGGAACACGTAGAAGTTTTGATTACACTATTATTACAATTACACTTGATAAAACGGCACTCTGTGGTGCTTTTACGTACACAATTACACTGCACACGTTATCTGAGAGGGACACCTGCGTGCCTCTACGTGTGTTTACTTATTAAGTCCTCACGCCAGTCGCAGTCAAGGGAGAGCGTTCGATTAGCATCGGCTAATCTCGTAATCGGTAACTTGCAACGCGCGGGCCCACCTGTGTGGAGCGTGGCTCGCTACTAAATTAAAAACACGTTTAAGGCGATTGGTGCAGGGTGAAAAACAGTCATGCGTCAGAATAAGCTGAAAATTGGCTTATTTGCTTCATAAACGCTTGCTTATCAATACTATATAGTCAGCCGGATCGTATATAAGCTAGCGGGTGAGATATCACAATTTAGTGGCGAGACAGCTCTCGTGGGTGAGGGGTGTCGAAGTTGCTCCGCGGCCTGCGATCTAGCGGACATCGCTGGAACGTCTTGCAAAACTATCGTAGTCTCTCTCTCTCCCCACATTTGTCCGCGGAGCGGACAGAGGGAAACAAGCCACGAAGGGCCTTCTCCCCCATCCCCTGTCAGAATCCTCGCAGCGCACAGCCGTGATGCGATAACCGGTTTTAGCCAGCCTTACTTTCGTTCGACCCTCAATGGCAAACGAAGACATAAACACAACCATTGTAAAATTCTGAACATATGATATTTTTAACTTATTTAGAGTCGACTATGCTTGTGTTATAATATAAATACCTATCTATTTTTAATATAAAATGTATATATAGTATATTATAATATATGCCTATGTTTACTGCTATAGACATTGTGCGTATCACCAAAAACGCGCAGTAAAGTCATCAGGCACAAACAGACTGATAATGGGAATAGATCAGTGGCGTAGCATTTGTGTGTGTGTGGGGGGGGGGGGGAGGGGGGGCGGAGAGGGCGGCACTTTGGCCGGGGCGGCATTTCACAGGTGGCGGTAACATAAAGTTAATGTTTTTCAAGGTTTTTCCCCGTAAATTTTTTATTGTTATTCCCATATATCCATGTACAATATTCAATGCATGGATATTGCAAGGTTTCTCAATAACTAATACTTAGGAAACTTATTTGGTTTCAATTTTAATTTAAACGAACATCTCTCCTTGCCAATTCTTTGTACTTCGCCGTAATGACTGAGCGTATCTCTTTATTTTATTCAATCGTGTTTCAATTTGATACGTCTTACAAGGTATTGATGACTTTGAGAAAAAAGCGAAAAACGAACACAAACTATTTCGCGGCCTTCATATGAAACTATACGTAGCGTACATATTGAATTTCTGCGTATCTAGTTTGCAGAGCTGTTCGTTTTATGTAGGCGATTTCTCTTTCTCCTATCGTTATTGCATTACGTTTTCTCTGTAATTTTTTTAATAGGTATTCTGCCATCTCTGTCATGTTTGTTTACCTGTAGAATAAAATGCAATATTATAAATTAATTTTTTTACAAACATGTTGTTCATATGTCAAAAAATGTCATTTTCAAATTTAAGGTTACTGTTATTCAATAATTACCATGCCCCAATTTTTTATAATCAATTAGAAAAATAAGAGGACGGCAAATCTGGGATCCGCGCCGGGTGCTAGTGACCTGTGCTACGCCTCTGGAACATAGGCCAGTTCCCGAAACGTCGCAACAGTTTTGTCATTGGAATCCTACCGTGTTAGTCGGTGTTGTCGTTATGTTGTCCATATTACCTTTTTTTTCCATCGTTGTTCGTATGTTTTGATTATATTTAGAATATCAAAACAAACATTTAAATGGCTCTAACTGTATGTACTAAGGGCGTAAAGGTGTTGTTTCGCGTGCGTATTATGGTCACCCATAGCAGTAAGGGTTCAATAATTGTTTCAGACAATATTTTTGTATAATATTTAGAACGTTTAAAAACTTTGGATGGATTTGCTGAACTATACCTGCTAAGAGGGTTAGAATTTATCAATCCCTCAAAACTTATTTTTTCATTATGTACAGCTAAAATGCGCGTATCGAAAATTGGTTTAGAAAATTTTTCGTTTTAATATTTTAAATGATTAAAAATTTTAATTGATTTGATACTGTGTCTAATAGTGGAGTTACGTTTTTTCCTCCACCCTCTCTGTTTTCTATCCGTACAGTAATAGTTAGTCGTACACAAACATTTTTTGGAAGACATATGTGGATAATATTTAAAAGGTCTGCATGAATTTTCAAAGCAACTGTTACTGTGGCTACTACGGTAATAATATTTTTTATCGTTTTCCTTTCGTCCATATTTTTTTGTCTTCCCGCTGTTATTGTTGTTCGTTTAATAATTGTTTCAGACCAATTTTTTTCATAATAATAGCCAGTTTACAATATTTGACACCAATTGCAAAAGTCTACAATTAAATGAAATTAATTTAGAAATATAAAAACTGTATGCAACTATTGTTATAAAGCTATTAGTATCGAATTCAAGAAATATGGGTGAGAGCTAAGAAATTCGATATCGTAAATGAGCTCAAATATTGTTACCAATTCCTCTTTAAAGACTTTATATTTATATAATATATAACACTTGAAGACTAAATATCGAAAATAAAGGATGTTTTTTCTTTCTCACTATTTTTCTATTCACTTAACTCTTTTTATGCATAGACATAAAATGATTAGTCATAGTGGTTAAAGTTAATCCTTTGCGTGAATATTCACTTGCACCTAACTCGCTGAGCGTCGGCAAGTGTAAAATAAGTACATATTTCACTAGAATTTGATTTACTCATAATAAAAATTCATAACTACACTCTTAACCTAAAAAATTGTTTCTGTTATTGATCCATCATTAAATTACCAAACTGCGGAGGATACACAATCACTATGTTGGGTTGGAAGGTTGTTAGCGTAAAGCTTTTTAATTTACTATTTTCTTTTATTGCTAACAACATTGGCATTCACAGGTTACAATAAATAATTAATATTGCACGACAGGTACAAAACTTGTACATAGGTATATATGCCATACACTGCCACGCATTACTAACAATTAAAAATTAAAGGACATACATTATATGAACATGAACATAAATTGAATATATGCAAGCACTCATTTTCTTTAGCCCATAGAAATATATTTTCCATGATCGATTTGTAATTTATGAAGTACTTATTTGACATTGTTGAAAGTTAGATTTATTAATTAATATTGAAGGTATGCACAATTTGCATAGTAAAATAGATATTAATTATTGTATTTAAAGGCACACACGTACTTTGACATGTATAGGAATCTTAGCTTACCACAAAAAGTCGAAAATGTCATTCGCAGCATACCGCAGAGAAAAAAGTGTGAACCTCTATTAATTTATCAAGCCTTCCAAAAAATACAGTGCAGTGGTTACATAATGACATTACAATAAACAGTAAAATAAAGACTCATGTGTACTTAAATTAAGAACAGTTTTATTTCTAATTTTGTTAAAGCATTTTAATATAGTGTGCAGCACTACATGTACATCCCAAGATTGATAACACACCACTTCCAAATGTTTGTTTCTGTTTCTCCACCTTCTAGAAATTTTACATAGAATGAACTTACTTTCAGACTGTTATTTTTAACTGTAGTCTGGAGATTACACCACAAGTCCATGGAAAACATAACGTATTTAAAAGAGAAATATGTATTATTAGTCTGGATTGCTTTCTCTAAATTACTGATTAAATTTTCAAATACAACAAATTATATACTAACAATAATAAAACTAATTAGATTCAAGAACAAAAAGTGTCACATAACTAATAAATTTTAAAATGTCTTCACTTCTTTGTTAAGTTTCTTTGACTTTGCTTCTTCTATGTATTCAGGATCTCTGCATTTCAGTCCACGAACATTCCTCGGGTCAACAATCTCAGGAAGAACACAGTTAAAGTAAAACCGTTCTAACTTCGGAAGCATGTCTTTTTTCCAAAAGGTCTCGTCGCACTGAACGTGGACGAATTCGGTATCAAAGTCACAAAATAAAATCAGCACACACTGCTTCCTTTTCGAAATATTCAATTGTCCTTGAATTTGGTATAAAAAAGGATGTGTTCTTTTCAGTTCCAACATGTCTTCACTGTTAGTGTGAACACCTATGTTTTTTACTTTGGAAGCCTCTCGTATAGATTTTACAGGAGAATTGTTAACTTTAAGGTTGTTGATGGAAGGGAAACATTTAACTTCAATGATAGTGTCGTTCTCAACTGTTCCATCCGGACTTGCTCCAAGATAAGGGTACGATGGGTGAACAAAAAGTCCACAAGGGGACACTTTTTTTTGGAACTTATTTTCGTAAGCTTTAATTGCGGTACTTTCATGCATACGTCCGTGCCGTATTGCGCCTGTGTTGATATCCTTGGGGTTCACTATTGAAACCACCATATTGTGGCAAGATGTGTCACATCTCATTTTGCAAACTTTAGAGAATGACGATGCAGTCAGTCTGTTTAGTCTTGCTTCCCTCCAAACAACATTACAATGTTGGCCGACCGTATTTCTCTCCAGTTCATGACACAGATGTTCGGAAGAAACTGAACTTTCGAGCCGCTTCAAGACCTTCGTTTTCTTTCTCTCCATTTCCTCTGTAGAAATATCGGGTTGGGCAGCTTCGGGTCCATAGTCACAATCTGGCTGAGAAAATACACATTTTCTTTTGGCAGATCTACGACTGTCAGATAACCTTCTTTTGCGATTCCTTTCAACAGCTGTCGCGCGTGCATTTAAAACTCGCTTTGTCACTGAACCTGGGCTACGACCTAATAGAGTTTTTACTGGTGAAAGGTGCCAGTTCGGACCTTTGATGTGTGACAGACTAGCACCCAAGCAGCACCTTTTGTACCGACCACTTTTTGAGACATCTGTCCGTTTGCCACCGGAAAATTTTGAAATCAAACTCATGAAGCGTTCTGCTTGGTTAGTTGTTTTATTACCTAACAACTTGTCAGCCTTGGTAATGAGTGGGTCTAGTGCTTTCATTATAGCTGGCCATATAGTTGTTGCAGACATAATTGGAACATTGTTTAGCTCGCCCGTACCTTTCCTGACACAAAATGTGTCTCGACAATTCTCGTGATCGCCAAATACGTGGTAAGTACCATTCTTCAAATCTTTTTGCAGCATAGTACTATTGCACTCTTTATTTGCAGAAGCAATAGCTGCTCGTGCCCCTCTCGTCAATCGAGGAATTAACTGGGACAATTGACGCCTTGCAGTGATGACGTGAGTGGTATCCTTGGTAATGGCATGTAGTTTGCTAGTGTAGTTTCTTATCATATGGTTGGCACATTCCAATTTCACTACATGTCTACCATATGAAACACCTCGCTGAATCTTCAGATACGAACTTGAATCACCGTCACTGATAATGTACAAATAACGTACCCCATGCATCGATTCTCTTTCTTTAAAACCTTGTACAATAATTTCTTGTTCCATTCCTGTTGAAGTTCCTTTATAATTTTTGTAGCATTTATGTGGCCTGGATTTGCTGCCTGGTTTTTCTTGGTTGTTACATATATAACAATACTTGTTGCGTATTCCAACGTACAGCAAACCATTAGTTTCGGCTCCAATTATGCAAGCCTGCAAAAAAATTAAATATAAATAGGAAATATATAAAAAATACAAACATTGTCATTAAGCTCTTTGTTTGGAATAAACAAACAGAGGCGAAAGTTGCGTAAAAAAATTCATTATTGCGGCTTGTGGTACTAAGAAAAACAGATGTTTCTGTATGTACATGTGATAAAGTTTCAATTGCATAGTTCAATTAAATAACAATGCAGTTCTTAAGATTAAGTGTATTTATTGGTGTTATACAATTAATGTAAGATTAAGTGGTTACCGACTCCGTCCTCAGTAACTTTTTGAGTCATGGCTCTAACATTGAGGCCGTGACTCTATTCATATTTGTGTGAAGCTCTGGAGCCGTCGCTCTGGCCCACTTGCGAATGATTTGCGACGCCCGCCGACAGCTCTCTACCTGTGACACACTCAATGGAAACGCATTATTTTGGGAAAATGGAAAAAAAAGGTTGAAAACAGTTTTTGTGTACCTTATGTGCGTAATTTTATTGTTAGAATGCAGGAATATAGTTATATATATATCCAAGTCGCAATTTGATTTAATTATTAAGAAGTGATATAATGATAAATTATAACGATGTAAAAGTTATAAATCTACGGAATGTCTAGCATAGAGCTTTCATATGACACGAATTTCCCTTAACATTAAACGTATTTATTAAATTAAATATTTGGTTTGAAAAAAAATTAATAGGAAACCTTTATCACATAATAGGCTATAGTCGTGCAATGAGTGTACTGTAAAGTGTCTTCTAGTGTGGAGTTTGAGATGGAGGGAAAGAGTTTTCACGAGTTTAAACACGGCTACTACCACCATTGGTCTTCACGCCGCATATGTTTAGCTATCAGACACGCCTACATTTAACACTCAGTGACCCTTCCTTACTCCGTATGTAAAAAATATAGTTTACCTTGTTTTAAAATAACATATACGATTAAAACCAGAAATAATAATGCTAGTATTATTTTGAGCTGACCTGATTCTTGACAGTAACAGCAGGAAAATTCACAGGATAGCAACAAATTTTAATTGTGTACAGAATTTTTTTTAGCTTATTGCATTTGCAAAAAAAAAAATGTATTTATTACATTACAAAAAAATCTGTACAAAACAGGCGTATAAATGGGTATTTGAAATTGTTTTATTGTTTTAAAGTATGTGGATTCGAGTTCTGGGTAGTAAACACATTGAAATTAGTTAGATTTATTTCCTACGAAACTTTACTTGCATAATTTTGGCAGAAACATTATAAGCCATTACAAATAAACACTAACAATATATATAAAAATTCTAACAAATACTTACAACTCCTGATTTTGCAGTAAAACCATGGCCGTATGATCTTGTACACCAACCGCCATCTTGATAGACTGTAATGTAAGGGATTCCATCTTCATCTATGTTGCCCTTCTTTAGAGCGATTTCACGTTCTTGGACTCCATTAGCAAGCATGTATTTTTCCAGTTTGTCTTCCCATGCCTAAAAATATAAACAACAGGTTAGTTGTTGCTGTTACCTTTATTTTGATTCATTACAGCCAATGACAAAAAATATTTATTTCTGCAGAAAAATCATCTAATATGTACTATTAAATGAGCAATTATTGTGTGTGTATGTGTATATGTAGGCCCTATATATAGACACACATATGGGCAACTCCGAATCGGCTCTAACTATTTGATGAAAATTTATATTTAGTAAACGTGTTGCCTTTAAAGTTTATCTTAATAGGTATCTTCCCTGAATAAAAGCGATTTTAAAGCAAAAAATATAAGACGCGAACGATGCTCGGTCGCCCAGGTACCAATATTTGTATTATGCAAAATAAAAAACAAACCATAGTGCTTTTTCCTACCTTTTCAACTCGCTGTTCATGTCTCGTCCATTTCCGTTTACTCATTACAGGGACTTCCATTACTGCCATCATTTCTTCTACTTGTTGGTGTCCAATCCCAACTGATAATGATCCCCACACAAATAAATCATTTAATTCCTCTTCTTCTTTTTCCGTTGAAATTATCCTTGTTTTTTCACACATCATGCATTTATAAGTGAAGTAGCTGACAATGCCAATTCTTTTTTCGGACTGAAGTTCAAAGCGACCTGTTGTGCACTGTAGCACATGAGTAGCTAAAGATGTGAGTTGGTTTAACATGTGACTCATATTTACAAAACGACGTCCTTGAACGATTTTTTCTTTCATTGTCACAGTTTCAGCAGTTTCATTTGGAAGAATTTCAACATTCGATACTTCTTCACTTGGCAAGAATGAGCAATCCAATCCAGAAATATCCTCGCTGAAAAAAAAATCAGTTTAATCACACGTCTGTCATTTGAAACTTTTATTTATCACAGTGAACTGTTATGACAACATACAATTTAAAACGAATTTTACTTAGTCTGTGTCACTCCACATTTTAACACTATGTTTATTTTAATACGCCTTGCGAGATACAGTTGTCACAACATCCGATTTCCATGTGCCTGCTTCTCTAAGTACAGTGAACTTTTTTGCTGCAGCTTAATTACTTATTTATTCGTTGAAAAAAAAATGCTAATAACCAAAAAACAACTCTTCTTATGCGTAACCGACTCGCAATTCATTGCTGTCTAAAAATTGGTTTTATTGTGTTGGCGAGGGTGGCGGACGACTGTGCTAGCTTGGTGTCATCAATGAGTGAACGGCTGTTGTTATTACATTCTTACCCAGCTTCCCACCAAAGCTTTGCATGATTTCAGATGGTTACTTTGAATATTTTAAGTGTAGTGGAATACCAGGTGATTTAGAGAGTTGGTGCTTTAGAATACTGATAATGAATTTTATAATGCTACTGTATGTGATCACTAGGAACACGATAAACTGTGAAAAAGTTGTGTAAATTTACACAATAGTCTGCGGCAGCAGAGATTCCACCGATGTTAGTGTCCTTTTGCACCTACAAAGTTCGTGAATTCTTTCACTCTACGCAGAAGTAAAAGTTCCATCAAAGGTGTTAAATTTCTATGAATGGGTAATTTTACCAGACTATTTTTATATTAACGAGTATATGTTGATACATATTTAATGCAGGGGTGAATTTCATTTTCGGCTAGTAGTTAACTTACATGAAGTGCATTTATACAGACAGTGTATGCTATTTTTTTAAACCGAGAATAAATCACTGTCAATGTATGACAGTCAACCATGATTATGAGGTTCTCTAACATTTTGTCACCGGATTATTTCATAGTTATATAACGCGATAGGAGGTTTGGAACCCACAACCACTCAATAAGTTACCTAAGAAGCATTCTGACAAATCGACCAATCTATTTACATATAAATTGAATTGCAAAATAGGGAATTAAAACATGTACAACAAAACACTTTTTTCTTTATAAATAAGTCTATGCATGAACAAGTTTGAACGAAAGACATTTAGATTTTCTTGATACACAAGGAATTTTTGAGTAAAATTACACAACCTGCAGCATTTTTTTTTGCATCCGCTTCAAATATTTTTTTTGCTTGTTAACTTCTAATTTATAATGCTGATAAACTAATTGTAAGATGACTTACACACTACACACTGACTTTATCTGAGGGAGCCTCAAAATCCTCAGTCAGAGTGGTACTCGAACCCATCATCTGTGCCTTACATAACACTAACAGCACGATCCTCGCATCATGCTTAGGTAACAAGCACTATACGAAATTATGTAATTAAATTACTTACTCGGTTATATTTTGGACGTTACCGCTGGTGGTGTCGTGATCGCCCTGGCATACAGGTGGTACGTAGGCAGACGTTTCCATCTGTGTAGCAGCAGCAGGAGCATAATCTGTTAAACTGGAAGATGTCCTGTGGAATTAATTAATAATATTAGCACTTTTGCACAGCTAAAAATGTGATTTTATAATACATACATGTTGTGCTGGCAGAATTTTAGTGAAGATGAACACACTCAAAAGTTTGCAATCTTACCTTTCCACAGAGTTGAAACCAGCATTAACAAATTCTTTGTATTTTTCCTTCAGTCTTCTTATGCACTTCGACCGTTTAGTTCTTTTACGGATCTTGCTGAATGGTGTATTTTTCGGCATCGTGTTGGTATTTAACTTCTATCAAAAATGTAACAATTAAAAATAATTTCGCTACACGAATTTTTCTCCACGAAAACCTATTCCTTGCTTGAGCGACGATAGCCTCCATCCACTACAGAGCGTAGCCTTGTCTGACAGTGAGACCTTTGAATATATATACTGTATAGAAGTCGCGAGTGGATAGGATTTACTCTACGTTTTTCAGAAGCTTATGATGAGCAGCTTGGGAACTTCACCGCTGCAGTGCGCTGCCGTAACGCCCTGTATCGTCTTAGTTGTTATTTACACGTTAGAGCGCAGTGCTGTCGCCCGCTGTCATTCCCCGCTCCCCTCATCCATCATTCACTGCAGCTCAACGTCGTTCAACAGGAGGGGGAAGGGGTGTTTGAAGAGTTCGAGACTTGTCCGCTAGGGACCACCACAAGTCGATGCCCTAGAGATGGTGGCGATTGCGGCGGTGAATTAACCAACTACCTCAAAACCGTATTAGAAATTTTAACCTGGGCTGGCGACTTCTATACAGTATATATATTCAAAGGTGAGACGCGGTGTCATCGCCCGCCTCAGCCTGCCTCCCTCTACCCCCGTTATTCTGTCCCTTTTACACTCCATTCTTCTCCCTCCCCCCTCCCTCATTACAGCGGCTGCCGGCCGGATCTCCGCCTACGTGGTTCCAAGGAGCGCCACCAGTTTGCGCCACGCCGCAGGGACATTCTTCCCGGCAAATGAAGTTTTCACGCGCAGTGCTAGGAATATCACTCCAGCGTATGTGTTTTGAGTCAGGTCATCTCAAAACCAAAATGATACGAGAATACATGCGTGACTCAATGGTGTGTCAGATAGTATATTTTAAACTTCATTGCAATTCTTTCGTAAAATATATTTTAAAATAGACCGGCAAAGAGCCATGGAAATTTTCAAAACTCAAATGCAAATTTAACTATTAAAAAAAGAATATTCTGTATTTCTTGGTCCGACAAATTATTTGTACAATCATTACTTAAACTATACTTAAGATAATCATTCTTTAAGTTTTCTCTTTTTTTTGGTGGTTCGGCAAGAAAAAAAAATATGTTTACAAGAACATAACTTAGTAAAAAAAATTATTAAAAAAATAGGTAATTTTCATTTTAACTTAAAAAGAAGACTAAAAAGTAAATATGTACTGTTCAGTATGTTTTGTCGTAATATTTTCCATGCACCAATCGCCTTAAGCTTAGATGTCGCCTGTGCCTGTGCACTGGGCGATTAACTAAAGTTCTGGGGTGGCGGGAGACGGCCCGTACCGTATACTGCACGGCCCCACGTAATGCTTTGTGTGGGGCGTGTTAAATTGACACGGCTGGGTTAGGCCCTACACCAGAAAAGTACCGGGCGCACACGGGGAGTATTTAAAAAAAGGTTTTGGTTGTGACTATGATTACCAGATGGACGTTCGGTGAAACAAAGAGATGCTGGCTCCCCGTGGGATGTGCGTCCGTCCCGGTCCGCGAGTCACGCTGTACTGGCGTTTGGCCCTGGCACGAGGGGAGGGGTGAGCTTCCTGTCGCGCCAGAGTTTGTAAAGTTTTGTTATTCGTAAAAAATTACGTTAATAATAAAAAGCAAGTGGCTCTAAATTCATACAATAAAACTTAATGATTAACTTAATATCTATATATGTTTTAGAATTGACATTTAATAAGTTTGTCTAAAATAAGTTTGAATATTAGAGTCAAGCTGGAGACTGTCTGTTTCTTAGTAACTACTCCAGTGGTGAATGATAATGCTAATTTGGGGCAGTTTGCGTTACGTCACACGTTTCACTACTGAATTTAGGCTGAAGGCCGCAAGGGTTGCACTCACAGCTGTTTTAGTAGAAAGCTACACGTGAGTGACCCGGGCACTCCTACGTCGCACTCTATTAATTAGGGGCTTTTGTTTGTTTTTGATTACTTTATAATTGTGTGGGGAATTTTGTAGGCACGGGGAGTGCGTTGCATGCGTAATTAAAATGGTTCGCTATTCTCAACCTAGGGATGCGGTCCTCTCACTTGACTCAGGTGGGCCATGGCTAGGGGTGCTTTCCATTAGCGGAGCCGAGTACTGGCGGGTGCAGTTCGGGCTTTGGGGTGGCCTTCGGCCGTACGATGTCAGTGTATAAACGTTGACGTCGTCCGGCCGAAGGCCGGCTTAAGCCCGATCTGTAACTGCCAGCATCTGACCCCGCTGACGAAACGCACCCCTAGCCAAACCAACCCGAGTCAGGCAAGCCTTCCAACTCTAAGGTAAAACTGTTGCCACGGCACTTAACCACCATACCGCTTAACCCCCACACCTAATTATTAGATGCCACTAACCAGTGATTTTTATATAATTTCCCAACGTCGATGACCATAGCAGCCTCAGGAAAAAGGGAGCATTTGACGCCAACCATTAGTGCTCCTCGAATCCGCACAGACCGCTATGGCACATCGCCGCCTCGCCCCGAGCGTGTGCGACGTGAACGCACCTTGGTGCAGGGTGGTGCAACGCCTCGAACATAAGCTGCCCCGCCTAATCGACTGTCGCCCGCGATATAGTCGACCACGGGGGTACCGTGAGGTGACCTCATTGTCTGGACAGTGTAATTAACTTTCAGTGCTCTTGAAAACGATCTTAATTGAGTAACGCCTATGATTAAATGTAATTCTGGACTTTAGCGCGATCAGGTGGCATGCATGGTCCGGGATTACTTTCGCACACGACACGTTTTCGCGGGAGTGAGGCTGGGGAGTCGTGGGGACGCCACAGCCATCGCCAGTTGATCACCGCCCTCCAAGGAGACTAGTCGCGGGTCGCCTGCGGAGCCTCTCGACCTCCGCCTTTGCCGTCCCTACCGGAATTGCGTAAGTTTTTAAACCCGTCAGCTCCGAGCCTCACAGACAGCCTGGCTAGTCGACCTGAGTTCAACGATAGCCGTACTTAATTTGTGCTCATCACCGGAACTCCCAGTGTTACGTGAATCCTTGAACTGTTTATAACTTCAATGTAGTGTTACTTAAATTCCGGAGCTGTTTAAGATTAGTGTAGTGTGAAGTGTGCACGGAACATTAGGGTAGCGCGGCACAAGTCCATCAGAAACGTGGCCTGTAGAGCCCCGCTCCCAATAAGCGGGCCATGCACGACGCAGCGCATGTATAGCATGCCTTGTAATAAAACACTCTAAATTGAGCCTCCGCGTATCTGTTACAACGCCCGTAGTATAGTGTCCCTGGTGGCTAAAACAGCCGGGGGTAACTCTGACGGAACGACCCCTACTGCCTGCCGGACACGTGGCGATGTCACGCCCTGAGCCAAGAGTCTCGGCTACGCACTAGCACGTAGTTAATATTGCTAGTTGGTGCCCAAAAGCAATACCACGCCCTTAATATCACCTCGGCAGAAGGCGTCAACACTCAATTCACTTTAGATGTTTGTTTTGTAGCTTTCTGTGGTTAAAAGGAAAGATGGCTGGAAAATTTACTTTTAAAGAGTTCTGGATTACGGATGATGGAAACAGATTTCCAAGTGGCTGCGTCAAGTTGAAGGTGATAAATATAAAGCATAGGTATTGTACTTTCTGCAAGTCAAAATTTGATGTAGGACACAGTGGATTAGGGTCTGTATGGGTTCATGAGAGTGGTAAAAAGCATGTTGAACTTTCTAGTGCCATTCTACATGGAAAGCAATGTACATTCAATTTTATGAAGTGTTCCAATGAAGCAGCACAGTGCTCAACATTGAGGGTGGACAGTGTTTCTCTGCCATCAACTTCAACTACTTCTGAAGATAAGCCTCCTCTTACTTTCTCTTCTTCTAGTGAAAGTGAGATACCACAAACATCAGGCAACTTGAATAAATTTTTTGATGGTAATGTTTGGAAAGATGAAATATTATGGGCGTTAAATAAGGTGATGACTCATGGATCAGATAGAGGTGCTTGTGTTGCCAGTGATCTTTTTCCAGCAATGTTTCCAGACAGTGTAGATGTTAAAAAATTTAAAATGCAAAAGGACAAACTGGGGTACTTGGATACATTTGGCCTGGGACCATTTTTTCAAGAGAAACTGTCAGAGAATTTGAAGAAGTGTCCATTTTTTGCTGTTTCATTAGATGAGAGCCTTAACCGCATTGCCCAGAAAGGTCAGATGGACATTATTGTATGTTATTGGGATCCTACAGTAAACATGGTTTCAACCCGCTACTTAAATTAATTGTTTTTGGTCATGCAAGTGCAGCTAATCTTCTTGATGCATTTACATCAAGGATGTATCAATTAGGACTGCCCCTGAAAAATGTTTTACAAATTGCAGTTGATGGACCAAATGTCAATTTGAAATTCCTGAAGGACTTTAGTCATATGATGCAAGAAATTTCAGATAATGAAGATGACAAGAAATTAATTGACGTGGGCACTTGCTCACTACATACTGTCCATGGTGCTTATAAGACAGCCCATAACAAATGTGAATGGCACATAAATGTCTTTCTTCGGTCTTTGTACTATCTGTTTAAAGATTTCCCATCACGCAGAGCAGATTATATTCGTGCTAGTGGATCTAGAGAATTTCCACTTAAAATGTGTGCGATTAGATGGGTGGAAAACTCTAGCATGATTGACAGAGCTCTGAAAATGATAGTTCATCTGAAGAAGTATTTAGCACTTGTTGAGCCCAATCCACCTCAAACAAAGAATTTTTCCACTGTGCAAGATTTCCTGAAGGATTCACTTCTTGAACCCAAACTGTATTTTTTGCAGTCAGTTGCAGGTGAAGTTGAACCATACTTAAAACTTTTTCAGAGTGATAATCCATTACTGCCATTCATGTATGCAGAACTCTATTCACTGGCACAAAGTATTGTAAGTAGAATGTTGAAAAGTGATGTAATGAGTAATGTCAAGAATGTAAAACAGCTGTTTGCTAATTGCTATAGATGTGAAGAACAACCTTGCAAACATGGCAAAAGTCGACATAGGTTTTGGAGCAAAACATAGCTGTAAGAATGATAAAGAAATTGATGTACAAACATTCAGGAGATACTGCAGAAATTTCTTGTTGGAGATGTTCTTGAAACTCACTAGTGTAAAGTCACCATTACGAAAAATCATGGTGAAAGATGCTTCTTGCTTCTCACCAGCTGTAATGTTGAGTGAAACTTTAAGAGCACAGCATATTACAATTGCCCTCGATGAGCTTACGTCAAAGCACCATGTTTCAAGCATAGAGGAACACCAGATAAAGAAAAATTATCTTGCAATTTGTGACCAGCCAATTGTTCAGGTAAAGTTAAGGACATTTGAAGTCAGTGTTCACAGACTAGATACATTTTTGTATGACCTCTTAACTAGTGAAAAAGCCAGCAAACCTTTGATTACTTTTTCCACTATGATCTTGACGATGTTCCATGGAAACAGTGCGGTCGAAAGGGTTTTTTCAGTAAACAGAGAGTGTTTGGTGGAAAATTTAAGCATACATTCTCTTATTTCTCAAAGGAGCTTATATTCTGCAGTACAGTCTGTATGTGGTGTCAACATTGAAATTTGTAGTAGGATGCTTCAAGCAGCAAGACATGCAAGTTTTAGGAGGAAAGAAGTCCTCCAACAAAAGAAAATGAAGGAAATGAAGAATCCGTTAAGATCAAGACGACAATGGAAACAGTGAAGTTATTTCAGGGGAAAAAACGAAAACTTCTCAAGCAGGCTGAAGAAGAGGCTGCTGCACTTCAACAAGAAATTGATCGTGAATGAAAAAGTCTGAAGAAAATGTAATAGACCTACATATAATATGTTTACCTTCTCGAGAGCAGTGTTTTTAATTTTTTCAAAACAATTTTATAATGTATATAAGTTTTCTTTTAACAAATTGTTTAAAAATTTGGAAGCTCTCACACTACAATTTTGGGTAAGTTTATTTGCTTTCTCAGTAGTCTCATGATATATATTAGTATGTATTGTTATTGTTGCATTTCTTTCGGATCAAAATTTTTTGTAATTACGTAGCCTAAGTGATTCAGAAAATTAAGGTCAAGAAAAAGTTACTAATTTTATTTCTGAAAACTTGGTAGACACCCTGTGCTCAGAAGTTGTTTTAGCAACAGTATCCTTTTGTTAATAGTTTGCAGGATACTCTTTTGGGTACAGTTTTACAGTTTCAGAATGCATCTCAGCCGTGGGTACAAGTTATCTATTGCAATAAACACTGGGTTACCATCTCTGCTATTGAATGTCCAGAAGGTTATGTGGGTGTGTTTGATTCTAAGTTCTATTCTAAAAATTGAAGTGTTGTAGAGCTGATTACTGTGCAGGCAGCTGAACTCTTGAAATTCAGGGGCCGTATAATAACACTACACTATCAAGTCCCCCAAGAACAGAAGGGCTTTTATGACTGTGGCCTTTTTGCAATTGCCAGAGCGGTAGCTTTATGTAGTGGTTTCTCAATCCATGGTCGAGCTTTTGTGCAGGCACAGATGAGGTCACATCTGCTTAAATGTTTGCAGGAGGGCTCCATTGAACCTTTTCCTACAGTTCCTGTGAGACAGAAAACTTTTTCCACTGAAATTAAGTGTAACATATTTTGTGTTTGCAGGTTGCCCCATTCACGAATCACAAACTTCAAAACCTTAAATGCTATGGTGCAGTGTGATAGTTGTAAAGAATGGTACCACTTAAGCTGTCTCAATAAGGTTGTTGATGTTTATGAAAAGTACATGTGTCATTTGTGTGATTTGTCATAATGTTGCTTGCTCATATGCATTTTTTACTCTTAGGTTCTCACCAGGTAACACCTTGAATAAAAAGTTTGCCCTGTGTCTCCCCCATATTTGATCTTTGTAAGGTGTTTGATATTGTAGGATTTCATTTTATTTAATCACCACCAGGATGTGAGATATGCAGAGCTATGTTCACGGTGATTGGAAAATCAATGCCATACATGCCACAAAAACTATTGTTTAAAATTTCTTTGTTTACTTGTACAGGATAACCCTCTTGTTTTTTAAATTATCATTTACAGCTTTGAAAAAACTTACATTTATATTTAATTCACCATCACAGATGTCAGCAGTGTGTGTTTTCCTGTCATGGGCTGGTGGTGTAGGATCTCGGCAATAGGGGACTGCCCCCAACCTCACTCAAGAGACAGGCCAAGGGCATGAATCCCAGTCCAGGCAGGGCAATAGGGGGAGTGTAAATATATGAATATGGAGGAAATGAACATAAACCAGTTGCAAAAAATTAATAACTCCAAAAAATTGAAATATTTTAAGTTAAGCTTCGACAATGGCTGATCATCCATCAGGAGATCAGGTTGCTATTGAAATCTTATTTTGCTTTGTAAGTACTGACGCCAACCGCCGGTGCTCCCTCTGGTCCGCAAAGGTCGTTATGCCACAACAACACTGGCTCCGAAGTGCGACGAACACGCCCGAGCGTGATCTTCACAAAGTGTAAGAAAGTGCACCGCAACGAACGCCGCGACGACGACAGCGCCCGGCCGGGTGTGGCAATGCGCCTAATTAAACTCTTGATTATTTTGTTAATTAGAACAACCAAATTAATAACAATTTAAAAGAAGGGTTCATGTAAGGGTAATTATGTCTAATTGTCTTATAAGCATATGTTGTGTAATTTGTTTCTAAGTCCAAAACTGGTCGGGTCGGTTTTCCCGCGTTCCACGCGTTTAGGCGCGAGGCCGCCGGGCGGTCTCGCGCTCAGTCTGGATCGGGGGCTCACAGGGGTCGGACGCTTCGCGAACGTCGGGCCAGCACTTCTAGTTTCTCATCAACATTTCAGCAATAGTGTAAGTGTCTACAAACGTTTCAATTAGCTCGGCGCCGACCCCACTTAAGTCGCACGATACTTCGTGCGACACTTAACTTAATATTTAATTCCCTTTAGGGATTTTTAACGTAATACGTAAGGCCATGTCCAGTTTAAGGACCGCGTAATATTGGCACGCAGTTTTCGGCTCCAGTAGCCAATTAATTGTTATCGTCGAGAATCTTGTGAAAGACTGAATAACTTTCATATTGTAACTTTCATCATGTTTTAGTGTAATTGGTAACATGTGTTTTAAGTGACCATCTTGCCACGCATTGAGACTTTACGCGTACGTCGCTCACTGACGTGATTGCATAACTTTTCGAGTCTGTAATTTTGTCGCAAGCTAGACTGCAAACCACCCTAATCACGGGGACTCCGCTATTAGTTAACTTTTCTGTATAATTTGTCGCGTCCACAACTCCGTGACTGTATGCTAAATCTTACTCAGAGACACGTAGCCACAGCTTCAACCCGTCGATCCACTTTGCAATCTATCCTGGTCGCGCGTATTATTCGCCGGCGTTTACGTGTGTCACAGCGGTACGACAACGGACGCGGCCAGTAAAAGGACCATCCAGTGTATCGACGTTGAATAAAGTGCAGTGTTCTGATAATCTGTTTATTAATTATTTTCAAGGCGTCCTGGGTGGCCTAAACAGCCCAGGTAATTTCTGAACGTAATTTTCAAACTCCGAGACACACTCCTGCCTGCAGCCACGAGGCCGAACCCCCGTTAAAACCCTGAGATCTTTTACAATACTAATAATTAATTAAAAAGCTAAAACCAGGCAGCGGGAGTGGCGTCAGTACTTTATTATTATACTGTTATTACTGTGTATTTATTTACTTTTTACCTTTTGGAATCAAAGCGTAATATAATGCATGCAGTTAATTAATCATTTTCTGTTCATGTTTTTAAGATTGTGAAGGACGCCCCCAATAAGGGTTAGTGTATTGGTGTATTGCTATCAAAATTTTATTTTGCATTATAAATACTTTATTATTATACTGTTATTACTGTGTATTTATTTACTTTTTACCTTTTGGTATCAAAGCGTAATATAATGCATGCAGTTAATTAATCATTTTCTGTTCATGTTTTTCAGATTGTGAAGGACGCCCCACTGTAAGGGTTAGTGTATTGGTATTGACCATGGATTTAATAGGCCTCTTGGGGAAACTCACCATGTAAAAAAATTAGTTAACGCATTGAGCGCTGTACCTCTTGAGACAGATTTGTCTCAAAGGTGATGTGGAAACCAGTGTATGTTTCTAGGATGTGAGAATTATTCAGAAGCAATCATGGAGTGTGAGTCAGCTACTAGGGGGCCTCTAGGCGCAGAGTCCCTCCCCCGACCCGGCTGCCTTGGTTGACTATCACCACCCAAGCCAACATTCCTGCAGCGAGCACCAGTGAGAGCACCCAGACCGAGATTCCCTCTGCACACAAGAGTACCGCAGCACACCTGCTGCCCGACTTCTCTCTGCTCACCATACAGTAAATGACTACTCCCGTCCGACTATTGACACCAAAGCAAAAGTAACTAACCAAATGTAAATTTTGCAAGCTGAAAAGGCCGCCAGTGACTCAAAATGAACAAGCCCAAGTAATCAGTAGCACCTTTGCATCACAGCCAAAAGCTAATCACCTCCTTTTAACATGTTCTTAGAAATATTTTCCCCCAAAAACCCTCAAACATCTTTTTCGAATGAGAAAAGTGAAGTAGCAGCAAGCAATTTCCCGTGGGTAAAGCAGCTTCTACCTAGGTACTTATATTTTTTTAAATTTATGTTTGTATTATTGTGCCGTTTATCATAATATTCAAAAGCCAACTAAAAACAAAATGTAATTGTCTTACCTTTGAGCCTGCGAGCTCATTAAAACCAGGGTGAAGTTTAAGATAGATGGTTGTTTTACTTTTATATGTATTTTGTTGCCCCGGGGCTCCCTCCTGTCTATAATTAATTATATTTTAATACATGTGTACTTAAAGGTTAAAGATAACAGAAAAGAAAAAGTTAAGCAAATAAATTTAGTAAAAGGGCAGTTATATAAAACAAACCAGAAGCCTTGTTATTTCATTATTATTCATCCTCGATCCACATAGCATCCTAGAGTTCCTAGTAGGTTATAAGCAAGTTCCTTTGTATGACATCTGGGCACCTCTGTGGTAATTGTTTTTGTTGTGTTGTTTTCTGGGCCGATGTTTCCAAGGCCCTTTTTTTAATTATTCATTTTGAGTGTTTACCTGCAGCCCAGCATACGTTACAAAATGGTAGCAGAGCATGGTTTGATCTTTGCTATAACTGGTAGGTTTGGTTTGATTTATGAACATGTTTAATTTTTTTGGTGTAAATTAATTTTTGTTTGACTCTAAGACTTTTGTTATACAATATTATTATAAGTCCTGAAACTGGCATACCTTTATTTTTAATTTCTTTGTAAGTTAAAATCTATTTTGCTCTTTGAGCAAGCGGAGTTCACGTTCCGCCGAGGTTAGCGAGCGCCACACACAGCGCACACGCGTTTGTGCCCTATCTGCTTCTTTCCCCCCGCCACCCACATCCCTCGGCGCGCTGTAGCATAAACCGACAGGCTCAGTGTACCAGTGACCTTGTACGGTCGCCAGCCAGTACAGAGGCCGCGCGCACGCGACGGGATGATAAACACAAAATTTATTTCTTTAAATCCAAGGCACATACTCTCTCTCAGCGGAAAATTCTCATTAAATTATAAATAGTATAAGTTACTAATTATTATAGGTTTAAGTGTGTTTGTTTTGTGGGTAGTTTAAGTTAAGCATAACATTTTAATATACACTGTGGTTAAGAGTTAGAGTCGAAATTTCTTTGAGTTTTTTTACGGCTCATCTTTGAGTCGATAATAGCATCATGTTTGCCCCTGAGAGGCTCTTGAAGGACAAAGTCCAATACACGCTCCTATTAAGAAACCAATCGGACTCAGGTGACGCTGTCTCACTGAGGCGGCGCCTTAGAGTAGCTTTACACGATGAGCTGCCGCAGTCCGTTACCAATTTAAATTTGGATGTGTTGGATAAGTTTTGGGTTTGCGGTAGCAAATTTGAGGAAATCGCCAGGGCTACGTGCGATTTAGAGGAGTAAAATAGTCAGGCAAACATCACTCGACTCCTCACTAGGCTCAGACACGTGACACGCCGTTTTAATAATCTGGCGGTGTTGTCCGCAGGCATTTTAAATGGTGTATACCAACGGGAAATTGATAAACATCTTCAACAGGCACCTAAACTTGCGACCTAACTGCGAGCCCGAGCAGCTGTTTTAGAAGCCGCCCAGAGAACGGCGGTATGGAAAAATCTAACACCAGCACTTGAGAGTGAAACCCCTGCTCTCATAGTGGAGAACAGCCCCGCCCCGCCCCTTGAAACTAAGCAACCGGAGGAGCGACCTCCAGATGAAATAAACACGCCAGGACCTTCAGCAAGGCCACAGCTAACCATGGTAGCCAACCTACCACTCAGGACGACCCAGGCGGCCATGTCCACCTCTTCAACTGTACCCCAGGTACAGACCACTACGTGGCATACCACGAGGCAGCCCTCCACGAGTGTGACATTCTCCAGGCCCTATCTGGAAATTACAAATTATCCCTGGCATCCTAATTTAGCCGGTATTTATTTACTTTTCACCACCTCTCCCCTTCCTTACAATCCATACCTACAGTTCACGTACAGTGTACCATCAGCACAAGGCACACCCCTTCCTCCAGCGCACCCTCTACAATTTCACCTGGTCACACCTCAGATCACACCGGGCCAGCTCAGTCCTTTGACGGTGTACCGACCTACCAATCTGCCAGCCACGATGACACAGGAGCACCAAACAGTCCCTGTGCCACCACCTACAGTTCCCAATCAGGCCTCTACGCAACCTACACATTCAAGCGACATTAATTTGTACAATTTCTACGGGAAAATTCAACACCCGATTGAACGACTGTTAACAGGTCTGCCAGAGACAAACGGACTTGATCCGCGAAAATTAATTGATTTTTTGAAACACTTGTTAAAATTGCATCAAAAGGGGAATATCCCGGAAAAACAACTTTTTGAGGTGATTTTCCCATTATCCCAGCCTGCTTTGAGTGAGCGCATCTCACTCGCAATTCAAGAAAATTTAACTTTTGATCAGTTTCATGCTGATTTTTTAATTCTCTTTATTCCTGCCCGCCTGCGTTTAGACATACAGTTGCAATGGTTTAATCGCCTGCAACAGCGTGATTAAGCTCTTCCGCATTGCATAGCGGACATTAAACTGGCTGCACAAGTGCTCCGACTGGGAGTCGCAGAGCAAGACATCGTGAGTTCGATCCTCGACGGCATCAACCCAGCCGAAAGATCACGAGCTGTTTTCCAGGCTCATCCGCAAAATTTTGCGGAGCTAGATAAATTGTGTATTCACTCCACCAACGTGGAATATGCTGACTACCAGCGAAATAGGCCAGGCTATTTCCATGACAGTTCAAACTCCGGTGCGAAAAAGGAAAATAAATTGTTTCACAATAAATATCAACCGCAGTCCAATCATCAGACAGAATTTCACAATTCTTACAAAACTAAATACAATAATTACAGTTGAGTTTATATATGTATTAAAGAATAAATACAGCAACAAAATGGATGCTTATAAAACAAATTTCAAATGAAGACTCTACAACTATCGTAAATCCAACTAATATTTTCAAAAATTAGTGTCTCTAGTTCTTATGTTCATATAATCCTGACAAAAATGGGCCAGATATCCAGTTAGATTATTGTGTAAAAAGTACTCCACACACAGTTGAACACTACAGTGCAACTGTGAAAGTGCACATATTGGAGAGGGGTGGCTGCCTGGCCAAGCTTATACACAGTATTGTTACGATTTTAATAATAATCGTCGTGGGAAAAACTGGGTTCGTATAGTGATAGGCCAATTATATTTTTTTATTGCACAGTGTTATTGACTGTTAATATTTACAACACAAATCATCTTAGGTACTCAAAATGCCTACTTATCAATTACTCACACACCGCACACTTCGTTGGGCCGCACCCTTCACGCAACTCTCGCCGCAGCACTCCTCGTGTACCTCCGTCGCCACCATCACATTTTCCTTCGTCGAGGATCCGCTCGAGACTCTCGCCACCCAAAAACTATCCTCGCCGAGGAGCTCACCTTAACTCGCCGAGCAACCCTCGTGGAGGCTGGCGTCCAGGCTTATATATACCCTGGCATCCTTCTAGAAGTGACGAGCGCGGCTGGGGCCAGTCGCGTTATCGTGTGCCGATCCGACGCCCGAAGCGTTGAGAAGGGCATCAGCAGCTCGCTCGATTGCCCGCGGAATTCCCAAAGGCTGTCCAGCATCGAGGCAGAGTGCCGTGCGTGGTGCGGATTTTGGTGGAGGGGGGGGGGGTGGGGTGTAGGGGTGTAATTTTTACAGCGATGACCCTCGTAATTCCGCCAGGAATGCGCGACCTATCTCATGTCAGTGACCGTGCGGGGCCGCCAGCCAGCCCCGAACCTGGCATCGCGTTCGTAACAGTATAGCAATGTGCAGTGTATGCATTGTGAGCACAAGTACCATAGTGGGATCACTAATTAGGGCAATTTTCCCACAGCCTTTCATTGCTGTTAGTGTGGACAGAGCAATGGGAGTGGAGCCAGCTGTTAAAGAGACCTTGCGTAGCCGCCCGAGGCACATCAACAATAGAGCTAAGGAATTGTATCAGGCAGAGAAACTAACTGCATAGCTAGCAACATAAATAAATTTTAAATAGGGAAACAGTATAATATGTTTCATTAGCTAGTATAATGTAACTTTTTGAAAAAAATATTCAACAACCCTGCATGATAATTTGAATGGTACTACAGCATGATTGCACACTACTGGAGATAGGTTTGTTGTTAGTTGGCGATTGTACATGAAGATTCAGAGGAAACCCTGCCTCTACATGTTACAGCCCAGACACACAGCTTTTTTCTTGGCACAATAAGCACTTAACCAGGATGTGACCACAGGGAACACACACCAAGAATAATCTATGTCCATTCAAGTACTAATTGTTTTGCTGTAGCCAGAGGCAAGGGCGCCCATATGATAATTTGTAGGGGGGGGCCAGACTTAGGGGTATGAAGTATTTTTAATATTTTGGAAGACAACTGCGGCTTGTTACTAGCCATAAAATAGTTCCAGTTCTGACCCTATTAAAATTTTTTGTCCTGTTACTAAAATACTAGACTACAGTACTCATTCGCCATAAAAAATCTATATTGGCTACTTTATTAATTAATTATTAACTATTTTATTGAAACAAATGAATTTTTAGCAACAAAAATGCAGGAATACAGTCCTTATACTTTTGCAGCGTCTCGGGTACACGGATATCAAGAATACAGTCCTTCAACTAATTGCTCTCTTTACCCATAAATAAATGTCGCGTACAAATTAAATTAAAATAATTATAAAGTTTAAAAAGTGTTGGTCAAAAGATTCAACTTTGGGAGAGAAGCGATTTAAATATGTTATCACAGTCAGAAAACAGTTGTTTTTAAATGTAACACCTGAACTACGCTTATAATTATAGTCAAAAATTGTTTCACAATTAAATGTATATTACTATGTTTAGATATGAATCATAATTGCTTATCATTTAGAATTAGCACAGATGGATTCAGTAGTCGAGGACTATAAGTTTATTTAGTGATAGAAAAGCGCAGAAAAAATTAGTTTATTATTTAACTAGACAATTTAACCAAACAGTATTTAGAGGTTAAGGAATTAAGTGACACCAAAACCAATGAAAATAATCGAAAATTTCTAAATGCTGACATAACTCATATATCAGCTTTCCACAGAAGAGTTTAGTTCGGCGCAATTAATCCACACAAAACAACTGGACACTATGTCGACGCATATTTTAAGAATATAAGAAGATCCACGTCGCAGTATAATTTTTTTTTCGTGTCGTGTGGTGCGGGCCCCCATTTGTGGTGCGGGCCCATAGGCTACAGCCTAGATAGCCTGCGCGTAAATACGGCCCTGATAAACCCTTAAATAACATGTTCAGTACTTAACTTCAGAATTAAGAGTACATTAGAACCTCGATTTTACGGAGCCCGGACTCAACGAAGCCGCGGTTTTACGAATACATTTTTCAGGAACCATCTAAAATTCGGAAAATTTGACACCAAAATATATTTAATAAAAAATTTAAAAAACTATGAAAACATATAAAAATATTAATTTTAATGCACAGCGTATTCATATTTTTAAGCTAATACTACATCCATTTACCGTTAGTGAATATTGTATACGTTATTGCGTCATCAAACTCAAAATCGAAAAGAAAAAAATGGACTAGGTACACTATTTGTCGCAAAGTTCGAAATTTCTTCGATTGAAAAATTATGTCAAGGCTGTAAAAATATTAATTTTACTGCAAATGAACTATACTCAACATTCCTTACCCATTCCAACATTTCCAGCTCGTGAGCATAGCAACTGAGCTTGAAACCTTGTGAAGCGTGAGAGAAAGAAACGATATTGAGTACCTAGCTACTTCCTCTCCTTTCTGCTAATATCCAGCAACCCATGCCATTAGGCATTATCTTGACATGTGTCGCATTCATTACCTTCGCTGCATCGGTTTCCCAGTAAAAAACGCTCAAAAATGGTATAAGTGACGCAGCAAGTAGACGTGACGAGCGGGTTTTTAACTAAGCTTTTTTTAACTTACTATACAAACAAATAATTCCCTATGGCTATCACAAATTCAAGGGCTTCTCGCACTAAAATGTACTGTGTTTTTAATGGATGTCTGTCGTTACAGAGCAGCGTTTTTCTTCACCAAATAAGCCTATGATTAGAGACCGTAAATATTCGTGGATTCCTTTCGAGACAGGCTGGAATCCAAACTCGTTTAGCTTAATGCTGCGTCAGTGATTGGACCGCAATTTACCTGAAGGACTCTGAGCCAATGGCAAACACTCAACAAAAGAAGTATCGAATCATAATAATCGCAATAAACAGGTGTCCCGAGTCGGTAGCCAATAGCCAGGTGATATTTGCCCGAGTACATAGAGAATCGTGGAGTATATCCTAGTGGTCATTGAAACCGCGAATTTTTCCAATCCCTACCTATGATCACTTTTATGAAACAATACAGGTGTACACTGAACTGTGTGCTTGTTCTCCTCGATTATGTTACTAAAAGTGCGTTCATTAATATTTTTCAAGCCGATCTGTTAAAGATTAACTGATAAATATGATAAGGTGAAGTCCATAAAAATGCAAGGCAGGGAATTCTTCCAGCCATGGGCGTAGATCCCGGGGGGGCCAGGGGGGCCCGGGCCCCCCCTGGAATTAATGGGCCCCTCCTTGGGGGGGCCCACTTCGTGATTTTAAAGTTAATGGTGTACACAACATATATATATTATTTATATATATATATTTATATATATTTATATATATTATTATTATTTACAACGACGACAGACACTTTGACATGCTTTGCATTCCTACCTTCGAGTTCCGTAGTTATTTTCCCCTACCCCTTCTGCGAAAGCCATGGTATGGAGTTTTCCAGTGAGAACTTTGAAACCCTTAATTCCCAGAAAACGTTCATTCCAAAGGAAGAAGCTAGGGTAGGGTTCCGTTAGCTTTTCCTCCCTATTGTTACCCACACTACCTTGTCATCTGAAACGACAGTATTATAGGTTTCAGGTAGTCTGTTTTTAAAGTGGTTTTGCTCTCGTGTGCGCCAGTCTTCTGCTTTCTTGGCAAACATCAACATGGATAAGTTCGTGACGCGGAAGAAATGGAAAACATAATCTGATTCTCACCTGATAAGCTTGATTGTTTTATAAGTAGTGACTATTATTTAGGTAATATATATTTTATTTAAGTGATTATGTAACGTTATTTTTTCCAGTAAATAAACAACTTAATACTTTAACAGTAATTATAGCAGAATTTAGTTTATTTACGAACTGAAACTTATATACCATTTTCTGGAATTTTTTAGCTCATCTCCATTCTGTAAGGCTAGCTGCTCTGTACGTTACATGTGAATATACATGGAATAATTTTTTTCCTCGTCAATATGGAATTTAAAATCACTCCCCTTTTATTATCAAACGATAATTTTCACAATTCATGGCCGATAATCACTTTATAACATTTGTTATTTGATAACTGCAACACTGCACGAGTAAACAGAAGTAAGAGTGAGAAAGAAGTATTTAAACGTTACACATCCGTATTTAAGTTAATAAGGAAGCAAACGCGTCTCTTTAATAACTAATCAAGAGGCATATTTTAACTAAATAATTCACTGCCAAAATACTGATTATACTAAATATAAGCCGAGAAATGTATGTGGTTCAATTAGCTGTAGGATAAATTTCATAGTTCTATCTCCGAGATTTTTCATTTGTGTCATTAAATTTTTTTTTTCTTTTTTACCTGGTTGATGCCTTTACTAAATAAAATAGTCTTTAAGAGTTTTAATATGATTCGATCGTTCATTTGATGTTGATCCGTTTATTAGCTGTGGCGCTTTGGGTTTTTAGGGCGCAGTGTTATAGCGGCAACAGAAATACATCATTTGTGAAATTTTATTCTGTTTTCACGTTTGTTGTATGGGAGCCCCCCTTAAATATTTGTTTTATTTTAATTTAATCATTTATTTTTAAATTGAAATTAGAATAAACACTTTTGGAAAATGGTAATGTATGGGTGGGGTGTTATCTATTTGCATTATATTCACGTATATTATTTTTATAGATTTTTTCATGGATATTTTATGTATTTAGGTTAGCAAATTATTCAAACATGTTTGAGAGATCACTTCTATAGTCATTAATTGATAATTACTAAAACATATGTTGCTCTGCTTTATTGTTAATATCACTTACGTAAAAATAAAGTGTATAACATACGAGCTTAATATCCAGAGAAGACTTGTTTCGGTTGACCTCTAGCGCAAAATTCTTAAATTAAATTCACGGGCCCCCCCTGGAAATCCTACAGATTTGCGCCCATGCTTCCAGCTCATCAACCCTACCCTGGATAGTCTCGTCTGTGTTCAGTCGTCTCTGGCAAGGAGTGGACAAGTTTGCAAACTCAAATATAAATTTATTTTAGTAGCACGCGTCTTACGAAAAGGAAATATATCCAAGAAAGGCATGTCGGACAACCTACTGTCACCACACAAAAGTTAACATGATGCAATGCGTGGTGCAACTGTGTTTAGTCGCTGTGATGTCACTTTTATATCACTCGTGCAATGAGGCAAGTTGTGGAATGCTAAAAAAATAAGGGGAACGCAGGGGAGGGTAGAGGGAAGACGGCAGTCATTGTTTTTACTATTTTATATTATATATATATTCCGTTCAATAAATTATAACATGTATCTTCACGGGGTGGGGTGTTTAAAATTTTATGAAGATAACGATTTTACGAATGCAATCCAAGCGACCGTGAGCGTACGTAAAATCGAGATTCCAGTGTAAATTGCTTCCGAGTCTACTGAAGGTAGCGGAATCCTTATCCCTTTAAACACTTTTGAAGGGGAAAAAGTGGTTTTCCTCTAAATTCAAAATTCCAACATAAATTTTACGTTGTAGACTTTTCTGAACAATAATTCTTATTTGAGTAACTTTAAAGGTGTTAGCTTACCTTAAAATTTGTGAATATTCTGAGCGGATGTGACGAATGAGGAAAACTAAGAAACACTACATAATAACAATGGTTTTTATCTTTACACTTTTCACTGATTTATTTACACTTAAGTTATCTTTACTGACTGAATACACTAAACTAAATCTAGACCAGATGCATAAAACTGTAGACCTAAAGACTATTGAAAAATCTGTTTTGAGATGTTATTTGTGAACATACACATTATTATGACGAAAAAGTAGCAAAACATTTCGCCGTCTACAAGTACATGTCAACTGTCGCGTCGTCTAACTCTGACTTGTCTAAATCTGTTGCGTTGTGTTATCGAGTGAGCTTGGGCAGGATTACGAAGGGGAATGACTCGCCACGGGCGTTGCGCTTGAACAGCGTTTTCTCCCTGTTCACAACACCTTATATCGCAGCAGCAGAAACTAATGCTTCAACTAACATAAAAAATGAAGTAGACATGTAAAAAACGATATACAATAATATCTTCGTGTTGAACCACTTCTACATAATACCGAATTTAAATAATTTTCTTTAAAGTAAAACACCTGACTACACTATATTTTTTTTCCTTCCCTGAAAGCTAGGGGGGGGCCACGGCCCCCCCCTGCCCCCGGGTATGGGCGCCCTTGGCCAGAGGGCACTGACAAGCAGTGGCGTAGCCAGGATTTGTGTATGGGGGGTGTTAAGAAGCGTATTAAAGGGTCCGGGGGTCCTCCCACGGGAAAATTTGGATTTTAAGGTGTAAAATAGTGCTATTTTAGCAGTTTTCGGTACTTAAATTTAAATATTGTAATGGTAAAAATTTTATTAATTTTTAATATGAAATTTGTTTGAGTGATGAATACGAAATTTAATTAAAGATTTGGTGCCAAGGGAGGGGGGGGGGGGGGGGGGGGTTTGAACCCCTAAACCCCCCCTCCCCCCCCTGGCTATGCCCCTGCTGACAAGTAATACTACAACAGTTTAAAATGGATACATGGAAAACTTGGCAGTAAGGAAAGTTCAGTTGGAAACATCAATAGGATGCACTGCCACATACATGGTCAGGCTGACTGACATAAAACTAATGTCCGGACACAGCCATTGTCAAACAGTGATCACTGCTGCGGGTGAACGTACCAGAGGGGAGGTAGGCTTCTGCTTCAAATGGTTAGGAGAATCAGGACGATGGCAAACAAATGTTTAAAAGAGAATAAAGAAATTAATGGAAATCAAAAAAAGTTACCGCAAGAATTCAAAGAACCTCACTGGGACTTCTACCAACCCCTAGCTGTTTTCCGGATCATGCTCACGGTTGGACACAGGACTGCCACCCACCAGACAGTAATACGCGACATCACCAAACCGTTAATTCAAAGCAGATTGTGTGAAAGTCTCTTTCTTTAAGCAAACCACAAAAATAAAACAACCACATGATAAATATGCATTGCTATCCATTTCGTGTCTATTTATTACACTTATAAACTATTTAGTTTTTTCATCTCTCCTGCATATCACAGTGAAAGAAGTGGCTTAACCCCTCTCCCACCCCCCCTTCTAGGTGCTATCAAACCAGCCCTCTGTATAATTAACACAGTTTTATTATACACAAACTTAAGAAAAGATGTGTTCAATATGTGCAAAGGTATCCTTGGTAACTTGATACAGCACATGTTATGAATTTATTTTAGAATAATAGCATTTGTTTTACTGATCAATCAGGGTGTCCACCAATATTTACAAAATATTTTCCAGTACATAACAAAAAATTCCAGTACATTCAAAAATATCAAATTAATTTCTAGTTACTTCTCAATTTTGAAAATAGCATAAATATAGATGCCTCAATTTAATTTTCTTAAAACCACGAAGAACATAGACTTGATTCACAGTTTAATTACACGTAATAAAAATAACATACAAAATATAGTCCATTTAATGTATATAAATGGAATTTTTAAAAATACTGCAGAGCAAACTTACCCTTTAGAGTAGTAGCAAGTTAAACTGTTTCAGTACAAGTGTCTATGTATTTCTCTTGAAAACCTTGCTAATACTGAGTACACTATGTATCACTTATAAACAATGTCCTCAATGACACCCACGCCATTCAACATTCTGGAAATTACAACTATGCCACAAGCAATTGTTCAATAAAAGTTAACCAATGTACGTTCTTGATTATTGTAATCAGTAAACCAATTTTGGGATTTGTGTTTCAAAATTTGTTTAGTGAATTAAAATATGCCTACGCCTATAATACATAATTTAAGCAAGTATTATTGCAAACCAAATTCAGATTCTATAAATTTATTTTACAAGAACACTGCATTGCATCACTTAATAATCCAAATCCATTTCTAACTGCTGCTTCAATTTTTCAACATACAGTAAAACCCCTTATTTGCACTTTTCAAGGAACCCCAAGGAAAAAGTGTAAATTGCGGGAAAGTGTAAATTGTGGGAAAGCACTTTTATTGGCAGTTAATGCTAAATTTTAGCTTAAAAAAATGTATCAGCATTTACTGGTGCTACAAGACAAACAATAGTTGTTTACAACACATTTAGGGCACTGCAAAAATATAATTTTCTTAAATATAAAATATAAAAAACAATGCAACATAAAGCCTACATTAAATTTTCTCTAGTACAGTTTTATAGGTGTACATACTAGTATAAATTCAACACTTTTAAAGAAATCTGAAATCCTATTTTTAATTATTGTGTTTAAAGTACTAACAGGAATATTCAGTTCCTTGGCCAAAACCACTCGGGTACCCACATGCTTGTCAAACTTCTCAATAATTTTAATTTTATCTTCAATAGATAAAGTATTTCGTGGAACTTTATACCTATCCATCTTCAATCAAAATCTTGCCATAAATAATATTGTGAACGATAAAAAAAACACGTACTAACCAAAACGGACGTTGACTAATGTAAACAATGAAAGCCATCATAGATATGTACTGTACATAATGCAGCACTACTAAATATACGTACTGTGTATGAGCGCTTTCCGGTAGTATCGATAGCTCAGCGCTTCGGACTATGCTCTGCTACGAGAGTGCTCTATGACACCATAAATAAAACCGTTTGTGGTTCTGCTACGAAAGTTCTCTATGGCAGCAAAGATTAAAACGTTAGTAGAGGAGAGGCACCATAGAACTTGTCGATACATCAAAACGAAAGGTTACAGACAATAGGCGAACTACTTCAAACTTTTCACATCTATGACTAACGTGACGAGTATTTACATTTTTACCGTGTTTTGAAACGTACATTCCGGGTTTTTTGGTTACGTAGCGGTGTAATTTCAGGGAAAATGCAACACGAAAGTTAATGTACAATAAAACGGACCTACATAAAATGACGTTATTTGCGGGAAAACGTAAATAACGAGAACGTAAATACGAGGTTTTACTGTATTTATTTTTGCTGAAATTTCATTAAAGTGCCTTTTCCTTCTCTTCAATTAGTTTTCTTTTCTTTATTTCCAGTTTTCTTATTTCCAAAGCCATTCGTTTTCTTTTATCTTGCTTTTGCTCTTCTGAGTCTTTCTCCTGTTGCTGTTTTTCCAGGGCTTCTTTGTACTTACCATTGGCATTTCTCATTGCAAACACAACAGACTTTGTTATTTCAATATTGTCCAAGCCTCCCTTCAGTTACAGAATCATGAATCATTCGCTGTGCCACCAGTGACTGTTCCTTTAAGTTTTCCACCAAACATTCCCTGTTAACTGAAAAACCCCTTTCTAGATTTAAGTTGCCATGTGACATGATGAGAATGAGTTTAACAAAGTTTTCCAGATTTCTGTATTCTAACCTTGTGCTCAAGGACTTCCATCCAAAATTTATCTAAACGTATATCACTTCTTGAGTAGTGAATCATTTGATATTTGACGCTTTCTCTAGAGCACAAGTCAGTATACTCACGTTGTATTTTATCTGCTACATTGCCTTCCATTACATTCCTTGAAACAAGGGTTTCAAGAGTTTGTCGTAGCCTTGTATTTCCTTTATCTGATGCAGAAATATGCGGACTAAGGCAAGAAACAGATTCTGTAAAAGAATACTTTAATGGTGACCTCTCCATACATTTCTAGATAAATAACTTCAGGAATGTTCTGCAGTCATTTTTGAAGACAAGAATATCTTTTTCAGTAGCACCCTTACATTTCTTTAGAGCTGACCTCGTCGCAAAACCAACATCAATGTCTGTAGAAAGCATTAGTGTTTCCTTTTTTCCAATGTCAATCTTCAGAAAATTTGAGCTCATTACTTCAGCTCTGACTATTCTTGTCATGATATTCCGTACAAGATCAGACAGTGTTTCAAACAAGAATGGCACCATTGGACTGTCCGTCTGAAACTCTCTCAAGAAGGGCTCGACCTCTTTGGACAGAGACTGAAAAAAAGTCAGTTTGGCCAATAATAACCTATCTTTGAGACTACTAACAACAGTTTTGAAACTATTGCATTTGGGTTCCATTGGAGTGCCTTCAACTGTTTTTACATATTTTTCTATGCAAGGAAGAACCTGCAAGGCTTTTGATACAACAATGTCATTTTCAAGCCACCTTACATTGCAGAACTTCAATGGGAAAACAGAGCTTCCTGTAACCTGAATGTAATCTCCTAGCCTAGCAGGGGAATCTTTGAACAAATAATACAAAGCTCTAAGAAATTCATTTAGATTCCATTCAGTTCCCTTGAGCCCTACCTTAAATGCATTGTGCAACGTGTGCAACCCACACGATCCAATATCAAGCAACTTGGGTCCATCAACCTCACAGGACGAGAGTTCACTGTTCAATAATTTTTGAAGTTTCAAATTAACATTCGGTCCATCCATAGACAACTGCATAATTTTATTCAGTGGTATGCCTATCAGTGCCTCTTTAATGCCTTGAAGGAGACATTCAGATGTAGAATGCTTCAAAAAAACAGATGTCAAGTACCTGGTACATACAGTATTGGTGTTACAATCCCAAAACCGTACAGCTACATCCATCTGCTGGCTCTGTGCTACTTTGTTTAGGGATTCATCAAAGCCTAAAGTAATCTTACTACATGTTTTCAACAGACCTTCTAGCTCATTCTTGAAGTATGGCGCTAGGCCATAAACAATTGAATATGCCATTTTAGTCCGGTGGAGTTGCATGCTATTGGCAATTTCACATGTTGGGAACATTTTCTTAAAGAGGCTGCAATTTCTTTCTGCTGAGCGTAAGGATGAGTGGTTTAGCACCGTGGATAAACACCAATAAGCCTTTGTAACACCGTCTTTAGTTAGCATTCTTTTCAGACCACTACCTTCAACTGTGTGTAAATGTGATTGTTGTATGTCAGGTGATTGAAATGGTGACAATTCAGATTTTTTGTTTACTGGCATGCTTAGTATGCTCACTGACTCACCAACTGACGTTTCTTGTCCAATGCTTATTTTACACGTATCTTGACTGGATGCATATGTAGACACAACTGATGAATCAAGTGCAAATGACGTAGCGCATTATGATTTATAGGAATTACAGACACTGGCGTCTATGTTGAAATGACACTAGTAAACTTGGCCTACATGACCAATACTAGACAAAAGTATCGAACATAACACAATGTGAACATCACTTACACAGCATACGAGAAGCGTCACATAAAAATAAATAAATATTACATTAATCACAACAAAGAAAATCACACTTTTTGTGGACTACACGTCTCTTTTGCAAATCTGTAATTCTAGTTAATTACCGCGCTGCGGAAAAATACTGTCATAACCCATCTCTCACGGCGCACTTAGTAGTATCAACACCTTTGTCTAGAGAATGTTAACAAAGAGTCCGAGGTTATCCCACGAAGAGTAACATTTCAACTGAAACAATTTAAACAGTGATCCGAGAGAAATATTGTGTTCTCTTTAAAAAATGTCCGTAAAACAGTAACACTACGGCCTATCCACCAAATCCACTTGCCAACGAACTGCGGTAACTTTTACAGCCTTTTGTTTCTCGCACCAAGAAACGACAATTCTCGTACTACATGCCATAAAATTTGTTCCCGTACAGATTACCACCCAAAGCTACCGGTTTAGAAGTGCCACTATTCTCTTACGTCCTACAATATTGGTACAGCACAGTAGCATCTAGCATTCCACCGAGCCGAGACATAACGAGCGTTTCCGAACATGGGCTTGGCTATCACAACGAGGTATCGTCTATCGTTTCGAATTCCCGGATGGAAACTTTAATTTCCCGCACATTCCCGTATATTCCCGTATGATAAAAAATCCCCGTACATTTCCCGTATTTTCCCATCTGGTGGACATCCTGTCAATGTCATTTATTCTAAAAGAAATCTCAAAATGCATTCATAAACATGCATATTTTATTACATTATTGTTAACAACAAATTTTTGGGTCCTACTACTACTGCATTGATAATAATAGACCTCATATATATGTAACATTTTACATGAAAATGAATAAATGGTACAAAACAAAATTTTCAGGATTTGATAGTTAAAAACAATAATATTTACAGTTTATAATACAAGAACATTTTCATAATTGTTCTGACATTCATTACATACAATATATTATGGCACAAGAAAGTAGTGATACAAAAAACATATGTATATTTATGGAAAATACAATACAGTACAAATAATCATTCATCTTATTAAAAAAATATATTTTGGATATAGATTATACAAAATTACTAATATTCTACACATGACTAACAATAAAATTTTTCTGGTTAGGGAAATGCTTCATAATAACTCAATGTTATTTTCTTCCCATGAGAAATAAAAAAATAATATTTCTACAACCATTCACTAAACCATTAAGAGTTAAATGCTAAACTAATTTTTTTCAGAACTCTGATCATCTTAATAACTAATAAAAATTTTAGTATTGCACATTTTAGATCTCGAATCTTTGAGTAAGAACACCTCCACACATATAAATATGGAATATTATGCATTGTAAAAAAGTTAACTTCACTCTGAAACCCAACACTATGTACTGAAAAATCACCTAATATATGATACCCAAACTTTTTTTTTAATAATGGCAGTGCTATCTAACAAAACACTAGTAAACACAAACAAATATAAAACATTTCAACTCTGAAAGAAAATATATGTATTTGAATAAATTCTAATTTTGAATACATAAATGTGTTGTTACATACAGTAGAACTTGTTCAGGTCAATTCTGAAAGGACAGGGAAATAATACAGAACGGAAAAAGATTGGATTAAGGTAAACGTTGTTGTAATCAACTAAAAGTTATGATATGGATCCAAAAAGTGTTACATATAACCTGAGATTATGGAAAACAAACAATCTGAAGATAAGGACAGTAAGTAACTAAACATTTCATCACTTGCTACCTGGCTGTTGGCGGAGTAGCATAAACAAAAGGATAACATGTTTGAACACATTTACGGCAGGAGTATCGAAGCTGTAAACAGTTTTGTTTCATCGACAACTGAAAAGAGAATATGTCACCTCCATTTAAGGCAGTCGATTTAATTAGATGGTCTTGGCATTGTAATACGAATCATCCAAATGAAAATAGAACTATACTTAAAATTTATAAAAACACTGTAATGAATTTATGACAAATCTTTTGTACAACTGCTCACCCAGTATGAATAGTATTACTAATAACACCAGATTGTGACAAAACATTAAAAAATCAAATCTTTTTAATAATTTGACCATAATTTTATGCCAGCAGAAAGGCTGCCCCTGCATATGGGTACCTAGCATCAATAATTTGGAAATAAAAATCTAACACTTTCACCAAAAGGGTGGACACATTTCGTCACAAAAACCTGTTGAGATAGGTATGTGACAACTGTGTATGGTGCCAGTTCACTGAAATTTACAACGATGAAAGAGGGAGGGAGAACCACAAACACTGCTGCATGGTCACATGCACTCATACATCCACCCCTCTTTCTCAATCTCTGGCTGGTTTATTTTTAGATTTTCCCCTCTGGCCAAATGCCAGCACAGCAGCAGACATTACTTACAGGCAGTAGCTGGGTAACCAGCAGATGCAGCATAACAGCACAGTTCATGATGCTTTACAGGCACTGCTGAGATAATTAACTAAACAGTTTGCAGTAAATACAGATAACAACACCAGTTTGCAATAAACTTCATTGCCAATTTTAATAATAGTTTTCAAAATGATTTTGGTGTGATTCAATTTTCATAATTTTTACTACAGTTGAGGAATTCATAAAAACTTTTCTGCATTTTCTACAGAAAAAAGATGAAAAGAAAAATGGCTAATTGACAATTGTACAAACCAATTTAAAAAAAGTGTGGAGGAAGAAAGTCAATTTACCAAGTTTACACTGCTATACAAGTTATTAATTAAAACAATATAAAATTAACTTCCCAAATTCTTTAATAATTGATTTAATTTAATTTGTCTATCACTGATGCTTCAATATTTATATTTAATTAATTTAATGGTTAAAAAAACCTAAGAAAATATTACTTCCATCTACATACATTTAAATTTATTCAAATTTAACACAGGTGTAAAAAATTATAGTTATAGTGTGCTACGGTGAAATGTAAACACTGGCATCTTGTATTTCCCTTCCAAATATCTTGTGTGTTTTGTTGTAGACGTGCTGGAATAGGAGGGGGCATAAGAGCGTAAGAGTTTGGAGAGGAAAGGGTGATTGCTGCCCTCTTCTTTAGAAAAAAGTACGACATATAGCAGACAAAAAAACTGTGGTGACACATTGTCATATTGCTTATGCCCCAATAAGTTGAGACGCAGTGCACATACACTTCCACTTTCATTCATAGAATACTACTTTAGACAAATATATAATGCAACCCATATTCCAGGAGAACCCTTAATTATTATATTTTTATACCACTGCAGTAAATATTACATATATTTACCTGTTATTAATATGCACACACGTAGAAAACTTAAACTTTCCATTAGCACCATATGAATTTTGTAGCTATGCTGACTAAACTAGTAAAAAAAATTATTATTGGGTACTCTTTACTTTCAAAATTAAAATTTCTCTATAACCGCATCAAATAAAAAATCTTATTTACTTAAAATAATTAATATGTAAACACATATTAATCTTAAATTTTCCATTAGCACCATATGTATTTAGTGGCATGCTAACCAAAATAGTAAAAAATAAATAATTTTTCGGTACATACACTTATAGTCAATTACATTAAATTAAAATGTCTCAAGAATGTGGCAAATAAAAAAAATCTTTGTTGAAAATAAGTGTAGCATTAAGAAAATTGAACTAAACCGTAATGCTAAAAACATACTAAACAGTATTGTAGCGATACATAAAAACCTAAGGAAACAAACCAACACAAAGTGAAGATATTGCAAAGGATAACAAACATAGAAGATGGCAGTGACCGACACACACATCAACTAGTTGGCATGGGTGTGTTGCAGTTGCCATGATACAGACGCACTGTATCTGCGCAGCGGAAGAAGGCAGTGAAGACCTCCTGATAGCCATGGTCCCGCCACCAAGTGCACAGCTGGCGGTTCCAGCCGCACGGCAGCAGGTGTATCATCTCTGGGTGCTCCATGGCCAGCAGTGTGTAGAAGTCCTGATCCCCGAGATGACCCTACACAAGCAAGGCCACTGCTAGCTCTGGCAGGGGGCTGAGACCACACTAAAAATTGCACTGAACAATTAATAAATCTAAACATTTTCAATTAGTTATATACAGGATAAAGTTAGTAACTACAGTCTTTTTTTATGCAATGCCTATTTTTGGATAATTACTGGTTAGATCTCTGAAATGAAAACTGTGCGACGGCACATTACTTTCATTGGCGCAAAGTTTTGTGTGAAGAAAAAACAGTAAAACTAAATTTGCTGTGTTTATTGTTCCATGAATTCTATATTACATAGTATTAAGTTATAAACTGATCAAATATATGATGACAGAAGAAAATAAAATATTTTTATAAAACAAAGCAACAGTGATGTATGCTAACATCCTTTAAAGAAGTATATGCAAAATAATATATATATATATATATATATATAAAATATACCACGAGTACTGGAGAGGTGGAGAGATGAACACAATGGATTACCAAAAGTTGTTAAATACCAGCTGAGAGGTTCCCAAGTAGTGGGATGATAAAGGAAGAGATGGAAAGAGCAAACAAAGTTCACAACTGTTTGAAAGTCCTCACACCTGGAGAAGAAGAGAATTTAATGATGACATCAATCCCCAGTCTTAAATGGCACTCACCTGAAAGTGGTACTTAGCAGCCAACTCATCTACAGAAGCTGGTTTCAAGAGCTCGTTATACTTCTGTGAATTTCTCATGTGGTCCAGATGGAGCAGCATCACACCGCTGTTGATTCCAGGAAAACCCCCTTTGGAGAACGGCTCTCCAAACCTTGTGTTCTTGTGTTTGGAACGATAAACGTAGAGGACATGGCGGTACACTGGAGTCAACTCGGGTGCCACACCAAACAACGTTGTGTTGTTGAAACTACAAATAAAGAAAAATTCGAGTTTAGCACTGCATAACATCTGTTTTACAAGTTGATTGCAGCACCATGATACAAGGTTAGTTCAATTGGGTGCAATTATTTAACATTCAATATGTTAACAGCTAACTTTTTGTTTGATGTTTGTAATTGTTCCCTGGGTACTATAACTAGTTTCAATCCCCTAATGAGGGAAAGGCTTGAAACTAAAAGATATGGATCCCATTTACCCAGTGTACCTACCAATTTCATAATGTTGACGGTATAGAAATCCAGTGTGAATTTTTCTGACACTGAGTAAAACAATAATATATTTGAAGAACAATTTTTTTTTTATATTATTGAGTTCAACACATCGTCGACAACATGTGAGAGATGGTAACTCTCAAAGACTCAGACCAGGGATATTGGGATGGATATTGGCCACAGCCACAAGCAACAAACCATTCCACAGTTTGCTTTGAGTCATCGGGACTCCTTGAAAAACTAAAATCAGGAAGATTGTAGGAGGCTTCAAAACCTGGTTCTCTGAAACGTTGAGTACAGACTTACTTCTAAACCCACCTTGCTCCCTACAGATGGAAATAGTACATTATGAATGTGTGTGGATCTATTCACAACATATTATAGTTCCAAATATATTATATGTTTTGAAGAACTACAGATATTTCTCAATGGTAGCCGCTTTTAAAAAAAAAGTTAAATATTTGAGTAGCATCACTAACTTATGTTACAAAAAAAGAAAAAGTGAAATATAGATCACATAAGCTTTACTGTGCGTGATATGGGAGGTGAGTACACCTAAAAACATTGTTTAAATAAAAAATACATAGTATGGTAATACTTTATTATGCTTCCGTGACATCTCCACAAATAATACATGCTGAATCCTGAAAGGTTTGAAACACAATTACCACCACAAAACATGCAGTCAATCACATGGGAATCACCACCTCTTGGCTGCCCCGAGTACTTCTGTGGACAGAGCACAAACACTGCCAGACATCTTCCACATCTGCTTAGGCACACAAGGGCAACTTGTGGATATTTTCCCCAGTCTCTTCAAACTGCTGACGCCACCATTGAACGTCGAGTAGTAGGAGGTTCACTGGGTAATGCTGACATATCACATTGAATAGTGGTAACTGATTGACATTTCTTGAAACCATTTTGTAGTTGTGTCGCTATATCATCAAATACTGAATGTGCATGCTAGCAGCACCAAGTATTTTGGCACCAGGGCAACACCGATCAGCAAACTAGTGAACCAGCAAAGTGTAACATGCCCCATGGAAAATTTACATTTCAATGTATAGTTTTACATGTGTCAAGAGATTCTGACGTAATTCACGTAAAAGTTATAACCTTCTGAACTCGGATTAATCAATTAGAAACATGCAGTATAACAACATTCTCCTTGCCTTTAATTAAGTTGAGTCTACAGTTGTTCTACCCTAACACACCAGGTGCCTAATGACTATAGTTGACTAAGGAGTAGAGGTGGACGGGAATAGCATTTTTACTTCGGGACGGGATTGGGAGCAAGAGCAGTAAATTGTCTTTTAGCTTGATGTACAGAAAATTATATTTACTTTTAAAATGTGTATATTTTTAAGTCTTTTTTTTTTTTAATAAACCATCCACATTTATAGTCCAAATCACAAAAAAGAAAAGACACACAAATACAAATAATATATAACATAAAATGTAATAAATACAAACATCTTGTGTCCTACTCTACTTTAAATTTTCATGAAGAAACACCAACTCTTCAACAAGTTCACTTGTTAATTTTTCTATTTTGGCACTAACAATATTGCCAGCACTATAGTCGCCGCACGGTAAGTTCGTACTTTTGGGAAGAACTGTTGAAAAATGGAACTAAGAATATTTGGTTTACTATTGTGCAATTTGTTTGACAAATAAATAAACAAAATAGGACGACATAATTTATCAAGCTATTACGTTTCCGTACGTGTGTATGCATACTGAAATAATTTGTATTTGTTAATTTTATATGTAAGTTTTTAAACACGCGTGGCAACGATATTTATCGGTATGTTGGCTACACACTTGAAGAAATAGTTCCTTAGTATGTAATTTTGAACAGCTGAAATAACGATAAATATTGCTTAAAATTAGGGATGGGGCGAATCCTGATTTCCTCGAATCCGAATCCTAACTCGAATCCTCGACTGGAATTGCCGAATCTCGAACCCAAACCCGAATCTTTTAATAGATGATGTCCACATATCTAATGTAAGTGTATTCTGCTTGCACTAAAAGTCCCTTGACTTTATCACATGTAGATTGGTACATTTCTGGTATAAGTGTATATAAAGACAACAATTTTTTCTTGAGAAATTTCAGTTTTAGTACAGATTTGCGGTTAGGATTTTTTCTATAAATAAGCTAGAGGTCTGGTTTTTTCATTGAATCTTACCTGTTTCCATTGGTTCATTTGTAACTGATATCATCCAACTAACATAACCAAGTATATGTTTGTGTAAATGTAACATATCTTTGGAAAAATTTCACCCTTGTCAATTTTTCTGGAGTCCTTACTGAGCTTCAACAAACTTAGCGCCAAAAATCATGTTGTTTGAAAAGTACATTCACATTGTTTCAACATTTCCACTTTTCAGCACAATAATTCTGAGAGAGATTGTCACAGAGTATTAAATTCTATTCTTTAATCTATCATTCAGAACAATAATTTGTTCTGCACGTTCAGGAGTTAAATTAGCTCTACGATTGGAGATAGTGTTTCCAGCAAAAGAGAAGCGTCTCTCGCTGGCAACCTGCTTGGCTGGAATGCTTTAGTAAAATTGCTTAACCTCAAAATTAGTGTCATAAATATCTGTAACTGGTCATTAAAGTTTAATCAATTGAAAGTAATAAAAATAACATTTTACTTCATTCAATTTACACTTGCAAAAAAAACATACACACAATAAACCTACATGGAAATTAGTCTTTTTCAATATCCTGAAGTCTGAAATATGTTTACTCATGTCATTAAATGTAGAGCTGTATTGAAGAAGCCGATTTTGCCAATATTTAGTTGAATCGGCATTTATGCTGACTTCCGATACAGTACGCTCGTTAATTTTCGGCCGATATTACCTACTGAAAAACGAAAGAGACTGCCATAACCTAAAAATCCACGAGTACCATTTTCACTTTTCGTAGTAGTACTGCATTCTTTCAGATCGCATTATTTCTTAGCAACATGTGCCAACCGTACATATCAAAGTTTAACATCCTTTTTTTTTTTAACAATGTTCTTTAATTTAATATGTCATAAATAAATAATACATTACTATCACGGTAAATATACATCTCAGTTGTTACGGTAACTATAGTGCAAATATGGTAGCTATCATGCTTCTGTAGTAATTATGGTATTCTACAAAGAATCTTTAGTTCTTTATATGGTAATTATCTTAAAATAACTATTGGGTTTGTACTGTAGTTATGGTACATCATCCATATTTCTTCGTATGTTGTTGTTCATTTGTCTTTTCTTCATATTTACGTGTGCCATTATTTGAGACAAGAAGTTTCAGAAAAAATTTTAACGGACATTATTTCACACATTTAATGGCGTAAATGACGAGACCTCGGGCAATTTAAACGCTTTATACGGAAATACCTACCATGCGGGACCTCGTAAGCGAGTTTTACTGTATTTTTTCCCCGTAAATAGTAAAAACCGAATCCTTTGACGAATCCTATATCAGACCCGCCGAACCTTCGAATCCCTAGGATTCGGCGGATTCGACGGATATTGGATTCGGTCGCCCCATCCCTACTTAAAATGTTTCACATATGTTTACTTCCAGATCCTGGAGTAATATTGTTTATTATATACGAAAGTTAAGTTATTTTGTTTACAGATGACGTTGCAAGCTGTTGCGGATGAATCACCTACGTAACTGTGTGTCGGCCCGAGCCATGTTGAACGCTTGTTTGCTCAAAACGACTTCTGATTTTCTGAAAACATCCAGTGTATTTGTGTACTAATTAATTTTCTAATTTTAAAGGGTTGTCTTAATTGTAACTTGTAGTGAACTATTGCTTTTACAGTGTAACTTTGTGTTAGTTATTACGGTTTGTTAGGTTATTAAAATGAATGTAAAGAAGAAGGTCGTCAGAGACAGCACGATATTATCAACGTGGCACGAAGAGTTACGATTTTAATGAATACAGGTCAACTGGAACAGGGTGATGTCGCAGAAATGACAGCATTTCTTCTAGATCTGGGCGTCACGACCGTGAAAAAGTGAGTAACTAATTAACACGTTATGAAAGTATGTGCGTGAAAACGTTCCGTTAGGTTGGGGCGTGTTTGTAAAATAGTGTAAAAGTACCTTCCTCGCATCTTTCTTGTTTTGAATGTCGGGCAAATTACAAACAGACACGTTCTTATATTTTCGGTTATATATTAGGTAATGTCCCACAAGCAAAACATATTAAATGTAAGGGCATGTACACAGATACTAACCTAACATAACCTATCCTCAACCAACATAATGTAACCTAACCCAACCCAAATGAGGTTTATTTACATGAAATTAGGTTTGGTAAATTTTGGTTAGGTTAGGAAACATAATTGTCAATAATTAGAATGAATTTTAAAAAACTTGAGTAGAAATTCAACTCTACGTAGGTTGTTGTCATGACTTTTTGTTAACACCTGTAACCATAAAAAGATACAGGGTCAATCCATATCAAATGTCCCAATTTTAATTTTTCAGGTTGCTTGACCTTTTTAGAAAAAAATAATTTTGTGTGTGTGGCCTCACTAGCATATAATAAGTTTAAAACCACAATAATATAATTTTACCATGCTTAGTTTATTATTGGTTGCTAGATTTACATGATCGGGTGCGGCAGTTTCGACGTTTGCAAGACTTTGGGGGAACTCCAATAAATTTTTATTGGCTGCTTCCGGAATTATGAATTAAATAGCACTGTACTGAGCATGCTCTGAAGTAACTTTATATTTAGTAAAATATATTTATTTTATTTTTTTATATACGAAAATGGAGTACAAATATAGTCAAAATTTGGGTCAAAAATACGAGATTCAGTGGTGTGTAGTGAAAGGAAGACTTCAAGTCTCAGAGTTGAAATTCACACAGGGAATTCCTTTCTACCAGTAGTCTTTGTATACCAAAAATGAAACCTGAGAAATATTTCCTTTCGTTTCTATGAGCTCGTCAACTTCCCACTTTTTGCATTTTTTACAAATTTTACACCTAAATATCTCTGGTGGGCAAACTGATAAAAATTTGGGATTATGCCAGAATGAAGCTCTATATGAGGGTAAACTCCTGTAAAAATTTGGACTTTGAGATTTATCTGTGAGTGCATAAAAAACAAGTTTTAAATGTGGCAACTATGCACATTAAACTATTATAACATGCATGCGTACAGATACACGATGTATAATATTACATATTTACAATACATGTACTTTACAATCTTAAGTGTTTAAAACTTAACCAAAAATCAGCAAGCAAAACTGTTTAGCAACACAGAAATTTCATCACAAAGAATGTTAGAAATGTTGTGTGTACGTCCCGTGGATGTTGTAAGTTCCTGTGGTGTAAGTTTCCTCAGAATTCTGTTAAATGGCACCCAGGTAGAATCATTAACATGTTTCTTGAATGATGTACTGGGTCCTGATGGATGGTAAAATTTTACATGGATATCCATATTTTCATTGCTGATGCCATCAACTTCAGCCAACCACCATTGTCCATCGTAGATACATGCAACTATATCACTTATGTCTACATTCAAGGGAATTGTTTTGCTGACTTGAAAGTCTTCAAAATTTTCTGCATTTGAAGTAACATAACACCTTACAGTGCTCTCATTTACAGGCACAAACCTATGGTAGCTTCTTATTCCAGTAACTCGTTTGCAGTTTTCAAATCTTTGTTCCAGCATTGTGGCATGATTGTAGATCTCTGTGCTTGACACATATATGTAAGAAATACCAGTTATTTGAGTGCTGCAGTACTGAAACATTTCTTGAGGAGTAAGTATCTGGTTATTTGCTGTTCTTTGAAGACTTGCTCGTGAAACTTGTCGTTTTGTAGTGCCACCAACTCCATCACAGGCATTCTTACCGTGTGAAGAACCAAAAAAGTTCCATTCACATTGCAGGTCAAAATCTTTTTTATGATTGCAGACATTAATTAAATTCTTTCTGTTCTTGTATTGACTGGAAGCCCCATCAGAAAAATACAGAATTTTTTTGATTGCAGGATTAGTTTCAGTAATATGTTTCAAAAGATGAACTTGAAATGTGTGAACTGCCAATGTGTTATGTTCCAAACTGTCACTGATAATGCAAACACTTTTGTGTTGAATATTTTGTCCGTTCATGTAGTAATAGACAAATGGATGTAGAGTGGCCTGTTTTTATGCCCAATGAGCAGATTGTATTTCATCTTGAATTACAAATGTGTAATTTTCAGCAAAATCAGCTAGGACCAGGCACTCGTATTCAGTCAAATTCATCTTCCTTTCTTTCAAGAACTGAGATTGAGTTTTGCTAATATAATGATGTTTTTTCAAAGAAACTAACTTTCCTGCCAGATCTTCCATGAATTCATGTCTTGGCTTCACAATTGTGACCATTTCTGCTCTATCAACAGTAACCCACTGTTTGTAGACAATATTGTCAGGTAAAGAATCACTTTCTTCAAGCTCAGCAAACCACTCTAGGAAAACTTCTTTTCCTGGGCATTGCTGGCATTCACCCATCATACACGAGTAGTTGTTGGAATCACACACTATCATATTGAGCAATTCTTTGTAGTGTACATTCAGCCGGGCTCCATCAATCATTAGTTTAGCATTCTGATGATAAAGACACACACATACTGTGTGTGTACCTGACGAACCTGCTAAAATGCACCACTTTGGTCTCAGCTCACAAAATTTAGACCTACCTATCTTGAATGCTGGATATTCATTCTTAAACTGTAGATACAGTTCATTTAGGTTGTTCAAAATGAGTCTTTTTTGTTTGTGAACTTTTTCTCCATTAATTTTCGCAGCTACAAATTCTTTTTTTCCAGAACATATACGACTATTCTCATCATCTTCATAAAACCTCTCCACTTCTTTTGCAATGTCATCAATAATTCCAACACCTTTCTTTTTTCCTAGGTGAGGTAAAATTCCTTGTTCTTTAACTAGCTTCCTTGTTGTTTTCACAACACTCTCTGTAACTTGAAATTCGTTCATTATTTTCTCGCAAGACCAAGAGGTAAGGAGAAGACTGATGATTCTTACTGTGTCTTCTTTGTTAGCTGTAAGAGTTTTAGTTCTTAATTTATTGATTAACTCATTATATTCTGATGAAGATACTCCACAACTGTCCTTATCTTGAATAACTGAATCATTTTCTACAAAACACAATCTCAACTTCTTCTTTACTTCTTCTGATACTCTCTGTGCTTTTGAACAGATTGCTAGATTTCTTTTGTTAGAACTGAGTTTTCTGATCTTAGAAGTACTTGGCGAAAGTTCCAAAATATTAAAAGCAGAGAGTAGTTTCTCTGCAACTTCTGTGATGTTAACAAATTCATCAACCTCTTCCTCATCATTTGCATTTTCTTTGGTAACAAATATCTTACTGTAGCATGTTGGGCAAAGAGATTTTCCAGGCACAAGACATAACCTCAAACTTACATCTTGAAAAGTATTCTTCAACTTAATTTCCCTGAGTCCTTTTGATATCACCTTCTTGTGAACTTGCATCGGGTCACAACAAACACGACCGAAAATATGATAATACTTGCATAGAAACTTGATCTCATGATATTTACAAACTGTCAAAATAGCCTTATTCACTCTCAACTGCAACAGATTTTTATCTTCCTCACTGAACTCACTTATCAATTTCATTTTCATTGGCACATTACCATAAACATTCTTGTGACATTCTTCTGAAGTAAAACTTCCTATTGAACAGATATCCTCCATACTTATAACCTCTCTTTTCTATGCTTATAAGTAAACACCATAAATAAGACAAATTATCCAAAGATAACACAAATACTAATTAATGTGCAGTGCTCCTTGTAGTACAGATTAATAGTGCATTATAATACGTATTGTAATATTCTAAATGTGATAATATGAATTTTAATTATTTATATGAAATTGGTTGATACAATTGATGTTTTTTTAATGGGTGGGTAAGTAACATAACCCTAGAGTATAAAGGCAAAATTCCACATATGAAAATTTTTTTTTTCTGCATTCACAGTGCAATCTCAAAGTCCAAATTTTTACAGGAGTTTACCCTCATATAGAGCTTCATTCTGGCATAATCCCAAATTTTTATCAGTTTGCCCACCAGAGATATTTAGGTGTAAAATTTGTAAAAAATGCAAAAAGTGGGAAGTTGACGAGCTCATAGAAACTAAAGGAAATATTTCTCAGGTTTCATTTTTGGTATACAAAGACTACTGGTAGAAAGGAATTCCCTGTGTGAATTTCAACTCTGAGACTTGAAGTCTTCCTTTCACTACACACCACTGAATCTCGTATTTTTGACCCAAATTTTGACTATATTTGTACTCCATTTTCGTATATAAAAAAATATAATAAATATATTTTACTAAATATAAAGTTACTTCAGAGCATGCTCAGTACAGTGCTATTTAATTCATAATTCCGGAAGCAGCCAACAAAAATTTATTGGAGTTCCCCCAAAGTCTTGCAAACGTCGAAACTGCCGCACCCGATCAGGTAAATCTAGCAACTATTAATAAACCAAGCATGATAACATTATATCAATGTGGTTTTGAACTTAATATATGCTAGTGAGGCCACACACAAAAAATTATTTTTTTTCTAAAATGGTCAAGCAACTTGTGCTGGGATACTTGATATGGATTGACCCTACAGCATTTGAATATATGCTCAGGGTAAATGTGCTAATGTATGCTTTTTAATTACAGGTGTTCTGGATAACGTGTTTAGTGATATGTAATTTCTCTGCTGTGTTTATGTGAGATTCTTAAACATTAGTTTCATTACAGGATATAACATAATATTGATGGTAGTGATAATTTATTGCTGAGTTTCGATTTATTTAATATATTTATTTTATTACAGATTCTTAAGTTAAGTTTTTTATGGCAACAATTTCTTTTCTGCATTGTACATACTTAAGTGATATAGTTTTTATATGAGACAACCACATAGACACATAAAAATACACACTTACAGAAATGTTTAATGTATAACTTAGAATTTGAATTTAAAATTTATTCTGCTTGATAGAAAATAATGCCTCTAATTACAAAACACATGTTGGTTAGCCATAACCTTTAACCGATACTTGACTCGGTTCGTAGTGCCAGAAAAGTGTTACCAACTTGTTATTTTCTATTCACAAATGACCTCTCGATGTAATGGCAGTGATGTGCCTGGCACTCACGGCTTTAGGAAACTAACAGTTTACATAGCTACCTCATACTGAATAATTTCCTAAAGTTAAATTCTTCATAAATGATACTGACATAATTTTCATGCTTTCAACCATAGCACTTTGTGATATAGTAATCTCGAAGCAGCAAAATTTCTTTAGTAAAACTTAACATCAATTTTTATAGATATTATGTGAAGACACAGCATCACGCTGGGTTTAAACTCTAAACTATAAAAATTTACTTAGATTTTTTTATATTTAATATTTGAATTATTAAACATGGTGTTATGACATTTAACCAATTATAAAAATTGCAGTGTAATTTTATTATCCATTAATTACATCCCTATTTGACAGTTACCCAACCAAAACATTGCCATGTGGTAGTCACATGGTTTTCCACATGGCAATGTTATTGTTGATATTTGGCCGAAGGATACATAGTCACCTTGAAAATAGATCCCAGCTTGAAGCAGGGCTTCCTAAAAGTATGAACTTACCGTGCGGCGACTATAGTAAAAACCCTTTCACTGGCAACCTCTGTTGATGGTATGCCAAGATAACTCAAGACAATGTTTTTGAGTGTTGGAAATCAGGTTATATTATTTTTCCACCACAAAAAAGGATCCTCCGTTATGTCTATAACAGGTTCACACAGGTACATGTCCAAGTCCTGACCGAAGAGATTTGTTAAAGTGGCAGATTGTTTCATTATCACTTGTGGCTTTGTGTTGTCTTCATTGACATCGGGCATATTTAAATCTCTCTCCTTTAATTCTCTTAACTCGTTTAACATTGGGCACAACTTTATGTAGAGAAATGAAAACTCGTTGGTCGTGCTGTGGCGATTTTAATACTGACTGAAAATACACTGTCTAATACAAACCATAGACCATAGAGTAAAGAAGCGCAGTGATAAATAAACAGTGCAGCCAACTACACAAAACTAAATTCTTACTGGATTACAAATAATATAGTCCAACACACTCCCTTAATCCAGTAAGACATAACAACTTTAAAGTTTTTACATTAACACATATTAATACCTCTTATGCATAAGTTATGTTTTATACTGGACAATGATTTTGTTAACATATCGGCTAACATCCTTTCTGTAAACATATAATCCACAATCACATGATTATGTGAAACAACTTCTCTAATGTAATGCTATCTTATATCAATATGTTTTGTTCTATTATGGAACATGGGATTATAAACTAGTTTCTGAGCACTTTCATTATCATTGTACAATAATACAGGTTTGTCAACATTAGTAAGCTCCTTGAGCAAGCCCTTTAAGTATATAGCTTCTTTAGCAGCATAAGAAATGGCAATATACTCTGCTTCTGTACTGCTAAGTGCAACACTACTTTGTTTCTTGGCCTCCCATGATATGGGACCATTTCTGAACATAAATAAGCCTGTATATGACTTTCGGTCTACCATACTTTGTGCCCAATCTGCATCAACTATACCAAACAGTTCACTTTCATTTTTTGAATAACAAATACCTAAGTCTATTGAGCCTTTTAGGAAGCACAATTCCCTTTCAGCAGCAATCCAGTGTTCCCTCTTATAACATCTGTTACATTGGCTAAAAAAACTTGCAGCATAATCAATATCAGGTCTTGTTGTAATCGCTAGATACAATAAACATCCAATAAGAGATTGATATGGGACATCTGGAGTCTCTTTAGTACTGCAATAATCAAATTTACAGTGCATTTCTAAAGTTTTTTTTTTTACTGTTTTTGCATGTTCCATATTAAAGAATTTTAACAACTCTTCAATGAAATTATTTTGGTGAATTTTTAAACCATTTGCATATCTTTCAAATTAATACCAAGAAAATATTTGAGTTCACCCAAATCTTTTAAACTAAATTTTGTACATAGTTTTCCTTTTAATTCACACTTTTACTTCTCATTATTGGAAAATATCAAGAAATCATCAACATATAATGCAATTATAGTGAAAGAACTAGCATTGTTTTTGCAGTAAACACAAGGATCATAATTAGATTTTTGAAATCCTAACTGTAAGAGGACATTTTCTACCTTATGATACCAAATTCTAGATGATTGCTTTAAGCCATAAATGGCTTTCTTTAAAATACATACTTTTTCTGCATTTTGTTCATCTATAAAACCTTCAGGTTGAGTCATGTAAACAATTTCAAACACAGTCAAACTTCTATTTATCGTTTTTCAGGGGACCAACAAAAAAATTCAGTAGATGCGGACATTCAATAGATATGGACTTCACTCTTAGATTTTGAAAAAAATATTTCAACCCCAAAATTAGTGTCAGAAATATATCAGTTACTTGACATTAAAGTTTAATCAATTGAAAAAATAAAAAATAAAAATGGAAGCATTTTACTTAATTCAATTTACACTTAAAAAAAACATAGCTTATGTACAATAGACCTACAAAGACACCTAGGCTAGTTACGAAAAAATACAAATCAGGTACAGTACATACAAAAAAATAACTCACCTAGTCATTGAGTTCCTCAATGTGTACTTTTACTCTCCCTATTAAAAAAAATTATAGGTAATAAAAAACTAATTAAAAATAACACAATACAATTTTAAATATTATGTATTTAAATTGCACTTTCACACTAACTATTTTTACCCACTTTATTTCTTCTTGAAGAAGTCATTTATGGTTGACTGTCTTACATTTTCTCTTCTCACGTTTAATAACATGGCCTCCATTCGAAGCATGGTATCTTGATCCTGCTCACTCATTCTGCGAGCGTAGTAGAAAGTCTTCAGTATTTCCAGTGCACAATGCGCTTCAGAAAATTATGGAACCTTCTCTGCTGGCAAATGTTTCTTCTTCCTCTTCTTCACTGCTGTGCTGATGTACTGCTTCTGTAGCCTCGCACATTTCATCCACGCTCTGGACACCACAAGTAACCACTTTTTCGTAACAAGTAGCATAAGTGTCAAAGCCTACATGATTCTCATCAAGTTTTTTGAAGTCATCTTCAAAGTCGACATCATCGGTGTCAACCACAGAACTAGATGGAATTTCTTGTGCAACTCCAAACTTGGAAAAGCAGTTCTGAATCACTATGGGAGTGATCTTTTTCCATGATTCTGCTAGGTACTGAATAGCTTGTAGGATGTTAAGCTTTAATTCCACCTTGGAATCAAGAAGCCCAACAACTTTTCGCACTAACATCTTCCGGTACTCATGTTTAAAACACTTGATAATTCCCATGTCAAGAGGCTGGCATACACTGGTACAATTTGCAGGATAGAAGTCAACCTTCACATTGCGAAGAAATGTGACATCTTTAGGGTGTGCAGCACAGTTGTCCACAAACAGAATTATTTTCCTTCAGCGAGTTCCCATAGTGCAATCCAAAGTACGCAGGAATGATGTAAAAAATCTCCAGTCATCCAAGCATTTTTGTTTGCTTGGTATTTTACCGGTAATGTTTTAATGTTTTTGAAGCACCTGGGCTTCTGAGATTTTCCAATGACAAGAGGTTGAAGCTTGTCGCTGCCATCACTGTTTGCACACGGTAACACAGTCAACCTTTCCTTCGACATCTTACCCCCCTGACAGGCTTCACCTTTCATGGCCAATGTTCTGTTGGGCAGGAAGTTGTAAAAGAGACATGTTTCGTCAGCATTGTAAATATCTTTAGGTGCATAACAGTCTGTAATTTTTTGAAGGTTATGTAACCAATCAGTTGTGGTTTCAACACACACACCAGCACTCTCGCCACACACCTTGTAAGTTAAGTCGTGACGCTCTCACACACACGCTTCATTCACACTACAAATCACAAGCCAATAGGAATACGCGACATACATTGAAAACAGTTTTCTATACACAGAGCCAGGGACTTTACATTCTCGTTCTCTGTCCCACACCGTGGGACAGCAGTTATCACTCAGTTCCCACGACCAGTGGGGAATCCCAGCTTTTGTGTCTGTTGGCAGGGAATCCCAGTGTCCGTCTCATTCTTACTTACGAATCTCATATCCCTCTTTCTCTCTATTTACATCCACCACAGACACAGTTCCTTGTTCTGTAACTATTATGCAACACGTTAATGAAAATTAAAAACAGCAATCATAATACAAATTACTTGACAAAATTAAACTTATTTAGAAAAACCTGAAAAAGTAGGCCAAAACAGGCAAAAATCCAGTACGACTTATTTGTGAATAATTACATAAAAAATAGTAATGATTTAAAATGTTTGTTAAAATACAAAGTACCCTCTTTAAACACACAGCAAGTGCAAATATCAACCCTAAAATACATAAAAACTGTAAAAATATTCTTAGAAAACCTTTTTAATAAATGTTTACATGCATAAAAATAGTTTATAAGAAAAATATTTAGCTAGGAGGGCAGGGGTCTTGCAACGTTACAACATGTTTTAAAGACATAAAGTATCATTTCAGTTCACACTACATATGTACGGAGCAGAACGAAGTAACAGAAGAAATAAACTCTTCTGCACTCAGATAACTCCAGTCTACATACTCTAGGAAGACTGTAATAGCTCTGTTAAAAAATAAACTGAGCTGTGATGCAACAATGAAAGCAATCAGTAGCAGCATCAACTGTCTTCCCAACTCACAAGGACTATTGTTATAATGATTATGGTTTTGACACAAACTACAATCAAACCCTGGGACTGCAATAGTATTCTACATACCTATATATAAAATAAATTATTGGTTTATATTAAAAGAGTTTAAAAAAATACAAACAGACCTAGAATTTTTATTGTTCTTATGGTGAAAAATTAGTTAACCTAAAGGAGAACATATCCGATGCATGTTTATACCATAAATTGTTACCTGCTGAACATGTTTCAATTGAAATTATACACCCTAAGAGTTGACAATATTATTGATTAATATTCATATACACAAAACCAAAGACACGTTGCCCAGCCTTCAGATTAACAAACAAACAAACAAACAAAAAAAAAAAAAAAGCTAATACCTATCTAAATTGTGGCACAGTATAAGCCAATATCAAGATCAGTTTTATAAAAACATCATAATTTAAGAGGTGTATGTCTTCACTTTACAACATAATTTGTTATTGCAGATTTATTCAATACCATAGCTGCCAACTTGTGAAAATGAAAAATAGTACAATTTTTAAAATATGGTTTTGTTTAACACTAAACAAAATAGGAAAATATTTACTAAAAATATTGTTTTCAATTAAACTAACCTTGTTCGTCTGGGTGGTTTTTAAAGAGAAGTAGGTGATAATTATTCTGCCTTCTGCAGCGTTTTGTATGTGCCAGCTTTAGCTTTCATCAGGAACTGTTGTTGAAATTCTTGCTCTTATCAGATTTTGCGAACAATAATATATTGTTCAGCACTTGGTGTGACATTGATGCTCTAAATCAGGGCTGCCACCACTTTGAAAACAATATCCTTGATTGAAATGTGAAATATCCTGTAATATCCTTGTTTTCAATACAAAATATCCTGTAAAATCCTGTACATTAAAAAATACAAAAAAATATGCAATTTTTATGAAAATTACTCGATCATAATGTACGTGAATTCTGCCATATTCTTCCTAGAAGAGATATACAACAAAGCATTTAGCATTGGCAATTCAAGATATGACCTGTGCCCTGTCTTGATAAGGTTGAGCTTACTAAATATACTTTCCACCCCTGCATTGCTGTGTGGAAGGATAAGTATTGCTTGCCTTTGCAAGTTTACAAAGCAGTGGAAAACATGTTTTCCCATTAATTTCATACTGTGACACTTAATGCCAGGCCTGCCACCAAATTAGGTTCCTAAACCCTCTTTACAGCATTTAAAAATCCTGTATAATTTATAGCCGTAATTGACATAATTTATTTTTCGCAGTAATTTTAAATATACATTGCATTCCAAAACATAATTTAAAAAAAAAATCAAATGAATGTAAATAATTGTTAAGATTTGCCACTTACATTACAAAACTAATAGTTGGTATCACAATAAAATGAAAAGTAATTTAAAAATTTCTCTTCAGTATAGGCTTTGGTGCTTTTATTTACAAACTATAAATACATCCATACAACTGAAGTTATTTACAAGTTTAAAAAAACATATGTTTTTCACATCATTAACTAGCTACTTTTTCATGTTCTGTGCTCTTTTCCGCATCTCGTCAGTGGGCTTGAAAGCCAGACCTGCAGATGTTCGCATTGTGCAATGCAACAGCGCATTTAACATTGGTGATTCCATTGACGATCTGTGAACAGTTTTAACCATCTTGAGATTGCTGAAAACCCTTTCCACAGCAGATTTTCTCCAGTTGCAGCAACACTCAAAGCCATTACTTTGTACAGATGAGTTTCAACAATCTCAGATGGAAAGAACCTTCCTAACACTACAACCTGCCTAGTGACTGTCAGTTGATTCATCAATCATCAGTGTGAAAAATTGTGTTTTCATTGCATAGGTAACATAATCTGCAGCTGATGTACCCAAAGATTGAATAATTATCTGGCTAGTTTTATTGCAAGAACAATGAAAGTTTCTTGCGATTTCACTATCTGGAAACATTTGTGGGACAAGTTTCGTGAAATTATCACTGAGTTTCACAGATAAATTGTTTTCACAAACGAAGTTCACCCATAACAGTTCCGCATCAATTATTTTGTTTGGTTTGGTTACAAAACTCGTCAAAGAACAACTCTGATCAGCAGCTCGTTGGTTTTTTGCATGAACGTACGTCTTCAAGCCGCCCTTGGTCACATTCAGTTCCGAGTTGCAAGTCGAACAAACGGCGGAAAATTCCGTTTTGCCACGCCTAAACCATTTCAATTCTTGCTCCCATTCTTTACGATAACGCTGTTTATAAAGTGACCTGTCCGGCGAAGCCTTTCATTTTTTCTCCATCATAATCAGCTAAGACCAAAACTACTACTTAAATCACGTATGAAGTTTGTAAACAAATGCTGCACCTAAAATATTGTAATGGCAAAAAATACCAATGTTTACTGACGCCATGACACTTCTTAGCGTTTAACTCAACAAACAAAAAACATTTCCCCCGAAACCATAGATATTGTACTTCATGAAACGATATGTGGGAGTATATGTTTTTGGTTTGTGGTTAAACGATTGGAAGTTCCATGGCGCTACACCTAATGTGAATGTTTGCTTTACTGTTGGATGCTTGTATGGTTTGACAACTTCAAATAGGTAGTTGAATGTAAATATTTACACGAACGAAATTCAAATATGAAAATATCGGCGAAGCGTCGTAAATATCCGTGAATGTCACCGTTTATCCGTTAGTCCGTTTTAAACTTCAAATATCCATGAAAACGGATAAAATCTGTGAAAACGGCAGGCCTGCTCTAAATATTGTCCTGTTCTTTTTAACACTGCTGAAAACCCTCTCACACTCAGCATTGCTGTGTGGTATGACTAATATTGAAAGCATTACATGTGCAACTCTATCATACTTTAAACTACCATCAACCCTCTTCATTTTTCAAACTGAACACCACAGATAATCCATACCCTCCGTGGATTCAAAAAGAATGCCACTATCTGCCTGAAACACAGAAAACTGTTCTTGAAGTAAGTCCAATGCTTCTTCAGGGGTTTCACTATCCTTAACAAGGAGAAATGTCGAAAACTTGTTGACAAAAAATTTTAGTGATGAAAATGAAGAACTCTCAATGTTCTTTAAATTAGCCACTTCTGCATGCTTTAATATGTCATTTTTTTTATGGAAACTTCAGTACAATGTAATCACATGATAATGTAAAAAAAAACTTCTGACTCATGTGTAAAACTTTTCTTTGTCAGATGGTTCTAATAAATCCACTAGTTTGGATGCATTACAACCCACAACAAGATCTTCATCAGTCTTCTGATTTGTTGCAATACTGTAGGTACTTGATATCTAGTATTGGTGTTGTTTTGATTACAGTTGGCTTTACAAATTTTAGAAGCAATTCTTTTAACATTTCAGTTAATAAGTCCATTAAAACATTATGTGAGGTGTTTGTGACTGCAAAATTATATTAGTCTTGTCAAACACTGGTATCACATTTACTAAAAACCAACAAATGGCCTTGTTTAGGTCTGAAGAAAGGAACATGAAAACCCTTTCTTGCCAAGAGAGCATTTGTGTAGTTTTTTCTTCTTCTGAACCATGTGACTTCATTTTCTTTCCAGTAGGAAAATCATACGATACTAAAGATCTTTTGCTGCAATTACTTTCAACTTTGTGAGGCACACTTAAATTTTTATCTTTATCTTGAGGAGCTTTTTTGTTGCAGCTTGAAGTTGCACATAATAATTTAACTTTGACATCACTTTTACCAACAGCGGTTGCATCGACCAATCCGCTTGAATATTTCTTTGGTATTTTGAACATACTTAATGAAGACGATGGGGCTGCACACTTGCTGTCTACCTCTTCTTTATAAAACCATAATAGTAGTTGCCACAAATCCATTAACCTTTGAAGACATATACCAAGCGAAAGCCACCGTGTGGATATGTGCTTTAAAACTTTCTTGGTTTTTCCATCACACAGCTTCTGTAAGTCTTTAAGCCTGTCTTTTCTTTTAGCACATTTTTCTAGGTAGTAGTATATGTCCAAAAGAATTTCGTCAAAATTCACAAGCAGTCCTGTGGAACCTTTCTCTGCTGCTAAGTGCAACAAGTGACATGCACAACCCAAAACAATATTTTCAATCCTATCTCTCATTACAGCAGCAACACCATTTTTGGACCCAACCATTACTGCAGCATTATCTGAACCCAGTGGAATGCAGTTCTTGATGGGGATGGTACAGCTTTCCAGATTCCTTATCAACATTTCTCCAATATTTTTTCCGGTTGCTGCACCTTCCAAAGAAACAATTGAAAGCAAATCATTTTCAACTTTAGACTCTTTTACATCCAAATATGTCACTACTACTGGATACAGCTTAGAATCGTTATTGCTACCGTCAGTAGCAATAGAAAATGAAGTATTTTTCATAATACCTACAAGATAATTTTGAAGTTCAGCTGCCATTTCACCTATAATTGCGGTTGTTTTGGTGCGCCCACAGCCGTACTTTTTGGCCTCTTCACTCTTGGGAAACATTTTCCTGAATAAAAGCCTCGCATGATCAGTGACGGATAGAGGCAAGTTATGTTCCATGATAAAAGACGTGAAGTAACATTCTACTTTAATCACACTGTAATCATCACTTTGAGCGCTGCTGAAAAAGGAATTTATTTTATTTGCGCTGCTATCACATGAAGCACTTCTTTTATGTTTATTTGTTCCTTCATGAACCTTTAGATCATTTCTGCCGCTATGGGAAACATTTATGTCACACGCACAAATAGTAGAATGGGCAAACTTACTTCCACTTCGTGAACGAGAAGCCCAAGGATACTGTTCGCTGTAACATTCTAAAAACACTTGATTATATGTTTTATTTTTTGGGTTGCTGACAGTTGCCATGATTGTTATTTTTATGACAAACACTCGTAACACACACCCATGGTACTAGCAACCGTAAATGACCGTAACTACAAACTTCTATTAACTAGTGACCACGTTCAACATGTCCGTCGTCCGATTACTAAAAGCAGGTTTCCCAACGTTGGAGCTTAACAAAACTTGTGGTATGCGGCGTTGCCATGCAACGTTGTCAAATTTAGAATAAGCCGTCACCCTGCTTTCTCAGCACACATTTTACGAAGAATTGTGCGCGGTTTATTAATACGGTACATCCAAACAATGAACCACACTCCAAAAGTAATGATATCCGTAAGAAAGACACACACGATCGTAGAATAGTACAATAGGGCCAATTATCGTACACTGTACGGGAAAATCGTAAGAGTTGGCAGCTATGCAATACCACAAAAAATTTGAAATTGTCAGCACTGAATCATTGAGAACACTACTTAAAAATGTTGTAAGCTCCAGCTTGGCTTAAAGCACACTATCCAAGAGAACAAATCATCTTGAGTATTATCATTGAATTTCTCAAGTTCAGTGAAAGACAGTCAGTCTGTTCACCATATGAAAATACACAGCCTAAATAAGATGCTAGATGCTGGCTACCTTTACTTTTTTTTGTTATCACTGTGCTTGTTTAATGAAGAGTTAACAGCAATAGCTCATGTGTGACTAAGCAAAATACAAGGCTATCCAGAAACTAACTTAAGTTTTAACATGGAATGGCAAGGGGAGGGACTAACGCAGCCATCTCGTGTTTGGACTTTCTCTTGATCAGTTTGCATCCAGCTGCGAGTATGAGGTTTGTGTTTTTTCTGATCAGTGAATTGAGTGTTTGTAAAATGTGTGCACCAATAGAAAATCTCATCAGCTGTGAATTGCAATAGATGATCAGGTTTTTGTTAGCATAAAAAGGCAATTGTAATTCATTGAAAACTTTGTAAAGTGTATAGAAACAAAGTAATGAGTGAAGGTGGAGTGAGACAGTCGTGCATCATGATCAAAAATGGCTGCACGATGTAAAGCGAAGCAGCTGACCAAGCATTACAACTGATGAACTAATGTTGAAAGTGAATGAGAAAATTTGTGCTGTATGATTTAGGAGCTCTCATTACAGTTTGCTCAAATTTCATGAAGTTTGCTGTTAAAATTGTAAAAGAAAATTAGGCTACCATAAATTTTGTACAAGATGGGTACCAAAATTTTTGTTGAAAGACCACAAAAAAACAGCACATGGCAGCATCGTTGACATTTTTAGAAGCCTACAACAAAGATGGTGACTCACTGCTTGGTTGTGTCGTTACTAGGAATAAGACTTGAGTACATGACACATTTAAAAGGAAAAAGTCTATTTAATGGGGACACACAAGTTCCCCCAGAAAACCATAACAGTGTTTGTAGACATTATCAAGATAAATCATGGAAACCATTTATTGGGGCATAAAAGGAGTGCTTCTTGTCGATTTCCTTGAAGGTATTTTAACAATAAACTCTGAAAGGTATGGTAACACATTAAATTCAAAAGAGAAGAGAAATCCAAAACAAGCGTCGGGGAATGCTGAGTTCAAAGGTTATGTTTTTGCAAACCCGCACTCGGCCAATTGAATTCGGGAGCTCTTGGATGGTTTTGGTTGGAAAGGGTTCAACCATCCTCTGTATACTACCAATCTGGTACCAAGCGACTACCACTTGTTTCCGCACATGAAAACCTGGCTAGTAACCCGCCGCTTTGACAATGATGTGGAACTACAGGGAGGCATAATCTCAGGCATGATAATGGCATCAACAAACTGGTGCACCGCTACAATAAGTGCCTCAATTTTAACAGGATTACTTTCAAAAGTAGCTTAAAAGTTAGGCTGTCAAATGTGAATAGTAAAAGATATTTTCTGTCCTCTTTATTTTATTTTTATTCCAAACCGTAAGTTACTTTCTGGATAGTCCTCGTACACAAGAGAAAATAATAAGCACAATTGTTGGAAGTAGCAATACCATAGACCATGTGGCTGTGCATGCATCAAAACTCAATACATACATAAATATCTCTGAGATTCAATCAACTCTTAAATTGAATTTAAAATACTTAATTGTAAAACTTTTTTTAACATAACATGTAATACTTTTAATGTGGGTTTGGGGAACAAAGTTCAGTGCTTCCTATCCTCTTTCCCATGTTTGTGTCTATTCAGGAATTACAAAAACATAATAAATAACATCATGCCCTAAGCACAGTCTTAATATAATACTTCACCATTGATTATGTACTAGCAAATTTTACACATTTCACTACTAGAGCTTAAATTTTACACATTTCACTACTCTGCCACTCAAATTACTGAAAACTACACACACCATATGACCCACGATCACAATGTAATTACACAGATTATAATTTAGATACTAGTCTGATAATAATGAGGGTAAACACCGATGAGATCAAGGTAGGCTACTGTCATTGTGTTCTGTACGCCAAAAAAACCCATATGGCGAACAATGAACAGTGAACAGTGAACAGTGTTACATCACAACCAATCACAATTTGTTTAATGCATTAGTTTTGTAATATTTTCTTTGAGTTTATGAAGATAAAACAAAATAAAGGGATGGAATTTGATCAAAAGAAAAAAAATTAAGGATATTAGTAAGTGTTTTTAAGACACAAAGAACATTTCCGGATCACAAACATATGTACGGAGGGGAACGAAGTAACAGAAAAATATACATTCTACTGCACTCAGAAGCCTCCATTCTACATACTCTAGGAAGATCAATAAGCTCTGTTAAAAAATAAGGTGAGCTGTGATGCAACCATGAAAGCAATCAGTGGCAGCATCAACTATCTTCCAAACACATGAGAGCAGTTGTTACAATGATATTAGTTATAACACCAACAACCTACAGGCAAAACTCTGCGACTGCAATGGTTTATCCTACCTGGTAAATAAATACTTATTAATGCAATCAAGTTTTAAAATCAAAATTACTATACAATTTTTAACACATGTGTCTATAATAACTACGTATATTATCTTACCAGCTTTATAGCCCTTAGTTTTCACAAGTTAAATTTTGAAACACTTTGAAAACTTGCATAATACAAGGAAAATCAAATAGTCTTGCAACAAAAAAAGAATTGCCACTAAGAATGCCATCAGAGCAGCTTATGAGTTTACAAGTAGACATATGACTAAGGTAGTAATGATGGAGACATGCATGCAAGAGGTGACAGTGTTTTAATTGATGTTAACAAATATAACTCTTATAGGTTGAAATAATTGACAGTTTTTCGATTTCCTGAATATTAAAATCTTTGGTGATAAGTATTTTCAGTTGAAGTTTAAAAATTTATTTGGAAAGCTGTGTTTTGAAACAATGGTGAAAAGCTATTCTTTCATTTAACAGCAAACAGACCTGTAATATCAGAGCAAAAGTCAGTGTCAAGCCTTTAAATGAAAGAATAGCTTTTCACCATTGTCGCAAAATACAGCTTTAAAGTTCTGAACTTCCAACTGAAAATCTGGTCACTACTTAGCACCAAATATTTCCAATATTATTTACCAATCTATCTTGAATCTAGTAATGAAGAAATCACTGAAATGCAAATACAACTAAAAACAAAAACTTACCACTCTGCTAGAATCTACAGACTGATATGCACATCCAACACCAAATTTAAAAAGTGCAGTCATAAATACATACTGAAGAATTCTTTCCGATTGTGAAAAATCTGTTTTAGAGCGCCGTGGGTGCAGTGCGAGTAGTAAGCAAGTACCGCGAGAGTTCCGAGCGAAGGGAAGTGCGACAGCGGTGAAGAGGGTGAGAGAGACCCCCCCCCCCCCCACCCCTGAGAGTGGCGCGACGCGGAGTTGACTGGGCGACGGAGTTCGGCGACTGAGTTCAGCGACAGGTGCCGTGCGAGTCCAGCGAAGAGTTCCACGACGGTGAGTGCAGCAAGTACGGCAACAAAGTTTTGGTGACCAAGTCCCACAACGGTGAGTGTCGTGAGGATTGCGAACTGCAGAACTTGCAAACAATGAGTGACTTGATAAACATTTTTTAGTGTTAAAGATTTTTGTTTAGTTTAAATATTAGTAATCAATAAAACTGTAATAATTCTTAATCGGGCTATCCATTACGAACCCAGTTCTCGCCACATTAATAAATATTAAGTCTAAGAATCTTTACATCCAAATGTGATCCTCCTTTCTAATTGCAGAACTCAATTATATGATCTCATTATTAAAAAATGTTACAATCACAAAATCAAAAGCAATTATATACTTGACAATAGTGGTTTCCGTGTCCCTCAATTTAATAGCCAGTTGCTATCTTCCTTGTGTACCCTCCATATAAACACTGACCTAAACTTTAATAAACAAAACATGCAATTTAGTTAATAACTAATAAATCTGCATTATTGTTATGCATTATTCTGTTATTCTGAAGATATATTTTGGTTATAATTTCTCTGAAAATCTCTAGTTGTTTTGTGCAATTCTGTTGGTCTTTAACTAATTAATGTATTTATCTAGGTGTTTACTCTGTTGTCTCGTTTGTGTTGTCCTTTTGTACATGCTGTCTTTGTTTATTTGTTGTGCCTGCTCCTTGAGTCTTGTACTGTTGGTAGGCATTTTACAAATAATATATTAATAAATTGAAGAGAAGTTATTCGAAGTGGGATCTGCAATCTTTTAACAGCCACTAACTTCAACATAGTTCCCACTCCTTTTAGCTAAAAAAATTTCGAGCACTTTTCAAGCACATTCAAGGAATTTTTTCAAAAATTTCAAGGACCCAAATATTATGAAATAATTTTAGTACGTATATTTTGAACACGTGCAAAAATTTTTTTTCTGTCTATTACTTACAAACAGAAAGATAAAAGCTTATCGGAGGAGCAGTAACATTGCAAACTGGCTGAGTTTAACATTATACCGAACTGATTCAGAATTATCGTAAGTTATTTAGGTTATTCTACTTTTGGTAGGCTTATAAAAAATTTAAATTTAACAATATTGAATTACTATAGGTAACCTTGACAGTCCCATTATTACAAAATTCCTGTTCATAACAATGCTATGTTTTAGAGTGATGAGGTCTTAAAGTGTAGCAAAAATACATACCAATGATGCAATACCAAATTTCTATCAACTGCATAATTTACAATATGCTAAGTTACTGCACAGTTTTACATCTACAAGCACATATACATACCTACACGTTGCATATCAGGACAAAAATATGATAATATTAATGCATTTTTTACTCACTACTACTAGAAAATAGGTACTCATATTACAGTTTACAGAACCTAATTTTTCCAAGGTTCATGATAAAAGAGCACAACAACATATACCATTTCTGATTATGTTACTCTCTTCATGTTTTCAGATACTTCTTGAATTTTCTTTTCTAACTTTTCTTTAGCTGTCTTGCTTAAACTGTTTGACTGGATAATCAAATTCATATTTTCGGTTTTTTCTGCCTGCTCAACAAGTTCATCAGCAGATTTTTGGAGACTGTCTATTGTTTGATGTAGTCGAATCTTCTTTTTTTTTATTAACTTCTAATTCCTCACTTAACTGAATGAAGACTATATGTTTCTTTTCCAGTGCATTAAATTTTTTCTTGCGTTCCTCTTCTAAGTATGACATGTACTTCTGACGAGCTCCTGCAACAGAAGCCCGCAACTCTCTTGTTAGAGGAACATTAATAACACCCGCCACATTTTCTGGCCTCTTCAATGGTTAATCTCTTTGCTGCATACGAGACTTCCTTTAGATTTTCCACTTCTACATGGCGATTAACAGAAAACCCTCGCTCTACAGTTGCTTGGCCATGTAAAAAAATTAAAAGCATTTTTATAACTGGCCACAGTTTCACAAACTTTTTCTCACCACCAAGGTAATTGTGAAAGAAAACATCAATTGGAGACACATCACATACTAAATGCTGTTTTGTTTTCATGAGCATATCGGAGCAATTCTTGGCACTCTAACAGGATTTCATCACATATCTTTTCCTAAAGGTGTTTTGCCTTTACAATAATTGACAAAATCTGCTTCATCTTCTTGTAGCAGCTGTGGCTATCGGTTAACATAAATCTTAGATCAAGACACGAAAGGCTTCGAACGAAGGCATACTTGATTGGGGATTTTACTACTAGGTCTTCCAGCATCAAGAAAATGAAATTCTGTGTCTCGTGTTTGAGTTCTAGTGTACCTCTTTTTCTGAAACTTCCCTTTTGTGAACAAGTTCTTTGACTAGTCTATCAGCAATGAACCTCAAGTTTACTTTGCATGAACTTAAAAGACTCTCTCTCTCTCTCTCTCTCTCTCTCTCTCTCTCTCTCTCTCTCTCTCTCTCTATATATATATATATATATATATATATATATATATATATATATATATATATATATCCCCTTCTCCGATAGCGACTCCTAGTGAGACCGCGGGATTCCCTTCTCTCTCTCTCTTTCTCCCTCTCTCTTGCACCCATCCGCTAGCGACTCTTCGTGAGACCATGGGCATCCCTCTCTCCTACTTCTAACCTTTCCGCTAACGACTCCTTGCGAGACCGCAGGCACCTTCCTCCTTCTACCTCCCGTCCCTGCAGGCCCGTTCCGTGCAAGCACGTCCTCGGTCAGCTGCACTGGGCCGAACGGTCCACTCCCGCCTCAGTGTGAGGCTGCTCTACCCAAGAGCTGGCGCCGGGCAAACAACACGACAACCGAGTGACGTCCAACCCGTCTCTACATCTTCATCAGAGACGAGGCCGCGACACACTACTTACGTTAACATTAATTTACAGTACTAATAAATATATATAAACATTAGAAGTACATTTAAATATATCAAGAGGACATTAAAAAAATGTTGAACAACATTTAGGGATTAAACAAACATAAATATTAAATTTAAATTTCACGTACCGTACATGCGGTAATAGGATTTTGGAATACATTTTTTTTTTCAATGTAGGCGTTACCAACATTTCTGAGTTACAAAATAATAAAGTTATTGATACGGAAGATATATTTGGTTCTAATGAGAATTTAAAAAACAAAAACTTACTTAACGTTTTCTATTATTATAGATATTATTATCTGTTAAATTAATTCCCGACTCCGTTGTTTACTAACTGCGTGTCTGGCCATCCTAACGCATCCTAGTGAGCAAAGTATAAACCATCCCGGAAAGCTTCTGGATTTTTTCTCCAGAGCTGCTGTTGACCGGCAGAATGGCGGAATACAAACATTTGCTGAACACTTGGGCGTTTTCGGAAATAATTATGAGATGAAGGAAGCTGATAGCAAATGAGGAAAGAGCAAAATTTTGTTGGTGGATTCGCCATATTAAGTTGCATTACTAAATCATTGCATTATATTTAATGCTACACAAGTGTCATTGCCATTGTGCTCGCACGAAAAAAAAAGAAGTTATTTTTTTGTTTTAATTGTTTGTGAAAGTGAAATATGGCACGGTTACACAACACGGATAATAGGGTGTATAGGTACTGTAGTTTATTATAATAACGCCAACTTACAGATTTTTAATAATAAAAAATTACAAAAGCGGCAATTCAGTAATTTGTTACAAACCCAAAAATTCATAATGAACCAAATAAAAATATGACTTACCTTTCATATGAGATTTCAAAGCAGCTTTGCCCATGCTACTAATGTCAAAATTTTTTGAACAAAGAGAACATTTTTCTTTATATTTTTCAGGCACTTTCACTAACCATGATGAATAAATATTGCTTGCGAGCCACGCATCACTAAAAATACACTTTCCTTCCCGGCATTTTTACGTGATAAAAGTCAACAAACGGCAAATTTCAACATGGTTGCAGCAACGAACAATGCAGAGATGGTGTAGACGGAGATTCCAACAAGGTGGTCATTTTTAAATAAATGAAAGTAGATTGTCTTTCATCAGAACAAATACATTGATGACACCATAACTGCCGATAAAAATAGTACATAGAAGATATCTTATCGTATGCAGTCGAAAAACGGCACATTAATCTATGTAAAAACTATTTGAACATACCATAAATATCGTAAAATAAAATTGTGGTGCCCCACTTTTAACTTGTCCTAAATAAATACTATAACTCTTATAAACAGTGTAAATTTTATCAAGCACTCTTAAGCACCTAAATGTTTTTTCAAGCACTTTTAAGGGCCCTTGATTACTTCAAACCATTTCAAGCACTTTTCAAGGACTTTCAAGGAGTGTGGGAACCCTGTTCAAGGAATGAGGTGGGCGCAGTGGTGAGACCTTGGACTTGCATTCCAGAGGACATGGGCGAAAATCTCGTTCTGACTAGTTTGGTTCCAGTTTTCCATTGTCTGACTTCTTGGCTTGGTGGTTAGAGCTGGTTAGAGCGGGGTCATTCCATGGTTGCGTGTGTGACATTTTGACAGTGGATTTAATAATATAAAAATTATATAATGAATACATCATAATAAATACCACTTTTTTTCTTATAATATATTAACCTAAAACTAGATAAGTATGTCATAAATTTTTCAATTAGTTAAGTAGAATAACACTTACAAAAAAAAATTGTCAATCTCTGTTGCGTGCGTGACAAAAGTATACACCCCTCTTTGATGGAAATGAAATCAATGTTAAAATTCTGTTTTATTAAAAGATAAAAATGATCAATACTTGCTGGTAACACAAATAAAATGTGCACCTTTAAGATGATATAGTCAATGTTCCTCAAAACCAATATTTTCACATGCAAACTTAGCTTTGCAAATGTTGCGTGTGTGACTGTTGCGTGTGTGACACTTTGAGACATGTATTTAAGCTTGTATAATAATCAGCTGCAATTTGACAAAAATATGTTTGGTTGCAAAATAAAATAAATATTTACCAAGATAGCAATAAAAGTAATATTATATTACATATAGAAAAAATATATACTGATTACATAAATGAAAATTGACCCCTATTATTAAGCAATGTAGGTGAATTCACTTTCTTCAATATCACTGAAATGTCTTCCCAAGAAGCATCTTCATTTGCTGGCCATACCCAACTCTTTCCACTAGGGTGCATGTACTTGAGCAAAACTTGATTACTTTCTTCATCATACTCCATCACAACAGCAAAATAGTCTTGTTTTCTGGTGAACTTTCCTGTGGGTGTTAAAGAAACTAATACAAAGGCCCCAGGTTCAATACTGTTCTTATCCTTTTTGCTGCAAGAAGAGCTGAACTTTACATTATTTTGAAGATAAGTTCCTTCACTGCCTCCTTCGAAATCTGAATCCTCATCCACATCTTTTTCATCAGTCACATCTTCTTTATCACTATCTTCTACACCATATTCCTTTTCATCATCGTCTTCGTCTTCATTTTCTTCACTGAGGTCTTGTAACACAACCGTTGTCAAATTTGTTTTTTCAGAAGTTGTAGATACCTCCACCACACCTTTTCTTACAGGAGAGACAAAGTGAACTTTATGTAGGTGTGGAATTGGCTGTACTTTTTCCCAGCGTTCATCTAGGAGCGATGATGATGACTTTACTTCTTCTGCAGATATGAAGATAACTGTTACACCCTTTACATTACGCTCTGTGCATTGAAAGAATTCAACGGGTGAATTAACAATCTCTTGTCGTGATTTTACCTTACGCCAAACAGTTCTTTTCAAAGTTCCCCCAACACCATTAACAGCCCCTTTGCCATGGGACGTGGCAAAATAATTCCAATCTGCAGAAATATTACAGTCCGTCTGAAAATATGTAAGGTTTACAACTGTGAAACGGTTCTTGAACTGTGCAGCACAGCCGTCAGAGAAGATCTTCACATGATGAATATTCTGCATTTTTTGTTTCGAGTCTTGGATAAGAGTTTTAAGAAATGTCCAAACAGAATATTTGTCATGTGACAATTCATCACTTATAATGGCATAGTTGTAGACCTTATTACATTCTAACCAGACAACAGCAGTGAAAATGGTGGTTTGTCGTTGGGTCCAGTGAGCACTTTGTATTTCATCTTGGCTCACAGCTGTGTAATTTTCTGCAAAATCAATTTGGATAACTGCATCATGAGTTGAAAAATTTTTCTTTGCATCCTCAAAATGTTTAGACTGTTTTCTTTTTACATACTGATGTAGCTTGAATGCTATCATCTGCATCTGTATTTTCTTCACACAGTCAGATACTGTTCCAGTTTCTGAAACAATTTGGGGATGTCCTTCCACATTTTTCCACTGTTTCCATTTCATTTCATTAGTCAAAGTTTCTTCATCATATTGACTTATAACATCTCTGACAGAATTGCATGTCAACTTACATTTCTCACATATATCTAACATGCAATCAAATCTTTCAACATCACAGACAAGAATTGCTAGTAAATCATTTGTACTATGTGGGAAAACATTTACTTCCTTTGCCAAACTTTCCACCAAAAAATGCATGTTCGCGTGGTAATGACATACACATGTGTTATGACTCATAGTAGAAACGGGATATACAAATTGTGGTCGAAGCTCAAAAAATTTAGATTTTTTTATCTTACAATCGGGATATTCCTTCACAAACTCTTCATAGGCCTCCGCAATGGTCATCATCATAGTACGTTTCTGTACAACATCTTTCTTGCCAGACTGAACATTCTTAACAGTGCATTTGTCCTTTCTTCCTGGTTCAGTTCTGCTTATATCATCACGGAGATAATACTGTGTCACTTTAGCTTTGGTTTCTTCATTTAGTCTCTGGCCATGTTCTTTTTTCATTTTATGTAGCAGGTTCAATCTTTTCCCATATTCTGGTAATTCATCAACTAACAATTTCGCTACTACTGCTTTACGTTTTCCTGGGCTATGTGGTAAAATTCGCTTCAATTTACAAACTGCTTTCCCTAGGGATCTGTTACTTCTGTACGAACTCTTTTCTGGCAACACATTACTATTACTCTTAACAGTTTGTGACTTTTTATTTTCTCTGTGCTTCCTCTGCCTTATTCTGTCTTGCTTTCGCTTTAACTTTAACTCCTTATCAGTTTGAATACGCTTTTGTTGGTCCCTTCGTAATTTAAATCTTTCACGTTCTTTTATTAAGTATGCTTCATACTTCGCTGGGTCTTGTTTAAGCCTTTCTCTAAAAGCCTGTGACCTCTTCGTAGATGTCATAGTTCTGCAAAAATACCAGTTAAAGATATAACATTAACCTCAAATAAATTTTAACCAATAACAGCAAGTTTGGCACTAACACACAAAGGCATTTGCAAAAATGGTCATTTAAATTTAATGTTGGTGTTCAAATAGAAACTGTGTTACATGTAATCCTCCTGGTTACATGTAATCATCCTGGTTACAAGTTTTTTTTTAATTTTTAGGTTAGTTCATAGTTGAAATCAAACCAGAATGCATCTCTTTTGTGTTGGAGTTGCAAGCTTACAAAGTTTGTATTTGACGGTGTCACACACGCAACACTACTTCCAGTTAAAAATATAAATGTTGCCAGAAAACTTTGTTATAGTAAAATGTAGTCCATGTGGCACACCTCACTTCTAGAAAGTTTCACATTGATATGTCAATTAGTTGTTTGTAAAAACTATTTTAACCATGTTTTGTGTTGCGTGTGTGACACAAAATCATTACATATTTTCATTTTATGCTGTGCAATATATGCTTACCTGATTTGGTCCAAAATGGTATTAAAAATACTCCCACATCTGTACAGTATGGTCAACACAAAACAATGGACATAACTCAAACAGGAAGATAATCAGGGTAGTCAATATCGAGATGTACTTTTCCCTTTTTGGCAACAGTATTGTTAGCACTAAAGTCTAACATTGGAAAATAAAGTTTTAACTGAGTAAATAATTTTTTAATTTTGCATATATAGTAAAAGGATTATTAAGTAATACAAATATGTACTGTACAATTAATTTTAAATATTTTAATTTTTTTTATGCTTGGGTCATCTTTCATGGAATGACCCAGCGTCCACTGGTCCCGAGTTTGATAATTGGCTAGGTCAGGGGTTTTTCCCAGTGGAATATTCCCTTCCCTTGTTGAGGAACAAGTGCTGGGTGTTGAGTTGTCCCTTCATACTGCAGAAGGCATCTACCATGGACGGCTACAGATACAAACTAGCCTTCAGGTCATTTATGTGGTAATCCTACTTTGGCTCACCTATCAAAGTGCCGAAACAGCTCGGCCACGTCCGCCAGTAGCTTGGTGTCAGCGTCAAACATGGCCGCCCGGCTCTGGTTGGCCGCGATGTGGTGTAGGCCAAGCGACAGGAAGAACAGGGCGTCGCTGTAGTATGTGCCTGGCTGCGAGCTGAAGTGAGGTTGCATCGCCGTGACTATGTCTGTCAACTGATGTGCCAGTCGACCCGCATCATAGTACGTCACCTGAATAAATGAATGTATGAATTACGATGAGATGCCTGAATTTTATCCAGTCCAAGCCTAAATAGTATTCATTAAGGTTTTTTTTATGTATGTTATGGCACTGAGAATATCCCGAATGGTTACCATTCAGGTTTAGATATGTTTCACTTTTAGCCCACACAGATCATGAAAAGTATCCACTTCTTGAATTTTAACCATTCCAACATTTGTCTGTGACGTTAAGGTTTTAGATCATGCCCAAACCAGGTAAATGGTGGTATAGGGATTTATATATTAAACTTAAATAGGTACAACTCCATCAGTTTTTTTTGACAGAACTGTCAAAAAAATGCAAAATTATACACTTTGTAAGACAAAGATTGCTACATCAACAAAGTTGAAATTATTTATTATTTCATAAGTGATTATGTGGTTATTAATTACTTCATAAATGATCTGGTGTGTCACAGTTTTCCAGCATTATGTTCTACTCCTTAAAATTGATATACTGACAGTGGTTACAACTAAGTCCATAGTGATGACATTGAATTTCTTTAAAAATATTAGTAGCAGATAAGTTTTTAAATGCTGTCTCTGATGGAGCCTGACATATATGCTTCATTGCCCACTGGTTATGTGATGTGCTCCAGTGGAAGGAACGCGGCGGGGAGAATGGCCTGATGCCATCCAACTGCTGCATCTCCACTACCCGCCTCTCCCACGATGAGATATGAAATGGTACACCCAACACACTGTGATTGTGTTCTTTAGTTATAAGTAGCTTGCTACCCTATAAAATTGATAAAATGGCGCAAATGTTCCAAGAACAAGTGATTAATGCTTAAAAATTTATTTAAAAAGAAAACTGCTGGTTTTAACTGTATTTGATTTTTCCTTAACAAATATTATCAAAGCTTAGTGGCGGTCATTATCCGACCCAGGCACTAGTATATGTCCTACTTCACAAACACTAATAAAACAGTTTACTGTCAAACTCTATGATGAAAAAAAATGACAGACATTCCGAATGTTCCATACGACACATGGTATAGCCACAGGATTCTTTCATTGGAACGCTTATGAACCAAGTTTGCCTCACTGTGGGATTTTGCCAAGACTATGTTCAACAAATTATATTTAAAAAATTCCAAAAAACGTTTACGGATCGGTGTTGCCTGGACTACAGCCTTGAAATTCTTTCTTCAAACTATATTATATAATTAATTTTGAGCACTCGCCCAACCACAACCTTTCAGTACCACGACCAAACCACAATTGGAAAAATGGTGCAGATTCCTTCTTCACTAAAAAGAACTCACTCTAGTGATACATCTAACAAACAATCACAGACCCATCATTGAATTATATCCAATAATAGGACACTAGGATTGTTTTACTTGCAGTCTCTTTTGCTCCCTAGGAGTTGTAAGAGTTAGAAACAAATGAACCTAGGTCAAAAAGAGTTGGTTCACTCTCATATAGGGGAAGAGAACAATTAAGGGTTTATTTATTTTTTTTATTTTTTTACATGGTACAAAAACAGACGTCTTAAAAAATTCAATTGCCAAGTAAGATTTGCTAAAGGCGAAACTGCTTAGACAATACATAATATCATGCCACAAATGATGAGTGCTTAGTCAAATTATGTTGTTGTGTTTATACATAATAATGTAAATATGTACGTATATACTCCACTTAACCTGTAGTAATAAAATAAATTAATGTTAACAAAAATACTTTATTCAAAATATCATGGACATAAACATGTGATGATCATTGTAATTTGTAATGCGATACTAAAGTTATTCATTTTCCTAAAAATTACAATACACTGAACAATATCAACATCACAGAAGTATATGATCGTGCCGGAACAAACAGTTGACAACTTGCCCTAGCACCTCTCCTCAAGAGGAGCATTGAGGGCATGACCTGAGTGACCTGAGAGCATCTTGCCCCCTCGAGTAATACGGTCATCTGCCATACTGTTTCTGGCAATAAAAACTTGTAAGGGCACCCACAGAGTTAAAAGGTTCAAAAAAGAGACTTGAGTAAAATATACTTTACGATATGAAAACCTCTCAAGATTCCTTGCAGTTTTTGTCCATGGGATATATCGCAAGTCCATGTTCCACACTATTATTAGAATGCTGATATAATTTTCAGCCATATTGCATCAAATTGCTTCCAGACAAAGAATAACAAGTAAATAAATCCATAAAAATATGCGAAAACATTACCTGTCTGGTAAAATACAATAAAAAAATACTAGAAAATTACACTCCGCCTCATAACCTAGAATTATTCTGAAATACTTAAAAGGGCTTTTGATTTAGGCCTAATCAAATTACATTAACCAAAAACTTAAGATGCATCCATACATCAATAAAAATACACTATGGTCAGCACATTTTTCTAGAGACTGTAAATGAAAAATGTATTGAACATTAATAAGCAATATTAATAATGCAGTAATATTGACCTTCCAACCTTAAAGCACAGTGTTTAGAAAGTGCTTGGATCAGAAAGCTGGGTACGGCATGAACCTGGTGTTTCCACATAAAAATGTGTTTTTACAAAAATATGTTGTAAATTTATTTATAGCTTAGGTATTCTTTTTTAAAGTTATCATGACGTACCAAGAACTAAAATTAAATTTTCTTTTGTTTTTGGAATGAGGCAAATCAATTTGTAAGACAAGGTAAAAGAAACTGACGTATAATACGTCAATTGCAATTGAGTTGTAAATACTCTGACAAATATATAACACTTAAAAATTTTTATGAACTAACTTGAGTAGTAAAATAATTAATTTTTGTTCTTTACTTTTTATTAATTTATAATGGTAACTAGTTATTAGTTAAAGTTTTGATAATGCATCATCAAATTAATAAATTCTCATCTTCTCACAGCCTGAAAAAATATACATATAAATGTTTAATTTTTGAAGCTATCTAACAACTCATAAATAAAATTGAATATTGTTTGTCTCTTTCATCTTGCAAGTCATATTGATATTCGTTATTTTCTTCACATATTCATTTATAAAAAACCTTAAATAACTGTGTAATTAGCATTTCAATAGCATATCTTTGAGGATTCAGAACTTCTCTTTCAAGCACATGCTTAGGATGTACATACGTATAGTCTTAACACCAAGCTTTCTGAGCTTTCACAGGCATGTGTCCTGGATGCTCTGCCTGTCTAGACAAGAAGTCTTTCTGAAAGATAATGATGTCATTCTCTAGATAAAACAAAGAAAGTTAAAACTTAAGACAAATGGACTTCTTTGGTTGCCTATTAATAATGTTATTAATTTAGCTGACCTAATATAACCCTACCAACTATTAAGAGACCCTGGTGCAACCTGTACAATGATTCACCCTCTAGTTTTAGTTTCTATTGATAGTAAACACGTGTGAAGGTTGCTATGTGCCTGCTATATTATAGAAAGTTCGCAAAGTGGGTTTTAAAAAATAAGGTTTGTTTCAGATATCATGAAAATCACACATTAGAGGCTATTAGAGCCTCAGGTGCAACCTGTACGATGGTTCAAAGTCTAGTTTTTTTTATTGATTGTACACACAAGTGAAGGTTGCTATGTGCCTGCTCTATTGTTATCTTTGTTCATTTTGTTGTTAAAATATAATTAACTCGGTCGAAAATTGCCGTAGTTGCGTGGAATGACTTAGGCTGTTGTCCCAAGCTCTCTGCCCGGGCAGTTGGACAGAGCCGGCAAATAGAGCTATTCTCCGTTCACTCTTACCTGAGTTTTGGAATAAACAAAGCCTCTTGTAAACAAACATTTTCATTGGCTGCCGCGCACATTATTCGTGCGCAAGAAATAGTCCATTGGTTAGGTACCATTTGTAAGTATTTTTACACTGCCTTTTTTATAACAATTGTTATATAGCATTATAGCGTTTCACAATTAATATCCAATACAGTTTAATGTGTCAGCAAGTATTTACTTACAGTTATGTTAGCAGACGCCGTGTGTACAGTATACAGTTCAGAAGCAAAACAAATGTCATAATTGATAGGGACGACATTTCACTATGGTGAAGAAATTATTTAAGCAAAATCCGTGGTTACAGACAACAAGGACGCAAAATATACTATTTAGATGAAACGTAGCTGAATGAAGGGCAAGCTACAAACAAGTCTTGGAAAAATTCTACAGTTACGATGTGCCGGAAATTAGGCATTTCGTCACTTTTTTAATTTTTTCTATAATTTTAAAATTTTTTGGGGTTTCTATTTTTTTTAATTTATCTGGTTGTTAATGGGGGTGATTTACTTTTGTTAGGCCAGTGTACGCCACGGATTTAAACTTTGTGCCAGTGGACCGAAGCCCCTTCCCTGGGGGCCAATCTGATATTTTGCTGTCTAATGTGGACATGGTCAGTCCGGTTGAAATTTCTCTCGCCTGCAGTCACGTCCCGAGTTTGTAATTTTAATTCCCTGCATGACCAAAACTGCATAGAGCAGCTTCTGGGCTGCAAGCTGCTACTTCTCAGAGAGCTGCTGAGAGAAGTAAGTCTGGTCACGAATACGTATTAGGTTCTCTCCTCGAAAAGCACGTCATGGACGCTTGTTCTCAGCGTCGTTGCACTTTTGCTCCCCCCCTCCTCTTTCGGTTCTAAGAATTCGCCTAAGGCCAATGACAGGTCAGAAACCCCAGCAGACAGCGACCGTCTCCCAGGATGCCTTGCATAAAAAAATGTGTGTGCCAAGATGGACCACCCCGCGACACCTAGCGGCAAACTCGCTAACCACCCAGCCAACTTACCCTGTAGGCCGCCAGAGTGTAGCACTAGACTGCGCCCTTTAACCCTTGGTTTAAGCAGACGCCTTGGGCGAGTCGATCCTTTTTTTTTAATTTCAGACAGCCCTCCACAGGGAGCGCTAAAGTCGGCCAATGCTACCAACTTGGAGATTTCAATCCAAGTTTTTTTTATGGCCCTCACTCGGGGAACTTCGGGACCTTTCGGTCCGGACTCCCAGTCCTCCCCTCCACTTTTGATTCAAGATTTACTTTTAATTACAAGACGGGGTTCTCCGCGGGGCACTTCGCGCCGCGACTGCAGACGGACCGTTAGATTATCGGCGAGTCGACGAGCCTCTGCAAGACTTCCATCCGGCCGCAACCGACTATGTAGTCACCTAAATGAGGGATGCTATCCCTATAATCTTTTTCAAGTAGTTTAGTCCGTCTGCGTAGTATAAAATGTAATAGTTATTTTTTGTCTTTTAATTTTTTTTTTGAAATTAGAAAACTACCGCGCCCAGGCGCGTATTCGCGGGATCCAGTTCCTGGCTGGCGACGCATCTGTGAATAGAAGTCAACTTCCCTGTCTGGTGAGTGACGATCCGGCCTTTTCCCCCACATTCCCGTTTGTTGGCCTTTTGCGCCGACGGTGTAGGACTGTCTGGAAACAAGTCTAATTCGTTTTGAATTTGATTTGGGTTTCAGACAGGGTCGAAGTGCTGGAGAGACAAATTGCTCCCAGCTCGTGGTCCTGCACCTCCACTGCGGGTCACGTTAGAATAGAGGTTTCCGCGACCCGATGTTATTTTTTTGAAGACCCGGGTGGTAATGTGAAATCAACATCCCCCCCCCCCACTTTCTAGCTACGAACTACATTAATCGAATGAATAGCCTACCAGCGAACAGTGCTTTCCTCAAGAATATGTAGAATCAATAAAACTAATCATCGATGTAATTGTTGGGACATTCAAATTTGGTGCAAGTTTTAAATTTTTGATTATGTAATAATTTTTGTTAAGGTGTAATATGTATTGTTTTAATTAATCCTGGGGCGCCCCCTTTAACTTTGTTATTTACTAAGATTTTTATTGTCAGGTTTGAATAATACGAACACAAAATTCCTTAATAATAAAACAGGGAACCTATAGACCAAGCTACTTGTGTAGTGTTAATTTATTTATGATATACCTTGTTCCCTTAAAAGATCCACCAGCTCCCCAGTTGCTTGTGTCAGGGAGTTCCAAATTATCTTGTTCTCCACCTCGTGCCACCTCTGGTCAATAACTTAATTGTCTCATTTTTCTTGCCCAGCAGTTTCCAAGGACTTTTTGATTAATTAAAAATAATATAAAAATTGGGCACGAGGGGCGTTACAACGAAGAAGAGAGAAGGTTTTCTCTCAGAACTGTCCACATGACTAAAAAATCCAACAGATAAGGGGCAGTGGTAGCGACAGTAGTTTTGTGGAAAACTGTGAGTTAATTTTTCAGTCAAAGAAATCCGGCGATTATCATGAAGAGATGAATGGTGACGTTTTCCGGGATTGGTTTGAAAAAACATTGCCAAAATTAGAACAGAACAGTGTTGTTGTTATGGACAATGCCTCCTATCACAGTGTAAAGTGTGATCGTATGCCAAATCAATTGTGGAGAAAACAAAATATTATCGAGTGGTTACAGGCAAAAAATATATCCTTCAGTGCAACATCTGTGAAAGAGGAGTTGCTGAATTTAGTTCATACAGTACGTTCATCTTTTACTGCATATGTGATTGACAACATTGCCGAGAAAGCGGGGCACACTGTACTTAGGCTACCGCCGTATCATTGCAATTTGAATCCAATCAAACTCATGTAGTCAGATTAAAGGTTACGTGGCACGTAATAACAGAACATTCATGCTAAGCGAGGTACCTGATTTGGTAGCCACAGCTTTGTCTCAGATTACTACAGAGAATTGGAATGACTGTATTCGGCAAGTAATGAAAGAAGAGGAAAGAATGTGGGAATTGGATGGTATCAGTGATATTGTCGTTGACATTGTTATAGTTCCTCTCGGTGACAGTGACGACAGTAGTGATGAAGATAGTGGTGGTAGGTCTGATTCAAGTCTGGAAGGGATAGCACCACTGCCAGATAGTGATTAGGTGAATACCAAATCGTAACACTATCATATTGTCTTATGTTACGGTGCTATTTTATAGATTATTCAAAAAATAAAAATTGTTTGCTTTTGTGCTCTGAACGGTAACGGCACCATTTTCCTGTTATATTACTTCTCCGTTATTTTATTAGCACCGACTGTACGGAAGTGTGTGTGTTGCAACTAGTGCTTGGCGTGCAAGATGAATTCTGCATATCACTTGCTGACGTGGCGCAGTGATACGACGGTGTTTGTTTATTTAAAAACTCAGTGAACGGAGAATAACTTCAGCCTAGTTTTTCATGACATCACAAAACAATGACGAATGGAATCCACACACATACAATTTCAGAATCAGGTAGCCACACGTCTGAGGACCACCTAATTGTACCAGGGCTGTAAATAGTTTTACGCCGACCAAAAACAAAGCTTTAACTCGTACATGTTAATGGTAATAAAACATTTTATCAGTATCAATAGATCCATTTAGGTATGCAATTAACGATTTGTGATAGGAAATAAATTGTTGTCCCTTTGGCCCTAGTCCCTCGGTCCCCGACGAAGCTCGCCCTGTGGGAGTCGTTTTTGCCCGAGTAGCTCCAGCCGGAGAGTGGCGGGTCTAGGCCTAACGTGGCCGGGACCGGAATATGCGGGACAGAGAAAGGAGTTCAGTAGAAGTTGGAGATGTTGACGAAGGCGATAGGAAAAAGACGTCTTGCCCGGTTTCGTAGACAAGTTTATTAATGGAAAGCCTATCGCACGACCTGGACTCCCTAATTACAATAACAAATAAAACGCGGTGCTGTAGGACAGCTGATGACGACCCGTGATATAAGCTGATCGCGATCTGCTCTGCAGCTAGTCAGTGACTGAACTCTCCGCCCCACCCACCCGCCCGCCCGCGCAGCGCGGGCGGAGGTCTTCCACTGATATTTCAATAGCTGCTAACAATGTTGTTACATAGATGCAAATGGACTTTCTGAGGACAAAAATGGGCTCATCAAATTATTAGTAACTTATTTTCGAGCTTCAGCATCACTCCATTCAGTGCTCAGGAGATGCTGATACCACTATAGCAGCTATTGCTCTTCAGTATTCAACAAGCTGTTGTGTAAAAGTAATAGCTACTGATACAGAAATACTTGTGATGTTGACTGCGAGGTCAGAAGAAGATGCACACATTCAAATTGTCCATCCACCCTCCAGCAAGACAACAGGAAAGATTTACAGTATATATAAGCTATTCAGCAGGACATTGGTGAAATGAAAAACTATATTTTGTTTTGTCATGCTATGACCGGATCAGATACAACCAGTGCTTTCTTCGGTAAGGGAAAGAAGCAAGCATGGAACATCATCAAGAACGATGTTTCCATTCGGAGAACAGTACATGTTTTCACATGTCAATATGCGGACAAGAAGATTGTTATTGCAGCTGGAGAAAAGTTTGCAATTGCAATGTATCAGGGACATGATAACTATTCCACTTTGGATGAAATGAGAGTATATATGTATACCTGCAAGATAGCAAAGATGCCTGTAAGTGCTTCTTTCCAGCTTGCCTCTCTTCCACCAACCAGTGCCTCATGTGAACAGCATTCTCTTCGGGTTTACCTACAGGTGCAAGAGTGGCTGGGCCATTCATTAGATCCTGTTGAGTGGGGATGGAAAAGTGTGAGTGGCACACTTGTTCCTATAACAACATCCCTTCCTCCAGCTCCAGAACAGCTCCTGAATTTGATATCATGTAAATGTAAAAGTGAATGCAGCTACAAATGCGAGTGTGTGCGGGCTGGACTGCAGTGTGGTATTGTGTGTGCCAAATGTCGTGGGGCAACATGCACTAATGTTGTTATCAATGATGGTTCTGATGAAGAGGACATAGTTGCCAACCCTGAGGAATCCAAATCTTGAGGATTTTCAATTTATGAATTTTTGCTGTGGTTTCGTGAAAATGCTTAAATATATCTAACATACAATATTATAGGCACTAATGTGTATGAATTGCATATTTCACGTCAATCACTTAAAACTGTTTCCAAAAATCAATAGGAACAAATGCAAACAACTCACCTACATTAGAAGATTATAAATGTAAACCTTCACAGTTCACACGTAGGTCTGCACACAAAATGATGTTATTTTAACTCAATTACATTTGTAGTTGTTAGAGGAAACATTTATATGTACAAAAAAATAATGTAACTTTAAACTAATTTTGATTATAAAATTGTAAATTGAGGTTGGGTTAGTATTTAAGCACATGTATGGGCCTACAAATTAAATGCAGATAATTTTAACTTCTTCAATGACATGCATGTTAAAGATTTAGCCTTCTTTAAAAAAATTTGCATCAAAATTCTGTTCATAACAAAGTCCTCTCTGTGATGATTTCAGTTTGACCAGTTTTTCTAGAGTTGCATCACACATTGATGCTCTGATAGTCCGGTCAAATTAGACCAAAAAAGATCAGTAAAGGTACATAAATTAACAGCAAGCTGTAAATGTGTGTACTTGTTTAAAACATGATTAAAAATAACCTCTGGAAGTTCCGAATTATTCCGGTGCCTGCAAAAAAAAATTGATTCGAGGTCAAAGTTCAAAAATCTCGAGAAAAAGAATGGTTTTTCGCGATTTTCAACAAAACGGTAAGTTTTATCATAAAATTATCTCAGACAAAAATTGTAGATCATTAAATTCTCTACAAAAAAATGTATCAATACTATTTTTTCTTAGAGCCATCGTTTCTGAGATATAAAGAGTCAAAGAACTGTAAAAGTTGTAATCGTCAATATATTCATAAGTACGCCATGTATATACATCTCTGAAGCTGTTATATAATTAAAAATATTTTTGAATCAGTATATATAAGTATAACTATGAGAATATTAGGTGGAATGAAATCTAATCCCTTAATTTATACGCCAGTGTAACCTTGAGACAACATCTGTCCCCCTGTTCAATTGTGTACATCGCTTGGGTCGTATATCTGCTTTGTGTCAGTATGCCCAATAAATGAATTACCGTTAGTCTTGAGCGCCACGCCGTAGTGAAAACACGTGTTTAATCTAACCTATTTCTTGCTGTTTTGAGTTTTATAATAAAAATGTCAGACTACTGTTTTATTTGTAATAAACTTTTAACGGAAGGTAAAATTTGTATTGTTGAACGTGGTTTAAAGACATTAATCAATGCCAGTATCTAAAGAGCAGATAACTTTTCAGAATATCTAAAAAATCAGAAATCTGTGAGAGTACATGAAGATTGTCGTAAAAATTATACTCGAAAGTGTTCTATTGCTACAGCTAAAAGACAACGCGAAGAGCAAGAAGCTAGTACATCAACAGTAAATCCTCGGCGTACAAGATCACGTGTAAGTGATTCAGCTTTTTGTTTTACTAATCTATGCTTATTTTGCGGCAAGGAATTGAATGAAGAGCATGAGAGAAAAAAATCAGTGGATTCTCGCCGTCGAATTAGCCAAGTAAGTACTTTCGATGAAGAAAGCGAACAAGACGAAGCTCAAGAAGAAGAACAAGAAATATTTGATTATGAATCAGATGAATAAATTTTGACTAAACAGAATCAGAAGAGACATGTGGAATAGGCCTACTGGGGAAACCACGTTAAAAAAAATGCGCTAAGTACACTACCTCTTAGGTGGCGTGGAAACGTGTGCATATATTGACTATTACAACTTTTAAAGTTCTTTGACTCATATCTCAGAAACGATTGCTCTAAGAAAAAAAATTATTGATACATTTTTTGTAGAGAATTTAATGATCTACAATTTTTGTCTGCGATAATTTTATGATAAAACTTACAGTTTTGCTGAAAATCACGAAAAACCTATTTTTTTTTCTTGAGATTTTTGACCTTTGACCTCGAATGAATTTTTTTGCAGGCACCGGAATGATTCGGAACTTTCAGAGGTTATTTTTAATCATGTTTTAAACAAGTACACACATTTACAGCTTGCTTTTAATTTATGTACCTTCGAATGTCTAAATTGACCAGACTACTGAATTGGGTTCTTGTTTTCTTAATTTGTGAAAAAATTACCAATGACCACTTCATATCCATTCTGCTCTGTTTTACCACCTCTTCTGGAATCTCTTGCACCTGAAAAGAGCAAAACTCTGTTTCCAATAAGTCTACTTCTGAATCCATATCTGGGTCTACATTCTTCACCACAATACTGAGAAACTTTTCAACAAAGAACCTTAGACTGCAGGAAGAAGCAGTACGAATAGAGTTCATGTCTGCCACTTCTGCGTGTCACAAGCAGACATAGGTATAGTATTTTCTAACTGAAGTAAAAAATATTTCTTTTTGTTTCTGATCCAGTTTCTCTAACGACCTGTGTGCTGCACTACCTATCACCAAATCTGAATCATCTTTCTGATTAGTTTTATTATGATAATCAACATCAAGAATAGATGTGACTACAGATGCAATAACAAATCTGGTAATCACATTTCGAAACAAATCTGTCAAAACAGACTTCAGAAGATGAATAAGGGGTTCAGCAAATTGCAAAAAAGTATTTGACTTTTCAAAAATTGGTATAACATTCAGGACAAATAAACAAAATGTTTTGGTAAGGTCTGATGACATGAACATGAAAATTCTTTCTTCCCTGCAGAAATGTTCCAATTTTAATTTTTTTGTAGAGGTAGTAGGCATAATATTCTGCTTCTTTGAGTTACCTATCTTGGTGCAATCAGACCTTGGTTTCTTCACGACAATTGCAGAAGAGTCCACCTGTCTTTTCTTCTTTGATGATGGTTTGTCAGTTTCTGGCAGAACATGATGACCTATGTCAGCTTTTGTGGACTGTGAATCAGATTTAGGCCCATCTTCTTGAAAATGTTCAAGTTTAGGAATTCTATAGCTCTGCAAACATGCAGTTCCATCTTTTCTACGATTAGACTTTGTTTCCTCCAAGAAGAAACTTGTAAGGGGCTGCCACTGTTCAACTAACCGTCCCAAACACCTTCCCAACGACAACAAACGTGTACACACATGTTTTAATATCTTAGCTACATCTGTGTCATGTAATTTCTGGAACTGTTTTAGTTGTTCTTTGCACTTTTCACTCTATTGTAAATAATAATAAAAGTCTACTAACATCTCATCAATTTTAACAGGGATACAAGCTGCAGCTTTTCCAGCAGCTAAATCTATTAGGTGCCAAGGGCATCCAATAACAATTAAATTTGGCATTTCTTGCTTCAGGACATTAGCTACGCCACTTTTGTTACCAATCACTGGTGCGTTATCTGCACTTAGAGCTAGACAGAAAGAGAGATGCCATTTTCTTTCAAATCTCTCAGGATAAGGTTGCCAATATTTAAACCAGTCGAATTACCCTTTAAACTGGGACAGACAACATATTACTCACCATTGCAGATGTCTCTTTGTTGTAGAAAGTAACCACGATAGGATACAGCTTTGCATAACCCTGATTGCTTCCATCCGTCGCCACTGAAAAAACTTCACTTTTCAAGATCTTAACATTAGCTGCATGAGTTTCCTCTTCCATTTCTGCAATTATAGCTGATGTTTGTGTTCTTGCGCAGCTGTATTTTTTTGCAATTTCACTGCCCGGGAACATTTTCCTGAACAACGAGCACACGTGATCAGCACAAGTTATTGGCAAATTGTGTTCCACGATAAAAGACGTAAATAAACATTCTGCACGAATTATATGGTTCTCAGACGTATCAGAAACAAAATTCAGCTTCTTATTTGAATCAATGCACTTTACGCTAGCAACATGTTTTTTTGTTTGGCTGTGTTTAAACACGTCGTTTCTGCCAGCATGCGCGAGTGAAAAATCAAAACGGCACGCAACACAATACGCATAATTTTCACCTTTACGAGACAATATGATGTGCAGAAACTCTTCTGCATATAACTTGTTGAAAGTTGTTTTGTAGTGTTTCTTCACGCCGCACTGCTGCGACATCATAAACAAAGAATATATATACGCTAATCCACTACATAACCAAACAATACGTCTAGAAACAACCACAGCCACCATTAACGATCAAAAGCAACTGGTCGAAAAAAGCAACAGGTCGAAGTTATTCGATCTCGAATCGAGGTCACAAGCGATATATCTCCGACCAATCTAGTGGGATACGATTGTATCGATACAGTTACAATCTATTGACAAAAAACGTACAAGGTAAAAAAAACAACTAAAAATTATGAGGAAGGGATGTTCCATCGTGAGGGCGTGACATTTATCTACAAATAGTAAGCCTCACGCCAAAATCGTGAGAGATGGCAGCTATGAGAGGACCTTTAATGGATTGGTTAAATTTTTTATTGTGTACTTCCATTAATTGATTTTAGATCAGGTTTCATTTTTTTGCTATGTATTGGAGTACTACCTACTAGAGGCCACACTTTGAGGCAACAGTTTAATCTGTGGGGAAACACATAGATGAGTGTATACAAATGGTCTCACTTTGTGGTTAGACAATTAATTATGTAGGTTAACCTCTGTATGTAAAAGTTTTGTTAAAATAAAATCAATTTGTGTATGTGTTATTTTTACTAGGCCACAGATAGGTAATTACTACTTGAAATACATAGGTATGGATACAGTTGTGATGGGTAAATTATAATAACATATAAAACACACTAGTAACTTTAATTATTTATTAACAAAAATATCTCAGGTTTATTTTAATAATAATAAAATTATTATTTACTTTCAAAAATTCCTAACCATTTTTTGGCACATATTTTTTGGCACATATAGATTAAAAATGTCTGGAGTGACGATGCGCAGATTCCTTTACTAAGCAAATGTCTCTTTGGTTCAGGTTCGAAAATACTCATACACAGGTTCAGTTTGTAAATAGGGTTCATATAAGTTTTACCTCGGCTAGATAAAATGACAGGTTGGTAGAGCTCTGGTGCTCTCTCTCATCAGACCACTGGGTGATGACACTTGTGTGTAAAATAAAGTATCAAATTATATTCTCGTTAATATTTACAATAGTTCAGTTCATCAATGTTTATTTTGTAATTAGGCCGCAACAATAACAATGTGTAGATGAGATACGTGATTACTAGCGAAATGGAGTAACTGACTAACATTTCTTACTCACATATATTTTCACTCCTATTAACTTTATCTTTTTAGATAAAGCACTATTAATACTTATTTATTTAATTTGTAACATACCACACCAACAGCACAAGGCTCCAACGGTGGGCACAACATTTAGGACAAGTACAAAACAAATAGTAAGACAAAAATACAACACAACATACAAATATCCATATGAATACTTAAATTCAAATAATTATTTAAACTTACAAAAAGTTTCATGAGAGTAACATGGCTAAATTAATATATATAGAAAATTGTTAGATTAATTTAAAGTACAATTATATAAGATATATAAAATATTAGTAATAATGAGAATTTTACTTGGTGGTGTGTCTATTATAGTTTGTAATGAGTCTATAAATAAGATCATTCTTGTTATAAATAGTACATAAACTAGAAAAGAGGCGAGAATTGAATTGAGGGATTCTCAATCCGGTGTTATCAAGAATATAGCTACATTTAATTATATAGTTATAAATATTATGACCAAAAAGATAGTCCAAATAGGCTTTACGGTCTGCTAGAGGAATAAGATTGGGATGCGGAAAACCTCTTTGAATTATTAGTTTAGTCAATTTGTTTTGTAAATTTTCTAGTTTCTCAATATCAGTCGACCCAATGTCATTCTTGATAGTTGAACAGTATTCTAATTTAGATTGAATTAATGCCAAGTAAAGAGAAAGAATTGAATCGGAATTGGTAGCATATTGAGTGATATATTTTATAATAGCAAATGTTCTTCTTGAAATTGAATTTAAGTAGTCGATTTGTTTATGAAAAAACAATTTTAAATCTAGAAAGACACCAAGGTCTTTTATAATGAAAGTTTTTGAGATTGGGTTATTATTCAGAATGTAATTATAAACTGTAGGGTTATATTTGCTAGTAAAGGATATTACCTTAGTTTTATTATTGTTTAGGTTGACCAAGTTTAGACGACACCAATTATTGATTTCATTAATGTCCCTTTGTAGTAGAGCGCAATCATTGACTGTAGATATTATTTTAGAGATTTTCAGATTGTCGGCAAAGAATACACCAGTTGAGTAATTAAGGACCATGGTAATGTCATTTATAAATATATTGAAGAGGAGAGGTGAGAGAGTGGCACCTTGTGGTACTCCAGAACTAGCATGGTGTAAAGAGGATTTATGGTTATTGACAGATACAAAAAAATATCTATTATTGAGATAGCTACAAAACCAGTTCAAGTAGTTAGTACAAAAACCAAAGTCTGATAGTTTTTTTTAAAGTAGCGAATGATTTACTGTATCGAATGCTGTGACTAGATCAAAATAACAGAAAAAAAATTGAGATTTTTTTACCTTTTTTTAATGTTGCATCACAAAATATTGTTAGCAAACCTCAAATTCAGATTCAGCACCCCAAAAAACATAAGCATGGAAGAAATCAAAACTACCCCAAAACTTTCCTGCTAGGGGCCCTTTTGAGAACAAATTGACTGGATTATATGTACAAACTGTGAAAAACATGGAAGAAGAGCTGTGGAGAGCTGACGAACTTCAAGATGACGAAAGATTTTTGATAAGTTTAGCCTCGTCCAATTCATCCCAGTCATCTCCATAGCCCCAACCCCATTCTTATGGTCAGCTCTGTGCTACTCTTATGGAAGGGGTATCAACATTGGTCAGCGGTAGCGATAGTGATTAAAAAGGTATGTGATGTTATTAATTTCTTAATCAAGTTAACGTTACATTCATCATATAAATTCCTATGAATAAAATGTGTGTGAACAGATTCTTGTTGTAAGTGAAAGTTAAAAAAAATTCCTTATCGGCACAGCCTAAAGGTGCAGGAAGATTTTGTTGATTATATTTCTTAACATTAGAACAAAAAGGGATTTTTATATCCTTAAACCCATATTTTTTTCTTCCCCTTGCAGTAATGGTTGCTACAAAAATATTTTAATCAAATATTGAACATAATCTGTAAAATGTATGAAATAAATACGAAGGAATTTAATAGTGATCATGGTTCAAAATTTTGAATTAATTTTCTATCCTTCTCAACACCAAGCATCTATCAAACATTGTGTTAGACAAAGTTTTGGAAAATAATTATGATATTTACAAACAATTTAAACAGATTTGATAAGGTGGTCTACTAAGGCAGTTACGTTTTTGCCCGGTGAAAATTGTTTTCAAACCCACGCAGTTATGGCTGGTCGTATCAAAAATTTATTTAGAAAACATGTTTTGGCATTATGTACTCCGCGTTACTAAACGTTAAAACGGATGTGATATTATTTATATTATGGGAGTTGTTGCGATTTTTCTGTTTTTCAAAAAATCTTCCCCATTTCGACCCAATTGTTTGGATTTTTCCCATAACTTACTGGACCGAGAATTTCCATTACCATATTTTATTTATCATTTTGGACATGACCTGTCCAAAAATACGGCATTTATCGGGCCCATGAAAATGTGATATATATATGGGATTTTTAGAACATAAAAGAAAACTGTAAGAAATTTTCGTCTACAATAGGTAGCTTTTATTTGAAATTTACATAAAAGCGACATTATTACAAATTTATATTTGTAATAGTATAAAATATTATAAATTACGATATGATTTCTTAAAATGCTACTTGTTCGATCCAAATTACAAAGACACACATCTCCTGAAATTCGTAATGTGTTAGAGATTTGGCAACAGCGTGCGCCATAAGCCGTGTACTGCAATCTAAGAGTGGGACGGGCTATAGTAACTTTTATCAAGCCTAGAGATGTATTTTTTGAGCTGTTTGCTGAGAAGTTCATTGCACTGTGATTCAAAGATTCAAACAAAATTTCTGATAGAAAAAAAATCTTACGGATAAAGAAACTGTTATTTTGGCTGATTTTTCTGAAAATTATAATTTTATTGTACAAGATGAGACCCAGGGCCATCATTGGGTCAATTGACAAGCATGATTCACCCATTTGTCTATTATTTGAAAGAAGATTGTAAAGTATAAAGCCAATTATAAAGGTTGAACTTGTCAATTTCCTATAACAAGATGGAGGAACTAAATTAATGTATCATATATTATAATTTCACTTCAGGACACATTTTATTTCTCTATGAACCATAAGTCAGTAATTTGTATTTATATCTTTGAATATAAAACTTCTTTGCTCAAGTAATGATATATTTTGTTTAACGAATAAGAATGGTATTTTCAAAGTTCACATGTAATATTATATGACGAATATTTTGTAAAACAATCTGGTATTGGTGGAAAAGATTTAACAAAAACTATTGCTAGAAAATAAAAGTTGTTTGGAAGGAATGGGAAAGAAAACGAAAAGAGAATTGATATAGGAACCTTCGGATAGGAAAGACGTGACATTTTATGGCTGCAGAAATTGAAATTATAACTATTGGAATACTTTGAAGAATTATAAGAAATAATAGTAAACATGAATAATATTGATAATTTAAAGAGATTTATTGAACTAGAGAAGAATTATTATTTGTAAGAAGATTCTAAGAAACATTGAGGCGTTCCCAGGATGAAGACTACGAATATCAACTACGAAGATTTGAAATAATATTAAGGCGTTCCCAGGACGAAGAAAGAAATATTTGGAATAGTCAACAGTACGAGACCCTACGGAAACGACGAGAGGCGTTCCCAGGACGAAGACGATCAACTATAGGCATTCCCAGGACGAAGACGATCAACGATAGGCGTTTCCAGGACGAAGACGATCCACGATAGGCGTTCCCAGGACGAAGACGGTCAACTAGAGGCGTTTCCAGGACGAAGGCTTGGAAACATCGATAGGCGTTCCCAGGACGAAGGCTTGGAAACATCGATAGGCGTTCCCAGGACGAAGACGACGAATTACTATGAGGCGTTCCCAGGACGAAGACCCAAAACAGCGGAGGGGCGTTCCAAGGATGAAGACGCAGAATATTCATTGCTGAGGTCCTGTTTAAAGAAGACAGACATCGTAACGCATAGTTCGTTACTACTGAACTATACTAACAGGTCGGTCAGATATTGGTAAAGGAATTGTACAACATTTACTAGCTTGCAAAAACTGACACTCGGGAATAGTTAATATCACTTGAAATCCATTTAATAATCTTTACACCATACCAGATTGCTGAAGTTATGGACAACTTGAGTTAAAGTTCAAAAATGGTTGTATATAAGCTAATCTAAGGATTTTACGAATTTTTCCACGACATACCCAGCTCTAACTACTGAATAGTCAGGACAACAATAAAAAGAAATTTTAATTAATGGTGTGTAGTAAACATTCGTTGATTGAATTGTAATGTTTACTCAGTATTACAACTTCGTAGAAGTTGTTGGCGCCCACAAATTAAACTAAATGATTCGTTCTTTTGTTCTTATCCTATAAATACATTAGAAGGAGTCTAAGTACTTTCAAGTCTTACAAAGTCAAATATATTTATTATAAACAATAAAGATTTTGATAAAGTAAGTCCTGTTTGGATTGGCTACCACAACGAGGGGCTATAAATCAAAGGATTAGCACAAAGTATATTGACTACAACAACCTGGAAATTTTAACTCAAGTTTAGAGATCCCACATACATGATGTCAGAAACAGATCCATCTGAAAACACAGATCAAACTGAAATAGACAGGAACATCAGACAGGGTGACGTACCAACACCGCAAACAGGCGAAGTAGATACGAGAATAAGGGAAACTACCACGTTAGGAATGGAACAAATATTTAGGTTCATGGGCGAAGCGGAGGAGAAACGCAAACAGGAAAAACGCGAAGAGGAGGAGAAACGGAAACAAAAAGAACGCGAAGCGGAGGAGAAACGTAAACAGGAAAAACGCGAAGAGAAGGAGAAACGTAAACAGGAAAAACGCGAAGAGGAGGAGAAACATAGACAGGAAAAACGCGAAGAGGAGGAGAAACGTAGACAGGAAAAGCGCAAAGAGGAGGAGAAACGGGAACAAAAAGAACGCGAAGCGGAGGAGAAACGTAAACAGGAAAATCAGGAACTATTAGAAAATATTAGGCAAATTAATACAGCCATGAATAGAATGGTAACGGACACAGAAAGAAAATTTTCTATAGTATGTGATAGGTTAGAAGGAATAGAAGGGGATCTATCTAAAGTAGAAGAGAAAGCAGATGAAAAATTGAAAGAATGTGAAAGTAGATGTCAAAATATAGCGGTAACTATAGTCGAGGAAAAGTTAGACATGACCAACAGAAGTAATGAAGTGAGATTTGAGGGAGTAGAAGGAAGAATCGGTGAAATAGAAAAGGAAATGCAGTTGCGAAATACCGTCAGAAATCATAGAGAAGTAGATGTAGTACATTCACAGACTACAATACCGGAAACTATTAATTTAACTAATTCCGCAGGAATTATTCGAGGTTCGGATATGAATAATAGCATCGTGCAAACAGCTATAACAGATCCGATATTAGCTTTACATCATCTAGCTAAGAAATGGTTAGACAGCATACCAACTTACTCCGGGATTAGCACGGAAAACCCTATGCGATTTTTGAGAGCATTCGAAGAATATTGTAAAACTTTCGCACTACACGAAGCAGATAAGTTGAAATGTGTGAGTCATTGTTTAAAGAATATAGCTTTCTTTTGGTGGGAAATGTTACAAGATACGGTTACTGAGTATGAAATATTTAGAAAATCATTCACACAACAATTTTGGAATACTAGGGTTCAGAGTAATCTCAGAATCCAGTTACATGCAGAAAAATTCGACAAGAAAAATAAAAGTTTAGAAGCACATGTTAGTGAAATGTACGAACGAACCAGGTATTTAGATTGTAGAATGGAGGATGCGGAGTTCGTTGCACTAATATTATCACAACTACCTATTAAATATCAATTACAGTTTGCGGGTAGACAATTTTCAAATATTGTAGAATTCAAGGAACAACTATTAGTGTATGACAAACTCGAAAAGTTGGATAGAACGACGACGAACAGGGAAACATACGAACGTAGAGAACCAAATGAAAATCGTAATAATATTAAACCGAATGTACCTCTGTATTCAAATTGGCACCAAAGAAAATTTGAAAATACAGGAGAACAGAGACCACCGCGAGTTAACACATTGGGATTCGATAATTATAAACGAAACTGGTATGACAGAAACCAATACAATAGGAGGAATTTTTGGAAATATGGTAACCAGAATTATAATAGAAATAATTATCAGGAATCAGATAGGAGATATAAATTTTCAAAACAAATGAAGGGAAATTGGAGAAGAAATGACGACTATTGTAAAAACACACAGAACGCAGGAGGGGCGGTGACACAGATGACACAAAATGCGAATAAAGTTGAAAATACGCCACAGGAACAGACAAATACTAGATTTCCGACACAAGGAAACAAACCAAGGGACCAATTCGCATGTAATGTAGATAAAACACCAGAATGGATACCAAACACGAAACTTATGTTTGAAAATTCAACACATCCAAACGGACAAGGAGGAAGTAATGTAATGGGTTTTAACAACCGTGAGTTTAATTCAAACGCGATATGGCATTCGCAAGAGGCTAACCAAAATGCACAACAGTTAAACTAAGGAGGGTTAGAGAGGATAGACTCCGAACGTCTAACCCAAAACTAGAGAATGGAGTCGAAAATAACTATAGCGGGAAAACGGTGAATATGTCCATGAGAAGCAATACGAAACAATTACACACTATAATTTTAAATAACGACGACAGGGAATTTTTAAGCGATGAAACAAGTGAAGAAACCGCGATTAACGACAAAGAAGCTTTATGTCCTGAAATCACTTTAATGATAAACGGAGTAAAAGTACCAGTATTGTTAGACAGTGGGGCTGAAATTTCTTGCATCAGTTCTGACTGCGTTGAAATGATTGAAAGTACAGGAGTAAAATTACCTATTCTGCCAGTACCGAACTTAAAGATCATCGGTGTGACGACTAAATTTAGCCCAATCATCAACAAACAGACATTATTAGAAGTGAATGGACTTGGAACAACTAAGGTAGTACCAGTACTAATTGTGAAAGGATTGGCGAAACCCATTATTCTAGGTACTGATTTTCTAACTAAATTCAAAGTTATATTAGATTTTGGAGGATGGCTCGTGACTACTAATGACGACGGATCGTCATCAACCACTGCGGAAAATTGGCAATTTACTGATCATGGTTTAGGCACATTAAAGAAGGAAAGAATGGAAGCACAAATATGTTGTATTACCACTAAGGAGTTAATAGCTTCAGAAGCAGATTTGAAGAATGCTACGTTAGGTATCGCATTAGATGACGAAAAATTAGAAAGACGTTTATTTGAAGTCTTATTATTACATAGCGAAACTTTTTCTGACAAACCTGGATTAAACAAATTATATCAAGCTAAAATTGAAATTAAGGATGGAGAGCCTTTTCACAAGAAATCATATCCCATTCCGGCCAAATATTTAGACGAAGCTGAGAAGTACTTACAGTTAATGTTAGATTTGAAGGTCATAAAAAGAGCAGCTAGCCCTTACGCAAACCCAATCATTTGCGTTAGAAAGAAGGATGGAACTGTTAGATTATGTTTAGATGCTAGAGAAGTCAATAAAATTACGTTACGAGATCGAGAGAGTCCACATGCTACGAGTGATATACTACGACTATATCAAGGCGTAAAATTTCTTACTACCTTAGATTTATCTGCGGGTTACTGGCAAATTCCACTTCAAGAAAATTCTCAAAAGTATACTTCTTTTCTATTCAAGAACTATCAATATGTTTTTCAAGTGATGCCATTCGGACTTTGTAATGCTGTTGCAGAATTCACGCGATGTTTAGATGAAACATTAGGCCCAGCATGTAGAAGTTTCGCACGAGCCTATGTAGACGATATACTGATTACATCTACCAGTTTTGAAGAACACCTGGAACACATCCACTTAGTTTTGTCTCGCTTGGAGGAAGCAGGCATGACTGTTAAACTATCTAAGTCCGTGTTTTGTAGGCAGGAGTTACCATTCTTAGGTCATATACTTACTCCAGCTGGTATTAAAACATCGTCAGATAAGCTACACGCCATAGCAAATTTTCCTGTTCCGAAAAATGTAAATCAACTAAGAACGTTCCTAGGAGTTATCGGATTCTATCGAAACTATGATAACCGAATCGCACAGGTGGCGTTACCACTATTTAGCTTGTTGAAGAAGGATAGAGCGTGGAAATGGGAAACAACCGAACAGACAGCATTCGAAGATTTGAAATCCATTTTTCTTAAAGAAAAGGTTATATACCATCCAGTACAAGGAAGAGAATTCCTATTATATACAGATGCTTCTGATTATGCTTTGGGTACTAAATTAGCACAATTGGACGAAACCGGAGTAGAAAAGACGGTAGCTATGGCCAGTAGAACGTTAAACAGCGCTGAAAGAAACTACACTGTCACCGAAAAGGAGACTTTAGCCATCATTTGGTCTTTACAAAAATTTGGAGACTTACTCTTAGGCGAACGAATTAAATTTTTAACCGATCACCAAGCACTGACATGTTTAAAAACTGGAAAAATTTTTGGCAGTCGATTAACTCGATGGAGTTTACTCATGCAAGAATTCGACATACACATCCAACATATTAAGGGTAAGGAAAATTTGGTTGCTGATTACCTTAGCAGAATACCAGATTTATCTTCCGATGTACCATCACACGAGAATCGCACGAAGGAATATATAGTAGCGAATATGCTAGCGGATAAATTTAAACAAAATAAATTGCTCACAAACATTGTCAGAAATTTAGCAACATTACAAGTTGAAGATGATTTTTGTAAACTATTAACAAGTAAGCTACAAGATACTGAAATAACTCACAAAATACATTTGAAATATTGTACTTCGGAGGACGGTATTCTATTTTATAAAAATCACAACAAAAATAAATTTGAAGACGAATGGAAACCCGTTATGCCTAAGCAAGTCATATTACAATTAATTCGAGAAACTCATGAAATTTGGGGACACATCGGATCAAAGAAATTAACCGAGTCACTGAGTAGACAAATATTTTGGCCAAACTTGCAGAAAACTGTCGCCAAGGTCACCTCTTCCTGTGATCTATGTCAGAGAACCAAGTGTTCACAAAAGACAATGGTAGGCGAATTACAATCTATCATTCCCGAAGCGCCATTGAAGTTAGTGTCCGTAGATTTGTTTGGACCACTACCGAGTTCTGCAGCCAAAGTAACGTACATTTTTGTCATGATGGATATATTTTCAAAATATACAAAGTTATATCCAATCGTTCACGCCACCGGTAAAATTGTATATTCAAAAGTCAAACAATTCATAAATGAAATTGGACAACCGAGAGCCGTTTTGTCAGACCGAGGAACACAATTTACAGGAAAAATTTGGCAGGAAGGATTGAGGAAATTAAATATTATTCCTACCACATCTTCTATAAGACATCCTCAAGGAAACCCAGTAGAGCGCGTAATGAGAACATTAGGGAACATGCTGAGGTCGTTTTGCCACGAATCACATATTGGTTGGAGGAATAAAATTCCTTTCATTGAATGCGTGATAAACCATACAGTGCATAGTTCATCAGGTTTAACACCACATGAAATACTTACTGGACAGAGATCTACTCTAATTCCTGAAGTAATATTGTCTAAGCCTACTGCAGCACTACCTAGTAACGAGGAAAAGGATCTGGAAGGAATATTGAAAGAAATTCAAGACATGGTAAAAGCTCGTTTAATAGCTGCCGCCGACGCGCGCAGAAGAGGAATGAAATCTACAACCAAAATTAATTTATCTTGCGGCGACTTAGTACTAAAAAGAACTAACTACAGCAGTCAATTTTGGGAATTGGTTACAAAGAAACTTTTCTTATTATATGAAGGTCCGTATCGCATAACTAAGGTTATAAGAGAAAATTGCTACGAATTAGCAGATATTGACACAGGGAAAATCATAGGTCGTTACAATGTAACCCAATTAAGAATTTATAAAGACCCTAATATGATAGAGAATTAAATTTTCAGCCTTATTGAAAAACATACCATTAATTAAAGTCTGGAGGGGCAAAGTAATCGTATATTTGAAAGTTTGTTTTATTTACCCACGCACTGATGATATGAATGCATAATATTTGTATAACGTGAAAGGTTAATGGAGGTACTAAGTACAAAACAAAACAAAATTATGATACAATTGTTTAACTATATTTAAAATATAAAACATGTACATATTAAATGGAGAATTGTTTTGTTGTTTTATTATTTGAGTGTGAATTGTATGTAATTCTTGTAAATATTTAACTATGATATGTGTTAAAGTGTAATTTTGTCCATAATGTATTATTGTTATTGGAAGAATACCTCCAGTGTATAGTGTCACCATACACAGTGTAGACATTCTTCGGAGGGGCATTCTATAAAGGTTGAACTTGTCAATTTCATATAACAAGATGGAGGAACTAAATTAATGTATCATATTTTATAATTTCACTTCAGGACACATTTTATTTCTCTATGAACCATAAGTCAGTAATTTGTATTTATATCTTTGAATGTAAAACTTCTTTGCTCAAGTAATGATATATTTTGTTTAACGAATAAGAATGGTATTTTCAAAGTTCACATGTAATATTATATGACGAATATTTTGTAAAACAATCTGGTATTGGTGGAAAAGATTTAACAAAAACTATTGCTAGAAAATAAAAGTTGTTTGGAAGGAATGGGAAAGAAAACGAAAAGAGAATTGATATAGGAACCTTCGGATAGGAAAGACGTGACATTTTATGGCTGCAGAAATTGAAATTATAACTATTGGAATACTTTGAAGAATTATAAGAAATAATAGTAAACATGAATAATATTGATAATTTAAAGAGATTTATTGAACTAGAGAAGAATTATTATTTGTAAGAAGATTCTAAGAAACATTGAGGCGTTCCCAGGATGAAGACTACGAATATCAACTACGAAGATTTGAAATAATATTAAGGCGTTCCCAGGACGAAGAAAGAAATATTTGGAATAGTCAACTGTACGAGACCCTACGGAAACGACGAGAGGCGTTCCCAGGACGAAGACGATCAACTATAGGCGTTCCCAGGACGAAGACGATCAACGATAGGCGTTTCCAGGACGAAGACGATCCACGATAGGCGTTCCCAGGACGAAGACGGTCAACTAGAGGCGTTTCCAGGACGAAGGCTTGGAAACATCGATAGGCGTTCCCAGGACGAAGACCAGTGGCGAGGCGTGAGGTTTACATGAGGGGAAGCAATAACTCCGTTCACACCAAAACATGATGAGGTTGGGGGAGGGGGGGGGGGGGCCCTCCGCCGGGAAAATATGGATTTCAAGGTACAAAATGGTGCTATTTAAGTAGTTTTCTTAACTGAACATTGACTATTCCACAGGTAGAAAAATTGACATTTTTTTTTAAATACATTATTTTTGAAAAATAATGATTGACTTACATTATTCTGATAGTAAAATACCTACTCTACATTACTTATATACTAAGTGGGAGTGTAGTATCATCGTACGCCCACAAATCCCCCACGCACTGCCAGCCAACAGCCCGCGGGAGAGATGCGCGCGCCCTGAGAGACGACCGCCGACTGAAACGCGACATCGCCACCTGCCGTGCCGAACTGTACCGGACATAGCCGAAGCAGTCGGCGGAAAAATTCCACCGTCTGCTTCGGCCATGTTCGCTCCAGTTCGGCAAGAAAGCGTTACCTTCGTAGCTTCTACCGCGTATTTTTCCAGCCAATCCCCTCCCTGAACCTTTGTACCATGCCACCCCCCTTCCGAAAGGAAACTACTGCAGCAGCCTTCCTGCTAAAAGCGATCCTACCAGCGCTTCTAAACCTAGCAACGCTTCTAAAACAGTATGTTTTTGTGTCAACGAGTTCTTTTTTTATCGCGCACAGCGCACAGTATTGGGTCCCAAGAAGATAGTGTAAAAAATACATACACCTAACTGCACGAGCCAAAGTAAAATACTATTCTGAATAAAATATTTATTTAAAAAATACAATGTCTGGAAACTGCCTGGGCAAGCACTGCTTGCCTTGCTTGCCCTGACGAGACGCCACTGTATGTTTTGTGTGTCAACGAGTTCTTTTCTTATAGCACACAGCGCACAGTACTGGGTCCCAAGAAGATAGTGTAAAAAATACATACACCTAACGACACGAGCCAAAGTAAAATACTATTCTGAATAAAATATTTATTTAAAAAATACGTCTGGAAACTGCCTGGGCAAGCACTGCTTGCCTTGCTTGCCCTGACGAGACGCCACTGACGAAGACGACGAATTACTATGAGGCGTTCCCAGGACGAAGACCCAAAACAGCGGAGGGGCGTTCCAAGGATGAAGACGCAGAATATTCATTGCTGAGGTCCTGTTTAAAGAAGACAGACATCGTAACGCATAGTTCGTTACTACTGAACTATACTAACAGGTCGGTCAGATATTGGTAAAGGAATTGTACAACATTTACTAGCTTGCAAAAACTGACACTCGGGAATAGTTAATATCACTTGAAATCCATTTAATAATCTTTACACCATACCAGATTGCTGAAGTTATGGACAACTTGAGTTAAAGTTCAAAAATGGTTGTATATAAGCTATTCTAAGGATTTTACGAATTTTTCCACGACATACCCAGCTCTACCTACTGAATAGTCAGGACAACAATAAAAAGAAATTTTAATTAATGGTGTGTAGTAAACATTCGTTGATTGAATTGTAATGTTTACTCAGTATTACAACTTCGTAGAAGTTGTTGGCGCCCACAAATTAAACTAAATGATTCGTTCTTTTGTTCTTATCCTATAAATACATTAGAACGAGTCTAAGTACTTTCGAGTCTTACAAAGTCAAATATATTTATTATAAACAATAAAGATTTTGATAAAGTAAGTCCCGTTTACAATGTTTTTGTCATTAGTGATACTTTGGAACACAACACAGTTAGCCTATTGCTTTCAGCAACATCTGGTAAATCAAATGAAAAAAAATCAGCAGCATATTAAAAAGGTAATTTTATTTTTCTGATGGAGCTTCTGGCCAATATAAGAACAGAAAAAATTTCTCTAACTTATGTCACCATAAGACATATTTTAATTTGGAAGCTGAGTGGCATTTTTTTTATTTGTGTCATGGTAAAAACACCTGTGGTGGTGTGGGTGGTACAAAAAAAAGAGAGGTTACCAAAGTTGGTCTTCAGTAAAAGTACACTAATCAAATATTGACACCAGCAGAAACCAGAAGAACATTTAAAAGGTACATAAAAGATGGAAGTAATCATTCAACATCACAACAGTAAAATTCGTGATCGAATTGAAAACTCTGTGGCAGTTACTGGCACAAGAAGTTTTATTATTTTGTTCCTGTGTCAGAGAGTAGCCTGAAGACCTTTATTACTTCAGAAGCTAGGGAATATGAAATTCATTTGACTACAAATACTGTACAAATAACACTTCACACAAGAGGTTATATGGCAAGTGTTACCACCACTATCTTAGTCACTACTGTCGTCACTGTCACCGAGAGGAACTATAACAATGTCAACGACAATATCACTGATACCATCCAATTCCCACATTCTTTCCTCTTCTTTCTTTACGTGCCGAATAAAGTCATTCCACTTCTCTGGAGTAATCTGAGACAAAGCTGTGGCTATCAAATCAGGTACCTCGCTTAGCATGAATGTTCTGTTATTACGTGCCACGTAACCTTTAATCTGACTCTACATGAGTTTGATTGGTTTCAAGTTGCAATGATACGGCGGTAGCCTAAGTACAGTGTGCCCCGCTTTCTCGGCGAAGTTGTCAATCACATATGCAGTAAAAGATGAACGTACTGTATGAACTAAATTCAGCAACTCCTCTTTCACAGATGTTGCACTGAAGGATATATTTTTTGACTGTAACCACTCGATAATATTTTGTTTTCTCCACAATTGATTTGGCACATGATCACACTTTACACTGTGATAGGACGCATTGTCCATAACAACACTGTTCTGTTCTAATTTTGGCAATGTTTTTTCAAACCAATCTCCGAAAACGTCACCATTCATCTCTTCATGATAGTCGCCGGATTTCTTTGACTGAAAAATTAACTCACCGTTTTCCACAAAACTACTGTCGCTACCAATGTGAAGCAAAATAAGGCGCTGCCACTTACCTGTTGGATTTTTTTAGTCATGTAGACAGTCCTGAGAGTAGGAGTAGGACTCCGCAACTGTGTTACACACATATTCATGACAATTTTTTGTTTCAGGTTAGGTAAAATGAAAGGAAAAAAATCAATAGAAGTTATAATTTGATTTTACTAATAGCTTAAAAAATATATAAGATATTAAAGCAAAAGTTTTATAAACATCTCTTCGCTAATGTACCCCTTTGTCATAAAACATAAGAAATCAAAAACACAAAGTAAACCTACTTTAGTAGTGAAACAATGGGTCAGCATAATTATTACGATTCTAGTTAAAAATTATAATCTGATAACAATTTTATAATATAGTTTTACATTACTATATTACTCTTGAAATTTTGTATTTAACTATTTATCTTATATTCCACCACTTTGCAATAAAACATACCTAATCAGGAAGCAAAAGTAAGTAAAAATGTTTTAGTTAGTAGTGCAAACAATTTGTCAACATGATTAGTTGATTACCTACCTATTACAATGCCAGTAACAAATTGGCATCTGAGCATAACTTTCTAAAATAGTTTTTATTACCTACTACATTTCTCTGGAAATTCCCAATAATCATTTCTTGATATTCTGCCACTTTAGCATAAAACATCATCAGGAAGCAAAAACACAATGTAAATCTGCTTTAGTGCAAAAAAAGTTGTCATGAATATTACAAGACCAGTTACCAATTCAGGCCCAAGCACAACTTTCTAAAATAGTTTGATTCACCACGTTTATCTTGAAATTTTATTTAGAAAACTAGTTGTTTGAAAATTCAAACAGTTCACAAACTTACTGCATCTGTATACCTATAATAATAAGCAAAACAATAATATAATTTATGTAACAAAAGGAACACATGAAATTCTATTATTTGCACAGAATTTGTAATCAGTGCCATTTTATGTGTAAGACACACTATTCGAGCAATCTGGGCAATTTACAGATACTACATGCTCAAGACACACAAATTTCTGACATGCAGCATTGTGACACATGTACTTCGTTGGCCGATTTTTTGTTCGGTCACAAAGTTTACACCTCCCACGCCTTTGTTCAGTGTTTTCACGAGTGACAGGTGTCTCTTGTCGTGGGGCATTCAACACTTCCTTCAAGCGAAGACTTATAGTCTGAGGAAGACTTTTACATAACGTAGACGCAACATAACTCCGAGCCTGGTTGACGGTTAGAAAATCTTTGTGTGTATGTGAGTCACGACATTGGAGAAGGTAGACGTGGCGCGGCGAGCGATAATGCGTAACTTGATAACAGGGGCTACACGCTTCTGCACAGAGTGAAAACTTAGTCCTTCGGTGAAATCTGACGAATACGTTCGTTAACACATCCGTGGTACTTACTAAACGTTTTCGTTTACAGTTTGGATATGAGGTTTGTGTGCATGTAGTGTATCACTTTTGTTCAGAGCCAGTGTTACATATGTAGTGCAGTACTTCAATAAAGTACAACTTTATACATAAAATACCTCCAGTGTTGTCAAAAGTTAAAAGTAAAAAACTGCACTCGCAGGCGCGGAAAATCGTCTATAACGTTCTGCAGTTTATGGAAAATGAAGCGCAATTGCATGAACCCTCCATTTCACTAGAGAAAGCACAGCTGAGAACAGCTAAGGCGACGGGTCTCTCTTGCACGACTGTAAAAACAATTAAAAGGGAGGCTAAGAGGAATGAAGCTGGTGAAGGAACATATTTCGAGACGCCCAACAAGAAGCGAAAGAAAACATGTAAACACGAACTTGACACCTTTGATGAAGCTGTGGTGCGACGTACTGTGTGCAATTTTTACTTACTTGAAAAACGTGTGCCGACTGTCGAAACTGTACGGCGTAAACTAAAGATTGACATAAATTACCAAGGTAGCAATACAACCTTAAGGACGACTTTGAAGAAGCTAGGATTCAGGTGGCAGAAAACCAAATCGCAGCGCTTACTTTTAATAGAAAAATCAGATATTCGGCAAAAACATATAGAATATCTCAAGAGTATGCGTCAATATAGAAACGATGAACGCACAATCATATACATGGATGAGTTGTACATATTGTCGTCTCATGTAAAAAATAAAATGTGGAGTGACATGTCCTCAAATGGTTTACTAGTGCCTATCGCGAAGGGTCAAAGATTAATAATGATTCACGCAGGTGGCGTAAAAGGTTTTATCCCAAATGCTCTTGCAATGTGGAAGTCGCACCAGGCAACAGGGGATTATCACAAAAACATGAAAAAAGATAATTATGAAAAATGACTCACCAAACAATTAATACCAAATCTTCCACCAAACAGTGTTGTTGTGATAGATAATGCTCCCTATCACAATGTAAAAATAAATAAAACGCCTACCTCCAGCTCGACATAATTGGAAATGCATCAGTGGTTAAGTAAGGAGAATATTTCCTTTACTAGTGACATGCTCAAACCAAACTTGTATAACCTCATAAATAAGCACAAACCTTCGCAAGTGCAGTACTCGGCAGACAGACTATTGGTAAATAGTGGCCACACATTACTTCGTCTGCCCCCTTATCATCCGGATTTGAATCCGATAGAAAGCATATGGGCTAAAGTTAAAGGAGAAGTCGCTTCAAGAAATGTTACTTGCAATTTGGCAAATGTAAAAAAAACTTTGCGAGCAGATATTTAACCGAATGGGTCCAGAAGATTGGATACCGATTTGCAATCACGTCAAGACACTCGAGAACGAATACTGGGATAAGGATGTGCGTTTTGACATTGAAATTGATAAAGTGATTGTTCAGTTAGGTGATGCAAACAGTGACAGCAGTGAAGTATACTCATCAGACTCTTCGGATGGGACAGTCAGTGGCGTTGAAGAACTGAGGTAGTGCTTGGAACGTCAGTGGTAAGTGGTCAATGTTTTCTGCTTTTCTCTACCTGCTGTGCAAGGTCGCCGTATCTGCTTATACCCCCTCCTCATCCACCCGACCGCCCACACGTGTTGCAGTCCCTACTCCTCATGTGTGACGTAGCTCAAGCTTCGAGTTATATTGCGCCAAGTGTACATGCCTCGCATGTAAGTGGTCTTTTAGAAGAGCTTTGGATAATGACTTCAAGAAGTCTTTCCTCGAAGATTTTCAGCCCAAATTTGTGCACTGAATCACATAGGAGTTTATTCCTGCAATGTTTAGTAATGCAAAGAAAATTACCAAAGTCCAGCATCATGTTATCCTTGCTATATTGTAAAGTGATTTCATTTGATCAACAGTATCAACTCCCGATTTTGTTGAATTATAAAATGTGACTATTTCAGGTTTATCAGCTTCATCATCCATATCGTCACTAGCATGCATTGTAGATATGAGTAGTACATTTTTATTTTTTTTTTGGTATGTTTGACACCAACGTAATGTCTCTGTTGAAAGCAAAAAAAAAACTGGACCCTATTGGTCTATCCTTCACATAGACTGTTATCGGTGGTAGCTCTCTTTTGTTTTTCTTGATTGTCCCAACTAGTGTCAAGTTTGTATTCTTTAGTAAATCCATGGCTAGGGGCACGGATGTGAACCAGATTGTGCATAAGGACCTTCAGGTTGGTTGCCACAGTATATTTCTAAATTTTTTGTATATAATTTTGGTATTGACTAATGCAAAAAAATTAATACCATATTTGGCAGGTTTAGAAGGTATATACTGCCAAAATCGGCAGCGACCACGAAAGGCCTCCAACATTTCATCAACTGTGACAAACTCTGATGGTGAATAGTGTCTCTTACAGTTGTCAACAAATCTGTCAAGTATGGTTCGCACAGCAGCAAGTTTGTCAGTTTTGAGTCTTTCATTTCTGGTTGATTTATCATCGAATCGCAAGGCTCTGAGCAGAAATTTGAATCTCGATACACTCATAGCCAAACGAAAGTATTCAATGCCAGTTCCATCAGCAGCAAAGGTCATTGAGATTTGTATGCGAGGCTTTCATTACACCCCCAAGGAAGAGTAAACCTAAGCAAGCTTTTACTTCATGAATATTTGTTGTATGTGTGTGTCTTTCTCTAGAATAACTGCCCTGTAAACACTCTACATACAAATTTGTAAACTTCACTATGTCATCCAACATGTTCTCGGTAAAATATAAATCAATCACTTCCGCGTAAGTAACTCGAAATCTTGCATCGCCCAAAGCACCTGGAAGATGTCTCACAATGTTGTGACGCGCTTGTCGGCATGTTCGACCTCTTCTTACTGGGTGGTCGTACCACTGTGTGTTGCCATCTCTTCCACGATAAGCAGCTTGTCTTGGAAAATCATATTCACAATCTGATTGCTCCGTGTCTTTAGTATGGGGACTTACCCGGAGAGCATCTTCGCAGCTGTCATCACTACCTTCTACTTCAAACTCTGGGTCCTCCATTTTTCAACAACAAAGTAATACTCGGGACACCGCTGCGCCCGCGACTCTATCGCCCGGAAACTCCGCCGCGGGAAAACTCCCGACTGAGCACTCCGAACTCCACTCTACTCAGACTGACTCCTGACGTCCTCGGACCTATATATAGGCCCCAGCGAAATTCCAGAACTCATGAGAGCGGCCGGGGCCTGTCGCGTCATCGCGAACCGTCCCGACGGCAGAAATCTCTCAAAAACAAATGTCAGCGGCTCGCGCAACTCCCAGCTGTCCGGTGTCAAATACGTGTCAAAGGCAGGGTGCCGCGCGGGGAGTGATGGGAAGCGACAATCCTTGTTATCTTCCAGGCGCGCGCGGCACATATCATATTGCTGCAGTCGCCAGCCAGCTCTGCACCTGCACGTGTCCCGGCCAATCTCACATTCGTAACAGTATGTATTTACCCAAAAGAAAGCGTATTAATTATACATTACTTTGATCTGTAACACAATGCACAGAAACACGTTGAAGAAATAATACTAACGACACTAGAGTTATTTATCTCCACGCTCTTCTGTGAAGTTGCTCACAGTTATCGCTCGAGTTGATTAATCCGTATACATCACGAGCGAGAGTCGAGAGATGTGTAAGCGGATATCTGGGGGAAACAGAGAGAGAGAGAGAGAGAGAGAGAGAGAGAGAGAGAGAGCTAAAAACAGTGAAACAGTATCCTGGTGACTTGGCTGATTGCGAGTTATTTGGGTGGAGGGGGATGGGAAGGGGTGGGAAGGGGGGAGTGGAGTTGTCACGAGCAAAGAATCGTGGAGAGCGAATCAGCGTCCAGCGATGACAAGAAGAAAGAAGGATGAACCAAGAACCACGAGTTCGCGCCGGACGCGATAGCTGAGAGTTGTGGAGGAGAAGGAACAAAGAACAACTAGCGAACCTCTCCTTCAGTGTTCTTCCCACTGTCCGCGATTGCTGAGCTGGTGAACCACGGTTCTTTTTCTGGGAACTAGTTCCTGAGTGTTCTTGGACATGAACCGTTTCATTTGAGTGGTTTGTGAACCATCGGCCCATCTCTAAATAGTATTAGTGTTAGTGTATCCCTGCTGATTGGTTAGTCCACTACCACCACCACCACAAGAAATTACTGTTTTACAATGTAAACATGTTGCTTTATTTTGTTCAAATAAGTTTATAGAAAAATGTTTTCACAGTTCTCTTTTTTCTCCCTACAAGCCATCTCACTATAATATAAAAAAATTACACAAAATCAATTATATCACATGTGGTTTTATTTATGTTTACTGAATATATAAAATTATAAATACTTATTCACTTTTCACGTCACACACAAATAACACAACGTATAATATTGACAAAGACCTCCATAACGAGTTGGTAAAACGCAGTGATAAAACTCTATAAGGTGTTGGGACCGCGATTTTGAACCACTACTATGACTCGAAAAGATTGATTGTCCTAGAATCCACTGCATCTGCTTGTATTTGATTGTCTGCCATTTATTTTACGTCACTGGCTGTAGGTAATGTGTAAGGCCACTAAACAAGAGACAGAACAAAAGACGAAACGTAAAGAAACATGCAGGAAAAAATGTATTTTTTTATTGTTCAAAGCAATGAGATTTATTAAACTTTATGAAGTATCTGTAATCAAGATTTGACGGAGTTAGATTGAAGCATAAGTTTCTTGCGTCGCTGAACAGCTGAGCGATTTCTTCCCCTCCCTTCGTCGTTTCCCCCTTTACGCTACCTCTTCCGCTGGTTGGATTTCCCCTCCGCATCCCCACTCCTTTCCGTGTAGTGTGTTATTTCGCCGCAGCTTCAGCGCCCTCTTTATTGTGCTTATAAGGGCCTGCGAGCTATTGTCTCGGGTCGTTCGGTTGCGGTCAGGGGAGCAGTGTGTACTGGTCAGTATCAGCGATGACAGTAACTTGCATACAGTAACGTTGAATTTGTTGCATGATGTGGCCGTGGCTTTTTTACATACATTTGTTTCGCCCTTGTAAAGTTAACTTCAATCAGCCACAATGTTTGTTTGAGCCGTTTGGGCTGTAGTATGGGCATTTCTGTCTGTCTCGCTATACTGCCAGTTTTCTTACGTGGTTTGCATTCCCACTGGTAAACGTAACGTTTGATTCCTTGTATTGATAAATTATTAACTTCCTTACGTTTTGTTTTCGCCGCTCCGATATTGGCCGCCTTGTTTTGTTGTGGGGGCTTTAATTAGTTTCATCTTTCTTGCTTGTCTTGTCTTTGCTCTTTAACGCCTTACGCGCCATTTGCTGCGCGAGCCAATATCGAGTTTGGGCTTGTGTAATCTCTGCCCTGGCCGCACTGAACCTTCACTTTTAGGGCTTTATTATTCGTTTTGATTCAGTCTAAATTGTCTTGTTTGTTTGAATCATTTTGTATATGGCCTGCACGGTTCATGTTATATTTGTAACTTTCTTGCGGACTTGTTGCAATTTCTTATTGCGTCTTAATAGACCACGTTTTGTTTACATACATTGTTATGCATGTATTAAGAATTTATACTCATGATTTAAAAAAAAAAACAAAAAAAAAAACAAGTTAACGAAATTGGTTAGTCCTGTTCTATAACAACATTTACACCTCTCTGAATAATTAAACTTTTTGCTTTAATAGCTTGCAGTCCGGTCAAACCTGTGAGTCCACCGGGCTGTAAGATGAATTTTGTTATATATAAAAATTACCGTATTTCGTCCTAAAATGTCTAACAAAACATTACACTGTAAAAACCTATATAATTACGGCGGGCTGAGTATAGATAACACTTTGCACAAATGCGGTATGTATCGTATTATTAAAAACTTTTCACTTCATTACAAATATTTTATCTGAATCGCAAAAAATGATACCATATAATTTTTTTTTATTTAATACTTAAGATTAAATGAAACATGTAGATAATCGGCGAAGTAATCGTTAAGATAATCGCTGAATACGATTAATCGGAAAGTACCCAAAATCGCTGATTACGATTAATCAGTATCCGCATCGGTGCACCACTAGTTTATAATATTGAATTGTCATCGGTCCTTGATAAGTATGCCAAATTTCGAGTTAATTCGACGTTTTGAAGGGGGTCAAAATCATGTTCAAAGTTTCCGTTACATACTAACATACATACGTATGAAGCTAATAAAAGCGTATTAAAAAATTAAAAAGAATAATGTGACACAGGAAAAGAAGAAAACACTATTCTAAGTGGTTGCCCTCAGTTGCCGGAAGTCACCGCCAGTTTTCCGCTCATTGTCTGTTTTCTGAGAAGTGACTCACTCTATACTCGCGAGTTGTTTTGTTTAGTTCCCTTCAGTCGATGTTTACTCGTGCTGGTGATACGTGCTCCTTACAGTTAATTTTATTCAGTGGGAATGTCTTACTGTGTGCTCTGATTAAGAGCAACATCATGGTTCCTAAACATAAGAAAGTGACTGTAACAATGGAACAAAACCACCAAGCCATATTTTATATTCATACAGGTGAATCATTAACAAGAATCACGCAATATTTTGAGTGGTATAACAAACTGTTTCTGAATGGAAAAAAAATAGAAAGAAATTGAAAATTTTTGAAGACTTTAAAGTAAAATTTTAAAAGTTTGTTAAAGATGAAAACTTAGAGCCTTGTCAAGTGTTTAATGTTGAAGAAACAGGACTAAATAACAAAATGCTCACAAAAAAAAAACATTAGCCTCAAAGTAGTCAAAGGTCATAAGGTAAAAAAAAGTGACTTTGCTTCCTTGTAGTAACGTTTCTAGCGATTTGAAAATTCCACTTTTGGTTATAATCAAATCGGCTAAACCTGGGCCCTTAAAATTTTTAATAAAAATGCTCTTCCAGGCCAGTACACTTCACAAATATTGACATGGATGGACAGAAAAATAGTAATTATCGGATGTCGCAGCTTTTTAGAAAGGAAATAAAAAAATTAGAAAACATGGTTTTCACACACTGCACATGTCCCTAAATTTACCCTGAAGGGAACGTCTTAATTCCTACTAGTTTGTGAAAAATAATAGTTTATAGCTTACATTACTATGCAAGCAACAGACAACAGGGAACAATAAGTAAATAAAAAAGGAAAATATTTTTTTCCCCAAGAACTAGACACCCATAAATATAGCCAGAAAACATGGTGTCTTAAATCCTACTGGTTCATGACAAATAAGAGTTGAAAGCTTACAATACAATATCTGTGTTTTCACACTGCCGCCGCCATTAATTGTTTACCCGCGATCGTGCATCTCTTTTTTTTAGCTGAACTGTAACCAACTATGGAGAATTCAAATGTGGTATTTCTTCCAATTCATATATTGAAGGTTATCCATGGATCCTGAAGGCTTGATCCGGTGGTACAAGATGCTTGCTGTTTTAGTTCAGTATGTCAAAAGATCCCGATGGCATGATCCTGTTGGCTTGACCCTGTGGTACATGATGCTTGCTGTTTAAATTCTGTACATAGGAAGATCCTGTACATAAAAAAGACTGTCATATAATAATGAATTATGATTATAAGTCAAATAAAAAAAATTTTCTACCTTCAATAATAAATCTTTTTTATTTTGCAATTTCTTTTAAGTGCAGGATCTTCTGACGTACTGAACTAAAACAGCACACATCATGTACCACAGGATCATGCCATCAGGATCTTTCGACATACTATACTAAAACAGCAAGCATCATGATCCACAGGATCATCATCATGATCCACAGGATCATGCTATCAGAATCAAGCCTTCTGGATCCAGGGATAAACTTGGATTCATGAAACACAAGCCATGAAAACACAGCATATATGAAGGTTCTAATCAAAGAATTCCCTAAAAAAAACTGCAAAATTTAATGTGTTAGCTACTTCAATGCACAGCACGTATTCCTCACAGAAAATGAATGACATTAACAATTCAATTAAAATTTTAGGCTCCCATTAGACTCGTTTGTTATGTCACTCAAAATAGCACGTACTTTAAATGCAATGTAAAAAAACAAACATGAAATTCAAGCATTAAAAACTCCTTACTACTGTAATACAGTCGTTATTTAAATAAATTTCATTATTACAACACTTACATTAACTAAAGTTCTCCAAAAAAATTTTTAAAAACCCACACGGGTAAACATATTGAATTTCAGCAATTGCCTGAGTACACAGGTATTGTAATGTAAGCTGTAAACTGTTTTTTTTTTTTTTTTTTTTACAAACCAGTAGGAATTAAGAAACCTTCCTTGCAAGGTTAATTCAGGAACACCTCTAGTATATCGCAAGTAAATAATGAATTGCAGCGGCAGCATAAAAGCACAAAGGTATAAAATTTTAATTTTTACAAACTAGTAGAAATTACGAAACCATCCCTTGGGAGGAAATTTAATGATGTGTGTAGTATGTATGTGAAAACCATGTTATCTGATTTTTTCTTTCCTTTCTAAAAAGCAGAGACGTCCAATAAATACTTACCGGAAAAAATTTTTACAACTTGGTTTATTTGAAACATTTGTTCCTATAACAAAAAAAATTTAAGAGACAAAAATCGCCCAGAAAAAAGCTGTATTGTTAGTTGATAATGCACCGTGTCATCTGAATGAAGAATTATGAGATGGTAAAATTTTTGTAAGATTTCTGCCACCAAATGTGACTCCTTTGATATAACCTATGGATCAAGGTGTGATCGATGCAATAAAACAGATATAGGAGAAGAAAAAAAATCATGTCTCTTTTAGGGCAACACGAAGCAGACCTTAATGACATTAATGGATCATAATAAAAAAATTGATCATGAAGACTGTCACTGCCATTTACTTGGCTGCAGAAGCATTGGAAGAAATTAAGCCATTAACTATTCAAAAAAGCTGTAAAAAATTGTGGCCGAGCATTTCACACGAAAACCAGGGATAAGACGAAACTCAACCAATTTCAACTAGCTTTGATTTTGTACAAGTTTTTCAACAGTTGGAGGGTTTTGCCAATGTGGAGGAGAATGACATATCAGAATGGATGAACAGTGACAGTGGTATTGGTCATCAAATGTTAAGTGAAAATAAAATCTGGAGGCATATATTGCAAACACGGAAACTGAAACAGTTTGGAAGATGATGAAGATACGGAGGAATCAGCTGACCCAACTCATGGCAAAGTGAATACAATGGTATAGGTATTAAACTGTTTTTTTTTTTTTTTTTTTTTTTTTAAATCTTCAGATCTTGAAAGCCCATAACTCTTAAAAGAAACAAATCTCAAGGTTGAAATTTTTGTAAATACAGTGCATTAAGGTAGTTACACATAACCACAAAAAAAATATGGAGAATCAAATTACCTACTTTGGGAATGATACGCCTTCGAAAATTGATCATTTGTCATTTTTGAAGTTGAACTTTATGGTTAATTTTTGGTATTTTTCATACAATTTTCCTTAAATGTGTAACAAAGATTTAAAAAAAGGGCTGAATAAACTGGTTTTTGTTTCTGGTAAATATGTAGTTAGGCGGTATTTGCAAAAAAAAATGTTAAAAATCCGTAAATACTTTTATTCTATGCTCTTTAACTTCCTCTTTTCATTAAAAGCGGCACAGGTAAGAAATTCCAAATAAGTACTTTAGGAGATATCAAATTTTTAAATTTCATCATATGTAGTTGAGCGGTATTTGCGGAAAAAAAATGTTAAAAATCCGAAAATACCTTTAGTAGATGTTCTTCAACTTCCTCTTTTCATTAAAAGCGGCGGAGATAAGAAATTCCAAATACTTTAGGAGATATCGAATTTTTAAATTTCATCACAATTATACCAGTGCATTCATGTGGCATTCCACATTGTTTCTTGTTTACGAGTATCTATTTTTTTTATTGGATAATGATGTCACGTGATTGATCGTGATAGGCCAGAATTCAAATGAACCAATACGTGATTATTTAGTTCATTTTTGTTTTAAAACGGTGTTTAATTACCGCCTCCAACTTAGGCGAGTTTTTAACGTTTCTAATTTTAAAGTCTTATTTTTTTTTTTGTTGCGCAAGTAATAAGTAACAAAAATTTTTTTACGTGAGTTCTTACTGATCATCCTTTGTCCCGGTTTGTTAGGTCAGGTCAGTTACATTATAAATACTTTAAAACTAAAGAACCATTGAAATAATTTCATATTATTTGTAATGTACGCTTAGTTTCAAAGTATTTATAGTGTAACTGACCTGACCTAATCGACCATTTTCATTAATTAGGCATTCACAAACGCACAGCAAAATAAAAAAATGGCGGCGGTCGAATGATAAACACAGGTCTTGTATGCAAAATAAGAACGGCGATATCTCCTAAAGTACTATTTGGAATTTCTTATCTGCGCCACTTTTAATGAAAAGAGGAAGTTGAAGAGCATCTAATAAAGGTATTTTCAGACTTTTAACATTTTTTTCCTCGCAAATACCGCTCAACTACATATTATGATGAAATTTAAAAATTCGATATCTCCTAAAGTAATTGCAATTTCTTACCTCCGCCGCTTTTTAATGAAAAGAGGAAGTTGAAGAGCGTCTAATAAAGGTATTTTCGGATTTTTAACATTTTTTTTCAATAATACCGCTCAACTACATATTTACCTTGTTTCTTCTACCTCTATTTCATCTGTTACGAGTAATAAAAGTTAATGCAAACCCTTACAAACGCAAAAATCAGCAAGTTGAGTAAAACAGAAATGGCTGCCACCAGAATTCAGAAAATGATAAAAATATTAAATTAGTTTTGTGGACTCTCTCTCTAATCATGTAGGAATCAACATACAAAAAATCATTTGATTTTAAAATGATCAAGCAACCAATTATTCATTTTCTAAATCACTTGACATAGAATGATCCTCCGCGAAAAACTTCTTTTCTACATTTTGCAAACATTTAATAATTTAAATACCAGTATTGCCAAATAGAGTAGAGCAGGTGGGACTGTACTCTACTTCAAGATGCAAATGAAACTTGTCTACATATTAGAAATTATTATCATTTTAAATACCCTATATTGCTAAATAAATTATTCCGCAGGACTGTACTTCACTTCGCGATAACCACAAAAATAGTATATGGATATTTCAAATCATTAGCCTACTTTCTCTACCTTTTACCCCCCATATTAAGCTTCCTTAATTACCATTATCACGTTATGGAATTGACAAATTATGTTAGGTACAGTAAACACATAAAATCGTGAGAATTGTTGGTTAAGGTCAGCTTCATTACAAATACTTTATTATATCGTAGATGGTTGGATAGGTTAGAGATTTTAAAACACTTTAAAATTGTATGAATGTTTGGTTAGCTATATTAAAAATACTATAGTCATAAAAGTAAGCAGTCAACTTCTCCAAATATTGCAGTGACCTTGTACAGGATCATTAATAAGATAATCTTAAAAATTTCATTTTCAGAATTGAATTTAATATTCTACAACAAAATGTTCTTGTTCAATAATACCACAAAGTCTTTTCTTCCCCAATATTAATAAAGAAAAAACACATGGCTGCTATCATGTATGGTAAAAATTGTATGTTAATGTGAGCCAACCTGTCCATTAATTGTTAACAGCTATAAAACCGCTGTAATTATTGGACGTTGCTGCTTTTTAGGACAATCGCGAGTTAACAATGACTGGTGGTGGCAGTTTGAAAAAACAGGTATAGTAAAGTAATGTCAGCTATAAACCATTAATTTTCACGAACCAGTAGGAATTAAGATTTAGGGATTTGTGTAGTGTGTGAAAACAATTTTTTCCGATTTTTGTTTCTGTTCTAAAAAGCCGCGACGTCATATAATTACCAAAAACACTTTTCCAATGCTACTTAAGCAAATAACATAGAAATAATACTGATAATTATATAGGCTGATAAAAGTTTTATTTATTTATCTCACTATTAAAAAAAAACCAATACTCTAAAATGTATTGGAAACTGGCTGAATTGATTCAAATGAACCAATAATAAAACAAAACTTTTACACCCACCTCTAGCAGTTTTGATGTTGTCTTCCTCACATTACCAATGATGTCTTCTGCTACATTTTTACTGCTGTTATCGGTGATAACGTGATAGCTTATATCAACAGATGACTTTTTAACAAGAGAATAGGTAAATGTCTTAAATTTTTCCTTCAAAGGAGCATTATAGGTAACTTTGGTAAAAATACACCACACATTATAATAATTTGTCCTGTTATTCGCAATAACAGATATATTATAAGATTTGTTCATGGAGGACGAAATTTCCAAAAGACCCAACCTTTGGGACTGATTATAAGTTGCATTTCCATTTATCCTACTGCTTCTTACTGATATGTAAAGTTCTCCGAAGTCTTCAGTTTCAAAAGCATAATATAACACTAAAAGAGTAACGGTAACAATCAAAAGAATTAATATTTTATGAAACACACGCATGAATACAGTTTACTACCATCATACTACATTTTCTTGTAAACTTCACGTACACTAAAACAAAATATTTTTGCTGAAACTCCTTGCGTTGCTCCATTGCTACCACCATAGAGTAAATAAAGTACTAGTAGCTGCCACAGAATCACCACCACCATTAAAAAATAAATGTTTATTTATAAATAAGAGGCCATTACTACATTGATTAAAACAGCCAGAAGTTATTTTTTCCAAAGAAGAAATTTGTTTTTATTCACATTTTTAAATACTTCGTGGAGTGAGAGACAAGAGTTTAGCGACAGGAATGATTGACAGGAATGCTACTTGTTTTAAATACCGAGCCTTTCCGAAATTTTTTCTTAGTTTCACGTGCGCGTTTATTTCTCTCCCAATTAAAAATAAGCCATGCACACTGCTTCTTGAATAAGTACACGTGCTCTTCAGTTGTTGCAGTGAGTGTTAAGCTATGAGTAACCATAAACAATTTGTATGTGACGAGTGTAGTCAAGGGTACAAGTATAAGAAGTCTTCGCCAACATGTGCTGATGAAACATACAAGTAAAGTTGATGAAGAATCTTCTTCGAAATGTAAGATACCATGATTGTAAATATCATAGTGCGGAAATCGTTTCCAAAAAAAATTTCAAATGCTCCTTATGTGTGTTCAGACCTAATACAAAAATGTCATTTCTGAATCATCTGGAATTGGAACACAGTGCTGGTGTCAAGTTTCAAGATCTCGAGTGTTCTTCTTTCGAAGATTTTGTGAAATGGAAGCTAAATTTTGAAAAAGAAACATTTTTCCATGTATGTGAAAGAGTATGGTTCAAAACAGTGTGCTGACAATTATTATATTAGGCATTATTTTGTATGCCATGTTTCAACCTATTACATGTGTCAAAGTATAGGTAAAAGGCGCCTTAAACCTCAGAGCAATAATAAAATCAATTTGGACATGTCCTGCAAGCATACAAGTAATCGAATATGAAGGTGGAATATATAAAATTAGTTGCATTTCAACACAGGCAGGCCATCAAAATTATATAGGCCATCTCAGTCTCTGTGATTCGGAAAGATGTAATTTAGCAACAGACCTTCCCAATAAGATTCCATTCCAAGCCATTCTATACAAGATAAGCGAATCAGGTTCTAATTCAAAACTAGAAAGAATTCACCTCCTAACCAGAAAAGACTTAGGGCGGTATTCCAAAACATTCAGGTAAGGTAGTAGCGAATAAGCACTACCTTGTTGGGATACAACTGTAACCTATCTCGCAGACTGTATTCCAGAACGTGTCCCAATCCAATTCCTGTTAGGAAACGAAAAAGCAACTGTTTTAATAAACTGTACCCTGTACGAGGCTAGAAACTGATTTCAGTGCATTCTAGCGGATGTTTGGCAACCATCGATGGATTTGCTACGCCAAAATCCTACAGATAGCAGCACTATCGTGCGAATTAATTGGCGTAATTTTAATTTTCTCAGGTAATTTTAAAGTTGTTGATTATTTGTTTTTATGACCATTAAACTATTCAAATATATTCCAGAATAGTTTTTGCTATTATAAAGTTTTATTTGACACACTAGGTAATTTTAAAGTTGTTGATTATTTGTTTTTATGACCATTAAAGTAATCAAATATATTTCAGAATAGTTTTTGCTATTATAAAGTTTTATTTGACACACTAAAACACATTATTCATCCCCCGATTATAATTAAAATGGCTATATATGAGTTAATGGCGCCAGATGCGATTCAGCCATCTGGGAGAAATGAACGAAAAAGTGAGCTCTGCGCATGCGCGTGATTTAGGCAACGAAACGGCAACAGATAGGACACCAAAAATCAGTGCCCTAAAAATCATAGAGTAAGTAAAGGAGTAAACTAAAAATAAGGTACTGGCCGTGTCCTATCGTGCACTTGGAATATAATGACGTCCCTCGGCTTCAGGTCCCCGTTTTCCCGTTGAAATAAATGTCCTGTTATGCCCGTACTGCCCTCGTCGGAGAGGTGTGGGTCCAGGCCAACGTGGCCGGGACCGGGAAAGGCGGGACCTGGAGGGAGAGTGAAGTGATTGCGAGGAATGTTGGTAGGTTGTCGCAAGCAGAACACGGCATTAACGAATTTCACGAGCCGTCTTTTATTAACGCTTATAAAGTCCTGCCGCAGCCTGGCGGAACCGTCGCGGAACAAGTGCCCTACCACGGCGACACGGACTCCCTGATGACGGGGCGGTTCTCAAATACGTTTCGGCGCGAATCGTAAAGTTTATTAATGCTAGGCTGACCCAGTGAGAAAGGGCCCGAAGACGGAACGCTGTACATACGCGGCCCGTTACGTAATGTTCCGTGGACGGCGAAAAGTTCAGAGACTCGTAGCACCACGTTCGCGTTGTAGAAACTGCCCGCTAGACACGTCTCCCGATGACTCGTAAGTTAACAATGCTAAGCTGATTCGCGGTGGCAGCTCAGCTGCCGTGACCGACTGCGGACTGAGCGAACGTTCAATCCCGAGCGCAACGTGCGCGGCTCGCGGAGCAACGAACACGTCTGTCTCCGCTCGAGACCAGGACGCGACTGCCTCTCCCCGCTCGCCCGCGGGCCGGCGCCCGCGGGTGGCGGGGAGGGAGGGGAAAATCGGCCGGCGTGGGAGAGAGCTCCGTCCCGCGGCGCGCCAGGCTGCGATTACATACTACGGCGAAACCCTTCAGAAAGTTATTGAATTATTTACAAAGACATACACGAGACATTAATGAATAAATAAGTTATTTACATTTAAGACCCTTGATCGTTTGCAAATATATATACACAGACATAACCCTCACTGGCATGCTAGGGCGCACGCGGGTGCGTCCCTGGCCGTCGCACTCCACTGGGGACACACAGGGAGGACGTTGACGAGGCATAACGGCCTGAGGGAGCCGAGGAGACACTTGGGTCGACGTCAAATGCCCCCCCTCCGACGAGGCCGTTATGTCCGTCAACGCCTCTCATTTATTAAATGGACATGAAGCACCAGGCTGTGGCACTGGAGAACTGACCTGCTGAGTCCGGGACCCTCGTGACAGATGGAAGGGGCGTGGCACCTTTCGCGTCGCGCGCGGCAGTGGGCGGCGGCGTCGCGTCAAAGGTGCCCACGTGATGGTCCGAAGGGGCGTGGCACCTTTTGCGTCGCGCGCGGCAGCAAGCGGCGGCGTCGCGTCAAAGGCGGCCCGCATGACAGTCCGAAGGGGCGTGGCACCATCCGCGTCGCACGCGGCAGCTGGCGGCGGCGTCGCGTCAAAGGTAGCCCCCGTGACAGTCCGAGGGGGTGTGGCACCTTTCGCGTCGCCCGCAGCAGCTGGCGGCGGCGTCGCGTCAAAGGCGGCCCACGTGACAGGTGGAAGGGGCGTGGCACCTTTCGCGTCGCCCGCAGCAACAGGCGGCGGCGTCGCGTCAAAGGTGGCCCACTTGACAGTCCGGGGGGGCGTGGCACCTTTCGCGTCGCACGCGGCAGCAGTCGGCGGCGTCGCGTCAACGGTGGCCCACGTGACAGTCCGAAGGGGCGTGGCACCTTTCGCGTCGCGCGCGGCAGTGGGCGGCGGCGTCGCGTCAAAGGTGGCACACTTGACACTTCGAGGGGGCGTGGCACCTTTCGCGTCGCCCGCAGCATCAGGCGGCGGCGTCGCGTCAAAGGTGGCACACTTGACACTCCGAGGGGGCGTGGCACCTTTCGCGTCGCCCGCAGCATCAGGAGTCGGCGTCGCGTCAAAGGTGGCACACTTGACAGTCCGAGGGGGCGTGGCACCTTTCGCGTCGTCCGCAGCAACAGGCGGCGGCGTCGCGTCAAAGGTGGCACACTTGACAGTCCGAGGGGGCGTGGCACCTTTCGCGTCGCCCGCAGCATCAGGCGGCAGCGTCGCGTCAAAGGTGGCACACTTGACAGTCCGAGGGGGCGTGGCACCTTTCGCGTCGCCCGCAGTAACAGGCGGCGGCGTCGCGTCAAAGGTGGCACACTTGACAGTCCGAGGATGCGTGGCACCTTCCGCGTCGCACGCGGCAGTTGGCGGCGTCGTCGCGTCAAAGGCGGCCCACGTGATAGTCCGAAAGGGGCGTGGCACCTTTCGCGTCGCCCGCAGCAACAGGCGGCGGCGTCGCGTCAAAGGTGGCACACTTGTAACTTCGAGGGGGCGTGGCACCTTTCGCGTCGCCCGCAGCATCAGGCGGCGGCGTCGCGTCAAAGGTGGCACACTTGTAACTTCGAGGGGGCGTGGCACCTTTCGCGTCGCCCGCAGCATCAGGCGGCGGCGTCGCGTCAAAGGCGGCCCGCTTGACAGTCCGAGGGGGCGTGGCACCTTTCGCGTCGCGCGCGGCAACTGGCGGCGGCGTCGCGTCAAAGGTGGCCCACGTGCCAGTCCGAAGGGGCGTGGCACCTTTCGCGTCGCGCGCGGCAGCAGGCGGCGGCGTCGCGTCAAAGGCGGCCCACGTGATAGTCCGAAGGGGCGTGGCACCTTCCGCGTCGCACGCGGCAGATGGCGGCGGCGTCGCGTCAAAGGTGGCCCACGTGACAGTGGTCGCGGCACGCCCTTGTGTGTGCAGAGCGGTTGTGTCAGCACAGCCGGTTCGCACCGCGTAGGCTCCTCGTGAGCCCCTACGGCAGTTGGGGGCGGCGGCGTCAGGGGCGGCGTGTCTGAGTCGGCCTGCCGTATCCACCCGGACGTCGCGTGCCAGTCGTACCACAGGGGCTGGACGGGCGCGGCTTCCTCCGTCTTCAGCGATGTCCTGCTCGGCGTCTCCACCCCATAGGGCGGGGGCTGTGTTGGAGGCGGTGTCGGAGGCAGCGTCGGCGGCGGTGTCGTGGGCAGCGTCGGCGGCGGCGTCGGTTGCAGTGGCGTTGGGAGTATCGCCGACTCCTGCAGCGTGATGGCGCCCGCCCAGTGTGACCACTCGACCTTCGCGGTCGAGACACTTGCGGCACCACCCACGCCCAGTTTCGCTTGGCACTGGTCACACGTAAAGCAGGACGTCCGTTCCTCTTCTCGCGCGACCAGTTGTGAACACTCCCTGTGCCACAGATTCCCGCACGTCCCGCAGATCCGCCCATCCGATGTCCCGCCGGGGCACGAGTCCGCACCGCACATTGTCCTACCATACGCCCGGTACTCAAAGCAGAAACCGCACTCGTAATCTGCGAAGTGCTCGCAGCACTCGCCGGGCTCCGGAAAGTCTGTTTCCGCCCATGTCTCGTACGCTTCCTGGAAGTCGTCCATGTTTATCGGGAGTGTCTCTGTTCGGTAATTCAGTCCGTGTCTTCCTCTCGCGGCGTTATCTTGAACCGAAGATCCCTGCTGCGTCGCGATCTCAGGTTCGTGGCGCTCCCACGACACGTTATCTGTCGCGCCACCGATCCCTGTCGCGTCGCCCGCCGTCTCCGGTTCACACCGCTCCCACGTCGCGTTATCTTACGCCGAACGTCTCGAGTTCGCGTCGCTCTCACGCCACGGTATCTCTCGCCGAAACGTCTCGTGTTCGCGCCGTTCCCGCGCTGCGTTATCTCCCGCCGGCGCGCCGGCGCGCCGTCTCGAGTTCGCGCCGCTCCCACGCCGCGCGGTCGCACCTGCTTCCGTCCTGTCCTGCATCTGCGCGCTTGCGTGCGCTTGCGTGCGCTTGCGTATGCTTACGGCCACACTAGTTGGGCGCCAAATGACGTCCCTCGGCTTCAGGTCCCCGTTTTCCCGTTGAAATAAATGTCCTGTTATGCCCGTACTGCCCTCGTCGGAGAGGTGTGGGTCCAGGCCAACGTGGCCGGGACCGGGAAAGGCGGGACCTGGAGGGAGAGTGAAGTGATTGCGAGGAATGTTGGTAGGTTGTCGCAAGCAGAACACGGCATTAACGAATTTCACGAGCCGTCTTTTATTAACGCTTATAAAGTCCTGCCGCAGCCTGGCGGAACCGTCGCGGAACAAGTGCCCTACCACGGCGACACGGACTCCCTGATGACGGGGCGGTTCTCAAATACGTTTCGGCGCGAATCGTAAAGTTTATTAATGCTAGGCTGACCCAGTGAGAAAGGGCCCGAAGACGGAACGCTGTACATACGCGGCCCGTTACGTAATGTTCCGTGGACGGCGAAAAGTTCAGAGACTCGTAGCACCACGTTCGCGTTGTAGAAACTGCCCGCTAGACACGTCTCCCGATGACTCGTAAGTTAACAATGCTAAGCTGATTCGCGGTGGCAGCTCAGCTGCCGTGACCGGCTGCGGACTGAGCGAACGTTCAATCCCGAGCGCAACGTGCGCGGCTCGCGGAGCAACGAACACGTCTGTCTCCGCTCGAGACCAGGACGCGACTGCCTCTCCCCGCTCGCCCGCGGGCCGGCGCCCGCGGGTGGCGGGGAGGGAGGGGAAAATCGGCCGGCGTGGGAGAGAGCTCCGTCCCGCGGCGCGCCAGGCTGCGATTACATACTACGGCGAAACCCTTCAGAAAGTTATTGAATTATTTACAAAGACATACACGAGACATTAATGAATAAATAAGTTATTTACATTTAAGACCCTTGATCGTTTGCAAATATATATACACAGACATAACCCTCACTGGCATGCTAGGGCGCACGCGGGTGCGTCCCTGGCCGTCGCACTCCACTGGGGACACACAGGGAGGACGTTGACGAGGCATAACGGCCTGAGGGAGCCGAGGAGACACTTGGGTCGACGTCAAATGCCCCCCCTCCGACGAGGCCGTTATGTCCGTCAACGCCTCTCATTTATTAAATGGACATGAAGCACCGGGCCGTGGCACTGGAGAACTGACCTGCTGAGTCCGGGACCCTCGTGACAGATGGAAGGGGCGTGGCACCTTTCGCGTCGCGCGCGGCAGTGGGCGGCGGCGTCGCGTCAAAGGTGCCCACGTGATGGTCCGAAGGGGCGTGGCACCTTTTGCGTCGCGCGCGGCAGCAAGCGGCGGCGTCGCGTCAAAGGCGGCCCGCATGACAGTCCGAAGGGGCGTGGCACCTTCCGCGTCGCACGCGGCAGCTGGCGGCGGCGTCGCGTCAAAGGTAGCCCCCGTGACAGTCCGAGGGGGTGTGGCACCTTTCGCGTCGCCCGCAGCAGCTGGCGGCGGCGTCGCGTCAAAGGCGGCCCACGTGACAGGTGGAAGGGGCGTGGCACCTTTCGCGTCGCCCGCAGCAACAGGCGGCGGCGTCGCGTCAAAGGTGGCCCACTTGACAGTCCGGGGGGGCGTGGCACCTTTCGCGTCGCACGCGGCAGCAGTCGGCGGCGTCGCGTCAACGGTGGCCCAGGTGACAGTCCGAAGGGGCGTGGCACCTTTCGCGTCGCGCGCGGCAGTGGGCGGCGGCGTCGCGTCAAAGGTGGCACACTTGACACTTCGAGGGGGCGTGGCACCTTTCGCGTCGCCCGCAGCATCAGGCGGCGGCGTCGCGTCAAAGGTGGCACACTTGACAGTCCGGAGGGGCGTGGCACCTTTCGCGTCGCGCGCGGCAACTGGCGGCGGCGTCGCGTCAAAGGTGGCCCACGTGCCAGTCCGAAGGGGCGTGGCACCTTTCGCGTCGCGCGCGGCAGCAGGCGGCGGCGTCGCGTCAAAGGCGGCCCACGTGATAGTCCGAAGGGGCGTGGCACCTTCCGCGTCGCACGCGGCAGATGGCGGCGGCGTCGCGTCAAAGGTGGCCCACGTGACAGTGGTCGCGGCACGCCCTTGTGTGTGCAGAGCGGTTGTGTCAGCACAGCCGGTTCGCACCGCGTAGGCTCCTCGTGAGCCCCTACGGCAGTTGGGGGCGGCGGCGTCAGGGGCGGCGTGTCTGAGTCGGCCTGCCGTATCCACCCGGACGTCGCGTGCCAGTCGTACCACAGGGGCTGGACGGGCGCGGCTTCCTCCGTCTTCAGCGATGTCCTGCTCGGCGTCTCCACCCCATAGGGCGGGGGCTGTGTTGGAGGCGGTGTCGGAGGCAGCGTCGGCGGCGGCGTCGGTTGCAGTGGCGTTGGGAGTATCGCCGACTCCTGCAGCGTGATGGCGCCCGCCCAGTGTGACCACTCGACCTTCGCGGTCGAGACACTTGCGGCACCACCCACGCCCAGTTTCGCTTGGCACTGGTCACACGTAAAGCAGGACGTCCGTTCCTCTTCTCGCGCGACCAGTTGTGAACACTCCCTGTGCCACAGATTCCCGCACGTCCCGCAGATCCGCCCATCCGATGTCCCGCCGGGGCACGAGTCCGCACCGCACATTGTCCTACCATACGCCCGGTACTCAAAGCAGAAACCGCACTCGTAATCTGCGAAGTGCTCGCAGCACTCGCCGGGCTCCGGAAAGTCTGTTTCCGCCCATGTCTCGTACGCTTCCTGGAAGTCGTCCATGTTTATCGGGAGTGTCTCTGTTCGGTAATTCAGTCCGTGTCTTCCTCTCGCGGCGTTATCTTGAACCGAAGATCCCTGCTGCGTCGCGATCTCAGGTTCGTGGCGCTCCCACGACACGTTATCTGTCGCGCCACCGATCCCTGTCGCGTCGCCCGCCGTCTCCGGTTCACACCGCTCCCACGTCGCGTTATCTTACGCCGAACGTCTCGAGTTCGCGTCGCTCTCACGCCACGGTATCTCTCGCCGAAACGTCTCGTGTTCGCGCCGTTCCCGCGCTGCGTTATCTCCCGCCGGCGCGCCGGCGCGCCGTCTCGAGTTCGCGCCGCTCCCACGCCGCGCGGTCGCACCTGCTTCCGTCCTGTCCTGCATCTGCGCGCTTGCGTGCGCTTGCGTGCGCTTGCGTATGCTTACGGCCCCACGTTGGGCGCCAAATGACGTCCCTCGGCTTCAGGTCCCCATTTTCCCGTTGAAATAAATGTCCTGTTATGCCCGTACTGCCCTCGTCGGAGAGGTGTGGGTCCAGGCCAACGTGGCCGGGACCGGGAAAGGCGGGACCTGGAGGGAGAGTGAAGTGATTGCGAGGAATGTTGGTAGGTTGTCGCAAGCAGAACACGGCATTAACGAATTTCACGAGCCGTCTTTTATTAACGCTTATAAAGTCCTGCCGCAGCCTGGCGGAACCGTCGCGGAACAAGTGCCCTACCACGGCGACACGGACTCCCTGATGACGGGGCGGTTCTCAAATACGTTTCGGCGCGAATCGTAAAGTTTATTAATGCTAGGCTGACCCAGTGAGAAAGGGCCCGAAGACGGAACGCTGTACATACGCGGCCCGTTACGTAATGTTCCGTGGACGGCGAAAAGTTCAGAGACTCGTAGCACCACGTTCGCGTTGTAGAAACTGCCCGCTAGACACGTCTCCCGATGACTCGTAAGTTAACAATGCTAAGCTGATTCGCGGTGGCAGCTCAGCTGCCGTGACCGACTGCGGACTGAGCGAACGTTCAATCCCGAGCGCAACGTGCGCGGCTCGCGGAGCAACGAACACGTCTGTCTCCGCTCGAGACCAGGACGCGACTGCCTCTCCCCGCTCGCCCGCGGGCCGGCGCCCGCGGGTGGCGGGGAGGGAGGGGAAAATCGGCCGGCGTGGGAGAGAGCTCCGTCCCGCGGCGCGCCAGGCTGCGATTACATACTACGGCGAAACCCTTCAGAAAGTTATTGAATTATTTACAAAGACATACACGAGACATTAATGAATAAATAAGTTATTTACATTTAAGACCCTTGATCGTTTGCAAATATATATACACAGACATAACCCTCACTGGCATGCTAGGGCGCACGCGGGTGCGTCCCTGGCCGTCGCACTCCACTGGGGACACACAGGGAGGACGTTGACGAGGCATAACGGCCTGAGGGAGCCGAGGAGACACTTGGGTCGACGTCAATGGTTAGGGTACAGGTATCGCATATTCAACACCTAAACCCTTATTTTTGTGTCTTGGAATATGGCCCTTAGGTATATAAAATCAAGCCGTATTTTAAACATAATTGCCGCTTCTGTGAGACACGAGTCAATGGGTCTATTGTGGAGACATGAGTTAACAAGGGAAGGACAAGTGTTATGTCGTGTGTTTTGTTTTACAAGCCTAAAATACAGTCACTGAACTGCAGCCAGAGTTTAAAAAATTATGACTATGTCTTAATTATTACGAATTAAGCTCAGTGTGACTTATTAAAAAATAATATGGCAGTGAATGCATTTGTATCGATAGAACTCATGGTATTAACAATTACGAGTTCGAATGAATACATTAATCATTTTATATAACGTGAGGCAGAGTTTTCCTTGCGAACTTTTAATATCAAATAGAACATAACAATATGTAGGTACTATCAAATTTTTTTACCTATATAAAAAAAGCTGCTGGAATAATATGCCCCAAAGATTTTATGTTTGATATGACTGACTCATTCTTCAATGCATGGGTTTTAACCATGAAGCCACCGACTATGAGACTTTACTTTTATGGCATGCGGATAGAGCCTGGTGAAAAAATCTGTCAAAAGTTAACATTAGAGAAAAACAGGCAGAAGTCTACACAGTGGCGTAGCGTGCCATTTTGGCGCCTGGGGCGGGAGACCAATTTTGTCGCCCCCATTCTATAGGTGCTTAATTAAAATTAAATTTCACATGCAATGAGGTACCTTTTATTGAAGTTAAAATAGGATGAGCGGTTTTACAAGCGGATTCTACGGGCCTTATGAGCAGCGAAGTCAGAAATAACTTTGTCAAAATCAATATAAGCAGCCAATTCTTGTTCAATCGACAATATAGCCAAGTTTGATAGTCTAGCGGAGCTCATAGTAGATTTGAGGTAATTTTTTATTAGCTTCAACTTCGAAAAACTTCTCTCACAACTTGCAACACTAATCGCCAAAGTCAAATATATACGAATCAAGATGACTATATTTGGAACCGAAATTCCGAGATTCAGTTTTTGAATGAACTGGAGGAGCTCCAGTGGTCCTTTACCACTTATATCTTCCTCTGATTCAGAACAGGTAACAACAACAAACTGCTGAAGACGCTTCTGCTTCATCTGAAACTCGTCCTTGTCGATGTCTTCTAATACACTCGAACTTGCTGTCCAAAAGTTTCGCTGGCATCAAAAATCCGAACTTGTCCGATATTTCTTGAATTTGCTGGAATCGAGTCGTCATTTCTTGAATGATCTTGTCGAATGATGCGATAATCTCTCGACGGATTTCCTGTTCGTGAGACAAAGCTGCATCTTCAGAAGATTCATCGCCATGCATGCGTTTTTTCCTGCGAATTCTTATCGTTTTGAGTTAAATTCCGAGTTTTTCGCAGAGAGTCTTAGCAAAGTCAATTGCTTCTTGCACGAAACGGTCTCTACTTTCCACTAAGAGGGTTTTCAAAGCGCAGAGTTTCTGAGCACACTTATCCACACTTAGTCCTCGTTGCTGCAGGTAAATCTGTACGTCATCTACTTCAGGTAGCACTGCAGCCCAAAAGCCAAGAAAAGTTAGGAAGTTAAATGACTGCATGGCTGTCAGGAGAAGACTGGCTCCCGATCTTGTTTCGGAAGTTTGAGATGAATCTGTTAATTGTTCCAGTACCTCAAGAACTACCTCAAACTTATTTTTAAGCCTCTTGACAGCTACATGTCTAGCGCTCCAGCGCGTTTCAGTGACTCGTTTTACTGCTTGGCCTGTGACAGCAACCAAAGCGTTCCATCTAACAGTTGATGCGGAAAAGAAGGCAAACAGCTTCTCCAGAGTTCCAAAAAACGTCACGGAAACCAATTATTCAGAAGCAGCGTGTACCCCAGCCAAGTTTAGTGAGTGGTTTGTGCATGCAACGAATATAGCTTTCGGATTCAGTGCTTTAATCCGGGCTTGAACTCCATTGTGGACCCCTGACATTGTGGCAGCATTGTCATAAGCCTGTCCTCTCATATTCTGTAGGTCCAGTCCGTCTGATGTTATCTTCGCGATTATATCGTTGCTGAGATCTTCTGCATTTTTTCCTTTTGGTTCGAAGAAGTCAATGAAAGATTCTACCACGGCAACTTTTTCTCCTTCGATATGTACGTATCGCAGAACTTGGCTCATTTGGTCATTGTGGGAGATGTCTGGTGTACTGTCGAAGATTACGCAATAATATTTAGCTTCTTGAATACGACGGATGATGGTGGATCGAACTTGCTGTCCCAGTAAGTTTATAAATTCATTCTGGGTTTCTGGAGATAGATACGAAACTGAGACTCTTGCTCCCAGCTTTATCTTTGTCAGGTGTTCCATTTGAAGAGGGTCGTATTTAGCTAGGAGGGGCACTAACTCCAAAAAGTTCCCGCGATTGCCACTATCATCTCCTCGAATATCTTCTCGATGTCCTCTGAAGGCCAGATTCTGTTTGGCTAAGAACTGGATAATATTCAGCAACCTGTACAGTACATCCCTCCACTTCTTCTCCGCACTTTCGAAAACTTCTTGTTGTTTCTGATCGATGGTTGCTTTACAGTTCAGGCGAACTTCCAACTCCTTCCATTTCAAGAAGCTCTGTTCATGGCCCAGGCTATTTTCATGGTCTCCTATTCTTGGATTTAGCTTCCACCATTTGTTGAATCCTTCTTCAGATGCGAAGTTAGAGCCGGAATTGCCAAACAGCTTGCAAGAAAAACAATACAAGGATTGCTTCAAAGGCGAGTACACCATCTATGTTCGGAGAACCTTTTCGCCGTTAGATAATGGTTTGTAGAACCACTCTTTGGTTAGTTTTCGGGTACCGCCTTTCGTTGAAGTCCCTGAGCGAGTAACATCGGCAAATTTGGAATCGATGTGCTGTACTGAGTCAGATCCGCGACGTACTAGAAGCGTTCTTACTTCTTCGGTCATAGGAGAAGGCCAGCAACCTACATCGTCGAGATTCACATCTTTGATTTCGGCATGAGCAGAAGGCACGATTTCAATTATGTCTTCTTTGGCAACATTCACTTTTTCTGCAGGCTTATGACTATGTGCTTGAGGTACTTTTGATGAGTCGACTTTGACTTGACCCTGCTCTGTGGTGGGACCAGAACTACTTCCAACTGCGACGGAAGGTACGTCTTCTTTTTGTACCTGTAAAATAAGTTATGTATTCCCATGAATATTGGCCGGAGGACACATTCGAATTTCAAATAAGTATTTAATCTATCACAAAACAAAAGTGGTTATGGTGACGGCGCGGTTTGCCGGGCTTATAGGAAAATTTACAAACAAAATTGATTTTGTATGGCAGCTACCTTTTTTAGAGTTTCCCGGTAAAAACTGACTGAGTAAACCATCTTATAGATGTTATTAAAAGATAAAATGACGAGAAATTTGAGAAAAATCGTTGGCGCCATTTTTGAGCTAAATGAAAAATTATGTTTTCTTTGTATGACAGGTACCATAAATAATCAAGTTATCCAAAAACAAAAACAAAATATTCCTAGACTACTACTAGATTTACAAAACATCCCCTATTGAAGTTTTAAATTCAAGTAGCAGGACAAAATTCAGTCGTAAACTTAAAAAGATGTACCTTAACTCAATGTAATTTATGTTATGCCGTCCGCCGCGGTCTCGTGTTTGAGGTCGGGCGCAGGTCCTAGCGGGGTGGCTGGCTTTCTTAGAGATTTCTGTTCCGGGAGGGTGCCAGGCTAGCTCGGTGTCTAACCGTGTGGTGGTCGTGGGTTCGTTGCCCCAGCGTGGCCCGCTAGAACCGGTGATGGAATTTGTTTCCTGATTAGGTTGGGTTGTTTAGGTTAATTTACATACATTGTTCTGGTTGTTCTACGGGTCGCACGTCGCGCACGGGAGGTGCGGGGTGGACGTTTTATTGTTCACGATTTACACTGGTTCTACTCGGCGATACATGACTGCCAGTGAGGCGTCGGAACACATAGAAGTTTTGATTACACTATTATTACAATTACACTTGACAAAACGGCACCCTGTGGTGCTCTTACGTACACGATTACACTCCACACGTTATCACCTGCGTGCCTCTACGTGTGTTTACTTATTAAGCCCTCACGCCAGTCGCAGTTGAGGGAGAGCGTTCGATTAGCGTCGGCTAATCTCGTAATCGGTAAATTGCGACGCGCGGGCCCACCTGTGTGGACCGCGGCTCGCTACTAAATTAAAAACACGTTTAAGCTTGGATGTAGCCTGTGCCTGTGCACTGGGCGATTAACTAAAGTTCTGGGGTGGCGGGAGACAGCCCGTACCGTATACTGCACAGCCCCACGTAATGCTTTGTGTGGGGCGTGTTAAATTGACGCGGCTGGGTTAGGCCCTACACCGGAAAAGGACCGGGCGCACACGGGGAGTATTTAAAAAAAAGGTTTTGGTTGTGACTATAATTACCAGATGGACGTTCGGTCCGCGAGTCGCGCTGTACTGGCGTCTGGCCCTGGCGCGAGGGGAGGGGTGAGCTCCCTGTCGCGCCAGAGTTTCTAAAGTTCCATTATTCGTAAAAAATTACATTAATAATAAAAATCAAGTGGCTCTAAATTCATACAATAAAACTTAATGATTAACTTAATATCTATATATGTTTTAGAATTGACATTTAATAAGTTTGTCTAAAATAAGTTTGAATATTAGAGTCAAGCTGGAGACTGTCTGTTTCTTGATAACTACTCCAGTGGCGAATGATAATGCTAATTTGGGGCGGTTTGCATTACGTCACACGTTTCACTACTGAATTTAGGCTGAAGGCCGCAAGGGTTGCACTCACAGCTGTTTTAGTAGAAAGCTACACGTGAGTGACCTGGGCACTCCTGCGTCGCTTTCTATTAATTAGGGGCTTTTGTTTGTTTCTGATTACTTTATTATTGTGTGGGGAATTTTGTAGGCACGGGGAGTGCGTTGCATGCGTAATTAAAATGGTTCGTTATTCTCTACCTTGGGCTGCGGTCCGCTCACTTGACTCAGGTGGGCCATGGCTAGGGGTGCTTTCCGTTAGCGGAGCCGAGTACTGGCGGGTGCAGGTCGGGCTTTGGGGTGGCCTTCGGCCATACGATGTCAGTTAATATACTCAATACTTTTTAAACAATAATCAATGTTCAAAGAGCTATTAGAGCAATTTTAAGTGTATTATAAAATAAGATTTAATGAACGAGTGTGACTCCGTACTTGCAGACAAACCTAGGTAAATAGGTTTTGTGAGACTAATGTAAGAAATATTGTAACTTTTGAAAACAATAAATAAATAATAATAAATAACTGGAGTAATTCTAGGCCATGCATGATTCTAGATGGAGAAATCATATACCTACTTACACTGGAATCACTTCCGCTGCTGCAGGATGCCACCGAAGACGTTAACGTGGCTTTCGAACCAGAATTGGAACTAAAATATTTCAGTAATGCACCTTGAGACTTCTTCGCATCTGCTTCTTTCTTAGCCTTTTTTTTTTTTTTTTTTTGCGGAATTCCGCACCGCTTTCTTTGACTCTTTTCATTTTCAAAAACTAGTTCAAAGATTGGGTAAAGTTCTAAATGTTTAGTTTTAGAAGATTCAACAGTATTTAAAAGATCGAAACACAATCAAAATGACTTTCGTTCCGTATCCGAAACTCTCGCGAAACAATCATACGAGTAAAGCCTGATTGCGTAACGGTACTTCACGATGCACTAAAACAAACAAAGATCAGTACTGTAGCATGTTTGCTACAGCTGCTACCTTTGATAATGTTTATGTTGGCAGAAATGGTTAACGTATTTTATTAATATTTCGGATGCCCTGGTAATACGAGTTATTTTGGATTTAAGTTTGTTAAATGTTGTTTTAAAAAAGAAATTTGTAATTTTTGTTTAGTCTTATTATTTTTAAGTTTAAGATTTTAAGTTATTAAATTGGTCTGGAAAGTTCGAGGACACTACCGAATATGTTGGTAATCGCTGCGCTAGACGGCGCGCGAGCAGAACAGCTGATTGTGTGACGTCAGGTGAGACGGGCGAGCGGAGTCGCCTGGTAGGCCCAGGCGGGCACGCACGTGAAGTAAAACGCGGGTTGGCCATGGTAATGGTTCCACATCGAAGTAACTGTATACGAGTGTTCCTTTTTGAATATGAACGGGGTTCATTTATATAATTTAGAACGCTTTGGTACGATGAACGCGAGTGGTTGGTGAGGCGTGTGTGAATATCGCGAGGATTTTCCAATGATGAATTATGTACGCCGAAATAAACTCCAAGATGGTATGGCGAAGGATTCGTCATATCCGTACAATTACCTGCAGCTACGGTAACGTATAATGGCAAGGGTTTGCCATTAAAAACACTCGTGAGCAAACGAGTGTATTTGGTGACCGGACATCACGACGTCAAAAAGCAAGTAAGTGCCAGCCGTGCCACTGCCCTGTTGACCCCTTTGACCCCTGGTGCGAAACTATAATTTGTGGTTTTTTGGGATTTAAATTAACGGACTAATAAAACTGAAACTGGGATTTTACGTTCAGCATGTTTCACCCAATCCCTGCCAGACCTAGAAGAATAAAAGGCGTCGACCATTAGAAAATGACTTAACTGAGAAGGGCTTGTAAACCCATAATTTGTAATTTGCTAAATTTTTGGTATATTTATGTGCTGTTAAGGTGTGTCAATTTTTTGCTAGATTTCGCCTATGTTAATTGGTATTTACAGCGGTGATACGCCCGGTGCGTATCTATATTTGTATTTGTATTTGTATTAATATGTTCTAATATTTTGAATGCCTTTTTGGTAATTATATTTAATTTTCGGAGCTCTGAAGTATATGATAAAATTAGGTACTTTAAGAGAATTTTGAATCATGAAACAATACTGTAAACAACTTAAATATTAAATGCAGATATAAGTAAATGGACCAGATGGAATATAAACGATACTTCTTGAAGCTGGCAATCACTAAGCAATATGGTGCCTATGTACCTGAGAAATTGTTTGCATGAATAGCTGTTTTAAACAACAAACAAAAACATGTGTTGTTATACTTCTAAAACAATTAAAATCATTAAAATAATGATTTTGGATGTTTAATTAGGTTAGTATAACTACATTTTAAAAAATTGGGAGATTGTGTGAAAGGTTTGTTAGGTCAGGATAGCTATATATTAAATTAGAAATTCCTAAACAACTATTAAAATGATTTGACAGTATTTTTAATGTAGCTATACTAACCTAACATAACCAACCATCCACAATTTTGTAAAGTAGGTACCTATTTATAATGTAGCTAACCTAACCTAATCGACCATTAGTTATCATGAGTCGATCTAAACAAACATACACGGACACACGGCAAAAATAAATTGCGACGTTCGCACCAATGTACAGGAATGTTAATAATTATTCATAAACAGCGATATCTCCTAAACAAGTTGGAATTTATTATCTTCACAAAATGTGTTAAACAGAGGAAATTTTGTAGCACGAAATAAAAGTATTGCCGATTTAAAAAAAAAAAAATTTTAAGGAAGAGGGATTAGTCAAGATAATTAACCCTTTAACATCAATAATCAGTTCCATCATTACCTACCTAACCCAGATGTAGTTTAAACAAAGAAAGGTACGTAACTGAATGCTTTCTATTCGTTTACGTAGGTATCCATAAATTCAAACTATGCCTTCAACTTTGAATCCTCCTCCCCAGCCAACAATTCAGGGTAGCCATCGCCCACACTAATATCTCGTTCTTTAACAATGAATCCATCCAACAGTTATTAACATTTGATGTGTAACACTGCTTTTTCAATACAGTCTCATTACATTTGGCCCTACAGAATTGCGACATTGTCTATTGCATCTTAAATATCATATAGATAGCAACTAATAGAGCCAATAAAAATAGTATTTCACTAAAATAATCAAACACAATTTACCTGTGAAAGGTTATCTTCTTATGCTTTTCATTCCATAACTGGCTCTCAGATTTCCTAGAACTTCTGTTCACACAACCATACACAACACACGATGTCATAATATATTAATATATCATGACTTATACATTGTCACACTGGTTCAAAATCACACATTCTACTTCTAAAACAACCAAACTTTTGAGAAATTACAACAGATTCACCTACAACACTCAAAAACCAAATTAACAATACATAAATTAACAAACTTTCAACTACTCGCAATCTAATCAAATGGCGAAATAAACGATGTTATTCACTCAGCAATATGGCAGAAATTCGCCCTCACTTTTCCCCTCATGACTTCAAACCCCTCACCTAAACGATGTGTTTATGTTCCATGTGGTCAATTTACTTATCTCTGATTAAATGTAATTCGTACTAATTAACACAGGCTTTGCACACTAACACAAAATATTAAAAAAATTAAGCATATTTTGTCACTTCTCAAGCACAAAATAAATCAAAAATAATTATCAAATAAATGAACTATAAAAATAAAATTTGAAGTAATAGGTACACACACATATATATTATTACAACATATGTGGGGAGAACTGGGTTCGTAAGGGATAGCCCAATTAAGTTTTATTACAAAGTTATTAATTACTAATATTTACATTAGAAATAAATAATTAACTGTTCTTTAAAATGTCCGATAACAAATCACTGGCACTTAAAAATGTTTATTCTCGTGTCATTTAATGTCAGTCAAGTTCCGCAGTTCGCACTCACTAGAGCTAGGTTCAACAGTGGTTCGCCCCAAACCAGGCGCCCGTCCACACACACTGTCTCGCTCGCGCCACTCAGTCGCCACACTCTCACGATCCAGTTGAACTCCGCATCGTGCCACTCTGGAGCAAGGGTGGCTCTGACCCTCTATACCGATGTCGCGCTTACCTTAACTCTCTGAATTCGCTCGGAACCAGCTCGTAACTCCCGCGAAGGCCGGCATCGCCCTTTTATAATAGTGGGTCGTCTTTGCAAAACTGACGAGAGCAGCTGTGACGAGATGCGCGACGACCGAAAAGTCCAGAAATGCAGCGCCCCTTCACACCACTCCGCGCAGCGGACCGCGGAACTTTCAAGGCCTCTCAGTGATAGATAACAGCGCCGAGGAAGGACGACGTGCGGGTAGCAGAGGTGGGGTAGCAACAACCCTTGTAATCTGGCTAGGTACATGTGGCATGCTTTACGTCAGGAGATGGCACATGATGTCAGTGGCCATGCAGGGCAACCAGCCAACTCCAAACCCGGTGCATGTCACGGTCTACCTCCTGGAAAATGGTTGAGTTAGTTTTCAGGTCAAACCTTGCCTTCATTCGATTCGTCGCTAAGCGAAGATTTTTACGGGCATCTTCATGTATAAGCACCATTCGCTCCTCTAAACGATTCTCATAATCAGTGGTACTGGTTGGCTCTCTGCGAGAACGACCAAACTTGACATCACAGGGCAGCCTCAACTCCTGTCCAAACTTAATACTCGCAGAGGCCTGTCCAGTGGAGTCATGGATGGCAGACCTATATGCCACTAGGAACAAGTGGATGTTTTGATCCCAATCCTGTTTTGCTCAGCCACAACCTTGGCAAAATGTTCCTCGAGAGTTCTGTCGAACCTCTCCATCATGCCATCGGACTGAGGATGTAGGGCTGTAGTCCTGGTTTAAGTTATTTCCAACAACCGACACACCTCCTGAAATATTGTTGACTCAAATGTGCAGCTTTGGACTGAGTAGAGCTCCATAGGAACACCAAATCTGCACATTAAGTTGTTGACTATACATCCACAATGATAATGGCTTCATGGTTAGGAAGTGCATAAGCCTCTGGCCACTTGCTGAAGTAATCCATTGCTACCAGAATACCAGAATATATCGGTTTCCATTTTTAGTCTTGGGAAATGGTCCAGCGATATCGATGGCTACACTCTTAAAGGGGGCACCTATATTGTAGGTTCTCAATTTCCCACGACTCCAGTGTTGTGGCTTTTTTTAGCCGAGCATTCTTCGCATTGTCTACACCAAGCCTCCACATCATGGCGACACCTCAACCAATAGTAGTGTTGATGGATCTTGGCTAAATTTTTGTTCACCCCTATATGAACACCGGAGGTACCATTATGGATTTCTTTGAACACCTATGCCACTATACTCTTTGGAAGGAGTAGTTTGTGCTGTTGCACATGTACATAGAGCTCTAGCTTTTGAAGGCCCCACTTTGATGAAGTCCAGTTTAATTATGTGAGGATACTTCTTATAAATAAAAGGTCCCACTTTGTGGAGACAATAAATATGTTGAGGTAAACACCTCTATGCTAAAAGGCTCCACTCTGGGTTAGACAATTAACTATGTATGTCAACCTATATGCAAAGGGACTGTGCTTAGATAAAAATCAGTTTATATATGTGTTATTCCTACTAGGCAACAGTTAGGTAATTAATTGAAATACATAGGTATGGATACAGTTATTGTGATGGGTAAATTATAATAACATATAAAACACACTAGTAACTTCAATTATTTATTAACGAAAATATCTCAGGTTTATTTTAATAATAAACAAATTATTTATTACTATCAGAAATTCCTAACCATTTGTTGGCACTGCAGAACACATATAAATATTAAATGACTGGAGTGACGATGCACACATTCTTTTACTAAGCAAATGTCTCTTTCGTTCGGGTTGGCAAATCTCTTACACAGGTTCAGTTTATACTTAGGGTTCATATAAGTTTTTACCCTGGCTATATAAAATGACTTAGGTCGGTAGAGCTCTGATGCTCTATCTCATCAGACCACTGGGTGATGACAGTTGTATATAAAATTAAAGTATTAAATCATATTCGCGTAGTTAAAATTTACAATAGTTCAGTTCATCAATGTTTATTTTGTAATTAGGCCGCAAAAATAACGATGTGTAGATGAGATACGTGATTACTAGCGAAATGGAGTAACTGACTCTAACATTTCTTACTCACGTATATTTCTCACTCCTATTAACTTTATCTTCTTGGATAAAGCCCTATTAATACTTATTTAAGTCCTAACAATACAATTCTATCATCCTTTAGTGTGGATGCCTATCCTTTTCTAGCTATATTTCAGGATTATTATTCGTCGACGTCGTGTAGGCGTTCATTCATTAGCAAGCCATTTCATTCTCTCTAATCCTTAAATTAAGTCCTCTTAACAATGTGTGACAGATTTTAAACTACGGCTTCTGATTGGCCGAGAACTAAAGACAGTTACATTATTTAAAGTCAAAAACATTAAATCCGCGCGCAACATTAGCGCGGAACACAAAATCTTGCTTTAAATTCAAATAAATAAATATTGGAATAACATTTCTCATTAAATAACAACAGTGTCAAATTAACCGTTTACCGTTAAATTGTCAATAGCTCCTTAGAGGGGTTTTGCAATTGTTCGTCTCAACGTTCATTTCTGTTCATAGAGTATCTATTACATATACACATTGAAATATAAACAGTTTTAAGTAATAAAATTATTTACATAGAGCAAATAAATATCAATTAAAATAAATAATCATGTAATCTAGGCGGGAAACATATAATGTTGCAGTGCAAGTTGCATGGTAACTACTTTTCCATTTGGACTCTACCATGTTCTCATTAGCAGTCCATTCACCATCTTTAAGGAATCACACTGTGCCTAGTAAGTTTTTACAGCCCTTCGATCACCAGAGATCTCATGCTATATTGGACGTCCAGTACCATTCTCTAGCATCTTATGTGTGCCAAGTCAGGATCATTCTACTGTGCTGCTTTGAAGCTGGCATTATCCCATTTATCTTCCCCGTTAGTTATTGTTGTTCGCCGAACATCTACGATCCCCCCATTTTTCTCTGCCCTAATGCGATAGTTACAGTCTACCTTTCAAGGTATTCGAAAGAGGGCAGCAACATTACTGTAATTTCGGCCTTTCCTGTGTTCTATCTGACAATAGTATTGCTGTATCTGTTCAATCTACCTAGCAAGTTGTCCCTCTGGATTGCCACTGAAGTGCGTCATGGTCAGTTCGTAAAAGGAATTTTCTCCCATATAGATATTTGTGGAAATGTTGCAGTGACTTCACTTCTGTCAAGAGTTCTCGTCTTGTGTTGTAATTGTTGCGCTCGGGTTTAGACAAATTTGCTCTAGTATGCTCGTTCATTTCCATCTTTAACCTGGGAAAGTATAGCACACAACCCATCTCTGCTTGCTTCTGTGTCGAGGATATACTCTCCATGTTGATGGGGATAGGCAAGTATGGGGGTAGCAGCACACAGGGATTCCTTGAGGTCTTGAATGGAAGTCTCACATGTTGAAGTCCATATAAATGATTTAAATGATTCATGCAACAGGGCAATTTGATTAAATGCAGTGTTTGGACATACGCCATTGAAGTTTTGCACTTTTGTCATGAAAAAATTCTAAAAATCGAAAAAATAAAAATATGAAGATAAATATTCACGGAAAACAAGACTGAATCAGCTGATGTCGGACCATGGGATATATGTTAGTGCTTCTCTCCTTGCACTAACATATATAAACCCATTGTTTTCCATTGTCTAATAGGCCTATCAGTCTGTTTGTGCCCGATGATGGGAACATATGTCAGTTTCCGAAATGTCTCAACTTCTGTCATTGGAAATCTTCTGTGTTCGTCAGTGCTATCATCGTTGTGTTGGCCATAGTATTGTTTATCTTTATCGTTGTGTTTATATGTTTGATGCGTTGTACAGGTTTGTTGTCTGCTTGTACTTAATCTGTCTCGTCGTTGTTAGCCCACTGTCTTTGTCTGTTTTATTATATTATTTGTTTAGTGATTAAGTTCCTTCAAAGGAATTCTTGTGCTGTATGATATTTATATGTTGAAAATTTTTTATTATCAATGCTGTCGTCGTTGTGTTGTCCATATAATAATTGTTTGATTTCATAGTTGGTTCCATTTGTCCGACATCTGCTGATTCAGTCTTTTTTTCTGTCAATTTTTTATCTTCATATTTTTATTTATTTTTTATTTTCAGAATTTTTCCATGACAAACAGTGTAAAACTGCAATGGAGTACATTCAAAAACTGCATTTAATCCATATAAATTGTCTCTTGTCCTCGGTCAACTGATGCAATGGTTTTGAGAATGTCGAGAACCCAGGCACAAAACACTTATAGTAGGTACAGACTCCCAAGAAACTCCTTACTTAATGCTTATCCTTAGGTTGAGGCCTTTCCTTAACAGAATGGATCTTCTCAGGATCTGTTCGCACTCCATACTGCGATACAATATGTTCCAGGAATGTTACCTCGGGTTGGAACAGCAAGCGCTTCTTGGGGCTTAACTTAAGATTGGCATGGCGAAGCCTATTGAATATGCCCTAGAGATTTCGCTGTATTTCCCAACACAACAATGTCGTCCAGGTATATTAGGTATGTTTTCCAAGTCAAGCCATGCAGGAAAAGTTCAATCAGTCTCTCAAACTTTGCAGGAGCATTAAATATTCCAAATGGTAACACAGTAAACTGGAGCAGCTCACTCCCTGTTGAGAAAGAAGTCTCTTCTGTGTCCTCGGGGTTCAGCTCCACTTAACAGTAACCACTCTTCAGATACAGTGTGGAGAACCATCTAATGCCAGAGAGTGTATCAAGTGCGTTATCGATACGTGGGAAATTATAACTGTCCTTTTTGGTGATAAAATTCAGCTTCGGGTAGTCTACACAAAACCTCAGTTGGCCATCCTTCGTCACTAAAACGACTGGGGAAACCCAAGGACTTGCTGATAGTTCTATTAACCACTCTCCATCATACCCGCAATCAACTTATCTGCTTCTTCCTGTTCTTTCATTTCTTCTTGGTTCTTCTTGATGTCCTCTATATCAGACTTCATGGCATTCTTAACCTCTTCTTGATAGTTCTTCATTTTATTCTTCATCTCCTCTTGGTTACTCTCCATTTTATAATTCAATTCCTCCTGGCCCTTCTTCATTTCATTGTTGCTACTCTTCATTTCATCCAGCCGAGTCTCCATTCTCTCCTGGTTACTCTTAATTGTATTATTTATTTCATCTTGGCCTTTGTTCAGTTCGGTCAAGAAAGCCCTTATGTTCTTTAGTTCATCGGCAGCCATCGTCCATGTTCTCATACACTATTTCAGTCACTATCACTACTGTCCTAACACTGTAATCTCACCTCTGATCTAACCTAACTTCTAACCGAAACAAACTTTATTACGACTATACTCCAAACTAACTACTGTTCATTACACTAATTTTAATCTTGAAAATCTAAATTATTTTCTGTTGCTTTTATTTGAATATAACTAGACCCTGAACCTACTAATTATGGCTCTCCCACTTCTCACACCAAAATATTGCTACCTATGTGGCAAGAACTGGGCTCATAAGGAATAGCCGAATTAAGTTTTATGACATTTTAAATAATTACTAATATCTACATTAATAATAAATAATTGTTCTTAAAAATATCCTATCACAAATCACTGGCACTAAAAATGTTAATTTTTGAGTCACTTAATGACTGTCAGGTTCCGCAGTTCGCACACCTCACAAGAGCTGGACTCAACAGTTGTTCACCCCTTACCTCATGCCTGTCCACACAAACAGTCTCACGCCACTCAGTCGCCGCACTCTCACGATCCAGTCGAACTCCGCATTGTGCCACTATCGGGGAACGATTGGGTTTCACTCACCTTCTTCGCCGATGTCGCACTTACCTTCGCTCTCGTAACTAGCCCGGAACTCGCTCGGAACCAGCTCAGAACTCCCGTGAAGGCCAGCATCGCCCTTTTATACAAGTGGGTCGTCTTTCCAGAATCGACGAAACTGGCTCTGGCGATTCTCGTCAGCCTGGGCCAGCCCGACGCTCGAAAAATTCAGGAAGGCGACAGGCACCCCTTCATGCCACTCCGCACAGTGGCCCACATAATTCCTAAGGCCGCTCAGCGATAGATAACAGCAATGAGGAAGGACGATGCGTGGTGAGCAGAGGCAGGAGGAGGAGTAGAGACCACCCTTGTAATCCGACCAGGCACGCTTGACATGCCTTATGTCAGTGGATGGCATGTGACACAGCGCATGATGCCAGAGGCCATGCAGGGTTGCCAGCCAGCTCCGAAGAACCTGGCGAGTATCGCGGTCCAGTCTGTGTTCGTAAAAATATTAAATTAAACAAGTTGCTTCAATCATAAAAAAATGTATATACTAATCAACTAAGTAGGAATATGAACATAGAAGAAGTGCACAAAAATAAATCTTATAGGTTGACGTCATCCCAAGTGCTCCTCCGGCTCGCTGAGGCCATTATTGCCCGTTGCTGCTTCAGGCTTGCGTGTGCGGCAGTGTCCGTGCGCGTAAGTGTAACAAACGGCCTTGGCCGAGAGGGGAACGCCCTGCAGAGGCACCACCATAACAGTGATGTGTCTTTTCATAAGGGTTTTGTTTATGTAATTATGTGAGTGTGTAAATATCTATTTGGGTTGTTGTGTACCTGTAGATGTGTTTCCCGGGCGACTGAGTGGCGTCTCCCCGCCTGTGACCATGTGGGCTCCACACACTCGCAAATGAAGAGAAGAGGGGGATTCATGTGCGCGCGGCAAGGGGGGAGGCCGCTGAGACGTCGCAGTGCGTGGGTCGAGTTAGTCACCTGAGTGGGATGAGAGAGTGCAGTCGCGAAGTTGTGAGTGAGAGTCGAACGGACACTGTCAGTCGTGTCACCATTGTCACTCCCCATCATTCGCGTCTTCGTCGGTCACATCACCATCATTCGCGTCTTCGTCGGTCACATCACCGTCATTCGCGTTTTCAGTCACATCACCGTCAGTCACGTCACCATCAGTCACGTGACCATCGTTCGCGTCGGCAGTTACATCACAGTCTTTCATGTCATTGTCATTCACGTCACTGCTAGTCACATCACCGTCATTCACGCCACTGTCAGTCGCATCACTGTCATGTCACCGCCAGTCAGTTCACTGGTAGTGTCGTGTCGCGGTCAAAGTGCGTGGAGCCGGGCCTCGCCCTGATGGACTGTCACAGATGGGAGCTGTAACAGCCCATGTTAAGTATGTGACGTGTGCAGTAAACACAACTTAATGTCATAAACTTTTTTATTTCACCCGAGTTAGGCTAGTTCCCTTGCCACGTGGCACGAACCTTCTCTGCCGGAGCAGCTGGGCAGCGACTCCGAACCACGGGAACGGCCCTAACGTCGACAAGGTTATCCTATTCAAATGATAAGTTAAAGTTTAAGATGTTTCATCCTTCAAATTATAATTATAATATTGAATTAAGATGAATTCACTGTAAATACTTAACAAAGTGAATAAATAATATGTAAAACTAACATACCACTGAACAATATTACAATTATTAAATTGAGATAAGTTAGGTATGACACTTCAACTGAAATATACATGTTAGTTGCTGCGCAGTAATGATATTGCGATGTCTTGAATCTCTGTTTCATTTGGTTTCGACATTCCAGCACAATTAATCACTTTTATTTGTTTTGTAGAAAACAGTCTTCTTTGGGGCATTAAATTTCGTTTGAGTTGTTCACTTCCCGGAATGGCCTGCTGACTATTTAAAAGACATCCCTTCTGCGAACGAACTGCAACTAAAGTTTGTCGTCGTTCCCTCGCCCTCCATCGTTGTTCGACACCCGGTTGCTCAGTTGTACTAGGTAGAGTGGGGTTCGGCCAGTGTGGCCAAAGAGGGACAAGCTAAGACTTATAATTATTCACTACCAGTCTGTGACGAACACCCGATTTATAGATACAGGACTCTGTACATGGGGCTGTCCCAGCCCCGCCTGCAACAGTCTAGTTTCGCGTGTGGTGACACGAGGGTTCTTCTCCTGACCGGATACTCGGCGTTACGTTCAGGCCCATCTACACCATACTATTTCCTATAGTTCAGAGACACCCGGAAATGTGGCGTGACACTGACACACTATGCTACAAGCTATTATACTCAGACCTAAATTCCCCGCAAGATATTATGTACAACGTAAATGCTGAAGTGGTCGGTGCGCGTCACTTGAACTTCGCGCCGCGCGGCGGGCTTCGGCGCTGCTTCCCTTCCTACTTCCCCCCCCCCCCCTCTCAGCGTCCAGTGCTGTGTCTGACCTCCCCTCGTGAGGTGTCCGCGCATGCGCGTGGCGCCCTCTTGCTTAATTATAACTAGGTGTAATGCCTAAAAGGCTCTTCTTGTTCGTTAGCAGTCAGTCGGTGCTGGTCGTGAATTAAGCATGTAGTCTGATACTTGCTTTAGAGAGAGTGTGTGACAGCGGGGAGAATGCACGTAAGTGTTGTAAGGTGGTGACCCTTACAGTAATGTAAACGGTACTTGGTAATAGCTGTATTATAAATTCCATTTCGGCCGTCACCGTCTAAATTCAATTTGGCATTTATTGTTTTCCTTGATCGTTTTTGTATTAATACCATGCATAGTTTGTTTGACGTCTCTCCCCGTCTGGTCTACAGTCTTCGTTAGGACTTGTTTTTTCGTAATGAATTTAATGTATTAATATGTAAATTTTCCTTTTATATCATGCCTTATCATGCTTTACAGTAAGCTTATACCGCCTAGTGTAGGTTAGGCCGCGGTCGCCTGCATGTTCATTTGACGTTTTTGTATTCTCTAATGAGGCATGTTAGTGTTCATTATCCTTGTGTGTAAGCGTTAATACTTAATTGTAAAATTTCTTATCAAGTTAATATTATGTATTCAATCAAGCATTTAATCCTAAAGAAAACATGGATATGTGTTCACGTATTTTGCCGTAGCATTTGTACCGCTAATTTTTCTTGCTATCAGTATTATTAAAAACCCAGTATTACTCTTGTATGTGAAAGAATGTTTTACGTGAGGCTTTTGCCCAGGATTAAACGACATGTATGTAAATTCATTCTTGCTAATTCAACCTTTGCATCCATCCTTGGCTATAATTGTTATATTACCTCTTTGAAAACCTTTTATTCAGCATAATTTATTCAGTATTTTTAGGATAGTGTTACACGCAGTTGAAGGTTCACGTAAATGTACTTCACCTGTTTACACTGTCCCATGAAGCTCATGGAAGCCTTCAACTGCGCAACTCTGCTATGTTATGCTGACTATTAACGTTTTTGTTTTTCTCTTTTGTCTTGCATGCACCATGGGGTCACCGGTCACGGGATGGGTGTATCGTCTACGCCGTGACGAGCTGGTTCAAATCCTCTCCGAGGAGGGCGTTTCCTTCGAGGAGGGCGCTACTGTTGCTGTTTTGAGGAGCCTACTCGTCCAGCATGTTCGTAACTCCTGGGAATCAGCTGATGAGGTACCGTCTCGGCAGTTCCCACCCCCTTCTGGCCCCGCCTTGAACTCAAAGTTTAATACAAAAATATTTTTTTCTAACCTTAAGCTTCTTCCTCGGCTTGATAGCTGCGAGCCACGAGCTGTTTTGGATTTTTTAAGTGCGGCATCACGTCTTGAAGGGCTGAAATTAGTTAGTGAGGCAGAATTGTTAAAGGCCCTGCTGAGTCTCTGTGGAGCCGCATTTTTGCAATTACTTACTGACGCAATTACTCAGAATCTTTCTTTTGCTCAGTTCAAGAGCTCAGTTTTGCAATTTGCCTGTCCTCCACGTGTGCTTGAGAGCTGTAAACGTGACTTAGTATTTAGGTTTCAATTGCCTAACGAGCCCACTCTTCAGTTCATTAATTCCGTGGCCAATTATGCGGCCGTTCTTAATTTAAACCTCACAGAAACGGAGTTAGTACAAACTATATTAGGGAATGTCTCTCCGCTTGTGCTTCAACATAGCGCCATGCTTAGTCCTCCCACAACTTTGAATGCTTTACGCAAGTGGAGCTCTGAAGTGGAGAATCGCTTGCTCGCTGTTAGAAAATATAAGGAGGAATTCCCCATTTCATCTACATCGCGGTTTTATAAGCCTAAAAACTTAGAATTTCAGCCTGCTGTGAATGTTTATTCTCAGTCTGCTCGTGCTACGCGCGCGCCGCAGCTCGTTGATTGTGCGGCTAGTGTAACCGAGCCCCTTGTCGGCTCCGGCCGCGCTACCGACAGGCGCCCCCCTCCCACTAATGCGCCCGGCCTTAAGGCCAGCCGGTCTAGGTGTGCCAACTGCGGAAAGTTCGGTCACGCGGTGTCTGAGTGCACGCAGCCCGCTGTGAGCCGTGATTTACGCAAATGCTTTAGGTGCAACCGCGCAGGGCACTATAGGGATCAGTGTCCGGGAAACGGGCCCCGATCAGGGCGTATGAGCGGTCGCCGCGATCGTCGTCAGAGAAAAGCCGCCTTTCATAAATTTTACAATTTTGTTCATGTTAATTTGTTTAGTGATATTGTCCCGGCTTTAGTGGATTCCGGAGCCACTCGTTCTTTGTTGAGTGCTGATTTTTTTGATTCCTTATGTAATAAATTTCCTGCATTGCAGAGCCGTGTGACTACGTGCCCTGACGTCATTATTTGTGTAGCTAACGGAGAAGTAGTACGCGCTAACAGGACAGTTGAGCTTCACATCAAAATTGCCGGATTTTCCTGGAACTGGCATTTTTACATTATTCCTGGTTTGTGTCATTCACTTATCCTTGGTCTGGATTTTCTGGGGAAAACTCGTTGTTTGATTCACGTGGCTAATCAGCATCTTGTTTTTGGCTTTCACCCTTCATTAAAAATTAAATTAATTCCGCAGAATGCCGCCCCTGAAGTCATGTCTTGTCCAGACACGAGTGACGTGACCTTCAGAGACTCTTTGATTTCGGACGTTTTCAGTCGTTATCCTGACGTAATAAACAGTCGTATAGGTAGGTGTGATGTATTGCCCTATAAGTTTTATTTGAAGGATCGCACGCCTGTTAAGGCCAAAGGCCACAGAGTATCACCCCCTAAACTACAAAAAATGAAGATTATTGTCGATCGCCTCATGGAAGCTGGGGTCATTGCCCCATCTATTTCTGATTTTAGCTCGCCTACTTTTCTAGTTCCTAAAAAGGAGGCTGGAGAATTTCGCTTGGTTCACAACTTCAAATCTTTAAATGATAAGGTCATTCAGGACTCTTACGAATTACCGACGGTAGAGAGCGCTCTACAACACCTAGGAGAGGCAGCCATTTTTTCCGTCATCGATTTGAACGCCAGTTTCCATCAAATCCTCTTGCATCCTGATTGCCGTAAATACACCGCATTTTCTACCCCTTGGGGACAATTTCAGTTCAATAGGGTGCCCATGGGAGTTTCATTTGGTAGTCAGGCCATGAGCCGCGTGCTGGACCATATTCTTTCTGATTTAAAGTATAAATTTGTCTTTAACTATATTGATGATATTATTGTTTATAGCGCTAGCTTAGAAGAGCACAAACAACATCTAACTCAGGTGTTTGACCGTCTTCGAGCAGCTGGGTTAACTGTTAATCCTGACAAACTTTGTTTGGCCCAGGACCATGTTAAGTTCCTTGGTTACATTATTTCTAAGGGAAAGCTCATTATGGACCCTGACAAGGTTTTACCCATAGTTAATTTTCCGCCCCCTAAAAACGTCAAGGGAATTCAGAGATTCCTAGGCATGACAGGTTACTATGCACGCTTTATACCGGACTATGCTGCGGTCTGTGGTCCGTTGAATAAGCTGCGCAAGAAAAACACAGCCTTTGAATGGGGTGACGCGCAACAGAAAGCCTTTGATAATCTTAAGGCCCTTGTGTCTTCTCCTCCCGTTTTGATCCTTCCGGATTTTCAGCGTAGGTTCGCACTTCAGGTCGATGCGTCTAGTATTGCTCTAGGAGCCGTCCTAGGTCACCTCGAAAATGATAGATTACGTCCCATAGCTTATGCTAGCCGATCGTTGACAGACGGAGAAAGGCATCTCGGCGTGTATGAGAAGGAGGCGCTTGCATGTTTGTTCGGCGTTGAGAAGTTCGCCTCGTACCTGGACTGTCAGGAATTTGACCTGTACACTGACAATCAGGCACTTAGCTGGTTATTTAACCACCCTAACCAGCTAGGGAAATTAGGGCGCTGGGTGTTACGGCTGTCCCGCTTTAACTTTAAGCTACACCATCTTAAGGGTAGTGACAATGTGGTCGCTGACACGTTGTCACGGATGTTTACCCCTGAGGAGTTTGACACCAGTGCCTTGCCAGTATCCTGTTCTGAGCCGATTAGTGCCGCGGTGTGCAAGGTCTTCCCAGAATCTTTTCTTAGTATCCGTGATTGTCAGAAGGATGACCCGCTGTGCGTTCGCATACGCAGGGATTTGCATCATGGCACTGTTACGCCCTACGTAGAGGAACAAGGTGTAATTTATTACACAGGGAAATCAGGCAAGCAGAGGAAGGCAGTGGTCCCTGCCTCCCTTCGTCCGATGGTTCTTAAATACTTTCATGACTCATTGTTGGGTGCTCACTTGGGTATCGAAAAAACGTTCCGCCGCATCAGCGCGCATCTGGCATGGCCCGAACTACGTGCAGACGTGCGTCACCACGTGAGGTCCTGTGTTGACTGCCAGGTTTCTAAACCCCCGCAATGTGCCAAGGTTGGCCTGTATTGTGCGGATCCCCCGGTTGCTCCATGGCACGTTCTGCATATGGATATTTTTGGCCCCCTTACACGCTCCAAAAAGGGAAATATTTGCATTCTAGTGGTTCTGGACATCTTTTCCAAATTTGTGTTACTACTCCCCTTAAAAAATATGAAGGCGACTAGTATTGTTAAAGCCTTAAGAGAGCAAGTGTGGAAATTTTTTGGTGCACCTGCTATGATAACCTGTGATAATGCCCGTTACTTCCGGTCTGTATTATTTAAGGATATGTGTTTTGAATGGGCTATTAAACCCATTTACAGTAGTCCCTATTGCCCCCAGGGTAATCAGTCTGAACGTGTAAACAAGGTGCTTAAAGCCACTCTAACTGCTTATTACAGGGATGACCAGTCATTGTGGGACAGTGACCTTGAATTCATCAACGTGGCGTTTAATTCTGCTGTCCATATGGCGACAGGGTTTCCCCCTTCCATCCCCTTCATGGGCCGTGAGTTGACCCATCCCTTGCTTAACTCCTGGGGACTGCCGCCTCTGGAACTCGCCTCTGACAGTGATTCCCTGGAGGCCATGCTTGACGATGTGAGTTGTAATCTTAAGAAGGCCCGCGAGGCTGTAGCCGCCTCTTATAACGCTACGCGGAGACCTCATGGTTTTGCTGTTAATGACTTGGTTCTCTTAAAGAATTTTAAATTGCCAAAACTGGCTGATAATGTTAATTCAAAATTGATTTCTGCTTTTGTTGGGCCATTTGTGATTGATAGATTTTTGGGAGACAACACGGTCCTATTGCGTAACCCTTCTGGTTCTAGAAAATATAAAAAGGCCCATGTGGGTCAATTAAAGAAATTTCATCAATAACCTTTTTTTTTTCTTTTATTTGGACATAGTTTTTTTTGTTGTTGTTTGGGTGTTCGTGTTTCCTTCTCTTTCTTTTTTTTCCTTTCCTCCCACCGATGCTCCCGCCACGCCCAGAAGAGGACTTCGCGCCGCAGCGCACCCGACGCTCCTCGCCCTGCCCGAGATAGCGTGACCGCAGCCGCCCGCCGGGTTCGTCGTGTCTGCAAGGCCACTTGCTTGCTGGGACGTTGGTCGCCGTCACGTCACCGATGAGGAGCGGTGGCATGGAGTCGCCGCCGTCTCCTGCCCGTGAGGGGCCGTGACGCGTGCGGAGACTGTCTCTCCTGCAGCGGCCGCTTCGGATGGCCCTGCCTGCCAGGCGCCGAGCGTGGGCAGGCGGTGGGGACGCCCGCCGTTCTTGCCCTGGGTTCGCGCTGGGTGAAGGCATGCTGTTCCTGCTACTCTGGGATGAAGAAGATGCTGTCCGATATTGAATTTATTAGGGACGTCCCGTACTCTAAACTTTCTCTTCAGCGCTGAAGAGTATTTCAGTGGAAACGCTGAAGAGTCTTTATTTCAGTGGAAACGCTGAAGACTCTTTGTTTCTGTGGATACACTGAGAATCCTTGCTAGGTGTCCTACACGGAAAATTATGCCAGTCATGAACTCACTTCAAGAAATTGTTATTTAGAAACATTGGTTGTATTTGTATACACATAGACATGTGTTGAACTCACTTCAAGAAATTGTTATTTAGAAACATTGGTTGTATTTGTATACACATAGACATGTGTTGGACTCACTTCAAGAAATTGCTAGTTAGAAACATTGTTTGTATTCGTATACACAGAGAAATGTGTTGAACTCACTTCAAGAAATCGTCAGTTAGATATCAAGAAATTGTTATTTAGAAACATTTGTTTGTATTTGTACACACATAGAATTGTGTTGACTTGACATTTGAGTTACTTCAAGTGTTGTGACCGGACCTGCAGTTCCTCGTGTCCTTGTGACTTGGTTGGCGAGGCTCGCGGTTGCGTTCGTCAAGGGTGGGGGAGTTGAAGTGGTCGGTGCGCGTCACTTGAACTTCGCGCCGCGCGGCGGGCTTCGGCGCTGCTTCCCTTCCTACTTCCCCCCCCCCCCTCTCAGCGTCCAGTGCTGTGTCTGACCTCCCCTCGTGAGGTGTCCGCGCATGCGCGTGGCGCCCTCTTGCTTAATTAAAACTAGGTGTAATGCCTAAAAGGCTCTTCTTGTTCGTTAGCAGTCAGTCGGTGCTGGTCGTGAATTAAGCATGTAGTCTGATACTTGCTTTAGAGAGAGTGTGTGACAGCGGGGAGAATGCACGTAAGTGTTGTAAGGTGGTGACCCTTACAGTAATGTAAACGGTACTTGGTAATAGCTGTATTATAAATTCCATTTCGGCCGTCACCGTCTAAATTCAATTTGGCATTTATTGTTTTCCTTGATCGTTTTTGTATTAATACCATGCATAGTTTGTTTGACGTCTCTCCCCGTCTGGTCTACAGTCTTCGTTAGGACTTGTTTTTTCGTAATGAATTTAATGTATTAATATGTAAATTTTCCTTTTATATCATGCCTTATCATGCTTTACAGTAAGCTTATACCGCCTAGTGTAGGTTAGGCCGCGGTCGCCTGCATGTTCATTTGACGTTTTTGTATTCTCTAATGAGGCATGTTAGTGTTCATTATCCTTGTGTGTAAGCGTTAATACTTAATTGTAAAATTTCTTATCAAGTTAATATTATGTATTCAATCAAGCATTTAATCCTAAAGAAAACATGGATATGTGTTCACGTATTTTGCCGTAGCATTTGTACCGCTAATTTTTCTTGCTATCAGTATTATTAAAAACCCAGTATTACTCTTGTATGTGAAAGAATGTTTTACGTGAGGCTTTTGCCCAGGATTAAACGACATGTATGTAAATTCATTCTTGCTAATTCAACCTTTGCATCCATCCTTGGCTATAATTGTTATATTACCTCTTTGAAAACCTTTTATTCAGCATAATTTATTCAGTATTTTTAGGATAGTGTTACACGCAGTTGAAGGTTCACGTAAATGTACTTCACCTGTTTACACTGTCCCATGAAGCTCATGGAAGCCTTCAATGCTACTAATCCTCGCCGCATAAATATGAACAAGTTGAAATTCGGATACTGATTCCAAGCTGCCGCTATGCCTGCGTCGCGACGCCGACGTCCGCTTACTGCTGGTTGGCTCAAGGCTCAGCGACCGTCTCGAGGCACGACTCCTCTCGTGACACGACCGTTCCTCGTGCCTGCCTGGCAACGACTAACTCCCCTTCCCCCTCCACTCGTCCTGTGCCGACCCTGGCGTGTCGCAGACGGGTGTGGCGTAGTAGCCCAGTGAACACTGATAAAAACAAAACATAAACACTTAAATCGATAAAATTAAATAATTACAATAAAATAATGTTAATAAATATTTACAAGATTTGTCCTGCTGTAAATACAGCATCAATTCCTTCAAGGAAGTTTGTATTTTACCGTTGATTCTCCTGTCACACGAATCTATCTGCCCCCCCCCCCCCCCCGGCCAAGCCGCACTGCACTATTCAGCGCACACACGACACAGGGCAGGAGAAGGCGTTGGCATGGCATAACGGGCTGTGAGAGCTGGGTCGACACTTGGGTCCACGTCAAGTTGCTTTCATGGCTGCAGTTTACTGCCTAATTACCTCAGCCTCACTTTAAGTGGAAATGCCTTAATTATTTCATGAATATCTTCTTCACGTTTCAAATATGTTCACTATTTATATTAAAGATAGTAATTTTTTTTCTGAGTTGAGTAACAATATCTTCCTTTTCAGTAAATTAGAGATCAATTTATAAATGATTAAATAATTTGCAATCGCTAGTGGAAGCCCTGGCTTGAACATTTTCGAATGCAGTTATTGGGTTGTTTTCTGTTGACATATGAGATGTATATTGCCGTCACCCGGCCTCTGTAGAAGGCCCGGGTAGTACATGACGGGCGCTACAGGTGTCGCGGTGCTGCTGTTGTCCGGGGGAGGGGGGGGGGGGGGCGCCAGGCTAGTGGGATACTAGGCCTTTGGTGATGGGTCACAGGTACTCTGCCCCCGCGTGCCCCGGCAGGTACGCAGCTGGAAATCTACCCTGAAACTCCCGACTTGGCTGTGAGGCCGTGAGGCCATGTGGAGGACGGAATGGTGCGGAATAATCGCAGACGACAAAGTTTACATTAAATTGACTTTAATCCACGGACTTCTCCATTCTCCAGTGGTATGCATGGTTACGCTGTACTCCCTACACATACACTACGCGGTGGCAGAACCACTACAAAAGCTATCATAATGCGCTATGCGGCGTCTGAGCCACTGTACAAATACACTAACACACGCTGATTACAAAACAAAACATGACACTAACATAACACTGTGAATTTGCCCTGGTAGTCTCGCGGGGACATGAATACTAGTTCGCCGGAGACAGCCAACGCCGAAAGTTAATTGTCTTAGGAGGGCTCCATGAGCGCGATCCTAAATTCTATTCTACACTTACGTGATGTTGTAGCCGGCTGATGTATGCACGGCGATCTTAACGAAAACGAGTTGGATGGAGTCGGCCAGTGTCGTAAATTGTGTGGTCCGCGACGCGGTGCGGAATCACCAAGGAAACGGTCGGAATAAGCCCGGGTCCGCGAAATACACGCCGAGTCTACATGAGCAGCAATGAATTAAAAAGGTTTGGTTATTAAATCAAGTGCAGAGTGAACGATCGGTGGAACAAAATGGAAGGCTGCTCACGGACACACGTCTTGACCCGGCGCGGAGTGGTTGGAGACTGCCGAACATGGCCACCTCGCAAGGGAGGGAAACTTTCACCTCCTTTGTGAGTCGGCGCCCAAAACTTATATCAACTCAATTTGCTCTATTATAAGCTAAAAACACGTTCCAGGTGCTCAATTAAAGGGTAGCACCTGGTAATTGGGTGCTTAAGGCTTAACAACTGTTTTATAGTATTTAATTTTTTGGATTGTGGCATCAAGTTGGCGACTGTAAATTTATTAACATATTGTCTCACTGTGAACTGTCCTAGTTGGATTTCTCCTAATCTGACTCGATCATTGTAACGGGCACTTCATTTAAGGCCAGTGGCCGCGGTGACGTGTAATGAGGTTCGTTGTCTACTCCGTGCGTGCGGTGCTCTCACGGAATAGCTACGACACACTTGTTTAATTCCTGTGAATTAATAATTGTTTCCTAATGTCTTGATACAATTCTTTTACATCAGATGTGGATGAAACTTCTTCGATAATAAGTCCATGTTAAGAAGTAAATTTTTTCTATGCCTACATCTTATATTCACAAGTTTATTGGTCACTTTAACTTTAGTTAGAACAATCAGCCTGTCAAATGGCTTGTCCCCAAGAAAGTTCATAATAACAAAAACCAATTTATCCAAATGTCTTCCAGTCTTTCCTTGCACATTTATATATTTTAAGGTTATATGCATAATTTATATATGCATTTTTGTATTGATACCACTAATCAGTCTGTGACAATATGCCCATGATTGAATATTTTTCACATATTTCTCACTGCAATATGCCTCAAAAGCAGCTGTGTCTGTATCTCTATTCAATCGGTTTGTTACCACAAGTAGCATCATTTCAAATGCAGCAGAGTCCCATTCTTGCAACAATGTTCTCAAGAGTTTGTAGACTCAGTGGCGTAGCGAGGGTGGGGCGGAGGGGGCGGCCCGCCCCGGGCGGCAGCCCGCGGTGGCGGGTCGCCAGTGAAGCGGGTTGAGATCTGATCTATGATTCATTCATTACATGTGTCAGACACACTATAATGTTCCATTTTTATCTAAAATTTTGCGCACCAACTATTTTTTAATATTTATTTAAAAGAAAAACCTGCGAAATCACTGACAGAGCTCTTTATAACGTTTGTTTGTTTACATACGAACAGCAACATCGCATCACGCCGCGCCGCCCGGCGCACGCGAGCCGAGTTGAGCGGCACTCCTTATTATGTTAATTACTCATACAAAATCATTTGTTTCACGCGTCGGCCCGTGTCGATGCCTCTCTTTCGCACTCATTGAATTTAGTACTACGCATTGTACTGTAAAGTTTGACCTTAACCCAGAGCAAACCAAACAACTTCCGCAAACCGGGACACAGTAAAACTCCTATATTGCCCCGTACCGCGAGCGCAGGTAAACCCAAAAAAATATTAAAACCCAAACTAATAGCAGGCTTAAAAAATACTAATAAGGTTGCGAACAGTGAGAGGAGGCAGCAAGTTAAAAAGACGCATAATTTATATGACAACATTTAATAAATATATATATATATCATAAAATCGTTTCATCACAAATCGGCGCATCCATCATAAAATACATACCCTATTACTACTTATAAAAAAATAGCTATATAATAATACTAAAAAAATACTTTAACAATTCCCCCCAAAAAAATTATAATTTGATCATATACTTCAGAGCTCCGAAAATGAAATATAATTACCAAAAAGGCATTAAAAATATATAAGAACATATTAATACAAATACAAATACAAATATAGATACGCACCGGGCGTATCACCGCTGTAAATACCAATTAATATAGGCGAAATCTAGCAAAAAATTGACACACCTTAACATGCAAATAAATATACCAAAAATTTAGCAAATTACAAATTATGGGTTTACAAGCCCTTCTCAGTTAAGTCATTTTCTAATGGTCGACGCCTTTTATTCTTCTAGGTCTGGCAGGGATTGGGTGAAACACGCTGAACGTACAATCCCAGTTTCAGTTTTATTAGTCCGTTAATTTAAATCCCAAAAATCCACAAATTATAGTTTCGCACCAGGGGTCAAAGGGGTCAACAGGGCAGTGGCACGGCTGGCACTTACTTGCTTTTTGACGTCGTGATGTCCGGTCACCAAATACACTCGTTTGCTCACGAGTGTTTTTAATGGCAAACCCTTGCCATTATACGTTACCGTAGCTGCAGGTAATTGTACGGATATGACGAATCCTTCGCCATACCGTCTTGGAGTTTATTTCGGCGTACATAATTCATCATTGGAAAATCCTCGCGATATTCACACACGCCTCACCAACCACTCGCGTTCATCGTACCAAAGCGTTCTAAATTATATAAATGAACCCCGTTCATATTCAAAAAGGAACACTCGTATACAGTTACTTCGATGTGGAACCATTACCATGGCCAACCCGCGTTTTACTTCACGTGCGTGCCCGCCTGGGCCTACCAGGCGACTCCGCTCGCCCGTCTCACCTGACGTCACACAATCAGCTGTTCTGCTCGCGCGCCGTCTAGCGCAGCGATTACCAACATATTCGGTAGTGTCCTCGAACTTTCCAGACCAATTTAATAACTTAAAATCTTAAACTTAAAAATAATAAGACTAAACAATAATTACAAATTTCTTTTTTAAAACAACATTTAACAAACTTAAATCCAAAATAACTCGTATTACCAGGGCATCCGAAATATTAATAAAATACGTTAACCATTTCTGCCAACATAAACATTATCAAAGGTAGCAGCTGTAGCAAACATGCTACAGTACTGATCTTTGTTTGTTTTAGTGCATCGTGAAGTACCGTTACGCAATCAGGCTTTACTCGTATGATTATTTCGCGAGAGTTTCGGATACGGAACGAAAGTCATTTTGATTGTGTTTCGATCTTTTAAATACTGTTGAATCTTCTAAAACTAAACATTTAGAACTTTACCCAATCTTTGAACTAGTTTTTGAAAATGAAAAGAGTCAAAGAAAGCGGTGCGGAATTCCGCAAAAAAAAAAAAAAAAAAAGGATAAGAAAGAAGCAGATGCGAAGAAGTCTCAAGGTGCATTACTGAAATATTTTAGTTCCAATTCTGGTTCGAAAGCCACGTTAACGTCTTCGGTGGCATCCTGCAGCAGCGGAAGTGATTCCAGTGTAAGTAGGTATATGATTTCTCCATCTAGAATCATGCATGGCCTAGAATTACTCCAGTTATTTATTATTATTTATTTATTTATTGTTTACAAAAGTTACAATATTTCTTACATTAGTCTCACAAAACCTATTTACCTAGGTTTGTCTGCAAGTACGGAGTCACACTCGTTCATTAAATCTTATTTTATAATACACTTAAAATTGCTCTAATAGCTCTTTGAACATTGATTATTGTTTAAAAAGTATTGAGTATATTAACTGACATCGTATGGCCGAAGGCCACCCCAAAGCCCGACCTGCACCCGCCAGTACTCGGCTCCGCTAACGGAAAGCACCCCTAGCCATGGCCCACCTGAGTCAAGTGAGCGGACCGCAGCCCAAGGTAGAGAATAACGAACCATTTTAATTACGCATGCAACGCACTCCCCGTGCCTACAAAATTCCCCACACAATAATAAAGTAATCAGAAACAAACAAAAGCCCCTAATTAATAGAAAGCGACGCAGGAGTGCCCAGGTCACTCACGTGTAGCTTTCTACTAAAACAGCTGTGAGTGCAACCCTTGCGGCCTTCAGCCTAAATTCAGTAGTGAAACGTGTGACGTAATGCAAACCGCCCCAAATTAGCATTATCATTCGCCACTGGAGTAGTTATCAAGAAACAGACAGTCTCCAGCTTGACTCTAATATTCAAACTTATTTTAGACAAACTTATTAAATGTCAATTCTAAAACATATATAGATATTAAGTTAATCATTAAGTTTTATTGTATGAATTTAGAGCCACTTGATTTTTATTATTAATGTAATTTTTTACGAATAATGGAACTTTAGAAACTCTGGCGCGACAGGGAGCTCACCCCTCCCCTCGCGCCAGGGCCAGACGCCAGTACAGCGCGACTCGCGGACCGAACGTCCATCTGGTAATTATAGTCACAACCAAAACCTTTTTTTTAAATACTCCCCGTGTGCGCCCGGTCCTTTTCCGGTGTAGGGCCTAACCCAGCCGCGTCAATTTAACACGCCCCACACAAAGCATTACGTGGGGCTGTGCAGTATACGGTACGGGCTGTCTCCCGCCACCCCAGAACTTTAGTTAATCGCCCAGTGCACAGGCACAGGCTACATCCAAGCTTAAACGTGTTTTTAATTTAGTAGCGAGCCGCGGTCCACACAGGTGGGCCCGCGCGTCGCAATTTACCGATTACGAGATTAGCCGACGCTAATCGAACGCTCTCCCTCAACTGCGACTGGCGTGAGGGCTTAATAAGTAAACACACGTAGAGGCACGCAGGTGATAACGTGTGGAGTGTAATCGTGTACGTAAGAGCACCACAGGGTGCCGTTTTGTCAAGTGTAATTGTAATAATAGTGTAATCAAAACTTCTATGTGTTCCGACGCCTCACTGGCAGTCATGTATCGCCGAGTAGAACCAGTGTAAATCGTGAACAATAAAACGTCCACCCCGCACCTCCCGTGCGCGACGTGCGACCCGTAGAACAACCAGAACAGTGTATGTAAATTAACCTAAACAACCCAACCTAATCAGGAAACAAATTCCATCACCGGTTCTAGCGGGCCACGCTGGGGCAACGAACCCACGACCACCACACGGTTAGACACCGAGCTAGCCTGGCACCCTCCCGGAACAGAAATCTCTAAGAAAGCCAGCCACCCCGCTAGGACCTGCGCCCGACCTCAAACACGAGACCGCGGCGGACGGCATAACATAAATTACATTGAGTTAAGGTACATCTTTTTAAGTTTACGACTGAATTTTGTCCTGCTACTTGAATTTAAAACTTCAATAGGGGATGTTTTGTAAATCTAGTAATAGTCTAGGAATATTTTGTTTTTGTTTTTGGATAACTTGATTATTTATGGTACCTGTCATACAAAGAAGACATAATTTTTCATTTAGCTCAAAAATGGCGCCAACGATTTTTCTCAAATTTCTCGTCATTTTATCTTTTAATAACATCTATAAGATGGTTTACTCAGTCAGTTTTTACCGGGAAACTCTAAAAAAGGTAGCTGCCATACAAAATCAATTTTGTTTGTAAATTTTCCTATAAGCCCGGCAAACCGCGCCGTCACCATAACCACTTTTGTTTTGTGATAGATGAAATACTTATTTGAAATTCGAATGTGTCCTCCGGCCAATATTCATGGGAATACATAACTTATTTTACAGGTACAAAAAGAAGACGTACCTGCCGTCGCAGTTGGAAGTAGTTCTGGTCCCACCACAGAGCAGGGTCAAGTCAAAGTCGACTCATCAAAAGTACCTCAAGCACCTAGTCATAAGCCTGCAGAAAAAGTGAATGTTGCCAAAGAAGACATAATTGAAATCGTGCCTTCTGCTCATGCCGAAATCAAAGATGTGAATCTCGACGATGTAGGTTGCTGGCCTTCTCCTATGACCGAAGAAGTAAGAACGCTTCTAGTACGTCGCGGATCTGACTCAGTACAGCACATCGATTCCAAATTTGCCGATGTTACTCGCTCAGGGACTTCAACGAAAGGTGGTACCCGAAAACTAACCAAAGAGTGGTTCTACAAACCATTATCTAACGGCGAAAAGGTTCTCCCAACATAGATGGTGTACTCGCCTTTGAAGCAATCCTTGTATTGTTTTTCTTGCAAGCTGTTTGGCAATTCCGGCTCTAACTTCGCATCTGAAGAAGGATTCAACAAATGGTGGAAGCTAAATCCAAGAATAGGAGACCATGAAAATAGCCTGGGCCATGAACAGAGCTTCTTGAAATGGAAGGAGTTGGAAGTTCGCCTGAACTGTAAAGCAACCATCGATCAGAAACAACAAGAAGTTTTCGAAAGTGCGGAGAAGAAGTGGAGGGATGTACTGTACAGGTTGCTGAATATTATCCAGTTCTTAGCCAAACAGAATCTGGCCTTCAGAGGACATCGAGAAGACATTCGAGGAGATGATAGTGGCTTTCGCGGGAACTTTTTGGAGTTAGTGCCCCTCCTAGCTAAATACGACCCTCTTCAAATGGAACACCTGACAAAGATAAAGCTGGGAGCAAGAGTCTCAGTTTCGTATCTATCTCCAGAAACCCAGAATGAATTTATAAACTTACTGGGACAGCAAGTTCGATCCACCATCATCCGTCGTATTCAAGAAGCTAAATATTATTGCGAAATCTTCGACAGTACACCAGACATCTCCCACAATGACCAAATGAGCCAAGTTCTGCGATACGTACATATCGAAGGAGAAAAAGTCGCCGTGGTAGAATCTTTCATTGACTTCTTCGAACCAAAAGGAAAAAATGCAGAAGATCTCAGCAACGATATAATCGCGAAGATAACATCAGACGGACTGGACCTACAGAATATGAGAGGACAGGCTTATGACAATGCTGCCACAATGTCAGGGGTCCACAATGGAGTTCAAGCCCGGATTAAAGCACTGAATCCGAAAGCTATATTCGTTGCATGCACAAACCACTCACTAAACTTGGCTGGGGTACACGCTGCTTCTGAATAATTGGTTTCCGTGACGTTTTTTGGAACTCTGGAGAAGCTGTTTGCCTTCTTTTCCGCATCAACTGTTAGATGGAACGCTTTGGTTGCCGTCACAGGTCAAGCAGTAAAACGAGTCACTGAAACGCGCTGGAGCGCTAGACATATAGCTGTCAAGATGCTTAAAAATAAGTTTGAGGTTGTTCTTGAGGTACTGGAACAATTAACAGATTCATCTCAAACTTCCGAAACAAGATCGGGAGCCAGTCTTCTCCTGACAGCCATGCAGTCATTTAACTTCCTAACTTTTCTTGGCTTTTGGGCTGCAGTGCTACCTGAAGTAGATGACGTACAGATTTACCTGCAGCAACGAGGACTAAGTGTGGATAAGTGTGCTCAGAAACTCTGCGCTTTGAAAACCCTCTTAGTGGAAAGTAGAGACCGTTTCGTGCAAGAAGCAATTGACTTTGCTAAGACTCTCTGCGAAAAACTCGGAATCGAACTCAAAACGATAAGAATTCGCAGGAAAAAACGAATGCATGGCGATGAATCTTCTGAAGATGCAGCTTTGTCTCACGAACAGGAAATCCGTCGAGAGATTATCGCATCATTCGACAAGATCATTCAAGAAATGACGACTCGATTCCAGCAAATTCAAGAAATATCGGACAAGTTCGGATTTTTGATGCCAGCGAAACTTTTGGACAGCAAGTTCGAGTGTATTAGAAGACATCGACAAGGACGAGTTTCAGATGGAGCGGAAGCGTCTTCAGCAGTTTGTTGTTGTTACCTGTTCTGAATCAGAGGAAGATATAAGTGGTAAAGGACCACTGGAGCTCCTCCAGTTCATTCAAAAACTGAATCTCGGAATTTCGGTTCCAAATATAGTCATCTTGATTCGTATATATTTGACTTTGGCGATTAGTGTTGCAAGTTGTGAGAGAAGTTTTTCGAAGTTGAAGCTAATAAAAAATTACCTCAAATCTACTATGAGCTCCGCTAGACTATCAAACTTGGCTATATTGTCGATTGAACAAGAATTGGCTGCTTATATTGATTTTGACAAAGTTATTTCTGACTTCGCTGCTCATAAGGCCCGTAGAATCCGCTTGTAAAACCGCTCATCCTATTTTAACTTCAATAAAAGGTACCTCATTGCATGTGAAATTTAATTTTAATTAAGCACCTATAGAATGGGGGCGGCAAAATTGGTCTCCCGCCCCAGGCGCCAAAATGGCACGCTATGCCACTGCTAACTAGTTCCATAAGAGTACATTTTCTCATATTTTCTTCACACACTATGCTGTGTCTTCGTAACCAAGCTATAATATCCTTTTTTACATCAAACTTAGAAGGCGGCTTGTCATGTTGTTTGGAATGATAAGGGGCGTTGTCCATGACTACTACTGAAGCTGGCGGTAAATTGGGAATCACCATTTCGGATATCCACTTTTCAAAATTCGTGGCGTTCATTTGGCCATGATAATCGCCAGTAGCTGCGTCAGCTTTATAAATAAGCGACCCTCCGGGAAGAAATCCACCTTTCGAACCAATATTAACAACAATCAATCTTTTTGAAGCATTTCCTGTAATAACTCCACGAACGCTTTCATGTTGCCAACATTTCTGGAATGTGAGATTGCTGTCAATCCAAGTTTCGTCAAGGTAAAACTCCTCCCTCCCTTCAGACCTAACGTTTTTTATTTGCGTCAAGTATTTTGAACGCCAACCGACAATGTCTGCACGTTCGATGAGCACGTGCCTTTTGTCATAACACTTTTTCCAGACGAAACCCATATCATTCAAAAGTCTTTTCAGTGACGTCTTGCTCCAATTCCAACCAATTCTTTCTTTGAGAACCGGCAATAACTTACGAACTGAAGGTATAACATGCTTCACAGTGTAGAACTCGTGTATGACATCTCGTATGACTCGTCTGTCAAAACTGTCGACAAAGATCTTACGAATTTTCTTCGGCCTGCAAAAAGTAAAGCGGTATATTTCACTTTTCAGCATCGTATTTCTCGTTAGACAAAAAGTCGTAGCATAGAATTGAAAAAGAAACCGTTAGGTTGAACTACAATTTCATTAAACAATAAAGAATATTTGCGATTGTTAAGGTCATTTGTACGAGCATTTCTAAGGTAGACTTAATTTACATGAAAATGCAAACACATGTGTTTATCTACTTAAATACTATTACTTTCTCACTGGCATAAATGATATTCCCACAAATTCGTCATACAACGGTCGATACGGCCGCTGTAATTTATGCCGAAACAGAATAACTAACGCGCCTGCATGAATTAGTCCGCAGTGTTAAGAAAATTATTTATGTTATTATTTGTGTTGTATTTCAAAACACCAATATGGGGTGTGGGGCCGATAGTTGGTGCTTTTACCCTAACAATAAATACTTAACAACACCAAACAAACAAAAAACTGAGATTTCAAAACAAGCTTTAAATTACTTAGTGATTGCACAACTTTCACTCAACTATGCCTTTACGGCCATTGCATTTCTATCTATGCTGCTTTTGCGATTTTTACTTTTACATTCCAGTACGGACGCGGATATCGTAAAACCGCATAATAGAAACGTTGAACATCGTTTATACCATGTACACTGGAATTTCACATCTAAATTCTATATAATTTAGGCGAAAAATACAATTATTTAAAATGTTTTGCTTTGAAAACAAGTCGGGTACATTGTACGTACGATACCTATTCAATAAACAATTTGTAGCAGTTGGCTACACTGTCGGTCGGTATAGGTAGCGCTCCCATCGTCTTCCTCCCCTTTTCCCCCTCCACCCTATAGTCTCCTTCCCTCCCTCCATCCCCACTCCCATCTACTCCCTCCATCCCCGCCGCGATTTTAGCGCGCCTAGTGGCGTAGTTTCAGAGGCCTATATAAACTCCAGATTTTGCATGTTTTGCCACTGTCTGCTTGCTCTTCGGAGTGATCGACAGTCCGTCGGGCATTAGGCGATGTTAGGCTTAAACACGGTGAATCTATGCTAGTGGTAATATCGATGGGGTCTCGCTCGCTGTCGTTAGTTTTCGGAAGGTTATTATGTCCGTATGCGGTCAGATGGTAGTAGGTTCAGTTATGTTATGGTTACCTACCGTATCGCTTCGTTGTTATTTAGTGCAAACTTGAATACTAGTTGTTTGAATTTCTCTCGCTCAGTAAGGCTTACTTACATCAAACTCTTGTCGGTAGTAGATGCGCCAGAGTTCGTGTTTCCTTGCTTATGATTGTAGCTTCATTCACGTCACTGCCCGACGTACTTCCGTGCAGACGTCTGATATATTTCAAGTCAGTAGTAGGTTTAATGATAGAGTTGTAGAACGGGCGTTTGGCCCATTTAAATTTGTATTGCTCTGAAATCGATATATATATATATGCTATGTCGTTATTTCCTAAAATCACGATAGGTATAAGAATATACGTAAGCTGAAAGAATACGTTGTACCTTATATCATGTTAGTCATGAATAGCCATCTGTTTAATACAGTTCAGAGGTCTTGCGCAAGTAACGTTCGTCCTATTGGATAAAGTTCTGTGTATTTGATTTTCTCTGCACTATTATTTCAGCAGACTATTATCTTATGTTTTATACGAATGTTATGCTCGTAATCTAAACTGCGTATTATGTAAATTATTTGTATCTCATACCCTCTTTATTAGCAGTAAGATTTAACGTGTAAATGCAGTTGATTGCAAATTTATTGGACTATGAAAATCTCGGAAATGAATCACGAAAACCACGTTATCATATTGTAAACACTTAAATAAAAGATTTAAGGCGATTGAAATATATAAATATACAAAAATGTATAATGCAAAGAATTCTATGTTGGTGGCCATGTGCCAAATTGACTCATGAATAATTTATTATGCACGGAATTGTTACTACAGCCCAATTGGTATATTGAGCTAGTGTGTGCAGCTTATTATCATCAGTATTGTTATTATTTATGTCCTTTATCTAAAATTGTACTTTTATATATATATACCTGTTTCGTCTATAATAAAATGTTATTTTTGGTAACTTTGGATTTACTTCAAAACCTTACTGCGCCTTAAATAAGGGTAATAGAACCCTTTATTTTTTCTTCTTGTTACACTCTGTATTGCAGTTAGGGATAGGTAGGGACCATTCTCAACCCTCCCCCCCGCTGCAAGGACTGCGCAACTCTGCTTTTAAGGCAGCTCCAAGGTTTTGTTCTTTGGTTTCATGATGGCCGTGAGCGGTGCGACGAGCGGTGTGAGTTGGGTCTACCGACTCCACCGTGAAGATTTGGTGCGGTACTTGGAAGAAAATCAACTCCCTTCCGAGCCTTCCGATACTGTGGCCGCGCTTCGTGCGCGACTTATTCGCTTTATGCGCGAGGCGGCCGAGCCGAGTGGTGACATCACAGCCGAGACTCCTGGGATGCAGACTTCTCCTAGCGTGAGTCCCGTTTCCGATCCCTTTTCCTTAAAATTGTATTTCAGTGTTTTAAAATCCCTTCCGCCATTGGAGGGCTCTGACGTAAAAAGTATTTTAGACTTTTTCCTTAGTGCTGACAGATTAAGTAAATTGAGTTTGGTACCCGTAGGATCTCTGATGAAAGGGTTATTAACTAAGTGTACAGGTACTTATGTTAGCCGTCTCACTGAAGCTATAATACAGGGAAAAGATTTCAACACTTTTAAATCTGAAGTCATTCGCTCTGTATGCCCTCCCCGCGTCATGGACGCATGTCGTCGTGATCTAGTACTTAGGTTTCAAAAACCTGATGAGTCGGTCCCGCAATTTGTGGATAACGTACTTGCCTATGCAGGCGTGTTGGAACTAGAATATAATGAGGGAGATTTAGTCCAACTCATATTAGGTAAAGTGGCGCCACGAGTTATAAGTTTGTCTAGTATGCTCGTGCCTCCTTCAACTTTCGACTCCTTGCGCTCGTGGGCAAGTGAGGTGGAAGCACGCCTTTCTTCCGCAAACAAGTACGACGTTGAGTATGCTGCCAAAGGAGAAGTTACATCTAACACGAACAAAGGACACAGCTCGATCACATTGTTTAAAGAATCCTACAGTAAGCCGGTTATGGATGTTAATAAAGATAAAGGGGTAAACTATTACAAAACAAACCAGTACCATGACAGAAATCAGCGGTTATTTGCGACTGAAAGTGGTAGTCGTGAATCTCGCGTTCCGTCAGACAGAGGCAGTTCGCCCTGTGTAAGTTACCCCGCGGCGCGCGTGGCCGATAGTCGTGCGAACGCCGCCCAGCCAGCTCGCCAGGTACAGGATGTGCATGAATTCCGCCACACTCGTTGCGGCAATTGTTGTCAGTTTGGGCATTCAGTGGAAACCTGTGACAAGGTGCTTGTCAGTTTGAATGACCGCAAATGCTTTTCTTGTAAGGCGATTGGACACTATCGTAATAAGTGTCCTTTAAACTGGCAGTGACAGGTCGGAAAAGAGGTAGACTCTGTCGTTTTCTAAAAAAATCCTCTGTTAGTAGTTATTTTCATTACCTACCGGTACAGATACATAATCATTTTTTTTTCCGCCTTGGTTGACACTGGGGCTTCACGCTCAGTAATAAGTGAAAATTTTCTACAAAGGTTAATTACCCTTTTTCCTCATTTATTTCCGCAACATAAATTTACTGCTGACTCTATTAATATTTGTGTCGCAAATGGGCAATGTTTAAAGTCAGACAAAGCTGTGATATTACATTTCAAAATAAAGCATTTTTCGTGGGATTGGAAATTTTCTGTTGTACCCAACATCACACCAGAGTTTATAATTGGTTTAGATTTTTTGGGGAAAACAAGGTGTATCTTGGATTTAGATCAACATGAGCTGCATTTTGGCTTTAACCCTAACGTTAAGGTACCCTTGAGGTTTGAGTCATCAAATAATTTTGTCATGGAATGTCGTGATATTGAGAGCACGGACCACCAGTCTGCCATTAGGTCTATCATTCAGAAGTTTTCCGATGTTATTACGACTAAGATAGGTAACTGTGACATTTTACCTTATAGGTTTTACCTAAAAGACGAAAATCCTGTGCGTAGTAAGCGATATAGTTGTTCACCACCTAAGTTACAGGCAATGCGTGACATTGTCAATAAGCTACTTTCAGCCGGTGTCATTTCAAAGTCTACATCAAATTTTAGCACTCCAACCTTTTTAGTCCGAAAGAAAGATGGCGTCAGTTGGCGCATGGCGCACAACTATATTCCTTTAAACAAAAAAATTGCCTATGAGGACGTTTACCCGTTACCAACTATCGAGAGCGCCTTGCAACATCTGGGAAAGGCAAAGTTCTACTCAGTCATAGACTTAAACAATAGTTTTCATCAGTGTTATTTAGACCCGGGCTGTCGTAAATATACCGCCTTCTCCACTCCTTTCGGGCACTATGAGTTTAATCGCATTCCCATGGGTGTCAGCTTTGGTAGCCAAGCAATGAGCAGAATTTTGGATCACATTTTAGCAGACGTAAAATATAAATTTGTGTTTAACTACATCGATGACATAATCATATACAGTAATTCTTTTGAGGAACATTTACAACACATCACTGAAGTTCTTACAAGGTTGCGTGCAGCACATCTCACTGTTAATCCTAATAAAGTTGAGTTTGGTCAAACCTCAGTTAAATTTTTAGGGTTTATTATTTCACAGGGTAATTTAATCATGGATCCGACAAAAATTTCTTCTATTGTACAGTTTCCCAGACCGACTAATGTAAAAGGTATACAAATATTTTTAGGGATGATCGGATATTTTTCTCGCTTTATTGAAAATTATTCAGCAATTTGCGCACCCCTAAACCAACTACGTAAAAAGAATGCAGAATTCTGCTGGGGATCAGATCAGGAAAACTCATTTCCAACCTTAAAACAATGTATAACCACTCCGCCCATTCTAATCTAACCAGATTTTAACAAAAGATTTGCCGTACAAGTGGATGCTTCTTCGGTAGCATTAGGAGCTGTCATAGGTCATTTGAAGGAAAATAAAATCAGGCCCATAGCATACGCAAGTCGTTCCTTGTCCGACGCAGAAAAAAGTCTAGGAATTTACGAAAAGGAAGCCTTAGCATGCTTATTTGCCCTAGAAAAATTTGAAGGTTATCTTGATTCAGCAGAATTTGATCTTTTCACTGATAACCGGGCACTGTCCTGGCTGTTTAACCACCCTCACCAGTTAGGGAAACTAGGTAGGTGGATCCTCAGGCTATCTAGGTTTCGGTTTCAAATTCATCATATTCAAGGAAAGGAAAATGTTATTGCAGATTCTTTATCGCGGATGTTTTGCCCAGGCGAGTTTGAACAAATTACAGATACCCCAGATAATCCGGTCCATAGCGATCAGTTACTTGCCTATAAATTACAGCCGGAATCCTACTTTAATATTAAAGAATGTCAAAAACAAGATCCCTTATGCCAACAGATTTTTAAAGACCTTCAGGCTAAGAAAGTTATACCATTTGTATTGGAGCAGGGCTTAATATATTTCACTGGTGTATCCGGAAAAGCTCGTCGAGCTGTGGTCCCAAATTTGTTAAGGCCCATGGTTCTATCATATTTCCATGCTTCAGTGTTTGGCTGTCATCTAGGGATTGACAAAACGTATCGTCGTATCGCCGCTCATTTATACTGGCCAAATTTACAGGAGGAGGTGCGTCAGTTCGTTCGTTGCTGTGAGGATTGCCAAATCTCTAAACCCCCACATAATTCTAAGATAGGATTATATGCAGCTGACCCTCCAGTTGCTCCATGGCAGGTGATCCACATAGACATTTTCGGTCCTCTTACCCGTTCAAAAAAGGGGAATATTTGCATTCTGGTTATTATGGACATTTTTACTAAATTTGTAATCCTTCTACCCCTTAAGAACATGAAAGCAGAAACAATTGTTAAAGCCCTAAATGATCAAGTCTTTAAATTATTTGGTCCTCCATGTGTGGTCGTCTCAGACAATGCCCCTTATTTCCAGTCTGGTTGTTACAAAAATTTCCTGTTTGAGTGGGCTGTCAAGCCTGTGTACAGTTCCCCTTATTTTCCGCAGGGTAATCAGGTTGAACGCGTAAATAAAGTTTTAAAGAGTATTCTAATTTCATTCGGGGAGATCAGAGTTTGTGGGATTCTGATTTATCTTTCATTAATGTTGGTTTAAATTCCGCCCTTCATTCCTCTACCGGATATCCTCCCAGCACCTTATTCCTAGGACGTGAACTCCTGCATCCCCTGTTGAATCTATGGGGTCTGCCTCCCATCGATTCCGTCTTGGATGAACGCCAGCTTGAACAGACTTTAGAGTCAGCTACATTTAATTTGAGTAAAGCTAGAGCTCGTTTGGCTAAAGTGTATAACCAAAATCGCACCGCCCCTCGTTTTGAAATCGGCGATTTAGTGTTATGTCGAAATTATCAGTTACCCAAGGCAGCTTCCCAGCTAAATGTTAAATTATTGGCACCCTTCGAAGGGCCATATAGTGTGGATAGGTACCTGGGCGCAAATACATTATTGTTAAAAAGCTGTAAGTTTAAAAAGAAATTCCGCAAAGCCCATGTATCCCAGGTTAAGCTGTTTGTCACTTGAATATTGTTGTGGGCAATTCTTCTTTGCTTCTGATTAGAGTTTTGTTAGGTTTAGTTTATAGGAGTTTATTTCAAGTGTTGTATGTTGTTGTGTTATTTGGGTGTCTGGTGTTTGCGGCTCCCCTTGTCCCTTTTCAGATGACGCGTCATTCCATCTTCCTCAACCTAAGCGCTGTCAGACCGACCTTCGCCTCGTCTGTTTTCTGCCTGCGACTTCTCGGGAGACGTTCCTACAAGTTCAAAGGATCTTCACCCCCTCCTGACCTGCGACCTGCCTGTTGAGATCTTGCTTCTGTCTTCTGGAGCTCCGTCGGATACTGCTGCGTCTGCTCTACTGGGTGCCAGTGTTTGATGCAGTCGCGTGATGGTGACCCACCGGACATCTCCGCCTCTACTCACGCCAGCTCCGTGGAAGTGGTTCGTGGTGGAATCCTACCGTCGAGCTGTCCAAGACAGTCATGACTACGAGCCCTGGAGGGGTGCATGCTATAACTATCAGTTTCTTCGTCAGACTTTTGCTACTGGACATTGTGGATTTCGTCGAATTCTAAAGGTCACCATGTTTATGAGCACTGAAACATTGTCCTACTGAGATTCGTCTTACGTCAATTGATGTGTTTGCAAGGTCGTCGTCAGATCTCCAGGCAAGGGTCAGTCAGGGAGGGGGGATTGTAGCAGTTGGCTACACTGTCGGTCGGTATAGGTAGCGCTCCCATCGTCTTCCTCCCCTTTTCCCCCTCCACCCTATAGTCTCCTTCCCTCCCTCCATCCCCACTCCCATCTACTCCCTCCATCCCCGCCGCGATTTTAGCGCGCCTAGTGGCGTAGTTTCAGAGGCCTATATAAACTCCAGATTTTGCATGTTTTGCCACTGTCTGCTTGCTCTTCGGAGTGATCGACAGTCCGTCGGGCATTAGGCGATGTTAGGCTTAAACACGGTGAATCTATGCTAGTGGTAATATCGATGGGGTCTCGCTCGCTGTCGTTAGTTTTCGGAAGGTTATTATGTCCGTATGCGGTCAGATGGTAGTAGGTTCAGTTATGTTATGGTTACCTACCGTATCGCTTCGTTGTTATTTAGTGCAAACTTGAATACTAGTTGTTTGAATTTCTCTCGCTCAGTAAGGCTTACTTACATCAAACTCTTGTCGGTAGTAGATGCGCCAGAGTTCGTGTTTCCTTGCTTATGATTGTAGCTTCATTCACGTCACTGCCCGACGTACTTCCGTGCAGACGTCTGATATATTTCAAGTCAGTAGTAGGTTTAATGATAGAGTTGTAGAACGGGCGTTTGGCCCATTTAAATTTGTATTGCTCTGAAATCGATATATATATATGCTATGTCGTTATTTCCTAAAATCACGATAGGTATAAGAATATACGTAAGCTGAAAGAATACGTTGTACCTTATATCATGTTAGTCATGAATAGCCATCTGTTTAATACAGTTCAGAGGTCTTGCGCAAGTAACGTTCGTCCTATTGGATAAAGTTCTGTGTATTTGATTTTCTCTGCACTATTATTTCAGCAGACTATTATCTTATGTTTTATACGAATGTTATGCTCGTAATCTAAACTGCGTATTATGTAAATTATTTGTATCTCATACCCTCTTTATTAGCAGTAAGATTTAACGTGTAAATGCAGTTGATTGCAAATTTATTGGACTATGAAAATCTCGGAAATGAATCACGAAAACCACGTTATCATATTGTAAACACTTAAGTAAAAGATTTAAGGCGATTGAAATATATAAATGACATAATAAACCTTATCTTCAGAAACTAAGGCTTTATTAAGCACAAAACATGACTTAGATTGTTACATGAATTAATACATAGATTTGAATAAGAGGTAATATTGAAGGTTAAACAATGTACATGCAAAGAGGTTGCTAAGAGGTTGCTAAGAGGTTAAAACCAATATCACCACATTCGCCCCCTCTTCATTTAAGGACATAGTCCTTGAGATATTCAGAAGGTCTAGTGGTGCGGGAAGATCTCCGGAGTGAAGGTTGAGGTCTGGGAGGAGATCTGGGTGGAGTCCGAATTGGGTTCACTTGAGGTAGGTCTTGATCATTCATGTTCTTCGCAGGTGAATCTTCTGGAGTGAGGTTCAGCTGGGTGTCTTCAGATGCTTCAGTGTGTTGATTAGGATCATCAGCGAGGTTTGGAAAATTCACGTCTTCTAAGTTAGATTCATTGTTGACAATATCCCCTGCAGGAGCGAGATGCCTGAGGTTGACTGTTGTCTCCTTACCATCTGGAAGTTGAACCAGAGCATAGTCAGGGTTCGCCTCAAGCAGAGTTACTTCTTGCACCAGGGGGTCATATTTACTCTGACGGACGTGATTCTTCATTAGAATTTTCCCTGGTGTAGTAAGCCACGAAGGAAGAGTAACTCCAGAACTGGCCCTTCTCTTATGGTAGAACATACGTTCGTGGGGTGTAGCGTTAGTAGCAGTACAGAGCAGTGTGCGGATGGAGTGCAACGCTTCAGGTAACACCTTCTCCCACTGCATTATCACAAGTACCTTCGTTTTCAGCGCCAGCGATACAGTTCTCCATATTATCCCATTGTAACGTTCTACTTGGCCATTTCCACACGGATTGTATGGTGTAGTACGACTAGTAGCAACTCCATTGGAATGTAGGAATGATTGAAGTTCTCTGGATATAAAGGATGTGCCTCTGTCTGTGTGAATGTATGAAGGATATCCGAAGAGTGTAAAGATCTGATTTAGTGCTTGAATGACGGTTGTGGAGGATAGGTCGTTGCAAGGGATGGCAAAAGGGAACCTGGAGTACTCGTCGACTACCGTTAACAGATATTTCCGAGGAGTGTTGGATGGTAATGGTCCCTTAAAATCAACGCTGAGCCGTTCGAAGGGTGCGGTGGCCTTGATGAGGGTGCTCTGCTTGTTGTGAAAGCGAGGTTTGATTTCGGAGCATGTTCTGCAGGAAGACGTGACTCGGCGTATCTCGTCGATGGAGTAGGGAAGGTTCTGATTCTTCACCCAGTGAGCCATCCGGGTGATCCCTGGGTGACACAAAGCCTTGTGGTAGTGGACAAGTCTGTCGAAGGTATGGAGCGAGCCGCAAGTCCTAGAGAGAGCGTCAGCCGCCACGTTCTCCTTCCCCGGTCTGTAGATGATGTCATAGTTGTAAGGAGCAAGTTCTAACCGCCATATTGTAAATTTTTCGTTCTTGATTTTCCCAGGATGCCGAATGTTAAACATGTAAGAAATAGACTTCTGGTCGGTTATAAGTTGAAGCTTTCTTCCTATCAAGTAATGCCTCCACTTCCGAAGGGCTTCAATTATCGCATAAGCTTCCTTCTCGACAGCTGAATGGTGTTGTTCGCTCTTAGTGAGGGTTCTCGAGAAGAAGGCTACTGGTCTCTTGTTTTGAGTCAGAGTGGCGGCGATGGCGACATCAGAGGCATCTGTTTCGACGCAGAATGGGATGTCTTCCTCTACGTTAACGACGAAGGATTTAACTATGCAGTTCCGTAAATTGTTGAAGTCTTGGATTAGTTCAGGGGCCATAGGAAATACTTTACAGTTCACTAATCTACGTATTTTATCTGAAAATTTTGGAATCCATTTAGAATAATAAGCGAACATCCCTAGTGCTCGTTGCAAGGATGCTTTGTTTCTAGGGATAGGGAAATCAATCAGTGGCTTAAGTCTGTCGGGATCTGGTTTGAGTATATTGTTTTCGATGAGATAACCGAGGAGCTTAAGAGACTTCAAATTGAAATGGGATTTTTCTTGATTAATGGTTAAATTATATTTCTTGCAGACGTCTAAAAATTTTCGTACATTGGAGTCGTGTTCAGATTGGTCTTTTCCGCTCACCGTCACATCGTCCAAGTAGATGCCAACTCCTTGTAGTCTTTCTTTGGTCATGATCTCGTCCATCTTCCTCTGGAACGCAGACACTCCATTGGTGACGCCCATTGGTATACGTTTGAATTGCCAGAGTTTTCCTGCTGCCTCGAAGGCGGTGTACGGCCTGTCTTCAACCCTTATTGGTATTTGATAATATGCGCTCTTGAGATCTATTGTGCTGTGGATATTATATTTAGCTACATCGGAAACTATTTTCTCTATGGAAGGGATTGGGTAAGCGTCTAACATTGTGTATCGGTTTATAGTCTGAGAATAGTCGACGACCATACGTTTTCGATGTGTTCCACTCATGACTAGTACCTGCGCCCTCCAGGGTGAGTTGCTTTCTTCAATGACACCGTCAGAGAGAAGTTTTTCTATGTGGGATTGAATGTATTTTTCGTCTTCGTTTGAGTGTCGTCTGGACTTGATCGCGATAGGTCTACAATTTGGTGTTAAGTGTTCGAAGAGGGTGGCCGGACCGACTTTGGCACATGCTAAGCTACTGATTTGCAGTTCAGGTTTATTACCACCAAAAACTATCGACAGAGTGGAATGCTGCTTAAAGATATCGTGCCCTAATATAACATCTGCGCAACAGTTGTTTAGAACGTTAAGCTTTGTTTTTCTGTATATATTGTCCGAGATTTGTAAATCTACGGAACAATAAGCTTTTATAGGCATGGCCAAAGAGGACGATGCCATAGCTACTTCAGATGACGTAGGATATTGTTTTAATTTATGTTTGGAGACAAAACCATCATTTATGTAACTCTCCGAACTCCCCGTGTCTATTAGCCCTTCAGCTGGAAAACCATTTACTTTCAGTTTGACAATGGTTTTGGAAAGGCTAGTTGGAGAAGCAGCTGATGTTTTGGAAGATGTTGGTTTGGTCTTACGATTACGATTAGATTGGTTATTAGGGAAAACCAAAGACTTAGCAGGAAGGCAAGCAATAGTTGAGAAGTCATCTGTGTCTTGAGGAGAGTCAGGTAAGGCGGCAGTACGATCTTTGGGCTTAATTGACCTACAGACTTTTGCATAATGGCCTTTCTTACCACAGAGTTTGCATGTAGCTTCTCGCGCTGGACAGGAAGAACGAGGATGACGAGGTAACCCACAGAAGAAACATTTCTGACTACTGCTGGCTGCGGTTACAGGAGAATTTGGTTGCTGAACCGGCTCAGTTGAGGCTAAAGGTGTCTGGCTAGGAATATAGGATTCAGAAATTATATGAGCTGATTCTAATGATCGTGCTTTTGCAAATGCTTCATCCAGGCTAAGAGTTGCGTTTTCTAACAAACGTTGTCGGATACTGTTCGATGAGAGACCTTTTATAAATGCATCTCTAATGTATTCATCCCTATAAGCTGCTGCTTTAACATCTTTGAACTCGCAGTCAGAGCTAAGGAGACGCAAAGATTGTAAGAATTGATTTACACTTTCATCAGGTTGCTGGTGTCGGCTCATTAGTTTATGCCTTGAAAATATTTCATTCTTAGGTTTAATAAAGAGTGAATCTAGCTTTTCGATTGCAGACGCATAAGAAGTACATTCGCTAATAAGTTAGTATATACTGTGACTCACGTGATTGTAGAGTAGTAACAGCTTATCAGCTTCAGAAGCCTTGATTGAAGCTGTGAAGACTTCGAATGTTTTCTTCCAGTGATTCCATTGTGAGGAGCTTTTCCCAGTTGTGTGATCTGCTTCAAATCTCTCGGGCTTGAAATACTTGTCCATTGTTTGTATTAAATGTTTCTTGATAAAATGTGCTTAATAAATTGACATAATAAACCTTATCTTCAGAAACTAAGGCTTTATTAAGCACAAAACATGACTTAGATTGTTACATGAATTAATACATAGATTTTAATAAGAGGTAATATTGAAGGTTAAACAATGTACATGCAAAGAGGTTGCTAAGAGGTTGCTAAGAGGTTAAAACCAATATCACCACAATAAATATACAAAAATGTATAATGCAAAGAATTCTATGTTGGTGGCCATGTGCCAAATTGACTCATGAATAATTTATTATGCACGGAATTGTTACTACAGCCCAATTGGTATATTGAGCTAGTGTGTGCAGCTTATTATCATCAGTATTGTTATTATTTATGTCCTTTATCTAAAATTGTACTTTTATATATATATACCTGTTTCGTCTATAATAAAATGTTATTTTTGGTAACTTTGGATTTACTTCAAAACCTTACTGCGCCTTAAATAAGGGTAATAGAACCCTTTATTTTTTCTTCTTGTTACACTCTGTATTGCAGTTAGGGATAGGTAGGGACCATTCTCAACCCTCCCCCCCCGCTGCAAATTTATTACTAGGTTTGACGATACCAGCTCCCTTTCATTTTATAATTCACCCCGTAAACATTCGATTTTAAAAAATATCACTTTGTCACCAAATGGAGTAAACAACATTGCTCACCGTTTTTTCCCTGGAGTTCTCTGAGGGTCATTTGGATGTTGTCTGCTCCATTTCCTTATCCTCATTATGCTGGACTCACTCACACCAGTATATATAGCTGCTCTTTTTGTTGCCTTCAGAATTGGTGCTGCGAGACATTTATTTTCTGATTCACTATCACAACAACTCACTACTTTAGCAATAATGTCTCTTTCTCGACTATGAATAACTTTATGAGGCCGTCGGCAGCGTCCACGTCCACGTCCGTCCATTTCCGCAGGTCTCGTAACACACGCTGCGAGTTGGTCACGTAGCAATGTTTTCATGCTGAACGCTACACATACCGACCTGCGCGCGCATCGCCTGCCCCTCCGCCGCCTTGCCCCTTCACCCCCGCGCTGACAGCTATCACAACGTTTGGTCCGGACCACGGCCTTAGAACTACAGGTCTGGACACTTGTCTATCTTGCCATTAATTCAACTTGACCCCCTTATTGACTGATTTAGTTCATGAAACGGCCGCTGGCGCCACAAGACAGTGGTCCGGTTTTAGCGTGTTGACAATAGGAATTGTTTTATATAAATCAGAAATACTCGTTTGTCAAGAAGGGTAGTTGTTTTATATTTTTGATGTTTATTATTTATATTAAAAAAGTTATGTATGCGCACCAAACTGAACATTGAAGTGTGCAAGTTTTGAGTAATGTTGATTTTTCTGTTTGGGGCGGGATGGTGGAGAGGTTATTGGAGGCAGTTTTTGAAGTAATGTGAACCTTCTAATTTTTTTAACCAAGTTCAAATAATTCATCGTGCTGTACAATGCCAAATCGCGTTTTTGCTCCAGGTTGTAAAACAAATTGCGACCGTTCATTTGACAAGTGTCGTGTTCAGTGCACCCAAACATGAACAACGCCGATTGTTGTGGCAGGCAGCAATTCCGAGGAAGGACTTTATATTAAAAAGTAGTAATTTCGTAGGCGAGAAACATTTCATTGAAGCTGCATTGCTACATAAGTATTTTGTAATTATTTCTTGCTGATTTGTGTACATGTAATATGTTTATATATCTATACATATTTACCATGTAGGGGTATGAAAATTAAATTCTAGTGAGTTTATTTGTCTATAGTTTCTGTAAACGGGTTATTTTATCTATTAGTTCAGTTTTTCCTTCGCAATATTTTGTTTGGTATATTTATCAAACAACTTGAAAAATGTACATGAAAATGTTGTCTCATGATTATCATAAAAATGAACACTTTAAAAATTGATAATCAGTACACTAGCTAAACTTTACTTTTTATTCAAAATAACATAGTAGCTCAAATAACCCTATTATTTGCAACCAAAGTACTAACAGTTATTTAGTGATAAGTCGACTGTTTCCACAGTTGCATAATACCTTCAGGGCTGTCAAAATAGTGGCAAGTAAGCTATACGTATAGGTTTATTATGTTTTTTCGTAGAAAAGTTACTATGTATAAAGAACTCAATAGAGGGATTGTCTATCATCTGCAATCTCCTGGATCAGGTCTGTGGTGCTTAGATACGTAGAAAGATGTTGGGATGACCCTTTGTTCATTATTAAATGAGAATACTCAGCAATTTAATAGTAATGCACTGTTATAGGTTTTTTTTGTTGTGGATGTTTGTTAGAATTAATTGATGTTTTCGCACAGAAAATATGTCATGTGCAAATATACATTTAAGGCTGTTTTAGTTGTATATTTGCAAATTATGAACTGATGCACTAAAATATCAGTTCAAAAGAAGTTTTTTTTATGAAATTAAAAATCTGTTATCAATAATAATAGTTATTAAACTATCCGAATTTTTAAACCTTTAGGAAGTAGGTAGTGATGTAGTTGAATAAAAAAATGTTTTAAAAATTCATAAACCTGAGTAGGGTTCATGGGTATTGAAGGGTTTATTCTTCCTGTAAATAGTTAATCTGCTTTCTCTTTATTTTAAACTGCACACAAACGATTGAGCATAATATTTTTGTAATAATTTTTAAAACAGACTGTGTTGTTGTACTTAAGTTCGGCAGGGAAAATTGGTTTAGTTCATTTCAAATTATTGTTCTAAAATCACTTACATGCTATGGAACTCGTCAATATTGTTCTGAAGATTGGTGATGGTGTTCTCAACAAATGATCGAACATTTTTTTACATAAATTTTATTAAACAAACAATATTTTTGTACCAATGTTCAGGGACAGCAGACTGGTGATTGGTTGATGCAATTTTGGGTTGGAAATAATTTGGTATCACTTAAGGAACTTTTCCTTTCATTCTTAAATACCATTGTGCCATCAGGAACAAATAAGAAAGTGACTAATTTCCCAGCATTAATAACAATAATAATTGAAGGGGAAAAATAATGTTGGACACATAAAAATAGTTATTTTGTTATACCAGATACAGTTTTTTTTATAGACAGTTGGTACTGGGACTTAACATGTATTTCCACCTCCCCTTCCATTATCAAAGTTTTATTACAGTTTCGTTTGTATTTTGGCCTGAAGACTATTAAGTTGTTAAGTATTTTCTATAGATCATAAATTATATATTAACAAAGTAAGTGTGCATGTTTTTCATAAATATATTGTAACAGCTTGAAGAATAAAAAGCTTAGTAACAATGCTGTTCAGTTATATTTTAACCAAGCTAGATGGTAGGTACTGCATTTATGTTATTGAAAATAATTGAGAGTTCTAGAAATATAAGAGTATATCTCCCAGTCGTAGGACTAAAAAATGTTTTTTTTTGTGTGATTTTTGTACTCGTGCATTTATCTTTGTAATTATGTAGTACATCTCCCTAAATAGTCTTAACATAATTTATTTTCTGTAAATATATAATATGATTTGTAATAAAATTTTCATTTCATAACATGTTTTTAAATAAGTACTTAAACTCATAAGTTTTTTTTATGCTAATAGCAAGTTAGGGCACATGGCAATAGTTTATAAAATTTTGATGTTATGTTCTGCTGATCTTTGTACTCTGCTCAAAATGTTTCACACCATGTAAACATGTCATCATTTTATTTATATTATAATATACTTATGTAAGTATCTTAAGATTATGTAAAATATTATTTTAATTGATAACATGTATTATTTGATGTATGTTTAATTGTAAAACGTGGCTTCTCCAATACCATTGTGTATATTTCACTATACAGGAATAATCTGGATTTGATGCAAATAAACAAAATAGCAAACCAAAACCTAACTGAATTAGCCCTCATTTCCTGCTCCTAAGACTGTTCAAGCACGTGTTTAATCACACACATTATGTCTCGTGCATGATTACAGCTCACTCTCATTGTATGCATAAAAAAATTATTTAGAAGAATACACAACACATATTCATTCCACAAATGATACATTTGACAGACTGTGTAATAGCATGCCATGAAGGATGATATCTACACAATTTTTCAAGAAGTTTACATATATGGATTTTAAAATATTTATTTGTACTTACTTGCTATTAAGTTACGTAATTCCATTAGTTATATTAAAATCCCTACATTGCAAATTAGAGTTACTGGACATTACATACTGAACATTGACTTGTGAGTAATGCAATACGCTGTGTTTTTGTACCAATGTTCAGCGGGGAAAACTTTTTCAGTTCAGTTAAAATTTATTGTTCAAAAGAGCAGTTACCGTTACATGCTATAGAACTGGTCTATTTTTCTGAAATTCGGTGGTGGTGTTCCTGATTTGGTGGTAATGCTAAAGTGCATAACTTAGTATAGTATTATGGGCATGGTCATAATTTCAACCTTTCTCATTATTCAAACAATAGTCGCAAATGATTTAGCATTGTTTGTTAATTTGTTATAAATTTGTTTTACAGACAATATTTTGTACCTATGCGTGGTGACTGTGGACTAGTGATGAGTTGATGTAATTATGGTTCAGAAATTATTTTAAAACACTTTAAGTAACTTTTCCTTTCAGCTTTAAATACCACTCTGACATGAACAAATAAGTTAGTAACAATTTTGCCCTGCATTAATTGTAGAGGGGGAAAATAGTGTTAGGTGCATCAGAATATTTTTTTGCTCCAGATATGGTTTTTTATTACCAGTTAGTACTGCAAAATAACTGCACTTCCTAGGTGTATTTCCACCTTTCCCCTTCCATTTTGTAAAATTTTTACAGTTTCCTTTGTAATTTCGGTTAAAGACCATTAAGATGTTTAATATTTTCTGTAGATCATAAATTATATATTAACCAAGTAGTATGTATAAATGCGTGACAAAGGCCACTAGGAAACTAATTACGTATTAAAAATAAGACAGACATACATATACAGATCGGTACTTGTAGAAACTAAACACACGCACACAGTTTGGTTGACATTTTTGTGCGGAAGCGCGGTCGCAATGGTTTTGCTAGCTTAAGCGAGCTTCATCTGTTGAGTACCTAAATGTGTTGTACAAACTATGTGTTTTTGCTTTCTACAAGTACCAATCTGTGAGTACTTGTGTGTCTGTCTTATTTTTATTATAAAAGTAGTATGTTTGTTTTTCATGAAGATATTGTGACTGCTTGGAAAAAAGAAATCCTAGGTAACAACATACCTAGTTATCGTTGAAACAAGCAAACTGCATCTGTGTTATTGAAACTATACTGAAGTTCCTTTATTATGTCTTGATTTTCAAAAGTGAAAAGGTTATGAAATGGGAGGAAATGTGTTATCTCAATATATGCAAAATACAATCTAAATATAATGAAATGAAGTACGATGTTAAAAGGTTGCAGTGAATGCCAAATCTAAAGCAGTAAGGGAAACTGTTAAGTCCAGGAAAATAGCTGGCGGATTGTAAGAACAATTTATTTGTGTCACTCTGCTTCCCAAAGGGTCACACTGAGTCAATGAACAAAATTTTTAAACCTTGCACCCACATGCTTACACCTACAAATTTTGAAGAAATCTTAATACTTTTTTTACAGCTGCATTCTTACTTATAAGTGTTTTAAAAACAAACATCAATGTTGATTATTAATATTATTTTTACATTCTTTATCACATTACTTGGTAAGTTTTATAATTCTACTTTTTCTGATCAACCAGGCATTCTAGGTGGTGGTGGTCTGGAGCTAAACATTTTTGGGGACCTAATTTGGACAAAAAGTACTTTGGGTGGCAGCTTAGATAAAAACGTAATAAATATTTGGTATAAAAATTACAAGTTCAGAAGAAGAGTGCGGGAAAAGTAGGGCGAATGCTTGCCACCGGGCACTTCTGTACCCAATTGCAGCTATGATAATAATAATAATAATAATAATCATCCACAGCCTGGAACACTCCCCGGCATTCATTTGCTGATCATCCAAAGTACTACAAATAAGAGGAATGGAGGAATGAAATGGCCTGTAGCCACTGTTAAACAATTTTTTACTAGGCAAACTTTTCACTGCAATTTTATTTTGCGACATAGTTTAAGCTCTTGTTATAATTAGTTTCACAGAAATTGGTACTTTTACACAAACTGTTACTTTATTTTCGTAGCGGAAATTTTGTATATAGGAGAGTTATTAGACTACTGTGTCTAATTAAACACTACATATATAACTCCCGGAAAAAAAGCATTAAAATATTAGCATTACGAATCACGATTTTCAATAGCGCGTAGTTGACCGACGTTATAAAGTTATGAAAATAATCTTTCAAAACAATTACAAACATAACCTATCAAACATCAACATTAGCCATTTTCTTGAACTGTGCACATAAATTCTTTATAACGTTGGAAAAATGTTTTATAATACCTACATCTCTCATTGAGTTTTTAAAAAACGCTGCCAAGTATGTGTAATTATCATTTAAATGCAATTAACTTAAAAAAGTTCATAAAGCACAATGTTAAAACCGGACCACTGTCTTGTGGCGCCAACGGCAGTTTTATGAACTAAATCTGTCAATAAGGGGGTCAAGAAAATACGCTTGTGTCCAGACCTGGTTTCTAAGACCGTGGTCCGGACAGTATGTATGTTTACCTGCTATTTTAAGTCTACCTAGAATTTCCAGCCATCTGCCTGGCAGGAAAAAAAGAGATGTTATTGTCACTACAGTTGTTGATTGATGATTTAAAAGTAATATCAGTACTAATTCAATACTCTTAAGGAAATTATAAGACTTTACTAAATTTATTTGAAACGTTTAAAGAGCTACTAGAACTTTAAAAAACAAATCCAAAGAAAGGTACGTAGGTATCAAAGTTGTTTACTTATGTATGAAAAATAAATCAGTCATTATATTTAAAGAATTTTACTTATGACCTTAATCCGGTTTGATCTGTTAATTTTTTAGTTATTAATTTTGATGATAAATGACAAAAAAAAAAACAGGGTAGAGGACCATTATTAAATTATGTTAAATGCTGTTATGTTTCTTTCTTTCAAACTATCCAAAGTTGTGGATTTCCACTGTAGACCCAGTTTTGTAAAAGAATCGGAATTGTTTACGACTTTTATAAATGATATTAGTTCCAATATATTTCTTTGTATATTGTACACCATAATCAGTTACATTCAATAAATTAAGTAATGATCAATATAGAAAAAAAAACATATTTTTTGTCACTAATTTTTACCATACCCATAGAAAAGAGAGGGACCATACCTACCTATATCTTTTTCCCTGAGAAGTTATACATACCTCCCCTGATAGACAGTAGTTGTGGAATAATATAGTGTGATATGTATTATATATGAGGGAATAAACTGCTTGAATGGTAATATTTATGTATTCCTCTCTGGAAGAAATTATCTCAATATATGCAATAATCTCTGCGAAACAATTTCTACAAATGTCAGTTTAGTTTCTATGTAAACTAAATTGCAAATGTGTTCAGAAGATAATTATCACAATGAAATGAAAATTAAGTGATTCTGCCAAAGAGAAATTTATTCACTGTCACATTTCTTCATCTGCTTTATAGCATCAGTCACCTTAAACATTTCTGTAACTTAAGCCTATGTATATTTGACAAGGTTCTTTCACTGAGAGCATCAGAGTTATTTTGAAATTCATGCTACTGAAAAATAACAAAGGAAATCACGCATTAAAATATTTCGAGAAACAATTTTTATTTTAAGGAGGTATCTTTTTACATTTTAATGTACATCAATGCAATCAGTTACAAATAAGATTGATAAAATCCTTGCCAATATACATGTGCCATCCACTGGAGTTGATGGAAAGCTAATGTTCATTTCTTCATATGCCTGCAACAAGAAAACTTGATTACAGTATATTGACCAAGGTTGATTGTTTCACGTGAAATTAGAGAGCGAAGTGATTGACAAATTTATGAAATAAGAATGACAATATTTACAAACACTACATATTAGGATGTTTATAATTTAATCCTTTCACATACATAACAATTTCTGCGAAATAATTCTTTAAAATTCATTTACGACAAAAAATAAATGACATTCATTTTCTGGTTTCTCACACTAAAAACTGAAAACCTATTTAATCTTAAAAGCAGTAACAACATTATTCCAGCATTAATACTTTTCAGCAATTAACTTCAGCTAATCTCAGGTGTGATGCAAGCAACATTGTATCCTGCGCAAAGCACGAACTTCTGGCATTGTGTTTATCAAACTTTGCAAGTAGGTAACAAATAAGCAGTTTTACTTCTTGCCAAAAACAATGACTTACAATGATATGTTTTCACATAAAAATAGATGGCAGCATGTTATTTATTGCGAGCTGATGGTGACAAGCCATCAGCATCTAATGCAGGCTAATTGAAGAGTTTATAATTATTGTAATTTGGTTTATTGTCCTGCAAAGGTGGGCCTATTACATGTAATTTCTTTTTAATTAAAAATTCTGATTCACTCTGCTTTACACAGCATTAAAGGAGCAGAAGGTACAGCCATCTACCTGTAGCATTTCATTTATCAATACAGCCATGATTATTTTTGCAAATTTTGTCACTCCAGGTTAGTATCTTTTGGATAACGTCAAAAGTCACTGCTTATTGCAACAGTCAAATAATTATTTTTGTAGAAAAAAATGGTTGTCTGTAAAGTTCGGTTTACGGACGATAGTTTAACGTGACAACGTCATAACAAAACATTGATGAAATGATTGATCCAGAAGAAAAGGAAATATCACATTCGGCCTGAGACTGAGCCGTAATAGGTTTTTGCAACCAAACCATTTAGGCATTAAAAATATAATATTCTTTGAGGAATAATTTTTTTTTAATTTTTCTATCTTTTGTATGATAAAATCTACCTCTGCATACTTTTATGAATAAAATTGAATCATTTTTATTGAATTATCACTATTTTGCATGGATACAAAGGAGTGAAATGAAATGTACAATTTAATTAATAAATTTACTTTTATTTGCATTCATTATTCAAATATATTTATTACTTTTGAAATGTTACGTGCGCCGTATTTATTTTTACAAGTACAAAAATAAAATTCGCACCTGCCGGGATTCGAACCGACAAGACAGCGCCGCTGATCGCTCACCCACGAGGCCATATTCGAAAATGAATAGTTTCAGATGTCATATATACATTTATAAAAATTTTGTTCACAGTAGGGGAATAATATTATTTCGTTTTTATAACTCGATTTTATAACAAATACACATCCCAAATACACCAAACTTATTTATATTGTGTTACAATATTTTTTAAAACATTGTGCAAAAGATTCCGGTTGTAATTTGAATTATTATGTGTAACTGTAAAACACCATTGTTGGTTCTAAACGTAATTGAATATTCAACATTTCTTTTAAATAACTGTACCGATTGTGCTGAAAATCGGTGGACAATCGTTAAATTACATAATATTAATAATTCAAACGACAAAAATATGATTGAAAAGTCAAATCGATGGTCGTTCCAATCGAGTGGAAGAGAGATGCCACGCATGCGTACAATGAGCAGATACGACACATTCGTAGTGGGACATCCGTAGTGGGACACTTTTTCGTGCGTGCAGCCTGCGTTCATCGATTTATTAGACGTTGTCACGTCAAAAATAATTTTATCTCTCTCTTCGTTCTTGGGAAAGTGGTTATAGTGAACAATAATGTATTTTATAGTGATTTTGAAAGCAGTTTTGCATGTTATGGTATATTTTTAAAAATACTTTAACGAAAGCATATCACATATATTGTTTAACTGAGCAACAACTTAACATTTACCCACTTTAATGAGCTTGACGTCGACCCAAGTGTCTCCTCGGCTCCCTCAGGTCGTTATTCCTCGTCAACGTCCTCCATTGTGTCCCCAGTCGAGTGCGACGGCCAGGGACGCACCCGCGTGCGCCCTTGCATGCCAGTGAGCCAGTGCGCATGTGTAAATATTGTATATAATTCATTAACTCTGTAAACTTGTTGTAATTAATGTGTCGTTTAGCTGTGATTATTCTGTGTTTCTGCAAGGATGTAGTATGTAATTGCAGCCTGGCGCGCCGCGAGACGGGGCTCTCTCCCACGCCGGCCGATTTCCCCTCCCCTCCCCACAACCCGCGGGCACCGGCCCGCGGGCTAGCGGGGAGAGTCAGTCGTGTTCAGGGCTCGAACGAGGACGGTCGAGTACGCCGCTCCGCGCAGCTCGCGAGGCGCGTACCCGGAGCTCGTGGGCACTTCTCGTTTTCAGTTCACAAGTACGGCAGTCAAGCTGCCTCCGCGAGTCATTCGCCGCGTTACGGAGTTTACGTGTCGTCTAGTGACGTTACCAGCCGAGTACGGCAGTCAAGCTGCCTCCGCGAGTCATTCGCCGCGTTACTGAGTTTACGAGTCTTCGAGAGACGTTAATCGCAGAGAATTCCGGACCATACGTTACGTAACAGGGCGCACGCGTACAGCGCTTCTTCGTGGTGTAACTTAATGGGACTAGTATTACGTGTAAGCAGCATCTGTGCTGGGACGTCATAGCGGACCTTACGGTGTTACGTGTGTCTGGGTCGCCGTGGGAGGGGAGCTGGTTCCGCGGTGATTTCGCCAGGCTGCGGCAGGGCCATAAACCGTTAATAAAAGGGGCTCGTGAAAACCGTCAACACCGAATCGTTATTGGAACAATTTACCAATATTCCTCTCCACCTAACTCCTCCCTCCAGGTCCCGCAGTTCCCGGTCCCGGCCACGTTGGCCTGGACCCACTCTCCGCAGAGCAGTACGGGCATAACTGGACATTCACGCAAGCAGGGAACCGGGGGCCTCAAGCCGAGGGACGTAGCTCATTCACTGATACCAGAATCAGAGGCTTCCCACATTTTGGACTTGGTTGTACATGATGGATTCAACATAAATACTTATCGCAGTAGTTATGATTGTAGCTAGTCAGATTGAATTACTGGTAATTGTTCTGTATTACGTATCCAAGTTTATCCATTGATCGTGATGGCATAATCCTAGAAATATTTATCATATGGTACATGATGCTTGATGTTTTATTTTAGTACATGGAAAGATCTGCATATACAAATTTTTGATATAACAGTTAATAATGATCTTAAGTTGAATAAACAAGATAATTTAAATTGTGTTCAACTTACAATCATAATTAATTTTTATATAACAAGTTTGTTTTATGTCCAGTTTTTTGACATAGGCCTACTTATTAAATTAAAACAGCACACATTGTATACCATAGAATAAATATTTACAGGATCATGCCATTAGGATCACAAGATAAACTTGGATATGTGATATGGATCTTTTACTGAATTACTCAAGTTAAACTTTTATATAAAATATGTTGTATTAGTAAAATGCTAAAAAAGTGTTCGGGGACTTAACACAGGTCCACTCACCTGAATAATTCAGCTATCTGTGTCGAAACTTACTTTAAAATGTAGCTCTTTAAAAAGAAACTAGCAATATTATTTTTAAAAAAAATTTAACTATAGCAAAAAATAAAAAAAAAATTGGTTGTCTGTAAAGTTCGGTTTACGGACGATAGTTTAACGTGACAACGTCATAACAAAACATTGATGAAATGATTGATCCAGAAGAAAAGGAAATGTCACATTCGGCCTGAGACTGAGCCGTAATAGGTTTTTGCAACCAAACCATTTAGGCATTAAAAATATAATATTCTTTGAGGAATAATTTTTTTTTAATTTTTCTATCTTTTGTATGATAAAATCTACCTCTGCATACTTTTATGAATAAAATTGAATCATTTTTATTGAATTATCACTATTTTGCATGGATACAAAGGAGTGAAATGAAATGTACAATTTAATTAATAAATTTACTTTTATTTGCATTCATTATTCAAATATATTTATTACTTTTGAAATGTTACGTGCGCCGTATTTATTTTTACAAGTACAAAAATAAAATTCGCACCTGCCGGGATTCGAACCGACAAGACAGCGCCGCTGATCGCTCACCCACGAGGCCATATTCGAAAATGAATAGTTTCAGATGTCATATATACATTTATAAAAATTTTGTTCACAGTAGGGGAATAATATTATTTCGTTTTTATAACTCGATTTTATAACAAATACACATCCCAAATACACCAAACTTATTTATATTGTGTTACAATATTTTTTAAAACATTGTGCAAAAGATTCCGGTTGTAATTTAAATTATTATGTGTAACTGTAAAACACCATTGTTGGTTCAAAACGTAATTGAATATTCAACATTTCTTTTAAATAACTGTACCGATTGTGCTGAAAATCGGTGGACAATCGTTAAATTACATAATATTAATAATTCAAACGACGAAAATATGATTGAAAAGTCAAATCGATGGTCGTTCCAATCGAGTGGAAGAGAGATGCCACGCATGCGTACAATGAGCAGATACGACACATTCGTAGTGGGACATCCGTAGTGGGACACTTTTTCGTGCGTGCAGCCTGCGTTCATCGATTTATTAGACGTTGTCACGTCAAAAATAATTTTATCTCTCTCTTCGTTCTTGGGAAAGTGGTTATAGTGAACAATAATGTATTTTATAGTGATTTTAAAAGCAGTTTTGCATGTTATGGTATATTTTTAAAAATACTTTAACGAAAGCATATCACATATATTGTTTAACTGAGCAACAACTTAACATTTACCCACTTTAATGAGCTTGACGTCGACCCAAGTGTCTCCTCGGCTCCCTCAGGCCGTTATGCCTCGTCAACGTCCTCCATTGTGTCCCCAGTGGAGTGCGACGGCCAGGGACGCACCCGCGTGCGCCCTTGCATGCCAGTGAGCCAGTGCGAGTGTGTAAATATTGTATATAATTCATTAACTCTGTAAACTTGTTGTAATTAATGTGTCGTTTAGCTGTGATTATTCTGTGTTTCTGCAAGGATGTAGTATGTAATTGCAGCCTGGCGCGCCGCGAGACGGGGCTCTCTCCCACGCCGGCCGATTTCTCCTCCCCTCCCCGCAACCCGCGGGCGCCGGCCCGCAGGCTAGCGGGGAGAGTCAGTCGTGTTCAGGGCTCGAACCAGGGGGGTGACAGTAGATAGGACGAACTGAATCCTTAAAAATTGGATCATACCATGTTTCACCAACATCGGAAAAAAAAATACAAATTTTGATCCCTTTAGTTTATTACATATCCAGTTGTTATAATTACATACGGCCATCATGTGTATTGTCTCGTGGTAATAATGGGATTTGAAAATGAAAGATTATATTTTTAAAATGTCACTTAAAACTAGATGCTGCGTGGCATATTGCCGAAAACGAAAATTAGAGGACGTTGGCCTGTCGTTCTCCATATTACCTGATAGCTACTTCTGTAGTTTATGAAGTCGAAAATTAAAATAATATAATAGTGGAAAATAAATATAATAAACAGAATTAAAATTAATTACTAAACGATCATCAGTTTCAATCTGGCTAAATAATTTGGACTTTACTAGTGTAGAAAAATATTTCATAAGTACATACACTTGTAACCATTTTTCTAAAATGAACTGGTGGTCGTGCGGTTAAAGGCGTGATCGCAAGGGTTTTGTTTACAAATTTAAGCAAACGATCATTACTATGGGAGTGGCGCCTCTCCCTTTACTTACTCTATGGCTCGAACGAGGACGGTCGAGATCGCCGCTCCGCGCTGCTCGCGAGGCGCGTACCCGGAGCTCGTGGCCACTTCTCGTTTCAGTTCACGAGTACGGCAGTCAAGCTGCCTCCGCGAGTCATTCACCGCGTTACGGAGTTTACGTGTCGTCTAGTGACATTACCAGCCGAGTACGGCAGTCAAGCTGCCTCCGCGAGTCATTCGCCGCGTTACTGAGTTTACGAGTCTTCGAGAGACGTTAATCGCAGAGAATTCCGGACCATACGTTACGTAACAGGGCGCACGCGCACAGCGCTTCTTCGTGGTGTAACTTAACGGGACTGGTATTCCGTGTAAGATGCATCTGTGCCGGGACGTCATAGCAGACCTTACGGTGTTACGTGAGTCTGGGTCGCCGTGGGAGGGGAGCTGGTTCCGCGGTGATTTCGCCAGGCTGCGGCAGGGCCATAAACTGTTAATAAAAGAAGCTCGTGAAAACCGTCAACACCGAATCGTTATTGGAACAATTTACCAATATTCCTCTCCACCTAACTCCAGCCTCCAGGTCCCGCAGTTCCCGGTCCCGGCCACGTTGGCCTGGACCCACTCTCCGCAGAGCAGTACGGGCATAACTGGACATTCTCGCAAGCAGGGAACCGGGGGCCTCAAGCCGAGGGACGTCATTTGGCGCCCAACTAGTGTGGCCGTAAGCATACACAAGCGCACGCAAGCGCACGCAAGCGCGCAGGTGCAGTACAGGACGGAAGCAGGTGCGGCCGCGCGGCGTGGGAGCGGCGCGAACTCGAGACGGCGCGCCGGCGGGAGATAACGCGGCGCGGGAACTGCGCGAACACGAGACATTTCGGCGAGAGATACCGTGGCGTGAGAGCGAAGCGAACTCGAGACGTTCTGCGTAAGATAACGCGACGCGGGAGCGGCGTGAACCGGAGACGGCGGGCGACGCGACAAGGATCGGTGGCGCGACAGTTAACGCGTCGTGGGAGCGCCACGAACGTGAGATCGCGATGCAGCAGGGATCTTCGGTGCAAGATAACGCCGCGAGAGGAAGACACGGACTGAATTACCGATCAGCGAGACACTCACAATAAGCATTGACGATTTCCAGGAAGCGTACAGACATGGGCGGAAGCGGACTTTCCAGAGCCCGGCGAGTGCTGCGAGCACTTCGCAGATTACGAGTGCGGATTTTGCTTTGAATACCGGGCGTATGGTAGGACAATGTGCGGTGCGGACTCGTGCCCCGGCGGGACATCGGATGGGCGGATCTGCGGGACGTGCGGGAATCTGTGGCACAGGGAGTGTTCACAACTGGTCGCGTGAGAAGAGGGATGGATGCCGGCTTTACGTGTGACCAGTGCCGAGCGAAACTGTGTGTGGGTGGTGCCGCAAGTGACTCGACCGCGAAGGTCGAGTGGTCACACTGGGCGGGCACCGGCATGCTGCAGGAGTCGGCGATACTCCCAGTGCCACTGCGACCGACGCCGCCGCCGACGCTGCCCACGACACCGCCGCCGACGCTGCCTCCGATATCGCCTCCAACACAGCCCCCGCCCTATGGGGTGGAGACGCCGAGCAGAACATCGCTGCAGACGGAGGAAGCCGCGCCTGTCCAGCCCCTGTGATACGACTGGCACGCGACGTCCGGGTGGATACGGCAGGCAAACTCAGACACGCCGCCCCTGACGCCGCCGCCCCCAACTGCCATAGGGGCTCACGAGGGTCCTACGCGGTGCGAACCGGCCGTGCTGCCACAATCGCTCTGCACCCACAACGAGAGCGTGCCACGATCGCACTGCACACACAACGAGGGCGTGCCGCAATCGCCCTGCACGCACAACGAGGGCGTACCACAATCGCTCTGCACGCACAACGAGAGCGTGCCACGATCGCTCTGCACACACAACGAGGGCGTGCCGCAATCATTATGCACACACAACGAGAGCGTGCCACGATCGCTCTGCACACACAATGAGGGCGTGCCACTATCGCTCTGCACGCACAACGAGGACGTGCCGCAAACGCTCTACACGCACAAGGGCGTGTCACGACCGATGTCACGAGGGCCTCCTTGGACGCGACGCCGCCGCCTGCTGCCGCGCGCGCCGCGTAAGGTGCCACGCCCCCTCGGACTGTCACGTGGGCCACCTTTGACACGACGCCGCCGCCTGCTGCCGCGCGCTCCGCTAAAGGTGCCACGCCCCCTCGGACTGTCACGTGGGCCACCTTTGAAGCGACGCCGCCGCCTACTGCCGCGCGCGCCGAGAATGGTGCCACGCCCCCTCGGACTGTCACGTGGGCCACCTTTGACGCGACGCCGCCGCCTGATGCCGCGCGCGCCGCGAAAGGTGCCACGCCCCTTTGGACTGTCACGTGGACCACCTTGGACGCGGAGCTGCCGCTTGCTGCCGCGCGCGATGCGTAAGGTGCCACGCCCCCTCGGACTGTCACATGGGCCACCTTTGACGCGACGCCGCCGCCTGCTGCCGCGATCGCCGCGAAAGGTGCCACGCTCTTTCGGACTGTCATGTGGGCCGCCTTTGACGTGACGCCGCTGCCTGCTGCCGCGCGCACGGCGAAAGGTGCCACGCCCTTTCGTACTGTCACGTGGGAAGCCTTGGACGCGACGCCGCCGCCTGCTGCTGCGCTCGTCACTGAAGGTGCCACGCCCCCTCCACCAGTCATGTGGGCCACCTTGGACGCGACGCCGCCGCCTGCTGCCGCCCTCGTCGCTGAAGGTGCTAAGCCCCTTCGGTCTGTCATGCGGTCCACCTTGGACGCGACGCCACCGCCTGCTGCCGCGCGCGCCGCTAAAGGTTCCACGCCCCCTCGGACTGTCACGTGGGCCACCTTTGACGCGACGCCGCCGCCTGATGCAGCGCGCGCCGCGAAAGGTGCCACGCCCCTTCGGACTGTCACGTGGGCCACCTTGGACGCGACGCCGCCGCCTGCTGCCGCGCGCGCCGCGAAAGGTGCCATGCCCCCTCGGACTGTCACGTGGGCCACCTTTGACGCGACGCCGCCGCCTGCTGCCGCGCGCGCCGTGAAAGGTGCCACGCCCCCTCGGACTGTCACGTGGGCCACCTTGGACGCGACGCCACCGCCTGCTGCCGCGCGCGCCGCTAAAGGTTCCACGCCCCCTTCACCTGTCACGTGGGCCACCTTGGACGCGACGCCGCCGCCTGCTGCCGCGCTCGTCGCTGAAGGTGCTACGCCCCTTCGGTCTGTCACGCGGGCCACCTTGGACGCGACGCCGCGGCCTGCTGCCCCGCTCGTCGCTGAAGGTGCCACGCCCCTTCCACCTGTCATGCGGGCCACCTTGGACGCGACGCCGCCGCATGCTGCCACGCGCGCCGTGTAAGGTGCCACACCCTCTCGGACTGTCACGTGGGCCACCTTGGACGCGATTCCGCCTTCTGCTGCCGCGCTCGTCGCTGAAGGTGCCACGACCCTTCCACCTGTCATGCGGGCCACCTTGGACGCGACGCCGCCGCCTGCTGCCGCGCGCGCCGTGTAAGGTGCCACGCCCCCTCGGTCTGTCACGCGGGCCACCCTGGACGCGACGCCGCCGCCTGCTGCCGCGCTCGTCGCTGAAGGTGCCACGCCCCTTCCACCTGTCATGCGGGCCACCTTGGACGCGACGCCGCCGCCTGCTGCCGCGCTCGTCGCTGAAGGTGCCACGCCCCTTCCATCTACTACGAGGGCGCCGGACTCAGCAGGTCAGTGCTCCAGTGCCACGGCCTGATGTATCATGTCCATTTGAATAAATGAGAGGGGTTGACGGACATAACGACCTCGTCGGAGGGGGGGGGCATTTGACGTCGACCCAAGTGTCTCCTCGGCTCCCTCAGGTCGTTATTCCTCGTCAACGTCCTCCATTGTGTCCCCAGTCGAGTGCGACGGCCAGGGACGCACCCGCGTGCGCCCTTGTATGCCAGTGAGCCAGTGCGCATGTGTAAATATTGTATATAATTCATTAACTCTGTAAACTTGTTGTAATTAATGTGTCGTTTAGCTGTGATTATTCTGTGTTTCTGCAAGGATGTAGTATGTAATTGCAGCCTGGCGCGCCGCGAGACGGGGCTCTCTCCCACGCCGGCCGATTTCCCCTCCCCTCCCCGCAACTCGCGGGCACCGGCCCGCGGGCTAGCGGGGAGAGTCAGTCGTGTTCAGGGCTCGAACGAGGACGGTCGAGTACGCCGCTCCGCGCTGCTCGCGAGGCGCGTACCCGGAACTCGTGGCCACTTCTCGTTTTAAGTTCACAAGTACGGCAGTCAAGCTGCCTCCGCGAGTCATTCGCCGCGTTACGGAGTTTACGTGTCGTCTAGTGACATTACCAGCCGAGTACGGCAGTCAAGCTGCCTCCGCGAGTCATTCGCCGCGTTACTGAGTTTACGAGTCTTCGAGAGACGTTAATCGCAGAGAATTCCGGACCATACATTACGTAACAGGGCGCACGCGCACAGCGCTTCTTCGTGGTGTAACTTAACGGGACTAGTATTCCGTGTAAGCAGCATCTGTGCCGGGACGTCATAGCGGACCTTACGGTGTTACGTGAGTCTGGGTCGCCGCGGGAGGGGAGCTGGTTCCGCGGTGATTTCGCCAGGCTGCGGAGGGCCATAAACCGTTAATAAAAGGGGCTCGTGAAAACCGTCAACACCGAATCGTTATTGGAACAATTTACCAATATTCCTCTCCACCTAACTCCTCCCTCCAGGTCCTGCTGTTCCCGGTCCCGGCCACGTTGGCCTGGACCCACTCTCCGCAGAGCAGTACGGGCATAACTGGACATTCACGCAAGCAGGGAACCGGGGGCCTCAAGCCGAGGGACGTCATTTGGCGCCCAACTAGTGTGGCCGTAAGCATACACAAGCGCACGCAAGCGCACGCAAGCGCGCAGGTGCAGTACAGGACGGAAGCAGGTGCGGCCGCGCGGCGTGGGAGCGGCGCGAACTCGAGACGGCGCGCCGGCGGGAGATAACGCGGTGCGGGAACTGCGCGAACACGAGACATTTCGGCGAGAGATACCGCGGCGTGAGAGCGACGCGAACTCGAGACGTTCTGCGTAAGATAACGCGACGCGGGAGCGGCGTGAACCGGAGACGGCGGGCGACGCGACAAGGATCGGTGGCGCGACAGATAACGCGTCGTGGGAGCGCCACGAACGTGAGATCGCGACGCAGCAGGGATCTTCGGTGCAAGATAACGCCGCGAGAGGAAGACACGGACTGAATTACCGATCAGCGAGACACTCACAATAAGCATGGACGATTTCCAGGAAGCGTACGAGACATGGGCGGAAGCGGACTTTCCAGAGCCCGGCGAGTGCTGCGAGCACTTCGCAGATTACGAGTGCGGATTTTGCTTTGAATACCGGGCGTATGGTAGGACAATGTGCGGTGCGGACTCGTGCCCCGGCGGGACATCGGATGGGCGGATCTGCGGGATGTGCGGGAATCTGTGGCACAGGGAGTGTTCACAACTGGTCGCGTGAGAAGAGGGATGGATGTCCGGCTTTACGTGTGACCAGTGCCGAGCGAAACTGTGTATGGGTGGTGCCGCAAGTGACTCGACCGCGAAGGTCGAGTGGTCACACTGGGCGGGCACCGGCATGCTGCAGGAGTCGGCGATACTCCCAGTGCCACTGCGACCGACGCCGCCGCCGACGCTGCCCACGACACCGCCGCCGACGCTGCCTCCGATATCGCCTCCAACACAGCCCCCGCCCTATGGGGTGGAGACGCCGAGCAGAACATCGCTGCAGACGGAGGAAGCCGCGCCTGTCCAGCCCCTGTGATACGACTGGCACGCGACGTCCGGGTGGATACGGCAGGCAAACTCAGACACGCCGCCCCTGACGCCGCCGCCCCCAACTGCCATAGGGGCTCACGAGGGTCATACGCGGTGCGAACCGGCCGTGCTGCCACAATCGCTCTGCACCCACAACGAGAGCGTGCCACGATCGCACTGCACACACAACGAGGGCGTGCCGCAAACGCCCTGCACGCACAACGAGGGCGAACCACAATCGCTCTGCACGCACAACGAGAGCGTGCCACGATCGCTCTGCACACACAACGAGGGCGTGCCGCAATCACTATGCACACACAACGAGAGCATGCCACGATCGCTCTGCACACACAACGAGGGCGTGCCACAATCGCTCTGCACGCACAACGAGAGCGTGCCACGAACGCAATGCACACACAACGAGGGCGTGCCGCAATCGCCCTGCACGCACAACGAGGGCGAACCACAATCGCTCTGCACGCACAACGAGAGCGTGCCACGATCGCTCTGCACACACAACGAGGGCGTGCCGCAATCATTATGCACACACAACGAGAGCGTGCCACGATCGCTCTGCACACACAACGAGGGCGTGCCACAATCGCTCTGCACGCACAACGAGGACGTGCCGCAAACGCTCTACACGCACAAGGGCGTGTCACGACCGCCGTCACGAGGGCCTCCTTGGACGCGACGCCGCCGCCTGCTGCCGCGCGCGCCGCGTAAGGTGCCACGCCCCCTCGGACTGTCACGTGGGCCACCTTTGACGCGACGCCGCCGCCTGAAGCAGCGCGCGCCGCGAAAGGTGCCACGCCCCTTCGGACTGTCACGTGGGCCACCTTGGACGCGACGCTGCCGCCTGCTGCCGCGCTCGTCACTGAAGGTGCCACGCCCCCTCCACCTGTCATGTGGGCCACCTTGGACGCGACGCCGCGGCCTGCTGCCGCCCTCGTCGCTGAAGGTGCTAAGCCCCTTCGGTCTGTCATGGGGGCCACCTTGGACGCGACACCACCGCCTGCAGCCGCGCGCGCCGCTGAAGGTGCCACGCCCCCTCGGACTGTCACGTGGGCCACCTTTGACGCGACGCCGCCGCCTGATGCAGCGCGCGCCGCGAAAGGTGCCACGCCCCTTCGGACTGTCACGTGGGCCACCTTGGACGCGACGCCGCCGCCTGCTGCCGCGCGCGCCGCGAAAGGTGCCATGCCCCCTCGGACTGTCACGTGGGCCACCTTTGACGCGACGCCGCCGCCTGCTGCCGCGCGCGCCGTGAAAGGAGCCACGCCCCCTCGGACTGTCACTTGGGCCACCTTTGACGCGACGCCGCCGCCTGCTGCCGCGCGCGTCGAAAGGTGCCACGCCCCCTCGGACTGTCACGTGGGCCACCTTTGACGCGACGCCGTAACCAGCTGCCGCGCGCGCCGCGAAAGGTGCCACGCCCCTTCGGACTATCACGTGGGCCGCCTTGGACGCGACGCCGCCGCCTGCTGCCGCGCGCGCGGCGAAAGGTGCCACGCCCTCTCGTACTGTCACGTGGGCCGCCTTGGACGCGACGCCGCCGCTTGCTGCCGCGCTCGTCGCTGAAGGTGCCACGCCCCCTTCACCTGTCACGTGGGCCACCTTGGACGCGACGCCGCCGCCTGCTGCCGCGCTCGTCGCTGAAGGTGCTAGGCCCCTTCGGTCTGTCACGCGGTCCACCTTGGACGCGATGCCGCCGCCTGCTGCCGCGCTCGTCGCTGAAGGTGCCACGCCCCTTCCACCTGTCATGCGGGCCACCTTGGACGCGACGCCGCCGCATGCTGCCACGCGCGCCGTGTAAGGTGCCACACTTTCTCGGACTGTCACGTGGGCCACCTAGGACGCGATGCCGCCTTCTGCTGCCGCGCTCGTCGCTGAAGGTGCCACGACCCTTCCACCTGTCATGCGGGCCACCTTGGACGCGACGCCGCTGCCTGCTGCCGCGCGCGCCGTGTAAGGTTCCACGCCCCCTCGGTCTGTCACGCGGGCCACCCTGGACGTGACGCCGCCGCCTGCTGCCGCGCTCGTCGCTGAAGGTGCCACGCCCCTTCCACCTGTCATGCGGGCCACCTTGGACGCGACGCCGCCGCCTGCTGCCGCGCTCGTCGCTGAAGGTGCCACGCCCCTTCCGTCTACTACGAGGGCGCCGGACTCAGCAGGTCAGTGCTCCAGTGCCACGGCCTGATGTATCATGTCCATTTGAATAAATGAGAGGGGTTGCCGGACATAACGACCTCGTCGGAGGGGGGGGCATTTGACGTCGACCCAAGTGTCTCCTCGGCTCCCTCAGGTCGTTATTCCTCGTCAACGTCCTCCATTGTGTCCCCAGTCGAGTGCGACGGCCAGGGACGCACCCGCGTGCGCCCTTGCATGCCAGTGAGCCAGTGCGCATGTGTAAATATTGTATATAATTCATTAACTCTGTAAACTTGTTGTAATTAATGTGTCGTTTAGCTGTGATTATTCTGTGTTTCTGCAAGGATGTAGTATGTAATTGCAGCCTGGCGCGCCGCGAGACGGGGCTCTCTCCCACGCCGGCCGATTTCCCCTCCCCTCCCCGCAACCCGCGGGCACCGGCCCGCGGGCTAGCGGGGAGAGTCAGTCGTGTTCAGGGCTCGAACGAGGACGGTCGAGTACGCCGCTCCGCGCTGCTCGCGAGGCGCGTACCCGGAGCTCGTGGCCACTTCTCGTTTTCAGTTCACAAGTACGGCAGTCAAGCTGCCTCCGCGAGTCATTCGCCGCGTTACGGAGTTTACGAGTCTTCGAGAGACGTTAATCGCAGAGAATTCCGGACCATACGTTACGTAACAGGGCGCACGCGTACAGCGCTTCTTCGTGGTGTAACTTAATGGGACTAGTATTACGTGTAAGCAGCATCTGTGCCGGGACGTCATAGCGGACCTTACGGTGTTACGTGAGTCTGGGTCGCCGTGGGAGGGGAGCTGGTTCCGCGGTGATTTCGCCAGGCTGCGGAGGGCCATAAACCGTTAATAAAAGGGGCTCGTGAAAACCGTCAACACCGAATCGTTATTGGAACAATTTACCAATATTCCTCTCCACCTAACTCCTCCCTCCAGGTCCCGCTGTTCCCGGTCCCGGCCACGTTGGCCTGGACCCACTCTTCGCAGAGCAGTACGGGCATAACTGGACATTCACGCAAGCAAGGAACCGGGGGCCTCAAGCCGAGGGACGTAGCTCATTCACTGATACCAGAATCAGAGGCTTCCCACATTTTGGACTTGGTTGTACATGATGGATTCAACATAAATACTTATCGCAGTAGTTATGATTGTAGCTAGTCAGATTGAATTACTGGTAATTGTTCTGTATCACGTATCCAAGTTTATCCATTGATCGTGATGGCATAATCCTAGAAATATTTATCATATGGTACATGATGCTTGATGTTTTATTTTAGTACATGGAAAGATCTGCATATACAAATTTTTGATATAACAGTTAATAATGATCTTAAGTTGAATAAACAAGATAATTTAAATTGTGTTCAACTTACAATCATAATTAATTTTTATATAACAAGTTTGTTTTATGTCCAGTTTTTTGACATAGGCCTACTTATTAAATTAAAACAGCACACATTGTATACCATAGAATAAATATTTACAGGATCATGCCATTAGGATCACAAGATAAACTTGGATATGTGATATGGAACTTTTACTGAATTACTCAATTTATACTTTTATATAAAATATGTTGTATTAGTAAAATGCTAAAAAAGTGTTCGGGGACTTAACACAGGTCCACTCACCTGAATAATTCAGCTATCTGTGTCGAAACTTACTTTAAAATGTAGCTCTTTAAAAAGAAACTAGCAATATTATTTTTAAAAAACATTTAACTATAGCAAAAAAAAAAAAATTGGTTGTCTGTAAATTCGGTTTACGGACGATAGTTTAACGTGACAACGTCATTAAAATAAACATTGATGAAATGATTGATACAGAAGAAAAGGAAATGTCATATTCGGCCTGAGACTGAGCCGTAATAGGTTTTTGCAACCAAACCATTTAGGCATTAAAAATATTATATTCTTTGAGGAATAATTTTTTTTAATTTTTCTATCTTTTGTATGATAAAATCTACCTCTTCATACTTTTATGAATAAAATTGAATCATTTTTATTGAATTACCACTATTTTGTATGGATATAAAGGAGTGAAATGAAATGTCCAATTTAATTAATAAATTTACTTTTATTTGCATTCATTATTAAAATATATTTATTACTTTTGAAATGTTACATGCGCCGTATTTATTTTTACAAGTTCAATAAAGAGTTTTACACCTGCTGGGATTCTAACCGATAACCTTGATGTCGTCTGGCCGACGACCACCCCAGAGCCCGACCTGCAGCCGCCAGTATACACTCCCGCTAACGGAACACACCCCTGGCCATGGCCCACCCGAGTCAGGCGAGCCGAACAGCAATTAAAGGCAAAACCGCGGAAACCTGAGTAGACAAGAGAAGAACCGTACCCATTCCTCCTGGAACATTAAATTAGGATTTTATCGACAATAAAATCTCTTCCAGACACACCCGTTTGGAGTCTAGCGTAATGAGGTCACGCCTGGCGCGAGAGAGGCCGAGCCTCCCTCGGACACCATGCCAGTTCGGCAGTTCAGCGCAGCTCACGGACCGGGGCGTACCTAGTCCCACGGAGAGGCAACATCCTTTGTCTGCATCGAAAGTAACGTCCGGTAAATATAGTCACTAATTAACAGAACCCCTTTTATTACTTAACCTCTCCGTGAGTACCCGGTCCCTTTTTTCGGTCCAGGACCTAATCCGACTGCATCAATTTAAAGACACCCCGCACCACACTTGGTCAGCGGGGCTGCTCTTCAGTATACGGCACGGGCCGCCTCCCGCAACTTACAGAACTTTATTTAAGGTCACGCGCACGGCGCTGACCACAAACCCGCAAGGGAACTTGGACAAACTTAATTGCGGTGCGTGTTTCACCACAGTGGGCACAACACCCGCGCCGAGACATTTGCATACGGGATTGGCCGTCTCCAATCGTCCGCCCCCTTAATCCAGTGTATTTTTGTGTCCCGTATTTTGTATTGCTAACTTACGTTACCCGAGTAACGAGTGCCACGTAACCTGTGCGCGCCCCCTTAATTCAGTGTATTTTGTGTCCCGCCTTTGTGTTACGAAATTACGTTACCTGCGTACCCAGTGAGACGTCTGAGACGTAACAGCGTCCGAGGCCACGTAACGCGGAACACAAACAATACGGCGCCACGGAATAACGAGTAAACCCCCCCCCGGGGACCTCTGTAGAGTGTTGTATTGTGTACGACTCGTTCCTATGAATAAAAGGTACGACACCACCACCTCAACTCCACGTCTCTTATTTAAAATCATCTCACGCAACACCGCCGCCGGCCCTAGTGGGCCACGCAGGGGCACATACATCCACGACCCCAAACTCACGACTAGAACCGAGCTAGTCTGGCGCCCACCCGGACAATACGTAGCAAGAACCGCCTTTTCCCACTAGGAGCCACACAGGGACTCGAGCCCGAGACCCCGGACGACGGCAACCTTACGACTAGAAAATAGTGCCGCTGACCGCTCAGCCACGAGGCCATGCATGAAATAATGTTAGTTGGAGATGCTAAATACATTAATAATCATTTTGTTCACGGTAGGGGAATAATAGTATTTCGTTTTAATAACTCTATTTTATAACAAATACGCATCCCAAATACACCAAACTTATTTATAAGGTGTTACAATATTTTTTAAAACATTGTGCAAAAGATCCCGGTTGTAATTTGAATTATTATGTGTAACTGTAAAACACCATTGTTGGTTCAAAAGTATTTGAATTTTCATTATTACTTTTAAATAACCGTACCGATTGTGCTGAAAATCGGTGGACAATCGTTAAATTACATAATATTAATAATTCAAACGACGAAAATATGATTGAAAAGTCAAATCGATGGTCGTTCCAATCGAGTGGAAGAGAGATGCCACACATGCGTACAATGAGCAAACAGGAACATCCGTAGTGGGACATCCGTAGTGGGACACTTTTTTGTGCATGCAGCTGGCGTTCATCGATTTTTTAGATGTCACGTTAAAAAATTAATTAAATTAAATTAATGCGGGAACTATAAATGGCACAAACTTGACCAGAAATACCATATTTTCTTACTGGAAGTTGCTTCAAGTAATAATAAGTAAATCTTCCCACAATTTATGAATATTCTACAACAATGGATAGAATACAAATCTTTTGCTTACCCAACTGTTGTCTGTTGTTTATATCTATTCGTGTTTGTGGTTAACGGCTTTCGTCCACAACCAGAACTAGACTCGCACGTGGTCAACACGGCTGATGGTCCCTCACAACCATAATATCTTCAACGTCTCGCCGCTGTAGCCTCTTCTAGAGAGCAATAAAGGCGTAGTCCAACAGAAATCTATACCGGGAGGAGCCCACGTAGGCAGAAGGGCATGGAAGGATTACCTAGCAGGAACTATTCATTGCTAACTATCTTCTCTTTCGAGGCCCATCGACCAATGGAAAGAAGACCATGGAATAAGGTCAAATTGTAATATAATACACCGGTCACCAAGGACAGGGGACCCAAGGGTGCTACCATGAACTCATATGTGGATGTCAATGGGCCGGTTTCACCAGTCGAGTTGAAAATCCCGATAATGTTATCGAGATAAAAAATTAATCTTCCATTTATATCTTGATAAAGTTATATGTGTTTCAACACACATTATCTTTCTCTGAGAAAATCGAGATAAGTTTAACTCGATCTTCTGAAATTATCGCGATTTTCTGTTTGTAAACACCTTTCGTTATCAAAGTTGGGCTAGAAATTTCGTGGGCTACTATGGCGAGTCAAGGCTGTAATTTGTCAAAGAAGCAGAGAAATAAAAATATACTTGCAGATGCTTTCAATTGTATGTCTGGAGAACATCACAGGACTGCAGAAAATTTAAAAGCCGTGTGGGAGAATCTCAAAAAGCACATGCGAAAGACTTCTTCTGATCAACTAGTTCAAGTATTAACTGGAACAGGTAATATTTTTTTTTCTGTATATGCTGGTACATTATATTTAGGTACAGCAATAAATAGTGTATGAATTTTTGTCCATAATGCAATTTTACACATTGTAAACATGTGCAATAACATTATTATTTTTTTAGTTACTTGAATTAATTGTAATATATTAAAGAGGTATCTTGGGTGGAGTTGGAATCATAACTATAACCTTTGCACTGTCGAGAAGACACTTCGCACTGTACCACCAGTGGGTATGAAATATACACCACATAAATAAATTATTTCTGTATTTTTCAGGTGGAGGTCCTTCAAAAACAGTTAGTAAGGATCCCATTTGTGAGAGAGTGCAGAGCCTAATCAAACCAAGTATCGATGGTGCCAAGAATCCCTTCGATTCAGATGCAGATGCAATAACATTACCATTTGATGCATCAAATAGGCCTACTGCTGAGGATGACAGCATTCAACTGGATATCGGAGCAGAAGTGGATGTTTCTTTCTTGGAGACAGCAGAGATAGTAGGCCTACACTTTTTATTTTGAGAAAACCAAATGGATGTGTCACTGTGCATAGTTATGCTTATTAATCATGTATAGTTATAGCCTATGCACTGTGTTAATTTTATTTCACTCACATAATGTTCAAATTTTATTTTTACACAGGTAACTCTTCCAAATGGCGACTGGACACACTTTACTCCAGCCATGCTCAGCAGTCCTGTGTGTTCTGCCCTTCGACACTCCAATAACAACTCGGCTATCACAAACACAAAGAAGACCAATACTACTGATTCATGCAGTGAAAGTAGTGGGAAGGCAATGCCTCCTAGCAGTAGGGGAAATGCTTCAGTGCAATCTCCCTTTACTAGCAAGCGGCGACCAACCCCGGCCACCAAAGTCAACGAAGTAAGTGCTGTCAATGCAGCAAAAATCGAACTAATTGAACTTGCAAAAAAAACATGCAATCGAGGAAAAAGAGGTTATGAAAGAAATCTGGGAATTGCAGTTACAACAAGAACGAGAAAAAGTAAAGCAGGAAAAGCTGCAAACTGAACTTTTATCTTTAAAAGTCTTGAAAAGAAAGAAAGAACTGGAACATTTGCAGTAATTGAATTGTTCTTATGTATTAAACATTTGCTCAACTATTATGACATAATTGTTATATATTACATGTATATTTACAAAGTGATATTCATTGTGCCTATTAACAAACAGTTTCAAGTACAAAAAATGTTAAGAATTATATAAAAGATAATACATGTTCGCTTATGTCACATTATTTTTTATGATCTAAGCAGTTGTACAATGCGAATGTATTAAAATATTCCATACATCTTGCTTGTTCACCAGCAAATCTTCAAGTTGATGGCATCTTTGTGTGACATATAGACAAGTATGACCTACAACAAACTGAAAATACATAGAGTGTTAAATAATCGTATCTTAAATAAGTATTACAACACAAACACACACACACACGTACATATATATATATTTTATTATAGGTATATGTAAATTTCATTTACCTCCTGAAATAGTTTTCAATCAGTAAATGCCTGACACTGTCATATCTGGGCCTTCTGTTTGCATTTTCGTTGTTCTGCTTTACATTCCCTTCCTCAAGCAACTGTTGCCAAGGAAGGTGGAGGTTGAGGTTAGGGTCGTCTGGAGGGAGTTCTTCCCCAGTTTGTCGCAGGATATTATGCAGCACCCCAGTCGCTACAATGATGGCAAACAAATGTTCTAATGTCACTCTCAATCCTAAAGATAAGACTGGGAAACGTCGCTTCCAGCAACCGAATGTTCGCTCTACAGGATTTCTTGACCTAATTTGCGACTCATAAAATAGGTGTTCCTGTGGACTTCTGGGATTATCTAATGGAGGCATTAGATATGACCTACAAGTATAGCCCGCATCAACAAGTAGTACAGAATCACCATACTCGCCTCTCTTAAAACATGCCCTTCTGTTGCAATGGTTGAATATGGTACTATCATGTGAGGAACCAGGCCATCGTGCAACAATATCTGTAATTTCCAATTTTGTATTACAAATCACTTGCACATTCACAGAGAAGTAACTTTTTCTGTTACAGTAGAATTCTGCATTGTTTCCACCTGCAACAAACATAAAGCAAGCTTGTATGTGGATTGCAATGTTTAATAAAAGGTAGCATAAAATCAGTGTTAAAACCCACCTGGTGACTGGATTTTTACATGAGTGCAATCCATAGCACCAGTAGCCGTGGAAAATTTAGCAATTGCATAGAAATCCCTTTGTGCTGAATTCAGTTCTTCCATCGTCTGGGAATTTAATGAACTGCTGTCGAAGAGATGCAATTGCGGAGCTAACCCTATGTATTATTCGGTGAGCTGTGGGTTTACTAAAGCCAGCATAATCCCCAACGGTTAGCTAGTTACAGCCTGTAGCATAAAATCGAAGTGTAGCCAGCAGTTGGTTCATTGGCGACACTGACATATTCCTATGAAAGAAGAAAAAAGTATGTTGAAGGTTGTAATGTAATGTTCGTATAAATGAGTTTTATTTTAATTGTCTATGATTTCATATACATAATTATTATTCTACAGAAACAATTAACATTAAGAAATATTAACATAAACTTACTTTTCGGGACACTGTAGTTGATTATCTATAAGTTACAAAACAAACATAGTCGACTGTTTTGAAAGGCGAAAATGTATTTTAAAGTCTTCTTCATCGTACATTTCAAAATAATCGCTTCTATCTCGCATCCATCGTGGCCGACGAACAAAGGCATCTTCTCCATCACTTTCATCTTCAAAAATCAAATTGTACATGCCTCGAGCCATTAAAATTTTTAAAATCTCCTCCCGTTACTTCGTTTTACAATATTATCTCGATAATAAGACTTTAACCACGAAAATCGGTGGTTAAAATATTTTATCTCGATAACACTAAAAATCGAGATATTCGTTGTGGTGACACGGGATATTCAGTCAGTGGCGTAGCGTGGGTGGGGCGGAGGGGGCGGACCGCCCCGGGCGGCAGCCCGCGGGGGCGGGTCGCCGGTAGAGCGGGTTGAGATCTGATCTATGATTCATTCATTACATGTGTCAGACACACTATAGTGTTCCATTTTTATCTAAAATTTTGCGCACCAACTATTTTTTAATATTTATTTAAAAGAAAAACTGCGAAATCACTGACAGAGCTCTTTATAACGTTTGTTTGTTTACATACGAACGGCAACATCGCATCACGCCGCGCCGCCCGGCGCGCGCGAGCCGACTTGAGCGGCACTCATTATTATGTTCATTACTCATACAAAATCTTTTGTTTCACGCGTCGGCCCGTGTCGATGCCTCTCTTTCGCACTCATTGAATTTAGTACTACGCATTGTACTGTAAAGTTTGACCTTAACCCAGGGCAAACCAAACAACTTCCGCAAACCGGGACACAGTAAAACTACTATATTGCCCCGTACCGCGAGCGCAGGTAAACCCAAAAATATATTAAAACCCAAACTAATTGCAAGCTTAAAAAATACTAAAAGGTTGCGAACAGTGAGAGGAGGCAGCAAGTTAAAAAGACGCAAAATTTATATGACAACATTTTATATATATATATATATATAATAAAATCTTTTCATCACAAATCGGCGCATCCATTTTAAAATACATACCCTATTACTACTTATAAAAAAATAGCTATATAATAATACTAAAAAAATACTTTAACAATTCCCCCAAAAAATTATAATTTGATCATATACTTCGGAGCTCCGAAAATTAAATATAATTACCAAAAAGGCATTAAAAATATATAAGAACATAGTAATACAAATACAAATACAAATATAGATACGCACCGGGCGTATCACCGCTGTAAATACCAATTAACATAGGCGAAATCTAGCAAAAAATTGACACGCCTTAACATGCAAATAAATATACCAAAAATTTAGCAAATTACAAATTATGGGTTTACAAGCCCTTCTCAGTTAAGTCATTTTCTAATGGTCGACGCCTTTTTTCTTCTAGGTCTGGCAGGGATTGGGTGAAAATAGCTGAACGTAAAATCCCAGTTTCAGTTTTATTAGTCCGTTAATTGAAATCCCAAAAATCCACAAATTATAGTTTCGCACCAGGAGTCAAAGGGGTCAACGGTGCAGTGGCACGGCTGGCACTTACTTGCTTTTTGACGTCGTGATGTCCGGTCACCAAATACACTCGTTTGCTCACGAGTGTTTTTAATGGCAAACCCTTGCCATTATATGTTACTGTAGCTGCAGGTAATTGTACGGATATGACGAATCCTTCGCCATACCGTCCTGGAGTTTAATGCGGCGCACATAATTCATCCTTGGAAAATCCTCGCGATATTCACACACGCCTCACCAACCACTCGCGTTCATCGTACCAAAACGTTCTAAATTATATAAATGAACCCCGTTCATATTCAAAAAGGAACACTCGTATACATCTACTTCGATGTGGAACCATCACCATGGCCAACCCGCGTTTTACTTCACGTGCGCGCCCGCCTGGGCCTACCAGGCGACTCCGCTCGCCCGTCTCACCTGACGTCACACAATCAGCTGTTCTACTCGCACGCCGTCTAGCGCAGCGATTACCAACATATTCGGTAGTGTCCTCGAACTTTCCAGACCAATTTAATAACTTAAAATCTTAAACTTAAAAATAATAAGACTAGACAAGAATTACAAATTTCTTTTTTAAAACAACATATAACAAACTTAAATCCAAAATAACTCATATTACCAGGGCATCCGAAAGATTAATAAAATACGTTAACCATTTCTGCCAACATAAACATTATCAAAGGTAGCAGCTGTAGCACACATGCTACAGTACTGATCTTTGTTTGTTTTAGTGCATCGTGAAGTACCGTTACGCAATCACGCTTTACTCGTATGTTTGTTTCGCGAGAGTTTCGGATACGGAACGAAAGTCATTTTGATTGTGTTTCGATCTTTTAAATACTGTTGAATATTCTATAACTAAACATTTAGAACTTTACCCAATCTTTGAACTAGTTTTTGAAAATGAAAAGAGTCAAAGAAAGTGGTGCGGAATTCCGCAAAAAAAAAAAAAAAAAAAAAAAAAAAGGCTAAGAAAGAAGCAGATGCGAAGAAGTCTCAAGGTGCATTACTGAAATATTTTAGTTCCAGTTCTGGTTCGAAAGCCAGGTTAACGTCTTCGGTGGCATCCTGCAGCAGCGGAATTTATTCCAGTGTAAGTAGGTATATGATTCCTCCATCTAGAATCATGCATTACCTAGAATTACTCCAGTTATTTATTATTATTATTTATTTATTGTTTACAAAAGTTACAGCATTTCTTGCATTAGTCTCGCAAAACCTATTCACCTAGGTTTGTCTGCGAGTACGGAGTCACACTCGTTCATTAAATCTTATTTTATAATACACTTAAAATTGCTCTAATAGCTGTTTGAACATTGATTATTGTTTAAAAATTATGGAGTATATTAACATAAATTACATTGAGTTAAGGTACATCTTTTTAAGTTTACGACTGAATTTTGTCCTGCTACTTGAATTTAAAACTTCAATAGGGGATGTTTTGTAAATCTAGCAGTAGTCTAGGAATATTTTGTTTTTGTTTTTGGATAACTTGATTATTTATGGTACCTGTCATACAAAGAAAACATAATTTTTCATTTAGCTCAAAAATGGCGCCAACGATTTTTCTCAAATTTCTCGTCATTTTATCTTTTAATAACATCTATAACATGGCTTACTCAGTCAGTTTTTACCGGGAAACTCTAAAAAAGGTAGCTGCCATACAAAATCAATTTTGTTTGTAAATTTTCCTATAAGCCCGGCAAACCGCGCCGTCACCAAAACCACTTTTGTTTTGTGATAGATAAAATACTTATTTGAAATTCAAACGTGTCCTCCGGCCAATATTCATGGGAATACATAACTTAGTTTACAGGTACAAGAAGAAGACGTACCTGCCGTCGCAGTTGCAAGTAGTTCTGGTCCCACCACAGAGCAGGGTCAAGACGAAGTCGACTCATCAAAAGTACCTCAAGCATCTAGTCATAAGCCTGCAGAAAAAGTGAATGTTGCCAAAGAAGACATAATTGAAATCGTGCCTTCTGCTCCTGCCGAAATCAAAGATGTAGGTTGCTGGCCTTCTCCTATGACCGACGAAGTAGGAACGCTTCTTGTACGTCGCGGATCTGACTCAGTACAGCACATCGATTCCAAATTTGCCGATGTTGTTCGCTCAGGGACTTCAACGAAAGGCGGTACCCGTAAACTAACCAAAGAGTGGTTCTACAAACCATTATCTAATGGCGAAAAGGTTCTCCGAACATGGATGGTGTACTCGCCTTTGAAGCAATCCTTGTATTGTTTTTCTTGTAAGCTGTTTGGCAATTCCGGCTCTAACTTCGCATCTGAAGAAGGATTCAACAAATGGTGGAAGCTAAATCCAAGAATAGGAGACCATGAAAATAGCCTGGGCCATGAACAGAGCTTCTTGAAATGGAAGGAGTTGGAAGTTCGCCTGAACTGTAAAGCAACCATCGATCAGAAACAACAATAAGTTTTCGAAAGTGAGGAGAAGAAGTGGAGGGATGTACTGTACAGGTTGCTGAATATTATCCAGTTCTTAGCCAAACAGAATCTGGCCTTCAGAGGACATCGAGAAGACATTCGAGGAAATGATAGTGGCAATCGCGGGAACTTTCTGGAGTTAGTGCACCTCCTAGCTAAATACGACCCTCTTCTAATGGAACACATGACAAAGATAAAGCTGGGAGCAAGAGTCTCAGTTTCGTATCTATCTCCAGAAACCCAGAATGAATTTATAAACTTACTGGGACAGCAAGTTCGATCCACCATCATCCGTCGTATTCAAGAAGCTAAATATTATTGCGTAATCTTCGACAGTACACTAGACATCTCCCACAATGACCAAATGAGCCAAGTTCTGCGATACGTACATATCGAAGGAGAAAAAGTTGCCGTGGTAGAATCTTTCATTGACTTCTTCGAACCAAAAGGAAAAAATGCAGAAGATCTCAGCAACGATATAATCGCGAAGATAACATCAGACGGACTGGACATACAGAATCTGAGAGGACAGGCTTATGACAATGCTGCCACAATGTCAGGGATCCACAATGGAGTTCAAGCCCGGATTAAAGCACTGAATCCGAAAGCTATATTCGTTGCATGCACAAACCACTCACTAAACTTGGCTGGGGTACACGCTGCTTCTGAATCAGTGGATTCCGTGACGTTTCTTGGAACTATGGAGAAGCTGTTTGCCTTCTTTTTCGCATCAACTGTTCGATGGAACGCTTTGGTTGCCGTCACAGGTCAAGCAGTAAAACGAGTCACTGAAACGCGCTGGAGCGCTAGACATGTAGCTGTCAAGATGCTTAAAAATAAGTTTGAGGTAGTTCTTGAGGTACTGGAACAATTAACAGATTCATCTCAAACTTCCGAAACAAGATCGGGAGCCAGTCTTCTCCTGACAGCCATGCAGTCATTTAACTTCCTAACTTTTCTTGGCTTTTGGGCTGCAGTGCTACCTGAAGTAGATGACGCACAGATTTACCTGCAGCAACGAGGACTAAGTGTGGATAAATGTGCTCAGAAACTCTGCACTTTGAAAACCCTCTTAGTGGAAAGTAGAGACCGTTTCGTGCAAGAAGCAATTGACTTTGCTAAGACTCTCTGCGAAAAACTCGGAATCGAACTCAAAACGAGAAGAATTCGCAGGAAAAAACGCATGCATGGCGATGAATCTTCTGAAGATGCAGCTTTGTCTCACGAACAGGAAATCCGTCGAGAGATTATCGCATCATTCGACAAGATCATTCAAGAAATGACGACTCGATTCCAGCAAATTCAAGAAATATCGGACAAGTTCGGATTTTTGATGCCAGCGAAACTTTTGGACAGCAAGTTCGAGTGTGATCTTTCCCATGTATTAGAAGACATCGACAAGGACGAGTTTCAGATGGAGCGGAAGCGTCTTCAGCAGTTTGTTGTTGTTGCCTGTTCTGAATCAGAGGAAGATATAAGTGGTAAAGGACCACTGGAGCTCCTCCAGTTCATTCAAAAACTGAATCTCGGAATTTCGGTTCCAAATATAGTCATCTTGATTCGTATATATTTGACTTTGGCGATTAGTGTTGCAAGTTGTGAGAGAAGTTTTTGAAGTTGAAGCTAATAAAAAATTACCTCAGATCTAATATGAGCTCCGCTAGACTATCAAACTTGGCTATATTGTCGATTGAACAAGAATTGGCTGCTAATATTGATTTTGACAAAGTTATTTCTGACTTCGCTGCTCATAAGGCCCGTAGAATTCGCTTGTAAAACCGCTCATCCTATTTTAACTTCAATAAAAGGTACCTCATTGCATGTGAAATTTAATTTTAAGTAAGCACCTATAGAATGGGGGCGGCAAAATGGGTCTCCCGCCCCAGGCGCCGAGATGGCACGCTACGCCACTGTATTCAGTTAATCTGGATAATTCATTACTTTATCGAGATAATTTCGCTTGGTGAAACCGGCCCTAATAGGAAATTAGATAACTAAAAAAAAAAAAAAAAAAAAAAAAAAAAAAAAAAAAAAAAATATCGAAGGTGCACGACTTCACCCGAACAGAAGGTCGTCCCAAGTCAGTGAATCTTAGGTTACCACCGATGAAACCGCTGGCCCTGGAACAAGCGTAATCAGCGCGTCATTATTTTGCTGCCAGTTGCAGCAAGTAGCATTTCTGCCGCTAGGTTCTCTTGAGTGGGAGTCAAATCGGTCAACTCAAAATAACAAAACGCCAAATCCAATATGCTTTGTCGATGTGCCGGCTCAGTGAAGATAAGATAAGGGGCCTAGTTGCTGTTTAGATTAATAATTTTATACCTGTAGCCAAGGGCGGGGGAGAGCAATTTATAATTATTGAGTTCTGTAAATATTTGCTTGCGCTAGAGACCAATTTATAGCGTAAGCCTTTGCGTTGAGTGAGCCCAAATATTGTGAGCGTGTAGTAACGATTTTAAATGGAGGCAGAAGAACAGGAGCAGGAAGATTTACTTATAAGAATTACTAGCGATAATGAAGACTTCAGTGAAAATGAAGACATACGTGACTGTAGCAACTATTTGGAGCCAGAAAATAGGAATTTATTTTACGATAAAGTCAAACTTATACTTGTAGGGTTACTTTTAATGTTATCGTCCACAGCACTCATAATTTTGCTTCCTCTATATTCTGAGAGTATTAACCGAAAAGGCGATGCTTACACACTACTGTTTTTCACGTGTACAATGACTGTTTTGAGTTTGGTTATGATGGGCTTTTTGGTAGGAAAATTTAGTGGTAGCGTTAAGAGTGTGTTGTGCCCACCGCTCAATTTGCTAGTTTTGCTTCGTATTGGCACATTGTACACGTTGAGTTCAATTGTAATTGTTTATGCTACCGATAGGAGACGCGTTGTATGCCACCTGCAGGACCCAATCAAAGGACTGATTTTAGTAATGTCACTGGTCTACTATTTTTTCCTTTGCAAGAAAAGTAAGTCACAATTTTTAAGATTGATTTTCTGTTGGTCACAGAAGGTTTCTTAATAAACCTTGTAATACATTGTAGTATTGATAAGGGGAATATGTAAGAAAAGTTGCAAGGACAAGCAGGCAGGCCTTGGGGTATTCTGGTATGGGTAGGCTACTAAAGGGAGGAAGTTGTGTGTTGAAAGAGAAGTCCTTGGTAATATTCTTACGTCTTGGCTTTTCAGTATAAAAATATAATGAAAATACTTTTTTCGAACACTAAAGACATTCCTCTATTTTCCCTGAAAACAGTGTTTGTATAAATTGGTACTGGTTTATGAGAAATCACAGTTTATATATTTTTATATATAAATAAATATATATGTATACATATAAATATATATACATATAAATATATATACATATAAATATATATACATATAAATATATATACATATAAATATATATACATATAAATATATATACATATAAATATATATACATATAAATATATATACATATAAATATATATACATATAAATATATATACATATAAATATATATACATATAAATATATATAAATATATATACATAAATATATACTTATACAGGATAATATAAAGTCTGTAAAACATTTCAAAAAATTGGTGCAGTGAATTGGCTAAGTATTATGTAACAAATTATATACCACGTAAAAGAAAAACTCTTAAAGTTTATTTTTTTTCACTAGTTATAAATGTTCTATGTATCCACCTTGCGTCACACGACACATCTAATTGATAGTCAAATTCTGCCCATACCCGACCCAGAATATTAGGAGTGATGGTAAGAGCAGCTGCTACGATGCAGTGTCTCAACTCATCAAGGTTCTGTGGTAGAGGTGGAACATAAACACTATCCTTGATGTATCCCCACAAGAAAAAATTGCAAGGTGTCAAGTCCGGTGATCGTGGTGGCCACGGGAGTAGCACTTGGTCAGCAGCCGCCACACGGCCCATCCAGCAATGTGGCGGTAAATATGTAGTTGGGCGGTATTTGCGATAAAAAATGTTAAAAATCCGAAAATACCTTTATTTTATGCTCTTCAACGTCCTATTTTCATTAAAAGTGGTGGCGGTAAGAAATTCCAAATAATTTAGGAGATATCGAATTTTTAAATTTCATCATATGTAGTTGAGCGGTATTTGCGAAAAAAAAAAAGTTAAAAATCCGAAAATACCTTTATTATATGCTCTTAAACTTCCTCTTTTCATTAAAAGCTGCGGAGATAAGAAATTCCAAATACTTTAGGAGATATCGAATTTTTTAATTTTGCAATACAAGACCTGTGGAACCATTTGAGCGACGCCATTTTTGTTATTTTGCCGTGTGTTCGTGAATACGTGAATCGTAAATGTGTAATTAATAAAATGGTTGATTAGGTCAGGTCAGTTACATTATTAATACTTTCAAACTAAGCCGACATTAAAAATAATGTGAATTAATTTTAATTATTATTTAGTTTTAAATTATTTATAATGTAACTGACCTTACCTAACAAACCCGTAACAAAGGATGCACAGTGACAACTCACGTAAATTTTTTTTGTTACTTATTACTTGCGCAACAATATCAAAATAACGAATAAGACTTTAAAATTAGAAACGTTAAAAACTCACCTAAGTTGGAGGCGGTAATTAAACACCGATTTAAACAATAAATGAACTAAATAATCACATATTGGTTCGTTTTAATTCTGGCCTATCACGAACAATCACGTGACATCATTATCCAATAAAAAAAGTAGATACTCGTACGTAAACAAGAAACGATGATAATCGCCACATTAATGCACTGTTATTGTGATGAAATTTAAAAATTCGATATCTCCTAAAGTATTTGGAATTTCTTATCTCCGCCGCTTTTAATGAAAAGAGGAAGTTGAAGAGCATATAATAAAGGTATTTTTGGATTTTTAACATTTTTTTTCGCAAATACCATTCAACTACATATGATGAAATTTTAAAATTCGATATCTCCTAAAGTATTTGGAATTTCTTACCTCCGCCGCTTTTAATGAAAAGAGGAAGTTGAAGAGCATACAATAAAGGTATTTTCGGATTTTTAACATTTTTTTTCGCAAATACCGCCCAACTACATATTTACCGATGAGGCAACGTCTCATTCAGATAATCTCGTACCACATTGTGGTAATGATGTGGAGCACCATCTTGCTGGAAGATGAAGTCCCTGCTATCAGCTTGAAGTTGTGGCATAAGCCACAATTGCAGCATGTCGGTCGAGGTAGGTGATATCAGTGACAGTTCTCTCAGCGAAGAAGAAGGGGCCACAAACTGTCTTGTTTGACATGGCACAGAACATGTTAACTTTTGGCGAATCTCGGACGTGTTAGAGAGTTGCATGTGGATTCTCTGGCCCCCATATGCGTGTGTTGTGTCAGTTGACTCTTCCTGAGAGATGAAAAGTGGCTTTGTCACTGAAGATTAACTTGCTTGCAAAGTCATCGTCTTCAAGATGGTTCTGCATGGCAATGCAGAACTGCAGTCGGAGCTATTTATCATCGTGGCTGATGGCTTGCAGAAGCTGAAATTTGTACGGCTTCACTCTTAATTGCTTACGAAGAATTTTCCACACTGTTGGCTGAGGGATGTTCAATTCTGCACTAGCCCGATAAGTTGACTTCTTGGGACTCCGCACCATCATGTCCCGTATACAACCCACTGTCTGTTGTGACACGCCTGGCCGACCCGACCGTTTTGCGTCGCACAAACAGCCGTCTCCCTCGAATAACTTGTACCATTTCTTTATGCTATTGTAAACTGGTGGTGTTTTGTTAAAACTTGCCATGGAAAGCTCTTTGGACACTCACTGCCGATTTGCTACGGGCGTATTCAAGCACACAAAAGGCTTTCACTGCCTGGTTTGCAGCCATTTTCAGCAACTACATGCACTAGCACCCTTGTCGGTTGTTTTTTAAAATAGCTTTTTGGCGCTACATTAAAAAAACTTTGAGAGTTGTTCTTTCACATGGTATATAATTTGTTACATATTGTTTTCCATTTCGCTGTACCGATTTTATGAAATGTTTCACTGACTTTATAATTACCCTGTATATATAAATATACATATAAATAAATAAATATATAAATATATATATAAATATAAATATATATATAAATATATATATAAATATATATATAAATATATATATAAATATATGTAGACTAAAATTCACAACGATCTATTCTGAGGCCTCGTTCATGCATTTTCGTTGAAAATATTAAAAATTTGTGACATAGTGAGAATGGTCGTTTAGATTAGGTTAGTTACATTAGAGATACTTAAAATTATTGTGAACTGTTGGTTAGGTTAGTAAAGCTGTATTAATTATACTGTAAAATATTTTTAATGGTGGTTTGGAAATTACCATGTAGCATAGCAACCAGTTCACACCAGTCCATCCCGAGGCCTGAACCGTTCCGAAGTTTACTGCTCGCTCAAACAACTTCAGTAGCACATGTTATAGGATGAATATGTGCCTGAAAGTTTTCACATCATCTTTCATAGCAAATTAAAGGATTGGTGAGCTACATTTTAAAAACTTTAAAATAATGTGGACAATTAATTAGGTGACGTTAGTTACATTAAAAAAACTTTGAAATTGTATGAACAGTTGGTTAGGTTGGGATATCTTCATCTTAAATTGGTAATTCCTGAGCAGGGTTGGAAAAATACCAGGTTTTTTAAGGAAACCAAAACAACCTTTTTTTTTAAACCAACGTTTTTATTACGTTATTATTTTGGTTCTCAGCATGTTAAAGTGAAAGCCATACATCTCACTTTCTGCCAATCATGTTGAACCAGAAAAGTTATAACATCAAATAACTGAAATACAGCAGATCTGCACATCTGACTGGGAATTAACCACAGAAAGGATATTTCCCCACATAATGGGTGTTTCCTGCAGAATAGGGATTTACAGTAGAGTTAGAGATTTCCCACAGAAGAGGAATTTTTTTAAATAACAAATTATTTATATTCCCTTTTTTTTACACACTGTCTAAAAAAAAAAAAAAAAAAAAAAAAATTCATACTCTTAAACAAAAAACAATGGTGAACGCTGTGAATGTGCAGGTATAGTGATTAAAATTTAAAAATTCGATATCTCCAAAAGTAATTGGAATTTCTTGTCTCCGCAGGCTGTAATGAAAAGAGGACGTAAAAGAGCATATAATAAAAGTTATTTCAGATTTTTATAAAATTTTTTTTACAATAAATAAAATTTAAAAATTTGATATCTCCAAAAGTAATTGGAATTTCTTATCTCCGCAGGCGGTTATGAAAAGAGGATGTTAAAGAGCATGTAATGAAAGTTATTTCAGATTCGTACAATTTTTTTTGGCGCTAATCCGTACACTACATATTTACCCTAAAATTCACTAATTAATTTAATTTTACAGGAGTTTTTAGCTGGGTATAATTTACAACTTACAAATACCTATAATTTAAATGATAAGATCTTAATTATTATATAATTTTTGGTTTCTGTAAATTACGAGAAATATTGAGCTAACTTTTGTTGTTATTAGAGTGCAATAGACCTTTAATCAAAAAAATATTAAGATATTCTTTTTAAAAATATGTTATTTAAAATATATATATTTTTTAATATAAAAATCACTTGGTTTAAACCAGCCAACCCTGTTCCTAAAAAACCATAAAAAATATTTTATAGTATTTTTAATAACCATGAAAAATATTTTGTAGTATTTTTAATGTAGCTATATACTTACCTAACCAACTATATTTTTAATGTAATTAACATAACCTTATCGACCTATATAACAATTTGACCAAAATTCTCCTAAACATATACACACAGACCCATAAGGGAAAGCAAAAAACAGCGGCGGCTGTGTCAATTCACAGGTATTGTAATGTAAGCTATAAACTGTGATTTCTCAGAAATCAGGAGGCTTTTATCAACACTATTTTCAGGGTCAAAGAAAGAACGTCTGCAGTACTTTAAAACACCATTTCCATAATTTTATAATTTTATTACGGAAAAGCCACGACATAAGAATTTTACAATTTATAGCTTACATTTAAAGCCTGTGCAGTGATGCGGCCGTCACCATTGTGCTGTAACACAGATACTTGATCCTGTGGCTCTACGTATATAAGTACGTGAAAATTTGTTTTTGTATTTTGTGACGTAAACAGTAGAAGGCAATTAAATGTAAAAAAATATATATATATATATGTGTGTTTAATGTACGGCTACGGTCACCGGGGTACGTGAAGCCCTACTGTGCATCCAAACCCAATCATCAACCCTTCACAGAGATGTTTTTTTGCATTTTGGAGGTTCAGACCGCTGATTTTATGCGCGATAGCACGTCACTGGTATATATTTACACTTGTGTAAACATTGTGAACACCCGATATCTTTTCCACTTTTTTTAGTTGAGATGATTTTGTCTTCTCATCATTTGTTTGTTGATATTTAGCAACAGTTGATTTGGCTTTAAGAAACTGATATTTTGTTGATCTTTAAATGTTTTTTTTTTGTCCTGCTAGTTTGCTAGCAAGGCAGTGGAGACTTTCCTATTAAATTTAGAACTTGATTGAACTACACAATGGTAAAACTGGAGGTAGGTCACCTGGATGTGTGATGTTGCAGTGATGGGTCTCCAGAAGATATTCTGTGCCACAACCATCATCGTGGGCTTGTTCATCAGCGTGGACTACGGGCTGTGCAATGAGTTCCGCTGCCGCGGCTACGAGCGGGAGGACAGGAGCGAGGATGCGGGCGACTGGAGCTGGCGCACACACTTTGTGTGGACGCTGGTCTACGTTCTGGGGTTAGCATTGTGGAGCCTGCACTACACTCTTCTCGAAGGGCAGCTTGTCCTGCACGCAGTATGTTAGCTTTTGCACTTACTTACACCTGATACACTAGAGACCAATACAGGACAGCTCCTTGTAATCGACCTAGCAGGTGCTCATGGAGTTGCAGTATGATAATATTTTATATCTTTGTAGGAAATATGATGAACAGGATGTTATTTTTAACATAAATTTAATAACGATAGTAAAAATGTTTGCTAAAAAAAATGTTTTTTAATGTCTTAATACTAATATCACAGGTTTAAACACATGTAATATTAATAGTCCATACATCTTCTGCCATCTATTGAACTGTATGTGGTAACAATGCCAGGTTTTACACAGAAATATTTTAGCTATCCTGTTTTGGTGCTTGGTGTATTTTTGTATACAAAGTATACAAAATTATATTTTTCAATTTTTTACTCTAGTTTTATTTTGTGTTATATATCCAAACTTTTGTATGTCATGTCTAAATGATAACTTGCCGAGCTGTTATTGCCTTGTTACAATGACAGTTGTGGATGGGCTCCAGGCTGTAACTGGCAGAAGGAACTGATTGTTTCACGCAGGCCATGACAGTTTCACAATAACTACTACAGCCTACGAACGTTGACCTCAAGTGCCAAGGGCTAGGCAGTCTGCCCTGTCGAGCCGTGACATGTAATACAGAAGCTGGACTGCAAGCTGTAACTTCATATGTAAAAAAATTATTAATAGAAGGGACTGATAGTTGAAGTTGGGAAGATTTTATAAATTTTTGGTTCCTTTAGAAAATTATTTTCAGGTGGCCTACAGCTCACGAAAATCACAATTCACTAAAAACTAACAAAACTTAAGAAATCGTCATGAAAGACATGATAAAAATACTGAAATAAACAGTAGGTCACGAAACATCAATTTCCACTAGCCTTTTGCTGACTTTGAATTTTTTTTTGATACCCTCATTTCAGATTATAGTCGCACATATATAAGTATTTGGAGACAGTCTTCTTAAATCATGTGGAAATTATCTCTGAAAGGTATAGCTTTCTTAAGACAAATATTAGCACGTTCTTGCTAGTCGTAGATCTATTTATTATAATATTTAAATTTGCGTACCATACAAAGATAATATAACAATATTTGACTAAAAAAGTCCTAAAATCGATTCTTCAGATGTTTGTAGACATCCTGTTGTGGATCAAATTAAGAAAAACTCTAAGCTCGTCATGACATAGGTAGGTTATTAAAAATACTCAGGGTAACATTGGAAAATTAAAATTGTTTCATAAAAAGATACATCTCAAAAATGAAGCTAAAGGTAAAATAATGGGGGTGGAAAAATCAGAAAACCTGCCAACTTGTTAAAACCCTTTACCTAGGAGATTAGAGGTTAAATATGGTTTTATAATAAAGTAAATATATATATGATGCTATTAAAGTATACATTAAAATATTTTTTATGGTTTGTGAATTTACAGAAACTACCAATACTGTTTTACATTTCTCGAAATCTATTTCTAAGAGGGTTTCATAAATAAAAATTCAGCTCACAGTATCTTTTAAAGGGAAAGGTATGGAACTTGCAAAAATTATGTACATATTGGGTTTTGTCTTGTGTGTCTTATATTTATAGGGATTTGGGTTGGTTTTTATTATAAAAAAAACCATATCTTCTATGCTAATTGATTGAAAGGTAAGATAATGGACATGAATATGTACACACAACTATTGCCAAATACTGTGCTCCATTTTTTTAACTTCCACATCTAAGAGTGTAATAAGGTGTGATTTTACATAAAAATCTGAGGCGGGCCGTCGTGGAAGATCTCTAGTTTCGTAAGACTGTCCTCGGCACATCAGCGATCTCTATGCATTTCCTTTTTTTCCCCTCCTAGCCTTTTCCTGCTTCCTAACTTGTTGCCTTGGTACCCACTCCCCTGGTCTGGTTCACGCCTGCGTGATATAAGCCCTGAGAGCTTGCCGCCTGTATTGTTAGTTCTGAGAGGAGTTTCTGATAGTTACTGTTTCCAGAGGGCTGCGAGTGGTGAAGGGGTAAGTCATGACACGTTGATTGGTTCTCACTGTACATTTGGCATGTGATGGTCACACCATAAAGTAAGTATTTAAATTAATTTCTAACCCTTTTTCTAAATTGTTATTTCAGCTCCTACCTTCAAAATTATTGTCTTGACTTACGGTTTTGCTTTTTTCCATGTTTTCCTGATGTGAACATATCCATGCCATTGGAGTTAGTGATTCTTGGTTTAGAATTTCCTATCCTTAATTGATTTGTTTGACTGTCGCACTGCGACATGTTTAATCTCCAGTTTATAGTTACAAAACAAGGTAACTTTCCCTGGACAGATATTTTCTGTCTGGTAATCATATTTATTGTAACATAATCATGTTTTCTCCACTATTGTATGCGCAGATTTTTGGTTTATAAGCTTATGTTGGGAATTTGTCCCTTTTAAAATTTGTGAATTCTGTATTTTCACGTTAGGTAACTTGTTCCTTCGACTCTTTGGTCAGCAGGTTGCGACGGCTTTCTCCTTGCTAGCTCGTTTTGCCTCGCTTACATTGGCCTTCTGTTTTGATGAGCTGGAAATTGCTTGTACGTCATATGAGTGCACCAATGAATGCATTGCTCTAAAATATTTTCCATGCTTGCTTGTATTTACACTGTGTTTTATCTTTGATCGAACATGTATTCTTTCTTTTTTACCTTAATTGTACCTTTTGCGTGTTAAGATTTCATGTCACGTTAAACATTGTAAGGACTTGCTTTGAATTAATTATTGAGATTTTTTACTCTTAACAATGATAAACTGTTAATCCTGTACACCGTCACTCATAGTTGTCTGTCTACCTGTATATGTAGCGGCTTGCTAAGATTGTGATACAGTCTATATAAAACTGCGTATAAACTGTGGATGTTGTGTAGTCTTTGCTAGTATTTGTTTCATCTGTTACTGTCAGTCTTTCCTAAAACAGATTAGGACCCTTATTTGTTTTTCCTGCCCAGAATTTTATCGTTTTGGCTGTTGAGACGAATCAAAAATGGTACAAATCATATTGTTTAATCAAAATAAGCTAAAGGTAAGGTTTTGGAATGAATAATGGACACACTAAATCTAAAAACATTTTGTTGACAGTTTACAAAATTACAACTCTTAAATGATAGTGAAAATGGGGTTGGTTTGGTTTTGTAAATAAAAATTAATTTTATGAAATTTTTTTAACTGGCAGTAAAGAAACTGGCAATGAATTACATAAACAAAAAATTAATTATTGTCATTTTAATTTTCCAAAATTTGACACGTTTTGGTGTTAGGTTTTGTTTTGCTATAAAAAAATAATATCTCTATAGCTAATCAAAATCTAAGAAAATTTTTTAATACTATATTAATACTTTCTAAAATTATGTGAAATTTTGAATTTTTTTATTCTAAATTAAAAAACTATGAAATTAATTTTCATATTTGTAATGTAATCATGTTTATAGTGATGAACAAATACACACACACAAAATATATGCATTCTTTGTGTTATTGGTATGTAAAAAGCTGACTTAAAAAAAGTTTTTAATTTTTCTTGTTCTCGTGTAATATTCTATGTAGAGTATGCTTATTACAGCTCAGAAGTGTTAAAATTAAAGTGAGTCTATCTTGTTAACATAATTTTTTTTTATTTCTTATTTATTGTTTAACTACAAACTGGTTACATGCATGTTATCGGCATACATCCTCGTACATATGCCTACAGAGTCACAAATAGAGACACAGAGACCTATAGCTCTCTGTTGCTCACCTCGACTAAATACACCAGGCCACGGTATTTGAGCGGTCTGCTCTCTCGCATGTCCCACCAAGGCAATCCGGGTTATATTCCTGGTAGTGTGGCAGTTGCCTCATTCACCGGGCTATTTTTTGGCATGTTTATTTTTCAAATTTTTTTTTTTTTCAAAGACTTCTTTTATTTAGTTTTGTTAAAAATAATTTAATATTTAACTGCTAAAAATAAGTTGAAAAGCAATAGAGTAAACAAGTAATATTGTTTCTTTTTTGAAAATCAATTTTTAAATATCTATTAAATTTATTACTTTTCCTTATTTAATTTTGAAAATGTAAAAGCATTTGTCAAAACAACTGCTCTATTTACCTGCATATGGGTCACAGATATTATGCCTATTTTTAAAAAAATAAAATGGTACTGCAGCCCATATGTGAAAATTTACATTTTGGGTTAAAAATATTAACATTGCACTATGCTTTAATAATTAGCCTGTGCTGGTTTTTAACAAATATGTTATGAGTAAATATAAATTGTTTCATTAAAATATCTCAGCAGTGAGTGTAAAGCATCATGAACTGCACTGTTAAGCTTCCTGTCATGCAGCTACCCGGCCAGTACCAGCAAGTGATGTGACTGTCTGCCTCAGGGCTGGCGCTCAGCAAGAGGGGGAATCTAAAAATAAACCAGAGAGAGAGAGGGAGAGGGAGAAAGAGAGGAAGGGAGTGCATGTGTGTGTGTGTGTGTGTGTGTTTGAGCGCATGTGTGTTTGAATGCATGTGGCCATGCAGCAGTGTTAATGGTTCTCCCTCCCTCTCTCGTCGCGAACTGGCACAATTATCACATCAATCTCTAGAGGTTCTTGTCATGCAACTGTGTCCAAACATTGTTTTTGCATGAGATTTCCTACGTACTTCCTGTAACATTTCATTCATGACAAAACTGCTGCAAAGGGAGTTCTTTATTTTATTTAAGAAGCTGACAAAAAATTGACAAGGAAATAGAATGCATTCTTTTCTCTTTTGGGGAAGGCCGGAAGGGAAACATGGGTATAACAAATAGCATTCTTTTCCTTTGTATTTTTTTTGTTAGATGGTGCTAGGGTGAAGGGGGAGGGGGAGGAAGGGCCATAAAGGAAAAAGAGGGGGAAGACAAAGGAGACTTCACTTGTATTCTACTGGAGACAGTTATATGATGCGGCTCAGATGCAAGGGCAACCCTTTTAGTGAAAATGTTTGATTTTTTGCCCAAAATTAAGGGTGCGATCCATACAAAGGGGTGACCCTTCTGCGGGTAAATATATTAAGTAGGGCTCTGGGTAACTTTGATCTGAAGCGCATGTTGTTGCATGCCTTCATTGCCAGGAGTGCTGTTGCACGAAGACCAATCAGAGCTTCTGCCACTGCAGAAACTTGGCTGACAGCGACAGAGCAAGTCTTGGGGAGTGAGATTCGCGAGGTGCATGGTGTATTAGGGATTGTGACCACGGATGAGGCACCATGCTTTTACCAGGCACAGGAGTTACTTGGCTGTCAACTTCTGCTTCAAGACTTCACAAAGTGTCAGCCTCCATATAGTTTTATAAACTAGCACCACACAGTGTTTCAATAATAGGCTGTCACCAAATCAGAGGAGGGTACGAGTGCTATGCACAGACTGTTAAACCAGACGTTTAAAGTTTGGGCCTAAATGCATGTTGTTTGAGACTTGACGTGAATTTAAATGTTGCTAGTACTTTCCCTTGAAGCTAATCCCGGGGAAAGAGACAGTAAACTGCTCTGCTTACCAGGTGTAACTTTGCCTGTATGTGAATATTAAATTGGACAGCGAGCTGTTTGTACAGGATTCGGCACACTAGTTTGGCTGAGGGTTTAGTACATTTTTTTCACATAAATTTATATTTTACAAAACACTTAAAACTTTGTAAGAATAAAGGAGGACGGTTACATTTTGATTTTTGAGTACCGTACCAAATTACTAGTGCTGACATCGTCCCAGGCTGCGCCCCTGTGACCCTGATCTGCCACCACCTCCTTCCCCACCCAAAGTTCCCTGTCTCTATATACTAGTGCGTATGTGTGTGTGAGTGTGTTCTAGTCCATCACTGCCTGAGATGTTTATAGAATCTGTGCCACGTACTCGTAATACCTAATTAAGTAATTAATACAATTGTAATTTTTACATTTGTTTCAGCTGGAAGGGTTTTTGTATTGGTGTTAGTTTTCTCACGTACTAGTTCATGAACTAATGGTAATTCAAAGGCTTCCTTTGGCCATGACACCCTGATCACTGCCCAGTCTCTCTACCGCCGCCTGGAATAGGGAGCAATTACTGCACCTCGAGGACTTCACCACTGGTAAATCTGATCTATTCATATCCGCCATTCGTAATCATTATTTAAACCCTTTTTTTTCTTCATCTTCGAAGCCTACTCTGAGTGTTACACTGTTTAACCCAATAATGTCAGTTCCTTGCTGAAAATTGAAAATCAACCTACGAAGCTTAACTTCCAAACCAGGTGATGTGGTGTCCTGGTCCGCCCTTAAGCCGATTGGATTGCCATTGGCATTTTTTATAGTTTCATTGCGAGAGACTTAATTGTATTGTACGTGTAGAGAAGTGTGTGAATAAAAACTGGTTTACTATCATTGTGAGTATTCTGTTCGTATGACCTCGTATGTGTCTATACAGGGACCAACACTTGTCATACGCCTGGAGAGCCCACTTAGGACCAACGTATAACATCTTAATAGTGTGTCCGACACTCAGAGCAGACCACGTCAATAAGGTTTGACCCTGTTAAGGTGTGTGTACCGGGTCAATATGCCCAGTAAATATACGGTGCACCCAGTTACCTTCCATCAACGTGTGCGATCAGGATGAGCAAGACCCAACATCAGTGCAAGGGTCTGTTTGCTGCACTTAACAAAGTTCTAGTTAAGTGTGACTTTTCATCAAGGGGCTTAGTTAATCTGTTGGACATGAGCCCGTAGTCTGCTATAGAACCTTCGAAGAATTCTTTTGAAATTCTTTTTTTTGAACGATACCTTAACTTGTACGGAGGTTTACCCCACCTATTAATTCTGTAAAAGTTTCATTCTTATTTAGACACTCATTGTCATCTTCAGTGACCTTGATACAGACAAGACTTTTGGCCCTATTTGCTTAATTGATCCATCCTGTAGCGTTGCCATACTGACCGTGCTACATACGTAACAGAACTAAGACCACTGTGTGAGGAACACCAGCTGTGTCCAGGCAAGGGTAGTTGGTCGGCTGCCACCTGCTCTCCTTGCCCAGGACCTGATGGCAGTGGACGGAGGCGGTGCTCGGGTGTCGACGGTCTCGAGGATCGTGTCCACCATCGACACGGCGGTCACGCGGCACTCCCGCCCGCTTCTGCAGCTGGATGATGACGAGGACCGGGAGGGATCCCCGAGGAAGGACCATCGCCACGTGGCGTACACGAAGCCGCGTCTCGACTCTGCTCGTGCTCCGTCCGCCATCAGCATCGCACTGTGGACCCATGCTGTGGGTCTTGGGCTCGTCTTGGCCGTTTGCTGGACTGACATGATTCCTGCCATCGGCAAGGTCAGTGCTTCTTATTTTTATCTTTGGAATAAGCTTGTCCGACCATCATTTGTTGTTTCATAACGCCGTGTTTTTCATTTTGGAAGAGTTACTGAGTGGCTACGTTATACTTGTTTACAATTTGGTGTTCAAAATGAAGTCCCCACACTATTTTTTTTTTGCAATATTTACTATACTATTTTGTCATCTTGAGAGTATGTAAAAATATGCTTGCTCATGCATATTAACTAGCTACACACTTGCACGTAACTATTTATTAACTCTCTAACGTAAACATTTTCTGTGAAAAAAGGTTGTGCTTTATTATGTAACTGCATTAATAGCTTTAAACCACGTTCGGGTGATGCATGAGGTTGCCCGGAAGTAGACTGTCTTAGCACATTATTTGATGCTCTTGATTTTGTTTGTGCACAGTACGCATGAATATGCTGTGATGAAATTCATCTTTGTTTTGCCCGGCAGTTAAAGGGCCCACCTAGTCAGAGGTGTTTTTTGTGTTAGTGAGGTGGAATGATAAGTGTGACACTCGCTGGTGCTTCTAGCGTGGTATCACCTGTAAGTACAAGGCTGTGGACTGGCGCAGTCTTCTCGTACTGCGTATGGAAAATATGGGATTTGAGTGGTAACCATTACATAATATGACAAAAAAAATCAAGATAAAGGTGTAATGCAAGTCCCTTGAATGTATTCAAGAATCTGTATAGGATGTTTCATGTCTAAAATATATTCTAAAAACACATGTTTTAGTCTTTTTCACACTTCTAAAAATACAGTTTAAAATGAAATATAAGAAGGGAGCTACTTATCTGCCCTCAACTTATTTTTTTATGCATTTCGGAAAAGACCCTACGTGGATGTTGCCAGCCGTTTTTTAAATTCCATGGTTATTTTTCTGAAGCTCTGCATGCTGAATGTGTGCCCAGGTAGGCAGGGCTCTTAATTCACTATTTTTCCTGTTGTAAGGTCTTTGGATCATCACTGAAAACTATGGATTTTTACATAGAAATAACTTTTATCAGAATATTTTTTTAGAAAAGCTAGGAATTGTTTAAGTTAGTAAGAGACATCCAAAATAAAAGAAGTTGTACTTCAGGCAACAGTAATTGTTAATGTTAATACAAAAACTGAACTTGATGTAGGCTTTTGGACATACGCCATTGCTTAGCAATGGCGTATGTCCAAAAGCCTACATCAAGTCATGCACTCCCATTGCACAAATCTTTCAAAGATAATACAAAAAACTGAAATACTCGACTTGTCTTGGCTCGCTGAGCAAAAAACAATCATTTAGTTAATTCAACTCTGGCTATGCTGTTGCTGTCTTTGAGCTTTGGGTTTTACAACATGAATCCTGCAGTTTGCTGCTCGTGTAACTTGCTTGTGTAGCTAGTGTACATTCAGAGATATTGTAAGTTGTTGGGTTCTATATGTACATTCTGTTGGTCGCTAGTATTAGGTCAGGAGGTGAAATGTTAATGTCATTAGTGTTGTGTTTGCTTCAATTACCAAATAATTTGTTAAGGTTCGTTTAGTGAAATAAAAAGATTTTCTTTCTTTTTCATTTGAGAGTTTTATTGTCCGAAAGACGAAACAACTGAATCCAATCACTTTCAATATTTTGTTCACTCATTCAATATGTATATCCGCCTGTCGAGAAATGCTCGCAGTTCGGGCGATGAAAATTAAAGAAAACAAACGTAGCTTAAGTCCTTCAGTAACATCTTACTGTAAGTACATGAGATCAGTGCGGCCTCAAACAGGGCCGCTCCCAGCGAAACCGAATTTCGCCATGAGCCAAACACCGACGAAGGTGGTTACAATTTCTAATTAGAATGGCAACAATTAGGTTAACTTAAAACTCGACATGGCTCTGACCACCAACGTTAAATTTTCTATCCCGCAATTCTCCTACATATTTTGTGAGAAGCCGCCGAACGCGCCCTCGTGCAGCGAACAACAGACGACTGACGAGATCATGGTTCTGTGTCCTTCACGCAGGGAGGGCAGTCACATGACCTCGCTGACCAATCACACACCCGCTTCATTCACACTACAAATCACAAGCCAATCAGAATACGCGACATACATTGAAAACAGTTTTCTATACACAGAGCCAGGGACTTTACATTTTCCTTCTCTCTCCAACACCGTGAGACATCAGTTATCACTCAGTTCCCACGACCAGTGGGGAATCCCAGCTTTTGTCTCTGTTACTGGGGAATAACTGTTTCGTTCTCACTCTCACTTAAAGGCCTCTTATGCCTCTCTCTTTTTACACATCACCCCAGACACAGTCCCTTGTTCTAGAATCATTATGCAACTTCTGCATTTTAATAAAAACGTAATATATAATTATAATACAATATTCAAATTTAAATAAATAGAAAAAACTCATTACACATAATATTAGGTAAATCTAAATAGCAAAACAAAGTTGAAAGGATGACAGAAGAAACATGATTTGTATACTGCAATGCTACAATTTGTGTCTGAATTGGTTTGAGGGTTTTAATTTTATTTATGTTGCGTGATTCAACTTAGAATTTAGCATTTTAGTACATGGTCTTTTAGTGCATTGAACATTTTTTTTTTTTGAGCATTTTCAGCACATTTATGTTTCTTAATATTGTGTATTTGTGGTTTTTGCATGGATATCACAATAACTTTAATGTATGGTTATATATTTTCTCACTAAGTGAATCCTGTGCAATAAATATTTGTTTCCGTGAAAATTAAATCCAGATGCCCATTTGAATGGTGTGTTACATGTTATGATTTTGTTTCTGTGTCTACACACAGTGGATTACTGCTAATCCTAACTAGATTGGATTGGACCCTGTCCTATTTTATAGTCGTTCACATCTTCCATTTTCTGAACTATCTTGATTCAAAGATAAACCTTTGTTGTGACTTTGGGGTCAGAAAATGGGGTACAGACATCCTTTATTTATTGACAAACTCATCAATATCACTTGAAAAAGTTCAAGTTTAGCAGATTATTTTGTGTGTTGGTTATTCAGGTTGTTGAGGGATAGTCAGTTATTACATTAATATAAAGTACTAGTGATCACAAGTACACTGTGGTATAAGTAAGGTTACTGTTCATTTCGGAAAGACACTGAGCTCTTTACATGTTATAAAATGTTAAAGCAACCAAATACATGATAGCTCAATAATATCTATGTCCAGAATCTGCTAGACAGCACTGGTGAGTTTGATCTTGAAGAGTATTTATACACTAAATATTCTAGAGAAACTTGAGGACTGAAAAAGGAGTGTATTAATGGTGCTGTAGAGGCAAGTAAATACCATAAATACCATACTTAATTCCACCCACTTAATCTTCAAATTGGTTTAAAATACAACTCTGTCTCGTGGACAGGGGAATCAGCTTTAATAAGCACCTGCCTTATTGAACCTTGTCAGTTTTGATTCTGCTTCAGGTTGTAAACAATACATACATGTACTTAGGACAGACTCTTTGCAAATGTGTCATTCATTTGAAGTATCGTTAAGGGGAAAAGGAGGGGGGGGGGGGGGGGTGTGGTCCACTTCACTTTACCTCAATTACGATAACAAATAGATAAATGACAAAAAAGCATTGGCCATAGTAATAGGGTCAGGCAAAGTGCCAGACGTGTTGTGCGAAAAGTTAAGCCAAAAACCCCTAAAGAAAAAGCATAAATATCAAGGCAGAAATACACAACTTTATTATTAATTAACTCAAGCCCCATATGAATATGGAGGGACAACACATGACAAATGAACTGCCAATAAAGAGGGAGCAATATTAAGTACAAAAAAATTACATAAATACACGTGATCAATACAAATAGTCAGTATACAATTTACATGCTACCGTTATTTAAAATTCATACAAGAAATTCTGAGAGAATGCTGTCTGTCCGGACGTGAGAGGTGCGACGGAGAAAACGGCATACGCCCCAACGGAAAATGGGTCAGAAGCAAGGAACAAACTCAAAGTGAGCACAAGGCAAACAAGGAGGCCGGAAAAAAATTTAACCTTAACAAAACACATGGCCTCGAAGAGAACATAAAAAAATAAATAAGGAAAGCCAAATAATGCAATTTAGGTAAAACACACTGGCAATGAAAACCAGATAATTACGAAATAGAGTCTGTGTCCTGCAAGCATTACTTTATGAGCCCAAAAGGAAAAGAAGGCACACATGGACGCAGAAGGCAAACTACTGAACTATCTAAAATATAAGACACCGACCAGAATGCAAACATGGACGCAGAAGGCAAACTACTGAACTATCTAAAATATAAGACACCGACCAGAAGGCAAACATGGACACAGAAGGCAAACTACTGAACTATCTAAAATATAAGACACCGACCAGAAGGCAAACATGGAAACAGAAGGCAAACTACTGAACTATCTAAAATATAAGACACCGACCAGAAGGCACATCCTAGCCATGCGTAACATGGCGCAAAGTCGAAGCACCCCTCACAACGATCGCTCCCAGAACAGAACAGAACAGAAGAGCAAATGAAAAACAGCCCTATATATAAAAAATCCAGATGGCGCTACTGTTGCATTCAGTAGGCCTGAAAGGAGGCGCCTACGTCATGCGGACGTCAGAAGGGATGGCGGGAGGGGGATTTAAGGGGAACGAGGGAAGGGGAGGAGCCGGCGGGCGTCTGAATGCCGGCGCGCACGTTGCACATTGCATACCTGAAACTTTCTGTATATGATTTTTATTTTTATGTTTTAAGAATGTTACATTACATGTTCACTTGGATTCAAACAGTTTTTTTGCAGCTGTAACTATGTTTGTCAGTGATAGTGGAATAAAGCCTGGATGTTCATTTGTGGGGAAACATGGGATAGGGCATTCATACATTTGTTACTTTCTTTCTGGGAGCCTGTGGCATTGCATTCCAATGGTGCGACATTTAATGGTCTTTGTCCCAGTCACATTGACAAATAATGGGAACTTGTTGTAAGTTGTGAATATTGGGATCTACTTATAAGCCTCACTTGCTAGGGTACTTCAATAAATGAATTGTTAATTTATTTTACCTCATACTGTATTTAGTCAATTTTTGTGATCATTCACCATCACAGTCTGGAGAAACAAGTTTTCAATTCAGCATTGGTAATTATTTTTATTTAACTCTTGTTATTTTTTTTTATAATATATGTATTTAATTTCACAGAGTTCCTCGGCACACGAGTTCTGGGAACACCTGCACAGCACACTGGCGTGCCATTTTGGCCGCAACAGCCAGATCGTTAGCACGGACAGTGCAGACTCCTGCTTCCAGACCCTGCTCTGTGGTTGGCTGTTCTTAGCCTCGTACCTGGTGTTCACTGTGTGCTCCACAAAGTTCCTGGTGATCAGCGAGTCGTCTGTGTTCACGCTGGCAGTGATGACTGCTTCCCTGCCCCTGTGTGGTGTCTGGTGGTCGCTCTTCAGCATGGTGGGGCTCAGTGCTGACAACATGGGAGGTAAGTTATCAGTGAATGTTTCGTGGCCACCTGTCCATGGCTTTAACATACGAGCCACTGTATTTGGAGCATGAGTTGTGTTGTGAAGTTTTTTAAATATTGTAAATAATTTTAAAGAAACAACTAAATGGTTTCACTGTCAGTTGTTCTCTGATGAAAAGAATATTTTTTATTATTTTTAATTTTAATTTTAAGTATTCAAGGATATATTGTAGTAGATATCAAATTGTTGAGTTGGTAATTTAAATTTCTGTGTGAGATATGTGAACAATGATCTGTCGTGAAGAAAGGAATAGATTTATGGGCACCTTGAAAATAGATAAAATTGGATTTAATTATTTAGTAAAATAAACTCAATATTAATGGCTTTTAATGTTATTTACTTATTTCTACGATAATATCACCATGAATACTACTACTACTAAATTACTATTTTATGTATTGAATAAAATATTACTTGTTAAACTTGCATGGGAATCAAGATTTAATCAAATTGAAAGTTTGATTTTAAATTATTACAATTAAAAAACAATAAGTAACAGTTAGCTTGAGGCTGAGATTTTATGAGTTAGTGGCAATTCTTATGCAGCCCAGCCATATGAATTTGTATGCTAGTGCGAGGGTACTGATGTCAGTTATGAAGTTTTGGGACAAAAATAGAGATGTGAGTTTTCGAAGAGAGGTCATTCACACACACATTGCTACAGATAGTTATACTATTAATTGGTTTGGCAGCTCACAATCGTAGGATAAAGATGGTACTTGTGCATGACCACTGGGTAGTCAGTCATCTCAATATACAGGCATGCAAGGTTATCGAAAGGATCTAATCTACATATGCTGTTTTGGAATCATGGGTCAGTAAACTGCAACTCCTTTGGTAGCTGGAATGTTTACTAAGGTATCGATCTCACTGATGAAGACCCATCAGTTGATGGCTGGATAGGGCAGCAACTGCATCACTATTGGCCCTGCGTTGACATGTAGGTGGTAGACGACCTGCGTGGGAGTTCGGCTAATATTGTCATACACTGTAACTTTATGAACAATTATCAAATATTTGCTGAAATTTTTTTAACATAAATTTCTACAGGTCGAGGTTACCAGTGCCTCTTCTTGGTTCCTGAGCAGGGTCTCAAAGGGTTTGAGACCGTCCCTCGCACAGAAGCCGTCTTCGTTGACAGCTAGAGTTCTAATCCTTATATTAAGAATATTCCAATTTTCATTTTACTAACTACTATATTGTGGCGGAATGCCCTCGGACTTCGTCAAGATCTGCAAAATGTCACTCAAAATAAAAATAATAAAATATGTTAAGATTTCAAAAACATTGGGGGGGGGGGGGGGGGGGGGGGGGTAGCAGTGTTGCTGGTACAGGGACGTCTAACCTTCTTGGAACAGGGGGTGTAGGGTGTTGACTGAAAAAAAGTATTATTCATCCCACATCGTTTCAGGTTTATTTCCAGTAAACTATGACCAACACATAATGTCACACAATGTCAAACTACTCTCTTCACAATAAATAAATAAATAAATAAATACTCCTTTGAAATAAATAAACAATAATTTATCCTCTTCTTAGCATGAGATTAACTTTTAAAATGAAATGAGTAATGTTTACAAACACATCGACCCATCCTTAGGCTAAATTAACGAAAGAAATTTAACATTACTGGATTCCAAACTGCCTGCACTCCTGGAAAGAAACAAAAAGTTAAGCCATCCTAACACAATTTGAAATACGCCTACATGCTTTACTTTACTCAAGGATAGACACGAGGTGAAGGAGAATTACGAGTTCGCCATTACTTACAACACCTTCTCCGAATGGCAGCATGCAGCTACCAGCCAGGGGCTCTGACAGTCCTCAAACACCTCACAGAGAAGAACCATACCGGGCGCACCCAGGGTGGCCCATTTATTAATTCCCCCTCACATTGTCATCACGTCGAGAACACACTACGCGACAGCAAAAAACCCTGGCTGCGATTTCACAACACATCCACCATCCGGCCAACCGACACCATCCCCTCTCCACCGGCCTTGCCAGACTCGCATACCTTCCGCCAGATTGCGACACAGACACCGGCGCGACAGGCGCGCGCGCCTGCACAGGAATAGCAACGCAACGGAAACAAACCGCCCGCTCCTGGAGATTCCAGGCCACGATGTTGAAACCGTCCGTAGCTGGCCAGGCCCTCGGGTGGTGAATCATGCCACCGCCCCAGAAAAACAGAGAGCATTAGCATTCTACCGCGCCGCGAAGAAAAAAAAAAACAACACCTGAGTGTCGCAAGCAAGCATTAGGCATTTAAGCGGGCACACAAAGCACCATAGCGCAAAACTAAGTTCAATAAACTCTTCACGTAAAATTTTACAGCATGACAATATTTCGAAGCTATTGCAAAGCAGTAAATTCAACGATGGAACTGCATTTCGTGTGGTCATATTTTTAAATGGAATTAAACGTAAAATAATTGTAGCCTGTCTTTAATTTCTCTGAGATTAATGACGAAACTGTAATAAATCTAGCTATAGTATGGCTGGGTTAATAACTCACACATTTACATATAAGAAAACAATATAATATTTTTGCACAATAATAAATGTTATAAATAAATAAAAACAAGTAAATAATTAACCCTGCAAGCATTATCAATGCTTACAATATTTTTGAATACATAGCACATGTGAAAACATTGTTATTAAACCCCCCCCCCCCCTCCCACACACACACACACACACACACACATTACTTATATATATGTGTATGATTTTCGAAAATACACTTTACTATTTTCAAATTTTTTGTCTAGCATGTAAGAAGTAGCAATTCTTTTATATTTTCATAATTTATTCATTAGGTTTCCATGAACCCTGTTTTTTTAGTCACATGGAATTTTTAATTGAATATTAAATTATTCCCGAATATTAAATATTTTTCAAATAGAGTTAAAACATATTGTGCAAAAATTTTTTTTTACATTTTATAAGAGCTCTCACAAAACACAGTAAAATAAAAAATAAATAAAAAGTATTATATATATTCTTCGTTCAGTCGTACCTGAGTTTTGGAATAAAAAAGCCTCTTGTAAACAAACATTTTCATTGGCTGCCGGCTGCTGCGCACATTAATCGTGCGCAAGAAATAGTCCCTTGGTTACGTACCATTTGTAAGTATTTTTACACTGCCTTTTTTATAACAATTGTTGTTATATAGCATTATCGCATTTCACCATTAATATCCAATACAGTTTAATGTGTCAGCAAGTATTTACTTACAGTTATGTTAGCAGACGCCATGTGCCCGGCGCAACAGTTGTATTTTGGATTCACGCATGCACGTTTTGTTATGGCTGACGCCGGACCGAGTTTTGTAAAGCACAGATCGGGAAAGCCTATGAAAAGTGCACAGAAAACTACTGTGTTGAATGTTTTTAAAACATTTTCAGACAAATATCTGGATTGTCGTGTGAACGATATAGCTAGTTTAACTGCGGAATTTACGGGTGTTTCGAAGAGCAGTGTGCTTCGTGCAAGGAAAGAATTACAGTACACTGGGACATTAACAACTCCTGGGAAGAAAAGGAAACATGAGTATCCTGTTATCAAAACTTGTGATGATTTTGTGAAGACGGCTATTAGGCGTTAAGTGCATAGTTTTTTCTTCACAAATGAACCACCTACGCTGAACAAAGTGCTACGGTGTGTTGACGACGACCCTGAACTTCCTAATTTCAGACGAACAACATTTTATAAAGTTACATCAAGTCATGCACTCCCATTGCACAAATCTTTTAAAGATAACATTGTATAAACTATTAAAACTTATCGGTTTTCAGTACGTAAAGAGAAGCAAAACAAATGTCATAATTGATAGGGATGACATTTCACTATGGTGAAGAAATTATTTAAGCAAAATCCGTGGTTACAGACAACAAGGACGCAAAATATACTATTTAGATGAAACGTGGGTGAATGAAGGGCAAGCTACAAACAAGTCTCGGAAAGATTCTACAGTTACGAAGAAGATTGAAGGTTTTCTCTCAGGACTGTCTACAGGACTAAAAAATCCAACAGGTAAGGGGCAGCGCCTTATATTGCTTCATATTGGTAGCAACAGTGGTTTTGTGGAAAAGGGTGAGTTAATTTTTCAGTCACAGAAATCCGGCGATTATTATGAAGATATTTATGGTGACGTTTTCCGGGATTGGTTTGAAAAAACATTGCCAAAATTAGAACAGAACAGTGTTGTTGTTATGGACAATGCGTCCTATCACAGTGTAAAGTGTGATCGTGTGCCAAATCATTCGTGGAGAAAACAAAATATTATCGTGTGGTTACAGTAAAAAAAAATATCCTTCAGTGCAACGTCTGTGAAAGTGGAGTTGCTGAATTTAGTTCATACAGTACGTTCATCTTTTACTGCATATGTGATTGACAACATCGACGAGAAAGCGGGGCACACTGTTCTTAGGCTACCGCCGTATCATTGCAACTTGAATCCAATCAAACTCGTGTGGAGTCAGATTAAAGGTTACGTGGCACATAATAACAGAACATTCATGCTAAGCGAGGTACGTGTTTTGGTAGCCACAGCTTTGTCTCAGATTACTCCAGAGAAGTGGAACGACTGTATTCGGCACGTAATGAAACAAGAGGAAAGAATGTGGGAATTGGATGGTATCAGTGATATTGTCATTGACATTGTTATAGTTCCTCTCGGTGACAGTGACGACAGTAGGGATGAAGATAGTGGTGGTAGGTCTGATTCAAGTCTGGAAGGGATAGCACCACTGCCAGATAGTGATTAGGTGAATACCAAATCGTAACACTATCATATTGTTGTCTTACGTTACAGTGCAATTTTATCGATTATTCAAGAATTAAAAACATTGTTTGCTTTTGTGTCCTGAACGGTAACGGCACCATTTTCCTGTTATATTACTTCTCCGTTATTTTATTAGCACCAACTGTACTGAAGTGTGTGTGTTGCAACTAGTGCTTGGCGTGCAAGATGAATTCAGCCTATCACTTGCTGACGCGGGGCAGTGATACGACGGTGTTTGTTTAATTCAAAACTCAGGTAAGAGTGAACGGAGAATAGTATGTTTATGTGTGTGTGCCTGTGTGTATACATATGCACTCACGCGGACACACACACATTTATTGACACTGCTCTTGTACACTTTAGCAGTTACATTGAAACAGTTTGAAAACGCACAACGGCATGGAAATAGAAGACTTTGCTCACAAGATGACCTGGACTATGTTACTGTTCGTCGTTATTCTTCGTAAAATCCATAAACAAGTTCAACAGTCTACCACTCGAGGTAGGCCCCGAAGTAGAATGAAAATGGTTTAAAAATATTAATACAAGCGGTGTATGTTAACATATTGATTCAGACACAGTTGAAGTGTTGGGTGTGGAGCGAGCATCGTATCTCGTGTGGAGATCTTAAGAGACTGGGGGAGTAGCAGCATACAGTGGCTACAGGAAGTGTCTGAACCACTGAACCAAAATGACCGTTAGGCTAATTTCATGTGCGTGCCGAAGGCGTACAGATAAAACCCTTTAATAGAAACCTTAATAAATTAAATAAGGGCCCTTTTATATTGATATTACTTAGTTATTAAATTATATGAGGTTAAGAGTTTATAAATAATATTTTGAATGGACACATGTTTGGCGGGATATTCGAGTGTTGCATGCGGGTCAAGGGGTGAATGGTGGATCAAATTGGGCTAATAGTCCCTGGTCAAATGAATTTCTTTTTCTCAATTACTCTCTTACTCTGTCCTTTTTCTTTCATTTTCTTGTCTTTATTTCTCTCTCTTTATTTTTCTTGTCTTTCTTTTCTCTTTTCTCTCTCTTTCTCTTTTCTGTGTTCTTTCTCTTCTCTCTCTTGTCTCTATTTTTCTCCCTTTTGTCTTTTTCTCTCTTTTCTCTCTCTTTCTCCCTTTTTGTCTTTTTCTCTTTTTCTCTATCTCCTATTCTCTCTTTCCTCTTTTTTTGCTCTCTTGTTCTTTTTATCTCTTCATAATTATTTGTCTTTCTTTTTCTCATTGGTCTCATTCTCTTTCTTTTTGTCTCTTTCTCTGTTTTTCTCATTATCTTTCTCTCTTCTGTTCTCATTCTTCCTATATCTCTTTTTCAGTGTCTTTATCTCTCTTATTCTCCTTATCAATCTTTGTCTATCTTTTTCTCTGTCTCTTTTACTCTCTCCATCTCTTTTCTATCACTTTGTCTCTATCCCTTTCCCTCTCTCCCTCACTTTCTCTTCCTCAATATTCTTTCATATTATTATGCTAAGGTGACACTTTTTATTTTCACCTACTTTTTTGATGTGTTACAACTCCCAATTATTTCAATTGAAATTGTGTGACAGTGACAAATGTGCGTTGTTTGAAAACTTCATTCATCTAAACACAATCCAAGTGCTCAGTGTTCCATTTTAATTACTTTTATTATTTATAATAAACCTGTTGTTCAGACCATGAGTCATTATATGTTTTGAACTTATTTTGTCATGATAAACCTGTATCTGAAGTTTGTCAAACTCAGACCCATGGATATGTTATTTAAAAAGTATGAATGTACAGTGTTACAGTAATAAATCCTTATTTATCAATAATTCTTCTTGGCTCTTCATTTAGAATTTTTGGTTAAAATGTCCCGCGTGATGTATTTATCAGTAATAAATAACTAAAAACATTATTCAAATTGAAATGTGGAAATTGAATGTCATATTTTTCAGGAATATAAAATATTTTTTTTTTATTCTTGCAGACCCTTATTATTCATGACATATTCACATGTTTTGTGTCAAACCTAGTAAAATCTTCTATTTTAAGCTAGATTAGTTAATCTTACATTGCAAAGCTCTAATGCTGCTTCTAACTTTCAATTGCCAATCAAAATATTTTGGTAAAAATACTTTCTCTTTTAAAATGTATAATTTATAAGATTTGTGTTGTTTTTAATTAGATTTCAGTACTATAATAAAAACAGTATTTTAAAAATAGAAAGAATATAATTCTGGCATATTTATGTTTTGATGTAGCACTAGTGTAAACATATTGCTACGAAGTAGCCAGGCAGTCCCGCCGGCCTAGTGCTGCTGTCAAGAAAAATTCCCTTGCTGCCTCTGGTTGGGTCTGTAGAAATTAGCGCGTGCTCGCAGCCGGCCTTTCAAGCCTGATCCTCACTTGTGTGTTAATATTAACGTCACAGCCTGAAGAATTTGGTGAAGCCAATGTCTCCCTGGGTTACTGAGCTGTCAGAAAAGGTTCCGGTTGTAAAATGCACATTACCAGATATTTCGACGGGTCTTTGCGGAGGGTATGTAAGGCCTTGGCTGATGAGTCCAGTGTATGTGTGAAAGGGGTGCAAATTGCATGTGCGAGGGGTGAAGTGTGTATGCAAGAGTCCGACCTAAGAGAGAGTTGGAGCAGTTGTTATTGGTGGTGATACCAGTGAGTTCTGCGGGGCGGTAGTAGCAAACGGGTGAGTTATCTGTCACTGAGCAACATCTAGGAGCCAAGGAGATAACAATGAGGTGAAGAAGTGTCGCGATACACGTGAGTAGTGGAGAACAAGTGTGTGGTCAGTGGTGAGCAGAAAGAGACCACAGAGAGATGTCTGAGAGGTACATATTTTGGTGTCTGAAGTGGAATACGAGGTTCATGTGCGAAGAGAGAGTTATGGGTTGGAGCAGGTGGTAGTGATATCAGAGAGTTCTGTGGGGTGATAGCAGTGAACAGGCAAGTTATCCAGCGACAAGCGAGTTCAAGAACTTAAGGAGATATCGGTGATGTGAATAAGTATCGCAACGCATGTGAACAGTGGCGAGGAAGTGTGTAAACAGTGGTGAGCAAACATGAACCACAAGAGGCGTGTGTATTTATTTGATTGATTAGGTTTTGATAGGTAGTGCAAATTAACATAGACTGGTTGAAAATAGGAGATAACTGTAAAATTTTAGTGTAGCAAATAAATATACATTTTATTAATTGAGCTATGCTTTGAACCTTGCTATCCCCGGTTCGTTACAGCATTCATTGTTAGCCCAATGCAACTCACCATCTTGCCTCCCCTCCCTTCTTACCTTTTAATCTAAGTAAATCAACAACGAACACAAACTTCCCAAAGGGCACCAGAGGTTTGTTCACTTAATTAAGTCAAGATAGTATTTTGTACTTACATAACATAATTTATAGGTCTTAACTGTCTTAACTTTTTATTGCCTATGGCACAGTGATGAGTTAGCATCATCAGTTTTTGTTTGACGCCAGCCGAGTGCCATTTGAAGATTCTTTTCCTCAGTCTCTTAACACCGACCATAGTAGGATGCGACCAGCATGCTGAGGACTTGAACTGTGATGCAGTTATTTGTTTCTCTAAACTTTAATTATTTTAAACCAATTAATTTTTTTCTTGAGGACTGCCTTAGAAGGCTGCTTTAACTATATATTTAATCCTACTTGCTGGATATTTTGAATCATCGTTGTGCATTGACTTTGTACTACTTTTTTGTGTAACCACATGGTAAATACCTCAAGGGAGCTAGGCATGTGAGACGCTTTGAGACCCACATGTTCTTAATTATTTAGCATGCTCGATTCTAAGAGCGGTCCAATTCATTCTGAAGGGGCTACAAGGGGGTTCGAATCTTGTTCTCCACACCTGGTCTGTGTGCCCTTGTCTTATGGTGGTTACCACAAATCATTGACTTACTCTCGACACTTACCCCTATTTATAACAGTAAATAGTTACGTTCATTGTTTAAATTAAATTATATGTTAATTTTAGGTAGGAATTAATGCCCAAAGTGGAATTTAAGTTTTCTGCTAATTATTGTGATGATTTTTATTGGTTAAACATTTTTTATCTGCTCTACATGATTGTGTGTGCTGACTGTTGACGCTGCTTGTAAACGACACTGTCTGTTCCGCAGAACTAGTGGAGTGGTCGCCATCAGTGAGTGGCGAGCTGATTTGTTCCGTCCTGGGACTGCCCATCGTCCTAGTTGGCCTGGTGCTGTTCACCAAGGCCCACTTCTGGGAGATGAGCTACGACCGGCTGGTGTTCACCTGCCTGAGGCACCAGTCCTCCGAGCCGTAGTACGCAAGCCCTTTTCTTCTGTTCTTTCCTGCATTCCGAGTCCTATGCTGCCATAATTGCCAAGGCATTATGCTCTTGTGGGAAAGTGATCCGCAGGCATGACTCATTTTAAGAGCAGTGATTTGGTATCCAAGCAGTTTGGATCATACTATATAGTCTTGAAAGCCCATTAAAACTTTTGTTTACATATTTTATTATTTTTGGAATTCTGACTTTTATTCTTGCGGGTTTTTGAGTGATGGTGGTATTGCACTTAAAATTTATTTGAAATGTGAGGATTTGTTGCGTGTGCTTCCTCAGCAATTTTCCAAAGTATTTTGTTTATATTCATTTGAACGGGGCATTGATTTGGGTCATCTGTGACCGAGATGGTAATGGTACTGTAAATAAAACAGCTGCGGTCGGTAGCCATTACATTCATGATGTTTTTTCTGTTGCGTCACTGTAAACATTTTATAGTTCACAGTTTATCCATAATAAAATATTTACCACCTGCTATATTTTTACATGTATTTACGACAAAGAATTTTACTGGAAATATTTATACATTTAGTAGTTTTATTGAGGCAAGAATAAAGAATACTGTAAAAAATAACTGCAGAGGTCAACATCAGTACAAAAAATGCTACTAGTTTTATATTAAATCTTAAGAGGTAATTCATAATTTTGAATAAATTACATTAGTCCATAATTAATATTTAAAATAATTTGAAATTGGGCTTCAAGTTCTGTTTTTAAAAGTTTTATGCGAGGCTTATTCTACTTATTCTAAACAACAAATATTTTTGGTAATAGTATCCACACAAACTGCCCAATTTTAAGAGGGAAAGATGAACAAATAACACATAATGTAGGTATGCCATTTGCGTGAATTTTGTTTTTATGTAGCAACTGATTTTGAACTATTTCCGTCTTACGAAGTTTTCCCTGTTAATAGGTGTTTAGCATCCAGTCCCTTGAAAAACGTCTTAACAGGATTTTACTATACTTTCAGGATTATTACCACTTTCTAAATTCTTTTTTGTTTGTTAACATATGTTGTATGTTTGTATGTGCAATGTGTGTAGATATTCACGTGCACTCATGTGCACTGGTAGTATAGCTTGTAGCATGCCTGTCCTATTAGTTTGTAACCAAGGACTTAATTTTAGGGATGGGGCGACCGAATCCAATATCCGCCGAATCCGCCGAATCCTAGGGATTCGAAGGTTCGGCGGGTCTGATATAGGATTCGTCAAAGGATTCGGTTTTTACTATTTACGGGGAAAAAATACAGTAAAACTCGCTTACAAGGTCCCGCATGGTAGGTTTTTCCGTATAAAGCGTTTAAATTGCCCGAGGTCTCGTCATTACGCCATTAAATGTGTGATATAATGTCCGTTAAAATTTTTTCTGAAACTTCTTGTCTCAAATAATGGCACACGTAAATATGAAGAAAAGACAAATGAACAACAACATACGAAGAAATATGGATGATATACCATAACTACAGTACAAACCCAATAGTTATTTTAAGATAATTACCATAAAAAGAACTAAAGATTCTTTGTAGAATACCATAATTACTACAGAAGCATGATAGCTACCATATTTGCACTATAGTTACCGTAAAAACTGAGATGTATATTTACCGTGATAGTAATGTATTATTTATTTATGACATATTAAATTAAAGAACATTGTTAAAAAAAAAAGGATGTTAAACTTTGATATGTACGGTTGGCACATGTTGCTAAGAAATAATGCGATCTGAAAGAATGCAGTACTACTACGAAAAGTGAAAATGGTACTCGTGGATTTTTAGGTTATGGCAGTCTTTCGTTTTTCAGTAATATCGGCCGAAAATTAACGAGCGTACTGTATCGGAAGTCGGCAGAAATGCCGATTCAACTATATATTGGCAAAATCGGCTTCTTCAATACAGCTCTACATTTAATGACATGAGTAAACATATTTCAGACTTCAGGATATTGAAAAAGACTTTAATTTCCATGTAGGTTTATTGTGTGTATGTTTTTTTTTTTGCAAGTGTAAATTGAATGAAGTAAAATGTTTTTATTTTTGTTACTTTCAATTGATTAAACTTTAATGACCAGTTACAGATATTTATGACACTAATTTTGAGGTTAAGCAATTTTACTAAAGCATTCCAGCCAAGCAGATTGCCAGCGAGAGACGCTTCTCTTCTGCTGGAAACACTATCTCCAATCGTAGAGCTAATTTAACTCCTGAACGTGCAGAACAAATTATTGTTCTGAATGATAGATTAAAGAACAGAATTTAATACTCTGTGACAATCTCTCTCAGAATTATTGTGCTGAAAAGTGGAAATGTTGAAACAATGTGAATGTACTTTTCAAACAACATTATTTTTGGTGCTAAGTTTGTTGAAGCTCAGTAAGGACTCCAGAAAAATTGACAAGGGTGAAATTTTTCCAAAGATATGTTACATTTACACAAACATATACTTGGTTATGTTAGTTGGATGATATCAGTTACTAATGAACCAATGGAAACAGGTAAGATTCAATGAAAAAAAATGTTTTTTTTTTTTCTAGCAGTGCAAAATGTAAACACACTCTGTAAATAGTTACCCAAAATTAATAAGCCCACTTCATTTTAATACTTTATTCAAACATGATATTAAGTTTAAGATAAAAATAATTTCCCAAAAGTGTAATTGTACCACAAAAGCTCGAGCTAGGCTCGAAGTAAAATTCTTAGGCTCACAGACCTCTAGCTTATTTATAGAAAAATTCCTAACCGCTAATCTGTACTAAAACTGAAATTTCTCAAGAAAAAATTGTTGCCTTTATATACACTTATACCAGAAATGTACCAAACTACATGTGATAAAGTCAAGGGACTTTTAGTGCAAGCAGAATACATCTCACTTACATTAGATATGTGGACATCATCTATTAAAAGATTCGGGTTTGGGTTCGAGATTCGGCTATTCCAGTCGAGGATTCGAGTTAGGATTCGGATTCGAGGAAATCAGGATTCGCCCCATCCCTACTTAATTTGAGTCATGTTATAATGCAGATGACCTCTGAATCAGAGAATCTGCAAGTATACTGACCATTTTACTAAGAAATGTTTTCAAATTCGAACTTGTGCTTTGTTTAAATTGTCAATACTATCATTAATGCAAGTGAATGTCAGTATTATTACTTTCTCAATCAATATTATTAAAAGGCAAGTTCCCTCTTATAGCTGTACAAATTTGCCACTTGCTGTAGCAGAATTTAGTTTGTTTGTGATGACTGACATCTCCATGGATGTTTTTCAGGTGACATGTTCAAAACAGTGCAGTAGAAGAGAAATAATGCTCAGTAAAGATAAGTTGTGAGCTAGTTATTAAGTTATTAGTGCTGTGCGGGAAAGGATTTTTTGATTCAGGAAATTTTCGGGTGGGAAATATTTTTTCTCATGGGAAACGAAAACGGGATCGGGAAAAAATTTAATTGAAATATTTGTCACCTATCAATTTTGTGTATTGTAAAACTGTTTTTCTTCTTCTATTATATCCATCATAGTGAAATATAAATTAGGCCTAAAAATTAAACAAAAATGTAAATATATACTAAAACCGACTTATTAAGAGTTCTTTTGATTAACATAAAACACTGAAGTAATATATCGAATCTTCAAAATAATATTTGGTTCGCATGAAGAAACACTAATTCCTCCACATGTTGGTGACCAAGGCCTCTCTTATTGCCTGCTGATAGTAAAACACTTTCACTGGCTGCTTCTGTAGCTGGTATTCCAAGATACTTTACTGCTATCTTGCAAAGGTTTGGCAACACTGTAAGATTTTTTCCCCACCATTTTAAGGGATCTTCAGTCTTTGCAAGTAAAGGCATGCTCAAATAATTGCGTATTTCATTTTGAGATGCATCATTAAAGCTTGAAGAATCGGCAAATTGTTTGCATGATCATCTCTGCGGCTTGACACTGTGCTCGGGTACTTGTTCCATGCCTGCAAAAAAATTAAATTTAATAAAATATGGGTTTTCATTAAATTTCATCAAAATGTTTTAAAATTTATTTTAGTTACAATTTAATTTTATACGAAGGTGGATGCTGTAATGAATTTAAATTACCTGATTGTGTAGCTGTTTGTTGTGATCTTTGCTGCACTGACTGTAAGTGTGTTACTGACAGTGACTTTTCTTCCTCTGGAATCACAACAGATTTGAAGTGAGGGTCCACAAGCATTGCAGTGAAATATGGTTCCTGCTTTTCATACATTGGGAATCTGACTTTAAGAGCAAAGAGTAGGGCTTTGGAAAAAAAAAACATCAGATTCTACCCTTCAATTACTGTCAATATGCTCATTTAGGCAAGCTTCCATTGAAAAAAGGACAGTGATTATCATGGATGCTGTTGGTATCTTGTCACTTGACAGTTGGATGGTTGCTTCGTGAAGTGGCTGAAGAATTTCCCCGTAGTTTTTCACAAGTGGCCACTCACTGACAGTTAAATTATCATTGTGAAGTTTAAGTAAATGTTAGGAAAGTGCTGCTTTCTTTTTCATCAATCTTTCTAACATGAGGAATTCTGAGTTACATCTTGTTCCCCAGTCCTGGATAAGTTCCAAACCACGGGAGTCCCAACTCTTCTTGAATTTTGTGCAACTGTAAATTTGCTGAAAAACTATGATTGTAATGCCCAACTATTGCTCATGCTTTCTTCAACATTAAGTTCATGCTCGCTGTACTTCTCTTGGCATCACTTAGGGATAGTTTGAGAGTATGGGCAAAGCACTGTAAAAGTGTGAACTTAACTTTACAAAGCCTGGAACCAAGTTTGATGTTCCTGCCATTGTCAGTTTCCATATAGAGAGGCATTTAGAAGGTCCCACTTAGTCATAATTTTGGTAAGTTTGTCACCATTTGCAGCATCTGTGTGTCTTCCGGAAAAACTAACACATCCCAAACAATACTTGGACAATGCAAAGTTTTCAACAAAATGGCATGTAACTGTCATGTAGGCATCATTGCTGCATGATGTCCACAAATCACACGAGGACATAGAGGCGATGGTAGCATAGCATTAGTCCGTTTTATGGAAGTCATTTCAGAAATCTCACATATTGTAGAATAGTATTTGACAAAGTTGTATTGTGTAATAATTTTTAATTTGAGGCATTTGTAGGCCATTAATTTTTTCCTCTGTGGATAGAGTAAATAGTAATGTGATACGATGAATGAGTAACAAAATTCATCTTCACATTTTTTGAAAATTTAGTAAACTTGGTAACCTAGAATATGGTAGTCATATTATATTAATAACGTTATTAATGTTCAAAGTCATGTATGACCTTTGTGTTATCTATTCCATCCACTGTGAAAAACAGTTTTTGTGATGGGAATTTGATTAATGTGCCATTATTTCAAGTTGTCATGTGTTTGTGTGTGTGCATCTATACATGCGTGATTGTAGGCATGCTTGCATGTGGTGCTTGTTTGTGCATGTGTGTTTGTGTGGTGCATGCATTTGTGTTTGTGCATGCAGTGCAAGCATGCATTTTTGTGCTTATGTGGGTGTTTGTGCATGTGGTGCATTCATGTTTGTATATGTGGTGTGTGCATCCTGCATGTTTGTGTGTGCTGTGCATGTGTGCATACAGTGCATTCATGTTGTGTGTGTGGTGCATGTGTGCATAAGTGCATGCATGTTGTGTGTGTGGTGCATGTGGTGTGTGCATGTTGTGTGTGTGGTGCATGTGTGTGCATGTTTGTGTGTGGTGCATGTGTGTGCATGTTTGTGTGTGGTGCATGTTTGTGTGTGTGGTGCATGTGTGTATGTTTGTATGTGCATGCATGTTTGTGCATTTGATCTGTTTGTGCATGCATGCATACTTGCATGTTTGTATATGTGTTTATGCTTGTGTGCATTTATGTATTTGTTTGTTTATGTTTGTATGTTCATATTTGTATGTTTCATGTTTGTGTGTGTGTTTTTTAAATTATTGATGTATATTGTCCATGATGGGATTGTTTGCAGTTATTGAGTAATTAATATGCTAAGCTTAGCATTGTGGAACATTTTAAATTTGCTGACTTTAGTGTAGAATTATTTAGTAGTGTTTTTAAATCATGCTACCCAGCTATCCTATACCCAGCTATTTGATATTGCTATGAACATATTTGAATTCTGTGTAAAATATATGTCCTTAATGTTACATGGATAGCCAAAACTTTCTATATTTAAAACTACCTGTTGAGAAGTATTAGTGGAAAATGATTATTTGAGGTGGGAGAATTAGTTGTTGGACAACTAGTTAAAATGTTTATTGGCTTGAAAACTTATTTTAATATAAGATTAATGTGTACACTATTTTGTTCTCGTATGATTAATGTTATTTTTTCATAATTTACAATAAATTTCAAAAACACATGCACATATGCAGGACATGTAGAAGTGGCAAAAATATCAGTGAACCTTGGTCCTGAAATGCTTCTGTTTATTGGTTTATTGCCAGAGCCATTCTATGGGCAGAGAGACACAAAGGGAACATGTGTTGTGGAATGTCACACTGTTTGCAGGTTACATTTTTTGTTATGTTTGGTTGTGTATCTCGTCATTTAAAAAGTCAAATCAAATGTATTATTTATGGAAAATATTGCATAGGTATGCGAACAAACTAAAATAATTTTAAATGCAGCATGCAAAAGGAACTTTGACTGATATTAATGTTACTGGTTTGAAAAACAAATATCCTTTCATTCAAAGTTCATTAAACAAAATTTCAAAATTTACATAACATGCAGCGATGCAGCTTTTATGAATTTTTTTTAGGATCTATAATGATTTTTCCCATCCTATTAGAAAAATTCTCCTGTAATATTACATATGCTTTTACCGAGATTGCCTGTTCCCTGCCCTGTCTTGTTCTGGAGGTTCTGTAAAGGATAGCCTCATGCAGAAGCCAAGAAATTATTGTCGCATAACCTTGTACTCATTTACAATACTGACATAGCCCGGGGCCTAACTGTCCTTATGCTAAGCGGGGGTTCGCGTCGATACATGTACTGAGATTAATTTTCGGGTGCCACCGTGCAGGGGCATGGACCTGGGAGAGACTCTTTTTCAGGGCCGTGACGTCGCCCATGTGAGGCGTGATTTTAACCCCCCTAAAACCAATCCTAGTACTCGCCACTCGTCCGCTCTTAGCGTCGGGTACGCTCTTCACCTACGCAGTGGGCTGTTATGGCGTCCCATACGCCGTCACACTCAGGATGTTGAAATAAGCAAATAAAAATAAAATCATATGCCCTGGTTTATTAGTTGGTACTTCGCCTACACCTTTGATTATATTACACAACGCCTGCGGCACGAATCGGTTCACGTGGTGCGACCTGACCACGTGGTCACACTCTACAATTAGGTAATTAGTGTAAAAAGGACCATAGTGGTCACTCATACAATTACAGTATTTAAACAGTCCTCCCGACCGAGAGAAGCCCCGAGGAATTACGAACGAAAAGATTTAGGATGATTAAAATTTAACAGAATTACTTAGCAGTGCAGGCAAGCGGTGAGGTCCCTGTGGTGCTGACGCGTCTGCTCTCGGTTGGTGCTGGCGAAGGACTGGGGTGAGCTCAGGGCTCCGCTAGCCTAACATGGCTTCTTCGCGCCGAACCAATTACCGTTGTACCGATTTACGATTACGTGCCACAGGAAGCTACATGTAAAACCCGAAGCACTCTTAATAATTAGATTACACCTAATGCATGATAAAAACTATTAACTAAAATTACAACAATTTATTATAATGATAACCCGTCCGGCTTCGGCGGACTTCGGTTCGCCTGTGCATGTTCGGTACATCTTTTCGTTGTTTATGCCTTAACTAAATATTAATTACTTATAGTACATAAAACACTCCCGGCCAATCTGCTGTCTCACGCCACTTGGGGAAAAATAAGCAAAAAATAATTACAATGTTTATCTCTAGTTAAAGAGGTGTGATGTACTGCTGTTACAGCGCCCTCTTGACGTCCGTGGCGCGCTATTCAAACACACGCCCTAAGTACTAGTGGTAGGGAAGGAGGGAGGGTGGGGTTTGTTCAGGCGGTGGCATATCGGGTTTAAAAAGGGCAGCAGGCCCGAGCGATGTCAATACAGTAGCTCCAGTAAATAAAGGCACCAGCTAAAAACTTATTGTATAGTCAAATATAGAATACACCAACTATACCGATTTATCAAAATCTATTGTGTGATGTCAATTCCAGCACTAGTCAATGTACATGTCTGTAACTTTTAAATGTTTTTGTCGTCTATTGTGGAGGGGGAAAGGGGAATGTTTCAGTGGTCATATCACGAAGGTAGTCCAGGTTTGATTCCCGGTGGTATTGAATACTGACTGATGTTGCAGTGTGCCCCGGGTGGGGGGGGGATGTTTGTAGGTGTTCCCGCTTCTCTATCCATTCATTCCGTCAGTGCTACATTCTTATCACATCATTCCTCATTTCTCTAATAATATTGATGTCCACGAGAGGTTAAGCCATTTCATTTACAAGTCATTCATCATTCCTTCATCCATTCGTAATTTAATTATTTAACATTCATTCAACAATCATTCATTCACGATGTGACCCTATCTTGCATGCAATTATATGTCCGTCCTTAAGACTTACAGAATATTTTAAAAAAAACCTTCCTAAATACATAACATTTATTACCATTTTTACTTAACTTAGACAGTTCACAATGTTTCCTGATGTTATGTATCTCTTTGAAATAAATTTTGTTGCAAAATCTTTCTTTTTAATGTGCTTTAAATTTTCATTTTTTTCTTTAATGTAATAACTTTTTTATTTGTTTAATTTTTGCTGTTAGAGTGATATAACTTAAAAATATAAAATACTTATTTGAACTTGGACTCTGACCCCAAAAAGTAAACTTTTGGTGACCTTATATCTTTATTGTATGTATTCAGTGGAGTGCACCCCTATGTTTTAGTCATTGATGGTTCATTATTTAATACTTTGCATCTGCTAAAGTTGTAATTAGGTTCAATATTTTTTATCATATGCTTATTCCTTCTGTTTGTGTAAAGGAAATATGTATTTGATATATTGTATTTATAAACTGTGTGCCAAATCATGTATTGTTGTCATATGCTACGCTGTTGTATAAGTATACTATTTGGTATAAATTGATAGTTATCCTGGTTAGCTCTTTGAGTGTATGGGTTTTATAAGCTATTGAATTTAAAGCTTGATCAAATTACATATTTTGTAATAAAATGTGTATAGTAGCAAGAACAACCATTTTGAGTTCGACTAAAAAAAAACCTTTTGTCCTGTAAGTTTTATGTATAAACTGAAGGCCTGTTTCGTTTGTAGACTAAGGTTTGGAAGGAAGTGATTCAAATTATGTTCGAGTAAAATTTCTTTTAAAATGAAACCAGTGTTTATGATTTCTTAGAAAAGGTTATTTAAAAGTTGGCCCACAGTTATGTGAAAAGTTGACATAATGATTTCTTCTACAAACATTCCTTTGACTTTCATATGTAGCCGTGCTTGCAAAGACATCCCACTCATCTGGCGCGGGGAGTCTGCTTAGTCCAGAACTGCACAGTTTGTGAGCACCGATGTGTTCAGAGCTTTTATGATCTTGGAAGATGAGTATGAATATCTATGCGCATGAAATCCTATATGTAACTGTACCTGTATCTTTCAAGTTTTATGAAGAGGTCATCCCATAGGTGTGTTCATTTAAGTTTTGCCAAATATATGAGAATTAGAAAAAAAACAATTGTTAGGGCACTTACAACTGAAAAATGCTGTAAGTATTTTTAATTTTGCATAATTCAATGGCATGGACACTTTTCATTTTAAATATTTTACCTTACTGCACTAAGAATTGGATACTTAAAATAAGAAAGGTCATAAGTGCCTAAAATGTGGAACAGTTATAATGAAAAAACTACACACATATTATGTTTTTCTAAACACATGCTTTAATAATAATTTCTCTGTTTTTAAGTGAAACTGTAAACAGAAAAATCGTAAATGCAACTTGGAAATAATCACTGCGAAGAAGAAATAAAATAAAGTAATTTACACATTGTTAAAAGATATATGTCCTTATAATTAAAACCATGAAAGGGTGCTATGTGCCACTTACATATTTTTTTTAAAGTCGTATGTACAAATGCTATTAAGTATGAAAAATGCTTCACTATCTTATAATAATGTCTATGTTGTATTATATTAAAATATTTTTTTTAAGTAAACCTTTTTTTTGTGGTTTGGTTAACACAAACATAATACTTTTTATTACTAGTCACCACACAGATTCTTGTAGAAAGCTCTGTGTTCTTCTTTTTATAAAAATGGGATCATGGCTTTCAAATCATTTTTTTTTTCTGTAATGCTATGTTTTTTAAAAGTAGCTTCTATAGTTGCATTCCGTATGTCCATCACAGTTTTCCCTTTCCTCAATATCTTGATCTTCCTGCATGTTTCCAATTCTGAATGAGAGTCTTTTATATCAACAGTACTTAATTAAGTCAGCAAAATCATAGGTGATAGAGACAGCTTTAGAAATTTTAAGATTCTTTGTATATATTACACTGTCAGCTATTATCTAAAAGTCAAGAAAGTCATAATGATTCATGGGAACTACGTGAAATGGTTTTTTCACTCTAGCATCTCGCACTATTTAGTGTAGGTCACTTGGAATATTGGCTTTAGTGACTCGCTTTCATCTTTTAATGATAGCAAAATCCGAATCACATGGGAGAAAGCTGTGCCCGCTAACAAGAAACCACTGCTCGATATGCTCAAATAGTCCAACAGCCACCAGAAAAAGGAACAGAAATACTATCATATGGTTCTTATTTTGTCCCACGCAGTTGTCACTCCAAACTATGTCTTTTTTTTGTTTGTGACATTGCTGATGTTTAATACTTTTAGAAAACATGAAGCAATCTCGTTGCCTCCCCTCCCTGCAATTGTTTCAGCCCACATACACATGAAGGAATCGTTGGTGTTACCTACAGATATGCCGAAGTTGTAGCAAGACAACTGACGGTGATAAAACATTTCGGCATGGGTTAGTGTGGGCACAAACATAACCTGCTCTAAATCTATTGAAATGCAGCATGTATTGCTGTCAGGCAGCTGTGATGAAGATATATTGCTGTTTAAAAGTGTCTGTGCTTTCTCTGCTTTCCTGTGGTGAAGCTCCTGTGTTGTTTTGGCCCATATAGATTCTGGGGTACCACCTTTCACCTCAATGTTCAAGCGATCACACACTTTACAGGTATCTTTCCTCTGTCTCCGGAATGATATATGAGGGAAATCTTTGATGAAAACTTTCCGATAACACATATAACTTACAGTTGACTGCGGGTACATTTTGTAATGTGAATGCATTCTGGCAACATTTAGGTCAGGACTTAAATACTCCTTACTGGACCGAGCTGTACTATAATGGCTGTTTTCACGAGGAAAAGTGTTTATGTGGTCCCTGATACTAGATCGATCTTCATCTGAAAACTTTCCAGGGTTATGTCTTGTACGATTGTCAGAAAACGTAATCTCTCCGGACTTCTTTTTGTCAATAAGTATTTGCAGTCGCTTAAAACCAAGTGCAAAAATTCCTGCAAATGTTGCTTTACAAACATTTACCAGATCACCTTTACCATTTGGTACAGTGTACCAAACTGTTCCCTGGCGATGACTTGAAGTAGGGTTGTCATACGATCCGTGACGGTGACGATTAACTGGTGTAACGTGAATTAGACCCATGATGTATGTTTCTTGAGCTGCTTAATCTTGCTTGTAGAATTTTTGAAAGAGCATTTTCTTGTGTTCAGCAGTATGTTCTCAGCACTTCAGTTTGCATCTGCACGTCTCCTGCACAAACAAAATGAGACAACAATGTAAGACTGTGAGATATTACTTCATGAGTGTTTTAGGGTAAGATTGGGTATCATTCTTCCCTTAGCATCTGTGTATAGAACTACTACGCAGGAATACCTATTTTAAATGGTGAGTAGGATTTGTGTCTCACTGACAGAAATGTCATTAGAGATGGTTGCAAACAACTACTGTATTTGTGGGGGTTGCAGTGGTCGAGTGGTTAGAGAAGAGCTGACTAAATTTCTCCTCCAGACAAGTGATAAACTAGGGTGAGTTGGGGGGGGGGGGGGAAACTATACCGTCACCTATGTTAAGTAATTAATTAATATTTCTAGCATTTACCTGCAAGTTATTTTAGGCAATAATGAAAAATCATAAATTTAGATGGCTTGAGTAGTATATTTGAATCCACGTCCTTCAAAATCCGACTGCAACGTGTTACTGTTGCATCACCCCACTCTGTAGTAAGCAGTGTGAATGAATTATTTCATTACAACTCTGTATATGTACCAGTTTGTGTATTGCACTAATGTGTGACATATTTTTCTACTACTAATATTCTGTGGCATACACCATTAAAATGACTTTATTTACCATACAGAGATCATGTTACCCTGATGTTGCTAGATATTAATAGTACGACATGTCGTTGTTTAATATAAATACTGTACGTAAATATAAAGTGGGTAAGTGTAGTGAATCTCTCACGTGTTGTAAAGGAAACTTGGCACACATGTCAATATTTTTGTAGGTTTTATATGCTAGTCCTCTAATTTTCATCATCTTTTGTTTTTCCTTGAATGCCGCCGTCGTTTTTTGTCGTGGTTTCTCTGCATTGCCACTGATGTCGGCCATTATCTACAAACGTAACAGAAAATATTACATTATGTAAATATGTTGCATATAACATAGGTTATAACATGTCCATATAATGTCTTTGTTATAGTTACAGAAATGATTTAAATAACACACTGTGTAAACATATTTAAGATTTTACTATCGTATTTTAAGACAAAACACTTTGCAGTTCTCATAAAATGAGAGAACAGCAGTTTTGTAGAGGCACATATGTCCTTTCATGGAAAATGAAAGTGGCACTTATATACTTAACACTCCTGCCATCTTGTGGCAGTTTTTCATACTCCTTCGGGTGTTGCTGGCACATAGCGCTGTTTATGGATAATCAAGTATGGCCCATAGAACCATTCTAGCTAAAAATCACGATATTCAGCAAAATTGGCACTTATAACCTTTCTTATTTTAAGTACCCAATTATAAACAGTTTTGAAATACTGAAAATAGGTTATTTAACAGTATTTAAAGATTGTTTGATACTTTGTAAGATTGTTTCTTCTTAATTCCTGCCTATTGGTTTTTCAGTTCTTGTAAAATTCAAGGCATTTACTTGTTATCTTGTAAGGTGAATTTAATTTACACCCGGTTAGTGAATTAAAACTTACACAAACAATTTTTACGGTTGACATAGACTATGAATATATGTTTGGTACTGTTAAAAAAAAAATATTTAATCTTCTGCTTTTAAATAAATTTTGGAAGTTACAATGTATAAAACTACTTACTATAACTTGGGGTAACTTAGCTCCATTTTTTCTTAGATTCTAATTTATATTGTCTTGTAAAATGGTATTTTATGGAATAATTAAATGTTATATATTTTTATTCGCTAAGTAGATAACATTGAAAATGTTGTTGTTGCTAGTTTTAAGAAAAAATATATACATTTCTCACATTAATTTTTTTTAAAAGTAGAGCATTGTTTTCGTTAGATTAGGATACTTTGCACCAGCCCTGAAAACCAACACTTAAAAATAGATTATTAGTTATGTAGCATTATATGACCTTTATTAACCCTTTAACTGCTATATACTTGGATGGTTTTGCAAACCCCTCAGTGCTGGAGTATTTAAAGCAAAAATGTGAAAATAACAAAAATTTAAAAAAATTTAAATTACACTAGTTAGTTGCTATATTTCTGTTTTTTTTTTTTTTAATATTCTCTTCTTAAAACAAGTTTGCACTTTATTTACACTATCCTAAAATTAATTATTTGTTTTTACAAATCAATAGATTTTCACATGGCACAACACAAAGTGCCACTCCACACAAATCACACATGTATCGAGATTCTCGTCTCTTCTTTTGGTTTTGCTGCAGACGTGACAGATCCTCGTAGGCTTTTTCTTCTTCTCTGTAGCTGGCACAAGGGATGGAAAATGTCTCTGTGTGAGGCGCAATGGTGTGTCAGAACTGGAAGGTAGTCTGTGGCTCTGTGGAGATGTTTTTGTCTCTTGATATTTTTCCAACAATTGCTGTACCACACGCAACTGAAAATCAGCTAATTAAACATGTTTTCCAGTTTTTATCATGTACAAAGCATGTGCATTTAGGAGAATCATGTCGACTAAATAAAAAAAAAACTTTCTTGTACCACTTCACAGTTTTTTTCACACATGCTAATGAACTGAGTAACATATAAGTTTTATCCACTGTTCCCATATCCACGTTGTAATCATTCACACAAGACGGCTTTACAATTTGTTTGCCTGTCTTGTGATGAGCTTTTCCAGTTGCTGCCATACTGTCATCATGCATTGTTGTAAGCATGTAGACATCACGCCTGTCATGCCACTTTAGTGCTGTCAGTGTGTCTGTGTGTTTGGCTACAGTTTCCCCCTTGGACAGTTTTTTGGACAGATCTGGCATTCGTTTTCTATTTTTACGCACAGTGACACATGCATTTGTTTTGTTTGCATGCAAAAAATCAAATAATAGTGGACTTGTGTACCAATTGTCAGCAAAGAGAGAGTGGCATTTATTGAGATATGACGACATGAGTTCATTTACAATAGCTCCCGATATGCCAAAATTCTGTGGATCAACTACATTTGTTTGAGATCCACAGTAAATAATGAAATCCATAATGTAACCAGTCTCAACATCACACAAAACAAAAAATTTTATATCAAAATGATGGCGTTTTGTTTTTATGTACTGCTTGAATGACAGGTGGCCCTTGAACAACACAAGGCATTCATCAATGCATAAGTTTTGAAACGGTACTAAATTTTCAGCAAATCATTTCGTCAATAGATCAACCACAGGCCTTATTTTTTTTAGTTTGTCATTTTCTGAAGGCTGTTCATTATCAGAGAAATGAAGCACGCTCAACAATAACAAATATCTGTCTGGTTACATTATTTGCGAAAATATTGGAGCATGCATCAGTGAATCTGTTGACCAATATTCTGTAATTGAAAGATGTTTGTTTCTTACCATCAACATTGTCACAGCAACAAAAACATAGATTTCGTTGTTGCTTGTGTCAAGCCATTTTCTAAGTCGCGAGTGTGGGCTGAGTTCAGTGTTTTTTACTGTCTATGAATAGAACCGGTTTGTTTCCGAAACAACGGTATTTACAAAATCGTTAGTGAGAAACAACTCAAAAAATTCAATCTGTGGATTTTGAGGTGACACTACCTGTGATGCCAGCAGTACTCATATCGAAATCATGAACTAAATGGTTAGCACCGCCTTGACACCACACGTAAGAAGTTTTGACTTTCTTTACACATGAATTTACATTTTCTACACTTTCGTTATCACTATCGCTTGTTTCCACCTTCAAACTCGCTTACTTCACTTTCCAAACTTGAAAGATCCGATCCTAACTCATTGAAGTAATTTATAACTTCATTAGGCTGCAAAATATCCGCATGTCTTTTTGTTGCCATGATGTACTGTCAACACTACAGTCTATCTGTCATTTCTAGTCACAATAATTTTCCCGCTCAGCGGGCGGAATGGCGCCAAAGTTACTTGTAGTGCCCTCTATTGGTAAAAAAGTGAACAGACAAATTCTTTCCAAGAGACACCTACAGATAGCACTAGTGTATACTTTTTCACGTTTACCTGACAGCCGCACGAGGAACGATTTTAGCGCGCAGGCTAGCTGCGTACATACGGTTGGCAAGAAATGTGGATTTTGAATTATATTTTGAGAAAGTGCTAACCAAATAATTGTGTATCGTGAAGTATATGTTTAGCTTTTAGCTTTACCTATACGGCTCCTACGATAAAAGAAACTAAATCATGTTACATGTTAATCTACAGCTGATGCAGCATCACAATGATCGCATCCGAGTTATCTGGATCATTGCATTGGTGTGCATGTTAAAGCACATCGAGTTAACTCGATCATAGCAGCTAAAGGGTTAAATATAAAATTCTATCTATACAAAAATAAAACAACTTTTAGAACATCAACATTTGGATATATGCTGATTAACATCACAATACAAATCTTTTTAAAATGTTAGAATTGGTACACTTTTTTCAGTGACTTCTTGAATAAAAAAAACTACTTTATCCTCATACATTTCTTGGTGTAGAACTCAATCCCAAAATCAATCTAGTTCGGGGACAGAGAAGAAATCACAACAATTTATTATCTTTGGAGATTGAATGCTTCCAATTAATTCATAAAAATGTCATTTCATCTTTATGTATGTACCATCTTCATGACTTCAGTGATTTCTTCATGGAACTTCTAGTCACTCCTTCTTCAATTACCTTTGTGACCAAACCAGGAATTATTCATCTTCATATTTGAATGCAACATGTTATCCCACCTTCTTGATGACTTCTCCTATTCCTGATTTATATTCTTTACAGCTATCCGGTGTGTGTGTGTATGTAGACAGTCTTATCTCTTCCTCAGGCATTGAACTGGCTTGCTGCTTGCGGTACTTGTAGTCCATTCGGAGCTTACGTTATGAAGTGCTTCTATAAATGTATCTTGCAAAATACCTTTGTCGCATGTCCGTAAAGAGAGACGACACAAGTTTGTTTACATCAACAGGATGTATCCCTCACTTTCTGTTGAATTCGGAGCTAGTTTATCCTTGAGTCTGTTCTTTAAAAGAAATGGGGAAGTGTTGCTTTTGCAGTACAGTCTCTTTCAGACCTAGCTTGCTAGCCTTCCACTCAGAAAGTTTGTTTCCTCCATGCTTCTTTCATGGTTTGAAAGTAAGAAACATCTAAAGGCTGGGTAAGATGTGTACTATTTGCTGGCGGACATATGAACACAACTTTAAAACATGTGGTGTTAAATTTAAGGATTAATTGTCACAGATTATGAACTTTTTGCAATCCTGTTTTTTAAGTCTTGGTAACATCATATATGCAAACCACTCACAGAAAGTGTTACTGTTGAACCATCCACTTGGGGTATTTGCATGCCGGCATCCTGGAGGGCCTTTTACTGTCCATGTGACCACATATAAGCTGATCTGTAAACCACAAATGGTGGAAGTGCTTCTCCTTCAGCATTTCCAGCAAACATGGGGAAATGCTGGATTTGGAAGAATTGCAAATGTTTTCTGGGTATTTTGTCCTTTTTATGAGAACCATTTTCATTCCTGGGTCATCAGTTATTTACTTTCTTCATAGTTACAAATATTGCTAGTATCACATCCTTCACTTCAGTACTCAAATGGTCTATGTATTCTCGTAATATTTTATCATCTACTGCTGCCCTGCTTCTGTTAGTATTACTTGCAAATCATACAGTCAGTTCCGGATGCCTTTTACAGAATGATATCACCCATTCATCACCTGGACAGTTATCTTTAAATCTAGATACATTCTTTCCCAACCTAGCAAGATAAGATTTCATTAACATTCTAAGTTCTAAGGAGGTCACTGGAAAACCAGTCACTCATTTCTATGACACACTGCACAAATTCAGTTTTTTCACCATCAGTAGATATCTGTGGGAAACCTGAACTTGGTCTAGTACCAGAATTACCATTTTTAGTTTATTGACTAGAATCCTTCTGGGAGTATTAAATAATTCCGCTGCTTTCTAACCTAAAAATGGAATATTTCATGACAGTAATACAATGCACTGAAATGTAAAACTTGCATATTATTGGGCAAGCATACATATTGAGCTATGAAAAAAATCCATCTTGCCTCTAAATGATCTAATATTTAGTGTGATGAACACAGGTTTATTTCATGAAGTTTTTGACACATTTGAACGCAAGTCTAGTTTTCAGTAAATTTTTAATCCAATATGGTAGACAAAAAATTTAACTTTTCATGTCTGCCAACCCCCTTTATTATGGAGTGTTAAAAAAATTCCCACAGTCAACTGAAGCTGATTTTGTTGTACCTATGTACCAAAACAATTTTTTCTTTAAATGGAGCAATGGTTAACCCTAAGAAGCAAAGTAACCCCTAGTTACGGTAGTAGCTTGTCAAGGGCTGTGGGGTCAAGTATTTTTTGACGTGACAACATCTAATAAATCAATGAACGCCGGCTGCACGCACCAAAAAGTGTCCCGTTATGCTCATTGTTCCGTTATGCTGTGTCCCGTTACGCTCATTGTACGCTTGCGCCGCACCGACAGAAGTGAAAAATTAAAACTTTGTTTATAAATGTGTAATATGAAATAATTTCTACGTCAAATGTACGTAAGAAAATGAATCTGATTACTAGTATAATTTCAAGTATTTATTCTTTTATGATTGAAATAAAAAAAGTAGCATCTGTCGGCGAGTGCAGTAATAATAGGTTGTTACAATTGACTAATAAATTATGGTGATTCATATAATTGATGATAGATATTTGATTACAGTTTATTTATATGAAAACTTGTTCATAATTATATTTAAACTTTAGAGCTAACGCCAGTTTTTAAAATTAATTACAAGTCATCTACACGTGAACTGTTTCGTCGACTGTTTATAAAGTGAAGTGAAAAGTTAATGTGGTTTTCATTGCTTATTACAACAACAATTTCGGCAGTAAAGGTTAATTATTCTTGCATTTTAAAAATCTGATTACTAGTATAATTTCAAGTATTTATTCACTTATTATTAAAATAATAATGATTCAATTTTATTGATAAAAGTATGCAATCATTTCATCAATGTTTTGTTATGACGTCACGTGAAACTATCGTCCGTAAACCGACTTTACAGACAACCAATTGTTTTTTTTTTTTTTTTAAAGATTTTTAGTTGAAGTGATGTATTTTAATGTGTTTTCCGGTGCAACCAAATATCTTGATACTTTCATAGTCTGCTAATTCCAGATATGCAATAAGTTGGTGTATTCTTGCCCTAAAGTAGTTATTATTTCTTTATATTTTAAGCCCTGCTGCAGTTGTCTACTGCAAAAATAGTTCTGCAATCAACAGTTCTTATTTTAACACTACGATAAATAACCAATTGTGTGAACATTTATTGCATGGAGTTCAAAAAAGGCTTCAATTTAATGCTGAATGCTTGATTAGGCTTTCTTCATTGCTACAGTCGTGCTGTCTTAAGTTAGTTTAGATACCTGACCATACATTGTGATGCATTTAGTTTCAATACCATCCAATAAGCTTTTATTCTGTTGATACTAGAAAATCTTTTATAATATCACACAGATTTACGCTTCAACTGTTATATCATTGATCTCTAATGAAAAGTGTGAGTCCAATCTCTTAATATCTAAATTTGAAATATTATATATTTGAAATATTGTTTTGTTCACAAGGCTGCACAGATGAGAATTATATAATTTACAAATAAATATATTGTAAAATGGCAGAGCTCCTGAAATTCACGTAATAAGCATGTTTTTAACAATTCTATCTGTCCATAGAAATGCTTTGGGCAGCTATTTGCACTTGACCTTGAATAACGCAGATAGGCAGGTCAGCTGTTGTCAAGATCTGGTATAGATCCTTCTACCTGTTCTTAGGTACAAGATTTAATGGATAATTATGATTAAATAAAGCTTAAAACCATGTAAATAATGTTTCATCTAAATGCAAAGAAAGTCTTGAGTTTTATCACCATTATAACAGAATTTTCTCTTGACCTTTCATATTTACATTACACGTGTTTATACATTTTGCAAGCATACAATGCTTGCCAGTTATTTTTATTATTTTGAATAATTCTGTCCTAGAAATAATTCTTAGTTTTTTTTCTGTGCAAATGTATAATGTATTGGTAAAAATTATACAGTTTTGGTGTTTTATATATAAATGTAGTTTATAAACATGAAAACAATTACACCAAAATCTCTTCTATAAATAAGTAATTTAGCTTCAAACTTAAACCACAAAAACTTTTCTTCACAGATGCTTTATGATGGGTCCACCTTTACCTGCATTACCTATGGTTGTGGAGCTATATACTTTTTACTAAGTGTTGTTCCATGGTTCCTTTCATTAAGTTAGCGTCCATAAATTAACAATGAGATGACCCTTGGTCAATTAATTGTATGTGTATGGGAATTGTATTTGAAGGAATGGTTTATCAGTTTTTACTTTGGGCAAAAGTAATAACGAAACAGAGCTTTTGAAATCATATTGACATTTGTGTGTAGCATAAAGTTACGAAAAAATATTTGAAGCTAGGTTAAGTACAGCTTTTGGCTTATATTAAGTATATATATTTTTATATTTGAGTGTTATTTTATTCATTTGTATTTACTGTCTTATTGAATGATGGAAAATGTCCATTTAAACTTTTGCGTTGCTGTAAAATGGGGTGAATAGAAACAGTCTGTTCAAAGAATTTTTGTCCTTATATTTATATATTTTGTAAGTTATTTACCAATATTATTTAGTGTGCTTTTGATCGAAGAATTTTGTATTAAGATATTCTTCAAAGTTGTTTATATTCAACCGTATCACACCACCATTGCCATTAAAATTTAAAGATAAAAAGTCTTGTACTATGTTTAGGGATATTTTTAGTTTCTTAAAAACCATAGAAAAATATTTAAACTGTGTGTAATATTTTTTTATATACATACATAATGTTTTGTAGTTTAAATTCTAATTACTAACTACATGCTCAACAATTTTGTGGGGAGAAAAGATGCATAACTGATGATGAATGTTTGTAAGATTTTTATGCTGAACATTTGTTTCTTGATTACAACAAACTATATTTTGGTAAGTTTATGCATTATATTATGCCATGTACCTTGCTTTTTATATGTGGTGCTGCCACTTTTTACATCTCTACATGAGTTAGAGTTGTTAAACATATGTGCCAAACTGTTGTGTATTCAGTTGTACAAAGACTGTCATTGTTATATATTTAATGCCAATATGAGTCTTTTTGGATAAATTATTGTGGAGTTACCATGATGAGGATGATACAACAACTATCTGAGTGTAGAATATATATGTACATTGTCATGAGTTTAACTCAAAAATGAATTTCTTTTATCTGGATGCCAAAGATGTAAACTTACTAGTACCTACATTGTTTGGTAAACATTTAATGTGAATTTTTCTTGTAAAATAAAGTTTTATGTATGTCCTGATTTAAGTAAAAAATGAATAAAAACTTTTTCTGTGACATCCCTACTTATAAGCTTTATTTACTCTGGAAATTTATATCACGCAACATCTATGTGACACTTTATTATTCTCTCTCTCTCACTCTCAAGTCTTGATATTGAGTGTTTGACATTGAGATACAAAGGCTTTCAACTTTTGAAATAAGTTTTAGACAATTCGTTAGCATGTTTTGAAAGTGCAATGACAAGTAAAGGATGACCAAGGAGTGATGTGAAGGATTATGAAGCGAGGCCAATGTTGTTGGATGTTCATGATACAGAATATAGGGAAGTTGCAAGAAGCATGATATTTTGAAAGAAATAATCAGAGAAATATGACACAACAATACAAAAAATATTTAAGACAACACACAATTTGTGAAATCAGTTAAAAAGCAAGATTAAAAAGTTGGGGCAAGAAAATAGTAATAATTATGTTTCCAAATGGCAAAATTGCTTAATTGTTTACTTTCAGTGTTTATAAACTTTACCCAGTAAAATTATCCATGTGACCTATGTGTGCTGAAAAGAAATATATGATTGAATGTTATACTTATAAAAATAAAAACATTATTTTACACTCAATTTAATGATCTTTCTTTGAAATTTAGCCTATTAAACAACATAATACACCATCAAAGGTTGTTTTAGTATTTGCTTATTTTGTAGTTCATGTCTTATTCAACATCATTTTCTTACACTTCATCAGTCCGCCATTTAATTTCGTAGCTTTATTTCAGCATCTGACATTTGTTTCAATGTCCAGTATAAACAGGTTACAACAACATTCGGAAAAGTAAGTCTCGTACACTCATTGCACCCTCTGGGTGTGGTTCAGGTCTAAACATAGTACGATACTTTTCTTAGTGATGATAATTATGTCATAAGTGTCCAGTGTAAATGTACCTTTAGCACTTTTAGCAGGTCTGCTTTCATTGCTTATCACCAGCATAAATCATATAATCTATTTACAATGTTTATTACATTCAAATTCGTAAGATTTATATTCTAATGGTTTAGAAAGTTTTCTAATTGGCTTTTGTAGAAGTGCTTGTATTTTCTGTCACCTAAGCTTAGTTTCATCAGTAAACAATGTGTTCATAGAAACAGCTTGCTTTTTAAGTGAAACCATAATTATTGGATTTGCAGTCAAATATTATTTTAAAATTTATAAATAATAATAATAATAATAATAATAATAATGCAGTAGTGTAATAGTACATTTCAAGTGTATATTGACACATACACACATAAGTAATTATATAGCGAGAACGGGGCAAACAGCTCAGAACGACGAAATGAAAACGGCGACTGAACACAATAGCGAAGAACATGAGGACAGCTTAACGAATACAACCACCACAATTCAGAATAGGCTTTTTCGCTGAAATTTCACGAATGTATGTTGAGTACAATACATTCGCCAAATTTTTAGCGATAAAGGCTAATATCCTTAGTTTTGCAGCCACCAGGAAAATTATTTTTCTTATTAATAGGATCATAAGTAAAAAAAAAAAAAATGTATATAATATTCTAAATAAAGCTTTGAATTTTGAAAAATATTATATATGTTTTTTTTCAAAAATTTTATTTGAAAATTTTGTGGTAATAGCTAATTACGGATTTTCAAGATGGTGGCTGTAACGAAAATTGCAATGGTGACGTAATAAGTAAAAAAGGCGGACATTTCTAGAAAACAAATGTCGGAACCCAAGATGGCTGATCCAAGGTGGCCACCGGGGTCAAGGTCAAAGGTCAAGGATTGCCTCCTTGACGTCACAGTCCAAGATGGCCGATCCCATCCCCCATCCTCAGCCAGAAGCCAGGGCTCGGACGACCATTTATATACTACTTATTCGGTTTGCACAACCATTTTTTTAGTTGGTTAATTTATTTGTCTGTTAATTACAGTTTAGGTAAAAATTTTGACCCGTAAGGCATTGATCAAAGGACTGATAAAGTCGGTGATTATTTCCGGACGGTTGTTTGCACAAGTGTTAGTAAAGACAAGTGCGAGCGGACGCTCCAGCTAGGGGCAGGGGGAGAAGGGGGTCGCGCGCAGCCCGTGGTGGGGCTTATCTCCGCTCGCGATCGCGGTCAGGCGCGCCGATTACAGGCCCGCGCAGGTTCGCCGGCGCGGCGGCGCCGCCTAATGACAAGGCCGCGGCACTGCCGTCCTGGGACGCCCCCTGCTTACTCCCCTCTCCCCCGTCAAACGTGGCCCGCTCGCCTGGGATAGTGCACAGTGAGCACTCGATGCCTTTGCATCTGCGCATTTATTTCCTTCGTTGTCGCTGTATGAAACCGCAAACTTGTCAAAAACGAAAACTGTTTCGTCATGCTTTTAAAATACGATAAACTCATTGTAAGCCAATAAATTTGGTATGTCATTAACATAGGTACGGACTAAAAATCGGTTTTAAAATTAGGTATGTTTTCACTAACACGAGTAATAGCCCCTCTTTTTTGTACTTTTTTGTAAAATTTCAACTAGTTAATATCACGATAGGAGAGTGAACAGGTCTGCCACACAATGCATATCAAATTCACGATCCGGGCAGCAACTGCTCTCCCGTCGCACGTCGCACCTCGGCATCGCTCCAAAAGACGCTAACGGTTCTGGGCACTTCCTTCACGTTTGGTGCCAAGTTCTTCGAGGTCAGCCATTGTTTCATTTCCCACCGTGATGGAGTTTCAGGATCCTGGCAAGTGCGAAGGCTCTTGTCTAGACACCTGCAAGTTTTATGTAACCATTCGCTTGTACGAAAACATTACGTGTGTTCAGTTCATTGGCTGCTGACACAATCTAGCTTCTGTGGGAACTGCACTTTGACTGGGTCAGAGCCGCAGACAGGGGTTGTGGGGAGGGGAGAGGGTCTGAGGTAGGACCCCTCCCTCCCGGTTTATAAAAGAGAGAAAACATGCGAAAATATAATTAGAATATAACAGCAATTCACCTACATAAGGTTGGAAATATTATAGTAATCCTTAGTGGGCATTATTAGTGTATTTTGTCTATATTATAGCCCTTAAACACAGGAACAGCAAAAATTGTGTAAGTTTGTCTTTCATACAAAATTTACACGTGTGTTTCATGTATTTGTTAACAAAAGTATATTTATTTATGACATGTATTAACGAAATAAAACATTTGACTTAAGAACAAGAGATTAAACAATAAAATAAAAATAAATAAAATATAAAATGTCAAGTTTTCTTTTCTCAAGCAAAATTATTATTAAAAATTTCTGTGTGTAAACGTTGGAGTAGCCTGCTAAAATTCCACTATATCCTGAGATTTTAGTGAACAAACCAATTTCATTTTAAAATTTAAAAAAATCCGTTTTGTAGAAAATTTACTAGTAAACAATCACATAATGGTTATACTGAACCCCCTTTTTCACTAAATCCTGGCTGCGGTCTTGATTGGATTCCATGAATGTTTGAATTTTGTTATTGGTTAGTCTACTTGTCATTCAGACACGAGATATTGGCAGATCTGGGCTACTGTTCGCTCAGAACTGTATTGGCTTGCTTCCTGGTTGACGTGGCAGTCAATGGAACGAGAATTTGTTTGCTTTTGATTGCAACGCAACGTGTGAAAACTGTTGCCTCGCCATTCGCTCGTGAATGGTCGATCATAAACACCAATTACTACTTTGGTGACTGGTGGCTGTAAAACTTTTAAGCTATCTTGTTGACATTTTTGTTACAATAAGAATTTAAAACCTTAATTGTGTACTTTATTGTTTATGTTTAGTTTTTTCGTTCAAGTGATTGTCTGAATACTTTGAAGTAATACTTCTTTACTGCTGATGACACAGATTGAAGTAGTGTTAAATTTTATGAGTGCCATGCAGTTGTATATACTTAATGGAGGTTGCTGTTTACAACGAGCAACGTCAGGAAAAAATGATGATGAAGTATGGCTCTGTGAAGATTTTATATGGTGAACACTTATTTTATAACTAGCGGCTTCGCTTGCGCAGTTTCAAAGTAGGCCTATTGCTAAAATCTTAACATTCGAAACATTTTAAATTAATAAATAGACACAATATTGCCAAGTGCATAAAATATTTATTTCATTCCAAACTGTTTCAGAATCATATTCTTAAGTGGTTATGTCTAGGCCTTTATTATTTTTAAGTATAGATTAACTATTTGATCTTATAGGGTAGCCCGGGTTATATCGATCATTTCAGTTTCAAACCCGAAATTCTGTTAAACTACTAATATATGTTATTTTTATATTAAAGGAAATGACACACAGATATATTAGCTACACATTAATATACTTTAAAGAGTTTCCAAAGCAATCCTAATGGGAAATAAAAATTTAAAACTTAATGTGTGTAAAGTACAAAATTTTTCACATGTGCGCGTGCGGGGTAACTCCGATCATAGTTGGGGCTATTGCCGATCACTGACACTAACATGTTTTTCAGGTGCACTTTCCACAGATAAATTGTTTTTTTACCAGCAGCACCTACACAAATCTCGTGAAACCACTTTTTGCATTTCTGGCACTGTATCCAGTCACCTTTTGATGCACTCTGTTTGGAAAAATATCTTAAACCACAGAAGTCACAAGGAACTTTTTCCTCGTCCTCGTCCGAGATCTCAGTGGAAGATTCTTCATCACTGGTAGAGAATATTTTTTTGATGACTTTATTCTTTTTTGGCCTAGATGACATACTGGCTGTATGTGTACTTTTCTCTCTTGAAAACTTCTTTTTCTTTTTTTCAACTGCATGTTTGGCTCCTTCGTCAGATGTTAGGTGGCGTGGTCAGGGTTTCTTTCTTGTCTGTTTCCTAGTCTCACATTTCTGAGGGGTTGGCATTACTTCTGCAAAGGGTGACTCATGTTTTCCAACATGAGACATTGTTTGAATGGATTCATTTGAGTTTTCTGGGGTATGTGGAATTGAGTGTTGTGTTGCAGCTCCAGAGGGCCCAGCTTCAGAAATAGAACCATGCTGAGAATGCTCCGCAGTAAAGTGCAAGGATGGTAAGAATCTGTCCTCGGGAATAGCATTTGGATTATAAGGAAAGATCCCAGTACACTCAAACCCTTTCGTGGCATAAGGAGGAGTTGCACTTCTCATCCAAGCTTCTGTAAATATGTGGCCAAATACAAACTTGGTAATGCAACCATCTGGGTGATTATGCAGGTAGTTAGTAGCAGCCTGGTGGTAGAACGTTTTCATTGGCTTGAACACAGCTCTATCCAGGGGCTGAATAGCATGTGTCGTGTGGGGAGGGAGGCACAATAGTACGATTCCATTTGCCCTGCAAAACTGTAGGCACTGCAATGAACAATGTGAGACATGTCCATCTAAAATTAGAATGCATTTCCCTTGAACCCTATTTTTCTGAAAATGGTTTAGCCACAGTAAAAATACTTCCTCATTTATGTAGCCTGACTCTGTCATCTCTACAGAAGAGCCTGATGACAAGTCTTTTCTGTACACATCTTTAAACCGCTTTTCTTTAAAAATGACAAATGGGGGTATGAACACGCCACTGGCACTGCAACAGACCACTACTGTAACATTTTCACCTCTTTCCACGTTTGTAATTTTAATAACTTCCCTTTTGCCTTTCTCTGCTATTATTTTTGAGGGGTTATTGTTCAGAGGAAAACCAGACACATCAATGCTATAAATCAACTGTGGATTGTTCAGTAAACTCAGGTCGATTGAAATTCGGATGTACAAATTATAGAAACCCTGCACAGCCTCTTTGGTCAGTCCTGAAGCCCTCGCCTTGGACAGACCTTCATGCTTTCTCAACGAAATGTCGGGGTTTCTTTTCATGAAACCAACAAACCAGTCAGCACCAGATTTTTTTGAAGTTTCCCAGGGGTTAGAAATATTCCTATGGTGTGCATAGGCAAATGCCGCTTTTCTCACTTGTAAAGGTGTACAACCGAAACCTCTATTAGCCAAGTCCTTTAACCTTGCTGCAAGCTCCTTTTCTTCTCCTTCCGAGAAAACACTTGGGTGTCCAACAGACTTGTGGACCTGCGGTTCACTCTCTTGTAGTAGGTCATTCGCTTCAGTCGTGAGGTTGAAACCCTGTTCTGTAGTGTCGTTAGAGGGATGTTAAAATTACCTGCAGCAGCACGGATCCCAAGGTCACATTTAAGAACACTTGAAATAGCCCTGCTCATATCATCTTCCGACCACTTCAGGCGATTTCCTTTGCGTATGTAGTTACGAACCATCTGGAACAATAAAATTACATAAAACATTCAAAGAGACATTAATTCAGGTAGGCCATAAAAATTTTTTTTCAAACAAAATTACATTAACATTTTTTAAAAGTAGCCTAATTAACGAATGAGAAGCTATGGCACGAACATTTATCTCGTTTGTCACAGCAACAATAAGATGGAATTAACTGAAAGTCTCTTAACACAAGACGAGTGGTTTTACCAAGCAATAGTTTATGCTGATCCTAAACCAATAGGTACCTATTAGCATTACGTAGGTTTAATCAGATTTTATACAGCATAATTTTAAACTGTATATTTTACATGGTTGCTTACTTAAATAATCGTTTCGTTGGTTAGTTTCGGCAAAATTTTGCATAATGTTAGTGATAATGACATCTGAATATTTTTTCTGAACTAAATATTAAGAAAAAATTTTCCTCAGCTCAGGCGGGGTTCGAACCCTTGCCGTCAGATTCCGAGTTCAGTTCAGTTCAGTTCAAAAAGTCTTTATTTATGCATTTTTTACATGGGATTGTACAGTAACATTTGGTACTCCAGCACTCAGTGCTCTTTTACCAAGAGGGAAGACATATTTAGTAAACATAACTATTCACACATATACATACATTTACCTTTTCATTATTTACAGGTTTTTCGGTATTACCTTGAAGGAAAAGCTTAAAAAACATTCTTCATTGTTTGGAGCCCGGGGCTCAATATTTTTTGTTCATTTGGGCACTAATTGTGAGACATCCTGTATACAAGTGTGTTTGGTACTACATGTTTTATAATAACAAAAACAAAGCACTATATAAACTATGTACATTAGTTACAGTCGTCGTTGAGAGAATGGTTGCACGGCACTATGGTGGGCGTCCGTGGCAGGAAAAACACTTTTGCGGGTCGTACCGAAAAGGGGGGAGGGGGGGCATCTCTGGTGTGTCCAATCACGGTGGCCGCCCTGGGTGGTAGTCGGTTATGAGTTTGTGTGGGTGAGGTTGTGTAACATTGTGGTGACCAATGTGACGTACCACCAGTGTGGACGGGTGTTGTGCTGCTCTGCGAAAGAAGTTGTCTGCGTATTGTATAACAAGATCCCTGGGTAATGGAGTGTCTGCGAGGGCGTGTAGCTGTATATTGGTTACATATTTGTATTTTACGAGTGTTGCTCTGAGTAATTTGTTAAAGCATGTTTTTAGTTGGTGGAATCGGATGTCGGGCACGTGGACAAAAATTACTGAGGAGTACAATAAAATAGGGACAATGTACGCCTAGAAGAGGCGCACTCTGTCCTTGTCTGGAAGGGGGCTGTGGGGGCGGTTAGATTTAATTATTAATATTGTTACCCCCCTCGTGCCTCAAAGTTGAATTATTTTAAATTAATTAAAAAAGCCTTGGAAACTTGCTGGGTAAGAAAAATAAGAAAATTAAGTAATTGACCAGAGGTGGCACGAGGTGGAGAACAAGATAATTTGGATCTCCCTGACACAAGCAACTTGGGAGGAGTATGGATCTTTTAAGGGAAGGAGGTATATCTTAATAAATTAACACTACACAAGTAGCTTGGTCTATAGGTTCCCTGGTTTATTATTAAGGAATTTTGTGTTCGTATTATTCAAACCTGACAATAAAAATCTTAGTAAATAACAAAGTTAAAGGGGGCGCCCCAGGAGTAATTAAAACAGTACATGTTACACCTTAGCAAAAATTATTACATAATTAAAATTTAAAAATTGCACCAAATTTGAATGTCCCAACAATTACATCGCTGATTAGTTTTGTTGATTCTACATATTCTTGAGGAAAGCACTGTTCGCTGGTAGGCTATTCGTTTGATTTATGTAGTTCGTAGCTAGAAAGTGGGGGGGGGGGGGGGATGTTGATTTCACATTACCACCCGGGTCTTCAAAAAATAACGTCGGGTCGCGGAAACCTCTCTTCTAACGTGACCCGCAGTGGAGGTGCGGGACCACGAGCTGGGAGCGATTTCTCTCTCCAGCACTTCGACCCTGTCTGAAACCCAAATCAAATCCAAAACGAATTAGACTTGCTTCCAGACAGTCCTATACCGTCGGCGCAAAAGGCCAACAAACGGGAATGGGGGGGGGGGGGGGGGGGGGGGGGGGGGAAAGGAAAAAAAAATTACTCACCAACCAGGGTGTAGAGTTCGGAGCTCACTAGGTGTCTCGCGCCGACATCAGGATGCCGCGGACCGAGAAATCAGGATGCGCGGACGAAACCGGAATTTTTAGAATTAAATAAGAATAAATAAAAATTTAACTACGCATGACTTTTCTAAAAACTACCTCTGCCTGGCTACTGTACAAACGGGATCACATCCCTTAAGCAAACTGACTACATTCTCGTGCACGCGAAAATCACCGTTCCCGCAAAAAGCCTCTTAGCGCAGAGGACGTAGGTGAGACGAGGTCAGTAGCCGAGGTCAGAGGGCTGAGTGCCCCGCAATCGGCCAAAACCCCTAATTAAATCGGGCGGTAAGGCCCCGGGTCAAAGGAGGGGGTAGGTTCGGTTCTAAGCCGAAAATTTCCGAAGGAGTCCGAGGCGGTCGTGGCAACAACACGACATGCGCGCTCTCTACCGGACCGAAACGAAAACAAAGAACAATCGACTTCTCCGGGCCGCGAGAGGAAAGCATAGTGCCTTATGGCACCGCGACGCTGCCTTCTAGCGGCGTAAGGGGGAACTACTTGAGGTGGTGAGCAGACTTGCCACCAGGTGTCATGAGGGTAAGCTCTGCACGCTGGCGACCAGGCCCGCGGTTACTTTTTTTGCCGCTAGATGTCAGGGATGTGTCTGTCGGACCCGGGAGAAGGTTTTTGCATCAGGTCATCGTCCCGTCCGGTCACTGCTCTTAGCTTAATTTCTCAGAACTAAAGTGAGGAGGAGAGAGAGGAAGGGGGGGCAGAAATAGCCACTAAGGTGGGAACGCAGCTCCACTGGAGACTGCTTCGTGACGAGACATGCTTTTCTCAGCAGGCCTCTACAAGGTAGCAGCTTGCAGCCCAGGAGCTGCTCAAAGCAGTTTTGGTCATGCAGGGAATTAAAATTACAAACTCGGGGCGTGACTGCAGGCGAGAGAAATTTCAACCGGGCTGACCATGTCCACATTAGACAGCAAAATATCAGATTGGCCCCCTGGGAAGGGGCTTCGGTCCACTGGCACCAAGTTTAAATCGGTGGCGTACACCGGCCTAACAAAAAGTAAATCACCCCCATTAACCACCAGACAAATTAAAAAAAAAGGAAACCCCAAAAAAAATTTAAAATTATAGAATAAATTAAAAAAGTGACGAAATGCCTAATTTCCGGCACATACTCCCCCGCTTGAATGCGGAGCATATAGGGAAGAAAAAAAAACAACACTTACACTGCTCAGTAAAACTAGTACCAGGTTCGCCTGTATCCTACTACTTATATTCTAACACCTTTGAGACGCGTCCGCCTCTCAGGCACAACATATCGATAACCCTTAAACAAACTTATTAACTAAGAGCTTATTAACTAAGTGGCCACTTAAAACTAATACAACGTAAAGCTAGCATTCTTATTTCTAGTACCATGGATTTTTAAGACCTCGAGGATTTCTGGCATGCCTAATATTAGAGAGTTCCCTATGTTAGGGTAAAGAAATTAAACACATCTACTTTAAGTCAGCATGTGTTTTCTTTAGATGGGAGATGTGCGCTCTGGTCACGAATTCTCCTGAACTGGGGTCAGCTAGGCTAACCGTAACTGGCGTTAAAAATCGCTGTATTTGAAAAGGACCTCTCCAGCGGTACGCCAGCTTGGCGGAAAACTTATCCACTGCCTTGCTGAGTGGGTGTGCCTTACAAAGCACAAAATCGCCTACCCTATAAGGGTTAGGAGATCTGTTTTCGTTGTATTTCTTTTTTCTGCTCTCATGAGCCAGGTTGAGATTTTTACGAGCTCGTCTCCAAATCTCCCTGATGTCTCTCGGATCATCGGGCAATAGGTCATTCAAAGACCAAAGATTTGAAAGAGGGGTATTAGGTCGGTAAGTGAACATGAGTTCGAAAGGAGTACTTTTGTGTCCTTCATGATGTGCATAATTAAAGGCCATTTGCAGCCACACCAAATTCGAATCCCATTTATCCTGCTCCTGCGCATGGTAAGCTATTAGAGCAGACCGGAGATTGCGGTTGAATCTCTCAGCATGCGAGGGCTGTGGATAATAAGGCGAGGTTGTGACGTGCAGAATGCCATGTGAGAAGCACATGTTCTTAAAAATCCTAGCCGTGAACTGGGTTGCATTATCTGACACTACTATAGACGGGACTCCCGACGTCTTGAAGATCTGATTACGTAGCGCAGATACAGTGTTTTCTGCGGTGGCTTTTCGCATGGGGATGAGCCAGACAAATTTTGTGAAGGCGTCAATACACACCAGCAGCATAGTGTTTCCTGTCTTTGAGCGCGGGAAAGGCCCGACAAAGTCGATAAACATCTTTTGCATGGGGCGCTCAGCCACATCTGAAGTTAAATAACCGAAACGAGTGTTCTGCGCTGGCTTACTCAGCGCACAGATTTTGCATAGTTTCACCTGCTCGGTGATGTCCTTGTGCATGCCGTCCCACACGAAATGACGTCGGATACCCTGAATGGTCTTATATATACCGAGGTGTGCGCCCACCGGCGAGGTGTGATAATAATGGAATATCATATTACGTAGATTTTGCGGGAGCACGATTTTGTATGTTTTTGATTGGGGGGTGCGTTTTTGCAACAGCCCCTTAGACATCCTAAAGTATTTTGGCGCCGTTCCTGAACTAAAACGTTTAATAATACTGGAAATGTGTGGGTCAGCTTCCTGCTGGCTCTGTAAATCCTGAAATGCCAACGGAAAGTCTGTCAATAGGGCTTGACATAAGAGTGGTGTTCCTTCGGGCGGAGTCTGAGTTGGGTTTTCGAACATGCGAGACAGTGTGTCCGCTACTATATTCTGTGTGCCCCGAATATGTTGGATTTTGAACTTCAAAGAGGAAATTTTTGCAATCCATCGCCCGAGTTTCCCTAATTGTTTCGGGTGTGCCAAAAGCCAGGCTAATGCCTGATTATCTGTCTCTAACAGGAATTCCCTGTGTTCTATAAATTGGCGGAATTTGTCAATGCCAAATACCACGGCGAGGCATTCTAATTCGTAGATCGAGGAGGCTTTCCTCTCGGCGTGGGTAAGTGTCCGCGACGCAAACGCAATGGGCTGTCTACAGCCTTCGACTTCCTGTGACAGTACTGCGCCTATAGCCACACTGGACGCATCAGTCTGTAAAATGAAAGGTTTGGTGAAGTCTGCCATGCGGAGTACAGGCGGGGAAGAAATCGCCTGTTTCAGGAAATTAAAAGCTTTTTCTTGTTCCGGACCCCATGTGAAAGGTGTGTTTTTCTTACGCAACGTATTTAGTGGTGCTGCGTGCTCAGCGAAATTAGGAATATATTTTGAGTAAAAATTTGCCATACCAATAAAACGTGAAATACCCTTAGGGTTTGTGGGAGGCGGAAAATCACGAATAGCTTGAGTACGTGAAGGATCAATGGTGACTCCCTTGCTAGAAACCAGGTGTCCTAGAAAAGACAGTTCTTGGACTGCAAACTTAACCTTTTTTGTGTTGACAGTTAACCCCGCTTTACGAAATCTACTTAGGACTTCCTCTAAATGTTTGATGTGTTCTTCAAATGTTTCTGAATATACGACGACATCGTCTAGGTAGTTGTACACTGTTTTGAATTTTAGATCTCCTAGTATCTGATCCAGGAGTCGAGTTAGTACTTGGGCTCCCGTGGCAAGTCCGAAAGGTACTACTGTGTATTGGTACAGGTTCCAAGGGACACAGAAGGCTGTGATGGGTTTTGAATCCGCAGTAAGGGGAATTTGGTGGTAGGCAGAATTTAGATCAAACACACTAAAATATTTGGCTTTACTGAACCAATGAAAAGCAGTGTTTAGGTCTGGCAAAGGTATGTTTTGTATCACTATTTTCTCATTAACTTTTCTATAATCAATTACACATCGTTGTTGATCCTTGCCCTTAGGCACCAGAAAAGCTGGGGAACTGTAGGCGGAGGTCGAGGGTTCGATTACCCCTTTTTCCAAAAGCTCCTGAACATGATTGCGCATCGTCTGCATCTTAGGGCCTAAAAATTGATAAGGGTGAGATTTCACTGGTATTTTATCCGCTAACTCAATTTGGTACTCGACTAATTTTGTGCGACCTAATTTACTAGTCAAGACATCTGGAAAAGTTCTGCATAATTTATCAATGGCGGCCCGCTGCTGTGTATTAAGGTGCTCGTGTGAAGTGGTGTTACCCTGATCCAAGATGGCTGCCGTTGGCTCGGCCGGAGCTGAAACTATTTGTTCAGGGGTCCCACAAGGAATAGGATTACCCATGTTGAATTTGAAAACGAAATTCTTCGCCTGAAGATTAATGATTAGACCTGTCTTGGCAATGAAATCAGACCCGTAGATTAGGTCTGTGGCAAGTTGATCAGACACCAAAAATGGGAAATTCCATGAATATAAATCAATCTTCACCTTGATCACAACTGCTAACATAATATTTAATGGCTGCTCTGAAGCTGTGAAACATTGTAACTTAGTGGTCTCAGTCTTTAGAATTAATTTGCTCTGTTTTAACTTGTTAAATAACTGCCCAGAAATCAGGCTGCGCGCTGATCCTGTATCAATTAGTCCCGGTACAGTGTGTTCGCCAATCGTTGTTACTGCATACGGAATTACTGTAGGAATATTACCAAAAATTTGGTGGCACTTTCTCTTGCCCTTATTTGTAGGATCAACACACGTTTTACATGAGTACGTGTGCGTTGAATTACCATATCCCTTATTTTTGTTATTTCTCCTGCTATTGTGCTTTCTTTCTTTATGTTTGTGACCTCGCTTGTTACTTTTATTCCTGGACTCCTTGTTGTTAGGATTATTGTTTTTGTGTAATGGTGTTTCTTGTGTACTGCCATTACTTGGCGCAAGTTGAACTTCCCACTTATAAGAAAAATTTTTAACACTTGAATTTTTCGGTGGCCCTGAATAAGGTTGTTCAGGCCACCGCGTTATGCGTTTTTTGGAGTGTCGCCATTTTGTTTGTTGTTTTGTGGTAACACTGGGCCAGGGAATGCCCGTCTCTTTTACAGAAAGTACAATGTGCATTTTGTTGATATCTCCCTTGTGGCCTTGAAGAGAAAAATGTATTGCCCTGATGTTTCTGTGCTGCATTCTTATGTTGCGAATTACTGCGCTCCGTTCCCGCGCTGCTACCTTGTTGACTAGCGAATGTGGCTTGTTTATTTCGCTGAAAATCAGCGTATTCTATGTTTGTGGCGTGTACGCAAAGTTTGTCAAGCTCAGCATAATTTTGGGGGCGTGCCTGGAACACTGAGCGCGAGCGCTCCGCTGGGTTCAAACCGTCTAGAATCGTACTCACGACCTCTCTCTCGGAAACCTTTAGCCTGAGTACCTGGTTGGCTTCGCGTATGTCAGCCACGTAATTTGGCAAGGCTTCATTACGCTGCTGCAGTCGGTTAAACCACTCCAACCGGATGTTTGTGAGTAGCCTACTCGGTATACAAAAATTTAACACGTCTTCATGAAACTCGTCGAAAGTGAGGTCATTCTCAATGGCTGCCATGATCCTCTCACTTAGGGGAGCTTGGGTGTACGGGTAAACAATTTCAAAAATTTGTTTGTCGGGAATCCCTCCCTTTTGTCGTAGCTTTAACAAGACTCGAAGGAAATCAATCAGTTTGTGTGCGTCCAGACCCGACGCCTCTGGCAATTCCTTGAGTAGCCTTTCTACAGGATGGGTGATTTTTCCATAGAAACTGTAGCCAGTTTCTGGGGCTGTCGTGCTCCGCAATACTGAGTCGTGGGGCTGAGCCGCGGCTCCTGCCGGCTGAGGTGAAGGCTGGTGTGACACCGGGTGCGACTGAGTCTGTTCCCGAGTCGCACCCAAGGGGCTGATTTGTGGTGGAGTGAGCTGGGGCGTTGTGAGTGGCGGCTGCAGAATACCAGCACTCGGAAGTGGGGTGGTTTGCCATGAAGGAAACTGTGGCTGAAATTGAGCATAAGGGTTAAAATAGCCCTGAGCGATCGGATACGGGAAAAACATGTTTGGTGGGTATGGTTGCGTCATTTGGTGTGCCAAGGTTGGTAATCCCTGTGAAAATGTCACGCTAGTGACGGGGTGGGTTGTCACATGACTCGTTGTAATGTTTGTCGCCGCTGTCGTCGACTGCACAAGCGGCTCTGAATGAGTGGTAGATACGTGTATCGGTTGGTTTGGAAGCGACGTTAGTGGCTGTGAGTCAGGGGCTGCGTCTGGTAATCTGCTCGTTTCCGTCTCCTGTCTGTTTACCGTCGCCCGTACTTCTGATTGTCGCGTGTCGGGTTGCTCTACTCCCAGGGGCAAGCTAGGAGCGTCCCCTTCCGGGAAGGCGGGACAATCGATGCCTAAAGCCTGTGCCCCAGCCACATAATGCTGACTGCGTCGTGTGTCTTCCAAAACGGCTGCTCTCGCCGCCAATTTTGAATGGAAACCTGCCGTCTGTTGCAAACATCGTTCTACCTCTTTTATATAAATTCCATGGAGAAGGTCTGCCGAAAGCTGTTTCAGGTTTTGCAAACGTCGGGTAACATGTTTTAGCCTGACTATATGTCGCTCGACATTGGGTAAATTTTCCTCCACATCTAGATAGCTTACGAAAGCCGATATATCATAAAACTTGGCGCAAGCAAGGTTGAATTCTTCAGTTACATCTAAATCCAAATTCGCTACACTAGTGGGCACACCATCATGAAGGGCGGCCCTGAGCCTCTTCCTGAGGACTTGGACATTGCCACTGGAGGGCAAATTGCGTAGCTGTAACTCATAGGTCAGCTCATCTGACAGCAATAACTCCGGCTTAAACATACTGCTCGGACGTAAATTACTGCTAATTAAAACAAAAATTTAACACACATGTACGATTCAAACGTACACCATAAATACTCCTCTCTTAACAACTATCTTAATTTTAAATACCTCCTAAGGCTTCCTATATTAATATAAACTACCAACTAACCCCAATGCGCGGGGAGTAAGTCACACTTTCAAGGTGGGGGGGTATGTGCCCAAACTTATTTGCGTAAAGAGTCGCCGTACTACTCAGACAACTGCGCGAACGTCCCCTGTCAGGTTGACCTGCACCACCTGTATATGTCCACAAGGGGATTGACCTGCCGCTCGCAAGGTCGTCTCCCACGATGGACAAGGGAGAGGGGTGTGCGGGAGGAACAGGGCCGTGTCGTCGCCCTCAGATAACGGGCGTGTCGCTGGCTCAAGCGGGGTGATGTGGAGGGGGGGGGGGACGCCAGCTGAGGCGAGAGATAAGACACGTCTCGCTGCCGGCCTGCTAGCGGACCGGACGCCGCGACTTCTTGCGCTGCGCGCAGACTAAGTCCGCACGGGACTTTAAAACTCAATCATAACTTTAAAATAGAAAAGCAATATAACTACCGGGTGTACCAGCGATCAGTTCACAATGTTATTATTACAAAATTGCTATCACAAAAATTAATTAATTTAATTTTTAAATTTTTTTTTATATTTTATTTTAGGTATGCCTACTTTATTTAGGTATGCCTATAGACCAAACCATGCTCTGCTACCAATTGTAACGCCCCTCGTGCCTCAAAGTTGAATTATTTTAAATTAATTAAAAAAGCCTTGGAAACTTGCTGGGTAAGAAAAATAAGAAAATTAAGTAATTGACCAGAGGTGGCACGAGGTGGAGAACAAGATAATTTGGATCTCCCTGACACAAGCAACTTGGGAGGAGTATGGATCTTTTAAGGGAAGGAGGTATATCTTAATAAATTAACACTACACAAGTAGCTTGGTCTATAGGTTCCCTGGTTTATTATTAAGGAATTTTGTGTTCGTATTATTCAAACCTGACAATAAAAATCTTAGTAAATAACAAAGTTAAAGGGGGCGCCCCAGGAGTAATTAAAACAGTACATGTTACACCTTAGCAAAAATTATTACATAATTAAAATTTAAAAATTGCACCAAATTTGAATGTCCTAACAATTACATCGCTGATTAGTTTTGTTGATTCTACATATTCTTGAGGAAAGCACTGTTCGCTGGTAGGCTATTCATTTGATTTATGTAGTTCGTAGCTAGAAAGTGGGGGGGGGGGGGGGGATGTTGATTTCACATTACCACCCGGGTCTTCAAAAAATAACGTCGGGTCGCGGAAACCTCTCTTCTAACGTGACCCGCAGTGGAGGTGCGGGACCACGAGCTGGGAGCGATTTCTCTCTCCAGCACTTCGACCCTGTCTGAAACCCAAATCAAATCCAAAACGAATTAGACTTGCTTCCAGACAGTCCTATACCGTCGGCGCAAAAGGCCAACAAACGGGAATGGGGGGGGGGAAAGGAAAAAAAAAATTACTCACCAACCAGGGTGTAGAGTTCGGAGCTCACTAGGTGTCTCGCGCCGACATCAGGATGCCGCGGACCGAGAAATCAGGATGCGCGGACGAAACCGGAATTTTTAGAATTAAATAAGAATAAATAAAAATTTAACTACGCATGACTTTTCTAAAAACTACCTCTGCCTGGCTACTGTACAAACGGGATCACATCCCTTAAGCAAACTGACTACATTCTCGTGCACGCGAAAATCACCGTTCCCGCAAAAAGCCTCTTAGCGCAGAGGACGTAGGTGAGACGAGGTCAGTAGCCGAGGTCAGAGGGCTGAGTGCCCCGCAATCGGCCAAAACCCCTAATTAAATCGGGCGGTAAGGCCCCGGGTCAAAGGAGGGGGTAGGTTCGGTTCTAAGCCGAAAATTTCCGAAGGAGTCCGAGGCGGTCGTGGCAACAACACGACATGCGCGCTCTCTACCGGACCGAAACGAAAACAAAGAACAATCGACTTCTCCGGGCCGCGAGAGGAAAGCATAGTGCCTTATGGCACCGCGACGCTGCCTTCTAGCGGCGTAAGGGGGAACTACTTGAGGTGGTGAGCAGACTTTCCACCAGGTGTCATGAGGGTAAGCTCTGCACGCTGGCGACCAGGCCCGCGGTTACTTTTTTTGCCGCTAGATGTCAGGGATGTGTCTGTCGGACCCGGGAGAAGGTTTTTGCATCAGGTCATCGTCCCGTCCGGTCACTGCTCTTAGCTTAATTTCTCAGAACTAAAGTGAGGAGGAGAGAGAGGAAGGGGGGGCAGAAATAGCCACTAAGGTGGGAACGCAGCTCCACTGGAGACTGCTTCGTGACGAGACATGCTTTTCTCAGCAGGCCTCTACAAGGTAGCAGCTTGCAGCCCAGGAGCTGCTCAAAGCAGTTTTGGTCATGCAGGGAATTAAAATTACAAACTCGGGGCGTGACTGCAGGCGAGAGAAATTTCAACCGGGCTGACCATGTCCACATTAGACAGCAAAATATCAGATTGGCCCCCTGGGAAGGGGCTTCGGTCCACTGGCACCAAGTTTAAATCGGTGGCGTACACCGGCCTAACAAAAAGTAAATCACCCCCATTAACCACCAGACAAATTAAAAAAAAAGGAAACCCCAAAAAAAATTTAAAATTATAGAATAAATTAAAAAAGTGACGAAATGCCTAATTTCCGGCACAATATTAAAATCATCCCTACCACATTTCACACCTTAAGGATGAATTTAGCAAAATTTTTTAATTGTGGTTGGCAGTTTTCGTATGTTTATTATTGGTACCCGAAAACAATTAATACGCTTATTTGAGTACGGAGATATTATTTATTTTATAAACATACTTACCAATTTCGCAAAATATAAAAATTGTGGTTGGTAGATTTGGTACGTTTATTATTAGTACCCAATACTTTTTATTTAGCTTGATTAGTTTCAGAGATATAATTAATGATCTTAAAATTATATTTACCCCCTTTTTCACCCCCTCTGGGGAAGGGGAATCTTGTAATTATATATAGTTTAGTTTTTTAGTTAGAACTTTCTAATAAAGAAATTCATCAAAATCCGTCAAGTGGTTTTTGATTGACGCTCAAACAAACAAACAAACAAACAAACAAACAAACAAACAAACAGCAAAAAAAAAATATTTCCCAATAATTTAAATAGCTATTTCCAATAGTTTTTTTCCCTTCATTTAATCCAATGTAAAGATTTTTTTCTCTAAAATAGTTTTATTATTTTTTTGTAAGAGGTTATGGGCACAGTTAATCGTGAGAATGATTGTTAGGCTAGGTTGGCTTCAAATAAAATGTTGTAAAATTGTGCAAATAAATCATTTGGTTAGATTAGCTACATTAAAAATAGCTAATTAACGGCATTTTTCGGGCCAGGCTTCAAATAAAATGTTGTAAAATTGTGCAAATAAATCATTTGGTTAGATTAGCTACATTAAAAATAGCTAATTAACGGCATTTTTCGGGCCAAGTAGTACTCAAAAATACCATCTTCGGATTTTTTTCTCGAATAGCACTTACTCTATAAAAATTCAAACCGTTTAGTATTCATACTCAAAATAGACGTAGGTAAGTTTTTCAAGTGAGATTTCTTTACTTTAGAGAAAGTAAAAGCGATGACATCAGAGCCTAACGAAATTATGGCTTGAGATTCTTGATGACATGTTTTAATTTTAGCTTACGTACATATTTTCGGCACTTTCATATGCATACCAGCACACTTGTAATCTTGCGCATATTTGCATACTAGCATGATTGCTCACGTGCATACTTGCTCATTCCCGTACTTATTTCCTCGCATATTTCCACATATCCTTATGCAATTATGCCTCCAACTTGTAAAGTTTTAATTCTAACGTGCGAGGCCGCCACGTACCTATTCATGAGTTTATATATATATATATATATATATATATATATATATATATACACACACACACACACACACACGCATGCGAACTGTAATGGCTGTGAAAGCAGCCAAAGAAAAAAAAAGAGATTATATTTACAACATTAAATAGTCTTTTATTCTCTCGCTTCTGGTTGGTAAGTGACTTGAGAACGATTAAGGGTTGGCCACAAAGATGTAATGCACACATGGATAGTTCTTCTGTACAAGTGAACAATCTGTAAATAAGCTTACTTAAGTGTAAGTTTAGAATAGATTACTTTACGTTTAGCCTATTTGTGCCTGGGGACGGAAACTGTTCCGGAACGTCGCATCTGTAGTCTTAAGAGGCCTGTAGTTTCCGTCTATGCTGTCGTGTCGTCCAGAATATCAGTTGTCACATAGCTGGGTTCGCGTGTACGTCTCTGAGTTGCCGTTGTGTTGTCCATTTGATCTGTTTAGTTTCAGTAGTATATAAAAGGGGCTCCTACGGCTGGTTTCTGGGCGCGGTGCTTAGTGACGGGTCCGCCATCTTGGATTGTGATGTCACAGTGGCAATCTTGGATGACCTTGGCCTTTGAACGTGACCTCAGCTGCCATATTGGAGTCTGCTACCTTGTTTTCCCAAACGTTCCGCCATCTTGGATTCAAGTACCCCACTCCCAAACATTGTATTTTTCGTTATGATGACGTCATCATCGAGTGCACTACTACCAAATGTTGATCTTTTCGTTACGTTGACATCACCGCGTAAACCACTCCCAATCGTGGCAATTTTCGTTACGGTGACATTGAGTGCCACACTTACAATCATTGCACTTTTCGTTACGGTGCCATCATCATCGAGTGTCTCACTCACAAACGTTGCAAATTTTGATATGGTGACATCACTACAGAAAATCCCACTTTTGTGTGTTGCACTTTGCGTTATGGTAAAATTGTCCACCATCTTGGATAACGCCATTTTAGTTATAACATATAATAATTTTAATTTTTCAGTCACAGCCGCCATTTTGATATTACTTAACTTTTATCGAAATTTTTTTAATCTGAAAAATTATTTAATTAAAATTTTAATAAAATTTCAATAAAACGCACTTACGTCAAGGAGCTTAGAGTCCTCGGTTCATACCCAGTGAGAGCAAAAAATGGTGAACGGGTACCTCCTTCACGGAGGCCACCAGCAGACTGCCTCCCACCGAAAATGCCAAGGTATATATTTCGCCAGCTAGTATGGCGTTATGGCGGCCATCTTGGATCCGCCACCTTGTTTTCGTTAGCTAGAGTACAATGTCACCTCCATTGTTTATTGTTTACCCGATAGAATGCAGTTGTAGTATTTATTAGCAGATAGTCGTGGCAACCACCATCTTGTCGGTCATCTTGAAAATCTGTAATTATTAGTCTAAAATTTCGGAAAATGTCAAAAAATAATTAAAATATTTACCCATTTATATAATAAATGATTCGATTGATCCTGTTATTGTTTCAATAAATGTTCACTACAAAGTATTTTAAATTAAATAACTTATTTAATTAAATATGATGAAAAATCATAAAAGACGTTTAAATTCTTAATCCACCAGCCTCTAGTAAGACAATGATGCCATATTGGCTACCATATTAGAAATATGTAATTATTAATCTATAATATCAAGAAAAATTCTAAATTTCGTCAAAAAATTCATCTATTAATATGTTGACTATTTCGATAGGTTTACATCTTTGGTTTGATCGTTAGTGGATGAAAAAAGTTGTTTATGCTCTAAATAATTTATTGACTAATCATCCTCACTGCAACTAAGGCATCCTGCCCGACAATATAAATATGTAGGTAACTCAATATCACTATGCCTACAATGGAGGTGGTATTTTTTCAATAGTAGAGTGCCAACTACAGGAATATAGGCAAGAGGTCTCCGAATCACAATGCATTCTTTGTCAGTACCAAGTATGCAATACGCCCAAGTAAAAACCAAAAACAATCATACAGAACAGGCGTCTCTGAACCACGAGGCCAGACCATGACCAACATCAGGTGTATAGGCCAAGCGAATCCGAACCACGGGACCTTCTTCTTTTTTTCTTTTTTTTTTTTTCCCAATATTTGCCATATATTTCAAACAATTATGTTACAACTCAAGGCGGTAAAAAGAGTCTTCATACGATCACACCTACTGTATGTATATAATCTGTTACAAGAATATAGGCAAATTAACTAAGCATGTTTTACGCCTACTATAGAGCCGAGCATCCCTTTATTATAGATTGCGCTAACTACATGCGCAAGCGGTTTTTAAATCATTAAATATTCCGTCCTGACTATAGACTTGAATTCACATATTTAACGAAAAGAATGTAAATTTGTACAAACTTTCAAAACAAAGGATACGATACCATCAAAGGTATATGAACTCATCAGTAGGATCCGAATCCATCAAAGGATACGATACAATCGAAGGTATATGATCTCATCAGTAGGAATATGATTCCATCACTAAGAGATACGATCGCATTATTAAGATATGATCCCATCAAAGAAATACAGTATAATCAGTAGGATATGATCCCAACAATATATATAATCCCATTAGTAGGATACAATCCAATAAATAAGGACATGATTATTTTAGTAGTATACGATACCATTAATAGGGATACTATCTCATCAGTAGGATACGATCCCATAGGAGTGTACAATCTCATCAGTAGGATATGATCGACAAGATATGGTAGGATACGATCCCATCAGTAGGATACGATCGACAAGCTAAACTGGCATGCGATCCCATCAGTAGTTACAAATGGTAGGATACGCACACAGCTTCTGTGACTAATGTTAGATGCAAATTGACAGTTTTCAAATTGGAACCATTACTTAAATATATATATATATATATTTTAATATTTCAACAGCGAGAGTTAAGTTATCTCAAGCAAAGAAACTTGTTGTTGTAAGTAGTTATGCTTTTCAACAACAGATGATGCCACGTGTTGCTTGCAGGAAAATATTATTTATTTCTTTTATGTGGGATACCGGATACTCACTAACGATCGCAAAAGAAGGAAGGCTTCGCTAGACATTACAAAAAAATTACAAAAACAGATTCTGCCAGCTTGTGAACTGCTCCGTTGTTGAACAAGGATAAAGTTCTAGAACAAGCCAGAAATATTTGTAATTTTTTATTCATTTTTAATTTTTTAATTTTAATTTTTGACGTGACAACGTCTAATAAATCGATGAACGCCGGCTGCACGCACGAAAAAGTGTCCCGTTACGCACTTTGTTCCGTTACGCTGTGTCCCGTTACGCTCATTGTTCCGTTACGCTGTGTCCCGTTACGCTCATTGTACGCTTGCGCCGCATCTATCTCTCTTCCACTCGATTGGCCTATGCGTCCGAGGAGAAGAAAGACAGCGGCAGCACACAACTTACATCTACACGTGAACTGTTTCGTCGACTGTTTATAAAGTGAAGTGAAAAGTTAATGTGGTTTTCATTGCTTATTACAACAACAATTTCGGCAATAAAGGTTAATTATTCTTGCATTTTAAAAATCTGATTACTAGTATAATTTCATGTATTTATTTTTTATTATTAAAATAAAAAAAGAATCAATTTTATTCATAAAAGAATGCAATCATTTCATCAATGATTTGTTATGACGTCACGTTAAACTATCGTCCGTAAACCGACTTTACAGACAACCAATTTTTTTTATCTGTTATTTTCCTATATTAAGGAAAACGTGCTTTAGTATTCTCTGTGTGCTCCTCGTTATTTCTGACTATATTTTTAATTGATTTCTCCATGTGCTCCTGGTTATTCCTGTGGTTTCTGTAAAATCGATCTCTTCATGAAAAATGTTTTACTTAATGAGGCATGTAATTTTACTTTTGAGTTACATTTAAATTGTGTATTTCTGCTAGCAAGTTACCTAACTAAAAATATTTTTTATCAGTTGGAATTAAGAAAAAAAAGAGACATCCATTACTCAGTCAAAAAATATGCTTTGAGACAGATGAGAAGCACTAGCATGCAAGACGAACTTCCTTCTCCTTGCGATCATTAGTGAGCACACCGCATCCCACATAAAATAATTCAATATTTTATAACTCAACAGAACACGAGACGACATCTGTTGGCAAGAATCGGTACTACTTGCAACATGATCTTTTGTATGAGATAAATTAACTCTCGCCGCTGAATGGAGCCAAAGACGGTTAAGAGCCCAGGGGCGTAGCCAGGGGGGGGTTTTAGGGGTTCAAACCCCCCCCTTAGCCCTAAATCTTTAATTAAATTTCTTATTCATCACTCAAACAAATTTCATATTAAATATTAATAAAATTTTTACCATCACAATATTTAAATTTAAGTACCGAAAACTACTAAAATAGCACTATTTTACACCTTAAAATCAAAATTTTCCCGGGGGAGGACCCCCGGACCCCCCGCTTTAATACGGGGGTGGGGGGGGGGGGGGCATGTTTCTTAACACCCCCCATACACAAATCCTGGCTACGCCACTGTAAGAGCCATGTAGTCTCGTAAACTTATAGCCTCGTAGCCTTGTAGACTTGTAGCCTCGTAGCCACTTGAAGCCATGTAGTCTTGTAGTCATGTAGTCACGAAGCTTCTTAGCCTCCTAGTCTAGTAGCTAAATAGCAGCTAGACCTAAGACTTTTTGGAGCAAAATACTATTGGAGCCAATGACTGTTAGAGTCAATAACTGATGGAGCTAATGACTATTGGAGCCAATGACTATTGGAGTCAATGACTGTTGGAACAAATTAATTTTGGAGGCATTGGTGATTGCATGCTGCTGAGTTGAATGTTGGTGAAAATGTACATCCTTTTCGTTAAATGTGCTTCCTTTTTTGAAGAATTTATGTTCAAAATGTGTGACCTTTTCGTTAAATGTGTTTCCTTTTTGTCGAATTTTCGTCCAAATGTGTGTCCTTTTCGTTAAATGCGTGTCCTGTGTATTGTAAGTTAATATGCTGCTGGCCCCTAGTTGTGGTAGCCACTCTAATAACTTTATGCTTGCTCTGTATTATTATATGGTGTTCAACTCTCTCTAACTATTGGTGTGTTCTCACGGGGTTCTTGGCGCCTACCCTCGTCGCAGTAAATATCAGGAACGCTGCTACTGGATGGTATGCCCAGACTGATAATCCAGCTAGCACGTCACTGCCCTGTGTTACTGTCCAGAGAGTAATTATTAAAAGGAAATTTGGTATTGTTGTGTGACTAGTGGAACTTTGCATATAAATGAAATAATAATAACTGAAAAACATGATTTTAATGGGTTCTTGAATATGGGTGTGAAGTTACTGTTAACATGTGATTAAGCGAGAACAACCAAGGTGTCAGTAGTATAGGAATGTATGTCCGGGCACAGGGTCCAGGGTGAGGATTGAGGAGTGGGATTGTCGGTGTCCGCCATATTGGATTGTGACGTCACGGCGGCCATCTTGGATGGTTGTGACCTTGACCTTTGACCTTGACCCCGGCGGCCATTTTGGATCCGCCATCTTGGATCCGCCATTTTGGATGACGTCATTGTGTTTTCTCGAAAATTCCGGCGATGTGTTTTCCGCCATTTTAAATTATGACGTCACCGTTGCAATTTCCGTTACGGTCGCCATCTTTAACTTTTTTATTTACTATCCGATTTTTATGAATTTTTTTTTAAAAATTATAAAAAAATTAAATAATAAAATTTTAATAAAAAATATTTAAAAATAGTACATTAACGACACGGAGTTTGGAGTCCTCGGTTCGAACCCGTCGAGGTCAAAAAAAAATTAAAAATGGCGACAGGCTCCTTCCTCAATGGTGGGTGCTAGCAGACTGACTCCCACCACTTTTTTTCAAAGCATATATATCGTCACCTAGTATGACGTCATGTCCGCCATCTTGTCTTCGATGCTGGAGACCACCATCTTGTTTTCGGCCGCTAGAGTACGCTGACGCCATGTTAGTTTAACTCTTACCCGCTAGAGTGCAGTAATCATTTATTATTGCTGTGACACCCGCCATCTTGTCATTTGGCCGCCATCTTGAAAATCCGTAATTATTTAGCTAGAAATTCGGGAAAAGTTCCAAAATTCATTAAATAAATCACTCATTAATTTACATATTGATTCGATCGATTCCTGTCCTCGGTTCGATACCCGATCGATGCAAATAATCTTAATTTTTATGTAAAAATACCTAAAAAATGACAGGTTCGAAAATAAAAACACTGCAAGTTCTTTTACAAACATAATATTTATTACATAATTTCTATTTTACTACAGGATCACCTGCGAAGGTTAGCAATCTTACAAACATTTAGGTCCGCATAGGCGTGAAATGACTAATTCTTAGCTCCAATCGGTTTATACAAGACAGAGTCCAGCCAGATCCTTTACAGACATAGTCCTCCTCTTCTTGACAGAGTTTCTGGATACCTTGTTTAACAGTTTGCTCGGTATCGTTAGAACTGTAAATTACTGCAGCCGATGTCTTGAATGCACACTTCTTCACTTTGTCATCGAACGGATAAGGCTTTCCATATATACAGTCCAACCACAAGTTATATTTCAAAGGTCCGTTTGTTGCTACGTCATCAGTAAGCTGATTGATTATGTCCTGTCTGATATCATCAAGAAAATTACAAATGTCCTTTGACTCACTTAACGTACTTGGTTAATAGTAGTTTTTCAATGTTCCACGAAATGCAGACTGCGCCAAGTAGAAGCCATTATCGTTCACTTGTAATGCTCCGATCACAGTCTTATGTTTATTTTCATGTTCAGATGCCACAGCAATCGGTTGCTGCACATCAGTTTTTTTACTTGTACGCTCACGAGTCACCAATCTAAACTCAGGAGTCGTAATTGCTGCAGGTAGTTCAGCAGTAGGCGCACGGACTTCACCTTTACAGTTTATCGAATGTTGGCGCAAATTATCAATTCGAGTAAACCATTTATGACACTCGTCACAGCGAAACTTCATGCGAGAAGGACTCTTCGTACATTTACTCCTCTCATGTCTCCGTACATCATGTGCAAATGCAAACGTCATGTCGCAGTAGCCACAAGGATGCCTAGTTGAAGACAAACCCGAACCAGATGTCGCTGTTACTGCAACTGAATCATTTCCAGGCATACTCTTATGCACATCAATGCATCGTTGTTGTATAGAAACCTTTACTTTCTGCCGCACTGCAGGTCCTTTACATGTCTCCAAGTGATGCTTCAAATTAGCATTTCTTGTAAATTGCTTGCGACACTTAATACAACCAAACATTTTACGATAAGGGTTCTTGGCACATTCTCTCTTCTCGTGACGACGAGCATTGCTGATGTTTGAGAAAATCTTGTCACAGTAACGACATCGATGTTCGTTAGTTGACGATTCGCCATCCATTGAAGTCTCCATCGAGGGCGAAACAGCGTTCGTCGAGGTTTCCTGTACAGTCAGCACTACCGGCATTAAAGTCTCTTCTGCTGGTGGTATCACATCTGTTGAAATCCCCTCCAATGTTGACGTCATCGTTACCAACGGGATCTGCTCCTTCTCCGTCGTAGCTGTCGATAAGGTTCCCGTAGTCGATGGTACAACCTCCGAGTTCAACGTTAAAGACGGTAAAGATGCCATCGAGTTCGCAAGAACAGGTAATTACGCGATTTATGCACCAGATTAAACAATCTAGGTGATCCTTACACCGCCGTCGTCAGAAACAAACTGAGCGTCCTGCTGTCTAGGACTCGCTTATATACATGCACCGGATGGAATAATACGCTAGTCAAATCAAGAACAATTTATTATAATACTAGAGTCAAAACAACATTAAAAAAATAGAAGCACCATCAAAAAAATAAAGGAAGCACACTTGGAAGCACCGACAACGAAAAGGCAGCACATTTGGAAGCACCGACAACGAAAAAGGCAGCACCATCATCGAAAAGACCGCACATTTGTCATTGGCTCCAATATTCATTGGCTCCAATATTCATTGGCTCCAATATTCATTGGTTCCATCAGTCTATTGATTCTATCAGTCTAGTGACTCCAACAGTCATTGACACCAACGGCCTTTTTCTTCATCAGCTCCAATGATATTTGGCTAGAATGCTACGAGTCTAAGAGACCATGAGGCTACAATTCTACGAGTGTACAAGACTCCTCCAACTACCTTCAAGTGTATAAAGCTCCAAATGCTCCAACAGCTCCAACACGCAATGTACGCGCAATACATGTAATTTACACACAATAAATGTAATGATTACACAGTACACACACACACAGGAAACGGAACGTACACACAGTACACACAGGAAACGGAACGTACACACAGTACACACAGGAAACGGAACGTACACACAGTACACACAGGAAACGGAACGTACACACAGTACACACAGGAAACGGAACGTACACACAGTACACACAGGGAACGGAACGTACACACAGTACACACAGGAAACGGAACGTACACACAGTACACACAGGGAACGGAACGTACACACAGTACACACAGGAAACGGAACGTACACACAGTACACACAGGAAACGGAACGTACACACAGTACACACAGGAAACGGAACGAACACGTAATATTCACGCAATTGACACACAGTACACGCAGAGTACACGCAATTTACGCAAAGTACACCCAATGTACGCAATGTACGCAATATATATATGTAATGTACACACAATGACTACGCTTCGTTCGCGCAGGACAAACATTTAATGAAAACGAAGCACGTTTGGACGGAAATTCTATAAAACGAAAGCTCATTTAACGAAAAGGAGGCGCATTCTCTCGTTCATTCAACTTGGTAGGATACGATCTTCAATGATAAGTTAGGATATAATCTCTCCATCAGTCTATGAATCCAACAGTTTATATTTCCATTAGCCATCGACTCCAACAGTCATTGACTCCAACAGTCATTGGCTCCAACAGTCATTGCCTCCAACAGACATTGCCTCCAACAGTCATTGTCTCCAACGTCCTTTTGGTTCATCAGCTCCAATGATATTTGGTTAGAATGCTACGACTCTAAGAGACTATGAGACTACAATTCTACGAGTGTACAAGACTCCTCCAACTACCTTCAAGCGTACAAAGCTCCAACTACTTCAGCAGCATTATGTTATAATAGTACAAGGCTACTTGACTACGAAGCTACAAGTCTACATGGCTCCAATTGCGGCATCTGTCTTCGTCTGAATTTTCTCTTTGACTCCAACTCCGCCCGCCAGCATCTCTTCGATCTGCACCTCGATTATGTTATAATAGTACAAGGCTACTTGACTACGAAGCTACAAGTCTACATGGCTCCAATTACGGCATCTGTCTTCGGCTGAATTTTCTCTTTGGCTCCAACTGCTACAGCAGCATTATTTTATAATAGTACAAGGCTACTTGACTACGAAGCTACACATCTACAAGGCTCCAATTATCACATCTGTCTTCGTCAGCATTTTCTCTTTTGCTCCCACTGCTCCAACAGCATTATGTTATATGATTCCATGGATACTTTGTTGTAACGCCCCTCGTGCCTCAAAGTTGAATTATTTTAAATTAATTAAAAAGAGCCTTGGAAACTTGCTGGGTAAGAAAAATAAGAAAATTAAGTAATTGACCAGAGGTGGCACGAGGTGGAGAACAAGATAATTTGGATCTCCCTGCCACAAGCAACTTGGGAGGAGTATGGATCTTTTAAGGGAAGAAGGTATATCTTAATAAATTAACACTACACAAGTAGCTTGGTCTATAGGTTCCCTGGTTTATTATTAAGGAATTTTGTGTTCGTATTATTCAAACCTGACAATAAAAATCTTAGTAAATAACAAAGTTAAAGGGGGCGCCCCAGGAGTAATTAAAACAGTACATGTTACACCTTAGCAAAAATTATTACATAATTAAAATTTAAAAATTGCACCAAATTTGAATGTCCCAACAATTACATCGCTGATTAGTTTTGTTGATTCTACATATTCTTGAGGAAAGCACTGTTCGCTGGTAGGCTATTCATTTGATTTATGTAGTTCGTAGCTAGAAAGTGGGGGGGGGGGGATGTTGATTTCACATTACCACCCGGGTCTTCAAAAAATAACGTCGGGTCGCGGAAACCTCTCTTCTAACGTGACCCGCAGTGGAGGTGCGGGACCACGAGCTGGGAGCGATTTCTCTCTCCAGCACTTCGACCCTGTCTGAAACCCAAATCAAATCCAAAACGAATTAGACTTGCTTCCAGACAGTCCTATACCGTCGGCGCAAAAGGCCAACAAACGGGAATGGGGGGGGGGGGAAAGGAAAAAAAAATTACTCACCAACCAGGGTGTAGAGTTCGGAGCTCACTAGGTGTCTCGCGCCGACATCAGGATGCCGCGGACCGAGAAATCAGGATGCGCGGACGAAACCGGAATTTTTAGAATTAAATAAGAATAAATAAAAATTTAACTACGCATGACTTTTCTAAAAACTACCTCTGCCTGGCTACTGTACAAACGGGATCACATCCCTTAAGCAAACTGACTACATTCTCGTGCACGCGAAAATCACCGTTCCCGCAAAAAGCCTCTTAGCGCAGAGGACGTAGGTGAGACGAGGTCAGTAGCCGAGGTCAGAGGGCTGAGTGCCCCGCAATCGGCCAAAACCCCTAATTAAATCGGGCGGTAAGGCCCCGGGTCAAAGGAGGGGGTAGGTTCGGTTCTAAGCCGAAAATTTCCGAAGGAGTCCGAGGCGGTCGTGGCAACAACACGACATGCGCGCTCTCTACCGGACCGAAACGAAAACAAAGAACAATCGACTTCTCCGGGCCGCGAGAGGAAAGCATAGTGCCTTATGGCACCGCGACGCTGCCTTCTAGCGGCGTAAGGGGGAACTACTTGAGGTGGTGAGCAGACTTGCCACCAGGTGTCATGAGGGTAAGCTCTGCACGCTGGCGACCAGGCCCGCGGTTACTTTTTTTGCCGCTAGATGTCAGGGATGTGTCTGTCGGACCCGGGAGAAGGTTTTTGCATCAGGTCATCGTCCCGTCCGGTCACTGCTCTTAGCTTAATTTCTCAGAACTAAAGTGAGGAGGAGAGAGAGGAAGGGGGGGCAGAAATAGCCACTAAGGTGGGAACGCAGCTCCACTGGAGACTGCTTCGTGACGAGACATGCTTTTCTCAGCAGGCCTCTACAAGGTAGCAGCTTGCAGCCCAGGAGCTGCTCAAAGCAGTTTTGGTCATGCAGGGAATTAAAATTACAAACTCGGGGCGTGACTGCAGGCGAGAGAAATTTCAACCGGGCTGACCATGTCCACATTAGACAGCAAAATATCAGATTGGCCCCCTGGGAAGGGGCTTCGGTCCACTGGCACCAAGTTTAAATCGGTGGCGTACACCGGCCTAACAAAAAGTAAATCCCCCCCATTAACCACCAGACAAATTAAAAAAATGGAAACCCCCAAAAAAATTTAAAATTATAGAATAAATTAAAAAAGTGACGAAATGCCTAATTTCCGGCACATTGTTACGTAGCTACAGGTCTACGAGGTTCCAATGCATCATGTTTACGAAGCTTCCAGAACACAGGGTTACGAGACTGCGAGGCTACAGGACTACGAAGCTTCCAGGACACGAGGCTACATGGCTACGAGACTACATGACTCTAACTGATTACAATAGCACCACTCAGTGGTGAGAGTTAGGTTATCTCATGCAAAAGTACTTTATGCGTGTAGTTCTGCTTTTCAACAACAGATGTCGCCACATGTTGCTTGCAGGTAAATAATATTTAGTTCTTTTATGCGGGATGCGGGATGCTCACTAACGATCGCAAAAGAAGGATGGCTTCGTTAGACTCCAAGGAAAAGGAAGTTCGTCTTGCATGTTGGTGCTCCACAGATGTCTCATGGCGTAATATTAATTTGACTGAGTAATGATATTTGTCAATTCCACCTGATAAAAATATTGCAAGTTTTGATTTAGTAGCAGAAATTATCGAATTAAATGTAACTCCAATTAAAATGACATGTCTCAATAGACAAAAAAATCCATGCAGAGAGTGGTTCCTCAGAATAGTCAGAAACACTTGAAGAAACCACAGGAATGATTGCAAGAACACGGGAAAAACCATCAAATTATTGACATTAATAATCAGGAGCACACGGAGAAAACCATCATAATATTGGCAAGAATAATCAGGAGCACACGGAGAAAACCATCATAATATTGACCAGATTAATCAGAAGTACTCGGAGATAAAATTACAGGAAAAAAATATTTAAAAACAAAAATAAATTAATAAAAAAATAAAAAAATTGCATAAATTTCTGGCTTGTACAAGAACTCTATCTTTGCTTAACAATGATAAGTTTACAAGCTAGCAGAAACTGTTTATGCAATTTTTTTATTTTTTTATTTTTTTATTAATTTATTTTTGTTTTTAAATATTTTTTTCCTGTAATTTTATGATATCAAGGAAAACATGTGGTGGTTTTCTCCGAGTACTTCTGATTAATCTGGTCAATATTATGATGGTTTTCTCCGTGTGCTCCTGATTATTCTTGCCAATATTATGATGGTTTTCTCCGTGTGCTCCTGATTATTAATGTCAATAATTTGATGGTTTTTCCCGTGTTCTTGCAATCATTCCTGTGGTTTCTTCAAGTGTTTCTGACTATTCTGAGGAACCACTCTCTGCATGGATTTTTTTGTCTATTGAGACATGTCATTTTAATTGGAGTTACATTTAATTCGATAATTTCTGCTACTAAATCAAAACTTGCAATATTTTTATCAGGTGGAATTGACAAATATCATTACTCAGTCAAATTAATATTACGCCATGAGACATCTGTGGAGCACCAACATGCAAGACGAACTTCCTTTTCCTTGGAGTCTAACGAAGCCACCCTTCTTTTGCGATCGTTAGTGAGCATCCCGCATCCCGCATAAAAGAACTAAATATTATTTACCTGCAAGCAACATGTGGCGACATCTGTTGTTGAAAAGCAGAACTACATGCATAAAGTACTTTTGCATGAGATAACCTAACTCTCACCACTGAGTGGTGCTATTGTAATCAGTTAGAGTCATGTAGTCTCGTAGCCATGTAGCCTCGTGTCCTGGAAGCTTCGTAGTCCTGTAGCCTCGCAGTCTCGTAACCCTGTGTTCTGGAAGCTTCGTAAACATGATGCATTGGAACCTCGTAGACCTGTAGCTACGTAACAAAGTATCCATGGAATCATATAACATAATGCTGTTGGAGCAGTGGGAGCAAAAGAGAAAATGCTGACGAAGACAGATGTGATAATTGGAGCCTTGTAGATGTGTAGCTTCGTAGTCAAGTAGCCTTGTACTATTATAAAATAATGCTGCTGTAGCAGTTGGAGCCAAAGAGAAAATTCAGCCGAAGACAGATGCCGTAATTGGAGCCATGTAGACTTGTAGCTTCGTAGTCAAGTAGCCTTGTACTATTATAACATAATCGAGGTGCAGATCGAAGAGATGCTGGCGGGCGGAGTTGGAGTCAAAGAGAAAATTCAGACGAAGACAGATGCCGCAATTGGAGCCATGTAGACTTGTAGCTTCGTAGTCAAGTAGCCTTGTACTATTATAACATAATGCTGCTGAAGTAGTTGGAGCTTTGTACGCTTGAAGGTAGTTGGAGGAGTCTTGTACACTCGTAGAATTGTAGTCTCATAGTCTCTTAGAGTCGTAGCATTCTAACCAAATATCATTGGAGCTGATGAACCAAAAGGACGTTGGAGACAATGACTGTTGGAGGCAATGTCTGTTGGAGGCAATGACTGTTGGAGCCAATGACTGTTGGAGTCAATGACTGTTGGAGTCGATGGCTAATGGAAATATAAACTGTTGGATTCATAGACTGATGGAGAGATTATATCCTAACTTATCATTGAAGATCGTATCCTACCAAGTTGAATGAACGAGAGAATGCGCCTCCTTTTCGTTAAATGAGCTTTCGTTTTATAGAATTTCCGTCCAAACGTGCTTCGTTTTCATTAAATGTTTGTCCTGCGCGAACGAAGCGTAGTCATTGTGTGTACATTACATATATATATTGCGTACATTGCGTACATTGGGTGTACTTTGCGTAAATTGCGTGTACTCTGCGTGTACTGTGTGTCAATTGCGTGAATATTACGTGTTCGTTCCGTTTCCTGTGTGTACTGTGTGTACGTTCCGTTTCCTGTGTGTACTGTGTGTACGTTCCGTTTCCTGTGTGTACTGTGTGTACGTTCCGTTCCCTGTGTGTACTGTGTGTACGTTCCGTTTCCTGTGTGTACTGTGTGTACGTTCCGTTCCCTGTGTGTACTGTGTGTACGTTCCGTTTCCTGTGTGTACTGTGTGTACGTTCCGTTTCCTGTGTGTACTGTGTGTACGTTCCGTTTCCTGTGTGTACTGTGTGTACGTTCCGTTTCCTGTGTGTACTGTGTGTACGTTCCGTTTCCTGTGTGTGTGTGTACTGTGTAATCATTACATTTATTGTGTGTAAATTACATGTATTGCGCGTACATTGCGTGTTGGAGCTGTTGGAGCATTTGGAGCTTTATACACTTGAAGGTAGTTGGAGGAGTCTTGTACACTCGTAGAATTGTAGCCTCATGGTCTCTTAGACTCGTAGCATTCTAGCCAAATATCATTGGAGCTGATGAAGAAAAAGGCCGTTGGTGTCAATGACTGTTGGAGTCACTAGACTGATAGAATCAATAGACTGATGGAACCAATGAATATTGGAGCCAATGAATATTGGAGCCAATGAATATTGGAGCCAATGACAAATGTGCGGTCTTTTCGATGATGGTGCTGCCTTTTTCGTTGTCGGTGCTTCCAAATGTGCTGCCTTTTCGTTGTCGGTGCTTCCAAGTGTGCTTCCTTTATTTTTTTGATGGTGCTTCTATTTTTTTAATGTTGTTTTGACTCTAGTATTATAATAAATTGTTCTTGATTTGACTAGCGTATTATTCCATCCGGTGCATGTATATGAGCGAGTCCTAGACAGCAGGACGCTCAGTTTGTTTCTGACGACGGCGGTGTAAGGATCACCTAGATTGTTTAATCTGGTGCATAAATCGCGTAATTACCTGTTCTTGCGAACTCGATGGCATCTTTACCGTCTTTAACGTTGAACTCGGAGGTTGTACCATCGACTACGGGAACCTTATCGACAGCTACGACGGAGAAGGAGCAGATCCCGTTGGTAACGATGACGTCAACATTGGAGGGGATTTCAACAGATGTGATACCACCAGCAGAAGAGACTTTAATGCCGGTAGTGCTGACTGTACAGGAAACCTCGACGAACGCTGTTTCGCCCTCGATGGAGACTTCAATGGATGGCGAATCGTCAACTAACGAACATCGATGTCGTTACTGTGACAAGATTTTCTCAAACATCAGCAATGCTCGTCGTCACGAGAAGAGAGAATGTGCCAAGAACCCTTATCGTAAAATGTTTGGTTGTATTAAGTGTCGCAAGCAATTTACAAGAAATGCTAATTTGAAGCATCACTTGGAGACATGTAAAGGACCTGCAGTGCGGCAGAAAGTAAAGGTTTCTATACAACAACGATGCATTGATGTGCATAAGAGTATGCCTGGAAATGATTCAGTTGCAGTAACAGCGACATCTGGTTCGGGTTTGTCTTCAACTAGGCATCCTTGTGGCTACTGCGACATGACGTTTGCATTTGCACATGATGTACGGAGACATGAGAGGAGTAAATGTACGAAGAGTCCTTCTCGCATGAAGTTTCGCTGTGACGAGTGTCATAAATGGTTTACTCGAATTGATAATTTGCGCCAACATTCGATAAACTGTAAAGGTGAAGTCCGTGCGCCTACTGCTGAACTACCTGCAGCAATTACGACTCCTGAGTTTAGATTGGTGACTCGTGAGCGTACAAGTAAAAAAACTGATGTGCAGCAACCGATTGCTGTGGCATCTGAACATGAAAATAAACATAAGACTGTGATCGGAGCATTACAAGTGAACGATAATGGCTTCTACTTGGCGCAGTCTGCATTTCGTGGAACATTGAAAGACTACTATTAACCAAGTACGTTAAGTGAGTCAAAGGACATTTGTAATTTTCTTGATGATATCAGACAGGACATAATCAATCAGCTTACTGATGACGTAGCAACAAACGGACCTTTGAAATATAACTTGTGTTCGGACTGTATATATGGAAAGCCTTATCCGTTCGATGACAAAGTGAAGAAGTGTGCATTCAAGACATCGGCTGCAGTAATTTACAGTTCTAACGATATCGAGCAAACTGTTAAACAAGGTATCCAGAAACTCTGTCAAGAAGAGGAGGACTATGTCTGTAAAGGATCTGGCTGGACTCTGTCTTGTATAAACCGATTGGAGCTAAGAATTAGTCATTTCACGCCTATGCGGACCTAAATGTTTGTAAGATTGCTAACCTTCGCAGGTGATCCTGTAGTAAAATAGAAATTATGTAATAAATATTATGTTTGTAAAAGAACTTGCAGTGTTTTTATTTTCGAACCTGTCATTTTTTAGGTATTTTTACATAAAAATTAAGATTATTTGCATCGATCGGGTATCGAACCGAGGACAGGAATCGATCGAATCAATATGTAAATTAATGAGTGATTTATTTAATGAATTTTGGAACTTTTCCCGAATTTCTAGCTAAATAATTACGGATTTTCAAGATGGCGGCCAAATGACAAGATGGCGGGTGTCACAGCAATAATAAATGATTACTGCACTCTAGCGGGTAAGAGTTAAACTAACATGGCGTCAGCGTACTCTAGCGGCCGAAAACAAGATGGTGGTCTCCAGCATCGAAGACAAGATGGCGGACATGACGTCATACTAGGTGACGATATATATGCTTTGAAAAAAAGTGGTGGGAGTCAGTTTGCTAGCACCCACCATTGAGGAAGGAGCCTGTCGCCATTTTTAATTTTTTTTTGACCTCGACGGGTTCGAACCGAGGACTCCAAACTCCGTGTCGTTAATGTACTATTTTTAAATATTTTTTATTAAAATTTTATTATTTAATATTTTTATAATTTTTAAAAAAAAAATTCATTAAAATCGGATAATAAATAAAAAAGTTAAAGATGGCGACCGTAACGGAAATTGCAACGGTGACGTCATAATTTAAAATGGCGGAAAACACATCGCCGGAATTTTCGAGAAAACACAATGACGTCATCCAAAATGGCGGATCCAAGATGGCGGATCCAAAATGGCCGCCGGGGTCAAGGTCAAGGTCACAACCATCCAAGATGGCCGCCGTGACGTCACAATCCAATATGGCGGACACCGACAATCCCACTCCTCAATCCTCACCCTGGACCCTGTGCCCGGACATACATTCCTATACTACTGGTGTCAAACCTAAGTGTCGGTAATTAGATGCAAATGACGTCACTGGAACACATTGAATACCATGCCGGGTCTAGCTATACGTTGTCGGAGGCTTGAGGCTCTCTTCACAGGACCTCCAGGTGGTCTGCTGCTACACTGGAACACTGGACGCTGTAAGCTGTAATTGGCGAACTACAGAAGATCTGAGGTAGCCGGGTATCTGGCTGAAGAATCGACTTCCCTCTCGTCCTAGAAAGACTGGTTTAATCTGGATCGGTCTCACCAATCGTCGTGGCCGATCGCAGCTGGCGCTGACCTCAGTTGTCTGGAACCACTACGGGACGAAAACGGGACCGACGCGGAAGTTGGTACTCGATGTCGCCGATACTCCCTATCTAGGACTTATTTAGTCCAGATACAATTCTCTCAACTCGAAGAGCGAAGAATTCTAAGTAGTACACGATCGCGGATGACGCGAATCTTCTATTTCTCGGGCGGCAACCAAGGCTTTGGTTCGCCCCAGCCCGAGAAACGTCTTCCCGCTGCAAGATGGCGATGGCGTCTCTCTTCCTTCCTCCTTATAACTATTTACTTTCAGTCCCTAGCAACCAAGGAGCTATAGCTATCAGCAAACAGAATAACCTGCATAGTGAAATAAAAACTTGGATGTTAGCGTGTAAGAGAATCGAACTAAGATCAAATGAATAAAGTTTCCAAAGAATAATTCTTAGAAGACCCTGAAGTTAAAAGTGTGTTGTCTATGGCAATAAGATGTGTTATATCTGTTATACCTTGGTTGTCCTCTTTACAATAAAATAATTAAATACATAATATTGGCCTATGAAATCTACAATTAATATTACAATAATAATAAAATAATAATAATATAACTGTAAACAGTTGTACTGGTTACAGTATACACGTGTATTTGGTGTGTACATTGCGTGGTAATTACTTGTACATTGCGTTTTCAGTGCGTACATTGCGTGTCCAGTGCGTACTTTGCGTTGTCACTGCGTGTAAATTGCGTGTCCAGTGCGTATATTGCGTGACCATTGCGTGCAAATTGCGTGTTTTCGGTGTGAGCAGTGTGTGCACTGTGTGTACTATGTGTGTACTCTGCATCCACTGTGTGTACTACTGTGTGTGCACTATTGTGTGTCCTGTGTGTGTACTGTGTGTCTAGTGTGTGGAATGTGTGTCTAGTGTTTTGTGTGTGTACTGTGTGTTCAGTGTGTCTTGTGTGTGTGTACTGCATGTCCAGTGTGTGTTCAGTCAGTGTATCGTGTGAGCATTTCATTTGTAAAATTTGCTTCCATATGTGCTTCCTTTTTTGAATGTTGTTTTGACTAGTGTATTAATGTAAATGGTTATTGTTTTGACTATCATATTATTCGACTGGTACATAGGCGAGTCCTAAGCGACAGGACTTTCAGTTTTTTACTGACTACGACGGTGTAAGGATCACCTAGTTTGACTCGTCTGATACATAATTCTGATAGCCTTGTGAACTCGATGGAATCTTTACTATCTTTAACGACAGCCTCGATGGAAGTTGTACCATCCACGGAGACCACGACGATGGCTACGTTCTTAGTGGATGGTTTACCACCAGCAGTGCAGAACCTGACGGCACAGACGTCGATGGCAGCTGAGACCTTAACGACAACGGATACCTCGATGGCCGTGACAGCATCGACGCAGAACTCGATGGAATGTGTGTCATCGTCAGCTTCAACATTAGAGAAGACTTCAACAGACGTGGTACAACCAACAGAAGAGACTTTAAAGCCGATAGAGCTGTGTTACAGTCCTTGTGTAATTAAATAAAATCTGTATATAAATTTATTGATCAAAGTTCTGGAAGCTGCCTTATAAGCACTATGTAGTAACAACTGTATAATCAGAGAAGGGAGAAACATTTGAAATTTAATTAGTTCTTACAATAGGAACTAGGAAGGTGCATCGTAATAGAAGTGAAAAACCAAATCTGGTTTGCTTATCTTCTACCTGTTTTATAGTTAATTAAGATTTGTTATTTTTTTTGGATATTCATTGAACTTACGATATTACCCTTGACAGAATTGATCATAAGGAGGGCCCGGGCCGTTGGTAAATATCTATAAATTAAAACTATCTAATACATTTTACAAATTTTTACAATCCTATTTTCACCAATGTAAATTTAACATTAATAAATTTAACTGATTTAAGGCATTAGTGTTTCTAATCAGTGCTGGAGTAAATATGCATAATATTCCACAGAGGACTGTTCACTGGCTGAGGATAACTAGGAGATTCTGGTATTCTTCAATTTTCGAGGGATCGGCGTGAATTTTGTAGATTACATTTTGAAAAGTCTTGAAATAATTCTTGAATTTGGACTTGAAAAACTCTTGAACTGGCTCTTGCACCCACTGGAACCAAAAAATGGGTCCAGCGGCCAATAATCCAAATTAATAGAAAAGTTAGGGCAAAAGATTAAATGGGGAGGTAAATATAGCCAAAAAGGACGTTGAATTTTCCACTTACAAGTTTGGGTTAGAGTGAAGTGTGTCACTCCTTCGGGAGAGGCGACGCGAGAGGCCGTGGTGAACCATCGCGAGACATCGTAAGCACTAGCTACTCGGCTGAACTAAAGCGACTAGCCAACAAGATGAAAAGAAATATAAGGGAAAACTCCCGAACTTAAGAGATTACATCTCTTAATTTAGTTGCGGCCAAAACTATTAAAGTCGCGGGAGATGTGCTCCGGCGCGAGATGTGATCGCAGTGACTGCAGAAGGACGAATCTCTCTATCTCCCAGGTGACATGTGTTTAAATTTGGGGCGAGAGACTCGGAGTCCTAGGGAGTGGGAGAAATGGCCTCTGATTGGCTGGAATAAGCCCGCGGAGTACTTTCCCCACCCACCAAGAAAAAAAGAGAAGGCTAATTGCCTAACTTAAAGGGACCTCAGAGATGCAAAGCAGAGCACTCTGTCGGGATCAACCGGAAATGACTCAGTGTTGGTACGCCAGAGTCCGAAAGGGGGGGACTAGCGAAAGTTTGTTCCATATTGAGCCTACTGGTGCGAGTCTGTCTTGGAGGAATGGAACTTAGAGTGTGTTGTGGTAGCGACCGGTAGAGGTCTCGCTCCGTCGCCTAACTAAAGGTAAGTTGTTCGCTTTGCCGCCCGGAGATGGCGCAAGCTGTCCGTTCGCTGGCCAGTGATCTGTTCTAGAGGCTAGAAGGTCGTTGATCTGGGTGGAAGTTCCTGGAATGGTAGGAAGGATTGGTGTGTGTGTGTGGGGGGGGGGGGGGTGGTTGTTAGCTTGAGGGAAATCTCTTGTGCCAGGCGCCGAACCATGCCCGACGGCACTGAAATATTAGGAAGAGGGCATGCCTGGCTTTGGCGACCCAAGCTGTGCTCTTGGATCTGGGAGGCAGCTGAGGTCCGCGCTGCCTGTCACATTTACGGCACAGCTGGTTACAGCAGCGACTTCCCAGCACCGGTGTCATTACTGTGACAAGATTTTCTCGAACAACAGAGAAATGTGAGAAATGTCATAAGCAGTTTTATAGAAAATATTATATGAAAACGCACATGAAGACATGCAGAGGTCGTGCTGTACGGCAGAGAGTACGGGTTTCGCTGCAACAGCGATGAATTGATATTCATGAGTTTGCCAGGAATTGGTATAACTGCAGCAACGTCAGTATCTGTTTCGGGTCTGAAAGGCTCGTCTTCATAATCGCGATATCCTTGAAGCTACTGTGATATGTCGTTCGCATTTTCCCACTATGCATGAAAACATGAGTGGAGCAAATGTGTAAAGAATTCTACTCGTACGAAGTTTCGCTGTGATGAGTGCCATGTTTGGTTTATAGGTATTGACAGTTTGTGACAGTAAGCGAAAAAATGTAAAGGTGAAGTCCATGTGCTAAATGTTGAACTACCAGCAGACTTTTCGACTCCTCGGTTTAGGTTGGCGACTCGTGAGCGTACAAGCACAAAAACAGATGTGCAGCAACCGATTGCGGTGACGCCTGTACATGAAACTAAGCCCAAGACTGTACTCGGTGCATTACAGGTGAATGATAATGGCTTCTACTTGGCGCAGTCTGCATTTCGTGGAACATTGAAAGACTACTATTATTTAAATACGTTTAGTGAGTCGAAATAAATTTGTACCTGTCTTTACGATATCAGGCAGAACAATATCAATCAGCTTACTGATGACGTAGAAACAAACGTACCTTTGAAATATAACTTTTGGTTGGACTGTGTATATGGTAAGCTGTATCCGTTCGAGGACAAAGTGAAGAAGTGTGCTTTCAAGACATCGGCTGCTGTAATTGACAGTTCGGACGATGTGAAGCAGTCTGTTAAACACCGTGTCCAGAAACTCTGCCCAGAAGAGGAAAACTATGTCAGTAAAGGTTCTGGCTGGTCTCTGTCTAGTATAAACCGATTGGAGCTGAGAATTAGTCATTAGATGCAGAACAAAGTGATTATTAGTTTAACTTTCGCACGTGTAGCTGTAGTAGAATAGAAATTATGTAATAAAATCATGTTTGTAAAAGAAATTGCTGTGATTTATTTTCGCATCGGTCATTTTTTTATTTAAATTTATGAACAAGTATCGAATCAATCAGTAAATTACCTAATGAGTGAATTTTTTGACGATATATGGAATTTTTCCTCGTATTTCTAGCTACATAATTACTGATTTCCAAAATGGCAGACATTAAGACTTACTGAAGGCAGGTTTATGTAAAACTTAGTCTACTTTTAGGATTTTGAACATGATTGAATGATATTGTTATTTTTTACAAAAAATTAAATTTTTTGCAACACTCAGAGATTGAACCAAGGACCGGAATCGATCGAATCAATCAATATATTAATTGCAGATTTTGAAAAATGATTTTTCAAATTTTTCCCGAATTTCTAGCTAAATAATTACGTATTTTCAAGATGGTGTTCAAATTTCAAGATGGCGGGCGCCCCTACTAATAAATGATTACTGAACTATAGCGGACGAAAATCAAACTAACATGGTGGTAGCGCTCTCTATCAGACGGAAACAAGATGGCGGACATGATGTTATACTATCTGGCAACATATATATGTATATATATACACTTTAGCATTAGTGGTGGAACGTCAATCTGCCAGCAGCTTCCGTAGAGGAAGGATATATCGACATTTTTTTTATTTTTACCTCACTGGGTTCGAACCAAGGACATAAATGCGTATTTAAATAATATTTTATTAAAATTTGAATCATTAATTTTTTTTATGAATTTTAATTTTTTTCCAAATTTCTATCATAATAATTACGGAATTTCAAGATTGCGCGTGTAACGAAAAGTGTAACGTTCTAGAATCCAAGACGGTGACTGTAAAGAAACGCGCAACGATTATGTCATACACGTTCAAGATGGTGGACGTAAAGAATGTGCAAAGTTTCCAGAATCTAATATGGTGACCGTAACGAAATGTGCAACAGTGTTTTTGACGTGATAACGGTCTTATAAACCGATGAACGCCGGCTGCACGCACGAAAAATTGTCACGTTCCTCCTGAGCCGAGCGTGCAAGAACCGGCCAACCACCGTGCGATAAAATCTTGTATAATATCAAACAGGAAAAGGCGGGCTTTTTAACTAATTGTTCGTGATTATATTTGAACAAATTATTTAAATTAAATTTGCAAAAACTGTAAATAATATTTGAAAATTAAAAAGTATGCAATTTTTCATCAATAATTTCTTAGGACGTTATCACGTAAAATTAACGTCCGTAAACCGACTTTACAGACAACCCCACCCCTATTTTTTTGTGGAAAATATTTGCTAAATATTGTGTATACTGACTAGAAAACGGCAGTATTTTTTACAGCATTTTTGTGGGCAAAATACAAGGAAGAGGCCATATTTCTACAAAGGTATTTGTATGGTTTCAGTAACTGTTGTCACTCAGGAACTTAAACAATGGAACATGTTATTCAAGATTAGCTGTTATCTAACGCTAGCTTGTAAGATATGCAGGAAATATTTTGTAATGTCACGGGTCCCTTTTTCAGTTTACCATGTGACTATATGCCGTAAGACTTTAAATTGGTTCGGTACACAAACATTAGAAAAATTGTAATTACATAATCGGGGGAATATTACATCACTTGGTAGTAACATCACTAGTCCAGTGAGCTAACATACAGTTACATGCAGTGCTTAGCTGGCGAAAAGCACAACAGTAGTATGTAATAGTTCCTCCGGGGACAGGCTTCAGGCTGAGGAGCGAGGAGCTGACCGAGCTCTGACGTCACGGCGGCCATCTTGAACTCAAAAATTCCTCAAAATGACTCAAAATGACTCAAAAATTCCCGTTTCCAGGAAAATTTCCCGTTTTAGTCCTTAAAAATCCCAGCGGATAGAAATGTCCATATAGAGGTTTAAGCATCCATGTCTTCAGCCTCCGATAAGCCTCTGACGTCATCATGGAATATGTCATCTTGGATTATGACGTCACCGTTGCAATTTCCGTTACGCCCGCCATCTTGAAAACCTTTATTTATTGTCCGATTTTAATGAAAAAAATAAAATTTATAAAAATTCAAGTAATTAAATTTAAATAATAAAAAAAAAACACATTTATGGCATGGAGCTCGGAGTCCTCGGTTCGAACCCGACGAGTGCAAAAAAAATAAAAATGGCGAACGATCCTTCCCTCACAGTGGCGGCAGGCAGACTGACCCCCACCACTTTTTACCATAAATATATATCATCAGGTAGTATGACATCATGTCCGCCATCTTGAAAATCCTTAATTCTCATGTTAGAAAATCGGTAAAAATTTTAAAATTCATTAAAAATATGAATCAATCGAATTAAATAGTAAAAATCTTAAAAAAACACCGTTGCACTTTTCGTGACGGCCACCATCTTGAAAATCCGTAATTTTAATGCTAGAGAATCGAAAAAAATTCCAAAATTCATCAAAAAAATTTACTTATTAGAATACCGATTGATTAGTTCGATTACTGTCCTTTGTTCGAAACTGCTGAGAGCAAAAAAAAAAAAACAAACAACATTTTAATGCTAGAGATTCGAAAAAATTCCAAAATTCATCAACAAATTTACTTAATTATATAACACTGATTGATTAGTTCGATTACTGTCCTTGGTTCGAAACCGCTAAGAGCAAAAAAACAACAGATCCTTCCTCCACAGAAGCCACCTACAGACCGAACTTCTGCCACCAATACCAAGGTATACAGGTATATACTGTCAGCTGGTATGACGACATGTCCGCCATCTTGTCTTCATCCGCTGGATACCACCATCTTGTTTTCGTCTGCTAGAGTGTGCTGATACCATGTTAGTATAATTTTCTGGTCACCATACCTTTGTCCTCAACTGTTAGCATTGAACTTTGACATTGACCTTGAAATTTGACCTTGACCTTGAAATTTTACCTTGACCTTGAAATTTTACCTTGACCTTGAAGTTTGACCTTGACCTTGAAATTTGACCTTGACCAGGAATATTGACCTTGACCTTGAAATTTGACCTTGACCTTGAAATTTGACTTTGACCTTGACGACCATCATGGATCCGACATTTTATGTTCAGTACATGCTACCAGGAGCTACCGCCTGCTAGTGGTCATTGCCACCATCATGTTTTTGTGTGCTGGATGACACCATCTTGTGTATGTACTCGTCTTACCATTATGCTAGTTTTATTCTAACCCACTACAGTGCAGAAATCATTTATTATTACTGAGGTGCCCGCCATCTTGAAATTTGGGCGCCATCTTGAAATCATGTAATTATTTAGCTAGAAATGCGGGAAAAATTCCAAAATTCACCGAAAAATCAATTATTAATTCACAAATTGATTAGATCAGTTCCTGTGCTTGGTTCGATTCTTGACCAGTGACAGTTGTAACTAAATATTAAATAAATTTTAGATTCTATTCTCCATTACCTTTCGCGGAGTTTATTAATCATTCACTCTACGAAAAACAACTCAAGTGCATATACCTGACCAACCAATTAAATACAGTACCGATTAGCCTAACATTTAAGTCAAATTTTTCGATAATCTGAATAACCTATACGCCGTTCATGTACAAAGCCATCCATACATATAGACCAAGTGTCTCCGGACCATGAGACCGGCTCATAAACAATATCAGACGTATAGGCTTGTCATTTCCGAACCGCATGACCTCCTTCGTCGTTAGCTAATTATATTCAATTAGACCATCGTGACATTTTTATACATACTAAAGGACCAAGTGACCTTGAACATTCTTTAGTAACACCAAGAAGTTTTAAACTAGTAAATATTCAGTCACTGCATATTTCACTACGCGCAATCAACAAAAAAGGAAGCACCATCAACGAAAAGGCAGCTCATTTTGGACGCACCGTCAATAAAAAGGAAGCACATTCTACAAAACGAAAGCTCATTTAACAAAAAGGAGGTACACTCTCACGTACATGCAACTCGGTAGGATGCGATCGTCAATGTTAAGTTAGGATATAATGTCTCCATCAGTCTATGAATCTATCAGTTTGTAGTTCCATAATTCATCGGCGGCGTTCGCGTTTAGGAGTCTTAAGTCGCTTTTAAGGAATTTTCGTTTTTTCTATGACAAAAGTCTTTCGGGTTTTCCGAATTTAAAATTTTGGAATTTGGAAGAATAAAACGGGGAAATCACCCTCAAAACGGGAATTTTTCCCTGAAAATAGGGAATTTGTTTTAGGAATTTTGAGGGTTTGTAAGTAATTTTTGAGTTTTTGAGGAAATTTGACGCCAAGATAGCCGCTGTGACGTAAGAATCCAAGATGGTGGACCCCCATCCACAATCTACAACCTGAAACCTGCCATCGTTAAAAAAAATCCACAAAAAAAATTAAAATAAAGAAAGTGAATTTTTTAAAAATATGAGTTTATTTAAAAGCATAATTTGATTTCACTGTGTGATCGTTTATTTAATAAGCGCAAACAGGATTCGCGTGATAAAAAGAAAATCTTAGTCTTTAATACAAATGTCGTCTGCATTTTTTTTTATCGTTTTCTGAACATTTCACTTGAAATCTAGAAGGCGGGAGGGAACGCTAGCCGAAACGCAAGAAGTTGAAAGCTGGCCGATGCTTGCATTGTGATTTCACATCCATAAACAAGTATTCGATAATATCGTCATTAAACGTTTTGCGTGGCTTGCCAACCCAGTGTCGAGTGTTGAGACGGTGCGGGAGAGAGGGAGAGAGAGAGAGAGAGAGAGTGCTGCGGGGAGGGAGGCAGGCAGTCGGACGTGCCTCCAGCACCTGGACAGTTCGCGCAGGCAACGAGGCAGTGTCTCGCGAGCCCGCGAACACGGCGGTGCGGTGCGGTGCGTGGTCGGCCGGGAGTGCTCGTGTCGCCCACGTGACCTGCGGTGTCCCTGGACCTGCCCCTGCTAGAGCGTCCGTCACGTCACACTCCCGCGGGATGCACCTCCTCGGAGTCCGCGCTGCGAGCACTCGTGAGTTTGTGACGAGTCAATTACCTACGTGTCACCCGGCCATTCAGTTCTTATTAACAAGTGCTTTTCAAGGAAAATGGGGCTCAATATGGCATATTGCAAAGTCATAATTGGTGAACAAAGGCAGTTATATTTTGCGAAAAAAAATTGGATAGTTGAGAGTAGAAGGGGAACATTGAGCGCCCCACTCCTCAAACGTTAGTGAAGCGACGTTACATGTTGCTCTTTTTTTTTTACGCTGCAAACGACAAAGAGTTTCCTTTTAAACCTGTTCTTTCATTACTAGATTACACTGAAGATATGCACACCCGTGAATAAAGGTAAATTTTCAAAGTATTACACGTGTTTCTTATATATATACACACATACATACACACACATCAAAACACTTTAACTGCTTCTTACGCCACCGGTTGTTGTATTGATTTGCATACAGTAACAGTATTTCCATTGGCCGAGCCACTAGACGACAGAGCTGTCATCGTCGAGTATAGCCAATAAATAGAGGCGTATACAGATTTTCCTATAACTCAACGTCACGCCGAGAACAGACGATAGGCCAATTATTTACGGTTCTGATTTAAAAATAATAATAATAAAAGATCGTATGTAACTCAGTACACGTAATAGAAGTGACACATGTTTGGCAATTCAAACCTCGACTCAGTTCTTGCTCTCTTTATATCTCTTTGGCGCCAAAAAGAATTCCAAACAATGTTTCATAAAAACTTTGCGTTAAAATTCAGCTTTGTTATTGTAATTTAAATTTTACTCTCGCCGCGCCCAAAGAAGTTTACTTCAGAAATATTTAGTTACACGGCTAAATCAATACTCATAAACACTATTTATACAATAATAAACTCAAACCCTGGTGTGTTTGCCCTCTGCCCAAATACCCCCTTACTAGATGCCCGCAAGCCGGGTGGCGTCAGGCGCAGGCGGGTTCCTACCGCCGCGACCCGCCTATCCCTGCAGTATGGCAGGGTTCAACCTGAGCCGCACGCCACCACGTGGAGCCCGTCCAAGGCTTCAGGGTCTGACAAGTTCTCTGCACCGTCCGCATCCTATTCTCCATCCGTCCCCATCGCACTCAAAGAAGTTTCACTTCAAAAATGGTCAGTTTTTTGAGTTACATCTTTATTTCCCAAAAGTTTTAAAATATCCCATATCGCCCAAATTATTTTATACCATGTCTACACATTTTTGTTACGCGATCATGAATAAACAAACTTTTGAAAATATTTCAAAATATAATAAAAAATGCTATATTTTTTCGAGAAAAAAATCCTTTGAGGACTTATGCGGAAAAAATCTTTCATCGGGTACATTTGACTACTCATCCTGTAAATAAAAGAGAGCATGTAACGCAGTACATGTGAAAGAAGTGAAACTTCTTTGGCTATTAAAACCTCGACACGTACGTATATCGTAAGGGGTAAAACGGCAGAGAGAGAGAGAGAGAGAGAGAGAGAGAGAGAGAGAGAGAGAGAAAGAAGACTTTTTAAAAATAAATATGAATTAACAAATTTACTACTCACTTTAAAATAACAGCTCGGGGTATCAATAATTATTGATAAATTAATATTGATTGAGTAACAATAGATAGGTATTACTCACTGTTGAAATATCCACACGCTTAAGAAAATTTTGTTTAGTAAATATCAAAGATAGGATTGATTATAATCAATTAGTTTTATATTCAATTTTATATTATGTATATGTTACATGTGAGGGAGCATTCTAATAGACTGATATTGTAGTTCTGCAAATAAAACACTATCGATGAGTTATTATACAACATATTATGTTAATAGGCTACATATACTACTGCAATGCTTTCATTGGCACTGATAATACGCAGGGACCAGCAGCCAGAAACTCTGACCTCTGTGCCATTAGGATGAGTAATAAGCAGGGAACAGCTGGCAGAATCTGTAACCACTGTGCTATTAGGATGAGCGATAAGCAGGGAACAACAGACAGAATCTGTAACCACTGGGCCATTAGGATGAACGATAAGCAGGGAACAGCAGGCAGAATCTGTAACCATTGGGCCATTAGGATGAGCGATAAGCAGGGAACAGCAGGCAGAATCTGTAACCACTGTGCCATTAGGATGACCGATAAGCAGGGAACAGGAGGCATAATCTGTAATCTCTGGGCCATTAGGTTGGGCAATAAGCAGGGAACAGCAGCCATTACTTGACACCATGCTACTCTTTACAATCCTGTACTGGACCAGTCACGCGTCATATGTTCACTAGCTGTTGCCTCATTTAGCCATCTTTCAGCTTATGTGCTTTCCGAGTGCTATCCTTTCGAACTCGTCACGAGTTACGCCATGCAGTGATAAGACACATTCAAGTGAAACCTACACTTCAGTGTAATAAGCATTCCAACCTGTCCGGAAATCACATTGTTAGTAATCATTAGATACACATAATTAGAATATTCGGGTTATTTTTCCATGAAAATTTAGGTTAAATATGTTTTTACACTATAATGACTTCTTTGATTGATCACTAAATACTTGATTTGGCTTGAAGGACTAGATGAAAATGACCAACACCCTGTAACAGTTACATATACATGGCGATGTATCTAATACTATTAAACGAGCAATTTTTGTTTGTCTATACTATTATAAAACTGTATCCGTCTGCTTGTTTGTTCGAGTTTCACGCAAAAACTAATGTACCTATTTTTATGAATCTTTTTGTGTTCAAAAGTTTATTTTTTGACTTAAAAACTTGTACATGTTATAAATATATATCTAAAACACGAGAACAGCTTGAAAGAAATGAAAGATTAGTTTGTGTTAAAACAAACATAGCGTCAAAGATATTTTAAAGGTTCTATGAAGAGTTACGAACGAGGCGATATCTTTTTAACACCTTTTTTATTAGCTTCACTTGTAACTAACTATGTAATCAATTCTTGAAAGTTGATTTCACCTACTTCTACTTGTCTTATCGATTTGAAACTTTGCGAGTCTATGTAATCCGGATGACAATACATACTTCTATCACTTTAACCTGAAGAGAGAGGGTGGGAGGGTCATAGGGGCATAAACCCGCTACTTTCGAGCTATGGGGAAAAACCACTACTTTCTATCTATGTGCAATAACCATGCTTTTTGTGTTTTTATGAGGCCAGGGCATGGAAAATTCGCCGGTGGTCAACTGCCCTCATCCCCTCCTCCCATCAAGTGGACAACACTCAAAATTCCAAACATTTCCCAAATTGATTCTCTTTCGATTTGGAGTGTTTCCGATCCAAGAGGCCAGGGCACGGTGTAAAAATATTCCCGGGGTTCGATTCCCCGAGGGGAGGTCATTTGCCCCCAATTTTTCGAAAGCCAGGAAAATTAAAGTACGTGGATTTTGTCGTGTTCTCGAGGAATTCGGTCACCCACGGATGGGTTTTGATTGGGGGGAAGGGGGGGGGGGGGTGTGGGTGGATGGTTTTTTTTATCTTCGAAATTTTCTGAACTCTGAAAATTAATTATGTGGATTATTATGAAGTCGGACGTCGATGGGACCACCTCCCCCCCCCCCCTTCCCGGTGTGTCGAGAAGAGGTTGTGATGACTGAAAGTTTCAACGAAATGTTAATTTTCTCAAAAAATAAAAGTGTTTACTGGACCGCTCTTCAAGTCTAACGCGTGCTTTCGTTCGCCGAACTACACAAAATGGTTTTCAACGACTGTGTTTTGTTGACCGTTTCTATTATACCATGTGATTGTGTCACACATGTCTAACATGTGCTATGTGGTGTATTGCGAGCATCGAAGAGAATCGTGTACCGACGCCCAACGAATGTCTCATCCTTTTGTTGTAGAACCGATGACATACAATAATTTCATTTGTTGAGCTGTAGAACGGAGTGGGAGGGGTCAGAGGGGGCAAAAAAGAAACTATTTCGAGCTATGGACAATAACTACGCTTTTTGTACATACGTGAGGCCGGGGCATGGTAGGAAATTTGCTCGAAGTCAATAAACCCTCCACCTCCCTCACCATTCTCTTTAGATTTGCAGTGTTTTCGAGACATTCGAGGACCTAACCCCGTTCAGGTGGGAGGTCATTTGCTCCCTGATATTTTAAAAGTCGAGAAAATTGAAGTACGTCGCTTCCAAGGCCTTCGGGCACCATCGGACCCCTTCGCGGGGTGGGGGTCAATTACCCCCCAAAATTTTCGGAACATCGAAAATTGACTTTGTGGTGCATTTCGAGTAATTTATAAAAAATTGAAAAATAATTCAATATAAACTAAAAAGTAAAAAATAAAATTTTATTAAAAAAACTTAAGAACTCACTTGGATTGCTCCATGAAATAAAAAGTATATATATATATATTAAATTTTAAGTAATTGGTTCAACAGCAATAGAATGAACTACGACTCTATATAATTTTTTTTAATAAGCTTAAAATAAGAATCAAGTAATAAAGAAAACGATTAATTTTAATTAAATAAAAGCGTGGGGTGCTCTCTTCCTTCATTTCATAATGACTCTTCTTAAGAATAGTCATTAGTGGTAGAAAATTTAAATAACTGATATCAAGCATGCATCGCTCTCTTATTTTATTTTTATATTGACTATCCTAACGAATATACATTAGTGATATTAAATTAAAGACAACTGATATCAAGCATCTCACGCTCTTTTTATTTTAATTGTTTTAATTATTACTTGATTCTTATTTAAAGCTTATTAAAACTTAACTTTATACAGATTCATAGTTCAGTCTGTCGCTGTTGAACAAATTACTTAAATTTGAAGATTTTTTTACTTTTTAATTAATTCAATAATTAAAACGTGTTTTTTTTAAAGGTTTTTAAATCTAATTTTATTATATTTTTAAAACCAAAAGTTGCATTTCAATAGATAGCTTTTTGGTTTTTCTCTAAGTTATAATAATAGCATTGGTTTTTACGGCAAATATCATCTAGAATTGAAAACCGTGAAAACTTAGCAAACAATTATTACGAGACTACAGGATTTATTGGAAGTTGACCTTTGGCTCTCAATTGCTTTCATTTCGGCTGGTTATAATTGGATAGTGGTTTATGTTGTAAAGTAATATACAATTTAAAAATACCGTAAATAAATAAAAAAATACAAATATATGGACAAGCGTTTTCCATTACTCGACAGTGACGTGTAAACGTCTCACCGCAGGAACGAGCGAATTCGTGTGTTCTCGTGTTGCAAATAAGTTGGTTTAGTAATAAACATCTACTATCCGAAGCAAGTCAAGCAGGAGGTAGTAAACCAAGGGCTAATAATGTATAACTGAGAGTTAATAACATTAAAAATAGGGAGAAAATGTAGTCAGCTTTGGTTTGTAAAATAAAATTATATAAACGAATCTAATCAAGTGGGAGCGTGAATTTTTTTTGGGAAATTTGATTTATTAGTGCTAAGCATAACAGTTAATTTACCACAAGTACATAAGATGATTGACACCAGTATTATTTCAAATTAAGATGCGAATGTTTCAAAAATCTCCTAATAATGTAGGTGTCAGTAATGAAATGAAAAAGGGGGAAGTTTAATTTTAATCATGTTGTGCATATAATCAAATTAAATTGAAGAGGAAATGTCAGATATGACAATATTTAAATTAAAGTTAAATGCAAATGAGCGTGTTTCAAAATTGTAAAATAGCCCTTCTCAGAAAAAAAAAATTGGTTGTCTGTAAAGTCGGTTTACGGACGATAGTTTAACGTGACAACGTCATAACAAAACATTGATGAAATGATTGATCCAGAAGAAAATGAAATATCATATTCGGCCTGAGACTGAGCCGTAATAGGTTTTTGCAACCAAACCATTTAGGCATTAAAAATATTATATTCTTTGAGAAAGAATTTTTTTTTTAATTTTTCTAATTTTTGTATGATAAAATCTACCTCTGCATACTTTTATGAATAAAATTGAATCATTTTTATTGAATTATCACTATTTTGTATGGATACAAAGGAGTGAAATGAAATGTACAATTTAATTGATGAATTTACTTTTATTTGCATTCATTAATTCAAATATATTTATTACTTTTGTAGTGTCGCGCGCACCGTTTTTATTTTTACAAGTACAAAAAAAAAAGTATCGCCGTGGCCGGGATTCGATCAGTTAATCTTTGGATATGTAGTCAGTTATGCTAACCGCACAGCCAAGAGGCCACATTGAAAGCAACACTTTCAGATGTTATATATAAGATGTATATTTATAAAAAATTTGTTTTGTGTTGTGGAAGTTTTAAAAACGTATGTAGTCCACCCGTTTTTATAACACGATTTTATAACAAATACGCATCCCAAATACACCAAACTTATTTATAATGTGTTACAATAATTTTTAAAACACTGTGCAAAAGATCCCGGGTGTAATTTAAATTATTATGTGTAACTGTAAAACACTATTGTTCGTTAAAAACATATTTGAATATTCAAAATTGCTTTTAAATAACCGTACCGATTGTGCTGAAAATCGGTGGACGATCGTTAAATTACATAATATTAATAATTCAAACGACGAAAATATGATTGAAAAGTCAAATCGATTGTTGTTCCAATCGAGTGGAAGAGAGATGCCACGCATGCGTACAATGAGCATAGCAGGAGACATCCGTAGTGGGACATCCGTAGTGGGACAATGTGCGTTACGGGACACTTTTTCGTGCGTGCAGCTGGCGTTCATCGATTTATTAGACGTTGTCACGTCAAAAAAAAAAAGAGACAAGTGTGATTTCATCAAGGTAATATATCTCCGAACACACTAAAAAGAGAGTTATAAAATCGGCGTACTGGAATATATTCAAAATTAATGAACATTACTATTTACTACAGCAAGAGGGGTGATGATCGAGTGATTAGAACATTCAACCTCCCCCCCCCCCACACAAAAAAAAAAGGTGACCCCCGGTGGAGTCGAACACGGATTTTCGCAAGTGGGAAATGTGACGGATGATGCCATGGCTTGTGGGTTTTCTCGGGGTACTCCAGTTTCCCGTACCAATTTATATCCCATATCATCTACCCTCATGTCATTCCATCCATGCAGACCCTGCCTCAGGCGGGACACTGTGCGTCGATTCTCGAGGTGCTTTTTACAACCTTACAAATTTCAACCTTATATAGTTTTGTTATCAATGAAATCTTCAATATATTTGATATTCAATGTGTTTGTTTTAGTTAAAAATATTAGAATTATTCACAAAAATTTCTAACAGTGGTCCAATATCAGCAATATTATGAAGTTGCCACGAGCGAAGCCGCGGGTTATAAGCTAGTACCTATATCTCTAATACTATTAAACGAGCAATTCTTGTGTGTGTGTATTATATATATACACACACATACATTAGCATCTCGGAAATGGCTCTAAAGTTTGGATGAATATTTGTAGTTTGATTATGTTTTGTTTTTCAAATTTATTTATATAGGAAAAAATGCGATTTTTTTAAAAAAATATATAAATCTTTTCTAAATTGACCCCCCTGGACCAGACCAGACATGTTGTCGAAAGAATGTAGGAAGGCTAACAGTTTCTTGTCTCTCTACTGATTGACCATTAAAGATACTAGTTGTATTAATATAAAGTTATGTTTGGAACATCATTATGTTTGGTGTGAATACTTTTGAATTAGATACTCAACTCAAGTTGTGATGTTAAATTAGATTATCAACAACAGATGGCACTCGCATCCAATAGCAATACAATTTTATTGTGTTAAGAAATCAACATGTATTTTTAGCTAAGTGTTTCTTTGTAATCTTTGGTTATATGTGTATTTGTTAGCCAACGCGTGCACTTCAAAATTACTACGAAACTTTCAAGAAAAACGTTTCAATTTAATTAAACTTCACGCAGCAAAGACTCATCTCAAATAAATCTCGAAGAAAATCATCCCAACCATGTTTCTCGATCTTCTCCCAGTCAAGAAACATTTCAAGAAAACCTGGATGAAAATCGATATAATCAGGTTTATATTCAAGAAACACTGCCATTAGCTCGACCCATGCGTGCTACAAAAGTAAGATACTTACAAAAATTATCTATCATTATAAGTGAAGAAAGATCCTATGATTTAATTGTTCACGAGATCGTAATCGATTGTGTGAGTCATTACGTGCGGCCAGTGAAAGTGTTGAACATCATGAATAAGTCTAGAAGACCGACGACGGCGAGCGTCACATAGTATTGTCACTGAAAGTAATGAACAACATGAGCACTAGTTAGAATAACAGAATACGTCGAGGCACAAGATGGCGTAGAGCTTTAGAAATGAATTATTTATCAACATATAAATGCGCCGTTAGTGCAGATGTACCAAATCACACCTTATGACCATTTGAAGTTTGTTGTTTCCACTGTGGTGCATTGCATTTTCTTGAATGAACGTGTTTCTAATCGTATAAAGAGAAATTATTTTGGTGACGGCTGTTTGCACGGACGAATTTTAACGAAGCCAAAACATTTTCAAATTAATTATTAGGTCAGTTTTTGAAGGGTCACGCACATTCGGAAGAATTTCACAGAAAAATAAGAAACATAAACGCATCTTTTCCGCTAGCATTCTTCAATGTGGAAGATGACATAACTATAAATAGCCATGGCATTCATAGTTTTTACTGTCGCGGACAAGTATGACTATGACAGCACATCTCACACAAAACGTTGAGGGTGTCTTTGAGCGGACATTGTACGGCCAACTATGCTTTTTAGAACCTGAAGATTCTATAAGGTAAAGAGTTAATCATCAGCTTAATTCCGAAATAAGTACCTAAGGTGGAGTTACTGAAGTACGTTATTCGAGCGCACAATAGTTATGTATAGGAATACCTAATGATGCTAGAAGTAGAGGAGGAAATTAATCTGCTAACTTCTGCTCAAGGAATACCTCCACCATACGTTAAAATTTTATTTAGAATGCCAGAGCAGGCTGATCGCAAAAGCTTTAATATACCCGCCTGCAGTGAGATTTGTGCAGTGTTTACACGTAATGCTGATTAAAGCTTTCCAGATAACGAAATGACTGTTCATCAGCGTATTAAAACATTGTCCATTTAAAGAATATTGATAAGCGAGTCAAGCCATTTACTTATCCATTATTTTACCCGGCTAGCACGGATGGTTATAGTACAGATTTGCAGCTGCAGACGCCATATGCTACCGCAGTCATTTAACTCGGCTTGAGCTGGCACAATACTGACTATCATTTCGACCCGAAATCATTAAATTTAATGTGAATGCATCATCAAAAGAAGGACCCGATGTACGGCAAATTTCATTTAATGCACTTAGTTTCGATCGCAGGTTATTTCAACAATATTTAGTGGACACGTAATTCGTGTAGAGCGTGACCATATAAAAAAAAAAAAAAAAATATCTAATCAAAACGAGATTCTCGCAGAAAAATATACGGGAGTTACCCGTTTCATTAATGAACAGGCAGAAAAAAATGCCACAGTTGGTGAAAAGATTATTTTACCTTCTTCGTTTCCTGGTTTGACAAGATAGTGCACGAAGAATTTTAAAGTTGCAATGGCTATTGTTCGACGTCTTGGTTCTCCTGTTTCTTTATCACCATGATCTCGAATTCTAACTGGCCAAAAAGAAAACGGGTATTGGAATTAAATTTAGAGAATGCGACAAACTTGGAGCATATTCACACAGAATCGTCCTGATAACGTAGCTGAACTTGCCAAGTTGAAATTTGACCAAATAATAGAAGATTTTGATAAAAAAAAAAAAAAAACAGATCTTTGGAAAGTTTCTGCTTTTGTGGGTACCTACTATAGAATTTCAGAAAATAGGATTGTCACATACGCATTTACCTGTCATTATGACATCTAATGACAAGATTCATCAACCAGATCACGAAGACTTGATTTCATCTAAATTACCCGGACATCATGACTTTGAGTTAAGAGAACTCGTACTCAAATGGATGATTCACAACCCACATGGAGAGTTAAATCCTAACGTAACGTGAATAATAATAATAAAAAAGGAATAGTAAAGTATCGATTCGACTTTCCTAAATCCTTCCAGGAAGTAACATCTTTAATAGATTATGTAAAAACCAAACTACCGACGACGCTACAACCCACAGTTGGATACCCAAAGTTCCCGATTTTCACATGAACAAGGTGTTTATCAGAGACATAAATGTTCGTTGTACAACCAGACAACGCAAATTAATTAAAAAAAAATTCAACTACCATATCAACGTTGAGTATGTAGGGAGTATTTTGGCAGTGAAATTTTTTTATAAATATATTTATAAAGTACACGAGTAGGTGTATTTGGTTCATATCGTGGCACCGGAGGCCACTTGGATTACGTCACTTCCTGCGGCCATATTTGATAACGTCACTTCCTGCGGCCATCTTGGATTACGTCACTTCCGGCCGCCATCTTCGATCCGCCATCTCTAAATCGAGTGCCCCACTCACTCATGATGAAATATTCGTCACAGTCGCCATATCGATTTTTTTCTGTTCCGCTGACGGCCGCCATCTTGGATACCGTTGACTTTGTTTCTGTTGTTTGTTAATAGAGAGCGCCAGCATCGCTCTTTATTTTTTTTTCTGTTCCACTGGTGGCCGCGATCTTGGATACCGTCGACTTTGTTTCTGCTATTTGTTCCTAGAGAGCACCAGTGTCGCTCTGTCTTATCACATAAGGCCGATGTTCCATTACCTACCATAGCTATTATGGTCCTTATCGACATATTAAATTTAATTTTTTATGCAAAATACATTGGAAGCGCTGTGATTCGACCCATCGCAGCTCTGATCTATAGGTTGGAAAACATACGCCTTTAACCGCACCGCCATCGAGACATTTACCAGACTGAGAATTAAATAAGGTATATATAAAAATAACATGCATATTCGGACTTGTAATTTTTTTTTAATTTGAAGTAATAATATTATCACATGATAGAGACAGAACCAGCATTTTGTATTAAGACGTAACTGTTGCAATTCGCATTACGGTCACCATCTTGAAAATCCATAAATTCAATGCTAGAAATTCCGGAAAAATTCCAAAAAAATATCTTGAACATTGCCTAATTCAAATGTTTAGTAATTTAAATTATTTCGGTCCTTGGTTCGATTTACCGTGAGAGTAAACCAGTAATTTATTAATATAATAAAAAAATTCTTAATAAAAAGAAATACAAACGTTTGACACCACACCCGACATTTTGAATTATGTCACCACTGTATAAATTATTGATACGGATGCCATCTTGAAAATCTTTAATTATTATCCGTTTTTAATGAAAAATAGTTCAAAATTAACAAAAAAATTAACTTATTTGAATACTTATTGATCATTTTGATTCCCATCCTTGATTCGAAACCGGTAAGAGCAAAAAGATACAAAAAACCAACAGATCCTTCCTCCATGGAAGCTACCTAGACTGACCTCACACCACCAATACCAAGGTATATATATATATATATATATATATATATCATCAACTGGTATGACGTCACTTGATGTAAGTTTTTGGACATACGCCATTGCTAAGAACTTTTTCTGTTGAAGAAAAACTAAAAATAAAAAATAAATTAATAAATCCCAAAAAAGACACAAAAAAAACAACACAAAATTAAGCAAAAAATTGCTGTTGTCAACAAGGATATAAACACCACAAAATAATCCGTAACAGGAATATGGTCAACAAAACAAAGAAAAAACAAAATGTACTAAGAGAACGAAAAAAACCCACAAATGATGACGACACAGAAATATTGAACCCAAAAATTTTAGCACAACGGTTGAAACGAAACAAAAACACGACAAAACGAAAAGACGAAACAAACACAATAGTTTTCCAAAACAGAATAAAGCGATAAAAAAAAAACCCCCACAAATGATGACATTGAACCCAAAATAATTCCGCAAAAACAGTTGAAACGAGACAAAAACACGACAAAACGAAAAGGCGAAACGAACACAATAGTTTTACCAAAACAGAAACAAGCGACGTGCTCTTAGTACATTTTGTTTTTTCTTTGTTTTGTTGACCCTATTCCTGTTACGGAATATTTTGTGGTGTTTATATCCTTGTTAACAACAGCAAATTTTGCTTAATTTTGTGTTTTTTTGTGTTTTATGGGATTTATTTATTTTTTATTTTTAGTTTTTCTCCAACAGAAAAAGTTCTTAGCAATGGCGTATGTCCAAAAAATTACACCAAGTCATGGACTCCCATTGCACAAATCTTTCAAAAATAATATGGTATGACGTCATGTCCGCCAACTTGTCTTCGTCCGCTGAAGGCCGCCATCTTGTTTTCGTCTGCTAGAGTGTGCTGGCGACATGTTAATATAATTTTCTGTTCACCATAACTTTGACCTCGACTGTTGGCATTGAACTTTGACCATAACCTTGAAATTTGACTTGAACCTTCAAATATGTCCTTGATCTTGAAATATGATCTTGACCTTGAATTTTACCTTGACTTTGAACTTAAAACTTGAACTTGAAATTTGACTTTGACCTTGACGACCATCATGGATCCGACATTTTATGTTCAGTACATGCTACCAGGAGCTACCACCTCCTAGATGACATTGTCACCATCATGTTTTCGTCTGCTGGAGGACACCATCTTGTGTGTGTACTCGTCTTACCATCATAATCATCATTACCATCATGCTAGTTTTATTCTAACCTGCTAGAGTGCAGAAATCATTTATTATCACTGAGGTGCACACCATCTTGAAATTTGGGCGCCAAATAGGAATCGTGTAATTATTTAGATAGAAATTCGGGAAAAAAATCCTAAATTCATTAAATAAATGTGCAATAAATAAACTTATTGATTTGACGAATCCTAATCTTGGTTCGATCCCTGGGCAATGTAGAACATCTTAATTTTATGTAAAAAATGTATCATTTTCAATAAATAATGAAAAATACGTAAAAGAAACATAGTTTCCAAATCAACCATCATCCTATAATCCATTATGGCCACCATCTTGGATATTTGTATTTATTGACCTAGAAATTCGGGAAAGATTCCAAAATTCACCGAAAAAATAACTCATTAATTTACATATTGAATCGAAGGATTCCTGTCATCTGTTTGCTTCTTGACCAGTGACAAGTGTAACTAAATATTAAATAAATTATTTATTTTGGTTTCCATTACCTATCACGGAGTTTATCAATCATTCACTCTACGAAAAACAACTCAAGACAATATACAGCAATGTTAGACGAATTAAATACGCTGTCGATAAGGCTAACAACAAGTCTAGTTTTTGATACTTAGAATAAATAACCTTTAACATGTTCATGTACAAAAACATCCATACATATACACCAAGTGTCTTCGGACTGAGAGACCGGGTCATGAACAATGTCAGACATATAGACCATGAACACGCAGTACACGCAATGACTACGCATCGTTCACGCTGGTCAAGCATTTAATGAAAACGAAGCACGTTTGGACGGAAATACTACAAAACGAAAGGTCATTTAACGAAAAGGAGGTGCATTCTCTCATTCACTCAACTCGGTAGGTAGCGATCGTCAATGATAAGTTTGGATATAATGTCTCCAACAGTCTATGAATCCAACAGTTTTTACTTCCAAAAGTCATTGGCTCCAACAGTCATTGGCTCCAACTGTCCTTTGCTTCAACAGCTCCAATGATATTTGGCTAGAATTCTACGAGTCTAAGAGGCTATGAGGTTACAAGGCTATGAGTCTACAAGGATATAGCAGGTTACGAGTTATACATGGCTGCGAGACTGCATGACTAAAAGGCTGCGTGGCTACGAAACTACATGGCTATGAATCTACGTGGATACAAGTCTTCTCGGTTCCAAATGACTGCGAGGCTACATGACTACAAGGCCACTTGGCTACAAAGCTTCAATTCTACTAGTCTACAAGACTCCTCCAACTGCCTACTAGTCTACAAAGCTCCAACTTCTCCAGTAACATTATGTTAAAAGATTACAAGGCTACTTGGTCACGTAGCTACAAGTCTACGAGGCTACTTGGTTACGTAGCTACAAGTCTACGAGGTTCCAAAGCATCATGAATACGCGACTACGAGCCATGAGGTTACGTGACTACGTGACTACGAGACTACAAGTTTACGAGACTGCGAGGCTACAGAGCTACGAAACTTCCAGAACACAAGCCTACGAGACTGCGGGGATACAGGACTACAAGTGGACTCAGGTACATGGTTTCGTAGTTACAAGTCTACGAGGCAACTTGGTTACGTAGCTACAAGGCTACGAGACTCCAAGGAATCATGACTACGCGACTACGAGCCACGAGGTTACGAGACTACGTGACTACGAGTCTACAAGTGTACGAAACTGCGAGGCTACTAAGCTACGAAGCTTCTAGAACACAAGGTTACAAGACTCCGAGGATACAGGACTACAAGTGTTAATGAGTACTTGGTTACGCAGCTACAAGTCTACGAGGATATTTGGTTAGGTAGCAAAAGTCTACATAGCTCCATGGCATCATGACTACGCGACTAAGAGCCATGACGTTACGAGACTACGTGACTACGAATCTACAAGTTTACGAGACTGCGAGGCTACACAGCTACGAAGCTTCTAGAACACAAGGTTTCCCGACTGCGAGGATACAGGTCTACAAGTCTACATGAGTACTTGACTACGAAGCTGCAAGTCTACAAAGCTCCAATTGCTGCATCTTTTTTTGGTTGAATTTTCTCTTTGGCTCCAACAGCTGTAACATCATTATGTTATAGAATTACTAGGCTACTTGGTTACGTAGCTACAAGTCTACAAGGCTCATATTGGCGCATCTGTTTTCAACGGAATTATCTCTTTTGTTCCAACTGCTCCAACAGTATTATGTTATCAGATTACAAGGTTACTTGGTTATGTAGCTTTAATATATTAATATATTATTTTTTATTGTTATTTGGAAATGTTTTATGTGATTTTTTGATATCGAAGAAATGCCTGTGTCATTTTTCTACGTGTGCTCCCGATTATTCTTGTCAATATTATGATGGTTTTCTCTGTGTGCTCCGGGTTTGCTTTTGAGAAACAGATTTAAGCATGAAGGATTTTTTACTTAATGAGTCATGTTTTTTATTCAGAGTTAAATTTAATTATATTGAATCTCTGCTACTAAATCATCACTTGTAATATTTTTATCAGGTGGAATTCAAACGAAAATACCATTACTCAGTCATATATAATAATAAGCTCTGAGACATCTGGGAATCACTAATAAGCAAGACCAACTTCTTTCTCCTCGGTGCTTAGCGAAGCCATCCTTCTTTTGCGATCGTTAGTGAGCATCCTGCATCCCACATAAAATAACTAAATAATATTTAACTGTAAGCAGAATGTGGTGTCATCTGTTGCCAAGAATCGACACTACTTTAAACAAGTTATTTTGCATGAGATAAATTAACTCTCACCACTGAATGGTGCAATTCTAGTCAGTTAGAGCCAAGTAGTCTCGAAGCCACGTAGCCTCGTGTCCTGGAAGCTTCGTAGCTCTGTAGCCTCGCAGTCTCGTAAACTTGTAGACTGGTAGTCACGTAGTCTCGTAATCTCATGGCTCGCAGTCGTGTAGTCATGATGCCTTGGAGCCATGTAGACTTGTAGCTACGTAACCAAGTAGCCTTGTAGATTTGTAGCTACGTAACCAAGTAGCCTTGCAATGTTATAACATAATGATGTTGAAGCAGTTAGAGCCAAACAGAAATTTCAGCCGAAGATAGATGCAGCAATTGGAGATTTGTAGACTTGCAGCTTCGTAGTGAAGTACTCATGTAGACTTGTAGTCCTGTATCCTCGCAATCTCGAAACCTTGTGTTCTAGAAGCTTCGTAGCTTTGTAGCCTCGCAGTAGGTATAGTAAACTTGTAGATTCGTAGTCACGTAGTCTCGTAACCTCATGGCTCGTAGACGCGTAGTCATGATGCCTTGGAGCATCGTAGACTGGTAGCTACGTAACTAAATAGCCTCGTAGACTTGTAGCTATGTTACCAAGTACTCATGTAGACTTGTAGTCCTGTATCCTCAAAGTCTCGTAAACTTGTAGTCTCGTAGTCACGTTGTCTCGTAACCTCATGGCTCGTAGTTGCGTAGTCATGATTCCTTGGAGCATCGTAGACTTGTAGCTAAGTAACCAAGTAGCCTCGTAGACTTGTAGCTACGTGACAAAGTAGCCTTGTAATCTTTTAACATAATGTTACTGGAGCAGTTGGAGCTTTTTAGACTCGTAGGCAGTTGGAGGAGTCTTGTAGACTAGTATAATTGAAGCTTTGTAGCCAAGTGGCCTTGTAGCCATGTAGCATCGCAGTCTTGTAACCTTGTGTTATAGAAGTTTCGTAATTCTGTAGCCTCGCAGTCTCGTAAACTTGTAGACTCGTAGTCACGTAGTCTTTTAACCTCGTGGCTCATAGTCGCGTATTCATGATGCTTTGGAACCTCGTAGACTTGTAGCTACGTAACCAAGTAGCCTCGTAGACTTGTAGCTACGTGACCAAGTAGCTTTTTAATCTTTTATCATAATGTTACTGGAGAAGTTGGAGCTTTGTAGACTAGTAGGCAGTTGGAGGAGTCTTGTAGACTAGTAGAATTGAAGCTTTGTAGCCAAGTGGCCTTGTAGTCATGTAGCCTCGCAGTCATTTGGAGCCGAGAAGACTTGTATCCACGTAGATTCATAGCCATGTAGTTTCGTAGCCACGCAGCCTTTTAGTGATGCAGTCTCGCAGCCATGTATAACCCGTAACCTGCTAGATCCTTGTAGACTCATAGCCTTGTAACCTCATAGCCTCTTAGACTCGTAGCATTCTAACCAAAATATTATTGGAGCTGTAGAAGCAAAGGACAGTTGGAGTCAATGACTGTTGGAGCCAATGACTTTGGGATTCAAAAAACTGTTGAAGTCAATGACTGATGGAGACAATATCTATTGGAGCCAATGACTTTTGGAAGTAAAAACTTTTGGATTCATAGACTGTTGGAATCATTATATCCTAACTTATTATAGACGAACGCTACCTACCGAGTTGAGTGAATGAGAGAATGCACCTCCTTTTCGTTAAATGACCTTTCGTTTTGTAGAATTTCCGTCCAAACGTGCTTCGTTTTCATTAAATGCTTGACCAGCGTGAACGATGCGTAGTCATTGCGTGTACTGCGTGTTCATGGTCTATATGTCTGACATTGTTCATGACCCGGTTTCGCAGTTCGAAGACACTTGGTGTATATGTATGGATGTTTTTGTACATGAACATTTTAAAGGTTATTTATTCTAAGTATCAAAAACTAGACTTGCTTGTTAGGCTTATCGACAACGTATTTAATTCGTCGAACATTGTCGTATATTGTCTTGAGTTGTTTTTAGTAGAGTGAATGATTGATAAACTCCACGAATGGTAATGGAAACCAAAATATATAATTTATTTATTATTTAGTTACACTGGTCACTGGCCAAGAAGCAAACAGATGACAGGAATCCTTCGATTCAATATGTAAATTAATTAGTTATTTTTTCGGTGAATTTTGGAATCTTTCCCGAATTTTTAGGTCAATAAATACAAATATCCAAGATGGTGGCCATAATGGCTTATAGGATGAGGGTTGGTTTGGAAACTATGTTTCTTTTACGTATTTTTCATTATTTATTGAAAATGATATATTTTTTACATAAAATTAAGATGTTCTACATTGCCTAGGGATCGAACCAAGAATAGGATTCGTCGAATCAATAAGTTTCTTTATTGCATATTTATTTAATGAATTTAGGATTTTTTCCCCGAATTTCTATCTAAATAATTACACGATTCCTATATGGTGCCCAAATTTCAAGGTTGGGCACCTCTGTAATAATAAATGATTACTGCACTCTAGCAGGTTAGAATAAAACTAGCATGATGGTAAAGATGGTTATGATGGTTTGACGAGTACACAAACATGATGGTGTCCTCCAGCAGACGAAAACATGATGGTGACAATGTCATCTAGGAGGTTGTAGCTCCTGGTAGCATGTACTGAACATAAAATGTCGGATCCATGATGGTCGTCAAGGTCAAAGTCAATTTTCAAGTTCAATTTTAAAGTTCAAAGTCAAGGTAAAATTCAAGTTCAATATCAAATTTGAAGGTCAAACTCAAAGGTCAAGGTCAAAGTTGAAGGTCTAATTTCATGGTCAAAGTTTAAGGTAAAGGTCATATTTCAAGGTTATAGTTCAAAGATCAAGGTCAAAGTTCAAGGCCAATGGCAATGTTCAAGTTCAAGGTTAAAGTTCAGGGTCAAAGTCAAATTCAAGATCATGGTCAAATTTCAAGGTCAAGGTGAAAGTTCAATTTCCAGGTCAAATTTCAAGGTCATGGTCAATGTTCAATGCCAACAGTCGAGGTCAAAGGTATGGTGAACAGAAAATTATATTAACATTTCGCCAGCACTCTAGCAGACGAAAACAAGATGGCGGCCTTCAGCGGACGTAGACAAGGTGGCGGACATGACTTAATACCAGTTGATGATATATATATACCTTGGTATTGGTGGTGTGAGGTCTGTCTAGGTAGCTTCCATGGAGGAAGGATCTGTTGGTTTTTTGTATCTTTTTGCTCTTACCGGTTTCGAATAAAGGACGGGAAACGATATGATCAATAAGTATTCAAATAAGTTAATTTTTTGTTAATTTTGAACTATTTTTCAATAAAAACGGATACCTAATAATTAAAGATTTTCAATATGGCATCCGTATCGATAATTTATACAGTGGTGACATAATTAAAAATGTCGGGTGTGGTGTAAAACGTTATTATTATTTTTTATTAAGAATTTTTTTAAATATATTAATAAATTACTGGTTTACTTTTACGGGAAATCGAACCAAGGACCGAAATAATTTAAATTACTAAACATTTGTATTAGGCAATGTTTAATAAATTTTTTGGAATTTTTCCGGAATTTCTAGCAGTGAATTTACGGATTTTCAAGATGGTGACCGTAACGCGAATTGCAACAGTTACGTCTTAATACAAAATGCTGGTTCTGTCTCGATCATGTGATAATATTATTACTTCAAATCAAAAAAAATTACAAGTCCGAATATGCATGTTATTTTTATATATACCTTATTTAATCCTCAGTCTGGTAAATGTCTCGATAGCCGTGCGGTTAAAGGCGTATGTTTTCCAACCTATAGATCAGAGCTGCGATGAATCGAATCACAGCGCTTCCAATGTATTTTGCATAAAAAATTAAATTTAATATGTCGATAAAGACGATAATAGCTATCGTAGGTAATGGAACATCGGCCTTATGTGATGAGACAGAGCGACGCTGGCTTTCTCTAAGAACAAACAGCAGAAACAAAGTTTATGGTTTCCAAAATGGCGGCCTCCAGTGGAACAGAAAAAAAATAAAGAGTGATGCTGGTTCTCTCTAGGAACAAACAACAGAAACAAAGTCGACGGTATCCAAGATGGCGGCCGTCAACGGAACAGAAAAAAATCGATATGGCGACTGTGACGAATATTTCATCATGAGTGAGTCGGGCACTCGATTTAGAGATTTGCGAATCTGAGATGGCGGCCGGAAGTGTTGTAATCAAAGATGGCCGCCGGATCCCAGGATCCCCCTACACACTCAGGTGCCACCGTATGAACCAAATACACCTACGTACACGACTGTGCATCCATAAAAGTTTTAGAATAACAAAGAACGTGTATTTATAATGAGGCTAACACATACATTGAAGGATGTGTCACGCCGCCAGAAGCATGTTGGCGGTTATTTGCTTTTGAAATAAATAAAGTCATAGTGTTCAAAGATTGGATATCCACTCACCAGGTCAATATGGGATCTCAAACATGGATCAAGTTCAGAAAGATTTGGCTGATATTGGCCAAAGAAGATCAACTTTGAGGCATATTTTATACATGATAAACATATTAAACAATAGAGAGAACACGACAGTTGATTGATCAATTTGATAATATAGAATATTATTAAAATTATTGGCAGATGCCTGAACATTTCAGATGGGTCGGAAGATCGAGTAAATGGGAGCAAAGACTACATCAATTGCAAGTCATTGGTAGGATTCACAATGTGAATTACATCGCCCAACTGGAGCTATGCCACGTGCGATTGTTCTTATATCTTGTAAATGATGCAACAACTTTCGATGACCTTCGAACTGTTAATGACACTCAGTATCAGACATGTAAGCAAGCCTGCTTAGCGCGTGGTTTAGCCTACGACGATCAACAATGGATAGAAGAGTTACGAAGAATCTGCAATATCTAAAATGTCTGTAGCAATGCATACCCTTATAATACAAGTATTAATTTACAGATCTCCTGAAAACCGAAAACCCAAAGCAACTATGGGAAACATCTAAATAAAATTTAGCTCAAGATTTTATGCACAAAGGCACAAATGGACAGTCTAGAAAATGCAATTAATCGCGCTTACAGAATTATTGCCTATTAATTAAACACTGAAGAAACATAAGACAGATGTTTCCAATACTGGATAGAGACTTTTGGCTTTGAGGGCATTGAGGAATATGATATTGAAGTTAATCAAATTACTCTGCAGTCTTAGGAGAGCAAACATATCAACTAGCCTACTAAGAGGTAAACATATGGAAATCGTTAATGCCATTATTCAAGCTGTAGAAGATACAAATGGTGAAACAAAATGCATTTCTATTAATGGTTAAGGGGATACTGAAAAGATCTTTATCTATAAAACTCTATACCTACTACATGCTCACTGGAAAACAGTGTAAAGTGAAATGTATGGCTTTGACCGGTATTGCTTCTATATTACTACCTAATGGTCTTACTTCTCATAAAACCTTCGGACTGAAAGTACCACTAATACCAGTTTCAAGTATAAAACCTGACTTTTCGAAAGCCAGAAAATTAGCAGAAATAAATATTTTTTTCATGGATGAAGCTCCGATACTTCCAAAATATTGATTACAGAACTTTGATCGACTTTTTCGAGCCATTAGAAATGCTGATCTCCTTTTCGGTGGAAAAGTTATATTTATTGGAGGAGATATTCGCTAATGTCTGACTGTACAGACGCGAGGAAATAAAAACGAGTTATTAGAGCTTTGTATTAAGCGATGTTCCTTATAGTCCCCTTTTAAGACATTTGCACTTGAAGAAAACATCCACATTTATATAGAGAAATGGCAATTTGCTACAGTTAAGCAACGGTGAACTGCCATTAAATACAATGTAAGAAATCGAAATGCCACAAAATATCATTTCAAACAACAATCTAATTGATAAAGTGTTTGGAAACTGCTTTCCCAGTGAAAATTATTAGGGTCTGAAAGACAGAGCGATAGTCTGCCCCTCAATAATGATGTTGACAGAATTCACGGTGCAATATTTGCCAAACTTCCTGGAGAGTACGAAATCTATTATAGTAATGACTTGATGATAGACTAACCTGAAGGAGCACTCAAATTTACAACAGATTGACTTAATAGTGTCAACATTTAAGACTTACCACCACACGAATTGAAATAAAAAAAATAAAACATTAATATGCTGTGCATAATTGAGATACATCAGAAGGTCTATGTAAAGGTGTAAGATTCATTGTGACAAGTCTGTGCAATAACATATTAAAGGCAAAATTCGTTACTAGTGAACAATCCGGCAAAGAAGTACATATACCTACAATCACTTTTGACTCATACAAAGGTCAACTGGGCTGTACCATGCAGCGACACCAATTTCCAGAAAGATCTGCATTTTCCACGACAGTACATAAATCTGAAGGCCAAAATTTTAAATTTGTTGGAATGGACTTAAGATCATCAGTTTTTATTGCATGGCATTTTGCCGAGTAAAGCGACCAAGTACATTAAAAGTATTCCACCCAAATGAAAATTCACGAATACCCGCAACATAGTATGGAAGAAAGTATAAAGTTAAGTTAAAAATCTTATAATTTGGGATAACTGTGAAGTGAAACTGAATAAAAACCACAGTATTGCTGATTATTTAAAATAATTTGTTGAAGAATGAGCATTTACGATTTTCTTTATTTATCCGACTACAGTTCTTATGTCGGTAGGTATGAAGTATAGTGAGGATTGTAGAATGTTAATATTGTTATGAACGCAGACAGCACCGCGACGCACTCCAGGTTCGGAGCTGGCTGGCGGCCCCGCACGGCCACTGACGTCACGCGCCGTCGTCCACTGACGTAAGGCATGATAAGCGTGCCTGGCCGGATAACAAGATCCCCTCGCACTGTCCCGCCTCAAGCCATTGACCCTTTTAGCGGCCTGAATATTCTGCGGGTTTCCCGAGGCCACCACGCGGATTAAACACGCCTTTCTGGACTTTTCGGGCGTCGGGTCGGCCCAAGGTGACGTGAAACTTCCAACCACCCCAGTCAGTTCCAGAAAGTCTGCCAAGAGTATAATAGCAGCGACGCCGGACTAAGCGAGTTCCGAGCGAAGAGAGAAGAGCGGAGCAGCGGGAGTCTCCCCCTCGGGGAGTGATAATGGCGATACCTGCGAGTGAAGGCCTGGCGAGCCAGTCGGGTGCAACGAGCGATATTTTGGACTGTACTGCGGCGCAGTGTGGGTGAGTGTGCGAAGGAATCGGACAGAGGCGGACAGAAGAGCGAGCCACTGTCGAAGCCAACTCCACCCCCCTCCTTAAACCTGTACGTCCCGAGAAGGTAACACATTTATCCTGGCATATTCCCTCAATCGGTCCAAATGTACTACTTTCATCCGTCCCCTCTTTCCACTCTGAATGAGGTAGACCACATAATTTTGGAGCTTCAAGACTTCATAGGGCATTCCCACGCTGCTTGAAGATTATGGCACCTTCCCTTCCTTCGTTGCGGGTTGTACAGCCACACCAAATCGCCCTCCGGAAATCCGATCGAGCAAGCCTTCAGGTTAGCCTTCAAACCTTGTTATTTCCATACCTTGCATTAATGGTTATTAGATAAAAATTTATTTTAACAAAAGTTTTAGTCAATATTTACAAAGTTAACCAAAAATAAGAATGGATTCGGTAGTGTACATGGTAGAGAAGTTTTATTTATTTTCTTACTCCAACCCCAAATTTTTTCAACCCTTGCAAGAATGGTTGGTTTTATCAAAGTTTTTTTACAGAAATAAGTTTGAGATAAAAATTATAAGATTTACAAACAATTTAAATGGATTTGTTAGTGTGCCTAATAAGGGAGTTATTAATTTTTTATCTTTAACTTCTTTTATTTTCCACCCCTTGCAGTAATGGGTGGTCATGTAAAATATATTTTTAGACGAAAATTGTAAATAAATGTTTAAGTTTTATAATAAAAAGAAATAGATTTAATAGTGTACAAGGTACTGATTTTTTTTTATTTATTATTTTCAAACCATATTTTAAAGGCTTGCAGCAATGGTCCGTCTTATCAAAATTTGTTTCAAACAAATGTTTTGGATAAAAATGATAAGATTTACAAACACCTTGAATGAATTTGACGGTGTGCCCATGAACAGAATTATGATTTTTTTGTCCTCCAAAACTTGTTACTTCCACCCCTGGCAGTTATGATTGGTCATATCAAAAATGTTTTAGACAAAAGTTTTTGGTTATACTCTTACGAGTTATGATACGTTCAAACTGTTGTGATATTTTCCATATTATGGGATCTAAGAGCAATTTTTCTGTTTTTCAAAAAACATTCCCCATTTATACTCCTTTGGTCAGAAATTACCCATTAACAAACTCGACTGAGATTTTCCACAGTTATATATATATATATATATATATATATATATATATATATATAAATAAACTTTTGATTTGTCGATGGTTTTGGAGTTAACTGACCATGAGACAAAAAAACAACAACTATATAATACCAATTTGGCCACTTTTAATGTTTGTATAGGGAACTGAGATGTTTTTAAAATGTTCAAGCACGTTGTAACATTCTTGACTGGTCGAAGAACTTCAGAATTCTACTTCTTTACTTGAAAGGTAATCTCTAAGATAAATAACTTCATCAAATAAATTATCTTCATCTATCTAAAAGTTAAAGCAATTGCTTTTCAGTAAGTGATTTGACTTATCAATATCCCCCTAAGTGGAAATTGCTTCAGAAGCAAGTACTTAAGTATTCAAAGATGATAGTAAACTCGCACCAGGATTTTAAATAGTCAATGGCTCTTGAATACATTAGATTTGATACATTGAAATAACATAAACGAGTTAGAATTCCCTCTCGTAAACAATGTTCTAACCATCATTTCTATAAACTTCTCATTCTTATGGGCTTAAAGATTATGCCTAAGATCGTACATAATCAGCGAAAATTCAATAATACCTCTGTAATTTATTTGCAACATTTTAATTGTGTAATAAAAAACAAAAAACAAAAATTACTATGAATAAATAGAAGCCACAACTCCGTTTTGGGGTCACCAAAGAGAGTTTTGAGCATTACAAGATAACGTGCTTCAGACAAAAAGAACTGTTGCAGTGGTCAATACATTTTCATTAATAATAACCATCATACAGATAAATTCCCCAAGATTTCGTTGTAATCTTTATCAAAAAATTCACAGAATTCTTTTAATATTGTGACACCAAAAGTATAAATATCGAAATACCCAAACATTTTGATACCATTCCTTCCACAACTACCGAAACAGCGTGTATTGCCGTTTGTGCACCATTATGCACAATATGGGCAACATGTACTAACCTAGAAAAGATTTGCATAGATTTAATTTTAATTTGATGTACATATTTACTTCTTCTTTTCTCTTACCATACGAAATTGCTGTTAGTATTGTCTGCTGATATAGCAACTAAATTTATTTTCTAATGATATTTCTCTATTACTTGCACAATTTCTCTTTAAATAAGAGCAGACGTTTCTCCAGGCACTTCAATAAAATCAAGCAAATTACTTTTTTTATTTCTCTGTCTTTGTCATTAAAATTGAAGTATCGCCCCACAACAGGTTATATTTTTACATTACTGTGATTGGAAGTATCAACAGAATATAATTACTGTTTAAAAAAATATATAATTATAATTATAATTATATATATAATTATAATCATAATTTTATATATATATATATATAATTCATGAACTGCGAGTCGGCCCAAGGAGCCGGAATTTGTTCTTGCTCAAGCAAATATTTTTATTTTCAAAATTTTAATTAAATAACTTGTTCAGCCCAAGAGCGAAAACTTTGGCTGTGGCTAACAGTTTAGTGAGCAAAAGTATTTTCTTGAATTGCTTTATTAAATTATTTGCTGGAGGGAGCACTTTAAAAAATAAAACATACAACTGAATTCACTGAAACGATGATGCTCTTAACGATAAAACAATTTTTATGTTTTGCAGTACATACATGCTCAGTAACGGACGTAGTGCCACAACTTCCTATCAAAAGCACACTATGTATTACACACTGACTAAACAATGAATATTCTCTTTGCTTTTGCTGATATTTGGCGCAGGCCTCAAGTATGGAAACAATAACTTTAGTGAATCGTCAAATACGCACAATCTCTTCTTCTTGACTGGTGGGGTGTGAACTTCATGCTAACTTTTGAACAAGCGTAATGTTATTGGTTTTCATGCAATCTACTCAGATTCAGGCTGACTGAACGATTTGTGCACTGTTAATTAAAATGTTAGGTTAAATACACATGACAAGACCTGCGGGCTGCGGTGCGTCATCAGTTACACTGTATTGTTGCCGAGGACTGTGGTGCGCCAAGAAGCACAGAGTTGCCCAAAATATTATTGATACTACTGGTAGATGAGGGGGCATTCCGGGGACACTTGCTGGCAGGGGACAGGACTTGGGTTGCCGTCTGTCGCCCGTAAGGCCTGAGGTGGAGGGATGTGGCGCGGGACTGAACCAGCCGTGCGTGGTCGTGCCCGCAGTTGCGGTGGGCGGGCTGCTGCTGGTGCTGGCGGCGGCGGCGGCGGCGTGCGAGGAGGCGGCGGCGGCGGCGGTGTTCACGGCGCGGGTGGACGGCTTCCCGCAGCCGGGCGTGGCGGCGGTGACGGTGAAGCGCGTGCTGAAGGGCGGGGCGGGGCGGCTGCGGCCGGGCGGCTCGGCGCTGGTGCGGCTGCCTGGCCTCCAGCAGGAGCCCTGCTGGCCGGCGAGGCCCCTGCGAGCCAGGGACACCCGCCTGTTCCTGGCCGGCTCGCCCCTGCAGCCCCTGCAGCCCCTGCAGCTGATAGCACCGCCCCTCGTGCTCACCCGGGCCTTGCTGGAGCGCGCGTCGGCCGCCGTCAGAGGTGAGACCTCTAGCCTACTGCTACCGGCACAACTCACATCACTCTAACCACGAACATGTGTTGCATCTCGGACACATGTTGTACTACCTCAACATCTTGCCGACCAGTCAGCCGTTCGCTGTTGCGAGCGTAGATAGATATCTTACTGCGCGGCTCGAGGGCGTGACTATCTCTATCACGAGTTACGCTGCACTCGAGCTAACCTGAATGGTTCGAACTCGACTTTCTACAGTTTTTCCTGCCGTCATCCTTATAGAACCAAACATGCACGGAGCTTGACTGACACCTTTTACAAATAGCATTGTTAAAGGAACAGTAGTTTCTTGTTTATAACATCTTATAGCAGAAATCACTTAACGAAAATTAAAAAAGAGGAAAATTTGCAGGAATGTATTTTAACGGTATTTGTCACACAGTTTACCTTATATTAATTTGTAAGCATTTGTTATTGTTATGATAAAGAGTTTAAAAAATTGTTTATAATAAAAGTCTATTTTTTTCTAGCCTTCTCTTTAAATACGCATCAAACTCCGCAAAACTTAGGTTCTATAACCTATTGATTTCTTATAGTGACATGTCTACTGGAGTCAGGCCGTGTGTTTAGTGCCTAGGCCTGGCTTCAACTTAAAGTTCAGTTATAAGTATAATGCTCGTGTTGCGGTAGTAGTAGCGTGTTATTATTTTATGTGGTTTCGTATGCAGCCTGCTACTCGGTGATATATTCCGATGTAGTGTGGGTACTGTGTTTCATTATGCAGACGTGGTTGTATTGAATATACTGCTGTTTGTGTAGTGGTATTGGCAGTGTACTAGATTATGAACCAGCAGTCAACCTAATTCAGCCACTTAAAACACAAGTACTGCAATAGTTATAATAATAAAAACAACACACCCTCGCCTATAGCTTGTGACGAAACCTTAAGAGTGAGGCTGGAATGCTTATACACAATTAACAAAATACTGATGTTTTTAAATAGATTTTTATATGGCTCCAGAATTATATGTTTTCCAACTTAAACAAATTCTAAAGCTATCAGGGTAGCTTGCAAAACCTATAACTGACGAAACAATAACAATGATAGTTGACAGCTAACAGTGTAAACAAGACTCACTCAGGTTGTGAAAGAAATACTACAATTCACTCCTTCAATAAAAACGAGGATAAGTATTTGCAAGTAGGATGAAAATTAAAAACAGGAAGTTAAGTTGGACACTCTCACAAAAACAGTATCATCACAAAACTATAGTCTTCACGTTGCAATAGTTTATCAGGGTTCTAGTTTTGATATTATATATTTTTCCGGCTAGCAGTAACCCAGTGGTAGGCACAAAATCTATTCCAAGGACCACTGGGCCAAACTAGACTGATATTCGCTGTGTTGGCGAATGTCAGTTGGACACAGATCGTCGTTAGGGAAAATTATATGGTTGTTTTTCTATTGTTTATGACCTATGGCGTAACAAGGAATTGTTACCTGTGGTGCGCCGTGGTGGAAACATCTGCCAGAATAGGGAATACCTGTAGTACGGCAGGTGTAGCGACTTACTTACGGCTATTGTTGGTCGCACTCACAAACACGCACAGTCCTATAACGCAGCCCAGCCTATCCCGTATTGAATGTTTGGCTAAAAAATGCTGCACGTCTCTAGGCCTACAACAAAGGCAGTTGCTATTTCAAAATTTCTAGGTTCACAAAGTCCAAATTGGCGCCTAAATATACCGCTCAGTGTCGCAGGTTAAGTCCGTGGAAGCACGAGGAACTCCCCGAAGAAACATGATCTGGCGCTTATACACCGGCGTCGTCATACCGAAGCCTTGCTGGGATTGATTCAAATTCGGCGCCTAAACGCTTAACGTAACAAATGCAATAAACAACAATACAAAATAAAAGTTACCTAGTAGTGCATACACCACTACACACGTAGTAATTACTGACATAAAATAAAAAGTTTAATAAAAATGCACATAATAAATAATATGAAAATACTTCACAAAGCTTCCTGATAAAAGTTGTGAAAACCCACTTCCGGTTGTTTGAAACTTGGTCCATGGAGTACTGTGTCTGTAGGATGCTCTCAAAACGTAAACAAGGAAACAATGGAGCATAGTTAATGGCAGACACGCGCACGGGAGGTGACAGTTCATAATGTTTATGTTTTTAAAGTTTATATTTAATTAACTTAACTTCATGTGGGTCGCGTATCAGCACAGTTAGTAAGACGATAAAATATAAAACTTTTTGTCGAAACAATTTGTCAGTTGGAACAGGTACGAGGCAGACTGTGTATGAGTAAAATTGTGTGCAGTTTTAACAGGGATGATTATCTGACGTTTGTTACAACATTTTAGATTAGTTGAAACGTAGTAAAGATTATTATAAACGTTATATAGTACTTTCTCATTACCAAGTAATCGTTATCTTGTCGTTAATTTGTAAAGCTCATTTTGAAACCCGTTCTGGTGACTCTGTGAATACCAGCGGAGTACTCCATTAAAATATATGACGGGACCAATCAAAGCGTTACGCAAGGACGCAAGAACGCGCTGCGGTTTGTCGGAACATATCGTCTCGGGAACTTGAGAGCGCACATCACTCCTCAGAGACGTACCCCTGCTACTACCTCGGCGCCGGGGAAGACGGCAACCCGCGCAGCACCAGTGCCGAGACGTGAGCCGCCCACGCAGGACTGTGCGGTCATGAAGACCGAAGCATGACTTGAGGACTATACAGGCAGCGAACAACTCCCGCGAGTAGGTTCAGCGCGTACACTTCCGTGGGAGGTGGGCGGGTCAAGCTGGAGGGTTGGAGAAGTCGATTGGTTATCTTGTCTGATCGTCGCCCCTACGTCATTCCGGCCAGGTCTGTCCGCCGCGCAAGATAGCGGTGTTCCGTAGCCTCTGTCTCTTTGTCCTTGAGTCTCGTAGTGTCGCGTTACCTTCGAATTACGGTCGTTTACTGTAAGTCAGAATGTGGCGTTATGTTGAGCGCATTACCCACCATTCACGTCATTCTGTCCCCCCGAAGCAATCCGAGTAACCGAGTTCAGCACACGTCCTTGTTCACACCAGATAACTATTGGCTGGAGGAGTGTTTTTTAGGTGAATTTCAAAGAAAGAATAACTATTGTAGCCATTACAATGGCACGGCTTCTGGAAAAAGTTTTTATATAGTTTTTCGTTTCGTGGTCCCTAGATTCCAAAACCATCATCAACTCAAAAGTTAATATATATAATTATATATCACCTTTTTTTGGACACGATACATGCCGTAATTTTTCACATATCACTTCCAAACATAAATATAGTAATAGAAAATATCGATCAAGTTCGTTAATGGGCAAAATTCCACCAAAGGGGTAGAAATAGGGGATTTAAAAAAAATCACTAGAGCTCCCTAAATATGACAAATATCGCATCCGTTTAATCGTATTAAAACTCGTAGGAGTAATACCAAAAAACCTTTTTCTAAATACGTTTTTGATACGACCAATCAAAACTGTAAGGAGTGGAAAAAACAAGGGTTGGAGGGCAAAACCATTCATGACTCCCGAAATAGGTACCCCATTGAATCCGTTCAAAATACCGTATAATTTTTATTTAAAACTTTTCTTGGAACAATTATTGATTAAACGAAACATTGCAGCCGGGAGATGAAAACAAAACAGGGGTAGGATGAAAAAAACTCATAACTACCTTAGTAGGCACACCATCGAATCCACTCCAATTGTTTGCAAATTGTATAACTTTATCTTAAACTTTTATCGGAAACAATTTTTTATGAAACGAAAAATTACAGCAATGGGATGATAAAAACCGGGGTAGGATTTAAACAATTCATAATTTCCGAACCAACTACACTATTAAATCCGTTCTTATTTATTGTAAAACATTAAAATATTATTTACAACTTTCGTCCGAATAATTATTATACGACCTACAATTATAGCTAGGGGTGAATGTACAAGGATTGAAGGACAAAAAAAAAGCATAACTCCCTTAGTAGGCACATTATTAAATCCGTTCAGATTATTTGTAAACCTTTAAAAAAAAAATCAAAAGTTTTGACTTAAACATTTTTTTGATGCAATCAAGCATTGCGGCAAAGGTTGGAATATACAGGCGTCAAAGAACCGATAAAATAATTACTAATGGATCTATAAACATTGATTGTAAATTTAACAAAAAAAAATCTAAATATTTGGCCTCAAACATTTTTCATAAAATAAACCACTACAACTAGAAGATGAATTAAACCAGGGTTAAGATTAAAAAAAAACTTCTGTACCATATAGTAATTGACTATTTATTCCGTTCTTATTTAACATTCTAAATTTGGTCTAAAACTTTTGTCGAAAGCAAACTTTATGTAATCAACTAATACTGCAACGGGTGAAAATACCAAGTGTTGTAAGTTTTAAATAGAATCATAATTATTTTTAGTAGTTTGGCTATCAAATCCGTTATAATTTATTGTAAAAACCCAAAACATTGTCTAAAACCTTTGGCTGAAACCATTTTTGATGAGAGTATATAAATGTATTTCCTGCTTCTGGTGTTGGAGTGAGGTGTCGGTCCGCAATCTTGGATTGTGATGTCACGACGGCCATATTGGATGACCTTGACCCATGACCCCATCTTGGATTACGCCATTTGAATCCCACCATCTAGGATCAGCCACCTTGGATTATGACATCACATCCACTATCTTGGATTCCGCATTTTGATGTAACCATTGTAATATTTGTTATGGCCTCATCTTGAATTCTAGAACATTGTGGTTTTGTTATGGTTGATTTCTTGTATTATAGAATGTTTATCTTTTAGTTATGGTCGCCATTTTGTATTTAAGAATATTGCAATGTTTGTTACGGCCGCCAGCTTGAATTCTAGAGTGTTGCCCTTTTCATTATGGTAGACATCTTGTATTATAGCATATTGCACTTTTCGTTATGGTCGCCGTCTTTTATTCTAGAACATTGCACTTTTCGTTGTGCCTGCCATCTTGAATTCTGACATCATGTCCGCTATATTCATTTCTTATGACACATCTGCAATCTTGGATCTAATGCCACGACCACTTTTTTAGATTCTGATATGGTGTCCGCCATGCTTTTTTTCGTCTGCTGGAGGCGGCCATCTTAGATTCCATCATCCTTGTATTTGGTTTTTGTTCCTAGAGAGCGCCAGCATCGCTCTGTCTTATGCACTGTTATAGTCCTTATCGACATATTACATTAAATGTTTTTATACAAAATACATTAACAGTGCTTGATTCTAACCATGACAGCTCCTACGTCTGACTTGGAAAACATGCGCCTTTAACCGCACGGCCATCAGATATTTACCAAACTAAGAATAATTAAGGTACTTATATAAACATAACACGCATATTTGTACTTAAATATATATTTTAATTTAAAGAAATAATAGAATCTTTTGTTCGAGTCAGAACCGCCATATTTTATTTTTTAGTACTGGCTACTCGGAGTGCTAGTGCCAAATAGTACCTACACACACCGCATGCTGGAGAGTGCTGTCGCCATCTTGGATTCCGCCATCTTGAAAATCCGGAATTATTATCGAAATGTCCGAGACAAATTTTAAAATTAATAGCTACATTAATTCATAAAATTTTAATAAAAATTGATCCCGCCATTTAAAAGTTATAACTTGATATCCGTCATCTTGAAAATCCGTAATTTTTTCAAAACAATCGGAAAATAATTAAAATTAATAAAAACTTAATTAAATCCAATTTTATAAAATTTTAATTTAAAAACTCACGCCATGGTATTTTAGTTCGAAATAAGTGAAAACAAAAAAAGATCGATGGAATCTTCCTCCACGGAAGCCGCGGACAGACTGACCTCCCACCACTAATGCCAAGGTAGATATATTCCCAACAAGTATGACATCACATCAACAATCTTGGATCTACCATCTGGCTTTGTCTGCTGGAGGCAACCATCTTGGATTGACATCACATCTGCAATAATGTTTTAATCTGTTGGAGGCTGCCAACTCAGATTATGACATAACAACCGCCATCTTGTTTTTGTCTGCTAGAGGCCACCATCTATGATTATGACAGCATAGCCACCATATTGTTTTCGTCTGCTGGAGGCAGCCATCTTTAATACTTGCTACCAGAAGCACTAGTTCCATGTAGTACACTCGTCGTTTGCTAGAGAGCGCTATCGCCTTTATGTTTTTAATACTCGCTACCAGGAGTGCTAGTGTCGTGTAGTACACACATAGTCTGCTAAAGTGCGCTGCCGCCATATTAGTTTAATTTTTCCCTCTAGTTTGACCTTTTATTTCCAAGGCACCCACCATATTTTCGGCTGTCTGGGCCTCAATTTTGGAGCTTCATAAATTATTTAGCTAGAAATATGGTAAAAATTTCAAAATTCATAAAATAAATCATTCATTAATGTACTGATTAATCGAATCTATTTATATCCCTGTTTCTATCTTGGTCAATTCAAAAAGGAATTTATGCTCTTAAATATGTATTTAATTAATTATCCTCACTGCAAACAAGGACTCTTTCCCGCTGAATAAATATGTTACTCGATATCATTACGCTTACAATGGAGATCATATTCGGTGCACTTTCATTTTTTAAAAAATAGAGTTACAACTACAAGCATATAGATTATTAAGTGTCTCCGAACCACGAAGCCAGGTCATGTACAATGTTTATAGACCAAGCTTTTCCGAAGTACGAGGCAACGCCACGTACAATGCCAGGCATATAATCCGAACCACGAGGCCTTATTGGACGATACCTGTTGTTGCTTTCAAACAAATATGACATATTTCAAGCAGACAAGACAAAGACTCCGAACTGTCAGAAGTACAGGTTGAAGATAATCTATTAAAAGAAAATAGGACAAATAACTAAGCATATTTTAGGTATACCATAGGACCAAGAATCCTGGATAGTGTTTTATACTTACTACAAGACCAAGAGGTGAAGACATCTATATAATCTTCAAAACTGACTTCAGTCTTGACTACGCACATTTAACGAAAATATCTCATCAGATGAATACGATCTCGTCAAAGAAATACGATCTAGCAGGTATACGATCTCGTCACAGGGATACGGTCTATTGCAGGATACAATAGGATACTATCGGCGGGATACGACTGTGAGGATACAATAGGATACTACGAGATCTCAGCCTAAGTTAAAATTACGATTACAAGAAATAAAACAAAACATTTTTGAAATCTAAATAATTCATTAATTTTTCTATATTAAGTATGGAGGCTACTTCATCGACATGCGAGTAGTTTCCTACATAAACCGATACCATTAACAGTCTCAGACGATCGGCCAATAAGTAAGGATCTCGCCAGGACTTGTAATCAATTTAATCTGCTGCTGCTTCCATCTTCCATACATGTTTAATATTTTTAAGATCTCTGAAGACTTCCATTTTTATTTTAACACCAGCATCAAAGTCACCATCGTATTTGTGCCAATGACCATTTTAAGATTTATAAGAATAATTTAGTTTAGGGCATCATTTCCATCTTTTTGCCACAGTGCCTCATCACAACCTTCTGTCTTGGTAGCTTCAAATTCTTCTATATTGTTCTCATTTCCTGAAAAGCTGTTGTTGCCGTCATGGTTTCCAGTAATATTATTGAATTATTCAGTAGGAGTAAAAGAAAATCCATCAGAGTACCTATTCTGTAGGATGGTCAAATCCTTCATGTCTCATGTTAGGAAACTTGTCATAATTTTCTTCCTGTAGAACGATATCTTGTTTCCGTTTCTTCGATGCTGAAATCTCATTAAATTTCAATTCTAGCAATGCAGATTTCCAAGTGTGATGATTTATGCCAACTCGACATACGTTTTTCTCATTAGACGAAAAAAGTGTACCTTCGCAGGTTTTGAAGTGTTTTTTTTTTTTTAAATTTTTCACTTTGTCCAAATTGAAAGCTGCAATCATAGCAACGTAACAATTTCCGCAAAGGCCCTTTTGTTCAATTGCCTTTCATATGACGTCTAGCATTGTTGGTTTTAGTAAACGAAATGCCACAGTACCGACACATTGATGCCGACGATGTCACGACTGCTTTTGGAACCACGCTGACTGTTCTTGACATGTCATTAAAATCATCTTCCATAGTTCAAACAGAAAATATTCAAACCAGGTCGAACACTCTCACTTTGTAATTTTCGATCTTATATGTGTGCATTTAAATATTTTGTCAGCGAAAGTTAATTTATATCATGCAAAAAATTGTTGCAAGTACTTCTTATGTCTTCCTATATCGCCACTTGTTGTGTAGAGGTAAATATTTATTTTTTATGTGGGATACGGGATGCTCTCTCACGGTCGCAAGAAAATGAGAGCTTCGCCAGACACCATTCAGATAAGGCAATTGTTTTATATGACAGTGTTTCTCATCCGTCTCATGACAAAGTGATCGACTCAGTAATTAATCTCTTTTGTGTGAATATCACAAAATAAAAATATATTATAAGTGTTTATTTAATAAACGGAATTCAGCAACTAAACGAAATTCTGAATATAATTGCATGGTTCACATCGAAAGAAAATGCATGCAGCGATTTTTTAAATCTCAGAAATAACCAGGAGCACACGGAGAAAATCAAAATAATATTGCCATGAATAACCAGGAACACACAGAGAAAGAAAAAATAATTAAAAGGTGAAATTAAGAGCACACAGTGAAAACAAACAGTAGTCTTAGAAATCCAGCTAAGTGAATACATTTTAGACGATTAATTATATATAAAAGGTATATTTGTTACACATATGTATATCCATAAAACGTATGTAGCTATAATATGCACGATGGCGGAATTTATAATGGCGGCTGGGTCCGAGGTCAAAGGTGAAGGTCATCCAAGATGGCTGCCGTGACATCACAATCCAAGATGGCGGGACACCACACTCCGGCTCCAAACGCAGGAAATACATTTATATTCTACTGATGAGACAAACTATTAAAGTAATAAAATGGGACAGAGGAGTTAGCACACACGAAGTGCCATTCACCCATGTGGTAAGGACCATGTGATCGATATCCACTCGCCAAATTTGTATTCTTTTCTTGCCTTGCGTAGAAAAATAACTTCCAATACATGTTAAGTTAAAAGTATTCACGTACTACTAATCAAAGTAACTAAATACAAGCTCGTTAACCACAAAGTTTATAAAATTTTCTCAAAACAAAGCCTGCCCGGACGAGGCACATCTACCAGCACTTGTAAATGAACATTGATCCAGCGCACATAAGATACAAGCTAGCAGAAGCGTCGGGTGGCAGTCAGATGCTAGCTCGAGGCACGTTGATTGTTGGAATAGCTTCAAAGTACGAAAAAAAAAAAAAGTAATGAGATTGAATCACTAGCCTACGAATGTAACATTTTTGCCCCGAAAATTTTTGTAGTGCATTGACCAGAGTAGAACTCAGACCAAGTGCCACAAAAAAGACATCACCACGAATAATAAGAAGAAACAAGCAATCTTCATACAGACCAAGTGAATCGGAACTATGAGGTGTTTTTCTACCGATATTTTAAACAGGTCATGTTCAATGTTGGACGTATAGACTAAGTGTCTTCGAACCAAAAGGCCAGGTATGAACAAACTCATGCACATAGTCTAAGCGCCACCGATCCAAGAAGACGAAAACGACGAACATTTTAAACGGGCCATGTCCAATATTAGGCATTTAGACCAGGCATCTCCGAACTACGACCTCAATCATGGCTTGACTACAGTCATGTCGATGCACATCGTGACGTTTCTAATTTCGACACTTTTAACTTTATTATTAATTAATACATTTGAAATATTTTTGTTTTTTAACTTTAAAAAATTGTTACGATTTATGTGGGGAGAACTGAGTTCGTAAGGGATGGCCCAAGTAAGTTTTATTACAGTTTTATAAATTACAAATATTTACATTATCAATAATAAATAATTTTACTCCAAAATGTCCGATCACAAATCACTGCCACTTAAAAATGTTTATTCTCAAGTCACTCAATGTCTGTCAAGTTCCACAGTTCTCACTCCTCACTGGAGCTAGGCTGAACAATGGTTTGCCCCTTACCTCGCGCCTGACCATACACACAGTATTGCACCACTCAGTCGCCTCACTCTCGCGATCCAGTCGAACTCTGCGTCACGCCACACTCAGGAATTGAGAAGTGTGTGTGTGTGTGTGGTCTCTCACCATCTTCGCAGATGTCGCACTTCCCTTCGCTCTCGGAACTCCGTAACTGTCGCGGGACTCGCTCGGAACGCGCCCAGAACTCCCCGCAGAGGCCGGCGTCACTGCTTAAGTAGTCTGTGGCGCCTTTATCGAACCGACGAGAGCTGTGGCGTCCATTATCCACACTCCGCGCGGTGGCCCGCGGAATTCGCAAGGTCGCTCAGCGATAGGTAACGGCGCCGAGGCAGGAGAATACGCGGGGTGAAGAGGGGGAAAGGGGAGTAGAAACGACCCTTGTAATCCGGCCAGGTGAGCGTGGCATGCCTTGCGTCATTGGACCGCACGCACCAGCTCCGAACCTGGAATCACGGTCTGGTCTCTCGCGTTCGTAACAATATATATTTTTTTCATGGCAAAGAGTGTATTTAAATTTTATTTATTCCTAAATATTTTCATCATCTATATATTATTAAATCTTTTTATTCTTTCAGAACTGATAAAATAATATTTTAATTGTGTTTGTTTCTAGTATATCCAAATCTTCAAAAGAGAAAATTATAGTAATTGTTCTGTGGCTATCTTTTGTTTTTGATCCCACCTACTTGTGATTAACTTTATATTTTCTATCGTGCCAAACGAAAAGGACTTACTTTTCTTTTTGATGTGACAACGTCTAATAAATCGATTAACGCCGGCTGCACGCACGAAAAAGTGTCCCGTAACGCACATTGTCCCACTACGGATGTGTCCCGTTACGCTCATTGTACGCATGCGCCGTATCTCACTTCCACTCGATTGGAACAACAATCGATTTGACTATTCAATCATGTTTTGTCATTTGAATTATTAATATAATATAATTTAACGATTGGTCACCGATTTTCAGCACAGTTATTTAAAAGTAATGTTGAATTTTCAAATACGTTTTTAACGAACAATGGTGTTTTACAGTTACACATAATAATTCAAATTACACAAGGGATCTTTTGCACAATGTTTTAAAAAATATTGCATCACATTATAAATAAGTTTGGTGTATTTGGGATGCGTATTTGTTATAAAATCGTATTATAAAAACGAAATAATATTATTCCCCTACGGTGCTGCTATCTACGGTGACGGATACGAACCGAACGAATCTTGCTCTCTATCAGCTGCCGCGAGAACCAGGCACTCGATAATACATAATTTCCTTTGTTTATCGCGAGGGGCGTTATTATTAATGAATTATAAATAAAATTTCGTGCCCGGGGCCAAAATTGCATATCAATTTGAGCAGTGGAAGACATTAAAACGTAAAATATTCTCGACGAATTTTAATCTGTGGTTTTGATTGCTTATTACAACAACAATTTCGGCAATCAAGGTTTATTATTCTTGCATTTTAAAAATCTGATTACTAGTATAATTTTAAGTATTAATTTTTTTATTATTAAAAAAGTAGTATCTGTCGGCGGGTGCAGTAATATTAGGTTATGTTACAATTGACTAAAAAATTGTGGTGATTCGTATAATTGATGATAGATATTTGATTACAGTTTATTTATATGAAAACTTGTTCATAATTATATATAAACGTTATAGCTAAACGCCAGTTTTTAAAATTAATGACAAGTCATCTACACGTGAACTGTTTCGTTGACTGTTTACAAAGTGAAATGAAAAAATGTGGTTTTCATTGCTTATTACAACAACAATTTCGGCAATAAAGGTTAATTATTCTTGCATTTTAAAAATCTGATTATTAGTATCATTTCAAGTATTTATTCTTTTATTATTAAAATAAAAATGATTCAAATTTATTCATAAAAGTATGCAATAATTACATCAATGTTTTATTATGACGTCACGTTAAACTATCGTCCGTAAACCGACTTTACAGAGAACCAATTTTTTAGAATTAATTTTTACCATCTACACATTTTTTGGTGATGATGTAAAATTTATATTATCACGTTTGGATAATATAAAAATTCCACGAAATGCAGATTGCGACAAATGGAATCTATTATCATTTACCTGTAATGTACTGAGCACAGTCGTGTGTTTAGTGTCATGTCCAGATGTCATCGCAATCGGTTGCGGAACATCTACTTATGTGCTTGTACGCATACGAGTCTCTAACCTAAACCGAGGAGTTGAAATGTCTGCAGGTAGTACCACAGTAGGCACATGGAATCCACCTTTACAGTTTTACGCGTGTCGTCTCAAACTGTCAATACGAGTAAACCACACATGACACTCTTCACAGCGAAACTTCATACGAGAAGGATTCTTCGTACATTTACTTCTCTCATATCTTCGTCCATCATAGGAAAATGCGGAAGTCATATCACAGTAGCCGCAAGGATGTCTAGTTGATGAAGATGAACCTTTCAGACCCAAACCAGATGCTGATGTTACTGCAGTTGTACAAATGCCTGGTGATATATTGTCCGCGAGCTATATGACAGTGTGGTAGACATAGAGAAATGACAGACAATTACTGTTTGTATGTCTATGACCTATGATATTTCTGTTTACCCATGGCGATGCGCTGTAGCGCCATCTAGCGCCGAGTTACAAAAAATGGATAGCTTAAAGCCCTTCTCAATAAAAGAAACACTTTGATGTGCCAACTTTTGTGGTGATTAGTCAAACTGTGTCGGAGTTTATCAATTTCATACATACCAACAAACAATTTTATATATATACTAGATAATGCCCGGCATGCGTTGCAATGCCTCAATCAATTTTTTTTTGTAATTTTTTAAACGTATACTAAGCATCTCTCTTTATCTCTCTAATTCTCTATCCCTCTATGTATATCTCTATAACTCTCTCTATCTTTCTATTTAAATCTCTCTCTATATATCTTTCTACATATATATCTCTATATATCTTTCTAGCGGACCCGACAGACATTGTCCTGCCCAAATGTACTTTTTGTGAGATATGGATATGGCGGTAAGTATTTCTACGCTGGACATTTTGTATCTTCTCATTATACATACCCCTCCTCTTGGGCACGCCACTGCCGTTACCAAAAACCTTTCCCATGGTTACGCAGAAGGCAACAACAATGCAAAAGCCCGTTGCCATGGAGGATAATTATCAACAATGCTTAGTTTTTTTGCTTTTAAAGCGTGTTTTTTTAGTTTTTTCTTAAGGCATTTACTGTACTCCTATCTACCATAATAACAATATTGACAAATAGAAAGCTTATTACCTACCTATTAATAATTATCTAAATAAATTAATAAATAACTCTATGTTTAAGAATTTACGTACATACATAATATTAAACTTCAAACTATACACACAAAAAAAAAAACTAAGGATGTTTGTGAAACTATATTTATTTGTCATAATGTTTAAAACATTTGTAGGGTTTCTTTATATGTAAAACTGTGGTGGCAATATTACGCTTATCCAAAGGAGTATAGAAATTAATAGAGACATCACTCCCTGTACACACCACAAATATTTGAATTAAGTATAAAAAAAAAATAGTCCAAAATGAAACAAAAAGTATAAATAACAACTAATTTGACAAAAAAATTATACAACTGGAATGACAATGTTAACATCCGCCTGAAATTTAATAGTAGTAGGTAGGTAATAATATATATATAAGAAATTAAATGAAATTAAAACATACATAAATAAAATTATCTCACACTCAACCAAACATAATGTTTAATATGAAATAAAGGAAGATGGCAATTACACGTAACTATTCTAATTAATAAAAAAAAATCAACTTTCCTGAAATAGTAAAATTCAAATTTTTCAACAATATATTACATAATTGATAAATATTTCTGGTCTTCGGTCTCAGCAGCCCTAAGACTCTTGACGCTCAGCAGATAAATTACAAACACTAAACCAAACTCCTTGCAAATAAGTAGGTACTGTAAAAAAAAATAACAATATTGACAAATAGAAAATATTAGTAGGCCCTACCAACCTATGAATAAATTTCAAAGAAATTTATAAGTTTAAGAATTTATGTACCTACATAATATTAAACTTGAAACTATCCACACAATAAAAACCTAAGAATGTTAGTGAAACTAATTTTTTTATTTTTCATAATACCTAAAATACGTATGTTTCCAAAATGAAACAAAGTATAAATAATGACCAATTTGACAAAAAAAAATTGTACTACTCGAATGACATTGAAAACATACACGTGAAATTTAAAAGAATTATGAGTGCCCTAGGTAGGGAGGAAAAATATATATAGAAGAAATTAAATTTAAAAAATGGGTGCGTGTACTTAGGTACGCGCATGTGAAGTTATACTTCTTTGGCATCATTAAAAATAGTTTTTAATTGCATGCAAAAATATTGCGTGGAGTCCCTCCGCGTGGAAGAAGTGAAACTTCGTAGTGTGGAAATGAAAATAGGAAGGGGTAGAAATTGATTTTTAGTGAAATCATATTGTATAAAATCAAACTAAAAAAATAAAGGAAATAAGTTTGTAACGATTCATAGATTGATCTTCAGAGAGAGAGAGAGAGAGAGAGAGAGAGAGAGAGAGAGAGAGAGAGAGAGAGAGAGAGAGAGAGAGGACACCTATTCACTGTATATAAAACTAACTTTTTTATGAGAGCAGATTTTCATGAAATATATCATGAAATCATTCAACGATAAAAGCTGTTTATTTAATTAAGCGGACGGGTTCGCTCCAAGGAGAAAATTGACGCGGCGAGACCTCGTGGACATAGAGACATGACACACTCACTATTTATGTGTCTATGAAACATGATTTTTTTCTGCAATTTAAATTGTAATATACAAAAACAGTATTGAAAATTGAAACAAATATGGCGACACTACAAACTGTCAAGAGCTTTTTTTTTTCTTACTCTCTACTTAGTTCCTTACAATAGCAAAACGTAACGAAATGGCTTGAAAGCTATTGCTCCGCAGACATAGAGGAATGACACTAACAGTTTGTATATCTATGAAACACATTACATTTTTTAGTTTTTTCTTAACTCAGAATCGAGATAAAATATCCAATTGTGAATCTAAACCATCCTCGAATCCCCGTGAACTCACACAAAAAATTTCATCAAAATCGGTCCAGCCATCTAGGAGGAGTTCAGTGACATAAACACGCACACAAGAAATATATATACAAAGATATATATATATATATATATATATATATATATATATATATATATATATACACTAGATAATGCCCGGCATGCGTTGCAATGCCTCAATCAATTTTTTTTTGTAATTTTTTAAATGTATACTAAGCATCTCTCTTTATCTCTCTAATTCTCTATCTCTCTATGTATATCTCTATAACTCTCTCTATCTTTCTATTTATATTTCTATCTCTCTATATATCTTTCTAGCGGACCCGACAGACATTGTCCTGCCCAAATGTACTTTTTGTGAGATATGGATATGGCGGTAAGTATTTATACGCTGGAAATTTTGTATCTTCTTATTATACATACCCCTCCTCTTGGGCACGCCACTGCCGTTACCAAAAACCTTTCCCATGGTTACGCAGAAGGCAACAACAATGCAAAAGACCGTTGCCATGGAGGTTAATTATCAACAATGCTTAGGTTTTTTGCTTTTAAAGCGTGTATTTTTAGTTTTTCTCAACTCAGAATCGAAATAAAATATCCAATTGTGAATCTAAACCATCCTCGAATCCCCGTGAACTCACACACAAAATTTCATCAAAATCGCGTACAAACAGACAGACAGAAAAAGTACTGTTTTATTATAGTAAGATAGATAGATTATTCTAACATGTTCGCATCCATGCAGTATATGAAAAATCAGCATGCATAGCCCCACACCTATAACTATACGTATCTGCTGCCCACGACTTTTTCCGCATGGAATTTTGTATTATCTTGCAACATTTAGAAATTTAAACATTATAACACAACAGTTGATACAGTTGTAGTAGTTTTCTTATGTTCACAAATGATAATTTTTCTCACCTCTATTTCATCTTTGCAATAAAAATATGTTACAACCTAAATTTTTAGTAAATATGTTTCTACTTTCAAATATAATGACGGGAAGACACTTCATAAAATGTCTTTGTAAACCACATTTACTGTTTTTTCCGTCTCGAGCTAGAATGTAAAGATTGTCTGCATTACTGACCCGCGAGCAAGCTACATACATTTCAGAGAGAGAGAGAGAGAGAGTGAGAGAAAGACACCTATTGAATGTCTATCTAACTAATTTTTTTATGAGAGCATATTTTCATTAAATAAATCATGAAATCATTCAACGATAAAAGCTGTTTATTTAATTAAGCGGACGGGTTCGCTCCAAGGAGAAAATTGACGCGGCGAGACCTCGTGGACATAGAGAAATGACACACACTCACTATTTGTGTGGCTATGTAACATGATTTTTTTCTGCAATTTAAATTGTAATATACGAAAAAGGTAGCCTATTGAAAATTGAAACAAATATGGCGACACTATAAACTGTCAGGATCTTTATTTTTTTTCTTACTCTCTACTTAGTTCCTTACAATAGCAAAACTTAATGGCTTCTAATAATGCGTTGCAATTTTTGCTTTTAAAGCGTGTTTTTTTAGTTTTTATTAACTCAGAATCGAGATAAAATATTCAATTGTGAATCTAAACCATCCTCACTATTTGTGTGGCTATGAAACATGATTTTTTTTCTGCAATTTAAATTGTAATATACAAAAAGGGTATTGAAAATTGAAACAAATATGGCAACGCTATAAACTGTCAGGATCTTTATTTTTTTCTTACTCTCTACTTAGTTCCTTACAATAGCAAAACTTAATGGCTTCTAATAATGCGTTGCAATTTTTGCTTTTAAAGCGTGTTTTTTTTTTAGTTTTTCTTAACTCAGAATCGAGATAAAATATCCAATTGTGAATCTAAACCATCCTCGAATCCCCGTGAACTCACACACAAAATTTCATCAAAATCGGTCCAGCCGTCTAGGAGGAGTTCAGTGACATTCACACGCACACAAGAAATATATATATAAAGATATATGTATATATATATATACACACACACACACTGAGATTTTTAAACATCAATAACAATTTTATATCAATGGCAATTAAATTTGATGAACGTCATTTATCTGGTAAGGCATTTTTGTTAATATATAAAAGTTGTGCTTAATGTGTATTCATGCAGTTGACGCAATCTCCGCGTTTAGGCTAACAAAAATCGGCCTGGGTGCTGGGTTTGAGCCTGATACCAGCTGGACACGACCACCGTCACGTGAAGGGCCAGAGTGGAGCGGCCCTGTGGCAGGGAAGAGGGTGATTCGCTCTCGGGAAGCGGTCCGTATCTGACGGGAATCGCCGGGTGAAAAGGAAAGCACCGTATCTCACGGGCGACACCGCGAGAGGCCGCCAACATCACGAGCCTCAGGAATCCCGCTGGAGGTTCCCCCTCGCACAAGGGCGGAGACCGCGGGCCGCGCATAACGTGTGAAGTTTACAGGGCGGGCCGCGCCCTCTGATTGGCGCGGTAATTCACAGTCCCCTCCCCTCTTCCACCCGGCACCGGGCAGCAGGAGCCACCGGGCAGGCTGCTATCTCACCCCTGTCGCGAGGGAGGGGCGGGAGACGTGTCCAACGGTTCCCGCTACTTCTCAACAATAAACGTTCTTTAAAATTATAAATTATTCAATAAGCGAGAGATGGTTGTTTAAAAACCTTCAGTGGGAGGGAGGATGAACTGAATCGAAAAGCTGGAATGTCCGGAGCACCGTTAACGTGCTGTTAACATGGACCCTATTCTTGAACACTTGGTAGTGGAATTAAGTATCGGAATTACATCACAAACTGTCGCAATTCCAATAGAGAGTTGGTGGTTTTTGTTCTTCAGAACTTCGATTTGTGGAAAATGGAAACCATATTGTGGTTCTGAAAAACTTTTAAATCGTGTGGATGGTTGATTAAGTTAGGTTAACTACATTTAAATTTGGTAAAATAGTGCGGATGCTTAAGTTATATTAGGCTAGCTACATTTAAAACCATAAATAACTTATTCACCTCGTTATAGTACTTAAATAATGTATACTCAGATACAAATACGCGACATGATACTGAAGGCAGGCCTATCACCAAGTCGTAGGTTATTTGTTTGATTGAAATTTAATTTAATCCAATAGGGTAAATAAAATTATTCATAGAAACTCAAATGCTAAGAGTTAAAGAATATGTCCAATTTACTGCATTTAAAATTGGAAAACTTGTGTCATGCTAACCTTTAAAATTCACGTGTTCGTGAGAAATAGCTTGTAAATGTACCACAATTTAAATTTTAAGAATATTACATTTGTTTTTCTGTGTTCGACAATGTCAATGGTTTCTTAAATATTAACTAAAGTTATATTTGGAACTTTTCGCTGTGCAGAAATGTGAAATTTGATACATATTTGTATTGTGTTCTATGATAAGTATTATTACATGATTTCCGTATAACGTAATTTGGATCGTATCATAACTATAGTGGTAGGCTTACAATGGCTATGAACATGCATTCGTAAAAATAGTCCCTATTCCGGGATTGAAATGCACTTGAAATGAGTCTAGTTCAAGGGCACCCATATAATAGTGTCACGAACGCGAGAGACCAGACCAAGGTACGGGGTTCGGAGCTGGCGGGCGGCCCTGCACGGCCATTAGCGCCGTGTCACGTGCGGCCCACTGACGTAAGGCATGCCACGCGCGCCTGGCTGGATTACAAGGGTCGTCGTTACCTCCTCCACCCTCCGCACCCGGCGCATCGTCCTGCCTCGGCGCTGTTATCTATCGCTGAGCGGCCTTGGGAATCCCGGAGGCCACCGCGCGGAGTAGCGAGAATAAACCCCGCCTTTCTCGATGTTTCGGGCGTTGGGTCGACCCAGGATAGAGGTTCCTTTTCTGAGAAACACCTTTTGTCCAAAGAAATTCTTGATATCCTTCTCTGAAATAAATACAAGGAAATCGCATCAATCTTTAATAACATGTACAATTCCTAACTTTAGGAATTTTTAAAAGTAATCCCCTTAAGAAGATTTCTAATCTGTCATTGCAAACAGGTTTAAGAATTTAGGAATTTTTATTGGAAACAATAATATGCATTATTTTATATGATAAAAAATATAAATCGATTATTCATTCTTGGGAGAATACTAAAAGATATAAAAAAGTTTTTATTATTAAATAATTACGTATTTACTAACCTCTATTTTTTACAACCCTGATGAAAATAATTTCTACGCATTTATATTACGAAAAATCACTAGATTGTACGCATTTCTAACGAAACTGCGTATTTTTCTGCCTTTTGACACACCTTTGTTCTTTGTCTTTAGAAATGCTAAAAAACGTATTTATACCTTTCTTGTAACTTAAAACTACGTTTTTCTACATATTTTTATACTTATCGCGTTTGAAAAAAAAAGTGTTTTTCCTCCACATTTTACGATTTAGACCTTCCTGAACATTATTCCTTATTCAATCAATTTTAAAGGCTTATGCTTACCTGAATAACTGTAATTAATTGAGCTTTATTTACAAAGCTGCAGACAGTATTTTTCTTCCCTGTTAAGTAATTTGTGGCAGGTAATAATAATGTTTCCGAGTGTCTGCAAAACTATGAAAAGAATATTACAAAACTATTTTCTGCATTAGTAGTATATGAATGGGGCTCCGGTGCCTGGGTTATGGGTGCGGAGCCGGAGCCGAACCCCCATCTGGATTGTGACGTCACGGCAGCCATCTTGGATGACCGTGACATTGACCTTTGACCTTGACCTTTGACCCGCCAGCCATTTTGTGTCCGCCATATTGGATCCGCCATATTGTATGACGTCATGCCCGCCATTTTTTCGTCTGCTGTAGACCGCCAACTTGGATTATGTCACGGCCGCCATATTGATTTTTTCTGTTCCACTGCAGGCCGCCATCTTGGATACCGACGACTTTGTTTCTGCTGTTTGTTCCTAGAGAGCACCAGCGTCGCTATTTCTCATCACATGGTCAATGTTTCATTACCTACCAGAGCTGTTATTGTCCTTATCGACATAATTATGAAAATTAATTTTTTATGCAAAATACATTGGAAGCGCTGTAATTCGAACCATCGCAGATCTGACTTCAAGGTTGGAAAATAAACGCTTTGACCGCACGGCCATCGAGACATTTACCGAACTGAGATTTAAATAAGGTATATACCTATATATATATAAAACACATATTCGGACTTGTAATTTTTTTTAATTTGAAGTAATAATAGCATCGCCTGGTTGAGACAGAACCGCCAAATTGTATTAACATGTAACTGTTGCAATTATCCTTACGGTCGCCATCTTGAATTTTTTTTTATTTATTATCCGATTTTAATGAATAAAATTCGAAATTCATAAAAAAGTTATTTAATAAAATATAAATAAAAATTTTAAAAATACCGCTGCACATATCGTTACACCCACCATCTTGGATCCTACAAACGTTACTTGTTATATTACGTACGTTATCTTGAATGAGTATGATGTTATCGTTACACTTTACGTTATGTCCACCATATTTGATTCTAGATCTTGCACTTTTCTTTACGACCGACATCTTGAAAATCCGTATTTCTTATGCTAAAAATTGGGGGACAATTTTAAAAGAATAATAAAAAAATAATTTATTAAATTTTAATAAAAAATAAGTAAAAACAAACTTACACAATGGAGTCCTCGGTTTGAACATGGTGAGGTCAAAAATAAAAAAATGTCGACAGATCCTTCCTCCATAGAACCCAACGCCAGACTGACCTCCCACCACTAATGCCAAGGTGGTATATCATCAGCTGGAATGACGTCACGTCCGCCACCGCGTTTTCGTCTGCTGGAGGCCGACATATAGTTTACATCTGCTAGAATCTCATGACACACTTTAGTTTAATTTTTTGTTCACCATACCTTTTACCTCAATGTTGGCATTGAAATTTGACATTGACCTTGACTTTTAACTTTTGACATTGACTTGAACTTTGACTTTGAACTTTGACCTTGACCTTAAATTTTTGACCATGACATTGAACTTTGAACTTGACCTTTAACCTTGTCCATGGTGAACAGGGGTACAACAACTAAATTTCCAAAGGGGGGCAATATACCTATTTATAAAGAATCATCGATCCCCCTATTGAAGCGGGGGGTCCGGGGGTCCTCCCCCGGAAAAATTTGTATTTCAAGGTGGAAAATGGTGCTATTTAAGCAGTTTTATTATCTGAAAATTGATTACACAGCACTTTCTTTGCCCCCGTTTGCCCCCACTTCAAGGTTTGCCCCCCCTTTTGTTGCGCCCCTGATGGTAAACATCTTGGATCCTCCATCTTGTGTTCAGTACTCGCTACCAGGAGCTATAGTTAACATATATAGCCTGATAGAGAGGACCTTGTCACCATCTTGTTTTCAGTAATTGATACAGGTAGCACTAGTGTCACATAGTACACATGCTATCTGCTAGAGTACGTTACCATCATGTTAGTTTAAGTTTTACCCGCTAGAGTACAGTAATCATTTATTATTAGTGTGGCAACCACCATCTTGTCATTTGGCTGCCAGCTTGAAATTGTGTAATTATTTAGCTAGCAATTCGGGAAAAATTCCAAAATTCATTAAATAAATATGCAATTAATATACTGATTGAAACGATGGATTCCTGTCATAGGTTTGACTCTCGACCAGTGAAAAGCGTAACTAAATATTAAATAAATTTTATATTCTGTTTCCCATTACCTTTCGCGGAGTATATTAATCATTCACTCTAAAAAAAAAATAAAAAAAAACACTCAGACAATATATCTGTCCGACGAATTAAATACGTTGTCACAAGTCTAACATGTAAGTCTAATTTTCAATACTTAGAATTACTTCTAAACCGTTCATGTACAAAACAATACATATAGACCAGACGTCTCCGAACCACAACACATTCTTCGATGATAGCTAATACAACATATTTCAAGCAGAAAAAACCAAATCTTCAAACCGTCAGACCTAAAGTTTTGATAAAATTAATTACAAACATTTAGACAAACATAACATGTTTTATGCATACTAAAGGTCCAAGAATCGCGGAAAAATGGTTTTATCAAGACGAAGTGGTTTTGGACTGGTAAATATTCAAAGCTACTACAGTATTGACTATACGCATCTAACGAAACGTCACAAATTCAACAAAAGAAAAAAAAAAACACAGTAGGCCTACACACAATACAAACAGGAAACAAAATGAAAACACAGTACACACAGGAAATGTAATGAACACACAGTTGACACAGGAAACGGAATGAACACTCAGTACACACAGGAAAAGGAATGAACACGCAGTTCACACAGGAAACGGAATGAACACACAGTTGACACAGGAAACGGAATGAACACTCAGTACACACAGGACAAGGAATGAACACACAGTACACCTAGCAGACAAGGAATGAACACACAGTAGCGAGAAGTTACGAGTCGCTACCCCCAAGCAGACACTCCGCGCCGCGCCAGCAGACTGAAAACATCGAATCCTCGGCGAGCAGTACGGCAAGACTTCGGTCGGTCGTCGTTTAAATATGTAGTCAGCTAGTCAAGGGACGTTGTCCCTAAACTCATTTCTTAACCAATAATTAGTCAATCGGTGTGCCTAGTAGAGATAGTTATACTTCGCTAAATTTTACTAATTATTTTAAATTATGGAAACATATGTGACAACCGCGTGTGTTCGCGATCTTCGCATCCTGGCGGGCTACCTTGCTGAGCGCTAGGAGCCACTCCCTGTGTGGTGAGTTTTTACCTAACCTTTATTCCTCGACCATCACCATTTTTGATGGGCATTTTCTGCCAATTTACTGACTGTCTGTGAACCAGTTCTGATCATGTTCAATTTGGGCTTGTTCACAGACAGGGTTCAAGAGCTGGGTGCAGACATGACTACCGCATCCTAGCTTCCTTTCTTAGGGGAGCCAGGATGGCTAAGGCCAATTACAAAAAAAAATATTGCTTGTACTAGAACTCTATCCTTGCTGGCCAACGGAGAAGCTCACAAGCTGCCATAAGCTGTTTTTGTAATTTTTAAATATTTTTTGGTTATATTTTTAATTTTATCTGTAATTTTTGGTATTAAGGAAAACGTGTGATGGTTTTCTTTGTGTGCCGTCGATTATTCTAGTCAATATTATAATGGTTTTCTCCGTGTGCTCCCGATTATTCTTGTCAATATTTTGATGGTTTTCTACATGTGTTCCTGATTATTCCTGTGGTTTCACCAAGTGCTTCTGGTTGTTTCTGACAATCCGATCTCAGCATGAAGGATTTTTTTACTTACTGAGTCATGTAATTTTATTCAGAGTTACATTTAATTAGTGATTTTATACTACTAAATCAACACTTGCAATATTTGTATCAGGTGGAATTCAAACAAAGTATCATTACTCAGTCAAATAATAATCTCTGAGACATCTGAGAAACACTAACATGTGAGACGAACTTCCTTCTCGTTAGTGCCTAGCGAAGCCATCCTTCTTTTGCGATCATTAGTGAGCATCCCGTATTACTACATAAAATAAATAATATTTATCTGATAAATCATGTAGCATCATCTGGTGAAAAGCAGAACTACTTACATAAAATTTCTTTGCATGAGATAACTCTCACTGATGAAATAATTAAAAATGTTTATTCAAGTAATGGTTCCAATTTGAAAACTGTTAGTTTGCATCTAACATTAGTCACATAATCTACCATGGATCCTGGTTTTTTATCGGAAGGAAGCCGCCGTAGGTACTGTAGCAAGGATATTGTCATGAGAATGAATGCTAGATGTCAAGATAAGAATGATTGTGTTAAAAACCCACTACGAAATATGTTAATTTGTAATCGGTATAGCAGGTTGTTAACATGAATTGACAGCTTAAAAAGACATAGTAGATCATGTAAAGCCAAACCCACTACAGGATAGACATCGATAAAGACACTTCACATAGGAAGAATATAGTGGTTGATTCAAGTCCATATTCAGTAGATCTTCCACACTTTGGAATAACTATGGACACTTAGAAAAAAAGGAAGATTTTAGATGATAAAGTAGCTCCAACATCAACGATTTCGATTTCTTACAGTAATTCGGGTGAAGATGCTGACTTCTACGTAGATGACGATAGTGACTCTGAGGCTGGTGACAAGATCGAAGACTGTGCTGAAGCACCTAAAGCTGACAAGATAGAAGACTATGATGAAGCCCTGAGACCAAAACGATGGAAACGTTGTGTTATAATAAATAAATCTAATAAAACTTATGATGATCACTGGGTCGATAATGATATTAAAAGAATTTATAATAAACATACATGGAAGATGGTAGCAGAAGAAATTGATTACACATCGTGGGAAGATCCAAACATATTGGTTGACCCGCTAAGACTTCTAAATGCTTCGCTTTGTGCAGGAAACTATTCGTGCATCAAAGAAATATCCTTGATACTCAAAGTACTGAAGGAGTCTGGCTACATACATTAATAACTTGTTTTACCTGCATTTGTATAATGTTGAGAAATAAAATAAATAATTAAAATTACAAAAAATAAATGTTTTATTTCTTGAGTAGTATACGAATGTATGTCCGGCACAGGCACAGGCGCGGGGAGCGAGTGTACGGAGGCCATCTTGGATTTGTGACGTCACGGAGGCCATCTCGGATGACCTTGAACTTTGACCTTCAAAATTAGCACAAATTTGCCTAAATTTGCCAAAATTTGCAAAAATTTCCATTTTTCTAGAAAAAATTCCGCCAAATATTCTCAAAAAATTACACAATTCAAAAATTAGGATTTCGAAAACATCAAAATACTTTTTGCCTTAGAAAGAACAATATGTCCTAAAAGAGGTTTAAGCATCCACCTGATAAGCCTCTGACGTCATCTAGGAAAATTACCGCCATCTTGGATTATGACGTCACCGTTGCAATTTCTGATACGGCCGCCATCTTGAAAATCCATAATTTTTATGTTAGAAAATCATTAAAAAATTCATAAACAAATTAAATAATGAAATTTAATAGTAAGAATTAAATCAAAAATTATTTAAAAAAAGATAAAAAATGTAAACTTATGACATGGAGCTCGGAGTAATCGGTTCAAACCAGGTGAAGGCAAAAAAATAAAAATGACGACCGATCCTTCCTCCACGGAAGCTGCTTGCAGACTGACCTCCCACCACTTATGTCAAGGTATATATATCGTCAGCAAGTATGATTTCATGTCCGCCATCTTGGAAATCTATATTTATTATAGGTACAATTTTAATGAAAAAAGTTTTAAAATATATAAAAAATTTAAGAATCAAAATTTGATTTAAAATAATTTAAAAAAATCGTTGTATGTTTCGTTTCGGCCGCCATCTTGAAAATCCGTAATTTCAATGCTAAAATTTCGAAAAAAAAAATCCAAAAACATATTTAAAAATTGCCTAAATCTAATGTTTAGTTACAAAACGAATTCGGTCCTCGATTTGATATCCGGCAAGAGTAAACCAGTAATTTATTAATGTATTTAAAAAATTCTCAATAAAAGTAATAAAAACATCTTACATAACACCCGGATTTTGAGTTATTTCACCACTGTATCAATTATCGTTACGGACGCCATCTTGAAAATCATTATTTATATTCCGATTTTAATGAAAAAATTCCAAAATTAATCAAAAATTAACTTATTATAATACTGATTGATTAGATGGATTCCCGTCCTTGGTTCGAAACCGGTAAGAGCAAAAAATAAAAAAATACATATCCTTCCTCTACGGAAGCCACCTAGACGGATTACACACTACCAGTACCAAGGTATATACCGTCAACTGGCATGGCATCATTTCCGCCACCTTGTCTTCGTCCGCTGGATGTCACCAACTTGTTTTCGTCTGCTAGAGTGAGCTGGTGCCATGTTAGTATAATTTTCTGTTCACCATATCTTTGACCTCGACTGTTGGCATAGAACTTTAGCTTTGATCTTTAACATTGATATTGATCTTAAACTTTACCTTGACCTTGATATTTGACCTTGACCTTGAACTTTGATCTTGACCTTTAACTTTGACATTGGCCTAGAAATTTTAAACTTGAATTTTTACCTTAGCCTTGAAATTAGACCTTGACCTTGAAATTTGTACTTGAACTTAATATTTGACTTTGATCTTGACGACCATCATGGATCCAACATTTTGTGTTCAGTGCATGCTACCAGGAGCTACCACCTGCTAGAGGACATTGCCACCATCCTTTCGTCTGCTGGAGGACACCATCTTGTGTGTGTACTCATCTTACCATCATAACCATCATTACCATCATGCTAGTTATATTCTAACCCACTAGAGTGCAGTAATCATTTATTATTACTGAGGTGTCCGCCATCCGGAAATTTGGGCACCATCTTGGAATCGTGTAATTATTTAGCTAGAGATTCAAGAAAAAATCCAAAATTCATCAAAACATTCACTCATTAAAGTAATAATTGATTCGTACTTGGTTTGATCACTGGACGATATAAAATTAATTAAATATAACACCAATTAAGCATAATAGTGATAGGTTCGAAAATAAAACAGCGCAAATTCTTTACAAAATATTTTTTTTTTACATATCTTATATTCTACTACAGAAACACGAAAGTTAACAATAATAAAAACATTTAGTTCCGAATCGGTGTGAAATGACTAATTCTAAGCTCCAGTCGGTTTATACTAGACAGAGACCAGCCAGAACCTTTACTGACATAGTCCTCCTCTTCTTGACAGAGTTTCTGGCCACCGTGCTTAACAGTTTGTTTCAAATCGTTAGAACTGTAAATTACTGCAGCCAAAGTCTTGAATGCACACTTCTACACTTTGTCATCGAACCGATATGAATCTACATATTGTGGCCAACCCCCCTTATACCGGGGTAGTTGCACACGTCCGCACTCGCCACGCCAGTCCCGTATACGCGTCACCACTGCCATGCTGATATTGAAAGTGTAGTAAAATTAAATTCAACAGACGCGCATGGACTGGTGTAACATTTGGCCAGTGCGCAAAATAAATCATTAGCATGCTAAATTTACCGACAGTCCTGCATAACCTATTGTGATAGTTATAAGAATGAATTACCAAAAATAAGATGCTCAAAATTAAGTACTGTAAAAGGGTAAAGGGTCTAAAAGGTTAATTCGAGATATCATTTAAATTGCTATAATTGAATTCAACGCGACATTTGTATACAGACACTCTTACACTAAACTTAATTATATTCCAAAGTCCCACAAAGTCTATTACGTCGGAGGGGGGGGGGGGAACGAAATAGTGACGTCCTTCAGTCTAGATAAATTCAACCAGCAATTCCCGTCGCCGCACTCTGTCTTTCAAACACGTCTTCCATAAGTCATTCCAGCCGGGTAAAAAGTGCAAAATCCAGTTCTCGCACTTACTTGTTGCTGAAGCATACCTCTGTAGTTGGTGACTGCCGGGGTCGGGTGTAAACCCCACTCACTTTTTAGCGCCTCTTGCATCGCACTGTATCGGTGGCCCGTGCATTAGGCCCTCAAATATCGCGTTCTCGTATACCACCACTTATGTTGCTTCGCCCAAGGTGTCGTGGCGTTACCGTCATATTAAATCTTATTCACGTAACGCAACACTAGTTACTCATCGCTGGGATGCAAATTCTACTATCCACCGCGTAGTTCCGCGGCCGGCGGTCAAAACCACATTCCCCCTCAAACAGCTGGCCGTCGCCTCCCCTTGTCACGTCAGCTGACGTCACCCCCTCCTCTACTACCACCCCTCACTCCGCTAAATCATTCTGGTTATTTATTGCAAGTCCCACTCCAGAATAAGAGTACTAAGCGTAACTTAAAACAAATATACGATTAAAAAGTTACAATAAATAAATATTAACGTAAACCATTAAATAGTATAAACACATAAATAATGTTATAAAAAAATTAACTCGTCTTAAAATAAACTTTACGCAAAATAAAGGTAATAATAATACCTAAGACGACTGAGGCCGCCTCAAGTGGCCTCAATATATAGAGTCCAGCCACACGTTATATTTTAAAGGAACATTTGTTGCTACATCATCAGTAAGCTGATTTATAATATTCTGCATGATACCGCCAAAGAAAATAATAATCGCTTTGGCTCCAAATGCTGAATCAGATCCAAATGCTCCAACAGCTCCAAATGCTCCAACAGCTCCAAAGTTCTAAAGCTCTAACAGCTATAATGCTCCAAAGCTCCAACAGCTATAAATGTTCCAAAGGCTCCAACCGCTCCATAGCTCCAACTGCTCCAAAGCTTTAACAGCTCCAAAGCCCCAACAGCCCCAAAGCTCCGACCGCTCCAACGCTCTAAACCTCCATCAGCTCCAAAGCTCCAAAGCTCCAAATGCTAAATCTGCTCCAAATGCTCCAACAGCTCGAAATCTACAACAGCTCCAAAGCTCCAAAGCTCCAAAGTTCCAAAGCTACAATTGCTACAAGAGTTCCAAAGTTCTAATTGTTCCAAGTGCTTCAATTTCATGAAGTGCTCCATCTGCACTATCTACATTTGGCTCCAACTGATTTTATTTATTATTTTTGATCGCATTTGTCATGATTACTTGCATGACTTTATAAGTCTACATTTTTCCTGTCAATGGTGACGATTTTTACACCTTTGAGTTATAAGTTTTATTTGGAAATCAGATTTCGATAAATAATAGAATACATTTTCTAGGGTCCTGTTCGATGTCGAAATATAGAAAATGCAACCCAAAAAAAACTCAATGATTTGAAATATTTTTTTTCACGAGCAAAACTTATTGTGAACTTGACGCTTAATCTTTCAGATTCGTTCCAGCTAAATATCAGCTATTTACGTGAGACGACGAATGATTTCGATCTAAAACTAATTAGGCTATTCGGGTCGCATTTTCGTAACTATTTAGTGAGCCTGTATTCCGAACAATGACCACTATTTTTGTATTAAAAAGAACATTCCTTAATGTAACATTACAGTTTAATCACAATCTTACTTGAACTTTCTATTACATATGTACACACCTCGACATGCCTCATCAATGACTAATAACACCAACCCCATATCTACCACTGAGTACTTAGGAAACATATGCTGGTTCAAGGCCACACAATGCTTCTTCATTCGACTTCTGAAAGACACACTTTTAGGATCACTTTGCGTAGGCGTATCATCTTCCACATTTAACACGCATATACTATGCAGCAAGGTTTTATTAATGAACCTGTATTCGGCCAAGCTGAAAGACTCAAAGGACACCTGGCTTTTGATATTAAGGATAACGGTCAGCACTGACACTGAGCTTGTCTCCATCAACTGGTCCAAACAGATGTCCAGCACACAGATAGACACCGCTCTTTCCAAACAGCCAATACTATGGATTACAATAGGGCCACATGCACTTCGCGTGCCTTCCGTTCCTGTTGTGAGGTAACTGCTTTGTTTTTTGTTCACCATCTTCAAGAAGTATACCAGCTGCGTACATCCGACGGAAGCAATATTATCTAGACAGCCGTGATAGTGGAAGTGCGTTATCTTTCTTGATTTTCTTTCCATTATGTTTTCTATGGTTATTTCTAGCTGTGTAAAATATTTGCCAAGGATAGTTTTCTTCCGAATGATGAATTCACCTACAGCAGATGCGTCATCTCGAAAGTTGTTTAGCCAATGACGCCTTTTCGATGTCCGGTCGAATCTCACAATCACTTTACAAACACTTTCCCATATAAAGCTCCAAAAATTGTAGGAATCCACTTCAGACCCCGAGTTGTTGACGATTATAAACTTCCTTTTGATGTTGTATCCATCAACGTAGTTCGTAGAAAATATATCGAACCCGACGTTCCCGACGATCGATTTACGGTTTCCTTTTCTAGCCATTTCCTCCGGTAGATTTTGACCCTCAAAGGACATGCAGTTGACTAACCAAAGTTCACTTTCCATAATTTTCCAAAAATTGACATCGTCTCTTCGCTTACGAAAATCCTGAATGCTCTCTGTACTCATCTTCTCAAGGTTTGTTAGATTTATTGTTGTTGCGAGAACAGACTGTATCAAACTGAAAGCGAAAAACATCGCGATCTGTTTATAAAGCTTATTTGGTAAGAAATTTATGATGTTGTTACATATAATGTTATGGCGAATGAATCCCTACAATGCATTCCAGCAACATTAACCTCTTTTATTCCCGAGTTCATCGTTTGCTGAATGAGCACAACTCTTATTGTTTGACGTTTATATGTTTCTCATATGACTCATAGGTCTGGGCCATGAATAAGTTTGAGATAATAAGAATGATTAGATTAAATTTTCTTTATGATTTTCATGGAATGCGGGTTACTAAGCTTAAAAAAATGATTTAAAGTGAAACGGGTTAAGTGTACAAATTGTCGATGTCATCATTCAAAAATAACTTCTATCGAATAAATAGTATCACAGAATTGAAATTACTGATATGTCGCCCTGAGTATTGCAACAGAAAATTGTAAATTTCGGTAATATCAAACATCATTACGTCATCAGTTATCTATTTCTTTTTCACTTCTTGCTTGCACTAACATAGAGCAAGTGTTCGACACTACTATATTTTCCAATCGATAGTTAGTGGATTGGTAGCATTTGAAACCAAAACGAATCTTGATAATTTGGTTCGCAAAATATTCTACCTATTTAACCTACCAACTTTTTCTTGTCACTAACTCGAAACTTTCATTTCTTTCCAATGAACCTTCATTACATATATTGAGTGTAGTTTAACAGCGTAGTAGTCAAAAATTTTATGATTGTTTACTCATTTTTTCAAAATCAACATCTTTATCAACATACTAGATTAGGATTGTTTTGAAATCCATAAACGTTAAAATCAAAAACTATAAAACGGCCTGTCATTAAAAGCGCTAATTGATAAGTAACACGCACCTCGTTAGTGATGAAACTTCAACGGCACGCATAGTTTCAAAAACTGGCAATAAAATATATTTAATACGCGGAAAATGAAATGTTTTTTCCTATTAATCGTTAACCAATCTCGTCAACCGTAACTTGCCTCATTATTTATATATTTTCCGTGAAGTACTTCCTTTCGCAATCTATTGATAACTTTGTCCACTGCGTCATTACTACAACCCATATTCAATTTATATTGTTATTCTTGATTAATTAAAAGTTATCTAAAGCTAACTAATGATTGCCTTTCTGATATCATGATTCATATAGAGCTGAGTCACTTTAGAACGCCTAAATTATGTTAACTTAACCACCCTTACTACCTCTAGCTTATTTAAACCTTTCGGAAGCCATTTTCGGAACACCCTTTATTCGAATGACCAAGTAAGGTTCATGAAAAAAGCTTCATACCCTTTCCAGAGGTAATGTTTTCGGAAAACGCGCCTTTGATGTTTATGTTCGTGGTTTTTACAGTCGAAGCTTTCTAATAATGCGCGCTTTCTAATGGTTACAAAATACATTTCTTAAAGGTGTATAAATGTACCTACCCTGAGTCTCGAATGACGAATCAGAGTACCTTCAGAGGAAGTAAACTGTATTAGACAGATATCATCATATGATGATGATTGAGGTAGTCATAAAGCTCGACGATCGTAATACTAAACCGCAAGGCATTTATATTACTCAATGTTTCGGTAGTAAACTCGAGTAACTTCCGTTCGAAGAAAACTCGTTAAATGCAATAAAGGTTTGGCATAAACATTTTCTATTTATACTCAAGAGTCGATAAAATATAATCTGCGCACAATCTTATTAAAGAGCAGTAACTGCGCCGTATAGCAAATTATTAGGGTTGAGACGTAGAACATCACAATATTCAATGATTTATGACGATCTTAACAAAACTTATTGACTATTAACTGCATTTGGGATCTTTTACGAAGTTTTTGTCAGATTTTAATGATGCAGTATGTCCTGTCACTATAGTTCCACTTGAAAAACTCTGCAGAATGTGACGTTTGAGGTGAATAAAATAAAAACTTACGCCGTTATATGATATTTATTACTCACTTTTGCATCATAGTTTCATCATGGTTCTCAATCAAATAGCACCATATGTAACGTATGTGAACGCTAACACTAGCATAAATTACATCAAATAGTACCAACCCTAGGACTACGTTTAATACTAAACAATCAGGGAACAGACGCTCGTTTGAAAAACAAACCATATTTCTTGATTCGACTTATGGAAGACGCACTTTCGGGGTCACTGTCCGTAGATTTATTGTCTTTTAAATTTAACACGCATATACTACGCAGCAAGGTCTTATTAATGAAGCTGTATTCGTCCAAGCTGATGGACTCGAAAGACACCTGGCTTTTGATATTTAGGATAACGCTGGGCACCGACACTAAGTTAGTCTCTATCAACTGGTCCAAACAGAAGTCCAGCACGCAAAAAGATACCGCTCTTTCCAAACAGCCAATACTATGGATTACAATAGGGCCACATGTACTTCCGGTGCCTTCCGTTCCTGTTGTGAGGTAACTGCTTTGTTGTTTGTTCACCATCTTCAAGAAGAATATCAGCTGAGTACAACTGACGGAAGCAATGTTATCTAGACAGCCGTCATACTGGAAGTGCGTTACCTTTCTTGATTTTCTTTCCATTATGTTTTCTATGGTCATTTCTAGCTGTGTAAAATACTTGCAAGGGATAGTTTTTTTCCGAATAATAAATTCACCCACAGCATATGCGTCATTTCGAAAGTTATTTAGCCAATGACACTTTTTCGATGTCTCATCGAATCTCACAATCACTTTACAACCACTTTCCCATATAGAGTTCCAAAAATTGTAGGAATCCACTTCAGACCCCGAGTTGTTGACTATCATAAACTTCCTTTTGATGTTGAAGCCATCGACGTAGTCCGTGGAAAATATATCGAACCCGACGTTCCCGACGATCGAATTGCGGTCCCACCCTTCAGCCTCTTTGTTCCGTAGATTTTCATCTTCCAAGGACATGGAGTTTACTAACCGATGTTCACTTTCCATAAGCTCCGAAAAGTTGACACCTTCTCCCTGGTTCTGAAATTCCTGGATGCTCTGTGTTTTCATGTTCTTCGAGATATCTCGATCAATTGCTATCACGATCACTGACAGTATGAAACTGAATACGGAACGCCTGATGCTCTGTTTATAAAGCTTTGTTGGCATCCTATTTAGATTATTTCACAGAATACGGTTTGTTAAATTACTGGATTTCCCTACGACGAAAGTTTAACGAAATGATTGTACTATTAATTTACGGCCGCGTATCCTCGGAAATATGTAGTTACACTTATAATTCAAATTTATTACCCAATACATTAAAAAGATAAATGCTACTGTATGTTTTCTCAGAAGTTTGTTCCCGAAATCAATGTCTGAATAGTTATAAGGAAAAACAAAATTTCAAAGATTTGACTCATGATTGTTAAGGGATAGCTTAAAATAAATGAAATACCGATAAAACTATGAATATTTTTACTCCTCAAACTTACGTCATTGGCGCCTCTCAAAGTTTGAACATCATATCTACATCACTTTTCATCAAATGGGAACGAAGTTCCGTGAACATGGTAACATTTGATCGCAGAGTAACCAGAAAGTGAACAAGGACATTATTTATAAAAATGTAATGGTTTGGAGTTTCAATGCTGAATCTTCGCTGCTGCCTGACTTTTATCACAGTTGATGGCACTGATACGACTGCTGTGTGTACTAGCTGGTATAGGCAGATATCTGCAACACAATACGCTGCAGTTCTGCCGATTCCTTTGTCACCGTGAACAACAATTGGACCTGGTAAAACTTGGTTAGTTTGCAGTACTTTCCTGAAATACTGTTGGTCCTTTTTATTAACGGCTATCATGAAGTCAAGAAACGTTTTTACGTCAGGAATGCCAGTTTCTGGCCAGTCCAAGTATTGGAAGTGATGGATCACCCTCAATTCTCCAGTCTGTATATAAATGACTTTCAACGTTGTTTTAACATAATGGGGCATCAATTTGATGCGTTCTTCCTTTATGATAAACTCCTTTATTATCGTGTGATCTTCATTTGGAGAGAAGTACTTGAGGTTTAGTAGTTTTGGCTGTTGTTTAGTGCCATTTAGCATCACAATCACACGAGAATTTTGCTCCCAGACCATAGTCCAAAAATCACCAAAAGTGGAGGGCATCGGCTCTTGCGTCGCTATGAATTTCGCACTCATGTCAAAACCAGCTACGTAGTTGGCATTGATGAAGTCCAAGCCATTGTTGGATCTAAGAACTACCCGAGAAATATCCCAACATGGATAGTCTGGATATCGGTTCTTGTTCATGTTGTGAGGTAGCACAGAGTTGATACAGGTGTCGACAATCGGTATGCTGATGACGTTTAAATGCTCTTGATGAATCATTTCTGAGTATCTTGGATCTCTTGCACGACGTACATAATCACTAACTCGATAAAATGACGTGGAAATGGCAGTCATTATCGTGAAAGCAATTTCAAAAGTTATAAATTAAAACTTCAGTGGAAGTGTTATCGCAACGAATAATTCTGTTACACTAACTGCTTCGTTCGGGGAAACACAATCAACAATTGTGAGCTTTAATTAGTAGCTGTACCTTGCTAGAGTAGGGTCAATTTTCCTATTGATTACACTAATCAACTTGATTATAATAACCTACTGATTGTTCTATATCAAGTATTTATGGAAGTGACGCAATAACCTAACCCTTAATAACTGGTTTCATGTTATTGTTATTAGTTATCATCCACTTCGAAGTAACTTTATCAATAAGACGCTTGGCGTTTAAATCTTATTTATCTATGTGTCGTCACAGTCTAGCGCGTCTCTAAGCAGTACACGTAATCAGTGGCGACACACTGTCTAACACGTTAACTGCGAGTACGATATTATTTATTAACATACACGTGTTTGAAATCTTTTTCAAACATTTTGTGAGTGTTTAGAATTAGAGTAATAAATTTATCAGCATTTAGATTGAGGATTCAACTTTTTACAAACGCGTTAGAATAAGATAACGTCTTAACTACAGTCAAAGACATCTAAAGGTGTTCCTACTAAAGGTGCTCGCTCTCTGAAGGTAACAGGGTGCATTCGTTAAAGATGAGCAGATATTTTCCTACCCTGAGGTTCTAATGACGAATCAGATCCGCAGGATTTAGTGGAAGTTTTAAATGTATCTAAAAACTTATGTTTTCTATGACGCATTCCAAACGCGCATCAGGGAAAAATTACGGACGGTGGGGATCAGAAGAAGTAGCACCTTAAGAGAGCTTTGACGGTAATACGTCAGCATGTTACGAAGTATGTGCGCATGAAAATATTTCCACCAAATCTCAATGTAAAATCTAAATATGGATGTATATTACATGTAACTATACTTAACAGCCGGTCACTATGATTGCAGGTTTGTATTTCTTTCCTAAACAAGAAACAATTTCGAAAACGACGCTCTACTTCATAATAGATTTTTAAATTATCTATTTAATAGCAGAGCGTTTTTTTTTAAATTCTCCTTTGTTTGGAAGAAAAACATAAATCTGCAATTGCTTTATTATCTCGAGTGCAACAAGGATAGTACCGTTTCTCGCAGTGAGTGTGACGCGAGAAAAAGATGTGACCGGCTGTTAAGGACAGTTTAATTTCAAGATTCTGAACAGACGGTAGTGCACTGTGCTTATGACGTCATTTTGAGTAGCAAAGGCCGTAAGAAGTCAATTGTAACGAGGACTTGACTGTAAGTGAAAAGGATTTCAATTTGGCTGGTTTACATTTCTGCTGTTGGCAGTTGTTGATAAACGAAATAAAGTTGCTAGTTTTTTGGTTCTAGGTCGGACACCGGACTTCTCGACTGCAGCAAGGTATCTCTCAATAATTCTAGAAGAAATTTCTAAGATTACAAGGATTTTGTCTCAACGCAAAGTACCACTGAGCTACCAACCTCGTCAACTGCAGTCAACCATCTCTATTTAATGGTATGTCTAGGAAGTAATAGGATAATCAAGCTCCAATCGGATTATTAGTTCAAAGCTTGGATGGTAAAATTACTGACGTAATGTTTTTATTGTTGTCTAGGTCAAGCTCTTCTTATAGAACTCCAATTAAATGTATTTGTCCCATTGTGTTTTTTTATCTTTCGGTGCTATCAAACTTTTCTTTGTAAACATTTGTTCTTATCAGAATTTCGACGAACATTATCTACAAAGAGTAGCTATCTTGCAATTAGAGTAAAGGTCAATATTTATCTATAATGACTTGTAAGACAAATTAATAATGAGCCTTTACGGCGTGTTTATATTTTTTAACATTTGAATTTATCTATCTTCGTGAACAAAGAGACTTGTTCTTAAAGTGCCTAATAAGAAAATACTCAACCACTCTATGCAAAGTTTACTTTTATGGTGTCCCTATCTTTGAAAATCCAGTCGAAAATGAAAGGCCTTGAATTCAATAAACTTAGGCTCAGGTGACATTGGATTAATATGCAGGTTATGAGCTCATCAACCTATCTCAATATCTCATTTAGTTTCTTATAGCTCATTTTACGTCGGTCACTTAATTTTGTTGTTATTACTGTGTAGGTATATTATGTCATTGCGCTATCTTTGATAACGGGAATATGGCTTAGTATATAAAGCTCCGGTGCCTCATTCGCTCCTAAGAGCCCATCTGGAAAGACAGCTTCAGTGTTACAGTAATTATCATTTTTTAATTCTAAAACATACGCATATCTGTCTATGCGCGTGCTAGATTTGATAAAGATCTAACTATTTTTAAAACAGTTTTCAGATCCTTCAAAAATGAACGATTACCGAGTCCTGACTTCGGAAATCAAAGTACCAAAAGAATGGCCAGTGGAAGGTATACAAAACTTAATCGAATTTTTGGCGCAAGATGGGATCTGCTGTCATCAATCAGGAAAAAAGTTCGTCATGACCGTAGGGAACGTGTCGGCGATGATTACCACTAACGGGACCAGGCCGGGATATGTTTTCAAAAAGATAGAACAGATGTAAGTATCCTTTGTTTCCACTTGTGTATTTATTTATTTAATAATGCTTACAGGAAAAGGACTCTCTTACATCATTAAATGAGGAATTATCAGATATAAAATAGTATAGTACAGAATTACAAAAGTTAGGGTATATAAAATAAATAGACAGCCATATATTCCGAAATGGTAGCTTCTCTTAACGTCTCAGGCGATAACATCTTTCTAATATTGTCTTGGCAATAATGTCTTAGTACTTATGTTAGTAATTTTACGTCTCCGGTAATAACATCTTGATTTAAATGTTCTCTAGTCAGTATTATCTAGTAATTTGTTAATAACAATACTTAAATAATTTGTGTGTTTCATTGATGAGATAGTCATGATATCTTTTTGACTGAGCTCTTATTTCTGAGACAAAATCACATGGGTCCCTCCAAAATTTATGAAAAGATTACAACATTCACCGGTGAAGCAAGGCGGAGATTTTTGCCATGGATAAAATGTATGTATCCTTTAACCGAAACAGGTTGGCCAATCTCATTTAAATAAAATTAGAAATTCAGATTGCGCGCGCACTTTAATGTTAACCAATAAGGAATCTGAGTCCACTTTTGTGAGTTATTTTCGATACTAAACTAACTTCACTCTAACTTCACTCTACCATCAATTTTTATTTATAGGATTAGAAATTTAAATTGCGCGCGCACTTTAATCTTAACCAATAAGGAATCTGGGTCCACTTTTGCGAGTTATTCTCGATACTAAGCTAACTTCACTCTACCATCAATTTTAATATATAGAAAAGATTTTAGAGATAGTTTTTACTTATATAAGATCTTGCCTGCATCATTCTAACATTAAGATATTGACATCCCTTTCTACGTTTTCAGAGATGATGAAAACACTTACAGAACTGATCTGATAGTCCCGGCGAAAATTGTAATACTGAAGCGTAAACCTGGCGGCCCTGATGACAAGGAAGAGGAATCAACGTAAGTATTCATCAATAATTAAATTAATTGAATTGCGTGACTTAGAAAAACATATATTCGAGATTTATTTTTTATTTTCAGACAATGCCTGCCTATGAACCTAAAATTTGATCACCTAATTACGAAATTGCTTGTGAAAAGGCCGGATCGTCACACAGTTGTGACTGTTGTACCAGACCTCCAAAGGTAAGCATTTTATCTGTTGCCCAAGTATAAATATTTTGATCTTTTGATTGTGCAAGAGAGTTTTTTCCTGATTGAAAACTATTTCTACAGGATTTTACTGCTAAAAGGCATCACAGGCTTAAAGATGTACGATTATTCTTTCCGAACAACATACAGAGTTCACAACATCAAGCGGCTCGATGATATAGTGTAAGTGTGACCATTGTTAATGAAAATAAGCTTCGTAGAGCAGAAAAAAAGTCTTTTATCTTTCCGGACGATCCTTTTATTTAATTTAACTTCACTTTTTTCAGGTCTGACATGAAATTGGCGGATTCTTCCATAGCTGCGGAGCTGGTTTCTGAAAATAGATGGGATATTGTGTGTTATGACCGCCTGCCACGACCTCAGTAAGTTTATGTAACATTCCTTATTACTCCCCAATACATTCTTAGCCGAGTTCTGTAGTTTGCAATCAATTTTTATTAAAAATACGGGGACAGATTACTTGAAAGTGAAAATCATAGTCGAATTTAAGCAATGGTAGCAATTTTGAATAGATTGTTTTTGGTCCTTTAAACATAAGATGTTCCTCACAGCCTAACTTCAATGATATACTTTTGTTACAGGCGATTCTGGTACAGCTTGAAGATAGCATCCCCTTGGATTTGTTTTGTAATATTTTTCGTTACAATTACAGTTTTGATTTATTTTTTAGTACACGAAATTAAAAACCTCGGAGCTTTGCGTTCTTATTTTTAATAAACGTTTCTACAAAGTTATTAAATACTTAGTTTTATTTGTCTTACAATTTCTAACTTCTAGTAAACACACTATTTACAACCATATACAGGATATGTGCCCTCACAAGCCTCATGACTCATGACACTGCTCATAATTAACCCTTTGAGAATCAAAATGAAGAATACGTGAACATTACTTCAACTGATATTGACACTTCTTAAACACTTAGTTTCTAACTTAAAAGTATTCAGATACCTCAAAACTATCAACAAATAAGAAATCTAAGAACTATCTAATTTTCACTTTCACTCTCACTTGAATACGGCTGGTCACAGTCAGCATCAAATTTCTCGAAAATTTTCATCATTTTGTGATCATTTCTCTTCCAAGCGACTTGGTAGGCCGTTAGGGTAGAATAGTCGCAAGATTCTAGGTTCACACTAGTCTCCTGACACATCCAAGTTACCAGCTCGTAATCCTCATAGATGACAGCTAAGTGAAGCGGAGTACTTCCTGACCTTCTGTCTGGTGCATTCAGATCTGCTCCCATGTCCATCAAGACTTCCAGCAGCTGCACTGCTTTTTGCCCTCTGTGCCGTCGTGCAACAATATGGACGCACTGGTATCCTTCATAATTGAATTGCTGCAACAGAGAATCATGCGTCTGATCTAGCCACCATCCAGCTCGTAGAAGCAGGGACAAACACCCATGGTAACAAATGTCATGAAGAAAGTTGTCCCCTCTGTTGTTTCTAGCGCCGAAAACATTGCCAATCACAAAGGACTCCATTTCTTCTGATGAATTGTCAGAAAGTAACTGGGTACCGCCCCAAAGCAATATCAAAGTACGACTGGGATAAATTTATTTTGAATTTATCATTATCATATCGCAACGCGCGGAAACTCTAGACCAGTACTGCATATTGGAACAAAGCCAATTTATGGATTCAAACGGTCCATTGGTTTTCCCCGAGATATCAGTCGATGTTTATTTTTAATACAACATAACAACAGTCTAATATTTCCCTTCTATAAAACGTTAAGCGTAGGTGTCATTATATCATGTACCTATTTTGGACCGAATAAATGGGTTATCAAACTACTTACAAAAAAAACACCTTTTTTTTGCCTTTGCATATACACTAAGAGTTTTATAAGCGATTCTTAATTAGAATTCAAAACTTACAAAACTTAATATAATTCAAAGTGCCTTATACATTCATAGTAACACTAAAAAAGTTTACGTGCTATAACAGTTTCAGTTCACAAAGATCTTTAGAACTTACGGTATCACAGGTACAAAGTCATTGGTTGGCAACATTTATAAACAATACACCTCGAGAAAAATAAAGGTGTAGAAAACAACAAACGAACCACGTGGTGAAGCTTGCACGCGAAATGTTTATAACTGCAACAGTGTGTCGATTCTAGTGAGTTTTCTTTCATCTAGATATCTTTGGCACATCCCCATCTCTCCCAAAACATATATATGAATGGCTTGATAGCAGAAAATATAGTCATCTGCGTCAAAATTCAAGCAGCTGTGCGCTTGTCGTCGCATTTTCTGTAAAGTGCTTGCTACTGGAACCGTACCTGTGTATTTGAATTGGGTAACACAAATGTCCAGGATACAATATACCGCCGAACTACTGGTACCATCATTGCAATGAATAAGAATAACCCCAGGCTTCCAACCAGCCGGTTGATTTTTTTTAAAAAGAGTATACGTGTCATTCAGGCTGCACACAAAAGACAAAAACATCAATGGGTCATTTTCACTGTTATTAATTGGCCAAGCAGTGTAATGATAGTGCCAAATCTGACGCTCGTGGTTTCCGCGGTCAGACAAGCGTAACAGTGTTGAAATGAAACGAGTTCTCTTGGTGACTTTCAGAGTCTTAACTCTGAACCCTCCACACTCTATCTCACTTCCTTTGCTGGAACCCCAATACTGATAGCATTCTTCCTCTCCTCTTTGTGATATGTTCACGATGGTAGTCACCTTACGGTACCAGGCTGATTCCCAAAATTTCTCACAGTTTTCTGCTTCCGGATCACTTACGCAAATATACTTTTGCTCTCTGTCGTACGCGTCATAACCGTCTATAAAATTAGCCCTAGGGTACTTTTTCATGCAGCAAAGAAATCGGTGCAGCAGCTGTCGGTACCCTTTGTTGTCAGGCACATCATTAGACTCTTCGAAACTAGTCAGGTTCTGCTCAATAATATAGTATTCTTGACGGATGAGGTCATACGAATCTAGATTGTCCATAAGAAGTAAGAAGTCAATGGCAGATAGGTATTCAAATTCAATAGTCATTTTCACTCACTTATAGTTTAGCCACAACGAATATTGCACTTGTCTTTCAATTCAATTTCAGAAGCAGGAATAGTTCCTCACTCAAAGGTAGTTCTGTTTAAACTAGTCTTTTCGGAGTCTGATTTACCAGCTATATAGATCCACCTTGTTCATTAGTTAAATAAAAAAAAATGTCATGAAGTTACATGCTGCGCGTATTCCCAATGTTTGTTTTATATTTGGTAATCTCAGGGCTTGGCGAAAACTATGGGCGAGCGCTCGTAAATATTTCACTATATCATTCAGCACGAACACTTTTACGACATTTATATAGTATAAAATTGTAACGACCAAGTGCTTTGTTGTGGGCGTAGTACACTAGAATAGTTATTTTTGATACATATTCTACTAATATTATAATCTCAAAGTTTGTAAGTATGGATGGATGGATGTTTGTTACTCTTTCACGTAAAAACTACTGAATGGATTTTAATGAAACTTAACAATAATATAGCTTATACATCAGAATAACAAATAGGCTACAATTTATAAAAATATTGTTAGTTCTTTTCTACGCCACGCTAATATAAGCAACTTGAAATTCTAATCCTGCGCAGACGAAGTCGCGGGCACTAGCTAGTGTAATATATATGTGGGATATACATTTTTATATGTTATTTACGCATACAGAATTGGTGCCCAACACTATCTAGTATTTAATGGTTGCGTGGTATAAACCACTTCTCCACTTATGATAATCGTGTTTCTAAAGTGTTGCGCCAAATGATACCTAAAACGTCTATTGTTCGGGCAACAATATACAACAGTAAAATGTGACTTCTTGATTACTTAAATAATTTTTATAATTGTTCGTCATGTTTTTATCGATACATGTTTTATGGACAAGCCTAGAAAACGTAAAGAAGATACATAAGTGAAAAATGATAAGAAACTAATGATTTAGTATTCAAGTGATTATCACTGAAATATTTGAGTGAACTTATCGGAAGTACATAAGTATATAACCATTTCTAATGCGAAATATTTCCGTTCTACATTTAACTGGATAAAACCCAGAGTTCAATGTCAACAATACCAATTTATTAGATCCAAGTAGGCACGGTGCCAACTGACACATATTGGAATTCCCACAGGAATTTCTTGATGAATATAAACTCATCAGAAATAGTATATGCTTAATGACAAGACTAACTAAACCATATCAGTTTTTGTTCAGGCCAATAGAGCTTTTCTGTTTTGGTAACCCTTATCAAATTAATGTGCTCCAATACTCTGAAAAAAAAGTTTTTTTCCTCCCAGGATACAAAATATTTTTATCCGAGTATTTTAATATCCAGTATAAGTTTCTTAATATTAAAAAACTGGTATTTTTCCCCTGAGAATACCTAAGTTTTTTCTAGAGCTAAAACTTAATGCTGCGTTACCATAGCAACCGCAGTGGTAGCGCCACCAATTCTCTGATTTCCCTCCAATTCCACACTGCTGATGTTTGTTTACACTCGAAAAGTTTTTCAGTTAAAAAAATATTTTATAGAAATTAAATTTTCCAGTAATTTTATTATAAATACAACTTTTAAAATTAGTAGTTAATTTAATATTATTAAAAAAAGGCTCGTATTAAAATAAACATTACTTAAATATGTGTCAACTGAGTGAGGTTAAGTCAGCCATATTTTTTATTTTGGTATTTTGCTGAGAAGGAAACCGAGTTTTTTAGCAATCAGAATACTTATTAGTGTGGGAAAAAAACTTTGGTATTTTAAAAACTAGAATACCAGGTTCTTTACGGGAGGAAAAGATTTTCTAGGTGGAAAAAAACTTTTTTTTCAGTGTACCTTCTCAGTATTTTTATCAACCACAAATAACTTTCTTACTGCACTTGGGCTTTCCCAATTTTGATATTGCATTTCAAAGCGGTTGTAGCTTAAGGAATGATAGTGTCTCTTAACAAAGATAACTAAGCTTTTTCATGAAACCATCTTTATATTTCATTCGTCACCTTCATACGTCAAGCATCGGATCTTCACCTGTAAGTCTACGAGAGAGATATGTTCAAAATTTTTATTCTGTTTGTAAAAAGCTATAGACCTTGAATTCTATTCGCACATTGTTCCCGACCTATACATTTTTAGTAATCAATCTGTTTACTAGTTGAATTCACTAATAATCAAAATTACGTAAGTTCTAAGACGTAATAGGAGTCATTGACTGCTCTTGTGTATTAAATAAACATGACCTGAGTCAATAAACATTGCCCGCTAGATATCGACTTGACATTGAATTTGGTCCGACGTGACGTCATTGACTATTCGGAACGATCTTGAAATTGAGTATGTTGAGACGTGACGTCATTGATCGCTCGGTTTAACCTTGACATCGAATTTTTCGTGACGTAATCAACTCGGCAGCTGAATATTTTCTAAGTCCACAAACTTTTTAGATCGCGACCATTCCTGTTTTGAAGAAAAAAAATATTTCTTCAAGTTTATACACATACATTTAAATGAAGTCATTATTGTATGTAGACAGCTTCCCTCAGTTTTTTTGAGTATGAAGGATATTTCTTTAATGCTCGAATAGTTTCCTGCACAAAGCGAACCAAGTAGAAGTATTAGCCTGCCATCCAAATGTGGGGCAAGAGTCCGCACGGGGCAAGAGTCCTTCTTCGTAGCAGTTACGCTCAGTGTCATTAGATAGCACTGGCATGTCCATGTGCTCCATTCGAATGCTTTTCTACACACTGGGCTTGGTTGTCACGGTACTCCCGCCATTTCAGTGTGAGTGGTGGCAGTTTATTGTTTTAAGCAATGTGTGATGTTGTTTATTATATTTAGAAGAGTATAAATTTGCATGAAATCTTCAAGCCATTCTGCGGAAAGTACATAGACATTAGAAGTAAGTTTTAAATTATCTACTGATGTGGGTAATTTTTGTTTTTATATTACGGGTAAATAATGGCCAGTGGATGAAAAATTTTTGCTACATATGGGGCAAGATTCCTGGGGCAAGAGTCCGTACAACATTCTGTGCGGATTTTTGCCCCACATAGCCATTTGTCTTGAAAAACTATATTTTAAATTATGCATTTCCTTTTTGTTTTTATTTTTGTTGTAAACATTGATTATAAACCGTGAAATTCAATTGAAACACTCAAAATTCTTATTTTATTTAGTGAAAACATTCGAATCAGGCAGTGATTTTCCACTACTTTATTATAGAGCCATTTGCACAGATTTTCGACGATGGAATCGACTTTAGTTCAATTAATTGTTTACTTATTCAGGTATACAATGTTGCAATTGTATTAAACCCAGAACATATTAGGAAAATGTTTTATCAAAACAAATTTTATTGCAGGAAAATGGGGAACTATAAAAGAAAGACAAATAGAAAACCACTTGATTCCGAGACACTACAAAAGCGAAGTTGAGAAGGGTTAATGGTGACTCAATTCGGGCAATTGCTGAGGATTTGAACGTAGAGGAATCCACCTTACGGAAACGACTTAAAGTGGTAAGAAATAGTTAATGGTTATACATTTAATCTTTTCAGGTAAGCTTTAAATTTATTGAACAGTATTTAGGCTAAATAAAATACTAATTTGTTATAGGGTAGCCCAGCTGTTTCATACGGCCGTTTTTCGTCAACATTTTCACAAGAATTGGAGCTACAGCTAGTGAGTTACTAACAGGACACTGACAGAAGATTTTACAGTTTGACATTTAGGGAAGTTCAAGCTTTGGCATATGAATTTGCAGAACAAAATAACATTGCTCATCCCTTTAATAAAGACATCAAACTTGCAGGGCGGGACTGGGTTTATGGATTCCTTTCACGCCACCCATCGCTAAGTTTAAGGAAGCCTGAAGGTGTGAGTATAGCACGGTCTGTTGGATTTAACAAAGTTTAGATGGATCGCTTTTTCAAAAATCTTCAAGAAATAGACGAGAAACATAGTTTTCTAACCAAACCCAACAGAGTGTACAATATGGACGAAAGTGGCCTATCCACTGTGCCCAACAGAATTACCAAAATAGTATCTACCAAAGGTCAAAGGATTGTAAACAAAGTTGTGTCTGGAGAGTGGGGTCAGACCGTGACAGTTGTTTGCTGCATGTCAGCAGCTGGGCATTTCGTCCCTCCTGCGATGATGTTTCCAAGAAAGCGAATGAAGGTTGAACTTTCAGATGGAGCTCCTCCATCAAGTTTATTTCTTCTTTCAGATTCTGTATACATGAATTCTGATCTGTTCTCAGCTTGGCTTCAACATTTTGTTTCACATACCAAGCCTTCTAGAGACGACCCTGTCCTGTTACTTTTGGATAATCATTCCTCACATATTTCCATACCTGCTATCATGTTCTGTCGAGATAATCACATCCATCTGCTTTCTCTACCTCCTCAAAGCTCCCACAAAGCTCAGCCTCCGGACAAAACGTTCTTTGGACCTTTGAAAGTTTACTATTCAAGTGAGTGCAGCAGATGGATGTCAGCTCATCCTGGACGTTCCATCACACATTTTCAAATTGCTTCTCTCTTTCGATTGGCATATGAAAAAGTAGCATCTGTGGGAAATGCAGCCAAAGGTTTCAAAACATGTGGCATAATCCCATTCAATCCTGATGTTTTCACAGATGTTGACTACCTTCCATCTGCAGTTACTGATCAGCCTGCCACAAACATCAATGTCGAACCGACTACATCTTCCTCTTCGTATTGTTTTCTGGAAAGTTGTGGCACTACCGATGCAGGCACCCCATCTAGTCCTAGGTCTTCTCATACAGACACTAACACTGAGTGTGCTTCAGATAGGCCAAGGTTACCTGACCTTTCACCTCATGCTGGAGATACTATCATGCATACTCCTACAAAAGCTTGTTCTATTGTTTCCCCAGAAATAATAAGACCTCTTCCAAAACGTAGCACTCCTCAAAAACGACATAAAAATTCCAAAAAATCTCAACTGCTCACAGGATCTCCTTACGTTAAAACGATTTCTTCTTTACAGCCGAACAGCAACACAGAAATGAACTCTCAGAAAAACATGCCAAAGAAATGTAAGCCAAGACAGTTGGCCATTAAAGGTGTTGGAGCAAGTCGTCAATTAACATGGGGGGTTAAGAAAGGCATAAAATGTTCAGGAAAATGTGACTTCTACTGTGGGGGTTGTGGTGCTGTATACGAAGAGCCTCCGAACGTGGACTGGATTATGTGCCATGCATGTAGATCGTGGTGGGAAGAGCCTTGTACAGATTACATGGGAACTGGTATTTTTACATGCGATGTGTGCAAGTAGGACTCTTACCCCACAGTGATAGGACTCTTGCCCCTCATGTGGGGCAAGTTTCCTAATTTACATAATTGTGAGTTTTGTTGGGTTAAAACTTCATAAAACCTCCAGTAATAATTCTCAATATTTATTTTTGTTCCTAAAGGCTGTAGATGTATGATAATGTGTGTTTCAGTTCTAAAATTTGCAACAGGGGTGATAAAACTACAGAAGTGTCCTTAAGTGCGGACTCTTGCCCCACATTACCCTATGTTTTGATCTTCCCATGATGTGTAAGCAATCTCTTCTGCTACCATCTTCCTTGTATGTTTATTATAAATACTTTTAATATCACTATCGACTCAGTGATCATCATAGCTTTATCATATTTATTTATTATAACAAAACGTTTCCATCGTTTTGGTCTTGGTTTTGGTTCTGTCTTGTTCTAGAACTTTATCCTTGTTCTACAAATGAGATGTTCACATGCTGACAGAAGTTTTTTTTTGTAATTTTGTAAATTTTATTTTTATTTTTTATTTTCTTTTCTGTTATTTTATGATATCAAAGAAAAAGCGTGACGGTTTTATCCGTGTGCACCCGTTTATTTTTGTCAATATTTTGATGCTCTTCTCCGTGTGCTCCTGATTATTTCTGTGAAATGGAACTCTGCATGAAGGCTTGTTTACTTACTGAGTTATGTCATTTTATTCAAGGTTACATTTGATTGATGAATTTCTGCTACTAAATCATCACTTGTAATATTTTTATCAGGTGGAATTAAAACAAAATATCATTACTCAGTCAAATAATAATAAAACTCTGAGACATCTAGGAAACACTAACAGGAAGGACAAACTTCCTTCTCCTTGGAGTCTAGCGAAGCCATCCTTCTTTTGTGATCGTTAGTGAGCATCCCGCATCCCACATAAAATAACTAAATATTATTTACCTGCAAGCAATACGTGGCGACATGTTGGTAAGAATCGAGACTACTTACACCAGGTTTTTCTGCATGAGATAAATTAACTCTTGTTGACGAAATATTTAATAACTTCTATAATGTTTTTTTTTTTCAATTTAAAACTCTCAGTTTGCATCTGACATTAGTCACAGAAGCTAACATGTATCCTGGTTTGTTGTCTGTAGCTGTATCAAAAGGCATCACTGTAGATACTGCAGCAAGGTGTTTAACTTGAGAAAAAAATGCTAAACGACATGAGAGAGGCGAGTGTATTTTGGGTCCTTGTCAAAAACCATTTACTTGCAGTCAGTGTCAGAAATCCTTTGGTAGAAGATATTTCTTTAATAGACATTGCAAGACCTGTACAACTAAGGTGAATAAAGATATCGAAGGCTACAACATCGCCGAAGAGGAAAGAAGGCGAAATATTAGACGACAATAATGATTACGAAGAATGTAAAAAAGCTAATTCTGAAAATACTGCTCTAGATCACGATAATAATTTAAAATTTAAAACAAACGAAGAAAGTAGCAACCTCATTAGAAATGAAAAATATTTACTCCAATATCTAGTCGTCTCCATGAAAATGAGAACGATGGAGAACTAAGTAGTTATAGGAATGTATGTTCTGGGACAGGCTTCAGGCTGTGGAGCTGTGTGTCCTTTCCGCCATCTTGGATTGTGACGTCACGGCGGCCATTTTTGACTCAAAATTCCTCAAAATTCCTCAAAATTGACTCAAAATGACTCAAAAATTCCCGTTTTAAGAAAAAATTTCCCGTTTTCGAGGGAAAAATTCCCGTTTCGAGGGAAAATTAGGATTTCGAAAAACCACAAAAGTCGTTTTGCATTAAAAACCACGAAATTCCTGATAGAGGCTTAAGCATCCTTAACTCAAGCCTCAGTTAAGCCTCTTTTAGGATTATGACGTCACCGTTGCTATTTTTGTTATGCCCGCCATCTTGAAAATCCGCAATTTTAATGTTAGAAAATCGGGAAAATTTTTAAAAATCATTAAAAAATTTAAATAATAAAATTAAATAAAAATCTTAAAAACCACTGTTGCAGTTATCGTTACGGTCGACATCTTGGATTATATAAATGTTGCATATTTCGTTACACCCACCATCTTGGTTGAGTACCATGTCATTCTTACACTTTACCTTACGACCACCATATTGGATCCTATTAATGTTGCAATTATCGTTATGGACGCCATCTTGAAATTTAGACGCCATCTTGTAATTTAGACGTCATCTTGTAATTTAGACGCCATCTTGGAAATCCGTAATTTTTATGTTAGAAAATCGGGAAAAATTCCAAAATTCATCAAAAAAAAATTAACTTATTAGAATTCTGATTGATTATATCGATTCCCGTCCTTGGTTCGAAACCGATGAGGGCAAAAAAAATATCACATCAGATCCTTCCTCCACAGAAGCCACCTACAGACTGACCTACCACCACCAATAACAAGGTATTTACCATCAGCTGGTATGATGTCATGCCCGCCATCTTGTCTTTGTCCGCTGGAGGCCGCCATCTTGGTTTCGTCTGCTAGAGTGTGCTGACGACATGTTAGTATAATGTTCTGTTCACCATAACTTTGATCTCTTATATTGACTTTGAACTTTGTCATTGACCTTGAACTTTGACCTTGACCTTGACCTTGAACTTTGACCTTGAACTTTGACCTTGAACTTTGACCTTGACCTTGAAATTTGACCTTAACCTTGAAATTTGACCTTGAACTTGAAATTTGACCTTGACCTTTAAATTTGACCTTGACCTTGAAATAAAACTTTGTCCTTGAAATTTGTCTTTGTCCTTGTCGACCATCATGGATCCGTCATTTTATGTTTAGTACATGCTAGCGGTCATTGCCATCATCATGTTTTCGTCTGCTGGTGGACACCATCTTGTGTGTACTTGTATTATAGAGTACATTTCCATCATGATAGTTTTATTCTAACCTGTTACAGTGCAGTAATCATTTATTATTACCGAGGTGCCCGCCATCTTGAAATTTGGTCGCCATCTTGAAATCATGTAAATATTTAGCTAGAAATGCGGGGAAAATACCAAAAGTCTCCGAGGAAATCAATTATTAATTTTCATATTGAATCGATGGATCCCTGTCCACGGTTCGATTCTTGACCAGTGACAGTTGTAACTAATTATGAAATAAATTTTAGATTGTGTTTTCCATTACCTTTCACGGAGTTTATTAATCATTCACTCTACGAAAAACAACTCAAGTCAATATACCTGACCAACGAATTAAAACAGTGCCGATTAGCCTATTATGAAAGTCTAATTTTTCAATAATCTGAATAACATATAAGCTGTTCATGTACAAAGCCATACATATAGATCAATTGTCTTCAGTCCATGAGACCGAGTCACGTCATTATCAGACGTATAGGTTAGTCATTTCAGGTCCGCATGAACTTCGTCGTTAGCTAATTATATTCAATTAATCCCTCGTGACATTTTTTATACTTACTAAAGGACCAAGTGACCTTGAAAAATATTTTAGTAACACCAAGAGGTTTTTAAACTAGTAAATATTCAATCACTACATTTTGTACTACGCACAATAAAAAAAAAGGAAGCACCATCATCGAAAAGGCAGCACCATCAATGAAAAGCCAGCACATTTGGAAGCACCGACATAGAAAAGGAAGCACAATCAACAATAAGGAAGCACATATGGAAGCACAATCAACCAAAAGGAAGCACAATCGGAAGCACATTCATAGAAAAGGCAGCACCGTCATCGTAAAGGAAGCACATTTGGAAGCACCGACAACGAAAAGGAAGCACCGCCAACGAAAAGGCAGCACATTTGGAAGCACCGACAACGAAAAGGCAGCACCGGCATCGAAAAAGGTACCACATTTGGAAGCACCGACAACGAACAGGCAGCACATTTGGAAGCACCGACAACGAAAAGGCAGCACCGGCATCGAAAAGGAAGCACATTTGGAAGCACCGACAACGACAAGGCAGCACCGGCATCGAAAAGGAAGCACATTTGGAAGCACCGACCACGAAAAGGAAGCACCGCCAACGAAAAGGCAGCACATTTGGAAGCACCGACAACGAAAAGGCAGCACCGGCATCGAAAAAGGTACCACATTTGGAAGCACCGACAACGAACAGGCAGCACATTTGGAAGCACCGACAACGAAAAGGCAGCACCGTCATCGAAAAGGCAGCGCATTTGAAAGCAGCGTCAACGAAAAGGCAGCACATTTGAAAGCACCGTCAACGAAAAGGCAGCTCATTTGGAAGCACCGTCAACGAAAAGGTAGCACATTTTGGAAGCACCGTCATCGAAAAGGCAGCACCATCAATGAAAATCCAGCACATTTGGTAGCACCGACAACGAAAAGTCAGCACCGCCAACGAACAGGCAGCACATTTGGAAGCACCGACAACGAAAAGGAAGCACCATCAACGAAAAGGCCGCACCATCAACGAAAAGGAAGCACATTTGGAAGCACAAGTTACGAGAACTTAATCTTAGTTAGAAATCTGAATACAAGAAAAAAAAAACATTAAATTTTTATAATTGCAATTATTTATTTCTTTACATTATACAAATACAAGTAAAACAAGCCATTATTGTATGTAGCCAGCTTTCCTCAATTCTTTGAGTATGAATGATATTTCTTTGATGCACGAATAGTTTCCTGCACAAAGCGAGTCATGTAGAAGTCTTAGCCGGTCAACCAATATGTTTGGATCGTTCCATGAAGTGTAATCAGTCTCTTCTACCACTATCTTACTTGTTTGATTATTATAAATATTATTTTCTCTGCTGTCTTCCGTTTTAACACCATCCTCTGGGTAACTTTCATTATCGAGACAATGATCATCACAAGCTTGATCCGATTTATTTAATATATCACGATGTTTCCATCGTTTCAGTCTCAGGTCACCACCACAGTCTTTGATCTTGCCTGCTTTAGTTGCTTCATCACAGTCTATACCTTTGTCAACAGCCTCAGAGTCGCTGTAGCAATCACCGTAGAAGGCATCATCTTCACCCAGATTACCGTAAGAATTCGATGCCGATGATGTCGAAGTGTCTTCATCGTCTTCATGCTTCCTTTTTAGGAGTCCATCATTTTTACAGAGTAGGAAAGATCTACTTGAATTCGGCTGGAATGTATTCTCACTTTTCACGTTAAGGATTCTTCCATTGTCTTCATTCTTCCATAAATCATCATCATCCTTCAATTTAAGTTTTTTGTCGAGATCGGAAGAGCCGCGAACATAATCTCTCCCAAGACAAGGAAAATTATTGTCGTAATGCAAATCACTCTTCCTTAGCCTAGTAGAGCCATCGTTGTCCTCTAGCTTGTACGCAGGCTTGGCGTTACAAGTTCTGTCATGTCTTTTTAAGCTCTCTCTCCGCGTAAACGACTTGCTGCATCCTACACATCTTATCATATTACGTAGTGGATTTTTAACACAGTCATTCTTCTCGTGTTGTCTTCCATTCTTTCTCAAGATAAATTCTTTGCTGCAAAACTTACACCTGTGTCCTTTCAATACAGCAACAGTCACCGAATCAGGATTCATATTAGTTACTGAGACTATTGTCAGATGCAATCTGAGTGAATTAAATTAGATACATTACTTAAATAGAATTTTCTAAATATTTCAACAGCAAGAATTAAGTTACCTCATACAAAAGAAATTGTTTCATGTGGTTTCGATTATTAGCATGAGATGTTGCCACGTGTTGTGTTGAGTCATAATTTATCTAGTTATTTTATGTGGTATGCGGGATGCTCACTAACGTTCGCAAAACAAGGATGGCTTCGCTAGACATCAAGGAGAAGGAAGTTTATCTTTCATGTTAATGCTTCTCAGCTGTCTCAAAGCTTATTATTTGTCTGAGTAAAGTTATTATTTTTTAAATCCACCTGATAAAAATATTGTATGTTCTGATTTATTGACAGAATTTCACTGATTAAATGTAACTCTGAATAAAAATGACATGACTCAGTAAGTAAAAAATTATTCATGCAGAGATAGATCTCTCACAAATAATCAGGAGCACTCGGTGAAATCCATCAGATGTCTAGCCAGGAATAATCAGAAACACTTGGAGAAAGCCATCAATATAATATCAAGATTAATCAGAAGCACTCGGAGAAATCCATCAGATGTCTAGTTAGGTATAATCAGAAGCACACGGAGTAAACCACCATAATATTGTCAAGAATAATCGAAAGCTCACGGAGAATACCACCATAATATTGTCAAGAATAATCAGGAGCACACGGAGAAAACCACCATAATATTAACAATAATAATCAGAAGCACACGGAGAAAACCACCATAATATTGACAAGAATAATCGGAAGCACACGGAGAAAACCACCACAAGTTTTCTTTGATATCATAAAAATACAGAAAAAAATATTTAATAAATAACATAAAAAAATTAATGAAAAAATTTAAATGACAAAATAAAATACAAAAATACATAAAATTCTGGCTTGTACTAGAACTATATCTTTGCTCAACAATGAGAAGTTCTCAAGCTAGCAGAATCTGTTTATGTATTTTTGTATTTTATTTTGTCATTTAAATTTTTTCATTAATTTTTTTATGTTATTTATTAAATATTTTTTTCTGTATTTTTATGATATCAAAGAAAACTTGTGGTGGTTTTCTCCGTGTGCTTCCGATTATTCTTGTCAATATTATGGTGGTTTTCTCCGTGTGCTTCTGATTATTATTGTTAATATTATGGTGGTTTTCTCCGTGTGCTCCTGATTATTCTTGACAATATTATGGTGGTATTCTCCGTGAGCTTTCGATTAATCTTGACAATATTATGGTGGTTTACTCCGTGTGCTTCTGATTATACCTAACTAGACATCTGATGGATTTCTCCGAGTGCTTCTGATTAATCTTGATATTATATTGATGGCTTTCTCCAAGTGTTTCTGATTATTCCTGGCTAGACATCTGATGGATTTCACCGAGTGCTCCTGATTATTTGTGAGAGATCTATCTCTGCATGAATAATTTTTTACTTACTGAGTCATGTCATTTTTATTCAGAGTTACATTTAATCAGTGAAATTCTGTCAATAAATCAGAACATAAAATATTTTTTTCAGGTGGATTTAAAAAATAATAACTTTACTCAGACAAATAATAAGCTTTGAGACAGCTGAGAAGCATTAACATGAAAGATAAACTTCCTTCTCCTTGATGTCTAGCGAAGCCATCCTTGTTTTGCGAACGTTAGTGAGCATCCCGCATACCACATAAAATAACTAGATAAATTATGACTCAACACAACACGTGGCAACATCTCATGCTAATAATCGAAACCACATGAAACAATTTCTTTTGTATGAGGTAACTTAATTCTTGCTGTTGAAATATTTAGAAAATTCTATTTAAGTAATGTATCTAATTTAATTCACTCAGTTTGCATCTGACAATAGTCTCAGTAACTAATATGAATCCTGATTCGGTGACTGTTGCTGTATTGAAAGGACACAGGTGTAAGTTTTGCAGCAAAGAATTTATCTTGAGAAAGAATGGAAGACAACACGAGAAGAATGACTGTGTTAAAAATCCACTACGTAATATGATAAGATGTGTTAGATGTAGCAAGTCGTTTACGCGGAGAGAGAGCTTAAAAAGACATGACAGAACTTGTAACGCCAAGCCTGCGTACAAGCTAGAGGACAACGATGGCTCTACTAGGCTAAGGAAGAGTGATTTGCATTACGACAATAATTTTCCTTGTCTTGGGAGAGATTATGTTCGCGGCTCTTCCGATCTCGACAAAAAACTTAAATTGAAGGATGATGATGATTTATGGAAGAATGAAGACAATGGAAGAATCCTTAACGTGAAAAGTGAGAATACATTCCAGCCGAATTCAAGTAGATCTTTCCTACTCTGTAAAAATGATGGACTCCTAAAAAGGAAGCATGAAGACGATGAAGACACTTCGACATCATCGGCATCGAATTCTTACGGTAATCTGGGTGAAGATGATGCCTTCTACGGTGATTGCTACAGCGACTCTGAGGCTGTTGACAAAGGTATAGACTGTGATGAAGCAACTAAAGCAGGCAAGATCAAAGACTGTGGTGGTGACCTGAGACTGAAACGATGGAAACATCGTGATATATTAAATAAATCGGATCAAGCTTGTGATGATCATTGTCTCGATAATGAAAGTTACCCAGAGGATGGTGTTAAAACGGAAGACAGCAGAGAAAATAATATTTATAATAATCAAACAAGTAAGATAGTGGTAGAAGAGACTGATTACACTTCATGGAACGATCCAAACATATTGGTTGACCGGCTAAGACTTCTACATGACTCGCTTTGTGCAGGAAACTATTCGTGCATCAAAGAAATATCATTCATACTCAAAGAATTGAGGAAAGCTGGCTACATACAATAATGGCTTGTTTTACTTGTATTTGTATAATGTAAAGAAATAAATAATTGCAATTATAAAAATGTAATGTTTTTTTTCTTTCTTGTATTCAGATTTCTAACTAAGATTAAGTTCACGTAACTTGTGCTTCCAAATGTGCTTCCTTTTCGTTGATGGTGCGGCCTTTTCGTTGATGGTGCTTCCTTTTCGTTGTCGGTGCTTCCAAATGTGCTGCCTGTTCGTTGGCGGTGCTGACTTTTCGTTGTCGGTGCTACCAAATGTGCTGGCTTTTCATTGATGGTGCTGCCTTTTCGATGACGGTGCTTCCAAAATGTGCTACCTTTTCGTTGACGGTGCTTCCAAATGAGCTGCCTTTTCGTTGACGGTGCTTTCACATGTGCTGCCTTTTCGTTGACGCTGCTTTCAAATGCGCTGCCTTTTCGATGACGGTGCTGCCTTTTCGTTGTCGGTGCTTCCAAATGTGCTGCCTGTTCGTTGTCGGTGCTTCCAAATGTGGTACTTTTTTCGATGCCGGTGCTGCCTTTTCGTTGTCGGTGCTTCCAAATGTGCTGCCTTTTCGTTGGCGGTGCTTCCTTTTCGTTGTCGGTGCTTCCAAATGTGCTTCCTTTTCGATGCCGGTGCTGCCATTGTCGTTGTCGGTGCTTCCAAATGTGCTTCCTTTTCGATGCCGGTGCTGCCTTTTCGTTGTCGGTGCTTCCAAATGTGCTGCCTGTTCGTTGTCGGTGCTTCCAAATGTGGTACCTTTTTCGATGCCGGTGCTGCCTTTTCGTTGTCGGTGCTTCCAAATGTGCTGCCTTTTCGTTGGCGGTGCTTCCTTTTCGTTGTCGGTGCTTCCAAATGTGCTTCCTTTACGATGACGGTGCTGCCTTTTCTATGAATGTGCTTCCGATTGTGCTTCCTTTTTGTTGATTGTGCTTCCATATGTGCTTCATTATTGTTGATTGTGCTTCCTTTTCTATGTCGGTGCTTCCAAATGTGCTGGCTTTTCATTGATGGTGCTGCCTTTTCGATGATGGTGCTTCCTTTTTTTTTATTGTGCGTAGTACAAAATGTATTGATTGAATATTTACTAGTTTAAAAACCTCTTGGTGTTACTAAAATATTTTTCAAGGTCACTTGGTCCTTTAGTAAGTATAAAAAATGTCACGAGGGATTAATTGAATATAATTAGCTAACGACGAAGTTCATGCGGACCTGAAATGACTAACCTATACGTCTGATAATGACGTGACTCGGTCTCATGGACTGAAGACAATTGATCTATATGTATGGCTTTGTACATGAACAGCTTATATGTTATTCAGATTATTGAAAAATTAGACTTTCATAATAGGCTAATCGGCACTGTTTTAATTCGTTGGTCAGGTATATTGACTTGAGTTGTTTTTCGTAGAGTGAATGATTAATAAACTCCGTGAAAGGTAATGGAAAACAGAATCTAAAATTTATTTCATAATTAGTTACAACTGTCACTGGTCAAGAATCGAACCGTGGACAGGGATCCATCGATTCAATATGAAAATTAATAATTGATTTCCTCGGAGACTTTTGGTATTTTCCCCGCATTTCTAGCTAAATATTTACATGATTTCAAGATGGCGACCAAATTTCAAGATGGCGGGCACCTCGGTAATAATAAATGATTACTGCACTGTAACAGGTTAGAATAAAACTGTCATGATGGAAATGTACTCTATAATACAAGTACACACAAGATGGTGTCCACCAGCAGACGAAAACATGATGATGGCAATGACCGCTTGCATGTACTAAACATAAAATGACGGATCCATGATGGTCGACAAGGACAAAGACAAATTTCAAGGACAAAGTCGAATTTCAAGGTCAAGGTCAAATTTAAAGGTCAAGGTCAAATTTCAAGTTCAAGGTCAAATTTCAAGGTTAAGGTCAAATTTCAAGGTCAAGGTCAAAGTTCAAGGTCAAGGTCAAAGTTCAAGGTCAAGGTCAAAGTTCAAGGTCAATGACAAAGTTCAAAGTCAATATAAGAGATCAAAGTTATGGTGAACAGAACATTATACTAACATGTCGTCAGCACACTCTAGCAGACGAAACCAAGATGACGGCCTCCAGCGGACAAAGACAAGATGGCGGACATGACATCATACCAGCTGATGGTAAATACCTTGTTATTGGTGGTGGTAGGTCAGTCTGTAGGTGGCTTCTGTGGAGGAAGGATCTGATGTGATATTTTTTTTGCCCTCATCGGTTTCGAACCAAGGACGGGAATCGATATAATCAATCAGAATTCTATAAAGTTAATTTTTTTTGATGAATTTTGGAATTTTTCCCGATTTTCTAACATAAAAATTACGGATTTCCAAGATGGCGTCTAAATAACAAGATGACGTCTAAATTACAAGATGGCGTCTAAATTTCAAGATGGCGTCCATAACGATAATTGCAACATTAATAGGATCCAATATGGTGGTCGTAAGGTAAAGTGTAAGAATGACATGGTACTCAACCAAGATGGTGGGTGTAACGAAATATGCAACATTTATATAATCCAAGATGTCGACCGTAACGATAACTGCAACAGTGGTTTTTAAGATTTTTATTTAATTTTATTATTTAAATTTTTTAATGATTTTTAAAAAATTTCCCGATTTTCTAACATAAAAATTGCGGATTTTAAAGATGGCGGGCGTAACGAAAATAGCAACGGTGACGTCATAATCCTAAAAGAGGCTTAACTAAGGCTTGAGTTAAGGATGCTTAAGCCTCTATCAGGAATTTCGTGGTTTTTAATGCAAAACGACTTTTGTGGTTTTTCGAAATCCTATTTTCCCTCGAAACGGGAATTTTTGAGTCATTTTGAGTCAATTTTGAGGAATTTTGAGGAATTTTGAGTCAAAAATGGCCGCCTTGACGTCACAATCCAAGATGGCGGAAAGGACACACAGCTCCACAGCCTGAAGCCTGTCCCAGAACATACATTCCTATACTACTGAACTACCTGAAGCTGACAAGGATGAAGACTGTGATGAATCATCTGAAGCTGACATGATTGAAGACTGTGGTGACACATCTGAGGCTGACACTATCGAGGACTGTGCTGACACATCTATGGCTGACATGAGTGAGTACTGTGCTGAAGCACCTAAAGCACGCTAGAACGAAGACTTTGATGGCGATCTGAGTCCAAAACGATGGAAACGTCGTAATAATATAAATTTTCCTGATCAAGCTTGTGATTATCACTGGCTCGATGACGAAAGATACCTTGTGGTTGGTGTTAAAACAGAAGACACCAGAAATCATAATATTTATTGATGTGACAACGTCTAATAAATCGATGAACGTCGGCTGCACACACGAAAAAGTGTCCCGTAACGCACATTGTCCCACTAAAATGTGTCCCGTTAAGCTCATTGTACGCTTGCGCCGCACCTATCTCTCTTCCACTCGGTTGGAACAACCATCGATTTGACTTTTCAATCATGTTGTCGTCGTTTTAATTATTCATATTATGTAATATAATGATCGTCCAAAGATTTTCAGCACAAGCGGTACGGTTATTTAAAAGTTATGTTGGATTTTAAAATACGTTTTTGTACGAACAATGGTGTTTTACAGTTACACATAATAATTCAAATTACACCCGGGATCTTTTGCACTATGTTTTAAAACATATTGTAACACTTAATAAATAAGTTTGGTGTATTAGGGTTGCGTATTTTTTATAAAATCGTATTATAAAAACGAAATAATATAATTCCTCTATGGTGTTGTCACCTACGGTGACGGACGCGAACCGAACGAATTGCGCTATATAGGCTATCCGCTTTCGCGACAACCAGGCACTCGTTAATACATATTTTCCTTTGTTTATCGCCAGGGGCGTTATTATTAATGAATTATAATTAAAATTTCGTGCCCGGGGCCACAACTGCATATCTTTTTGAGCACGGGAAGACATAAAAACATAAAATATTCTCGACGAATTTTAATCTCGGCCCCAGCGCACCACGAGCGTCCGGGTTGGAGATTAAAGCCGAAATTCTTTCTTAAACTTACTAATACTTATTTTTTTAACTGCAAAGACATTTTTATTAAATTCTACGTTTAATTTCACGACGAACAAACTTCGTCGTTAAATGTGTAATTGCGAAAAAGCGTAAAACATTCTCGACGACCTTGAAGTTAAATAGCAAACATGTATGAAAGTTTTTGTTCAAATAATCTATTCGTTAAAGTAATAAACATATTTGAAATAATGAGTGCAAATAAAAGTTAATTTTATATTAAATTGTAGATTTCATTTCACTCCTTCTTTGTATCCATACAAAATATTGATAATTCAATAAAAATTATTTAATTTTTTTCATAAAATTATGCAATAATTTCATCAATGTTTTGTTATGACGTTGTCACGTTAAACTGTCGTCCGTAAACCGACTTTACAAACAACTAATTTTTATAAACATGCAAGGAAGATGAACGTAACAGAAGAGATTGATTATACTTCATGGGAAGATCCAAACATATTGCTTGGCAGCCTAAGACTTCTACATGGTTTGCTTTGTGCAGGAAACTATTCGAGCATTAAAGAAATATCCTTCATACACAAAAGAATGAGGGAAGCTGGCTACATACAATAATGACTTCATTTAAATGTATATGTATAAACTTGAAGAAATATTAATATTTTTTTCTAAATTTATTCTATAATTTCTCGAAATCTGATTCCGAAATAAAACTTATAACTCAAAGGTGTAAAATTGGTGACCATTGATTGACAAATTTAAGACTAATAATGTCATGCAAATAATCATGACAAGCTCGATCAATAAAATAAGTAATTAAAATCAGTTGGAGCCAAATGTTGATGGTGCAAATAGAACACTTCGAGAAAATGGAGCACTTGGAACAATTAGAACTTTGGAGCTCTTGTAGCAACTGTAGCTTTGGAACTTTGAAGCTGTTGGAGCTGTTGGAGCTGTTGGAGCATTTGGAGCCAAAGACATTTTTCTTTTCTTTGGCGGTATCATTCAGAATATTATAAATCAGCTTACTGATAATGTAGCAACAAATGTTCCTTTAAAATATAACGTGTGGCTGGACACTTTATATGTAAATTCATATCGGTTCGATGACAAAGTGTAGAAGTGTGCATTCAAGACTTTGGCTGCAGTAATTTACAGTTCTAACGATGTGAAACAAACTGTTAAGCACGGTGGCCAGAAACTCTGTCAAGAAGAGGAGGACTATGTCAGTAAAGGTTCTGGCTGGTCTCTGTCTAGTATAAACCGACTGGAGCTTAGAATTAGTCATTTCACACCGATTCGGAACTAAATGTTTATGTTATTGTTAACTTTCGTGTTTCTGTAGTAGAATTTAAGATATGTAAAAAAAATTATTTTGTAAAGAATATGCGCTGTTTTATTTTCGAACCTATCACTATTATGCTTAATTGGTGTTATATTAAATTAATTTTATATCGTCCAGTGATCGAACCAAGTTCTGAATCAATTATTACTTTAATGAGTGAATGTTTTGATGAATTATGGATTTTTCCCGAATCTCTAACTAAATAATTACACGATTCCAAGATGGTGCACAAATTTCCGGATGGCGGGCACCTCAGTAATAATAAATGATTACTGCACTCTAGCGGGTTATAATAAAACTAGCATGATGGTAATTCACTGTATAAGAAGAGTATACACACAACATGTTGTTCTCCAGCAGACGAAAACAGGATGGTGGCAATGTCCTCTAGCAGATTGTAGCTCCTGGTAGTATGTACTGAACACAAATTGTAGGATCCATGATTGTCGTCAAGATCAAAGTTTAATTTCAAAGTCAAGGTCAAATTTGCATGTCATGGTCAAATTTCATGGTCAAGGTAAAATTTCAAGGCTAAGGTAAAAGTTCAAGCAAGGTCAAATTTCTTGGCCAATGTCAAAGTTCAAGGTCTAATAATAGTTCAAGGTAAATGTCAAATTTTAGGTGAAGGTCAATGTTCAAGATGAAGACCAAAGTTAAAGGTCAAGGTAAAATTTCAATGCCAACAGTCGAGGTCAAAGATATGGTGAACAGAAAATTATACTAACATGGCACCAGCTCACTCTAGCAGACGAAAACAAGTTGGCGACCTCCAGCGGACGAAGACAAGGTGGCGGAAATGATGCCATACCAGTTGACGGTATATACCTTGGTACTGGTGGTGTGAGGTCCATCTAAGTGGCTTCCGTAGTGGAAGGATGTGTCCTTTTTTATTTTTTGCATTTACCAGTTTCGAACCAAGGACGGGAATCGATCTAATTTTGAACTTATTTTCATTAAAATCGGAATATAAATAAAGATTTTCAAGATGGCGTCCGTAACGATAAATTATACAGTGGTGACATAATTCAAAATCCGGGTGTGATGTAAGATGTTTTTATTACTTTTATTGAGAATTTTTTTAAATACATTAATAAATTACTGGTTTACTCTCGCCAGAAATCGAATCGAGGACTGAAATCGATTACGAAAATGAACCAATAAAGTAGGTAATTTAATTTTTTTTAAAATTTTTTTTCTGAATTTCTAGTATTAAAATTATGGATTTTCAAGATGGCGGGCTTAACGAAACAGACAACGTTTTTTAAATTTTTTTATTAAAAACTTATTTATTTTATGAATTTAAAACTTTTTTCACTAAAATCGGATAATAAATATAGATTTCTAAGATGGCGGACATGCCACCATACTTGCTGACGATATATATACATTGACATTAGTGGTGGGAGGTCAGTCTGCCAAGGGCTTTCGTGAAGGAAGAATCGGTCGTCATTTTAATTTTTTTGCTCTCACCGGGTTCGAATCGAAGACTCCGAGCTCCATATCGTAAGTGTATTTTTTAATATTTTTTTAAATAATTTTTATTTAATTTTTGTTATTTAATTCCATTATTTAATTTTTTTATGAATTTTAATATTTTCCCCATTTTTCTAACATAAAAATTACGGATTTTCAAGAAGGCGGCCGCAACAAATATTGAAATGGTGACGTCATAATCCCAGATGGCTGTATTTTTCTTAGATGATCTCAGAGGCTTATCAGAGGCTTTAGACATGGATGCTTAATCCTCTTTTACGACATTGTGTTCTTTCTAAGGCAAAAAGTATTTTGAGGGTTTCTAAATCCTAATTTTTGAATTCTAAAATTTTTAAAGAGTTTTTAGCGGTTTTTAAAAAAAATGTAAATTTGCCCAAATTTTTGGCAAATTTGGGCTAGTTTTGAAGATCAAAGGTCAAGTGAATGTTCAAGGTCAAGGTCATCCAAGATGGCCGCCATGACGTCACAAATATTATATGGCCGCCGTATACTCACTCTTCGCGCCTGCGCCTGTGCCCGGACATACATTCGTATACTGCTTTCTTGTATTCTAATTTCTAACTAAGCCTGAGTTCACGCTACTGTGTTCATTCCTTTTCCTGTGTGTTTTATGTGTACTGTGTGTTCATTACTTTTCCTGTGTGTACTGTGTGTACTGTGTGTTCATTTAGTTTCCTGTGTACTGTTGTGCTGTGTTTTCATTCCGTTTCCTGTGTGTACTGCGTGTTCATTTGGTTTCCTTTGTGTTCTGTGTGTGCTGTGTGTTAATTTCGTTTCCTCTGTGTACTGTGTGTTCATTCCGTTTCCTGTGTGTACTGTGTGTACATTTTGTTTCCTGTTTGTACTATGTGTACTGTGTTTTTATTCTTTTGTTGAATGTGTGACGTTTCGTTAAATGCGCATAGTCAATTCTGTAGTAGCTCTGAATATTTACCAGTCCAAAACCACTTCGTCTTGATAAAACAATTTCTACGCGATTCTTGGACCTTAAGTATGAGTAAAACATGTTATGTTTGTCTAAATGTTTGTAATTAATTTTATCAATACTTAAGGTCTGACAGTTTGAAGATTTTGTTTTTACTGCTTGAAATATGTTATATTAGCTATCATCGAAGAATGTTTTGTGGTTCGGAGACGTCTGGTCTATACGTCTGACATTGTACATGACCTGGTCTCGTGGTCCGAAGACGCTTGGTCTATATGTATTGTTTTGTACATGAACGGTTTAGAAGTAATTCTAAGTATTGAATATTAAACTTACATGTTAGGCTTGTGACAACGTATTTAATTCGTCGGACAGATATATTGTCTTGATTGTTTTTTTAGAGTGAATGACTAATATACCTACTCCGCGAAAGGTACCTAATGGGAAACAGAATATAAAATTGATTTAAAATTTAGTTACACTTATCACTGGACGAGAATTAAACCGATGACAGGAATCCATCGATTCAATCAGTATCTTAATTGCATATTAATAATTTATTCAATGAATTTGGAATTTTTCCCGAATTTCTAGCTAAATAATTACACAATTTCAAGCTGGAATCCAAATGACAATATGGTGATTGCCACAGTATCTAATAATAAATTATTACTGTACTCTAGCGGGTAAAACTTAAACTAACATGATGGTATCGTACTCTAGCAGATAGCATGTGTACTACGTGACACTAGTGCTCCTTGTATCGATTACTGATAACAAGATGGTGACAATGTCCTCTATTAGGCGATATTTGTTAATTATCGCTCCTGGTAGCGAGTACTGAACAAAAGATGGAGGATCCAAGATGTTCACCAACTATGGACAATGTTATAGGTTAAAGCCGTGTTGAAAAATGATATGAGTGGAATGAAGGGGGGCCAGGTTGAAATGAAAAATGGAGAAGAGCAAATGAAAAATAAAATGGAGAGTAATCAAGAAGGGATGAGGAATGAAATTGATAATAGCCAAGAAGAGATGAAAAATGAAATGAAGAACTGCCAAGAAGCGATCAAGAATGAAATGAAGAACTTTCAAGAGGAGATTAAGAATGCTATGAACACAGTGGTATAGGGCATCAAGAAGAAGCAAAAAGAAATGGAGAAGAAGATCGATGAAACCAGCATCCAGTTGGAAGGCAAAGGACAGTGTTTGGAGCAACATCTAGAAGAAAATAAAGAACTGACGGTGCAACAACTCGCTCAACTCGAGCAGGCCACCGAACAGCGGGTAGCAGCTTTAACTGAAGAGTACCGTCGGGTCATGAAGGAAGCTACATCTGCTACGAAACCGAGTAGTTCTTCCGGAGACGTGAAGGTGAAAGGCGCAACTGGTCACCCAAAATTCAAGCCACCTACATTTAATGGCCAATAGTCGTAGGCGGTCTATGTACATGCGACAAATCGAGGCAGCTGCTGAAGTGAATGGTTGGGATGTGAAAGAAAATGCTAAGGCACTCGTCTTGGCCCTGCGAGGATCTCCAATAGAGCTGCTGCAGACCATACCAGTTCCAAGATGGCGGCCACTATGTCTTAATCTGGTTACTGGAATCTGGTAGATGAGAAACTGAGACCCTTTTAGGAATTTGAACATGATTTATTGTTTTTTTTACCTAAAATTAATATTTTTACGCTGAGTTCGAACCGAAACATCCATGACGTAGGTAAAATATTTAATAGTTCTTTTAAAATATTTATTTAAATTGTTTTATTATACATTTTAAAATTGAACCCACTTTTTAGATAGTAATTACGAAATTTTAAGATGGCAAACGTTATATCATAATTTAAAATGACGGAACATTTTAATTACAATTTTATTAATTTTTTTATTAATTTAAACTATTTTCCAAAATTTTCTGATTATAAATATGGATTATTCAAGATGACAGATTTTCTTTCACAATGGCGGTGACATCCTAAATATCAAGGTCATGACCTCGGTGGCTTAGGGCGGCCGGACGATGGGAAATTTAAGCGGCTATGGGGAATTTTTGTCTAAGGCAAAAGTATTTTGAGTTTTTTCGAATTCCAAATTTTAGAAATTTTTACAGGTTTTCCCCTCAAAAAAGAATTCTTGAATTTTTAATGTTTTGTTATTTTCTGGTGGAGTATTTTTCTAATTAGTGTAATTTTTGGCGATTTTAGGTGAATTTAGGGCCGATTCGGACAAATTATAAGTAATTTTGGGCAATTTTGATTGTCAAGGTCAAAGGTCAAGGTCCGTCAAGATGGCCGACGAGACATGACAATCCAAAATGGTGGACCGTCTTGAGACACCTCACCCTGAACCTTGTAGCCAGAAATACATTCATATACTACTACTATTACAAAGTACTGTTGCAACATATGTGGGGAGAACTGGGTTTGTAAGGGATAGCCCAATTAAGTTTTATTACCGTTTTATTAATTACTAATATTTACATTATTAATTGTACTCACAAATATTTGATCACCAATCATTGGCACTTAAAAATTTTTATTCGCAAGTTACTCAATGTCTGTCAAGTTCCACAGTTCGCACTCCTCACTGGAGCTTGGCTCAAAATTGATTGGCCTCTTATCTTGCGCATGTCCTCACACACAGTCTCGCGCCACTCGATCGCACTATCACGATCCCATCACTTCGCGTCGCGCCACTCTCGAGGGGGTCTCTCACCCTCTTGATGTCGAACTTCCCTTCACTCGCGGAACTCTCCGATCTCTCGGAACTAGCCCAGAACTGTCGCGGAACTCCCGCGGAGGCCGGCGAAGCTTCCTAAGTACATGTGGCGTCCTTCTCGAACCAACGAGAGCGGCTGTGACGTGTCACGTCATCCCGGGCCAACCCGACAAAAGAACATTCCAGAAAGGCGGCGCTCATTTATGCGCCTCCGCGCGGTGGCCCATGGAATTTCCCGTGGCCGCTCAGCGATATATAACATCTTCGAGGAAGGACGATGCGCGGGGAACGTTGGCGGTAGGGGGGTAGCGATGACTCTTGTAATCCGGCCAGGTGCGCGTGGCATGCCTTACGTCAGTGGACCATACGTGACACGGCGCGTGATGCCAGTGACCGTGCAGGGTTGCCACCTAGCTCCGAACCTGGCATCGTGGCCTGGTCTCTTGCGTTCGTAACAGTGCTATACCAAGAAGAAAAATTATTTTCCCGAAGTTCGGGAATGGTCTCTTTCCCTTTCCCTACTCCTTTTTTCGTTCTTGGGATCCCTTCCACCTCTCTCACACATTCTCTCTCTATACACACACACGCACACAAATGAATTACATGAGTCCGCCATATTTTTGAAAAGTCCGAAACTTCTGCGCAGGCACACCGTTTTTACGCATTTCCGCTCCGTTTACGAAATTTGTCCTACCAAATGCCATATGTAGAGAGCTAAGATGTTTACACATAAAAAATAAACTAATTTCCGTATTTTTTACAACTAAAGAACCATTCGTATTTTTGAGCTTAGGTTGTTGAAGACGACTGTTCCCTCATGTACCCGAAGTGTTCCTTCACCGGTGAAGCGAGAAAATAATATATTATATTGCAGTTTAGAGAAACAAACCTCTTGTACCTATATATTCAAGTAAAAACAAAATGGCACAAACCACCAGAAATAAGTGAACATAATATAAATTAATAAAAAATAAGAAAATAAAGAGCTATTTTTCGGATTTATTGTTGAATAAGCTATGACGTTTCAAAACTTTGGTATGTGAAAAGTGTGTGGTTGATTATAAAAGTTTCAGACTAGTTAGTATACTTGTTCGATATCAAATCCAAACCACTTCAAAAATTTATTTACCAGATAAGTTTTCATAGAGTGTCCATGACCACGAAAATTAAATTGGCCTTTCGATGATCCTATCAGTAAAACACAAAAACAATAAAATCATAATAAAACGAAACTTTTCAATGAAATTTTTAATTTTATGGAGGTTTCTAAATAATTGTTTGCCAAAAGTTTTCCGTAATGTTCCAGAAAACGTTTCTAATAGTGTACGTAAATGTTGGTGATGCGTGGTGTACAGGACGCCGATCGTTCCATATTGGCACTTGCCTTGTACCCAGTTGCATTGAAATAGATGTTCGCGACAGTCAAGCTGCGCCTCAGGAGAAAGTGTAAGACTTCGTCACACTCGTAGGACGTATGCATTGGTTTGCTATATGAAAAACCGTTACGTGGGCGTACACGCACTTCCGCTTGTAAATGCCGCTTAGTTACTTCGCTGCGAGTCATAAACCAGGCGTCGCGTCTCCTTGGTCGTCAGTACCTATTACCTCAAGTAATTGCAACGTCGATTATGCTAATGAGCTAAAGTTACCGGGGAAAAACTTTGTTCTTCTTCACCTCCTCCCCTCGACCTTTCGGACTAACGACCAAAAAATGATGGTCGGCGCCTCCGAGCTAGTTCGTGCGACAACTTCCGTCCTGGTCCGGGGCCGGAGGTGGCGGGAGTGGCGAGGGATTGAAAATGGCGGTCGTGGGCCGATGTCTTGAGGAGTTACGGCCGATCACGGGCTACTAATTTCACAGACCGCCGTTTAAGGCCCGTGACGCCCTTTCCGCCCGGAGCGACTGCCCAGGATGCCGCGCGCGTTCCGCTGGACGATTTGGCAACATCTTTTCCTCACATAGAAGCGTGGGATGTCTCGAAGTGCTATATTAACCAGAGAATATTCCAGAAACAAGTTTCTGAAGTCAGGTCGCCGCCCACGTGCGGTGATGAATCTGACTGTAATCGCAGAGTGTTTTGTTGGGAAGCATCTGGTAGCTGCAACCTACGCACAGACCACCACTCTTCTCAGGAAAAGGTGCGAGGTATTCTGGTGAATTGAAAGAAAACACGGACTCTCAATCCGTCATCGTGAGGTCAACAGCTGCCGGGTGTTTCTCCTTATGTAACCCTGCTATTTCTTACATGATTAATCACTTTCCATTGTCTACCCGAGAGTGTTTTTAAAGTGAAACTTATTTAAGGTGGTAATGTAGGTCGATGCGATGACGTCATCGGAGCCTAACGAAATTGTAATGCTCGGATGGCAACAAAAAGTGCAACCATCAGGAGTAGGGCGATCGATGGCGAAGAGAAAAAGGGAGGAGAGGCTAACAGTAGTGGAGCGCTCGATAACATGTTTGCATTATAGCACACTTGCTTACTTGCACACTCGCGACTCACGCACTCGCATACTTTTGTACACGAATAATTGCGCACTCGTATTCTAACATACTTGCGTACTCGCATACTTGTGCAATTGCATACTTGCTTACTAGAATACTTGTGTAACACATACTTGCACACATGCATACTTGCGCACTCATATACTTGTACGTACGCATATTTTCACACTCATCTTATTGTGTATTTGCTTACCAGCGCACTTACGTACTTGAGCAAACGCATTCTTGCTCGCGCGTAATTCTAAATTTATGCTCATATTTGCGCAATCGCATACTTATAAACTTACTTTCGTACTCGCATACTTGCCTAATTGAATAACTTGCGCACTAGAAAATCTACATACTTGCTTAATTGCGAACTCGCGTACTTTAGGATTACCATACTTACTTGATTACTTTAGCACTCACTCACTGGCACACTTGCATAATTAAATACTTACGCACTAGCATACTTGCTTACTTGCACACTCGCATTCTTTTGCACTCGTACAATTTATAACACAAATACTTGTGCTCTTGCAATCGCATACTTACATACATGTTTAAGTGAACAAATCACGTACGTCCGCATTTCGCATACTTGTTTACTCGCATAATGCTTGATTACTCAATTACTTGCGCCCTCGCATACTCGCATACTTGTATAGTAGTAGAGTAAAGTATTTCCTGAAACAGGTTCCAGGTTTTAGAGCCTGTGGAGCCGACCGCCATCTTGGATTGTGACGTTTTGGTTGGTTTTCTTCCCGCAGCGTAATACCGATTGTAACGATGTTTTGTGAGTTAGCCCTTGGATGAGACACCATCAGCAGAACAAGGCACTTCTGGTTGCCTACCCCTCAGACATGCTTGATACACAGCGACTCCAAGGCGCGCCTGAGCCGCGGAAGTGGAGGGGGAACCACGTAACTAGTCACTTGACCTCAAACCCCTCTACACACTCCTTGATGCGGGGAAGTAACTCCATGTTCCTGGAGGGTTATCTCACGAAGTCGATACCAGCTGAGGGAGTATATAAGGGCCAAGTTTGGCATAGGACTTCAGAGTCTGAAGAGAGCTGAGGAGGAAGATATCACCACCGACTACATCATCGTGCCGTCACGCTGCCAGTCACCTCATCATCATCGTGGAACGTCACTCTGTCCGGACATCACAACGACCTGCGCGTTGGACTTAGCCTCAGAAAGGAGTAAGTTGGACTTTAACATTGTTAAGTGAGTTACGACTTAGCCCGATCAGCGCCGAGGTGCCAACTGAAGATAGCCACAGAAGAGGTAACTCGTTCAGAGACTCGTCGACACCACTCACAGAGCGAGTGGTTACTCACTGAGCGAGTAAATTCTGAAAAACCACTCAACTGATTTGCGACCTTTGCCTCCAAAGTAAAAAAAAATACTCACCAAAGACTTTGTTTTTTTATATTCGTCGAGCGAGTGCGAGTGGGCGAGTGGCAGAGAGCATCGCTGCAAGAAGGGCACATGTCATCGGATGCTATACAGAGGACTTAGTGTGTGTGTGACTGTGGTATATAAAGGCAGAGCAACAATAACCTGTCTTTACTCACAAACATTGCTGTGGACTTAGGTGTCCGGAAATACTGAAGTTGGACGAGTCTAGGTCACCGACAGAGCTTATCAACGGGAACATCGTGGAGAATTTGGCTGGATAGTAAGTCTCCTTTACGAGTGTGACAGGTCACGAAAGCCGACGAGTCGGAAGAGCGGGTGTGGCTGCTCTTTCGTCCAGCTGTTGAAGTCGTCTTCGGAGCCTGGTGTTCTACACCCGATCCGTCCCAGCGAAGTCCACGTTGATTGTCGTTGGGGAGGAGGGCGCTACACGGCAGGCACCACGACTACAAGACGACTCGCTGCAGTGAGGCCCTGGAGCGGACCCTCACTAGCAACATTCTTTAAGGCGAGGGCGAGTGTCCAATGAGTCAGCACCCGCTTATCCGAGGGGTTTGACTTCAGTGTCCCTATCGTTTACCACCAAGGACACATAATATAACAGTTTGATAAACAGTTAATTTGATAAAGAATAGATACGAGCAGCAAAGATTTGCAGTATTTTTTAAAGTTTTTCAAAGCTAATTTAATTAGTTAGTTTGATTGTAAATATTACAATAAAATAGTTTGTTCTTGCCGAGCCACATTTAGCAAATTGCAGTTAGGCTTAACTAAGACCATTTGCGGTCATTGGTATTTTTGTAACCTGTATTGTAATTTAATACTTTATCTTTCCTGTTACCTAATAATTGTTTCTTGGGGAGAACAGCTATGATAGTTTGTTTCTGTTAATGTGGCCGTTTGCTAACTTGGACATTTATTTGTTTTTAGTTTCGTTGCATGTAGTACTCCCGGTAACCGTGTGCTGCTGTAAATATCATTAAGCATTTATAAGTGTGCGTTTGTTTGAGTTTGTAAAATTCTCAATAAAAATTTCGTGTGTTTCTCACAATACTGTTTTAGTGTTAGCTCTAATCAACCATTCCTCTTGTTTTCCCTCTCGGGGGCAAAAACGTCATGGCGGCCATATTGGATGACCTTGACACATGACCTCAGTCTATATTGAATTCCACCATATTGAAATCTAATGTCCCACTTCCCGAACGTTAGCTTTTACGTTACGCCCGCCATCTTGAATATGTATGACTTCACCGTTGCACTTTAGGTTACGATCACTATCTCGGATACTAGAACATTGCAATTTTCGTTACGGTCACCATTTTAAATTATAATGTCGTGGCCGCCATCTTGAATCCTTAACGATATGTTAAATTTTTATACAAAATACATTGGAACCTGAGTGATTCGAACCATGACAGCTAGGGCCTCTAGGTTGGAAAAATCACGCCTTTGACCGCACGGCAATCGAGACATTTACCATATCGATAGTTAAATCTATAGGTAGTATATGTAAAATTGGACGTTGGCGTGTATGTATGACGTCAAACTCCAACACAGTTTGACCGATCGCCATGGAAGTTGCCACATCGAAGTGTTTTTTTTTCATGGAGAAGATATTATGCTGTACATTTTTGTAACTAGCCTCTAGATGGTGCTGCATTCATCAGCTTCTAAATCGTTCAACCAATTGCCATGAAAATTTGTATACATAGATATTTGAACACGGAGAATATTTTCGCGGTATACATTTTGTTATAAACTCGACACTAGATGGTGCTGCAGTGCATCAACTTCTACACTGTTCAACCTATATCTACGAAAATTAGTATACATAGATATTTGAACACGGATAATATTTTTGCATTAAATATTGTGCCATAACTCGCTACTAGATGGCGGTGCAGCGCATCAACTACTAAACTGTTCAACCGGTCACCATGGGTAAACAGAAAATCATAGACTTACTAACAGCAATTTTGTGTAATTTCTCTATGTCCACTACATTGTCATATAGCGCTATCCATTTTGTTTAACTCGCGGACAATTATCATCCAGTGTTCAGTCCAGGCAACGCCGGGTACTGCAGGCAGTAAGGTTTATAAAAAATAACACACATACTCGGACTTGTAATATTTTTAATTTGAAGCAATAATATCATCATCTGTTCGAGAACCCCGCCATCTTGTTTTAAATACTCGATACCATGTTGTTAATTAACACACATCACCTGCTAAAGAGCGCCACTGCCATATTGTTTACAGTAATCGATAAAAGAAGCGCTAGAGTCATGTAGTACACACCCCATCTGCTAGAGTGTGTGTCCACCATATTAGTTTAATTTTCACCCACTTGAGTGGCAATCACCAGACTGTCTTGGTATCCGCCTTCTGGACAGCCGTCATGGCCGCCATTTTGAAAATAATATATTTATTAACCTATAAATTCGGAAAATGTTCCAAAATTCATAAAAAAATCACTCAATAAAATAATAGATTGATTCGATCGATTCACGTCCTTATTTATATCCTGGGACGATGCAAAAAGGTAATTATAGAAACAATTACTCGATAAAAAACACGAAAGTGGTTTAAATTGCTAGTATACCCGCTTCTAGTAAGCTCCTGATGACATATTGTCCGACAATTTTTAATTCATAATTATTGGCATAGAAAATGTATTGTTTTTCTAAATCGAAACACTTACATATTAATGTAATTATTTATTTTTAAAAATGCACATTTGGATGTACACTCAAAAAAGGAAGCACAATTCGAAATAAATTAAGAAAGAAACACATTTTGAAGCACATTAAAAAAAGAAGCACATTTGGAAACACATAAAAAAAGGAAGCTCACTAGATAAAAAAGAAGCACATTTAGGAACAGATTAATAAAAGCACACTTGGAATTACATTAAAAAAGGAAGCACATTAATAAAGGAATCACATTTGTACGAAAATTCAACTTGGTAGGAGACGATCTTATCACAGGGATCCGATTTCATCACAGGGATATGATCTCACCACAGCAATAGATCACATCATAGGGATATGATCTCATCACATGGATATGATCTCACAACAGGGATACGATCACATCATAGGGATATGATCTCATCACAGGGATATGATCTCACCGCAGGGATATGATCTCACCACAGCAATACCATCACATCTTAGGGATATGATCTCATCACAGGGATATGATCTCACCACAGGGATATGATATCATCACAGGGATATGATCTCATCACAGGGATATGATCTCACCACAGGCATATGATCTCACCACAGGAATAGTATCTCATCACAGGGATATGATCTTATCACAGGGATATGATCTCACCACAGGGATATGATCTCATCACAGGGATACGATCTCATCGCAGGGATACAATCTCATCACAGGGTAGGATACTCATCAGTAGGATACGATCGGTTGTAATATGCAGTAGGTACAATGACTCCATCTGTCTTTGACTGTAATAGTCTTTGGCTCCAACTTTCTTTGTCTCCAACAGTCTTTGGTTCCAACATTTTTTGGCTTCGAATGCCCCAATGCACCAATGCTCCCAGTGCTCCAAAGCTCCAAATGCTCCAATTGCTCCAAGTGCTCCAATGCTCCAAAGTTGTAATTGCTCTAATGCTCCAACAGCTCCAAAGAAAATGTGTAAATTCTCCAATATTCCAAGTGCTCCAAAGCTCATAGTGCTCCAAAGCTCCAAATGCTTAAAATGCTCCCGTTGATCCGATCCTCCAATTTCTCCAATGCTCCACTTTGTTCCAGTGAGCTCCAATGCTCCAAATGCTCCAAATCTCCAAGTGTTCCAAAGATCCAAATGCTCCAAGTGCTCCAATGCTCCAAAGCTCCAATGCTACAACGCTCAACCTGCTCCAATACTCCAATGCTCGAATTTATGTAACTGCTACAATGCTCCAAAGTTCCATTCAACAGCGTGAATTAACATATCTCATAGAAGAAACTTGTCGCATGGAGTTCCTATTCCTGCCAAAATATTTCGCCATGATTTTCATTGAGGTAAATATTATAATTTTTTAATGTGGGGTGCGCGATACTCACTCACTATCACAAGAGACGGATTGCTTCGGTAGACATCAAGGAAAAGAAAGTTCATCTTTCATGATAGAGTTTCTCAGTTGCTTTAAGACTTAGCAATCGACTCTGTAATGAATATTTTTTGTCTGATTCCCACCTTAAAAATATTGTAAGTGCTTATTTGGTATCATGAATTCATCAATTAAACGAATGAAAATAAAATTCAATGCTCCAAAAAATTATAAAAGAAAAATATTACATGCAGGGATTGTTTTCACAGTAATAACAGGAAACACTCGGAGAATATCAGCCAAAGTCTCACCAGGAATAACCAATAAGACATGGAGAAAATCAACAGAAGTCTCCCAAGAATAAGCGGAAGCCCTTAGAGAAACAACAGGAATAATCGGAAGCACATGGAGAAAAAAAATTGATAGGAATAATGATAAGCACACGGATAAATTCAATACACATTATGCTAAATCAAGATCTGTGAATCGCAAAATACAAAACATTCTTGCGTGTACTATAACTCTATCCTTGCTGAACAAAGGAGAAGTTCACAAGCCATACCTCATCTCAAGAGCTTATACTAGTACCACATGGTCCTTCTGCTCCATAACAGGTATAGCTTGAAGCAGCTCGAGCGGGGATCCTCGCAGGACCTGGACAAGTGCTGTATCCTTCTCTTCCTCGCCCCAGCCATTCACTTCATTAGCTGCCTCGAACCATCGCCTTTAGGCAGCCCACGACGTTTGGCCATCCAAGGTGGGTGGCTTGTCTTCTTGGTTGGCCAGTTGCAGCGCCTTCCCCCTTCACTTCCTCAGAAGAACTCCTTCGTAGCAGCAGTAGCTTCCTTGATAATTTGTCGGCATTCTTAAGTTACAGCTGCTACTCGCTGTTCGGTAGCCTGCTCGAGTTGAGCTAGCTGTTCGTCCATCAGTTCTTCATGTTCTGCTAGATATTGCTCCTGTTGGGCCCATTGCTGTTCCAAACACTGCACTTTCACTACCTACTGAATACTTGTTTCATCCATCTTATTTAATTCTTCTTGAGCAGCTAACTATTCGCCTAGCAATTCTTCCTGACCCTTCTTCATTTCTCCTTGAACTACCTCAAGTTCTATGGTATATATTTCTGGCCCCTTTTTATCTCCTCTTGGTTCTTCCTCATGTCTTCAATCACGGTCTTCGTGGCGTTTTTCTCTCTTCTTGGCAGTTTTTCATTACAGTCTTCATCTCTTCTTGGGCACTTTTTATTTCATTGTTCATTTCTGTTTGACCACACTTAATTTCATTCTTCATCTCCTCTTGACCACTCTCCATTCCACTGATATTATCCTTCATTTCGGCCAGGAAAGAAATTAAGTTCTTAAGTTCGTCGGCCATCTTCCTTTTCCACACATACTATTGGTAAATAAATATCACTATTTTCCTGTGAACAACACTATAATTTCAACTACGAGCTAACTTAATTTTATAGTCAAAACTACCACTAACTTTATAACAACTAGACTTAAAACTAACTACAGTTACTAACACTAATTTCAATCTCAAAAATCTAAATTCTATTTTTTGAGTTTTTTATTATTATTTTAATTTGCTATAAATTGTTCCTAAGGCCCTTAATTAGGGTTTTCCCACATCTGACACTAAAATGTTACGAGTGGGAAAAACGGGTTCGTAAGGGTAGTGCAATTAATTTTATACAGTTTTAATTGTTACTTGTATTTACTATACTAATCAAATCATAGACGTAGGTATATAAATGGGCGTCCAGGCACAGGGTTTCAGGGTGTGGTGCTTGTGGTGCCGACCGACCTCTGACATCAAGGCCACCTCTGACATCACGGCGGCCATCTCGGATTACCTTGACATTGACCCCTGTGGACATATTTTTTCTCCACCAATTTGTTATTCTGCCACCTTGGATTCTAGAACTTTCCACCATTTTGAACTCTAGAACTCTACACCATATTAAGATGTCATCGTAACAATTTTCGTTATGGTCGCTACCTTGGATTCCGTGTTGCACTTTTCGTTATGGCCACAATCTTGGAAATACGTATTTTTCATCAGAAAAAAATCGGGAAATTTTTAAAAATTAAAAAAATTCAATTAATCAAAATTTAATATAAATTATTTCCACCATTTTAAAATCATCTACCATAAAAAAGCTGTAATTATTTTCCGATTTTAATGGAAGATTTTTAATAAGTTATAAAAATTTTATTAATTAAATTTTAGTATAAACAATTGCCGCCATATTGCCAATCGTCCGCCATATTGAAAACCTGTAATTATTATTTGATTTTATCTGATTTTAATGTAAAAAAATTACAAAAAATTATAATATAATTTAATCAAAAATGCACTTACATCATGGAGCTTTGGGTACTCGGTTTAAATCAGGCGAGAGAAAAATAAAAATGGCGATGGATTTTTCCTCTATGGAAGCCACCGGCAGACTGACCTCCCACCACTAATGCTCAGGCAGATATTACATGAGGCCGTTTGACACCAAGGTAGCCATCTTGTTTTCGTTTGCTTAAGGTCGCTGTCGACAAATTGTTTTCGTCTTCTAGAGGGCACTGCCATCTATTAGTATAATTTTCACTGCTAGAGTGCAGTATTAATTTTTTACTGTTGCATCTGCCATCTTGACATTTGGCAAACATCTTTATTATCATTAATTATTAAGTTAAGAATTCGTAAAAATTATCAAAATTCATAAAAACTCGCTTGTTAAAATAATGATTTAGATGATCACCCCGTTTCGATCCTTAATCACTCCAAAAAATTAAAATTACCAAAAAATGACCGGGTTGAGAAATAAAATCTCCACAAAATTACAAACAATAATATTATTACAAAAATTCGGCTCCAATACAAATAAATTACTAGCGTTTCTAGATTTCTGCATCTGCTACCCAAGAATTAAAGCGAGGTAGGAAGACCCACCACTTGACGAAGTATCGACTATTTCATCATTTAAGAATCGTCTCTTCCAAGTACATCTCAGGATACATCGTAGGCTGAAACTCTTCGGCAAAGAAGCCACCACCAATAGGCTTGTGTTCCAAAATCTTTGAGGTAGAAGGTCCTAGGCTTCGATTCGCGAATGTGAGTCACACGGAAAAGTTAGGGACTCCAATTTCCATTGAAAACTTTCTAGAAGACACCTTTCTGCTTGGAGTTTCGCACAATGTCACCAACGTTATCTTGACACTATCGTGAATCTTGCATTCTTTGTGTTAAAATCACTGTTCGAAGCAAGTGATCGTCCTTTATGTCTTTGGGCTTCATTTTCGTGGTAGAAATTACCGTAGAATTATATTAGCTTATTAGTTTCGGCACAATAACTAGCCACTTGTAATTAAGGTTAGCCGTGAACTGTCGCCACATCTTGGTGTGCAAATATCGGTAAAAACTTTCGACGATGGAGGCTTTGACATTACTAAATGTAGAGTAGTGTTTGATGCTAAACTTCTTCATCAAAGCCTTGAATGTAGCATTGTAGAATTATTGGCCGAGATCCGTTTTGCAGGTGCGACGGTACACGTCCATAACGAAAAAAATTCATTCATGGACTTGGTTACAATGATTTCATTCTTCGATTTCATAGGTCTGGCTTAAGCGAACTTGCTATGCACATCGATGACTGTCAACATGTACTTGAAACCTGTGTTCATTCGGGAATGTGGTATCATCTCAATAAGGTCCGCCTGGAATAAATCTACAAGTCCATGCACTACGACTTTGCACCAAAGGTATTTTCATCTTGCAGGAGAGTGACGTTCGCTGTTGATTTCGGTTCAAATCATTGTAAGTAGCCGGCTTCTCTCACTTCTTCGAGTATGGAGACTATATCATTGATGTGCGAATATTTTCCTGCACTAAGCGAAGCAAGTAAAAGTCTTAACCTGTTAACCAATTCGTTAGGGGTCGTCTCAATACACATAGTCAAAGTTCTGAACACTTTCTTTTCTTTTTTTTAACATTCACCTTGTAATTCTAGTTCACTGAAGAAATTGGTGAGAATGTTGATTTTTTTTCACGATCTTGCATGGGCGACAGCCTTGCACGAGAGATATCCTTGCACGAGGGAGAGCCTTTCAGAGGCACAGCCTTGCACGAGGTACAGCCTTGCACAAGGGACATCCTTGCACGAGAGATATCCTTGCACGAGGGAGAGCCTTTCAGAGGCACAGCCTTGCACGAGGTACAGCCTTGCACAAGAAACATCCTTGCACGAGAGATATCCTTGCACGAGGGAGAGCCTTTCAGAGGCACAGCCTTGCACGAGGTACAGCCTTGCACAAGGGACATCCTTGCACGAGAGATATCCTTGCACGAGGGAGAGCCTTTCAGAGGCACAGCCTTGCACGAGGTACAACCTTGCACAAGAAACATCCTTGCACGAGAGATATCCTTGCACGAGGGAGAGCCTTTCAGAGGCACAGCCTTGCACGAGGTACAGCCTTGCACAAGGGACATCCTTGCACGAGGCACAGCGGTGGTAATGAACTCGCGGGGGAACAGCGCTTGGTGGTCCACCGGCGCCCCGAGCAGGGAGCTCGCGCCCCTTGGAGCAGGCCACATCCCAGGACGATACCATCTGACGGTATTCTTCTCCGCCACCTCCCGTCCCTCCGTCGAAGACGTCGGCGCGGAACGATATGGGCGCCAGCCGATCGTGGCGATAGCCGTCGACCAACCTCCCGTCACTGACAAATATCCACTCAGGGCGTCGGTGAAGTCAACAAGTGGGAGTCTCTGTCGACCTTGCACCTGGTAGGGAACGCCACAAGGTCGACCTGTGTGCTCTCACTCAAACGCATCTTCGCATTATGTGCGGAGACCCTCGGTTCATTTGACAACAAGTTTAACGTCAAAAAATGGTGTATTTTGGAATGTTTTTAATTCGGACATTTTTTTTCTGACACAACTGAACTGTTGAATCACATTCGGGCCATTTATTACACCAAACAATGTCTTCTTTAGAGCTGAGCACCCAATGAGGCAATGCACAAATTGCCTAGCTCTAGTAGACTGAGAAACACGAAGTCTAGCTTGCAGTTAATCGAACACGCAACAGGATCTTTCGTTCAGATTTGTGACTGGGTGTTATGCCCTAATTTTTTTTACCAGGCCACAGAAGGTTTTATTCGTCTCAGATAATTAGAAAACATTTAACAGCACACTTTTAAGAAATAAGTATATTAGACAGTAGTTTCATCGCATTTCATCGCATAGCTTCAACGAATTTCGCATTAAAACAAATGTCGCTTTTTATCTCACAGATCTTTAAATGTCCAAGTTTCACTGTAGTTACTGAAACATTGAAACAAATACTTTATGTACAGCTTCACATTTATCTTTTGGATGACCATTTTTAGAGCCACGGTTATTTATTTTGTGCATTGTTATGCGCTATGTTCAACATTCCTATTGACTATCAAGCCAATTCAGTGAACTCATCGGCCGCTACCAGAGGCTTGCGTCCTTTGGAATGGGCTACACCTGATTGGCCACGGAGCATTCCTCCGTTTGTTACTGGCTCAGAGTCACCCAACTACATTGGAATATATTTCATAAACTTAAAAAAAGCTTAATATGAAATGAACGCATCTTTAATAATTCGTCATTAAACTAGCTTAATTAATTATTTAGGTAACGTCTCAAAGATGTAGGTTATGTGTGTCCGTAGCACATCGGTAAAGTTCATGGTGCCAATGAACAAAACATGAGGGCCAACAAGACGTTTACAAGACCCTGTCTCATTGCAGTTTAAATTTTAATTTTGTGTATACTTTATTTTTGAATTATACATATATTACCTAACGCAAAAATGTTATTAATAATAATATTTTTTATCTAATTTTCTAATAACATTTAATGCATATTTATGCTCGTTTGTTCTGTTATATAATAATATTTAGCATACAGAAAATTTTAAAAATTGATTTTAAAATAAACAATAAAAACCAAAGTAATTAAGATAATTCTAACTTTATATTAACTTTGTGACGCAAATAAATTTACAAATAAGTTAATGTCCATATGTTAGTGATGTTTAAACGAACAATTGATAGGAATTCGAGGTTGTTTTCTTTCACTAAGGAATTTAGTTTATAATGTGGACTTCACTTATTCTTAACTTTGCTTGTTTCTAAGTTATTACTTCAACATATAATAGTTTATTACAATTTCTCAAACAATTTGATAAGTTATACAACACAGTAATAAACTAACACAAAATAACCTATTAAAAAGGTAGACTCGTTTACAATTTGAACTATTAAGATGAACACATTTATTACTGTGTATGTGGACTATCACTATGAATTAAATGCATGTTATTTTACAATTAGGTACATTTCACAAGTTTCCTACGTTAAATCAAACACAATTTCTCAAATGCATTATTTTTTTCAAGTGACGTACAGAAGAAAATTATAAAAAATCCATTCCACCGTAACATACTTTTATAATCAATGGCCCTGTATTTTTTGTGGATTTTCTGTAGTTGGCTAATTTGACAGCAATTTCTACCCTGTTATACAACATAAAATTTAACAAGGAAAAAAAATACAAACATTTAAATATACGTTTTCTGACTTGGGATTTGGTTGCATAATAACTTCCTTGCTATGTCAAAAGAGAATTTTTATGTTTAAAAAATGTTTTAACAAGCTTTATCCTTCTAAAGCTCTATACATGGTGCAGCATAAATTAATGAAAGTAGATACACATAAATTAATTTCATGCTTGCTTGAAGTGCATTTTGCCTAATGTAATATTCATTTATTTAAAAAGGTTTTTTCCCTGTGACGGGATTTAAACCCAGTCAAAAAGTACATCTTGTGACTCGGAGATGCACGCTTTGCCAATTGCGTTTTCAAAGAACAAAACAAGTTACTGTGGGATTGTTAGTAATCAATATCGGAAGACCAAATTTTTAAGGTATTGTCAGAGTTTAGATTAGGTACTCATTTCTATGACTAATTAAGTGGAATAGTTGTATTCAAGAATAGTTTTGCTACTAAAATTTTTCATTTGGCACACCAATACGATTGGTGAGTTCCCCCATGTTTACGAATTGGGATAAGTATAGGTTTATGCTGTAACACGTGGGTCCACTATGTTGACGACTACGGTTCGCCGGTAGCGATGACGGGTTCTCCCGGCTGTGGTCCTCATTGTGGTATTCTCAAATAATAACGACAAGCCACCGGTGGGAATTCTACCGCCAATGAACAAACAACTCGCCCATAACAACAGTTCGTCAATTACCAAGGCTACATACAATCACTGGCCTCATGAATGAACTAGTCTAACCGCAAGCACTAGCCTCGCAACTGGGGAGCCTGCAAAATGACGCTCTGGTTGCAGAGAGCGCCCGTGGCTTGTCGTTCCTATCAGATAATGCCATGACGCGCCCCGCGACAACACTCACGCCTGCCGCCTGCTCGCAGTGTGCGCTCCAGCATACGGAGAGTCAGGCGGCAGATACCACTCAGTGAGGAGTTGGCAGACTCGGAGTGGTTCAGCGCCCACGCGGCGGCTGAGTGGTCAGTTCGCCACCAAGGCTGTACCCTGAATGTTGCCGTGAGTTGCTGGGGATTTTTCTCTGGGTTCTTCCGCTCCCACCCATCATTCATTTCTCCAATGCTCCATTCGAATCTCAGCCCGCCTCATCGTCTCTAATTTCCATGATGTCCAGCAGATGTTCGACCCTAGTTCATCATTCACTTGGCCAGCCCCTTTCCTGGGTCCAGCACATCGCCTCGCTATTCGCTTCTGTGGGACTATGTATTCTACTCTGTGATCAGAGCGTGTCAAAATAACTGCAAAGCAATCATAGGATTAAAACAGACGTATGGATGTGCGTCAAATAGTCTTTAATAACAAAAAAAGTACATATAACATGGAATCCTCGTATATCTGGTAAACTTTTCGTGACTAAACGCGTGTGTTATTGTTTGTATGAGGTGACTGCAGTGGTGGATGCAGAATCTCTTGTTAAATGTGTAACGGAGGAGAGGGATGGTATTAGGAAGCCCTAGAAAACGTAAATGCATCCAGCATGAGTGGGTTCAGCAGGGGGGAGAAGCTCGCCACTGGGCGACTGGCGGCGGGTGGCGCGGTGAGCAAGGGCGTCGTCCAGCCACGTGACCTCGTTCCCCCTGGGTGGAGGGAGGTGGGGGGCGACCGGTCCGCCCATGCACCCCGCCGCAGCGCCGTAATTGCTGTATAAGGAAGGTTGTCCGTGCGACCCGGCCTCTACGAGGTAAACACAGGTCCCCCAGCCACGTGCTCCCCCGCCCCTCCTTTACACTAGGCCCCTCTGCTTGCCCGCAACGGTCGCTTCTATTTCGAATTTGAATTGGGCGGTAAACAAGTGCGCGTGTTTTAAATAGCGGTGCCACCTGCCGCGATATTCGGCGATAGTTCATGGACTACTGATACATTTAGCGATTTTTGTTTTGTTTTACCAATAGCTGATGAAAATAACGACACGCTAATTATCCTTTTTATAGTTACGCTCATCACTGACTCACTGACTCTGTAACGCCAAAGAGATATGCATACCTTGAAGACAAGCGTATCACGAACCACAAATTTTAGCCAACTCCATAAACATTTCATTAACAAAAATTAAAAACTAAATATTTACAAAAAATATAAAAACAGCTTCTGGCAGCTTGTGAACTCCTTCTTCGTTCAGCATGGATAGAGTTCTAACACAGACCTTTGAAATCATAGAAATCATTAATGTGATAAAATTTGTGAAATTAACTAAGGTAATTAAATTGGTAACATACAAACACGATCTCTTAGCCTGTGTTCATTGGCACGTTTTTGAACTTAATGAGAATAACTTTTTGATATGCACTTGGGACTTTTATGCTGCGCCACTATCGCGAGGGAGCGGTGTGACCTTCTGGACTGGAGCGAGGCGCGCGGTAATCAAGGAATGTCCCCACGGGAGTCAAGTGCTTCCCCGCCGAGACACCGAGGCTACCGCCTGTGGACAGAGTGACTCACCGCGCGCTCCCAGGGCAAACCTCAGCGCCGACTAACATCTCCCCCTCAGTATTTTATTTTTAGCACTTCATCGAAAAACTCTTCAGCAAATAGAACGTGACGCATGGAAATAAAACTAAGCCCGGTGCTTTACCGAAGCTGCTGGGACATGGGAGTTGATGTTTGGTCTCGTGTGTGTTTATAGAGAACTTTTGCGGAGACAAGCGCGTGTTGTGAGTAGGTGTGTGTACGTGCGTAAGGATGATGCTGACGCCAAGCGTCTGATGGCATAGTGTTGGAAGAGCGCCGTGCCTCCGTGTGAACCTTCTTCCTGAATGTATGAAACCTCGTGCTGCGACGTGACAACAACCCGATTCCAAGCCGATGAGTCACCACTAACTGTACACTACCACACCGTGAGGATGTCTGGGCGTTTCCAAGAGGACTGAAAACAATTAAGATTCTGTTAATAAGCTTCTCTTAACTTGTTGAATCAGTACGACGAATGCAGTATTCTACTAAGGCTGCCTAACTATGGTCATAACTGCAATTTCAATATTACGTGCCCAGATGATTCTCAAAATTTGCAGCCTATTCTTAATCCTTGGTCGGAAGAACTTTTTCTTCACAGGTCTTAGTAATGTTTGGACGAATAACGGACGTGTGGATGTGGCACTCATGCAAAATAGGCTGAATGAAGGTGGAACCAGTAAGAAACGTTTGCTTCCATAAACTAAGTCTTTCCAAGTCTAGCAATCAGTCAAGTGAATCATTGCCAAGAGAGCCTAGCTCCTCTGGAATCGTAAAGCCCCTTTCTGATGACTTGTGACCTCACACGCAATACCATATGGCTGAATGCAACACCCTCTCCTATCCAAGGCCTCAACGAACCCAACAGATTTTCGCTTCTGTTATGAATAGTGTTATTTTTTAGTGTCTACTTCAGTTCTGTGTTGCATGTGTAAACCGAATAATGCTACGTTTTAACCATCACGTGAGTGAGTGATTTAAAAGTATTTTTAGGTAATGTTATTTTGGTAAACAATATTTAGGGATATTATTTCACAGCGGGAAAATCTGGCAGTTGGTTAAGCTTAAATTATTATTTTTTTATGCCTGCACGATTCAATTCATTTTTGGCTTGATTGGTGAAATAATCTCTTTTCGAACTTGATCGGAACAATGAGAATGGGGTTGCTGAAAGCAAGAAACTCCGTTGTAAGTCTGAAAACAACTACATGATGTTGAAAAAATTTATTTCCACTATAAGAGGGACAAGAATTACAGCGTTTTAAACTGTCTTGATATAAATATTTCAGTTTAATGTCCTCATCTCTAACAACATGTTAAGTGCATTTGGTGTTTGTAGCTTATTTTTTATCTGTCTTTCTTGAATGTAATTTTCAGCTAAACACGTCTCACACGTAAAGTCCGTACTCCAGTTCCATGCTTGGAACTGAGTCAATGGCTAACGAAATTATGAGATCGTGTGTATCGATGTTGCAAGTGATCTGCTAGTAGTGACTTGCAAAATTCCCATTATTATTTGGAGATAGGTTATAATTAAAATCATTATATATTTCGATTGAAATATCGTTGGATCTTGGGTAGACTAACTTTACCAAAGGCAAAAAATATATAAATGCATATTGGCCTATATTGTGCAAACTGTAGAGACGGAAATAAAATTCAACAATATTAATAACAAACATATAGGGAAGATGATAGCAGCGGAATAGATTGATTACACATCATAGGAAGATCCGAACGTATTAGTCAACTGGCGCAGGAGGAATCAATACACACTACTGTTGGAGCCAACTGCAGTTGGAGCCAAATGCAGTTGGAGCAATTGGAACAGTTTGAGCCAAAAGCAGTTTGAGCAATTGGAGCTGTTGGAGCCAAATGGAGCGAAATGAAGTTGGAGCAATTTGAACTATTGTAGCCAGATAGAACCGTATTCTATCGTATCTTGTCGATCGTATCAAACTGTATACTGCTATCGTATCTTATTGTAACCTGCGATCGTATCCTATCATATCCAACCGATCGTATACTACTTATCGTATCCTATCGAGTTGAATGTTCGTTTAAATGAGCGTCCTTTTCATTAAATGAGCGAAGACAAGTTAGTAGTAAAGACTGACTATTTAATGGTTTAAAACCTCTTGGTCTTGTAGTAAGTGTAAAATATTTTTCAGAGATTCTTGGTCCTATAGTTAGAGTAAAAAATTCTTAGTTAGTAGGTTTATTTGCTTAAAATAGATTACAGCGATACTGTAGGTCTGACAGTTCAGAGAATCTTGCCTTGCCTGCTTGAAATAGATCATATTGGTTTGAAAAAATATGACAAAAACATAAAATGAAGGCCTTGTGGTTGGGATACGATTGGCCTATATGGTTTACAATACACATGACTTGGTTGAAAGGAATACCAATCATCGAAAAAGGCACCATGGTTCGATAAATCTCCTTAAATACGAGTATGCTTGTCACTGATTTTTATTTGGACGTATTGCATACTTAGTATTCACAAAGAAGACCTCGTGGATTGGAGACACATGGTCTATATGTTTTTAGCTTGCATTCTGGTAATCATTAGGTGCACCGAATACGGCCGCCATGAGGGGCATTGTGATATCGAGTAACATATTTATTTCATCGGACAGTTATCCTGCATTGAATCCTTGTCTTAGTAATGAAGATTATTACAATCGACGAAAGGTAATGGGAAAAAGAATTTTAAAAAAAGAATTTAAGTTTAAATTACTCTTAGCACTGATAAAGGATCGATATTAGGATGGAAATCAACCGAATCAATTAATATATTAATAAAATTTATTATGATTTTAGAATATTACCATTTATTAGGTTAATAATTACAGCTTTCTAGATGACCACTAATATGCCAATAGCGGCTTACTGGTGTCTGTTGGATGGAGAATTCATGCCAGTTTGGGGACTTTTAACCATATTTTATTAATTAAATATTTTAAGGCTAAAGTTACTTTTTTTTGCATAGGCCAAGGACTAAACCAAGCACTAAATTCTATCGAATCAACCATTTTATTAAAGAGTAATTTTTTTGACGATTTTTGGAATTTTTCTAAATTTTTATGTTAATAATTACAGATTTTCAAAATGGCGGTCAAGATTGCCGATAAGATGGTGGTCTGGTAATAAATACTAACTCTCTAGTGGGTAAAAAATTAACCAAGATGGTGGGTGCATTATCCAGCAGGCAAAAACAAAATGGCGGATCTAAGATGGCATCCTCACATCATAATTTCGGAAAAAAAATATATTTATTGATATAGGCCTAAGTCAGGTGGTTTACTGGGAATTATTATAAATTGTCTCTTTAATTTTACAAATACATTCCCCGGGAATCGAATTGAGGACTCCAAGGGCCAAGACGTAAGGGCGTTTTTCATTTAAGAATTTTAATGATTAAAAACAATTCATTAATATTTTACTAGATAACTCTTGGCTGGAAGGAACTCATTATCACCAAGGTCCATGAAATAAGTGTGTTTGTTATTAAAATTTTATTAAAATTGTAATAAAATATTTTAAAATAATATTTAATATCTTTATACATAAATTGCATGTTTGCACTCGTCGGAGATTGACCATATGTCCGCGTTTGATCAGGTGATTGAATACTGGAAATAAACAATTTTTTAATACTTTTTTGGAAATTTTTTGGATCATTTTGGTCAAAATTTAAAGATTTTCAACTTATTGATCAATATCATATCTGATGGGGCTTCTGAGGAAAATTTCCCCTCTCTAAGGAAAATTTCCCTCAGGATTTTGTGAGGAAAAATGGGAAAGTTTCCCTCAAAACGGGATTTTTCCCTTCGAAATAAGGAAATTTTGTGACTGTTTGAGGATTTTTGAGTATTTTCTGAGAATTTTTATGGATTATTTCCCTTAAAAATCGGAGATGGTGGCCTGTTTGACCCGATCCCTAATTACCATCCTTAATCCTGTGCGCAGATGAACTATTCCCTACTACTTAAATGAAAGATATTTACATAAAACTTGATAAAATATCACTTGCGTAAGGGAAATCGCTTCTATGGGTTCCCAGCTGGATTCTGTGATGAGTGGCAAGGGTAGGGCAGGTACTAATCATGCCGGCAGGAATACATCAATGTGTCACTGATAGCATCGAGGAGTAGCCGCCGACTTCTGCTCTCGGGATATTGAAAGCACACATGCATCAACACAGCTGCTCTTCTAAACTCGGCTAAGAACTATTCATCACACCAGCAATTCCACTTTAAAGATGGTAAGTTTTACAATCTTTAGTGAGTCGTTCTTCTATGGGTACGTGAGAAACTTTTTAAACTGGCTACAGTTTATTATTATTGGCCGATCGCGATCGGTGCAAAACGCATAATGTTAGTTTGTTGTAATCAAACGTTAAAAAATTTACAATCAGTTAATGATACAAAAGCAGTTGCAATTATTTTAAGTAGGAAAATTCGGTTTAAATAAAAGGTACACTTGTAATTAATTTTGTAACATAAATTATAGACAGTGTAGAGGAATAATTAATTTAAAATGTTCATTAGTGATGCCAAATACTTTACGCGAACAGAAATAACTATCCGATTCATGAAATAATTTTGGACATACGCATTGCAAGGACTATTCAAAGAACGAATAATGATCAGTAACACTTATAAAATTTTTTAGCCTACATACAGAGTTTAAGTCTAAATTTATATTTTTTGTAATTGTTAAATTTCCATGTTATTAGTTTCGCAAACGTTTCTCTTGCCACGATTTTGTAACGATATGCGCACTTTCCCATACATTTATGGTATTATATTATACTAGCCAATAACCCATGGCTTCGCTAACGCAATTTCAGGGTATTGCTGATATATTAACATTGAAAGGAAAGTATGTTATTAATTCCACAGATATTTAGTAATGATATATACATAAAAAAACTGTCAAGTGCATAAATTAATTCATAACAAAATTATATTTTTTAACTGGTTAATAGTAAGACTTTATATATATTTATAGCCCTATATGAAGTACCCATCTGATTTTATAACATGATGTTGCCCGCTACTAGATTTGCGTGGAATTCAAGATTGGACCAAGAGGGAAGTGAGTCAAGAGAGGAAATTAACTATAGGTATAAAAAACATGAGATTCATTTTTAATGCATTTTGCGCTTCATTGACATGGTAGAGTGCCGGAGTTTATATTGTTTGTTACTCTTAATTTAATGCAATGGATTTATGTAAAACCATTATATTATTTATTTTCCGTCAGTATGTATAAGATTTGGGCAATCTATACTCTTGAAAAGCCAACATAGCGCTGACCAAGCGAGAAGCAAGAAGTGCCAAAATAAATTCCTGCAACTTTGATGTTTGGCACTGGGACTGATTGTCATTGCAAATGCTAACTTTAGTAGCAATTATAGCCTCTTATATTGCAATGAAAAATTATTGGGAATTGTTGGAACGGGGGTAATTAACACGCTCTTTCCTTTAGCTACTCCGGCGAGAATATGTTTCTCCTCAGCTCTGTAATACACAGCCTGGTACCGTTGCACAATCTCGGTGCATGAGGTTACGCATCAGGAAAACCGCCAACCTTCAGCACCAGTTTATGAGAGGGCTTTTTAACCCACTAGGGATGACATGACGGACGCACCAAACTATAGCACGTTTCAAATTCAAGGCAACGCCATCTATTGAGGAAATTCAAAACTAAACTGTTGGTTCGGTAGCCATCGCGAGTTCCACTAAGCGGATGGGTCTCGCCAAGAATAAGGATAAGAAGTTGCCATAGCTTACTATATGACCGTGTGGTGGACAGAAATATTTTTTTTTGTATTGCACATGTTTTGCCATTTTGGCATGAAGAAGTTATAATAGAATTACGCTCCAGATCCCAGAAGTATCATGGAATTTTCCGGGATAGAAGTAGCCTATGGCACTCTCAAATCCCAACAATATCTCTATATAAAAAATCATGTCGATCCGTTGCTCCGTTGCTGCGTGAAAGAAGAACAAACACACCTTCGCATTTATAATATTAGTAGCGATGTGAGCTCGATGGTGTTCATGTGTAAATACAAGCGTAGCATAAAGTGTTTCCTCCTGTAACTTTGCAGCGTTGCGTTTCCGGACATATGTTCCTGGACAAAAATAGCTTTTTTTTTGGCATTCGCTACACCTATGAAATTTCTGCCCCACAATTACCGAACACTCTGTGTATTGCTTACTCTGAGTATACCACAATGTTCCACGGGCTGCCGCGCTCTCGACGGGCGTGAAGCATGACGCAGCAGGCCTCCCTCCCTCCCTCCCTCCTCCTTGCTCTGATTGTTACACAGCCGGCTCCTCCTGGCCTCCCCCCCCCCCCCCCGTGGCCCTTTGTCCCGGTCGACACGCGTTACCGGCGATTTGTCTTCGATCCGGCGGCCTGCACAAATTGGGGTCGCGACTCCGAGCCACGGAACAGAACCGCTAGAACTCGTCGCCCGTCACAAACATTTACCATCCGTGAAGGCGACTACCAAACACTGTATGTGCAGGATCACCCCGCCTAATGGCCAATGTACTAGTACTGACATCTCGCCGAGTACTGACTTGGCGCAGTCGTGCGGCTTGCATTGAGCGTTCAAAGACAATATTCTCAACGAACTTTGCGCAAAAGTTTGTAATCGTATTGCTTGAGAATGTTCAAACAAGAAAATATCTTTATAATTGTGCTGACCACGTCCAAATATGTAACGTGGTGCCACAGTTTTCTTACTTAACCAATTGAATAATTAAAATTTTTTTTATTTCTAAGTAATATTATATTACAATAGCTGGAATGATTTTGCATGTTAATAGATATCTATAATTACACTAAAAGTTTAGTATTATTTGTCATAAAATATAAAAAACCAATACATTTTTATGGCTCTCTGAAACAAAGAACATCTCATCCATGTGAATTAAGAACCTGAAAAATAGTTACACACTTTCACTACGAGTATTTACATGAAATAATCTTTGAGAGAACATAAACATTGAACGTTAACTGATTTTCCTAGAGAACTACGAACGCATCATGATTCCATTAGTCATTACACTATGAAAACAATGCAGATAATCATCACTTAATTAGCTAATCCAAGGCCAATGTTTACATTAGGCGTGGCCAAGCCAGCTCAGATGCTAACGGTTCGTTCCTATTGTTCCAAAGAGTAACCGTGCAAGAAACTGAAAGTCAAAATTAGATCACTAAAGCATATAATAACTACTATTAGTTGAACCCAAGACACGTATAAAACATTTAAAAATACTTTTTTTTTCTAGAATCTTACGCATAATTTTTAGCTTGTGGAATCAAATTTCTTTGAAATATTTGCAATACAAAATCAAAATGTATTAAAAAACAGATCGTATTCAGGTTAATTGGCTTTTCGAGTATGGTCTTTTAAACTTATCTTTATTTTGTAACAAAATAAGTACTAGTTTATAAATGTATTTCCTAGCCTTGGATGCGGAGAAACTGTCGGCCATCTTGGATTGTAACATCACTGCGGTAATCTTATATGACTTGTCCTTCGACCTTGACCCCGGCCACCATCTTGGATCCACCATATTGACCCGCCATCTTGGTATCCGACACTTAGAACTATGATAGCACAACCGTCATTTTGTTTTCCGCCATCTTAGATTCTAGAACCTACCGCCATTTTTAATTATGACGTCATCGTTACGATTCGTATTACGGCTATCTTGAAAAACAATAATTTTTATAAAGAAATAGGGAAAAATTATGAATTATTAAAAAAATTATAAAGAAAATTTTTAATAAAAAGTTACTTCAATTTGTTTTCCCGCATTTCGGATGATTATGTAGCCGTTACAATATTCGTTATAGCCACCATCTTAAAAATTCGTAAATTTCATCAGAAAAATAAAAAAAAATAATTTAAATTTATAAAGCCATTTAATTAATCAAATTTTAATAAAAAAAAGTATATACGAACATGGAGTCGTCGATTCGTGTGCTCCTAATTATTCTTGTCAATATTATGATGGTTTTCTCCGTGTGCTTGCGATCATTCCTGTGGTTTCTCCAAGTGCTTCTGGTTATTTCTGAGAAACCGATCTCTCCATGAAGGAGTTTTACTCTTAATGAGACATTTTATTTTATTCAAGGTTACATTTAATTAGTGAATTTATGCTACTAAATCAACACTTGCAATATTTTTATCAGGTGTAATTAAAAAAAATATCGTTATTCAGTCAAATAATAATATGCCCTCAGAAATCTGAGAAACACTAACTGGAAGAACAAGAACTTGGAGTCTAGCGAAGCCGTCCCTATATTGCGTTCGTTAGTGAGAATCCTGCATCCCGCATGAAATAATATTTACCTGCAAGCAACACGTGGTGTCATCTGTTGTTGAAAAGCAGAACTACTTACAACATACAACAAGTACCTTTGCATGAGATAACTTAACTCTCGCTGAAGAAATATTTAAAAAATTATATTTAAGTAATGGCTCCAATTGGAAAACTGTCAGTTTGTATCTAACATTAGTCACAGTAACTAATATGAATCCTGAGTCGGTGACTGTCGCTGTATCGAAAGGACACAGGCGTAAGTTTTGCAGCAAAGAATTTATCTTTAGAAAGAATGGAAGACAACACGAGAAGAATGACTGTGTTAAAAATCCACTATGCAATATGATTTTGATTTGGCATTTTATTTTCTCGAACCTGTCATTTTTTGATAGTTTTAATCAAATTATATTTTATTGTATCAAACTAGAATTTAACTCTGGACACATATCGACCGAATCAATCATTATTTCAAGTGATTTTTCAAAATAATTTTTTGGTATTTCCAGATTTTCTATCTTCAAATTTACAGAATTTCAAGATGGCTACCAAGACGACTGACAATATAGCGGACTCCACGGTGATAAATACAACTGAACTATATCGGGAAAAAAATTAAACTATTATGGTGACAGCTCCCTCTAGCAGACCTAAATGAGATGGCGACTTCCACCAAGCATCAACATATTGTAGGACCCAAGATTGCTGTTATGAAGTCATACTGGCTGGTATGATGCTTTGGCATTAGTGGTGAGAGGTCAGTCTGCCAGTGGCTTCCGTGGAAGATGTATCCGTCACCATTTTTATAGGTTTACCTCGCTGGATTTGAACCTAGGACTCCATTACGCAAGAAATGATTTTTTAAAATTTAATCAAATTATTTTTTTATTAATTTAAAAAAAAATCCGTTAATATCGGACGGTTACGGATTTTCAAGTAGGCGGCCATAATGAAATTTGCATTGTTAGAGAGTGGGAGTTCTATTTAAAGATGGTGGTGTAACGTAATCAAGATTTTTTATTAATATTTTGTTTAATTTGTAATCAAGAATTTAAAAAAAAAATTATTTATAAATTACACGTTTACTCTCACCGGGAATCTAACCGAGGACCGAAATCGATTAAGTAACTAAACATTTGAAATAAACAATTTTTTAATTTTTGTTTAATATTTAGAATTTTTGGTCGAAAATTGCAATGTTGGCGGCTGAGGTCAAAATCCTGACGGCTTGCATTTGGTGTTTAAGAGGCTTATGTACTGCTTGTCGAAACTTGGAATACACCTACCTTTTCTCAATCATTTTTAAATTATACTACTAAAGATACAGCATTGCTTATTTTTTCCTCACGAGAAAGAAGTTGGTTCGCTGTATCTACCGATTAGAATTTTATGTGCCACTATGTCAAATAACTTTAAAAAATTGTTCAAAAGAAGGTATTTGGTGCCTCTTTTCTTGTTTCCTTAACATAAATATTTGATTATTACATCCCTAGGACTAAAGTACTAATTTTTCTGACTAAAATGATACCATAAAAGTTGATGGTCACAGCATTGGAATTCCGTGTAATTGTTTGTGAAAAGTGGATATTTTCGCGCGACCAGAGCCTGGCTCCTGCTGCCTGCCTCGAGCGACGGTTGAAACACGCCGAGCCCACGCAGGAGTCCGTGCGGAGAGGGGATGGCCCTTCCTGAAGGCGCAGGAGGGGAAGTTGTTGGACGATAACGCGCGCTTATCTGCGCGAGGTTCCAAACTCACGTCCTGGTAATTTAATATAGCCGTTGTCATTCAGAGCGCCAGTAGAAGCTGTTGGGTCGATTTATTCTGTTAATATTTCCTTCCCGGGATTTGTAAATTTATTTGCCTTTAGCGTGCGGTAAAACGTGTTGTGGTAAAACGTCACAAAAATGGAAGAGAAACGAGACAAGAGAATTGGCAAGTCGGGACATTTATGGTTAAGTGCTCGACGAAAGAAAAGGAAAGCAACGGCGGCGATCGCATACCAGCAAGAAAGGTAAGCAAATCTTTATCTGACATTTTTACTGGACACAAAAATGTCACACATGCATACAGTTGTAATTTCAAGAAGTGTCTTGAACGTATATATAATATTGTGACATATTTCTTAGGAAAAAGAAAAGACTTCAAGAACACTCGAAAATTCCAGAGGAGAATACTTCGACAGTAATCAATAAGGGAAACGAGGAATGGTCGGCACCTTCTACAAGTCGTAGTGAAAGCGGAATTCTCAATTTGATAACTGGAACAAAGTAAGTTAAAATTCTCTTAAACTAATTATGCACTACGTTACATGTCTTCCGTGTTTATTTAATTTGCATAGCATTTTCACCAGCATTTACCTTTACTGAACGCCTAACTTTATCGACACCACTTGGCCGGTGTTACTAAACGTGTTTATAAAGGTTTAGGCTCAGCTTGTACCTAGACCTTATCTGTATTCCTAAACCTTATACTGCTAGCGAAAATCTCAGATAAGTTGTAGCCAGATCTTTGTTTTTAGAGCTCCGATGTTGGTGATTTATCCTTGTTTTAAACAGTGCAGGTTATAAATCGCTTGCCTGCCGAAAACTGCATTTAACAACAAAGATTTCATTAAAATTTTATAATACGCTGGCTTTAGTACAACATTTTTGAACTCTATTGATATGTGTTTCAGTAGCGTAGATGGTAGAGCGTTCGCTTGACGATACGTATCTACAGTTTCGCGCCGCGGCTAAACCGAAATAGTTTTTTTATTTAACTGTTTACGCAGAACATTACTGACAGAACGAAAATTATTTCAGTTTCCAGAAATATCGTTCCTAGACATAACGTGATTGAAAGCCGTTTAGATCTCGTAGCAATCGAACTGAACTTAGGTTTTCTATGTTTATTCTTACGCGTTTAAAAAAAAATATGAATGGTATTTAACAACATGATGTCAGAGTAGTCAGATCACTCGGCTCCTACCAAGGTGATCCGGGTTCGATTCCCAGTGCGTTCATAGTCCTTATGTTTCGCATGCGGTAAACATGGCGGACGTTGCCGATGGACGGCGTATTTTCTAGGGGATTTCCCATTTACCCCACCCTTCTTATTCCGTCGCTCTTCATTGTAGGGCTTTATTTCATGTCATGTTTATTGCTGTTTATTCCTTTGAGTGCTGCTTGGCTGAAAGAAAAAATAAGCCAATTAGATATAATGTAGGCATTAGCATTAAAATATTTGGGAAAGTAACAACTTTTTTCTGAATTGCAATGTCGCCTATTTGAGTTTTCTGGGTTATTGAAAACTTCAATATTTGACATAGGCCTACGTCTCAAAAGCTTTAATTTTTACAATGAGGATTCTGCGTTGTGTAAATTGTGAATAACAAATTCAGTGACGAAGACTGATATGAGTAATACAGGAAAGCACAACTGTGTGAACATGTGTAGCTAAGCAGCAATAAAAGGAACTTAATATTGTTGTATCTTTGTTGGTTTATAAATTGCTTTGCTAAGCCTGGCTTACAACCATAACAATTATGTAATTTCCTACTTTCTACTGTTTTATTAATTTTTTTTTTCAGAATCTTGCAGTACGAAGAGAATCATCATAACAGTCAAGATGTAGATCTGCAGGAAGTACTTTCTGAAAAGCCCGTGACACAAACAATAGTTCGAGACAAGTATGTATAGGCCTAATACCTAGGAAAATTTTGCTAGTCGTTAAATTAATATCGACACGGCACAATGCTTTAGAAGAGATATAGTAGTTTTATTTCCGCGTAAAGGTAAATTCCGTTTTCCGAAATGTAATGAAGTTTAACATTAATAAATAATAGTTGAAGAAACTACAACAACACGCTTTATTAGAAAAACGAACTAAAAAATGAAACAAAAATATACAATACATCTAGAATAAAACTAGTGATAAAAAAATTAGCATCAAAAGCGAGGGGTGCTTTGTATGGTTTCTTCTTGGAGACTTTACTTTAACCAATATCTGTTTATTATGAAATTTATTAATATAGAGCACCCCACACATGAAATGGTGAAATATTTATTTTTTGGTTCAGCACTCTAGTTTTATTTTATGTGTTGAAAATTATTTTTCATTTTTTTAGTTCAGTATTCTAATAAAGCGTGTTTGAGATTTTTTTTAACTATAATTTACTTTTAATTTTTTTGTTCAATTGATAGTCATTAACCAGTATCCCGTTATTTTATTTATTGATATCCTTGTGATCCTGGCAATTATACTGGGACAAATTTACTAACTGATTGTCTTGTCATCAGTCCGTAATAAGTAGGCATATGTAAAGTTCGAGGCGATCTGATGTTTTGAAGTAGGAGAAAATCATGTCCAAAGATTCCGTTACATAGATACAGGTCAAGCTAATATAAATGATTAAGTTTATTTCTTTATCTACATGAATTAACAACGGTAATCGGAACATAGGATGCATTTAAACTGGGATAACATTCTGACATGAACGTTTTCTGAACTAATATGCAGGGGACTTGTCATGCTTAAAGAAAAATAACTGACAAATATTGAGTCAAAAATGGTTGAGAGCATCCTGAAAATTGAGGAAATTTAACCTTCATTATTTGTCGGTAGTAACTAATTGTAACTATTTCTGCAACAAACGAAGATCTAAAAGAAACCAGACGTCAGGGTGGTACAAAAGTATGTTTACTATGACTCTGTTAAGTTAGCTATTGGTTTCCCTTTTGCTATGTCTTCCAGAAGACCTTTATTTTTCGACGTACTCTTATTATATTGCTGAATGTTTATATTAAAGATGTTTTCTTTTACGTGAATATAACTGAAACTCAAGTAGCAAATACCCAACTTAGTTTGTTTAGGCTTTCTTTTGTTATGAACATGAAGAATAATTGTTGTTAAACTTTATTAATAAAATTTGTAGTCGCCCCCATAACCAGACAGTTGTAAAGCAGATAGGTTAGACCTAATTTAAATACGAAAAAATAAATTGAAACTGTAGGCCTATATACTTTTAAGAACTGCTATAATGCGGATTTCATATGTGACACATACATTACGTTTTCACCAGTTGAATTAAACTACACGTATTGCTTTAAATTTTTTAACTAGTTTATAAATTGTAGTGAAACACGCAAGCATGATACGTTACATAATTTAAATATATGTAAAGTCACCTAATATTACGTAACTGAAAGAAGTTACTTTCATATTTCCATTTTCCCGATATGATTCATATGCATTACTTTTTTAACAGAACAGCGTATGCTTTTTCAAATATTCTAATGTTTTATTTTGGACAGTTAGTTTAATTTTTTATTTTTATTTACAGCCTGAATTCCAAATCATATACTTGTCTACAGCCAGTTTCGATACTACACGAGTCTGGATGCACATTCTGGGAAAGACATGAAGATGTTGCGGAATTACAATGCCCAGCTAGTGTCCCAACATGTGGTGTCTCCGAAGCACCTCAGAATACACAAGAGGTACGTTTTCTCCATTTAATTAATACAGAAAAGAATGTACATATTCTGCATTATGATCTAGTACAGAATTCACGAGTGAAGTAGAGGCAATGGAATACGATATTGGACTGAAGATTTGAAAAATTTCCAGCCTTGTGCCAGACTTAAAAGTGCAAGTTGAATGTGAAAATTTTCCCCCATGAGTTGAGTTGCAATTAGTGTGTGTGTGTGAGTGTATATGTATGTACAGGCAAATTCAGAATAAACGTAACATTTTGGAAGAACCTTTGAAAAAAATTACTAGTCACTTGAGCACGAGTCTCGACAATAACAATGGTTTGCAAAACTGCTAGTGAGGTTGGCAAGTAATAACGCAAAATAATTATATTTATTGTATTATTTAAATACTGTAATCTTGAAATAAAGCCAAATGAAATAGTTATACTGTAGTTGTATTCCAGGTACTTTAAAACGTATCTTTATGAAAGAATTTCAGTTATTTCTCAGTGTTTACTTTTAGTCAGTTCATGTCGTAATAAAGTTACACGTCCGCTGAGCGCTACCGATAGATGCATTTTACATCGCCAGCCATTGTTCATGTTAACATGTGGCGGAAAGATACAAGCTGGGTAAAAATAGAATTTAAGGAGGCCTTTCAAAATGTTACGATTATTCTGAATGGCCTTTATGTATTTATGTATATGTGTGTGTGTGAGTTGCTTCTGTTGTTTTCGCGAATCGGCCGCTTAGAGCATAGGACCAAGTGACTGCCAGGCGTATCCTGCAGTGTAAGTGACATGGCATCACAGAATGTGTATTTTATGTATACATATTTATATAACATACTTAATATATAATATTATATATATTATAAATATATTATATATGTATAACATATTTAATTGTTCATGTCAAAAAACTAAGTATCTGCAGCTTTCAGACAGTACAAAGAAAATACATTTATCTTGTACCCTTATGCAAAAGTAAAATGTGCTGAAATGTGACAGCAATAATTTATATGAAGTTCTGTCATGGTTGACATAAAAAGTAAATGTTTTACACAGTCGCTAACAAGCCACGGAACCATGTCAAATTAAAATTTCCACTACTAGAATAATGAAGACAGTGTTAAAATGTGCCAAAACTTAAACAACTCTAACAACATGTAGCATGCAGGGCTCAGCATCCTTTAAATACACGTATTTGCAAGATGAAACAGGAAGAAATAAGTACTTTTAATTTAATGTTGATCCGTAATACATTTCAGTAGTTTCATTATAACGATACCTAAGATTGAAAATTTCTCAAATTTTAAAAAGACTAATATCTTAATTATAAATAATATTTATAGCTCCGAAAACGTCTCGTGCAGAGATTTAAGAACGTTTACTTATTATAAAATTCTGATTTATGTCGTTTCAAAATTTTAATAGCATGCAGTCATGGGTAATGCTGAACTGATGAGTATAAAACTATAAATTTTCCTTTCTAACAGATTTTGTAGTTTTAAGCCTTTATTTATATGAAAAGCGTTATAAATGTTTTAGTTGAAAACAAAGCACCTTACTGACTTGGTCTACATACATGAACGTTCAGTAATAAAATATCTACTCTGAAAAAAAGTCGCCTTAGAAATTTTTCTGAGACAGATATAATTATGTACAGTTATTTTCATTAAAAATGAAGAAGTTTAATGTTGGTTTACTAGTTTTCATAAGATTAAAAATATAGATTTTTTTACCTTGTTAATGTAATGATAATCATGGCGGGAGTTGTGCACTAACCACAACACCTCGTATGAGCAGTCCGACACACAATGCACTTGACCATTATTACTGCCAACAGTAGTATTTTGTCTGAAGTAAATTCCATACTTATGTACCATTAGTGAGAAAAATGAAATACAATAGATTTAATTTCGTTCAGTTTTTTTCTTATATGTTATATTACATTATATTAGCGTGATACAATCATAAATAGTTTTTTAGATATGTACGGTTTAAAATAATGAAACAATTAAGTAAACCTTATGTAACAAAAATAACATTTTAAGGGTAATTTGTATTAGCATGCAGCAACAAAATTTTATACATGTTTGTTAAATTTTGCTCTCGTATACGTAAATTTTCCCGAACTTACCCCTAATTCTAAATTGAATGTATGAAAAAAATTAATTTCCCATCAAAGTTTAGAACAGTTAAATTACAAATCCGTGAATATACACTTGTTTAGTAATTACTACATCTACTTATATGTTCATGATATTTCACTGACATCCATTTGAGGGTTTTCCCATACAGTGCTGTCAATTAACATTTTTTAGTTCCATATGAAAAATTTTGCTACTTTTCTACTTTGCATTTGTCAAGAGTATTCATGTATATGTTTTAGAGAAATGTAATTTGAATGGGGGTGCGGACGTTTCTTAAATATTTTTTTGTTCTGTTATTTGCAGTTCTCTGGTATGTCGGCGTGCCATGTAGAGCAGTGCGGGGGTTTGCATAGCAGTTCAGAAGATCTTGAAAAGGAGACGCCTGTATCCACAGTGATCATTACCAACAAAGCACATGTCAACAATGATAATGAAAAATCACTCGAAGGAAATCGTATAGTGGACATTTCATTTATCTTAAGGAAGATGACCGAACTTGGAAACCACAATCCTGCTTTTGGGTGTTCGTTGAATAACTTAAAATGCGTAAATGAAATTCGTCATGGTCTTTGGTCTGTTATCGTTTTAGAATGCAACATGTGTAACGGAAAATTTTCTATTCAGACTCAAGATCCTGATACTTCATCATCACATATGGACATAAATTCTAGAGCTGTTTCTGGAATTATGAGTGTGGGAGGTGGCTTTTCGCATCTGCAAGAAATATGTGCTAGCATAGGAATGCCGAGCATGTCTTCGAAAACATACTCAGTAATACACGATAAGATTTGCGATGGCTGGGAAAAGGCAGCCATAAAAGAAATGCAGGATGCAGCAAAGGAAGAAGCAGAGCTAGCAGTAGAAAGAGGCGATGTGGATGAAAATGGTACTCCCCTTTTAACTGTTGCAGTTGATGGTTGTTGGTCGAAGAGATCCTACAGAACCCATTATAATGCACCCTCTGGAGTAGCAGCAATAGTGGGATTCTACACGAAAAAGGTTTTGTTCATGTCAGTACGGAACAAGTTTTGTTACGTATGTGCACGAAGTACAAGTGGAGAGGACATTCCCAAGCATGCCTGCTACAAAAATTGGTCGGGAAGCTCCACTAGTATGGAAGCAAATATTATACTAGAAGGATTTCAACAGAGTGAGGCGCTCTACAATGTGAAGTACAGTAAAATGATTGCTGATGGTGACAGTAGCTGTTATAAGAAGATATTGGAGGCACGACCATATGCAAATCTAACTGTTGAAAAAATAGAGTGCCGAAATCATCTTCTACGAAATTATTGTACCAAACTGAGGAACTTGTCAGAACAGCACAGGATTGGTTCTTCATCGCAAAGGAAATTATTACTTCAAAAAATTTTGAAACTACGAAGGGCAGTGACCGAAGCTGTGAAACATCGTAAGTCGGAAGAAATGTCACTCCGTGAAAAAATAGCTCTCCTTCAAGCCGACATTTTGAATGGACCAAGCCATGTCTTTGGTGATCATAGTAAGTGTTGTCAGTATTTTTGTTCGGGTCCTAAGGAAGGTGAGAAAAATATTGTGCCTGAACTGAAAATGAGTGAGTTGTACGAACACATTATGAAAGCTGTTAAGTATTTAGCATATAATTCAAGGAGCTTAATTCATGATGTCGATAGCAATGTTGTCGAACAGTTCAACTCGATAATAGCCAAAATTGTTGGAGGCAAGAGAATCAACTATGCGCTAAAGAGATCTTATCAGGGAAGATGCTCCGCTGCAGTTGTTTCTCACAACACCAAAAAGCCACATTACGTACTACACAAAACATTGTGTGACGGTTTCAGCCCAAACAAGTTTGTCAAGAAATTGGAGCTGTCTCGGTCAAGGAAAAGAGAAGAAACAGGTTTCAAAGGAAAGCGTGTGAAACACGCTATCATTATGAAAAGAAGCAAATCTGAAAACCCCTCAGGTTTAGGAGATGCTAACTATGGTCCGAACTGTGAACGGCCAGATATGACCCCCGATCTTTTTCAAGTAGAAAAAGAAAATCTACTGAAGTCACTGGAAAAAACTGTTGAAGAACGCAGAGAAATTGAGAGGGGAACACTTCTTCAAGCAGGTAGTGGTGAATGGCTGGAACGGAGGCGCAAAATGCTGACAGCTTCCAAATTTGGACGAATTTGTCGCCGACGTGCTACTACAAGTTGCAAAGCCTTGGTTAAAAACATCATATACTCATCGAGTATTTCAAGTGTTCCAGCTATTGCATATGGAAAAAAGAACGAATCGATTGCTCTTGAGCAGCTTGAAAGGCAAGAGAATTTAGTAATCCAACAATGTGGCCTTTTCATAGATGAACAACTTCCATTCCTTGGAGCAACTCCAGATGGCTTGATTGGGGAGCATGGCCTTGTAGAAATCAAATGCCCGTCGTCTGCAGCAGGTATCGATGTAGATAAAGCCGTTTCAGATGGTAAATTAGGTTATCTGATGTGCAACGACCAAAACAAAGTTACACGCTTGAAAACAAATCATGACTATTATTATCAAGTACAGGGACAGCTACACATCACAAACAGAAAATTTGCTCTTTTCGCCATTTGGACATCAAAAGATATTCCCATTAAAGTTGTTACTGTACAAAAAGATGATCAATTTTGGAAAGAAAAAATGGAGAAACAGTTGACCAGGTTCTATTTTGACTGCATGGTTCCAGAACTGGTAGACCCTCGTTATACCAGAAACATGGAAATCAGAGATCCAGAGTATATTAGGCATATTCCATGCAAAAAGAAAGGAAAAGTGTCTGCCTCGAAGAACTCAAAAGACATAATAATGCAATGAATTTTATAGTTTCCTGTTTCCTGTACTTCCCTTTCATGCTCAGATTTATCTGAAACGATCATGAGTGAGCTGATGGATAAATCATTTGTTATTTGTGTGTATAAGAACATATGGTCATGCTATGAAAAATTTGTCATGTATTTTAATTATTACCGTATTTTGTAATTCATATGTAATAGCCAGTAGTCTTTTTATAACATTTCTTGCATACATTTAATAGTCTTCTTGTTCTTGTTACTAGGGGGGCCGCGGTGGTGTAGGGGTCAGACATCTTGCCTAACACCTATGCGATCTGGGTTAGATCCTCGGCGGATCCGGTCCGGCATTTTCACATGCGGGAAACGTGGTATACGTTGCCGTTGGCCGGCGGGTTTTCTCGGTGTACTCCCGTTTCCCCCGCATTTTCGCATTCTGTCACTTCTCAATTGTAGAGCATCACTTCATGTCATCCTTCAGGGCTCGCGGATATCTACGGGAGCACACTAAGAAATTCTCTGCTCCTGGGTCTGATACCCTGCCCTCGGGTACCCTCCCCATACGCCATTTATTTATTATGCATTCTTGTTACTATAATTAATTAGCAATAATCTAACTTTGTTTGTTGGAAAAAATTGCTAAACATCTGCTTATGGATTTGTACTTACCAGTGAATAAGTGCTGTGATTCACAATGTTATTTCTTTGAAATTGTCTCCCATATGTGTTATTATTTATATGGTATGCTCTTGTAGGCTGTGCTGATCTATATACATTTCATTCTCAAGACAGTTATCCATTACACGAAAAGCATGGAGAGAGCACAGATACTGTACAGAGCGATTTTCACAAAGCCGAGAGACCAAAATATAATTTTGCCTGTTTGGTTCTCATTGCAAACAAATGCTTGTTTGTTGCTTTTTATGTATTAGTATTGTTACGATCGCGCTTGGCTGCAGTGCTTGGCATCGCCGTGCTCGTTCGGCCTGTCTGCGCCCCCCTTCCACCCGCATCCTCTCCCTGGTATCTCGTGTCATACTGTCTCGCAACATCCTGACCGTCGCAGCGCGCACCTGCCTCAGATCGAGTTACTTAAAAGAGGCCGCACTGCGGAATAAAAGGACTTAGACATGTTTATCGGCGCGTTTTGTGGGAACCCGATGCTTGTTGAGTTTATCGGCGTTCTTTGAGCAGCCGCCGCGTCCTTCGAGGACTCACGACGCGTTTCTGGGCATTTCGACGGCGAAGGTCGCGCGATATCTCGGAGACATGCCCGATTGTTCTGGACGGGAACCCAAGGGCTATATAAGGAGGTTGGGCCGACCTAGGAGTTCAGTAGGAGTTCAGTGGGGAGTTCTCCCGCGGCGGAGTTAACGGGCGATAGTGCCGCGGGTGCGGCAGAGTGGCGAAGTCCTTGGACGAAGGTTCCAGGGCAGGAAGTAAGTGAGTCTGAGTCGGAGACTGAGTGAGTTCTCCCGCGACGGAGATCCGGGCGATAGTACCGCGGGTGCGGCAGAGTGGCGAAGTCCTTGGACGAAGGTTCCAGGGCAGGGAGTGAGTGAGTTGTGGAGTCGGGAGTTTTCCCGCGGCGGAGTTTCTGGGTGATAGAGTCGCGGGCGCGGCGGAGTCCCGAACGAAGTTGCGAGCGAGGAGTCGAGTGGGATCTCGGTGAAGAAGAAGTGAGTCTCGGCGGCGGCGGAGTGTGGTGGCGGAGTCCTGCGGCGGAGACCCACGAGGGGTGCTGCGGTGAGAGTTGCGCCAGAGGTGCGGCCCAGCGAGGTGTGTGTAACGAGTGACTGGGGAATAGACATTTCTTTAAGTGTAGTTAATTATTTGCCATCTTAGAAGATTAATTGTAAGTGACAAGTAGTGGTAATAAATAAAACTGTGTGTGTAATAAAAATCTATAATTTGGGCTATCCTTTACGAACCCAAGCGGGAAATCGTAACAGTATTTTGATATAAAAGAAACATATTCTCTATGTTGTGGCTATGGAGCACGCTACGGTCTTTGCATATAAATTCCATAGAATTTGTAACTGTTAAAAAAACTGGGTAATAATGCTGAGAATTATTGACTAGAATTATAATTTTTGAATGTGTGTTTATAGAAGTGCTTATTCATATTTGTATAATGTAAATAGTAGAATTTTGTTATGCAGGTTGTTATAAACATGTGTTTTTTTTTAAATGTTTTAATTACATTAAACATCTATGCCAGCTATGATTGTAATAAGAAAAAATGACATTTTTCTGTAATAATATCTCTATATCTGCAATAGAATGAGATTGTCGTGATATGCCTTACCACTTTTTTTTTCCTTACGCTAACCTTTTTTTGCAAGCAAATTTTTCAGCGAGGTGGATAAACACACAAACATTTTCAGAAAACACTATGTGGGTACACCGATGGAGCCCAATCGAACCCTGATAGAACTTTGAGCATCGACCGACATTACTGGAACAAAGTTCTGAAACTATACATTTTTTTTCTCACTTACTTGAGCATTCGCTCGTTACGTTTCCCTCAAGGAGGTGACCTGTGGTATTTAGGCATGGGTAAAACCTGGGCGGTGCCGCAGCTATGGGAAGGACATCACAACACCCAGTCCTAACCCGGGACGGATGTGTAAATTACACCTTCCCGGCCGGGAATCGAACCCAGGACCCTGGGTTCAGCAGCCAGGCGCGCTAACCACTGAGCCAAGCGGTCGGATACGTAACTACAGCCTATCCCACGAACGAGTGCACTTTTTTGACAGGTTGTAAATCTTGTTTCAGAACATAAACCCAATACTTTATCGTCGTGAAACTGCATATTGCAAATTACTAGAGGGACAATTGAAAATAAAATTAGTTGACAGCATAGAAAAACTTGTAGAACTTTTGCTTCTACAAAAGGAGAACAAAATAAAATAGCGCAAGAACTGTCAAGAAAGTGCACTCATACGTGGGATAGACTATATCTACCAGGCCCAAACGCGAGCACTCTAAAGGGCTCGATCGGGCTTGCGTTGGCTATCTCAAACGGCAACTTCGGACAGCGCTATACTAATGTTTTTTTTCTTCTCAGATACAAGACATCGTTCCATTTATTGGCACTCTCATCCTTTCGCCGTACTCATGTTTGTTACCTGAGGCCGAGAACATCTATTTCTATAGCTCCTGCGATCGTAACTTTATAGAAACAGTGATTGTCTTAGGTGATATACTTTGTTTGAAAAATTTATTTTCAGTCAGTGGTTATAAGGAAATACATTAATTATTATATCTTAAAAAACCAAATAACAGAATCAGGCACTCTGACACAATCTGTATATCAAACACACCTGGAACAATTATATAACTGGGAACAAAATCTTGCAAATAAAATTAAGTTCTGATCTTTTCAATATCAAACAAGATCAAAAATTTTAATTTAAAAACTGTTGAACAGTGTTGATACTGCATAAGTTTGGAATAACTTGTTGTAAAATTTATGTAGCAATTAAAACATTATTGTGAAACATTTAATGGTTTGCAGCTGTGCGCTACGTATTGCCTGCAATATTTTTGATAAAATGAAAGAGATAATGTCTGGTATTTTGTAAGGCTGTTGCTTGTATACATATCAGCAAAACGTATTTACCACTGTCATGAATTTTTGTGAAAACATTATGTTTCTAATTAATTATGTTGATTACTGCGGTAAAAGTTGAACGTTTGCTAGGCTTCAATATATCATGTCCATGTTCAATGGTATTCTTTCTTTATTGATGTGTCAACATTTGACTGGGCCATTGCTAATTCTTGTACGCCACTGACCGTCAGTCGTCCAGTCGTACTTGGTGCTAGACGTTACATTGTATTTGCAGAAAACGCTGGCGCGAAAGATTCTCGCCACTTTTCAGTGTCTATAATTATAATATACATAATTAATACATTCTTGCCAACTTTGAAATTAAACTTATCTTGTGTGCGTGCTGTGAATATTTTATGTTTTGTGTACAATTAAGCACTGCTATTCTAAGGTCTGGCAGAAATAACTGATGCGTACCACGCGCTGCTAGGCAATGAGAAACCGAGCCACCATACATACGTTCGCTACTCAAGTTACTTGGAGCGATATGGCTGCCTGCCGCGCTTATCATGCAGCAGCAAGGCGACAGAGACACTGCCGCCCGAGGGAGGGGAAGGGACTAGTCAAGAGTTCGCTCTCCCACCACAGCAACGTCCGCTAGGTACGTCACTGCGATAAGCCGCGCCCCTGACCGTACGCCACGCCTCTCAGACGGCTGGCGCACATGGCTTGGAGAGCTCGCCTCAAGGTCACGCTAGCTACATAACGCTCTTAAGCAGCTTTTAGGAATTTTCAAGTTGTTGACAATTTTGAGAAATAAAACGGGAAATTTTCTTTAAAAAAGGGAATTCTTCCCTCGAAATAAGGAAATTTCAAGTAATATTGAGTAATTTTTGAGGATTTTTGAAGGTCAAAGTCATCCAATTTGGCCGCCGTGACGTCTAAATCTAAGATGGCGGACTCCATCCTTATTCCTTGGTCAAACTACAGTGTCAGAAGGAACATTCCTATACTACTGTGTACAAAGTGCTTTTTCAAAATGATATATAGTAAATGTTAATACGAGCGCCAAATATAATGGAGTTTTGTATGGAGGCTTCTTACAATGCATAAAAAATACTTTGATCAAGTGTTAAAGATCGAGGCTCAATATATTTAACTGATAGTATGTGCAAAATCGTTTTACCTAATTACAAACATTTCTATCTAGTTAAAACTTTATAACCGATACCAAAAATTACACCAGGAATATATCACGCCTTTTGTATTCACAAATATTTTTTCCCCATAGTGAATTTACTACTGAAGTTTTAATATTATCGGGAATGTTGTAAGACAAACTCATGTTTATTAAATTAACGATATTTAGAAATCCAACTAACAAGAAATCTAACTAACAAGAAAGTGTAACGTGCAATTTTATATAACATAATTTTTACCAAATACATAAGTATTAGTTGATTATTTTATTCTGAGAAGTGTAACTATCCAAGAGGTAGACTTAATATAGGCTCTCCAAACTCGGAAGTAAAATATTAAACCCGAAGTCCCGTAACCTTCAACTGCTGAATCCTGCTTCTATTACAGGACGTTTCACATAAGTTACGGCTGTTGCTGCAAGCGCCCGAAGTGTTTACAAACGAGGCGAGGGCTAATGGTAGACACGTTAGGCGTGCGAAGATTTAAAAATAAAAACAGGAACGTAGAAACTCGTGTCGAACGCTGAAGTAGGTGTCGGGCAGAAGATAAACAACCTAAAAACCTCCGTGGGCCCAGTAGTTGCCTTCGGTATTTCTCCGCGAGGTTGTGGTAATGCGAAACGTGGTTAATTATGGCAGAAAATGTTTTTCTCAATTATCAGCAAACTCGAAAATGTTAAAGCCCAAACATTAAGTTTTCATGCTTAAAAATTTTCTTCGAAATGGAGCTCAGACATGTTATTTTACGGCCAGAAAAATTTAAACATTTAATGTAATGGCTTAGTGAGAAAGTTTTTTTAAAGATACGTTTTGGAAAATAAACCTCAAATACTGTAACTTATAGCTTAGCTCCGCCCACCACTTTCAACTTTTATATATTTTATGTTACTTTTTCCAGATAATTATGAAGACGTGTTTTTAAAAATGTGTCTGTCAAATTTAAATTGTATCTATTGCCCATCTGTGGAAAAAAATGCAACAGCAACGCAATTAGTAAAAACTAATATTAATTATCTAATAATAATTACTTCCTTCACATCTAAAAAATAGAAAATAGCTTGACACATATGTATTTGGCACCAATATTTGTTAAAAAATAAATAGCTAAGGCAGTAAAGTACCCGTATAGAAACTGTCCTTAAACGAGTATCATTATATAAAAATGCAATCACCCAAAGCCGAGCCTAAATCTTTGTCGGATGTCTTCGAATACCCAGAAGCTGACAAATATATATGTAACTAGCTAATAACTTGCATTTCGCTTGCGCAATCTCAAATATTGCAGATATTTCAACACTAGGAAGTTGTAAGGCTCCTAAGACGTCCGTTGAAATATGATGAATATAACAAACCTTATCCTTTAATACACACGAAATGTTTATTAAAAATTAATTTTCTTTTAATATTATGAAAATGAAAACTATTTCTTAAATATATATATATTTATTTATTTATATAAATATACACATAAAATTGAAAAAAAAAACAATTATTTGACAAAAAATTATATATAATATACATACCAACAGATTTTTAATAAAATTATAAACTCGAAAGATATAAGCATATTTAAAAACGAACAGATTTTTCAAAAGGGAATAACTACAAAATTCAAAATATCATCACAGGATTCCAAGTGTTGCAAACTTAGATTTCCAAAAAGGGAAAAATGTTCACCGTTTTTCGTTTAGAGCTTAACTTTCAGAGATGTAAAATATTTTAGTAGCTAATTATAAGTATAATTATTCGTAAGGCGTCACTTTAATTTAATAACTTAGGTGTGTTCCACTTTTGTAGCTGTATTTCATATGTTACTCTGGTGTTACTCTTCCATTTTCTAATTAATATATATCTCTATGGATTAAACTAATATTTGTGCTTCGTGATACGCTTACCTCCACGGTGTGTGTGTGTGTGTGTATGTATGTATGTATATATGTGTATATATATATATATATATATATCTTTGGCTATACAGAGTCATTGTTCACATAAGTAAATTTTAAAAATTTCAATTTTTTCAGTTTTCCGACTGATGAGAAAAAAAGAAATATTTGGATTTTGTCCCCAAAACACATTCCAAACTATGCTCAAAGCATTTTTCTCCAGATTGCTTTGACAACGAAACATTTGGATCGGGAGTAAACGGAAGCCAGATGCTGTACCACCAATCTTCAATTTTCTTGTGCATCTACTTTCGAACAAGAAAAAGAGGATGTTACCAACTAAATGGATACATGAAGCTACCAATCATGAAAGCTAGGTGGATTAATTGTGATAGTCTGGTATGTTCCTTTACGTAGCAACTGTATAAAATATTTGTTAAATGAAATGTTGGGTATTGTTCTTGTAAGAGTATATATCCAAGTCTATCCCGTGATCCTGATGACATAATCCTATGGTAAATGATGCTTGCTGTTTTAATTTACTGGCTGTTCACGTTCTGTAACATCAGGGAAACTGGAATATTTTGTATTCTACTTAAATTCTTAATTAATTGCTTTGTCATAAGTTTTTGTCATGTCCATGATCTTTCAATATACAAATTAATTAAAACTGCAAGCATCCTGTACCATAGGATTATGCCATCAGGATCAAGGGATGAACTTGGTTAAGTGGTATGGAACTTCTACGGAATAAATTTAACATATATTTCACTTCTAAAATTTCTAAGTAACATATTCCTCGCAGTAGCATTTACGATATAGCATTACTAAAACCACTATTTTTTAAAAACTGTATCTTGCACTTACTATCCTTTAATAATAAAGGAAAATTGTAATACATTGTACTTAATAATTTAAATATGCCGTGGTATGTCCAGTCTATTTCCTATCATTAGTTAACACTTTGTTCATACTTGTTCATATTTGTTCACAGTCTCGACAGACTTAACGAAGAGCCAAGCTAAAAGATCACGGAAGTTCATAAAAAGCTATCTGGGTGATTTCAATGAACAAATAGCAAAATAACCTAGAAAATCATTGACCTTCATGCGAAATGTAAAAAAGAAACTTCAAGACACGAGTAGTTAGTTAATATTATCGAGGCAGCGATTATGCTGGACAATACTTAGACTGACAACTACAAAAGCACTTGAGGTAAGAAATTAGTTATTAGTCTTGAATAACAACTTAGATTTCAGAAACATAATACATTATAATCTTCTCCCAATCTTAAAATTTTTCACCACCACATATTTAGTAAAAGAGATTTTCAACTACAAGTTTACAATCATTTTGGCCTTCATGAGTGAATAAATGGTAACCACTTCTTACTTATGCTTCATATTCGCTGAAAAAATAACAAATAATTTCTCTATTACCAGCTCATATGAAAATACAGATGAGAATTAAAATGTATTAATTACTATTTTGTTTGAACACTTGTCAATGTCTTTTCATTATTTAAGAATTAAATTTGACTCCCACTGCCCTCTTAACTTCCTCCTGAACTGTACCACATTTCCTATCACACACTCCTCATTCAAGCTATTTCATTCAACGAGGGTTATTATGAACACCAAGATTTTACCTCTTTCAGTTCTCCTCCTATTTCTAAATACTTTTCTGGGGTTCTCCCTCATGCTTTTCCTCTCTCTAATTCATGTCCCAAATCGCCCCCTCCCCAAACAACTACATACATATCTGATACATTCTAACAAACCTATTTACAAGCCTTCTGGCTTTGAGATTCTCCCTACACATTTGTTTTCATCAGTTCTGACAGGTTATTAATATAATAACCATTTTATATTCTTCTATTTTCTTTCAAACACCTAGTTGCTCTTCTCTGAACTCTACTGTGGTGCAGATACATTTTTAGAGAAAATACTAAAAAACACATGGTGTAGATTTAGAAAACTTCTGTACAATTCAGTCTCAGCTTATTGAAAATTTTGTTTCTCGTGTAAATGTTGTTATGCCAGATTTACTGTTTGCATCAATACAATGGAAGAATAATCTATATGTATTATGTATAATGTTTTATCAAAAAATGAACCTATGTATTTGTAATGAATATGTTATTTTCAGAAAAACCCTTCAACCCGCTGCTGTCCAGCTGCTGGTACGTTACAAGGAAGTGCCAACTAGGAATACATATCCAGTGGAACCTCGAAGATTTGCCCTAACATTGAGTTTTTATTCTAGTCAAGCATTTAATTATGTCTGTTTTTTTCTTACAGTTTTTCACATCAAAGTACACTGAAGAAATGGTACCTCTCAATGGATGGCTGGCCAGGTTTTAGTAATGAAGCTAAAACTGCCCTAACATTGAGAAAAAAAATGAAATGGCTACAAAAGGAAGACTGTTGTGTGTTCTCTGGGTATGGATGAGATGTGCATAAGGAAACAAGTGGAGTTCAGTGGGAAACATTTTGTAGGATTTGTTGATTTTGGTTCGGATGTTGTTGATGATAGTGTCCTAGAAATAAATGAAGCACTGGTATTCATGTTAGTGGGCCTTAATGATAATTGGAAAATACAACTTGGCTATTTTATGGTTAATGGCTTAAGAGGCCCAGAGCGTTGTAATTTAGTGTTGCGATGTTGGGAATTTTTGCATGAACCAAATATCCATGTCCTTACATTAATATTTGATGGTGCTGCTTCAAATTTGTCAATGGTTCATTGTTTGGAAGCAGATTTCACTTCAGAAAACATGAAGACTTGGTTTACAAACACATCAACATGACATAATATTCATATACTCCTAGATGCTTGCCATTAACTGAAGATGCTTATAAATTATCTCTTCAAAGGACAGTTTTGCTTTTGATATTGGAACGATCCAGTGTAAGTATATTGTTGAGTTGGAGAAACTTAAAAATAGAGAGGGTCTTAATTTGGCAACAAAGCTTACTAATAGACACCTTCTTTGAAAAAAAAAAAAAAAAAAAACGATGAAAGTAAAGCAGGCTGCCAAAATTTTCAGTGAAAGTGTTGCCAATGTTCCGACATACTGCAATGAAGACTTAAAGCTCCCTCAGTTTCAAGGTTGTGAAGAAACCATTAAGTTCACAACACATGTAAACAATTCTTTTGATATCCTCAACAACTGCAATCTGTATTACAGTGTCCGTTTGTACGTGGAATAGGCAAAGCAATGGCAATCATCACTGCGTAAAACCATAAGTAGTCTGCCAATTGTTCATTCTTCTAGAAAGACAGGGTTCATTGACATAATCGTTTGTCTTAATTCAGTGCTGGCTGTGAATGACATTAATAAGTAGGCCTGAAATTAAGATGAATTTATTGTTAACATACAAACTTAGTCCTGATCATCTGGTATTTTTTTTCAGTGCTTTTAGATGCTGTGGTGGTCACAACAATAATCCCACAGCTAGTCAGTTTGAAACAGCCTTAAGAGGCTTTTTGTCCACATACAGATTTGTGCTCCTACCAGTGAAAATTTCTCTGCTGTAGATACAACAACAATTCTTAAAAATGGGCATAATGCAAGAAAGAAATTCATCCCTTTGATGTATTGCGAAATTCTGTTTGCTTGTAATCAGCCATGATCACGATTATGTTCCTGATCCTAGTTTATTAACTCTTTACGTGAAGATGTTGTGGAATACATTTTTGTTTTTGTAGTCACAAAACTGGAACATAGTTTCAAATGGTTTTCATGCAAATCTGCACTAAAGGCTATAACATCAAACTCTGCTTTCTTTGCAAGGAAAAACAGAGGAGACCTGTGTGTTGCCTCCCAAGATGTTGTATATTTATGCAGACAAGCAGAAAACGTATGTAGGGAAATCCATGTTTTTGAAGTGGTTACTCCACTTGACAGCTTAGTCATTACAGAACTTCAGAATACAAACAAAAATTTATTTCAGGAGCTGCATGATCATATTATAGATACTTCGCCTCTTAAAAACCACATGGATCAGCTGAAGAAAACTCTTCTGACAGAATATTTGAAAATAATACTGCACCATGAAGCTAGATGGCTTACTCTCGTGTAAGGAGTTTTCATACCAAGATGGTGCTCTTAAAGAATCAGTGATATGTTGTTCTGTATTGTATCTATGTGTTGTACTATCACTTTTTGCTGCTGCCATGTTTCCTTTTAAATTTTTTTATTGTTTAGTGATGCTATTTAACGTTTTAAAACTGTACATGCATTGGCTGAAGTCATCTGTTCTGATTTATGACTGGATGGAGTTATTTTGAGTAAAACATAACTGAATGATGAATGATGTAAATATTATTGTAAGTATCCTGCAATATTTTTTTAAAGACTTATCTGAACTACAGAATTAGTGGTGTAGCAAGCCTAGGGCAGTAAGGGCTATCCAGTCCAGATGCCATTCAAACAAAGATGTCAGTTAGTTATTCAAATAAAATTAAAATATCCACAAATTCACTATTGTAACTAGAGAAACTTAAACAATTATAAGTATTGCTTAAAGTTGATTTTTTTAAAATTATGTTATTACATTTTTTCTCAATAATTTATATATATATATAATGCATATTTTTTATTTGAAGCAGATTACCAATATGTAAAAAAATGTGTGTTAAGTGCTACAATATATTTATCCTTTGTGAAAATGACCAGGGAATTTATTGGACATCGGTGTTAATACCGTTGATTGAATTGTATATTAAAATTGAATGTGTCATGATGATAAAATCATAGAAATCTTAAGTATCATTTAATATTTCTACCTTGTTGTGGTAATTACCTATGGTAGGTTTTGGAGATAAACTGAAACACTGTGAGTGGTTCTGTGCTCTGAAAACTCTTGGTAGGCCACTTTCTTTGTCAAGGGATTCAGATTGCTAGAGTAAAGCTTTACGTGTCGTAGAAATTACATAAAAGGTTTTCTGATGACTTAGTGTGCGTTACACTAATGCTCTTTAACATCATACAAACTTTAACAGTACTTATTTCTACGTAAGGTACTTAAAATAATGCATTTTTTTATAAATTGTTAGTAAATAATGTACTGTGCTTAAATTTTTGTGTTTGATTAGAATATTTTTTTTAAACTATTTCACTTGCTTGTTTAAACTTGAATGACTATGTGATTCTATATGTAGGCAAAGTTCTCCCGTACCATATGTCATGTTTCTCAAACGGTATTCATATTTTTTCACACGTACACACACACACACACACTTCATGCTGGAATCTGCTCTTCAGGGCTGTCGCAGGCAAAATGCAGTCCAGATATTAGTAGGTACTGTGGTTTGATTAACATAACTTTTCTCATTGCACTGATATATACTTTAACTTTTTTCTAAAATAATTTTTGAAATTTAAATGGTTATCTTAAGAGGGAGTCATATAACAAGTATAGGACTAATATGTTCATTTGTTTTGTTTCAAGCAAAGAGCAAACACGTTATTATATTACAAAGTGTTGGTGCATTTGTAAACAAAAGAAGTGAAAGAATTCTTGTAATTTATGGCTTTGGACTAAATTTATTTATTGTTTACTAGAATATGAACTTAAGAAGTGTAACATACTGTATATGCCTATGTTTAGCATAATTATGTAGTATGAAGTTTCGTTGACGCTAAATGTAAAATTATTGTGGGAAAATATCTCTGTGTGTGAATTTTACATACAATTTTACATGTATTATTGCTTTGCATGAACATAGTTTTGCTTACTTTTTAAATGCTATAATCTAAGCATAATTTATTTTTTGTTTCCTTTTAAACCAGATGGTTTTTCAGTTCATTAGTCGGTGGCTGAGACAGCCGTGCATCTTGTCGCTCAATAGTTCACAGTTTCACAATGGAATTTGTAGATTTAAATGGATAAGTGTTTGAATAAGAATAAATGTGTCGTATCTTACTCATTATTATTTAATTCCAAGTAAACATCCTTAATAAATTCTAGTGAAAAAAAAGTAACATAAAACTTAAGAACTGTTACAAACTCTCTGCAATGCAATATTGTTTCAAATTTTTTTTTTGTTTTGTTTTGAACTGTTAGATTGTGTTCTTAGTCAGGGCGAAATAATTTTTAATCACAATGTGCAGCAAACAGGCACTTGATTATGTACGGTCTGATTGGGTAGAGCTGATGATTAGTGATGCTCTACTCCAGGAATGAACCTGTCTCCCTTTTTAGCCAGCAATCTGGAACCAGAGGGGAGGGATAGAGCAGTAGCAGAATGATGACTGTCAGGAGGAAGATGAAACCAGATCACGAAACCCAAAACCATGCTTCATAGGTTCTGTGTATTCGACAAATTTTATATCTCTTTTAAATTGAGATAGTATAATTTAAAATAAATTACATTTAAAATTTATGTTTTGTGATTTATAATTAATTTCAACATATCCATTGACACACACCTGCTTTAAAGGTATTCTTATAAATGTAAACATCTTCCTTCCCCTTATCAGGCCAAAAACCGAGAGTAAATAAGGGTAAGTGAAATCTTAAATGCAATTAAAATTGTTTATATACCGGTTTGAACCTAGTTAACATTACACGTTGTTGGTAACAAAAAAATCTCGTGAATTCATTTAATATGTTTGAAAAGTTTCATTATTATTTTGTGTTAAAAGAAAGTGTTGGCATCACCTTTATTCAAACATCGACACATGTTTGTTTTTCTTCCTTCATGTAGGGTATATAGTCTGTTTTTTTTCGATAGTGGATGACTACTTAGTTGTGAAAATGTAGTTACATTTAATTAAAGGGAATTAAATGTTAGGTAAAACAAGCATTTCTTCCTGCGATATCGATGGCAAATGTAGATTTGAAAACCTAACACACTACTTAATATTTACAAAGTATATAAGTTTTCCATTAACTTTGTTTTTTATGGCAACAGCTCATACAGGCTGCGTATCATATCAAAGCAAAAATGCATATGCAGAGCTTCTGGTTATACATTTTTCTCGAAAACCACTAATTGTTTCAGCACACTATTTTCATATTCATATCATTTGTCACAACTGTATGTCAATGATAAATAATTGCTACAGTAAAAATAATTTAAAACATTATGGACGGTTGGTTAGTTTAGTATATCTACATTTAAAATACCGTAAAATATTTTTTACCGTTGCTTAGAAATTACCAATTTTAGGTGTGGCTATCCTGACTTAACCAACCGTCCACAATAATTTAAAGTATTTTTAATGTAGCTAATTTAGTCAAATTAACCATTCTAACCATATTATAAATTTGTAATACCTAAACTGAACATGCAAGAATAAGGCCTCAAAACAGACTGTTGTAAATGTTAGGTTTGCTTATCCTGATTCTCCGTATGTAATAACGTTTATCTGGATTTGAAGAAAAAATGGCGGCGGCTGCATCAATGCGCAGGTATAAATGATAATTTTTCAGAAACCAGTAAGAATTTATAAAAGCTGTTTTCAGGGTAAATATAGAAAAGTCTTTGGTGTTTGAAAAAAAAGGATTTTTTTGAATTTTACTATTTTATTTACGGGAAAGCTGTAATGTAAGATTATTACCCTCCAGATATGTCACTGAGTTAAAAGACCAAGCGTTCATGTTAAACAATTGAAAAGGGGAACCTTACGACCTTGTCTCACATGCACATACCCCAAGCTACGTGTGCCCATTAATACACATCTCACATAATTCATAAGGTTTGATCGCACATCAATAATTTAATTTCTTTTTCTTAATAATGCAGTTTCCCTATATCAGACAACTTTATTTTCATAAACATACAGTCATCATCATATGGGTTACTTTTTATAGGTTTGAGGAAACTGTGGAATAACATAGTTATTATTTTATTTCCACTTATCAGTAGACATTACGATTGACTGGGCCAGGAAAATATTAAACAAGCTTATTTCGTAGACCAGAGTCAATAATAATAAAAATGTAGTCTTGTCGAATAGAATGTATTGATACCAAAAAGTTAAATTTACCTGTGTTAAATCACCATCTCGTATCATTAGGTTCAGTCTAGTTACTTACTGCCCCGTATCTAGTAAACTTAATGAATGTCCTTGGTAATTGAATAAAGTTTTTAATAAATTCCAGGCTGAATACTGACTCCATCAAAACGTATTGACTAATACATTATAGGCGTTTAGGTTAGAAGTACGCTGCGCAACATAAACAGTTCCTTCGCGGACATTAATTACATAAATTTCAGCCAATTCAGACAAACTGAATTAATATATTACAACTACGTTCGTTACTTAACACATTTATTATTCGCTTCACACCCCCAAATGATACACACGTGGTATATAACGTAGCCCCAGGGCGATGTATATAGTTCGAAATGTGTGTTCATACTCAAATGTTACGGTATACATTGTCAGAAAGTCATCATTGGCAGGAGTTTAACGAAAAATGTTGTTTTCGTAATCACGCAGCTTTTTACTGCGAGAATCCCCATGACCTTGGATGTTTACCGCGTCTCGTGTCGCAGAATGAGTGTTCATCATCAGCCCGCTGGGATCACCTCGGTCCCCCCTCCCCCCCCCCCCCTCACAAGCCTAACCGGCGCCGAGGTGCCAACGAGTGCGTGGGCGATCTCCTCTTCTTCGGGCGGCGGTCATACTTTCCGGTCGCGATACCAAAATAAAATACAATGGCTTCTCTCGAGGCTTCAATAAAGTTCCGTCAAAAGGTGCCGCCTTCGTCTGGCCCGATCTGTATTAATTGCCGTTCCGTGTTTATGCGCGATACCGAGAGCGCGTCCCCTCCGCTCTCGGGAGATGACCGTCGTAAACGTAGGTGGTTGGGTGTAATTCCTCCCCGTGTCGAGGAGACGCAACTAGCACCTCTGCCCTTCCCCTGCTCCTTCAGCCATAACGCGAAGCCGGTGTGAACTGGACGTATTCGACTAACGCTTGGGTGGTTTGTATCAGTTCAGATAAACTTCTTATGTCGTTATGAAATACACAAAAACATGGCTTCAAAAATTTTAACGTTTCCGATTTCCTGCAAACAACTAAACCTTGGTACGTTCTTTAAAATAATGATGCATTGAGGAATTTTGATTTAATACAATTGGACATACGCCATTGCAGTTTTACACTGTTTCTCATGGAAAAAAATTCAAGAACGCATATTAAAAATTAAAAATAAACACGTAAACCTACAGAGAATTCGGTACATTTACTATGTCAAAACAGTTGCGACGTTTCGAGAATTGGCATTGGTCCCCGTCATCAGTCACAAACAGACTGGCGTTGTCGTCCTTGTGTTGTTCATAATATCTGTTTATCTTCATCGTTGTGTTCATATTTGCTGCGTTGTCTAGGTTTTGTGGTCTACCTGCATTTACTGTTATTTTTTTAACTGTCTACTCTTTGTTAGTTGGAGAGCTGAGGACGAATTTAGGGAATATATTTTAGGCAAGTTGAAATAATAAAAAACAGTGTTTTATCAATGGGTGAATCTGGAACCGTGAGTCAGGCAGAGAGTTTGCGGTTAGTTCGCTATTGCGCAGCCTAGGACTTATGCAAAATAAATTAACCAAAAAATTATATTTTAGGCAACTTGAAATTTTTAAATCTTATATATATATATAAAATCCAAAAATAAATATCCTGAATTTTTTGTTTTGTTTTAAAGTATGACCGGACCCCTCCGAATAAATTTAATTAATATAACCCAAAAATATACTTTAGGCATTCTAAAAATTTTATAGCGTGTTTATTAATTAATATTGAAAATACTTGTCAATCGTCAGACGAATTGAAAGGTTTTTAACAACTCCCTGACACGAATAAAGATTTTAAATGGTTGCGACAAAAACGTATTATGCGTAGCCATAGGTGCGGAGAGATAATTTATCGAGACCTGCCGGCAGCTGCCAGGGCCCTGGCTCCTCGGGCTGTGATTGGTCGCTATAAGACCACGTGACTGGAGTTTACTATTTAGCTTGGACTCTGCAAACGCAACAGAGTATTTTGTAGTAGATAAGGAGACGGATCCTTCATACAAGGAAACACCAGCAGACTGACCTCTCACCACTAATGCCAAGGTAGATATATCGCCAGCTAGTATGACGTCGAATCCGCCATTTGTTTTCATCTGCTGGAGGCCGCCATCTTGTTTCCGACATATAGTTTTTGTCTGCTAGAGGGCGCTGCTGCTATACGCGTATTAGTCTAATTTTTACCTGCTATAGTGCAGTAATCATTTATTGCCATGGCGCCCGCTATTGTGAAATCTGTCCGCCATCTTGAAAATCTATAATTATTAAGGTAGAAATTAAAAACAAATTCCAAAATTCATAAAAAAATTGAACAATTTATTTACTGACTGATTCAATCAGTTTGGTTCGATCCTAGTCTAATACAAAAAAAAATAAATAAACAAGTGACCGGTTTGAGAAATAAAACAAAATTACAAATAACAATTTTATACTAATTTTTGCAAGAACAAAAAAAAAAAGCAAATCACTAAAATTTATCAATTCCTGCAATATTCTTAGAGTATAAAAAAAGTATTTGGCATGCCTAAACATGTGTTTTCAGGCCATATCTACATGACGGTCGATTATCCAGCCACGTCCAGATGCTGGCTAGACACATCTATCAGGTTGGCTAGGCACATCCAGTCAGTGGCCAGGCACATACTGTGGGTGGCCAGTCACAAATGATTGATTTTCTATGATCGTCAAATAGGTGTGACAGACACGCACGTCCAGACGGTTGGTCAGGCTAACACCTCAAGTTAGTAGCAAGATTCGTCCAGTCGGTAGCCAGGCATATATATTCAGTGGCCAAGAACGCATGTTCAGTAGGTGGCCAGCCACATCCAGTCAGTAGCCAAGAGATATTTTTCTTCAATAATCGGCGAAGATTTTAAACAGTAAATATACTAAATCATGCGCATAGGCCAAGTGTCTCCGAACCAAGATGTATATTTCAAAGATAAGCGACCAACATTGAAAAAAAAATCATGTTCAATTAAATGCGTATAGACCAGTCGTCTCCGAACCACGAATCCTATCATGTCCTGAGTCCAGATTTATCGATGCTCATTCGTCGTCAAATAGGAAAGCACATTCTAAAAAGAAAGCACATTCGACAAAAAGGCAGAATATTTGTTAAAAAGGAAGCACATTCGACAAAATGAAAGCACGTTAGACAAAAAGGAAGCATTTTTAAAAGCAAATTTCAAAATGGAAACACATTTGGAAGAAAACAAAAAAGTACCCCATTTGGAAGCACATTCGACAAAATGGAAGCATATTTATAAAATGTAGCACATTTGGAAGAACATTTGAAAAAAGAGGAAGCACATTAAAAAAAAGGAAGCTCTATTACGAGAACTCAGTCATAGTTACAAATCATATTTAGACAAACCATGAACATACCTTTGAAAACCAAATAATCTATATAATTATTCAATTTCTACACAAGCAGATAAAACAAGTCATTATTGTATGTAGCCAGCTTTCCTCAGTTCTTCGAGTATGAAGGCTAATTCGTTGAGGTGCAAATAGTTACCTGACCTAAGCAAAGCCATCAGTAGTCTCAGACGATCGATCAATATGTTAGAATAGTAGTATAGGAATGGCGGTCCGAGCGCAGGAGTAGGTCCGGGGTGACCGACAGGCCTAATGTCACGGCGGCAATCTGGGATGACCTTGACCTTCAAAATTCCTCAGAAATGACTCAAAATTTCTGAAGTTTTCTAAAACAGTCCCCTATTTTGAGGGAAAATACCCGTCTTTAGGAAATATCTCCCATCTTTTTTTTTTTTTTTCAAAAAAATCGAAATTCGAATTCCTCAAAAGACTTTTGCCTTTGAAAGAACCTAATTTCCTAAAAACTGTTTAAATTGCCCATCAATAGTCCTCCGTAAGCCACCGAGGTACGACTTTGACCTTGACCGTAACCTTGAAATTCTTTAATTTTTGACCAAAAAATTAAATAAATCCCCAAAAATATAAAAAAAAGTCTTCTTCAAATATTTAGTTACTTAATCGATTTCTGTCCTCGGTTTGAGTCCTGGATATTAAATAAGTAATTTAATAATAATTAACATTAAATTAAATTATATGTTAATAAATAATTGATAATGTCACACCCTCCAACAGTCTTGGGCTCCCAAAGTCATTGGCTGCAAAAGTCATTGGCTCCAAAAGTCTTTGGCTCCCATTTATTTTTCTTTAACAGTCTTTGCTTCCAAAAGTCATTGGATGCAAAATTCATTGGCTCCAACAGTCATTGGTTCCTACAGTCATTGGCTGGTGGGAGTGGGTTTGACCTATCTGGGAGTGGCGCTGAAGGACAGGTAACCGGGCCTAAAAACGGGCTGTAAACTGCACGGCGAGGTTTCCCCTTTAGCCTTGTAGTCGGTGAGGGGATTCAGGCAACCCCGAGGTCTCCTCTGCCTGTCCTGAGGTTTCCACATACTGTTAGGAAGGTGATTGCCGCTTGAGGTGTCGGAACTGTTGCCGGTTCTAGTATCCGAGACATGAACCATCAAACCCGCGGAAAGGGTGTGTGATGCGATTATATAGCCTCTCCACATCAAGTGGCAACCCTCTGCCTCCACGTTGGCACCACTGTTGGGGGAGGATCGTGGTGACTATGTTGGGAGGGTTCCCCAACCACTGGTCATAGCACCTCTCTAACTAAAGAGGGCGCTGCCGGGTCTAACTCTGCCTCAGTGCATCCTCAATTGCATGTATGAGACCGGAAATGGTGAAAGGGCTGAATCTGCGGGCAACAGCAGATGCGATAGAAACCTTTCCGGGGGGTTCGACGGCCGAGCCTCGGTGCATCTGTCCCAAAGGGCCCCATAGTGAATGGATCAGGCCCCATGGTAAAGGAGTTCGACTGGGTATGGTGGTTGCGGTGTCGGGCGACCGGGCCTAAAAACGGGCTGTAAACTGCACGGCGAGGTTTCCCCTTTAGCCTTGTAGTCGGTGGAGGTACTGAGGCAACCCCCAGGTGCCTTCAGCCTGGGCACTGTAGTTGCCATTTTCCAGCTGGGGTTGACGGCGGTCGTCGCCGGACGAGTGCAGTCACATCCGGGCCTTAACCGGCTGTAAACCCGTCGGGCCGAGGTACGGCGGGTCGGAGGGTTTTCCGAGGCGACGAGGACACCTCGTGGCTGCACTCTGAAGTGTGATGGTCTGGTCAAGCTACCGGCGAACAGTCTGTCGACGAGACCAAAAGTTGGTCGTAGTACGGGGAGAATTCACCATGTTTGAATGGTGCCCCACTGAGGTTTCCTCTAACGCCCAGGATTCTTGTTGGGAAGGACTCGTACTTGGGAGTGGTGCCCCGAGTGCTTTAGGGGCAGGTATTAGGGTTCCCTAACCCTCTGATGTGCCGGCGTGTTGAGCGACGAGGACAGCTCCGGTTACCAGCCTGGTCAGCTGGGAGAGGTTGGGTAGGCCTCCACCGGACCGCGGGTTCGCTGGGTGATTGAGGAGTCCCAGTGTGAGAGCGGGAGACTGGGGTAGGCGCCAGAAGTGATGACAACTCCGGAGGGCTAAGGGAGCATCCAACTTGCTGGTTAGCTGAGTGGAGTGGGGGGCCGGAGGTGGTGCATAAACTGAGATGGGTCTCAGTCCCTTTGCATAGCCAAAAGCTCTAACGCTCTTCCTGGTTGCGTATGCGGCGTATCCGCATCCACGCCCGTGGGGGCCCCAGGGCGGTAGGGCTTTTTGCTAAGAGCGCTGGGTTATCAAAGAAAAGGGGGGAAACCCCTGATGACTGTAATAGTCATTGGCTCTAAACGTTATTGGCTCCAACAGCTTTAAGTGCTCCAATGCTCCAACAGCTCCAAGTGCTCCAATGCTCCAACAGCTCCAAGTGCTCCAATGCTACAGAGCTCCAATTGCCCAAGTGCTACAATGCTGGACGTGCATGTCTGGCCAACATATGTGACGTTCCTAGACAACCAACTGGATGTTGGCTACCGTCCGGATGTGCCTGGCCAACCTGCTAGATGTGTCTAGCCAGCATCTCTACATGCCTGGTTAATCGAATGTCATGTAGAACTGGCCTGAAAACACATATTAAGGCATGCAAAGTACTTGGTTTGTACTCTAAGAAGATTGCAGATATCGAGAAACAGTAGTAATTTTTTCCCCTTGTATAAATTATGTAATAATTTTTTATTTGTAAATTTGTGGTCATATTTCTCTAACCCGTTTTTTTTTTTTTGGTAATTGCGCATCAGTATAGGATCGAACCGAACTGATTGAATCAGCCAGTAAATAAATTGCTGAATTTTTTTATGAATTTTGGAATTTTTCATAATTTGAAGCTTAATAATTACAGATTTTCAAGATGGTGGGCAAATTTCAAGATGGTTTGATCCCTGGCAATAAATGATTACTGCACTCTAGCTGGTAAATTTAGACTATTAGGCGGCAGCACCCTCTAACAAACGAAAACCGTATTTCGGATCCATGATGGCGGACGTGACGTCTTACTAGCTGGCGATATATATATTTATACCTTGGCATTAGTGGTGAGAGGTCAGTCTGCTTTTGGCTTCCGTGGCGGAAGGATCGTTCACCAGGTACGAACCTAGGACATTTTTATAAATTTTATCATCAAAATTTATGGTTATAATTTATTTATGACTTTTACAGTTTTTCGTTTAAAATTGGATAACATTTACATTTTTTCAATATGGCACACGATTTTCAAAGTGGCGGGCTATTTTTATTAAAAATGTTTAAAGTTAATTTTTTATTAATTTAAAAGGTTTTCCCATTTTTCTAGTAAAAAATACGGATTTTCAATATGGGGATGCATGTCAAAATGGCGTAAGTTCTTTTTATTAAACTTTTATTAATTTTTTTTCCGATTTTCTACCCTAAAAATTACAGATATTCAAGATGGTGGCTGTAACCAAATTTGCAACGAGGGCGGCCGAGGTCAAGGTCCATATATCAGCGGCTTAAAGCAGCTTGTTTTAAGGGGCCCGCCTACCTGGGCACACATACGGTGTGCAGAGCTTCAGGAAAAACAACGCGATTTCAAAACTACTCAAGATATCCGAGTGGGGCCTATTTACGAATAGCATTTAAGAGTTCGCTGAGGACCGAAAAGTACTTTTAATTTCGGATTAAGTTTTTAAACTGTATTTTTAGAAGCGTTAAAATGCCTAAAACGCGTGTTTTCAGAGTAATTTTTAGGCATAAAACAATCAGTACAGATTCTTGAAAGTACTTAAGGGGCTTGCATAACACCTTTATCTTCATTTCTCCGCCATATAATGTTACGGTCACCGCTCAAATTTCACAGTTATCCTGTGACGACGAGACGAATGCGCGCCAGTTCAGAGCCATGCGCTTAGAGGCGATACCGCGCTGGAAGCACCAGCGAGCGTCGCGCTTATCATCCCGCCTCACTAACACACATACACCCCTGATGAGGCGGGACCCTTAAGGGGTTTTAAGCCACTTTTATGAGGTTTCAAGTTGATATTTTTCAGGAATAAAATGGGATTTTTACCTAAAAACGGAAATTTTCTCCTCAACATAGGGCTTTTTTCTAGAAATTTTAACGAGTTTTGAGTAATTTTTGACAAATTTTTAGGAAATTTGACACCAATATGGCCGCCGTGACGTCACAATTCAAGTTGGTGGTCGGCTCCTCCGGCTCCTCTTTACGGACCCTATAGTATGAGCCCCTTTTATATAGTACTCAAAACATATGGATTGTATTCGTTTGGACCCTTAATCCAATCATCGTTGAGCCATTCTTATTGTTTTTTGCGTTGTTTCTCGAATCGCTCCAGGCAAAAGCTGGGTTGGTCCCTAACTGCTCGCATCGACTGTCTTGCGCACTGTCCTCGAACTGAGATGGGGGGTGTATTCGGCGATAATGACCTTTACACGAAATGCCTGATAAAAAAAATAACCCATAGTTCTTCTTCGAGCCGTACTTTTAAAGCCCGTATTGAGGCGTTTTGGAAGTATATTTGACACGTCACACCCAGTTGCGTTCAACGGTCCTCAACCACACTCAGATTGAGAGACGGAGCTGGAATCCGAACCAGGAGGTGGGACACGACCCCCGGGCAGCGACCGCTTCGAAGCGCGGGAATGAATTTGTCTTTGTTCCGTCGGTTGTGATTATGCATCGTCTCCGCGAGGCCTTGTTCCTTTGTGTACTGGACCCGCGCCCTTCGGAAGGGTAGACGTTCATGTGCGCGGGAATGGGTGCGAGCAGGAGGGAGGGGAAAGGAGAACCAACAACCAACATCCCTGTCGCCTTCTTTAGTTGGGAGTGGCCCCTCCCTTCATTGTGCTGGCCTCTAACCTTTTCCTCCCCAGGCCTCCCCGGGTTTGGACAAGGCTCGGCCTTTGTGGTCTCCGGAGCGGGGTCCCGCTTCCAGAAAGTTGTTTCCACGAAAGAATCACAACGTAAGACTTGGTGAGAGGCGCTTTCGAGATAACAGTGAGATGTGGTTCCTTATTTTTTTGGGGGATAAGTTGTAACTGTAAGACTAGTTTATTTCATTTGTTTGCACTGAAAACTGTGTTAATACACACATCCCAAATATGAACGAAGAAATTAAATCAGTACAAATATCCATATTGTCTGGAATAGCAGTTTTAATGAATATGAGTAGGGTTACTAAAACTAGTGAAACTTCAATTTAAGGCAGTGAAATTCATCACAAAATTAAAGTGACAGAAAATTACCTTGTTAACTTTCTATGAACGGGATATGGGATATATGAGTGTGTTAATGTGCTAAAACTGGAATGTTCAAACAAAATATTTATTAACATTGTACAATAAATTATTGTTTTTCATTAAACATATTGAATTCGAGTTCAATAGACATTCGAGTTTGCATTGATTCCCAACAAGCTGGATTTTTGCACAGGTCTTGAATACGTCACTACGAATGATGTGTCATAAGTCCTCATCGATCCCGCTTGTGCGTTGTTTTTTATTCGAGGTAAATGGTCACCAATTTCTGTGTTTTACATATATCTCTGAAACGATAAGAGCTGCCGTAATAATGGATCAGACAAAGTTTGTAGATCGCGTAATTCTTTACAAAAAATATATGAACACCTTTTTTCCCTACGAAGCACCGCTTTCGAGATATCGTGACTTCAGATCGTAGGAATGTCGTATTTTCAATTATATGCACACATTTCTGCACCACCTCTGAGGTAGTGTAGTCGGCGATTTTTTTTAACGTGTTTTCCCCAGTATTAATACCCCACGATATATTTCGATCAAGGAAATTTGATGGGACGATATTTTATTAATAAAAACGAGTCTGAGCTAACTTCAAGACGGCGTCATTAAATTGAAGTGTTGAAACTTGGGACACTTTACGCGGAAGATGCTGCGCTTTCTTTACTTCAGCCGTTTTATCTGCTTCATTGCCGCAAAACAAGCAGTAATTTTTGAAACAAAAAGAAGAGTCATCCTCGCGCTCTAGCACGAGGAGGACTTATCCCAGATGTACCGGCTGTTTCCACCTCGGGTTGTCTTTTTCTGCAGCAATGCTGCTCTCCGGGTGTACACTTTACGACACTGTTTATGGATTGTTAGAAGATTGTTTGTCTTTCAAGTATTCATCAAACCCATCACTCCTTTCATTACTCGAATCGATCAAAGTTTTAATTCCACGATCAACAACCCCAATTTAACCTTCAGTCAAAGATTCACTGCAAACGAAGCAAACTTCTGACATTTTTATAAAATTTTGTAACGGCACAGTTTAAAATGAAAATATAATCTACAAACACGCCTATTCACTGAGAAAAACCGTTTAGAACTGACTAGATTTACTACAGTTATGTCCCTTGAAAAAAGCAGGTATGCCGGTTTATACCAGAATAATGGAGTGTTGCAGGCAGATGTTACGCAAGGCCAGCCGATCAATGGAATTAGGGACGGATAGTTGACTGACTCAAAATTGTATATTTTCCTCGTATTTTAGTGCGTGAGTCACAAAAACCAATACTGCAATTTTTTTTTTTTTCAAATTGAAGACCCGATGATGCATACTGGCCGCATATGAGCGCATATTAGTATTTTCGAGGTTTGAAATCGCGATAAAAGAGAATTTTACAATCCACAAAATTTGTCTTATCCATTATTACGGCAGCTCTTATCGTTTCAGAGATAGACGTAAAACACATAAATTTGTGACCATTGACCTCGAATAAAAAACAACGCACAAGCGAAATCGATGAGGACTTATGACACATGATTCATAATGACGTATTCAAGACCTGTGCAAAAATCCAGCTTGTTGGGAATCAATGCAAACCAAGCATCTTTTTTCGTCTATTTTGTCTGGACTAACATTTAACACTCCATTAAAATGTATGACACTGACTACTTATTACTATGCTTACAACACAGCTCAGAAACCTTCTCAGAATAATCATATTTAAATTAGGACTCATTGTCTTCCTCGCAGCTGAACGGCCGAGTCGCACTGGCACTCGAACCAGCCGTGACTTCGAATCACCTGAGCGTCGCCGCTGTCTCCCACGAGCTGCTCACAAGCGAGCGAGTGTCGCTAGCTCCTGCCACTACCTTACTCTAGCTCGGGGTTTACTCGTTTTTCAACCTTACTCACAGAGAGAGTATTCTCCGTTGACTCAGGACTCTCGGTACTGGTGACGTAAATGCCAAACCTCGGTTGTGGTTCCTAGTGAAGGGGCTTCCCGAGATGATGTCGTCCTTCTGCCGGCGTGGCGGGCGGGCAGAGCTCCACTGGGTCTCTCGTAGCGACGGTGCGGTGTTATGGAGCTGCGATGACGGTCTCTCTAATCTAGTATGAACTGAGGTTTATGTACCCCTCCAAGGTCAATCGCCATTACGAACCAAAATATTCTTTATTTCGTTCGCCGAAGCTGTGCAGAATGTCGAAGCACTGAGCGGAACTACCAGTATCACGTAAGAGTCAAATGAACGAGAACCTTCTTATTTAGCCTCACTTAAGCTTCGCGAGGTCATCTATCTCACAGGCGAGTTAAGTTATTCTCGCACGGGGAAGTGTAGCGGGTTGCGTCATTCTAGGAATGCGACCAAACAAACCTCGTACTTTGTGGTGAAAAATCGGGTTGGAAGAGAACGCCCGTTATATTGTGAATTGTTGAACAAACTTTTTCATTAGTGCTCCACTGATTTGAGTAGCTGCCATTGTTATAACTTATGTTAGGAGAACACGAATGCGACAAATATATATTTCATGTCAGCAGTTATTTAGCTAGGAATACTTGGGTAAAGTGTGTTTTTAAGTTTCTCTATTTAGTTTGCCAAGGTATTAACATCTTCCTGACGCACCAATTGTGGGTCCGCCATCTAGACTTAAATCACCGAAAGCGGAGCTCTGTGCATGCGCAGTAGTTTGGACGACAGGACACCGAAATACATTCCCTAAAATTAAGGGACTGGACGTACACTATCTAAGGGTTTGGGAGCAATTATGTGATCTAGGAATACGAATATGGTACAGGTGTAGCATATTCAAAACCTAACCCTAATTTTTGTGTCTCTTAATATCGACCTTAGGAGCTCTATGTGCCACAACTGGTGGCGACAAAGCCCTCAGCTGGTGTGGTGTTGAATACTCCCAGAAACAACTGGTTCATGTTATGCCAGTTAATTGGTAACTAATCGCATGCCAGTCATGATGTGCCACTACTATGTTTATAATGTGCACCTGAATCCAATGTATTTTCTGTAAGAAATTTGGCTTTAAATAATCTCTATTGTTTTATAAACATATACAATTTTTTTTTTCAGGTATGTGCAGGCCTTAAGCGTGACCTGGTGTCTACGTTCCGTAAGTAATCTACAAAATCTGTTTTTCCTAAAAATGTATTATGATAGAAGTCATTTAAGTTCAAAACTACATAGAAACAATATAATGCTAGTAAGCCATATCATACTATACACTGCGATACTTGGCCTGGATAAACTGTATGATGAAATGAAATACTTCTGAGAAGCTTCCTAAAATTTACATTTTATTAAGGTTCAGTTAATCAATATATTTGTATTGTGTACCTATGCATGTCTTCGAAAGGTTTTTGGAACATATTGCGCCAGTGAAGTATAACATTGAAATAGTAAAATTTAAGCACTTAGAGACATAAATGTTTACTCACAAAAAAGATTTTATTTGTATTATGGTGTGTGTGGGATTGAGATAGAAATAAAAGTGTGTGTGTGAGACGGAATTGACTTAACAAAGAACGAACTATCATAGGTGTCATAAAAACAATTTTTTTTAAATGTTTTTTAAAATCAACATAGAGTTCCTTAGGCTCTAATGATTGTGTCTTCATTGCATGTACTACACGTATATTGCGTGTATTGCGCGTACATTACGTGTTAATTGCGTGAACATTGCGTGTTGGAGCTAATGGAACTTTGGAGCTCTTGGAGCACTTGAAGCTGATGGACAACTGGAGCATTGGAGCCAAATGTAGATGGATCTGATGGCACGAATTGTAGCTCTTGAAGCCAAATGTAGATGGATATGATGACACGAATTTAAGTTCTTGGAGCCTAGCGTATATTGGTGAGATCGAACTCATGAGACGAAAACGTATCACACCGCATCGAATTTTTTCGATCTTATGTTCCTCTTTTTTAAATGTCGTTTTGAATCGTGTATGATAGTAAATGGATCTTGATTTGACTAGCGTATTATTCCGTTAAGTGCATGTATATACAATAAGCGAGTCCTCAGACGGCGGGGCTTTCAGTTTGTTACTGACGACGACGGTGTAAGGGTCCGCTAGTTTATCTCATCTGGTGCATAAGCTGCGTAAGTACCTGTTCTTGAGAACTCGATGGCATCCTTACCGACTTTACCGTTGATATTCGATGGAGGTTTTACCATCGACTACGGGAACCCTGTCGTCAGCGACGACGATGACAACGGAGCGATCAATGACATCGGTGTCGGCAGCCTCGGAGATCCCGACGTTATCGGTACCGTCAACTGCAGACATTTCGACGGTGTCTGTGATACCGGCATCGACTTGTGCTGTTCCATCGGATGAAGTTTCGTCAACTTCATTGTAGACTTCAAAGAACTACGAACATTCATCGCGTCAGGGCAAATACTGTAGTGCAGCATTCACTACCACTTCAAGTGCGCGCAGACATAAAAGATGTGGTGGTTCGAGTAATGCTCAAAGAATACTATTTCAGTGCAACAAGTGCAATAAACTATTTTCACTTCTCGATAGCTTACATCGTCGTTATAAAAAATGCTCCAAGAAAGTTAAGTGCAAGCATAATGAGCATGGTTGTTGTTTTGACACATGTATTGAACCAGCCAATGAGAATAGCTATATAAGTGGGGTCCAGACGATAAAACGTTCAGTCAGTCTCAGGCTGCTGTGCGTGCAGATAGGATAGTTAGACTTGCATAACATAATATACCAGTATACAGCTATTTTTTAAACTCGATGGTATCATTACCACTATTAACACCGACCTGGATAGAAGGCCTACCATCAACAGTGCAGAGTCCGATGACAACGACGTCAACAGCTACACCTACTCTCTCAGCACAGCAGGAGATTTCGACGTCTGCAACATCTTCCGCAGAGCAGACCTCGAAGGCTTCAGAAGTTAGCATTTCAACGAAGTTATACAAGTGTTGACAACAGTGCTAATGACAGCGATAAAGGAAGCAGCATCTGACGGCATTCCATCACCCCACTGTACGTACTCTGAAAAAATCAAAAACTTTAAATTACGTGATTGAGTAATACACAATTGTAATAATAACTCTGAACGCATTTTATATCAGTGCAATAAGTGTTGTATTTGGTTTATACATTATGGGAGATTAAAAGGACACCTCAGTAATTGTGATAGACTGGCTGTACATTCATCAGATTCAAGCTGTTTATACTGCGACAAGGCATTTGTAAGCATAAAACATGTAAGACATCATGAAATATATCACTGTCCTTTCAATGAAATCTATCATTCTTCTCTGTGTGAAAACTGTGGTAATCAACTTTCATGTGAAAATGCTCTGAAAAGACATTTAAAGTCATGTAAAGGACTTAGTCCGTACTGTAAGAAGACTGTTTGAATCTAAAATGCTCAAGACTTTAGTAATTAGTCTGTGTGTTTTTTTACTTTTAGTAGTGTAGAATTGATGTTATATAATTTTTGTTTTTAAAAGAACTTGCTCTGTTTTATTTTTCCGAACCTAAAATTACTTCATTTTGTTCATTGTCCAAGTATTATACCAAGGGCATTGTCCATCTAATTAATCAGTAAATTAATGAGTGATTTTCAAAGGATTTTCGGGGATTTTCCCCGGATTTCTAGATCAGTGTGGAGGTAAATATTATTTATTTTCATGTGGGATTTGGGATGCTCACTCACGATCGAAAGAGAAGGGCTTCGCTAGACATCAAGGAGAAAGAAGCTTGTCAGGTCTATCAAGGCATAGTAATCGACTGACTAATGAATCTCTTTTGTTTTAATTCCTCCTGATAAAATTACTGTGTTATTTAGCAGCAGGAATTCACTAAGTAAGCGAAACATTTTTCCTCCATGTAATGTAACGGTCACAGCTCAAATCTCATAGTTGTCCTATGCATGACGAGAAGACTGCGCGCCAGTTCAGAGCCTTGCGCTTAGAGGCGACACCGCGCTATAAGCACCATCAAGCGTCGCACTTATCCCGCCTCACTAACACAGACACACCCCTGACTAGGCGGGTCCCTTGTGGTTCGTTATCCCCTATGTGAGGGAGCGTGCGCCCCGTGGTGGGATACTGGGCTCGCATGTTTCAGGATCTGGGCTGGAATCCCGGTCCTACCCTGGTTTCTGTTTCCCGCACTATCCCGACATCTGCAGGGAAGTGCTGGGCTGGACGTTTACGATGGGCTGTGGCTGGCTGCCGTCACAGAAACATTGGTCAGTGTCCTATCACGCGCAACTCAGTCGACAGTATTGTAATGCAATATTTTTCAACACTCCTTCATCAACACTTCATATTATGTCAAAATTTTAAAATAAAAATACAACCTATATTTTCTGCTAATTTACTGGCTAACATTGGTCTGCATACGTCGCAAAATGAAATTTTTCCATTTTGCATATATTTAAACATTGTGACTTGTCCCTTTACAAGCACACGTTGATAAAGACAGTACTGTCTCAATACATACTTTCCTTTATGTTATTTACTCGTACTAAGCCTTCCGTTTCTTACCAAACTCAAAATTTATAATAGCTCAAAGTTTTACACATAGACAAAATACAATAAAGTGCAAATTTGTTCAAAATGCCCTATTGTATTTGTTAGTCCCAACATTTAATTTTACTGACTTTTGTTGAGAACTTAATTGAAGCCATGATTATTTCGCTGAATAGTTTAAATTTAGGCCACCCTGTAATGGTCAGAATATAAAAAAGTCATTTTCAAATGTTATTTGTCGATAACAAGTTCACACTTAAGACAGATTGGCGTGTGGGACCTAAGCGCGTCGAAGTCGAGGAATCATATCCCTTGATGGGTTGTCAGTGATTGGGTGACCACTTCATGTTTATAACAGGCTCTAGGACGTCAAGGATATGCAAAAGGTATTGAAGTTCAATCATAAATATGAAGCAGAAGCAAAGTTTGTCAATAGAAGAATATCCCAGTTGTAAATTTTTTTTTTTGCAATTTGCTATGAGTGTATCTGTAATTTTAACCTTCCCCATTGGAATCTCTTTGTACGAGAGTGGTTGAACGTCAAAATCCCTGACCGTTGGTTTAGTTATAATAGTCAAGATTGCAGAGCTCTTTTGTTAATGACCCGTGTATGGGTCACACAATTTAAGCCAATATTTTGTTTACTGACATGTAGCGCTCCTTCATGCGATCGTTATTAATTTTGGGAGAAAAAAAATTAATATTGCACTGTATGGTTGAATATGAGCTTAAATAACTAGCCTGTGTTTGTTTTTAATAAATATGTTACGAGTAGGTAAAATGTTTAAATTAAAATATCTCAGCAGTGCATATACAGCATCAAGAATTGCGCCGTTGTGCTGCGTCTGCCGCCTGTCGGGCTGCTATCCGACCACTGCTGGTAAGTGACGTGGCTGTCTGCCAAGCTGGCGTTCAACAAGATGGGCAAATATAAAAATAAACTACATAGTCACAGAGTGAGAAAAAGGGGGAGTGGACATTCATGTGTGTGTTTGAGTATGTGTGGCCTTGCAGAAGTACCTACTTACGGTCCTCCCTCCCTCTCTCATTGTTTTAAATGTCTGTGAAATGAGCTCTTTTTCGCAGGCTTCCACGTTCACCTGATATGATGCCATGTGATGATGAAAGATTTATGAAAGTCGTGTTTTACGAAAGATCGTGTCTACATTCCGCCGCTACCTAATGGTTTGCCAGAGTTGAGACACAGAATTGAAGAGGCTTATTGCTTCCATTACTCCGGACGTGTTAACCAAAGTTTGGGAAGAATTGGACATTAGTTGGGACGTGTGCCCTATAACTAAAAATGCGGACAGCCTGCACTTGGAGTGCACTGGGAGAGTGGCCAGGCCAGGAGACACGCGCGCCCGGCGAGTGCGGCCTCGGGCGCCGACCGGTCCACTCGCGGGAGGCGGTTGTGCAAGTCCCGCTGGCGCCGAGCGTGGGCAGCGCGCGCCGGCAGAGACGATGTCTTCCCGTTCCCGCACTTGTCCCGTCTCCTTCCAACACCGGAGGACGGACAAACAAACAAACAAACAAAGCGAAAACTCGTTTCGCTCAGAGATAGGCCCAACCCATCCGCTTCGCAGTTCTCCGGAAACAGGGAGTAGTTTCACGTCTCGTTATAAAGCGGAATAACTTGTTTCAAATCCGTTATTCACTGCTGCTTGAAGATTCTGCTTGCCTGCAAGCCGCCATAATCAATATTTTGACGACATAATGTGAAGTCTGTGTTTTCTGTTGGCTTTGTATGTTGTGTTCACAAGCACTGGGGAGCACAGGGTCTCGTTACCAACAACACGGAATATCAAGGCAACCAGCATTATTATTCACATTTAAATTACAGGACATGAATCTCATAATTTACTTGCAACTTCCAGCAAAAACATGCAGCTGAGTTTACTTCCTATAACACGACGTAGAAAATTGATTATTAGTAAACAAAAAATTGTAAACAACAATATATATCTTGACAATAAAAATTAAAAATTACAATACCAACGGGTTCACAAATAGCTAATGCTCTTACCAATTAATGTCACAGATCTTTGTCAGGACCGTTTTCAAATAAAACAAACACTATAGTTTTGAAATAATTTTACCACATTGTATACCTCGACTAGGCGACCCAAACGTTATTGCTGCGGAAAGGCAAAATCAATCCTATCTCGTGCGACCATCTACACAACATGGCTCTCAAGTAAATAGTTACTCGCATCTTTGCTACTGCCTACTCGCCACTGGCAATTGTGTCTTAACAGACAAATGACTCTTGTTTCCAACAGTTGTCACGTGCACGAGATACGGGTGGACAGCTCTGTCGGACGTGTTGGTCAGCATGAGGACTCCCCTCCCTGTAGCGCGGCTCGGAGCTTCGCCGCGGAATTCAGACCTCCTGGGTCTTGTTCGCTCTTCGGATGAGTGGCTCGGCTCGCGGTCGCTGCTTCCAGTTCCGACTGCCTTAGCGTGGCGTCACGAGACTCGCCATGCCAACTCGCTCAGTCGTTCGCTAAACTCTTCAGCCTACTCGCCACACGCTCCGGTAAATGACTGGTCTCTACATCACTACGTGACATCTCCTGGATCTCCACACTTTGGCTACTGAGCGAATAGGTTAACTTTGCTGCTGGTGAAATCCATCCCACGACCACTGGCTCCTTCGCAGTTCCCCCTGAGTATGTCGAGTCGTATGTTATGAATTCGTCGTCGCGTTACGAACTCGTCGCTACGTACTCACTGTGCGATCATCGCTGACACTCAGACGAACTGGCTGACTGTCAGTGATGCCGACTGACACTCGCTTCTGACCCCCACCGTCCTAAGTAACCAGGCACAACCGACTGCAGAGATCGCCTCCTACTGAATTAATACATCAGCTCACTCGAGGCCTTATGTACCCCCGAGACTGCAGTTCGTTTCAGTACAGAAATTTTTATAGAGATATTATTGCTCACTAGGTCCAAATTCTGTTACACAATGTTCCTGTCAATGGACATCACAGTGAATTGTTGGTTGTGACGCGTTTACATAAACATACTTCAAAGACTACAGGAAAGTATAGTCATCAAAGCTAAACTTCAGCTTACCTCTGGTGTGACCTAGTGTACAATGGAGAAATTGTTGTCTGATAAACACAAATAATTTATTAGCTTTCACACTACAAAATATTTTACAAAATATTTATTGCTAATAATTAAAAATTTGATGAAGTTTACACAAATACTCGTTAAGACGAATCTTTGAGAGGGATATCAAAATTTTCCCATACATAGTTAACCACGTTGTAGGTATTACAAAATTATTTCTTTGTCACCAAAAAATATTTGGCAATCCCGTTAGTCTCTTTACCTGGAACAAATAAAATTCTGTATTCTCTGTACGACTGATTTTAAAACAGCCCGATGTATTGTTAATTAATTTCATCCCATGTATTTTTCTTAAGAGTGTTTTGTGTTGTTCATTGTCAAGGTGGTTTCAAAGCTAAACCTTTAATCTAACGCCTTGTCTATGCGGAGTCTCACGCCAGATTTAGATTTAGTACCAATGGTTTTCAGCGAACAGTAACCTTACAAGATATTTTGAAATTGCTTTGTTAAAAAAATTGCGTCCTAATCTGCAATAAATTAATTTTTCTAATAGTTAGCCTCTGGGTAGTTAAAAACACGCATAAAATTAACTTTTTTCATAATTTAAATATAAAATTAGCTTCGTTCAGTACAAAAAAAAAACCAACCGATAGTTCAAAGAATCCTTGTTTTTATATTTTTTTTAATTACTTCGTTACCATAGCTACAATTGTACTGAAGTGACTCTGAAAAATACACATGGAGTTAGGGATTGTCAGAAGATGGCCTGGTGTGTTGTAGTTGAAGTCACTTTTTAACCTCACCATCGTCATATTGTTCCGCCAAATACATTGCGGAAATTTTGCTTGATAACATCTGCTGATGGGAAGTAATTATGAATTACAATCTCTAACGTTAAATATAATCACTATCATTTAAAAAAAAGTATTTTAAAACTGTTTCTTGAATGCTAAAACTACACTTCAGCTAATGTTTTGGGCGTCTAACCAACATGGCTCAACAATTAGAGATTGGAAAAAAAAAGTCTTCACACACGTTCCATGTAATCATGCAGAAGTGGCCACCCCCTTAAAAACACCGCAGTGCTTTAATCGATCGAGATGCGACTGTGGAACTCTCGCAACGCTCATCTGTCACGGAATGACTCGCTGAGGCTACTTTATTGGCAGGTGCCTGGGGCCGACGCGGTGCGTCTGGAACGAGACGGAGCACGCGATGATGACACGGTGATGAACTGAAAGTGCCGGGCTGCGCATCCCAATGACCGGTAATGAGCTGGTCGGGCCGGGAGGGGTTAATGAGCAGGCCGCCTCCCGCCCACGCCAGTCCCCCGGTAGACCACGCCTACGTGGGCTGCACGGGGCGATGCGAGGCCGCTTGAGCCCGCTGCCACCTTCTGCCCCGCCACGCAAGCTGGCATCTTCCCCGGGCCACTTCTTTGGGCGCGATGGGAGTGCAAGTGCAGGAACGAATTTCAATGAAAACGCTGTTTAACGTTTATAACACGAAAAGAACAGAGAAATATAAAGGGAGCAGTATGCTATATATGCGTTGCGATTTTTTTTCCTAACCTAATAAAAAACTAAGTGTATTTGAGAGATGCCCGGGTTAGGGAGGAGACTAAGTGTGTCTCAGGCCGAAGCCTATACGCTTTGCACATTTTTGGGGTTTTAGCCATGCAGAGAGGGTAACATGCATCATGTGCTAGGAGGAGATTGGCTAGCCATGGCAGCGATTGGCGCCATGACTAACTTCCTTCACTTCTTAACTCTAGACTAAAAACTAGATACAGTTTGGCCAAGGTAAAACCTGTATAGACACAGGGAAAACCCTGGGCACTTACATGCGGGATGCAAAATTTCATGCATTAATTTCAAGCATGTTTGTTACGGGAAACAGAGGGATAGTTCAGGAAGGAGAGTTGGACAGAGTAGATAAGAGTCAGAATTTGTGTCGTTTCCCGCCAAGCTGCCAGCCAGCCTATACTAAGTTATAAGGGAAAAGGTATTGTGTACGCATATAAAATAGTTCATATAAATACAAATTGATTTAAAGTTTAAAAAATGTTTGTGTTCGGTTACATTAATAAATCGCGAGCCACGAGTTATTTAATTAATTTGTTTGTCGCGAGTTGGTGCGCCGGGCTACACTCAGGAGTGGATAGAGCTTCAGGTTGACCAAGGTTGGTTAGACAAATTATCCAGTTCTTCATCGCGAGGCCCGGATAATTTCTCTAACAGACCTCGGTCAAACTGAAGCTCTATCCACTCCTGAGTGTAGCCCGACGCACTGGACTCGTTTTTGTTTTCCTCTTTGTGCGATGATTCGTCCCCGCAAAAAAAAAAAAATAGAAACGAGAGAGCTATATGAACAATAAATTAATACAGAGTGTGTGCCCATGCGCTTGTTTCAGAAAATAGATATTGGTATCCTATACAGTCTGCTATGAATGCCTTGAATGTTATATTTGCTACCAGTGCGCTCATGTTCCCCTTGCTGGACCAGCATCGTTGAGAGTGCTGTTGAGACAGTCCCTGCATTTCTCGCATAGATAGCGCTACCTGTTATGCATTTCATATTTCGTTCAGATATTTGGTGTGTTCCAAATAACAGAATTGTTTGAAGAAACAGTAAAAGCACAGTTTTTTTATTGCATTCGTTCTCTCTTTCTCCCCCCCTTCTCTCTACCATTTTACCCCTTATGATATACTTACAAGTTGAGGTTTTAACTGCCAAAAAATTAAGTTTCACTTCTATCATGTGTACTAGTTACACACGCACGTTTTGTTTCGGGTGAGTTTGGGCGTATATTTTATGGTAAAGCCTGGTCCATGTCAATTGTTTCAAATTCGTCAGTCCTCGAAAGTAGCGCCATCGGTACTCATTTCCCGAAGGTTATTGGTTATTTGAAAAGTGTCACGTGTTGTTTGTTTACGAGCACTGACAGTCACATAAAGTTGTTTACAAACTCTGTTCACAGAGGCAGAATGATACGTAGACCAATGGTACTACTTTGGAGAACCGTCGGAATTGATCCGAGTTAAAACGCAGTCGTGAAAAGAAATTCATGCTTAATTTCGTTAAAACCTTTTTCGTTAAAAAACAACAAAAAAGTGGCTGATCGTAAAAAATCAGGTATGTTACCATTACACAAAAACTACCTGTTTTTTAATTTCTTCGAGGTCACTCGCTATATGTTCAGTGGCTGTGCGTCCACCGCTACATAGCACTCACGACTTGACTCTGTTGTCACAATTTCCAATTATACTTAATATAAATCTGTAAAGAGCGTATCACTTAAAATCTAACGAGTTCTATGACCAAGACATATGCAGGATGTTTTCAGATATTATTAAACTACCGTTCACGATTTCGCTTTCAAACATAACTGCAGAAGAAAAAGAACGAAAATATTATTGTGGGTTATATGAGATTTTGTTCAATGTTTATTGATTTAAAAGTAAAAAAAAAATAAGTGAACAAGTCTGTCTGTACTCACCAGTGATTGTAAACATCTAACCTCGGTAACGAGAAAATACTTGTGTTGCATGTACCAAATATACTGTTACGATTTTTAAAATAATCGTCGTGGAAATAACTGGGTATGTATAAGGATAGCCCAATTATTATTTTTTATTGCACAGTTTTATTGACTGCTAATATTTACAACACTAATAAATTATCTTACTTAAAATGCCTACTAATCAATTACTCGCACTCATTATCTCAACTACACACCGCACAACTCTCTGGGCCGCACCTCTCGCGCAACTCTCGCCGCAGCACTCCTCGTGGACCTCCGTCGCCGAACTCTCGTCGCACTCCGTCGCCGCCGTCGCACTTCTCCTCGCCGAGGAGCTCACTCCAACTCGCCGAGCCACTGCCGCGGAGGCCGGCGTCCAGGCTTAAATATACCCTGACGCCCTTCTAGAAGTAACGAGCGCGGCTGGGGCCAGTCGCGTCATCCTGTGCCTACCCGAAGCCCGAAGCGTCGAGAAGGGCATTGTTAGCTCACGCGATGGCCCGGGATGACGAGTCACATCATCCCGTGCCGACCCCCCGCCCGATGCGTCGAGAAGGGCATCGGAAGCTCGCTCGATTCGCGGAATTCCCAAAGGCTCTCCGGCGCCGAGGCAGGACGCCGCACAGGTAGTGGAGTGGTGGAGGGGGGAGGGTACCGACGACCCTTGTTATCCGGCCAAGAATGGGTGGCTTGTCCTACGTCAGTGGGGGCTACTTGACACGCGCATGACGACAGCCAGCACCGAACCCGGCGCGCGTCGCCGCCCTGTTTTTGCTTGTAACACTGCCCTACTTAAACCTGTTCGTCCCAAACAGGTAACGCATCCCTTCCAGCATATTCCCTCAAACGTTCCTAATGTACCACATTCATCCGTCCCCTCTTTCCTATCTGAATCCGGTAGATCACATCATTTAGGCGCTTTAAGACTTCATAGGGACCTTCCCATGATGCTTGAAGCTTAAGGAACCTTCTCTTCCTTCGTTGCGGTTTGTAAAGCCACACCAAATCGCCCTCCGGAAATCCGGTTGAATTAGCCTTCAGGTCATACCTCGTATTCATTCGATTCGTCGCTAACCGAAGATTCCTGCGGGCCTCCTCATGTACAAGCATCATTCGCTCCTCTAGACGAGTTACATAATCAGTGGTGTTGGTCGGCTCCTTACGAGGGCAACCGAACTTGACATCACAGGGCCGCCTCAACTCCTGTCCAAACACAATACTTGCAGGGGTCTGCCCAGTGGAGTTATGTATGGCAGATCTATGTATATGCCATTTGGAAGAACTGGATGTATTGATCCCAATACTGTTGATGCTCGGCCACAACTTTGGCAAGGTGTTCCTCCAGAGTTCTGTTTAACCTCCCCACCATGCCATCGGACTGAGGATGTAGGGCTCAAGTCCTTGTTTTATTTATTCCCAGTAACCGACACACCTCCTGAAATATGGTCGACTCGAAATTGCGACTTTGGTCTGAGTGGAGCTCCATTGATACCCCAAATCTGCAAATGAAGATGTTGACTGTTGCATCCGCAACGGTATAGGTTTCTTGATTAGGAAGTGCATAAGCCTCTGGACACTTGTTGAAGTAATCCATTGCTACCAGAATATACACATTATCGTCTTTAGTCTTGGAAAATGATCCAGCGATGTCGATGGCTATCCTCTCAAAGGGGGCGCCTACATTGTATGCCCTCATTTTACCACGACCTTGGCGTTGTGGCCCCTTTTTAACCGAGCATGCTTTGCATTGTGTACACCAAGCCTCCACATCCTGGTGACACCTTAACCAGTAGTAGCGTTGACAGGTCTTAGCTAGAGTTTTGTTCACCTCTAGATGACCACCAGAGGCACCGTCATGGATTTCCTTCAATACATCTGCCAATAGACTCTTTGGAAGGAGTAGTTGGATGGTAACTACTTTTCCATTTGGACTCTCCCATGCCCTCATAAGTAGCCCATTCACCATTCTCAAGGAATCCCTCTGTGCCCAGTAAGCTTTCACCGCCCTTCGGTCACTGGAGATTACATGCCATTTTGGACGTCCAGCACCACTCTCTAACCAGCTTATGATAGGTGCCAGGACAGGATCGTGCTGCTGTGCTGCCTTCAAGCTGGCCCTATCCCATTTTTCTTCCCCATTAGTTATCGTTGTTCGCCGAATATATTCGATCCCCTCATTTTTCTCTGCCCTGTTGCAATGGTTACAGTTTACCTTGCAAGGTCTTCGGGAGAGGGCATCGGCATTGCTGTGAATTCGGCCTTTCCTGTGTTCTATCCGACAAATATATTGCTGTATCTGTTCAATCCACCTAGCAAATTGTCACCCTGAATTCTTGAACTGAAGTAGCCACTTAAGTGCGTCATGGTCAGTGAGTAAAACAAATTTTTATCCCATATAAATATTTGTGGAAATGTTACAGAGACTTCACTACAGCCAATAGTTCTCGTCTTATGACGCAGAAGTTGCGTTCAGGCTTAGAAAAAACTTTGCTGTAGTATGCTATTACTCGTTCATTTCCATCTTGAACCTGGGACAAGACAGCGTCCAAACCATATCTGCTTGCATCTGTATCGAAGATAAACTCTCCATGTAGGAGGGGGTAGGCACGTATGGGGCTAGTACACAGGGATTTCTTGAGATCTAGATATGCAGTCTCACATGTTGAAGTTCATATAAATTGTATCTTGTCCTCGGTCAGCTGATGCAGTGTTTTTGCGATTTTCGAGAACCCGGGCACAGACCGTCTATAGTAAGTACAGAGTCCCAGGAAACTTCTTAATTCATGCTTATTCTTAGGTTGAGGCCACTCCATAACAGAATGACTCTTCTCAAGATCTGTTCGCACTCCATCCTGCGATGCGATATGCCCCAGGAATGTTACCTCATGCTGGAACAAGAAGCACTTCTTAGGACTTAACTTAAGTTGGGCACAGCGAAGCCTGTCGAATACATCCTGGAGATTTTGCAAATGTTCCTTCACTGTATTCCCTACTACAATCATGTCGTCCAGATATACAAAGCATGTTTTCCAAGTCAAGCCATGCAGGAAAAGTTCAATCAATCTCTCAAAAGTTGCGTCGTAACCCTGCTTGTGCTTGTAACAATACTTATAATAGGAAACTTGGACTCTAAATTTTGCGTAGAATTCCGTATAATATTATCAGACGTGATAAATATACGAAAATACTTTATTTTATGGAAAATTGTAAAATAGTTCACCTTTTTAAAATCTTAATATAATTCTGTTAAACATAATAGTACTACTATTTATTTCTCAGGGCTAGCCGAACAACAAGAGTATCGAACAGGTCCTATGTAAATGCCACAACGCTGAAGCTGTGACATTTCCCCCTCGATCGGGATTTCATCTACTGCTGCTTCGTTTGATGTTATACTTCTTTAAGCTTGTTGGGGGTGAACATTTAATATGCACCAGAAATGGCAAAATATAAGCCCGCATCCACAAAATAAATTTAACCTATTTAAAATCAGATACGCATGCCTGCAGAAACTGCTATAGCCACGAATCAAATTCGTCAAGATGGCGGACACATACGTGGCAAAATGCACCTTTAAATATTAACTTTCGCGAATATCGGGGATCTACTAAGCGCATTGGTATGCTTACGTAAACATTTGGGTAGTGAATCTATCCTGGAATACATTTTGTTATCTTCAACAGTCATAACAAGATAACAGAAACTTAAAATAAAATAAAAAACATAATTTATTAACCAGGAAAATTGTGTTGGAACAACTATGGTGTCAAAGCTATTTAATATTTTGTTGGTTCTCTAAATCGCTAAGTATGAGGCGCTATCTTTTATGTATTTTTCAAACAAAAGTTGCAGTCCAAAAAACCTGAAACATTTAGAAACAAATATTGTTAAATTAAGTATAGCTATGTATGTAAATTTGTTTTTGCTTAACGATAGAAGTTAATCTGAAAATACCTACTTTATATAATCAAACATAGCTAAGCTAAATTTAGCTGATTCAACATTTAAGATTAAAGGTAAATAATTCAACACGAAGTCATTTTATTCAACATGTCGTCTAATGTTTATGTAGGCCAACAGTTTTTTGTATCTCTACATTATGACGCGTTACGCCATTTGGACATTTCAATGTCAACCAAGGATAAACAAAATTTAATGCGTATTTTTTAAGTTGTCATTTATTTGTTTTTAACTATAAGTTGTAACATAAACAATTAAAGGATAGTTGTAGTATTATAAAGTTTAGTTTGACACATCAATACGTTTAGTATTATCTTTGAAAGATTTGTGCAATGGGAGTGCATGACTTGATGTAGGATTTTGGACATACGCCATTGCTTAGCACATGTAGGCTATGTCTGCAGAAGAAAACTACAAAAAAACACAAATGACAAAAAACACAAATTAAGCAAAGATTGCTGTTATCAGGATTTAACGCCACACAATATTCCACAACAGGAATATGGTCAACAAACAAGGAAAAAACAAAGAAAAATGGACTAACAGAACGAAAAAACCCCACAAATGATGACAGCACAAAAAATTCCGAACCCAAAAAAATTCAACACAACAGTTGAAACGAGACAAAAAACACAGCAAAACGAAAAGACGAAACAAACACAATAGTTTTCCAAAAAAACAACAAAAAAAAAACAAAAAAAAAGAGAAACGAAAAAACACCCACAAATGATGACAGCACAAAAAATATTGAACCCAAAAAATTCAGCACAACAGTCAAAACGAAACAAAAACACGACCAAACGAAAAGCCGAAACAAACACAACAGTTTTCTAAAACAGAAACAAGCGACGTTTCGCTTAGTACATCCTCCGATGTTCACGAAAGTTAATATTTACGGATAAATCACGCGGGTCAGCGATATTTTCTAGATTTATGAGACATCCACAGATGGCAGCTCCGCCTTTACACATTTCCGTTATAATAGACTTTTGTGGCATTCACGAACTTACTCCTACCAAACGCCGCATGCCGACTTCTAAATTGTTTACACAAAAAAAAAAGCGAGCAAGTCATTCATTACTCGCTAGAGATGTGTAACATCTAACGTCTATAACGAGCAAATTCACGTGTTTTATATTGTAAATACAGTTACAATACAAATCTATGGCACAAAATTCTTTCAAATAATGCCGAGCGTGATAAATAAAAGCAAGTAGTGTTTTCAACTACACATCTTGACGCGAATTACTCGTAGTTTCTGCAACCACCGCTATAATTCGCTGCCAGAGTCACCACGTTGACAATGGTATAACTTGATAAGCAGACCGAAATTTTAAACGAAATTTGAAACTAAATAATGAAACGGCTCCAACAAAAGCGAAAAGGACTCGAGAAAATACTAATCCCCGGTTTTAGGCATGCTTTCTGACAAGGAATTTTATTAAATTAATGCCAATATTGTAAAAATTCTTTCAACTTTTAATACTATAATTTTTCCCTTTGTGTGAACTGTAGTGGGCGGATGCGAATCACAAGCAGTTTCCGCACCTGCCGCTAGAATTCGTTGTGGGAGCAGTTACATCGACTATCAAATCATTCGATTTTCAGCACGAAACTTTAAATTATATAATGAAAATTCTCCGATTAAAACAAAAAAAGGATTGAATAAATACTTAACCCCAACTTTAAACTTGATTTTCGACAAGGAATTGTATTAAAATTATACTCAATTTTGTTAAAATTCATTAAACTGTTAAGGGGCCCGCCTACCCGGGCACACATACGGTGTGCAGAGCTTCAGGAAAAACAACGCGATTTCAAACCTACTCAAGATATCCGAGTTGGTCTATTTACGAATAGCATTTAAGAGTTCGCTGAGGACCGAAAAGTACTTTTAATTTCGGATTAAGTTTTTAAACTGTATTTTTAGAAGCGTTAAAATGCCTAAAACGCGTGTTTTTAGAGTAACTTTTAGGCATAAAACAATCAGTACAGATTCTTGAAAGCACTTAAGGGGCTTGCATAACACCTTTATCTTCATTTCTCCGCCATATAATGTTATGGTCACCGCTCAAATTTCACAGTTATCCTGTGACGACGAGACGAATGCGCGCCAGTTCAGAGACTTGCGCTTAGAGGCTATACCGCGCTGGAAGCACCAGCGAGCGTCGCGCTTATCATCCCGCCTCACTAACACACATTCACCCTTGACGAGGCGGGCCCCTTAAGAGTTCCCCTTTGTATTTGTTACTTTGGTTCACGCCAACCACCACAGATGGCAGCACCGTGGTAACACATTACTGTTCCAAGCGACTTCTATTTCATTCACTAAATTACTCATAGCAAATACCATTTACCAAGAGCTAAGATTTTACGCAACAAAAAATAAATTTTCCGCACTGATTATTTTGTAGCAATGTTCTTCTCGCATTTCATAGTGTACTTTTTGTACGCAGATCTCGTGATAGGTGGCTGACTCGCACTTAAAATAGTATTTAACGTTTAAAACTATCTATCAGTGGACGCTATCTAATATGGCTTTCAGACTAAAACAGAGAGAGTTGTGATTTGTTTTACGTTGTTGATATTCTACTGTAATAAACTAAATGAAGCACTGGGATGTATGTTACGAATGCATTCGGGAAGTTTTGAAAATTTCGAATATTGCTTAATGTAAGTTACTGGCTCTCGGGGTCGTAATCGTTGAGGAATCCGCGCGGAAAGAGTCGTTAGTTCCATTCCAGTCGGCATGACTCAACTTCATGGATGCCGAGTCAATTACTACCATAATCTGGGAGATCACATCATTACAAGCCTATGTGAATACAGCATCTCATGTACAGAAACTTGACTGCTTGACTGGGCGGTATCTCCGGACTATGGCGACGTGCTGTCATAAATCATAAACACAACTTAAATAACACGTGACTTAGAAAAACACATGATAGAATTTAATTAGTTATGTCAGTTATAGGTTATGTGATTATAACTTTGTAAATGTCAAAAAGTCAAAGTTATGTTTTTCTCAGCTGAAACTATCGTAAGTCCTGTGTTTCTAAGTTACGATTCTAAGTTAAGATCCTGCTAGGTTATAACAGTTCTAAATGGCGTGTTTACATTAAGGATACTTTGAGTTATAATTTTCTAAGTCGTAAAAGTTCCAAATTATTATTTTCTGAATTAGAATACTTCTAATTATATATTTTTTTTAATTTATGATAAATGGATCTTGAATAGCCAAGAAGTTAAGTTGTACTTGCAACGTAAAGACCCTATCTTTACCTTTGTAAACGTTTTTAAGCGGCTAAGCTGTGAAATTATGGCCTCTGCTGCAATACTCGTCATGAAAAATACTAAAATGCGGTTTATCAGTGTTAACTAGGTCTAAGCCTGGGTAACTGAACACTAAGTAGGCAGAAAAGTACTCATGCCTGTGGTTGATGAGAACATACAAATCAGGAATAGTACCAACAAAGAGTATCCTCTTTTACGAACCGCGGCTTCCTTTGAGCTCTTCAAATGTTAAGTAGGCAGACACGGGCACGTCATTAGACACGGCGGCGGTCAACAATGTAAGAGTTATGTTGTATTTATGTTAAGATAAAGACAGGCGCTGTTAGCAAATGGACACGGGGAAACACGTCGAACTAAAGACGCCGCGGAAGTAAAAAAAAAAAAGAGCCATATTCATGCTTGTCACCACAAATGGTAAACAAAAGAGGAAGCGAAATTTAACGCCGAGGTGGGGGAGGAGGAAAGGAATTTGTTTTGGTCTTTGTGGCGCAGAGCCGAGTATCTGTTAACGCGTACCTTTCACCGGACGACAGAGTGAATGGGACGCCATTTGTTTACCTGTCAGTCTGGCTCTGCGCTCGCGCGCGCCGGCTATTTGGTGGCAAGGGTTAGTGCGCTCATCTTGAGTTCAAGTCACCAGAAAGTGCCCATTTTTTGTCCCTAACCTAACTAAAACTAAGTGTATTTGTTTGGGAGGGGTCTGGGCATAGGCTTAGATCCCGGGTGGGGAGCCAGGGGGGGCCCCGACCCCCTGAAAGTGTTTAATATCTTCACTAAGGCCCTGCCTGCACTTGCAAAAGCGTGACTGTAAAGCGGATTTTATGTCAAATAGGTCTTTTGGAAAAATGTATGTACATTTTTTTAAATATATCTGCCTATTGCATGCACGGAGGCAGCATACAACATACAATCACCGTATGCAGATGTGACTTGTGTCGGTGAACCCCATGTATAGAACTCTCGTGGTGCGCGGCCCCCCTCCCCCTTTCCCACTGGAAGAGGTGCAGTTGGGCGGTCGGTGCGCGAGGACCATTTCAGGGCGTTTGTATTTCTGTATCCGAGGGACGAAATTAATGGGTTTTAATGAGTTTCGCATTTCCCATAAAATTTTGTCGTGGTTTGAACGTAGAAACAGTGTAACGTTTCTTTGTTCATTTCTCGATGCAGTGCCTCATTGGACAGTATCTGGGGGCGTCTGTAGCATTCTATTACATCTATTTTAAATTCACTGCAGTTTAATAAGGTGTGTTTTGGCTGCAGTCGCCCATACAGGGGCAGCGTGAGTGATTACCGGTCGGACGAGGTCTTTGTACTGAACTCAGTCCGCTTTGAACTGTACTGCCGTCGCGCCTGCTCATCACTGGCTAGAGCGCACACATTCTGCCATGTGCATGTCCTCGCTTCGAGCCCATGTGTGTACGCCTCGATAGTTTTGTTTTCTGTCCATTAAAACGCCGATGTATTTCAGAATGTCTCTATGGGGAATTCGTTCGTTAAATACAGTTAATTGCAGCCTATGCTCTGCTGGTGGGAGGTTTAAACGAGTAAACACCACGACCTCTAAATTGGTTGGGTTTATTGACGTGACGTCTAATAAATCGATGAACGCCGGCTGCACGCACGAAAAAGTGTCCCGTTAGGCACATTTTCCCGTTACGCTGTGTCGCGTTACGATCATTGTACGCTTGCGCCGCATCTATCTCTCTTCCACTCGATTGGAACAACCATCGATTTGACTTTTTCGAGGCACATTAAACTTGAAACACTCCCATTCGTTTCCTACTTTTCCTATCATCGTCCTATCCTTAACAGAATAACACAGATTGGAAGAAGTTAAATAGCAAACATGTATAAAAGTTATAGTTAAAATAATCTCTTCGTTAAGGTAATAAACATAACTGAATTAATGAGTGCAAATAAAAGTAAATTTATCAATTAAATTGTAGATTTCATTTCACTCCTTCTTTGTATCCATACAAAATAGTGAAAATTCAATAAAAATGATTCAATTTTATTCATAAAAGTATGCAATCATTTCATCAATGTTTTGTTATGACGTTGTCACGTTAAACTATCGTCCGTAAACCGACATTACGGACGACCAATTTTTTTTGACACTGCTGCATTTCTGTCAGAGAAGTTTTCAGTCGGTTGGGGGCAAATTGTAGAATTTGTGACCTACTATACAAGACTATATCGACTGTATAGCAGCCCAGTTTTACAAGGTGGTGCCCTAGCTTAGGCATGTCGCTGACATAAATATTAAAAGAACACAACCCCGAGTATGGTGACATATGGCACCCATGCATTAATTGGTTTCATGTGAGATTTAGAGCTTTCTGTGGAGACTCTTAATGTTTTGTTATCTAAGTATGAGGCAATTGATTTTATATAACAGTCAGATAATCCTGTTTTGTAAAGTTTATATATAAGACCCGCGTAGAAAACCCCATCAAAAGCTTGTTCTACATATAGGAATGTATCCACTACATAATCCCGGACATTGGATGCTCTAGTTATTTCCTCAGTGAGGCGAACTAGCTGTTTTACTGTTGTGTGAGTGCTACCTTTGAATATATATACTGTATAGAAGTCGCGAGTGGATAGGATTTACTCTACGTTTTTCAGAAGCGTATGATGAGCAGCTTGGGAACTTCACCGCTGCAGTGCGCTGCCATAACGCCCTGTATCGTCTTAGTTGTTATTTACACGTTAGAGCGCAGCCCTGTCGCCCGCTGTCATTCCCCGCACCCCCCACCCATCATTCACTGCAGCTCAAGTTCGTTCAACGGGAGGGGGAAGGGGTGTTTGAAGAGTTCGACACTTGTCCGCTAGGGACCACCACAAGTCGATGCCCTAGAGATGGTGGCGATTGCGGTGGTGAATTAACCAACTACCTCAAAACCGTATTAGAAATTTTAACCTGGGCTGGCGACTTCTATACAGTATATATATTCAAAGGTGCTACGGAAAACCGAACTGTTCGTTAGGTAGACTGCTAGAATATCATGTTCACGTAGGTGACGACTGAGTCGGTGAAGTAACAATACACTTAGCCTCTTTCGAGAGTGTTTTGAGTAGGTGGTTTGACATGTAGTTTTGCGGAAGTGTTTTGTCTTTGAATAAATTATGGAACACAATTACAATATTTAGCTTCTTCTTTCCATTGGGTGGGGAAGCAATGTAGCTTAATAATGGCATTGGTTGAGGCAGCTAAGAATTCCAGTGTTTCTTCAGGAAGTTATTTGAGAACGAAAGATTAAATTTTGTTGTTACTCGGGGCTTCTCTGGGCTTCATGCGCTTGATTGCCCTCATGATGTCCTGTGCTTGGGTTGGGCACAGTTCTAACGTGATTGGTTGTTGTTATTTAACACGTAATTCTCTGTGAATGTGAGCGGTGAATAACCTGTCACAGAGCTTGTTGTTCGGCTGGAATGCAGTTCCTAATATATTTGCAAAGTCCTGTACCTTGTCACGCGGCAGAAAGGCTATTCCACTGTCAGTTTGTAGCGGCAAGATTTTTTCCGTTTTGTTAAAGAGGCGTCTAGTCCTAGATCCTGAGCCAAGCTATTTTCACCTCCCACGAATTACCTCGCTACAGCGCCATTTCGTCGAAAAACACTGATTGTAATTTATTTATTCTTCGCTTAGTTTCTCGCTGCCTACATCGTTTGTATTCGCGACGCAAGCGGTAACTAAATCATGCATGTATGCTGTCATTTCATTATGCACGAACGTAATCTCCATTTCTGGAATGCATCTAAATATACCGTCCTGGATTTTGGTCGTGAGTTTAGTGATCAGCCTCGAGGTGGTCACTGTCTGTTAGGTTAATTTCATTTCCATCCGGGAGATTAATTTTAAGATAAATTTGAAAGCCTCGTCAGTCAACATTTTTGTAATCTTTAATTTTGTGGAGTGACATTGATACTGTGTTCGTGTCATCAAAAATGATGTGTACCGAAAGTGGTCTGACGTCATGTCATAACACCACTTCCAGTTCTAACCCAGTATTGACTCGTTTATTGATTGCAACTGAAGCAATATCAGCATCTGGTTTGGGTCTGAAAGGTTCGTCTTCATCGACTAGACATCCTTGCGGCTACTGTGATAGGTCTTTCGCATTTTCCCATGATGCGCGAAGACACGAGAGAAGTAAATGTTCAAAGAATCCTTCTCGTATGAAGTTTCGGTGTGATAAGTGTCTTGTGTGGTTTACTCGTATTGATAGTTTGAGACGACACGCGTAAAACTCTAAAGGTGAAATCCATGTGTTTACTGTGGAAATACCTACAGACATTTCAACTCCTCAGTTTAGGTTAGAGACTCGTTTACGTACAAGCACATACATAGTTGCGATGACGCCTGTATATGAATCTATACCCAAGACAGTGCTTGGCGTATTACAGGTAAATGATAATGGCTTCCACTTAGTGAAATCTACATTTCGTAGAACATTGAAAGTCTACTATTATTTAAATAAATTGTATGGAACAACGGGCTTTTGTACTTTTCTTCAAGACATCAAGCAGAACATTATAAATCAGCTTACTGATGAAGCCTTTAAAATATAACTTCTGTCTGGAGTACTTTCCGTTTAATGATAATGCGGATGTGGTGCCTCCTGGCGAAGCACAAGCCAATTCCGTGTTTATTTTCGACGATGTCGTGTGCGAGATGCAAGGCATAATACAAGAGTACTTTTCAATGGGTAGGCACGCCAAAGTGGACTGTATTTACCTATGTCAGACGTACAGTCGTATTCCCAAGCATCTGGTACGTGACAACGCGTACGTCATAGTACTTTTTCGCATGGATGAACTTAATTTACGTCACGCTTATGACGACCACGTAAACACCGACATGAAATTACAGGAATTCAAAGACATGTGCTCTTTGTGTTGGAAAAACAAGCACGGATTTCTAGTTATAGTCAAGGACTGGTCTCTATATAAGGGCAGGTACAGACAAGGTTTCTATCAGTTTATCATCAAACATGAGTCATAACATTTCGAAATTCGGCTGTGGCAGTCATAACTTACGTACTGCTCTCAAGTCTCACGACGATATCCGCACATACATTTCACTACTGGCTCAAAAAGTATAAAGTGTGAAAAACGAATTACTAGAGTAACTGCTAGTCATCGACCAGCGCGCGGAAGCCTTGGATTCTCGAATTCGCGACATGATCTAAATATCGAATGCACAAAGACGCGACGATTTGAGGAGTTTCCAAAGTAGTCTGAATGCATCACTAACTCACTTGTCAACAAATTCGGATTTAGCCAAACACAAGAAAGAAGTTTCTGAAACGAATAAAAAAAAGTATAAAAGGAGATTTTGCAATATGTTTTCAGCCAGTACAATGTAGGACTTGGCCAGTGACCTTCATCGTGCTCTACAGTCTGTCCGTGAAAAATATCTACTTGCTAGAAGAACCATGGAAAATGAAGAGATATTTAAGCCAATCACTAGTCGTCTGGACGAACTTAGGAAGAACCAATCATCACTGTGAAGGCAGAAGTTGAAGATTAAATGCCAACTGTAAAGAAGAGTAAGTATGAACCAGATCGAGAAGAGGACTTTACGAGTACAAAGTCAATGTACAAGAAAAAAATAACGAAAAAGGGACACCAAGTAAATGCAATGGTCCGTCCATGCCTGATATCGTTTACGATTCGGAATAATGATACGACCTATGAAGTGTACAGAAAACATAATAAGTGGTTCCTTGGTGCTAAAGAAATAAACTTTCCACCAGGAAATATTGTGCGCGTAGAAGAGTTCAAAACGCGCGGGACTCCGGGTCTGTACGAATTGCTATTTCGCAGGGAGCCTAAAGGATATTCTCACAAAGATTTACAAGAGTACAAAAAACTGCTAGAGCTAACCAATGCACATTTTCGCAATAACGATCCAGATAGTGGCGTATATAAAGACGAAGATCATGAAAAAAATCTACATTCTCACTAATATCTTCAGTGAACTAACAATACATGGTGAAGGTTTAAAAAAGACTAGTAATAGGTCAAAACTTTGACTATGTGTATTGGGACAACTCCAATGAATTAGTTGATCGCCTTAGAATTATACACGCTTCGTTTGGTGCAGGAAACTATTCGCACATCAACGAAATAGTCTCCATACTTGAAGAACTAAGGGAAGCCGGCTACGTACAATGAGTAGAACCGGAATCGCTCGCGAACTTCATGCTCCTGCTAGATGAAAATATTTTCGTCGCAAAGTCATAGTTCACGGACTTGATGATTTATTCCAGGCGGACCTTGTTGAGATGATACCATATTTCCGATTTAATAAAGGTTTCAAGTTCATGTTGACAGTTATCGATGTTTATAGCAAGTTCGCTTGGGCTAGACCTGTACAATCAAAGACTGCAACTGAAGTAGCCAAGGCCATGGACAATATTTTGTGTAATGGACGTGTACCGTCGCACCTGCAAACGGATCTCGGGAAAGAATTCTACAATGCAACCTTCAAGGCTTTGATGAAGAAGTATGGCATCAAAAACTACTCTTCATTTAGTAATGTCAAAGCGTCCATTGTCGAAAGGTTTAACAGAACTTTGCGTTCCAAGATGTGGCGTCAGTTCACGGTTAATGGAAATTACAAGTGGCTTGACATCTTGCCGAATCTAATAGGTGAGTATAATTCTACAGTGCATTCTACCACGAAAATGAACCCAAAGGACATAACGAACAATCGTCTGCTTCGAACAGTGTTTTCCAACACAAAGAAGAAAGATCCACGAAAGCTTAAAGCTAACGTCGGTGACAATGTGCGAATCTCCAAGCAGAAAGGCATCTTCGAGAAAGGTTTCACTACGAACTGGAGTCCTGAACTTTTCCGTGTGACTCATGTTCGTGAATCGGAGCCTAGGACCTACTACCTCGAGATTTGGTCTACAAACATAATCGTGGTGGCTTTTATGCCGAAAGAGATTCAGCCTACGTTGTATCCCGATACGTACATGGTGGAGAAAATTATAAAACGTAGAAATGAAAGATCCTACGTCAGGTGGTGTGGCTTTCCACCTCTCTTTAATTCGTGGGTAGCAGATGCAGTTATAGAGAATTGCTCAAGACTTTAGTAAATTGCCTGTGTTTTTTGTACTTGTATTAATGTAGAATTTATGTAATATAATTTATGTTTGTAAAAGAACTTGTGGTAGTTTATTTCTCGAACCTGTCACTTTTGTGGTATTTTAAATTAAATTACTTCATTTTGAGCATTGCCCAAGCATCGATTCAATCAGTTTTTATCGATGAATATTAGAATTTTTTCCAAATTTATGGGTCAACAAATACAAATTTCCAAGATGACAGTCATAAAAGCTTACTGGAGGGTGGTAGTAAAGGATTTTAAGTCTCTTTTAGGATTTCGAACATGATTAATTGAAATTAATATTTTTTTTTATAAAAATAAACATTATTGCATTGAATGAGTATGGAACTAAGGACAGGAACTGATCGAATCAATCTGTAAATTGATTGCAAAATTTTTTGGTGAATTTTGGAATATTTCCCGAATTTCTAGCTAACTAATTACACAATTCCAAGATGGCACCCAAATGACAAGATGGCGGGTGTCACAGTAATAATAATAAATGATTACTGCATTTTACAGGTAAGAATGAAGCAAACATGGTGTCAGCACACTCTAGCAGACGAAAACAAGATGGTGGCTTCTAGTAGACGAGGACAGATGGCGAACATGACGTCATGCCAGCTCATGATATATTCCTTGGTATTAGTGGTGGGAAGTTAGTCTGCCGACAGGTACTGTGGAGGAAGAATCTGTCGACAATTTTTTTTTTAAATTTTGGCTCTTACCGGGTTCGAACTGACGACTTCCAGGCGTAAGTGCATTTTTTAAATACTATTTTATTAAAATTTTATTAACAAATTTTTATTATAATTTTTGAAATATTTTCCAAATTTGTAGAATTAAAATTGCAGTTTTTCAAGATGGTGGCCGTAACAAATGTGCAACATTATAGAATTCAATATGGCGGACATGACAAAGTGTAGCGATGATGTCATAGTCATCCAAGATGGCGGGCATTACAAAACATGCCAAATTTATAGATTTAAAGATGGTGGTTGTAACGATATGTGCAACTGTGTTTTTTAAAGATTTTTTATCAATATTTGATTATTTATTTTTCTTATAAATTTTAAAACTTTTTTCGTTAAAATCGGTTAATAAAAATGTTTTTCAAGATGGCGGACATGACGTCATACTAGCTGACGATATATATACCTTGACATAAGTGGTGGGAGGTCAGTCTGCCGGCGGCTTCTGTGGAGGAAGGTCCTGTCGCCATCTTTTTTTGACCTTGCCAGGTTTGAACCAAGGACTCCGAGCTCAATGACATAATTATAATTTCAAAAAAAAAAAATATTTAATTTCCTTATTCAATTCTATTAATTTTTTTTATAAATTTTAACAATTTTTGCGTTTTTATAACATAAAAATTACGGATTTTCAAGATGGCGACAGTAACAGAAATGGAAAAAGTGACGTAATCATTCAAAATGGCGAAAAACAAAATTACGGAATGTTCGAGAAAACAAAATGGCGGCGATGCCGTAATCTAAATTGGCAGATCCAAGATGACCGCCAAGGTCAAGGTCATCCAAGATGGCCGCCGTGATGTCACAAATCGAGATGGTGGACCGGCTCCCGGCTCCACACCCTGAACCCTGTGTCAGGAGGAACATTTAAATACTACTACCGATGGTACAACTTCCATTGAATTCAATGTTTTAAGATGGTAAAGATGCCATCCATTTCAAAAGAACAGGTAATTACATGACCTATTTATCAGATAAGTCAAATTAGGTGATCCTTACACTGTCGTAGCCAGTAACAAACTGAAAGCCCTTTCGCATGGGACCAGTGGCATAGCCAGGATTTATGTATGGGGGTGTTAAGAAGCATGCCCCCCCCCCCCCCCCCATATTAAAGCGGGCGGTCCGAAGTCCTCCCCCGGGAAAATTTGGATTTTAAGGTGTAAAATAGTGCTATTTTAGCAGTTTTCGGTACTTAAATTTAAATATTGTAATGGTAACATTATTATTAATTTTAATATGAAATTTGTTTGAGTGATGAATAAGAAATTAATTAAAGATTTGGTGCTAAGAGAGGGGGGGGGGGTTAACTCCTAAACTCCTTCCCCCCTGGCTTCGCTCCTGCCTGGGACTCGCTTATATACACGTAATCGGTCGAATAATATGCTAATAAAAAGAAAAACCAATTACTATAATACACGAGTCAAAGCAGCATTTAAAAAAGGAAGCACATTTGGAAGCTAATTCGACAAAATAAATGGGCATGCAATACCCACACTGGGCACGCAATGGACACACAATACACACAGAGGACACGAAGTTTACACACAATTATACACACAGGATACGCCATGTACACACAATACACGTAATGAAAACGCAACTTACACACAATGAACACACAGTACACACTGGAAACGCAATGAACACATAGTACACACACTGGACATGCAATGGACATGCAATGGAGACAAAGTACACACATTACACACACAGGACAAGCAATGAACATGCAATGGACACACAGTACATACAATGAACACAAAACATACTCACACATACACACAGGACACGCATTTGACTAAAAGGAAGCACATTTCGACTAAAATTCAACTTGGTGTGATACGATCTCATCAGTATAATACGATTATACAGACTTGACTACGTACATTAATAAAAAAGACGAACATTTTCACGAACATTCAACTATAAGATCAAAAGTTTTCCAAAAAGTATACAAAAAGTATTTAAACGACTGATGGAGTAGCCACAAAAACAAAACTATGGAAATAAGTCATGTTTTTGAGTCAGAAATAGAGAGAACAGCATAATGGCGTGTTTTCCGCCGCCCATTAAGATTGACTCACCCAACTGACAGAAAAACAAATGAACAGCAATGGCAGCCCAAAGTTGCAGCCGCAAATGAAAAAAACACAAAACTAAAAATGTTATTAAATTTAGAATTAGAAGACATGGTGTCAGCAGGTACCATAAGGTTTTGTAGTTCAAGTTTACGCAGAATATTGCGGATATGTCACAAAGCAGAAGATAGATTTTAATATTGCTAGCGACCGGAGTTAGCTTGCAGCCATGTTGTGTGAGCATGCAAACCACGAGGTTAGGAAAGAGCCATAATAAAATACAAATTGCTTTCGGAATTACGTAAAAATTGAACAGCAGGCGTAGAAAGTTATGGTGTTGAGATAATCAAAATGTATTGACAAAGATGTGTACAACAGAAAATGGACAGGCCGCTTCTTGAAGTCGGAAAACAAATTGTTGAATAAAAATTGTATATTTGGAAACCTTCATTAATGCAGTTAAGAAAATCGGACTGAGAATGCACTGTTGAGAGAAGATTATCAGAACTAATAACATAGCGCAAACGACCAGAAGGTTTGGTAATAAAAAGGCCAACGACGACCGATCGTAGAAGAGGCGCGCTGATCGTGGCGGCACCGCCCGCGAGGAGAGCTGCAGTTGTCCGCCGATGGCTCGGCCAGGCGCTGGCATCTCGGCACGGAGGTCGTCGCTAGTTGGCGGGCCAAGTTCCGCTGGTAGCCACCAGGTCGCTCCAGAGTCGTTCCTTGGGTCGTCCTAACATCAGGCATGGGTCGGAACAGCTGTTTGTCGCCGACAGTCGAATGCTCTCCCGCAGCAGCTGTGACGTTTACGATGACGACCGTCTACGATCAATGAACGATGCAAAAACTGCAGACCGATGTCCTCCCAGTGGCTCCTGACATACTGATAACAGGCAGTCTGCTTGGCAGCCTTATATATTTATCTGGGTGTAACGGTCGGAAAGACCGAGCATATTCCAGGCTAGCCCGCTCACGTGAGTCGGGTACATTTTATTGCATCACACTCGCTCCCGCGTTTCGTTCAGTCAAACTCGCTCGGCTACTGCGAAAGAGACGTATAGGACGTACGCCCCGTTACCATTTCACTCTATAACTTGTCAGCTGACACACAGTAGGCCTATCAACATTCGGATGAATGTTAAATTCATAGTTCGTAAGCTAGTCACCCTCATTAAAAAAAAACTTTTTTTTGTCGCAGTTGTTGTATTGGATACATTAGGTTTTTTTTTTTTTTAATTATTGTAAATGACTGAAAATGGCGTTGTATGAATTTAAAAGCGATACCTGTTGGCTCCAGTAGTTAATAGTTTTGCCAGTTGCTAAGACTTGAGCTTCATCAGCTCGCGAGACTTATCTTCTCGGGCGCGGGCTGTCGCGGCTGATGGAGACCTCAGGCGGGGCTCGTGGACCACGGCACTCCCTCCCACGCCCCACGCACGTGGACGCATGAGCGTGGGACGATGCGCGCCGTGGAGTGGCAGCACTGAGCCGCCCTCCCGCGCGCGCCACATGTACAACATTCCTTGTCCGCCGCGCGTCACTCCTACATTGCCGCACATGGATCCAAAACTACTGTTTGTAAACAATTATTAACATATTTGTTTTCATGTGATGCTCATACAGGGGCACAAAGCTTTTAATCATTAAATATATATCTTTTTTTTAAGCAATTCGTGTTTTAACAATATAACTACATTTAAACTGGGTGTTAAAAGCATCATTGGATTTAATAACCTAAAAAATCTGTTAGCTGTAACCAAGGGGTCACCACGTCTGTATGATAACATGGCAATCGTGTAAAGCCATTTTTCCCCCTTCAGTTCATTGTTGCATGCAGTGTAGAAAGAGTTTTAAATAATTTTGTTTGTGAAAGTGACTGTTTTTATCTACGGAAATTCTAAATCATACTTACCATATTAAACGTGGTCAACCACCATTTCCGCAATGTTTTGGGCGGAACAATGTGGCGATGGTGATGTAAAAAATTAACTTCAATAGCGTCAAAGCATGCCGTCTCCTGACCATTCCTAACTCCATGGCTGCAACTGTCATGACATCAGTGCGTCCTTGAAAACTTTTTCCCAAACCAGTGCAGCCAAAAAATCCATGTTTACTCTCAGAATTTATCTCATTGTTGTCTGCTATTCGTGTCATACAGGAACTGGCGTAAAAATTCAGTCATAACTGAATTTTTTGAACGTGCGTGTTAAATTCCGCGATGTTAAAATGCAGACAGTAAACACAGAGGAGTTGGACGGACAAGAATTGAACTCCACAATCTTGTGTCCGGGTAACAACTGACTGGCGCAAGCAACTGTAATATTAGTTCATACGTACCTCCATGTAAATACACAGTTAGTTTACGGCGAGCACCGACGTTCAAATGCCTGCCGTCAGCTTCACACGCTCTTGCACGTTACCCCTGCACTAAGAGACGATTTCGTGAAACAGCGAAACTAAAATAGAAAGTTTGTTACATACTATTCTAAGAAAATAACATTTTAAATTTCGGTTTTATTCCATAAATAGAACGTGTTTCACCAGGAATTGTGCTTAACCGAAGGTCGTTAAAATGAATTTCAGCGAACATCTCAAAATCAATTGATGCCTGAAAAAAAAAAAGAAACATTGTTCCAAAACTTACAATATATTGTTATCGGGTTTACACACAATTCGAACGGATTTGATAGTGTGCCTACTAAGGTAGTGAAATTTTATTTTTATTATTAATATACTATATATATCATTAAAATTTATACTACACTTTAATAACTATGAAATATCTTTCTGTACGTTTCTTAATAACCAAAATGCTCGGTAAGGTAAAATAATACTGATCTAACATTACTGTTCAGGCAATATAATCACTTAACTGAAATGAGTGCCAAATTAATTTAGTTGTATCTACCGAAATCTTCGAAATGAATAATACAATATTAAAAATAAATTATTTTGAGAAAAATAATTAAATTTTAAGCAATTTACAACTAATTAATTAATTGTATCCAAAATTAATGGTTGATACTTAAATAATACGAAAATTTAAAAAAAAAAATGTCAAACAGTAATTAACTTCAATAAACAAAACTAGCTTATTAAAAATAGCACTAAAACTTATTAAACAAAATTTGTCAGGACTTCTAAAGGAAAATACTAAGTTTATCAGGAATAGTTGTGCAATATACGAAGTTATTCAAAGTTAAATTTAAATTAGGAACTATACAAACTTTAACAGAAATCAATGATATGAAGAATTTTGGATACAACTTACCTATTTCTCAATATTAATCTATTACTAACTAAACACACATATACCTGAAGCAACAATACATCAACAACATACATACAGTTGAAGAAATATCCAATCAATACAAAATCTTCAAAATATTAATTTCTGTAGTCTTTCATAGCAGTGAACAGAAGCTGATGAACTTGAATGATGATTCAGTCCTGTAGTAGTATACGTTAGAGTTATTTTAAAAGCAGCGAATGTTCATCTAGCTAATCGTCTATTAATGTTTTTTTAGAAGTGTTAAATTTACATTATTCAATCTTTATTTCGTAGATATTCCTTTGAATTCGGTGTAGGACTTTAATTAATAAAATATATTATCACATTAAAAATGACAGTCTTTTTCAGCCTTCTAAATTCAATATATCTTCCAAAAACTCAATGTTCTTAATTATCCCTTTCATTTATTTTTTCCTGCTCTTGTTTCAAAACCAATATTTGATTACAAAGAGTATTTAACATACAAGTTTCCACAGAGATTTTATGCACAAGCATAGAGTAGGGGAGACCGGGGCAGGTTGTAACAGTTTTTGTATTTAATTTTTTTTGTGTTCATATATAAGACCTAAGAAAAATATTTACTGGGCAAATTATGAAAGAGCCCTTCTTCTTCCATCTCAGGTATTTAGGAAACAATCCTTCTGCTATTTTTTGCTGCACAAGGGGAAAACCGCTTAAGAGAAAAGTGTTACAACCAGCCCCAGAGCGGGGCTGGTTGTAACAGACCCTGGGGTTGATTGTAACAGTATTTAAAAGTGTTTAAAAATTGAAATCCAGGAATTATTTACAATTTATTGCGAACCATACAGGAAATATTAAACATATACTTGTTTTCACGTAGGTACCTAATGCTTACTCGAATATTCCATCTGATTGACAGTTGTGACAAACATACTTTTTCGATTTTTTCGCACTAGAAAAGTGTGACCACAATTGGCAGTCCAAACAACGAACCCACTCCTCACTAGGCTTGCTTGAAGAAAATGGTTCTAAACACACTAAACAAAAACATTCACTGTCGTCCTCTGATGAACTGCTGTCACTTTGTAATGAATTTCGTTGTTTTGGAGGAAGTTTTGGCTTAGCTTTAACACGTCTGCACATTTGTGGTAATTTCTTCTTTCCTTTCAGGAAGACCCGATTTCTTCGTTTTTCATATTCTTCCTCCAGCGCATTCTTTTCCGGAGTGTCTGTCAAAATGGCACTTTTCCTTGTTTTTCTGCCACCATTTGTTTTCCTCGGTGCGGATTTTGGAAGTGGCTGGACTGCTTCCGCGGAAAACAATTCTGGCTCGAGTGAATTATTAGGACATGCTTGAGTTTGATAATCTGGAGATTCCCTTACCATATCATGTGAACAACTTGGTGCTACGTCTGGATTTGGTCTGTCCGTCACAAACGAAGGAGCATAATCTGTATCATTAAATATGTATGTTGTAAGGAAAAATTCCACATTTCTCAAATCCTTGTTGGATGTTTATCGGAGTTGTAGCTAGCGGGAAAGCCATTTTTAAGATCGATGGAATATCATAGATTGTCATCGGCTTAACTGTTGCCTCTGGGGTTTTGTTGTTTCTTAACCATGCATCCATTGCTGTGTTTATCTGTCTCTTGAGTGATGAAAAGACACTTTGGTCAAGTGGCTGAAGCCGATGAGTGCAATGAGGTGGGAACGATAACATAACTATGCAATTTTGTTTTGCAAAATCTATACATACAGGAGATATGTGTGACTGATGATTTTCTAAAAGTAGGAGGACTGGTGTCTCTAAGCTAGGACGAACACAAGCGACAAAATGCTTAAGAAAAATCAAAAACTCGGCTTCGGTTGTCCATACAGACTTATTTGCAGTACCTATACACCCTGTTGGACCATTTCTGATGAAGTGATCGTAATACCTGACTCTAGGAAAGATTAACATGGGAGGAATAGAATTGCCTGCAGCATTCCCTGCCACAGTTAAGGTAACCAACTGTTCTCGTTCGGCTGATGTCATCGCTCCAAATTTCAGTTTCAGTGGGAAGCAAAATCGACACGTGTAGCTGTCAAGGTGATAACGAGCAAGAGGTAATAAATCCTGCTCGAAATAGTATCTGTAGAGTGTAGGGCAACAAGTGCAGTAGTTTTTTTTTTTAACTGTCAAAAGCTTAAGGGCGGGGCAGGTTGTAACAGTCGATGGGGTTGGTTGTAACAACTTATTTGAGTTGTTACAACCTGCCCCAAATGTCACTACTAGAGAATTCATACATTTTGACAAAGTAGTATATATATATAATTTAAATGCCAAAACATATATGCAAAGCCAGTGTTTAGAATATGTATTTACTCCAAAGAGAGTTTTTTCACAATGTAAACACAAATTACAATAATTATGAAAATGAAACGGGAAATATTTACTCAACTTGTCGAAAAACAGTCTGTCTCTTCTTGTTTTTAACGAGCGTGTCTGACCGGCGATATGTTGCCATTCACACTGAGAGCCACTACAGGCGCTCCCGTGACTAAATGGAGAAGACTCTCTGGTGACTGGTTGTGGAACTAACTGTCGTGTTACAACCTGCCCCTGTTACAACCAGCCCCGGTCTCCTAACGTAATTTATTATAAAAGAGTATAACTGGTGTTATAAAAAAAAATACACTTATTAAATTGTCTATTGACAAAATACAGTACAATTTCATTACAGAAGTTATGAAATTTATTTAATCTCACATTAATTTTTTAAACCCTTGCAGCAATGTTTCATTTTATCAAAAGGTATTTTAAACAAATTTTTTGGATAAAAATTATAGTTAAAAAATGAACAGTTCGATTGTGTTACTACGAAGGAAAATATTTTTTGTCCACCCGTTGTTTTTTCAAATCCTTGCATTTATAGTTAGTCGTATTAAAAATTAATTAAAAAATGTTTTTTGTATTACTCCTACAAGATATAATATGTTCAAACGGATGTGATATTATCAAATTATTGACGTTATAGTGATCATTTGTTTTTCAAAAAACCTAACCCCATTTCTACTCCTTTGGTTGGATATTGTCCAACCAACCAAGATTTTTTCCACTACTATACTTTATGTTTGGAAGATTTTGTGCAAAGTGATTTGCGGCAGTTATCGTGTCCATAAAATTTATATATATATAGGTATATTTAAATATATATATGATTTGACTATGGTTTTGGGGTCTATGGACCTTGATACAAAAATATATTTGAAAATTTTCCGGAAGTATCACCATGGTAACGGCTATAATAGGTAGTCATTATTTGAAAAAAAAAAAAAAAACCTTAAAAGAGATGAGGTAAAATGTTTGGTAAATAATAAGTAGGTACTTTTATTCCATAATCTCCAGATAGTTTGAAAGTGAAATGATGCCAGGGAGTCAATATTCTTCACAAGTTAAGTGGTAGATGCTCTACTTGATTACAATAAGCCGTAAAATCATTATTTAGATGCCATGAAACGTGACGCTTGGGCACTGGAATAGTTCTGGAGCAAATTAGACTGCATGTTCCGAACTGTTTAATCAAGGCGTCGCCAGCGCCGCTGCCATGCCGTGCGAGTGCACATAAAGCAGAGCAGTTGGGCAGTAAAACCCTCCCCCGGACTTGGCTCCCCCTGAGGGCCCGGGAGATCCCTGCTGGAGCGCTATGGCCCGACCAACACACACATGCGGTCATCCCCACGAGATACCGTCTGCGTCTCGCACGCCACGCCATGCCTTGCCACACCCCACCACACTTCGCCATGCCCCACCACGCCAAATCTCGCCATGCCATGCCACGTCACGACATGCCACGCCACAACACGCTTTGCCACGACACACCACGTCTCGTCACGCCACGCCTCGCCTCACCTCACCATGCCATGCCATGCCATGCCACGCCTTTCCACGCCAAGTCATGCCAACCATACCATGACACACCACACTTCGCCACGCCATGTCACAGCACACTTCGCCATGACACGCCACGACACACTACGTTTTGCCACGGCATGCCACGACTTGCCACACCAAGACACGCCTAGCCATACGACGACACATCACGCCACGCCACACCACACCATTCATTGCCACGCCATGTCACGCCACGCTTCGCTAAGACATGCCACGCCATGCCTCGCCTCGCCTCACCACACTACACCACGCCTTACCACGCTACGCCACACCACGCCACACCACGCTTCGCAACGCCATGTCACGTCACATCTCGCCGAGCCACGCTACGCGACGCCATTGGTTGCTATTTGTACAAAGTCAAACAATGAGTCAATATTATTTGTTTGACTGATTGCGTCATGACAGCTGACAACTAACTAAAAGTTCTTATTAATGGTTTACACGTATCGGTAGCACATACATGCCAACATCTATGGTTAATTTTTCGAAACTTGTCTCGTTAAAAGTCTGAGATTATAAAACAATAATAAAGTCCAACATGGTGAGCTAGGAAGAGCCTTACGTACACAGAACAGCTGACGATGATGGCTCACTGCTCCTTGGTTCCATAAACACGCTGGCTCCGAACAATGGTGTGACAAGGGAGCCACGGTGCACTTGAGGTTATTATTGCATGATGGTTCTGCGATGGTTCTCTGTCATATACCACAGGATCGAGGTTACATCCACTTCTGGGACCGGGGCGGTAATTTACCATAAGTAAAAAAAATTCCTGACTTGTTCGGGAGTCGAACAGCAGAGTGAGATGTTTCAAACTGAATAATTATGAAATAAACCTCCATGTAAAATTTTCGAATTCGAACCCGCTACCTCAAATTTAGAAGACACCTTTACTTTGTTTATGGTAACATTTCAATCCTGACTCAACAAGTAGTGAGTGGGGAAGCCCCGATGGAGAGTAATTTCACCGTAACACATGCGACTGACAGCACCAGGACTGGAGCTTGTGGACCATTGCAGTTACAGAATGGACCTCAGGGAAGAACCAAGATGGGAAAATTTCCGCAAACTACGACAAAATGTTTCATTTTGAATGGTCTAAAGTAGAAAAGCGGTAGGAAGTAGTCAGTTAAAAAAGTTTAAAGTTTAAAGTATAAAAGAAAGAACAAACAAACGTAAGTCAAGAAACAGTTTTTAAAATCGTATAACACGTGAAGAACTCGATAACAAAATTAAACGCTTTTTCACTAGTCAGTATAATTGTTTATCAGCTACAGAACATTAAATTGATCTTATTTTTAATACGGGTTGTATCTAACCATACTTTTTTTTTGCAATAAGTCCCAATTAACAGTTAATACACGCATATAATTGTTCACGTTCTCTGCAGTAGGTTTTGCGTGGACTACACTTTAAGTTACAAAATTTAAACCTAAATAAATTTATTGTGTTGTGAGACTGGTGAGACCATCGTTTCCGTGTCGAACTAACCGACGATAATATAGAGGATTTAAGATAACAAAGGGTTAACTTACGGGTTATGTTGCGAAATTTTCTCTCAAGTAATAACATATAAGTTGAAAGTAGAGATAAGAGATAACCAAAAATCAAATTTAGAAATAATTATTTGCAGACACAATATTTTGCTGATGATTGAGGACCGTCAAGTAGAAGAATAATAATTGGAAAATACATGTTGTGAAGTGGGAACTAGAGGTTTGGAATAATGAAATAACAACAAAACTTGTTAGGTCGTCTGAAATCACTACGAAACACTTACGGTCTTCGTCAAGGGGCACATTTTACGATCGTAATTACAGTCGTCGGACATTATAGTTAATCAAGCCTTTGACGCCCGCAATTGACGGTTTCTACTCTGTAGTAAATCTCAGAAGATTATTTTCCTTCCCCAGCGTCAGTCGTACATACGGCGTGTGTCACGAAGAGGCTAGTGGTAAAAATGTTCTGTATAAGTGGAAAAATAATTACATAAATAAAAATAAATGTTTTGTTTTATCCTTCCTTCCATTATTTTCTTAGCAGTAAAATTACCTTTATCTTTAAGTTTAATTAAAATAAAAAATTAAAGAAAACTTCATAATTGGATAAGCAATTACGGATTGTAACGCATGGATATTTATTTTATACTATCTTAACTATCTTACCACGCGCACCTTTGATGGCACCAATTTTATGACATAACTAATACTTTCTTTAAATTATTATGCAATGGGGAATTTTTATTTAATGAATTTTTTCAGATATACGCCATTGTAGTTTTGCACTGTTTGTCATGGAAAAATTCCGAAAAAAAAAAAATAAAAAAATTTGAAGATAAAAATTTTATAGAAAACAAAACTGAATCAGCTGATGTCAGACAAACGGAACCAACGATGAAACCAAACAAGTACTATGGACAACACGGCGAAAGCACTGATGAACACAGAAGGTTTCCAGTGACAACATTGAACATAACATTGTAAGAAAAGCGTGTGATCAATTTTAAACGTCATCAGCCATAGCGATTGACACTTTAAATTATCAGGAATTATAAGGGTTCACTCATTACAAAACCATTCCGAATTTGGAATATTAAAAGCGAGTATATGTAAGCTGGTTTATTTTTGACATAGCATACATGTTCATATTAAGGGGCGATTAAACGGGTAGTGTAAACGGGATAGCATTACTGGCCCTAGAATAGATCTCGTTTACCATACCCGTGTATCAGTCCCTTCATGTATCTAACGCATTAGTGAATTAGTTACTATAATTTGTCTTAAAGAAAAATTCAAAAATCGTTACCTCTATTCACCAAGGGTGGGATAGAAAACACGGTTATTATTAGAGACCTGAAAAATTCGCGGGTTCATTTCGTGTTTTGCTAAAATTCAAATAATTATACCTTAGTGCTGCTTCTGCAATTGGTTTACTGTTAATCTGGAGGACTGAGGGCCAATTAGAGACCCTCACTCATAGAAGTGTCGAATCACAGGCCACCCATTCGAGACGACTCACAAGTCAGCAGCCAATGAACAGTTGGCATTTTCCCGAGTGTGTAGAGGATATTGGAGTCTATCCTGAAGGTCATTGAACCTGCGAATTTTTCCGGTCTCTAGTTATTATGACCTTTCAATGTAACATATGTTGGGCCAATGTTAAAATACGAAACTCCTGATTTTTAATTAATTCGACGATATCCTTTAACACAGTAAACCAAAGTCATCCTATTTTACTAGTTCAGGTGTGAAAAAAGATGACCATATAAAATAAACTTAAATTTACTTTAGAATCAAATCTATGTCCCAATTACAGTCACAGTAGTGTGTCCAGTCGTGGCCGAGTGTTCAAGTCGTGGCCGAGTGTTCATGTCGTGGCCGTGTGTTCATGTCGCGGCCGAGTGTTCAGTAACGGCCGAGTATCCAGTCGTGGCCGAGTGTTCATGTCGCGGCCGAGTGTTCATGTCGCGGCCGAGTTTTCAGTAACGGCCGAGTGTTCAGTAACGGCCGAGTGTCCAGTCGTGGCCGAGTGTTCAGAGCTAACGGACGTGTTTCGGGCGCGCTCCTCCGTCTAGATGTTTTCGAAGTGATTACTTATTTTAACGTCCTTGTTAATGCTTAGAATTAATAACAGTAGTATAGTGAAGTATGTCTGAGCGCAGTGTCCAGTGCTGGTGCCGATGTGGATGGGGTCAATAACCGACCACTTATGACGTCATGGCGACCATCTTGGATGACTGGACCGTGATCCTAACTTTTAAAATATGCCAAATTTGTAAAAAAAAATACCCAAAGTTAGCCGAAAATTTGCCAAAATTCGTACAAAATCCGCCAAAATTTCAGGTTTTTAGGAAAAAAGCCAGAGAGTATAAAAAAATCTCAAAACTCAAATATTTACCTATTTCGAGGAAAACATTCACGTTTTGAAGAAAAATTTCCTGTTCTTATTCCAGAAAAATTAAAAAATTCTAAATGGCTAAATTCCCCATTAGTAAGCCTGCAATAGGTAAGCCTCTGGAGGGGAGCTTTGACCTTGACTATGACTTTGATCTTCACGGTTGCTTATTTCGTTACGGTCACAATCTTTGATGTGTATGTCGTCGTTGCACTTTTCGTTACGGCCCTCATCTCGGATTCTGAAACGTTGCAGTTTTCTTTACGGGCGTCATCTTGAAAACCCGTAACTATTATCCGTTTTTAAGGGGAAAAATTTAAAAATTAATAAAAAAAATAATTGAAAAATATTTACGCCATGCAGTCCTCGTTAGAATCCAACGAGGCCATTCGATTAAAAATAGCGACGGATGCTTCCTCCAAGGGAGCCACCGGCAGTCTGATCTCCTACCACTAATGCCAAGGCAGATATTAAGCCAGAAAGTGTGACGTCATGGCAGCCATCTTGGGTCCACCATCTTGTTGATTTTTGGTGGAGGGCGCTGCCGACATATTGTTTTCTTCTTATAGAGACTGCTGCCGCCATAATGATTTAATTTTTTCCCCCTAGAGTGCTATAATTATTTATTACCGTGCGTCCACCATCTTGTCAGCCACCTTGGCCACCATCTTGAAATTCTGTACACTATAAATAGAAATTTTGGAAAAATTCCCAAAATCATTTTAAAAAAATCACTTGTTAAAATAGTGATTGATTCGATTGATATAAATCCTTGGTTCGATCCTTGCTTGATGCAATAAAATATATTTTCATTAAATCGAACCAAAAATGGCAATTCACGAAAAAAAAAACAACATTAAAACTACAAAATAAAACATTTATACTTAGCAGAAAATCTACTAGTACAAAAATACAAGCAAATTACAACATTTCTAGTTTCCTAGAGTCTGGTCAGAAGGCAAAGCGAGTCCTTGCATGCCTTGACATGTGTTTCAAGATAAGTTCTACATGCCAGTTGATTAACCAGCCACATCCAGTCGGTGGCCAGGTACAGCCAGTCGGTTGATCGGGCTAACACGTCAAGTCGGTGGCAAAGAACGACAAGTCAGTGGCTAGTCACATCTATTCAGTGGCCAGGCATAAGTAGTATATATTAGTACCTCCGTACGCTGGCTTCTGTCTGTAGAGCCTGTAGAGCTAACCGCCATCTTGGATTTTGACGTCACAGTGGCCATCTTAGACTCAAAATTCCTCAAAATTTATAAAAAAATACTCAAAATGACACAAATTTCCTAGAAATATCCCGATTTCAAAGGAATAATTCCCGTTTTTAGGGAAAATTTCCATTTTATTCCTCAAAAATTCAAAAATTAAAATTTCGGAATGCCTTAAAAAACTTTTGCATTAAAAAACCAAACTCCCCACTAAGGCTTACATTCCATATATCCAACCTCCAATAATCCTCTAGTGGGTAGCTTTGAATATGACCTTGACCATATACTTACACGAAATCTTTAATTTTAGACAAAAAATTTTAAAAAAATTGCTTGCTTCAAACTTTAAATTTTTAGTTACTTAAACAATTTTGGTCCTCGATTCTATTCCCAGCGAGAGGAACCATGTAATTATTTAATTTAAAAAAATAAATTCAATTTAATTAAAATCAGAAAAATCCTTGCTTACGTCACACCCGCCTACTTGGATTCTGGAACGTTGTACTTTTCGTTTTGGCCACCATCTTGAAAAAACGTTTTTTATGCTATAAAACCTGTAAAAAATTAAAAAATTATAAAAAAACTCAATTAAAAATTTTACTATAAAAACCTCTACCATTTTTAATATGGTCCGCTGTTTAAATTTCGTAATTAATATATGACTCAATTAAAATTTTTAGTTAAAAATCATCATGGAGTCATCGGTTTGAACCTGGCGAGGTCATTTGATTAAAAATGGCAACGAATCCTTCCTCCATGGAAGCCACTGGCAGACTGACCTCCCACCACTAATGCGAAGTAATATATCTCGCCAGCTAGTATGACGTCACGTCCAATATATATATTATTTGCCTGCTTGAGGTCACCATCTTGGATCCAACATATTAGTTTCGTCTGATAGAGGGTGCTACCACCACATTATTTTAATTTTTGCCCGCTAGAGTGCAGTGATATTTATTCCCAGGGCGCCCTCGTTCTTAACATTTGACCACCATTTAGGAAATCTGTATTTATTTAGCTATAAATTCGGGAAAATTTCCAAAAAATGATCAACACAATCACTTTATTAAAATAATGATTAATTCAATCAATATCCATCCGTGGTTAGATTCTCGGCCAATAATAAAAGTAACTAAAGCTTAAAATAAATTTGGAATTCGGTTTCCCATTAACTTTCATGGAGTTTATTAATCATTCACTCTACGAAAAACAACTTAAACAATATACCTGTCCGGTGAATTAAATATGTTGATGCGCTGTCTAACACGGAAGACATTTTTTTCGATGCATGAAATACATTCCAACCAGTTCATGTACAAAGCTTTACGTATAGGCCAAATTTATTCGGACCACGAGACCATGTGATGTACAATGTCAGACGTACAAGCCACATGTCTCTGAACCAAAAAACCTTCTTTGTCGAGCTAATACAACCAAATTTAAGCAGTCAAACAAAGTCTTAAAACTTTCAGACTGAAAGTATCGATAAAATCAATTAAAACCAACGGAACATCTTTTAATCTTACTAAAGAACGAAGGAACCCTGAGAAATGTCATATCAAGACCAAGAGAGTTTTAAGCAGTAAATATTCAGAGCTAATACAGATTTGACTACACACATTTAACGAAACGACACACATTCAGTAAAAGAAAATAACAAACAATACACACAACGGACACACAGTACATACACTGGAAATACAATACACACACTAGAAACACAATACACACACACACAACACACACTGGGCACACAGTACACACACAGTACACACACAGTACACACACAGTACACGCAATATACATACAGTACACTCACCGGACACGCAATGAACAGACACATACAATGAACACACAGTACACACATACTGGACATGCAATGAACACAATAGTACACACACGAAAATGACTCACAGTACACACACTAGACATGCTATGAACAGATAGAACACAAACAGTACACACAATGGACTCGCAGTTATCACACACACACACAGATCAAGCAATGAACACACCGAACACTCAATCAACACGTAATGCAAACATTGATCATGCAGTCACGAGAGCTCAGGCTTAGTCAGAAATCTGATTTCGTGAAATAAAAACTATCACTTTTAAATTCAAAATACAATTTATATATTTTTATTTTTTATAAAAATACAGATAAAACAAGTCATTCTTGTATTTAGCCAGCTTCTCTAAGTTCTTTGAGTATAAAGGCTATTTTTATGTGCAAATAGTTTCCTGCACAAAGCGAAGCACGTACAAGTCTTAACCTGTCGATCAATATGTTAGGATCTTCTGTGCCACTTTTAGGTAATTTAGGGTAATTTATTTTATATTTTTTATATTTAAGTAATTATTTTACATTTATTTGACAAAATCTTTTTTTAAGATACTTACATATATTTACATTACATACTTACATTCGGCTCGGCATCTCCAGAATCCTGTCACCAAGCGGCAGTGTTTTTTTTTTTTTTTTTAGTGCTGTTTACAGCATTTCCTGTATCCCATACAAAAGCGCCTCACGCCACTCTTACACCCTCCCCCCCCAACTTCCTTCCAGCGCGGTGCTTCGCTCGCGCAAAAAAATTTCCGCGTGATCCGCGCCTACATCCTTTTCGCAACTCGAAAGCGTCCTGGCCTGCCCACAGTAGTAGTATGTAAATGGAGCTCCTGACACAGGGTTCAGGGTGTGGTGCTGGTACCGGGTCAATGACCCAGGGCCGGAACTAAGGGGGGGGGGGGGGGCATTGGGGGCATGTGCCCCGGGCGGCAAATATTAGGGGGCGACAAAATATGAAAAGTGGTTCACTAAAACAAAATGAAACTAGTCATTAAAAAAAGTTTTGAAAGTGTACATATCGCAACCAATAAGTTAGCCAAGAAATTAAGAAATTCTATTTAACTTGATTATGCATAATTTGTAAATATATTCGTACTTCAAATGCGTTACTTCACTCTAAGAAACAAGTATTACGATAATTCGTTGTCTGGAGTGAGTAAAACCACTGCGATGAGAGCTGGCATCTCAAGGACCCGTTGCGCGGGTGATCACTAGGCTGAGCAAGATGTAGCCCTTTCTCTGATAAATACCCTCATTTTTCCAGCCCCTACTCAGTCGCACCTGTGTTTTCGTACCATGTGCGTCTCTGCTTGAGGACGGGAGCAGATAGCAGTTCCCGAAACGTCACTTGTTTCTGTTTTAGAAAAACTATTGTGTTTGTTTCGTCTTTTCGTTTTGTCGTGTTACTGTCTCGTTTCAACTGTTGTGCTGAAATTTTTTGGGTTCAATATTTATGTGCTGTCATCATTTGTGGGGTTTTTATCGTTCTATTCTGTTTTGGAAAACTATTGTGTTTGTTTCGTCTTTTCGTTTTGTCGTGTTTTTGTCTCGTTTCAACCATTGTGCTGAATTTTTTTGGTTTCAATATTTTTGTGTCGTCATCATTTGTGGGGTTTTTTCGTTCTCTTAGTACATTTTTCTTTGTTTTTCTTTGTTTGTTGACCATATTCCTGTTACGGAATATTTTGTGGTGTTTATATCCTATTGACAACAGCAATTTTTTGCTTAATTTGTGCTTTTTGTCTTTTGGTTATTTTTACTTATTTATTTATTTAATTTTTTTAGTTTTCTTCTACAGAAAAAGTGCTTAGCAATGGCGTATGTCCAAACAACTGACATCAAGTAATGTTGAAAGTCATTGACAGATTAATTATGGAACTGAGTAACTGGTTTAAGGCTTTGGAGAACATTAACAATAGGTTTGGATTTTGAAGTGGTGTTCAAATTCATAAAATGGAAGTAGAAGATTTAAAAGTCAAAGCAGCAGAATTAGGAAACACAGTGCCGATCTTAACAAAGAAGAATTCGTATTTTAAATTGAAAGTTTTAAGCACCATGCATTAACAGTAGACTATGAATTAAAAGATGCTACAGCATCAACAATGTTGAGCTTTAACTACAAAAATAAACTGGAAGAGGCACATTCTAACATTAGTACTGCTCTGAAAATGTTTCTCACCCTTCCAGTTACAATTGCGTCAGGTGAAAGGAGTTTTAGTAAACTTAAACTTATTAAAAGCTATTTGAGAAGCACGATGGGCCAGCAGAGATTAACAAATCTAAGTATTATATCTATTGAACACAAACGAGCTGCTTTGATAAATTTCGATGATATTATTAACATTTTTGCATCTAATCATGCTCGAAAAATTAAATTTTGAATTGAATTTATATGTATGGTTATCAATACAATATTATACTTAATTCAGAATAACACGTTCCTTATGTAATTTTAGTACTTAATAAACTTATTGGTAAGACATTAAATTTCACTGTTGTGCAAACAATAAACAATAGTTTGATAACAGTCTATTTCATTATAATAAAAAATGTAATTATATTAGCTTTCCAATTAGTGTACTTGATAAATAAAAGTTCTCAATTATGTATAAGTGAGTGGTATCATTTCAACCACCGCTTCTAACGAAAAAGGGTATTTTATAATGTTGGTAAGGAGGGGACGGCAAATTAAGCTTTGCCCTCCCTAACGAATCTCGTAGTTCCGGCCCTGAATGACCGTATGATCTGACGTCACGGCGGCCATCTTGGACTCAAAAAACCTCCAAATTCCCCAAAAATGACTAAAAAAAAACTCAACAATTCCCATTTTGAGGAAAAATTTTTCATTTTCTTCCACAAAAATTCCAAAATTAGGATTTCGAAAAACCTCAAAATACTTTTGCCTTAAAAAGAACACGTATTCCTAAAAGAGGCTTAAACATCCATCTCTACAGCCTCCGATAAGCCTCTGACGTCATCTAGGGTTATGACGTCATCGTTGCAATTTCCGTTACGGCCGCCATCTTGAAAATCTTTATTTACAATACGATTTTAATGAAAGAAATTGAAAATTTATAAAAAAATTCAATAAATAAAATTTTAAAAAGATATTAAAAAAACATACTTGCGATAGTTAACAATCATATAAACATTTAGCTCTGCATAGGCGTGAAATGACTAATTCTTAGCCCCATTTGGTTTATACTAGACAGAAACCAACCAGAACCTTTACAGACATAGTCCTCCTCTTCTTGACCGAGTTTCTGAATACCGTGTTTAACAGTTTGCTTCACATCGTCAGAACTGTATATTACTGCAGCCGATGTCTTGAATGCATAATTATTCACTTTGTCATCGAACAAATATGGCTTTCCATATATACATTCCAACCACAAGTTATATTTCAAAGGTCCATTTGTTACTAGGTCATCAGTAAGCTGATTGATTATGTTCTGTCTGATATCGTCAAGAAAATTACAAATGTCTTTTGACTCACTAATCGTATTTAGATAATAGTAGTCCTTTAATGTTCCACGAAATGCAGACTGCGCCAAGTAGAAGCCATTATCATTCACCTGTAGAGCAACGATAACAGTCTTAGGTTTAGCTTCATGTCCAGACGTCATACCAATCGGTTGTTGCTCATCTGTTTTTTTGCCTGCACGCTCACGAGTCTCAACTATAAAGCGAGGAGTCAAAATTTCTGCAAGTAGCTCAACAGTAGGCACACAGACTTCACCTTTAAATTTTTTTGCATGTCGTTGCAAACTATCAATTCGAGTAAACCATTAATGGCACTCATCGCAGCGAAACTTCATGCGAGGATTCTTCTTGCATTTACTCCGTTCCTATCTCCGTGCATCATGGGAAAATGCGAAAGTCATATCGCAGTAGCGGCAAGGATACCGTGCTGATGAAGACGAACCTTCCAGACGTCACTCGTTTCTGTTTTGGAAAACTATTGTGTTTGTTTCGTCTTATCGTTTTATTGTGATTTTGTCTCGTTTCAGCTGTTGTGCTGAATTTTTCGGGGTTCAATTCATCATTTGTGGTTTTTTTTTTCGTTATCTTAGTCCATTTTTCTTTGTTTGTTTACCAATTTACTGTTATAGAATATTATGTGGTGTATATATCCTGTTGACAACATTAATTTTTGCTTAAGTTTTGCTTTTTTTTGTCTTTTGGTTTTTTGTAATTTTCTTCTACAAACATACATGTGCTTAGCAATGGCGTATGTCCAAAAGCTTAAATCAAGTCATGCACTCCCATTGCACAAATCTTTCAAAGATAATACTCTTCCTTAGTGTAGTGGATTTATCGATGTCCTCTATCTCGTAAGTGGGTTTGGCTTTAGAAGTTCGGCCATGTCTTTTTAAGCTATCAATTCGTGTAAACAACATGCCATACCGATCACAACTTACCATTTTGCGTAGCGGGTTTTTAACAGAATAATTTTTTGTGACTTTTAGCATTACTTCTCAGGACAGATTTCGTGCTACAGTATCTACAGCGGTATCCTTCTGATTCAGCTGCAGGCAACGGACAGGGATACATAGTTTCAGCTTCAGTGACCAATTCCAGATGCTAACTGAAAATTTTAAATTGTACTAATTACTTAAATAGAATTTTTAATATTTTGTTACCAGAGTCAATTTATCTCGTACAAGAAACTTTTTGCAAGTAGTTCCTATTCCTCCCTTTTTTATTTGGAAAAAAAAAGTTGAGTAAGTTAGAATATAATAACAATAAGTTTCTTTGCTTTCTTTTAAATGGTAGTTTGCACATGGGGTACAAAACTGATGGCAAAATTACAGACATAGGCGACTCTAGATAATTTACACTGTACAGAAAACTGTATATTGATATGTATATTGAATGTGTTGAGTTAAATAATACTTTTATTTTGCGGGATGCGGGATGCTCTCTCACGGTTGCATGAGGAGGGTTTCGCTAGACATCAAGGATAAGGATGTTCGTTTTGCATGATAGTGTTTCTCATTTTTTACAAGGCATAGTATTCGACTGAGTAATTATTATTTTTTGTTTAGTTTCCATCTGATTCAAATATTGTAAGTGCTGATTTAGTAAAAGGAATTCAGCAGTTTATTCGAAATTCTGAAAAAAATTGCATTTAGCATTAATTTAAAAAAAAATCATAAAGAGATTAATTTCCGACAAATAAACAGAAGCAATCGGTAAACATCAGCAAAAGTCTCGCCAGGAATAACCAGGAGCACACGGAGAAAAACTAACAGAATCTTCATCATAAATGACCAGAAGAACTTAGAGATACCATCAAAATATTGACAGGAATAATCATGAGCACATGGAGAGAACGATTAAAATAATGACAGGAAACATTGGGAGCATACCAAGAAAACTAACGCAAGTTTTAGTAAATCAATGTCACAGAAAATAATATGACTGTTGGTGGCAACTGTTCATAGAGGAAACCACTCACATATTGACGAAGTATCGTCCATGCTTAAAGAACTGCGGGAAGCTGACTACATACAAAAATCCTTTGTTTAACTGCCATGTGTGTAATATTAAAAAATAAATCAATTATTTAGATTTTAAAAAAGTATTTTTCTTGAAAACTGTTTTCTAACAAAGACTGAGATCTCGTAATAATGTTACCTCTTCGTTGATTATGCTTCCAATTGTACTTCCTATTCGTTGACTGTGCTTCCAAATTTGCTTCCTTTTCGTTGATTGTACTTCCAAAAGTGCTTTCTCTTTGTCAAATGTGCTCCCGATTGTGCTTCCTTTTTGTTGATTGTGCTTCCGATTTGTTGATTGTGCTTTCGATTGTGATACCTTTTCGTTGATTGTGCTTCCTTTTCGTTGATGGTTTTTTCCAAATGTGCTTTCGTTTTGTTGATTGTGTAACCAAATAATATGCTTCCTTTTCGTTAATTGTGCTTCCTTTTCGTTGATTGTGCTTACTTTTAATTGATTGTTGATTGTCGATCGTTAAGTCTGTACTCAGGACATGATTGGTCCCATGGTTCGGAAATGTTTGGTTTATACAACTGACATTGATCATGAGCTAGTCTCGTCGTCCGAAGATACTTAGCCTATACGTATAGCATTTTACATGAACTGTTCGGAATGTATTTTTAGTATCGAAAAAAATTAGACTTGCATGTTAGGCATAGCAACAACGTATTTAATTCGTTGGACAAATATTTCGTCTAGTGATGATTTTTTTAGAGTGAACGATTAATAAACTCTACGAAAGGTAATAGGGAACAGAATATAAAGTTTATTTTAAGCTTTAGTTATTCTTATCACTGTCCGAAATTCAAACCATGTAAGAAAATCTATTGCGTCAATCATTATTTTAATATTTTTTTTATGAATTTTGGAATTTTTCCGAATTTTCTAGGTCACTAAATATAAATTTCCAATTGGCGGGCATGAAGACATAGTGAAGTAGTTTATGTGGAACTTAGGCTACATTTAGGATTTTTAACATGATTTATTAAATAAGTATTTTTTTCATAAAATTAAAATATTTGCTTCTGGCAAGGATTGAACCAAGGACAGAAACTAATTAAATCAATCAGTATATAAATTGTAAATTCATTTAATGAGTTTTGGAATTTTTCCCGATTTTCTATGATAATTATTAAGATTTTCCAAGATGGAGTCCAAATTTAAATATGGTGGTTGTCACAGTGATAATAAATAATCACTATACTCTAACAGACAAAAATTAAATTAACCTGACGGAAGATCACTCTAGCAGACGTAAACAAGATGGTCGACTCGAGCAGACGGAAACAAGATAGCGGACATGATATACAGGCTTACGTAAAATATGTATATACCTGGGCATTAGTGGTGGGTGGTCAGTCTGCTGGCGGCTTCCGTGGATGAAGGATCTATTGTCATTTTTTATTTTGGCAACCGATTGGGTTGACATCTGGACATGAAATTAAACACACGTTTGTGCTCGTTGCATTACAGGTAAATTATAATGGATTCCACTTGGCGCAAACTGCATTTCGTGGTTTTTAAAAGTCCACTATTATCTCAATACGTTTATTGAGTTAAAAGGCATTTGTAATTTTCGTGACGATATCAAGCAGAACATTATAAAACAGCTTACTGATGAAGTAGCAACGTACGGACCTTTAAAATATAACATGTTCGAGGTCCAAGTGAAGAAGTGCGCATTCATGACAGTGAATATTATCATTAAATTACCAACTATGTGAAGCTGTTAAATATAGTATCAGGAAACTCTGTAATGAAGAAAAATACTTTCTGGATTTTACTGGTTTCTGTCTTCAGTAAACCGTTTGGAGCTGAGAATTTGTCAGTTCAAGCGAATGCAGAACTTAATGTTTATTAGATTGCTAACTTTAGCAAGTGTTCCTGTAGTAGTGTAGAATAACTGTAATAATTTTTGTTTGTAAATTTGATGTTTCATTATTGAACCTCTCAATAATATGGTAGGTATTTTTAATAAAGTAATATTTTTTTTATCTAGCAAGGATCGAACCGATACGATCGAAAAATAATTATTTTCACAATTTTTTGATGATATTTGGAATTTTCCCGAATTTATAGCTTATTAAATACAGATTTTCAATATGGCTGAAAATTTTCATGATGGTGGCACCCTGGCAAGAAAGGATTTTTTTCCACCTTCGCGGGTAAAAATTTAACTTATATGGTGGCAGCGCACTCTGGCAGACCAAAAAATATGCCGGATCCAAGATGGTGGCCTCCAACAGAAAAAAAAAACAGGATTGGGGCACACTAAATATGATTGCGAACGTGAAGTAATACAATCTGCTGTAATATATTCCTTGGCATTTGTAGTGGGATGTCCGTCTATCGGTGGCCTCCATTGAGGAAAGATCCATCCCCATTTTTATTTTGTTCTCACCAGGTTTGAACCTATTACTACCAGCTCCATGACACAAGTGCGTTTTTAAAATAAAATCTTATTAAATTAATTAATTTTGAAAGAAATTTTACAATTTTTCCCAATTTTTCCCCGATAATAATAAAGGACTTATAATATGGCGGACGTGAAATTATAATTTCAAAATGTCGGAAATTTTTTTATTAAAACTTTATTAATTGTTTAGTTAATGTTTTTAATATGTTCCCAATTTTCTAGCTTAATAATTAAGAATTTTCAAAATGGCTGCTGTAACGAATTTTACAACGATGATGTCACGATTCAAAATGGTGGCCATGGCACCCTAACGGTTGTCATAACCTTGGCGGCTTATGGTGGCTTGCTTTTAGGATTATTAAGCCACTTTTCGGAACTTTCAAGCCTCTTGACATTTTTTGAGCACTAACACTGGAAAATTTTACTCAAAACCGGTATTTTTCCCACAAAATAGAGAACAATTTTTATTTTCCTGTTTTTTTTTTAATTTGGGGGAATTTTTAAAATTATAACTGGAAATTTTGGCAAATTTTAGCGAAATTGAGGCATTTTTTTTTGGCAAATATTGAGTCATTTGTTGACCTTCATGTCAAAAATTGGCAACAATTGACTCAAAATTTACCAAACATTACCAAGTGTCTAGGTTAAGGTGTTATAAAAAGGCCACTATGACGTCACAATCCAATATGGCGGATATTGACATCGACATCACACCCAGAACTCAGGTGCCGGACATATTTTTATATAAGTACTACTTGCGATGTGAACGATAGCATTATATACGGATGAATCACGCGGGTCTGCCATCTTTCAATATTTCTGTGACTTCCACTGAACGCATCACCGTGTTTACACATTTCCGTTCCAATTGACTTCCGTTCCATTCACAAAATTACTTCTACCATATACTGTACTTCAAGAGATAAATAAATAAGAAAAAAACAACTGTAAGGATCCTTTATTTACAAAAAATATAAAAAACTTTCAAATTTCATGCACTGTTCATACGTTTTGCTTTTAAAGGTTTTATTATTAAAGAAAATATGGGAATGATTCAAAGTAATTTATTTGCAAAAAAAGTTGAGTAAGTTAGAATATAATAACAATAAGTTTCTTTGCTTTCTTTAAATGGTAGTTTGCACATGGGATACAAAACTGATGGCAAAATTAGAGACATAAGCGACTCTAGATAATTTACACTGTACAGAAAACTGTATATTGATATGTATATTGAATGTCCATGAATATTGTCCCCATTTAAAGAATTCAAAACATTGTCAAGGTGAACGGCATCATTAAAAAAAAAGTTTCATTGGTATACACTCAACCTCAAGAATTAACAAGAGTTTAGTTTCATTTTGGGACTCATTCGTTGTACGAATAACATATATGTGGAAATTTTTCGTTCTTTATGTGTTTTAATCACATCTAGATTGCATCAGGTGTTCCATGAAGGTTGTAATTAAACGTTAACGAAATGCTAAACATTCATGAGAATATAATCGGGAATTAATTGACTCAGAACCCACTCAGTTCTTGGAGGTTTCGTTACCTAAGTCTCTGTGCATGCATGTGTGACGTAAAGCCCTTCTTTAGTACTGATAAACTACACGTGGTTGTAGGAACCAGAGTTATGTACACTGAAAACTCTTCTTGATTGTTAAAATACCTAAGGCACCGTAACAATACAAGGGACTGTTATAAACTATGGTTTCATATGAACTGTATGCGAATCATACTGTTGCTGCTGCTTTTTACCTGATATCCTTTATATGTGATGTTTTCTTAGCGTAAATTTGACCTTTTGTGGTTACTCAAAGCTACGTGGAACCGGCTGTAGCTCTCATCGGGGGATGTCTTACTTTACGGTCGCAGTAACCCTTCGAAGAGGGTCCGCCGGTCTGGGAGAGGCTGCGACCCAGGGACCTCGCTAATCAAGGAGCTCAGGGGAAAGGCTGTTTAGATCCCCGAGGCCAGATAGGGGATGGTCGTGGCCCGGGATAAGGGCTCTCCACCGCAGCTGGCCTAATTTACCGATGTCCCACCCCTTACCGCCGCGCCGCCCCCCTTCCCAGTGTCTGAACAAGGGCCGTGTCACACTTCACCCCACACTCGAGCTGCGGCGTCGCAGACGACCGGGCGGGTGTTCGTTCCCGACAGCCCTTCCGGTACAAGGAATCCCTTTCTTCCAGGTGGGTCGCTCGCTCTCCTCCGACCGCGTGGTCGCCCCCCAGCTCGAGACACAGCCCCCAGGACAGTGGCGGCACGCAGCTACTGCTGCACTGACCAACCACGTGGGGGAACACGAAGTGACCGGAGAAAGTCCCTCTGTCCATGAACACGTCCGCCTGGCGATGACCTCACCGGGGTCACATTGGTGGGAGTCAAGCCGTCTGATCACTGTCCCCCTTGGTCTTCACCTTCACGCATGAGCAAAACTTGAAGTCACGTAATGTAGTGCATTACTTTCACTTATATTTCCTTTAACTTAGGCAGATTAAACCTAGCTGTGTACCTAACTTTCGGTAGTTTTGAAAATTTATCTTGATGGTCATGTGTTCAGCTTGAAAGTCGTACATGCAAAATATGCCATAATACTGTCAGTTGGTTTGCCATTGTTAATGGAAGCAAAAAAAATGTAATAAATTAAATGAGTCGTACACTTCGACTAGTACAAGAAGAACTCAAACTGTCTTTAAACACCGGTAGTTACCTACTTCAGGATAGTTTTGTGTTTAGTGTTTACAGGAGGATAAAAACGACGATGGTTCGTGTCCACTCTCCGATAAGACAAAGTAACTTACGAGTACTCGAAGGCCGAGTGGGTCGAAGTCTATTACATTTTGGAAGTTCCACCGAACTATGTATTTCTGTGCTCAGCTTCGTAAAGCCCTTCCTATGCCCTTGTGTTGATTGGCTTCGCTTTCACGCTGATAGGTTGATCCGAAAAAGGCATTAATGTTTACCTTTATTTCATGAAGATACATAAAAAGGTAAGCATCAAGATTAATTGTTCTTAGAAAATTTCCTCTGATTTTTGGAACATTTTAACAGACATTTTAGCAACTGAAGCAATAAATTTTAATGGCACCAGTTAAAGAAGTAATGTAGTTAAGTTAAGTGTAGTGTATTTCCCCGAGTGAAGCAGAAACACCACAGGCTGTTGACTCGCTCCGCGTGTCAGCACGCGCTGCCTGTCAGCGCCTCGTGACGGGCGCCGGGCCGCTCATGAAGACGAATGTGCAGCGCCGTCGCGTGGCCCGAGACTTCGTCAGTCAACTCCGGAAGACACCCCGTGGTCGCCAGCAGCTCCCGAGCCCGGGCGACCAGCGCGGCTCCCATCCTGTCGACACAGAGGAGAAGCGCCTTATCCCCAGTGTCTGAACAGTCACAGCCGTAGCTGATCTTCAAAATACAGTATGTCCATAAGAAGAATGCCACAGTAATAAATTTGGATAGTTACAACTGTAAGCGTTGTAGAGTTTTAGTTCAAGGTCATAATTAAAGAGTAACTCAAAAGGCTTTAGAGAAGCGCATCCACGAGTACTTCTTTGTTGTTTTCTCTCCTGAGCCTTTTTTCGTTCTGAAATGTACTAAGAGTGAATAGGTAATTACAGTTTAACGTGCGTTTCGTTTTAGGTCCATACCGGTTACACATGCAACATGCTTTAGAGCCAGACGACTGTTGGCTCGGTCGTAATGGTCGAGAACACAGAGATCTTTTTCGCTGGCCTCCATGTTCATCTGAAATAACGCTATGCGTTTCTTTTCCTTTGGGACTTTGTAAAATATCGTGTCTTCGTTCCGTCGCTATCTAATGATTTGTCAGAGTTGAGCCACAGAATTGAAGAGGCTGCTTTCATTACTCCGGACTTGTTAACTAAAGTGTGGATAGAATGGGACCTTAAGTTGGATGGGTGCCATAAAGGTGTACATATTTAAAATATGTAACATTTGTAAGAAAAACTAGGTTAGTTTACTTTCAATTCGATGTATTATTAGTTGTAAATAATCTAAATTAAACGGTAATAATCTATCTTTGAAACTGGGTCAATATTTTATGGACATCCTGTATTCTGCCGTAGCTTGAGTAAACATACTACAATAACATCTATGGCATAATGGGCATAAATATGACATTAAGCTGATACAGGTACGGCAAAAATTGTAATACTCGCATGTGGTAACTTTGATGTTGCATATTTTTGCGCCACATTTTTAAAATGATTAAGAAATGTAAAGTACCGTCATCATATGAGATAACTTTTCTGAAAAACTAATTATGCATGCTGTTATTCATAAAAAAAACTGGTGGCTGTACATTTTCATAATTTTCATAAATCACCCTGGCTACGCAGCAACTATACCGGCAGTAATGCAAATCGGTGTTCGTGCTGAAGATGTTAGTTACAGCTGAAAACAATAAAAATAAAATCCATCTTAACATATTTAATTAAGATGGCACAGTCATCCGTATAAGCACAGCAGTATTGTAATGGAGCATGGAGCAAGAACACCCGGGAGTGCAACAACTTTATGTGTATTGCCTATATCACTGGTGCTACCGCCACGTGCTCGTATATACTTCCTCGGGTCGCGCGGTACAACTTCAAAATATTTACTGAAATGTATTTATTTAAGCCACTTTTAATTAATTAGTTTTTTTAATGCGCATATTCAATTATATTTATTTTGTTAGTTAAGTATTTTCATCGCATTAACACTAGGTTCTGCATTATTACAAATTTCCATCCCTAATGATCGATCAAACAGGGTTTAACGGAGGGAAAATATCATACCTCGAAAACCAATTTTAATCAGTGAACAGTCCAGTGTACGAGCATCGAGAAACTTGTTCTTGTCCGAGGTTTGGAACTCGTCGCTAACAGAGTGACGAGGCCACGAAACGTGCGCCTAATGAACTCTTCCGCAGTACGGAAACTTGTCCGCTCTCTCTTGGATCCGCCAGAGGAGGGGATCAGAGGGGTTGGAAGGAGTGCAGGGAGCTCACCACCTAGGAACGAGTAATTGAAGTGTCTGGCCGCACTAAGTGGTGCCCGTGAACACAGGCTAACCTCCTCCCCCCTCCATCTTCGTCCACCTGGTACGCTGATAACCGCCGGCATTTGAATTTCAAAGCGCACCTCCCGACTGCACTCGCAGGGAGTCGGTTAGCTCGGGCGAGCGCGGTGATGATGGCGGGAGACACCGGGTGTGTGTGTGTGGCACCACGCGCTGGCCAATCAGCGCCCGGACAGGCAGCTCGCTACTTGGAGCGGCTGCACTCACTGGCAGGGCCGGTACAAGGTAAATTGGCGCCCTATGCGAAAAACCTTTAACACCCTCCCCCCCCCCCCCCGCCAGAAACCACAAAAAAATTTTTCCTTGCCTCAAAATACATCACGTAAGCCTAAGATTTTGTCAACAATCAAATGTAAGCAGGTTTTTTTTTTTTTTACTTTTTTACTAATTATAAATCATAAACAGGTCACCGTGGACTTTAAATAATTACTTATATCAATATAAACATTCCAAACTGTTACAAAAATTCATTTTCATCTAGTTTCAATAATCGTTAAACATATTAGCCTATATCAGCTGTTATGTGTCGTGCTGCGCCGCCCCCAGCTACTAGGCGCCCTAGGCGGTTGCCTAGTTCGCCTATATGGACGCGCCGGCCCTGCTCACTGGTCGGCGCGCCAAGCAAGCAGCTGCCTGGTTGTGGATCACACAGCGGCTACAGACACACGTGAGTGATGGCAAGGACAGACGATGCATTACGCAGTGCATACTGCGAAAACGGCATGGATCAAAATTCAGCAGCATCACAGTATCCGCGTTAGTACTTGTTCTGATCACCAGCAGAGAGCTTCTCTCGCTAAGACTTGTCAATTAGCGGGGAAAATACTACAAACATAAGCACAGTTTGTTGAAGTTGATGAAGTAGTCAAAATCTTTTGCGAAACACAAAAGTATCTAACGACGCAGAAGCCTGAAAATTTGAAAACAGGTTATCTGTCCACTTCTCAAGGTGATTATGCAACTGACGAACTCCAGGCCACCTGGAATAGTTGACCCGTGTTGCAGCTGCTGCGCTGACACCCGGCGACAGAGAGGGACGCCACGCCGGGCAGTCACACCCCAGCAGCTCCTGCGGGCTGTCAGGAACACTCATTCTGCGACATCGAAAAGATGCGTGATTACGAACACAACATTTTTCGTTAAACTCCTGCCATTGATGACTTTCTGACGGTGTATACCGTAACATTTGAGTATGAACACACATTTCGGACGATATATATCGCCCCGGGGCTACGTTATGTACCACGTGTGTATCAATCAGTTGGTGTAAAAAGAATAAGAACTTAATTTAACTATAATAAGAATTAAATACTGTGCAATTTTAGTGACCTGGTTTTGTTTTATTATCGTAGCTGGGTCTGTTGAGCCAAAAAAATTTACTTTGAAATTTCAACATATCAATATTTGAAGTTAATAACTCCACGGTAGTATTTTTACTTATGGTTTTATGTTTGCTATGGCAATACACAGGTATGGCAACATTGACGACACAAGTTTATTTTACTCCATCTTTAAATTAATTAACTATCAAGCAAATCACAATTAGCTTAAATGCCCGAAATAGAAATGAAATCTAATAAAAGGTATATTTAATTTATCAGTGAAACAATTTTTTTCATTCTTCACTGACACAATAAAGCACATGTTAGCTATTCAGGTATTGCTGACCCTTCAAAGTTGCTGATTTATGTCGTGGCTCACAAGACTCGAAGATCACAGCGGAACACACGCCGCATGCCAGTTCGTAATCACCCAAAGCGGCACGGTTTTAGGTAGAGCGTGGAGAATACCGCAAGCCTCCGCGAGTGTTCGCAATCAGCCCGCTGGGGTGATGCAGGCAAACAATAGCAAACAACATTCAGATCGTGGCATGGGATTCAACCCTGTGTCGTTTGGAAGTGAGTCCACTCTAACACCACTTCGGCGGGAGTGGACCTGACCTTGCGGGGAAGGTGATTGACCCTTGAGGTGCCGAAGCTGTTGCCGGCTCTAGTATCCGAGACATGGTCCAACAGGTTCACGGAATGGGTGCAAGGATGCGAATTATATAGCCTCTCCGCACCAAGTGGCAATCCTCTGTCTCCACATGGGCACCACTGTTTGGGGCGAATCGTGGTGACCATGTTGGGATGGGTAGCCTCAACCTCTGGTCATAGCATCGCCTTAACTGAAGAGGACAATGCCGGACGTAACCCTGCCGCAGTGCATCCTCAATTGCATGTATGGGACCAGAAATGGTGAATTGGCTGAATCTGCGGGCAACAGCAGATGTGATTGAAACCTTTCTGAGGGGTTCGACTGCTGAGCCCCGGCGTCTCGGCCCCAAAGGGCCCAATAGTGAATGGATCAGGCCTATTGTATTGGAAGGACCATGAAAAGCGCCCCTGTGTTCAGGTGCACCCGGGCTTAAAAAATAGCTGTAAACCGCTCGACTAGGTGTGATGCATTCCCCTAGTTCAGTGGTTGGGGGAGGTACCGAGGCAACCCCGAGGCCCTCCTGCGCACGCACCGTGGTTGTCATTTCTAGCCAGGGCTTCCTGCAATCGCCGCTGGATGAGTTCAGGCACTTCCGGGCCTTAATCGGCTGTAAATCTGCCGGGCCGAGGTACGGCAGGTCGGATGGTAAACCGAGGAGATGAGGACATCCAGTGGAGTAACTCTGAAGAGTGGCAGTCAGTTAGCAGCTGGCGAACAGTCTGCCGAATCAACGCCAAGTTGGTAGCAGTACAGGAAGAATCCATGAAAGATTGAACGGTGTCTCGCTGAGGTTTTCTACAAGGCCCTGGATTCTGATTGGGTAGGACTCGTACTTGGTAGTGGTGCTCCGATCGCTTGGAGCAGGCTCCAAGTGTTCCCTAGCCAGATGCGGATTCGACGTTGTGAGCGACGACACAGCAACGGTACTAGCCTGGATAGCTAACAGAGGTTGGATAGGCCTCCACCAGACCACGGGTTCACTGGGTGTTTTGAGGGGTCCCAGTGTGATTTGGGATATTGGGAAAAGCGCCAGCAGTGCTGATGAAGTCTAGGGCACAGTACACAGCCAACTGTCTGGTAAGCTGAGTGTGGTAGAGGGGTTGAGGCAAAGACTATACTGGATTGGTGCCCCAGCCGCTGGTCGGCGCCGAAACTCTAATACCCTCCCAATCAACAATAGGGAGGGATCCCTAACAGTTCTGTAATTAAAAAAGCTTTGGGATGTTAAAAAATATAACTGGAAGAAACTCCCACACTACCCTTCAAGGGCGCATATTGGGAGGGGAACGTTGAGAAATGCTGGCCGCAAGGTCGTAATGTATCTGTCACACCACTTCATCACCTTGCTAATGTCAGCATTCGTTCAAAACGTTTAACTGGGAAATTGCTTAGCATTTTATAAATGAGTTTGATTATGAAAATTATTTTAGCACTTTTTACACATTCCTATACAAGTTAAGTTTTCAGGTTTTTAAAAATGTGTTTTGAATGGAATGGAAAATGGCTGAAGCGGGCACTCTAGCTATAGTTATTGTGTGTACAACCCACGATAAATTGCTCGCACGCAGTAGGTATTTAAAGTGGCCCCGGGTCGTCTCCTGAAGTCCTGAATTACGAGGCGCCGATGAATGGTCACTCGCGCCAGACCAGCGCCTCCAAGTGCCTAGACGAAGAGGAATCCGCTGATGCACGAGCCGTGGTTGACGTTAACGCTCCCACACTCCAGGAATAGAGCAGTTGAAATACCTCCGGCCTTAAGTGCGGACCCACTCTCAGCAGTGAACCTGGACGAGTATTGCGCGATAAGATTGTGTTGAGTACAAGGGCATTAAAGGAGAGACCAACTTGAGGTTTAGTCACCGCAGCGTCTCGAAGCGACCACGCGCTGGCCTCACGCGTAGCGCGTTCGCCGCTCATCTCTCTGCAGCTTCGAACAGTGACCTCAAAACTAAACGCCGTAGTAATATAAGATATTGGTGAATCACACGGTATTTTTGGGGGCGTATATTTATTTGTATGGATAAAGTTTTGGCAGCTTAAAAATTCATTTAAATACGAGAGAGAGAGAAAAAAGATAAACCGTTCACATGTGTACAGCTAACCACAGCACAGTGAGACACGCAGAGCTTCCTATCGAACACCGTCAGTTATCGAAGAATTGCATATTTGAATAGCATTTAACAAAAGTTTCACGCGTCTACTTGCACTTGAGCCCATTTATTTGATGCTCAGTAAAATTAAATATTTTGTTAAAATATATAAAACACGTCTTTTCAAAGTGATTTTCGCAAAATGTATTAATATTGTTCCCTTGCAGTGAATTTTAATGGATCGTGCTGCAAGTTCCGTGTTTAAACACGCTGATACAATTAGACAGTTAGAAAGTGACAAAGTAACTGTTGATAATATTGTTTCATTTATTGCCACTCATAATTATTGAAGTATTCATGAAACCTCTGTGTTTTGACAGGAAAAAATATTTAATGCTGTCAATTTGAAGCAACTGATGAACAATGAGCTATCGCATAGCATTAACGAAGTTAAATTTCTAATGAAAATATAAATTGGTAATGACCAAGAATCTATTGAACCTAAGAGAATATGTCATCCGATGGCTTCTATTACCATTCCTTCAAGCAGGGCTTCTAGAATGCAGGCGAAACAGTTGTGCAGAGGTCAGGTTCTCCAGCTCTCGCCTGGGCGACCCGTGACGACTCCCTGCGGGGTCCAACCCGGAATGTTTTGAAAATGTACGGGTAAACTTGGCAGATGGTGCGTGAGGCTGTGAATAGTTTTATAGCGAAGCAGCTGTTACCCCTCCTGCCCCACCAGTTTCATGCCTCTTTGAGAGCGAGGTCATCACGACGCCACCAGATCTGGGATGTTGGGACAGAAGCGAGCCATTTGCTTGAAAAAATACTACAATGAAAGAACAGCTTTTTTTATTAGCCCCAGTGCGATGATTTCGTAAATTCAGACCCTAACAAATATTTCGTGTTTGCAACCTAATTAGGATTGCCAAAATTTAACATGATTTTTTTTTAAACAATCTTCAAGGACTACTAAAATTTGAATGGTAGTGGCCTGGGTCTTGGGTGTGGTGTCACCATCTTGTATTGTGACATCACGGCGGCCATTTTGGATGATTTTGACCTTAACTTTGACCTTTACCCCGGCGGCTATATTGGATGACGTTACGACCATTATTTTTAAAAACGTCATTATGAAGCCTGCCATCTTGAAATTCCGCTATTTTGAAATCAGTCGCTGCACTCACGAACGTTAAACTTTTCGTTACGTTGACATCACGACCTTGGATCATGTCCAGCATCTTAACTTATAATTTCAAGTCCACCATCTTATTTTCTAACATCATATAGCCTATGCCATCTTGGATCTGACATCACAACCACTTTTTTTTTTCGATTCTGACTATGTCCGCTATCTTATTTTCGTATCCTGGGGGCCGCCATCTTGTATCTGACATCACTACCACTTTTTCCATTCTGACATTATGTCTGCCATCTTTTTTTCCTTATCCTGTAGGCCACCATCTTGGATATCGCCATCTTTGTTTTTGCTTTTTTTCCTAGAGAGCGCCAGCATGGCTCTGTCTAATGTATATAAGGTCAATGTTTCATTATCAGTGTTATGACACTTATCAACATATTAAAATTAATTTTTTATATAGAATACATTGGAAGCGAAGTGATTCGAACCATGACAGCTCGGACCTCTGGGTTGGGAAACATACGCTTTTAATCATCCGGCCATCAAAACATTTAACGTACTGAGAAATAAATAAGGTATAAATGAAAATAACACATAATTTAGACTTGTAACATTTTTTTTTTATTTGGATAGAATAATAGCATCACGTGTTCGACAGCGAACCGCCATATTTAATTTTTCAATACTGGCTACCAGGAACGCTAGTGTCACATAGTACACACGTCGTCTGCTAGAGAATGCTGATGTCATCCTGTTTTAAATACTCGTTACTGGAAGAACTAGTGTCACGTATTACATACATCGTCTGCTATAGGACGCTGCCACCATATTGGTTTTAGTTTTACTCGTTAAAGTAGTAATCACCAGACAGGCGCACATAGGGGTATTTTGAATGAAAATCTGGTTAAAAGTCGAAAAAATAAAATAACATAGAGAAAAGGAACACTATTTCCAAGAAGTGAAATATATATTACGTCCAATTTCAGTGATCTATTAGTCTGAAATCGTTATCAACGTTGCAGCCCGTCGGTAGTGAGTCATTCTGTACACCGCACGCGCTTGCTATCAGCACTTCCCTACAAGGAAAACTCTGTGATCGCTTTGTGAGTGTTTTGAAATTTGTGAAGTTGATTCATTTACTATGGATTTAGAAATTCCAGGAATGTTTTGAGTTTAAAATTAAAAACTAACTCATTTGACGTTAATAATTATATAATTTAATAGTTTCAAGTGATCTTATTAGGCGTGCAAATTTTCAGATGATTTTCAACAAACATTTTTTTAGTTACATTGTCAGGACGTGTCAAGCAAAATTTTTTTTATTACAAACTACAATGCAGTTCATATGCTTACCGTCACAAAAGGAAAACAAAAACTTCCCACATATTTTTACAAATATATTTTAAGGCTTTTTATTTAACGATGGGTGACTAAATTGGTGACATTTAGTGTTATTAAAAATATTTTTGCAGATACTGAAGAAAATGTTAAGGTGACGACTAGAACACAACTCTCTACAACTGCATGAAGCAGTGTTCTGAACGTTTAATTGATGATATGATTAAATATTCGGAGAATTATTTGTTGAAAATCACAAATTGTCCATCCGAAAATGTATATATTAAAACGTATATTACGGTTTTTCAAGTCTAAGTTCAAACAAAAATGGGCAGCTGCATTTAATATAGAGGAAAGATTTATAAAAATGTAAAGTGACTTATATGTACTATAAAATTGCATATATTGATAAAACAAAAGGCGGGTCGAACGAGAAAGGAATTCGGAGAATAAACGACCGCAGCAAACGGCGCAAAACACAAGAGTTATGGGAGGAAGTACCTGAGTTAACGTTAACTTATCTTGCACAAATGAGTTTAAGAGATGCTGGTAAATCTTATGCGTCTATTGCAATGAAAGAAATGCCAAAATCTCTGAAAAGTGGTTCAGAAATTAGAAAGGCAATAACAAGCTTCCAGAAAACAGCGCAAAAAGATAGTATTCAGCCCTTGACCACAATGCAAACTCTATAAATGTTTGTGGTAGCCGGTCTGTTGCGAATGCAATACAACATAATTCTAAATTCAGAAAAAAAACTTTATCCTTGTTATTTTTTAATAAAACAAGCTAAAGCCGAATGCTATCCAAAAGTGGATTCGTTTCATATTAGTGAAACTTGTGCTGAAACAAACTTACAAGATTTGTTGACCACACTATTTCACGACCATGTATAAAACTAGAAAATGTTCTAGAAATTATTTCTCAAGAAGATAAAGAAAACCTAGATCTTGTAACAAAATGGGGCTGTAAATGTTCTCAGCAAGCTCAATTTAAACAACAGTTTAAAAATAACGCTGACAGTGATATATAAATATCTTCCTGAGTTAGTTTGTGTCTGTGTGTGTCTGAGTTAGTTTGTGTTTGTGTTTGTGTGTTTGTGTGTGGCTGATTGTAAATTATTCTAATTACAAAACAATCATATGGCAGAATCCGTCAACTTTAAGTCCGCGATTTTATTGACCTATACATATGAGATTTGTGCATGAGACCAGAGACACAACTTCTGCCAGAAAGCACTGTCGCCATATTGGTTTAATTTTTACCTGCTAAAATGCATTAGTATTTATTGTCGACAATCTTCTCTGCCATCTTGATATTCGGTATATATTGCGCTCGAGATTTAGAAAAAATTCCAAAATTCATCAAAAAATTACTTGTTAATATAATGATTGATTCGATTACCTCTGTTAAATTCTTGATAAACGCAAAAAAGTTAAATCAATTAAATTTAACATGAAGTGGCATGTTCAAGAAATAAAACCACAAAATTACAAATAAAAAAGTTATACTGCAATTTCTACAACTACAAAAATAAAACAAAAATACTGATGTTTCTTAAATTATACAATCTTCTTAGAGTACGAAGCAAGTCCTTTGCATACCTTGGAATGTAATTTCAGTGCATCTTTACATGACAGTTGAGTAACACATTTTTCACACAACATAGAGTTCTCAATTTCATTGAGATTACATTGATATATTTAATGTTGCCTCGCACTGAACATGTGCACAAACGTCTTGCCAAAGAAGATACATTTAGATCCCGATGAATGCACAACCAGTCCATCACAATTCCTTGAGTGTCTTTTTAATTTTCCATAGTGTAAAAACTGGGTACAACACTTGTTTCATTGATATTTAAGGCGTTCAGAGTTATTACATTTGAATTACATACTCGCGAATTTTGAAGTTTTGGATGATGTCACAGTATGTAGAGTTGGGTGATGGAACACAGCCAGTTGCTGCTTTCTTTATCGATGTCAATGGTGAAACATCAATCACGGAAACCACCGTCGTGTTGTCATCGACGTGCCAATGGGATATGCGTCGTCATCGTCGTCGCTGACATCGCGGTCCCCGATTCGATGATAAACAATCCATCGAGTTCATTGTTAAAGATTGAAAAGATGCCATGAGTTCTCAAGAAAAGCCAGATACTGAACTTAAGTATCAGACGAGTCAAACTAGTCGATCCACACTGCACCACTGCCAGAGGTGGACTGAGAGTATCATCACCTGGGACTCGCCTATATACTTGTACCAACTGGTATGAGACGCGAGTAAAAACAACAGCCAGTTTAATTTTTACATACAGGTTGTTTCTTGCATTTAACTGACCCAGTACGAATATCATAATGTCGATTACGACTATCAAGTAGTGAAATTAGTTTATTACAATTGATGCACTGAAACAGTATTCTTTGTGGATTGTTCCGGCATCCACTTCTTCCATGGCGACTAGCATGCGAAGTTGTGGTGAATACCGCTATAAAAGTTCATTGTTCGTCAAAGCCTCCAATATTTATGGAAAACCTTACTTCAGGATGATTCTTGTGTGTTTATAGTCAAAGAAATCAAACTCAGTACCTGCGGTGCGTGTTTCCGCAGAGTGTGGAGAATACCGCAAGTCTCCGCGAGTGTTCGCAATCCGCCCACGGGTCGCCCTGCCCGTGTGTTGTTGGGGAGGAACCCCCTTCAAGGCCACGTAACCCGCCCGATAGCGCCTCGTCCCACCTAGCACTGGCGACAGCCCGGGGCCCTCCCAAATGAGCAGGCAGTCTCGAGTCGCGCTGTCAATTAGAGACCGCGACCCACCCTCTTGTGCAGAGCCGGCCGCGATGAAGGGGTGACGGGCTGGACGACCCTCTTCTTCAACCCCATCGTCCCTCCTAGCCGGTTCTTACTCGCCACGGATTCCGGGAGTTATCAAATACGCGACGACTCACAGGCGATATATCTTCATTAAGCTTATCTGCCACGAGCCAACACTCGCTTTTTATCCTAGGTCCTCAGGGTCCGTAAACATAGAAATAAGTTTAAAATTTTTGTTCGTTTTTGAAATACTCGTCAGTAGGTTATATCTAGATTCACAACTTTAAAAATGCTTTTTTTTTTTTGTTTCTACTGCCAAGTATGTAGTTGAAGTAATATGAATTAATGGCCATAGGAGAAATTCTGACTAATTTGATTAGTAGAGCCATGATTTTTTGGTAGTTAAAAAAATAGTCAAAAAAATATTTTGTCTATACCATCATAAACATTAAAATATACATTTGTAATAAGGTACGTACCTAGCACAGTTGTATAGAAGAAACCGCTTGAACAATTTATAATAAGACACAAAAAATATGCAGATAAAACAATTCTTACAGCATTAATTTTACGGTTTTTAACTTGACCAACATCGTTGTAAAATTTTCTAGTAGAATTTTTTGTTTTATTTTTATGAACGTTGCACATGTCTTAAATATCATGCATAATATTATGTAAAATTATTTCAATTTTATGATTTATATCATATTTTAAGAAACCAACAAAAAATTATGTTATTGGAACATATATAAACCTACGTAATTTTGTTAACAGTAGGAAAATAATTATTGATAAATTGCATGATTTAAATTTATTCTGGTTCTGACATAGTTAAAAATTTAAACTTCTCCTTTTGTCAATGTTTTGTTATTAAATATTATAAATATGAATGAAAATATTTATATGTAACCATCTTACGATTATATAATTCCTTTTGGTGTTTCTTTGTAGGCATTTAGCCATGTCATTTTGATATAAAATATTGTCTGCTTTTATTTACTTATTTAGTTTTTTATAAAATAATTTCCTTTATTTACATTACTTTACTATTTCTGTTCATAGCATACATTTAATTCAATTTTGAAATAAAAGCCCAAGGTAATGCTCTACAAACTGAATTTTTACATTTCTAAAAGACAAACCTAGGTAAATGAGGGGATTAGGATGCATTTAGTGTTTTCCCTTGCATTTCATTGTAATACAGTGTGTTAACTTCCAGTTCGGTGTTATTTTAGTATTTTCGCTAACCAACAAAATTTAATATTGTCTTTATTGATGAGTGAAAAAAAAAAAAATTGTGAACGAGTCTTTCAGTACTCGTCAGTGATGTGTAAATTTCTAACCTCGGTAACGAGCAAATTAATTTGTTCTCATGTTGAAAATAAACATATAATATAAAACTCGGACGACAAATTTAACGCAGACTTCTTTAAAACAATGCCAATAAATATATGAAAAGGGAAAAGGTATAATTTTTGCCCTTTTTTAAAACCCAACTATAATTTTTGTTTAACAAGATGGTACTTTAGTTTTTTAGGTTATAATTCTTTAGGAGCGTTGAAGGGAAAATTTTATTACGTACCAGAAATGCAATGAAATAAGCGCGCATTACATAACGTAAATCTGACAGGTTGAAAGTTTTATGCGCGTGCATACAGAAACTGCTATAGCCATGAGTCGAAGTCGATAAGATGGTGTACCCACGTAGGATGTTCTTAGTGTATTAGTGTGCCAAATTAAATAAAATAAAAAGTGAAAATATTCTGGAATTCAGTATGTAAAGTTGAATAGACATAACAAAATATAAAAGCAATTTAGAAATACCTATAATTTATTAGCCGGGAAAATTGTGTTGGGACGAACATGGCGTCAAATATATTTAACATTTTGTTGGTTCTCTAAAGCAATACGAACGTGGTGCTATCTTTGAAGTATTTTTCAAACTAAATATTGCAGACCAATAGAGCCCAGATTTGGACTTGATTATCGACAAGGAATTATTTTATAATAATACCCATCTTGTTAATTTCATTAAACAGTTAATACTGTCACCCCTCGCGTTCTTAGAGATGACAGGAGTGAGTCACAAGAAGTTAGAAACTGGCAGAGAATGTGTACAAAATTCTAAGAGGAAACAAAAACAAGATTATTACAAATATCATAAACCTTTACAAACTGACGATAAACAAATATATGGCGCAGAAGAAGTAGTGAGGAGCTGGAGCCGATAATCGCCATCTTGGATTGTGACATCATGGCGGCCATCTTGGATGACCTTGATATTGAACTTTGATCTTGACCCTGGCGGCCGTTTTGTCTCCCCCATTTTTTTACCGTTTTGTTTTCTAGAACATTCCACCATTTTAAAAATCGTCCATCATCTTGAAAATGTGAATTTTTTTTATCCGATTTTAATGGAAAATATTAAAAAATGTTAGATAGCGGCCAAGGCGACCCACAATACAGCGGGCGTCCTAGCAAAAATAATTAATGAACTCTAGTGGGTAAAAATTTAACTAACATGGCGGCAGTGCTATCTAGCAGATAAAAACCATATGGAAGCAGCAACCTCCAGCTAAAGGAAACAAGATGGCCACCATGACATCAAACTGGCTGATGTAATATCTATATTATCTTTGAAAGATTTGTGCAATGGGAGTGCATGATTTGAAGTAATCTTTTGGACATACGCCATTGCTAAGCTTAGCAATGGCGTATGTCCAAAAGATTACTTCAAATGATGTAATATCTAGCTTGGCATTAGTTGTGGGAGGTCAGTCTGCCGGTTGCTTCCGTGAATGAAGGATCCATCGCCATTTTTAATCGACTGCCCTCGCTAGGTTTTAACCAAGGACCTTTTTGTAAATTTTACTATAAAAAATTAAGTATTTTTTTTTATTTTTAATTTTTTCCCATTGAAATCGGAGAATAATTATGAATTTTCAAGATGGCAGATGATTTAAAAAATGGCAGATTTTTCTAGAATCGTGGAAAACAAAATGGTGGAAAAAATGGGGGAATTAAAATGCTAATTGGGGTCACACGTCAAGGTCAAGTCGATTCATGATGGCCACTGTGTTGTCACAATCAAAGATGGTGGACATCGGCTCCAGCTCCTCACTCCTACTCCTGCACCAGGTGCCCCATTCCTGTACTACTCCGTACAATGCATCTGATACGCCATGTTATGAACATATTCTCACCGTTCGGCTCCATGCATCAGTATTCTGCGGGCAAACAATTTAGCAGTTAGTAGAGAGCCTTAATACATGCGTACACATTAGCCTTAAAGAAGCAGTTGTTGTAGCGTGACTAAATGTGTCTTTATTGCATGCAAGTGCACAAGGAACTGTTCTGATACACATAACCTTCTTAACTGTTAAAAAAATTGATTTATATCGTTTTTTAGATTAACGATTAGCAAAATAGGTAAATTTAAATATAGTCTGTACAAACCAATAAATAATAATCTATTGATGACCAAAAAGACTACATACACCCCTCTATTTACATTGTTGACATTACGTGGGGTACAATAACAATAAATATAAACATTTCTAAATACATTATATAATATGTGTTAAACACAAATTACTAACCAACAATCTTGATAAAACTCTATGACAACAGGGGCCACTGCTAAGCTAGTTACTAGTTATTAAAAATAACAAAAATTTATTGGTATTCATATCATTTATAAATTATGTTACATTACAGTTTATTATAGAGCATTCAGATTCATTTTCCTACAACGGAGAGCATGGATATGGTAGCGTACATGATTATTCAGTGTGTGTTAAAGGGAATTACTGATTTTAACCACCGTGGCAATGCGGTTTTGATCTGGACATAACTCGCCTTAGTTTTTAGTGGGTAGACATCTGGTGGATGATGTCGTGAAGTCCGTGGGCATCGGGTAACGAGGACAACTCCACTCAGCAAGCGAAGTCACAGATCGACTTACACTTGCACCTTGGACTCGCCGACTGGGCTGCCCGCAGCAACTCCGGGAGGCAGAAGGCAATGATCCGACTCGCTGACTCGCTACGGGTGGCTATTGCAACAGTCTTGACCTAGCCTTAAAACAGGCACCTAGGACATTACCGACACATAACCATGGGTGGAAACTACGACACTCGTCAGGACCGTTCGTGGTCTTGGCAAATCGTCCCTGCTGCTACGTTGGATGTGGGAAGGTGTGTCGCTTAAAAACGTAAAGACCCGTAAATAGTTGTTTAGGAATTAAGTTACAAGTAATTATAGATATAAATTATGTCAGTTCTAAGTATGTAGAATTTTTCGGGCATTCTCGGTTACGGCTATTTTAAGTGGTGATGTCAAAGATACTTGTGGATCCCGTGGGATCCCACTTATCTAAAGCCGGACCAAGCCACTTTTATTTATTTTTCTCAAAGGAAGCTTCGGCGAAGGCGAGGAAATGAAGGTGCCTCGTCGCCGTAATTAATTTCCACGCCGAGGTTGGGAACTCGGAACGGGGTGCGGTGGGTTGAGGGGAATGCTTGGAGAAGATGGAGGGGGGGATCTCCTTGGAAGAATAATGGAGGGTAAAATGACACGTCGCGTGCAGCGGACGGGTGATAAATTTGTTGGTCGGCCGGTGGCGCCGCGGACAGCTGGGAGCCGGCACGACGCGACGTGCTGGGCGGGACGTGCTGCCCATACCGAGCATCCCCCGCCCTTCGAGCCGACCCTCGCTCTCGGTCACCCACTGCAGAATATACCTTGCATGCTGTTCCGTGTTCCATCGCCAATTTACTCGCCGCGTATCCACCGAGTGCTACGTAAAGAGGTTTAGAGTCACGCAACACATCGTAACTACGAGTGTGATCACTTGTGACTTCCAGTAACTATTATATGGCGAATATATTAGCTACCAAATAAAAGATGCAAAAAAAAAAACAATCGTGTTGCATTTACAGAAACATCCCGATTATTACATGAAAAAAAAGTTTTAACATGGCGTGTGTAACAAGGGTCCAAATAAAGTATAATTTTGGTTTTCTGTAACGTTAACAGCTAGTAACGACTTTCTTAATGTATTTTCCACTGTTTGAGGTTGTTCTTAACATGGAGATAGAAATTGTCAGGAGAGGGAATCCTATGACGTAGTTGAAGTCACTTTATAACCTCGCCATCGCCGTATTGTTCTGTCCAGAACATTGCGGAAATGGTGCTTGATCACGTCTGCTGATGGTTAGTAAGTATGGATTAGAATCTCCGTCGTTTAACACAGTCTTTTTCCATTAAAAAAAACCTTATTACAAATATTCCACAGTATAATCACTAAAATTAATCCTATCTTATGGGCGTCCAACCAATATGGCGCAAAAATTAGCGGAAGAAAAAACGGCTTTATCATGTAATCATGCAAATGTGGCTACCCCCTGGTTCTTAATCTCTTAATCTCCAACTCCAACAATTATATATATACTTATATGTTATGCCACAACCTATCTCACTTGTTTTGTTAGAAATTTCCGCGGATTACATGCTGTAATCTGCTAAGCCCAGGGCGCTCAGGACTGAGTTGCAAACATTGCGAGCACGCTCTGGACTGTGCTGCGGCTGTGCGTCTCCATGCCAGAGAGAGAGAGAGAGAGAGAGAGAGTTAGTGCTCACAGCGCCTAGGTGTGGTGATGCAGGTGGTCAGTGGTCGTAATAGCACACTTCAGTCTTAACAGCACTCTGTGGTTCAAATGGGCTTTCATTAAATGACATGATCACGCATAATAACTCTTTCAACAGGTATAATAGAATTGTTAACAAAAAATAAAGAATATTATAGATGAAGCCACGAGCACAATAAAATAAACTTTTCACGTTACAGGTATAACAAAAGTGAAATGTAAGCAGCATTACGTATTTTTGAATTTCGCTTCAGACAATAAACGCATTGAGTCTTGGGATTTTTGGAAAGGGGTTGTTGGTAAGTCTCCTCATCCACGACTCCAAGAAAGTACAGGATTATTCCACGTTTCAGCGAAGCGGGTAGTTATACCAATAACCCTGGTTTACTGTTAGAAATTATAGTAAAAATATGAACTTTTCAGTTAAGAAAGAAAATTAAAATTTCGAAGGGCTCTTCGTTGTACCAGAAACTATATTTCAATGGAAACTACACCATATTACTTGCCTGTTGGTAACTCAGTGACCCAGCACTGTGTTTGTTTTAGATTTTTTAACTCTATAAGATTAACTTTAATGGTTTTTGTTTGTCGGAGAGAATAAGAGACAAATTAGCATTCTAAATTCTATATAAAAAACATAGTGCTAAACAAGTACTTCAATTTCAGATAATCTTCCTAGTTCGCACTCGTCAGTACGAACTGACAGTTTGGACTGAATTGAGGTCTTCTGCACATTATATATCTCATAGAATATGGAAGAAACTTTGAATGTTGCAATTGTAGTTACACTTTTAGTAAGAAAAAGAAAAAATATATATAACAATGCAACCAAAAATGTATAACAAAATTGTCTGCTGCGACACTCAGGTGATGGACTGATGAACTGAATTTTTGGACTGATGATTTGAACTCACACGGCAGTGTGAGGGTTTTCGAGCCCCACAGTTCGATTTGATGGAAAATCCATCAGTTCGTTAGTCCAACAGTTCCGACTGACCAGTCCCCCGTCCTTGCATCCACACACAGCAGTTCCGACTGTTCAGTACAAACTAATAAGTCTGAACTGACAGTTCGGACTGTTCGTGTGTGGGGGCCTTTAAAGTGCGAACCACGGGCTGACCTCAGTGGCACTCTCACCCAAAGCTTCGCGGTGCCCGAGGACAATACATCGGCCGACGGCCCCACGTCTCCTCCTGGGCTCGACGCAGGGCGGCGGCATCTGATTGGGCGGCTCCTTGCTGCTGGTAGGCCTCGTTGTCGTGACCTCGGCCTGGACGACAGTGAAGATCCTGTTCCCAGGCGCGTTCCACCGTGCTTACCAACTCCAGCACGCGCCGAGGGCCAGTGCCTCTGTGCTCATTAGGGTTCACAACCGGGAAATCCCTGTCCCTATAAAGTACCGGGAATTCCCATAACATTTCGTTTTTATTGTGCGCTAAGGTTAATAATATCACTCGCTCCTCTCCTCTGGCGAGGCGATGATGCGGGCTCCCCTCGGGCGCCAGTCGGTGTTAGGACTGCTCCGTGTTTGTGCCTGAGGTGTTCAAGCCAATATTCTTTAAATAACAATATGTTTTCTTTTAAAGTTTATTATGAAAAGAAGAAATGTTATTTTAGTTAAAAGTCTGTGATTTTAAATGCGTTAAGAGAATTTTTTTTCAAATATTTTTTTTTTTAAGTTAAAGATTGAGATTAAGGCTGAGAATTTAATTGCGTTCACGTTAGTAGATAATTTTTTGCAATAAGAAATTGTAAAACAAATGTTTATATTTTTACCTTTGGCCACTAAATGTTGTTTAATCGTTCTAAACTATTACTACTTCAATCACCGACTGCTAAACCATTAATAAAAGAACTATATAATACATAAAAAACTGAACATTTTTGGTACCGCTGAAGACTAGTACCAAAATTCCCGTTGTGAAAATCGGTGACGGTTCCGAACACCCTCGCGGCCTGGCGGCGGCTAGGCGGGCTGCGAGCGTGGCCTCGGGGCGGACCAGAGCCGCAGCCTGAACCTGTCCGCACCCCTCACAACCACCGGGATCTGCTGTGGGCTTTCCAAGTTTCACAAGTACTTTAGAGCCCTTTCACGCGGGCAACCGAGTTGCTCACGAGTTGCCGAGACCTGGCAACTGCAGTTGCCGCTCCGGAAACAATTTCAGCGATAGCTGCCCTACTGCTGAGGAGATCCCAGTCAATATCACCCAGTGTTCAACTGTTTGCTGAAGTGCGCGCCGCGCTCTTGTGCTATGGACGTTAAATACAGTTTAATTGCATCGTTAATGGGCGAATGTGTCTTTAGGAAGAAAAAAATGTGAGCGAGTCTTTCGGTATTGCCAGAGATGTGTAACATCTAACCTCAGTAAAAAAGCAAATTCAATGTTTCTCACGTCGCAAATACACTTATAAAACAAAACTCGGACACTAAATTTAACGTACAATTCTTCAAAATAATGTCAAGCGTGATAAATGAATATTACGTTCAAAATACATTTCTGGACGCGAATGGCACGTAGTTTCCTCACTCGCAGCTAGAATTTGTTGCTGCAGCAGCTACGTCAGCTAACGAATCAATCTAATTGCAGAGTGAAATGCTAAAACCATATAATGAAACGGCACATATTAAAGCGAAAAAATATGGAAAAATTCTAAACACGTTTTTGGACCTGATTTTCGACACGGAATGTTTATAAAATACTGCCAATTTCGTTAAAATGCACTAAACAGTTAAAACTATCAACATTTCCTCTGGTTGGCAGCACCGTGGGTACACGTTCCTGTTTCATGCGACTTCCGTTACATTCACGAAATTACCCACCAAACGTCATATACCGAGAACTAAGATGTTACACATCAAATAGTAATCAAGAAAAAATGAATTTATGGACGCATTCTATCAATGCTGCCAGGAAGGAATCTTCTTTTTCATATTTACTCAGTTGTTTACTAAATTTTTAACTCAATTTTTGTAACTACAAAAATGATACTAGAAACTAGTTTTGAAGTAGATTGATGTATACCTGTTGAGGAACGAGTTGCAGTCACAGTCAGGTATTAATTATATTTTTTTCTTATTTTGCATTTATGAATTTATCCCATTACAAATTGTGCAAAACTGCAATGGCGTATGTCCAAAAAATTGTATTCAATCAATACGCAGTTCCTACAGATTCAAAAATATATTAGAAAATTAACGAAGATCCAACGATAATTATTAACAAGATGTCCTCGTAAGTTTGTTTTTAAAAAAATATTTGTGTTAAAAGTTTTATTGTGTTTCTTTATTTTTTTTCCAGTTACTTGTTGGTACACTAGCTGGAGACATTAGATGGAAGGAAGCGCAAAGGACGATATTGGCACTCACATCAGGTGCCCTGTCGCCTCTCGTTCCAGAAAACGAGCTGACGGGAGGTATTTTCGCCACGGGGCATGCAACAGTAGTATGTATTGGCCGGTCCGGGCACAGGTTCCAGGTTGAGGAGTGAGGTGGGTTCAATGACCGACCGATCTCTGACGTCACGGTGGCCATTATTGGTGTCAAATAACTCGAACATTCCTCAAAATTCTTTACAATGTCCGTTTTCGACGGAACAATTACAGTTTTTAAGGGAAAACTTCCCATTTTTCCCCCAAAAATTTCAAAAATTCGAAATCCGGAATGCCTCAAAAATACATTTGGATTAGAAATAACTCAATCCCCATAGCAGCTTAAATTTCCCGTCGTCTAGCCGCCTTAAGCCACCGAGGCGACCTTTACCGTAAACTTTAAATATTTTAATTTAAAAAAAATATCTGAAAAATCTAAAAAAAAAAATCCTTACTTCAAATGTTCAGTTAGTTAATCCAACCCAGTACCCGGTTCGATTACCGGCGAGAGTAAACATGTAATTATTTAATAAAAAATATAAAACGTTATTTACAATTTAAATAAAATTTTAATAAAAATCAATAACTCCACACCTAGAATGTGGATTCTAAAAAGTTGCACATTTCATTACACCCACCATATTAAAAATTCCAAATATTTATGCTAGAATATCGAAAAAAAAAATTTAATTCATAATTTTTTAAAATAATATTTTAATAAAACCTTCCATCATCTTGGATTAAGACGTTACCGTTGCACCTTTAGTTGCAGTCGCCATATTGAATTCTAGCTGCGTTGCACTTTTTATTACGCCCACCATCTTGGATGTGTATGACGTCATCGTTTAACTTTCATTACGGCCACCATCTTGGATTATAGAGCGATGTGATTTTCGTTACGGCCGCACATCTTTAAAATCCGTAACTATTATCCTATTTTAACAGGAAGAAATTTTAAAATTAATAAAAACATTGTTTTATTAAATTTAAATTAAAAAACGTACTTGCTTCATGGAGTCCTCGGTTCGAAACCCACGAGGTCATTCGATGAAAAATGGCATTGGATCCTTCCTCCAGGGAAGGCACGTGCAGGCTGACCTCCCACCACTAATGCCAAGACAAAAATTATGCCAGCCAGTATGAAGACATGTCAGCTACCATTGGTCCACCATCATGTTGTCGTCGGGTGGAGTTAGTCATCTCATTTTCGTCTGTTAGAGGGCGCTGCCACCATGTTAGTTTTATGTTTACCCGTTATAGTGCAAGAATCATTTACTACTGTGGCGTCCGCTATCTTGTCACCCGTCTTGGCTGTCATCTTGAAATTCTGTAATTTTTAAGCTGTAAATTGAGAGAAAAATTCAAAATTTATTATTAAAAAAATAATTTGTTAAAATAATGATAGATTCGAGCGGCTCAGTTCGATCTTTGTTTGATGCAATAAAAGATAATTAAATTAAAATTACAAAAAAAAAAAAACAAACACAGGTTCGAGAAATAAAACAATATAATAAAAACAAATTTTTTTAACAGAAATTCTACATGTTCAAAAAAAGCAAATTACAACTGTTTCTCTATGACTACAGTCTTCTTAGAAGGCGAAGCGAGTCCTTTGCATGACTTTCCATATGATTTCAGGGCACCTCCACATGGCAGTCACAACCAGCCACGTCCAGTTGGTGGTTAGACTGTTACGCCCAGTTGGTGGCCAGACACGTTTATTCAGTGGTCAGAACGCATGTCCAGTAGGTGGCCAGCTACATCCAGTTGTTAGACACATCCAGTCAGTAGCCAAGAGGTATTTTTTCGTCGATACTCGGCGAACAATTTAAACAGATCATGAACTAGGTGCTGGTGTGACGTAAGCATTTTTTTATTACAATTTTATTTAAATTGCAACTAAGAATTTTTTTTAATTTTATTAATAAATTATGTATGTGTAATCTAGCCGGAAATCGAACCGGGTACTGGGATGAATTCAGTAACTAAACATTCGATGAAATAATTTACATATATATTTAAATTATTTCGGAATTTTTTGGAAAAATTAAAGAATTTAAAGTTTACACTAAAGATCAAGGTCATGACCTCGGCAGCTTAGGTCGGCTATACGACGGGGAATTTAAGCCATTGTGGGTAGTTTGGTTTTTTTCTAAGGTAAATGTATTTTGAGGCATTTCAAATTTCGATTTTTTAAGTGTAAAAAAATGGGAAATTTTCACTAAAAATTGTAATTTTTCCTTTGAAAATGGAAATTTCAAGGTTTTTTTTTTTTTTTAGGAATTTGACACCAAAAATGGCCACCGTATCGTCAGAGGTCGGTCGGTAATTGACCCCACCTCACACCCAAACCTAGAACCTCTGGCAGGACCGGCCAGTACATACCTACTACTTGCAACTATTAATTTTTAAAGGGTAATCTTATATTTTATGTTGAAATAAAGTGCAATAGTCTTATAACTATTCAGTATTTTAAGTAGGCTATAGGTTTATTCTGGAACTGCCGCCTTATTGGTGTTTCACAATAATTGCTGTTAATATTTTCGGCAAGCAAATATCGAGGACAGCTGCTCACAGAGCACGCATGATGTCGGACGTGACTACGGCGTGTTGCGCCGCGGTTAGTTAAGGCAAGTTGGCCACCAGTTCTTTCTTCCGTCGAACTGTTCTATCGTTTTCGTGTAATCAAAGTTTCTCCCGTCAAATGGGATGGCATCGGCATTACTGCGACGAACCACCACGCTTATCGGCAGGCCAGGTCCATCTTGGGCGATCAGCTTCTTCCGTAACCGCGTCCGGGCGTTGGTACAACCATTGAATATCTATATTCAATGGTACATCCATCACCACCCTCATCAACCAGAGCGCTAACATCTCGTGAAATGTTACTTGATGTTCGCTTGTCCTCTTGACATGTACCTACAAAATGAAACTAATTTGGCGGAGGAAAAAATGAATTCCGCCTTTAACGACCGCGGTCACACGGGCATATATATATATTTTTTAAATATTCTAAGGACGTAAACCTACAGCAGCTATAAGCTGCGCCAGTGGTGTAAAGTAGTTAATTTATCTTTTCTAAAAGGGCCTCTAATTTTCGTAGTTACGGTCCACACCTCCTAAACTTTTTTTTACGATAACATGAGAATTTTTCTTCCGGGTAATAGTGCGTGTTTTAGGCCTAATTGGAGGGGGTTTAACTTTAATACCAGGAGCTACGAGTTTCAAGGGGGTGGGGGAGCCACCTCAAATTTAATATCAGAAGGAAGGCCGAAAGGTCCGGCCGCACCAAATTATGAAATGCTTCTCGTTAACCGTCTATCGGGCGAGCCTGTACGTGGCGATTGAAATATGTTCAAGGCGGGGCGTCATTATTTTTTCACGCCTCCGACCGTTCCGGGAATCCGGCCGGAGTAGAATTAAGTCATGAGTTCGGGAAGATCAAGCACGACACCTGCGTTACAGGAGAGAAGTTGTCCGACATTAAAACGAAACGAATAAAGAATAGTTCTGCTTGAAAGGATCTCTAGACTGACTCACAATAAAAAGGTTCCAGATGTAAGTTTTAGAGCAGTAAGATTCACTTCAAAATATTAAATTACTATTATGAAAGGATCATTAAGTGATTTTTAAAAATCACTTTCTGGGTCATTCTCACGAAAATGTACAATTTGTAAATCAAAAAGTTGAAAAGATAAAATATCTTAACTGTATTTGTTTAAGTTGTATAATTGTGCCACATATATGTATAACACTGATGACAGCAATGGCTACAAACTTTGTCGAATATTTAAAATTTTAAAAAATATTAATGAAAAGTGTTGATCACGGAGGTGACAGCCATTGACACGGAGGTGACAGCGAAACTCAAATGGATAAAAAATTGCAAATAATTGACACATTTTTTATTTCACTCATTAAAATCATTATATTTATTAATTCAACTCTATTTAGCATCAAAATACACTCCGCTATCTGCTTGGCTTGTACAAAAGTTGGAAAAGGAAGTGATTTTATTAATATTTGCATAATAGTTATTCGAATATCAAAAGAAAATATACTTAAATTATATAACAAATATTAAATAATACTGGCATTTAAATTTAGCCACAAAACAAGACCCTGTCAACACAAATTTTCATAATTACATATGTTATCACCAAAACTGTACCAACCCCTCTTGCTTTTTAGAGGACATTGTAAAATATTAATTATGTCATTGCTATCGACTTGTGCTATATCGTCTACTTGGGGGAAAACAAATTTTCTGCCAGCTGACTTTCTCAAATATTCAACAGTAAATTCTGTACTATCATCTACAGACTGCACTAAAGCTAGATAATGTTTAACACATTTCTTCCCACGGAATTTCACTACAACAAATTCATTGTCTTTCGGCACTACAGGTTGTTCTAATGTGCAATTTACACTCATTTGAGCATTATCGTCACTGTCGGAAGAATATACATCTGCGTATCAAAGTTTTGCAATGGCTGGGTGACCAGACGTGAATGTATCTGAACAGTTAAGGTTAAGGACATACAAGTAGGTTTTGAGAAAAGCATATCATAGCCACAAAAAATTACATTAGATGCACCACAGTTGTAATGATTCGGCAAAGACTATCAACACGCTAAATTTCGAATATATTTATATATATTTATATATTTTCCTATATTTATGTAATTTATTTTTCATTTTACCTATGGTATTCTCCATTTTGATCAATTTTCTTTTCAACTCTTCCCTATTCTTTTGTGATCGACGTTTTCCATTCATTACTCTCTTAGCAGAATTCATTGTTGCATTATTCTTTCTACTTTCAATCGGATGACTTTCAAATTCTTGAAGGTTGTCACTAACGTTGTTACTCATAGGAGTAGGTGAAGTTGAAGATACAGCCAAAGATATTTGAAGAGTTTCTGCTTTTTTTTAAACTGGTGATGTCTTCTAGTTTTATCCTTTCAGTTCTTTCTCATACTCCTCTTCTCTCTTTCAGTCATCTGCTGTACAAGTTTTATTTTCCCTCCATTCTTGCGCTTGAAATATATATATATACTTTCTTTTAGCTTCTTCGTATAATATGGGGTCCTCCTTAATTTTTTCTCTGAGGTTTTTAATATTATCCCTTTAATGTTTCTTTCTGTCTTCAGCAGAAATATTTTTTACTCTTCCCATGTTTCAAATGTAAACTGAACCACATATATGTTAAAATATGTAGGTCACATCACTCTATGTAAGCCAAACATAACCTTCACTATTATAAACATTATTTATGTCTGTATTTTAAATTATATTTTGAACATAAAACTCACTCTATGCAATGTAAATCAACATTTATTTTATATGTTCTGAAATTAACAGTTTGAACAAATAAAATAATAACCAGAACTTAATTCAAAAGTTTTGCAGCCTTGGTTCCAAGTAAAAGTTAAATGTCACCTCCATGGTAACTGGGTCACCTCCGTGGTCATTACGCGACCACGGAAGTGACAGCCACGGAGGTGACAAATTTTAATATTTTGGTTCACAGATTCCATAGTTTTAAGGTTAGAAAACTTATTTTTGGTAATACTGCAAGCAATCAATAGAGAATAGTACCTATAAAAATTGAAATAAATACATAACAATATTTTTACCTCAGTTAAGCTGACACGGAGGTGACAAATGTTAGAAACACATTCCTCTTTTTAACATTACACAATTAATAAATCACAATACACATTACTTAATCTCACTACAATGATACTAACATAAAATAGCGGCTGCTGTCATCATTCTGCCAAAGATAAATATACTTTGCTACACTCTTTACAACTTTTACCGAACTAAAACTGGCGGCCAAATTGCTATGACCATTTTCATAGGACAGATGGGTAACATACTACAAATATCTATTTTGTTACATTTATGATTAGATCAATGAATATGCAAGCAATAAAAATTATTGAGCTTGTATGTTCACATAAAGAAATTAATTATAAGTAGTTAATTGTTACAATTTTAAAGAAGTTTGGCGCTATCTCTTACTTTGGACAGGCCACGGAGGTGACAATATGAACACTTTTCCTATTATGAAGGGAAAAAATTGTAACTTTCCTCCAGACAAAATATAAGATAATATTCACTCCAATTATCGCCTAATGATAAATAATCCAGATAACACATAAATTAAAACATATATAGTAGAAATAAATATGGACTACAGATTGTACATTTTCGTGAGAATGACCCTTCTTCCTTATTTCGATTGAGCAGTTTTATCTAATATCCACCATAATCTTTGTTTCCAAACAACTTTTCTCAATTTCAGTATAGGAATCTACCTTAAGGGCAACCATAAAAGATAAGTTCGTTTCGTAGTAATATTTACCCTAGTTTTAACCCGTGCGGTTTTAATTATTTTTGTGATTGTGCAACGCAAAATGTTTAGCGAGTATAATCTATATTTAAATACTTAAAGCGAGCCAATAACATACTAATTACTCCTAAAATATCCACCAAAGTGCATATATGAGAGACTGGAAATAGTACATTATTCGAAACAACTATACTTCCGAGTTTAAATCCGTATGTTTAAATTGGGGTATTTTAATTTTCCTTTATTTTGGTAGAGTACCGCAATTTATTTAGGCACTATAGATAACTTCCGCCCCTTATAAGTGACGAATTTTCCATGTATTTACGCCATAAAATAATTCAAGCATGATTCCAAGTTACCTGCATTTTATTAAAATGTAAATTTTTCAAATTAAATATAGTTATAATTGTATTGCCATCATGCTAAACTTCTGTTATGAATGTATTCCAGCTGTAAATATTTTATCTGCTAATGTAAAATGTAAATAAATTTAATTTTTAACTTTCCACAATAAAGATTGACTATTGGTTTTCACTTTTTTTTTTTTTTTACAGCGAAATGATAGTTTATTGTCCAGTTAAACTGCTTACTAGCAACTTCTTTCTTTATACAGTTACGAAATTTTCAAACACCATTCAAGATGGCTGCAACGTGAAAAACCGAAAAGTTGGGCACATCATTTCCTTGTAGGTGCTCTTAACCTAGAAGCCAAAAAGGATTCAAAACTCTGGCCAAAAAAAGCCTCTGGTAATAACTAACTGAATATCAACCACTAAAAGTTGTTTCTTTGTAGATTTTTAATACATTTACAATATGTTTATAAAACAATATCCCAGTTTCAGTTGTAAAATAAAAAAAGTTTAATTTAGAATATTTGCACCAAATCATAAATCAAATTGAAGTTGAACTAAACTAGTTTTTTCACAAATGTTAAATATGTTCCCCTTTTGTTATACGGTACAATTAAAACCTACAGTTAAATTCTTCCCACACTTTGGTTAAAATACATCCGGAATAATGGAAGTAAAAGTCTCTTCAATTTTATGTCTCTACTCTAGCAAATCGTTCGGCAGCGGCGGAATGTAGGCACGATCTTTAATGAAACCCCAAAGAAAAAAAAGAAAAATCACATGGAGTTAAATCAGGTGAATGTGGAGGCCAGCGAAAAAGAGCTCTGTCATCTCGACCATTACGACCAATCCAACGGTCAGGGACTTCGAAGTTGATCCACTCTCGTAAAAAGAGATTCCAATGGGGAACGCACGTTGAACTGAAAATACAGATTCGCTCTTAGCGAATTTCCGAACACAAAACTCTTTACGCTCAGGAGTAAACCATTTTGCGTAGGTGGCGCTGCAAGCGAGAAAACAACAAAGCAGTATTCATGCAAGCGATTGTCTAAAACTGTTTGAGTTACTCTTTAATTGTGACCTTGAACCAATCATCTACATTGCTTATAGTTGATACTATTAACATTTATATTTGCGACGTTCTTTTATGGATATACTGTATTTTGACAGACGGCACCCTGCGGTGCATGCAGGCACGCTAGCTGGCGCCGGTTGTTCTGCGATGCGAGTCACGTGGGTCGTGCGCCGGGCGCTAATCACACGCACACACCTCGGGCAACGAGCCCCGACGAGGGAGATCGCGTTTCCGCGCCGGCCCAGCCACGGTCCTAATCACCGTCATCAATGCAGTTCCATCTTCCCCCAGCATGATGCCCTCGGCACTCTCATTCAATTTACGTTTCCGTACGTGCCGGGAATTGCCGGACTGGGCTCCTGCCCACACGCCCTTTACCCTCTCTTCACCACACTTACTCATCCGTTCTTCCTCTAATCATCCCTCTTGACAAACACGTGACGACATATCGATAGGTCGATTGAATTCCGTAGACGACATGAAGCTCGTCACCCAGCGAGAGTATAGGGCAGCCGCGTTCTGGAAGTCACGAGGTAACGCGTTGTGAAGCGCCAGGTAGCGGCGAGCACATTTGATGACTAGTTGACTGTCAGCGCAAAAAAAAAAAATCATTTCAATTATTTCTTTTTTCTTCGTGAGAGCACACAATCCTGTAACTGGAAAAACAGAGTCTCGAAGTTTTCGCGGATTCAGTTCCATGCATAAGCTAGACGTGATGTTCTGTGTTTGATCGAATTTGAATTATTTTCTTATTAAATGATGTTCCGAGAGAACACGATAAATCATCTGAACTTAATCCGTCCGTTCTTAAGTTGTTTGTTTGATTTTGCTTTAGTCCACTTTAGATCGTGTCAATACTGCTGTGACCCAATTGTTGGTATCAAGGACGATTCATCGGTTCCCAGTAAAAAAGGAGTCAATGTGTGTGTTTTTTTGTAGCTGTAATACAGGCTGCGAACGCCTTCACTATGCAAGCCGTATACTTTCCAACTGACACAGGGTCTTCATGTTGCATTTTCGGCCGCAACATCCGAAATCTCGGTAGTCTGAACCACGCGTACACACTTTACCCAAAGCAATTAGCAAAGGAACAACAGTATGCTGGATTGGTTTCTCCATACAATTGTAACAGGTAAATATTATAAACTGTGTTTTAAAGTGTTCCCTAAACCATCGATAAATTTATTATTTTTGGTACTGAATTTTGCTATTTGGTGACTCGTGCAGCAATTAAAGAAACGTCCCTAGTTCTATGTCTGTTAAATGTTCTCAGTGCACCAGTCTGTAGTCCCTAAGGGTGTCGAGAGTTCAAGCATATACACATTGGTTAACACAATTTTGTTTAATTATTTTAATGCAGTGCTCTTAAGTCTTACGGTAGGCTATGCGGGTAATGGGTATGCTGGTTAATCGTGGCTGTGACATTTTGCTTACCAGATGGTTAACCTAAGTTCAAAATCTTAACATTGTCGCTAACTATTGCTTGCGTTCAACTCTCGTGCCATTTGGAGTCCCCTCAGTGATCCAGCGTGCTCGTGATCTGAGGAGGGCCATCCGACCATCACGGTCTCCCAACAGCTTCAGCTGGTGGGTGGTTAGATCGTGCCATGGTGACACTCACTGCGGGCTTTGCAGGCTTGCGTCCTGGCTTATGTGACGGACGATGGAGCATAGTTCTGCATTTGGCTTTACACCACGCCCACAACATATCCCCCGACTCTGCGATGGTAACTGGTTCCTGGAGCATATAGAGGGTGATTTTACACGGTATAAAATTTGATGATAGTTACTCGTTTCTTTCATCGCTCTTCGAGAGGGAATTACTGGCGAATACAGACGCTGACATTGAACCGCTTAGATGGTGCTACTGAATGTAAGAAGACGCCAGCATTTGGACAAATGTTTTGTGAGACAGTTGTTTCGAGTATGGTGGTTTCACAGGATGATAAACTGCAAGCAAATTTGCGATAGGTGCTGAAAAAAAAAATGTGTTACGCTAGACTTATCACAAACGAACACAGTACCAGATCCTCGACAGAGAGAATCGCTGTCGTTTGAACGCATCACTTGTCATGTAGCCACTGATAACATCATCCAACTAATTACTTGAAGGGAGCAGTAAAGGTGCACGTGTACAACTCCACCGTAGCAACCACTGGGCGCAGTGACTTCACTCTTATAATAAAATAAGTAAAATGTTTGCAGTATCACCAGTAAATTCAATGGCGAATTAAGAAGCCTGTCCAAAACGAACACAAACATCACCGTGAAAATCCCCCAGACCGCGGTGGGAGGCGAATTATCTGGGAACCAACACCACCCTGTTTCCTTATGCTACTCTGAAGATGGTCGCAGATGAGGAACTCGAGGTAGGATTATCCTTAGAAGCACATGAAAAGTGTTCTAGAAGGGTTGGGACATATGAAAGCACTGTACCGCACCGCAGGTGGTTGTCTTCAGCTGGGACATGCTTGGGGTCTAGAAGCCCATTGGCGGGCGTGAACCTGAGTCCGCAGATTCTTGTCTGACGGCTCCTTGCCCCGCTGCTGGGCTGAACAGGTGCCAAGCCAACCCTCCACATTTTAAAATACAACATTTTAAAGTAATCCTCAGATCATCATAAGATAAGAATTGGTTAGTAAAACTCTACTGATTGCTGAAGATTGACAACTTGTGAAAAACTTATGTTTATTTTGATGCGATGGAAATGAAAAATAAAAATATTTCAAATGTAATCTATTGAATCATCGTTGGATCAGATTTAATAATTAAAATGTTTTTAAATATTTAATCAAAAAACGAACTGGGGAAACAAATTAGCTTAACGTGCAATACCAATAATTTTAATTTATATATTAAAACAATAAACACTAAAGTTTTGTTTAGTCAGTAAGAGAAAAAGGCAAAAAAAAAGTTTTATGAAAAATGTGAGGTTAGAATCCCCCTTCAACCCAAACCCATCAGGTGGCGGAGGAGAGGGGGTGGCCTCTTCTCCCGCTCCACCGAGCCCCGCGCGGCCAGCTCACGTGGTGATGGACTGGTGCCCTTCATCTCGGGTGCCGTCGTGATGACCGCTCAGGCCCGAGCCTGGCGACCCCAGTCAACGCGGAGATTCTCGGTGCCGCTCTCTCTCGTGGGAGCGGAGGAGGCCCCGCGCCACTTTGCCTCGGACCAGACACTTTGCACAGGCAAGATCGCGCACTTGCTTGGGGGTCCAACCACAGCAGCTGGACCCAGAGGCACAATTTCTGTTACAGGTTCATCACACAACACTCCAACAGATTTTCTGGCACTGATAACCTACTTTCTGGTTGACATCTATTCGAGGCTGCCAAGGAAAAAGTGCTATAGTTCTGACTTGTAATACTTTTACTTCTAGAGATTGTAAAATTATGACGTATTATTTGTGTCGCAAAACTGTTTCCTGCTGGCGTTGTTCACTACGGAACGGGATAGGAAACGCGAGGTGCTTATGTGCCACACCATAAAGGTTCAAGATAAACATTTATATACATAGTCCACTAAAAGACCCGAGGTACCAAATTATGTGATTTCATTTAACATAGGTGAATACTCGTGCGCTGTGGACCTGACGCACTAACTGACGACTTCACATGACCTCTATGATACATAAACTGTGAAAACAAAGAATAATGTGATTAACAATATGCATAAAGAGAACTACTGTGCCCACACAAAAGAAACCAATTTTAAGACACGTAAATGTGGGCCTTTGAATTCGAACTTGGGATTAACGTAGACTTTATTAAAAACTTATTTCTGATTATTATGTTGCCATACACAGTTAAAATATTAATGGAATTTAATTGAATAACTCTCCATGAAAATTTATGAGACTGAATATTTATTAGTGCGCTTTAAACGCAGCTCAGACACATTCTAAGATCATCTAGTATTTTAATTATTGATCATTGTCTTTATTATTTGACGTGAATGCTACTGTAAACCCCACCGAGTATGTAGTAACTGTCAGCGTTGCTGCTCGTCTTATTCCGTGCTTACTCACCAGCTCTGGTCGCTGCGTTTTGCTTCATCGACGGGCGAAAGAACTTGCTGTCGCTACTCGTCGCTACTACCTCCATGTCCCATCAGTACCAAAACGGCTCGCCGTCTTCCTCCAAGCTGAACGACCGCAGCTAGTCACACCGGGACTCGAACAAGCCTCGCGTGATGCCGTGACGACTCATCACCTCGGCGTCGATGTCTCCCACTCGGCCAGGTCACAGGGCGAGCGAGTGTCTCTCGCTGTTGGCGCGCTGTAATACCTCGTCCTCTGCCGTGGTGTCCAAAAACCCTCGGCTCCTTGGCGACTTGTCTTCTTCATCATACTCGTCTTACTGTTTCTCAGCGAGCAGATTTCCTCTAATGGCTCAGGATCAGGATTAGTAGGAAACGTGGTGGTAGTGGTCCTCCTATGCTTGGAGTCCCCGCCCTGTTGACGAGTGGAAGTGTTGAGATACTTAAGCTCGGGTACTAGCCTGCTGAGCTAGTAGGGGTTGGATAGGCCTCAGCTGGATCACGATTAACTGGGTGACCGAGGGGTCCCAGGGATGTGAGAGGTATGGTTCCGTGTCGTTGCTACTCAGATCCCTCAGAGGGGGCTGGCTCTGTTGAAGGTCTGGGGGTGGATGGCGGAGCTGGGGGTGTTTCGGTGGGGCCGAAGTTGGGATGGGTCTCCTCAACCTCTCGACCTAGCCGGGCGCTCTCCAGTAACATGCCGCGATTGGAAATGGCGAATCTATTTCCCGGTTCTAGGAACCCATGTTAGGCTCTGGTAACAGTGTCTGGCATGAAAAAGACCCATCTTTCTCCTAACCAGGATTATGCCCTAACGGGATTACCTGCCTGGGGGAGTATTGATGCAAATTTGAGGTGTGAAACTAATGTACATGTTTCTCGGCGAGCAACTGTTAATCGCTCGTCCGGGGACTCGAACCAGCCATCTCTTTCCTCATTCCACGCCGCTGCCTCCACCTCACTCTAACTCGATGTTTACTATTTTCTGTTTCTTCATTCTTTACTCGCTGAGCGACTGTTCACTCGTCGACTCAGGTCTTGCACCCAAGACCCTCGGACGTCACGCCAACACCTCTGTCGTGGTTCCTTATGACAGGGTTTACCCCACCGAGGACGTATCCCTGGGTAGGCGTGGAAGGAGAGCAGAGCTTCACTGGGTCTCTCGTACTGACGGTGTCCTGTCTAGGCGCGTCGGAGCCCATCTCTGTCGTCTCAGCAACAACTGAGCTTCATACACCTTACCAGGGGCAACGATCATTACTACTCAGAATATTCTTTATTCTGTTCGCGGAAGCTGTTCAAAGTACATAAGCAGCGGGCGAAACTTCCTATGCCACGTAGCGGTCAAATGAACGAGAACCTTCAATCTTACCCTCGCTCAAATTGCTTTGTAGATTGCCTAATCAACAGGCGGGTGCTGAGCTGAAGTTTAGCGGCTGGCGTCCTTCCAGGGGAGTGAAAAAAACACATCTCTTACGTCGCGGTGTAGACGGTTACACCCGTTACAACATATACGACTAAAAATAAACTGCTGTGCTCTTAAAGCAGAGCGTTGATTCATCCCACTTTGGCAATTTTAAACTTAAACTATCGTTCCCTAGCAGTCAAAAATTATTTAACGTGTGGCACGAAGGAAGGAGTAAATAACATGAGCACCTCATTATTATTACATACATAAAGAAACAACTGCTGTTTAAATTTGCAGAATTAGCGTTGTTATATGGCGACAGTCTAAATTGCAAAAAAATTACGCATAGTTGAATATTTTCATTTGATCACAGGCTAATCAACACGTCATGAAGGACTGGAAGCCAATGGTCCTCATTTTAACAACTTCTGTCAGAAGCATGTGCTACCCGAATATAAAATTAAATTTGGCAGCAGCCAATGAAAATACGGCACGGAGTTAATAATGCGCACTTTCGTATAGTCTAGCCTGGCACACCAGTTCTGCAGTTCTCTCCATTTGAAGCAAGTCTTAAAGCACTAACTCCAATATTAAGTTTTCAAGAATGAGTATAAGAAATTATAAATGGAAGGATTTTAACCACATCAACTGAAACATATGTATTATTCAAGGCGTAAAGGTATCATAAGATGAAAACAATTTATTCCAATCATATTCAATCCTTTGGATGAATAGGTTTAACAACACAATATGTATGTGTGATGTTAAATTAATTGAATGTTTCAATTCACTATTTTCATTTGTATGCATTAAATATTTCTTAATTGAAACTATTGTGCCAAATTATAAATCAATCCGGCACCAACACATCGAATGCCCTATCGCCTCTATTGCAGACACGAGTCACAGAGTGACCAACTTCGGGAAGGCGTGGTGTTTGTTTACGAGTGAGACAATCAGGAGTGTAGCTTGGGTCTGTGAGACCCTTCATTCCAAGTTGCATGACATGATTTTTTCTATGGCTTGTCCAATGAAATAAATATTTCACCTGTTAAGGCTGAAAAAAGTAGAATATTTTATTAAATTGTGGAGACAGAAGATAAGAATAAAGTGACATCAATTACATGAAGAAAATATATGGCTTTTAGCAAATATGTTTGTAGACCATAAACCAGAAGATCGACTAGAACTCAGCCACATAATAAATATCGTTGCATTATGTGCAAAGACAATTAAAACCAAAGATTATGTATGTAAACACAGTTTTGGTTACATTGGTCTTATGCATTTTAACATTTTTTGAAACTTTTTTTTTAATAAGGCCACTTTTTTGTTGTTGTAGAAAAGCGACTGTTATATTTTATAAAATGGGTCTTATCCACTGCAAAATAAAAAAAATAGACTACTCTTCACAAAACCAAATCAAATGAACTGTATAGAAATTATATGTACAATTATCAAAAAATTTTATGTTTTTTTTTGGGAAAGTAATATATTTTTATTATAATGAGATATTCTATTTCATTGCAGCTGTAAGTATTTATTTTAAAACCTTGTTTTTTAATAATAATTTTCATAAAAAAATTAATTTTTACTAATTGGATACCATAATAGTTCCAATTGGTGGAACTTCTTTTAACGCTCCCAGCTTAGGGTAGACTTCACTGCTCTGAAACTTAGACATACAAATAGCTAAGGTTTTTTATAAACTGGAAAATGTTTCAACATTTTCTGCCATGAATCACGTTTGTTACAGTTATATTAACAAATAAGCCTGGGTACACAATTAAAAAAAAATAAAAGCGACTGCATGTGCACACAATCCATGCGAAATCGGTTTACCTTTGAAATATTACTGTTAATTGCAGCCAATGAAAGTTCGTGATATTTCCGAAATATGTTTTTAGTGTTAGTTAATAATTATATTAACTATATTAACTACCAATTAACTATCCCGGGCCATTTGACCAGCAGGTTGTAAACATAGGTTTTAAATAATTAATTAATTTCTGTTACGTAACAATTTTGAGGTCACGATTATATCCAAAAAGTTTTTTTTTGTATTTAAATTTAATGCTGGTAACTTTTTCTAAGAAGTAAAATGAAATTCGACATGCAGTTTACCGTCTGAGGCAGGGTTTACATGGGAAATTGCGTTAGTTTATTTTAAAGCAGGAATTACCCGAGCATTTTAATATCTTGGTAACTTCTTGCCACAATATGATTGATAAATGTAAACAGTATTAAAGTCAAACCCAAATATCAGCATACACTTCACTCATTGACTGACATAAATACAATAAATGCATTATTTTCCCTCCCATGCGCACGACTCCTCTCCTATGCGGTGTTGTTGAATGGGCATGTGTCGTTTTGCCTAAAGGCGTTTTGCCTAATTTTAGGCAAAACGCCATTAGGCAAAACGCCGTTAGGGAAAACGCCGTTAGGCTAATCGCCATTAGGCAATTCGCCGTTAGGCTAAACGCTTTATCCTCTTTTAGGCAAAACGTCATTAGGCAATGCGTCGTTAGGCAAAACGCCGTTAGGCATAACGCCGTTAGGGAAAACGCCGTTAGGCATATCGCGGTTTGGCAAATCGCCGTTAGGTTATGTTAAGTTTGGTAAGGTTAGGTTAGGTTAGGTAAAACGCCGTTAGGCAAATCGCCATTAGGCAAAACGCAGTTAGGCAATTCGCCGATAGGCAATTCGCCGTTAGGAAATTCGCCGTTAGGAAAAACGAGGTTTTGTCATTATAGTAACATTTTAGGCAAACCGCCGTTAGGCAAATCGCCGTCAGGCAGAACTCCGTTAGGGAAAACGCCGTTTGGCAAATCACCTTTAGGCAAATCGCGTTCAGGCAAATAGCCGTTAGACAATTCGACGTTAGGCAAAACGCCTTTAGGTGAAATGACTTTAGGCAAATCGCCATAACGAATTCATGTTTAGGCAAACCGCCTTTAGGCAAATCACCTGTTACTCTTGTGAATTAGTAGGATTCTAAAACGTGGCGGTGATATCTTGTGGTTGGTGTGCGTGGTGGCTGACGTCACCAGTCTGCGGGAGGCGCCAGCTGGTGGTGCTGCGGGCCGCCAGGAGGAATGTCGGCGCTGCGGTCGCCTTGACCGCTCCGCCCACGTCGCGCGCCCCGCGTCCCTCCCGGGCGACTTTCTCCGCCGAGCGGGCTTCGGGGCCGTCACAGAACAAGGGCCGGGGGGCGTCAGTAGGGCCACTCAGAACAAAACTGTGCTGTCGAGAAATACCAACATGTCCACATCAAGAATTACGGTAAGTTTTAAATATAAGCATGGGTTTTTCTTTAAAATAGATATCTTAAAAAAAAGTAATTTTCAAAAATTATTAGTTCAGAATTTATAAAATGCCTTATTAACGGAGTGCCGATTTGAGTATAAATGCGTAATATTATACTTTGGAATAATTTTTGACAATGTTAATAATCTTGGTAGCAATGAAATAAGCATGGCTGTCATGTTCACATGTGCACGTGTATTTTTTTTTTTTTTTTTTTTTGCAATTCAAACTGAGGTTACGTTATTGAACAGTCATACTTTGCGTCTATGCATTTTATCAATTTTTTTTGTTGTGCCCTATAGAAAAAAAATATCATCTTAAACACACATAGTGAATATTCCCAGCAACGATTTATCACAAAAAATAAATCAAGGTTGCCAGCATGTACTTCTGAATATTAAACGAATTTTAGGTTGTTAGGTTGCCAATACATACCTCAGAGTTCGCTGATTTCCACAGAAAATAAAAGCGTTTGTTATAGCCTTGAGTTGCGACTCTTTATCTTCCTTGCTTTGGGGCAAAGGGCGAGACTGCGGCAGTGTATACCAAGTGACACGTTCCATTCACCATTCGGCATCGCGGATTTGCGCCTAAAAGGAATAACTCAACATGGACTCTAAAACTTTGAAACGTATTATTTCATACTACGTGCACATTTCACCACCGGAAAATCTATTTAAAAACCACCTTACATCAACCAAACAAGCTGTACAAACCTGGGCCATAATTCATTTCTCATATTTGGTCGCGGAATTCCACACCAGCCTACCTGCACGCGGGGAAAAGAATACATTGGTGTGTAGCCACCATGCCCGTTAGAAGTGAAGCATAGCAATAATGTTCTAGGCATTCCGTTAAAAGTTTGTGTTCGATACGATGAGTATTTGTGCTTATATCTGTGAAAAACAAATACTCTTTTGTACGTAATTAGTTCACGTCTGCGAGACACTGCTCAAAGTTATGATCGACCGCGACAGTCATGTCTACCTCGGTCAGCGAAATGTGTTCATGACTAACATCATAGAATCGAAGTGTGTGTGTGCTTTTTTATTGATTTCCTCGCCGAAAATAAGGTGGAGTGGCAAAGCCTTACATTTTTCTGTGCCGTAGTTGATGAGAAACTTTCAATTCTTTTAATATTGATTATTTACTTATTTCTCTGATAAAATGATTATCTATGGTCAATTTATCTCTAAATTTAAATTAATTATACTTCTGTTTCTCCTAATTGATCATATAGTCTATATTAATTGATGTTAAGTTGTGCTCCTGCGTTTCTTGCTGTGAAACGCGGCGATCACACTGCGATACAGTTTCAATTACTGTATCCGGGTAAACGAGTGCACTGCAATCTGTGTGATATAACGGCAACCTACATATCAATCTTCGAGCTAAATGTAATCGTAACAGTTTTTATCTAAATTTACTAAGTCTGGGAATATTTTTATGATACCCAAGTCTTGTCTTTCCATGTAGTACTAAGGAGTACCAAGTCGAAATATATATATATTTTTTAAAATTTCATATTCTCTCGGACACCACGCAGCTGCTGCTATGTTGTTTTCAGCAAGTAATATGTTAGCGTTATGTACCGTTGTTGCTATATTAAGTTCTCGTTGCTTAGAATTTGCGTTACGCAATTTTCGTTACGCTCTGATATCACCACCGTCTGACTCACCCTACCGGCTTTAAAGAAGTTTCACTACAAAAGTTGTTTTGCCCACACAGTGGCACGGCGCGCAATAGCTCAAACACAGTCTAGTATGTACGTCTATACTCACTAATGTTCGTGGCACGCGCGAGAGCTGTGTGACAGCTTCTCAATACATTATATAACTGCCCTGTCCTTGGGTTTAAATCTTGGAAAAAATTGGAGGGGGGGGGGGGGGGGGGGCAGATAAAATTACTTCCGATTAAGAAGCCTCTCTTTGTGGAGGAAATCGTAACTGTAAAATGAGGACGATAAATATTTAAAAAAAAAATAACGTTTCAAGGATATTGTTTTGGACATTAAAGTGTATCCTACTTAAGGGCTCCGCCTACCCGTGCACACACACGGTGCGCAGAGCTTCAGGAAAAACAACGCGATTTCAAAACTACTCGAGATATCCGAGTGGGGTCTGCTTACGAAAAGCATTTAAGAGTTCGCTGAGGCCCGAAGAGTACTTTTAATTTTGGATCAATTTTTCAAACTGTATTTATAGAAGAGTTAAAATGGCTAAAACGCATGTTTAGAGTAATTTTTAGGCGTAAAACAACCAGTACAGATTCTTGAAAGCACTTAAGGGACTTGCATTACACCTTTATCTTAATTAATCCGAAATATAATGTTACAGTCACCGCTCAAATTTCACAGATATCCTGTGACGTCGAGAAGACTGCGCGTCAATTTAGAGCCTTGCGCTTGGAGGCGATACCGCGCTAGAAATACTATCAGCGTCGCGCTTATCATCCCGCCTCACTAACACACATACACCCCTGACGAGGCGGACCCCTTAACGCATGCACCGCACGCACTCTCCACGGGCCAACCCTGCGAGTCCTTCAGACTTGCGCCCATGGCCCCGTCCATCGCAAACTCCGCACGCAACTGCGGCCCACGCGCCCGAACTAGTCCAGCTAGTGGCGCAGCGTGAGTAGCCAAACGAACTCCCCATGCGATGCCTCCCACGGCACGAAGTGGCCAGTCGGATGCAAGGCTGGTCGCCACAGACCCACTACCGAGTGCAGCTTTTCCAAATGAAATGACACGCACCAATGCTTCTGCGGGGTTATTGGTTATTGAACATGTTGTTTGTCGACACTTGTGACTGTCATTAAAGATCACATCACATGTCAAGTGTGAATTTCAGTGCATGCAGTGTTTCATAAGGGCTGTCTACTAGGTGCAGGGACGTATCCGGGATGGAGGTGGGACTTCCTAGGGGTCCGTACCCCTCCCTTACAGGTTTAAAAAATCACAAGCAAAGACAAACTAAGAAAATCATAGTAATGAGCTATTTATAAATTATTTTGTAAGGATTATTGTAGTACTTAGTGGGCAGCAATATTGCATTTTGTCCACATTATAGCCCGACATGCCTCACACACAGAAGCTGCAAAATTTGTTTTCCAAGTAGACTTTAATTAATTTCAGTTTGAACACTTGTTTCTCTAACCTGACATTCTTACAAATATATCTTGCGTGTTTTATGTATTAAATTACAAGAGTATATATATGTCTTGTTTTTAAAGAAATCATAAAATAACTGACTTATCAAAAATTTATTACATACAATTAAATAAAAAACCAAACTATGTAATGTTCAGTTTCCTCGAGCAAAATCATTACATATATTTATTGTTGTAAAGTTGGATTTCTAAAAGTTTGCTATTCCCTGTGATTTTGTTTAAGTGTTACAGTAAATTGAATTTTTAAATTGAGCTTAAAGAAAATTAAAAATAATATATAATGGTCGTACTGAACCTCCTCCTTGGCAAAATCCTGGCTGTGGCCTCGAGTCCTGTCAGCGAGGTGGCTGGAGCTGGTGGCTGGAGCTGGTGGCTGGTGGCTGGTGGCTGGAACTGTTGGCTGGAGCTAATGGGTTGAAGCTGATGGTTGGTGGCTGGAGCTGGTGGCTGGTTCACCTGACATAACGCCATGCGTTTTTTTTTCCTTTTGGGGCTTTACAAAAGATCGTGTCTACGTTCCGCCGCTACCTAATGATTTGCCAGATATGAGACACTGAATTGAAGAGTCTGGACGTGTGAAGAATGGGACTTTAGTTTGGATGTGTGCCGTATAACAAAAGGTGCACATATTGCACATTGTAAGAAAACAACAAGATTAGTTTACCTTCAATTATGGTGTATGATTTGTTGTAAATAATCTAATTTTAAATGTTAATGGGACATTCTGTATAAAACAATATAAATCAAAGTGAAATATAAACCGGCCTTCAGTGGGACGTGTTAAAAAGCACTGCTATCTTGTGGGTAATGTGTTGAAGTAGCCTATAGCCAGGCGACCACGGGGCCGCGCCCGGGCAAACAGGCGGCGCGGTCAAACCTTGGTGCGGCGAGTGTGCGTGGGAGCCCGGCATGCGGAGGGCGCGTGGGAGCGCGGAGTGGCGCGAGCAAACACGGGCCGGTGACCAGGCGGCCGTGTGTCGCTGATTGCCCTGCACTGGCCTCCTCTCCAGGCTTCAACCCTCAAGCGAAGACAGAACAAGACAACTACAGCAAATTAGCTACGTAAGGTTACAGAGAGATTGTTTTGGCAGGATTTTTGTAATTTTTAGTGAGCTAGAATAATGTATTTCTTCCACATTATAGTCTGACATGCCTCATACACAGAAGCGTCAGGAATAGTATTTTTATAAGTTATGTCTATATTTAACCCAGGTTTGCACGCGTGTTGCTGTAAGCATGACTTCCATGCTAACTCGTCATGTGTGTGTTTCATGTACCTACTTAAAAACCACAACATATGTATTTATGGTTTGTTTTAGTGAAATCATCAAACATATGATTTAAAAACAAAGTATTAAATACAAATAAATAAAAACAAAAAAAAAACAGATTACTTTTCTCAAGCACAATCCTTACTTAAATTTCTATGGTAAACGTGAAATTCAAAAGCACAAAGCCTCAATCACTATAAAGAACTGATATTTAAATTAATTTTAAGTTCCAACTAAAATAAAACAAATCGTCTTTTACCACAGAATTGCGTCTTAGTAATACGAAGATACAGTTTACAAAGTACAAATAAGTTAATTTTATCAATTGCAAAAAATATTTTATTAATAACCAGCACAACAGTAAAAACGAATTTTCTGATAATACATTATAACCGTCCAAATAAGGAGGTTGTATTTTATAAATGATTAAAGTTAAGAATATCTTTAAAATTTATTAACTAACGAAAAATAAAATATTAAAGACCATAATGGCATGAGGTTTTTCTACAACTTTCTATTTTTACCGCTCAAGAAAATAAAATAATTTATTAATTATAATCATTTTAAGTGGTATGACCAATCGCACTGCAGCTTGAATAATGAAATAATAAAAAAAGTAAAAATTTTACTTTTGCACTAATTGGGATTATTTTTAATAAGTATGATGATAAACTTAAGTTGGACGAGATTGATATATTTCAGACGCGAACAAAATCGTGTAAAGTGATGGATAAAAAAAAAGAGCTTTATTGCCAAAACTAAAATTTAGTCGAAAAATTTCCGCCAATATTATAGTTCTTATATGTATATATTTAAATATTTCGTCAATAGTAGTCAATTTATTTTATACAAGAAACTTGTTGCATGTAGTTTCTATTCCACCCGACATATGGTACCACGTGTTGTGTTGAGGTAAATATTATTTATTTTTGTATGGGATTCGGGATGCTTTCTTACATTTGCAAGAGAAAGAGGGCTTTGCTAGACATCAAAGAAAAGGAAGTTCATCTTGCATGATAGTGTTTCTCAGCTGTCTTAAGGCACAGTAATCGACTCATTAATGTTGTTTGAATTTTAAGTACTGGTTTGGTAACATGAATTCGCCAACAAAACAAACTCTGATCACAATTTCATTTCCCATTTCGAAAAAAAAAAATGCACGCAGCCAATTTTTTCTCAAAAATAACCTGAAGCACACGATGATCACCAGTATTCTTGCCAGAAATAATCAGGAGCACACGGAGAAAATCAAGAGAAGACTTGAAAATCCTGCTCATTGAATATATTTAGATGTATGTTTGCATACTTAATTTAATATAATAGCTATATACATATTGTGCATATCCATATCTGTAACAGATATATGCTTAGTATATTATTATGCAAGACAAACTTTACATATGTAAATCGTCGAAATGTAAAATTCACAAAAAAATGGTACCGAATACAGCATCCATTGTATGTAAAGTGATATCGAGTAACATCTTATTCAGCCGGTAGAATGCTTGATTGCAGTAGGATGATTAATTTAATATATATTTTAAATAATAAATTACTTTATGTACTGATAAAGGAACTATCCAATAATGGAATGAATCTCATCAATCATTACATTAATAGGTGATTTTTTGATGATGTTTAGAAATTTATACGAATTTCTAGATTAATGATTACGGATTTCCAATATTGTGGCCAAATTGGCTTACTTGAGGTTGGCACAAAAGGAATTTAAATTAGTTTAAGATTATGACCTTTTGATATTAAATATTTGTTTTTTAAACCTATAATAAACATTTTTATCTCGAGCAAAGATTGAACCAAGGACAGGAATCGATCGAAATATCAGTAAATAATGAGAGCCGTTTTAATGAATTTTGGAAGTTTTCCCAAATTTCTAGCTTTATAATAACAGATTTTCAAGATGGTGGTCAAGACGGCTGACAATATGGCGGACGCTACAACGGACTGGTGATTGGCACTATAGCGGATAAAAAATTAAATCAATATGGCGAAGGTACCCTTTATCATATTGCATATGTACTATGTGACACTAGCACTCCTGGTACCAAGTACTGAAAATAAGATGGCGGCAGTGCACTCTGGCACGCGATGTGTGTACCTACTACGTGAAACTAGCGCTCCTGGTAGCAAGTAGTAAAAATAAAGATGGCTGCCTCCAGTAGCCGAAAACAAAAAGATGACTATGATGAAATGATCCATGATGGCGGCCTCCAGCGGACGAAAACTTGATGGCGGATTAGTTGTGGGAGATTATTTTGCGGGGACCTCCATAGAGGAAATGTTGTTGCCAGTTTTAATTTGTTCTTCCCGAGTTTGACCCGAGGACTCCGAGCGCCATTACGTAAGAGCATTTTTAATTATAGTTTTATTATAATTATATCATTATTTATTCAATTAAATTTATTTTATATTTTTTGGATTGTAATTTTGGATTTCCCAGTTGGTGGACTTTATTTCATAATTTTTAAATGGCGGAATGTATTTTACTCAAAATTTTACTAAATACATTAGTTTTATAATTTTAAATTTTTTTTCTTTTGATTTTTCCTATCATTTTGTATTTTCAAGATGGTGGATGTGACATCATAATTTCAAAATGTAAAAATATTTTATATTTAAATTTGTATTATATATTTATTTATAATTTTTAAAGTTTTTCCGATATTTTCATGTTTATTTACGGATTTTCAAGATGGTGAACGTAACGATAATTTCAATGGGGACGTCAAACTATAAAATGGTGGCCATGAGATCCTAATATTTGAGGTCAAATGTCCTGAGAGGTTAATTGGAGACATGAAGATAATTTCAGCCTCTTTAGTGATATTTCAAGCCTCTGACATTTTTTGGGGACTAAAAGGGGAAATGATTCCTCAAAACGAGAATTGTTTCCTAGAAATAGAGAAATTTTTATTCTGATTTTTTAGATTGTTTTTTTGGAATTTTTTTCCCCTAAATACTAGACTTTTTAGCGAATTTTGGAGAATTTTTTGCCATTTTTGCCAAGTTTGAGACATTTTGGCAAATTTTGAAGGTCAAGGTCTATGGTCAGGTCGTCCAAGATGGCCGCAGTGATGTCACAAATCAAGATGGTGGACATTAGCTCCAGCTCAACACCCAGAACCCAGCCGTCGGACCTTCATTTATGTACAACACATAATGATTGATTAAGTCACTCAGAACAAAATAAACTTATTTGCGTACAAAACTATTAGTTAGAGTTTATACCTATAAAAATATTTTGTGATGGAGTCAAAATATTTGTGTGTAACATCTTAGCTCTCGGTATACGGCATTTAGTGGAAGTAATTTCGTGAATACGACGAACTCAAGGAACGGAAATGTGTAACAATCACGTTGCTGCTATCTCTGGTGTAGGACGCGGACCAAAGTTCACAAATACAAAGTAAAATGTTCTTGTATTAAATATTTAATGATTTTTTTTAACAAAATTGGCAGTATTTAATTAAATTTCTTGTTGAAAATCATACCCAAATCCAGTTTTAAAAATTTTTCAGACATTTTTGCTTTTATGGGAGCCGTTTCGTTATATATTTTAAAATTTTGGTCTACTAATCATATGATTCAATAGTCGACGTAGCTGCTTTGGTAGCGAATTCTATCGGTGGGTGTGGTAACTATGTGTGATTTGCGTTCAGAAATATTTCTGAAAACAGAATTTACGTATATTTAATATGCTTGGGATAATTTCAAAGATTTTTACATTAAATTTCGTGTCAGATTTTCGTATTATAAGAGTATTTGCAACATAAAAACACATGATTTTGCTCGTTTCCGAGGTTAGATGTTACACATCACTGGCGAGTACTAAAATACTTGCTCACGTTTTTTCCCCAGTATTTGGGAGAAAATATTAATTTTCAACATTTAAGCTTTGATGCTGATTTTGATGGAGTCATTTCCTATTTTGCAAACATTTATTTAAGTTCACATTTTGTTTGTCTGTTTAGATCAAATTATATAAGTTAAATTCAAATCACTCCCGCTTGAACTAGAGAGCTGAAATTTTACGTACTTTTGCAGTTCTGATGACAGTAAATTTATTTGATGTACACAGATTCCGCCATTTTTAATTTCGGGTTCCATCTTGAAATTCCATTATCAGTATCCAAAAAATCAGGAAAAATGTTATAATTATAAAAAATTACCAAATTTTATTATAGTAAAACTTTTAGGAAAAACTGATTCCGCCATTTTGAATTATGACCACTATCTTTAGATTCCGTAATTACTATCAAAATTTAAAAAATTTAAAAATTTTAAAAATTTACTAAATTACATTTTAATAAAATTTTAATCAAACTCTTGAATTTTATAAAGTTTTAAAAACATTTTTACATTAAATTTATTTAGATTAATAAATAGTTACACCCAGGACAATTAGCTAGATATGCGCCTGCTCTAGCCTCGCACATCCCCTGCTCGGACACTGACCTGCTTGTAGCCTGGTTCTCCGGGCGTGTCTAGCCCAAGCGAGTCCACGCCAAAGAGGTGGGATACCAGCTCCTTGGTTCCCGGCCCGCCCTGCTCCTATAATCAGCAGTCTCGGCTCTGGAAACACGAAGCAAGGTCGTTACACGGGGCGGCGCCGGCGAGATTGTAAAGTATCTCTTCCCCTGGTGTACCATTCGTCATGAGGCAGTGCTCCTGAAACATCTGGACTCCCGCCTTGGCCATTTAGCCGCTCGGGAGAAGAGGGCGTGTTCAGGCAGCGGCGAGGTAGCTGGGTAATCCCACCTGGCACCGCGGCTGAGGACGAAGGAAAACTAAAATATTTACCTTTTATTTTATTGCACTTGCCATAAGACAACATTGATACTCTAACATGTGATTCTATCAGATTATCTTCTATGTTGCAATCAAAAAAATTCAGTGCTCAGTATAAATACCAGTGTTATCTGTTGTATAATCTGTACAGCTTTAAAGTATTTAAATAGTTGTGAAAATATGTTTCTTACGTACGGGTTTGCAATCAGTAGCCGTTTATTTAGATAACATTAGCCCGTTTAATATTCACCTAGAGAGAAAACAAAAGTATCATATTTCGGTCAATGAACTGTGCGGACGTGGAGCTCGTTAGCAAAAAAAAAAAAAAAAAGAAAATTAAGAACCCAAATAATTTTAACTTATTGTTTGCATTGTGTATTTACTTGGTCTTTTTTTTTAAATATTCTACAAATAAGAATTAAATAGGCACACAAACTATTTTTGCTCTGCCCGCAGTAAGACTCTCACTTTTAAGAACAAAATTAACATTGAATCACGCGTGTGACGTTTCTTGGAGTAGGAGAAGAGGTCATGGAGCTACTGCTTCCAAGGAAAACATCTCACAGAGACGTGACAGAGAACATGAGACCGGCCCTCGTACACCGGTGGCTGGACCGACTTGAAGCGTGTTGGTCCGCAGGCGGCTGGCGAGGTCGCGTGGTGTCACGAGCTACAGGCCACCGAGCCAGCTCGCTGACCCCTCTACTGTCACCTGCGTAGCACTCATCCACGTGGAGTCAGACGCCCCCGAATTAACTGCGTTCGCGCAACTCCGGAAATTATCTTTCGTTGTTGTAAAACTTAAAGGTAGGTTATGTTACATTTGTTACAGAAATAAAATCCCCCCACCCTAAATTTTATCTTATTTTTTTATTTCCGGGTTAATAGGTTTTGCCGTCTGGATTATCTTAAATGAAGTGAAAGTTTGACTAGGTTATCAGCGACATTTAAAATACTCCAAAATCGCCGAACAGTGTTTTTCATTGCGACCAAGAAGTTGCACGAGCGAGCGTCGAACTCCGGATGTGTTTGAAAAGGATTCAAGCGAATGTCACAGTTTCAGTGAATCTTAGGTTTCCTTCTCCGTGCTCGGGTCGTTGCTTCTGTATGAGCCGATGTTCTATGGAGTCTCCCACGCGCGTTGCGCAGTGCCACAGTGATATGTCCGACGGCGCTTCCGTGCATTAATATCACCTTAAAATAGACTTTTGAATTCGGAAATTAGCCATTTCTGTTGCACGGGTACTACGTAAATAAATAACAATGCATGTTCATAAGAGAAACATTAAGATATAAGGGGAAATTTGTATACAGCTGCAATTGCTTTATTTAACCCTTTTCGATAGCGAATAGTTTTCAACCTTTGGTAACAAATTCTGTTGACGTAATTAACCACTTGGAAGGGTGTTCTGAGAACGTGATATAAATTTTTACTGTTTTATTAAAACAATTATCTGGTTAGAAAACATACGAGGAATTCTCATCATTATCCCCATTGTTTCCAGCTAACAACTTCCCCGCAGAAATCGGAACAAAAATAGTTAAAAATTACATTGAATTTATAAAATTATGTTAGGACACAACATATTTATAACTTTATAATACCACGTTGTACATGTCATAACAATGAAATATTGTTAGTTACACTTTCAGCAATAATTTAAACAATGTGCATAAACAACCAGGCCATATCTCAAGTACATTTTAAGTTTTGATATTTGTAATGAACTGCAGCAAAAAAAAAAAAAAACACTTTGAGTAAGCTAAGTTTTGCTCCTTAGATCTGAATTAGTTTTTTTACATAAATTATACAGTTAAAAATATGATACTGAGTTGTGAATATGTAGCATTTAGCGTAAAGCGAATTAAATTTTATAAATGATTTATGATTTTGTAAGAAGTTTGAAAGTGCATTTCTAAGAAAAATCGTTATAATATCGCTCTCTTATTTGATCGTTTGGATGAGGCTGTATTCGGATATACAGTTAGATATTACATCTTAACTAAACCTCATGTAGTGAATGACCACAAATAAAACACTTTAGACGGTGTGGGAATTTTCTGGCAGTCTAGATGTTGTGCGCGTCCCGCAGAGGGGGCCAGTATCGACTACATGGGCGTCCAGTGGTTTATGATGATGGGTTGTAAGGTTTCAGTTAGTTTCACAATTAAATTTAAACACACACACATAGGTATATATATATATATATATATATATATATATATATATATATATATATATATATAAGTAGTCTTTATAGGCTAACCGTCCCAAAACGCAATGGAAATAAAGATTCTGTAAAATAACACGTTAAATATGATCAACTCACAGATTTTGCTAACCAAAACTATGCATCCATCAAATAATTTATACCATACGTTATTTTATATGCATAACTAAAACAACAAAAATAAACATACACAGGCATATTTTGACAAGTGTGGGAGATATTTAGCAACAAGTATCTCGGAATTCGATGGGGAAATATTTTAACAGCGTATAATAGGGGAGCGTGCAGTGATAGGCACATAATTAATTCTCTGGCTGTTGGTATCGGGATGACGGGCAGGTATTCCCAATCGGCACCGCTCTTCCGCCACTGGGGAGCAGCAATTTATAGCCCGAGATTGGTTCCTACCATGGGGGGAAGGGGTTGAGGTGAAGTGTTAAAGCGGACGTAATTTATAACCAACCAGACGGTGAGAAACCGTAGTTTATAAACGTTAGTGTTTTTTTGCTGCCTATTTAAACTGTGTTCCGGACAGGTTCGCCCCGAACCCGGCCTCTCCTCCAATCAGACCGTGTTTTATCGCCTGCGCCCGGCCGCGAGGTGCGGCCTTTGCCGCCAAAATTCCCTCAGTTATGGTGGCTGTAGGGGCTGGACGCCTGGCTAGGGGCAGCTGCATTGTAGCTGTGGTCGTGGTCTGACCAGCACACACTTGCCGTCAGCGGCACTGAACGAGGTTATTGGCTCCTCGACAACTGCCTCCACGATGGTAGCATATCGTTAACAGTGCTGGCAGCCATAGTCGTCATAGGACATAGTCACCATGGTAGTCATAGTCTATAGTATCTATATTCGCCATACTCCGTAGTAGCCATAGTCACCATAGTCGCTATTATTCATATTAGCCATAGTCGCCATATATGTTACAGTCTCCATAGTCAACAAAGACGCCATATCAAAGTTCATAGTCGTCATAATCCATAGTCGTCATGGTTACCATAGTAGTCATTGTCCATAATTGCCATAGTTACTATAGTCCATAGTAGCTAAAGTCGCCATAGTCTTCACAGTCTCCATAATCACCATAGTCGCCATAATTGTTATGGTCAATTGTATCAATATGATTCTTAGTAGTCATAGTACATATTATACATAGTAGCTATAGTCGCCACAGTCCCCATAGTCACCATAGTCGCTATAGTCACCATAGTTTATAGCAGTCATAGTCGCCATAGTCCATAGTTTCCATAGTTACCATAGTCACCACAGTTCATAGTAACAACAGTCGTCATAGTCCACAGTAGCCATAGTAGCCATATTCGTCACAGTCTCCAGAGTCACCATTGTTGTCATAGTCGTCACAGTCTCCAGTTTTATTATTGTTATCATAATCGTCATAGTCCATAGTAGCTATAGTAGTCACAGACTCCGTAGTATCCATAGTAGCCATAGCCGTCATAGCAGCCATAGGCGACATAATCCATAGTATCCATAGTTACCATAGTCGTCACAGTTTCCACTGTCAACATATTCGCCAAAGACACAATGTACAATCGCCAAAGTGTAATGGCCGGGGGTTTTGGCCCCTATTTTCTAGGGCGCCGCGAGGTTCTGAAATTGCTTTATAGCGTAACGAATGTTTGACACCCACATATGCTTGTGTCAATGCCACTGATAAATTCACCTTAACTGAAAATGTTTATTTAGCTTTATTACTATCATTAAATTTTATTCAAACTTTTATTGATACTAAGTTTCTCAAGTTATATTTTGAAATTGAGTTTTTTTCTTCTTCAAGATATTAAATTATATTTGCAAAAGTTATTGTCTTATAAATGATTATTATTATATTTTCAATTTAAGGCAAATTCAATTATTTTTCTGGCCATTTAAAAATTACAGTTTAATATTATATGAAAAATGGTTGCGTGTACTTATTAAGTGTTAATGTAGTTATATACTATACACATTCTGAAATGGTTTCTCTGCATATATTTTGTAATTGTTAGTTCTTCCTATCTCTGTAGTCTTTGCACTATTATATAGTATAGGTATTTTGTTAGTCTGAGAAATATAATAAGTATATAAATAGTATGGTTCGTGTTACATTCATTAAATTTGGTGACGTTTCGTATTATTAACTTTATAAACTCAATATTAAACATACTAAGATCGGAGACAACTCTATGGTTTCTAAGAGGTATATTCTATTTTCTTAAGCAACACAAAACACATAAACTTGATATCACCAAAATGAACAATGTATTTTAATACCCTGTTATCTTGAATAGAATAACAAGAATTAAAAATAATAATAATATTATTATTGAAATCACCAAAATGAACAATGTATTTTAATACCCTGTTTTCTTGAATAGAATAACAAGAATTAAAAATAATATTATATATTCTTGTTATTTAAAAAACAAAACTTTCCATGTTAATATAATCAAGAAAATATTGATTCACTACTGTTACACTTCACTCTCTCATAATGTCTTGTGTAACTGGTGTATCTTTTAGTTTCAAAAGGCAAAATAATGATTTCGTCTAGATATAAGTACCTTTATGTTTATTTAACTTTTGATTACTTTCACATAGAATAATAAACTTTAAAATTTATTGACAAATATATTAAAATTATTAAATTATATAAACATGGATTTAAAATTGCATTATCTGAAGAATGGGCTGGCAATAATTAGATAATTACCATTAATCATTGGACATATTTACAACAGAATCAGAAACCATAAACAGGTTAATTCTTTACAATCCCAGTACGCTTAGAGCGATTACAGTCCCGAATGAATAATTTCTGGTGTTCCGATCTTTTCAACGCCGTGATTTAATGTTATTCTGAATATATAAACATACTGAAGGACTGGCCGAAGTTGAGCTGCTAACGAGGCGTCAGGGTGCCTTAGTCGTCCTGTTTGCTGGAGAAAGGACTCGAGGGTGTCGTTGATAGGTCCGATCCGGCCCTTGGACCCAGTCTTTGAACAGGTCCGAATCAAACATTTTTAGATCATGACCACAGACAGTTAGCAAAATAGGCAGAAAATGCCTACTAACAAAGATGATTGCGGTTGGGGAATAAGGTTTGTAAAAAACTCACCGTACAGGGAGATTGCTTCTAGCGTCAGCCAGGGTGCGGAGCTCGCGAACACGCGGTTGTCGCGTATCCATGATTCAAAAGATAGAAAATATTATGAAGTATTATTAACAAAGCATGACTACTTCTAAAAGGTTTGCAGACTGACTAATTACTAATTACTAAAGTTGTAGGGATCACATCCCTTGCCTAGCTGATTACATCTTTAAACAACGAAACAACGACCGGAGTGATGTCTTGATGTGCGGCTCGCCAACGATGCGGTGTGGTCTGTCTGCTGTCGCAGCACAAAGTAAGTTTGGGGCGGCAGCGACTCGTAATTAAATGACGAAGTCAATCAAAAGACAGGAGGGAGACTTCGGCTTCTGAACCGAAAGGATCCGAAGATTTCCGAGGGAGTGGTCGAGAAATACTAACTTCGATATCTCGAAATTGGTGGTACTGGCCGATGTCAGCGCGACCTACTGAGGGGTGTCCGAAACAAGGAGAGATCGACTCACACGAGGCGACTGCTAAAGCATTGGGCTTATGGAGGGAACTAGTGCAGCGCTCTGGTGGCTTGGAAATGAACTACGGGGCACTGTTTGTTGTGTGAGGCACCAGGGGGGCAGGTGTTTAGTGGGCGTTCAAACACCCAGGGGAAATAATTCGCAACTCTGCCACTAGAGGGCAGAGGCGATACATTCTGAGACTGGAGTTGTGGCCTTGAGACAGGCTGGGGTTGATGCCCGGCCATTGTACTGGGCCTGGTTCCCTGGAAAGGCTGTAAGGAGGGGCGATGGGGAAAAGTGCTGCTACCAGTGGGAAATTCTCCCGGCAGCGGCTAGTGATGTGTCGAGGGCTCGAGTAAAATGACCCGTACTCGTGCCTGAAATAGCTCGCATAAGGCTGGCTCTCAGAAACTAGTTGCTCTAATAGCTTGCAGGACATAGCGCTTCTTGTCACGGCTAGGAGGAGAATTACAGGCGACGGACGTGCACCAAAGGCGGGGATAAGACGATAGCACTTGCTGGGTCATTAGATGGTAGGCAAAATTATATTTATGCTGGGAACGATTGGGGAGACAGTTCTGACAAAGATTAAACGGGAGTGAACAGGAGGCGGAAAAAGTTTCAGTAGTTGCAGCAAAAAAAATGACTGGCGACATTATTTTTCAAAAATTCAAATTTATAATTTTGACAAAAATACTAATTGGCAGCTCCAAAGCTCCAATAGCTCCAAAGCTCCGAAGATCTAAAAAGCTCCAAAGCTTCAAAGCTCCAAAGCTACAAAGCTTCAAAGCTCCAACAGCTCCAATTGCCCATCTGCTTCAAGTGCTCCAAGAGCTCCAAAGCTCTATTCACTCCAACATGCAATGTCCGCGCAATACACGCAATTAACGCGCAATACACATAATGAACATACAGTACACACAGGCAACGAAATGAAAACTCAGTACACACAGTACACACAGGAAACGGAATGAACACACAGTACACACAGTAAACGGAACGAACACGCACTGTTCACGCAATTGAAGTGCAATACACGCAAAGTACACGCTATGTATGCAATGTACACACAATGACTACGCATCGTTCACGCAGGTCAAGCATTTAATGAAAACGAAGCACATTTGGGCGGAAATTCTACAAATCGAAAGCGCATTTAACGAAAATGAGGTGCATTCTCACATAAATATTCAACTCTGTAGGATGTGATCGTCAATGATAAAGTAGGATAAAATATCTCCAACAGTCTATGAATCCAACAGTTTTTAGTTCCAAAAGTCATTGGCTCCAATAGTCATTGGCTTAATCGGTCTATGACTCCAGCAGTCTTTTGGCTCCAAAAGTCTTTGGCTCTAACAATCAATGAAGTCAAAAGTATTTGACTCCAAATAGTATTATGCCTAGTGTTATTTGTCTACAAAAATAGGAGGCTACGAAGCTACGAGACTACAGGACTGCATGTATATTACATGAGTACTTGACTATGAAGCTACAAGTCTTCAAGGCTCAATTTGATGCAGGTATCTTCGGTAGAATTTTCTCTTTCGTTCCCACTGCTTCAGCATCATTATGTTATATGATTACAAGGCTACTTGGTTACGTAGCTATAAGTCTTCGAGGCTCCAAGGCGTAAAATCGTATACAAATTTAAAATAAAAACAAAAAATTAAAAAAGATTACAAAAAATTATGCTTTGTACTAGAACTCTATCCATTCATGTCAACGGAGAAGTTCACAAGCTGGCATACTTTTTTGAATTTATTTCAAATTTTTTATGTGATTTTCTATTTTTAATTAAAACGTGTGATGGTTTCCTCCGTGTGCTCCTGATTATTGTAGACTCGTTGTCGCGTAGTCTCGTAACCTCATGGCTCGTAGTCGCGTAGTCATTGTGTGTACATTGCATATATTGCGTGTACTTTGCGTGTATTGCACTTCAATTGCGTGAACATTGCGTGTTCGTTCCGTTTACTGTGTGTACTGTGTGATAATTCCGTTTACTGTGTATACTGTGTGTTCATTCCGTTTACTGTGTGTACTGAGTATTCATTTCGTTTCCTGTGTGAACTGTGTGTTCATTATGTGTATTGCGCGTAAATTGCGTGTATTGCGCGGACATTACGTGTTGGAGCGAATAGAGCTTTGGAGCTTTGGAGCTTTGGAGCTATTGGAGCTTTGGAGCTGTTGCAGCTTTGGAGCGGTTAGAACTTTGGAGCTGTGGTAGCTGTTGGAGCTTTGGATCGGTTGGAGCTTGGAGCTGTTGGATCTTTGGAGTTGTAACACCCCTCGTGCCTCAAAATTGAATTATTTTGAATTAATTAAAAAGAGCCTTGGAAACTTGCTGGATAAAAAAAATAAGTTAAATAAATTGATTTACCAGAGGCGGCACGAGGTGGGGAACAAACAAAATTTAGGAACTTCCTGTAACAAGCAAGGAGGAAGTTGGTGGATCGTTAAAATCAATAAATAAAAACTACACGATTAACTTGATCTATAGTTTCCCTGTTTTATTTGCCCTGATGAATTATCTTGTTTCCATTACTTTACATACAAAAGGTTTTAACAAGTTTCAAAGATTTAAAAAAAAAAAAAGAAAAACGAAAAGGGGCCGGCCCGCGATTATTTAAAACAAAGTACATTGTATTGATACATTATTACAACTTGCAATGTTCTACTACATTAAATTTGTCGCTGATTAGTTTACCATATCAGTGGATTAAGTGGATAGTCACTTATCGCTGGTTTGTCTTTAAAAAGGGGGGGGGGGGGGGGAATAGAAATAGAAACCATATCACCCGTGTCTTCCAGGTGTGGAGTTAAGAATGCCGAACTGTAGAATGGAAGGAAGCTGCTTCTTCTAATGGGTGGATCTCGGACTGCCGAAAAACATAATGATGGACAATTCGTTCACCAGTAGTTGCTGGATCTCGAATCTAGCTGAATATGTGCATCGCTGGGAGGTCGAACCCCTGACAAAACAGGGGAGTTGCCTTCAAGCTGCCATCGCGGAGTCAGCCATGGTCCGTAGCTCGCGATTTGCGCGGCTGGGCGCGGATGATTTCTTCATAGTTAAAAAAATTAAAAGGGAAAATTTCAAAACAAAAAAATTACTAACACTATGCAGACAGACTAATCTACTTGAATTTAGTTGAGGGATAGCATCCCTTATTTAGGACGATTACATAGTCGCTAGCGGTCGGATGAAGTCTTCCAGAGTCTTCTGAGCTCGCCGGAGATCTGTCTGCAAACGTGACGCGCGCTGATCTGTGTCGCGGCAAACCGCGTCTCGTAATTAAAAGGGGGCGCCGGCTCTTACAGGTGGAGGGGGGTCTGGGCCGCCGAAAGATTCCGAACTTGCCCGAATGCGGGCGGAAAAAAAAACTCTGGCAGGAGTTTTGAAGTTGGCATCACTGGGCGACAGTAGAGAACTCTGATGAAAAAGGCCAATCTCAGCTCGTCTCTGAGAACTGGTCGCCTGCAAGCTACAGGCTTGTCTATGCAGTTTGGGTCACGAAGAGAAATGATATTACAGGCTTGAGGCGTGACTGAAGGCGGGGGAAATGGTAAGCTGTCTGCCAGTCAGGGATTAGGCCAGCAAAATATCCGATACGCCGATGGGAAAGGGGCTTCAGAGCACTGAGAAAAAGTTTAACTCAGAGGGGTACACCAGACTAACAAAGTAAAATCACACTATAGTAGAGCAAATAAAATTTCCACACAAAAAAAATTTAAAATCATAATAAAAATTTAAAATATATCCTGTCGTTATTACTAATTAACGGCACAGAGTGGTTGGAGCTTGGAGCTGTTTGAGCTTTGGATCGGTTGGAGCTTGGAGCTGTTTGAGCTTTGGAGCTGTTGGAGCTTGGAGCTGTATCGATGTGCATACGAGTATGCCTGGAAATGGTACAACTCCTTCAACAACATCTGGTTCGGGTCTGAAAGGTTTGTCTTCATCAGCGCGGTATCCTTGCAGCTACTGCGATATGAAGTTTGCATTTTTCCATGATGCACGAAGATATGAGCAGAGTAAATGTATGAAGAATCCTTCCCTTATGAAGTTACGCTGCTATAAGTGTCATGTTTGGTTTACACGTATTGATGGTTGGCGACGACATGCGAAAAAATGTAAAGGTAAAGTCTGTGTGCCTACTGTTGAACTACTTGCAGAAATTTCAACTCCTCGCTTTACATTGGAGACTCGTGAGCGTACAGGCAAAAACAGTTGAGCAACAACCGATTGGTATGACTTATGTACATGAAACTAAACCTAAAAATGTGATCTGTTATCTACAGGTAAATGATAATGGCTTAAACTTGACGCAGTCTGCATTTCGTGAAACATTCAAAGACTACAATTATCTAAATTCGTTTAGTGAGTCAATTACATTTGTAATTTTCTTGACGATATCAGACAGAACATAATCAATTAGCTTACTGATGATTCAGCAACAAACGTTCCATTAAAATATAACTTGTGGTTGGACTGTATATATGGAAATACATATTTTTTCGATGACAAAGTAAAGAAGTGTGCATTCAAGACATCGGCTGCAGTAATATACAGTTCTGACGATGTGAAGCAAACTGTTGATTACGGTATTCAGAATTTCTGTCAAGAAGAGGAGGACTATGTCAGTAAAGGTTCTGGTTCGTCTCTGTCTAGTATAAACCGATTGGAGCTTTGAATTAGTCATTTCACGCCGATGCAGACCTAAATGTTTATAAGATTGTTAACTTTTGCAAGTATTCCTGTCGTAGAATAGAAATTATGTAATAATTTTAATGTTTGTAAAAATACTTGCGGTGTTTTATTTCTCGAACCTGACACTTTTCTTATATTTTTAATTAAATTTATTTTTAGCTGACGTACTTAATGGCTTATAGGATGATGATGGTTGACTTGGAAACTATGCTTCTTTTAGGACTTTGATCATGATTGATTAAAATTGATATTTTTTTATATAAAATTAAAAAAATATTGCATCGCCCAGGGTTCGAACCGAGGATATGAACTGATCGAATCAATCATTACTTTAATGAGTGATTTTTTTGATGAATTTTGGATTTTTTTCCCGAATTTCTAGCTAAATAATTATGGATTTCCAATAAGGCGCCCAAATGTCCAGATGGCGGGTGCCACAGTAATAGTAAATTATTGCTGTACTCTAGCGGGTAAAAATTTCACTTACATGGGGAAAGTGCACTCTAGGAGCCGAAAACAAGATGGTGGCCTCCAGCAGATGACAACAAGATGGTGTACATGACATCATACCAGCTGATTATATATATATACTTTGGTATTGGTGGTTGGAGGTCAGTCTGAGGGCGGTTTCTGTGGAAGAATGATTGATCGACATTTTGTTTATTTTTTGCTCTTACAGGGTTTGAACTCCAATCTCTATGCAGTAGGTGTATGTTTTTTAAAATTATTTTTAATTTTATTTTATCAATTAAATTTTTTATAAATTTTAATTTTTTTCATTAAAATTGGATAATAAATAAAGATTTTCAAGATGGCAGCCGTAACAAAAATTGCAATGTTGGCGTCATTACTTTTTATTGAGAATTTTTTAAATATATTAATAAATTAGTGGTTTACTCTCGCCGGGAATCGAACGGAAAACCGAACTCGATTAAGTTACTAAATATTTGAAGTAAGCCATTTTTTAAATATTTTTTTTTTGCAATTTTTTCGGAATATTTTTGTCAAAAATCAAAAAATTTGAATTTTATTGTCGAGGTCAAGGTCAATGCTCCCCACCAGCGGCTTAGGGGCGGCTTATTCATGGGAAATTTAAGACATCTTTGGGAATAGTTTTTCGAATACCGAATTTTTGAATTTTTCAGGACAAAAACGGGAAATTTTCCCTCAAACGGGAATTTAAGCTTTGAAAACGGGAAATTTTGAGTCATCTTTAGTCTTTCTGAGGAATTTTGAGGAATTTTGAGGAATTTTTGAGTCCAAGATGACGTCAGAGGTCGGTCGTTCATTGACGCCACCACCCACCACAGCCTGAAGCCTGGCGCCGGCGCCCCCAAACTATACTAGTGTGTACATAAAGTACTTAAAATGTTCTAAAAGTTTATAGAAGTTTCCAGAAAGTTTTCAGAATAAATAGGTAGTTCGAATTCTATCTACGCCTGTAGGATGTGCCGAAAGGTTTTTTTTTATCTATTCGTCTTAAATAAGAGACGAAGCGTTTTGGCGTAGTGGTAACACTGGACTCAGGTTACGAGGGTCCGGGTTCGAATCCTGGGAGGGTTCGTGCCATATATGAAAAAGGAATTAAATAACTTAGTTTAACAAACTTACAATATATTTATTTTTTCTTATGCAATAATCCATATTATGAAACGGCTTACTAACGGAAAATTAATACACGGAAAATTAATGCGACCCTACTATAAGAAATATGAATGGACCTCCGACTGTTACAGCATCGAGAATGCCTTCCATAAACCTTAAAAATCTCATTCGAGCATTTGCTCTATAGTACAGTCAAGAGTAAATGTTTAAATCATGTTTACAACACATCCCTTGATTGGCGAATCACTTGATAGCAAATGAGTACAACACTCGCCGCTGAAAAACCAACTCTATATTAACCCCAGATAGGTTTAATTATTATAAGAATCTAGTTCGTTGATGTATTCAACTAACTTATTTCAATTAGATTAATAGCAAAGCTAACCAAACAGCATAGCTAGAGCTACTCAGAGAATGAAATAACAAGCTGTAAAACCAGAAATTTATGGGGTTTTTCCACGCAATTAGAAAACTTACAAGCTCTGCGCTAAAGTGGTCGAAGATAATAATTAACAGCATCTTAAAGTCGTTGATGGAATTCTAACAAGTTATTATAGAAGTTTCTCCAAAAGAGGAATGTTGTCTTTCCGAAGTAGTTAATTGGTATTTTACGCTGGTTTGAGTACTGATAAATCAAACTTTAATGACAAAATAATTTATAAAAATTGTTTTTAATTCGAAAACACCTTTTAGCAATCTAGAAAAACTTGGAAAAACCTAGTTGTATAAATTAATACTAAACATATCATTGCTTCTGGATTGAAGCCAACATTGTTGATTCTTCTGTGACGATCAACATTCCCTGTTGCAGTTTTTTTCAAGAGATACCAAGATTGGATTTTTGTAAATAGGAAATCTAAAGCTTCCGATTCATGAGTAGGTATTCCTTAACTAACAGTCGAAAAAAGTAGTTTCTTTCCTAAAATCTCTAAAGTTAAGAACTAGGCTTCAACAAACTGGTTTGTTTTTTTAATTTTGAAATTTGGCCAAGTTTTGAAATAAGGGCGTATGTAGCATCCGAAAGAAGGAGGAGGGAGGGGGGTAGGACATTTTTCAGAGTTCAACAACTATCATGGGTAGCAATGTCCACGAGTTCATTTAATAATAAGCAATAATATAAGGAAACACATTTTTTTTCAAAACATTTTTTGAACAATAACTTGTGAATATTAGTTACAAATTTTATCTACTACAGGGCCTTGCTCCTTATTTTATTTAATTTTTCTACTTCTTAAGGGTGGGCCTGGATACTCCCATGTACTGATAATTACAGAGCCGTTGATAAGACTCCTGCAAAACATTATTTTTAATCTTCAATAAAGATATTTTTGTATATTTCCAAACCTGATTTTCACGTGATATTGCTATATTTTTGGCAATATTATAACAGTCTGACAAGAGAGCTGTGTATTTTAAACTCACTGAAGTGAATTGAGATGGACTTCGCTAATGGTTATTCTAAAATAATAGTACATGCAACAGCAAATTACAAACAAATAGCTTTAACCCATGAAAATTAAATTTGATGCAAATCATTAATTTCCTCCAGGTTATTAGGATCAGCATATGCAAAATAAGATTCTCGCTTCCATATGAAGTTGTTATAAAACAGCGTCAATAATTTGTGTATATCCTACATTTATCAAAGTTATTAACGTCTATGTCAAATGCGAGTAGGCTCAGTGGGTGCGGCCAGCGAACAATCATGTCCAGAGACTGTTGAAGCCATGGCCCTGGTGTCGAAAGTAAGCTACGCTGACCACAGGACTACCCAGGGCAGCATGTGTATCTTCATTGTTATGTATATGTTACAGTTTAGATTCGAAACAGTCAAACTTGATTTATCTCGGTGGCACTTGATTACGAGTCAGCCAAACACCTTCTAAACACCATATAGTACATTATTGCGAAATAGATGAAAACAGTATACTTTAAGGTTTTGCATAAGTTTGATATAGTTTTTTTTCAACTGCTCTGCTTACGTCGGCTTGGAAAATCTTAAAATAATTATTCATTTAATTTTATCATTCCACTCTGGATAAAAGAAATCAGTGTCATTGTCATTCAGTGTCATTCAGTGACTGTAACTTATGGAATAATACTCTCACGGTTGTTTTTAATTTTCTAATGTTCTCTTTACACAGTTAGGCATGGACTCGGTAAAGTTCTGCAGAAACCAAAATTTAACATCTTGATTCATCTGTCACCTTTCAGAAATTTAATTGTTAAGTCAATTAAATTGTATTTTTGAATCTCTTCAGTTTGAACACAAATTTATTAATAACGGAATTCACAATGCCTCTAAAAACATGGGCATTTTTTCACTTTGGTTAATCGTTGACCCTGGAAAATTTACATAATTGTTGTGATTATTACTGATTTCTGTATTAAATAACAACAATATGCTACTTAATCTTAGTACGCCATCACTCATATTATAACATTATATGGTAATATTCATTTAAACGCATTTCAAATCTAGTCAGGTCAAAAAACAAAACCATTTAAATAACAAAAATTCTGACAGAGCTGAATATTGGTAGAGACCTTGGGTACACCAGTAAAAATAAAGTGCCAAAAGTCCCCATAGATCCCACGTGTGTTAAAAAAGCTTTTTAAGGTTAAAGGACAAAATTTGTTGGTTTTTTGGATTTTTCTCAAAAACTGTAAGTTTTATCAAATATTTAGCCCACACAAAAATTGTAAATTATAAAATTATATACAAACATGGTCCTAATACTTGTTTCCTAAGAATCATCATTCCTAAGATATCGCCATTCTAAAAGTTGAAAGAGTTAGATTCTACACTATATGCACACATTTCCAAGCCACCTAAGAGGTAGTGTACTTTGCGCGTTTTTTTAAACGTGGTTTTCCCGGTAGGCCTACTCCACGATCTGTTACGAGGGATTTTTTATGGGAAAATACTTTATTTACTGCATGATGATTACTGATTTTGATATTGATATAGGTGATTGATTTAAATTGTAGTTCTGATTTCTGTTAATATTCTAATCTGATTAATATTATTCAAAATCAACTTCGTCATGTCTTCTTCGATTTCTTCTTCTTCTTCCTCTTCTTCTTGCTGGATGTTCAGAAATTGTTTAACTGAAGATAAATCAGCTGTCTCTTCATCGATACCACATGAGTAGTATGCATGTCCGGCGCCAGGCTTTAAGGCTGTAAAGTAAATAATTTTATCAATTGGAGACCGTGCTGTATGTATTACTAACAAATCAACGTATTTACGTGGCATTTGTGTGCATATCATGTAGAATCTAACTCTATCAACTTTTAGAATGGCAATATCTTAGGAATGATGATTCTTAGGAACAAAAAGTATTAGGACCATTTTTGTAGATAATTTTATAATCTACAATTTGTGTCTGGGCTGTATTTTTGACAAAACATTCAGTTTTTGTGAATAATCTAAAAAACCGAAAGTTTTGACATTTGACCTTGAATAAAGTTTTTAGAACACATGGGATCTATGGGAACTTTTGGCACTTTATTTATACTGGTATACCCAAGGTCTCTACCAAAATTCAGCTCTGTCGGAATTTTTGTAATTTGAAAACTATCTTTATGTCTACATATTTTTACCGGACTTATCATGGACCAATGTCGTGTCTCATTCAACGAATGATAAGTCTTAAACAAGTATTAATTTCTGTATTAAAATTGCTTAAATTATCAAAACTAGAATACAGTAAACATGTTTATAGACAACAATTATAATTTAAAATATTTTTATACAAAAAACTGCATTGAAATGTTGTTTTTAAAATTTCTGAACAGTCGCCTGTTACAATTAGAAAACTACGCTAAAATCTTACTATGCATTGGCGGGATCTTTTGTATCATGAGACGGAACGCAAGGAGTGTGAAGTTCTTTCGGATGCACAGCTAAGCAAACTGACACCATTTTGTTTTGTTTTTGAAATTTTCGATTTAGTCGTTTGTAAGACGTTCTCTTAAAGTTATAAAATACAAGGTTTTAATTTTTTATATTCGATAAAAATCGTTTTCTTCTTTTATGTAAATCCTCCCCTGGATGATATAAAAAAGTCCCCTGTAGCGAATTTCCACAAAATCGTCCATAACTCGCAAATTAAGATGGAAATTTGTGACCTTTTTGAAGATACAGAATTCAAGTTATTACTGTCTTTCGTTGTACTCACTTTGCTTGGAACGGAGTATAGACTAGTTTCCAATCAGCAAAGGAAGACTCACATCAGTTATCGATACTATTAAAGTATAACTGTATCTAGAGTAAACTCAAACACTTCGTTGAGTGGAGAGGGGTATGTTTGACCCTCCCCTGCGCGCGGTCCAATAAACTGTCGTGTAACATTTTTAACATTTGAAAAACTTAAAATTTAATATAAAAAACATACAAACATGCAAACAACGAATGGGTTAATTTCCAAGCAAACACAAAAATTATAAGGTAATTTGGAGCAGTTGGGTAGGATTATAATGTTTACTTTTAATAAAACTGTTCGAGGTGAATAGTTTTGTATATTATGTGAAATTTCGAAAATGATAAATGATGAAAATTAATATTTAAATAATTTTGATTTCATAAATATGGTTTAAATCATTTTTATATATTTGTCTGCTTTTTTTCGTTTTTTTCCAA